>NW_026606179.1:2500000-5000000 GCF_029834395.1 Sorex fumeus | reverse complement strand
CTCTTCCTTTTCATTTTTTTCCTGGCTACAGTATCCTTCGTGGCCTTCTGTAAGAAAAAAGTTGACCAAAATGTAGGAGCCAGGGCCAGTGCTTAAGCCATTTGGTGGGTGGTGGTGATTTCTATTACTTCTCACACACATGAAGTTGAAACATGAATTTGTTTGGTTTAGCGCATCAGCAGATTGGGTCATCTAGGAGAAAGTAGGGTCTTGTTGCCAAGGAGAACAGACTGGGTGTGAAGCAGTTCATTGAAGAGAGAATTCCCTGAACTTCACAGATGTTGGGGTGGGGTGGCAGGTTCCCATCACTAAAATTCCAACTAGTGCCATCGTACTAGAGTCAGCTTCCATTGAGACATTAAGGTCCCTTTGAACAGAAAAGTCCCACCACGACTTCCCTGGGTGGGAGGGAAACATCAACCCATCCTCCCAGTCAGACCTTCAGGAGACTGGAGAAGTGGGGCCCTGCCCCAGAACTCAGGGTCCTGTGGGAAGGAGCACAAGAAGCACATCCCTACCTGACGTCCCTGAACAGGGGCCTCCTATCAACATGGAAATCGTTCTGTCGTTCCCAGGAGAAAACTGGAAACACAAAATCAAAACCAAAACCAAAGTATTTCATGACATTTAAGGATGGATTTGATGGAGAAACTCACTTCTCTGTTCCTGTGGGACTCCTACGGGTCATGTGTGAACATCAGAGCTTCAGAGAGGGGAGTCCAAAAGTGGATCCCAAATGATTACTGATTCTTTCTTTCCTCAGAGGCCCAAGAGAGCTAGGAAAAGCAGGAGGGTCGCGATCCTGAGAGGTGAGTCTCTGCCTTTTCCATCTGAGCTCTCCCAGAGTGGCCCCTCCCTCCTCCCGTTCCTCCTGCTGAGCTCGGAGCCTCCCCAGAGACCATGGCTCTGAAGGGCTCTGACAGAAGCCACAGGCCTCTGAGCATCTTTTGCCCTTTGCAGCTCCTTGTCGGCTGCTGAGGCTCGAGGAGAAGAGCATGCCTGGGTGCCCTCCACGTCCCTGTGTCTGTGCCACTGTGAGACCTTCACTAATAGCAGCCACTCTCCCTGGTTCCTAGGTGCGAGATACCACTTCAGCCTGGCTGAGCTGCAGCAAATACAATCTATCCAGAATTTGCAACGGTAAGTGTGGGCTGTCCTTCCAGACCCAGCATCAGGAGGGCTGCCCAGGTCTGCCTGGGGAGGGGAGCCAGAGGAACAGGGATGAGAGGAAGGCCTTGTGGGAGGGAGTAGAGACGAAGGGAAGCCCTGGTAGTGATAACAGGGTAGGGGACAGACTTCAGAGCCTCTCCCAGGTGACTGGCTTCTGGTCCTCACCCTGCCCTCTCCACGGCCCTCTCTTCCCTGCCTTCAGCAGCCCTCTGGAGGCATACCACGAGACCCACATTGGGAGCACCTGCAGTGCATCAGCCCTTCCTGCATGGTCTGCAGGGACAAGGCCATCCCGGCTCCTCCAGCAGCTCCCAACCAGGCTGTTCCCTCTGGCTCTATCCCACTATGCACGATCCCAATGGCCCGTCCAGGCCCCGTCGCCTCTGCAGTCCATCCAGGAAAGCCAGCGTGTGTTCCCCTGGCCTGCACTGTCCTCTCCACTCGCTCCAGGCTCCCGGGTCTGGCCCTCACATCATCTTGCGACCTGCATTCCCCTTCCCCACTCCATCACCCCGGCCCACCACAAGAGCCTGGCAGAAGTCCCTCTGTACTCCTGCTCCACCACCTCCTCTCGGCCCCATTCCTTCTACTCATCCCTCCTCTCTCAGCTCTCCCGGGAGCACAGAGAAGAAGAAACCTCCTGAAGTACCCCATGTCTGGGCTCCAACTCCTCCCTCCCTCTGAGACCCTTGGCCCACCGCGAATCTCTGTCCCTTCCCTGTGTGTGCCTCTGGTCCTCCACATCGCAGAGGGTTACATCGTCCCTCAGAACCTTTCAGGAGAGAAAGGGTGGCCCCCCACATTGCTATTGTGGACACAGAGAAGGAGCCCAGTGTCTAACAGGGGCAGAGGTGGCAGTGGAGGTGCAGGGAGCAGGGCATGTCCCTGGCCATGGCTGCAGAGGCCTCCCAGACCACTTCCCCTCCTGTGGGTGCCGTCCTTGCTCCCTGCTACTCAGAGGCCAGTACTCTCCATGGGCAGCAGCAAACAGAGCTGTGTGCCCTCAGCCAGTCTCCCCAAGCAGTTGACACTCAACACACTCAGTCTGGCCGCCCCCGCCTTCTCCTAAACTTCTGTTGGATGATCAGGAGCCCCATGCGCTTATTCCAAAGGAGACAGGCGCCCAGAGTGGACCGCTTCGTCAGAGCCCTGAGGTGCTGTGTGCCCTGCCTTTGTGTCCAGAAGGACATGTGAAAACAGGCTGACAGTGAATGATTTCAAGGACAACCCCCGCCCCTCCGGGAACCACCTGGTCCTTCTTCATCGTGCCTCACAGGGAGCCAGTGTCCCACCCAGATACCACCTGCTGGGCACCAACTCCTTCCCACTCTCCCCAGGGCCCTCGGAGGCATGGAAACAGACCTTCCAACCCATCGTTCCTGTATTCTTACCCATTAAATCATTTAGAATCCTCCAGTGATATCTGTCTGCTCTGTTGGAGCTTGAGTTGAGGGACTGAAGGAGTTTGTTCAGCTCTGAGAAAAGTGCCCTGGAGCTTGTGAGAACAGGAGGAGCCATGTGCCGCCTGCCCAGGTTTCCTCTGAGAGTAGCTGTAGGCCTTAGTGTTCCCAAGAACCACAGCAGCCTGACTCTCCCCCTCTGGAGGCTTCCTGGCCTTCCAGATATGGGGTTGAGGTCCCCGAAAAGAATCAAGGACCCGTAGCTCTCATAAAAATAATTGCGAAAATGAGAGTCCTCCTTGGTATTTAGAGATAAGTGATTAGGGGGTCTCACCCAAATGAAGCCTAAATGCAGGGTTGGAGACACCTGGCACCTTCCTGGGAACCTGAACTGGTTGGGGAAGGGACCCTGATGTGTTTGAGGCGGAAACCCAGACCTGGTTTGGTGGAACCCTGACCTGGGGGGACGGTGACCTGGGGGGACTCTGACCTGGAGGGACCCTGCCCTGGTTTGGAGGGATCCTGACATGAGAGGACCCTTGTCTGGTTTGGAGGGACCTTGACCTGGAGGAACCCTGGCCTGGGGGCACCCTGACCTGGTTTGGAGTGACTCTGACTTGGTTTGGAGGGACAGAAAAGACAATTGAGAAAATTCAAAATGAGGGAAGTCTGAAAGAGAATCCTCAGTACTGGATTTCCATACTATCAGCATTTCACTGACTAATGCTACTGTCTGTGACCCTTAGAAGTTTGTGTCTAAATACAATCCATAGTTTAGAAGATGATTACAGCATTTCCTAGGGGAGGAAAAAGAAAGAGAAAGAGAGAGCGAGAAGTCTAGGAGAGCATACCATAAGGAAGGAAAAGTATACACATGCTGTATCTGGTTATTAAAGAGCAGAATGTGTCTTCCCTTGATATTTTTTCATTCTTAGGGTGGTCATCCCAAAAGAACCTGCCCTCTGTTTATGCAAACCATGTGGTCCACCTAGTAAGCTCTTTTGGCATAATCACTTGATCTCTCTCTCTCTCTCTCTCTCTCTCTCTCTCTCTCTCACTCTCTCTCTCTCTCATACATTAGGTCATACCAGGCATTGTTCATACCATTGTTCATACTGAATCTGTGCTGAAGAATCATTCATGGTAGGGTTTAGGGAGCATATGTAATGCAGCCGATAAAACCTGGCTCAGGTGCATGCAAGGTCAGCACCTTAGCCTTGTACTATCTCTTGAATTTTACCTTTTGACTCTCCCTCACTTTTGAAGGGAATAAACTTGCAGTTCACCAAAGAATTCCTCAGAGTCCCATCAAAATTGGAGTTGAGTCCATTCAGAGTAAAACTCTTCTTTGAGGGAAGATAGAAGTATTTGACTTGGTGTCAAAGAACTTTTAACATACCCTTGAAGATTTTTCTCTGTGTTCCAAACAACCACAGAAAAAGTATCCATTTCTGGTCCAGGATTTCTTTTCTTTTTTTTTTTCCTTTTTGACTCACACTTGGCCATACACAGGGGTTACTCCTGGCTCTACACTCAGAAATTATTCCTGGCGGTGCACAGGAGACCATATGGAATGCTGGCAATCGAACCCGGGTCGGCCACGTGCAAGGTTCTACCCGCTGTGCTATCTCTCCAGCCCCAAGTCCAGTATTTCTTTTTGCTTGTTATTGTCTTTCTTTTGGACCACACCCTATGGCACTCTGAGCTTATGCTATGCCTCAGGGTTCACTCCTAGTGTATTCCCAGAACTTTATGATACACTGGGGACCAGCTGTTTTGGGGGTCCTTGAAGACAAAGGGTTTTATGCACTGTACTATCTCTGCAGCCCCAAGGGCAGAAGCCTTAGCACTCCGAGAAGCTCCTCCTGCAGGAGGAACCAGACCCCCTCATAGCCACATCAGCAGATTGGCTGCTGGCCTGGGAGAGGCGTGGGGGCCTCCGTGTTTACTGAACATGGCCTCTCCCCTCCTGAGGGATGGTAGCACTTGCTGGACATCTGGTCACATCCATATGTTCTGTGGCTCTCCTCAGATCTGGATGAAACATGGACCCCGCATGACCCTCTCCATACTACATTCTATACGGTTGCTTGACTCCTCTAAGCCTCCACAGTCACAACCACAAACACAACAGGCCTGAAGGAAGAGGTTCCTTCCCCGAGCTTAGGCTATTGTGGTCCATTGATTTTGTTCCCAAGGAGTATTCCATCATGAGTGTGACGACAGATTGAGGTCTTTGTGTTGTTTTGTTTGCTGCTATTTTTATGCTGGAAAACAAGTGTATTTCCAATTTAGGGATATTATGAATAACCTTGTATGAATACCCTAGTTGATGCCTCTGGGTGGTCTTCACAGAGAGCATTATACTGATTTCATCTTTTTTTTTCTTTTCTGGGTCACAACTGATGACAGACAGGGGCTATTCCTGCACTCAGGAACTTCCCCTGGCAGTGCTCTGGGAAAATGCCCTACCTGCTGTTTTATAGTTCCATTTCCTGATTTCATCTTTAACCCAGGAGTTGTGAAGGATCCCTGAGCATGTCATGGTGTGTGAAAGGGCCAGATGAAGCTCAGAGCTGAGTATGTGTCTTTCATGTGTGAGACCTTGACTTCCATTTCAGCACCCAATATAAAGTCAGCCCCTGTCAAGGTGGCACTTTTCCTGGCTACGGATGCAGTCAAGGGGTGTTGGGCATTTTCACCTTTTTATCCTAGGATCACTGCCCCGTTTTATATTCTGAGACTTGTTCCTAAGCTTCGCTGAGGGTGGTAGAGGAGGTTCATTTTCCTAGTGGGCTCTGGGCATCAGGGAGCACTGCAGTGAGATTTGGTCCAGGTGTGTGAGTCTGGATCACAGCGAACCCCAGGGCTATCCCTGGCAGTGTTCAGTGGGCCTTCGATGCCAGGGGCCTCTGAAATATGTGAGTTGAAATATGTGCTCGAGCCTGTTTAGTCTTTCCTCTGCCCTGGTTTTCTTCATTTCTCTGTGTCTTGAGTTCTGAGTGCACCAGAGAGGAGCAGACTCCTGACCGCCTCACTGCAGGTCCCAAGTGCCATCTGAGGGATCTTGTCCTGAGTCTAGGAGCCAGCACCACCTCAATGAAGGAGGGAGAGGAAACTCGCTCTCCTTTCCCTTCCTCTACCTATTCTTGTGAATCCCTGGAGACTGTCCCTGCCGGCTGCAGACTAGATCCCACTCAAACTCCCCCAGACTCAGCCCTACGGACCCCATGACTGTCTACTCTCAGATGCATCTTGCTTAGAGCCAGGTGTGCGTGTGGTTCAGTGTTACAACACACACACACACACAAACACACACATATACACACGAATGCATCCAGGATGTTAATTTTCAGGTATGGTGAGATGAGCAGATCAGGAGACAGCTGTCAGCGTTAGCAGCTGTCCTAAAGGGAGGGAGCATGCCAGCACACTTGGATCCCAGGGGGTTCGTCAGGAGGCAGGAGTGTGCAGGGACAGTGTTGGCAAGGACTCTCTGTGTTTGCTGGGAGTGAGATTTGAGGCAGCGGAAACAGACTTAGGATGGGCCAGACTGAATACTTTCAACAGGCTCCATGGCACAGAGGCATCCCCCGGCTCAGCGACCTGGGCTGCAGTAATATAAGGCAGAGAAGAATATCCCAGAAAGCAGAAACATGCAAAAGGAGGGGGCAGACTCGATTGGTTGGTTTGTCTATCCAAGGTTCCTGTTTTCTATTTCAAGGCACTTGCCAACCCTCCCAGGCCCAGAAGTTCCCAGGAATCACAGCTCCATAGTGTACAGAAAATCAAGAAACCGTCACAGGGTTGACACATTTGGAGGAGGCTAGGGACCGGGGCCTCCAGGTCAGCAGCTGCCCCCACCCCCAGAGCATGGCCCCTCCCAGTGTACCCCATAGACCCCCAGAGGGCACCCCCATGGGCATTTGGAAGAAAGCAGTGTTGTGTGTATCTGCTCAGGTGTCCTTTGTGTGT
Source organism: Sorex fumeus (assembly GCF_029834395.1). Taxonomy (NCBI): domain Eukaryota; kingdom Metazoa; phylum Chordata; class Mammalia; order Eulipotyphla; family Soricidae; genus Sorex; species Sorex fumeus. The sequence continues at coordinate 4,993,455 of NW_026606179.1, read as the reverse complement.
GGGTTCTCAGCCACTGTCTGTGGGGGGTCAGCACACACAGTGACCGTATGTGGTGACAGAAGCACCAACGGTATATTTCTGATTTGTGGGACCAGGGAGCCTTCTGTCTCCCAGCTGCCCTTGCCGTGTTCCTCACCCACACAGAAGCTCCTGGGGTGAGGGGCAGAGAGTCAGCACTGATTGTGACTCAGCTGTTGGGACGCCAGGGGGCAAAAATTTTGTGTTAGATGTGCCCACAAGAATTGGGGCAGAAACCTGAGAAGCAAGGCCAGCTAGCCTAGGAATCTTTCACAGAAACTCTTTTATTACTTTCCCCTAAGTCCTTATCTTTTGTTGTTTCATTAATAAAACCTTCCACCTTGCCTTTTCTCCTATTGCCCATCTGCTCTCAGTAGTGTTAGTGCTATGATCAGAGTTCACAGGTATGTGTTTTAAATGTGTTTTTCTTCATCTATTTTGTACCCTTAAAGTGAACCAATAAGTGAAATAATCCAATATTTTTCTCTTTCCTTCAAATTATTTCATTTCATATGATCCTTTTTATTGCAAAGGACATTTCAGCATTTGAACTCATATAAATGTAGCACACCTTATTTATATACTCATCTTTTGATCGGCGCACTTGTTGCTCTAGAAATTCCCCCATGGGCTGGGGCGATAGCACAGCTGGTATGGTGTTTGCTTTGCACGCAGCCGACCTGGGCAACCCGAGTTCCATTTCTCAGTCGGCACAGCAAAGCCTGGCAAGCAATCAGTGACATATTCGAAATGCCAAACACAGTAACAAGTTTCACAATGGAGACATTACTGGGCCCTCTCAAGTGTACTGTGCAATTAATACTGGGCGACTATAAATTTTTGTGCTAATATTTTTGTATTCATTGGAGAGATAGAAGAAGGCATAGAGGATTTCCCATTCTGTGCCTGGCTGCCCTCTCGTGGCCATTTCTGTAAATACACCTTCTAATGTTCTAAGGTAAGTGTCCTCACAGCCCCCTACCAAGCTTGGGATCTTTCCTCCCTCCTTAGTGTAGACTGGGAGAATAGTATCACTGAAGTGTAAAATAAAAGTCCTCCCACGGTGAATGCTCTGTTTAGGGTTGTGGACTATGCATCTGTACACAGAATGTACAGGATGCAGAATGTTGGAGTGAAACAAGGACCACATCGGCACACAACCCTCCCCTCAAGCACCTCAGGCACACTCAGGAAGGACGTATTAAGAAATGATAAGAAGTCACACTGTTGCTAAACATTGAGGCAAAAATCTTCAACAGAATATTCGCAAGTGAAATTAAATACTCTGCTAAAAGTATCCCACAAAACGATTAAGTGGAGTGATTGCAGAGATGCAAGAATAGTTGTCAGCAGGGTACAAGAAGCCAGAGAAGGGAGCATGATTGGACACCGGTAGAAACATGTGATGGGTGATGGGCCACATACAGGTGATGAAGGATAAAAGACACACCATCATCTCAACAAATGAGTCAAAGGGCTTTCCTGAATTAAATATCTTCTCATGACAACTCTTTTAAGGGGTGTTGGTGGGTGGGCACAGGCCATGCCTGGTGGTGCTCAGGGCCTGCTCCCAACATGGTGCCCCGGCAACATGTATTCGCGGACCATAGGCATTGTCCTATGCACTAGGGACCGCTGCATTGTCATTCCAGCTCCAATTGTGGTAAGTCTCGAGCTTTGGGCTCCTGACATAAGGGACTCCGTCTCTCCTTCCCTTCTAGCCCGTCAGCAGAGAGGAAACTCCCTCCACTGTTCCAAGGGTCAGGTATAACCTGTTCACAGCCCATAAACGAACTGTTCAACTCCTAGAACCATGACCTCAACTGTGACCGTTTCCCATAGCCATGAAGGTTCTTTGTGACTGGAAGCAGCCGGACCATTAACTAGCTAATTTTGCTTCTAAAACTTGCTTTGCTGATCACGACACATATAGTCCCATTGTCTCCATCATCTGCTAAGATGTTACTTTTTTTTGATTTTATAAACTCATCCCTGAATGTCCTCAAGCAGAGAATTCTTTGGGATGATTGTCTGTTGTTGGTCACTGGCACCTTTAATAAACACTCCCAATCCAACCTATCATGTGAAAGGTGTGAAGAGGGTAGCCAGACTTATTTAATACTTTTTTTTGAAAACGGAATCATTGTTAGAAACACAGTGACAAAAGCAATTCATGATTGGGTATCAGTCGTACAATGTTCAACACTCATCCACTCACCGGTGTCCATCTCCCAAAACCAATGTCTCAGATCCCACATCTGCCTCCCCTACAGCTGGCCTCTATGCCCGACTTCCTCTCTCTCTGTCTCTTTCTCTCTATATCTCTCTTTCCCTTTCCCTCTTCCCTCCCCTCTCCCTCCCCTCTCCAATAAGGCAGTGGGGGTTGCAATATTGTTACTAGAAGGGTTTTTTTTTATATCACTTTACCTCCTTCAAGACTCAGATGTTGTCCAGAGGGATCATTTCTAATGATCATTGTCTTAGTGTCTCTTCTCTGTCCAAACGGAAATTCTCCCACAATTTGAGCAAACTCTCTGCCATTGCTTTCATGGACCTGTCCTCCTGGCCCTCATTTCTACTCTCCTTGGGTATTTTTCTCATACTATGTATTTTTTTAAATATCCCATATATGAATATGATCATTCTATAACTATCTCTCTCCAAACAACTTATTCCACTCAGAGTGGCACTCTCTATGTCCATCCATGTATGAGCAATTTTCATGACTTCATTTTTCTAATGGCTGCAGGGTGTTCCATTGTGTAGATGTGCCAGTCATTTGTTCTAGGGAACTTAGGATGTTTCTGGGTTCTGGGTATTGTGAATAGTGCTGCAATGAACATCAGAGTGCAGATGGGTTTTTGCACTGTGAGTTCTGGGCCCTTAGAGTATATTCTCATGAGTGGGCTGCTGGGTCATATGGAAAGACAATTTCTAGGTTTTTGAGGAAAGCCTGTATTGTTTTCCTGAAAAGGCTGGACTTTCCCACCAGCAATGAATGAAAGTCACTTTTCTCCCCATATCCGTGCCAGCACTGATTGTTTTTGTTCTTTTTGATGTGTGCCAGTCTCTATGGCATGAGATGGTATCTCGTGGTTGTTTTGATTTGCATCACCCTGATGAATAGTGGTGTAGAGCATTTCCTTCATGTGCCTTCATGTGGAGGTGGAGGTGTGGATCGGGCTTATTTTGCCCACTGGTGCTTGTTGCCACTAATACTGATTCTCTCATCAGCTGAAAAAGAATGAGGGATCTTCCTTGATTCTTGTGCACCTCATGAAGGATTTCATCATAAGCATGAAATAATTAAGTCAGCATTTATTTGAGAAGGCAGAAGAGCAAGTAGGAGGCTAGTACCAGCTGAGATGAGGTGATATATTTTATTACATTGTTTTATCAAGTCACCATTATTTAAAAGTTGCTCATCATGGAGTTCTGGGCATTCAGTGTTCCAACACCAATCTCACCACTGGTATCAGTGTCCTTTCACCAGTGCTCCAGATTCCCTCCCACCCACGTGCTCCTTGACCAGACATATTATAAATTTTTGAGCCACACAAAGAGGTGTTCAGGGCTCTTCACTCATGAATGACTCCTGGCAAATTCGGACCACCATATGTGGTGCCAGAGATAAAACAGAGGTTGACTGCAGTGCAAGAAAATACCCTACTCACCATACTATAGCTCTGGCCCCTCCATAGACACATATTCAAGTGTGGTTGTTGTAGTTTGGGTCTCATGCTTACAAAATGGTTGTTTCAGTGTTTTAGCCATATACATGCATCCCACCATCAGAAAACCCTTGCCCCTGTTACCTCCCACTTGGTTCTTAATTCCCCCCTCAATGTATTTCCTTCCCTGTCATTATTTTTATAATTAAGGATCACGGGAAGTCTAGGTATTCCTACTTTAATACCTTGATTTCTCTTCTAGAAGAGCATTTTAAGCCCACCGTACTAAAACACTTCCCAGTGACAATTGTTAGGAAGGACTCTTTGTATATGCACAGAATATTTTGAGTCATTTGTCCAGCCTCACCTTATTAGTTCATAAATGGGAAATTGGACCCAAAGAACAGGAGGAATCAGAGTTTTCTGCCTTCATTCCAGAGACTGAGTCCTTTCCCTGGCTCACTCCCTGTGAATTTGAATTTTCTGAAGTGCTGCTCTGGTCTTTGACAGAAAGTTGACACCATTTACTGCAATCTATTTTCTCTAGACATTTTGGGTTCCCATATTTGATACCTACATGCTTCCTGAGGCATCTCAAACATACTCTGAAGTTTCTTTCAAGTTGTGAGACTAGGTGATTTTGCTTAGTAACCTATGCAAGGGAAATTGTGACTGTGGAAAGCTCTATATCCAACAGGGGTTAAGTGTCTTCAATGGTAAAATGAGAGACGGGGGTGGGAGTGGGGTTGCTGGAAATACGTGCTTACTCTCCCCTTGGAGTTCATAGATGTCTTAGTGAGCTAAATGGAGAGTTTGACCTTTGATAAAGCTGTTCGTTATAGAAATGTAACAAATATCCACAGCTTGCACCAGGCTGTCTTCATGGGGGTGACTTTGGTGGGGGGGGGTGGCTTTAGAGATTCCCTGCCTGCCTCTACAGAGGCCCAGTAGCCGAAAACCTCCAAAACCTGACTGCCGTCTTGCTCATGGAAACTCTCCACAGTTTTGGATGAGCTTCACCCCGAGGGAATCATCAGAAAGACACAGGTATACGGGACCTGTGACTGAAACTTCCAAGCTCACTTGTGAGCAAAAAGGGGCATCTTCCCCCAATCTCCCAAATTTACCAGTAGCTTGGCAGTAAACCCACACACTGACCCCTGGTGCCATATAATCTCATCAACAGCCACGATCCAGAGACTAAGAAATAAAGCTCCCGCAAGAGATCGACATCGGCCTCACCCAAGAGTGAATCTGCTGTATAATCGTATTCTAAATTTTAGAATTATTACAGTATTTAGAATTACTAGAGAACAACAGTTCGCCGAGATCACTCTGGACCCCGTTCTGAGACAATTCCACTGGAGCACTTCAGATGGAGCAGGTGTGCCCTCACCGCCCACTCCAGATGCAACCCTGGTGGCCACGAGCTTCCAGAAGCAAAACCCAGATAGGTGGGTTCAAGGACTAAGACTCAATGCCGCATGGCGGCAGCAGAGATAGGTGTCTCTTCCTGTCTCCCCACATGCTTTGGGTTCTGGCTGTCATGCCCATGATCTGGGCTCCACCTCAGTGCATCAACGGCCTTGATCCAGAGAATCCCAAATGAATCTCACAATGGATCGCTCCCTACAGAGATGTCTCTGGACCCCAACCATTTACAATTTTAGAATTTTAGAAGCACTCAGCCGCTTAAGAGGCCATGCATCCTCGCATGATATCGCAAATAAGCAATAAGGTAAGGTAAGTTAAAGGCCCTCCCGTTGATCATCAATTTGCTCGAGCGGGCCCAGTATCGTCTCCATTGGAGACTTTGTTGTTACTGTGTTTTGCATATTGAATATGTCACGGGGAGCTTGCCAGGCTCTGCCGTGCGGGCGAGATACTCTCAGTAGCTTGCTGGGCTGTCGGAGAGGCGGAAGAATCGAACTCAGGTCAGCCATGTTGGCTACGTGCAAGGCAAACGCCCTACCGCTCTGCTATCGCTCTAGCCCATAAGCGATAGAAAATAAATTATCTAGCATCTGCCCCTGGCAAACAGCTTTTTATGGTGGTGGGAAAATTCAAAATGATGGTGGTGGGATGTAATAAAGGGGGTTGGATTGGTGTTGAAATATTGAATGTAATCAATTAATGTGAATAATCTTATGGAAATAAAATTCTGATGGAATTCTGATGGAATCTGGGAAGAAGAAAACGATGAACAAAAGTGTATTACTTCAGGCAGCTCTCTTAGGTAGGTGAATAAAGAGGTCTACTCCTGCTAGCAATGGCCATGAACTGCCTCTGAGTACCACATAAGCTCATGAATGACCATGATCCATAGAATCACAAATAAATCTCAAAAGAGAGCGACAAGCTGCAGAGATGCCTCTGGATCCCCAAATCACCATGTATTAAAATATGTAACTCCAGCAGTATCACCCTATGTAAAATGTCAGAATTCTTGGAGTGCAAAATATACATTTTGTAATATACATATAAATGTTTTCTTAAAACATTACAATTTACTTATTTTAAGTAAATAAGTAAATTATCTTCATTTCCGTTATTTATTTGCTTTTTGGCTGAGGTTTTCTTAGCAGTTTTCTCTGCTCTCCTTACTCCAACAACCCTCAGAGAAACATGTGGTTCCAGGAACCAAACCCAGGACATCCGCAGGCAAGAGATGTACCCCAGCCTGCAGGATGACTAGGAATTTTCTAGCCTCTGGCCAGCATTTCTTTGCTTTCTTTTTTTTACATTTATTTGTTTATTTATTTATTTATTTTTGCCCTCTTTTGGAGGGAGGGGTCACCCTGGCCATGCTCAGGACTGAGTCCTGACACTACACTCAGTGATTACTCCTCGTAGTGCTCAAGGATCATGTGGGATGCCAGACCTCGAACCTGGATTGGTTGTGTGCAAGGCACTAAGGCCCTCTGCGCAGTAATTTAGCTCCGCAGCCAGTATTTCTTTCTCCTTAGTCCTATTCCAAATGACTCCAGCCTGCTCTTTCAAACTCAGTGAAAATACTAACCACTGAAACTTGTCTGCAAGTACTAACTGGAACGTGAAATTATTGTAGTTGGTATACATATATGTCTTTACATGCTTTTTTTCACATTTGGCAATGTACACTGGTTTCCACCTGGATTTGGCCTCAGGAATTACTCCTGGCGGTCCTCAGGGGACCATGTGGGATGCTGGGAATCAAAACCGCGTTGGCCACGTGCTAGGCAAATGCACTGCCCGTTGTACTATCACTCCAGCCACTGTCTTACATTCTTTTCTCCAAGCGGTGCTATCGAGCAATTTCTGAATATCAATTTTAGTTCAGGGCCTTATGTGTATGTATACGACATGCATGTTTGCTTTATATCCAATAAGTTAGGACAGAAGCAGGCATAGGAATCTAGTCATCTTTATGAACGTATTCTCTTACCAAGTAAATGATTTATACTCCAGTATGCTCTGTTTCTAGATCTCTGATAAGTTCTCCCACAGAAATAAATTCAGTCTAACCTAATATTTAGTTCTTCTCTCATCAAATTCCTCAAATCCATTACCCTGTATATTCTTTGGGTCTAGATTATGGGATCAGGGCATGGCGGAACCCCTGATGCTTCACACTTCCCATTGCTTGGGGTTGACTTACTCATCACAGTAACCTTGAGGGATAGCACAGCAGTAGGGCGTTTGCCTTACAAGCGGCCAACATGGCCGACCCGAGTTCGATTCCTCCGCCCCTCTCGGAGAGCCCAGCAAGCTACCGAGAGTATTCGATATACCAAACACAGTTAACAACAAAGTCTCCAATTGAGACTTTACTGGGCCCGCTCGAGCAAATTGACGATCAACGGGAAGGCCTTTACCTTTACCTTTACTCATCACAGTACATTGGGGCGCAGGGTTTGATGGGTATGGTATTGGTGTGATGTGTTTGTGAATATGATGATCAAGTCTATTGTGCATCTTGTACCTCAGTAAACATGCTGAAAAAAAAGAGAGAATGAAGAGGAATATACATAAATATAAAACATCAACAAGTAACCAAAGGAGAATAAGGCAGTCAATATTTTGGTCTATATTTTGCAGGTTTTACTAATGTTAAAAGAAACCACACACCCGTATGGCACCCCGCCCGATACCTGCGTCTCTCCACCACAAAGAAATACAATGGTGGAAAAATGGACAATGGCTTCAAGTTTAGATGAGATCTTCCAATCACTTTGTGAAACACCATTCTGGGAGGAGAAACAACCATGCATATCCCCGGGTGATATGTGAACATATATCCTCAGCCTGGGCTATTCTGCTGAGGACAGAAGGGATCTGACAGCCTCAGCTGCAGATTGGACATGTTTAGTTCCACTTCCCTTTTAAGTATAAGCAATGGTGATCCATGGAATAGTCCCAGCCTCACCCAAAAGTTATGTTCGTTCTTCCTATACTTTTTCTATCCTGGCATGAAATACTCCATTTAAATTGTCATCTACATCTCCTCAAATCAATTCCAAATGTTAAAAAGTTGGGGGAGGGAATGTAGCCCAATTTAATTCATTTTTAGGGGTGCAATACTCTTGGGGACTGGCCTAGGTAGCCCCTGCTTGTTTTCCCTGAGAAGGGAATGAGCAGGGAAAATGTTGGTATGTGTGAGTGCCATGCCCTTGCAGTTGACTCTGTTAAGGGAGCCGAAGGGAAGGCTGCACCTGATCCTCCTTGGCCAGGCCTGGAGCCGCATTCTCATTCCTGTCCTGTTTTGCTGAGAAAGTTCAAGGAACTGCCCACATATGCAGCTGTAAAACAGAATAACAGCGTAGCCCGCTCAACTTGGAACCCTTCGCTATCCCACGAATTGTACACTGCATACTGTAAAAGCAAATGTGCTTTGCAGTAGAGTCGCTGTATGCTTCATACAGTCCTCCCTACCCCAGTCTTTGCAAAAATCATGCCTTCTCTGGGTTACCGTTTGACTAGCCACATGTGCTGCGGCACAGTACATATTAGGGACAGAAAATACTCATGTAACCTAAGCACATGAAAAAGTCTCTGGTTCAATCCATATCACCATGTGGTCCTGCAGACAATGATGATGAAGCTCCCTATCAATTACCCAAAGCAGCCTTCAAGCATCAATAAAATAACTCCTTACTTAAATTTAAAAAAATCAGGGACTAGAGAGATAATACAGTGGACAAGGCGATTGCCTTGCACAGGGCAAATCCAGATTCTACACCAAGTATACCCTATTGTCTCCTGAACACTGCCAGGAGTGATTGCTGAACCAGAGCCAGGTACCAGACCACCAAGCAGCGTATGACCCAAGCAAAAAGTAAAATTAAAACACGCTAAGTATTTTTAAATTAGTAATAAATATGGCAAAAATTTAACTAACCTCTACTTTTGTCAAGATTATCTTTGTTGGACTACAAAGGAAATCAAGTGGCAGAGAACAGGCAGAGTACATGCAGGCCTGAGTGTGAATCCAGGAATAGCTGACTGTCAGGCACCCTCTGTATGGCCTCCAAGCCTGCCCACCGAAGCAGCCTTGGATGATGAGGAGGACTTGGGTCTCGGTTTAGGGAGCAACCATCTCTATTCATCAAAATTTCAAAGCAAACTTTGGCAAAATGGGAGAGAGTCTTTTGTTTTGGAGCTGAAGCTGCTGTATTTGCTGAAGAATCACTCTCTCCCTTCTCTCTCTCTCTCTCTCTCTCTCTCTCTCTCTCTCTCTCTCTCTTCTCTCTCTCTGCGTTTGTTTGTGTCTTTATCTGAGTACAGTGTGAACTAAAAGTTTGACTTTTAAGCATCAGTGAATTTGAGAAAAGAGAGCAACTGATATGCTCCATGGCAGCGAGAAGCTTACTTGTATTTATTTTCCTGTTCAATTAGAAAATACTAAAAGATGACTTGGCCATTTAATTGATTTAGCTCTAGTGCTTGAAGTGCACTGAAACCAAAGTCTAAGACAGACGGTCTTTCCCATTCACACACCTAAGCGTAGGAGACCTTTAAGTGAGACTTGGCTTCATGTTGGCCAGAAAGCATTCCCTAGGAATAAAGAAAGTGAAGCAATGTCAGAGACAACAAGTTCCTCAAATCTTGTTTGTTAGCAACTATAAGCACGGGTACTCCTTGATTTTCTGATATCCTGGTTATTTTATGAAGTTCAGTTTTGGCTTCTTCCATTCTTTCAACATCAACAGAGTCCACGACAAACACAATGCCATCTGTGCATCTGGTATATGACTTCCACAGTGGCCATAATTTCTCCTGACCACCTACATCCCAGAAGTGGAAAGTGACTTTTAGAATTTCCCAAAGTTACTTTAATTTTTTCAGTGTTAAATCCTTTGGTAGGTACAGTATTTACAAACTCATTGAATTGCAGCCTGTATAATACAGTTGTCTTCCGAGCACAGTCCAAACCCAGAATAACAATGTGGAAGGGGTGAAATGAAGGCAAGCTGGACAGGATAGAAGTCTGGTCTGACAGTCCATTCCCCATTTCCATCTGTAAATAAATGTTACAAATTGAAATGCTTTCTTTTTAGCGCTTCGGAACGTCTCCTCTTAGGGGAATCCAGCTACAACATTGCTCCCAAACTGGAGTCTGGTGCCAAATGAGAAAGCATTGGTAAGCGTTTCCACGCGGGGTGAAGCGCCCTACAGGGTCCAAGGTCTCTGCGCAACTCTGGCTGGCGCAGCACTGTCCATCCTTCCCTTGTCGGGGTTCAGCGAGGCTCACAGCAGCTCTGAAGTCTGCTGACAGCAGAGCACCAGCGAGACGTGTGCAGTGGCGGCGGGGACTCACCACTCCTCCAGGCCCCGGGCGGGCACTGTGCGCCAAGCCGCCCTAATGGTGCTCCGTGGCCCACAGTGGACAAACTGACAGGCTACAGAATGTAACCTGCCCACACTGCAGAGTCTGGCAAACTCCCCGTGGCTTACCCAATATGCCAAATACCAGTAATAATGATGGATCTCATTCTCCTAACTCTGAAAGAACCTTGAATATGGCACTTTTTTAAAAATCTCAGGGCTAGGATAAAGGAGATGTTACTGGGGCCTGCTCAAGGCAATCGACAAATAAAAGGATGGTCGTGATGATCATGATGAAGTAATGTACAACCTGGGGTGTACAAATTTATGGTGGAGATTATCTCATCAACAGTCATACTCCAGAGAGTCATTGCGCTTTTCTATGGAAGAGAGCATAAAATTACTCGCATGAGCCATGCCATTGGAACCCTTTCCAGGATGATTCTTTTGGGGAACGCTGAAAGGGGGCAGGTTAGGGCCCTCACCACCCCAAGGGACCAAGCCTCGATAGCCTAAAAACGCCAGAACTCAAATGACGTTATGCTCATATCTACTCTGCACACATTCGTGCTGAATCCCATCCACGAGTGAACCTACTTCTGGACATCACCATAACTCACACCACTCATACTCCCAGAGTAGCACACCACGGGGTTTAAAGAAGAAGGCAACGAATCTTAGAGGGAAATATATTTTTACAGATATATATATATATATATATATATGCACATCAATTTCAACTCTTAACAACATAACAGTAATCTCTTAGAGAAGGGCATAACAGCTGGCTCCAGGGTGAAATACAACAATCTTCCACACTGTCCACTAAGGAAAGTTGTTTAGAGCATTTTCAGTGGTGTATTCATAACAAATAATACAAAATAAATTATTTGGTTCTTCTTTGGGGCAGAGGTTGGGGTGCGGGATGGAAATATCAAAAAAATGGTGGTGCGAAGGTGTAATGTTGGTGGAATTGGTGTTCGATTATTAAATGAAATCAAATATTGTGCACTACTTGATAAAAATTTAAAAAAATGTTTTGTTGTTACAATACAAAATAATTGATCTAGATCCTGAAAAAAAATTTTTTGCTGGTAGGACTTCAGACAAGAAATGCATTTTCAAGAGTAGAGTCAAGATTATTCCCAGGGAGTCAAGAGGATCCAGGGAAGAGCAGGGTTCCAGAGAGTACAAGCAGGACACTTCCTGGGGATAAAGAACAAGGGAGGATGAAGGCAGGGGCAGGTTGTGGGGTGGAAAGTAGGAAGGCAGTTAGAGCAGAGGGGCCAAAGAAAGGGCCCAGGAAGGGAAGGCCAAGTGGGGTGGGGGGAGACAGTGGACACAGGACTTCACACCCCTCTGGAACCCTAATGGACTCTTCCCCCTTTGTGATGCAGGCGGCCCTATATAAGGCAGAGCCACCCGCTCACGCTCAGTTGCCATAGGCAGCTTGTGGTCAGGATCATGGAGTTTGGTATATGGACTCTGATGGTTCTGATGACACTCCAGACTGAGACTCTATGGGGCTTAGGCTCAAAGCTGATCAGTAGCGATCCCACCCCCCTTTTCCTGGGGGTGTTAGGGGTGCTCTTCCTTTTCATTGTTTGCCTGGCAACAGCATCCTTCGTGGCCTTCTGTAAGAAAAAAGTTGACCAAAAGGTAGGAGCCGGGACCAGTGCTTGAGCCATTGGGTGGGTGGTGGTGATTTCTATTACTTCTCACACACATGAATATCAAACATGAATTTGTTTGGTTTGGGCTGGAGCGATAGCACAGCGTGTAGGGCGTTCACCTTACAAGCGGCCAACATGGCCGACCCGAGTTCGATTCTTCCGCCCCTCTCGGAGAGCCCGGCAAGCTACCGAGAGTATTCGATATGCCAGACACAGTAACAACAAAGTCTCCAATGGAGATGTTACTGGGCCTGCTCGAGCAAATCGATGATCAACGGGAGGGCCTTTACCTTTACCTTAGTGCATCAGTAGATTGGGTCATCTAGGAGAAAGTAGGGCTTAGTTGCCAAGGAGGACAGACTGGGTGGGAAGGGGTTCACTGAAGAGAGAATTACCTGAACTTCACAGACAGTGTGGGGTGACAGGTTCCCATTACTAAAATCCCAACTAGTGCCATCATACTAGAGCCAGCTTCCATTGAGACGTTAAGGTCTCTTCGAACAGAAAAGTCCCACCACGACTTCCCTGAGTGGGAGGGAGACATAAACTCATCCTCTCGTCAGCCCTTCAGGAGATTGGAGTGGGGGAGCCCTTCACTAGGACTTGGGGTCCTGTGGGAAGGAGCACAGGAACTACATCCCTTCCTGGCATCCCTGAAAGTAGGCCAGCTATCAACATCGAAATCTTTGTGTCGTTCCGAGGAGAAAACTGGAAACACAAAATCAAAACCAAAACCAAAGCATTTCCTGACATTTTAAGATGAATTCGAGGGAGAAACTCACCTCTCTGTTCCTGTGGGACTCCAACAGGTCATGTCTTCAGAGAGGGTCAGAGAGACAAGGCAGAGCTTCAGAGAGGGGAGTACAAAAGTGGATCCCAAATGATCACTGATTCTTTCTCTCGTCAGAGGCACAAGAGAGCTAGGAAAAGCAGGAGGGTCGCGATCCTGAGAGGTGAGTCTCTGCCTTTTCCATCTGAGCTCACCCAGATTGGCCCCTCCCTCCTCCCCTCCCTCCTGCTGAGCTCAGAGTCTCCCCAGAGACCATGGCTCTGAAGGGCTCTGACAGAAGCCACAGGCCTCTGGGCGTCTTTTGCCCTTTGCTGCTCCTCGTAGAGCAGATGCCATCCCATATTCTTCTCTGCTGCTGCTGAGGCTCACAGAGAAGAATATGCCTGGGTGCCCTCCACGGCCCTGGGTCCATGCCACTGTGAGACCATCACTAAAAGAAGCCACTCTCCCTGGTTCCTAGGTGCGAGGTACCACTTCAGCCTGACTGAGCTGCAGCAAATACAATCTATCCGGAATTTGCAACGGTATGTGTGCGCCCTCCTTCCAGACCCAGCATCAGGAGTGCTGCCCAGGTCTTCCTGGGGAGGGGAGCCAGAGGAACAGGGATGAGAGGAAGGCCTTGGGGGAGGGAGTAGATAGGAGAGGAAGCCCTGGGGGTGATAACAGGGTAGGGGACAGACTTCAAAGCCTCCCCCAGGTGACTGACCTCTAGTCCTCACTCTGCCTCTCCATGGCCCTCTCTTCCCTGCCTTCAGCAGCCCTCTGGAGGCATACCGCGAGGACCCACATTGGGAGCACCTGCTGTGCATCAGCCCTTCCTGCAGGGTCTGCAGGGACAAGGCCATCCCAGCTGCTCCGCACGGCCCACCAGCTCCCGACCAGGCTCCTCCCTCTGGCTCTTTCCCGCCATCTAATATGCCGATGGCCTCTCCAGGCCCCGTCGCCTCTGCAGCCCATCCAGGAAAGCCAGCGTGTGTTCCCCTGCCCTGCACTGACCTCTCCACTCGCTCCAGGCTCCTGGGTCTGGCCCTCACCCCACTCTGCAGCCTGCAGTCCCCTTCCCCACTCCATCACCCCGGCCCACCACAAGAGCCTGGCAGCAGTCCCACTGTACTCCTGCTCCACCACCTCTTTTCGGCCCCCCTCCTTCTACTCATCCCTCCTCTCTCAGCTCTTCTGGGAGCGCAGAGAAGGAGAAACCTCCTGAAGTACCCCATGCTATTGTCTGGGCCCCAACCCCTCCCTCCCTCAGAGACCCTTGGCCACACAGCAGATCTCTGTCCCTTCCCTGTGTGTACCTCTAGTCCTCCACATCGCAGGGGTTAAATTATTCCCCAGAACCTTCCAGGAGTCAAATGATGGTCCCCCACATTGCTAGCGTGGACACAGAGAAGAAGCCCAGTGTCACACAGGGGCAGAGTCCACAGGGGAGGTGCAGGGAGCAGGGCATGTCCCTGGCCATGGCTGCAGAGGACTCCCAGACCACTGCCCCTCCTGTGGGTGCTGTCCCCGCTCCCTGCTACTCAGAGGCCATGACCCTCGATGGGCAGCAGCATACAGAGCCGTGTGCCCTCAGCCCATCTCCGCAAGCAGTTGACACTCAACACACTCAGTCTGGCTGCCCCTGCCTTTTCCTAAACGTCCGTTGGAAGATCAGGAGCCCCCGGCGCTTATTCCAAAGGAGACAAGGGCCCAGAGTGGGCCACCTTGTGAGAGCCCTGAGGTGCTGTGTGCCCTGCCTCCATGTCCAGAATGACATGTGAAAACAGACTGACAGGGTGACAACCCCTCCCCATCCAGTAACCTCCTGGTCCCCCTCATCGTGCCTCACAGGGAGCCCGTGTCCCACCCAGATACCACCTTCTGGGCACCAACTCCTTCCTACTCTCCCCAGGGCCCTCGGAGGCATGAATGCAAACCCTCAGCCCTATTGTTCCTGTATTTTTACCCATTGAATCATTTTGAATCCTGCTGTGATGTCTGTCTGCTGTGTGGGAGCTTGAGTTGCGGGACTGAAGGAGTGCAAGAATGAGAGTCCTCCTTGGTGTTTAGAGACCAGAGATTAGGGGGTCTCACCCAAATGAAGCCTAAATGCAGGGTTGGAGACACCTGGCACCTTCCTGGGAACCTGATTTGGTTAAAGAAGGGACCATGATGTGTTTGAGGTGGGAACCCAGCCCTGGTTTGGTGGGAACCTGACCTAGAGAGACCCTGACCTCGGGGGACGCGGACCTGGGGGGACTCTGACCTGGAGGGACCCTGGCCTGGTTTGGAGGCACCCTGACTTGGGGGGATCCAAGCATCAGCTGAGCTGCCGCCTCACACACTGTGCAACGTCCTTTAAACTTGACCTTGAAATACCCCCCACACCCCCAGAAAAGCTCCTATCAAGTATTTTTCTTCTTCACATCTGGTGCCCAGACTTCTTGGGGGTTAATCATTTTGAGGACAAAAGCATTTAGCTGAGCATTAGAACAGGTGACCGGGCAGCCACCTCTCACAGGGGTGAGATCAGCTGAGAGAAAGGGCAGACTTCCAGGGATGTGTGGAACATAAGAAAACTGGGCAGGGGGAAGAAGGGCCTTGAGGCGGGACAGAAGTTTCTATAAACAAGGAGGGTTGACCTGTAACGTCAGCCTACTGGTCTCTTAGACAAGGACTTAATGGCTCCTTGGTGAAATGCAATCTTCACTTTCTTCTCTGGAAACATATTTGGATTATTCTGTTAGCAAAAGTTCAC
This sequence comes from Sorex fumeus, assembly GCF_029834395.1. Classification (NCBI taxonomy): domain Eukaryota; kingdom Metazoa; phylum Chordata; class Mammalia; order Eulipotyphla; family Soricidae; genus Sorex; species Sorex fumeus. Next base: position 4,977,759 of record NW_026606179.1, on the reverse strand, counting down.
TAACAAGAATATTAAATTATTGTGGGCCTATGGGAGGGCTAGCTAAAGGGGTTGTTGGGAAAATTGAGAAGGTGTGATGGTTGTGGGGTTGGTGTTGGAATTTTGAATGCCTGTGACAGATCATCATGAATGACTTTGTAAAGCACAGTGTTCATGTAATGTCTAAGGGGAAAATAAATAAGTAAGTTTTAAAAAGAAAAAGGATGTTGCCTGTGCCCTCCCCCTCCCCTGGTGCCCAGGCACTGCCACCAGGCACTGCCACGCTGAGGCTCATGGGACTCTGCACAGCCCCTGCCTTCCCGGTCTGAGGGCATGTAAGCACAAAGCCAGAACTGCGGGGATGCTGTCTGGCTTGGCCCACGCCTCTCTGTACAAGTTTGTCTAAGTCCTTGCTCTAAATCCGCACTTGTTACACAGCACTCTTTCTCTTTTGTTCGTTCTTTTGGAAAATGTTTTCTATGTGCTTCCTATGTTTCTTAGGGAACAATTGATCTACTTATGTGTGTGATGATCCTACATTGTCTCTTCTGTTAAAAGACATTTTTTGAGTGGCTTCTGAGGAATAAGTTAAGCATTTTATTTTCATTAATTTTAAAATACTGTATGCCTCACCCTGCTTTCCTCATGGGTTATTCTTGGTTCTGTGCTAAACGACAACCCCTGGGACCGTAAGTGGTGCCAAGACTGAACCCTGGTTCACCATCTGCTCCCTAGATCCTTTATTTCTGCATTGTTTCTCAGCTGTCTAGTACTTTCTAATTTTCAGCTGGCTAAGCGACAAAAAAAATCTCAAAACCGAGCAATTTGCTGCAGAGTCTCTCCAGACAAAATTATCTAAACTTTTAGAATTGCAGGAACGCTAAGAGCGAGAGTGGCCACGCAACATCTTATACTATTCACACAAGCAATACAAAATCACTTGTTTAGCATTGCCTTTTTGGCTGGCTTGAGTGGTGGCAGGAAACTTCCAAATAATAATGGTAGGAGTGATGTCGAAATATTGAATGTCATCAAAGTAGAGAGAGAGAGACAATTGCGGAAATTATCTGCCACACAGGCAAGAGAAGGTTTGGGATGGTGGGGAGGGGAGATTCTGGGGATATTGGTGGTGGGAAATGTGCACTGGTGAAGGGGTGGGTGTTTTATCATTAGATGACCAAAACTCAAACATGAAAGCTTTGTAAATATCTGACGGTTGACTCAATTAGAGAGAGGGAGAGAGAGAGAGAGAGTGAGAGAGACAGAGAGAGAGAGAGAGAGAGAGAGAGAGCTGTGCTAACAGGTATTGAGGTGCACCTAACTTTATGACAACAGTTTATCACATATTTACTAATCCTCTGTGCTAGGCACTGTCCACGGTCCTGAGAATCCATCCATGACCATCATAGGGGCCCATCCAGGGGACAGAAAAGACAATTGAGAAAATTCAAAATGAGGGAAGTCTGAAGGAGAATCCTCAATACTGGATTTCCACACTATCAACATTTCACTGACTAATGCTACTGTCTGTGACCCTTAGAAGTTTGTGCCCAAATACAATCCATAGTTTAGAAGATGATTTCAGCATTTCCTAGGGGAGGAGAGAGAGAGAAAGAGAGAGAGCGAGAAGTCTAGGAGAGCATACCATAAGGAAGGAAAATTATAGACATGCCCTATGCGGTGATTAAAGAGGAGAATGTGCCTTCCCTTGACATTTTTTCATTCTTAGGGTGGTCATACCAAAAGAACCTGCTCTCTGTTCATGCAAAGCATGTGGTCCACCTAGTAAGCTCTTTTGGCATAATCACTTGATCTCTCTCTCTCTCTCATATATTAGGTCATACCAGGCATTGTTCAGACCTCCCGAATCTGTGCGGAAGGATCATTCATGGTAGGGTTTAGGGAGCATACGCAATGCAGCTGATAAAACCTGGCTCAGGTGCATGCAAGGTCAGCACCTTAGCCCTGTACTATCTCTTGACTTTAAACTTTTGACTCTCCCTCACTTTTGAAGGGAATAAACTAGCAGTTCGCCAAAGAATTCCTCAGAGTCCCATCAAAATTGGAGTTGAGTCCATTCAGAGTAAAACTCTTCTTTGAGGGAAGATAGAAGTATTTGAGTTGGTGTCACAAAACTTTTACCAAACCGTTGAGGATTTTTCTCTATGTTCCAAATGACCACAGAAAAAGTATCCATTTCTGGTAAAGTATTTCTTTTCTTTTTTTTTCCTTTTTGGGTCACACCTGGTGATGCACAGGGGATACTCCTGGCTCTGCAGTCAGGAATTATTCCTGGCAGTGCACAGAGGACCATATGGTCTGCTGGGAATCGAATCCAGTTGGCCCTATCCACTGTGCTATCTCTTCAGCCCCAGGTCCATTATTTCTTTTTTGCTTTTTCTTTCATTTGGACCACACCCTGTGGCACTCTGAGCTTATTCCATGCTTCAGGGTTCACTCCCAGTCTGCTCCCAGAACTTTATGATACACTGGGACCTGCTGTAGTGGGCGTCCTTGAAGACAAGGGTCTTATCCACTGTACTATCTCTGCAGCCCCAAGGGCAGAGGCCTCAGCACCCTGCGAAGCTCCTCCTGCAGGGGGAGCCCGGCCCCCTCAAAGCAGCATCAGCACATTGGCTGCCGACCCAGGAGATGCTTGGGGCATCCGTGTTGACTGAACATGGCCTCTCCCCTCCTGAGGGGTGGTAGCAAAGGCTGGACAGCTGGTCACATCCATGTGTTCTGTGGCTTTCCTCGGATCTCGATGAAACGCGGACCCCGCAGAGACCCTCTCTGCACTATATTCTATACACATACACACGAATGCATCCAGGATTTTAATTTACAGGTATGGTGAGTTGAACAGATCAGGAGACAGCTGTCAGCGTTAGCAGCTGTCCTAAAGTCCGGGAGCATACCAGCACACTTGAAGCCCAGGGGGTCCGGCAGGAGGCAGGAGTGTGCAGGGACGTTGTTGGCGAGGACTCTCTGTGTTTGCAGGGAGAGAGATTTGAGGCAGCGGAAACAGACTTAGGATGGTCCAGGCTGAACAGTTTCAGCAGGCTCCATGACACAAACGCATCCCCCGGTGCTGGGACCTGTGCTGCAGCTGATATAAAGCAGAGAAGAATATTCCAGAAAGCAGGAATATGCAAGAGGAGGGGACATACTCATTTGGTTGGTTTTGCCTATCCACGGCTCCTGTTTCCTGTTTCTAGGCACTAGCCAATCCACCCAGGCCCAGCAGGTCCCAGGAATCACAGCTCCATAGTGTACAGAAAATCAAGAAACAGTCAAGCAGTTGCCACTTTTGGAATAGGCTGGGGACTGGGGCCTCCAGGTCAGCAGCTGTCCCAACCCCAAGAGCACGGCCCCTCACAGTGTACCCCGTAGACCCCCGGAGGGCACCCTCTTGAGCTTGAGAAGAAAGCAGTGTTGTGTGTATCTGCTGGGTGTCATTTGTGTGCAGGTTCTCAGCGACTATATGTGATGGGTCAGCACACATAGTGACCGAGGTTCAGTGATGAACCATAGGTGGTGATGGCAGCACCAACTGTATATTTCTGATTTGTGGGACCAGGGAGCCTTCTGTCTCCCAGCTGCCCCTGCCCTGTTCCTCACCCACACAGAATCTCTTGTGGTGAGGGTCAGGGAGTCAGCACTGATTTTGACTCAGCAGTTGGGACCCCAGGGGCAAAAATTTTGTGTTAGATGTGCCCACAAGAATAGGGGCAGAAACCTGAGAAGCAAGGCCAGCTAGCCAAGGAATCTTTCAGAAAAACTCTTTTATTACCTTCCCCTGAGTCCTTTTCTTTTGTTGTTTCACTAATAAAACCTTTTACCTTGCCTTTTCTCCTATTGCCCACTTGATCTCAGTAGTCTTAGTGCTATGATTGGTGTTCACAGATTTGTGTTTTAAATGTATTTTTCCTTATCAATTTTATACCCTTAAAGTGCAATAATCAGTGAAATAATCCAATATTTTTTTCTTTCCTACAAAATTATTTCATTTCATGTGATCCTTTTTATTGCAAAGGACATTTCAGCATTTGAAATCATATAAATGTACCACCTTATTTATATACTCATCTTTTGATAGGCGCTCTTGTTGCTCCAGAAATTCCCCATGGGCTGGCGCGATACCACAGCTGGTATGGTGTTTGCTTTGCACGCAGCTGACCTGGCCAATCCGAGTTCCATTCTTCCACTGGCACAGCAAAGCCTGGCAAGCAACCCGTCACTTATTCGAAATGCCAAACACAGTAACAAGTTTCGCAATGGAGACATAATTTGGCCCGCTCAGGTGAACACTGCAAATAATAGTGGGCGACTATAAATTTTTGTGCTAATATGTTTGTATTCATTGGAGAGATTTGAAGCAGGCTTAATTTCCCATTCTGTGCCTGTGATGCCCTCTCGTGGTCATTTCTGTAAATACACCTTCGAATATTCTAAGGTAAGTGTTGTCACAGCCCCCTACCATGCTTGGGCTCTTTCCTCCCCCCTTAGTGTAGACTGGGAGAATAGTATCACTGAAGTGTAAAATGAAAAGTCCTCCCACGGTGAACGCTTTGTTTACAGTTGTGGCCTATGCATCTGTACACAGAAATTACAGGATGCAGAATGTTGGAGTGAAACAAGGACCACATCGGCACAGGACCCTCCCCTCAAGCACCTCAGGCACACTCAGGAAGGACTTCTCAAGAAATGATAGGAAATCATTTTGTTGCAAAACCTTGAGACAAAAATCTTCAACAGAATATTCGCAAGTGAAATTAAATACTCTGCTAAAGGATCCCACATGATGATTAAGTGGAGTGATTGCAGAGATGCAAGAATCGTTGACAGCAGGGTGGATGAGCAGAGAAGGAAGCATGGTTGTACACCGGTAGATCCATGTGATGGGTGATGGGCCACGGGCCACATACAGGAGATGAAGGATAAAAGTCACACCATCATCTCAACAAGTGAGTCAAAGGGATTGCCAAAATTAAAAATCTGCTCATGACAACTCTTTTAAGGGGTGTTGGTGGGTGGGTACAGGCCATGCCTTGTGGTGCTCAGGGCCTGCTCCCTCCATGGTGCCCGGTAATCATGTATTAGGGGACCGTAGGCATTGTCCTATGCACTAGGGACCTCTGCATTGTCATTCCAGCTCCAATTATGGTAAGTCTCGACCTTTGGGCTCCTGACATAAGGGTCTCTGTCTCCCCTTCCCTTCTAGCCCATCAGCAGAGAAGAATCTCCCTCCAGTGTTCCAAGAGTCAGGTGTAACCTATTCACAGCCCACAAATGAACGGTTCAACTACTGAAACCATGACCTCAATAGTGACCGTTTCCCATAACCACGAAATTTCTTTGTGACTGGAAGCAGCCGGACCATTAACTAGCTAATTTCAGTTCTAAAACTTCCTTTGCTGATCACGACACATACAGCCCCGTTGTGTCCATCATTTCCTAAGATTTGACTTATTTTTGCTTTTATAAACTCATCCCTGAATGTCCTCAAGTAGAGAATTCTTTGGGATGATTGTCTGTTGTTGGTCACTGACTCCTTTAATAAAAACTCCCAGTCTTACCTTTCATGTGAAAGGTGTGAAGAGGTTAGCCAGATTTATTCAATACTTTTTTTTTTGAGAAGGGAATCATTGTAAGATACGCAGTGACAAAGCAGTTCATGATTGGGTATCAGTCGTACAATGTTCAACACCCATCCAGGCACCGGTGTCCATTTCCGAAAACCAATATCTCAGATCCCACATCCCCCTCCCCTACAGCGGCCTCTATGTCCGACTTCCTCTGTCTCTTCCTTCTCTGTTTCTCTCTCTCTCTCTCTCTCTCTCTCTCTCTCTTTTCCCTCCCCTCTTTCCCTCCCCTATCCAATAAGGCAGTGGGGGTTGCAATATTGTTACCAGAAGAGTTTTTTTTATATCACTTTACCTCCTTTAAGACTCAAATATTGTCCAGAGGGATCATTTCTAATGATCATTGTCTTAATGTCTCTTCTCTGTCCAAACGGCATTCTCCCACAATTTGAGCATACTCTCTACCACTGCTATCATGGACCAGTCCTTCTGGCCCTCATTTCTGCTGTCCTTGGGTATTTTTCTCATACTATGTTTTTTTTGCTCGAGCAGGCCCAGTAACGTCTCCATTGGAGACTTTGTTGTTACAATCACTCCAGCGGGTAGGGCGTTCGCCTTACACGCGGCCAACATGGCCAACCCGAGTTCAATTCCTCCGCCCCTCTCGGAGAGCCCGGCAAGCTACCGAGAGTATTCGATATGCCAGACACAGTAACAACAAAGTCTCCAATGGAGACGTTACTGGGCCCGCTCGAGCAAATCGACGATCAACGGGAGGGCCTTTACCTTTACCTTACCTATGTTTTTTTTAATATCCCACATATGAGTATGATCATTCTATAACTGTCTCTCTCCAACAGCTCATTCCACTCGGAATGGCAATCTCTATGTCCATCCATGTATAAGCAAATTAAATGACTTCATTTTTCTAATGGCTGCAGGGTGTTCCATTATGTAGATGTACCAGTCATTTCTTCTAGGGAATTTAGGATGTTTCCGGGTTCTGGGTATTGTAAATAGTGCTGCAATGAACATCAGAGTGCAGATGGGTTTTTGCACTGTGAGTTCTGGGTCCTTAGAATATATTCCCAGAAGTGGGCTGCAGGGTCATATGGGAGCACAATTTCTAGGTTTTTGAGGAAAGCCTGTATTTTTTTCCTGAAAAGTCTGGACTTTCCCATCAGCAATGAATGAAATTTCCCTTTCCCCCCGTATCCATGCCAGCACTGGTTGGTTTTGTTCTTTTTGATGTGTGCCAGTCTCTGTGGCATGAGATGGTATCTCGTGGTTGTTTTGATTTGCATCATCCTGATGAATAGTGGTGTAGAGCATTTTCTTCATGTGCCTTTTGGACATTCACATTTCTTCTTTGGGGAAGTTTCTGTTCATCTCTTCTCCCCAGTTTGTGATTGGATTCGACTTTTTTCTTCTAATGTTCTACCAGTTCCATATAGATCTTTGATATTGACCCCTTATCAGATGGGTGTTAGGTAAATAATTTTCCCCATTCTGTGGACTGCCATTGCTTCCTGGTCATTGTTTCCTTTTCAAGGTGCCTAGGTTCTTAATTTAATTTAGTCCCTTTTGCTTATCTTTGATTCCACTTTCTTGGTCAGTGGTGTTTCATCCGGTAAGATACCTTTCACTTCAAAGTCACCTTACAAATTCAGGTCAGACACTATGGAGTTTAAATCCATATTGATTTGACATTTGTGCATGGTGTTAGAAAGAGGGCTAGTTTATGTATTTATTTATTTACGCATGTAGCTGATCCGTTTTCTCAGGACTGGTAATGGGCTTTTGAAAAAGAAAAATATTACGGGTGACAGCAGAAGGTGTGAAAAGTCTAGGAGAAGATATTACAGATTTGTCTGTAGTCTAGAGCCGTTACCAACTGGATTCCATGGGAGCTCAAAGACCGTGTGGCCTCCCACCTACCAGATGGTCAGACTTCTTCATTAAGATCATGAACGATCGGTTTCAGGCTCTTCGTGTTCCTAGAACGAACAGATACCACTGGGCTACACTAGCACGTGACAGAGATAAATGGAGACGTTACTGGCGCTGGCTCGAGCAAATCAATGATTAACGGGAAGTCAAGTGATCAAGTGAGTGAATGATACAGGAATATTTGAGCACGTTAGTGAAGATTGGAATGAGATGGCAACAAACCTGATGGCCAAATGGCAGGATTATTAGCAAAGGAGATCAAACAGTTTTGTATCAGACTTCCTGGAGATCTCCCTAAGGGCAGCCCTCTTCCACTGTACTCCAGCTTTCAATTCAGCAATAAGGTCTGGGAGACACAGGAGGACTTGCTTTTGGTGCTTCTGTTGTTCAGGACTGGTCACAACACATCGGTGGGCCTGCTCACTTAGGGAGGTGTGTGGCAGATGAGGCAGGGGAACGGACAGTGGTGTGTGGAGGAGGAGGTGTGGGCTTATTTTGCCCACTGCTGCCTTTTGCCACTAATACTGATTCATTCTCTCTCATCAGCTTAAAATGAAAGAGGAATCTTCCCTGATTCTTGTGCTCCTCACGAAGGATTTCATCATAAGCATGAAATAATTAAAGTCAGCATTTATTTAAGAAGGCAGAGGAGCTAGTACCAGCTGATATGAGGTGATATATTTTATTATATTGTTTTATCAAGCACCATGATTTAAAACTTGCTCATCATGGAGTTCTAGCATTCAGTGTTCCAACACCAATCTCACCACTGGTATCAGCGTCCATTCACCAGTGTTCCATATTCTCTCCCACCCACCAACCTGCTCCTTGACCAGACTCATAAATTTTTGAGCCACACACAGAGGCGCTCAGGGCTCTTCAATCACGAATGACTCCTGGCAAATTCGGGCCACCATATGTGGTGCCAGAGATCAAACAGGGGTTCACTGCAGTGCAAGCAAATGCACTACTCACCATACTATAGCTCCGGCCCCTCCATAGACACATATTCAAGTGGATGTTGTAGTTTGGGTCTCATGCTCACAAAATGGTTGTTTCAGTGTTTAAGCCATATACATGCATCCCACCATCAGAATACCCCTGTCCCTGTTACCTCCCACTTGGTTCTTAATTCCCCCCTCAATTCATTTCCTTCCCTGTCATTATTTTTATAATTAAGGGCCATAGGATGTCTAGGTATTCCTACTTTAATACATTGCATTCTCTTCTGGATGGAGCATTTTAAGCCCACCCTACTGATACTTCCCAGTCACAATTGTTAACAAGGACTCTTTGTATATGCATTGAATTATTTGAGTTTGTGCATCTGCACCTTATTATTTCATAAATGAGAAATTGGGCCAAAGAACAGGAGGAATCAGAGCTTTCTGCCTTCATTCCAGAGACTGAGTCCTTTCCCTGGGTCATTCCCTGTGAATTTGAATTTTCTGAAGTGCTGCTCTGGTCTTGGACAGAAAGTTGACACCATTTAATGTAATCTATTTTCTCTGGACATTTTGCGTTCCCATATTTGATATCTAGATGCTTCCTGAGGTATCTCAAACACACTCTGAAGTTTCTTTCCAGTTGTGAGCTTAGGTGATTTTGCTTGGTAACCTATGCAAGGGAAATTGTGACTGTGGAAAGCTCTATATCCAACAGGGGTTAAGTGTCTTCAATGGTAAAATGAGAGACGGGGGTGGGAGTGGAGTTGCTGGAAATATGTGCTTACTCTGCCTTTGGAGTTCATAGATGTCTAAGTGAGGTAAATGGAGAGTTTGACCTTAGATAAAGCTTTTTGTTATAGAAATGTAACAAATATCCAGAACTTGCACCAGGCTGTCTTCACTGGGGCAACTTTGGGGGTAGTTTGTTAGAGGTTCCCGGCCTGCCCCTAAGAGCCCCAGTAGCCGAAAACCTCCAAAACCTGATTGCCGCCTTGCTCATGGCAACTCTCCACCGGTTCGGATGAGCTTCACCCATGAGGGAATCATCAGAAAAACACAGGTATGCAGGACCTGTGGCTGAAACTTCCAAGCTCCCTTGTGAGCAGGAATGGGCATCTTCCCCCAATGTCCCAAATTTACCAGTAGCTTGGCAGTAAACCCACACACTGCCCCCTGGTGCCATATAATCTCATCAACAGCCATGATCCAGAGACTCAGAAATAAAGCTCCTGGAAGAGATCGACATCGGCCTCACCCAAGAGTGAATCTGCTGTATAATCGTATTCTAAGTTTTAGAATTACTAGAGCATTTAGAATTACTAGAGCATTTAGAATTACTAGAAGACAACAGTTCACCGAGATCACTCTGGATCCCGTTCTGAGCCAATTCCACTGGAGAACTTCAGATGGAGCAGGTGTGCCCTCACCACCCACTCCAGATGCAACCCTGGTGGCCATGAGTTTCTAGAAGCAAAACCCAGATAGGTGAGTTCAGGGACTAAGACTCAATGCTATATGGCAGCAGCAGAGATTGGTGTCTCTTCCTGTCTCCCCTTTGGGTTTGGGTTCTGGCTGTCATGCCCATGATCTGGGCGCCACCTCAGTGCGTCAATGGCCTTGATCCAGATAATTCGAAATGAATCTCATAATGGATCGCTCCCTACAGAGATGTCTCTGGACGCCAAGCATTTGCAATTTTACAATTTTAGAAGCACTCAGCCACTTAAGCAGCCGTGCAATCTCTCATGATATAGCGAATAAGCAATAGAAAATAAATTATCTAGCATCTTCCCCTGGCAAACTGGTTTTTATGGTGGTGGGAAAATTGAAAATGATGGTGGTGGGATGTAATAAAGGGGGTGGGATTGGTGTTGAAATATTGAATGTGATCAATTAATGTGAATAATCTTATGGAAATAAAATTCTGATGGAATTCTGATGGAATCTGGGAAGAAAAAAACGATGAACAAAAGTATATTACTTCAGGCAGCAATCTTAGGTGGGTGAATAAAGAGGTCTACTCCTGCTAGCAATGGCCATGAACTGCCTCTGAGTGCCACATAAGCTCATAATTGGCCGTGATCTAAAGACTCACAAATAAATCTCAAAAGAGAGCGAGAAGCTGCAGAGATGCCTCTGGATCCCCAAATCACCATGTATTAAAATATGTAACTCCAGCTGTATCACCCTATTTAAAATGTCAGAATTTTTGGAGTGAAAAATATACATTTTATAATATACATATAAATGTTTTTTAAAATATTACAATTTACTTTTTTAATTTTAAGTAAGTAAGTAAATCATCTTAATTTTAATTATTTATTTGCTTTTTGGCTGAGGTTGTCTTAGCGGTTTTCTCGGCTCTCCTTACTCCAACAACCGTCAGATTATTAAATGAAATCAAATATTGTGCACTACTTGATAAAAATTTAAAAAACGTTTTGTTGTTACAATACAAAATAAATGATCTAGATCCCGAGAAAAAATTTTTTGCTGGTGGGATTTCAGACAAGAAATGCATTTGCAAGAGAAGAGTCAAGGTTATTCCCAGAGAGTCAAGAGGACCCAGGGAAGAGCAGGGTTCCAGAGAGAACAAGCAGGACCCTTCCTGGGGATAAAGCACAGGGCAGGATGTAGGCGGGGGCGGGGTGTGGGGTGGAAAGTAAGAAGGCAGTTAGAGCAGAGGGGCCAAAGAAAGGGCCAGGAAGGGAAGGCCAAGTGGGGTGGGGGGAGACAGTGGACACAGGACTTCACACCCCTCTGGAACCCTAATGGACTCTTCCCCCTTTGTGATGCAGGCGGCCCTATATAAGGCAGAGCCACCCGCTCATGCTCAGTTGCCATAGGCAGCTTGTGGTCAGGATCATGGAGTTCGGTATATGGACTCTGATGGTTCTGATGACACCCCGGACTGAGACTCTATGGGGCATAGGCTCAAAGCTGATCAGTAGCGATCCCACCCCCGTTATCCTGGGGGTGTTAGGGGTGCTCTTCCTTTTCATTGTTTTCCTGGCTACAGTATCCTTCGTGGCCTTCTGTAAGAAAAAAGTTGACCAAAAGGTAGGAGCCAGGTCCAGTGCTTGAGCCATTTGGTGGGTGGTGGTGATTTCTATTTTTTCTCACACACATGAGTTTGAAACATGAATTTGCTTGGTTTAGCACATCAGCATATTAAGTCATCTAGGAGAAAGTAGGGCCTTGTTGCCAAGGAGGACAGACTGGGTGTGAAGTGGTTCAATGAAGAGAGAATTCCCTGAACTCCACAGATGTTGGGGTGGGGTGGCAGGTTCCCATCACTAAAATTCCAACTAGTGCCATCGTGCTAGAGTCAGCTTCCATTGAGACATTAAGGTCCCTTTGAAGAGAAAAGTCCCACCACGACTTCCCTGGGTGGGAGGGAAACATCAACCCATCCTCCCAGTCAGACCTTCAGGAGATTGGAGTAGTGGGACCTTGCCCCAGAACTCAGGGTCCTGTGGGAAGGAGCACAAGAAGCACATCCCTGCCTGACGTCCCTGAACAGGGGCCTGCTATCAACATGGAAATCCTTCTGTCGTTCCAAGGAGAAAACTGGAAACACAAAATCAAAACCAAATACAAAGCATTTCATGACATTTAAGGATGGATTTGAGGGAGAAACTCACCTCTCTGTTCCTGTGGGACTCCTACGGGTCATGTGTGGACATCAGAGCTTCAGAGAGGGGAGTCCAAAAGTGGATCCCAAATGATCACTGATTCTTTCTCTCCTCAGAGGCGCAAGAGAGCTAGGAAAAGCAGGAGGGTCGCGATCCTGAGAGGTGAGTCTCTGCCTTTTCCATTTGAGCTCTCCCAGAGTGACTCCTCCCTCCTGCTGAGCTTGGAGCCTCCCCAGAGATTATGGCTCTGAAGTGCTCTGATGGAAGCTACAGGCCTCTGAGCGTCTTTTGGCCTTTGCTGCTCCTCATCGCCTGCTGAGGCTCGCAGAGAAGAGCATGCCTGTGTTCCCTCCATGGCCCTGTGTCCATGCCTCTGTGAGACCTTCACTAATAGAAGCCACTCTCCCTGGTTCTTAGGTGCGAGGAACCACTTCAGCCTGGCTGAGCTGCAGCAAATACAATCTATCCAGAATTTGCAAAGGTAAGTGTGGGCTGTCCTTCCAGACCCAGCATCAGGAGGGCTGCCCAGGTCTGCCTGGGGAGGGGAGCCAGAGGAACAGGGATGAGAGGAAGGCCTTGGGGGAGGGTGTAGAGAGGACTGGAAGTCCTGGGAGTGATAACAGTGTAGGGGACAGACTTCCGAGCCTCTCCCAGGTGACTGGCTTCTGGTCCTCACCCTGCCCTCTCCACGGCCCTCTCTTCCCTGCCTTAAGCAGCCCCCTGGAGGCATACTGCTAGGACCCACATTGGGAGCACCTGATGTGCATCACCCCTTCCTGCAGGGTCTGCAGGGACAAGGCCATCCAGGCTCCTCCAGCAGCTCCTGACCAGGCTGCTCCCTCTGGCTCTATCCCGGCATCCACGATCCCTATGGCCCATCCAGGCCCCGTCGCCTCTGCAGCCCATCCAGGAAAGCCAGCGTGTGTTCCCCTGGCCTGCACCGTCCTCTGCACTCTCTCCAGGCTCCTGGGTCTGGCCCTCACATCATTCTGCAACCTGAATTCCCCTTCCCCACTCCATCACCTCGGCCCACCACAAGAGCCTGGCAGAAGTCCCTCTGTGCTACTGCTCCACCACCTCCTCTCGGCCCCCCTCCTTCTAATCATCCCTCCTCTCTCAGCTCTCCCTGGAGCACAGAGAAGGAGAAACCTCCTGAAGTACCCCATGCTATTGTCTGGGCTCCAACTCCTCCCTCCCTCTGAGACCCTTGGCCACACCGTGGATCTCTGTCTCTTCCCTGTGTGTGCCTCTGGTCCTCCACATCGCAGGGGGTTAAATCGTCCCTCAGAACCTTTCAGGAGAAAAAGGCTGGCCCCCCATGTTGCTACTGTGGACACAGAGAAGGAGCTCAGTGTCTCACAGGGGCAGAGGTGGCAGTGGAGGTGCAGGGAGCAGGGCATGTCCCTGGCCATTGCTGCAGAGGCCTCCGAGACCACTGCCCCTCCCGTGGGTGCTGTACCTGCTCCCTGCTACTCAGAGGCCAGTACTCTCCATGGGCAGTAGCATACAAAGCCGTGTGCCCTCAGCCAGTCTCCCCAAGCAGTTGACACTCAACACACTCAGTCTGGCCGCCCCCGCCTTTTCCTAAACTTCTCTTGGAAGATCAGGAGCCCCAGGTGCTTATTCCAAAGGAGACAGGTGCCCAGAGTGGGCAGCTTCGTGAGAGCCCTGATGTGCCCTGCCTCCGTGTCCAGAACGACATGTGAAAACAGGCTGACAGTGAATGATTCCAAGGACAACCCCCGCCCCTCTGGGAACCACCTGGTCCCCCTTCATGGTGCCTCACAGGGAGCCAGTGTCCCACCCAGATACCACCTGCTGGGCACCAACTCCTTCCCACTCTCCCAAGGGCCCTCGGAGGCACGAAAGCAGACCCTCCGACCCATCGTTCCTGTATTCTTACCCATTAAATCATTTAGAATCCTACTGTGATGTCTGTCTGCTGTGTTGGAGCTTGAGTTGAGGGACTCAAGGAGTTTGTTCAGCTCTGAGCAAGGCGCCCTGGAGCTTGTGGGAACAGGAGGAACCATGTGCCACCTGCCCAGGTTTCCTCTGAGAGCAGCTATAGGCCTTAGTGTTCCCAAGAACCACAGCAGCCTGACTTTCCCTCTCTGGAGGCTTCCTGGCCTTCCAGATATTGGTTGCGGTCCCCGAAAAGAATCAAGGACCTGTAGCTCTCATAAAAATAATTGCAAGAATGAGAGTCCTCCTTGGTATTTAGAGACCAGTGATTAGGTGTTATCACCCAATTGAAGCCTAAATGCAGGGTTGAAGACACCTGGCACCTTCCTCAGAAGCTGAGCTGGTTGGGGAAGGGACCATGCTGTGTAAGAGTCGGGAACCCAAACCTGTTTTGGAGGGACCCTGACCTAGAGATACCCTGACCTGGGGGGACGCTGACCTGGGGGGACTCTGACATGGAAGTACCCTGCCCTCCTTTGGAGGGACCCTGACATGAGGGGACCCTTGTCTGGTTTGGAGGGACCCTGACCTGGGGGGACCCTTGTCTCATTTGGAGGGACCCTGACCTGGAGCAACCCTGACCTGGGGGCACCCTGACCTGGTTTGGAAGGACTCTGACTTGGTTTAGAGGGACAGAAAAGACAATTGAGAAAATTCAAAATGAGGGAAGTCAGAAAGAGAATTCTCAGTACTGGATTTCCATACTATCAACATTCACTGACTAATGCTACTGTCTTGTGTCCCTTAGAAGTTTGTGTCCAAATACAATCCATAGTTTAGAAGATGATTACAGCAATTCCTAGGGGAGGAGAAAGAAAGAGAAAGAGAGAGCGAGAAGTCTAGGAGAGCATACCATAAGGAAGGAAAATTATACACATGCCGTATATGGTGATTAAAGAGCAGAATGTGCCGTCCCTTGATACTTTTTCATTCATAGGGTGGACATACCAAAAGAACCTGCCCTCTGTTCATGCAAAGCATGCGGTCCACCTAGTAAGCTCTTTTGGCATAATCACTTGATCTCTCTCTCTCTCTCTCTCTCTCTCTCTCTCTCTCTCTCTCTCTCTCTCTCTCTCTCTCCCCCTCTCATACATCAGGTCATACCAGGCATTGTTCATACCATTGTTCATACTAAATCTGTGCTGAAGAATCATTCATGGTAGGGTTTAGGGAGCATATGTAATGCAGCTGATAAAACCTGGCTCAGGTGCATACAAGGTCAGAACCTTAGCCTTGAATTTTACTATCTCTTGAATTTTAACTTTTGACTCTCCCTCACTTTTGAAGGGAATAAACTAGCAGTTCGCCAAAGAATTCCTCAGAGTCCCATCAAAATTTGAGTTTAGACCATTCAGTGTAAAGCTCTTCTTTGGAGGAAGATAGAAGTATTTGAGTTGGTGTCAAAGAATTTTTACCAAACCCTTAAGGATTTTTCTCTGTGTTCCAAATGACCACAGAAAAAGTATCCATTTCTGGTCCAGGATTTCGTTTCTTTTTTTTTCCTTTTTGGGTCACACCTGGCCATACCCAGGGGTTACTCCTGGCTCTATACTCAGAAATTATTCCTGGCTGTGCACAGGAGACCATATGGGATGTTGGGAATCGAACCCGGGTCGGCCACGTGCAAGGTTCTACCCGCTGTGCTATCTCTCCAGCCCCAAGTCCAGTATTTCTTTTTGCTTGTTATTTTCTTTCTTTTGGACCACACCCTATGGCACTCCGAGCTTATGCTATGCCTCAGGGTTCACTCCTAGTGCGGGCCCAGAACTTTATGATACACTGGGGACCAGCTGTTTTGGGGGTCCTTGAAGACAAAGGGTTTTATCCACTCTACTATCTCTGCAGCCCCAAGGGCAGAGGCCTTAGCACTCCGAGAAGCTCCTCCTGCAGGAGGAACCAGACCCCCTCATAGCCACATCAGCAGATTGGCTGCTGGCCTGGGAGATGCGTGGGGGCCTCCGTGTTGACTGAACATGGCCTCTCCCCTCCTGAGGGGTGGTAGCACTTGCTGGACAGCTGGTCACATCCATGTGTTCTGTGGTTCTCCTCGGATCTAGATGAAACACGGACCCTGCATGACCCTCTCCGCACTACATTCTATATGGTGACTTGGCTCCTCTAAGCGTCCACAGTCACAACCACAAACACAACAGGCCTGAAGGGAGAGATTCCTTCCCTGAGCTTGAGCTACTGTGGTCCAGTGATTTTGTTGCCAAGGAGTATTCCATCGTGTGGGTGACAAAAGATTGAGTTTTTTGTGTTGTTTTGTTTCCTGCTATTTTATGCTGGAAAACAAGGGTATTTCCAATTTAGGGATATTATGAATAACCTTGTATGAATACCCTGGTTTATGCCTCTGGGTGGTCTTCACATAGAGCATTATACTGATTACATCTTTTTTTTTCTTTTCTGGGTCGCACCTGATGACAGACAGGGGCTATTCCTGCACTCAGGAACTTCCCCTGGCAGTGCTCTGGGAAAATGCCCTACCTGCTGTTTTATAGTTCCATTTCCTGATTTCATCTTTAGCCCAGGAGTTGTGCAGGGTCCCTGAGCATGTCATGGTGTGTGAAAGGGCCAGATGAAGCTCAGAGCAGAGTATGTGTCTTTCATGTGTGAGACCTTGACTTCCATGTCAGCACCTAAAACAAAGTCTGCCCCTGTCAAGGTGGAACTTTTCCTGGCTATGGATGCAGTCAAGGGGTGTTGGGCATTCTCACCTTATTATCTTAGGATCACTGCCCCGTTTTATATTCTGAGACTTGTTCCTAAGCTTCGCTGAGGGTGGTAGTGGAGGTTCATTTTCCTAGTGGGCTCTGGGCATCAGGGAGCACTGCAGTGAGATTTGGTCCAGGTGTGTGAGTCTGGATCACAGCGACCCCCAGGGCTATCCCTGGCAGTGATCAGTGGGCCTTCGATGCCACGGGTCTCTGCAGTTGAAATATGTGCTCGAGCCTGTTTAGTCTTTCCCCTGCCCTGGTTTTCTTCATTTCTCTGTGTCCTGGGTTCTGACTGCACCAGAGAGGAGCAGACTCCTGGCCGCCTCACTGCAGTTCCCAAGTGCCATCTGAGGGCTCTTGTCCTGAGTCTAGGAGGCAGCCCCACCTCAATGAAGGATGGGAGGGGAAGCTCACTCTCCTTTCCCTTCCTCCTCGTATTCTCATGAACCCCTGGAGACTGCCCCTTCCCGCTGCAGACTAGATCCCACTCAAACTCCCTCAGGCCAAGCCCTACGGACTCCATGACTGTCTACTCTCAGATGCATCTTGCTTAGAGCCAGGTGTGCGTGTGGTTCAGTGTTACAACACACACACACACACACACACACACACACACATACACACGAATGCATCCAGGATGTTAATTTCCAGGTATGGTGAGATGAACAGATCAGGAGACAGCTGTCAGCGTTAGCAGTTGTCCTAAAGGGAGGGAGCATGCCAGCACACTTGGAGCCCAGGGGGTTTGTCAGGAGGCAGGAGTGTGCAGGGAGGTTGTTGGCGAGGACTCTCTGTGTTTGCTGGGAGAGAAATTTGAGGCAGCAGAAACAGATTTAGGACGAGCCAGACTAAATATTTTCAGCACGCTCCATGGAACAGAGGCATCGCCCGGCTCAGGGACCTGGGCTGCAGTAATATAAGGCAGAGAAGAATATTCCAGAAAGGAGGAATGTGCAAAAGGAGGGGGCAGACTCGATTGGTTGATTTGTCTCTCCAAGGCTCCTGTTTTCTATTTCTAGGCACTTGCCAACCCTCCCAGGCCCAGAAGTTCCCAGGAATCACAGCTCCATAGTGTACAAAAAATCAAGAAACAGTCACAGGGTTGACACATTTGGAGGAGGCTAGGGACCGGGGCCTCCAGGTCAGCAGCTGCCCCCACCCCCAGAGCATGGCCCCTCCCAGTGTACCCCATAGACCCCCAGAGGGCACCCCCATGGGCATTTGGAAGAAAGCAGTGTTGTGTGTATCTGCTCAGGTGTCGTTTGTGTGTGGGTTCTCAGCCACTGTCTGTGGGAGGTCAGCACGCACAGTGACCGTATGTGGTGATGGAAGCACCAACTATATATTTCTGATTTGTGGGACCAGGGAGCCTTCTGTCTCCCAGCTGCCCTTGCCGTGTTCCTCAACCACACAGAGGCTCCTGGGGTGAGGGGCAGGGAGTCAGCACTGATTGTGACTCAGCTGTTGGGATCCCAGGTGGCAAAAATTTCCTGTTAGATGTGGCCACGAGAATAGGGGCAGAAACCTGAGAAGCAAGGCCAGCTAGCCTAGGAATCTTTCACATAAATTCTTTTATTATTTTCCCCTGAGTCCTTATCTTTTGTTATTTCATTAATAAAACCTTCCACCTTGCCTTTTCTCCTATTGCCCACCTGCTCTCGGTAGTCTTAGTGCTATGATCAGTGTTCACAGGTTTGTGTTTTAAATGTGTTTTTCTTCATCTATTTGATACCCTTAAAGTGCACCTATAAGTGAAATAATCCAATATTTTTCTCTTTCCTTCAAAATTATTTCATTTCATGTGATCCTTTTTATTGCAAAGGACATTTCAGCATTTGAAATCATATAAATGTACCCTTATATACTCATCTTTTGATAGGCACACATGTTGCTCCAGAAATTCCCCCATGGGCTGGCGCGATAGCACCGCTGGTATGGTGTTTGCTTTGCACGCAGCCGACCTGGGCAACCCGAGTTCCATTCCTCTGCCGGCACAGCAAAGCCTGGCAAGCAATCTGTGACGTATTCGAAATGCCAAACACAGTAACAAGTTTCACAATGGAGACATTACTGGGCCCGCTCAAGTGTTCTCTCAATTAATATTGGGCGACTATAAATTTTTGTGCTAATAGTTTTGTATTCGTTGGCGAGATAGAAGCAGGCATAGAGGATTTCCGATTCTGTGCCTGGGCTGCCCTCTCGTGGCCATATCTGTAAATACACCTTCTAATGTTCTAAGGTAAGTGTGTCACAGCCCCCTACCAAGCTTGGGATCTTTCCTCCCTCCTTAGTGTAGACTGGGAGAATAGTATCACTGAAGTGTAAAATGAAAAGTCCTCCACGGTGAATGCTTTGTTTAGGGTTGTGGTCTATGCATCTGTACATAGAATGTACAGGATGGAGAATGTTGGAGTGAAACAAGAAACACATCGGCACACGACCCTCCCCTCAAGCACCGCAGGCACACTCAGGAAGGACGTCTCAAGAAATGATAGGAAGTCATGTTGTTGCAAAACCTTGAGGCAAAAACCTTCAACAGAATATTCGCAAGTGAAATTAAATACTCTGCCAAAAAGATACCACATAACCATTAAGTGGAGTGATTGGAGAGATGCAAGAATCGTTGACAGCAGGGTGGATGGAGTCAGAGGAGGAAGCATGGTTGGACACCGGTAGATCCATGTGATGGGCCACATACAGGAGACGAAGGATAAAAGTCACAGCGTCATCTCAACAAGTGAGTCAAAGGGCTTGCCAAAATTAAAAATCTGCTTATGACAACTCTTTTAAGGGGTGTTGTTGAGTGGGCACAGGCCATGCTCTACTCTTTTAAGGGGTGTTGGTGGATGGACACAGGGCCTGCTCCCACCATGGTGCCTGGGCATCACGTATTGGGGGACCACAGGCATTGTCCTATGCACTAGGGACTTCTGCACTGTCGTTCCAGCTCCAATTATGGTAAGTCTCGAGCTTTGGGCTCCTGACATAAGGGACTCCATCTCTCTTTTCTCCTAGCCCGTCTGCAGAGAGGAAACTCCCTCCACTGTTCCAAGGGTCAGGTATAACCTGTTCACACCCACAAACAAACTGTTCAGCTCCTGGAACCATGACCCCAACTGTCACCGTTTCCCATAATCACAAAGGTTCTTTGTGACTGGAAGCAGCCGGACCATTACCTGGCTAATTTTGCTTCTAAAACTTGCATTGATTGATCACAGCACATGCGGCCCCATTGTGTCCATCGTCTGCTAAGATTTGATATTTTTTTGCCTTTATAAGCTCATCCCTGAATGTTCTCAAGCAGAGAGTTCTTTGGGATGCTGGTCTGCTGATGGTCACGGCTCCTTTAATAAACACTCCCAATCCAACCTAATTATCTCATTCCTACTTTGGACAAACTGGCAGGCTACCAAATGTAACCTGCCCACATGGCAGAGTCTGGAAAACTCCCCGTGCCGTACCCAATATGCCAAATACCAGTAACAATGATGGGTTTCATTCTCCTAACCCTGAAAGAGCCTTGAATATGGCACTTTTAAAAAAAATATCAAGGCTTGGACGAAGGAGGCGTTACTGGGGCCTGCTCAAGGCAATCGACGAACAACAAGATGGTCGTGATCGTGATCGTGATCCCAATCCAACCCATCATGTGAAAGGTGTGAAGAAATTTGCCAGACTTATTTAGTCCTTTTTTTTGAAAACGGAACAATTTTTAGATACTCAGTGACAAAGCAGTTCATGACTCGGTATCAGTCATACAATGCTCCAACACCCATCCACACACCGGTGTCCATTTCCCAAAATCAATGTCCCAGATCCCTCATCCCCCTCCCCTACAGATGGCCTCTATGGCAGACTTCCTCTCTCTCTCTGTCCGTCTGTCTCTGCCTATGTTTCTCTCTCTCTCTCTCTCTCTCTCTACCTTTCCCTCTTCCCTCTGTCCCTCCCCTCTCCAATAAGACAGTGGGGGTTGCAATATTGTTACCACAGGGTTTTTTTTTTTGTAGGAGTACTGCTATTTATTCAGCCACTGATTAGCTGATTGAATTGGGCATGAACTCCTCCTTAATTTATTTATTTATTTTTTTCTTTTTATATTTATTTATTGAATCACTGTGAGAAAACTTATTAAGCTTTCAGGTTGAAGTCTCAGTCCTACAATGATGAAACACCCCTCCCTTCACCAGTACTCAATTTTCAACACCAAGAACCCCAGTATACCCTCCTCCCACCCCTCCTAATGTCTATGAGGCAGATAATTTCTACTTAACTCTTCTCTACATTGGTTACATTCATATTTCGACAAAAGATGCACCATTATTGTTTAGAATTTCCCCCAAACAATCAGAATTGCTGAAAAGGCATTGGGAAATATTTTGTTTGCTCTAGCTTGTTATGAGAATCATATAATGTCACTCGGCCATGATTTTGGATTCCTGCAAAGAGCCAGATAATTACGAGATTGGTTTCTGTGTGTCTGGTGTTATGGCCATGCCAGAGAGCTGCTCGTGGGGGATAACTCACGACCTCGGTAGGGCGTAAAGGACATGCTGGTACTGTCCCCCTTCCCATGAGACTGCAGTTGCCCCTTCACCTCTGGCTTGTACCTGGCTTTCCTATAAGCTCTGAGGTGGCGGCCACCTTGCTGCCAGGGGGGAAAAGGCGGAAGGGAGCAACACCCTTTCCCTCCCGGGGAGGCATGGTGTCGTAGTTTAACGCATGGTCCATTCACTTTTCTTCTACAAGCTGCTGGGCTCTGGACTAAGTCCTTTTGCCTCTAGAGCCATGGCCGTGCCAGAGAGCTGCTTGTGGGGTACAATTCATGACCTTGGTAGGGCGTAAAGGACGTGCTGGTACTGTCCCCTTTCCCATGAGACAGCAGTTGCCCCTTCACCGCCAGTTCATACCTGGCTTTCCAATATGCTCTGAGGTGGTGGTCACCTTGCTTCCCGGGGGTTGGGGGGGGGAAAGGGCGAAATGGATCAACACCCTTCCCTTCCTGTGGAAGCATGGCACAGTAGTTTAACGCATGTTCCATTCACTTTTCTGCCACAAGCTTCCAGGCTCTGGATTAAGTCCTTTTGCCTCTGGAGCCATGACCATGCCAGAGAACTGCTTGTGGGGGGCAACTCGTGACCTCAGTAGGGCATGAAGGACGAGTTGGTACTGCCACCCTTCCCGTGAGACTGCCCCGTCACCACCGGTTCATACCTGGCTTTGCAATAAGCTCTGAGCCAGCAGTCACCAGGTATGCAGTCCAGATGCATTTCTGCAAAAAGCCGCTGGGTTTCAAGATTTGTTTCTGAGTCTCCAGTATCATGGCTATTAATTAGCTTCATCAGGAGCCAGAGAGGCCGTTTTAGGCAGCAACTCGGGGTCTCCTTGGGATGGGGAGAAAGAGTCTGCTCCACCCCCATGTGGTGAGGCCCAGTGTGTCTCGTCACTGCAGGCCCAAACCTGACTGTCCAGTGGCCTCTGGAGGATGGTGGTCACCAGGCCGCCAGGGGGAACAGGCCAAGGCACGAAACCTATTCCCACCTGGAGTGGCCTAGCGCCAGTAACCTACTGCAGGAACAGGACGCATTTCTGCCAAAAGCTTTTGGGTTCTGAGATTCGTTTCTGAGACTCTGGGATCATGGCCATTAAGCAGTTCGATCAGGAACCAGAGAGGCCATGCTTCCAATTATATAGCTGAGCCTGAGGTGGTTTGTGGGTGTGTCTCCCACATACCTAACTTGTGGGCATTTACTTTCTTGGTAAACTTTGCCCCAAATTTTGGGGTCTGGCCAAAGGCGCGGCAGTAATTTTGGGGTATCAAAAAGTCTGACGTTGCAATCAGGCTGCTGATGCACTCACCTCACAGATACAGACTGACCTGCTGGTGGCACCATACCCTCAGGGTTTTTTTTTTTTTTGTATATCATTTTACCTCCTTCAGGACTCAGATATTGTCCAGAGGGTTCGCTTCTATTGATCATTGTCTTAGTGTCTCTTCTCTGTCCAAACGGTATTCTCCCACAATTTGAGGCAAACTTGGTACCATTCCTATCATGGACCAGTCCTCCTGGCCCTCATTTTTAGTGTCCATGGGTATTTTTCTCATACTATTTTTTTATATATCCCACATATGAGTTTGATTATTCTATATCTGTCTCTCTCCCAACAACTCATTCCACTCAGAATGGCACTCTCTATGTCCATCCATGTATAAACAAATTTCATGACTTCATTTTTCTAATAGCTGCAGGGTGTTCCATTTTGTAGATGTAACAGTCATTTGTTCTAAAGAACTTAGGATGTTTCCGGATTCTGGATATTGTGAATAGTGCTGTGATTGACATAAGAGTGCAGATGGGTTTTTGCATTGAGTTCTGGACCCTAGATTATATTCCCAGGACTGGTCTGCTGGATCATATGGAATCACAATTTCTAGGTTTTTGAGGAAAGCCCATATTGGTTTCCTGAAAAGAATGGACTTTCCCACCAGCAATAAATGAAATTTCCCTTTCCTCCCGTATCCGTGCCAGCACTGGTTTT
Organism: Sorex fumeus; assembly: GCF_029834395.1. NCBI lineage: Eukaryota > Metazoa > Chordata > Mammalia > Eulipotyphla > Soricidae > Sorex > Sorex fumeus. The sequence goes on along the minus strand of NW_026606179.1, from coordinate 4,954,444 downwards.
TTTTTTTGTTCTTTTTGATGTGTGCCAGTCTCTATGGCATGAGATGGTATCTCGTGGTTGTTGTGATTTGCATCACCCTGATGAATAGTGGTGTGGAGCATTTCGTTCATGTTCCTTTTGGACATTGGCATTTCTTCTTTGGGGAAGTTTCTGTTCATCTCTTCTCCCCAGTTTGTGATTGGATTCGATTTTTTTCTTCTCAAGTTCTACCAGTTCCATTTAGATCTTTGGTATTGACCCCTTACCGGATGGGTGTTGGGTAAATAATTTTCCCCATTCTGTGGACTGCCATTGTTTCCTGGTCATTGTTTCCTTTTAAGGTGCCTAGGTTCTTAATTTAATTTAGGCCCTTTTGTTTATCTCTGATTCCACGTTCTTGGTCAGTTGTGTTTCATCCTGTAAGATACATTTCACTTCAAAGTCACCTTACAAATTCAGGTCACACACTATGGACTTTAAATCCATATTGATTTGACATTTGTGCATGGTGTTAGAAAGAGGGTAAGTTTATGTATTTATTTATTTATGCATGTAGCTGATCAGTTTTCTCAGGACTGGTAACGGGCTTTTGAAAAAGAAAAATTTTGCGGATGACAGCAGAAGGCGTGAAAAGTCTAGGAGAAGATATTACAGTTTTGTCTGTAGTCTTCTTAAATCAAAGAAATTCCCCTGTTACTGGTTCCCTCACCCAAGCAGTGCTCTATAGGGGAAGTGACAGCGGCTATTCAGAGCAGCATACCAATTGGCATAAGTACTCCACTATAGCTGACTAGTTTGCCATAGTGTGAATAGAAAAGTTTCCTAATCCTCTTCTTTTTTTAGGCACTTAGGTTGTTTTCCAGTTCCTGGCAATGATGAGTGATGCTGCAATGAATCCAAGTGCATAGATATCTTTTTGAACTAGTATTTTATACTTGAGGTAGATGCCAAGAGGAATTGCTGACAGATAGAAGCTCCGTCTTACTTTTTGAGAAATCTCTATACCATTTTCCACAGAGGATGACCCAGATACAATCCCACAAATAGTGGATGAGGGTTCTTTTTACACCACAAAGGCCCCAGAGCTTGTCTTTTTCACAGAGCCCATTCTCACTGGTGTGAGAGAGTTATTTTTTCATGGTTTTATATGGATTTTCCACAGTAACGGTGACTACATTTTTGTATATTTTGTGATTCTCTAAATGTGGTCTTTAGAGAAATGTCTTCTCAGCTTCGTTCCTTATTGAATTATAAGGTTTGTTTTGGATTTCTGTGATTCTGTATAAAATCTTGTATAATCGTACTTTATTAGATGTGTAGTGAGTGAAACTGGCCCAGAAAGGTCAGACCTGAACACCCAAAGAACTTTCCGTCAGTACTCATCAATATGCTGGCTCGGCTCTTCACATGCTACCTGTCTGAATGCAAGGTTCCATCCCAATGGAAAACCAGCAGGACCATACTACTGTACAAGAAGGGAGACATCTATGACATAGGCAACTATTGCCCGATCTGCCTATTGTCTGTCCTCTACAAGCTGTTCACTCGAGTAATCCTGAATAGGATTGGCAGAACACTAGAGGAAGGACAACCATGTGAGTAAGCCTGATTCCGCAAAGGATTCAGCACCATCGACCATATCCACACGATAACCAAGCTCATTGAGGTTTCTCGGGAGTTCAAGATGCCACTCTGTCTAATGTTCATTGATTTAAAGAAGGCCTTTGATTCTGTTGAAACAGAAGCAGTCATTGAAGCCCTAGGCAATCAGGGCATTCAAACTCAATACATCAGGATCCTCTGTGAGCTGTATTGCGGAATCACTACCAGGATCTTACCATTCTACAAAGAAGTGATCGTTGATGTCAAGAGAGGGGTTCGGCAGGGTGACACCATTTCACCAAAAGTCTTCAGTGCCACCCTCAAGAATGTCATACGACAACTGGAATGGGAAGGAATGGGAGTGAAGATAGATTGTCGGCAACTATACCACCTCCGCTTTGCTGATGACATTGTTCTAATAACACCAAACATTAGCCAAGCGGCACAAATGCTGGCCGACATTGACTGTGAGTGTGGAAAGGTCGGACTCCATCTGAATCTTATGAAGACAACGTTTATGAGAAACAGCCTCGTTCCTGACTCTCCATTTGCTCTCAACAAAACGACCATCTCCAAATGCAACAGTTATGTGTAGCTAGGTAGAGAAGTCAACATGATAAATGACCTGGCACCTGAGTTGCTCTGGAGGAAGAGAGCAGCTTGGAAGGCCTTCAAGAGCATCACAGAAATAGCTAAAATGACAAAGATCCTCAGGCTCCAGGCACATCTCTTTGATTCCACTGTTCTTCCTGCATTAACATAAGCCTTAGAGACCTGGGCCTTATGCAAACAGGATGAGAATGCTATTCTGGTCTCCCAAAGAGGAATTGAAAGAGCTATGCTAGGAGTATCACATTTCATTCAAATGAGAGAAAGAATCCTGAGTCCTGACCTCTGTCAACTATCAAGAATCAGGGACTCTGTCTCCTTTGCCAAGGCACCAAAAATCAGATGGGCTGGTCATGTAGTGAGATTCAGAGATGATCACTGGACTAGAGCCGTTACCGACTGAATTCCACGGGAGCTCAAAGACCGTGTGGCTGCCCACCTACCAGATGGTCAGACTTCTTCATCAAGATCATGAATGATCGGTTTCAGGCTCTCCGTGTTCCTAGAACGAACAGACGCCATTGGCTACACTAGCACGTGACAGGGACAAATGGAGACATTACTGGCGCCGGCTCGAGCAAATCAACGATTAACGGGAAGTCAAGTGATCAAGTGAGTGAGTGATGCAGGAATATTTGAGCACGTTAATGAAGATTGGAATGAGACGCCGTCAAACCTGATGGCCAAATGTGCAGGATTATTAGCAAAGGAGATCAAACAGTTTTGCACCAGACTTCCAGAAGATCTCCCTGTACTCCCTGGAGTACAGCTCTCTTCAGCTGTACTCCAGCTTTCAGTTCGGCAATACGCTCTGGGAGACACAGGAAGACTTGCTTTTGGTGCTTCTGTTGTTCAGGACTGGTCACAACACATCGGTGGTCCTGCTCATTTAGGGAGGTGTGTGTCAGACTGAGGCAGGGGGAATGGACAGTGGTGTGTGGAGGAGCAGGTGTAGATCGGGCTTATTTTGCCCACTGCTGCCTGTTGCCACTAATACTGATTCTCTCTCATCGGCTGATAAAGAATGAGGGATCTTCCTTGATTCTTGTGTCCTCAAGAAGGCTTTCACCATAAGCATGAAATAATTAAAGTCAGCATTTATTTGAGAAGGCAGAGGAGCAAGTAGGAGGCTAGTATCAGCTGAGATGAGGTGATATATTTTATTATATTGTTTTATCAAACACCATGATATAAAAGTTGCTCATCATGGAGTTCTAGCATTCAGTGTTCCAACACCAATCTCACCACTGGTATCAGCGTCCTTTCACCAGTGTTCCATTTTCCCTCCCACCCACCAACCTGATCCTTGACAAGACTCATAAATTTTTGAGCCACACACAGAGGTGCTCAAGGCTCTTCACTCACGAATGACTCCTGGCAAATTTGGGGCACCATATGTGGTGCCAGAGATCAAACAGGGGTTGACTGCAGTGTAAGAAAATGCACTACTCACCATATCTCCGGTCCCTCCATAGACACATATTCATGTGTGGTTGTTTTAGTTTGGGTCTCATGCTCACAAAATGGTTCTTTCAGTGTTTTAGCCATATACATGCATCCCACCATCAGAAAAACCCTGCCCCTGTTACCTCCCACTTGGTTCTTAATTCCCCCCTCACTTCATTTCCTTCCCTGTCATTATTTTTATAATTAAGGTCACGGGATGTCTAGGTATTCCTACTTTAATACATTGCATTCTCTTCTGGATGGACATTTTAAGCCCACCCTACTGACACTTCCCAGTGACAATTGTTAAGAAGGACTCTTTGTATATGCATTGAATTATTTGAGATTGTGCAGCCGCACCTTATTATTTCACAAATGAGAAATTGGGCCAAAGATCAGGAGGAATCAGAGTTTTCTGCCTTCATTCCAGAGACTGAGTCCTTTCCCTGGGTCACTCCCTCTGTAAATTTTCTGAAGTTCTGCTCTGGTCTTGGAGAGAAAGTTGACACCATTTATTGTACTCTATTTTCTCTAGACATTGTGGGTTCCCATATTTGATATCTAGATGCTTCTTGAGGCATCTCAAACACACTCTGAAGTTTCTTTCCAGTTGTTAGCTTAGGTGATTTTGTTTGGTAAACTATCCAAGGGAAATTGTGACTGTGGAAAGCTCTATATCCAACAGGGGTTAATTTTCTTCAATGGTAAAATGACAGACGGGGGTGGGAGTGGGGTTGCTGGAAATACGTGCTTACTCTCCCCTTGGAGTTCATAGATGTCTAAGTGAGGTGAGTGGAGAGTTTGACCTTTGATAAAGCTGTTTGTTGTAGAAATGTAACAAATATCCTGAGCTTGCACCAGGCTGTCTTCACGGGGGCAACTTTGGGGGGACGTTGTTAGAGGTTCCCTGCCTACCCCTAAGAGCCCCAGTAGCCGAAAACCTCCAAAACCTGACTGCCGCCTTGCTCATGGCAACCCTCCATAGGTTCAGATGAGCTTCACCCATGAGGGAATCATCAGAAAAACACAGGTATGCGGGACCTGTGACTGAAACGTCCAAGCTCCCTTGTGAGCAGGAATGGGCATCTTCCCCCAGTCTCCCAAATTTACCAGTAGCTTGGCAGTAAACCCACACACTGCCCCCTGGTGCCATATAATCTCATCAACAGCCATGATCCAGAGACTCAGAAATAAAGCTCCTGGAAGAGATCGACATCGGCCTCACCCAAGAGTGAATCTGCTGTATAATCGATTTCTAAATTTTAGAATTACTAGAGCATTTAGAATTACTAGAAGACAACAGTTCACCGAGATCACTCTGGACCCCGTTCTGAGCCAATTCCACTGGAGCACTTCAGATGGAGCAGGTGTGCCCTCACTGCCCACTCCAGATGCAACCCTGGTGGCCACGAGCTTCCAGAAGCAAAACCCAGATAGGTGAGTTCAGGGACTAAGACTCAATGCCATGTGGCGGCAGCAGAGATTGGTGTCTCTTCCTGTCTCCCCTTTGGGTTTGGGTTCTGGCTGTCATGCCCATGATCTGGGCTCCACCTCAGTGCATCAATGGCCTTAATCCAGAGAATTCGAAATGAATCTCATAATGGATCGCTTCCTACAGAGATGTCTCTGGACCCCAACCATTTACAATTTTAGAATTTTAGAGGCACTCAGCCACATAAGCAGCCGTGCAACCTCTCATGATATTGAGAATAAGCAATAGAAAATAAATTATCTAGCATCTGCCCCTGGCAGGCAGGTTTTTAAGGTGGTGGGATAATTCAAAATGATGGTGTTGGGATGTAATAAAGGGCGTTGGATTGGTGTTGAAATATTGATGTAATCAATTAATGTGAATAATCTTATGTAAATAAAATTCTGATGGAATTCTGATGGAATCTGGGAAGAAGAAAACGATGAACAAAAGTGTATTACTTCAGGCAGCAATCTTAGGTGGGTGAATAAAGAGGTCTACTCCTGCTAGCCATGGCCATGAACTGCCTCTGAGTACCACATACGCTCATGAATGGCCATGATCCAAAGACTCACAAATAAATCTCAAAAGAGAGCGACAAGCTGCAGAGATGCCTCTGGATCCCCAAATCACCATGTATTAAAATATGTAACTCCAGGTGTATCACCCTATTTAAAATGTCAGAATTCTTGGAGTGCAAAATATACATTTTGTAATATACATATAAATGTTTTCTTAAAGCATTACAATTTACTTATTTTAAGTAAATAAGTAAATTATCTTCATTTCCGTTATTTATTTGCTTTTTGGCTGAGGTTTTCTTAGCGTTTACTCTGCTCTCCTTACTCCAACAACCCTCAGAGTAACATGTGGTTTCAGGAACGAAACCCAGGACATCCGCAGGCAAGAGATGTACCCCAGCCTGCAGAACGTCTAGGAATTTTCTAGCCTTTGGCCAGCATTTCTTTGCTTTCTTTCTTTTCTTTTCTTATTTATTTATTTATTTATTTATTTATTTTTGACCTCTTTTGGGAGGAGGGGTTACCTGGCGATGCTCAGGGCTGAGTCCTGACACTGCACTTAGGGATCACTGCTCTTAGTGCTCAGGGATCATGTGGGATGCCAGACCTTGAACCTGGATTTGTTGTGTGCAAGGCAAAGGCCTTCCTAGCAGTAATTTAGCTTCGCAGCCCATATTTTTTTCTCCTTAGTCCTATTCCAAATGACTCCAGCCTGCTCTTTCAAACTCAGTGAAAATACTAACCACTGAAACTTGTCTGCAAGTCCTAACTGGAACGTGAAATTATTGTAGTTGTTATATATATATATTTCTTTACATGCTTTTTTTCACATTCGGCAATACACATTGGTTTCCACCTGGATTTGCACTCAGGAATTACTCCTGGCAGTGCTCAGGGGACCATATGGGATGCTGGGAATCGAACCCGGGTCAGCCACGTGCTAGGCAAACACCCTACCCGGTGTACAATTGCACCAGGCCCTGTCTTTGCATTCTTTTCTCCAAGCTGTGTTATCAAGCAATTTCTGAATATCAGTTTTAGTTCTGGGCCTTTTGCGTATGTATACGACATTCATGTTTGCTTTATAGCCAATGAGTTAGGACAAAAGCAGGCTTAAGAATCTAGTCATCTTTATGAAAGTATTCTCTTACCAAGTAAATGATATATACTCCAGTATGCTCAATTTCTAGATCTCTGATAAGTTCTCCTACAGAAATAAATTCTATCTAACCTAATATTTAGTTCTTCTCTCATCAAATTCCTCAAATCCATTACCCTGTATATTCTTTGGTTCTAGATTATGGGTTCAGGGCATGGCAGAACCCCTGATGCTTCACACTTCCCATTGGTTGGGGTTGACTTACTCATCACAGAAAATTAGGGCGCAGGGTTTGATGAGTATGGTATTGGTGTGATGTGTTCGTGAAAATGATTATCAACTCTATTGTACATCTTGTACCTCAGTAAACATGCTGAAAAAAAAGAGAGAATGAAGAGGATTATACATAAATATAAAACATCAACAAGTAACCAAAGGAGAATAAGCCAGGCAATATTTTGGTCTATATTTTGCAGGTTTTTCTAATGTTAAAAGAAACCACGCACCCGTATGCCCCTCCCCATACCTGCCTCTCTCCACCACAAAAAAATAAAGGATGGTGGAAAAATGGACAACGGCTTCATGTTTAGATGAGATCTTCCAATCACTTTGTGAAATACCCACTCTGGGAGGAGAACCAACCAGGCATATCCCCGGGTGAAATGTGAACACATATACTTAGCCTGGGTTATTCTGCTGACAGACCAAAGGGATCTGACAGCCTCAGCTGCAGATTGGACATGTTTAGTTTCACCTCCCTTTTAAGTATAAGCAATGGTGGTCCATGGAATAGTCCTAGCCTCACACAAAAGTTATGTTCCTTCTTCTTATACTTTTTCTACCCTGGCATGAAATAATACGTTGAAATGGGCACCTACAGCTCCTCAAATCAATTCCAAATGTTAAAAAGTTGGGGAAGGGAATGTAGCCCACTTTAATTCATTTTTAATGGTGCAGTACTGTTGGGAACTGGCCTAGGTAGTCCCTGCTTGTTTTCCCTGAGAAGGGAATGAGCAGGGAAAAAGTTGGCATGTGTGAGCGCCATGCCCTGGCAGTTGACTCTGTTAAGGGGGCCGAAGGGAAGGCTGCACCTGATCCTCCTTGGCCAGGCCTGGAGCCACATTCACATTCCTGTCCTGTTTCGCTGAGAAAGTTCAAGGAACTGCCCACATATGCAGCTCCAAAACAGAATAACAGGATAGCCCGCTCAACTTTGAACCCTTGACTATCCCACGAAATGTACACTGCATACTGTAAAAGCAAATGTGCTTTACAGTAGAGTCGCTGTGTGCTTCATACAGTCCTCCCTACCCCAGTCTTTGCAGAAATCATGCCTTCTCTGGGTTACCGTTCGACTCGCCACATATGCTACGGCACAATACATATTAGGGTCAAAAAATACTCAAATAACCTAAGCACATGAAAAGTCTCTGGTTCAATCCATATCAGCATATGGTCCTGCAAACACTGATGACAAAGCTTCCTATCAATTACCCAAAGCAGCCTTCAAGCATCACTAAAATAATTCCTAACTCAAATTTTAAAAAATCAGGGACTAGAGAGATAATACAGTGGACTATGCGATTGCCTTGCACAGGGCAAATCCAGATTCTACACCAAGTATACCCAATGGTCGCCTGAACACTGCCAGAAGCAATTGCTGATCCAGAGCCAGTGTACCAGAGCACCAAGCAGTGTATACCCCCAGCAAAAAAGTAAAATTAAAATACGCAAAGTATTTTTTAAATTAGTAATAAATATGGCAAAAATTTAACTAACCTCTACATTGGTCAAGATTATCTTTGTTGGACTACAAAGGAAGTCAAGTGGCAGAGAACAGGCAGAGTACATGCAGGCCTGAGTCTGATCCCAGGAATGGCTGACTGTCAGGGACCATGTGTATGGGCTCCAAGCCTGCCCACCCAAGCACTCCTGGATGATGATGAGGACCCTATTCATCAAAATTTGAAAGCAAACTTTTGAAAAATGGGAGGAAGTCTTTTGTTTTGGAACTGAAGCTGATGCATCTGCTAAAAAAACACTCTCTCCCTTCTCTCTCTCTCTCTCTCTCTCTCTGTTCTCTCTCTCTCTGTTCTCTCTCTCTCTCTCTGTGTTTGTGTGTGTATTTATCTGAGTACAGTGTGAACTAAAAGTTTGACTTTTAAGCATCAGTGAATTTGAGAAAAGAGAGCAACTGATATGCTCCATGGCAGCAAGAACCTGGTTTGTAGTTATTTTCCTGTTCAATTTGAAAATACTAAAAGATGACTTGGCCATTTAATTGATTTAGTTCTAGTGCTTGAAGTGCACTGAAACCAAAGTCTAAGACGGTCTTTCCCATTCACACACCTAAGCGTAGGAGACCTTTAAGTGAGACTTGGCTTCATGTTGGCCAGAAAGCATTCCCTAGGAATAAAGAAAGTGAAGAAATTTACAACCCGGGGTGTACAAATTTACGGTGGAGATTATCTCATCAGCAATCATGTTCCAGAGACTGATTGGCCTTTTCTTTGGAAGAGAGCACAAAATTACTCGCATGAGCCGTGCCATTGGAATCCTTGCCAGGCTGATTCTTTTGGGGAATACTGAAGTGGGGCAGGTGAGGCCCCTCACCTCCCCAAGGGAGCCAGCCTCGATAGCCTAAAACCTCCAGAACTCAAATGACGTCATGCTCATATCTGCTCTGCACACACACGGGCTGAGACCCATCCACGAGTGAACCTATTTCTGGACATCTCCATAACTCACTCCACTCATACTCCAAGAGACGCACACCACGGGGTTTAAAGAAGAAGGCAATGAATCTTAGAGGGAAATATATTTTTACATATATGTATATATATGCACATCAAGTTCAACCCTTAACAACATAACAGTAATCTCTTAGAGAAGGACATAACAGCTGGCTCCAGGGTGAAATGCAACAACCTTCCACACTCTCCTCTAAGGAAAGTTGTCTGGAGCATTTCAGTGGTGTATTCATAACAAATAATAAAAAATAAATCATTTGGTTCTGCTTTGGGGAAGAGGTTGGGGTGCAGGATGGAAATATCAAAAAAATTGTGGTGCGAAGGTGTAATGTTGGTGGAATTGGTGTTCGATTTTTAAATGAAATCAAATATTGTGCACTTCATGATAAAATTTTAAAAAATGTTTCGTTGTTACAATACAAAATAAATGATCTAGATCCTGAAAATAATTTTTTGCTGGTGGGATTTCAGACAAGAAATGCATTTTCAAGAGAAATGTCAAGGTTATTACCAGAAAGTCAAGAGAACCCAGGGAAGAGCAGGGTTCCAGTGAGCACAAGCAGGACACTTCCTGGGGATGAGGACAGGGCAGCAAAAGGCGGGGACGGGGTGTGGGGTGGAAAATAGGAAGGCAGTTAGAGCAGAGGGGCCAAAGAAAGGGCCCAGGAAGGGAAGGCCAAGTGGGGTGGGGGGAGACAGTGGACACAGGACTTCACACCCCTATGGAACCCTAATGGACTCTTCCCCCTTTGTGATGCAGGCGGCCCTATATAAGGCAGAGCCACCCGCTCAAGCTCAGTTGCCATAGGCAGCTTGTGGTCAGGATCATGGAGTTCGGTATATGGACTCTGATGGTTGTGATGACACCCCGGACTGAGACTCTGTGGGGCTTAGGCTCAAAGCTGATCAGTAGCAATCCCACCCCCCTTATCCTGGGGGTGTTAGGGGTGCTCTTCCTTTTCATTGTTTTCCTGGCTACAGCATCCTTCATGGCCTTCTGTAAGAAAAAAGTTGACCAAAAGGTAGGAGCTGGAATCAGTGCTTGAGCTATTGGATGGTGGTGGTGATTCCTATTACTTCTCACACACATGAATTTCAAACATGAATTTGTTTGGTTTAGTGCATCAGTAGATTGGGTCATCTAGGAGAAAGTAGGGCCTAGTTGCCAAGGAGGACAGACTGGGTGGGAAGGGGTTCATTGAAGAGAGAATTACCTGCACTTCACAGACAGTGTGGGGTGACAGTTTCCCATTACTAAAATCCCAACTAGTGCCATCATGCTAGAGCCAGCTTCCATTGAGACCTTATGGTCTCTTCGAACAGAAAATTCCCACCACGACTTCCCTGGGTGGGAGGGAGACATAAACTCATCCTCTCGTCAGCCCTTCAGGAGACTGGAGTGGGGGAGCCCTTATCCAGAACTTGGGGTCCTGCGGGAAGGAGTACAGGAAGTACATCCCTGCCTGGCATCCCTGAAAAGGGGCCAGCTATCAACATCGAAATCCTTGTGTCGTTCCGAGGAAAAACTGGAAACACAAAATCAAAACCAAAAACAAAGCATTTCATGACATTTTAGGATGGATTTGAGGGAGAAACTCACCTCTCTGTTCCTGTGGGACTGCTATGGGTCATGTGTGGACATCAGAGCTTCAGAGAGGGGAGTCCAAAAGTGGATCCCAAATGATTACTGATTCTTTCTCTCCTCAGAGGTGCAAGGCCCTCCCGTTGATCGTCGATTTGCTCGAGCGGGCCCAGTAACGTCTCCATTGGAGACTTTGTTGTTACTGTGTCTGGCATATCAAATACTCTCGGTAGCTTGCCGGGCTCTCCGAGAGGGGCAGGGGCAGAGTGGCTGGAGCGATAGCACAGCAGGTAGGGCGTTCGCCTTACAAGCGGCCAACATGGCCGACCCGAGTTCGATTCCTCCGCCCCTCTCGGAGAGCCCGGCAAGCTACCGAGAGTATTGGATATGCCAGACACAGTAACAACAAAGTCTCCAATGGAGACGTTACTGGGCCCGCTCGAGCAAATCGATGATCAACGGGAGGGCCTTTACCTTATCAGAGGTGCAAGAGAGCTAGGAAAAGCAGGAGGGTCGCGATCCTGAGAGGTGAGTCTGCCTTTTCCATCTGAGCTCACCCAGAGTGACCCCTACCTCTTCCCCTCCCTCCTGCTGAGCTCGAGCCTACACCAGAGACCGTGCTCTGAAGGGCTCTGACAGAAGCCACAGGCCTCTGAGCGTCTTTTGCCCTTTGCTGCTCCTCGTCGGCTGCTGAGGCTCGCAGAGAAGAGCATGCCTGTGTGCCCTCCACAGCCCTGTGTCCGTGCCACTGTGAGACCTTCACTAATAAAAGCCACTCTTCCTGGTTCCTAGGTGAGAGGTACCAATTCAGCCTGGCTGAGCTGCAGCAAATACAATCTATACGGAATTTGCAACGGTATGTGTGCGCCCTCCTTCCATACCCAGCATCAGGAGGGCTGTCCAGGTCTGCCTGGGGAGGGGAGCCAGAGAAACAGGGATAAGAGGAAGGCCTTGTGGAGGGTGTAGAGAGGACGGGAAGCCCTGGGGGTGATAACAGGGTAGGGTACAGACTTCAGAGGCTCTCCAGGTGACTGGCTTCTGGTCCTCACTGCACCTCTCCATGGCCCTCTCTTCCCTGGCTTCAGCAGCCCCCTGGAGGCATACCACGAGGACCCACATTGGGAGCACCTGCTGTGCATCAGCCCTTCCTGCAGGGTCTGCAGGAACAAGGTCATCCCAGCTGCTCCGCACGGCCTACCAGCTCCCAACCAGGCTGATCCCTCTGGCTCTCTCCTGCCATCCACGATCCCGATGGCCAGTCCAGGTCCCATCACCTCTGCAGCCCTTCCAGGAAAGCCAGCATGTAATCCCCCTGGCCTGCACTGTCCTCTTTGCTTGCTCCAGGCTCCTGAGTCTGGCCCTCACCCCACTCTAGAGCCTGCATTCCCCTTCTCCACTTCATCACCCCGGCCCACCACAAGAGTCTGGCAGAAGTCCCTCTGTGCTACTGCTCCACCACCTCCTCTTGGCCGCCCTCCTCCTCATCCCTCCTCTCTCAGCTCTCCTGGGAGCGCAGAGAAGGAGAAACCTCCTGAAGTACCCCACGTTATTTCTGGGCTCCAATCCCTCCCTCCCTCTGAGACCCTTGGCCACACCGCGGATCTCTCTCCCTTCCCTGTGTGTGCCTCTGGTCCTCCACATGGCAGGCGGTTAAATCGTCCCCCAGAACCTTCCATGAGACAAAAGGTGGCCCCCCACACTGCTGGCTTTGACACGAAAAAGGAGCCCAGTGTCTTACAGGGGCAGAGGCAGCAGGGAAGGGTCAGGGAGCTGAGCCCATCCCTGGTCATGGCTGCAGAGGCCTCCCAGACCACTGCCCCTCCTGTTAACGCAGTCCCCACTCGCTGCTACTCACAGGCCAGGACCCTCGATAGGCAGCACCATACAGAGCCATGTGCCCTCAGCCCATCTCCCCAAGCAGTTGACACTCAATGCACTGAGTCTGGCCACCCCTGCCTTTTCCTAAACTTCCGTTGGAAGATCAGGAGCCCCCGGCGCTTATTCCAAAGGAGACAGTCGCCCAGAGTGGGCCGCTTCATGAGAGCCTTGAGGTGCTGTGTGCCCTGCCTCCATGTCCAGAACGACATTTGAAAACAGGCTGACAGTGAATGATTCCATGAACAACCCCCTCTCCCCCCCAGGAACCACCTGGTCCCCCTTCACCATGTCTCAAAGGGAGCCCGTGTCCCACCCAGATACCTTCTGCTGGGCACCAACTCCTTCCCACTCTCCCCAGGGCCCTAGGAGGCAGGAATGCAGACCCTCTCGCCCATCGTTCCTGTATTCTTACCCATTAAATCATTTAAAATCCTGCTGTGATGTCTGTCTGCTGTGCTGGAGCTTGAATTGAGGGACTGAAGGAGTTTGTTCTGCACTGAGCAAGGTGCCCTTGAGCTTGTGGGAACAGGAGGAACCATGTGCCACCTGCCCAGGTTTCCTCTGAGAGCAGCTTTAGGCCTTAGTGTTCCCAAGAACCACAGCAGCCTGACTTTCCCTCTCTGGAGGCTTCCTGGCCTTCCAGATATTGGTTGAGGTCCCTGAAAAGAATCAAGGACCTGTAGCTCTCATAAAAATAATTGCAAGAATGAGAGTCCTTCTTGGTATTTAGAGATAAGTGATTAGGGGTTCTCACACAAATGAAGCCAAAATGCAGGGTTGGAGACACCTGGCACCTTCCTGGGAACCTGAGCTGGTTGGGGAAGGCACCCTGATGTGTTTGAGGCAGGAACCCAGACCTGGTTTGGTGGAACCCTGACCTGGGGGGAGTCTGACCTGGAGGGATCGTGGCCTGGTTTGGAGGGACCCTGACCTGGGGGGACCCAAGAATCAGCTGAGCTGCCGCCTCACACACTGTGCATCGTCCTTTCAACTTGACCCTGAAATAGCCCCGACCCCCCCGAAAAGCTCCTATCTAGTGTTTTTCTTCTCCACATCTGGTGCCCAGATTTCTTGGGGGTTGATCATTTTGAGGACAGTAGCATTTAGCTGAGCAGTAGGAGAGGTGACCGGGCAGCCACCTCTTACAGGGGTGAGATCAGCTGAGAGAAAGGGCACACTTCCAGGGGTGTGTGGGACATGAGAAAACTGGGCAGGGGGAATGAAGGGCCTTGTGGTGGGACAGAAGTTTCTATAAACACGGAGGGTTGACCTGTAACGTCAACCTACTGGTCTCTTAGACAAAGACTTAATGGCTCCATGGTGAAATGCAATCTCCATTTTCTTCTCTGGAAACATACTTGGATCATTCTGTTAGCAAAAGTTCACTAGCAAGCAATATTAAATTATTGTGGGCCTATGGGGGGGGCTTAAGGGGTTGTTGGGAAAATTGAGAAGGTGTGCTGGTTGTGGGGTTGGTGTTGGAATGTTGAATGCCTGTGACATATCATCAGGAATGACTTTGTAAAGCACAGTGTTCATGTAATGTCTAAGGGTAAAATAAATAAATAAGTTTTGAAAAGAAAAAGGATGCTGCCTGTGCCCTCACCATCCCCTGGTGCCCACAGGCCCACCAGGCACTAGCACTTTGAGGCTCATGGGACTCTGCATAGCCCCTGCCTTCCCGGTCTGAGGGCGTGTGAGCACAAAGCCAGAACTTCGGGGATGCTGTCTGGCTTGGCCCCCGCCTCTTTGTGCAAGTTTGTCTAGGTCCTTTCTCTAAATCCGCACTTGTTACACAGCACTCTTTCTCTTTTGTTCGTTCTTTTGGAAAATGATTTCTATGTGCTTCCTATGTTTCTTAGGGAACAATTGATCTACTTATGTGTGTGTTGATCCTTCACTTTCTCTCTTCTGTTAAAAGACATTTTTTGAGTGGCTTATGAGGAATAAGTTAAGCATTTCATTTTCATTAATTGTAAAATATTGTATGCCTCACCCTGCTTTCCTCATGGGTCATTCTTGGTTCTGTGCTAAACGACAACCTCTGGGATCATACGTGGTGCCAGGACTGAACCCTGGTTCACAATTTGATTCCTGGATTCGTTATTTCTGCATTGTTTCTTAGCTCTCTAGTACTTTCTAGTTTTAAGCTGGCTAAGCAACAACAACAAAAAAATCTGAAAACCGAGCAATTTGCTGCAGAGTCTCTCCAGACAAAATTACCCAAACTTTTAGAATTCCAGGAACGCTGAGAGCGAGAGTGGCCACGAAACATCGTGTGCTATTCACACAAGCAGTACAAAATAAATTGTTTAGCATTGCCTTTTTGGCAGGCTTGAGTGGTGGCAGGAAACTTCTAAATAATAATGGTGGGAGTGATGTCGAAATATTGAATGTCATCAAAGTACAGAGAGAGACAGAGAGAGAGAGAGTATTGCAGAAATTATCTGCCACACAGGAAAGAGAAGGGTTGGGATGGTGGGGAGGGGAGATACTGGGAATATTGGTGGTGGAAAATGTGCACTGGTGAAGGGGTGGGTGTTTTATCATTATACGACCAAAACTGAAATATGAAAGCTTTGTAACTATTTGACAGTTGACTCAATGAGAGAGAGACAGAGAGAGAGAGAGAGAGAGAGAGAGAGAGAGAGAGAGAGAGCTGTGCTAACAGGTATTGAGGTGCACCTAACTTTATGACAACCGTTTATCACATAATTACTAAGCCTCTGTGCTAGGCACTGTCCACGTTCCTGACAATCCACCCATGACCATCATAGGGGCCGCATCCAGGGGAACAGAAAAGACAAGTGAGAAAAATCAAAATGAGGGAAGTCTGAAGGAGACTCCTCAATACTGGATTTCCATACTATCAACATTTCACTGACTAATGCTACTGTCTGTGACCCTTAGAAGTTTGTGCCCAAATACAATCCATAGTTTAGAAGATGATTACAGCAATTCCTAGGGGAGGAAAGAGAGAGAAAGAGAGAGAGTGAGAAATCTAGGAGAGCATACCATAAGGAAGGAAAATTATACACATGCCATATATGGTGATTAAAGAGCAGAATGTGCCTTCCCTTGACATTTTTTCATTCTTAGGGTGGTTATGCTAAAAGAACCTGCCCTCTGTTCATGCAAAACATGCGGTCCACCTAGTAAGCTCTTTTGGCATAATCACTTGCTCTCTCTCTCTCTCTCTCATACTTTATGTCACACCAGGCATTGTTTAGACCTCCTGAATCTGTGTTGAAGAATCATTCATGGTAGGGTTTAGGGAGCACATGCAATGCAGCTGATAAAACGTGGCTCAGGTGCATGCAACGTCAGCACCTTAGCCCTGTACTGTCTCTTGACTTTAAACTTTTGACTCTCCCTCATTTTTGAAGGGAATAAACTAGCAATTCGCCAAAGAATTCCTCAGACTCCCATCAAAATTGGAGTTGAGTCCATTCAGAGTAAAACTCTTCTTTGGCGGAAGATAGAAGTATTTGAGTTGGTGTCAAAGAATTTTTACCAAACCCTTGAGGATTTTTCTCAGTGTTCCAAATGACCACAGAAAAAGTATCCATTTCTGGTCCAGGATTTCTTTTCTTTTTTTTTCTTTTTGGGTCACACCTGGAGATGCACAGGGGTTACTCCTCGCTCTACACGCAGGAATTAGTCCTGGCAGTGCACAGGGGACCATATGGGATGCTGGAAATCGAACCAGGGTTGGTCGCGTGGTGCAAGGCCCTACCCACTGTGCTATCTCTCCTGCCCCAAGTCCAGTATTTCTTTTTGCTTGTTATTTTCTTTCTTTTCGATCACACCCTGTGACACTCTGAGCTGATGCCATGCCTCAGGGTTCACTCCCAGTGTGCTCCCAGAACTTTCGGATACACTGGGGACTAGCTGGGGTGGGCGTCCTTGAAGACAAGGGTCTTATCCACTGTACTATCTCTGCAGCCCCAAGGGCAGAGGCCTCAGCACCCTGAGAATCTCCTCCTGCAGGAGGAGTCGGGCCCCCTCATAGCCGCATCAGCACATTGGCAGCTGGCCTGGGAGATGCATGGGGGCCTCCGTGTTGACTGAACATGGCCTCTCCCCTCCTGAGGGGTAGTAGCACTTGCTGGACAGCTGGCCACATCCATGTGTTCTGTGGCTTTCCTCGGATCTGGGTGAAAGGGGGATCCTGCACTGTATTCTCTATGTATGCTTGACTCCTCTCGCCTCCACAGTCACAGCCACACACACAACAGACCTGGAGGCAGAGGTTCCATCCCCAGCTTGGGCTATTATGGTTCATTGATTTTGTTTCCAAGGAGTATTCCATCGTGTGGGTGACGACAGATTGTGTTTTTTGTGTTGTTTTGTTTGCTGCAATTTATGCCAGAAAACCAGGGTATTTCCAATTTAGGGATATTATGAATAACCTTGCCATGAATACCCTGGTTTATGCCTCTGGGTGGTCTTCACATAAAGCAATATACTGATTTCATCTTTTTTTTTTCTTTTCTGGCTCACACCTTATGACAGACAGGGGCTATTCCTGCACTTAGGAATTTCTCCTGGCCGTGCTCTGGGAAAATGCCCTACCTGCTGTATTATAGTTCCAGGCCCTGATTTCATCTTTAGCCCAGGAGTTGTGCAGGACCCCTGAGCATGTCATGGTGTGTGAAAGGGCCAGATGAAGCTCAGAGCAGAGTATGTGTCTTTCATGTGTGAGACCTTGACTTCCATATCAGCACCCAAAAGAATGTCTGCCCCTATCAAGGTGGTACTTTTCCTGGCTACGGATCTAGTCAAGGGGTGTTGGGCATTCTCACCTTTTTATCTTAGGATCACTGACCCCGTTTTATATTCTGAGACTTGTTCCTGAAGCTTCGGTGAGGGTGGTAAAAGAGCCTCATTTTCCTAGTTGGTTCCAGAGGTTAGGGAGCACTGCAGTGAGATTTGGTACAGCTGTGTGGGTCTGGTTCACAGCAAACCCCAGGGCTATCCCTGGCAGTGTTCAGTGGGCCTTCAATGCCAGGGGCCTCTGCAGATGAAATATGTGCTCGAGCCTGTTGAGCCTTTCCCCTGCCCTGGTTTTCTTCATTTCTCTGTGTCTTGGGTTCTGAATGCACCAGAGGAACAGACTCCTGACCGCCTCTCTGCAGTTCCCCAAGTGCCATCTGAGGGCTCTTGTCCTGAGTCTAGGAGGCAGCCCCACCTCAATGAAGGATGGGAGGGGAAGCTCGCTCTCCTTTCCTTCCTCTCCCTATTCTCATGAAGCCCTGGAGACTGTCCCTGCCCTCTGCAGACTAGATCCTGCTCAAACTCCCCCAGCCCCATTCCCACGGATCCCATGACTGTCTACTCTCAAAAGCATCTTGTTTAGAGCCAGGTGTTCATGTGCTTCAGTGGTCCAACACACACACACACATACACACACACACACACTCATACATATACACACGAATGCATCCAGGATTTTATTGTCAGGTATGGTGAGATGAACAGATCAGGAGACAGCTGTCAGCGTTAGCAGCTGTCTAAAAGGGAGGGAGCATGCCAGCACACTTGGAGCCCAGGGGGTCCGGCAGGAGGCAGAAGTGTGCAGGGATGGTGTAGACAGGGACTCTCTCTGATTGCTGGGAGAGAGATTTGAGGCAGCGAAAACAGACTTAGGATCGGCCAGGTTGAATAGTTTCAGCAGGCTCCGTGATACAGAGGCATCCCCTGATTCGGGGACCTGGGGTGCAGCTGATATAAAGCAGAGAAGACTATTCCAGAAAGCAGGAATATGCAAAAGGAGGGGACAGACTCGTTTGGTTGGGTTGTCTATCCAAGGCTCCAGTTTCCTGTTTCTAGGCACTAGCCAACCCTCCCGGGCCCAGCAGGCCCAGGAATCACAGCTCCATAGTGTACAGAAAATCAAGAAACAGTCACAGGGTTGACACATTTGGAAGAGGCTGGGGACTGGGGCCTCCAGGTCAGCTGCTGTCCCAACCCCCAGATCACGGCCCCTCCCAGTGTGCCCCATAGACTCTCGGACGGCACCCTCTTGAGCTTACGAAGAAAGCAGTGTTGTGTGTATCTGCTCGGGTGTCATTTGTGTGCAGATTCTCAGTGACCATGTGTGATGGTGAGCACACACAGTGACCGAGGTTTCGTGATGTACCAAAGATGGTGACGGCAGCACCAACTGTATATATTTCTGATTTGTGGGACCAGGGAGCCTTCTGTCTCCCAGCTGCCCCTGCCCTGTTCCTCACCCACACAGAAGCTCCTGGGGTGAGGGGCAGGGAGTCAGGACTGATTGTGACTCAGTTTTTGGGACCCCAGGTGGCAAAAATTTCATGTTAGATGTGCCCAAGAGAATAGGGGAAGAAACCTGAGAAGCAAAGCCAGCTAGCGTAGGAATCTTTCACAGAAACTCTTTTATTATTTTCCCCTGAGTCCTTTTCTTTTGTTGTTTCACCAATAAAACCTTTCACCTTGCCTTTTCTCCTATTGCCCACCTGCTATTGGTAGTCTTAGGGCTGTGATCGGTGTTCACAGGTTTGTGTTTCAAATGTGTTTTTCCTTATCTATTTTATACCCTTTAAGTGCACATATAAGTTAAATAATCCAATAATTTTCTCTTTCCTTCAAAATTATTTCCTTTCTTGTGATCCTTTTTATTGCAAAGGAAATTTCAGCATTTAAAATCATATAAATGTACCACCTTATTAATATACGCATCTTTTGACGGGGCTGGAGCGATAGCACACTGGTAGGGCGAGTGCCTTGCACGCAGCCAACATGGCCGACTCGAGTTCGATTCCTCCGCGCCTCTCCGAGAGACCAGCAAGCTACCGAGAGTATCTCACCCGCACATCAAAGCCTGGCAAGCTACCCATGACGTATTTGATATGCCAAACACAGTAACAACAAGTCTCATGATGGAGACATAACTGGGCCCGCTCAAGCAAATCAATGAATAATGAGAGGACCGTGACCGTGACATCTTTTGATAGGAGCACTTGTTGCTCCAGGAATTCCCCCATGGGCTGGAGCGATAGCACAGCTGGTAGGGTGTTTAGTTTGCACCCAGCTGACCTGTCCAACCCGAGTTCCATTCCTCAGCTGGCACAGCAAAGCCTGGCAAGCATCCGTGACTTATTCGAAATGCCAAACACAGTAACAAGTTACACAATGGAGACATTACTTGGCCCGCTCGAGTGAACACTGCAAATAATATTGGGCGACTATAAATATTTGTGCTAACATTTTTGTATTCTCTGGAGAGATTAGAAGCAGGCATAATTTCTCATTCTGTGCCTGCGCTGCCCTCTCGTGGCCATTTCTGTAAATACACCTTCTAATGTTCTAAGGTATGTGTTGTCACAGCCCCCTACCAAGCTTGGGATCTTTCCTCCCTCCTTAGTGTAGACTGGGAGAATAGAATCACTGAAGTGTAAAATGAAAAGTCCTCCCACGGTGAATGCTTTGTTTAGGGTTGTGGCCTATGCATCTGTACACAGAATGTACAGGATGCAGAATGTTGGAGTGAAACAAGGACCACATGGGCAAAGGACCCTCCCCTCAAGCACCTCAGGCACACTCAGGAAGGACTTCTCAAGAAATGATAGGAAGTCATGTTGTTGCAAAACCTTGAGGCAAAAATCTTCAACAGAATATTCGCAAGTGAAATTAAATACTCTGCTAAAAGGATCCCACATAACGATTCAGTGGAGTGATTGCAGAGATGCAAGAATAGTTGACAGCAGGTGGATGGAGCCAGAGAAGGAAGCATGGTTGGACACCGGTAGATCCATGTGATGGGTGATGGGCTACGGGCCACATACAGGAGACAAAGATAAAAGTCACACCATCATCTCAACAAGTGAGTCAAAGAGCTTTCCTAAATTAAATATCTGTTCATGACAACTCTTTTAAGGGGTGTTGGTGGGTGGGCACAGGCCATGCCTTGTGGTACTGCTTCCACAATGGTGCCTGGGCATCACCTATTGGGGGACCATAGGCATTATCCTATGCACTAGGGACCTCTGTATTGTCATTCCAGCTCCAATTATGGTAAGTCTCAAGCTTTGGGCTCCTGACATAAGGGACTCCATCTCTCTTTCCTCCTCGCCCGTCAGCAGAGAGGAAACTCCCTCCATTGTTCCAAGGGTCAGGTGTAACCTATTCACAGCCCACAAATGAACTGTTCAGCTCCTGAAACCATGACCTCAACTGTGACCGTTTCCCATAACCTTGAAGGTTCTTTGTGACTGGAAGCTGCCGGATCATTAACTAGCTAATTTCGCTTCTAAAACTTGCTTTGCTGATCACCACATATACAGCCCCGTTGTGGTCATCATCTGCTAAGATATGACTTTTTTTTTCTTTTATAAACTCATCCCTGAAAGTCCTCAAGCAGAGAATTCTTTGGGATGATTGTCTGTTGTTGGTCACTGGCTCCTTTAATAAACACTCCCAATCCAACCTATCATGTGAAAGGTGTGAAAAGGGTAGCCAGACTTATTTAATACTTTTTTTTGAGAAGGGAATCATTGTTACATACGCAGTGACAAAGCAGATCATGATTGGGTATCAGTCGTACAATGTAAAACACCCATCCAGGCGCCGGTGTCCATTTCCCAAAACCAGTGTCTTAGATCCCACATCCCCCTCCCCTACAGTTGGCCTCTATGGCAGACTTCCTCTCTCTCTCTCTCTCTCTCTCTCTCTCTCTCTCTCTCTCTCTCTCTCTCCCCCTTTCCCTCGTCCCTGCCCTCTCTCCCTCCCCTCTCCAATAAGGCAGGAGGGGTTGCAATATTGCTACCAGAAGGGTTTTTTTTTATATCACTTTACCTCCTTCAAGACTCAGATATTGTCCAGAGGGATCATTTCTAATGATCATTGTCTTAGTGTCTCTTCTCTATCCAAATGGAATTCTCCCACAATTTGTGCATACCTTCTACCATTGCTATCATAAACCTGTCCTCCTGGCCCTCATTTCTACTGGACTTGGGTATTTTTCTCATACTATGTTTTTTTAATATCCTACATATGAGTATGATCATTCTATAACTGTCTCTTTCCCAACAACTCATTCCGCTCAGAATGGCACTCTCTATGTCCATCCATGTATAAGCAAATTAAATGACTTCATTTTTCTAATGGCTGCAGGGTTTTCCATTATGTAGATGTACCAGTCATTTGTTCTAGGGAACTTAGGATTTTTCCGGGTTCTCGGTATTGGGAATAGTACTGCAATGAACATCAGAGTGCAGATGGGTTTTTGCACTTTGAGTTCTGGGCCCTTAGAGTCTATTCCCAGGAGTGGGCTGCTGGGTCATATGGAAGCACAATTTCTAGCTTTTTGAGGAAAGCCCGTATTGGTTTCCTGAAAAGGCTGGACTTTCCTACCAGCAATGAATGAAAGTATTCTCTTACCAACTAATTGATTTATACTCCAGTAGGCGCAATTTCCAGATCTCTGATAAGTGCTCCCACAGAAATAAGTTCAGTCTAACCTAATATTTAGTTCTTCTCTCATCAAATCCCTCAAATCCATTACCCTGTATATTCTTTGGGTCTAGTTTATGGGATCAGGGCATGGCAGAACCCCTGAGGCTTCACACTTCCCATTGGTTGGGGTTGACTTACTCATCACAGAAAATTAGGGCACAGGGTTTGATGGGTACGGTATTGGTGTGATATGTTCATGAAAATGATTATCAACTCTATTGTACATCTTGTACCTCAGTAAACATGCTTAAAAAAATGAGTGACGGAAGAGGGATATACATAAATATAAAACATCAACAAGTAACCAAAGTCGAATAAGCCAGTCAATATTTTGGTCCATATTTTGCAGGTTTTTCTAATGTTAAAAGAAACCACACACCCGTATGGCACCCGGCCCCATAACTGCCTCTCTCCACCACAAAAAAAAATAGAATGGTGGAAAAATGGACAATTGCATCAAGATTAGATGAGATCTTCCAATAACTTTGTGAAATACCCACTCTGAGAGGATAACCAACCAGGCATATCCCCGGGTGATATGTGAACATATATCCTCAGCCTGGGCTATTCTGTTGACAGACAGAAGGGATCTGACAGCATCAGCTGCAGACTGGACATGTTTACTTCCACTTCCCTTTTAAGTATAACCAACGGTGGTCAATGGAATGGTCCCGGACTCACCCAAAAGTTATGTTCCTTCTTCCTATACTTTTTCTATCCTGGCATGAAATAATCCATTTAAATGGGCATCTACAGCTCCTCAAATCAATTCCAAATGTTTAAAAGTTTGAGTGGGAATGTAGCCCACTTTAATTCATTTTTAGGGTTGCAAGACTGTTGGGGACTGGCCTAGGTAGCCCCTGCTTGTTTTCCCTGAGAAGGGAATGAGCAGGGAAAAAGTTGGCATGTGTGAGTTCCATGCCCTGGCAGTTGACTCTGTTAAGGGAGCCGATGGGAAGGCTGCACCTGATCCTCCTTGGCCAGGCCTGGAGCCACATTCACATTCCTGTCCTGTTTCGCTGAGAAAGTTCAAGGAACTGCCCACATATGCAGCTCCAAAACAGAATAACAGCATAGCCCGCTCAACTTGGAACCCTTGGCTATCCCACGAAGTGTACACTGCATACTGTAAAAGCCAATGTGCTTTGCAGTAGAGTCGCTGTATGCTTCATACAGTCCTCCCTACCCCAGTCTTTGCAGAAATCATGCCTTCTCTGGGTTACCGTTCGACTAGCCACATATGCTGAGGCACAGTACATATTAGGGTGAGAAAATAATCAAATAACCTAAGCACATGAAAAGTCTCTGGTTCAATCCATATCACCATGTGGTCCTGCAAACACTGATGACGAAGCTCCCTATCAATTACCCAAAGCAGCCTTCAAGCATCATTAAAATAATTCCTTACTGAAATTAAAGAAAATCAGGGACTAGAGAGATAATACAGTGGACTATGCGATTGCCTTGCACAGGGCAAATCCAGATTCTACACCAAGTATACCCTATGGTCGCCTGAACACTGCCAGAAGCAATTGCTGATCCAGAGCCAGTGTACCAGAGCACCAGGCAGTGTATGCCCCCCAGTAAAATAGTAAAATTAAAACACGCTAAGTATTTTTTAAATTAGTAATAAATATGGCAAAAATTTAACTAATCTCTACATTGGTCAAGATTATCTTTGTTGGACTACAAAGGAAGTCAATTGGCAGAGAACAGGCAGAGTACATGCAGGACTGAGTGTGATCCCAGGACTGTCAGGTAACTTGTGTATGGGCTCCAAGCCTGCCCACCCAAGCACTCCTGGATGAGGAGGAGGACTTGGGTCCCGGTTTATGGAGAACCATCCCTATTCATCAAAATTTGAAAGCAAACTTTGGCAAAATGGGAAGAAGTCTTTTGTTTTGGAACTGAAGCTGCTGTATTTGCTGAAGGAACAATCTCTCCCTTCTCTCCCCCCCCTTTCTCTGTGTGTGTCTGTGTGTGTTTCTGTGTGTGTTTATCTGAGTACAGTGTGAACTAAAAGTTTGACTTTTAAGCATCAGTGAATTTGAGAAAAGAGAGTAACTGATATGCTCCATGGCAGCGAGAAGCTTACTTGAATTTTTTTTCCTGTTCAATTTGAAAATACTAAAAGATGACGTGGCCATTTAATTGATTTAGCCCTAGTGCTTGAAGTGCACTGAAACCAAAGTCTAAGATGGTCTTTCCCATTCACACACCTAAGCGTGGGAGACCTTTAAGTGAGACTTGGCTTCATGTTGGCCAGAAAGCATTCCCTAGGAATAAAGAAAGTGAAGTAATTTACAACCCGGGGTGTACAAATTTATGGTGGAGAATATTTCATCAACAGTCATGCTCCAGAGACTCATTGCCCTTTTCTATGGAAGAGAGCTTAAAATTACTAGCATGAGTCCTGCCATTGGAACCCTTGCCAGGCTGTTTCTTTTGGGGAACACTGAAGGGGGGCAGGTGAGGGCCCTAACCACCCCAAGGGACCCAGCCTTGATAGCATAAAACCTCCAGAACTCAAATGACGTCATGCTCATATCTGCACTGCACACACTCGTGCTGAGACCCATCCACGAGTGAGCCTATTTCTGGACATCACCATAACTCGCACCATTCATACTCCAAGAGACGCACACCACGGGGTTTAAAGAAGAATGCAACGAATCTTAGTGGGAAAAATATTTTTACAGATCTCTCTCTCTCTCTCTCTCTCTCTATATATATATATATATATATATATATATACATATATATGCACATCAAGCTCAAACCTTTACAACATAACAGTAATCTCTTAGAGAAGGGCATAACAGCTGGCTCCAGGGTGAAATACAACAATCTTCCTCACTCTAAAGAAAGTTGTCTGGAGCATTTTCAGTGGTGTATTCATAACAAATAATACAAAATAAATTATTTGGTTCTGCTTTGGGATAGAGGTTTGGGTGTGGGATGGAAATATCAAAAAAATGGTGGTACCAAGGTGTAATTCTGGCTGTATTGGTGTTCGATTATTAAATGAAATCAAATATTGTGCACTACTTGATAAAAATTTAAAAAACGTTTTGTTGTTACAATACAAAATAAATGATCTAGATCCTGAAAAAAATTTTTTGCTATAGGATTTCAGACAAGAAATGTGTTTGCAAGAGCAAAGTCAAGGTTATTCCCAGAGGGTCAAGAGGACCCAGGGAAGAGCAGAGTTCCAGAGAGAACAAGCAGGACCCTTCCTGGGGATAAGGCACAGGGCAGGATGAAGGCAGGGGCGGGGTGTGGGGTGAAAATAGGAAGGCAGTTAGAGCAGAGGGGCCCAAGAAAGGGCCAGGAAGGGAAGGCCAAGTGGGGTGGGGGGAGACAGTGGACACAGGACTTCACACCCCTCTGGAACCCTAATGGACTCTTCCCCCTTTGTGATGCAGGTGGCCCTATATAAGGCAGAGCCACCTGCTCACGCTCAGTTGCCAAAGGCAGCTTGTGGTCAGGATCATGGAGTTTGGTATATGGACTCTGATGGTTGTGATGACACCCCGGACTGAGACTCTGTGGGGCTTAGGCTCAAAGCTGATCAGTAGCGATCCCACCCCCCTTATCCTGGGGGTGTTAGGGGTGCTCTTCCTTTTCATTGTTTTCCTGGCTACAGCATCCTTCGTGGCCTTCTGTAAGAAAAAAGTTGACCAAAAGGTAGGAGCCAGGTCCAGTGCTTGAGCCATTTGGTCGGTGGTGGTGATTTCTATTTCTTCTCACACACATGAGTTTGAAACATGAATTTGTTTGGTTTAGCACATCAGCAGATTGGGTCATCTAGGAGAAAGTAGGCCTTGTTGCCAATGAGGACAGACTGGGTGGGAAGCGGTCAATGAAGAGAGTATTCCCTGAACTTCACAGATGTTGGGGTGGGGTGGCAGGTTCCCATCACTAAAATCCCAACTAGTGCCATCATACTAGAGTCAGCTTCCATTGAAACGTTAAGGTCCCTTAGAAAAGAAAATTCCCACCACGACTTCCCTGGGTGGGAGGGAGACATCAACCCATCCTCCTAGTCAGCCCTTCAGGAGACTGGAGTAGGGGGGCCCTGCCCCAGAACTTGGGGTTCTGTGGAAAGGAGCACAAGAAGCACATCCTTGCCTGGCGTCCCTGAACAGGGGCCTGTTATCAACATGAAAATCCTTCTGTCGTTCCAAGGAAAAAACTGGAAACACAAAATCAAAACCAATACCAAAGTATTTCATGACATTTAAGGATGGATTTGATGGAGAAACTCACCTCTCTGTTCCTGTGGGACTCCTACGGGTCATATGTGAACATCAGAGCTTCAGAGAGGGGAGTCCAAAAGTGGATCCCAAATGATCACTGATTCTTTCTCTCCTCAGAGGCGCAAGAGATCTAGGAAAAGCAGGAGGGTCGCGATCCTGAGAGGTGAGTCTCTGCCTTTTCCATTTGAGCTCTCCCAGAGTGACTCCTCCCTCCTGCTGAGCTTGGATCCCCCCCAGAGATTATGGCTCTGAAGTGCTCTGATGGAAGCTACAGGCCTCTGAGCGTCTTTTGGCCTTTGCTGCTCCTCATCGCCTGCTGAGGCTCGCAGAGTAGAGCATGCCTGTGTTCCCTCCATGGCCCTGTGTCCATGCCTCTGTGAGACCTTCACTAATAAAAGCCACTCTCCCTGGTTCCTAGGTGAGAGGTACCACTTTAGCCTGGCTGAGCTGCAGCAAATACAATCTATCCGGAATTTGCAATGGTATGTGTGCGCCCTCCTTCCCAACCCAGCAATAGGAGGGCTGCCCAGGTCTGCCTGGGGAGGGGAGCCAGAGGAACAGGGATGACAGGAAGGCCTTGGGGGAGGGTATAGAGAGGACTGGAAGCCCTGGGGGTGATAACAGGGTAGGGGACAGACTTCAGAGCCTCTCCCAGGTGACTGACTTCAGGTCCTCACCCTGCCCTCTCCACGGCCCTCTCTTCCCTGCCTTCAGCAGCCCCCTGGAGGTATACCGCGAGGACCCACATTGGGAGCACCTGCAATGCATCAGCCCTTCCTGCATGGTCTGCAGGGACAAGGCCATCCCGGCTGCTCCGCAAGGCCCACCAGCTCCCGACCAGGCCGTTCCCTCAGGCTCTCTCCTGCCATCCACGATCCTGATGTGCCTTACAGGCTCCGTCACCCTTGCAGCCCGTCCAAGAAAGCCAGCATGTGTTCCTCTGGCCTGCACTGTCTTCTCCGCTCACTCCAGTTTTCCGGGTGTTGCCCTCACACCACTCTGCGACCCGCCGTCCCCTTTCCCACTCCATCACCCCAGCCCACCACAAGAGCTTGGCAGAAGTCCCTCTGTACTCCTGCTCCACCAGCTCCTCTCGGCCACCCTCCTTCTACTCATCCCTCCTCTCTCAGCTCTCCTGGGAGCGAACAGAAGGAGAAACCTCCTGAAGTACCCCACGCTATTGTCTGGGCCCCAAACCCTCCCTCCCTATGAGACCCTTGGCCACACCGCAGATCTCTGTCCCTTCTCTTTGTGTACCTCTGGTCCTGCACATGGCAGGCGGTTAAATCGTCCCCCAGAACCTTCCACGAGACGAAGCGTGGGCCCCCACATTGCTAGCATGGACACGGAGAAAGAGCCCAGTGTCTCACAGGGGCTGAGGCGGCAGGGGAGGTGTAGGGAGCAGGGCATATCCCTGGCCATGGCTGCAGAGGTCTCCCAGACCACTGCCCCTCCCGTGGGTGCCATCCCCACTCCCTGCTACTCAGAGGCCAGGACCCTCGATGGGCAGCTGCATACAGAGCCGTGTGCCCTCAGCCAGTCTCCCCAAGCAGTTGACACTCAACACACTCAGTCTGGCCGCCCCCGCCTTTTCCCAAACTTCCGTTGGAAGATCAGGAGCCCCCGGCGCTTATTCCAAAGGAGACAGGCTCCCAGAGTGGGCAGCCTTGTGAGAGCCCTGAGGTGCTGTGTGCCCTGCCTCTGTGTCCAGAATGACATTTGAAAACAGGCTGACAGTGAATGATTCCAAGGACAACCACCGCTTGAGAACCACCTGGTCCCCCTTCACCGTGCCTCACAGGGAGCCAGTGTCCCACCCAGATACCACCGGCTGGGCACCAACTCAGTCCCACTCTCCCCAGGGCCCTAGGAGGCACGAATGCAGACCCTCAGCCCCATTGTTCCTATACTCTTACCCATTAAATCATTTAGAATCCTCCAGTGATATCTGTCTGCTGTATTCGATCTGGAATTGAGGGACTGACGGAGTTTGTTCAGCTCTGAGAAAGGTGCTCTGGAGCTTGTGGAAACAGGAGGAACCATGTGCCACTGGCCCAAGTTTCCCCTGAGAGCAGCTGTAGGCCTTAGTGTTCCCAAGAACCAGAGCAGCCTGACTCTCCCTCTCTGGAGGTTTACTGGCCTTCCAAATATGAGGTTGAAGAATCAAGGACCCTTAGCTCTCATAAAAATAATTGTGAGAATGAGAGTCCTCCTATTTAGAGGCCAGTGTTTAGGGGGTATCACCCAAATGAAGCCTAAATGCAGGGGTTGGAGACACCTGACAACTTCCTGGTACCCTGAGCTGGTTGGGGAAGGGACATGTTGTGTTGGGGGGGAACCCAGACCTGTTTTTGTGAGACCCTGACCTGTGGGGACGCTGACCTGGGGGGACTCTGACCTGGAGGGACCCTGGCCTGGTTTGGAGGGACCCTGAACTGGGGAGACCCTTACCTGATTTGGAGGGACCCTGACCTAGGGGCACCCTCACCTGGTTTGGAGGGACCCTGACTTGAGGGGACCCAAGAATCAGCTGAGCTGCCACCTCACACACTGTGCAACGTCCTTTAAACTTGAGCCTTAAATAGCCCCCACCCCCCGGAAAACCTCCTATCAAGTGATTTTCTTCTCCACATCTGGTGCCCAGACTGCTTGGGGGTTGATCATTTTGAGGACAGAAGCATTTAGCTGAGCAGTAGGAGAGGTGACCGTGTAGCCACCTCTCACATGGTTGAGATCAGCTGAGAGAAAGGGCACACTCCCAGAGGTGTGTGGGACATGAGAAAACTGGGCAGGGGGAAGAAGGGCCTTGTGGTGGGACAGAAGTTTCTATGAACACGGAGGGTTGAGCTGTAACGTCAGCCTACTGGTCTCTTAGACAAGGACTTAATGGCTCCATGGAGAAATGCAATCTTCACTTTCTTCTCTGGAAACATCCTTGGATCATTCTGTTAGCAAATGTTCACTAACAAGCAATATTAAATTATTGTGGGCCTATGGTGGGGGAGCTTAAGGGGATGTTGGGAAAACTGAGAAGGTGTGATGGTTGTGGGGTTGGTGTTGGAATGTTGAATGCCTGTGACATATCATCATGAATGACTTTATAAAGCATAGTGTTCATGTAATGTCTAAGGGGAAAATAAATAAATAATTTTTTTAAAAAAAGGATGCTGCTGTGCCCTCCCCCTCCCCTGGTGCCCACAGGGTCACCAGTCACTGTCACGCTGAGTCTCATGGGGCTCTGCACAGCCCCTGCCTTCCATATCTGAGGGTGTGTGAGCACAAAGCCAGAACTGTGGGGATGCTGTCTGGCTTGGCCCCCGCCTCTTTGTGCAAGTTTGTCTAGGTCCTTGTTCTAAATCCGCACTTGTTACACAGCACTCTTTCTCTTTTGTTCGTTCTTTTGGAAAATGTTTTCTATGTGCTTCCTATGTTTCTTAGGGAACAATTGATCTACTTATGTGTGTGTTGATCCTTCACTTTCTCTCTTCTGTTAAAAGACAGTTTTTGAGTGGGTTATGAGAAATAAGTTAAGCATTTTATTTTCACTAATTTTAAAATATTGTATGCCTCACCCTGCTGTCTTCATGGGTTATTCTTGGTTCTGTGCTAAACGAGAACCCGTGGGACCATAAGTGGTGCCACGACTGAACCCTGGTTCACTATGTGCTTCCTAGATTCTTTATTTCTGCATTGTTTCTCAGCTCTCTAGTACTTTCTTGTTTTCAGCTGGGCTAAGCGACAAAAAAAGAAAAAATAAAACTCAATACCGAGCAATTTGCTGCAGAGTCTCTCCAGACAAAATTATCTAAACTTTTAGAATTCCAGGAGCGCTGAGAGCAAGAGTGGCCACGCAACATCTTATGCCAGTCACACAAGCAATAAAAAATAAATTGTTTATCATTGCCTTTTCGGCAGGCTTTGTGGTGGCAGGAAACTTCCAAATAATAATGGTAGGACTGGTGTCGAAATATTGAATGTCATCAAAGTAGAGAGAGACAGTATTGCGGAAATTGTCTGCCACACAGGCAAGGGAACAGTTGGGATTGTGTGGGGGGCGGGGAGATACTGGGGAGATTGTTGGTGGAAAATGTGCACTGGTTAAGGGGTGGGTGTTTTATTATTATACGACCCAAACTCAAACATGAAAGCATTGTAACTATCTCACGACTGACTCAATTTGAAAGATTAGAGAGAGAAAGAGAGAGAGAGAGCTGTGCTAACAGGTATTGAGGTGCACCTAATTTAATAACAACCTCTTATCACATATTTACTAAGCCCTGTGCTAGGCACTGGCCAGGGCCCTGAGAATCCAACCATGACCATCACAGGGGCCCCATCCAGGGGATAGAAAAGACAATTGAGAAAATTCAAAATGAGGGAAGTGTGAATGAGAATCCTCAATACTGAATTTCCATACTATCAACATTTCACTGACTAATGCTACTGTCTATGACAGGCACAGTAAAGCCTGGTAAGCTACCTGTGACGTATTGAAAATGCCAAACACAGTAAAAAGTTTCACAATGGAGACATTACTGGGCCCGCTCGAGTGAACACTGCAAATAATATGGGGCGACTATAAAATTTTGTGCTAATATTTTTGCATTCATTGGAGAGATTAGAAGCAGGCATAATTTCCCATTCTGTGCCTGGGCTGCCCTCTCGTGGTCATTTCTGTAAATACACCTTCTAATGTTCTAAGATTTGTGTTGTCACAGCCCCTTACCAAGCTTGGGATCTTTCCTCCCTCCTTAGTGTAGACTGGGAGAATAGTATCACTGAAGTGTAAAATGAAAAGTCCTCCACGGTGAATGCTCTGTTTAGGGTTGTGGCCTATGCATCTGTACACAGAATGCACAGGATGCAGAATATTGGAGTGAAACAAGGACCACATCGGCACACAACCCTCCCCTCAAGCACCTCAGGCACATTCAGGAAGGACACTCAAGAAATGATAGGAAGTCATTTTGTTGCAAAACCTTGAGGCAAAAATCTTGAGCAGAATATTCGCAAGTGAAATTAAATACTCTGCTTAAAGGATCCCACATGACGATTAAGTGGAGTGATTGCAGAAATGCAAGAATAGTTGACAGCAGGGTGGATGGAGCCAGAGAAGGAAGCATGGTTGGACACCGGTAGATCCCTGTGATAGGCCACATATAGGAGACGAAGGATAAAAGTCACACCATCATCTCAACAAATGAGTCAAAGGGCTTGCCAAAATTAAAAATCGGCTCATGACAACTCTTTTAAGGGGTGTTGGTGAGTGGGCACAGGCCATGCCCCACTCTTTTAAGGGGTGTTGGTGGGTGGGCACAGGGCCTTCTCCCACCATGGTGCCCGGGCATCACGTATTGGGGGACCACAGGCACTGTCCTATGCACTAGGGACTTCTGCACTGTCATTCCAGCTCCAATTATGGTAAGTCTCGAGCTTTGGGCTCCTGACATAAGGGACTCCATCTCTCTTTTCTCCTAGCCCGTCAGCAGAGAGGAAACTCCCTCCACTGTTCCAAGGGTCAGGTATAACCTGTTCACACCCACAAACAAACTGTTCAGCTCCTGGAACCATGACCCCAACTGTCACCTTCCCCATAACCACAAAGGTTCTTTGTGACTGGAAGCAGCCGGACCATTAACTGGCTAATTTTGCTTCTAAAACTTGCTTTGATTGATCACAACACATGTGGCCCAATTGTGTCCATCGTCTGCTAAGATGTGACTTTTTTTGCCTTTGTAAACTCATCCCTGAATGTCCTCAAGCAGAGAGTTCTTTGGGATGCTGGTCTGCTGATGGTCATGGCTCCTTTAATAAACACTCCCAATCCAACCTATCATGTGAAAGGTGTGAAAAAGGTTGCCAGACTTATTTAGTACTTTTTTTTGAAAATGGAATCATTGTTAGACACTCAGTGACAAAGCAGTTCATGACTTGGTATCAGTCATACAATGCTCCAACATGCATCCACACACCGGTGTCCATTTCCCAAAATCAATGTCCCAGATCCCTCATCCCCCTCCCCTAAGCTGGCCTCTATGGCCGACTTAGTCACTCTCTCTGTCTGTCTGTCTCTGCCTCTGTCTCTCTATCTCTCTGTCTGTCTCTCTCTGTTTCTCTCTCCCTTTCCCTCTTCCCTCTCTCCTTCCCCGCTCCAATAAGACAGTGGGGGTTGCAATATTGTTACCAGAGGGGTTTTTTTTTGTAGGAGTGCTGCTTTTATTCAGCCACTGATTAGCTAATTGAATTGGGCATGAACTCCACCTTAATTAATTAATTTATTTTTTTCTTTTTATATTTATTTATTGGATCACTGTGGGAAAAGTTATTAAGCTTTCAGGTTTAAGTCTCGGTCATACAATGATCAAACACCCCTCCCTTCACCAGTCCTCACTTTTCACCACCAAGAACCCCAGTATCTCCCCCCTCCCACCCCTCCAAATGCCTGTCAGGCAGATGATTTCTACTTAACTCTTCTCTACATTGGTTACATTCATTATTTCGACAAAAGATGCACCATTATTGTTTAGAATTTCCCCCCAAACAATCAGAATTGCTGAAAAGGCATTGAGAAATATTTTGTTTACTATAGCAGGTTATGAGAATCATATAATGTCACTCGGCCATGATTTTGGATTCCTGAGAAGAGCCAGATAATTACGAGATTGGTTTCTGTGTGTTTGGTGTTATGGCCATGCCAGAGAGCTGCTCGTGGGGGATACCTCATGACCTCGGTAGGGCGTAAAGGATGTGCTGGTACCGTCCCCCTTTCCATGAGACTGCAGTTGCCCCTTCACCTCTGGCGTGTACCTTGCTTTCCTATAAGCTCTGAGGCAGCGGCCACCTTGCTGCCAGGGGGGAAAAGGCGGAAGGGAGCAACACCCTTTCCCTCCTGTGGGGGCATGGCGCCATAGTTTAACGCATGGTACATTCACTTTTCTTCTGCAAGCTGCTGGGCTCTGGACTAAGTCCTTTTGCCTCAGGAGCCATGGCCATGCCAGAGAGCCACTTGTGGGGGACAACTAATGACCTCGGTAGGGCGTAAAGGACGTGCTGGTACTGTCCCCCTTTCCATGAGACTGCAGTTGCCCCTTCACCTCTGGAGTGTACCTTGCTTTCCTATAAGCTCTGAGGCGGCAGCCACCTTGCTTCCAGGGGGGAAAAGGCAGAAGGGAGCAACACCCTTTCCCTCCTCTGGAGGCATGGAACAGTAGTTTAATGCATGGTCCATTAACTTTTCTGCCACAAGCTTCCGGGCTCTGGATTAAGTCCTTTTGCCTCTAGAGCCATGACCAGAGCCATGCCAGAGAACTGCTTGTGGGGGGCAACTCGTGACCTCGGTAGGGCATGAAGGACGAGCCGGTACTGCCTGCCTTCCCATGAGACTGCCCCGTCACCACCGGCTCATACTTGGCTTTCCAATAAGCTCTGAGCCGGCGGCCACCTTGTATGCAGTCCAGATGCATTTCTGCCAAAAGCCGCTGGGTTTCAAGATTTGTTTCTGAGTCTCCAGTATCATGGCTATTAATCAGCTTCATCAGGAGCCAGAGAGGCCATTTTAGGCGGCAACTCGGGGTCTCCTTGGGATGGGGAGAAAGAGTCGGCTCCACCCCCATGTGGTGAGGCCCAGTGTGTCTCATCACTGCAGGCTGAAACCTGTCTGTCCAGTGGCCTCTGGAGGATGGTGGTCACCAGGCCATCAAGGGGAACAGGCCAAAGCATGAAACCTATTCCCACCTGGAGTGGCCCAGGGCCAGTAACCTACTGCAGGAACAGGACGCATTTCTGCCAAAAGCCTTTGGGTTCTGAGATTCATTTCTGAGACTCTGGGATCATGGCCATTAAGCAGTTCTATCAGGAACCATAGAGGCCATGCCTCCAATTATATAGCTGAGCCGCAGGTGATTTGTGGGTGTATCACCCACATACCTAACTTTTGAGCATTTACTTTCTTGGTAAACTTTGCCCCAAGATTTTAGGGTCTGGCCAAAGGCACGGCAGCAATTTTGGGGTATCAAAAAGTCTGACGTTGCCATCAGGCTGCTGATGCACTCACCTCACAGGTAGAGACTGACCTGCTGGTAGCACCATACCATCAAGGCTTTTTTTTTTTTGTATATCATTTTACCTCCTTCAGGACTCAAATATTGTTCAGAGGGATTGTTTCTAATGATCATTGTCTTAGTGTCTCTTCTCTGTCCAAACGGCATTCTCCCACAATTTGAGGCAAACTTCCTACCATTCCTATTGTGGACCAGTCCTCCTGGCCCTCATTTCTACTGTCCTTGGGTATTTTTCTCATACTATTTTTTTTATATATCCCACATATGAGTTTGATTATTCTATATCTGTCTCTCTCCCAACAACTCATTCCACTCATAATGGCCCTCTCTATGTCCATCCATGTATAAGCAATTTTCATGACTTCATTTTTCTAATGGCTGCAGGGTGTTCCATTGTGTAGATGTACCAGTCATTTGTTCTAAGGAATTTAGGATGTTTCCGGATTCTGGATATTGTGAATAGTGCTGCAATGACCATCAGAGTGCAGATGGGTTTTTGCACTGAGTTCTGGGCCCCTAGATTATATTCCCAGGACTGGGCTGCTGGATCATATGGAACCACAATTTCGTAGGTTTTTGAGGAAAGCCCATATTGGTTTTCTGAAAAGGCTGAACTTTCCCACCAGCAATAAATCTAAGTCCCCTTTCTCCCCATATCCGTGCCAGCATTGGATTTTCTTGTTTTTTTTGATGTTTGCCAGTCTCTATGGCATGAGATGGTATCTCGTGGTTGTTTTGATTTGCATCACCCTGATGAATAGTGGTGTGGAGCATTTCCTTCATGGGCCTTTTGGACATTCACATTTCTTCTTTGGGGAAGTTTCTGTTCATCTCTTCTCCCCAGTTTGTGATTGGATTCGATATTTTTCTTGTCAAGTTCTACCAGTTCCATGTATATCTTTGATATTGACCCCTTATCAGATGGGTGTTAGGTAAATAATTTTCCCCATTCTGTGGACTGTCTTGTTTCCTGGTCATTGTTTCCTTTGAGGTGCATAGGTTCTTTCTTTCTTTCTTTCTTTCTTTCTTTCTTTCTTTCTTTCTCTCATGTAGGAGTACTGCTATTTATTCAGCCACTGGTTAGCTGATTGAATTGGGCATGAACTCCATCTTGCTTTTTTTATTTTTTATAATTTTATTTATTGAATCACTGTGAGAGAAGTTATAATGCTTTTGGGTTTAAGTCTCAGTCATACAGTGAAACACCTGTACCTTCACCAGTGCTCATTCTTCACCACCAAAATCCCCAGTATACCCCCATCCTACATCCTTCCCCTACCTGTGGGGCAGATGATTTCTACATTACTCTCTCTCTCTACTTTGATTACATTCAATATTTTGACACCAGACCCACCATTATTGTTTGGGATTTTACCCCAACACTCAGATCTGCTGAAAAGGCAACAGTAGACAATGTTTTCTATTGCTGGTTAGGAATATCATATGACGTCGCGTAGCTGCAGTAGTGGCTGAACAATTTTGAAATTCCAAATTTTTAACACTTAAATCTGGAGGGATTTCTGCCAAAACCTGCTGGGTTCTGAGATTTGTTTCTGAGTCTCTGGGATCATGGCCATTAAGCAGCTTGATCAGGAGCCAGAAAGGCCGTTCATGGGCTGTGACTCGGGGTCTTGTTGGGACTGGGAGGAAAGGACGGGCTCCACCCATGAGGCCCCACGTATCTTGTCACTGAGGGCCTAAACTTGACTATCCAATGGCCTCTGGCGGATGGTGGCCAACAAGCCACCAGGGGGAACAGGCCAAGGCAGAAAACCGCTTCCCACCTGGGTTGGCCCGGGGCCAGTAACCTACTACAGGGACCGGACGCATTTCTGTCAAAAGCCATTGGGTTTTGAGATTTGTTTCTGAGTCTCTGTGATCATGGCCATTAAGGAGTTTGATCAGGAACCAGAGAGGCCATGCCTCCAATTATATAGCTGAGCCGGAGTTGGTTTGTGGGTGTGTCTCTCACATACCTAACTTTTGGCCATTTACTTTCTTGCTTAACTTTGCCCCAAGTTTTTGGGATCTGGCCAAGGGCACAGCAGCAATTTTGGGGTATCTGGAAGTCTGAAGGCACCATCAGGCTACTGATGCACTCGCCTCACAGGTACAGATTGACCTGCAGGCAGCACCATTCCCCCTAGGTTCTTA
The DNA here is from genome assembly GCF_029834395.1 of Sorex fumeus. Lineage (NCBI taxonomy): Eukaryota > Metazoa > Chordata > Mammalia > Eulipotyphla > Soricidae > Sorex > Sorex fumeus. The sequence goes on along the minus strand of NW_026606179.1, from coordinate 4,917,554 downwards.
TGTTAATTTAGTTACTTTTGTTTATCTTTGATTCCCCTTGCTTGGTCAGTGGTGTTTCATCCTGTAAGATATCTTTCATTTCAAAGACATAGATAGTTCTGCCTGAGTTTTCCCCCATATACCTTACAAATTCAGGTCAGATGTTATAGACTTTAAATCCATATTGATTTGATATTTGTGCATGGTGTTAGAAAGAGGGCTGAGTTTATGTATGTATGTATGTATTTATTTATTCATTTTTTTTCCCTGGTAGCTGACCAGTGTTCCCAGCACGGTAACAGGCTTTTGAAAAAGAAAAACGTTACAGATAACAGCAGAAGGGCTTAAAAGTCTAGGAGAAGATATTACAGATCTGTCTGTAGTCTTCTTAAATCTAAGAGGTCCTCAGAAATTCCCCTGTTACTGGTTCCCTCACCCAAGAAGTACTCTCTATAGGGGAAGTGACAGTGGCTATTCAGAGCAGCATATCAAGTGGCATAAGTACTTTATTATAGCTGATTAGTATTCCATTGTGTTTTAATCCTCTTCTCTGTTTTAGGCACTTAGGTTGTTTCCAGTCCCTGGCTATGACAAACGGTGCTGCAATGAATCCAAATCTATAGATATCTTTTTGAATTAGTATTTTATACTTTTGGGGTAGATGCCAAGAGGAATTGCTGACAGATAGAAGCTCCGTCTTACTTTTTGGAAATATCTATACAGTTTTTCACAGAGGCTGATCCAGAAACAATCCCACAAACAGTGGATGAAGTTTCCTTTACACCACATAACCACCAGTGGTGGTCTTTCTTGCACAGCACACTCTCACTGGTGTGAGGGAGTTATTCATTCATGATTTTTATATGCATTTCCCTCAGTGACCGTGACTGCAGTTTTGTGTTTACTTACTGAACATCTAAATGTGGTCTTTTGAGAAATGTCTTCTCAGCTTCTTTCCTCATTGAATTATAAGGTTTGTTTTGGGTTTCTGTTAATTCTGTATAAAATCTTGTATAATCGTTCTTTATTAGATGTGTAGTGAGTGAATGAAACAGGAATATTTGAGCACGGTATTGTAGATTGGTATGAGAAGTCATCAAACCTGATGTCCAAAGTGCAGAATCATTAGCAAAGGAGATCAAAACAGTTTTGCACCAGATTTCCTGGATATCTATCTAAGGGCATCCCTCCTCTGCTGTACTCCAGCTTTCAGTTTGCAATCTGTTTGGGGTTTGTGTGGATAGTTGTTCCCAGACTGGGAGACACAGGAGAACTTACTTTTGGTACTTCTGTTGTTCAGGACTGGTCGCAACACAGTGGTGGGCCTGCTCACTTAGGGAGGTGTGTGTCAGAGTGAGGCAGGGGAGCGGACAGTGGTGTGTGGAGGAGGAGGTGTGGATTGGGCTTATTTTGACCACTGCTGCCTGTTGCCACTAATACTAATTCTCTCTCATCAGCTGATAAAGAATGAGGGATCTTCCTTGATTCTTGTGCTCTTCAGGAAAGATTTCATCATAAGCATGAAATAATTAAAGTCAGCATTTATTTAAGAAGGCAGAGGAGGCAAGTAAGAGGCTTGTATCAGCTGGGATGAGGTCGTATATTTTATTATATTGCTTTATTAAGGTTATTGGGCCTGCTCGAGCAAATCAATGAAAAACGGGAGGACAGTGATACAGTGATTATGGCAGTGATTATGGTAAACCATGATTTACTAGGTTGCTCATCATGGACTTCAAGGCATTCAGTATTCCAACACCAAACTCACCACTGGTATCAGCGTCCTTTCACCAGTGTTCCAGGTTCCCTCCCTCCCACCAACCTGCTCCTTACCCAGACAAAGTGTACATTTATTCATTTTTGAGCCACACACAGAGGAGCTCAGGGTTCACGAATGACTCCTGGCAAATTCGGTTTACCATACGTGGTGCCAGAGATCAAATAGAGGTTGACTGCAGTGCAAGAAAATGCACTACTCACCATACTATAGCTCTGGCCCCTCCATAGACACATATTCAAGTGTGGTTGTTGTAGTTTGGGTCTCTTGCTTACAAAATGATTGTTTCTGTGTTTTAGCCATATACATGGATCCCACCATCAGAATACCCCTGCCCCTGTTACCTCCCACTTGGTTCATAATTCCCCGCTCAATTCATTTTCTTCCTTGTCATTATTTTTATAATTAAGGGTCACGGGATGTCTAGGTATTCCTACGCTAATGTCTCGCATTCTCTTCTGGACAGGGCATTTTAAGCCCACCCTACTGATACTTCCCAGTCAAATTGTTAACAAGGACTCTTTGTATATGCATAGAATTATTTGAGTCATTTGTCCAGCCACACCTTATTATTTCATGAATGAGAAATTGGGCCAAAGAACAGGAGGAATCAGAGTTTTCTGCCTTAATTCCAGAGACTGGGTCCTTTCCCTGGGTCACTCCCTGTGAATTTGAATTTTCTGAACTGCCGCTCTGGTCTTGGACAGAAAGTTGACACCATTAATTGTAATTTATTTTCTCTAGAAATTGTGGATTCCCATACTTGATATCTAGATGCTTCCTGAGGCATCTCAAACACACTCTGAAGTCTCTTTTCAGTTGTGAGCCTAGGTGATTTTGCTTGGTAACCTATCCAAGGGAAATACTGACTGTGGAAAGCTCTAAATCCAACAGGGGTTAATTTTCTTCAATGGTAAAATGACAGATGGGGGTGGGAGTGGGGTTGCTGGAAATACGTGCTTACTCTCCCCTTGGAGTTCACAGATGTCTAAGTGAGGTAAATGGAGAGTTTGACCTTTGATAAAGCTGTTTGTTATAGAAATGTAACAAATATCCTGAGCTTGCACCAGGCTGTCTTCACTGGGGCCACTTTGGGGGGAGGTTGTTGGAGGTTCCCTGCCTGCCCCTAAGAGGCCCAGTACCCAAAAACCTCCAAAACCTGATTGATGCCTTGCTCATGGCAACTCTCCATAAATTCGGATGAGCTTCACCCCTCAGGGAATCATCAGAAAAACACAGATATGCAGGACCTGTGACTGAAACTTCCAAGCTCCCTTGTGAGCAGGAATGGGTATCTTCCCCCAGTCTCCCAAATTTACCAGTAGCTTGGCAGTAAACTCACACAGTGTCCCCTGGTGCCATATAATCTCATCAACAACCATGATCCAGAGACTCAGAAATAAAACTCCCGGAAGAGATCGACATCGGCCTCACCCAAGAGTGAATCTGCTGTATAATCGTATTCTAAATTTTAGAATTACTAGAGCATCTATAATTACTAGAATACAACAGTTCACCGAGATCACTCTGGATTCCGTTCTGAGCCAATTCCACTGGAGCACTTCAGATGGAGCAGGCGTGCCCTCACCACCCACTCCAGATGCAACCCTGGTGGCCATGAGCTTCCAAAAGCAAAACCCATAGAGGTGAGTTCAGGGACTAAGACTCAATGCCATATGGCAGCAGCAGAGTTTGGTGTCTCTTCCTGTCTCCCCTTTGGGTTTGGATTCTGGCTGTCATGCCCATGATCTGCGCTCCACCGCAGGGCATCAATGGCCTTGATCCAGAGAATCCCAAATGAATCTCATAATGGATCGCTCCGTACAGAGATGTCTCTGGAGCCCAACCATTTACAATTTTAGAATTTTAGAAGCACTCAGCCGCTTAAGCAGCCGAGCAATCTCTCATGATATTGCAAATAAGCAATAGAAAATAAATTATCTAGCATCTGCCCCTGGCAAACAGGTTTTTATGGTGGTGGGAAAATTCAAAATGATGGTGGTGGGTTGTAATAAAGGGGGTGGGTTTGGTGTTGAAATATTGAATGTAATCAATTAATGTGAATAATCTTATGTAAATAAAATTCTGATGAAATTCTGATGGAATCTGGGAAGAAGAAAACGATGAACAAAAGTGTATTACTTCAGGCAGCAATCTTAGGGTGAATAAAGAGGTCTACTCCTGCTAGCCATGGCCATGAACTGCCTCTGAGTACCACATAAGCTCATGAATGGCCATGATCCAGACTCAAAAATAAATCTCAAAAGAGAGCGACAAGCTGCAGAGGTGCCTCTGGATCCCCAAATAACCATGTATGAAAATATGTAACTCCAGCTGAATCACCCTATTTGAAATGTCAGAATTCTTGGATTGCAAAATATACATTTTCTTGTACATACATATAAATGTTTACTTAAAATATTACAATTTACTTATTTAAAGTAAATAATCTTCATTTTAGTTGTTTATTTGCTTTTTGGCTGAGGGATATACTTAGCGGTTTTCTCCGCTTTCCACAGACCCTCAGAGAAACATGTGGTTCTAGGAACCAAACCCAGGACTTCCGCAGGCAAGAGATGTACCCCAGCCTGCAGCTTGTCTAGGAATTTTCTAGCCTCTGGCTAGCATTTCTTTGCTTTCTTTTCTTATTTATTTATTTATTTATTTATTTATTTTTGCCCTATTTTGGGGGGAGGGGTCACCCTGGCGATGCTCAGGGCTGAGTCCTGACACTGCACTCAGGGATCACTCCTCGTAGTGCTCAGAGGTCATGTGGGATGACGGACCTCGAACCTGGATTGGCTGTGTGCAAGGCAAAGGCCCTCCTCGCAGTAATTTAGCTCTGCATCCAGTATTTGCTTCTCCTTAGTCCTATTCCAAATCACTCCAGCCTGCTCTTTCCAACTCAGTGAAAATACTAACCACTGAAACTTGTCTGCAAGTACTAACTGGAACGTGAAATTATTGTAGTTGGTATACATATATGTCTTTACATGCTTTTTTTCACATTTGGCAATGTACACTGGTTTCCACCTGTATTTGCACACAGGAATTACTCCTGGCGGTGCTCAGGGTACCATATGGGATGCTGGGAATCGAACCCATGTTGGCCACGTGCTAGGCAAACGTCCTACATGGTGTATTATTGCTCCAGCCCCTGTCTTTGCATTCTTTTCTCCAAGGTGTGCTATCGAGCAATTTCTGAATATCAATTTTAGTTCAGGGCCTTATGTGTATGTGTACGACATGCATGTTTGCTTTATAGCCAATGAGTTAGGACAGAAGCAGGCTTAAGAATCTAGTCATCTTTATGAATGTATTCTCTTACCAAGCAAATGATTTATACTCCAGAATGCTCTATTTCTAGATCTCTGATAAGTGCTCCCACAGAAATAAATTCAGTCTAACCTAATATTTAGTTCTTCTCTCATCGAATTCCTCAAATCCTTTACCCTGTATTTTCTTTGGGTCTAGTTTACGGGATCAGGGCACGGCGGAACCCCTGATGCTTCACACTTCCCATTGGTAGGGGTTGACTTACTCATCACAGAAAATTACGGTGCAGGATTTGATGAGTATGGTATTGGTGTGATGTGTTCGTGAAAATGACGATCAAGTCTATTGTACATCTTGTACCTCAGTAAACATGCTGAAAAACAAAAGAGAGAGAGAATGAAGTGGGATATACATAAATATAAAACATCAACAAGTAACCAAAGGAGAATAAGCCAGTCAATATTTTGGTCTATATTTTGCAGGTTTTTCTGATGGTAAAAGAAACCACACACCCATATGGCACCCTGCCCCATACCTGCCTCTCCCCACCACAAATAAATAGGATGGTGGAAAAATGGACAATGGCATCAAGTTTAGATGAGATCTTCCAATCACTTTGTGAAATATGCACTCTGGAAGGAGAACCAACCAGGCATATCCCCGGGTGATAGGTGAACATATATCCTCAGCCTGGGCTATTCTGAAGACAAACAGAAGGGATCTAACAACCTCAGCTGAAGATTGGACATGTTTAGTTCCGTTTCCCTTTTAAGTATAAGCCAGTGTGGTCCATGGAATAGTCCCAGCCTCACCCAAAAGTTATGTTCCTTCTTCCTATACTTTTTCTATCCTGGCATGAAATAATCCATTTAAATGTGGATGTACAGCTCAGCAAATCAACTCTAAATTATAAAAAGTTGGGGGAGGGAACGTAGCCCAATTTAATTTATTTTTAGGGGAGCAATACTGTTGGGGACTGGCCTTGGTAGCCCATGCTTGTTTTCCCTGAGAAGGAAATGAGCAGGGAAAAAGTTGGCATGTGTGAGCGCCATGCCCTGGCAGTTGACCTTGTTATGGGGGCCGAAGGGAAGGCTGCACCTGATCCACCTTGGCCAGGCCTGGTGCCACATTCTCATTCCTGTCCCGTTTTGCTGAGAAATTTCAAGGAACTGCCAAGATATGCAGCTGCAATACTGAATAACAGCGTAGCCCGCTCAACTTGGAACCCTTGGCTTTCCCTCGAAGTGTTCACTGCATACTGTAAAAGCAAATGTGCTTTGCAGTAGAGTCGCTGTATGCTTCATACAGTCCTCCCTACCCCAGTCTTTGCAGCTCTCATGTCCTCTCTGGGTTATTGTCCAACTAGCCACATGTGCTGCGGCACAGTACAGGTCAGGGTCAAAAATTAGCACAAATAAATTAAGCACATGATAAAGTCTCTGGTTCAATCCATATCACTATATGGGCCTGCAAACACTGATGATGAAGCTCCCTATCAATTACCCAAAGCAGCCTTCAAGCATCACTAAAATAACTCCTTACTCAAATTTTAAAAATCAGGGACTAGAGAGATAATACAGTGGACAAGGCGATTGCCTTGCACAGGGCAAATCCAGATTCTACACCAAGTATACCCTATGGTCGCCTGAACACTGCCAGAGGCGATTGCTGATCCAGAGCTAGTGTACCAGAGCACTAACCAGTGTATGCCCCCAGCAAAAAAGTAAAATTAAAACACGCTAAGTATTTTTTAAATCAGTAATAAATATGGCAAAAATTTAACAAACGTCTACTTTGGTCAAGATTATCTTTGTTGGATTGCAAAGGAAGTTAAGTGGCAGAGAAGTTAGTGATTACATGCAGGCCTGAGTGTGATCCCAGGAATAGCTGAATGTCAGGCACCCAGTGTATGGGCTCCAAGCCTGCCCACCCAAGCACTCCTGGATGATGAGGAGGACTTGGGTCCCAGTTTAAGGAGCAACCATCCCTATTCATCAAAATTTTAAAGCAAACTTTGGAAAAATGGGAGGAAGTCTTCTGTTTTGGAACTGAAGCTGCTGTGTTTGTGAAGAAACACTCTCCCCACCCCCCCCCCCCCTTTCTCTGTGTGTGTGTGTGTTTGTGTGTGTATTTATCTGAGTATAGTGTGAACTAAAAGCTTGACTTTTAAGCATCAGTGAATTTGAGAAAAGAGAGCAACTGATATGCTCCATGGCAGCGAGAAGCTTACTTGTATTTATTTTCCTGTTTAATTTGAAAATATAAAAGATGTCTTCGCCATTCGGGCTGGAGCGATAGCACAGAGTTAGGGCTTTTGCCTTGCACGCAGCCAATATGGCTGACCCGAGTTCGATTCCTCTGCCCCTCTCAAAGAGCCCGGCAAGCTACCAAGAGTATCTCGCCCGCACGACAGAGCCTGGCAAGCTACCCGTGATGTATTCAATATGCAAAACACAGTAACAACAAGTCTCACAATGGAGATGTTACTGGGCCCGATTGAGCAAATCCATGAACAATGGGAGGACTGTGACTTTGCCATTCAATTGATTTATCTCTAGTGCTTGAAGTGCACTGAAACCAAAATCTAAGATGGTCTTTCCCATTACACACCTAAGCGTAGGAGACCTTTAAGTGAGACTTGGCTTCATGTCGTCCAGAAAGCATTCTCTAGGAATAAAGAAAGTGAAGTAATTTACAACCCGGGGTGTACAAATTTACAGTGGAGATTATCTCATCAACAGTTATGGTCCAGAGACTCATTGCCCTTTTCTATGGAAGAGAGCATAAAATTACTGGCATGAGCTATGCCATTGGAACCCTTGCCAGGCTGATTCTTTTGGGGAACACCGAAGGGGGGCAGGTGAGGCCCCTCAACACCCCAAGAGACCCAGCCTCAATAGCCTAAAACCTCCAGAACTCAAATGACGTCATGCTCATATCTGTTCTGCAAACACTCGGTCTCAGACCCATCCACAAGTGAGCCTATTTCTGGAAATCACCATAACTCACAACACTCATACTCCAAGGGTAGCACACCATGGGGTTTAAAGAAGAAGGCAACGAAAGGAATTTTAGAGGTAAATATATTTTTACAGATATATATATATATATATATATGCACATCAAGCTCAACCCTTGACAACATAACAGTAATCTCTTAGAGAAGGGCATAACAGCTGGATCCAGGGTGACATACAACAATCTTCCACACTCTAAGAAAAGTTGTCTGGAGCATTTTCAGTGGTGTATTCATAACAAATAATATAAAATAAATTATTTGGTTCTGCTTTGGGTGAGAAGTTGGGGTGTGGGATGAAAATATAAAAAAAATGGTGGTGCGAAGGTGTAATATTGGTGGAATTGGTGTTCGATTATTAAATGAAATCAAATATTGTGCACGAATTGATAAAAATTTAAATAATGTTTTGTTGTTACAATACAAAATAAATGATCTAGATCCTGAGAAAAAATTTTTTGCTAGTAGGATTTCAGACAAGAAATGGGTTTGCAAGAGCAAAGTCAAAGTTCTTCCCAGAGAGTCAAGAGGACCCAGGGAAGAGCACGGTTCCAGAGAGAATAAGCAGGACCCTTCCTGGGGATAAAGCACAGGGCAGGATGAAGGCGGGGACGGGGTGTGGGTGGAAAATAGGAAGGCAGTTAGAGCACAGGGGCCAAAGAAAGGGCCCAGGAAGGGAAGGCCAAGTGGGGTGGGGGGAGACAGTGGACACAGGACTTCACACCCCTCTGGAACCCTAATGGACTCGTCCCCCTTTGTGATGCAGGAGGCCCTATATAAGGCAGAGCCACCAGCTCATGCTCAGTTGCCAAAGGCAGCTTGTGGTCAGGATCATGGAGTTCGGTATATGGACTCTGATGGTTCTGCTGACACTCCGGACTGAGACTCTGTGGGGCTTAGGCTCAAAGCTGATCAGTAGCGATCCCACCCCCCTTTTCCTGGGGGTGTTCGGGGTGCTCTTCCTTTTCCTTGTTTGCCTGGCTACAGCATCTTTCCTGGCCTTCTGTAAGAAAAAAGTTGACCAAAAGGTAGGATTCAGGGGCAGTTCTTGAGCCATTTGGTGTGTGGTGGTGATTTCTATTACTTCTCACACACATGAACTTGAAACATGAATTTGTTTGGTTTAGCGCATCAGATGATTGGGTCATCTAGGAGAAAGTAGGGCCTTGTTGCCAAGGAGGACTGACTGGGTGGGAAGCGGTTCAATGAAGAGAGGATTCCCTGAACTTCACAGACATTGGAGTGGGGTGGCCGGTTCCCATCACTAAAATCCCAACTAGTGCCATCATACTAGAGTCAGCTTCCATTGAGACATTAAGGTCACTTTGAACAGAAAAATCCCACCAAAACTTCCCAGAGTGGGAGGGAGACATCACCCATCCTACCAGTCAGCCCTTCAGGAGACTGGAGTAGTGGGGCCCTGCCCCAGAACTCAGAGTCCTGTGGGAAGGAGCACAGGAAGCACATCCCTGCCTGGCATCCCTGAATAGGGGCCTGCTATCAACATGAAAATCCTTCTGTCGTTCCAAGGAGAAAACTGGAAACAAAAAATCAAAACCAAAACCAAAGCATTTCATGACATTTTAGGATGGATTTGAGGGAGAAAATCACCCCTCTGTTCCTGTGGGACTCCTATGGGTCATGTGTGGATATCAGAGCTTCAGAGAGGAGAGTCCAAAAGTGGATCCCAAATGATTACTGATTCTTTCTTTCCTCAGAGGTGCAAGAGAGCTAGGAAAAGCAGGAGGGTCGCGATCCTGAGAGGTGAGTCTCTGCCTTTTCCATCTGAGCTCTCCCAGAGTAACCCCTCCCTCCTCCCCTCCCTCCTGCCGAGCACGGAGCCTATCCAGAGACCATGGATCTAAAGGGCTCTGACAGAAGCCACAGGCCTGTGAGCGTCCTTTTCCCTTTGCGGCTCCTCATCGGCTGCTGAGGCTCGCAGAGAAGAGCATGCCTGGATGCCCTCCACGGCCCTGTGTCTGTGCCACTGTGAGATCTTCACTAATAGAAACCACTCTCCCTGGTTCCTAGGTGCGAGGTACCACTTCAGCCTGGCTGAGCTGCAGCAAATACAATCTATCCGGAATTTGCAACGGTAAGTGTGCGCCATACTTCCAGACCCAGTATCAGGAGGGCTGCCCAGGTCTGCCTGGGGAGGGGAGCCAGAGGAACAGGGATGAGAGGAAGGCCTTGGTGGAGGGAGTAGAAAGGACGGGAAGCCCTGGGGGTGATATCAGGGTAGGTGACAGACTTCAGAGCCTCTCCCAGGTGACTGGGTTCTGGTCCTCACCTTGCCCTCTCCAGGCCCTCTCTTTCCTGCCTTCAGCAACCCCATGGAGGCATACCGTGAGGACCCACAGTGGGAGCAACTGCTGTGCATCAGCCCTTCCTGCAGGGTCTACAGGGACAAGGCCATCCCAGCTCCTCCAGCAGCTTCCGACCAGGCTGCTCCCTCTGGCTCTATCCAGCCATCCACAATCCCGATGTCCCGTCCAGGCCCTGTCGACTCTGCAGCCCATCCAGGAAAGCCAGCGTGTGTTCCCCTGGCCTGCACTGTCCTCTCCACTCATTCCAGGCTCCTGGGTCTGGCCCTCACCCCACTCTGCGACCTGCAGTCCACTACACCACTCCATCACCGGGGCCCACCTCAAGAGCCTGGCAGAAGTCCCTCTGTACTCCTGCTCCACCACCACCTCGTGGCCCCCCTCCCTCTACTCATCCCTCCTCTCGCAGCTCTTCTGGGAGCGCAGAGAATGAGAAACCTCCTGAAGTACCCCACGCTATTGTCTGGGCCCCAACCTCTCCCTTCCTCTGAGACCCTTGGCCACACAGCAGATCTCTGTCCATTCCCTGTGTGTGCCTCTGGTCCTCCACATCGCAGGGGGTTAAATTATCCCCCAGCACCTTCCAGGAGACGAAGAGTGGCCCCCCACATTGCTAGTGTGGACACAGAGAATGAGCCCAGTGTCTCACAGGGGCAGAGGGAGCAGGGGAGGTGCAGGGAGCAGGGCATGTCCCTGGCCATGGCTGCAGATGCCTCCCAGAACACGGACCCTCTCGTGGGTGACATCCCTGCTCCCTGCCACTCAGAGGCCAGGACTCTCAATGGGCAGCAGCATCCAGAGCCATGTGCCCGCTGCCAGTCTCCCCAAGCAGTTGACACTCAACACACTCAGTCAGGCCGCCCCCGCCTTTTCCTAAACTTCCATTGGAAGATCAGGAGCCCCGGGCGCTTATTCCAAAGGAGACATTCGCCCAGAGTGGGCCGCTTCATGAGCACCCTGAGGTGCTGTGCGCCCTGCCTCTGTGTCCAGAATGACTTGTGAAAACAGGCTCACAGTGAATGATTCCAAGGACAACTCCCCCTCCTCACAACCTCCTGGTCCCCCTCATCGTGCCTCACAGGGAGCCAGTGTCCCACCCAGATACCACCTGCTGGGCACCAACTCCTTCCCATTCTCCCCAGGGCCCTCGGAGGCACGAATGCAGACCCTCAGCCCATCGTTCCTGTATTCTTCCCCATTAAATCATTTACAATCCTACTATGATGTCTGTCTGCTGAGTTGGAGCTTGAGTTGATGGACTGAAGGAGTTTGTTCAGCTTTTAGAAAAGTGCCCTGGAGCTTGTGAGAACAGGAGGAGCCATGTGCTGCCTGCCCAGGTTTCCACTGAGAGCGGCTGTAGGCCTTAGTGTTCCCAAGAACCACAGCAGCCTGACTCTCCCTCTCTGGAGGCTTCCTGGCCTTCCAGATATTGGTTGAGGTCCCCGCAAAGAATCAAGGACCCGTAGCTCTCATAAAAATAATTGCGGGAATGAGAGTTCTCCTTGGTGTTTAGAGACCAGTGATTAGGGGGTCTCACCCAAATGAAGCCTAAGTACAGGTGTTGGAGACACCTCACACCTTCCTGGAACCCTGAGATGGTTGGGGAAGGGACCATGATGTGTTTGAGGCAGGAACCCAGACCTGGTTTGTTGGGACCCTGACCTAGACAGATCCTGACGTGGGGGGACTCTGACCTGGACAGACCCTTGCTGGTTTGGAGGGACCCTGACCTGGGGGAACCCCTGACTAGTTTGGAGGGACCCTGACCTGGAGGAACCCTGACCTGGAGGCACCCTGATCTGGTTTGGAGGGACTCTGACTTGGTTTGGAGGAACAGAAAAGACAATTGAGAAAATTCAAAATGAGGGAAGTCTGAAGGAGAATCCTCAATACTGGATTTCCACACTGTCAACATTTCACTGACTAATGCTACTGTATGTGACCATTAGAAGTTTGTGCCCAAATACAATCCATTGTTTATAAGATGATTACAGCATTTCCTAGGGGAGGAGAGAGAGAGAATAGAAAGAGAGAGCGAGAAGTCTAGGAAAGAATACCATAAGGAAGGAAAATTATACACATGCCCTATGCCGTGATTAAAGAGCAGAATGTGCCTTCCCTTGACATTTCTTCGTTCTTAGGGTGGTCATCCCAAAAGAACCTGCCCTCTGAGCATGCAAAGCATGTGGTCCACCTAGTAAGCTCTCTTGGCATAATCACTTGATCACTGTGTGTGTGTGTGTGTGTGTGTGTGTGCGTGTGTGTGTGTCTCTGTCTCTCATACATTATTAGGTCATACCAGGCATTGTTCAGACCTCCTGAATCTGTGCTGAAGGATCATTCATGGTAGGGTTTGGGGAGCATATGCAATACAGCTGATAAAACAAGGGTTAGGTGCATGCAAGGTCAGCACCTTAGCCCTGTACTATCTCTTGACTTTTAACTTTTGACTCTCCCTCACTTTTGAAGGGAATAAACTAGCAGTTTTCCAAAGAATTCCTCAGACTCCCATCAAAATTGGAGTTGAGTCCATTCAGAGTAAAACTCTTCTTTGGGGGAAGATAGAAGTATTTGAGTTGGTGTCAAAGAATTTTTACCAAACCCTTGAGGATTTTTCTCTGTGTTCCAAACGACCACAGAAAAAGTATCCATTTCTTGTCCATTATTTCTTTTCTTTCTTTTTTTTTTTTTTGGGTCATACCTGGCGATACACAGGAGTTACTCCTAGCTCTACACTCAGGAATTACTCCTGGCGGTACACAGGAGAACATATGGGATGCTGGGAATTGAACCCGGGTCGGCCACGTGCAAGGTTCTAGCCGCTGTGCTCTCTCCAGCCTCAGGTCCAGTATTTCTTTTTGCTTGTTATTTTCCTTCTTTTGGACCACACCCTATGGCACTCCGAGCTTATGCTATGCCTCAGGGTTCACTCCTAGTGTGGGCCCAGAACTTTATGATACACTGGGGACCAGCTGTGATGGGGGTCCTTGACGACAAAGGGTCTTATCCACTGTACTATTTCTGCAGCCCCAAGGGCAGAGGCCTCAGCACCCCGAGACGCTCCTCCTGCAGGAGGAACCAGCCCCCTAATAGCCACATCAGCACATTAGCTGCTGACCTGGGAGATGCGTGGGGGCCTCCGTGTTGACTGAACATGGCCTCTCCTCTCCTGAGAGTTGGTAGCACTTGCTGGACAGCTGGTCACATCCATGTGTTATGTGGCTCTCCTCGGATCTGGGTGAAACGCGGACCCCACAGAGACCCTCTCCGCACTACATTCTATATGCTTGCCTATTTCCTTTCAGCCTCCACAGTCACAACCACACACACAACAGGCCTGGAGGGAGAGGTTCCTTCCTCGAGCTTGGGCTATTGTGGTCCATTGATTTTGTTCCCAAGGAGTATTCCATTGTGAGGGTGACGACAGATTGAGTTTTGTGTGTTGTTTTGTTTGCTGCTTTTTGTGGCTGAAAACCAGGGTATTTCCAATTTAGGGATATTATGAATAGCCTTGCCATGAATACCCTGGTTTATGCGTCTGGGTGGTCTTCACATAGAGCAATATACTGATTTTATATTTCTTTTCTGGGTCACACCTGATGACAGACAGGGGCTATACCTGCACTCAGGAACTTCCCCTGGCAGTGCTCTGGGAAAATGCCCTACCTGCTGTTTTATAGTTCCATCCCCTGATTTCATCTTTAGCCCAGGAGTTGTGCAGTGTCCCTGAGCATGTCATCTTGTGGGAAAGGGCCAGATGAAGCTCAGAGCTGAGTATGTGTCTTTCATATGTGAGACCCTGACTTCCATGTCAGCACCCAAAATAAAGTCTGCCCCTGTCAAGGTGGCACTTTTCCTGGCCGTAGTCAAGGGCTGTTGGGCATTCTCACCTTTTTATCTTAGGATCACTTCCACTGTTTTATATTCTGAGACTTGTTCCTGAAGCTTCGGTGAGGGTGGTAAAGGAGGCTCATTTTCTAAGTGGGCTCCGGGTATCAGGGAGCACTGCAGTGAGATTTTGTCCAGCTGTGTGAGTCTGGATCACAGTGACCCCCAGGGCTATCCCTGGCAGTGTTCATTGGGCCTTCAGTGCCAGGGGACTCTGCAGTTGAAACATGTGCTCGAGCCTGTTGATCCTTTCCCCTTACCTGGTTTTCTTCATTTCTCTGTGTCTTGGGTTCTGAATGCACCAGAGGAGCAGACTCCTGACCACCTCACTGCAGTTCCCAAGTGCCATCTGAGGGATCTTGTCCTGAGTCTAGGAGGCAGCCCCACCTCAATGAAGGATGGGAGGGGAAGCTCGCTCTCCTTTCCCTTCCTCTTCGTATTCTCGTGAACCCCTGGAGACTGTCCCTGCCCGCTGCAGACTAGATCCCTCTCAAACTCCCCCAGGCCAAGTCCTAAGGACTCCATGTCTACTCTCAGATGCATCTTGCTTAGAGCCAGGTGCGTGTGGTTCAGTGTTACAACACACACACACACACACACACACACACACACATATACACACGAATGCATCCAGGATGTTAATTTCCAGGTATGGTGAGATGAACAGATCAGGAGACAGCTGTCAGCGTTAGGAGTTGTCCTAAAGGGAGGGAGCATGCCAGCACACTTGGAGCCCAGGGGGTTCGTCAGGAGGCAGGAGTGTGCAGGGAGGGTGTTGGCGAGGACTCTCTGTGTTTGCTGGGAGAGAGATTTGAGGCAGCGGAAACAGACTTAGGAAGGGCCAGGCCGAAGAGTTTCAGCAGGCTCCTTGGCACAGAGGCATCCCCCGGTTCTGGGACCAGGGCTACAGCTGATATAAAGCAGAAAAGACTATTCCAGAAAGCAGGAAAGAGTAAAAGGAGGGGACAGACTCGATTGGTTGGTTTGTCTATCCAAGGCTCCTGTTTCCTGTTTCTAGGCACTAGCCAACCCTCCCAGGCCAGCAGGCCTCGGGAATCACAGCTCCATAGTGTACAGAAAATCAAGAAACCGTCACAGGGTTGACACATTTGGAGGAGGCTAGGGACCGGGGCCTCCAGGTCAGCAGCTGCCCCCACCCCCAGAGCACTGCCCCTTCCAGTGTCTGTACCCCACAGACCCCAGGAGGGCACCCTCTTGAGCATTTGGAAGAAAGCAGTGTTGTGTGTATCTGCTCAGGTGTCGTTTGTGTGTGGGTTCTCAGCCACTGTCTGTGGGGGGTCAGCACACACAGTGACAGTATGTGGTGACGGAAGCACCAACTGTATATTTCTGATTTGTGGGACCAGGGAGCCTTCTGTCTCCCAACTGCCCTTGCCGTGTTCCTCACCCACACAGAGGCTACTGGGGTGAGGGGCAGGAAGTCAGCACTGATTGTGACTCAGCTCTTGGGACCCCAGGGGGCAAAAATTTCTTATTAGATGTGGCCAGGAGAATAGGGGCAGAAACCTGAGAAGCAAGGCCAGCTAGCCTAGGAGTCTTTTGCAGAAACTCTTTTATTACTTTCCCATGAGTCTTTATCTTTTGTCGTTTCACTAATAAAACCTTCCACCTTGCCTTTTCTCCTATTGCCCACCTGCTCTCGGTAGTTTTAGTGCTGTGATAGATGTCCACAGGTTTGTGTTTTAAATGTGTTTTTCCTTGTCTTTTTTATACCCTTAAAGTGTGCATTTAAGTGAAATAATCCAATATATTTCTCTTTCCTTCAAAATTATTTCATTTCATGTGATCCTTTTTATTGCAAAGGACATTTCAGCATTTGAAATCATATAAATGTACAAACTTATTTATATACTCATCTATTGATAGACGCACTTGTTGCTCCAGAAATTCCCCCATGGGCTGGCACGATAGCACAGCTGGTATGGTGTTTGCTTTGCAGGCAGCCGACCTGGGCAACCCAAGTTCCATTCCTCTGCCGGCACAGGAAAGCCTGGCAAGCAATCCGTGATGTATTCGAAATGCCAAACACAGTAACAAGTTTCACAATGGAGACATTACTGGGCCCGCTCAAGTTTACTCTCAATTAATATTGGGCGACTATAAATTTTTGTGCTAATAGTTTTGTATTCATTGGAGAGATAGAAGCAGGCATAGAGGATTTCCGTTTCCGTGCCTGGGCTGCCCTCTCGTGGCCATTTCTGTAAATACACCTTCTAATGTTCTAAGGTATGTGTTGTCACAGCCCCCTACCAAGCTTGGGATCTTTCCTCCCTCCTTGTGTGGACTGGGAGAATAGTATCACTGAAGTGTAAAATGAAAAGTCCTCAACGGTGAATGCTTTGTTTAGGGTTGTGGCCTATGCATCTGTACACAGAATGCACAGGATGCAGAATGTTGGAGTGAAACAAGCACCACATCGGCACACAACCCTCCCCTCAAGCACCTCAGGCACACTCAGGAAGGACGTCTCAAGAAATGATAGGAAGTCATGTTGTTGCAAAACCTTAAGGCAAAAATGTTCAACAGAATATTCGCAAGTGAAATTAAATACTCTGCCAAAAAGATACCACATAACCATTAATTGGAGTGATTGCAGAGATGCAAAAATAGTTGACAGCAGGGTGGATGGAACCAGAGGAGGAAGCATGGTTGGACACCAGTAGATCCCTGTGATGGGCCACATACAGGAGACGAAGGATAAAAGTCACACCATCATCTGAACAAATGAGTCAACGGGCTTGCCAAAATTAAAAATCGGCTCATGACAACTCTTTTAAGGGGTGTTGGTGGGTGGGCACAGGGCCTTCTCCCACCATGGTGCCCAGGCATCACGTATTGGGGGACCACAGGCATTGTCCTATGCACTAGGGATTTCTGCAATGTCATTCCAGCTTCAATTATGGTAAGTCTTGAGCTTTGGCCTCCTGACATAAGGGACTCCATCTCTCTTTTCTCCTAGCCCGTCAGCAGAGAGGAAACTCCCTCCACTGTTCCAAGGGTCAGGTATAACCTGTTCACACCCACAAACAAACTGTTCAGCTCTTGGAACCATGACCCCAGCTGTCACTGTTCCCTATAGGGTTCTTTGTGACTGGAAGCAGCCGAACCATTAACTGGCTAATTTTGCTTCTAAAACTTGCATTGATTGATCACAACACATGCGGCCCCATTGTGTCCATCGTCTGCTAAGATTTGACATTTTTTTGCCTTTATAAGCTCATCCCTGAATGTTCTCAAGCAGAGAGTTCTTTGGGATGCTGGTCTGCTGATGGTCACGGCTCCCTGCTCCTTTAATAAACACTCCCAATCCAACCTAATTATCTCATTCCTACTTTTGACAAACTGGCAGGCTACCAAATGTAACCCGCCCACAAGGCAGAGTCTGGCAAACTCCCCGTGCCGTACCCAATATGCCAAATACCAGTAACAATGATGGGTTTCATTCTCCTAACCCTGAAAGAGCCTTGAATATGGCACATTTTAAAAAATATCAGGGCTTGGACGAAGGAGACGTTACTAGGGCCTGCTGCAGGCATTCGACAAACAACAGGATGGTCGTGATCCTGATTGTGATCCCAATCCAACCTATCATGTGAAAGGTGTGAAAAAGGTTGCCAGACTTATTTAGTACTTTTTTTGGAAAACGGAATCATTTTTAGATACTCAGTGACAAAGCAGTTCATGACTCGGTATCAGTCATACAATGCTCCAACACCCATCCACACACCGGTGTCCATTTCCCAAAATCAATGTCCCAGATCCCTCATCCCCCTCCCCTACAGCTGGCCTCTATGGCAGACTTTGTCTGTCTGTCTGTCTGTCTCTGCCTCTGTCTCCCTATCTCTCTGCCTCTCTCTCCGTTTCCCTCTTCCCTCTGTCCCTCCCCTCTTCAATAAGACAGTGGGGGTAGCAATATTGTTACCAGAGGGTTTTTTTTTGTAGGAGTGCTGCTATTTATTCAGCCACTGATTAGCTGATTGAATTGGGCATGAACTCCACCTTAATTCTTTATTTATTTTTTCTTTTTATATTTATTTATTGGATCACTGTGGGAAAAGTTATTAAGCTTTCAGGTTTAAGTCTCGGTCATACAATGATCAAACACCCCTCCCTTCACCAGTACTCACTTTTCAACACCAAGAACCCCAGTATACCCCCCCTCCCACCCCTCCTAATGCCTGTGAGGCAGATGATTTCTACTTAACTCTTCTCTACATTGGTTACATTCATCATTTCCACAAAATATGCACCATTATTGTTTAGAGTTTCCCCACAAACAATCAGAATTGCTGAAAATGCATTGGGAAATATTTTGTTTGCTATAGCTGGTTATGAGAATCATATAATGTCACTCGGCCATGATTTTGGATTCCTGCAAAGAGCCAGATAATTACGAGATTGGTTTCTGTGTGTCTGGTGTTATGGCCATGCCAGAGAGCTGCTCGTGGGGGATAACTCATGACCTCGGTAGGGCATAAAGGACGTGCTGGTACCGTCCCCCTTTCCATGAGACAGCAGTTGCCCCTTCACCTCTGGAGTGTACCTTGCTTTCCTATAAGCTCTGAGGCGGCGGCCACCTTGCTGCCAGGGGGGAAAAGGCAGAAGGGAGCAACACCCTTTCCCTCCTGTGGAGGCATGGAACAGTAGTTTAACGCATGGTCCATTCACTTTTCTGCCACAAGCTTCCGGGCTCTGGATTAAGTCCTTTTGCCTCTGGAGCCATGACATTGCCAGAGAACTGCTTGTGGGGGGAAACTCGTGACCTCGGTAGGGCATGAAGGACGAGTTGGTACTGCCCCCCTTCCAATGAGACTGCCCCGTCACCACCTGCTCATACCTGGCTTTCCAATAAGCTCTGAGCCGGCAGCCACCAGGTATACAGTTCAGATGCATATCTGCCAAAAGCCGCTGGGTTTCAAGATTTGTTTCTGAGTCTCCAGTATCATGGCTATTAATCAGCTTCATCAGGAGCCAGAGAGGCCGTTTTAGGCGGCAACTCGGGGTCTCCTTGGTATGGGGAGAAAGAGTCAGCTCTACCCCCATGTGGTGAGGCCCAGTGTGTCTCATCACTGCAGGCCCAAACCTGACTGTCCAGTGGCGTCTGGAGGATGGTGGTCACCAGGATGCCAGGGGGAACTGGTCAAGGCACGAAACCTATTCCCACCTGGAGTGGCCCAGGGCCAGTAACCTACTGCAGGAACAGGACGCATTTCTGCCAAAAGCATTTGGGTTCTGAGATTCGTTTCTGAGACTCTGGGATCATGGCCATTAAGCAGTTCGATCAGGAACCAGAGAGGCCATGCTTCCAATTATATAGCTGAACCTGAGGTGGTTTGTAGGTGTGTCTCCCACATACCTAACTTGTGGGCATTTACTTTCTTGGTAAACTTTGCCTCAAGTTTTTGGGGTCTGGCCGAAGGCACGGCAGCAATTTTGGGGTATCAAAAAGTCTGACGTTGCAATCAGGCTGCTGATGCACTCACCTCACAGATACAGACTGACCTGCTGGTGGCACCATACCCCCAGGGTTTTTTTTTTATATCATTTTACCTCCTTCAGGACTCAGATATTGTCCAGAGGGTTCGCTTCTAATGATCATTGTCTTAGTGTCTCTTCTCTGTCCAAACGGCATTCTCCCACAATTTGAGGCAAACTTCTTACCATTCCTATTGTGGACCAGTCCTCCTGGCCCTCATTTCTACTGTCCTTGGGTAGTTTTCTCATACTATTTTTTTTTATATATCCCACATATGAGTTTGATTATTCTATATCTGTCTTTCTCCCAACAACTCATTCCACTCAGAATGGCACTCTCTATGTCCATCCATGTATAAGCAAATTTCATGACTTCATTTTTCTAATGGCTGCAGGGTGTTCCATTGTGTAGGTGTACCAGTCATTTGTTCTAAGGAACTTAGGATGTTTCTGGATTCTGGATATTGTGAATAGTGCTGCGATGAACATCAGAGTGCAGATGGGTTTTTGCATTGAGTTATGGGCCCCTAGATTATATTCCCAGGACTGGGCTGCTGGATCATATGGAAGCACAATTTCTAGGTTTTTGAGGAAAGCCCGCATTGGTTTCCTGAAAAGGCTGGACTTTCCCACCAGCAATGAATGAAAGTCCCCTTTCTCCCCATATCCATGCCAGCACTAGTTGTTTGTGTTCTTTTTGTTGTGTGCCAGTCTCTATGGCATGAGATGGTATCTCGTGGTTGTTTTGATTTGCATCACCCTGATGAATAGTGGTGTGGAGCATTTCCTTCATGTGCCTTTTGGACATTCACATTTCTTCTTTGGGGAAGATTCTGTTCATCTCTTCTCCCCAGTTTGAGATTGGATTCGATTTTTTTTCTTCTCAAGTTCTACCAGTTCCATATAGATCTTTGGTATTGACCCCTTATCAGATGGGTGTTAGGTAAATAATTTTCCCCATTCTGTGGACTGCCTTTGTTTCCTAGTCATTGTTTCCTTTTAAGGTGCCTAGGTTCTTAATTTAATTTAGTCCCTTTTGCTTATCTTTGATTCCACTTTCTTGGTCACTGGAGTTTCATCCTGTAAGATAGCTTCAAAGATATTTTCATTTCAAAGTCACCTTACAAATTCAGGTCAGACACTATGGACTATAAATCCATATTGATTTGACATTTGTGCATGGTGTTAGAAAAAGGGCAAGTTTATGTATTTATTTATTTTTGCATGTAGCTGATCAGTTTTATCAGGCTGGTAATGGGCTTTTGAAAAAGAAAAATATTACGGATGACAGCAGAAGGCGTGAAAAGTCTAGAAGAAGATATTACAGTTTTGTCTGAAGTCTTCTTAAATCAAAGAGGTCCTCAGAAATTTCCCCTGTTACTGGTTCCCTCACACAAGCAGTACTCTCTATAGCAGAAGTGACAGCAGCTATTCAGAACAGCATACCAAATGGCATGAGTACTCCACTTTAGCTGACTAGTTTTCCATAGTTTGGATAGAACAGTTTCTTAATCCTCTTCTCTTTTTAGGCACTTAGTTGTTTTCCAGTCCCTGGCAATGATGAGTGGTGCTGCAATGAATCCAAGTGTATAGATGTCTTTTTGAACTAGTATTTTATACTTTGGCGTATATGCCAAGAGGAATTCCTGACAGATAGAAGCTCCGTCTTACTTTTTGAGAAATCTCTATACCGTTTTCCACAGAGGATGACCCAGATAGAATCACACAAACAGTGGATGAGGGTTCTTTTTACAACACAAAGCTCCCAGAGCTGTTCTTTTTCACACAGCCCATTCTCACTTGTGTGAGAGAGTTATTTTTTCATGGTTTTTATATGCATTTTCCTCAGTGACG
Source organism: Sorex fumeus (assembly GCF_029834395.1). Taxonomy (NCBI): domain Eukaryota; kingdom Metazoa; phylum Chordata; class Mammalia; order Eulipotyphla; family Soricidae; genus Sorex; species Sorex fumeus. The sequence goes on along the minus strand of NW_026606179.1, from coordinate 4,895,944 downwards.
ATGACTACATTTTTGTATACTTAGTGATCCTCTAAATGTGGTCTTTTGAGAAATGTCTTCTCAGCTTCTTTCCTTATTGAATTATAAGGTTTGTTTTGGGTTTCTGTGATTCTGTATAAAATCTTGTATAATCGTACTTTATTAGACGTATACTGAGTGAAACTGGCCCAGAAAGGTCAGACCTGAACACCTGAAGAACTTTTCGTCAGTACTCATCAATACGCTGGCTCGGCTCTTCACACGCTACCTGTCTGAATGCAAGGTTCCATCCCTATGGAAAATCAGCAGGACTATACTACTGTACACGAAGGGAGACATCCATGACATAGATACCTATCGCCCAATCTGCCAATTGTCTGTCCTCTACAACCTTTTCACTCGAATCATCCTGAATAGGAGTGGCAGAACACTAGGTGAAGGACAACCATGTGAGCAAGCCGTGTTCCGCAAAGGATTCAGCACCATTGACCATATCCACATGATAACCAAGCTCATTGAGGTTTCTCAGGAATTCAAGATGCTGCTCTATCTAACGTTCATTGATTTAAAGAAGGATTTTGATTCTGTTGAAACGGAAGCAGTCATTGAAGCCCTAGCCAATCAGGGCATTCAAACTCAATACATCAGGATCCTCTGTGAGCTGTATTACGGATTCACTACCAGGATCACACCATTCTACAAAGAATTAGTTATTGATGTCAAGAAAGGGGTTCGGCAGGGTGATACCATTTCACCGAAACTCTTCAGTGCCACCCTCAAGAACATCATGCAACAACTGGAATGGGAAGGAATGGGAGTGAAAATAGATGGTCGGCAACTACACCACCTCCGCTTTGCTGATGACATTGTTCTAATGACACCAAACATTAGCCAAGCGGCACAAATGCTGGCCAACTTTGACCGTGAGTGTGGAAATGTTGGACTCCAGCTGAATCTTACGAAGTCAATGGCTATGAGAAACAGCCTCTTTCCTGACTCTCCATTCTCTCTCAAGGAAAGGACCATCTCCAAATGCAACAGTTTTGAGTAGCTAGGTAGAGAAGTTAACATGATAAATGACCTGGCACCTGAGTTACTCAGGAGGAAGAGAGACTCTTGGACTGCCTTCAAGAGCATCAAAGAAATAGCTAAGAGGACAAAGACCCTCAGACTCCAGGCAAATCTCTTTGATTCCACTGTTCTTCCTGCATTAACATAAGCCTTAGAGACCTGGGCCTTATGCAAACAGCATGAGAATGCTATTCTGGTCTCCCAAAGAGGAATTGAAAGAGCTATGCTTGGAGTATCACATTTCACTCAAATGAGAGAAAGAAATCTGAGTCCTGACCTCTGTCAACTATCAAGAATCATGGACTCTGTCTCCTTTGCCAAGGCACCAAAAATCAGATGGGTTGGTCACGTAATGAGATTCATAGACGACCACTGGACTAGAACCGTTACCGACTGGATTCCAAGGGAGCTCAAAGACCGTGTGGCCGCCCACCTACTAGATGGTCAGACTTCTTCAAGATCATGAAAGATCGGTTTCAGGCTCTTCGTGTTCCTAGAATGAACAGATGCCATTGGGCTACACTAGCACGTGACAGGGACAAATGGAGATGTTACTGGCGCCGGGTCGAGCAAATCAACAATTAACGGGAAGTCAAGTGATCAAGTGAGTGAATGATACAGGAATATTTGAGCACGTTAGTGAAGATTGGAATGAGTCGCCATCAAACCTGATGGCCAAATGTGCAGGATTATTAGCAAAGGAGATCAAACAGTTTTGCACCAGACTTCCTGAAGATCTCCCTGTACTCCCTGGAGTACAGCCCTCTTCCGCTGTACTCCAGCTTTCAGTTCAGCAATACGTTCTGGGAGACACAGGAGGACTTGCTTTTGGTGCTTCTGTTGTTCAGGACTGGTCACAACACATCGGTGGGCCTGCTCATTTAGGGAGGTGTGTGTCAAAGTGAGGCAGGGGGAATGGACAGTGGTGTGTGGAGGAGGAGGTGTGGGCTTATTTTGCCCACTGCTGCCTGTTGCCACTAATACTGATTCTCTCTCATCAGCTGAAAAAGAAAGAGGGATCTTTCCTGATTCTTGTGCTCCTCACGAAGGATTTCATCATAAGCATAAAATAATTAAAGTCAGCATTTATTTGAGAAGGCAGAGGAGCAAGTAGTAGGCTAGTACCAGCTGAGATGAGGTGATATATTTTATTATACTGTTTTATGAAGCACTGAAGAGTTTCGGTGAAATGGTATCACCCTGCCGCACCCCTCTCTTGACATCAACGATTACTTCTTTGGAAAATGGTGAGATCCTGGTAGTGAATCCGCAATACAGCTCACGGAGGATCCTGATGTATTGGGCTTGAATGCCCTGATTGGCTAGGGCTTCAATGACCGCTTCCATCTCAACAGAATCAAAGGCCTTCTTTAAATCAATGAACATTAAACAGCGCGGCATCTTGAACTCCCGAGAAACCTCAATGAGCTTGGTTATTGTGTGGATATGGTCGATGGTGCTGAATCCTTTGCGGAACCCTGCTTGCTCTCATGGTTGTCCTACATCTAGTGTTCTGCCAATCCTATTTAGGATGACTCGAGTGAACAACTTGTAGATGACAGACAATAGGCAGATCGGGCGATAGTTGCCAATGTCATGGATGTCTCCCTTCTTGAACAGTAGTACGGTCCTGCTGGTTTTCCACTGGGACGGAACCTTGCATTCAGACAGGTAGCGAGTGAAGAGCCGAGCCAGTGTATTGATGAGTACTGATGGCAGGTTCTTCAGGTGTTCAGGTCTGACCTTGTCTGGGCCGGGTCCTGTTTGTTTCTTTACCGACGAAATGGCGTGTCAGATTTCGGAAGGGAGAACGTTGGGAACGACATATCCGTCATGTGGAATTTGGTATGTCGGCAAGTGGACATGGATATCGAAGAGATTTGAGTAGAAGTCATGGATAATCTTCTCCATTGCCGTTCTGGAGGATGTGATGGATCCATCAGGACGTCGGAGGGCAGTCATCTTGGTCTTCTAGTTGGCGAAGGACAGGCGGGCGTTACAAATACTTTTCCTGGCTTCTGCTGCAACTACCAGTACTTCTGCTCTTGTCTCTTGGAGGTCTTCCTTGATCGCATCTCTGCACTGCTTTGCGAGCTCGGACGTTGGCTTGCGGTTACCTGAGGCATGCGCCAAACAACGCTGGCGAATTAGCTCAAGAGTTTTCGAAGATAGGCGATTTTTTGTGGCTATCTCTCTCTTGGCGTTCCTTGCACATTCATGGAGGTGCTGAACCAGTCGATCGTATTCCTCGTCAATGTTGTCAACAATGGCATCTTCCCATGTTGCCGCAATAGTACCAAAGAGTTCCCAGTTGGTGGTCATTCTGGGAGTTCTCTTTTTGAACTTTGCAGCCCTTTCTCCCGGCTCTGTGAAGTAGAATTTTGCACGAAGGAGACGGTGGTCCGATCCCATTCGAAATTTTGGGACAACAGCGACATCAGTCAGGCAAAACCGTCAATTGAATATGATGTGGTCTATTTCATTGTGGAATCGTCCACCAGGAGACTCCCATGTCCGTCGTTTAGACATGGGAGACATGCCACCCTCGAGAACATCATGCGACGATTGGAATGGGAAGGAATGGGAGTGAAGATAGATGGTCGGCAACTACACCACCTCCGCTTTGCTGATGACATTGTTTTAATAACACCAAACATCAGCCAAGCGGCACAAATGCTGGCCGACTTTGACCGTGAGTGTGGAAAGGTAGGACTACAGCTGAATCTTACGGAGACAATGTTTATGAGAAACAGCCTTGTTCCTGACGCCCCATTCGCTCTCAATGGAACAACCATCTCCGAATGCAACAGCTATGTGTACCTAGGTCGAGAGGTCAACATGACAAATGACCTGGCACCCGAGCTGCGCAGGAGGAAGAGAGCGGCTTGGAACGCCTTCAAGAACGTCGAAGACGTCCTGCATTAACATATGCCTCAGAGACCTGGTCCCTACGCAAACAAGATGAGAACGCTATTCAGGTCTCCCAAAGAAGAATAGAAAGAGCTATGCTTGGAATATCACGTTTCACTCAAATGAGAGAAAGAATCCGGAGTTCTGACATCCATTGACGACCAAGGATCAGGGACGCTGTCTCATTTGCCAAGGTGTCGAAAATCAGATGGGCTGGTCACGTAATGAGATTTAAAGACGACCGTTGGACTAGAGCTGTTACTGACTGGATTCCACGTGATGTCAAAAGACCACGTAACCGCCCACCTACCAGATGGTCAGACTTCTTTGTCAAGATCATGGTTTGAGGCCCTTCATGTTCCCGGAGCGAACAGATACCATTGGGCTACACTAGCACGCGACAGGGACAAATGGAGACGTTACTGGCGCCCGCTCGAGCAAATCGACGACTAACGGGAAGTTAAGTGATTAAGTGATTAAGTTTTATCAAGCGCATGATTTAAAACTTGCTCATCATGGAGTTCTAGCATTCAGTGTTCCAACACCAATCTCATCACTGGTATCAGCGTCCTTTCACCAGTGTTCCAGGTTCCCTCCCTCCCACCAACCTGCTCCTTGACCAGACTCATAAATTTTTGAGCCACACACAGAGGCGCTCAGGGCTCTTCAATCACGAATGACTAATGGCAAATTCGGGCCACCATATGTGGTGCCAGAGATCAAACAGGGGTTGACTGCAGTGCACGAAAATGCACTACTCATCATACTATAGCTCCGGCCCCTCCATAGTCTCATATTCAAGTGTGGTTGTTGTAGTTTGGGTCTCATGCTCACAAATGTTTGTTTCATTGTTTTAGCTATATACATGCATGCCACCATCAGAATACCCCTGCCCCTGTGACCTCCCACTTGGTTCTTAATTCCCCCCTCAATTCTTTTCCTTCCCTGTCATTATTTTTATAATTAAGGGTCACGGGATGTCTAGGTATTCCTATGCTAATGTCTCGCATTCTCTTCTGGACAGGGCATTTTCAGCCCACCCTACTGATGCTTCCCAGTCACAATTGTTAACAAGGACTCTTTGTATATACATAGAATTATTTGAGTCATTTGTCCAGCCGCACCTTATTATTTCATGAATGAGAAATTGGGCCAAAGAACAGGAGGAATCAGAGTTTTCTGCCTTCATTCCAGAGACTGGGTCCTTTCCCTGGGTCACTCCCTATGAATTTGAATTTTCTGAAGTGCTGCTCTGGTCTTGGACAGAAAGTTGACATCATTTACTGTAATCTATTTTCTCTAGACATTTTGGGTTCCATATTTGATATCTAGATGCTTCCTGAGGCATCTCAAACACACTCTGAAGTTTCTTTCCAGTTGTGAGCCTAGGTGATTTTGCTTGGTGACCTATGAAAGGGAAATTGTGACCGTGGAAAGCTCTATATCCAACAGGGGCTAAGTTTCTTCAATGGTAAAATGACAGACGGGGGTGGGAGTGGGGTTGCTGGAAATACGTGCTTACTCTCCCCTTGGAATTCATAGATGTCTAAGTGAGGTGAATGGAGAGTTTGCCCTTTGATAAAGCTGTTTGTTATAGAAATGTGACAAATATCCTGAGCTTGCACCAGGCTGTCTTCACTGGGGCCACTTTGGGGGGGAGCTTCTTAGAGGTTCGCTGCCTGCCCTTAAGAGGCCCAGTAACCAAAAACCTCCAAAACCTGACTGCTGCCTTGCTCATGGCAACTCTCCATAGGTTCGGATGAGCTTCACCCATGAGGGAATCATCAGAAAAACACGGGTATGCGGCTCCTGTGATTGAAACTTCCAAGCTCCCTTGTGAGCAGGAATGGGCATCTTCCCCCAATCTCCCAAATTTACCAGTAGCTTGGCAGTAAACGCACACACTGCCCCCTGGTGCCATATAATCTCATCAACAACCACCGTCCAGAGACTCAGAAATAAAGCTCCCAGAAGAGATCGACATCGGCCTCACCCAAGAGTGAATCTGCTGTATAATCGTATTCTAAATTTTAGAATTACTAGAGTATTTAGAATTACTAGAATACAACAGTTCAACGAGATCACACTGGACCCCGTTCTGAGCCAATTCCACTGGAGCACTTCAGATGGAGCAGGTGTGTCCTAACCGCCCACTCCAGATGCAACCCTGGTGGTCACGAGCTTCCAAAAGCAAAACCCAGATAGGTGAATTCAGGGACTAAAACTCAATGCCATGTGGTGGCAGCAGAGATTGGTGTTTCTTCCTGTCTCCCCTTTGGGTTTGGGTTCTGGCTGTCATGCCCATGATCTGGGCTCCACCGCAGGGCATCAATGGGCTTGATCCAGAGAATCCCAAATGAATCTCATAATGGATCGCTCTCTACAGAGATGTCTCTGGACCCCAATCATTTACAATTTTAGAATTTTAGAAGCACTCAGCCGCTTAAGCAGCCGTGCAACCTCTCATGATATTGCGAATAAGCAATAGAAAATAAATTATCTAGCATCTGCCCATGGCAGACAGGTTTTTATGGTGGTGGGAAAATTCAAAATGATGGTGGTGGGATGTAATAAAGTGGGTGGGATTGGTGATGAATATTTAATGTAATCAATTAATGTGAACAATCTTATGGAAATAAAAGTCTGATGGAATCCTGATGGAATCTGGGAGGAAGAAAACGATGAACAAAAGTGTATTACTTCAGGCAGCAATCTTAGGTGGGTGAATAAAGAGGTCTACTCCTGCTAGCCATGGCAATGAACTGCCTCTGAGTACCACATAAGCTCATGAATGGCCATGATCCGTAGACTCACAAATAAATCTCAAAAGAGAGCGACAAGCTGCAGAGATGCCTCTGGATCCCCAAATCACCATGTATGAAAATATGTAACTCCAGCTGTATCAACGTATTTAAAATGTCAGAATTCTTGGAGTGCAAAATATTCATTTTGTAATATACACATAAAAGTTTTCTTAAAACATTACAATTTACTTATTTTAAGTAAACAAGTAAATTACCTTCATTTTAGTTATTTATTTGCTTTTTGGCTGAGGTTTTCTTAGCGGTTTACTCTGCTCTCCTTACTCCAACAACCCTCAGAGAAACATGTGGTTCCAGGAACCAAACCCAGGCCATCCGCAGCAAGAGATGTACCCCAGCCTGCAGATTGTCTAGGAATTTTCTAGCCTCTGGCTAGCATTTCTTTGCTTTCTTTCTTTTCTTTTTTATTTATTTATTTGTTTGTTTGTTTGTTTGTTTTTGCCCTCTTTTGGGGGGAGGGGTCACCCTGGCGACGCTCAGGGCTGAGTCTTGACACTACACTCAGGGATCACTCTTCGTAGTGCTCAGGGATCATGTGGGATGCCAGACCTTCAACCTGGATTGGTTGTGTGCAAGGCAAAGGCCTTCATCGCAGTAATTTAGCTCCGCAGCCCATATTTCTTTCTCTTTAGTCCTATTCCAAATGACTCCAGCCTGCTCTTTCAAACTCAGTGAAAATACTAACCACTGAAACTTGTCTGCAAGTACTAACTGGAACGTGAAATTATTGTAGTTGGTATACATATATGTCTTTACATGCTTTATTTCACATTCGGCAATGCACTTTGGTTTCTACCTGGATTTGCACTCAGGAATTACTCCTGGCAGTGCTCAGGGGAACATATGGGATGCTGGGAATCGAACCCGTGTTGGCCACGTGCTAGGCAAATGCCCTACCCTGTGTACTATCGCTCCAGCCCCTGTGTTTGCATTCTTTTCTCCAAGCTGTGCTACCAAGCAATTTCTGGATATCAATTTTAGTTCAGGGCCTTATGTGTATGTGTACGACATGCATGTTTGCTTTATATCCAATGTGTTAGGACAGAAGCAGGCATAAGAATCTAGTCATCTTTATGAAAGTATTCTCTTACCAACAAAATGATGTATACTCCAGTATGCTCAATTTCTAGATCTCTGATAAGTTCTCTCACAGAAATAAATTCAGTCTAACCTAATATTTAATTGTTCTCTCATCAAATTCCTCAAGTCCATTACCCTGTATATTCTTTGGGTCTAGATTATGGGATCAGGGCATGGTGGAACCCCTGATGCTTCCTACTTCCTATCGGTTGGGGTCGACATACTCATCACAGAAAATTAGGGCGCTGGGTTTGATGGGTATGGTATTGGTTTGATGTGTTCCTGAAAATGATAATCAAGTCTATTGTGCATCTTGTACCTCAGTAAACATGCTGGAAAAAAAGAGAGAATGAAGAGGGCTATACATAAATAAAAAACATCAACAAGTAACCAAAGGAGAATAAGCCAGTCAATATTTTGGTCTATATTTTGCAGGTTTTTCTAATGTTAAAAGAAACCACACACCCGTATGGAAACCCCGCCCCATACCTGCCTCTCCCCACCACAAAGAAATAAGATGGTGAAAAAATGGACAATGGCATCAAGTTTAGATGAGGTCTTCCAATCACTTTGTGAAACACACATTCTGGGAGGAGAACCAACCAGGCATATGCCCGGGTGATATGTGAACATATATCCTTACCCTGGCCTATTCTGCTGACAGACAGAAGGGATCTGACAGCCTCAGCTGCAGATTGGACATGTTTAGTTCCACTTCCCTTTTAAGTATAAGTAACGGTGGTCCATGGAATAGTCCCAGCCTCACCCAAAAGTTATGTTTCTTCTTCCTATACTTTTTCAAGCCTGGCATGAAATCATTCATTTAAATGGGCATCTACAGCTCCTCAAATCAATTCCAAATGTTAAAAAGTAGGGGGAGGGAATGTAGCCCACGTTAATTCATTTTTAGGGGTGCAATACTGTTGAGGACTTGCCTAGATAGCCCCTGCTTGTTTTCCCTGAGAAAGGAATGAGCAGGGGAAAATTTGGCATGTGTGAGTGCCATGCCCTGGCAGTTGACTCTGTTAAGGGAGCCGAAGGGAAGGATGCACCTGATCCTCCTTGGTCAGGCTTGGAGCCAGATTCTCATTCCTGTCCTGTTTCGCTGAGATAGTTCAAGGAACTGCCCACATATGCAGCTGCAAAACAGAATAACAGGTAACCCGCTCAACATGGAACCCTTGGCTATCGAAGTGTTCACTGCATACTGTAAAAGCAAATGTGCTTTGCAGTAGAGTCTGTGTATGCTTCATACAGCCTCCCTACCCCAGTCTTTGCAGAAATCATGCCTTCTCTGGGTTACCGTTCGATTAGTCACATGTGCTGCGGCACAGTACATATTAGGGTCAGAAAATACTCAAATAACCTAAGCACATGAAAAGTCTCTGGTTCAATCCATATCAGCATATGGTCCTGCAAACACTGATGATGAAGCTCCCTATCAATTACCCAAAGCATCCTTGAAGCATCAGTGAAATAATTCCTTACTCAAATTTAAAAAGTCAGGGACTTGAGAGATAGTACAGTGGACAAGGCGATTGCCTTGCACAGGGCAAATCCAGATTCTACACCAAGTATACCCTATGGTCGCCTGAACACTGCCAGAGGCGATTGCTGATCCAGAGCTAGTGTACCAGAGCACTAACCAGTGTATGCCCCCAGCAAAAAAGTAAAATTAAAACACGCTAAGTATTTTTTAATCAGTAATAAATATGGCAAAAATTTAACTAACCTCTACATTGGTCAAGATTATCTTTATTGGACTACAAAGGAAGTTAAGTGGCAGAGAAGTCAGTGATTACATGCAGGCCTGAGTGTGATCCCAGGAATAGCTGAATGTCAGGCACCCAGTGTATGGGCTCCAAGCCTGCCCACCCAAGCACTCCTGGATGATGAGGAGGACTTGGGTCCCAGTTTAAGGAGCAACCATCACTATTCATCAAAATTTTAAAGCAAACTTTGGAAAAATGGGAGGAAGTCTTCTGTTTTGGAACTGAAGCTGCTGTGTTTGTGAAGAAACACTCTCCCCACCCCCCCCCCCCTTTCTCTGTGTGTGTGTGTGTTTGTGTGTGTATTTATCTGAGTATAGTGTGAACTAAAAGCTTGACTTTTAAGCATCAGTGAATTTGAGAAAAGAGAGCAACTGATATGCTCCATGGCAGCGAGAAGCTTACTTGTATTTATTTTCCTGTTTAATTTGAAAATATAAAAGATGTCTTCGCCATTCGGGCTGGAGCGATAGCACAGAGTTAGGGCTTTTGCCTTGCACGCAGCCAATATGGCTGACCCGAGTTCGATTCCTCCGCCCCTCTCAAAGAGCCCGGCAAGCTACCGAGAGTATCTCACCCGCACGACAGAGCCTGGCAAGCTACCCGTGATGTATTCAATATGCAAAACACAGTAACAACAAGTCTCACAATGGAGATGTTACTGGGCCCGATTGAGCAAATCCATGAACAATGGGAGGACTGTGACTTTGCCATTCAATTGATTTATCTCTAGTGCTTGAAGTGCACTGAAACCAAAATCTAAGATGGTCTTTCCCATTACACACCTAAGCGTAGGAGACCTTTAAGTGAGACTTGGCTTCATGTCGTCCAGAAAGCATTCTCTAGGAATAAAGAAAGTGAAGTAATTTACAACCTGGGGTGTACAAATTTACAGTGGAGATTATCTCATCAACAGTTATGGTCCAGAGACTCATTGCCCTTTTCTATGGAAGAGAGCATAAAATTACTGGCATGAGCTATGCCATTGGAACCCTTGCCAGGCTGATTCTTTTGGGGAACACCGAAGGGGGGCAGGTGAGGCCCCTCAACACCCCAAGAGACCCAGCCTCAATAGCCTAAAACCTCCAGAACTCAAATGACGTCATGCTCATATCTGTTCTGCAAACACTCGGTCTCAGACCCTTCCATAAGTGAGCCTATTTCTGGAAATCACCATAACTCACAACACTCATACTCCAAGGGTAGCACACCATGGGGTTTAAAGAAAAAGGCAACGAAACGAATTTTAGAGGTAAATATATTTTTACAGATATATATATATATATATATATATATATATATATATATGCACATCAAGCTCAACCCTTGACAACATAACAGTAATCTCTTAGAGAAGGGCATAACAGCTGGATCCAGGGTGACACACAACAATCTTCCACACTCTAAGAAAAGTTGTCTGGAGCATTTTCAGTGGTGTATTCATAACAAATAATATAAAATAAATTATTTGGTTCTGCTTTGGGTGAGAAGTTGGGGTGTGGGATGAAAATATAAAAAAAATGGTGGTGCGAAGGTGTAATGTTGGTGGAATTGGTGTTCGATTATTAAATGAAATCAAATATTGTGCACGAATTGATAAAAATTTAAATAATGTTTTGTTGTTACAATACAAAATAAATGATCTAGATCCTGAGAAAAAATTTTTTGCTAATAGGATTTCAGACAAGAAATGGGTTTGCAAGAGCAAAGTCAAAGTTCTTCCCAGAGAGTCAAGAGGACCCAGGGAAGAGCACGGTTCCAGAGAGAATAAGCAGGACCCTTCCTGGGGATAAAGCACAGGGCAGAATGAAGGCGGGGACGGGGTGTGGGTGGAAAATAGGAAGGCAGTTAGAGCAGAGGGGCCAAAGAAAGGGCCCAGGAAGGGAAGGCCAAGTGGGGTGGGGGGAGACAGTGGACACAGGACTTCACACCCCTCTGGAACCCTAATGGACTCTTCCCCCTTTGTGATGCAGGAGGCCCTATATAAGGCAGAGCCACCAGCTCATGCTCAGTTGCCAAAGGCAGCTTGTGGTCAGGATCATGGAGTTCGGTATATGGACTCTGATGGTTCTGCTGACACTCCTGACTGAGACTCTGTGGGGCTTAGGCTCAAAGCTGATCAGTAGCGATCCCACCCCCCTTTTCCTGGACGTGTTAGGGGTGCTCTTCCTTTTCCTTGTTTGCCTGGCTACAGCATCTTTCCTGGCCTTCTGTAAGAAAAAAGTTGACCAAAAGGTAGGATTCAGGGGCAGTTCTTGAGCCATTTGGTGTGTGGTGGTGATTTCTATTACTTCTCACACACATGAACTTGAAACATGAATTTGTTTGGTTTAGCGCATCAGCAGATTGGGTCATATAGGAGAAAGTAGGGCCTTGTTGCCAAGGAGGACTGACTGGGTGGGAAGCGGTTCAATGAAGAGAGGATTCCCTGAACTTCACAGACTTTGGAGTGGGGTGGCCGGTTCCCATCACTAAAATCCCAACTAGTGCCATCATACTAGAGTCAGCTTCCATTGAGACATTAAGGTCACTTTGAACAGAAAAATCCCACCAAAACTTCCCAGAGTGGGAGGGAGACATCACCCATCCTACCAGTCAGCCCTTCAGGAGACTGGAGTAGTGGGGCCCTGCCCCAGAACTCAGAGTCCTGTGGGAAGGAGCACAGGAAGCACATCCCTGCCTGGCATCCCTGAATAGGGGCCTGCTATCAACATGAAAATCCTTCTGTCGTTCCAAGGAGAAAACTGGAAACAAAAAATCAAAACCAAAACCAAAGCATTTCATGACATTTTAGGATGGATTTGAGGGAGAAAATCACCTCTCTGTTCCTGTGGGACTCCTATGGGTCATGTGTGGATATCAGAGCTTCAGAGAGGAGAGTCCAAAAGTGGATCCCAAATGATTACTGATTCTTTCTTTCCTCAGAGGCGCAAGAGAGCTAGGAAAAGCAGGAGGGTTGCGATCCTGAGAGGTGAGTCTCTGCCTTTTCCATCTGAGCTCTCCCAGAGTAACCCCTCCCTCCTCCCCTCCCTCCTGCCGAGCACAGAGCCTATCCAGAGACCATGGATCTAAAGGGCTCTGACAGAAGCCACAGGCCTGTGAGCGTCCTTTTCCCTTTGCGGCTCCTCATCGGCTGCTGAGGCTCGCAGAGAAGAGCATGCCTGGATGCCCTCCACGGCCATGTGTCTGTGCCACTGTGAGATCTTCACTAATAGAAACCACTCTCCCTGGTTCCTAGGTGCGAGGTACCACTTCAGCCTGGCTGAGCTGCAGCAAATACAATCTATCCGGAATTTGCAACGGTAAGTGTGCGCCACACTTCCAGACCCAGTATCAGGAGGGCTGCCCAGGTCTGCCTGGGGAGGGGAGCCAGAGGAACAGGGATGAGAGGAAGGCCTTGGTGGAGGGAGTAGAAAGGACGGGAAGCCCTGGGGGTGATATCAGGGTAGGTGACAGACTTCAGAGCCTCTCCCAGGTGACTGGGTTCTGGTCCTCACCTTGCCCTCTCCAGGCCCTCTCTTTCCTGCCTTCAGCAACCCCATGGAGGCATACCGTGAGGACCCACAGTGGGAGCACCTGCTGTGCATCAGCCCTTCCTGCAGGGTCTACAGGGACAAGGCCATCCCAGCTCCTCCAGCAGCTTACGACCAGGCTGCTCCCTCTGGCTCTATCCAGCCATCCACAATCCCGATATCCCGTCCAGGCCCTGTCGCCTCTGCAGCCCATCCAGGAAAGCCAGCGTGTGTTCCCCTGGCCTGCACTGTCCTCTCCACTCACTCCAGGCTCCTGGGTCTGGCCCTCACCCCACTCTGCGACCTGCAGTCCACTACACCACTCCATCACCGGGGCCCACCTCAAGAGCCTGGCAGAAGTCCCTCTGTACTCCTGCTCCACCACCTCCTCGTGGCCCCCCTCCCTCTACTCATCCCTCCTCTCGCAGCTCTTCTGGGAGCGCAGAGAATGAGAAACCTCCTGAAGTACCCCACGCTATTGTCTGGGCCCCAACCTCTCCCTTCCTCTGAGACCCTTGGCCACACAGCAGATCTCTGTCCATTCCCTGTGTGTGCCTCTGGTCCTCCACATCGCAGGGGGTTAAATTATCCCCCAGCACCTTCCAGGAGACGAAGAGTGGCCCCCCACATTGCTAGTGTGGACACAGAGAATGAGCCCAGTGTCTCACAGGGGCAGAGGGAGCAGGGGAGGTGCAGGGAGCAGGGCATGTCCTGGCCATGGCTGCAGATGCCTCCCAGAACACGGACCCTCTCGTGGGTGACATCCCTGCTCCCTGCCACTCAGAGGCCAGGACTCTCAATGGGCAGCAGCATCCAGAGCCATGTGCCCGCTGCCAGTCTCCCCAAGCAGTTGACACTCAACACACTCAGTCAGGCCGCCCCCGCCTTTTCCTGAACTTCCATTGGAAGATCAGGAGCCCCGGGCGCTTATTCCAAAGGAGACATTCGCCCAGAGTGGGCCGCTTCATGAGCACCCTGAGGTGCTGTGTGCCCTGCCTCTGTGTCCAGAATGACTTGTGAAAACAGGCTCACAGTGAATGATTCCAAGGACAACTCCCCCTCCTCACAACCTCCTGGTCCCCCTCATCGTGCCTCACAGGGAGCCAGTGTCCCACCCAGATACCACCTGCTGGGCACCAACTCCTTCCCATTCTCCCCAGGGCCCTCGGAGGCACGAATGCAGACCCTCAGCCCATCGTTCCTGTATTCTTCCCCATTAAATCATTTACAATCCTACTATGATGTCTGTCTGCTGAGTTGGAGCTTGAGTTGATGGACTGAAGGAGTTTGTTCAGCTTTGAGAAAAGTGCCCTGGAGCTTGTGAGAACAGGAGGAGCCATGTGCTGCCTGCCCAGGTTTCCTCTGAGAGCGGCTGTAGGCGTTAGTGTTCCCAAGAACCACAGCAGCCTGACTCTCCCTCTCTGGAGGCTTCCTGGTCTTCCAGATATTGGTTGAGGTCCCCGAAAAGAATCAAGGACCCGTAGGTCTCATAAAAATAATTGCGGGAATGAGAGTTCTCCTTGGTGTTTAGAGACCAGTGATTAGGGGGTCTCACCCAAATGAAGCCTAAGTACAGGTGTTGGAGACACCTCACACCTTCCTGGAACCCTGAGATGGTTGGGGAAGGGACCATGATGTGTTTGAGGCAGGAACCCAGACCTGGTTTGTTGGGACCCTGACCTAGACAGATCCTGACGTGGGGGGACTCTGACCTGGACAGACCCTTGCTGGTTTGGAGGGACCCTGACCTGGGGGAACCCCTGACTAGTTTGGAGGGACCCTGACCTGGAGGAACCCTGACCTGGAGGCACCCTGATCTGGTTTGGAGGGACTCTGACTTGGTTTGGAGGAACAGAAAAGACAATTGAGAAAATTCAAAATGAGGGAACTCTGAAGGAGAATCCTCAATACTGGATTACTGGATTTCCACACTGTCAACATTTCACTGACTAATGCTACTGTCTGTGACCCTTAGAAGTTTGTGCCCAAATACAATCCATAGTTTAGAAGATGATTACAGCATTTCCTAGGGGAGGAGAGAGAGAGAATAGAAAGAGAGAGCGAGAAGTCTAGGAAAGAATACCATAAGGAAGGAAAATTATACACATGCCCTATGCCGTGATTAAAGAGCAGAATGTGCCTTCCCTTGACATTTCTTCGTTCTTAGGGTGGTCATCCCAAAAGAACCTGCCCTCTGATCATGCAAAGCATGTGGTCCACCTAGTAAGCTCTCTTGGCATAATCACTTGATCACTGTGTGTGTGTGTGTGTGTGTGTGTGTGTGTGTGCGTGTGTGTGTGTGTCTCTGTCTCTCATACATTATTAGGTCATACCAGGCATTGTTCAGACCTCCTGAATCTATGCTGAAGGATCATTCATGGTAGGGTTTGGGGAGCATATGCAATACAGCTGATAAAACAAGGGTTAGGTGCATGCAAGGTCAGCACCTTAGCCCTGTACTATCTCTTGACTTTTAACTTTTGACTCTCCCTCACTTTTGAAGGGAATAAACTAGCAGTTTTCCAAAGAATTCCTCAGACTCCCATCAAAATTGGAGTTGAGTCCATTCAGAGTAAAACTCTTCTTTGGGGGAAGATAGAAGTATTTGAGTTGGTGTCAAAGAATTTTTACCAAACCCTTGAGGATTTTTCTCTGTGTTCCAAACGACCACAGAAAAAGTATCCATTTCTTGTCCATTATTTCTTTTCTTTCTTTTTTTTTTTTTTGGGGTCATACCTGGCGATACACAGGAGTTACTCCTAGCTCTACACTCAGGAATTACTCCTGGCGGTACACAGGAGAACATATGGGATGCTGGGAATTGAACCCGGGTCGGCCACGTGGAAGATTCTACCCGCTGTGCTATCTCTCCAGCCTCAGGTCCAGTATTTCTTTTTGCTTGTTATTTTCCTTCTTTTGGACCACACCCTATGGCACTCGAGCTTATGCTATGCCTCAGGGTTCACTGCTAGTGTGGGCCCAGAATTTTATGATACACTGGGGACCAGCTGTGATGGGGGTCTTTGACGACAAAGGGTCTTATCCACTGTACTATTTCTGCAGCCCCAAGAGCAGAGGCCTCAGCACCCTGAGACGCTCCTCCTGCAGGAGGAACCAGCCCCCTAATAGCCACATCAGCACATTAGCTGCTGACCTGGGAGATGCGTGGGGGCCTCCGTGTTGACTGAACATGGGCTCTCCTCTCCTGAGAGTTGGTAGCACTTGCTGGACAGCTGGTCACATCCATGTGTTATGTGGCTCTCCTCGGATCTGGGTGAAACGCGGACCCCGCAGAGACCCGCTCCTCACTACATTCTATACGCTTGCTTGTTTCCTGTCAGCCTCCACAGTCACAACCACACACACAACAGGCCTGGAGGGAGAGGTTCCTTCCTTGAGCTTGGGCTATTGTGGTCCATTGATTTTGTTCCCAAGGAGTATTCCATTGTGAGGGTGACGACAGATTGAGTTTTGTGTGTTGTTTTGTTTGCTGCTTTTTATGGCTGAAAACCAGGGTATTTCCAATTTAGGGATATTATGAATAGCCTTGCCATGAATACCCTGGTTTATGCCTCTGGGTGGTCTTCACATAGAGCAATATACTGATTTTATATTTCTTTTCTGGGTCACACCTGATGACAGACAGGGGCTATACCTGCACTCAGGAACTTCCCCTGGCAGTGCTCTGGGAAAATGCCCTACCTGCTGTTTTATAGTTCCATCCCCTGATTTCATCTTTAGCCCAGGAGTTGTGCAGTGTCCCTGAGCATGTCATCTTGTGGGAAAGGGCCAGATGAAGCTCAGAGCTGAGTATGTGTCTTTCATATGTGAGACCCTGACTTCCATGTCAGCACCCAAAATAAAGTCTGCCCCTGTCAAGGTGGCACTTTTCCTGGCCGTAGTCAAGGGCTGTTGGGCATTCTCACCTTTTTATCTTAGGATCACTTCCCCCGTTTTATATTCTGAGACTTGTTCCTGAAGCTTCGGTGAGGGTGGTAAAGGAGGCTCATTTTCTAAGTGGGCTCCGGGTATCAGGGAGCACTGCAGTGAGATTTTGTCCAGCTGTGTGAGTCTGGATCACAGTGACCCCCAGGGCTATCCCTGGCAGTGTTCACTGGGCCTTCAGTGCCAGGGGACTCTGCAGTTGAAATATGTGCTCGAGCCTGTTGATCCTTTCCCCTTACCTGGTTTTCTTCATTTCTCTGTGTCTTGGGTTCTGAATGCACCAGAGGAGCAGACTCCTGACCACCTCACTGCAGTTCCCAAGTGCCATCTGAGGGATCTTGTCCTGAGTCTAGGAGGCAGCCCCACCTCAATGAAGGAGGGGAGGGGAAGCTCGCTCTCCTTTCCCTTCCTCTTCGTATTCTCGTGAACCCCTGGAGACTGTCCCTGCCCGCTGCAGACTAGATCCCTCTCAAACTCCCCCAGGCCAAGTCCTAAGGACTCCATGTCTACTCTCAGATGCATCTTGCTTAGAGCCAGGTGCGTGTGGTTCAGTGTTACAACACACACACACACACACACACACACACACACACACACACACACATACACACGAATGCATCCAGGATGTTAATTTCCAGGTATGGTGAGATGAACAGATCAGGAGACAGCTGTCAGCGTTAGCAGTTGTCCTAAAGGGAGGGAGCATGCCAGCACACTTGGAGCCCAGGGGGTTCGTCAGGAGGCAGGAGTGTGCAGGGAGGGTGTTGGCGAGGACTCTCTGTGTTTCTGGGAGAGAGATTTGAGGCAGCGGAAACAGACTTAGGAAGGGCCAGGCCGAAGAGTTTCAGCAGGCTCCGTGGCACAGAGGCATCCCCCGGTTCTGGGACCAGGGCTACAGCTGATATAAAGCAGAAAAGACTATTCCAGAAAGCAGGAAAGAGTAAAAGGAGGGGACAGACTCGATTGGTTGGTTTGTCTATCCAAGGCTCCTGTTTCCTGTTTCTAGGCACTAGCCAACCCTCCCAGGCCAGCAGGCCTCGGGAATCACAGCTCCGTAGTGTACAGAAAATCAAGAAACCGTCACAGGGTTGACATATTTGGAGGAGGCTAGGGACCGGGGCCTCCAGGTCAGCAGCTGCCCCCACCCCCAGAGCACTGCCCCTTCCAGTGTCTGTACCCCACAGACCCCAGGAGGGCACCCTCTTGAGCATTTGGAAGAAAGCAGTGTTGTGTGTATCTGCTCAGGTGTCGTTTGTGTGTGGGTTCTCAGCCACTGTCTGTGGGGGGTCAGCACACACAGTGACAGTATGTGGTGACGGAAGCACCAACTGTATATTTCTGATTTGTGGGACCAGGGAGCCTTCTGTCTCCCAACTGCCCTTGCCGTGTTCCTCACCCACACAGAGGCTCCTGGGGTGAGGGGCAGGGAGTCAGCACTGATTGTGACTCAGCTGTTGGGACCCCAGGGGGCAAAAATTTCTTATTAGATGTGGCCAGGAGAATAGGGGCAGAAACCTGAGAAGCAAGGCCAGCTAGCCTAGGAGTCTTTTGCAGAAACTCTTTTATTACTTTCCCCTGAGTCTTTATCTTTTGTTGTTTCACTAATAAAACCTTCCACCTTGCCTTTTCTCCTATTGTCCACCTGCTCTCGGTAGTTTTAGTGCTGTGATCGATGTCCACAGGTTTGTGTTTTAAATGTGTTTTTCCTTGTCTATTTTATACCCTTAAAGTGTGCATTTAAGTGAAATAATCCAATATATTTCTCTTTCCTTCAAAATTATTTCATTTCATGTGATCCTTTTTATTGCAAAGGACATTTCAGCATTTGAAATCATATAAATGTACAAACTTATTTATATACTCATCTATTGATAGACGCACTTGTTGCTCCAGAAATTCCCCCATGGGCTGGCACGATAGCACAGCTGGTATGGTGTTTGCTTTGCAGGCAGCCGACCTGGGCAACCCAAGTTCCATTCCTCTGCCGGCACAGGAAAGCCTGGCAAGCAATCCGTGACGTATTCGAAATGCCAAACACAATAACAAGTTTCACAATGGAGACATTACTGGGCCCGCTCAAGTGTACTCTCAATTAATATTGGGCGACTATAAATTTTTGTGCTAATAGTTTTGTATTCATTGGAGAGATAGAAGCAGGCATAGAGGATTTCCGTTTCCGTGCCTGGGCTGCCCTCTCGTGGCCATTTCTGTAAATACACCTTCTAATGTTCTAAGGTATGTGTTGTCACAGCCCCCTACCAAGCTTGGGATCTTTCCTCCCTCCTTGTGTGGACTGGGAGAATAGTATCACTGAAGTGTAAAATGAAAAGTCCTCAACGGTGAATGCTTTGTTTAGGGTTGTGGCCTATGCATCTGTACACAGAATGCACAAGATGCAGAATATTGGAGTGAAACAAGCACCACATCGGCACACAACCCTCCCCTCAAGCACCTCAGGCACACTCAGGAAGGACGTCTCAAGAAATGATAGGAAGTCATGTTGTTGCAAAACCTTAAGGCAAAAATCTTCAACAGAATATTCGCAAGTGAAATTAAATACTCTGCCAAAAAGATACCACATAACCATTAATTGGAGTGATTGCAGAGATGCAAGAATAGTTGACAGCAGGTTGGATGGAACCAGAGGAGGAAGCATGGTTGGACACCAGTAGATCCCTGTGATGGGCCACATACAGGAGACGAAGGATAAAAGTCACACCATCATCTGAACAAATGAGTCAAAGGGCTTGCCAAAATTAAAAATCGGCTCATGACAACTCTTTTAAGGGGTGTTGGTGGGTGGGCACAGGGCCTTCTCCCACCATGGTGCCCGGGCATCACGTATTGGGGGACCACAGGCATTGTCCTATGCACTAGGGATTTCTGCAATGTCATTCCAGCTTCAATTATGGTAAGTCTCGAGCTTTGGCCTCCTGACATAAGGGACTCCATCTCTCTTTTCTCCTAGCCCGTCAGCAGAGAGGAAACTCCCTCCACTGTTCCAAGGGTCAGGTATAACCTGTTCACACCCACAAACAAACTGTTCAGCTCTTGGAACCATGACCCCAGCTGTCACTGTTCCCTATAGGGTTCTTTGTGACTGGAAGCAGCCGAACCATTAACTGGCTAATTTTGCTTCTAACACTTGCATTGATTGATCACAACACATGCGGCCCCATTGTGTCCATCGTCTGCTAAGATTTGACATTTTTTTGCCTTTATAAGCTCATCCCTGAATGTTCTCAAGCAGAGAGTTCTTTGGGATGCTGGTCTGCTGATGGTCACGGCTCCTTTAATAAACACTCCCAATCCAACCTAATTATCTCATTCCTACTTTTGACAAACTGGCAGGCTACCAAATGTAACCCGCCCACAAGGCAGAGTCTGGCAAACTCCCCGTGCCGTACCCAATATGCCAAATACCAGTAACAATGATGGGTTTCATTCTCCTAACCCTGAAAGAGCCTTGAATATGGCACATTTTAAAAAATATCAGGGCTTGGACGAAGGAGACGTTACTAGGGCCTGCTGCAGGCATTCGACAAACAACAGGATGGTCGTGATCGTGATTGTGATCCCAATCCAACCTATCATGTGAAAGGTGTGAAAAAGGTTGCCAGACTTATTTAGTACTTTTTTTGGAAAACGGAATCATTTTTAGATACTCAGTGACAAAGCAGTTCATGACTCGGTATCAGTCATACAATGCTCCAACACCCATCCACACACCGGTGTCCATTTCCCAAAATCAATGTCCCAGATCCCTCATCCCCCTCCCCTACAGCTGGCCTCTATGGCAGACTTTCTCTGTCTGTCTGTCTGTCTCTGCCTCTGTCTCTCTATCTCTCTGCCTCTCTCTCCGTTTCCCTCTTCCCTCTGTCCCTCCCCTCTTCAATAAGACAGTGGGGGTAGCAATATTGTTACCAGAGGGGTTTTTTTTGTAGGAGTGCTGCTATTTATTCAGCCACTGATTAGCTGATTGAATTGGGCATGAACTCCACCTTAATTCTTTATTTATTTTTTCTTTTTATATTTATTTATTGAATCACTGTGGGAAAAGTTATTAAGCTTTCAGGTTTAAGTCTCGGTCATACAATGATCAAACACCCCTCCCTTCACCAGTACTCACTTTTCAACACCAAGAACCCCAGTATACCCCCCCTCCCACCCCTCCTAATGCCTGTGAGGCAGATGATTTCTACTTAACTCTTCTCTACATTGGTTACATTCATCATTTCCACAAAATATGCACCATTATTGTTTAGAGTTTCCCCCCAAACAATCAGAATTGCTGAAAATGCATTGGGAAATATTTTGTTTGCTATAGCTGGTTATGAGAATCATATAATGTCACTCGGCCATGATTTTGGATTCCTGCAAAGAGCCAGATAATTACGAGATTGGTTTCTGTGTGTTTGGTGTTATGGCCATGCCAGACAGCTGCTCGTGGGGGATACCTCATGACCTCGGTAGGGCGTAAAGGATGTGCTGGTACCGTCCCCCTTTCCATGAGACTGCAGTTGCCCCTTCACCTCTGGAGTGTACCTTGCTTTCCTATAAGCTCTGAGGCAGCGGCCACCTTGCTGCCAGGGGGGAAAAGGTGGAAGGGAGCAACACCCTTTCCCTCCTGTGGAGGCATTGCACAGTAGTTAAACGCATGGTCCATTCACTTTTCTGCCACAAGCTTCCGGGCTCTGGATTAAGTCCTTTTGCCTCTGGAGCCATGACATTGCCAGAGAACTGCTTGTGGGGGGAAACTCGTGACCTCGGTAGGGCATGAAGGACGAGTTGGTACTGCCCCCCTTCCAATGAGACTGCCCCGTCACCACCTGCTCATACCTGGCTTTCCAATAAGCTCTGAGCCGGCAGCCACCAGGTATGCAGTCCAGATGCATGTCTGCCAAAAGCCGCTGGATTTCAAGATTTGTTTCTGAGTCTCCAGTATCATGGCTATTAATCAGCTTCATCAGGAGCCAGAGAGGTCGTTTTAGGCGGCAACTCGGGGTCTCCTTGGTATGGGGAGAAAGAGTCGGCTCTACCCCCATGTGGTGAGGCCCAGTGTGTCTCATCACTGCAGGCCCAAACCTGACTGTCCAGTGGCGTCTGGAGGATGGTGGTCACCAGGATGCCAGGGGGAACTGGTCAAGGCACGAAACCTATTCCCACCTGGAGTGGCCCAGCGCCAGTAACCTACTGCAGGAACAGGACGCATTTCTGCCAAAAGCCTTTGGGTTCTGAGATTCGTTTCTGAGACTCTGGGATCATGGCCATTAAGCAGTTCGATCAGGAACCAGAGAGGCCATGCTTCCAATTATATAGCTGAACCTGAGGTGGTTTGTAGGTGTGTCTCCCACATACCTAACTTGTGGGCATTTACTTTCTTGGTAAACTTTGCCTCAAGTTTTTGGGGTCTGGCCGAAGGCACGGCAGCAATTTTGGGGTATCAAAAAGTCTGACGTTGCAATCAGGCTGCTGATGCACTCACCTCACAGGTACAGACTGACTTGCTGGTGGCACCATACCCCCAGGGTTTTTTTTTTATATCATTTTACCTCCTTCAGGACTCAGATATTGTCCAGAGGGTTCGCTTCTAATGATCATTGTCTTAGTGTCTCTTCTCTGTCCAAACGGCATTCTCCCACAATTTGAGGCAAACTTCTTACCATTCCTATTGTGGACCAGTCCTCCTGGCCCTCATTTCTACTGTCCTTGGGTATTTTTCTCATACTATTTTTTTTTATATATCCCACATATGAGTTTGATTATTCTATATCTGTCTCTCTCCCAACAACTCATTCCACTCAGAATGGCACTCTCTATGTCCATCCATGTATAAACAAATTTCATGACTTCATTTTTCTAATGGCTGCAGGGTGTTCCATTGTGTAGGTGTACCAGTCATTTGTTCTAAGGAACTTAGGATGTTTCTGGATTCTGGATATTGTGAATAGTGCTGCGATGAACATCAGAGTGCAGATGGGTTTTTGCATTGAGTTATGGGCCCCTAGATTATATTCCCAGGACTGGGCTTCTGGATCATATGGAAGCACAATTTCTAGGTTTTTGAGGAAAGCCCGCATTGGTTTCCTGAAAAGGCTGGACTTTCCCACCAGCAATGAATGAAAGTCCCCTTTCTCCCCATATCCATGCCAGCACTGTTTGTTTTTGTTCTTTTTGATGTGTGCCAGTCTCTATGGCATGAGATGGTATCTCGTGGTTGTTTTGATTTGCATCACCCTGATGAATAGTGGTGTGGAGCATTTCCTTCATGTGCCTTTTGGACATTCACATTTCTTCTTTGGGGAAGATTCTGTTCATCTCTTCTCCCCAGTTTGAGATTGGATTCGATTTTTTTTCTTCTCAAGTTCTACCAGTTCCATATAGATCTTTGGTATTGACCCCTTATCAGATGGGTGTTAGGTAAATAATTTTCCCCATTCTGTGGACTGCCTTTGTTTCCTGGTCATTGTTTCCTTTTAAGGTGCCTAGGTTCTTAATTTAATTTAGTCCCTTTTGCTTATCTTTGATTCCACTTTCTTGGTCACTGGAGTTTCATCCTGTAAGATAGCTTCAAAGATATTTTCATTTCAAAGTCACCTTACAAATTCAGGTCAGACACTATGGACTATAAATCCATATTGATTTGACATTTGTGCATGGTGTTAGAAAAAGGGCAAGTTTATGTATTTATTTATTTTGGCATGTAGCTGATCAGTTTTATCAGGCTGGTAATGGGCTTTTGAAAAAGAAAAATATTACGGATGACAGCAGAAGGCGTGAAAAGTCTAGAAGAAGATATTACAGTTTTGTCTGAAGTCTTCTTAAATCAAAGAGGTCCTCAGAAATTTCCCCTGTTACTGGTTCCCTCACACAAGCAGTACTCTCTATAGCAGAAGTGACAGCAGCTATTCAGAACAGCATACCAAATGGCATGAGTACTCCACTTTAGCTGACTAGTTTTCCATAGTTTGGATAGAACAGTTTCTTAATCCTCTTCTCTTTTTAGGCACTTAGTTGTTTTCCAGTCCCTGGCAATGATGAGTGGTGCTGCAATGAATCCAAGTGTATAGATGTCTTTTTGAACTAGTATTTTATACTTTGGCGTATATGCCAAGAGGAATTCCTGACAGATAGAATCTCCGTCTTACTTTTTGAGAAATCTCTATACCGTTTTCCACAGAGGATGACCCAGATAGAATCACACAAGTAGTGGATGAGGGTTCTTTTTACAACACAAAGCTCCCAGAGCTGTTCTTTTTCACACAGCCCATTCTCACTTGTGTGAGAGAGTTATTTTTTCATGGTTTTTATATGCATTTTCCTCAGTGACGATGACTACATTTTTGTATACTTAGTGATCCTCTAAATGTGGTCTTTTGAGAAATGTCTTCTCAGTTTCTTTCCTTATTGAATTATAAGGTTTGTTTTGGGTTTCTGTGATTCTGTATAAAATCTTGTATAATCGTACTTTATTAGACGTATACTGAGTGAAACTGGCCCAGAAAGGTCAGACCTGAACACCTGAAGAACTTTCCGTCAGTACTCATCAATACGCTGGCTCGGCTCTTCACACGCTACCTGTCTGAATGCAAGGTTCCATCCCTATGGAAAATCAGCAGGACTATACTACTGTACACGAAGGGAGACATCCATGACATAGATAACTATCGCCCAATCTGCCAATTGTCTGTCCTCTACAACCTTTTCACTCGAATCATCCTGAATAGGAGTGGCAGAACACTAGGTGAAGGACAACCATGTGAGCAAGCCGTGTTCCGCAAAGGATTCAGCACCATTGACCATATCCACATGATAACCAAGCTCATTGAGGTTTCTCAGGAATTCAAGATGCTGCTCTATCTAACGTTCATTGATTTAAAGAAGGATTTTGATTCTGTTGAAACGGAAGCAGTCATTGAAGCCCTAGCCAATCAGGGCATTCAAACTCAATACATCAGGATCCTCTGTGAGCTGTATTACGGATTCACTACCAGGATCACACCATTCTACAAAGAATTAGTTATTGATGTCAAGAAAGGGGTTCGGCAGGGTGATACCATTTCACCGAAACTCTTCAGTGCCACCCTCAAGAACATCATGCAACAACTGGAATGGGAAGGAATGGGAGTGAAAATAGATGGTCGGCAACTACACCACCTCCGCTTTGCTGATGACATTGTTCTAATGACACCAAACATTAGCCAAGCGGCACAAATGCTGGCCGACTTTGACCGTGAGTGTGGAAATGTTGGACTCCAGCTGAATCTTACGAAGTCAATGGTTATGAGAAACAGCCTCTTTCCTGACTCTCCATTCTCTCTCAAGGAAAGGACCATCTCCAAATGCAACAGTTTTGAGTAGCTAGGTAGAGAAGTTAACATGATAAATGACCTGGCACCTGAGTTACTCAGGAGGAAGAGAGACTCTTGGACTGCCTTCAAGAGCATCAAAGAAATAGCTAAGAGGACAAAGACCCTCAGGCTCCAGGCAAATCTCTTTGATTCCACTGTTCTTCCTGCATTAACATAAGCCTTAGAGACCTGGGCCTTATGCAAACAGCATGAGAATGCTATTCTGGTCTCCCAAAGAGGAATTGAAAGAGCTATGCTTGGAGTATCACATTTCACTCAAATGAGAGAAAGAAATCTGAGTCCTGACCTCTGTCAACTATCAAGAATCATGGACTCTGTCTCCTTTGCCAAGGCACCAAAAATCAGATGGGTTGGTCACGTAATGAGATTCATAGACGACCACTGGACTAGAACCGTTACCGACTGGATTCCAAGGGAGCTCAAAGACCGTGTGGCCGCCCACCTACTAGATGGTCAGACTTCTTCAAGATCATGAAAGATCGGTTTCAGGCTATTCGTGTTCCTAGAACGAACAGATGCCATTGGGCTACACTAGAACGTGACAGGGACAAATGGAGATGTTACTGGCGCCGGGTCGAGCAAATCAACGATTAACGGGAAGTCAAGTGATCAAGTGAGTGAATGATACAGGAATATTTGAGCACGTTAGTGAAGATTGGAATGAGTCGCCATCAAACCTGATGGCCAAATGTGCAGGATTATTAGCAAAGGAGATCAAACAGTTTTGCACCAGACTTCCTGAAGATCTCCCTGTACTCCCTGGAGTACAGCCCTCTTCCGCTGTACTCCAGCTTTCAGTTCAGCAATACGTTCTGGGAGACACAGGAGGACTTGCTTTTGGTGCTTCTGTTGTTCAGGACTGGTCACAACACATCGGTGGGCCTGCTCATTTAGGGAGGTGTGTGTCAAAGTGAGGCAGGGGGAATGGACAGTGGTGTGTGGAGGAGGAGGTGTGGGCTTATTTTGCCCACTGCTGCCTGTTGCCACTAATACTGATTCTCTCTCATCAGCTGAAAAAGAAAGAGGGATCTTTCCTGATTCTTGTGCTCCTCATGAAGGATTTCATCATAAGCATAAAATAATTAAAGTCAGCATTTATTTGAGAAGGCAGAGGAGCAAGTAGTAGGCTAGTACCAGCTGAGATGAGGTGATATATTATATTATATTGTTTTATCAAGCACTGAAGAGTTTCGGTGAAATGGTATCACCCTGCCGCACCCCTCTCTTGACATCAACGATTACTTCTTTGGAAAATGGTGAGATCCTGGTAGTGAATCCGCAATACAGCTCATGGAGGATCCTGATGTATTGGGCTTGAATGCCCTGATTGGCTAGGGCTTCAATGACCGCTTCCATCTCAACAGAATCAAAGACCTTCTTTAAATCAATGAACATTAAACAGAGCGGCATCTTGAACTCCCGAGAAACCTCAATGAGCTTGGTTATTGTGTGGATATGGTTGATGGTGCTGAATCCTTTGCGGAACCCTGCTTGCTCGCATGGTTGTCCTTCATCTAGTGTTCTGCCAATCCTATTTAGGATGACTCGAGTGAACAACTTGTAGATGACAGACAATAGGCAGATCGGGCGATAGTTGCCAATGTCATGGATGTCTCCCTTCTTGAACAGTAGTACGGTCCTGCTGGTTTTCCACTGGGACGGAACCTTGCATTCAGACAGGTAGCGAGTGAAGAGCCGAGCCAGTGTATTGATGAGTACTGATGGCAGGTTCTTCAGGTGTTCAGGTCTGACCTTGTCTGGGCCGGGTCCTGTTTGTTTCTTTACCGACGAAATGGCGTGTCAGATTTCGGAAGGGAGAACGTTGGGAACGACATATCCGTCATGTGGAATTTGGTATGTCGGCAAGTGGACATGGATATCGAAGAGATTTGAGTAGAAGTCATGGATAATCTTCTCCATTGCCGTTCTGGAGGATGTGATGGATCCATCAGGACGTCGGAGGGCAGTCATCTTGGTCTTCTAGTTGGCGAAGGACAGGCGGGCGTTACAAATACTTTTCCTGGCTTCTGCTGCAACTACCAGTACTTCTGCTCTTGTCTCTTGGAGGTCTTCCTTGATCGCATCTCTGCACTGCTTTGCGAGCTCGGACGTTGGCTTGCGGTTACCTGAGGCATGCGCCAAACCACGCTGGTGAATTAGCTCAAGAGTTTTCGAAGATAGGCGATTTTTTGTGGCTATCTCTCTCTTGGCGTTCCTTGCAGATTCATGGAGGTGCTGAACCAGTCGATCGTATTCCTCGTCAATGTTGTCAACAATGGCATCTTCCCATGTTGCCGCAATAGTACCAAAGAGTTCCCAGTTGGTGGTCATTCTGGGAGTTCTCTTTTTGAACTTTGCAGCCCTTTCTCCCCGCTCTGTGAAGTAGAATTTTGCACGAAGGAGACGGTGGTCCGATCCCATTCGAAATTTGGGGACAACAGCGACATCAGTCAGGCAAAACCGTCAATTGAATATGATGTGGTCTATTTCATTGTGGAATCGTCCACCAGGAGACTCCCATGTCTGTCGTTTAGACATGGGAGACATGCCACCCTCGAGAACATCATGCGACGATTGGAATGGGAAGGAATGGGAGTGAAGATAGATGGTCGGCAACTACACCACCTCCGCTTTGCTGATGACATTGTTTTAATAACACCAAACATCAGCCAAGCGGCACAAATGTTGGCCGACTTTGACCGTGAGTGTGGAAAGGTAGGACTACAGCTGAATCTTACGGAGACAATGTTTATGAGAAACAGCCTTGTTCCTGACGCCCCATTCGCTCTCAATGGAACGACCATCTCCGAATGCAACAGCTATGTGTACCTATGTCAAGAGGTCAACATGACAAATGACCTGGCACCCGAGCTGCGCAGGAGGAAGAGAGCGGCTTGGAACGCCTTCAAGAACGTCGAAGACGTCCTGCATTAACATATGCCTCAGAGACCTGGGCCCTACGCAAACAAGATGAGAACGCTATTCAGGTCTCCCAAAGAAGAATAGAAAGAGCTATGCTTGGAATATCACGTTTCACTCAAATGAGAGAAAGAATCCGGAGTTCTGACATCCATTGACGACCAAGGATCAGGGACGCTGTCTCATTTGCCAAGGTGTCGAAAATCAGATGGGCTGGTCACGTAATGAGATTTAAAGACGACAGTTGGACTAGAGCTGTTACTGACTGGATTCCACGGGATGTCAAAAGACCACGTAACCGCCCACCTACCAGATGGTCAGACTTCTTTGTCAAGATCATGGTTTGAGGCCCTTCATGTTCCCGGAGCGAACAGATACCATTGGGCTACACTAGCACGCGACAGGGACAAATGGAGACGTTACTGGCGCCCGCTCGAGCAAATCGACGACTAACGGGAAGTTAAGTGATTAAGTGATTAAGTTTTATCAAGCGCATGATTTAAAACTTGCTCATCATGGAGTTCTAGCATTCAGTGTTCCAACACCAATCTCATCACTGGTATCAGCGTCCTTTCACCAGTGTTCCAGGTTCCCTCCCTCCCACCAACCTGCTCCTTGACCAGACTCATAAATTTTTGAGCCACACACAGAGGCGCTCAGGGCTCTTCAATCACGAATGACTCCTGGCAAACTCGGGCCACCATATGTGGTGCCAGAGATCAAACAGGGGTTGACTGCAGTGCACGAAAATGCACTACTCACCATACTATAGCTCCGGCCCCTCCATAGTCTCATATTGAAGTGTGGTTGTTGTAGTTTGGGTCTCATGCTCACAAATGTTTGTTTCATTGTTTTAGCTATATACATGCATGCCACCATCAGAATACCCCTGCCCCTGTGACCTCCCACTTGGTTCTTAATTCCCCCCTCAATTCTTTTCCTTCCCTGTCATTATTTTTATAATTAAGGGTCACGGGATGTCTAGGTATTCCTACGCTAATGTCTCGCATTCTCTTCTGGACAGGGCATTTTCAGCCCACCCTACTGATGCTTCCCAGTCACAATTGTTAACAAGGACTCTTTGTATATAAAGGTAAAGGCCCTCCCGTTGATCGTCGATTTGCTCGAGCGGGCCCAGTAACGTCTCCATTGGAGACTTTGTTGTTACTGTGTCTGGCATATCGAATACTCTCGGTAGCTTGCCGGGCTCTCCGAGAGGGGCGGAGGAATGGAACTCGGGTCGGCCATGTTGGCCACTTGTAAGGCGACCGCCCTACCCGCTGTGCTATCGCTCCTACATAGAATTATTTGAGTCATTTGTCCAGCCGCACCTTATTATTTCATGAATGAGAAATTGGGCCAAAGAACAGGAGGAATCAGAGTTTTCTGCCTTCATTCCAGAGACTGGGTCCTTTCCCTGGGTCACTCCCTATGAATTTGAATTTTCTGAAGTGCTGCTCTGGTCTTGGACAGAAAGTTGACATCATTTACTGTAATCTATTTTCTCTAGACATTTTGGGTTCCATATTTGATATCTAGATGCTTCCTGAGGCATCTCAAACACACTCTGAAGTTTCTTTCCAGTTGTGAGCCTAGGTGATTTTGCTTGGTGACCTATGAAAGGGAAATTGTGACCGTGGAAAGCTCTATATCCAACAGGGGCTAAGTTTCTTCAATGGTAAAATGACAGACGGGGATGGGAGTGGGGTTGCTGGAAATACGTGCTTACTCTCACCTTGGAATTCATAGATGTCTAAGTGAGGTGAATGGAGAGTTTGCCCTTTGATAAAGCTGTTTGTTATAGAAATGTAACAAATATCCTGAGCTTGCACCAGGCTGTCTTCACTGGGGCCACTTTGGGGGGGAGCTTCTTAGAGGTTCCCTGCCTGCCCCTAAGAGGCCCAGTAACCAAAAACCTCCAAAACCTGACTGCCGCCTTGCTCATGGCAACTCTCCATAGGTTCGGATGAGCTTCACCCATGAGGGAATCATCAGAAAAACACGGGTATGCGGCTCCTGTGATTGAAACTTCCAAGCTCCCTTGTGAGCAGGAATGGGCATCTTCCCCCAATCTCCCAAATTTACCAGTAGCTTGGCAGTAAACGCACACACTGCCCCCTGGTGCCATATAATCTCATCAACAACCACCGTCCAGAGACTCAGAAATAAAACTCCTGGAAGTATTCGTCATCGGCCTCACCCAAGAGTGAATCTGCTGTATAATCGTATTCTAAATTTTAGAATTACTAGAGCATTTAGAATTACTAGAATACAACAGTTCAACGAGATCACACTGGACCCCGTTCTGAGCCAATTGCACTGGAGCACTTCAGAAGGAGCAGGTGTGTCCTAACCGCCCACTCCAGATGCAACCCTGGTGGTCACGAGCTTCCAAAAGCAAAACCCAGATAGGTGAATTCAGGGACTAAAACTCAATGCCATGTGGTGGCAGCAGAGATTGGTGTTTCTTCCTGTCTCCCCTTTGGGTTTGGGTTCTGGCTGTCATGCCCATGATCTGGGCTCCACCGCAGGGCATCAATGGGCTTGATCCAGAGAATCCCAAATGAATCTCATAATGGATCGCTCTCTACAGAGATGTCTCTGGACCCCAATCATTTACAATTTTAGAATTTTAGAAGCACTCAGCCGCTTAAGCAGCCATGCAACCTCTCATGATATTGCGAATAAGCAATAGAAAATAAATTATCTAGCATCTGCCCATGGCAGACAGGTTTTTATGGTGGTGGGAAAATTCAAAATGATGGTGGTGGGATGTAATAAAGTGGGTGGGATTGGTGATGAATATTTAATGTAATCAATTAATGTGAACAATCTTATGGAAATAAAAGTCTGATGGAATCCTGATGGAATCTGGGAGGAAGAAAACGATGAACAAAAGTGTATTACTTCAGGCAGCAATCTTAGGTGGGTGAATAAAGAGCTCTACTCCTGCTAGCCATGGCAATGAACTGCCTCTGAGTACCACATAAGCTCATGAATGGCCATGATCCGTAGACTCACAAATAAATCTCAAAAGAGAGCGACAAGCTGCAGAGATGCCTCTGGATCCCCAAATCACCATGTATGAAAATATGTAACTCCAGTTGTATCACCCTATTTAAAATGTCAGAATTCTTGGAGTGCAAAATATTCATTTTGTAATATACACATAAAAGTTTTCTTAAAACATTACAATTTACTTATTTTAAGTAAACAAGTAAATTACCTTCATTTTAGTTATTTATTTGCTTTTTGGCTGAGGTTTTCTTAGCGGTTTACTCTGCTCTCCTTACTCCAACAACCCTCAGAGAAACATGTGGTTCCAGGAACCAAACCCAGGCCATCCGCAGCAAGAGATGTACCCCAGCCTGCAGATTGTCTAGGAATTTTCTAGCCTCTGGCTAGCATTTCTTTGCTTTCTTTCTTTTCTTTTTTATTTATTTATTTATTTGTTTGTTTGTTTGTTTTTGCCCTCTTTTGGGGGGAGGGGTCACCCTGGCGACGCTCAGGGCTGAGTCTTGACACTACACTCAGGGATCACTCTTCGTAGTGCTCAGGGATCATGTGGGATGCCAGACCTTCAACCTGGATTGGTTGTGTGCAAGGCAAAGGCCTTCATCGCAGTAAATTAGCTCCGCAGCCCATATTTCTTTCTCTTTAGTCCTATTCCAAATGACTCCAGCCTGCTCTTTCAAACTCAGTGAAAATACTAACCACTGAAACTTGTCTGCAAGTACTAACTGGAACGTGAAATTATTGTAGTTGGTATACATATATGTCTTTACATGCTTTATTTCACATTCGGCAATGCACTTTGGTTTCTACCTGGATTTGCACTCAGGAATTACTCCTGGCGGTGCTCAGGGGAACATATGGGATGCTGGGAATCGAACCCGTGTTGGCCACGTGCTAGGCAAATGCCCTACCCTGTGTACTATCACTCCTGCCCCTGTGTTTGCATTCTTTTCTCCAAGCTGTGCTACCAA
Organism: Sorex fumeus; assembly: GCF_029834395.1. Classification (NCBI taxonomy): domain Eukaryota; kingdom Metazoa; phylum Chordata; class Mammalia; order Eulipotyphla; family Soricidae; genus Sorex; species Sorex fumeus. Next base: position 4,863,579 of record NW_026606179.1, on the reverse strand, counting down.
GCAATTTCTGGATATCAATTTTAGTTCAGGGCCTTATGTGTATGTGTACGACATGCATGTTTGCTTTATATCCAATGAGTTAGGACAGAAGCAGGCATAAGAATCTAGTCATCTTTATGAAAGTATTCTCTTACCAACAAAATGATGTATACTCCAGTATGCTCAATTTCTAGATCTCTGATAAGTTCTCTCACAGAAATAAATTCAGTCTAACCTAATATTTAATTGTTCTCTCATCAAATTCCTCAAGTCCATTACCCTGTATATTCTTTGGGTCTAGATTATGGGATCAGGGCATGGTGGAACCCCTGATGCTTCCTACTTCCTATCGGTTGGGGTCGACATACTCATCACAGAAAATTAGGGCGCTGGGTTTGATGGGTATGGTATTGGTTTGATGTGTTCCTGAAAATGATAATCAAGTCTATTGTGCATCTTGTACCTCAGTAAACATGCTGGAAAAAAAGAGAGAATGAAGAGGGCTATACATAAATAAAAAACATCAACAAGTAACCAAAGGAGAATAAGCCAGTCAATATTTTGGTCTATATTTTGCAGGTTTTTCTAATGTTAAAAGAAACCACACACCCGTATGGAAACCCCGCCCCATACCTGCCTCTCCCCACCACAAAGAAATAAGATGGTGAAAAAATGGACAATGGCATCAAGTTTAGATGAGGTCTTCCAATCACTTTGTGAAACACCCATTCTGGGAGGAGAACCAAGCAGGCATATGCCCGGGTGATATGTGAACATATATCCTTACCCTGGCCTATTCTGCTGACAGACAGAAGGGATCTGCCAGCCTCAGCTGCAGATTGGACATGTTTAGTTCCACTTCCCTTTTAAGTATAAGTAACGGTGGTCCATGGAATAGTCCCAGCCTCACCCAAAAGTTATGTTTCTTCTTCCTATACTTTTTCAAGCCTGGCATGAAATCATTCATTTAAATGGGCATCTACAGCTCCTCAAATCAATTCCAAATGTTAAAAAGTAGGGGGAGGGAATGTAGCCCACGTTAATTCATTTTAGGGGTGCAATACTGTTGAGGACTTGCCTAGATAGCCCCTGCTTGTTTTCCCTGAGAAAGGAATGAGCAGGGGAAAATTTGGCATGTGTGAGTGCCATGCCCTGGCAGTTGACTCTGTTAAGGGAGCCGAAGGGAAGGATGCACCTGATCCTCCTTGGCCAGGCTTGGAGCCAGATTCTCATTCCTGTCCTGTTTCGCTGAGATAGTTCAAGGAACTGCCCACATATGCAGCTGCAAAACAGAATAACAGGTAACCCGCTCAACATGGAACCCTTGGCTATCGAAGTGTTCACTGCATACTGTAAAAGCAAATGTGCTTTGCAGTAGAGTCTGTGTATGCTTCATACAGCCTCCCTACCCCAGTCTTTGCAGAAATCATGCCTTCTCTGGGTTACCGTTCGATTAGTCACATGTGCTGCGGCACAGTACATATTAGGGTCAGAAAATACTCAAATAACCGAAGCACATGAAAAGTCTCTGGTTCAATCCATATCAGCATATGGTCCTGCAAACACTGATGATGAAGCTCCCTATCAATTACCCAAAGCATCCTTGAAGCATCAGTGAAATAATTCCTTACTCAAATTTAAAAAGTCAGGGACTTGAGAGATAGTACAGTGGACAAGGCGATTGCCTTGCACAGGGCAAATCCAGATTCTACACCAAGTATACCCTATGGTCGCCTGAACACTGCCAGAGGCGATTGCTGATCCAGAGCTAGTGTACCAGAGCACTAACCAGTGTATGCCCCCAGCAAAAAAGTAAAATTAAAACACGCTAAGTATTTTTTAATCAGTAATAAATATGGCAAAAATTTAACTAACCTCTACATTGGTCAAGATTATCTTTATTGGACTACAAAGGAAGTTAAGTGGCAGAGAAGTCAGTGATTACATGCAGGCCTGAGTGTGATCCCAGGAATAGCTGACTGTCAGGCACCCTGTGTATGGGCTCCAAGCCTGCCCACCCAAGCACTACTGAATGATGAGGAGGACTTGGGTCTCGGTTTAGGGAGCAACCATCCCTATTCATCAAAATTTGAAAGCAAACTTGGGAAAAATGGCAGGAAGTCTTTTGTTTTGGAACTGAAGCTGCTGTATTTGCTGAAGAAACATTCTCTCCCTTCTCTCTCTCTCTCTCTCTGTCTGTGTGTGTGTCTCTGTGTGTTTGTGTGTTTGTTTATCTGAGTATAGTGTGAACTGAAAGTTTGACTTTCAAGCATCAGTGAATTTGAGAAAAGAGAGCAACTGATATGCTCCATGGCAGCGAGAAGCTTACTTGTATTTATTTTCCTGTTCTATTTGAAAATACTAAAAGATGTCTTGGCCATTTAATTGATTTAGCTCTAGTGCTTGCAGTGCACTGAAACCAAAGTCTAAGATGGTCTTTCCCATTACACACCTAAGCGTAGGAGACCTTTAAGTGAGACTTGGCTTCATGTTGGCCAGAAAGCATTCACTAGAAGTAAAGAATGTGAAGTAATTTACAACCCGGGGTGTACAAAGTTACGGTGGAGATTATCTCATCAACAGTCATGCTCCAGAGACTCATTGCGTTCTTCTATGGAAGAGAGCCTAAAATTACTCGCATGAGCCATGCCATTGGAACCCGTGCCAGGCTGTTTCTTTTGGGGAACACTGAATTGGTGCAGGTGAGTCCCCTCACCACCCCAAGGGACCCAGCCTCGATAGCCTAAAACCTCCAGAACTCAAATGACGTCATGCTCATATCTGCTCTGCACACACACGGGCTGAGACCCATTCACGAGTGAGCCTATTTCTGGACATCACCATGAATTACACCACTCATACTCCATGAGACAAACACCACGGGGTTTAAAGAAGAAGGCAATGAATCTTAGAGGGAAAGATATTTTTACATATATATATATATATTGCTCCGGCAATATATATATATGTATATATATATATGCACATCAAGTTCAACCCTTAAGAACATAACAGTAATGTCTTAGAGAAGGGCATAACAGCTGGCTCTTGGGCGAAATACAACAATCTTCCATACTCTCCTCTAAGGAAAGTTGTCTGGAGCATTTTCAGTGGTGTATTCAAAGCAAATAACACAAAATAAATTATTTGGTTCTGCTTTGGGGCAGAGGTTGTGGTGCGGGATGGAAATATTAACAAAAATGGTGGTGCAAAGGTGTAATATTGGTGAAATTGGTGTTTGATTATTAAATGAAATCAAATATTGTGCACTACTTAATAAAAATTTAAAAAACGTTTTGTTGTTACAATACAAAATAAATGATCTAGTTCCTGAAAAAAATTTTTTTGCTGGTGGGACTTCAGACAAGAAATGCATTTTCAAGAGAAGAGTCAAGGTTATTCCCAGAGAGTCAAGAGGACCCAGGGAAGAGCAGGGTTCCAGAGAGAACAAGCAGGACCCTTCCTGGGGATAAAGCACAGGGCATTATGAAGGCGGGGGCAGGGTGTGGGGTGGAAATTAGGAAGGCAGTTAGAGCAGAGGGGCCAAAGAAAGGGCCCAGGAAGGGAATGCCAAGTGGGGTGGGAGGAGATGGTGGACACAGGACTTCACACCCCTCTGGAACCCTAATGGACTCTTCCCCCTTTGTGATGCAGGTGGCCCTATATAAGGCAGAGCCACCCGCTCAAGCTCAGTTACCATAGGCAGTTTGTGGTCAGGATCATGGAGTTCGGTATTTGGACTCTGATGGTTGTGATGACACCCTGGACTGAGACTCTATGCGGCTTAGGCTCAAAGCTGATCAGTAGCGATCCCACCCCCCTTTTCCTGGACGTGTTAGGGGTGCTCTTCCTTTTCATTGTTTGCCTGGCTACAGCATCTTTCGTGGCCTTCTGTAAGAAAAAAGTTGACCAAAGTTAGGAGCCGGGACCAGTGCTTGAGCCATTGGTTGGGTGGTGGTGATTTCTATTACTTCTCACATACATGAATTTGAAACATCAATTTGTTCGGTTTAGCGCATCAGTAGATTGAGTCATCTAGGAGAATGTAGGGCCTTGTTGCCAAGGAGGACAGACTGGGTGGGAAGGGGTTCATTGAAAAGAGAATTACCTGAACTTCACTGACAGTGTGGGGTGACAGGTTCACATTTCTAAAATCCTAACTAGTGCCATCATACTAGAGTCAGCTTCCATTGAGACGTTAAGGTCTCTTCGAAGAGAAAAGTCCCACCACTACTTCCCTTGTTGGGAGGGAGACATAAACTCATCCTCCCGTCAGCCCTTCAGAAGAGTTGAGTGGGGGAGCCCTTCCCGAGAACTTGGGGTCCTGTGGGAAGGAGCACAGGAAGTACATCCCTGCCTGGCATCCCTGAAAAGGGGCCAGCTATCAACATCGAAATCCTTCTGTCGTTCCAAGGAGAAAACTGAAACACAAAATCAAAACCAAAAACAAAGCATTTCATGACATTTTAGGATGGATTTGAGGGAGAAACTCACCTCCCTGTTCCTGTGGGACTCCTATGGGTCATGTGTGGACATCAGAGCTTCAGAGAGGGGAGTACAAAAATGGATCCCAAATGATCACTGATTCTTTCCCTCCTCAGAGGCGCAAGAGAGCTAGGAAAAGCAGGAGGGTCGCGATCCTCAGAGGTGAGTCTCTGCCTTTTCCATCTGAGCTCACCCAGAGTGGCCCCTCCCTCCTCCCCTCCCTCCTGCTGAGCACGGAGCCTCCCCAAAGACCATGGCTCTGAAGGGCTCTGACAGAAGCCACATGCCTCTGAGTGTCTTTTGCCCTTTGCTGCTCCTCATTGGCTGCTGAGGCTCACGGAGAAGAGCATGCCTGGGTGCCCTTTACGGCCCTGGGTCCGTGCCACTGTGACACCTTCACTAAAAGAAGCCACTCTCCCTGGTTCCTAGGTTCGAGGTACCACTTCAGCCTGGCGGAGCTGCAGCAAATACAATCTATCCGGAATTTGCAACGGTAAGTGTGCGCCGTACTTCCAGACCCAGTATCAGGAGGGCTGTCCAGGTCTGCTTGGGAAGGGAGCCAGAGGAACAGGGATGAGAGGAAGGCCTTGGTGGAGGGAGTAGAGAGGACGGGAAGCCCTGGGGGTGATATCAGGGTAGGTGACAGACTTCAGAGCCTCTCCCAGGTGACTGGGTTCTGGTCCACACCTTGCCCTCTCCACGGCCCTCTCTTTCCTGCCTTCAGCAGCCCCATGGAGGCATACCGCGAGAACCCACAGTGGGAGCACCTGCTGTGCATCAGCCCTTTCTACAGGGTCTGCAGGGACAAGGTCATCCTGGTTCCTCCAGCAGCTCCCGACCAGGCTCCTCACTCTGGCTCTCTCCCACCATCCACCATCCCAATGGCCTGTCCCGGCCCTGTCGCCTCTGCAGCCCATCCAGGAAAGCCAGCGTGTGTTCCCCTGGCCTGCACTGTCCTCTCCACTTGATCCAGGCTGCCTGGTCTGGCCTTCACCCCACTCTGCGACCTGCAGTCCCCTTCCCCACTCTATCACCCAGGCCTACCACAAGAGCGTGGCAGAAGTCCCTCTGTACTCCTGTTTCACCACCTCCTCTCCGCCCCTCTCCTTCTATTTATCCCTCCTCTCTCATCTCTTCTGGTAGCGCAGAGAAGGAGAAACCTCCTGAAGTACCCCACGCTAATGTCTGGGCCCCAAAACCTCCTTCCCTCTGAGACCCTTGGCCACACCACAGACCTTTGTTCCTTCCCTGTGTGTGCCTCTGGTCCTCCACATCGAAGAGGGTTAAATTGTCCCCCAGAACCTTCCAGGAGACAAAAGGTGGCCCCCCACATTGCTAGTGTGGACACAGAGATTGAGTCCAGTGTCTCACAGGGACAGAGGCAGCAGGGGAGGTGCAGGGAGCAGGGCATGTCCCTGGCCATGGCTGCAGTGGCCTTCCAGACCACTGGCCCTCCCGTGGGTACCGTTCCCCCTACCTGCTACTCAGAGGCCAGGACCCTCTATGGGCAGCAGGATACAGAGCCATGTGCCCTCAGCCCATCTCCCCAATCAGTTGACACTCAACACACTCAGTCTAGCCGCTCCTGCCTATTCTTAAACTTCCATTGGAAGATCAGGAGCCCCCGGCGCTTATTCCAAAGGAGACAGTCGCCAAGAGTGGGCCACTTCATGAGAGCCCTGAGGTGCTGTGTGCCCTGCCTCCGTGTCCAGAAAGACATGTGAAAACAGGCTGACAGTGAATGATTCCAAGGACAAACACCCCCCCCCACCCCGGAACCCCCTGGTCCTCCTTCACTGTGTCTCATAGGGAGCCATTGTCCCACCCAGATACCACCTACTGGGCACCAACTCCTTCCCACTCTCCCCAGGGCCATCAGAGGCAGGAATGTGTACCCTCAGGCCCATTGTTCCTGTATTCTTACCCATTAAATTATTTAGAATCCTGCTGTGATGTCTGTCTGCTGTGTTGGAGCTGGAGTTGAGGGACTGAAGGAGTTTGTTCAGCTCTGAGAAAAGTGCCCTGGAGTTTGTGGGAACAGGAGGAACCATGTGCTGCCTGCCCAGGTTTCCTCTGAGAGCAGCTGTAGGCCTTAGTGTTCCCAAGAACCACAGCAGCCTGACTCTCCCCCTCTGGAGGCTTCCTGGCCTTCCAGATATGGGGTTGAGGTCCCCGAAAAGAATCAAGGACCTGTAGCTCTCATAAAAATAATTGCAAGAATGAGAGTCCTTCTTGGTATTTAGAGATAAGTGATTAGGGGTTCTCACCCAAATGAAGCCTAAATGCAGGGTTTGAGACACCTGGCACTTTCCTGGGAACCTGAGCTGGTTGGGGAAGGGACCCTGATGTGTTTGAGGCGGAAACCCAGACCTGGTTTGGTGGAACCCTGACCTGGGGGGACGGTGACCTGGGGGGAGTCTGACCTGGAGGGTCCCTGGCCTGGTTAAGAGGGATCCTGACCGGGGGGACCCTTACCTGTTTGGAGGAACCCAGATCTGGAGGGACCCTAACCTGGTTTGGAGGGACCCTGACCTGGGAGGACCCAAGAATCAGCTGAGCTGCCGCATCCCACGCTGTGCAATGTCATTTAAACTTGACCCTGAAATTGCCCCCACCCCCAGGAAAGGCTCCTATCAAGTGTTTTTCTTCTCCACATCTGGTGCCCAGACTTCTTGGGGGTTAATCATTTTGAGGACAGAAGCATTTAGCTGAGCAGTAGTAGAGGTGAGATCTCTCACAGGGGTGAGATCAGCTGAGAGAAAGGGCACACTCCCAGAGGTGTGTGGGACATGAGAAAACTGGGCAGGGGGAAGAAGGGCCTTGTGGTGGGACAGAAGTTTGTATAAACATGGAGGGTTGACCTGTAACGTCAGCCTACTGGTTTCTTAGACAAGGACTTAATGGCTCCATGGAGAAATGCAATCTTCACTTTCTTCTCTGGAAACATCCTTGGATCATTCTGTTAGCAAAAGTTCACTAACAAGCAGTATTAAATTATTGTGGGCCTATAGGGGGCAAGCTAAAGGGGTTGTTGGGAAAATTGAGAAGGTGTGATGGTTGTGGGGTTGGTGTTGGAATATTGAATGCCTGTGACAGATCATCATGAACGACTTTGTAAAGCACAGTGTTCATGCAATGTCTAAGGGGAAAATAAATAAGTAAGTTTTAAAAAGAAAAAGGACGTTGCCTGTGCCCTCACCCTCCCCTGGTGCCCAGGCACTGCCACCAGGCACTGCTACGCTGAGGCTCATGGGACTCTGCACAGCCCCTGCCTTCCCAGTCTGAGGGCGTGTGAGCACAAAAGCCAGAACTGCGGGGATGCTGTCTGGCTTGGCCCCCGCCTCTTTGTGCAAGTTTGTCTAGGTCCTTTCTCTAAATCCGCACTTGTTACACAGCACTCTTTCTCTTTTGTTCGTTCTTTTGGAAAATGTTTTCTATGTGCTTCCTATGTTTCTTAGGGATCAATTGATCTACTTATGTGTGTGTTGATCCTTCACTTTCTCTCTTCTGTTAAAAGACATTTTTTGAGTGACTTATGAGCTATAAGTTAAGCATTTTATTTTCACTAATTTTAAAATATTGTATTCCTCACCCTGCTGCCCTCATGGGTTATTCTTGGTTCTGTGCTAAACGACAACCCGTGGGGCCATAAGTGGTGCCAAGACTGAACCCTGGTTCACCACGTGCTTCCTAGATCCTTTATTTCTGCATTGATTCTCAGCTCTCTAGTACTTTCTAGTTTAAGTTGGCTAAGCGAAAAAAAAAAATCTCAAATCCCAGCAGTTTTCTGCAGAGTCTCTCCAGACAAAGTTATCTAAACTTTTAGAATTGCAGGAACGCTGAGAGCGAGATTGGCCACACAACATCTTATGCTATTCACAAAAGCAATACAAAATAAATTGTTTATCATTGCCTTTTTGGCAGGTTTTAGTGGTGGCAGGAAACTTCCAAATAATAATGGTAGGAGTGATGTCGAAATATTGAATGTCTTCAAAGTAGAGAGAGAGAGAGTATTGCAGAAATTGTCTGCCACACAGACATGAGAAGGATTGGGATGGGGGGAGGGGAGATACTGGGGATATTGGTGGTGGAAAATATGCACTGGTGGAGGGGTGGGTGTTTTATCATTATATGTCCAAAACTCAAACATGAAAGTTTTGTAACTATCTCATGATTGACTCAATTAGAAAGAGAGAGAGAGAGAGAGAGAGAGAGAGAGAGAGAGAGAGAGAGAGAGAGCTGTGCTAACAGGTATTGAGGTGCACCTAACTTTATGACAACCGTTTATCACATAATTACTAAACCTCTGTGCTAGGCACTGACCATGGTCCCGAGAATCCAATCATGACCATCACTTGGACCCATCCAGGGGACAGAAAAGACAATTGAGAAAATTCAAAATGAGGGAAGTCTGAAGGAGATTCCTCAATACTGGATTTCCATACTATCAACATTTCACTGACTAATGCTACTGTCTGTGACCCTTAGAAATTTGTGCCCAAATACAATCCATAGTTTGGAAGATGATTTCAGCATTTCCTAGGGGAGGAGAGAGAGAGAAAGAGAGAGAGCGAGAAGTCTAGGAGAGCATACCATAAGGAAGGAAAATTACACACATGCGCTATGAGGTGATTAAAGAGCAGAATGTGCCTTCCCTTGACATTTCTTCATTCTTAGGGTGGTCATCCCAAAAGAACCTGCCCTCTGTTCATGCAAAGCATGCGGTCCACCTAGTAAGCTCTCTTGGCTTAATCACTTGATCTCTCTCTCTCTCACTCTCTCTCTTTCTCTCTCTCTCTCTCTCTCTCTCTCTCTCTCTCTCTCTCTCTCTCTCTCTCTCTCTCTCTCCCTCTGTCTCTCATACTTTAGGTCATACCAGGCATTGTTCAGACCTCCTGAATCTGTGCTGAAGGATCATTCATGGTAGGGTATGGGGAGCACATGCAATGCAGCTGATAAAACCTGGCTCAGGTGCATGCAAGGTCAGCACCTTAGCCCTGTACTATCTCTTGACTTTTAACTTTTGACTCTCCCTCACTTTTGAAGGGAATAAACTAGCAGTTTTCCAAAGAATTCCTCAGACTCCCATCAAAATTGGAGTTGAGGCCATTCAGAGTAAAACTCTTCTTTGAGGGAAGATAGAAATATTTGAGTTGGTGTCAAAGAACTTTTACCAAACCGTTGAGGATTTTTCTCTGTGTTCCAAATGACCACAGAAAAAGTATCCATTTCTGGTAAAGTATTTCTTTACTTTTTTTTCCTTTTTGAGTCACACCTGGTGATGCACAGGGGATACTCCTGGCTCTGCAGTCAGGAATTAGTCCTGGCAGTGCACAGAGGACCATATGGTCTGCTGGGAATCGAACCCAGTTGGCCCTATCCACTGTACTATCTCTCCAGCCCCAGTTCCATTATTTCTTTTTGCTTTTTTTTTTCTTTTGGACCACACCCTGTGGCACTCTGAACTTATTCCATGCCTCAGGGTTCACTCCCAGTGTGCTCCCAGAACTTTATGATACACTGGGACCAGCTGTAGTGGGCATCCTTGAAGACAAGGGTGTTATCCACTGTACTATCTCTGCTGCCCCAAGGGCAGAGGCCTCAGCACCCTGCGAAGCTCCTCCTGCAGGAGGAGCCCGGCCCCCTCAAAGCAGCATCAGCACATTGGCTGCCGACCCAGGAGATGCTTGGGGCGTCCGTGTTGACTGAACATGGCCTCTCCCCTCCTGAGGGGTGGTAGCAAAGGCTGGACAGCTGGTCACATCCATGTGTTCTGTGGCTTTCCTCGTATCTCGATGAAACGCAGACCCCGCAGAGACCCTCTCTGCACTATATTCTATACACATACACACGAATGCATCCAGGATTTTAATTTTCAGGTATGGTGAGATGAACAGATCAGGAGACAGCTGTCAGCATTAGCAGCTGTCCTAAAGGCCGGGAGCATGCCAGCACACTTGAAGCCCAGGGGGTTCGTCAGGAGGCAGGAGTGTGCAGGGACGTTGTTGGCGAGGACTCTCTGTGTTTGCAGGGAGAGAGATTTGAGGCAGCAGAAAGAGACTTAGGATGGGCCAGGCTGAATAGTTTCAGCAGGCTTCATGACACAAACGCATCCCCCGGTGCTGGGACCTGTGCTGCAGCTGATATAAAGCAGAGAAGAATATTCCAGAAAGCAGGAATGTGCAAGAGGAGGGGACAGACTTGATTGGTTGGTTTGTCTATCCAAGGCTCCTGTTTCCTGTTGCTAGGCACTAGCCAACCCTCCAGGCCCAGCAGGTCCCAGGAATCACATCTCCATAGTGTACAGAAAATCAAGAAACAGTCAAGGGGTTGACACTTTTGGAAGAGGCTGGGGACTGGGGCCTCCAGGTCAGCTGCTGTCCCAACCCCAATAACATGGCCCCTCACAGTGTACCCCATAGACCCCCGGAGGGCACCCTCTTGAGCTTGAGAAGAAAGCAGTGTTGTGTGTATCTGCTCGGATGTCATTTGTGTGCAGGCTCTTAGCGACTGTCTGTGATGGGTCAGCACACACAGTGACCGAGGTTCGGTGATGAACCATAGGTGGTGACAGCAGCACCAACTTTGTATTTCTGATTTGTGGGACCAGGGAGCCTTCTATCTCCCGGCTGCCCCTGCCCTGTTCCTCACCCACACAGAATCTCTTGGGGTGAGGGGCAAGGAGTCAGCACTGATTTTGACTCAGCTGTTGGGACCCCAGGGGGCAAAAATTTTGTGTTAGATGTGCCCACAAGAATTGGGGCAGAAACCTGAGAAGCAAGGCCAGCTAGCCTAGGCCAGACTGAGTGTGTTGAGTGTCAACTGCTTGGGGAGATGGGCTGAGGGCACACGGCTCTGTATGGTGCTGCCCATCGAGGATCCTGGCCTCTGAGTACCAGGGAGTGGGGACTGCGTTAACAGGAGGGGCAGTGGTCAGGGAGGCCTCTGCAGCCATGGCCAGGGAGGTGCCAAGTTCCCTGCCCCTCCCCTGCTGCCTCTGCCCCTGTAAGACACTGGGCTCCTTCTTCGTGTCCAAGCCAGCAGCGTGGTGGGCCACCTTTTGTTTACTTGAAGGTTCTGGGGGATGATTTACTTGCCTGCCATGTGGAGGACCAGAGGCACACACAGGAAAAGGACAGAGATCTGCGGTGTGGCCAAGGGTCTCAGAGGGAGGGAGGGGTTGGAGCCCAGACAATGGCGTGGGGTACTTCAGGAGGTTTCTCCTTCTCTGCACTCCCAGGAGAGCTGAGAGAGGAGGGATGAGGAGGAGGGGGGCCGAGAGGAGGTGTTGGAGCAGGAGTACAGAGGGACTTCTGCCAGACTCTTGTGGTGGGCCGGGGTGATGGAGTTTGGAAGGGGACTGCAGGCTGCAGAGTGGGGTGAGGGCCAGACCCAGGAGCCTGGAGCGAGCAGAGAGGACACTGCAGGTCAGGGGAATCCACGCTGGCTTTCCTGAATGGGCTGCAGAGGTGACGGGACCTGGACTGGGCATTGGGATCGTGGATGGCGGGAGAGAGGCAGAGGGATCAGCCTGGTTGGGAGCGGTGGGCCGTGCGGATGAGCTAGGATGACCTTGTTCCTGCAGACCCTGCAGGAAGGGCTGATGCATAGCAGGTGCTCCCAATGTGGGGCCTCACGGTATGCCTCCAGGGGACTGCTGAAGGCAGGGAAGAGAGGGCCATGGAGAGGCAGAGTGAGGACAAGAAGCCAGTCACCTGGGAGAGCCTCTGAAGTCTGTCCCCTACCCTGTTATCACCCCCAGGGCTTCCCGTCCTGTCTACACCCTCCCCCAAGGCCTTCCTCTCATCCCTGTTCCTCTGGCTCCCCTCCCCAGGCAGACCTGGGCAGCCCTCCAGATGCTGGGTCTGGAAGGACGGCACACACATACCTTTGCAAATTCCGGATAGATTGTATTTGCTGCAGCTCCGCCAGGCTGAAGTGGTAACTCTCACCTAGGAGCCTGGAAGAGTGGCTTTTAGTAGTGAAGGTCTCACAGTGGCACAGACACGGCTGTGGAGGACACCCAGGCATGCTCTTCTCTGCGAGCCTGAGCAGGCGACGAGGAGCATCAAAGGGCAAAAGACGCTCAGAGGCATGTGGCTTCTGTCGGAGCCCTTCAGAGCCATGGTCTCTGGTGAATCTCGAGCGCAGCAGGAGGGTGGGGAGGAGGGAAGGGTCACTCTGGGTGAGCTCAGATGGAAAAGGCAGAGACTCACCTCTCAGAATCGAGACCCTCCTGCTTTTCCTAGCTCTCTTGCGCCTCTGAGGAGAGAAAGAATCAGTGATCATTTGGGATCCACTTTTGGACTCCCCTCTCTGAAGCTCTGATGTTCACACATGACCCGTCAGAGTCCCACAGGAACAGAGAGGTGAGTTTCTCCCTCAAATCCATCCTAAAATGTCATGAAATGCTGTGTTTTTGGTTTTGATTTTGTGTTTCCAGTTTTCTCCTGGGAATGACACAAGGATTTCGATGTTGATAGCTGGCCCCTTTTCAGGGATGCCAGGCAGGGATGTATTTCCTATGCTCCGTCCCACAGGACCCCAAGTTCTGGGGAAGGGCTCCCCCATTCCAATCTCCCGAACGGTTGACGAGAGGATGAGTTTATGTCTCCCTCCCACCCAGGGAACTCGTTGTGGGACTTTTCTTTTCAAAGAGACCTTAACATCTCAATGGAAGCTGTCTCTAGTATGATGGCACTATTTGGGATTTGAGTAATGGGAACCTGTTACCCCACACCATCTGTGAAGTTCAGGTAATTCTCTCTACAATAAACCCCGTCCCACCCAGTCTGTCCTCCTTGGCAACTAGGCCCTACTTTCTCCTAGATGACCCAATCTACTGATGCGCTAAACCAAAGAAATTCATGTTTGAAATTCATGTGTGTGAGAAGTAATAGAAATCACCACCACCATCCAATGGCTCAAGCACTGGTCCCGGCTACTACCTTTTGGTCAACTTTTTTCTTACAGAAGGCCAGGAAGGATGCTTTTGCCAGGCAAACACTGAAAAGGAAGAGCACCCCTAACACCCCCAGGAAAAGGGGGTGAGATTGCTACTGATCAGCTTTGAGCCTAAGCCCCATAGAGTCTCAGTCCAGGGTGTCATCACAAACATCAGAGTCCATATACCAAACTCCATGATCCTGACCACAAGCTGCCTAAGGCAACTGAGCGTGAGCGGATGGCTCTGCCTTATATAGGGCCGCCTGCATCACAAATGGGGAAGAGTCCATTAGGGTTCCAGAGGGGTGTGAAGTCCTGTGTCCACCATCTCCCCCCACCCCACTTGGCCTTCCCTTCCTGGGCCCTTTCTTTGGCCCCTCTGCTCTAACTGCCTTCCTATTTTCACCCCACACCCCGCCCCCGCCTTCATTCTCCCCTGTGCTTTATCCCCAGGAAGGGTCCTGCTTGTTCTCTCTGGAACCCTGCTCTTCCCTGGGTCCTCTTGACTCTCTGGGAATAACCTTGACTCTTCTCTTGAAAATGCATTTCTTGTCTGAAATCCCACCAGCAAAAAAATTTTTTCAGGATCTAGATCATTTATTTTGTATTGTAACAAAGAAACGTTTTTCAAATTTTTATCAAGTAGTGCACAATATTTGATTTCATTTAATAATCGAACACAAATCCACCAACATTACACCTTGGCACCACCATAATATTTCCATCCCTCACGGCAACCTCTGTCCCAAAGCAGAACCAAATAATTTATTTTGTATTATTTGTTATGAATACACCACTGAAAATGCTCCAGAGAACTTTCCTTAGAGTGTGGAAGATTGTTGTATTTCACCCTGGAGCCAGCTGTTATGCCCTTGTCTAAGAGATTACTGTTATGCTGTTCAGGGTTGAACATGATGTGCATATATATATATATATATATATATATATATATATATATCTGTAAGAATATATTTCCCTCTAAGATTCTTCGTGGTGTGCTACTCTTGGAGTATGAGTGGTGTGATTTATGGTGATGTCCAGAAATAGGCTCACTCGTGGATGGGTCTCAGCCCGTGTGTGTGCAGAGCAGATATGAACATGACGTCATTTGGGTTCTGGAGGTTTTAGGCTATTGACGCTGGATCCCTTGGGGTGGTGAGGGGCCTCACTTACCCCATTTCAGTGTTTCCCAAACGTATCAGCCTGGCAGGGTTCCAATGGCATGGCTCATGCGAGTAATTTTATGCTCTCTTCCATAGAAAAGGGCAATGAGTCTCTGGAGCATGACTGTTGATGAGATAATCTCCACCGTAACTTTGTACACCCCGGGTTGTAAATTACTTCACATTCTTTACTTCTAGGGAATGCTTTCTGGCCAACATGAAGCCAAGTCTCACTTAAAGGTCTCCTACGCTTAGGTGTGTAATGGGAAAGACCGTCTTAGACTTTGGTTTCAGTGCACTTCAAGCACTAGAGCTAAATCAATTAAATGGCCAAGACATCTTTTAGTATTTTCAAATTGAACAGGAAAGTAAATACAAGTAAGCTTCTCGCTGCCATGGAGCATATCAGTTGCTCTCTTTTCTCAAATTCACTGATGCTTAAAAGTCAAACTTTTAGTTCACACTGTACTCAGATAAACACACACACAAACACACAGAGACACACACAGAGAGAGAGAGAGAGAGAGAGAGAGAGAGAGAGAGAGAGAGAGAGAGAGAGAGGTGGGGGGGAGAGAGTGTTTCTTCAGCAAATACAGCAGCTTCAGTTACAGAACAAAAGACCTCCTGCCATTTTTCCAAAGTTTGATTTCAAATTTTGATGAATAGGGATGGTTCTCCCTAAACTGGGACCCAAGTATTCCTCATCATCCAGGAGTGCTCGGGTGGGCGGGCTTGGAGCCCATACACAGGGTGCCTGACAGTCAGCCATTCCTGGCATCACACTCAGGCCTGCATGTACTCTGCCTGTTTTCTGCCACTTGACTTCCTTTGTAGTACAACAAAGACAATCTTGACCAAAGTAGAGGTTAGTTAAATTTTTTGCCATATTTATTACTAATTTAAAAAATACTTAGCGTGTTTTAATTTTACTTTTTTGCTGGGGGCATACACTGCTTGGTGCTCTGGTACACTGGCTCTGGATCAGCAATCACTCCTGGCAGTGTTCAGGCGACCATAGGGTATACTTGGTGTAGAATCTGGATTTGCCCTGTGCAAGGCAATCGCCTTGTCCACTGTACTATCTCTCTAGTCCCTGATTTTTTTTAATTTGAGTAAGAAGTTATTTTAGTGATGCTTGAAGGCTGCTTTGGGTAATTGATAGGGAGCTTCGTCATCAGTGTTTGCAGGACCACATGGTGATATGGATTGAACCAGAGACTTTTCATGTGCTTAGGTTATTTGATTATTTTCTGACCCTAATATGTACTGTGCCTCAGCATACGTGGCCAGTCGAACGGTAACCCAGAGAAGGCATGATTTCTGCAAAGACTGGGGTAGGGAGTACTGTATGAAGCATACAGGGACTCTACTGCAAAGCACATTTGCTTTTACAGTATGCAGTGAATACTTCGTGGGAAAGCTAAGGGTTCCAACTTGAGCGGGCTACGCTGTTACTCTGTTTTGCAGCTGCATATGTGGGCAGTTCCTTGAACTTTCTCAGCGAAACAGGACAGGAATGAGAATGTGGCTCCAAGCCTGGCCAAGGAGGGTCAGGTGCAGCCTTCCCTTCGGCTCCCTTAACAGAGTCAACTGCCAGGGCATGGCACTCACACATGCCAACTTTTTCCCTGCTCATTCCCTTCTCAGGGAAAACAAGCAGGGGCTACCTAGGCCAGTCCCCAACAGTATTGCACACTTAAAAATGAATTAAAGTGGGCTACATTCCCACTCCAACTTTTAAACATTTGGAATTGATTTGAGGAGCTGTAGGCGCCCATTTAAATGGAGTATTTCATGCCTGGATAGAAAAAGTATAGGAAGAAGGAACATAACTTTTGGGTGATCCTGGGACTATTCCATGGACCACCGTGGCTTATACTTAAAAGGGAAGTGGAACCAAACATGTCCAATCTGCAGCTGAGGTTGCTAGATCCCTTCTGTCTCTCATCAGAATAGCCCAGGCTGAGGATATATGTTCACATATCACCCGGGGATATGCCTGGTTGGTTCTCCTCCCAGAGTGTGTATTTCACAAAGTGATTGGAAGATCTCATCTAAACCTGATGCCATTGTCCATTTTTCCACCATCCTATTTCTTTGTGGTGTGGAGAGGCAGGTATAGGGCAGGGGTGCCATACGGGTGTGTGGTTTCTTTTAACATTAGAAAATGCTGCAAAATATAGACCAAAATATTGACTGGCTTATTCTCCTTTGGTTACTTGTTGATGTTTTATATTTATGTATAACACTCTTCATTCTCTCTTTTTTTTTCAGCATGTTTACTGAGGTACAAGTTGCACAATAGACTTGATCATCATATTCATGAAAACATCACACCAATACCATACCCATCAAACCCTGCGCCCTAATTTTCTGTGATGAGTAATTCAACCCCAACCAATGGAAGTGTGAAGCATCAGGGGTTCTGCTATGCCCTGATCCCATAATCTAGACCCAAAGAATATACAGGGTAATGGATTTGAGGAATTTGATGAGAGAAGAACTAAGTATTAGGTTAGACTGAATTTATTTCTGTGGGAGAACTTATCAGAGATCTAGAAATTGAGCATACCGGAGTATAAATCATTTACTTGGTAAAAGAATATTTTCATAAAGATGACTAGATTCTTATGCCTGCTTCTCCTAACTCATTGCATATAAAGCAAACATGCATGTCATACACATACACATAAGGCCCTGAACTAAAATTGACATTCAGAAATTGCTTGATAGCACAGCTTGGAGAATAGCATGCAAAGACAGGCGCTGGAGCGATAGTACACCGGGTAGAGCGTTTGCCTAGCACGTGGCCAACGCGGGTTCGATTCCCAGCATCCCATATGGTCCCCTGAGTACCTCCAGGAGTAATTTCTGAGTGCAAATCCAGGTGGAAACCAATGTGCATTGCCGAATGTGAAAAAAAAAGCATGTAAAGACATATATGTATACCAACTACAATAATTTCACGTTCCAGTTAGTACATGCAGACAAGTTTCAGTGGTTAGTATTTTCACTGAGTTTGAAAGAGCAGGCTGGAGTCATTTGGAATAGGACTAAAGAGAAAGAAATACGGGCTGCGGAGCTAAAGTACTGCGATGAAGGCCTTTGCCTTGCACACAACCAATCCAGGTTCAAGGTCTGGCATCCCACATGATCCCTGAGCTCTACGAGGAGTGATCCCTGAGTGCAGTGTCAGAACTCAGCCCTGAGCATCGCCAGGGTAACCTCTCCTCCCCAAAGAGGGCAAAAATAAATAAATAAATAAATAAATGTAAAAAAAAGAAAGAAAGCAAAGAAATGCTGGCCAGAGGCTAGAAAATTCCTACACGCTCTGCAGGCTGGGGTACATCTCTTGCCTGCGGAATTCCTCGGTTTCTTTCTTGGAACCACATGTTTCTCTGAGGGTTGTTGGAATAAGGAGAGCAGAGTAAACCGCTAAGAAAACCTCAGCCAAAAAGCAAATAAATAACTACAATGAAGATAATTTACTTATTTACTTAAAATTAGTAAATTGTAATGTTTTAAGAAAACATTTATATGTATATTACAAAATGTATATTTTGCACTTCAAGAATTCTGACATTTTACATAGGGTGATACAGCTGGAGTTACATATTTTAATACATGGTGATTTGGGGATCCAGAGGCATCTCTGCAGCTTGTTGCTCTCTTTTGAGATTTATTTGTGAGTCGATGGATCATGGCCATTCATGAGCTTATATGGCATGGCATTTCATGGCCATGGCTAGCAGGAATAGACCTCTTTATTCACCCACCTAAGATTGCTGCCTGAAGTAATACACTTTTGTTCATCGTTTTCTTCTTCCCAGATTCCATCAGAATTCCATCAGAATTTTATTTACATAAGATTATTCACATTAATTGATTACATTCAATATTTCAACACCAATCCAAACCCCTTTATTACATCCCATTACCATCATTTTGAATTATCCCACCACCATAAAAAGCTGTCTGCCAGAGGCAGATGCTAGATAATTTATTTTCTATTGCTTATTCGCAATATCATGAGAGGTTTCACGGCTGATTAAGCGGCTGACTGCCTCTAACATTCTAAAATTGTAAATGGTTGGGGTCCAGAGACATCTCTGTAGGGAGCGATCCATTATGAGATTCATTTGGGATTCTCTGGATCAAGGCCATTGATGCACTGAGGTGGAGCGCAGATCATGGGCATGACAGCCAGAACCCAAACCCAAAGGGGAGACAGGAAAAGACACCAATCTCTGCTGCCGCCACATGGCATTCAGTCTTAGTCCCTGAACCTATCTGGGTTTGGCTTCTGGAAGACCATGGCCACCAGGGTTGCATCTGGAGTGGGCGGTGAGGGAACACCTGCTCCATCTGAAGTGCTCCAGTGGATTTGGCTCAGAACGGGATCCAGAGTGATCTCGGTGAACTGTTGTCTTCTAGTAATTCTAAATGCTCTAGTAATTCTAAAATTTAGAATACGATTATACAGCGGATTCACTCTTGGGTGAGGCCAATGTCGATCTCTTCTGGGAGCTTTATTTCTGAGTCTCTGGATCATGGCTGTTGATGAGATTATATGGCACCAGGGGGCAGTGTGTGGGTTTACTGCCAAGCTACTGGTAACTTTGGGATATTGGGGGAGGATGCCCATTCCTGCTCACAAGGAGCTTGGAAGTTTCAGCCACAGGTCCCGCATACCTGTGTTTTTCTGATGATTCCCTGAGGGGTGAAGCTCATCTGAACCTATGGAGAGTTGCCATGAGCAAGGCGGCAGTCAGGCTTTGGAGGTTTTCGGCTACTGGGTCTCTTAGGGGCAGGCAGGGAACCTCTTAAAAGCTCCCCCCCCCCAAAGTTGCCCCAGTGAAGACAGCCTTGTGGAAGCTCAGGATATTTGTTACATTTCTACAACAACCAGCTTTATCAAAGGTCAAACTCTCCATTCACCTCACTTAGACATCTGTGAACTCCAAGGGGAGAGTAAAGGTAAAGGTAAAGGCCCTCCCATTGTTCATCGATTAGCTCGAGCATGCCCAGTAACGTCTCCATGGAGAATAAGCACTCATTTCCAGCAACCCCACTCCCACCCCTGTCTGTGATTTTACCATTGAAGAAACTTAATCCCTGTTGGATATAGAGCTTTCCACAGTCACAATTTCCCTTGCATAGGTCACCAAGGAAAATCACCTAGGCTCACAACTGGAAAGAAACTTCAGAGTGTGTTTGAGATGCCTCAAGAAGCATCTAGATATCAAATATGGGAACGCAAAATATCCAGAGAAAATGGATTACAATAAATGGTGCCAACTTACTGTCCAAGACCAGAGCAGCACTTCAGAAAATTCAAATTCACAGGGAGTGACCCAGGGAAAGGACTCAGTCTCTGGAATGAAGGCAGAAAACTCTGATTCCTCCTGTTCTTTGGCACAATGTCCCATTTATGAACAAATAAGGTGCAGCTGGACAAATGACTCAAATAATTCTATGCATATACAAAGAGTCCTTGTTAACAATTGTGACTGGGAAGTATCAGTAGCGTGGGCTGAAAATGCTCTGTCCAGAAGAGAATGCGAGGTATTAAAGTAGGAATACCTAGACATCCCGTGAGCCTTAATTATAAAAATAATGACAGGGAAGGAAATGAATTGAGCGGGGAATTATGAACCAAGTGGGAGGTAACAGGGACAGGGGTATTCTGATGGTGGGATGCATGTATATAGCTAAAACAATGAAACAAACAGTTTGTGAGCATGAGACCCAAACTACAACAACCGCACTTGAATATGTGCCTATGGAGGGGCCGGAGCTATAGTATGGTGAGTAGTTCATTATCGTGCACTGCAGTCAACCCCTGTTTGATCTCTGGCACCACATATGGTGGCCCGAATTTGCCAGGAGTCATTCGTGATTGAAGAGCCCTGAGCGCCTCTGTGTGTGGCTCAAAAATTTATGAGTCTGGTCAAGGAGCAGGTTGGTGGGAGAGAGGGAACCTGGAACACTGGTGAATGGACGCTGATAACAGTGGTGACATTGGTGTTGGAACACTGAATGCTAGAACTCCATGATGAGCAAGTTTTAAATCATGGTGCTTGATAAAACAATAAAATAAAATATATCGCCTCATCTCAGCTGATACTAGCCTCCTACTTGCTCCTTTGCCTTCTCAAATAAATGTTGACTTTAATTATTTCATGCTTATGATGAAATCCTTCGTGAGGAGCACAAGAATCAAGGAAGATCCCTCATATTTTATCAGCTGATGAGAGAGAATCAGTTTTAGTGGCAACAGGCATCAGTGGGCAAAATAAGCCCACACCTCCTCCTCCACACACTGCTGTCCATTACCCTGCCTCACTCTGACACACACCTCCCTAAGTGAGCAGGCCCACTGATGTGTTGTGACCCGTCCTGAACAACAGAAGCACCAAAAGCAAGTCCTCCTGTGTCTCCCAGAGTGTATTGCTGAACTGAAAGCTGGAGTACAGCTGAAGAGGGCTGCCCTTAGGGAGATCTTCAGGAAGTCTGGTGCAAAACTGTTTGATCTCCTTTGCTAATAATCCTGCACATTTGGCCATCAGGTTTGATGGCGTTTCATTCCAATCTTCACTAACGCGCTCCAATATTCCTGTATCATTCACTCACTTCATCACTTGACTTTCCGTTAATCGTTGATTTGCTTGAGTTGGCGCCAGTAACGTCTCCATTTGTTCCGGTCACGTGCTAGTGTAGACCAGTGGTGTCTTAGGAACACGAAGAGCCTGAAACCGATCGTTCATGATATTGATGATGAAGTCTGACTATCTGGTAGGTGGGCGGCCACGCGGTCTTTGAGCTCCCGTGGAACCCAGTCGGTAACGGCTCTAGTCCAGTGGTCGTCTCTGAATCTCATTATGTGACCAGCCCATCTGATTTTGGGAGCCTTGGCAAAGGAGACAGCATCCTTGATTCTTGATAGTTGACAGAGGTAGGGAACCAGGATTCTTATGCTCATTTGAGTGAAATGTGATACTCCAAGCATAGCTCTTTCAATTCCTCTTTGGGAGACCAGAATAGCATTCTCATCCTGTTTGCATAAGGCCCAGGTTTCTAAGCTTATGTTAATGCAGGAAGAACAGTGGAATCAAAGAGATTTGCCTGGAGCCAGAGGGTCTTTGTCCTCTTAGCTATTTCTTTGATGCTCTTAAAGGCATTCCAAGCTGCTCTCTTCCTCCTGAGCAACTTAGGTGTCAGGTCATTTATCATGTTGATTTCTCTACCTAGCTAAACATAAGTGTTGCATTTGGAGATGGTCCTTTCCTTGAGAGGGAATGGAGAGTCAGGAACAAGGCTGTTTCTCATAAACATTGTCTTCATAAGATTCAGCTGGAGTCCGACCGTTCCACACTCATGGTCAAAGTCGGCCAGCATTTGTTCCGCTTGGCTAATGTTTGGTGTTATTAGAACAATGACATCAGTAAAGCGGAGGTGGTATAGTTGCCGACAATCTATCTTCACTCCCATTCCTTCCCATTCCAGTCGTCGCATGATGTTCTCGAGGGTGGCACTGAAGACTTTCGGTGAAATGGTATCACCCTGCCGCACCCCTCTCTTGACATCAATGATTACGTTTTTGTACAATGGTGAGATCCTGGTAGTGAATCCATAATACAGCTCACAGAGGATCCTGATGTATTGAGTATGAATGCCCTGATTGGCTAGGGCTTCAATGACTGCTTCTGTTTCAACAGAATCGAAGGCCTTCTTTAAATCAATGAACGTTAGACAGAGCGGCATCTTGAACTCCCGAGAAACCTCAATGAGCTTGGTTATCGTGTGGATATGGTCGATGGTGCTAAATCCTTTGTGGAACCAGGCTTGCTCACATGGTTGTCCTTCATCTAGTGTTCTGCCAATCCTATTCAGGATGACTCGAGTGAACAGCTTGTAGATGACAGACAATGGGCAGATCGGGCAATAGTTGCCTATGTCATGGATGTCTCCCTTCTTGTACAGTAGTATGGTCCTGCTGGTTTTCCATTGGGATGGAACCTTGCATTCAGACAGGTAGCTTGTGAAGAGCCGAGCCAGCATATTGATGAGTACTGATGGCAGGTTCTCCAGGTGTTCAGGTCTGACCTTTCTGGGCCAGTTTCACTCACTACACATCTAATAAAGTACGATTATACAAGATTTTATACAGAATTCACAGAAACCCAAACCAAACCTTATAACTTAATAAGGAAAGAAGCTGAGAAGACATTTCTCAAAAGACCACATTTAGAGGATCACTAAGTATACAAAAATGTAGTCACCATCACTGAGGAAAATGCTTATAAAAACCATGAAAAAATAACTCTCTCACATCAGTGAGAATGGACTGTGTGAAAAAGACCAGCTCTGGGGGGTTTGTGGTGTAAAAGGAATCCTCATCTACTGTTTTTGGGATTTTATCTGGGTCATCCTCTGTGGACAATGGAATAGAGATTTCTCAAAAAGTAAGACGAAGCTTCTATCTGTCAGCAATTCCTCTTGGCATCTACCTCAAAGTATAAAATAGTAGTTCAAAAAGATATCTATACACTTGGATTCATTGCAGCACCACTCATCATTGCCAGGGACTGGAAAACAACCTAAGTGTCTAAAAAGAGAAGAGGATTAGGAAACTGTTCTATCCACACTATGGAAAAATAGTGAGCTATAATTAAGTACTTACACCACTTGGTATGCTGCTCTGAATAGCCGCTGTCACTTCCCCTATAGAGAGTACTGCTTGGGTGAGGGAACCAGTAATGGGAATTTCTGAGGACCTCTTTGATTTCAGAAGACTACAGACAAATATGTAATATCTTCTCCTAGACTTTTTACACCTTCTACTGTCATCCGTAATATTTTTCTTTTTCAAAACTCCGTTACTGGTCCTGAGAAAACTGATCAGCTACATGCATAAATAAATAAATACATAAAATAGCCCTCTTTTTAACATCATGCACAAATGTCAAATCAATATGGATTTAAAGTCCATAATATCTGACCTGAATTCATAAGGTGACTTTGAAATTAAAGGTATCGTACAGGATGAAACACCACTGACCAAGAAAGTGGAATCAAAGATAAACAAAAGGGACTAAATTAAATTAACAACCTAGGCACCTTAAAAGGAAACAATGACCAGGAAACAAAGGCAGTCCACAGAATGCGGAAATTTATTTACCTAATACCCATCTGGTAAGGGGTTAATACCAAAGATATAAATGGAACTGGTAGAACTTGACAAGAAGAAAATCTAATCCAATCACAAACTGGGGAGAAGAGATGAACAGAAACTTCCCAAAGAAGAAATGGGAATGTCCAAAAGGAACATGAAGGAAATGTTCTACACCACTTTTCATCAGGGTGATGCAAATCAGAACAACCACGAGATATCATCTCATGCCATAGAGACTGGCACACATCAAAAAGAACAAAGACAACCAGTGCTGGCATGGATACGGGGTAAAGGGAACTTTCATTCATTGCTGGCGGGAAAGTCCAGCCTTTTCAGGAAACCAATACGGACTTTCCTCAAAAACCTAGAAATTGTGTTTCCATATGACCCAGCAGCCCACTCCTGGAAATATACTCTAAGGGCCCAGAACTCACAGTGCAAAAACCCATCTGCACTCTGATGTTCATTGCAGCACTATTCACAATACCCAGAACCCGGAAACATCCTAGGTTGCCTAGAACAAAGGACTGGTACATCTAAACAATGGAACACCCTGCAGCCATTACAAAAAATGAAGTCATGAAATTTGCTTATAGAGGGATGTACATAGAGATTGTCATTCCGACTGGAATGAGATGTTGGGAGAGAAACAGTTATAGAATGATCATACTCATATGTGGGATATTAAAAAAAAACATAGTATGAGGAAAATACCCAAGGATAGCAGAAATGAGGGCAAGGAGGACTGGTCCATGATAGCAGTGGTAGAGAGTATGCTCAAATTGTAGAAGAATGCCGTTTGGACAGAGAAGAAACACTAAGACAATGATCATTAGAAATGATCCCTCT
The DNA here is from genome assembly GCF_029834395.1 of Sorex fumeus. Lineage (NCBI taxonomy): Eukaryota > Metazoa > Chordata > Mammalia > Eulipotyphla > Soricidae > Sorex > Sorex fumeus. Next base: position 4,838,982 of record NW_026606179.1, on the reverse strand, counting down.
GGAAAATATCTGAGGGTTCAAGGAGGTAAAGTGATATAAAAAAAAACCCTTTTGGTAACAATATTCCAACCCCCACTGCCTTATTGGAGAGGGGAGGGAAGAGGGAAAGGGAGAGAAAGAGAGATAGAGAAGAAAGAGAGAGAGAGGAAGTCGGCCATAGAGGCCAGCTGTAGGGGAGGGGGATGTGGGATCTGAGATATTGGTTTTGGGAAATGGACACCGGGGCCTGGACGGGTGTTGAACATTGTACGACTGATACCCAATCATGAACTGCTTTGTCACTGCGTATCTAACAATGATTCCCTTCTCAAAAAAAAGTATTAAATAAGTCTGGCTACCCTCTTCACACCTTTAACATGATAGGTTGGATTTGGAGTGTTTATTAAAGGAGCCAGTGAGCAACAACAGACCAGCATCCCAAAGAATTCTCTGCTTGAGGACATTCAGGGATGAGTTTATAAAAACAAAAAAAAAGTCACATCTTAGAAAATGATGGACACAACGGGGCTGTATGTGTCGTGATCAGCAAAGGAAGTGTTAGAAGCAAAATTAGCTAGTTAATGGTCCGGCTGCTTCCACTCACAAAGAACCTTCGTGGTTATGGGAAACGGTCACAGTTGAGGTCATGGTTCCAGGAGTTGAACAGTTCATTTGTGGGCTGTGAATAGGTTACACCTGACCCTTGGAACAGTGTAGGGAGTTTCCTCTTTGCTAACAAGCTAGAATGGAAGGAGAGTCGGAGTCCCTTATGTCAGGAGCCCAAAGCACGAGACTTACCAAAATTGGAGCTGGAATGACAATGCAGTGGTCCCTAGTGCATAGGACATTGCTATGGTCCCCCAATACATGATGCCCGGGCATCATGGTGGGAGCAGGCCCTGAGCACCACAAGGCATGGCCTGTACCCACCCACCAACACCCCTTAAAAGAGTTGTCATGAACAGATATTTAATTTAGGAAAGCCCGTTGACTCACTTGTTGAGATGATGGTGTGACTTTTATCCTTCATCTTCTGTATGTGGCCCATCACCCATCACATGGATCTACCAGTGTCCATCCATGCTTCCTTCTCTGCTCATCCACCCTGTTGTCAACTATTCTTGTATCTCTGCAATCACTCCACTTAATCATCATGTAGGATCCTTTTAGCAGAGTATTTAATTTCACTTGCGAATATTCTGTTGAAGATTTTTGCCTCAAGGTTTTGAAACAAAATGACTTCCTATCATTTCTTGAGACGTCCTTCCTGAGTGTGCCTGAGGTGCTTGAGGGGAGGGTCCTGTGCCGATGTGGTCCTTGTTTCGCTCCAACATTCTGCATCCTGTACATTCTGTGTACAGATGCATAGTCCACAACCCTAAACAGAGCATTCACCGTGGAAGACTTTTCATTTTACACTTCAGTGATACTATTCTCCCAGTCTACACTAAGGAGGGAGGAAAGAGCCCAAGCTTGGTAGGGGGCTGAGACAACACATACCTTAGAACATTAGAAGGTGTGTTTACAGAAATGGCCACGAGAGGGCAGCCCAGGCACAGAATGAGAAATTATGCCTGCTTCTAATCTCTCCAGTGAATACAAAAATGTTAGCACAAATATTTATAGTCGCCCAATATTATTTGCAGTGTTCATTTGAGCGGGCCAAGTAATGTCTCCATTGTGAAACTTGTTACTGTGTTTGACATTTTGAATAAGTCACGGGTGCTTGACAGTCTTTGCTGTGCCAGCAGAGGAATGAAACTCAGGTTGGCCAGGTAGGCTGCTTGCAAACTAAACACCCTATCACCTGTGCTATCGCTCCAGCCCATGGGGGAATTCCTGGAGCAACAAGTGCGCCTATCAAAAGATGTCACGGTCACGGTCCTCCCATTGTTCATCAATTTGCTCGAGCAGGCCCAGTAAGGTCTCCATCATGAGACTTGTTGTTACTGTGTTTGGCATATCGAGTACGTCACAGGCAGCTTGCCAGGCTCTGCCCTGCGGGCGAGATACTCTCAGTAGCTTGCCGGGCTCTCCAAGAGGGGCGGAGGAATCAAACTCGGGTCGGTCATGTTGGCTGCCTGCAAGGCACATGTCCTACCTCTGTGCTATCGCTACAGCCCCGTCCTAAGATGAGTATATAAATAAAGTGGTACAATTATATGATTTCAAATGCTGAAATGTCCTTTGCAATAAAAAGGATCACATGAAATGAAATAATTTTGAAGGAAAGAGAAAAATATTGGATTATTTCACTTATAGGTGCACTTTAAGGGTATAAAATAGATAAGGAAAAACACATTTGAAACACAAACCTGTGAACACTGATCACAGCACTAAGACTACCGAGAACAGGTGGGCAATAGGAGAAAAGGCAAGGTGGAAGGTTTTATTAGTGAAACAACAAAAGATAAAGACACAGGGGAAAGTAATAAGAGTTTCTCTGAAAGATTCCTTGGCTAACTGGCCTTGCTTCTCAGGTTCCTGCCACTATTCTTGTGGGCACATCTAACACGAAATTTTTGCCCCCTCGGGTTCCAACAGCTGAGTCACAATCAGTGCTGACTCCCTGCCCCTCACCCCAGGAGCTTCTGTGTGGGTGAGGAACAGGGCAGGGGCAGCCCGGAGACAGAAGGCTCCCTGGTCCCACAAATCAGAAATATACGGTTGGTGCTGCCGTCACCACCTATGGTTCGTCACCAAACCTCGGTCACTGTGTGTGCTGACACATCACATACAGTCGCTGAGAACCTGCACACAAATGACACCCGAGCAGATACACACAACACTGCTTTCTTCTTAAGCTCAAGAGGGTGCCCTCCGGGGGTCTATGGGGCACACTGGGAGGGGCCATGCTCTGGGGGTTGGGACAGCAGCTGACCTGGAGGCCCCAGTCCCCAGCCTCTTCCAAATGTGTCAACCCTGTGACTGTTTCTTGATTTTCTGTACACTATGGAGCTGTGATTCCCGGGGCCTGCTGGGTCTGGGAGGGTTGGCTAGTGCCTAGAAACAGGAAACAGGAGCCTTGGATAGACAAACCAACCCAACAAGTCTGCCCCCGCCTTTTGCACATTCCTGCATTCTGGAATATTCTTCTCTGCTTCATATCAGCTGCAGCCCAGGTCCCCGAACCAGGGGATGCCAACCGTGCCATGGAGCCTGCTGAAACTATTCAGCCTGGCCCATCCTAAGTCTGTTTCTGCTGCCTCATATCTCCCTCTCAGCAAACACAGAGAGTCCTCGTCCACACCATCCCTGCACACCACTGCCTCATGCCGGACCCCCTGGGCTCCAAGTGTGCTGGCATGCTTCCTCCCTTTAAGACAGCTGCTAACGCTGACAGCTGTCTCCTGATCTGTTCATCTCACCATACCTGACAATTAAAATCCTTGATGCATTCTTGCGTATATGTATGTGTGTGTATGTGTGTGTGTGTGTGTGTGTGTGTGTTGGACCACAGAAGCACACGCACACCTGGCTCTAAGCAAGATGCATTTGAGAGTAGACAGTCATGGGATCCGTGGGGCTGGGGCTGGGGGAGTTTGAGCGGGATCTAGTCTGCATCGGGCAGGGAGAGTCTCCAGGGATTCAAGAGAATAGGGAGAGGAAGGGAAAGGAGAGCGAGCTTCCCCTCCCATCCTTCATTGAGGTGGTGCTGGCTCCTAGACTCAGGACAAGAGCCCTCAGATGGCACTTGGGGAACTGCAGTGATGCGGTCAGAAGTTTGCTCCTCTGGTGCACTCAGAAACCAAGACACAGAGAAATGAAGAAAACCAGAGCAGGGGAAAGGCTCAACAGGCTCGAGCACATATTTCATCTGCAAAGACCCCTGGCATTGAATGCCCACTGAAAACCGCCAGGGATAGCCCTGGGTGTCGCTGTGAACCAGATCCACACAGCTGGACCAAATCTCACTGCAGTGCTCCCTGGCCTCTAGAGCTCACTAGGAAAATGAGGCTCCTTTACCACCCTCACAGAAGCTTCAGGAACAAGTCTCAGAATATAAAACGGGGACAGTGATCCTAAGATAAAAAGGTGAGAATGCCCAACACCCCTTGACTACATCTGGAGCCAGGAAAATTGCCAACTTGACAGGGCAGACTTTGTTTTGGGTGCTGACATGAAAGTCAAGGTCTCACACATGAAAGACACATACTCTGCTCTGAGTGTCATCTGGCCCTTTCATACACCATGACATGCTCAGGGATCCTGCACCACTTCTGGGATAAAGATGAAATCAGGGGCTGGAACTATAATGCAGCAGGTAGGGCATTTTCCCAGAGCACTGCCAGGGCAAGTTCCTGAGTGCAGGAATAGCCCCTGTCTGTCATCAGGTGTGACCCAGAAAAGAAAAAAAAAGATGAAATCAGTATATTGCTCTATGTGAAGAACACCCAGAGGCATAAAGCAGGGTATTCATGGCAAGGTTATTCATAATCTCCCTGAATTGGAAATACCCTGATTTTCGGGCATAAAAAGCAGCAAACAAAACAACACACAAACTCAATCTGTCGTCACCCATGCAATGGAATACTCCTTCGCAAAAAAATCAATGAACCACAATACCCCAAGGTGGGGAAGGAACCTCTGTTTCCAGGCCTGTTGTGTGTGTGGTTGTGACTGTGGAGGCGAGAGGAGTCAAGCATGCATAGAGAATACAGTGCGGGGTCTGCCTTTCACCCAGATCCGAGGAGAGCCACAGAACACATGGATGTGACCAGCGGTCCAGCAAGTGCTACCACCCCTCAGGAGGGGAGAGGCCATGTTCAGTCAACACGGAGGCCCATACGATTCTTCCAGGCCAGCAACCAATGTGCTGATGCTGCTTTGAGGGGGCCTGGCTCCTCCTGCAGGAGGAACTTCTCAGGGTGCTGAGGCCTCTGCCCTTGGGGCTGCAGAGATAGTACAGTGGATAAGACCCTTGTCTTCAAGGACGCCCACCGCAGCTGGTCCCCAGTGTATCATAAAGTTCTGGGAGCACACTGGAGTGAACCCTGAGTCATGGCATAAGCTCAGAGTACCACAGCGTGTGGTCAAAAAGAAAGAAAATAACAAGCAAAAAGAAATAATGGACCTGGGGCTGGAGAGATAGCACAGTGGGTGGGCCTTGCACCACGCTGCCAACCCTGATTCGATTCCCAGCATCCCATATGGTCCCCTGTGCACTGCCAGCACTAATTCCTGCGTGCAGAGCGAGGAGTAATCCCTGTGCATCGCCAGGTGTGACCCAAAAAGGAAAAAAAAGAAAAGAAATCCTGGACCAGAAATGGATACTTTTTCTGTGGTCGTTTGGAACACAGAGAAAAATCCTCAAGGGTTTGGTAAAAATTCTTTGACATCAACTCAAATACTTCTATCTTCCCCCAAAGAAGAGTTTTACTCTGAATGGACTCAACTCCAATTCTGATGGGAGTCTGAGGAATTCTTTGGCGAACTGCTAGTTTATTCCCTTCAAAAGTGAGGGAGAGTCAAAAGTTTAAAGTCAAGAGATAGTACAGGGCTAAGGTGCTGACCTTGCATGCACCTGAGCCACGTTTTATCAGCTGCATTGCATGTGCTCCCTAAACCCTACCATGAATGATCCTTCATCACAGATTCAGGTGGTCTGGGCAATGCCTGGTATGACCTAATATATGAGAGACAGAGATAGATTGAGAGAGAGAGAGAGAGAGAGAGATCAAGTGATTATGCCAAGAGAGCTTACTAGGTGGACCACAGGTTCTTTTGGGATGACTACCCTATGAACGAAAAAATATCAAGGGAAGGCACATTCTGCTCTTTAATCACCATATACGGCATGTGTATAATTTTCCTTCCTTATGGTATGCTCTCCTAGACTTCTCACTCTCTCTCTCTTTCTCTCTTTCTCCTCCCCTAGGGATTGCTGTAATCATCTTCTAAACTATGGATTGTTTTGGGCACAAACTTCTAACGGTCACAGACAGTAGCATTAGTCAGTGAAATGTTGATAGTATGGAAATCCAGTATTGAGAATTCTCCTTCAGACTTCCCTCATTTTGAATGTTCTCAATTGTCTTTTTTGTTCCCCTGGATGGGGCCCCTATGATGGTCATGGTTGGATTCTCAGGATTGTGGACAGTGCCTAGCACAGAGGATTAGTAAATATGTGATAAACGGTTGTCATAAAGTTAGGTGCACCTCAATACCTGTTAGTACAGCTCTCTCTCTCTTTCTCTCTCTCTCTCTCTCTAATTGAGTCAACCATCAGATAGTTACAAAGCTTTCATGTTAGAGTTTTGGTCATCTAATGATAAAACACCCACCCCTTCACCAGTGCACATTTTCTACGACCAATCTCCCCAGTATCTCCCCCGCCCCCTGCACCATCCCAACCATTCCCTTGACTGTGTGGCAGACAATTTTCCAATACTCTCGCTCTCTCTCTACTTTGATGACATTCAATATTTCAGCACCAATCACGCCATTATTATTTGGAAGTTTCCTGCCACCACAAAGCCTGCTGATAAGGCAATGATAAACAATTTATTTTGTATTGCTTGTGTGACTGGTATAAGATGTTGTGTGGCCACTCTTGCTCTCAGCACTCCTGGAATTCTAAAAGTTTAGATAATTTTATTTGGAGAGACTCTGCAGCAAATTGCTCGGTTTTGCGATTTTTTTTTTTGTTGTTGTTGCTTAGCCATCTTAAAAGTGAAAAGTCCTAGAGAGCTGAGAAACAATGCAGAAATAAAGGATCTAGGAAGCACATGGTGAACCAGGGTTCAGTCTTGGCACCACTTATGGTCCCAGGGCTTGTTGTTTAGCACAGAACCAAGAATAACCCATGAGGAAAGCAGGCTTAGGCATACAATATTTTAAAGGTAAAGGTAAAGGTAAAGGCCCTCCCGTTGATCGTCAATTTTCTCGAGCGGGCCCAGTAACGTCTCCATTGGAGACTTTGTTGTTACTGTGTCTGGCATATCGAATACTCTCAGTAGCTTGCCGGGCTCTCCGAGAGGGGCGGAGGAATCGAACTCGGGTCGGCCATGTTGGCCGCTTGTAAGGTGAACGCCCTACCCGCTGTGCTATGAAAATAAAATGCTTAACTTATTCCTCATAACCCACTCAAAAAATGTCTTTAAACAGAAGAGAGAAAGTGAAGGATCACCACACACATAAGAAGATCAATTTTTCCCTAAGAAACATAGGAAGCACATAGAAAACATTTTCCAAAATAACGAACAAAAGAGAAAGAGTGCTGTGCAACAAGAGTGGATTTAGAGAAAGGACCTAGACAAACTTGCACAAAGAGGCGTGGGCAAGCCAGACAGCATCCCCGAAGTTCTGGCTTTGTGCTCACACGCCCTCAGACCGGGAAGGCAGGGGCTATGCAGAGTCCCATGAGCCTCAAAGTGCTAGTGCCTGGTGGGCCTGTGGGCACCAGGGGACAGGGAGGGCACAGGCAGCATCCTTTTTCTTTTCAAAACTTATTTATTTATTTTACCCTTAGACATTACATGAACACTGTGCTTTACAAAGTCGTTCAAGATGATCTGTCACAGGCATTCAATACTCCAACACCAACACCACAATCATCACACCTTCTCAATTTTCCCAACAACCCCTTTATCTTGCCCCCCCATAGGCCCACAAGAATTTAATATTGCTTGTTAGTGAACATTTGCTAACAGAATCATCCAAGGATGTTTCCAGAGAAGAAAATGAAGATTGCATTTCACCATGGAGCGATTAAGTTCATGTCTAAGAGACCAGTAGGCTGATGTTACAGGTCAACCCTCCATGTTCATAGAAACTTCTGTCCCACCACAAGGTCCTTCTTCCCCCTCCCCAGTTTTCTCATGTCCTACACACCCCTGGAAGTGTGCCCTTTCTCTCAGCTGATCTCACCCCTGTGAGAGGTGGCTGCCCGGTCACCTCTCCTACTGCTCAGCTAAATGCTTCTGTCCTCAAAATGATCAACCCCCAAGAAGTCTGGGCACCAGATGTGAAGAAGAAAACCACTTGATAGGAGCCTTTCCGGGGGGTGGGGGCAATTTCAGGGTCAAGTTTAAAGGACGTTGCAAAGCGTGGGAGGCGGCAGCTCAGCTGATGCTTGGGTCCCCCCAGGTCAGGGTTCTTCCAAACCAGGTTAGGGTCCCTCCAGGTCATGGTGCCTCCAAACCAGGCCAGGGTCCCTCCACGTCAGAGTCCCCCTAGGTCAGCGTCCCCCCATGTCAGGGTCTCTCCAGGTCAGGGTCCCACAAAACCAGGTCTGGGTTCCCGCCTCAAACATATCATGTTCACTTCCCCAACCAGCTCAGGTTCCCAGGAAGGCGCTAGGTGTCCCCAACCCTGCATTTAGGCTTCATTTGGGTGAAACCCCTAATCACTGGTCTCTAAATACAAAGAAGGTCTCTCATTCTTGATTCTTTTCAGGGACCTCAACCCCATATCTGGAAGGTCAGGAAGCCTCCAGAGAGGGAGAGTCAGGCGTCTGTGGTTCTTGGGAACACTAAGGCCTACAGCTGCTCTCAGAGGAAAACTGGGCAGGCGGCACATGGTTCCTCCTTTTCCCACAAGCTCCAGGGCACTTTTCTCAGAGCTGAACAAACTCCTTCAGTCCTTCAACTCAAGTTCCAACACAGCAGACAGACATAACAGTAGGATTCTAAATGATTTAATGGTTAAGAATACAGGAACAATGGGGCTGAGGGTCTGCATTCATGCCTCCAAGGGCGCTGGGGAGAGTGGGAAGGAGTTGGTGCCCAGCAGGTGGTATCTGGGTGGGACAGGGACTCCCTGTGAGACATGGTGAAGAGGGACCAGGTGGTTCCCGGGGGGAGTTGTCCTTGGAATCATTCACTGTCAGCCTGTTTTCACATGTCGTTCTGGACACGAAGGCAGGGCACACAGCACCTCAGGGCTCTCACGAAGTGGCCCATTCTGGGAGACTGTCTCCTTTGGAATAAGCGCCTGGGGCTCCTGATCTTCCAATGGAAGTTTAGGAAAAGGCGGGGGCGGCCAGACTGAGTGTGTTGAGTGTGAACTGCTTGAGGAGACTGGCTGAGGGCACACGGCTCTGTATGCTGCTGCCCATGGATAGTACTGGCCTCTGAGTAGCAGGTAGCGAGGACGGCACCCACGGGAGGGGCAGTGGTCTGGGAGGCCTCCTCAGACATGGCCAGAGACATGCCCTGCTTTCTGCAACTCCCCTGCTGCCTCTGCCCCTGTGAGACACTGGGCTCCTTCTCTGTGTCCACACTAGCAATGTGGGTGTCCACCATTCGTCTCCTGGAAGGTGCTGGGGGATAATTTAACCACCTGCGTTGTGGAGGACCAGAGGCACACACAGGGAAGGGACAGAGAACTGTGCTGTGGCCAAGTGTCTCAGAGGGAGGGAGGGGTTGGGGCCTAAACAATGGCGTGGGGTACTTCAGGAGGTTTCTCCTTCTCTGCGCTCCCAGGAGAGCTGAGAGAGGAGGGATGAGTAGAAGGAGGGGGGCCGAGAGGAGGTGGTGGAACGGGAGTACAGAGGGACTTCTGCCAGGCTCTTGTGGTGGGCCGGGGTGATGGAGTGGGGAAGGGGACTGAAGGTTCCAGAGTGGGGTGAGGGACAGACCCGGGAGACTGGAGTGAGCAGAGAGGACATTGCAGGCCAGGGGAATACACGATGTCTTTCCTGGATGGGCTGCAGAGGTGACAGGGCTTGGTTGGGCCATCGGGATCGTGTATGGCCGGAGAGACCCAGAGGGAGCAGCCTGGTTGGGAGCTGGTGGTCCGTGCGGTGGAACCGGGATGGCCTTATTCCTGCAGACCCTGCAGGAAGGGCTGATGCACAGCAGGTGCTCCCAATGTGGGTCCTCACAGTATGCCTCCAGGGGGCTGCTGAAGGCAGGAAAGAGAGGGCCGTGGAGAGGCAGAGTGAGGACCAGAAGCCAGTCACCTGGGATAGGCTCTGAAGTCTGTCCCCTACCCTGTTATCACCCCCCGGGCTGCCCGTTCTCTCTATACCCTCCCACAAGGCCTTCCTCTCATCCCCGTTCCTCTGGGTCCCCTCCTCAGGCAGACCTGGGCAGCCCTCCTGTTGCTGGGTCTGGAAGGACAGCCCACACTTACCATTGCAAATTCCGGATAGATTGTATTTGCTGCAGCTCAACCAGGCTGAAGTGGTACCTCGCACCTAGGAACCAGGGAGAGTGGCTTCTATTAGTGAATGTCTCACAGTGACACGGACATAGGGCCGTGGAGGGCACCCAGGCATGCTCTTCTCTGCGAGCCTCAGCAGCCAATGAGGAGCAGCAAAGGGCAAAAGACGTTCAGAGGTCTGTGGCTTCTGTCAGAGCCCTTCAGAGCCATGGTTTCTGGGGAGGCTCTGAGCGCAGCAGGAGGGAGGGGAGGAGGGAAGGGTCACTCTGGGTCAGCTCAGATGGAAAAGGCAGAGACTCACCTCTGAGGATCGCGACCCTACTGCTTTTCCTAGCTCTCTTGCACCTCTGAGGAGAGAAAGAATCAGTGATCATTTGGGATCTACTTTTGGACTCCCCTTTCTGAAGCTCTTACATCCACACATGACCCGTCGGAGTACCATGGGAACAGAGAGGTGAGTTTCTCCCTCGAATTCATCCTAAAATGTCATGAAATGCTTTGGTTTTGATTTTGATTTTGTGTTTCCAGTTTTCTCCTTGGCATGACACAAAGATTTCGATGTTGATAGCAGACCCCTGTTCAGGGATGCCAGGCATTGGATATGCTTCCTGTGCTCCTTTGCACAGGACCCCGAGTTCTGGGGCTGAGCCCCCGAACTCCACTCTCCTGAAGCGCTCACTGGTAGGATGGGTTGATGTCTCTCTCCCACCCAGAGAAGTCGTGGTGGGACTTTTCTGTTCAAAGTGACCTGAACGTCTCAATGGAAGCTGACTCTAGTATGATGGCACTAGTTGGGATTTTAGTGATGGGAATCTGCCACCCCACCCCAAAATCTGTGAAGTTCAGGGAATTCTCTCTTCAATGAACTGCTTCCCACCCAGTCTGTCCTCCTTGGCTACTAGGCCCTACTTTCTTCTAGATGACCCAATCTACTGATGCGCTAAACTAAACAAATTCGTGTTTAAATTCATGTGTGTGAGAAGAAATAGAAATCACCACCACCCACCAAATGGCTCAAGCACTGGCCCCAGCTCCTACCTTTTGGTCAACTTTTTTCTTACAGTTGGCCATGAAGGATACTGTTGCCAGGGAAACAATGAAAAGGGAGAGCACCCCTAACACCCCCAGGAAAAGGGGGGTGGGATCGCTACTGATCAGCTTTGAGCCTAAGCCCCATAGAGTCTCAGTCCGGGGTGTCATCAGAACCATCAGAGTCCATATACCGAACTCCATGATCCTGACCACAAGCTGCCTAAGGCAACTGAGCTTGAGCAGGTGGCTCTGCCTTATATAGGGCCGCCTGCATCACAAAGGGGGAAGAGTCCATTAGTGTTCCAGAGGGGTGTGAAGTCCTGTGTCCACCGTCTCCCCCCACCCCACTTGGCCTTCCCTTCCTGGGCCCTTTCTTTGGCCCCTCTGCTCTAACTGCCTTCCTATTTTCCACCCCATACCCCGCCCCCGCTGTCATCCTGCCCTGTGCTTTATCTGCAGAAAGGGTCCTGCTTGTTCTCTCTGGAACCCTGCTCTTCCCTGGGTCCTCTTGACTCTCTGGGTATAACCTTGACTTTGCTCTTGCAAATGCATTTCTTGTCTGAAATCCTACCAGCAAAAATTTTTTTTTCAGGATCTAGATCATTTATTTTGTATTTTAACAACAAAATGTTTTTTAAATTTTTTATCAAGTTGTAAATAAAATTTATTTCATTCAATAATCGAACAGCAATCCCACCAGCATTATACCCTGGTACTACCATTTTTTGGATATTTCCATCCCACACCCCAACCTCTGTCCCAAAGCAAAACTAAATAATTTATTTTGTATTATTTGTTGTGAATAAACCAATGAAAATGCTCCAGACAACTTTCCTTAGAGGAGAGTGTTGAAGATTGTTGTATTTCACCTTGGAGCCAGCTGTTATACTCTTTTCTAATAGATTACTATTATGTTGTTAAGGGTTGAGCCTGGTGTGCTTATATATATATATATGTGTATATATATATGTATATATATATATCTGTAAAAATATGTTTCCGTCTAAGATTCGTTGCCTTTTTCTTTAAACCTCATGGTGTGCTACTCTTGGAGTATGAGTGGTGTGAGGTATTGTGATGTCCAGGTATAGGCTCACTCATGGATGGGTTCAGACCGAGAGTATGCAGAGCAGACATGAGCATGGTAGCAGTTGAGTTCTTGAGGGTTTGGGTTTCAAGGTTGGGTACCTTGGTGTGGTGATGGGCCCCTCCTGCCCCCTTCAGTCTTCCCTGACAGAAACATCCTGCTTTGAGGTTTCAATGGCCCACCTATGGCAAGTCGGGTGTTTTTGTTGTTGTTGTTTTGCTTTTGGGGTCACAACCGCAATGCACAGGGGTATTTCATGGCTTTGCACTCAGGAATTACTCCTGGTGATGTTTGGGAGACCATATGGGATGCTGGGAATAGAATCCACATCAGCTTCGTGTAACGCAAAAGCCTTACCCGCTATGCTATCGATCTAACCTCTCTGGTGAGTTGTTTTATACTCTCTTCCAAGAGAAAAGGACAATGAGTCTCTAAATCACAGTTGTTGATGAGATTATCACCACCGGAAATGTTGGATTTGACACTCAGGGTTGAATGTTACTTCCCATTCTTGTTTCCTAGGGAATGCTTTCTGGCCGACATTTAAAGGTCTCCTAAACCTAGGTCTGTGAACAGGAAAGAGCATCTTAGATTTTGGTCTCAGTCCACCTTCAAGGGTGAGTGCTAAGTCAATTAAATGGTCAAGACATCTTTTATTGTTTTCAAATTGAACAGGAAAAGAAATACAGGTAAGCTTCTTGCTGCCATGGACGATATCACTTGCTCTCTTTTCTCAAATTTACTGATACTTAAAACTCAAACTTTTAGGTCACACTATAATCAGATGGAGAGACAGAGGGAGGGAGAGAGAGAGAGAGAGAGAGAGAGAGAGAGAGAGAGAGAGAGAGTTTCTTCAGCAAATACAGAAGCTCAATTCCAACACAAAAAAGTTCCTCCTATTTTTTCAAAGTTTGCTTTTGAATTTTGATGAATAGGGCTGGTTGATCCCTAAACCGGGACCCAAGTACTCCTCATCATCCAGGAGTGCTTGGGTGTGCAGGCTTGGAGGCTATACACTAGGTGCCTGACAGTCAACTCTTCCTGGGATCACACTCAGGCCTGCATGTACTCAATGAGTTCTGTGCCACTTGAGTTTCTTTGTAGGCCAACAAAGATGATCTTGACCAAAATAGAAGTTAATTAAATTTTTGCCATATTTATTAACTAATTTAAAAATACTTAGCAAGTTTTAATTTTACTTTTTTTTGTGGGGGCTTACACTGCTTGGTTCTCTAGGTTTACTCTGGCTCTGGATCATCAATCACTCCTGGCAGTGAACAGGAGACCATAGGGTATACTTGGTGTAGAATCTGGATTTTCCCTGTGCAAAACAATAGACTTGTCCACTGTATTATCTCTCTAGTCCCTGATTTTTTAAAAATTTGTGTGAGGTGTTATTTTAGTGATGCTTGATGCTGCTTTGGGTAATTGATAGGGAGCTTCGTCCTCAGTGTTTGCAAGACCATATGGTGATATGGATTGAACCAGAGACTTTTTCATGTGCTTAGGTTATTCTAGTATTTTCTGACCCCAACATGTACTGTACCACAGCACGTTTGTCTAGTTGAACGTTAATTGAGAGAGGGCATGAGGGCTGCAAAGACGGGGCTAGGGAGGACTGTATGAAGCATACAGAGACTCTACTGCAAAGCGCATTTGCTTTTACAGTATGCAGTGAACACTTTGTGGGAAAGCCAAAGGTTCCACGTTGAGCGGGCTACGCTGTTATTCTGTTTTGAAGCTGCATATGTGGGCAATTCCTTGAACTTTCTCAGCAAAACAGGACAAGAATGAGAATGTGGTTCCAGGCCCGGCCAAGGCGTATCAGGCGCAGCCTTCCCTTCGGCCCCCTTAACAGGGCCAACTGCCAGGCCATGGCACTCCCACATGCCAAGATTTTTCCTGCTCGGTGTTGCGAAGATTCTCCCAGGATGTGAGATGCATGCTGAAAGTAGACTATAGACCGAACATAATGCCACTCAATGATTCTTTTGAAAACCACAGCTCCCAAAAGGAGAGAGAGAACAAAATGGAATGCCCTGCTACAGAGGCAGGGTGGGATGGGGGGTATGGATGTGGGAGGGATACTGGGATTAGTGGTGGTGGAGAATGGGCACTGGTGAAGGGATGGGTAGTTGATCATTGTATGACTGAAACCCAAGCACAAAAATGTGTAAGTCTACAACTGTACCTTATAGTGTTTCACTAATAAAAATTAAAAAAAAAAAGATTTTCCCTCTCATTCCCTTCACAGGGAAAAAAGCAGGGGCTACCAAGGCCAGTCCCCAACAGTATTGCTCCCCTAAAAATGAATTAAATTGGGCTACATTCCCTCCCCCAACTTTTTATCATTTGGAATTGATTTGATGAGCTGAATGTGCCCATTTAAATGGATTATTTCATGCCAGGATAGAAAAAGTATAGAAAGAAGGAACATAACTTTTGGGTGAGGCTGGGACTATTCCATGGGCCACCGTTGCTTATACTTAAAAGGGAAGTGGAACCAAACATGTCCAATCTGCAGCTGAGGCTGCCAGATCCCTTCTGTCTGTCAGCAGAACAGACAAGGCTGAGGATATAAGTTCACATATCACCCGGGTCATATGCCTTTTGGGTTCTCCTCCCAGAATAGGTATTTCACAGAGTGGTGGGAAGATCTCCTCTAAACGTGATGCCATTGTTTGTTTACCACAATCCTATTTCTTTGTGGTGGGGAGAGACAGGCACGGGGGTGGGGGGGTGCAGTATGTGGGTGTGGTTTCTTTTATCATTAGAAAAACCTGCAAAATACAGACCAAAATATTGGCTTATTATTTTGTGTTACTTGTTGATGATTTATATTTTTGTATATCCCTCTTCATTCTCTCTTTATTTTCACCATGGTTATTGAGTTACCAGATGTACAATACAGTTGATCATCATTTTCTTGCACACATCACCCTAATTTTCTGTGATGAGTAAGTCAACCCCTAACCAATGGGAAATGTGGGGCATCAGGGGTCCCGCTGTGCCCTGATCCACTTCCCACCTTTCCTTGAGATTCCCATAAACTAGACCCAAAGAATATACAGGGTAATGGATTTGTGGAATTTGATGAGAGAAGAACTAAATATAGATTAGACTGAAGGTATTTCTGTGGGAACACTTATCAGAGATCTAGAAATTGAACATACTGGAGTATAAATCATTTACTTGATAAAAGAATACTACATGAAGATTACTAGATTCTTATGCCTGCTTCTGCCCTAACTCATTAGATATGAAGCAAACATTTGTCATACACATACACATGAGGCCCTGAACTAAAATTGACATTCAGAAATTGCTTGATAGCACAGTTTGGAGAAAAGAATGTAAAGACATATATGTATACCAACTACAATAATATCACGTTCCAGTTAGTACCTGCAGAAAACTTTCAGTGGTTCATATTTTCTCTGCGTTTGAAAGAGCAGACTGGAATCATTTGGAATAGGACTAAGGAGAAGGAAATCCTGGCTACAGAGCCATAGCACAGTGGGGACGGCATTTGCTTTGCACAGGACCAACCCAGGTTGAGGCCCGGCAAACCATATGGTCCCCGAGCACTAGCAGGAGTGATCCCTGAGTGTAGAGTCAGGACTCAGCCCTGAGTATCGGTAGGGTGAGACCTCTGCCTTGGAAAAAGGCCAAGAAAAGAAAAGAAAAGAAAAGAAAAGAAAAGAAAAGAAAAGAAAGCAAAGACATGCTGGCCAGTGGCTAGCAAATTCCTAGAGTTGTGGGCTGGGGCACATCTCTTGCCTGAGGAAGTCCTGGGTTTGGATCCTGGAACCATAAGATTCTCTGAGAGCAGGTGGAGTAAGGAGAGCCGAGATAACTGCTAAGAGTATCCCTCCACCACAAAGCAAATAAGTAACCCAAAGGAAGATAATTTATTTAAAACAAGTAAATTGAAAACATGTATATATACATATATATATATATATTACAAAATGTTTTTTTGCACTCCAAGAATTCTGACATTTTGAATAGGGTGAGACAACTGGAATTACATATTTTTAATGGATGGTGATATGGGGATCCAGAGGCATCTCTGCAGCTTGTCACTCTCTTTTGAGAATTATTTCTGAGTCTCTGGATCATGATCATTCATGAGCTTATTTGATACTCAGAGGCAGTTCTTGGACATGGATGGCAGGAGTAGACCCTTTTATTCATCCCCTAAGGTTGCTGCCTGAAGTAGTACAATTTTTATGGGGGGGATCAAAGTTCTTTATTCACTGGTGGCGGGTGGGGAGGGGGGTGTCTTCTGGGGAGGTCAGACGTCGAGGTCATAGGCTGGCTGGGATCTCCGCAGAGCCACAGAAAGCTGAAGTAATACCTTTTCTTCATCATTTTCTCCCTCCCAGATTCCATCAGAATTCCATCAGAATTTTATTTTCATAAGGTTGTTCATATTAATTGATTAACATTCAATATTCCAACACCAATCCCAGCCCCTTTATTACATCCCAGCACCATTATTTTGAATTTTCCCACCATCATTTAAGCCTGCCTACCAGAGGCAGATGCTAGATAATTTATTTTCTATTGCGTATTATGAACATCATGAGAGGTTGTATGCCTGGTAAAACAGCTGAGTGCTTCTGGAATTCTAAAATTGAAAATGGTTGGTGTCCAGAGAGATCTTTGTAGGGGCCAAATCCATTTTGAGACTCATTTGGGGGTCTCTGGATCAAGGCCATTGATGTGCTGAGATGGTGCCCTGAGGCAGATCGTGGGCATGACAGCCAGAACCAAGGCATGTGGGGAGACAGGAAAGGGCACTATCTCTGCTGCAGCCATGTGGCATAGAGTCTTAATCCCTGAACCCACCTATCTGGTTTTTGCTTCTGGAAGCTTGTGGCCACCCGGGTTGCATCTGGAGTGGGCGGTGAGGGCACACCTGCTCCATCTGAAGTGCCCCAGTGGATTTGGCTCAGAACAGGGTCCAGAGAAATCCCGGGGAACTGTTGTCTTCCAGTAATTCTAAATGCTTTAGTAATTCTAACATTTCAAATACAATTATACAGCAGATTCATTCATGAGTCCTATGTTGCTCTCTTCCGGAAGCTTTATTTCTGAGTCTCTGGATCATGACTGTTGATGAGATTATATGGCACCAGGGGGCAGTGTGTGGGTTTACTGCCAAACTACTGGTAAATTTGGGAGATTTGGGGAGGACACTCATACCTCCTCAACCCAGGTTTGCGGTTTCAGTCACAGGTCCCGCATACCTGCATTTTTCTGCAGATTCCCTCAGGGGTGAAGCTCATCCGAACCTGTAGAGAGTTGCCATGAGCAAGGTGGCAGTCAGGTTTTGGAGGTTTGCGGCTATTGGGGCTCTGTTGGGGCAGGCAGGGAACCTCAACCCGCAGCCCCCCACCCTAATTGCCTAGTGAAGACAGTCTGGTGAGGGGTCTGGATATTTGTTACATTTCTATAACAAATAGCTTTATCAAAGGTCAAACTCTCCATTTATCTCACTTAGACCTCTGGTAACTGTCAGGGGAGAGTAAGCATGTATTTCCAGCAAACCACCTCCCCCCACCGTCTCCGTCATTTTACCAATGAAGAAACTTAACCCCCGGTGAATACAGAGCTTTCCAAAGTCACAATGTCCCATGGATACATTACCAAGTGAAGTCACCTAGGCTCACAACTGGAAAAAAATCTTCAGAGTGTGTTTGAGATGCCTCAGGAAGCATCTAGGTATCAAATTGGGAATCAAAAATGTCCAGAGAAAATGGATTACAATTAACAGTGTCAACTTTCCGTTCAAGACCAGAGCAGTACTTCAGAAAATTCAAATTCACAGGGAGTGACTCAGGGAAAGGAATCAGTCACTGGAATGAAGGCAGAAAACTCAGATTCCTCCTGTTCCTTGGGCCAATTTCCCACCTAGGAGGTAATAATGTGCGGCTAGACAAATGACTTAAATAACTTGTGTATATGCAAAGAGTCCTTGCTAACAATTGTGACTGGGAAGTATCATTAGGGTGGGCTTAAAATGCTCCTTCCAGAAGAGAATGCAAGGTAATAAAGTAGGAATACCTAGACTTTGTGTGACCCTTAATTGTAAAAATAATGGCAGGGAAGGAAATAAATTGAGGGGATAATTAAGAACAAAGTGGGAGGTAACAGGGGTAGGAGTAACAGACCTTGGGTACTCTGATGGTAGGAAGCATGTATATGGCTAAAACACTGAAAAACTCATTTTGTGAGCATGAGACCCAAACTACAACAACCACACATGAATATGTGTCTATGGAGGGGCCGGAGCTAAAGTATGGTGAGTAGGGCATTTTCTTGCACTGCAGTCAACCTCTGTTTGATCTCTAGCACCACATATGGTGGCCCGAATTTGCCAGGAGTCATTTGTGTGTGAAGAGCCCTGAGCACTTCTGTGTGGCTCAAATATGTAAAATGTTTCTGGTCAAGGTGGTGGGTGGGAGGGAACCTGGAACACTGGTGAAAGGACGCTGATACCAGTGGTGAGTTTGGTGTTGGAACACTGAATGCCTAGAACTCCATGATGAGCAACTTAATAAATTATGGTGCCATAATCACCGTATCACTGTCCTGTTGTTCATCGATTTGCTCGAGCAGGCCCAATAACCTTAATAAAGCAATATAATAAAATATATCACTTCATCTCAGGTGGTATTAGCCTAATACTTGCTCCTCTGCCATCTCAAATAAATGCTGACTTTATTTATTTCATGCTTATGATGAAATCCTTCGTGAGGAGCACAAGAATCAAGGAAGATCCCTCATTCTTTATCAGCTGATGAGAGAGAATCAGTATTAGTGGCAACAGGCAGCAGTGGGCAAAGTAAGCCTGATCCACACCTCCTCCTCCACACACCACTGTCCATTCCCCTGCCTCACTCTGACACACTCCTGCCTAAGTGAGCAGGCCCAACGGTGTGTTGTGACCAGTCCTGAATAACAGAAGCACCAAAAGTAAGTTCTCCTGTGTCTCCCAGTCTGGGAACAACCATCCACAGAAACACCAAACAGATTGCAAACTGAAAACTGGAGTACAGCAGAGGAGGGCTGCCCTTAGATAGATATCCAGGAAGTTTGGTGCAAAACTGTTTTGATCTCCTTTGCTAATGATTCTGCACTTTCGACATCAGGTTTGATGACTTCTCATTCCAATCTTCACTACCGTGCTCAAATATTCCTGTTTCAATTACTCACTACACATCTAATAAAGAACGATTATACAAGATTTTATACAGAATTCACAGAAACCCAAAACAAACCTTATAATTCAATGAGGAAAGAAGCTGAGAAGACATTTCTCAAAAGACCACATTTAGAGGTTCATTAAGTACACAAAACTGCAGTCACCGTCACTGAGGGAAAGGCATATAAAAACCATGAATGAATAACTCCCTCACACCAGTGAGAATGGGCTGTGCAAGAAAGACCAGCACTGGTGGTTATGTGGTGTACAGGAAACTTCATCCACTGTTTGTGGGATTGTTGCTGGATCAGCCTCTGTGAAAAACTGTGTGGAGATTTCCAAAAAGTAAGACAGAGCTTCTGTCAGCAATTCCTCTTGACATCTACCTCAAAAGTATAAAATACTAATTCAAAAAGATATCTATACATTTGGATTCATTGCAGCACCTTTTGTCATAGCCAGGGACTGGAAACAACCTAAGTGCCTAAAACAAAGAAGAGGATTAAGACACAATGGAATACTAATCAGCTATAATAAAGTACTTATGCCACTTGATATGCTGCTCTGAATAGCCACTGTCACTTCCCCTATAGAGAGTACTTCTTGGGTGAGGGAACCAGTAACAGGGGAATTTCTGAGGACCTCTTAGATTTGAGAAGACTACAGACAGATCTGTAATACCTTCTCCTAGACTTTTAAGGCCTTCTGCTGTTATCTGTAACGTTTTTCTTTTTCAAAAGCCTGTTACCGGTGCTGGGACAACTGGTCAGCTACCAGCAAAAATAAATAAATAAATACATACATACATACACACATAAATTCAGCCCTCTTTCTAACACCAAGCACAAATATCAAATCAATATGGATTTAAAGTCCATAATATCCGACCTGAATTTGTAAGGTATATGGGGGAAAACTCAGGTAGAACTATCTATGTCTTTGAAGTGAAAGATATCTTACAGGATAAAACACCACTGACCAAGCAAGGGGAATCAAAGATAAACAAAAGTGACTAAATTAAGAACCTCGGGGGTATGGTGCTGCCTGCAGGTCAGTCTGTACCTGTGAGGCGAGTGCATCAGTAACCTGATGGCGCCTTTAGACTTCCAGATACCCCAAAATTGCGGCTGTGCCCTTAGCCAGACCCCAAAAACTTGGGGCAAAGTTAAGCAAGAAAGTAAATGGCCAAAATTTAGGTATGTGAGAGACACACCCACAAACCACCTCCGACTCAGCTATATAATTGGAGGCATGGCCTCTCTGGTTCCTGATCAAACTCCTAAATGGCCATGATCATAGAGACTCAGAAACAAATCTCAAAACCCAACAGCTTTTGACAGAAATGCGTCCGGTCCCTGCAGTTAGGTTACCGGCACCGGGCCAACTGAGGTGGAAAGCGGTTTTGTGCCTTGGCCTGTTCCACCTGGTGGCTGGGTGGCCGTCATCCGCCAGAGGCCATTGGACAGTCAAACTTAGGCCCTCAATGACGAGACATGTGGGGCCTCATGGGATGGGGTTAGAGCCCGCCCTTTCTTCCCAGTACCAACAAGACCCCGAGTCACTGTCCATGAACGGCCTTTCTGGCTCCTGATCAAGCTGCTTAATGGCCATGATCCCAGAAACTCAGAAACAAATCTCAGAACCCAGCATGTTTTGGCAGAAATCCCTCCAGATTTAAGTGTTAAAAATTTGGAATTTCAGAATTGTTCAGCCACTACTGCAGCTACGCGACGTCATATGATATTCATAATCAGCAATAGAAAACATTGTCTACTGTTGCTTTTTCAGCAGATCTGAGTGTTGGGGTAAAATCCCAAACAATAATGGCTGGTCTGGTGTCCAAATATTGAATGTAATCAATGTAGAGAGAGAGTAATGTGGAAATCATCTGCCCCACAGGTAGGGAGAGGGTGTGGGATGGGGTAGACTGGGTTTTTTGGTGGTGGAGAATGAGCACTGGTGAATGTACAGGTGTTTCATTGTATGACTGAGACTTAAACCCAAAAGCTTTATAACTGCTCTCACAGTGATTCAATAAATAAAATTATAAAAATGAAAAAAGCAAGGTGTAGTTCATGCCCAATTCAATCAGCTAATCAGTGGCTGAATAAATAGCAGTACTCCTACATGAAAGAAAGAAAGAAAGAAAGAAAGAACCTATGCACCTCAAAGGAAACAATGACCAGGAAACAAGACAGTCCACAAAATGGGGAAAATTATTTACCTAACACCCATCTGATAAGGGGTCAATATCAAAGATATATATGGAACTGGTAGAACTTGAGAAGAAAAAATCAAATTCGATCACAAACTGGGGAGAAGAGATGAACAGAAACTTCTCCAAAGAAGAAATGCGAATGTCCAAAAGGCACATGAAGGAAATGCTCCACACCACTATTCATCAGGGTGATGCAAATCAAAACAACCACAAGATATCATCTCATGCCTCAGAGACTGGCACACATCAAAAAGAACAAAACCAACCAGTGCTGGCATGGATACGGGGGGAAAGGAAAATTTTATTCATTGCTGGTGTGAAAGTCCAGCCTTTTCAGGAAAAAAATATGGGCTTTCCTCAAAAACCTAGAAATTGTGCTCCCATATGACCCTGCAGTCCAATTCTGGGAATATACTCTAAGGACCCAGAACTCACAGTGCAAAAACCCATCTGCACTCTGATGTTCTTTGCAGCAGTATTCACAATACCCGGAAACATCCTAAATTCCCTAGAACAAATGACTGGTACATCTACACAATTGAACACCCTGCAGCCATTAGAAAAACGAAGTCATGAAATTTGCTTATACATGGATGTACATAGAGATTGCCATTCTGAGTGGAATGAGTTGTTGGGAGAGAGACAGTTATAGAATAATCATACTCATATGTGGCATATATAAAAAATAGTATGAGAAAATTACCCAAGGACAGTAAAAATGAGGGCCAGGAGGACTGGTTCACAATAGGAATGGTAGGAAGTTTGCCTCAAATTGTGGGAGAATGCCGTTTGGACAGAGAAGAGACACTAAGACAATGATCATTAGAAATGATCCCTCTGGACAATATCTGAGTCCTGTAGGAGGTAAAATGATATACAAAAAAAAAAAAAAAACCCTGGGGGTATGGTGCCGCCAGCAGGTCAGTCTGTACCTGTGAGGTGAGTGCATCAGTAGCCTGGTGGCAACGTCAGACTTTTTGATACCCCAAAATTGCTGCCGTGCCTTTGGCCAGACCCTAAAAACTTGGGGCAAAGTTTACCAAGAAAGTAAATGCCCACAAGTTAGGTATGTGGGAGACACACCCACAAACCACCTCCGTCTCAGCTATATAATTGGAGGCATGGCCTCTCTGGTTCCTGATAGAACTGCTTAATGGCCATGATCCCAGAGTCTCAGAAACGAATCTCAGAAGCCAAAGACTTTTGGCAGAAATGCGTCCTGTTCCTGCAGTAGGTTACTGGCGCTGGGCCACTCTAGGTGGGAATAGGTTTCGTGCCTTGGCCTGTTCCCCCTGGCGGCCTGGTAACCACCATCCTCCAGAGGCCACTGGACAGTCAGGTTTGGGCCTGCAGTGACAAGACACACTGGGCCTCACCACATGGGGGTGGAGCAGACTCTTTCTCCCCATCACAACGAGACCCTGAGTTGCCACCTAAAACGGCCTCTCTGGCTCCTGATGAAGCTGATTAATAGCCATGATACTGGAGACTCAGAAACAAATCTTGAAACCCAGCGGCTTTTGGCAGAAATGCATCTGGACTGCATACAAGGTGGCTGCCGGCTCAGAGCTTATTGGAAAGCCAGGAATGAGCTGGTGGTGACAGGGCAGTCTCAGGGGAAGGGGGCAGTACCAGGTCGTCCTTCATGCCCTACTGAGGTCACGAGTTGCCCCCCACAAGCAGTTCTCTGGCACGGTCATGTCTCCAGAGGCAAAAGGACTTAATCCAGAGCCCGGAAGCTTGTGGCAGAAAAGTGAATGGACCATGCGTTAAACTACTGTGCCATGCCTCCACAGGAGGGAAAGGGTGTTGGTCCCTTTCGGCCTCCCCCCCCCCCCCCCCAGCAGCAAGGTGACCACCACCTCAGAGCATATTGGAAAGCCAGGTATGAACTGGCGGTGAAGGGGCAACTGCTGTCTCATGGGAAGGGGGACAGAACCGGCTAGTCCTTCAAGCCCTACCGAGGTCATAATTTGTCCCCCACAAGTGGCTCTCTGGCATGGCCATGGCTCCAGAGGCAAAAGGACTTAGTCCAGAGCCCAGCAGCTTGTAGAAGAAAAGTGAATGTACCATGCGTTAAACTATGGTGCCATGCCCCCACAGGAGGGAAAGGTTCTTGCTCCCTTCTGCCTTTTCCCCCCTGGCAGCAAGGTGGTCGCCACCTCAGAGCTTATAGGAAAGCCAGGTACAAGCCGGAGGTGAAGGGGCAACTGCAGTCTCATGGGAAGGGGGACAGTACCAACACGTCCTTTACGCCCTACAGAGGTCATGAGTTATCCCCCATGAGCAGCTCTCTGGCATGGCCATAACACCAGACACACAGAAACCAATCTTGTAATTATCTGGCTCTTTGCAGGAATCCAAAATCATGGCCGAGTGACATTATATGATTCTCATAACCAGCTATAGCAAACAAAATATTTCCCAATGCCTTTTCAGCAATTCTGATTGTTTCGGGGGAAATTCTAAATAATAATGGTGCATCTTTTGTTGAAATAATGAATGTAACCAATGTAGAGAAGAGTTAAGTAGAAATCATTTGCCTCACAGGCATTAGGAGGGGTGTGAGGGGGGGGTATACTGGGGTTCTTGGTTTTGAAAAGTGAGTACTGGTGAAGGGAGGGGTGTTTGATCATTGTATGACTGAGACTTGAACCTGAAAGCTTAATAACTTTTCCCACAGTGATCCAATAAATAAATATAAAAAGAAAAAAATAAATAAATAAATTAAGGTGGAGTTCATGCCCAATTCAATCAGCTAATCAGTGGCTGAATAAATAGCAGTACTCCTGCAAAAAAAAAACCATCTTGTAACAATATTGCAACCCCCACTGTCTTATTGGAGAGGGGAGGGGGAGAAGAAAAAGGGAAAGGGAGAGAGAGACGGAGAGATAGAGAGAGACAGAGAGATAGAGAGACAGAGGCAGAGACAGACAGACAGACAGACAGAGAGGAAGTCTGCCATAGAGGCCAGCTGTAGGGGAGGGGGATGAGGGATCTGGGACATTGATTTTGGGAAATGGACACCGGTGTGTGGATGGGTGTTGGAGCATTGTATGACTGATACCGAGTCATGAACTGCTTTGTCACTGTAAATTAAGTAAGTAAAGGCCCTCCTGTTGATCATCAATTTGCTCGAGTGGGCCCAGTAACGTCTCCATTGCAGATTTTGTTGTTACTGTGTCTGGCATATCGAATACGTCACGGGGAGCTTGCCAGGCTCTGCCTGCAGGCGAGATACTCTCGGTGGCTTGCCGGGCTCTCCGAGAGGGGCAGAGGAATCGAACTCTGGTCGGCCATGTTGGCTGCGTGCAAGGCAAACGCCCTACCACTGAGTATCTAAAAATGATTTCGTTTTCAAAAAAAAGGACTAAATAAGTCTGGCAAACTTCTTCACACCTTTCACATGATAGGCTGGATTGGGATCACGATCACGATCACGACCATCCTGTTGTCTCTCAATTGCCTCGAGCAGGCCCTAGTAACGTCTCTTTCGTCCAAGTCCTGATATTTTTTAAAAAGTGCCATATTCAAGGCTCTTTCAGGGTTAGGAGAATGAAACCCATCATTGTTACTGGTATTTGGCATATTGGGTACGGCACGAGGAGTTTGCCAGACTCTGCAGTGTGGGCAGGTTACATTTGGTAGCCTGCCAGTTTGTCCAAAGTAAGAATGAGATAATTACAATGGATTGGGTGTGTTTATTAAAGGAGCCATGACTGTCAGCAGACCAGCGTCCCAAAGAACTCTCTGCTTGAGGACATTCAGGGATTAGTTTATAAAGGCAAAAAAAAAAAAAGTCAAATCTTAGCAGACGTTGGACATAATGGGGCCGTATGTGTTGTGATCAATCAAAGCAAGTTTTAGAAGCAAAAGTAGCCAGTTAATGGTCCGGCTGCTTCCAGTCATAAAGAAATTTTGTGGTTATGGGGAACGGTGACAGTTGAGGTCATGGTTCCAGGAGCTGAACAGTTTGTTTGTGGGTGTGAACAGGTTATACCTGACCCTTGGAACAGTGGAGGGAGTTTCCTCTCTGCTGACGGGCTAGGAGAAAAGAGAGATATAGTCCCTTATGTCAGGAGCCCAAAGCTCAAGACTTACCATAATTGGAGCTGGAATGACAGTGCAGAAGTCCCTAGTGCATAGGACAATGCCTGTGATCCCCCAATACATGATGCCCGGGCACCATGGTGGGAGAAAGCCCTGTGCCCACCCACCAACACCCCTTAAAAGAGTTGTCATGAGCCGATTTTTAATTTTGACAAGCCCTTTGACTCACTTTTTGAGATGATCGTGTGACTTTTATCCTTCGTCTCCTGTATGTGGCCCATCACATGGATCTACCCGTGTCCAACCAGGCTTCCTTCTCTGGCTCCATCCACCCAGCTGTCCACTTAATGGTTATGTGGTATCTTTTTGGCAGATTATTTAATTTCACTTGCGAATATTCTGTTGAAGATTTTTCCCTCAAGGTTTTGCAACAACATGACTTCATTTCTTGAGAAGTCCTTCCTGAGTGTGCCTGAGGTAAGGTGCTTGAGGGGAGGGTCCTGTGCCGACGTGGTCCTTGTTTCACTCCAACATTCTCCATCCTGTACATTCTATGTACAGATGCATAGGCCACAACCCTAAACAAAGCATTCACCGTGGAGGACTTTTCATTTTACACTTCAGTGATACTATTCTCCCAGTCTACACTAAGGAGGGAGGAAAGATCCAAAGCTTGGTAGGGGGCTGTGACAACACTTACCTTAGAACATTAGAAGGTGTATTTACAGAAATGGCCACGAGAGGGGAGCCCAGGCACAGAATCGGAAATCCTCTATGCCTGCTTCTATCTCTCCAACGAATACAAAACTATTAGCACAAAAATTTATAGTCGCCCAATATTAATTGAGAGTACACTTGAGCGGGCCCAGGAATGTCTCCATTGTGAAACTTGTTACTGTGTTTGGCATTTCGAATACGTCACGGATTGCTTGCCAGGCTTTGCTGTGCCGGCAGAGAAATGGAACTTGGGTTGCCCAGGTCGGCTGCGTGCAAAGCAAACACCATACCAGCTGTGCTATCGCGCCAGCCCACGGGCGAATTTCTGGAGCAACAAGTGCGTCCATCAAAAGATGAGTATATAATGGTACATTTATATAATTTCAAATGCTGTAATGTCCTTTGCAATAAAAAGGATCACATGAAATGAAATAATTTTGAAGGAAAGAGAAAAATATTGGATTATTTCACTTAAATGCACACTTTAAGAGTATAAAATAGATAAGGAAAAACACATTTAAAACACAAACCTGTGGACATCGATCACAGCACTAAAACTACCGAGAGCAGGTGGGCAATAGGAGAAAAGGCAAGGTGGAAGGTTTTATTAGTGAAACAACAAAAGATAAGGACTCAGGGGAAAATAATAAAAGAGTTTCTGTGAAAGATTCCTAGGCTAGCTGGCCTTGCTTCTCAGGTTTCTGCCCCAATTCTTGTGGGCACATCTAACACGAAATTTTTGCCCCCTGGGGTCCCAACAGCTGAGTCACAATCAGTGCTGATTCCCTGCCCCTCACCCCAGGAGCCTCTGTGTGGGTGAGGAACACAGAAAGGGCAGCTGGGAGACAGAAGGCTCCCTGGTCCCACAAATCAGAAATATACAGTTGGTGCTTCCGTCACCACATACTGTCACTGAGTGTGCTGACCCCCAAAAGACAGTGGCTGAGAACCCACACACAAACGACACCTGAGCAGATACACACAACACTGCTTTCTTCCAAATGCTGCCTTTTCAGCAGATCTGAGTGTTGGGATAAAATCCCAAACAATAATGGCGGGTCTGGTGTCAAAATATTGAATGTAATCAAAGTAGAGAGAGAGAGTAATGTGGAAATCATCTGCCCCACAGGTAGGGGAAGGATGTGGAATGGGGGTATACTGGGGATTTTGGTAGTGAAGAATGAGCACTGGTGAAGGTACAGGTGTTTCATTGTATGACTGAGACTTAAACCCAACAGCTTTATAACTGCTCTCACAGTGATTCAATAAATAAAATTATAAAAATGAAAAAAGCAAGGTGTAGTTCATGCCCAATTCAATCAGCTAATCAGTGGCTGAATAAATAGCAGTACTCCTACATGAAAGAAAGAAAGAAAGAAAGAAAGAAAGAAAGAAAGAAAGAACCTATGCACCTCAAAGTAAACAATGAACAGGAAACAAGACAGTCCACAGAATGGGGAAAATTATTTACCTAACACCCATCTGATAAGGGGTCAATATCAAAGATATATATGGAACTGGTAGAACTTGAGAAGAAAAAATCAAATTCAATCACAAACTGGGGAGAAGAGATGAACAGAAACTTCTCCAAAGAAGAAATGCGAATGTCCAAAAGGCACATGAAGGAATGCTGCACACCACTATTCATCAGGGTGATGCAAATCAAAACAACCACGAGATATCATCTCATGCCTCAGCGACTGGCACACATTAAAAAGAACAAAACCAACCAGTGCTGGCATGGATACGGGGGGAAAGGAAAATTTCATTCATTGCTGATGTGAAAATCCAGCCTTTTCAGGAAAAAAATATGGGCTTTCCTCAAAAACCTAGAAATTGTGCTCCCATATGACCCTGCAGCCCACTTCTGGGAATATATTCTAAGGACCCAGAACTCACAGTGCAAAAACCCATCTGCACTCTGATGTTCATTGCAGCACTATTCACAATACCCAGAACCCGGAAACATCCTAAGTTCCCTAGAACAAATGACTGGTACATCTACATAATGGAACACCCTGCAGCCATTAGAAAAATGAAGTCATGAAAATTGCTCATACATGGATGGACATAGAGAGTGCCATTCTGAGTGGAATGGGTTGTTGGGAGAGAGACACTTATAAAATAATCAAACTCATATGTCGGATATATATAAAAAATAGTATGAGAAAAATACCAAAGGACAGTAGAAATGAGGGCCAGGAGAACTGGTCCACGATAGGAATGGTAGGAAGTTTGCCTCAAATTGTGGGAGAATGCCGTTTGGACAGAGAAGAGACACTAAGACAATGATCATTAGAAAGGATCCCTCTGGACAATATCTGAGTACTGAAGGAGGTAAAATGATATACAAAAAAAAAAAAAAAACCCTGGGTATGGTGCCGCCAGCAGGTCAGTCTGTACCTGTGAGGTGAGTGCATCAGCAGCCTGATGGCAACGTCAGACTTTTTGATACCCCAAAATTGCTGCCGTGCCTTTGGCCAGACCCTAAAATCTTGGGGCAAAGTTTACCAAGAAAGTAAATGCCCAAAAGTTAGGTGTGTGGGAGATACACCCACAAATCACCTGCGGCTCAGCTATATAATTGGAGGCATGGCCTCTCTGGTTCCTGATAGAACTGCTTAATGGCCATGATCCCAGAGTCTCAGAAACAAATCTCAGAGCCCAAAGGCTTTTGGCAGAAATGCGTCCTGTTCCTGCAGTAGGTTACTGGCGCTGGGCCACTCTAGGTGGGAATAGGTTTCGTGCCTTGGCCTGTTCCTCTTGACGGACTGGTGACAACCATCCTCCTGAGGCCACTGGACAGTCAGGTGTCGGCCTGCAGTGATGAGATACACTGGGCCTCACCACATGGGGGTGGAGCCTACTCTTTCTCCCCATCCCAAGGAGACCCCGAGTTGCCGCCTAAAACGGCCTCTCTGGCTTCTGATGAAGCTGATTAATAGCCATGATACTGGAGACTCAGAAATAAATCTTGAAACCCAGCGGCTTGCGGCAGAAATGCATCTGGACTGCATACAAGGTGGCCGCCAGCTCAGAGCTTATTGGAAAGCCAAGTATGAGCTGGAGGTGACGGGGCAGTCTCATGGGAAGGCGGGCAGTACCGGCTCGTCCTTCATGCCCTACCGAGGTCACGAGTTGCCCCCCACAAGCTGTTTTCTGGCATGGCTCTGGTCATGTCTCCAGAGGCAAAAGGACTTAATCCAGAGCCCGGAAGCTTGTGGCAGAAAAGTGAATGGATCATGCGGTAAACTACTGTGCCATGCCTCCACAGGAGGGAAAAGGTGTTGGTCCCTTTCGGCCTTTCCCCCCAACCCCCCACCCCCGGCAGCAAGGTGGCTGCCACCTCAGAGCATATTGGAAAGCCAGGTATGAACTGGCGGTGAAGGGGCAACTGCTGTCTCATGGGAAGGGGGACAGTACCGACTCTTCCTTCACGCCCTACCGAGGTCATGAGTTGTCCCGCACAAGCGGCTCTCTGGCATGGCCACGGCTCCAGAGGCCAAAGGACTTAGTCCAGAACCCAGCAGCTTGTAGAAGAAAAGTGAATGTACCATGCGTTAAACTATGGCGCCATGCCTCCACGGGAGGGAAAGGATGTTGCTCCCTTCCGCCTTTTCCCCCCTGGCAGCAAGGTGGCTGCCGCCTCAAAGCTTATAGGAAAGCCAGGTACAAGCCGGAGGTGAAGGGGCAACTGCAGTCTCATGGGAAGGGGGACAGTACCAGCACGTCCTTTACGCCCTACCGAGGTCATGAGTTATCCCCCATGAGCAGCTTTCTGGCATGGCCATAACACCAGACACACAGAAACCAATCTCGTAATTATCTGGCTCTTTGCAGGAATCCAAAATCATGGCCGAGTGACATTATATGATTCTCATAACCAGCTATAGCAAACAAAATATTTCCCAATGCCTTTTCAGCAATTCTGATTGTTTGGGGGGAAATTCTAAATAATAATGGTGCATCTTTTGTCGAAATAATGAATGTAACCAATGTAGAGAAGAGTTAAGTAGAAATCATCTGCCTCACAGGCATTAGGAGGGGTGTGAGGGGGGGGGTATACTGGGGTTCTTGGTTTTGAAAAGTGAGTACTGGTGAAGGGAGGGGTGTTTGATCATTGTATGACTGAGACTTGAACCTGAAAGCTTAACAGCTTTTCCCACAGTGATCCAATAAATAAATATAAAAAGAAAAAATAAATAAATAAATTAAGGTGGAGTTCATGCCCAATTCAATCAGCTAATCAGTGGCTGAATAAATAGCAGTACTCCTGCAAAAAAAAAAACCCTCTGGTAACAATATTGCAACCCCCACTGTCTTATTGGAGAGGGGAGGGGGAGAAGAAAAAGGGAAAGGGAGAGAGAGACGGAGAGATAGAGAGAGACAGAGAGATAGAGAGACAGAGGCAGAGACAGACAGACAGACAGACAGACAGACAGACAGAGAGGAAGTCTGCCATAGAGGCCAGCTGTAGGGGAGGGGGATGAGGGATCTGGGACATTGATTTTGGGAAATGGACACCGGTGTGTGGATGGGTGTTGGAGCATTGTATGACTGATACCGAGTCATGAACTGCTTTGTCACTGTAAATTAAGTAAGTAAAGGCCCTCCTGTTGATCATCGATTTGCTCAGGTGGGCCCAGGAACGTCTCCATTGCAGACTTTGTTGTTACTGTGTCTGGCATATCGAATACTCTCGGTAGCTTGCCGGGCTCTCCGAGAGGGGCGGAGGAATCGAACTCGGGTCAGCCATGTTGACTGCATGCAAGGCAAACGCCCTACCGCTGAGTATCTAAAAATGATTCCGTTTTCAAAAAAAAAGGACTAAGTAAGTCTGGCAAACTTCTTCACACCTTTCACATGATGGGTTGGATTGGGATCACGATCACGATCACGACCATCCTGTTGTCTGTCGATTGCCTCGAGCAGGCCCCAGTAATGTATCCTTTGTCCAAGTCCTGATATTTTTTAAAAACTGCCATATTCAAGGCTCTTTCAGGGTTAGGAGAATCAAACCCATCATTGTTACTGGTATTTGGCATATTGGGTACGGCACGAGGAGTTTGCCAGACTCTGCCGTGTGGGCAGGTTACATTTGGTAGCCTGCCAGTTTGTCCAAAGTAGGAATGAGATAATTAGTTTGGATTGGGAGTGTTTATTAAAGGAGCCGTGACCATCAGCAGACCAGCGTCCCAAAGAACTCTCTGCTTGAGGACATTCAGGGATGAGTTTATAAAGGAAAAAAAAAAGTCATATCTTAGCAGACGATGGACACAATGGGGCCGTATGTTTTGTGATCAATCAAAGCAAGTTTCAGAAGCAAAATTAGCCAGTTAATGGTCCAGCTGCTTCCAGTCACAAAGAACCTTTGTGGTTATGGGGAACGGTGAGAGTTAGGGTCATGGTTCCAGGAGCTGAACAGTTTGTTTGTGGGTGTGAACAGGTTATACCTGACCCATGGAACAGTGGAGGGAGTTTCCTCTCTGCTGACGGGCTAGGAGAAAAGAGAGATATAGTCCCTTATGTCAGGAGCCCAAAGCTCAAGACTTACCATAATTGGAGCTGGAATGACAGTGCAGAAGTCCCTAGTGCATAGGACAATGCCTGTGGTCCCCCAATAAATGATGCCCAGGCACCATGGTGGGAGAAGGCCCTGTGCCCACCCACCAACACCCCTTAAAAGAGTTGTCATCAGCCGATTTTTAATTTTGGCAAGCTCTTTGACTCACTTGTTGAGATGATGGTGTGACTTTTATCCTTCGTCTCCTGTATGTGGCCCATCACATGGAACTACAGGAGTCCAACCATGCTTCCTTCTCTGGCTCCATCCACCCTGCTGTCAACGATTCTTGCATCTCTGCAATCACTCCACTTAAAGGTTATGTGGTATCTTTTTGGCAGAGTATTTA
Organism: Sorex fumeus; assembly: GCF_029834395.1. NCBI lineage: Eukaryota > Metazoa > Chordata > Mammalia > Eulipotyphla > Soricidae > Sorex > Sorex fumeus. The sequence continues at coordinate 4,806,667 of NW_026606179.1, read as the reverse complement.
ATTTCACTTGTGAATATTCTGTTGAAGAATTTTACCTCAAGGTTTTGCAACAACATGACTTCCTATCATTTCTTGAGAAGTCCTTCCTGAGTGTGCCTGAGGTGCTTGAGGGGAGGGTCCTGTGCCCATGTGGTCCTTGTTTCACTCCAACATTCTGCATCCTGTACATTCTGTGTACAGATGCATAGGCCACAACCCTAAACAAAGCATTCACCGTGGAGGACTTTTCATTTTACACTTCAGTGATACTATTCTCCCAGTCTACACTAAGGAGGGAGGAAAGAGCCCAAGCTTGGTAGGGGGCTGTGACAACACATACCTTAGAACATTCGAAGGTGTATTTACAGAAATGGCCACGAGAGGGCAGCCCAGGCACAGAATCGGAAATCCTCTATGCCTGCTTCTATCTCTCCTACGAATACAAAACTATTAGCACAAAAATTTATAGTCGCCCAATATTAATTGAGAGTACACTTGAGCGGGCCCAGTAATGTCTCCATTGTGAAACTTGTTACTGTGTTTGGCATTTCGAATACGTCACGGATTGCTTGCCAGGCTTTGCTGTGCCGGCAGAGGAATGGAACTCGGGTTGCCCAGGTCGGCTGCGAGCAAAGCAAACACCATACCAGCTGTGCTATCGCGCCAGCCCATGGGGGAATTTCTGGAGCAACAAGTGCGCCTATCAAAAGATGAGTATATAATGGTACATTTATATGATTTCAAATGCTGAAATGTCCTTTGCAATAAAAAGGATCACATGAAATGAAATAATTTTGAAGGAAAGAGAAAAATATTGAATTATTTCACTTATAGGTACACTTTTAGGGTATAAAATAAATGAAGAAAAACACATTTAAAACACAAACCTGTGAACACTGATCATAGCACTAAGACTACTGAGAGGAGGTGGGCAATAGGAGAAAAGGCAAGGTGGAAGGTTTTATTAATGAAATAAAAAAAGATAAGAACTCAGGGGAAAATAATAAAAGAATTTATGTGAAAGATTCCTAGGCTAGCTGGCCTTGCTTCTCAGGTTTCTGCCCCTATTGCACAGCGGGTAGAACCTTGCATGTGGCCGACCTGGGGTTCGATTCCCAGCATCCCATATGGTCTCCTGTGTACCGCCAGGAGTAATTCCTGAGTGTAGAGCTAGGAGTAACTCCTGTGTATGGCCAGGTATGACCCAAAAAGAAAAAAAAAGAAAAGAAATACTGGACCAGAAATGGATACTTTTTCTGTGGTCGTTTGGAACACAGAGAAAAATCCTCAAGGGTTTGGTAAAAATTCTTTGACACCAACTCAAATACTTCTATCTTCCCCCAAAGAAGAGTTTCACTCTGAATGGACTCAACTCCAATTTTGATGGGAGTCTGAGGAATTCTTTGGAAAACTGCTGGTTTATTCCCTTCAAAAGTGAGGGAGAGTCAAAAGTTAAAAGTCAAGAGATAGTACAGGGCTAAGGTGCTGACCTTGCATGCACCTGACCCAGGTTGTATCGAATGCGTTACATATGCTCCCCAAACCCTACCATGAATGATCCTTCAACACAGATTCAGGAGGTCTGAACAATGCCTGGTATGACCTAAAGTATGAGAGACAAAGAGAGAGAGAGAGAGAGAGAGAGAGAGAGAGAGAGAGAGAGAGAGAGAGAGAGAGATCAAGTGATTGTGCCAAAAGAGCTTACTAGGTGGACCACATGCTTTGCATGATCAGAGGGCAGGTTCTTTGGGATGACCACCCTAAGAATGAAGAAATGTCAAGGGAAGGCACATTCTGCTCTTTAATCACCGCATACGGCATGTCTATAATTTTCCTTCCTTATGGTATGCTCTCCTAGACTTCTCGCTCTCTCTTTCTCTTTTTCTCTCTCTCCTCCCCTAGGAAATGCTGAAATCATCTTCTAAATTATGGATTGCATTTGGGCACAAACTTCTAAGGGTCACAGACAGTAGCATAAGTCAGTGAAATGTTGATAGTGTGGAAATCCAGTGTTGAGCATTCTCCTTCAGACTTCCCTCATTTTGAATTTTCTCAATTGTCTTTTCTGTTCCTCCAAACCAAGTGAGTCCCTCCAAACCAGATCAGGGTGCACCCAGGTCAGGGTTCCTCCAGGTCAGGGTCCCTCCAAACCAGACAAGGGTCCCCCCAGATCAGGGTCCCTCCAAACCAGGGCAGGGTCCCTCCAGGCCAGAGTCCCCCCAGGTCAGCGTCCCCCCAGGTCAGGGTCTCTCTAGGTCAGGGTCCCACCAAACCAGGTCTGGGTTCCCGTCTCAAACACATCATGATCCCTTCCCCAACCAGCTCAGGGTCCCAGGTAGGTGCCAGGTGTCTCCAACCCTGCATTTAAGCTTCATTTGGGTGAGACCCCCTAATCACTGATCTCTAAACACCAAGGAGGACTCTCATTCTCGCAAATATTTTTATGAGAGCTACGGGTCCTTCATTCTTTTCGGAGACCTCAACCCCATATCTGGAAGGCCAGGAAGCCTCCAGAGAGGGAGTGTCAGGCTGCTGTGGTTCTTGGGAACACTAAGGCCTACAGCTGCTCTCAGAGGGAACCTGGGCAGGCGGCACATGGTTCCTCCTTTTCCCACAAGATCCAGGGCACTTTTCTCAGAGCTGAAAAAACTCCTTCAGACCCTCAACTCAAGCTCCAACACAGCAGACAGACATCATAGTAGGATTGTAAATGATTTAATGGGTAAGAATACAGGAATGATGGGCTGAGGGTCTGCATTCGTGCCTCCGAGGGCCCTGGGGAGAATGGGAAGGAGTTGGTGCCCAGCAGGTGGTATCTGGGTGGGACACTGGCTCCCTCTGAGGCACGATGACGGGGACCAGGAGGTTCGAGGGGGGGGGTTGTCCTTGGAATCATTCACTGTCACCCTGTTTTCACAAGTCATTCTGGACACAGAGGCAGGGCACACAGGACCTCAGGGCTCTCATGAAGTGGCCATTCTGGGCTACTGTCTCCTTTGGAATAAGCGCCGGGGGCTCCTGACCTTCCAACGGAAGTTTAGGAAAATGCGGGGGCGGCCAGACTGAGTGTGTTGAGTGTCAACTGCGTAGGGAGACTGGCTGAGGGCACATGGCTCTGGATGATGCTGCCCATTGAGAGTCCTGGCCTCTGAGTGGCAGGGAGCAGGGATGGCACCCATGGGAGGGGCCGTGTTCTGGGAGGCATTTGCAGCCATGGCCAGGGACATGACCTGCTCCCTGCACCTCCCCTGCAGCCTCTGCCCCTGTGAGACACTGGGCTCATTCTCTGTGTCCACAATAGCAATGTGGGGGGCCACCCTTCATCTCCTGGAAGGTGCTGGGGGATAATATAACCCCCTGCGATGTGGAGGACCAGAGGCACACACAGGGAAGGGACAGAGATCTGCGGTGTGGCCAAGTGTCTCAGAGGGAGGGAGAGGTTGGGGCCCAGACAATAGCTTGGGGTACTTCAGGAGATTTCTCCTTCTCTGCACTCCCTAAAGAGCTGAGAGAGGAGGGATGAGTAGAAGGAGGGGGGGCGAGAGGAGGTGGTGGAGCAGAAGTACAGAGGGACTTCTGCCAGGCTCTTGTGGTGGGCAAGGATGATGGAGTGGGGAAGGGAACTGCAGGTCGCAGAGTGGGGTGAGTGCCAGAACCGGGAGTCTGGAGCAAGTGGAGAGGACAGTGCAGGGCAGGGGAACACACGTTGGCTTTCCTGGATGGGCTCCAGAGGCGACGGGGCCTGGACGGGCCATCGAGATCATGGATGGCGGGAAAGAGCCAGAGGGAGCAGCATGGTGGGGAGCTGCTGGAGGAGCTGGGATGGCCTTGTCCCTGCAGACCCTGCAGGAAGGGCTGATGTACAGCAGGTGCTCCCAATGTGGGTCCTCCTGGTATGCCTCCAGGGGGCTGCTGAAGGCAGGGAAGAGAGGGCCGTGGAGAGGGCAGAGTGAGGACCAGAAGCCAGTCACATGGGAGAGGCTCTGAAGTCTGTCCCCTACCCTGTTATCACCCTCAGGGATTCCCGTCCTCTCTACACCCTCCCCCAAGGCCTTCCTATTATCCCTGTTCCTCTGGCTCCCCTCCCCAGGCCGACCTGGGCAGCCCTCCTGATGCTGGGTCTGGAAGGATGGTGAACACTTACCTTTATAAATTCCGGATAGATCGTATTTGCTGCAGCTCAGCCAGGCTGAAGTGGTACCTCGCACCTAGGAACCAGGGAGAGTGGCTTTTATTAGTGAAGGTCTCACAGTGGCACCGTCATAGGGCCATGGAAGGCACACAGACATGCTCTTCTCTGCGAGCCTCAACAGCCAACGAGGAACAGCAAAGAGCAAAAGACGCTCAGAGCCTGTGGCTTCTGTCAGAACCCTTTAGATCCATGGTCTCTGGGGAGGCTCCCAGCTCAGCAGGAGGAAGGGGAGGAGGGAGGGGTCACTCTGGGAGAGCTCAGATGGAAAAGGCAGAGACTCACCTCTCAGGATCGAGACCCTCCTGCTTTTCCTAGCTCTCTTGCGCCTCAGAGGAGTGACAGAATCAGTGATCATTTGGGATCCACTTTTGGACTCCCCTCTCCGAAGCTCTGATGTCCACACATGACCCATAGGAGTCCCACAGAAACAGAGAGGTGAGTTTCTCCCTCAAGTCCATCCTAAAATGTCATGAAATGCTTTGTTTTTGGTTTTGATTTTGTGTTTCCAGTTTTCTCCACAGAACGACACAAGGATTTCGATGTTGATAGCTGGCCCCTTTTCAGGGATGCCAGGCAGGGATGTACTTCCTGTGCTCCTTCCCACAGGACCCCAAGTTCTCGGGAAGGGCTCCCCCACTCCACTCTCCTGAAAGGCTGACGGGAGGATTAGTTTATGTCTCCCTCACACCCAGGGAAGTCGTGGTGGGACTTTTCTGTTCGAAGAGACCTTAACGTCTCAATGGAAGCTGGCTCTAGTATGATGGCACTAGTTAGGATTTCAGTAACGGGGACCTGTCACCGCACACCGTCTGTGAAGTTCAGGTAATTCTCTTTTCAATGAACCCCTTCCCACCCAGTCTGTCCTCCTTGGCAACTAGGCCCTACTTTCTCCTAGATGACCCAATCTACTGATGCGCTAAACCAAACAAATTCAGGATTGAAATTCATGTGTGTGAGAAGTAATAGAATTCACCACCACCCACCCAATGGCTTAAGCACTGGTCCCGGCTCCTACCTTTTGGTCAACTTTTTTCTTACAGAAGGACACGAAGGATGCTGTTGCCAGGAAAACAAGGAAAAGAAAGAGCACCCCTAACACCCCCAGGAAAAGGGGGGTGGGATTGCTACTGATCAGCTTTTAGCCTAAGCCCCATAGAGTCTCAGTCCAGGGTGTCATCAGAACCATCAGAGTCCATATACCGAACTCCATGATCCTGACCACAAGCTGCCTATGGCAACTGAGCGTGAGCGGGTGGCTCTGCCTTATATAGGGCCGCCTGCATCACAAAGGGGGAAGAGTCCATTAGGGTTCCAGATGGGTGTGAAGTCCTGTGTCCAGTGTCTCCCCCCACCCCACTTGGCCTTCCCTTCCTGGGCCCTTTCTTTGGCCCCTCTGCTCTAACTGCCTTCCTACTTTCCACCCCACACCCCGCCCCCGCCTTCATCCTCCCCTGTGCTTTATCCCCAGGAAGGGTCCTACTTGTTCTCTCTGGAACCCTACTCTTCCCTAGATCCTCTTGACTCCCTGGGAATAACCTTGACTCTTCTCTTGAAAATGCATTTCTTGTCTGAAATCCCACCAGCAAAAAAATTTTTTTCAGGATCTAGATCATTTATTTTGTATTGTAACAACAAAACGTTTTTTAAATTTTTATCAAGTAGTGCACAATATTTGATTTCATTTAATAATTGAACACCAATTCCACCAACATTACACCTTCGCACCACCATTTTTTGATATTTCCATCCGGCACCCCAACCTCTGTCCCAAAGCAAACCCAAATAATTTATTTTGTATTATTTGTTATGAATACACCACTGAAAATGCTCTAAACAACTTTCCTTAGTGGACACTGTGGAAGATTATTGTATTTCACCCTGGAGCCAGCTGTTATGCCCTTCTCTAAGAGATTACTGTTATGTTGTTAAGGGTTGAACTTGATGTGCATATATATATATATATATATATATATATCTGTAAAAATATATTTCCCGCTAAGATTCATTGCCTTATTCTTTAAACTACGTGGTGTGCTACTCTTGCAGTATGAGTGGTGTGAGTTCTGGTGATGTCCAGAAATAGGTTCACTCGTGGATGGGTCTCAGCCCGAATGTGTGCAGAGCAGATATGAGCATGACGTCATTTGAGTTCTGGAGTTTTTAGGCTATTGAGGCTTGGTTCCTTGGGGTGGTGAGGGGCCTCACCTGCCCCCTTTCAGTTTTCCCCAAAAGAATCAGCCTGGCAAGGGTTCCAATGGCATGGCTCATGCGAGTAATTTTATGCTCTCTCCCATAGAAAAGGGCAATGAGTCTCTGGAGCATGACTGTTGATGAGATAATCTCCACCGTAAATTTGTACACTACTTCATCACGATCATCACAACCATCCTTTTATTTGTCGATTGCCTCGAGCAGGCCCCAGTAACGTCTCCTTTGTCCTAGCCCTGAGATTTTCAAAAAAGTGCCATATTTAAGGCTCTTTCAGAGTTAGGAGAATGAGACCCATCATTGTTACTGGTATTTGGCATATTGGGTACGCCGGTACGCCACAGGGAGTTTGCCAGACTCTGCCATGTGGGCAGGTTACATTCGGTAGCCTGCCAGTTTGTCCACTGCAGGCTGCGGAGCACCAGTAGGGTGGCTTGGCGCGCAGCGCCTGCCCAGCGCCCGAAGGAGTGGCGAGTCCCCGCCGCCGCTGCTCAAGTCTCGCTGGTGCTCTGCTGTCAGTGGACTCCAGAGCCGCTGTGAGCATCGCTGAGCCCCGACGAGGGAAGGATGGACAGTGCTGCACCAGCCAGAGTTGCAGGGAGACCTTGGACCGTGTAGGGCGCTTCACCCCGCGTGGAAACGCTTACCAATGCTTTCTCATTTGGCCCCAGACTCCAGTTTGGGAGCAATCTTGTAGCTGGATTCCCCTAAGAGGAGACGTTCCGAAGCGCTAAAAAGAAAGCATTTCAATTTGGAACATTTATTTACAGCTGGAAATGGGGAATGGACTGTCAGACCAGACTTCTATCCTGTCCAGCTTGCCTTCATTTCAGTCCTTCCACATTGTTATTCTGGGTTTGGACTGTGCTGGGAAGACAACTGTATTATACAGGCTGCAATTCAATGAGTTTGTAAATACCGTACCTACCAAAGGATTTAACACTGAAAAAATTAAGGTAACTTTGGGAAATTCTAAAACAGTCACTTTCCACTTCTGGGATGTAGGTGGTCAGGAGAAATTATGGCCACCGTGGAAGTCATATACCAGATGCACAGATGGCATTGTGTTTGTCGTGGACTCTGTTGATGTTGAAAGAATGGAAGAAGCCAAAACTGAACTTCATAAAATAACCAGGATATCAGAAAATCAAGGAGTACCCGTGCTTATAGTTGCTAACAAACAAGATTTGAGGAACTTGTTGTCTCTGACATTACTTCACTTTCTTTATTCCTAGGGAATTATTTCTGGCCAACATGAAGCCAAGTCTCACTTAAAGGTCTCCTACGATTAGGTGTGTGAATGGGAGAGACTGTCTTAGACTTTGGTTTCAGTGCACTTCAAGCACTAGAGCTAAATCAATTAAATGGCCAAGTCATCTTTTAGTATTTTCAAATTGAACAGGAAAATAAACACAAGTAAGCTTCTCGCTGCCATGGAGCATATCAGTTGCTCTCTTTTCTCAAATTCACTGATGCTTAAAAGTCAAACTTTTAGTTCACACTATACTCAGATAAACACACACACACAATCACACACACACACAGAGAGAGAGAGAGAGAGAGAGAGAGAGAGAGAGAGAGAGAGAGAGAAGGGAGAGAGTGTTTCTTCAGCAAATACAGCAGCTTCAGTTCCAAAACAAAAGACCCTCTCCCATTTTTCCCAAGTTTGCTTTCAAATTTTGATGAATAGGGATGGGTGCTCCCTAAACCGAGACCCAAGTCCTCCTCGTCATCCAGGAGTGCTTGGGTGGGCAGGCTTGGAGCCCATACACTTGTTGCCTGACAGTCAGCTATTCCTGGATTCACACTCAGGCCTGCATGTACTCTGCCTCTTCTCTGCCACTTGACTTCCTTTGAAGTTCAACAAAGGTAATCTTGACAGGTATAGAGGTTAGTTAATTTTTTGCCATATTTATTACTAATTTAAAAAATACTTAGCGTGTTTTAATTTTACTTTTTGCTTGGGGCATACGCTGCTTGGTGCTCTGGTACCTGGCTCTGGTTCAGCAATCACTCCTGGCAGTGTTCAGGAGACAATAGGGTATACTTGGTGTAGAATCTGGATTTGCCCTGTGCAAGGCAATCGCATAGTCCACTGTATTATCTCTCTAGTCCCTGATTTTTTTAAATTTGAGTAAGGAGTTATTTTATTGATGCTCGAAGGCTTCTTTGGGTAATTGATAGGGAGTTTCATCATCAGTGTTTGCAGGACCACATGGTGATATGGATTGAACCAGAGACTTTTTCATGTGCTTAGGTTATTTGTTACTGTGTCTGGCATATCGAATACTCTCGATAGCTTGCCGGGCTCTCTGAGAGGGGCAGAGGAATCGAACTCGGGTCGGCCATGTTGGCCGCTTGTAAGGCGAACGCCCTACCCGCTGTGCTATGAGTATATTCTGTCCCTAACATGTACTGTGCCGCAGCACATGTGGCTAGTCAAACGGTAACCCAGAGAAGGCATGATTTCTGCAAAGACTGGGGTAGGGAGGACTGTATGAAGCATACAACGACTCTACTGCAAAGCACATTTGCTTTTACAATATGCAGTGAACACTTTGTGGGATAGCCAAGGGTTCCAAGTTGAGCGGGCTATGCTGTTATTCTGTTTTGCAGCTGCATATGTGGGCAGTTCCTTGAACTTTCTCAGCGAAACAGGACAGGAATGAGAATGTGGCTCCAGGCCTGGCCAAGGAGGATCAGGTGCAGCCTTCCCTTAGGCTCCCTTAACAGAGTCAACTGCCAGGGCATGGCACTCACACATGCCAAATTTTTCCCTGCTCATTCCCTTCTCAGGGAAAACAAGCAGGGGCTACCTAGGCCAGTCCCCAAGAGTATTGCACCCCTAAAAATGAATTAAATTGGGCTACATTCCCTCCCCTAACTTTTTAACATCTGGAATTGATTTGAGGAGCTGTAGATGCCCATTTAAATGGAGTATTTCATGCCAGGATAGAAAAAGTATAGGAAGAAGGAACATAACTTTTGGGTAAGGCTGGGACTGTTCTATGGACTACAGTTGCTTAGACTTAAAAGGAAAGTGGAAATAAATATGTCCAGTCTGCAGCTGAGGCTGTCAGATCCCTTCTGTCGTCAGCAGAATAACCCAGGCTGAGGATATATGTTCACATATCACCCGGGGATATGCCTGGTTGGTTCTCCTCCCAGAATGGGTGTTTCTCAAAGTGATTGGAAGATCTCATCTAAACTTGAAGCCATTGTCCATTTTTCCACCATTGTATTTCTTTGTGGTATAGAGACGCAGGTATGGGGCGGGGTGACATATGAGTGTGTGGTTTCTTTTAACATTAGAAAAACCTGCAAAATATAGACCAAAATATTGACTGGCTTATTCTCCTTTGGTTACTTCTTGATGTTTTATATTTATGTATATTCCTCTTCATTCTCTCTTTTTTTTTCAGCATGTTTACTGAGGTACAAGATGTACAATAGAGTTGATTATCATTTTCACGAACACATCACACCAATACCATACCCATCAAACCCTGTGCCCTAATTTGCTGTGATGAGTAAGTCAACCCCAACCAATGGGAAGTGTGAAGCATCGGGGGTTCCGCCGTGCCCTGATCCCATAATCTAGATCCAAAGAATATACAGGCTAATGGATTTGAGGAATTTGATGAGAGAAGAAGTAAGTATTAGATTAGACTGAATTTATTTCTGTGGGAGAACTTATTAGAGATCTAGAAACAGAGCATACTCGAGTATAAATCCTTTACTTGGTAAGAGAATGCTTTCATAAGGATGACTAGATTCTTATACCTGCTTCTCCTAACTCATTGGATATAAAGCAAACATGTGTCATACACATACACATAAGGTCCTGAACTAAAATTGATATTCAGAAATTGCTTGATAACACAGCTTGGAGAAAAGAATGCAAGACGGGGGCTGGAGCAATAGTACACCAGGTACTGTGTTTGCCTAGCACGTGGCCAACGCAGGTTTGATTCCCAGCATCCCATATGGTCCCCTGAGCACCGCAGGAGTAATCCCTGAGTGCAAATACAGGTGGAAACCAGGGTGCATTGCCAAATGTGAAAAAAAAGCATGTAAAGACACATATGTATACCAACTACAATAATTTCATGTTCTAGTTAGTACTTGCAGACAAGTTTCAGTGGTTAGTATTTTCACTGAGTTTGAAAGAGCAGGCTGGAGTCATTTGGAATAGGACTAAGGAGAAGGAAATGCTGGCTCCGAAGATAAATTACTGCGCAGAGGGCCTTTGCCTAGCACACAACCAATCCAGGTTCGAGGTCTGGCATCCCACATGATCCCTGAGCACTACGAGGAGTGATCCCTGAGTGCACTGTCAGGACTCAACCCTGAGCATGGTCAGGGTGACCCCTCCCCCCAAAAGAGGGCAAAAATAAATAAATAAGTAAACTTCTTTTCCTGTTCAATTTGAAAACACTAAAAGATGTCTTGACCATTTAATTGACTTAGCACTCACCTTGAAGGTGGACTAAGACCAAAATCTAAGATGCTCTTTCCCATTCACACACCTATATTTAGGAGACCTTTAAGTGTTGGTCAGAAAGCGTTCCCTAGGAAGCAAGAATGTGAAGTAACATTCAACCCTGAGTGTCAAATCCAACATTTACGGTGGTGATAATCTAAACAACTGTGATTTAGAGACTCATTGTCTTTTCTCTTGAAAAAGAGTATAAAACAACTTGCCACAGCGGGTAGGGCGTTTGCGTTGCACAAAGCTGGCCCGGGTTCGATTCCCAGCATCTCATACTTTCTCCCAAACACCGCCAGGAGTAATTCCTGAGTGCAAAGCCAGGAATAACCCCTGTGCATTGCAGGTGTGACCCCAAAAGCAAAACAACAACAACAAAAACACCCGACTTGCCATAGGTGGGCCACTGAAATCTCGAAGCAGGCTGTTTCTGTCAAGGAAGACTGAAGGGGGCAGGAGAGGCCCCTCACCACACCAAGGTACCCAAACTCGAAACCCAAAGCCTCAAGAACTCAACTGCTACCATGCTCATGTCTGCTCTGCACACTCTCGGGCCGAAGCCATCCATGAGTGAGCCTATTCCTGGACATTACCATACCTCAAACTACTCATACTCTAAGAGTAGCACACCACAAGGTTTAAAGAAAAAGGCAACGAATCTTAGAGGGAAGTACATTTTTACAGATATATATATATAAACACACCAGGCTCAACCCTTAACAACATAACAGTAATCTATTAGAGAAGAGCATAACAGCTGGCTCCAGGGTGAAATACAAAAATCTTCAACACACTCCTCTAAGGAAAGTTGTCTGGAGCATTATCAGTGGTTTATTCATGAGAAATAATACAAAATAAATTATTTGGTTCTGCTTTGGGGCAGAGGTTGGGTGTGGGATGAAAATATCCAAAAAATGGTGGTGAATACACTGACATCTCCCCTCAATCATATGATCATCTAATCTTTGATAAAGGTGCAAGTAATGTGAAGTGGAGTAAGGAAAGCCTCTTTAATAAATTGTGTTGGCATCACTGGACGGCTACATGCAAAAAAATGGGCTCAGAACTCTGCCTAACACCGTGTACAAAAGTAAGATCAAAATGGATTAAAGACCTCAACATTAGACCAGAAACCATAAGGTACATTGAAGACAAAGTTGGCAAAACCCTCCATGACATTGAAGCTAATGGTATCTTCAAAGATGCCACGCCACTGGCCGAGCAAGTGAAAACAGAGATAGATAAATGGGACTATCTTAAACTAAGAAGCTTCTGCACCTCCAAAGAAACAGTGACCAAAATACAAAGACAGTCTACAGAATGGGAAAGGATATTCGCCGAATACACATCTGACAAGGGGCTGATATCCAGGATATACAAAATACTGGTTAAACTCCACAAGAAGAAAACATCCAACCCCATCCAAAAATGGGGCAATGAAATGAACAGAAACTTTCTCAAAGAAGAAATCCGAATGGCAAAAAAGCACATGAGAAAATGCTCTACATCATTAATCATCAGGGAGATGCAGATCAAAACCACAATGAGATACCATCTCACACCTCAGAGACTGGCCCACATTCAAAAGAACAAAAGCAACCGATGCTGGCGTGGATGTGGCGAGAAAGGGACACTCCTTCACTGTTGGTGGGAATGTCCACTGGTTCAGCCCTTCTGGAAAACAGTATGGACGATTCTCAAAAATTAGAAATTGAGCTCCCATTTGACCCAGCAATACCACTCCTGGGAATATATCCCAGAGAGGCAAAAATGTATAGTCGAAGTGACATCTGCACTTGTTTGTTCATTGCAGCACTCTTTACAATAGCCAGAAACTGGAAGAAACCTGAGTGCCCAAGAACAGATGACTGGTTAAAGAAACTTTGGTACATCTACACAATGGAGTACTATGTAGCTCTTAGAAAAGATGAAGTCATGAAATTTACATACAAGTGGTACAACATGGAAAGTATCATGCTAAGCGAAATGAGTCAGAAAGAGAGGGATAGACATAGAAAGATTGCATTCATCTGGGGGATATAAAGTAACAAAATAGGAGATTAATACCCAAGAATAGCTGAGATCAGCACCAGGAGGATTACTCCATAGCTTAGTGGACAATTGGGCATTCTAGAGGAAAGGGCAGCTCAGATAGAGAAGGGAACACCAAATAAAGGGTGTTTGGTGGTCCCTCCCAGGAGGGAGGGGAGATGCATGTCGAAAGTGGACTATGGACTGAACATGTTTGCCACTCAATGCCTCTTTTGCAGACCACAACACCCAAAAGGAGAGAGAGAACACAGGGGATTGCCCTGCCACAGAGGCAGGGGGGGATGGGGGGATGGGGGTGGGGGGGACGTTATCCATGGTGGTGGAAAATGGGCACTGGTGGAGGGATAGGTATCTGATCATTGTATAATTGAAACCTAAGCACAAAAATTGTAAATCTACAACTGTACCTCATGGTGTTTCACTAATAAAAAAAAAATGGTGGTGCCAGGGTATAATGCTAGTGGGATTGGTGTTCGATTATTAAATGAAATCAAATATTGTTTACAACTTGATAAAAATTTTTAAAAAGATTTGGTTTTACAATAAAAACAAACAATCTAGTTCCTGAAAATTTTTTTTTACTGGTAGGATTTCAGACAAGAAATGCGTTTGAAAGAGCAAAGTCAAGGTTGTTCCCAGAGAGTCAAGAGGACCCAGGGAAGAGTACGATTCCAGAGAGAACAAGCAGGACCCTTCCTGGGGATAAAGCACAGGGCAAGATGACAGCGGGGTCGGGGTGCGGGGTGGAAAGTAGGAAGGCAGTTAGAGCAGAGGGGCCAAAGAAAGGGCCCAGGAAGGGAAGGCTATGTGGGGTGGGGGGAGACGGTGGACACAGGACTTCACACCCCTCTGGAACCCTAATAAACTCTTCCCCCTTTGTGATGCAGGTGGCCCTATATAAGCAGAGCCACCTGCTCACGCTCAGTTGCCATAGGCAGCTTGTGGTCAGGGTCATGGAGTTCGGTATATGGACTCTGATGGTTCTGGTGACACCCCGGACTGAGACTATATGGGGCTTAGGCTCAAAGCTGATCAGTAGCAATCCCACCCCTCTTTTCCTGGGGGTGTTAGGGGTGCTCTTCCTTTTCATTGTTTGCCTGGCAACAGCATCCTTCGTGGCCTTCTGTAAGAAAAAAGTTGACCAAAAGGAAGGAGCTAGGGCCAGTGCTTGAGCCATTCGGTGGGTCGTGGTGATTTCTCTTCCTTCTCACACACATGAATTTGAAACATGAATTTGTTTGGTTTAGAGCATCAGCAGATGGGTCATTTATGAGAAAGTAGGGCCTAGTTGCCAAGGACAAACTGGGTGGGAAGGGATTCTTTGAACAGAGAATTGCCTGAACTTCATAGACGTTGGGGTGGGGTGACAGGTTCCCATCACTAAAATCCCAACTAGTGCCATCATAGTAGAGCCAGCTTCCATTGAGACTTTAAAGTCCCTTCGGACAGAAAAGTCCCACCACGACTTCCCTGGGTGGGAGGGAGACATCAACCCATCCCCCCGTCAGCCCTTCGGGAGAGTGGAGTGGGGGGGCCCTGCCGCAAAACTTGGGGTCCTGTGCGAAGGAGCACAGGAAGCACATCCTTGCCTGGCGTCCCTGAACAGGGGCTAGATATCAACATGAAATCCTTGTGTCGTGCCAAGGAGAAAACTGGAAACACAAAATCAAAACCAAAACCAAAGCATTTCCTGACATTTTAGGATGAATTCGAGGAAGAAAATCACCTCTCTGTTCCTGTGGGACTCCGACGGGTCATGTCTTCAAAGAGCGTCAGAGAGACTGGGAAGAGCGTCAGAGAGGGGAGTACAAAAGTGGATCCCAAATGATCACTGATTCTTTCTCTCTTCAGAAGGGAAAGAGAGCTAGGAAAAGCAGGAGGGCGCGATCTTGAGAGGTGAGTCTCTGCCTTTACCATCTGAGCTCACCCAGAGTGACCCCTCCCTCCTTCCCTCCCTCCTGCTGAGCTCGGAGCCTCCCCAGAGACCATGGCTCTGAAAGGCTCTGACAGAAGCCACAGGCCTCTGAGCATCTTTTGCCGTTTGATGCTCCTCGTGGACTGCTGAGGCTCGCAGAGAAGAGCATGCCTGGGTGCCCTGCACGGCCCTATGTCCGTGCCACTGTGAGACCTTCACTAATAGAAGCCACTCTCCCTGGTTCCTAGGTGCGAGGTACCACTTCAGCCTGGCTGAGCTGCAGCAAATGCAATCTATCCGGAATTTGCAAACGGTTCTGTGCGCCCTCCTTCCAGACTCAGCATCAGAATGGCAGCCCAGGACTGCCTGGGGAGGGGAGCAAGAGGAAAGGGGATGAGAGGAAGGCCTTGGGGGAGGGTGTAGAGAGGACAGGAAGCCCTGGGGGTGATAACAGGG
Organism: Sorex fumeus; assembly: GCF_029834395.1. Taxonomy (NCBI): domain Eukaryota; kingdom Metazoa; phylum Chordata; class Mammalia; order Eulipotyphla; family Soricidae; genus Sorex; species Sorex fumeus. The sequence goes on along the minus strand of NW_026606179.1, from coordinate 4,791,376 downwards.
TAAGGGACAGCCTTCAGAGCCTCTCCCAGGTGACTGGCTTCTGGTCCTCACTCTGCCTTCTCCACGGTCCTCTCTTCCCTGCCTTGAGCAGCCCCATGGAGGCATACCGCGAGGACCCACATTGGGAGCACCTGCGGTGCATCAGCCCTTCCTGCAGGGTCTGCAGGGACAAGGCCATCCCGGCTCCTCCAGCAGCTCCCGACCAGGCTGCTCCCTCTGGCTCTCTCCTGCCATCCACCATCTCGATGGCACGTCCAGACCCCATAGCCTCTGCAGCCCATCCATGAAAGCCAGCATGTGTTCCCCTGCCCTGCACTGTCCTCTCCACTCGCTCCAGGATCCCGGGTCTGGCCCTCACCCAACTCTGCGACCTGCAGTCCCCTTCCCCACTCCATCACCCCGGCCCACCACAAGTGCCTGGCAGAGGTTCCTCTGTACTCCTGCTCCACCACCTGCTCTCGGCCCCCCTCCTTCTACTCATCCCTCCTCTCTCAGCTCTTCAGGGAGTGCAGAGAAAGAGAAACCTCCTGAAGTATCCCACGCTATTGTCTGGGCCCCAACCCCTCCATCCCTCTGAGACCCTTGGCCACATCACAGATCTCTGTCCCTTCCCTGTGTGTGCCTCTGGTCCTCCACATCGCAGGGGGGTAAATTATCCCCCAGAACCTTCCAGGAGACGAAGGTTGGCCCCCCACATTGCTAGCATGGACACAGAGAAGGAGCCCAGTGTCTCACAGGGGCAGAGGCGGCAGGGGAGGTGCAGGGAGCAGGGCATGTCCCTGGCCATGGCTGCAGAGGCCTCCCAGACCACTGCCCCTCCCGTTGGTACCATTCTCGCTACCTGCGACCCAGAGGCCAGAACTCTCTATGGGCAGCAGCATCCAGAGCCATATGCCCTCAGCCAGTCTCCCCAAGCAGTTGACACTCAACACACTCAGTCTGGCCGCCCCGGCCTATTCTTAAATTTCCGTTGGAAGATCAGGAGCCCCCGGCGCTTATTCCAAAGGAGACAGGCGCCCAGAGTGGGCCACTTCGTGAGAGCCCTGAGGTGCTATGTGCCCTGCCTCTGTGTCCAGAACGACATGTGAAAACAGGCCAAAAGTAAATGATTCCTAGGACAACTCCCCCTGGGAACCAACTGGTCCCTCATCACCTTGTCTCACAGGGATCCCGTGTCCCACCCAGATACCACCTGCTGGGCACCAAATCCTTCCCACTCTCCCCAGGGCCCTCGGAGGCACGAATGCAGACCCTCCGTCCCATCGTTCCTGTATTCTTACCCATTAAATCATTTAGAATCCTACTGTGATGTCTGTCTGCTGTGTTGGAGCTGGAGTTGAGGGACTGAAGGAGTTTGTTCAGCTCTGAGAAAAGTGCCCTGGAGCTTCTGAGCACAGGAGGAACCATGTGCCGCCTGCCCAGGTTTCCTCTGAGAGCAGCTGTAGGCCTTAGTGTTCCCAAGAACCACAGCTGCCTGACTCTCCCTCTCTGGAGGCTTCTCCCTCTCTGGAGGCTTCCTGGCCTTCCAGATATGGGGTTGAGGTCCCCGAAAAGAATCAAGGCCCTGTAGCTCTCATAAAAATAATTGCAAGAATGAGAGTCCTTCTTGGTATTTAGAGACCAGTGATTAGGGGTCTCACCCAAATGAAGACTAAATGTAGGGTTGGGGACACCTGGCACCTTCCTGGGAACCTGAGCTGGTTGGGGAAGGGACCATGATGTGTTTGAGGCAGGAACCCAAACCTGGTTTAGTGGGACCCTGACCTAGAGAGACCCTGACCTGGGGGGACTCTTACCTGGTTGGAGGAACCCTGACCTGGAAGGACCCTAACCTGTTTTGGAGGGACCCTGACCTAGGGGGACCCAAGCATCAGCTGAGCTGCCGCCTCCAACGCTGTGCAATGTCCTTTAAACTTGACCCTGAAATTGCCCACACCCCCAGGAAAGGCTCCTATCAAGTGTTTTTCCTCTCCACATCTAGTGCCCAGACATTTTGGGGGTTGATCATTTTGAGGACAGAAGAATTTAGCTGAGCAGTAGTAAAGGTGAGATCTCTCACAGGGGTGAGATCAGCTGAGAGAAAGGGCACACTTCCAGGGGTGTGTGGGACGTGAGAAAACTGGGCAGGGGGAATGAAGGGCCTTGTGGTGGGACAGAAGTTTCTATAAACACGGAGGGTTGACCTGTAATGTCAGCCTACTGGTCTCTTAGACAAGGACTTAATGGCTCCATGGTGAAATGCAATCTTCACTTTCTTCTCTGGAAATATCCTTGGATCATTCTGGTAGTAAAAGTTCACTAACAAGCAATATTAAATTATTGTGGGCCTATGGGGGGCGCAAGCTAAAGGAGTTGTTGGGAAAATTGAGAAGGTGTGATGATTGTGGTGTTGGTGTTGGAATATTGAATGCCTGTGACAGATCATCATGAATGACATTGTAAAGCACAGTGTTCATGTAATGTCTAAGGGTAAAATAAATAAATAAGTTTTAAAAAGAAAAAGGATGCTGCCTGTGCCCACCCCCTCCTCTAGTGCCCACAGGCCCACCAGGCACTGCCACACTGAATCTCATGGGGCCCTGCACAGCCCCTGACTTCCAGGTCTGAGGGCGTGTGAGCACAAAGCCAGAACTGCGCGGATGCTGTCTGGCTTGGCCCCCGCCTCTTTGTGCAAGTTTGTCTAGGTCCTTGCTCTAAATTCGCACTTGTTACACAGCACTCTTTCACTTTTGTTCGTTCTTTTGGAAAATGTTTTCTATGTGCTTCCTATGTTTCTTAGGAAACAATTGATCTACTTATATGTGTGTTGATCCTTTACTTTCTCTCTTCTGTTAAAAGACATTATTTGAATGGCTTATGAGGAATAAGTTAAGCATTTTATTTTCATTAATTTTAAAATATTGTATGCCTCACCCTGCTGTTCTCATGGACTATTTTTGGTTCTGTGCTAAACGACAACCCCTGGGACCATAAGTGGTGCCAAGACTGAACCCTGGTTCACCGTGTGCTTCCTAGGTCCTTTATTTCTGCATTGTTTATCAGCGCTTTAGTACTTTCTGGTTTTAAACTGGGCTTAGCGACAAAAAAAATCTCAAAAACTGAGCAGTTTGCTGCAGAGTCTCTCCAAACAAAATTATCTAAACTTTTAGAATTCCAGGAACGCTGAGAGTGAGAGTGGCCTCGAAACATCTTATGCTATTCACACAAGCAATACAAAATAAATTGTTTGGCATTGCCTTTTTTGCAGGCTCAGATGGTGGCAGGAAACTTCCAAATAATAATGGTAGGACTGGTGTCAAAATATTGAATGTCATCAAAGTAGAGAGAGAGAGAGAGAGAGTATTGCAGAAATTGTCTGCCACACAGGCAAGGGAAGGGTTTGGATGGGAGGGGGAGATACTGGGGATATTGGTGGTGGAAAATGTGCACTGGTGAAGGGGTGGGTGTTTTATCATTATAAGACCAAAACTCAAACAGGAAAGCTTTGTAACTATCTCATGGTTGATTCAATTTGAGAGAGAGAGAGAGAGAGAGAGAGAGAGAGAGAGAGAGAGAGAGAGCTGTGCTAACAGGTATTGAAGTGCACCTAACTTTATGACAACTGTTTATCATATATTTACTAAGCCTCTGAGCTAGGCACTGTCCACGGTCCTGAGAATCCAACCATGACCATCACAGGGGTCCCATCCGGTGTACAGAGAAGACATGATCACGATCACGACCATCCCATTGTTCGTGAATTGCCTCGAGCAGGCCCCAGTAATGTCTCCTCCTCCTAGTCCTGGGATTTTTTTTTTTTTAAAAAGTGCCATATTCAAGGCTCTTTCAGGGTTAGGAGAATGAGACCCATCATTGTTACTGGTATTTGGCATATTGGGTATGCCACGGGAAATTTGTCAGACTCTGCCGTGTAGGCAGGTTACATTTGGTAGCCTGCCAGTTTGTTCAAAGTAGGAATAAGGTAATAAGATGTCCCGTGGCCAGGAATGCGGCCGCGCAGTTCCAGGAGCTGGGTTTTATAGTCTCTGAGTCTTGGCCCTTGATGGGATTACACTGCGCCAGGGGGCCAGTTGGTGGGTGTGACTCCCTGCCTACTGGAATTTGGAGGATCTGGGTGGAGGATGCTCAACCCTGATCTGAGCAGGCTTGGAGATCTCAGCCCGGGGACCCGCATACCTTTGTTCCTCTGCTTGTACCTTCATGCGTGTGAAGAGTGGTCTCAGCATGGTGGTGGCTGGTTCTGGAGGACTTCAGCTGCTGGAGCCCTGGTCGTGGCGGGGAGAAACTCAACCCGCTTCCCTCCAAGGGACCCCAGTGAGGACAGCCAGAAAAGACAATTGAGAAAAATCAAAATGAGGGAAGTCTGAAGGAGATTCCTCAATACTGATTTCCACACTATCAACATTTCACTGACTAATGCTACTGTCTGTGACCCTTAGAAGTTTGTGCCCAAATACAATCCATAGTTTAGAAGATGATTACAGCATTTCCTAGGGGAGGAGAGAGAGAGAAAGAGAGAGAGCGAGAAGTCCAGGAGAGCATACCATAAGGAAGGAAAATTATACACATGCCGTATGCGGTGATTAAAGAGCAGAATGTGCCTTCCCTTGACATTTCTTCATTCTTAGGGTGGTCATCCCAAAAGAACCTGCCCTCTGTTCATGCAAAGCATACGGTCCACCTAGTAAGCTCTCTTGGCTTAATCACTTGATCTCTCTCTCTTTCTCTCTCTCTCTCTCTCTCTCAATCTATCTCTGTCTCTCATATTTTGGGTCATACCAGACATTGTTCAGACCTCCTGAATCTGTGCTGAAGGATCATTCATGGTAGGGTTTGGGGAGCATATGTAATGCATCCGATAAAACCTGGGTCAGGTGCATGCAAGGTCAGCACCTTAGCCCTGTACTATCTCTTGATTTTTAACTTTTGACTCTCCCACACTTTTGAAGGGAATAAACTAGCAGTTCGCCAAAGAATACCTCAGAGTCCTATCAAAATTGGAGTTGAGTCGATTCAGAGTAAAACTCTTCTTTGGGGGAAGATAGATGTATTTGAGTTGGTGTCAAAGAATTTTTACCAAACCCTTGAGGATTTTTCTCTGTGTTGCAAACGACCACAGAAAAAGTATCCATTTCTGGTCCAGGATTTCTTTTCTTTTTTTTTTTCTTTTTGAGTCACACCTGGCGATGCACAGGGGTTACTCCTCGTTCTACACACAGGAATTAGTCCTGGCAATGCACAGGGGACCTTATGGGATGCTGGGAATCGAACCCGGGTTAGCTGCGTGGAAGGCCCTACCCACTGTGCTATCTCTCCAGCCCCAGGTCCATTATTTCTTTTTGCTTGTTATTTTCTTTCTTTTCGACCACACCCTGCAGCACTCTGAGCTTATGCCATGCCTCAGGGATCACTCCCAGTGTGCCCCCAGAAATTTATGATACACTGGGGACCAGCTGTGTTGGGCATCCTTGAAGATGAGGGTCTTATCCACTGTACTATCTCTGGAGCCCCAAGGGCAGAGGCCTCAGCACCCTGAGAAACTCCTTCTGCAGGAGGAGCCGGGCCCCCTCATAGCTGCATCAGCACATTGGCTGCTGGCCTGGGAGATGCATGGGGGCCTCCATGTTGACTAAACATGGCCTCTCCCCTCCTGAGGCGTGGTAGCACTTGCTGTGTTCTGTGGCTCTCCTCGGATCTGGTTGAAAGGCGGACCCCGCACTGTATTCTCTATGCATGCTTGACTCCTCTCGCCTCCACGGTCACAACCACACACACAACAGGCCTGAAGGGAGAGGTTCCTTCCCCAGCTTGGGCTATTATCATTCATTGATTTTGTTGCCAAGGAGTATTCCATCGCGTGGGTGACGACAGATTGAGTTTTGTGTGTTGTTTTGTTTGCTGCTTTCTATGCCCGAAAACCAGGGTATTTCCATTTTAGGGATATTATGAATAACCTTGCATGAATACCCTGGTTTATGCCTCTGGGTGGTCTTCACGAAGAGCAATATACTGATTTCATCTTTTGTTTTTCTTTTCTGGGTCACACCTGATGATAAACAGGGGCTATTCCTGCACTCAGGAATTACTCCTGGCCGTGCTCAAGGAAAATGCCCTACCTGCTGTGTTATAGTTCCAGCCCCTGATTTCATCTTTATCCCAGGAGTTCTGAAGGATCCCTGAGCATGTCATGGTGTGTGAAAGGGCCAGATGAAGCTCAGAGCAGAGTATGTGTCTTTCATGTGTGAAATCTGGACTTCCATGTCAGCACCCAAAACAAATTCTGCCCCTGTCAAGGTGGCAATTTTCCAAGCTACGGATGTAGTCAACGGGTGTTGGGCATTCTCACCTTTTTATCTTAGGATCACTGCTCCCTTTTTATATTCTGAGACTTGTTCCTGAAGCTTCGGTGAGAGTGGTAAAGGAGCCTCATTTTCCTAGTTGGCTCCAGAGGTCAGGGAGCACTGCAGTGAGATTTGGTCCAGCTGTGTGTGTGTGGTTCATGGCAACCCTCAGGGCTATCCCTGGCAGTGTTCAGTGGGCCTTCAATGCCAGGGGTCTCTGCAGATGAAATATGTGCTCGAACCTGATGAGCCTTATCAATGCTCTGGTTTTCTCTGTGTCTTGGGTTCTGAGTGCACCAGAGGAGCAAACTCCTCACTGCCTCACTGCAGTTCCCCAAGTGCCACCTGAGGGCTCTTATCCTGAGTCTAGGAGCCAGCACCACCTCAATGAAGGATGGGAGAGGAAGCTCGCTCTCCTTTCCCTTCCTCTCCCTATTCTCCTGAAGCCCTGGAGACTGTCCCTGCCCGCTGCAGACTAGATCCCGCTCAAACTCCCCCAGCCCCAGCCCCACGGATCCCATGACTGTCTACCCATGACTGTCTATTCTCAAATGCATCTTGCTTAGAGCCAGGTGTGCGTGTGCTTCAGTGGTCCAACACACACAAACACACACACACACAAACACACACACACACGTACATATACGCACAAATGCATCCAGGATTTTAATTTTCAGGTATGGTGAGATGAACAGAACAGGAGACAGCTGTCAGCATTAGTAGCGGTCTAACAGGGAGGGAGTATGCCAGCACACTTGGAGCCCCGGGGGTCCGGCAGGAGGCAGGAGTGTGCAGGGATGGTGTAGACGGGAACTCTTTGTGTTTGCTGGGAGAGAGATTTGAGGCAGCAGAAACAGACTTAGGATGGTCCAGGCTGAATAGTTTCAGCAGGCTCCGAGACACAGAGGCATCCCCTGATTCGGGGACCTGGGCTGCAGCTGATGTAAAGCAGAGAAGACTATTCCAGAAAGCAGGAATATGCAAAAGGAGGGGACAGACTCGATTGGTTGGTTTGTCTATCCAAGGCTCCTGTTTCCTGTTTCTAGGCACTAGCCAACCCTCCCAGGCCCAGCAGGCCCCGGGAATCACAGCTCCATAGTGTATAGAAAATCAAGAAACAGTCACAGGGTTGACACATTTGGAGGAGGCTGGGGACTGGGGCCTCCAGATCAGCTGCTGTCCCAACCCCCAGAGCACGGCCCCTCCCAGTGTACCCCATAGACCCCCGGAGGGCACCCTCTTGAGCTTAAGAAGAAAGCAGTGTTGTGTGTATCTGCTCGGGTGTCATTTTTGTGCAGGTTCTCAGCGATTGTCTGTGATGGGTCAGCACACACAGTGACCGAGGTTTGGTGACGAACCATAGGTGGTGACAGCAGCACCAACTTTGTATTTCTGATTTGTGGGACCAGGGAGCCTTCTGTCTCCCGGCTGCCCCTGCCCTGTTCCTCACCCACACAGAAGCTCCTGGGGTGAGGGGCAGGGAGTCAGCACTGATTTTGACTCAGCTGCTGGAACCCAAGGGGGCAAAAATGTACCCATGATGTGCCCACGAGAATAGGGGCAGAAACCTGAGAAGCAAGGCCTGCTAACCTAGGAATCTTTCAGAAAAACTTTTTATTATTTTCCCCTGATTCCATAACTTTTGTTGTTTCACTAATAAAACCTTCCACCTTGCCTTTTCTCCTATTGCCCACTTGATCTCAGTAGTCTTAGTGCTGTGATCGGTAATCACAGGTTTGTGTTTCAAATGTGTTTTTCCTTATCTATTTTATACCCTTAAAGTGCATATATAATTGAAATAATCCAATATTTTTCTCTTTCCTTCAAAATTATTTCATTTCATGTGATCCTTTTTATTGCAAAGGACATTTCAGCATTTGAAATCATATAATTGTACCACTTTATTTATATACTCATCTTTGGACGGGGCTGTAGCGATAGCACAGTGGTAGGGCATGTGCCTTGCAGGCAGCCAACATGACCGACCCGAGTTTGATTCCTCCACCCCTCTTGGAGAGCCCGGAAAGCTACAGAGAGTATCTAGCCCGCAGGGCAGAGCCTGGCAAGCTACCTGTGACGTACTCGATATGCCAAACACAGTAACAAGAAGTCTCATGATGGAGACCTTACTGGGCCCGCTCAAGCAAATTGATGAACAATGGGAGGACCGTGACCGTGACATGTTTTGGTAGGAGCACTTGTTTCTCCAGGAATTCCCCCATGGGCTGGAGCGATAGCACAGCTGGTAGGGGGTTCAGTTTGCATGCGGCCAACCTGGCCAACCCAAGTTCCACTCCTCAGCTGGCACAGCAAAGCCTGGCAAGCACCCATGACTTATTCAAAATGCCAAACACAGTAACAAGTTTCACAATGAAGACATTACTTGGCCCAGTCAAGTGAACACTGCAAATAATATTGGGCGACTATAAATATTTGTCCTAACATTTTTGTATTCATTGGAGAGATTAGAAGCAGGCATAATTTCTCATTCTGTGCCTGTGATGCCCTCTCGTGGCCATTTCTGTAAATACACCTTCTAATGTTCTAAGGTATGTGTTGTCACAGCCCCCTACCAAGCTTGGGCTCTTTCCTCCCTCCTTAGTGTAGACTGGGAGAATAGTATCACTGAAGTGTAAAATGAAAAGTCCTCCACGGTGAATGCTTTTTTTAGGGTTGTGGCCTATGTATCTGTACACAGAATGTACAGAATGCAGAATGTTGGAATGAAACAAGGACCATAACGGCACAGGACCCTCCCCTCAAGCACCTCAGGCACACTCAGGAAGGACGTCTAAATAAATGATAGGAAGTCATGTTGTTGCAAAACCTTGAGGCAAAAATCTTCAACAGAATATTCGCAAGTGAAATTAAATACTCTGCTAAAAGGATCCCACATGATGATTAAGTGGAGTGATTGCAGAGATGCAAGAATAGTTGACAACAGGGTGGATGAGCAGAGAAGGAAGCATGGATGGACACCGGTAGATCCATGTGATGGGTGATGGGCCACATACAGAAGATGAAGGATAAAAGTCACACCATCATCTCAACAAGTGAGTCAACGGGCTTTCCTAAATTAAGTATCTGTTCATAACAACTCTTTTAAGGGGTGTTGGTGGGTGGGTACAGGCCATGCCTTGTGGTGCTCAGGGCCGGCTCCCACCATGATGCCCGGGCATCATGTATTGGGGGACCATAGGCAATGTCCTATGCACTAGGGACCGCTGCATTGTCATTCCAGCTCCAATTTTGGTAAGTCTCGAGCTTTGGGCTCCTGACATAAGGGACTCCGACTCTCCTTCCATTCTAGCCTGTCAGCAGAGAGGAAACTCCCTACACTGTTCCAAGGGTCAGGTGTAACCTATTCACAGCCCACAAATGAACTGTTCAACTCCTGGAACCATGACCTCAACTGTGACCGTTTCCCATAACCACGAAGGTTCTTTGTGAGTGGAAGCAGCCGGACCATTAACTAGCTAATTTTGCTTCTAAAACTTGCTTTGCTGATCACGACACATATAGCCCCGTTGTGTCCATCATTTTCTAAGATGTGACTTTTTTTTTGTTTTTATAAAATCATCCCTGAATGTCCTCAAGCACAGAATTCTTTGGGATGATTGTCTGTTGTTGCTCACTGGCTCCTTTAATAAACACTCCGAATCCAACCTATCATGTGAAAGGTGTGAAGAAGGTAGCCAGACTTATTTAATACTTTTTTTTTTTGAGAAGGGAATCATTGTTAGATACGCAGTGACAAAGCAGTTCATGATTGGGTACCAGTCGTACAATGTTCAACACCCGTCCAGGCACCGGTGTCCATTTCCCAAAACCAATATCTCAGATCCCACATCCCCCTCCCGTACAGCTGGCCTCTATGGCCGACTTCCTCTCTCTTTTCTCTCTCTCTCTCTCTCTCTCTTTCTCTCTCTCTCTCTCTCTCTCCCTTTCCCTCTTCCCTCCCCTCTCTCCCTCCCCTCTCCAATAAGGCAGTGGGGGTTGGAATATTGTTACCAGAAGGGTGTTTTTTTTTATATCACTTTACCTCCTTGAAGACTCAGATATTTTCCAGAGGGATCATTTCTAATGATCATTGTCTTAGTGTCTCTTCTCTGTCCAAACGGCATTCTCCCACAATTTCAGCATACTCTCTAACACTGCTATCATGGACCAGTCCTCCTGGCCCTCATTTCTGCTATCCTTCGGTATTTTTCTCATACTATGTTTTTTTTTAATATCCCACATATGAGTATGATCATTCTATAACTGTTTCTCTCCCAACATCTCATTCCAGTCGGAATGACAATCTCTATGTACATCCCTCTATAAGCAAATTTCATGACTTCATTTTTGTAATGGCTGCAGGATGTTCCATTATGTAGATGTACCAGTCATTTGTTTTAGGGAACTTAGGATGTTTCCGGGTTCTGGGTATTGTGAATAGTGCTGCAATGAACATCAGAGTGCAGATGGGTTTTTGCACTGTGAGTTCTGGGCCCTTAGAGTATATTTCCAGGAGTGGGCTCCTGGGTCATATGGAAGCACAATTTCTAGGTTTTTGAGGAAAGCCCGTATTGGTTTCCTGAAAAGGCTGGACTTTCCCACCAGCAAAGAATGAAAGTTACCTTTCACCCTGTATCCATGCCAGCACTGGTTGTTTTTGTTCTTTTTGATGTGTGCCAGTCTCTATGGCATGAGATGATATCTCGTGGTTGTTCTGATTTGCATCACCCTGATGAAAAGTGGTGTGGAGCGTTTCCTTCATGTTCCTTTTGGACATTCCCATTTCTTCTTTGGGAAGTTTCTGTTCATCTCTTCTCCCCAGTTTGTGATTGGATTAGATTTTCTTCTTGTCAAGTTCTACCAGTTCCATTTATATCTTTGGTGTTAACCCCTTACCAGATGGGTATTAGGTAAATAAATTTCCGCATTCTGTGGACTGCCTTTGTTTCCTAGTCATTGTTTCCTTTTAAGGTGCCTAGGTTCTTAATTTAATTTAGTCCCTTTTGTTTATCTTTGATTCCACTTTCTTGGTCAGTGGTGTTTCATCCTGTAAGATACCTTTAATTTCAATCACCTTACGAATTCAGGTCAGATATTACGGACTTTAAGTCCATATTGATTTGACATTTGTGCATGATGTTAAAAAGAGGGCTAGTTTATGTATTTATTTATTTATGCATGTAGCTGATCAGTTTTCTCAGGACCGGTAACGGACTTCTGAAAAAGAAAAATATTACGGATGACAGTAGAAGGTGTAAAAAGTCTAGGAGAAGATATTACAGATTTGTCTGTAGTCTTCTGAAATCAAAGAGGTCCTCAGAAATTCCCGTTACTGGTTCCCTCACCCAAGCAGTACTCTCTATAGGGGAAGTGACAGCGGCTATTCAGAGCAGCATACCAAGTGGTGTAAGTACTTAATTATAGCTCACTATTTTTCCGTAGTGTGGATAGAACAGTTTCCTAATCCTCTTCTCTTTTTAGGCACTTAGGTTGTTTTCCAGTTCCTGGCAATGATGAGTGGTGCTGCAATGAATCCAAGTGTATAGATATCTTATTGAACTACTATTTTATAATTTGAGGTAGATGCCAAGAGGAATTGCTGACAGATAGAAGCTCTGTCTTGCTTTTTGAGAAATCTCTATTCCGTTTTCCACAGAGGATGACCCAGATACAATCCCACAAACAGTAGATGAGGATTCCTTTTACACCACAAACCATCCAGAGCTGGTCTTATTCACACAGTCCATTCTAACTGGTGTGAGAGAGTTATTTTTCATGGTTTTTATATGCATTTTCCTCAGTGACGGTGACTACATTTTTGTATACTTAGTGATCCTCTAAATGTGGTCTTTTAGGAAATGTCTTCTCAGTTTCTTTCCTTATTAAATTATAAGGTTTGGTTTGGGTTCCTGGAATTCTGTAAAAAATCTTGTATAATCATACTTTATTAGATGTGTAGTGAGTGAAACTGGCCCAGAAAGGTCAGAACTGAACACCTGAAGAACCTGCCATCAGTACTCATCAATACGCTGGCTCGGCTCTTCAAAAGCTACCGGTCTGAATGGAAGGTTCCATCCCAATGGAAAACCAGCAGGAACATACTACTGTACAAGAAGGGAGACATCCATGACATAGGCAACTATTGCCCGATCTGCCTATTGTCTGTCATCTACAAGCTGTTCACTCGAGTCATCCTGAATAGGATTGGCAGAACACTAGATGAAGGACAACCATGTGAGCAAGCCTAGTTCCCCAAAGGATTTAGCACCATTGACCACATCCACAGAATAACCAAGCTCATTGAGGTTTCTCGGGAGTTCAAGATGCCGCTCTGTCTAACGTTCATTGATTTAAAGAAGGCCTTTGATTCTGTTGAAACAGAAGCAGTCATTGAAGCCCTAGCCAATCAGGGCATTCAAACTCAATACATCAGGATCCTCTGTGAGCTGTATTATGGATTCACTACCAGGATCTCACCATTCTACAAAAAAGTAATCATTGATGTCAAGAGAGGGGTTTGGCAGGGTGATACCATTTCACCGAAACTCTTCAGTGCCACCCTCAAAAACATCATGTGACGACTGGCATGGGAAGGAATGGGAGTGAAGATAGATGGTCGGCAACTATACCACCTCCGCTTTGCTGATGACATTGTTCTAATAACACCAAACATTAGCCAAGCGGCACAAATGCTGGCCAACTTTGACCGTGAGTGCGGAACGGTCGGACTCCAGCTGAATCTTATGAAGACAATGTTTATGAGAAACAGCCTCTTTCCTGACTCTCCATTCCCTCTCAAGGAAAGGACCATTTCCAAATGCAACACTTATGTTTAGCTAGGTAGAGAAATCAACATGATAAATGACCTGACATCTGAGTTGCTCAGGAGGAAGAGAGCAGCTTGGAAGGCCTTCAAGAGCATCAAAGAAATAGCTAAGAGGACAAAGACCCTCTGGCTCCAGGCAAATCTCTTTGATTCCACTGTTCTTCCTGCATTAACATAAACCTTAGAGACCTGGGCCTTATGCAAACAGGTTGAGAATGCTATTCTGGTCTCCCAAAGAGGAATTGAAAGAGCTATGCTTGGAGTATCACATTTCACTCAAATGAGCAAAAGAATCCTGATTCCCTACCTCTGTCAACTATCAAGAATCAAGGATGCTGTCTCCTTTGCCAAGGCACCCAAAATCAGGTGGGCTGGTCACATAATGAGACTCAGAGAGGATCACTGGACTAGAGCCGTTACCGACTGGATTCCACGGGAGCTCAAAGACCGCGTGGCCGCCCACCTACCAGATGGTCAGACTTCATCATCAATATCATGAACGCTCGGTTTCAGGCTCTTCTTGTTCTTAAGACGCCATTGGGCTACACTAGCACGTGACAGGAACAAATGGAGACGTTACTGGCGCCAGCTCAATCAAATCAATGATTAACGGGAAGTCAAGTGATGAAGTGAGTGAATGATACAGGAGTATTGGAGCACTTTAGTGAAGATTGGAATGAGACGCCATCAAACCTGATGGCCAAATGTGCAGGATTATTAGCAAAGGAGATCAAACAGTTTTGCACCAGACTTCACGGAGATCTCCCTAAGGGCAGCCCTCTTCAGCTGTACTCCAGCTTTCAGTTCAGCAATACACTCTGGGAGACACAGGAGGACTTGCTTTTGGTGCTTCTGTTGTTCAGGACGGGTCACAACACATCAGTGGGCCTGCTCACTTAGGGAGGTGTGTGTCAGAGTGAGGCAGGGCAATGGACAGTGGTGTGTGGAGGAGGAGGTGTGGGCTTATTTTGCCCACTGCTGCCTTTTGCCACTAATACTGATTCTCTCTCATCAGCTGATAAAGTATGAGGGATCTTCCTTGATTCTTGTGCTCCTCACGAAGGATTTCATCATAAGCATGAAATAATTAAAGTCAGCATTTATTTGAGAAGGCAGAGGAGCAAGTAGGAGGCTAGTATCAGCTGAGATGAGGTGATATATTTTATTATATTGTTTTATCAAGCCCCATGATTTAAAACTTGCTCATCATGGAGTTCTACCATTCAGTGTTCCAACACCAATCTCACCACTGGTATCAGCGTCCATTCACCAGTGTTCCATGTTCCCTCCCACTCACCAACCTGCTCCTTGACCAGACTCATAAATTTTTGAGCCACACACAGAGAGCCACACTCAGGGCTCTTCAATCACGAATGACTCCTGGCAAATTCGGGCCACCATATGTGGTGCCAGAGATCAAACAGGGGTTGACTGCAGTGCACGAAAATGCACTACTCACCATACTATAGCTCCGGCCCCTCCATAGACACATATTCAAGTGTGGTTGTTGTAGTTTGGGTCTCATGCTCACAAACTGTTTGTTTCATTGTTTTAGCTATATACATGCATCCCACCATCAGAATACCCCTGCCCCTGTTACCTCCCACTTGGTTCATAATTCCCCGCTCAATTCATTTCCTTCCCTGTCATTATTTTTATAATTAAGGCTCAGGGATGTCTAGGTATTCCTACTTTAATACATCGCATTCTCTTCTGGACAGAGCATTTTCAGCCCACGCTACTGATACTTCCCAGTCACAATTGTTAACAAGGACTCTTTGTATATGCATAGAATTATTTGAGTCATTTGTCCAGCTGCACCTTATTTTTTCATAAATGGGACATTGTGCCAAAGAACAGGAGGAATCAGAGTTTTCTGCCTTCATTCCAGAGACTGAGTCCTTTCCCTGGGTCACTCCCTGTGAATTTGAATTTTCTGAAGTGCTGCTCTGGTCTTGGACAGAAAGTTGACACCATTTATTTTAATCCATTTTCTCTGGACATTTTGCGTTCCCATATTTGATATCTAGATGCTTCCTGAGGCATCTCAAACACACTCTGAAGTTTCTTTCCAGTTGTGAACCTAGGTGATTTTACTTGTTAACGTATTCAAGGGAAATTGTGATTGTGGAAAGCTCTATATCCAACAGGGGCTAAGTTTCTTCAATGGTAAAATCACAGATGGGGGTGGGAATGGGGTTGCTGGAAATGCGTGCTTAGTCTCCAATGGAGACATTACTGGGCCCGCTCGAGCAAATCGATGAACAATGGGAGGGCCTTTAACTTTACCTTTAGTCTCCCCTTGGAGTTCACAGATGTCTAAGTGAAGTCAATGGAGAGTTTGACCTTTGATAAAGCTGTTTGTTGTAGAAATATAACAAATATCCTGAGCTTGCACCAGGCTGTCTTCACTGGGGCAACTTTGGGGGGGAGCTTCTTAGAGGTTCCCTGCCTGCCCCTAAGAGCCCCAGTAGCCAAAAACCTCCAAAACCTGACTGCCGCCTTGCTCATGGCAACTCTCCATAGATTCAGATGAGCTTCACCCATGAAGGAATCATCAGAAAAACACAGGTATGCGGGACCTGTGACTGAAACTTCCAAGCTCCCTTGTGAGCACGAATGGGCATCTTCCCTCAGTCTCCCAAATTTACCAGTAGCTTGGCAGTAAACTCACACAGTGCCCCCTGGTGCCATATAATCTCATCAACAGCCACGATCCAGAGACTCAGGAATAAAGCTCCCGGAAGAGATCGACATCGGCCTCACCCAAGAGTGAATCTGCTGTATAATCGTATTCTAAATTTTAGAATTACTAGAGCATTTAGAATTACTAGAATACAACAGTTCACCGAGATCACTATGGATCCCGTTCTGAGCCAAATCCACTGGAGCACTTCAGATGGAGCAGGTGTGCCCTCACCGCCCACTCCAGATGCAACCCTGGTGGCCATGGTCTTCCAGAAGCCAAACCCAGATAGGTTCAGGGACTAAGACTGAATGCCATGTGGCGGCAGCAGAGATTGGTGTCTTTTCCTGTCTCCCCTTTGGGTTTGGGTTCTGGCTGTCATGCCCATGATCTGCGCTCCACCTCAGTGCATCAATGGCCTTGATCCAGAGAATCCGAAATGAATCTCATAATGGATCGCTCCCTACAGAGATGTCTCTGGACCCCAACCATTTACAATTTTAGAATGTTAGAGGCAGTCAGCCGCTTAATCAGCCGTGCAGCCTCTCATGATATTGCGAATAAGCAATAGAAAATAAATTATCTAGCATCTGCCTCTGGCAGACAGGTTTTTATGGTGGTGGGATAATTCAAAATGATGGTATTGGAATGTAATAAAGGGAGTTGGATTGGTGTTGAAATATTGAATGTAATCAATTAATGTGAATAATCTTAGGGAAATAAAATTCTGATGGAATTCTGATGGAATCTGGGAAGAAGAAAATGATGAACAAAAGTGTATTACTTCAGGCAGCAATCTTAGGTGGGTGAATAAAGAGGTCTACTCCTGCTAGCCATGGCCATGAACTGCCTCTGAGTACCACATAAGCTCATGAATGGCCATGATCCGTAGACTCACAAATAAATCTCAAAAGAGAGCGACAAGCTGCAGAGATGCCTCTGGATCCCCAAATCACCATGTAGTAAAATATGTAACTCCAGCTGTAATCACCCTATGTAAAATATCAGAATTCTTGGAGTGCAAAATATACATTTTGTAATATACATATAAATGTTTTCTTAAAACATTACTATTTACTTATTTAAGTAAATAAGTATATTATCTTCATTCTAGTTATTTATTTGCTTTTTGGCTGAGGTTTTCTTAGCGGTTTACTCTGCTCTCCTTATTCCAACAACCCTCAGAGAAACATGTGGTTCCAGGAACCAAACCCAGGAGTTCCGTAGCCTGCAGAGCGTGTAGGATGTACCCCAGCCTGCAGAGCGTGTAGGAATTTTCTAGCCTCTGGCCAGCATTTCTTTGCTTTCTTTCTTTTTTTTACATTTATTTATTTATTTATTTATTCATTTATTTTTGCCCTCTTTGGGGAGGAGGGGTTACCCTGGCGATGCTCAGGGCTGAGTTCTGACACTGCACTCAGGGATTACTCCTCGTAGAGCTCAGGGATATTGTGGGATGCCAGACCTTGAACTTGGATTGGTTGTGTGCAAGGCAAAGGCCTTCATCGCAGTAATTTAGCTCCGCAGCCCGTATTTCTTTCTCCTTAGTCCTATTCCAAATGACTCCAGCCTGCTCTTTCAAACTCAGTGAAAATACTAACCACTGAAACTTGTCTGCAAGTACTAACTGGAACGTGAAATTATTGTAGTTGGTATACATATATGTCTTTACATGCTTTATTTCACATTCGGCAATGCACTTTGGTTTCTACCTGGATTTGCACTCAGAAATTACTCCTGGCGGTGCTCAGGGGACCATATGGGATGCTGGGAATCGAACCCGTGTTGGCCACGTGCTAGGCAAATGCCCTACCCTGTGTACTATCGCTCCAGCCCCTGTGTTTGCATTCTTTTCTCCAAGCTGTGCTATCAAGCAATTTCTGGATATCAATTTTAGTTCAGGGCCTTATGTGTATGTGTATGACATGCATGTTTGCTTTATATGCATAGAGTTAGGAGAAGCAGGCATAAGAATCTCGTCATCTTTATGAAAATATTCTTTTACCAAGTAAATGATTTATACTCCGGTATGCTCAATTTCTAGATCTCTGATAAGTTCTCCCACAGAAATAAATTCAGTCTAACCTAATACTTAGTTCTTCTCTCATCAAATTCCTCAAATCCATTACCCTGTATATTCTTTGGGTCTAGGTTATGGGATCAGGGCATAGCAGAACCCATGATGCTTCACACTTCCATTGGTTGGGGTTGAATTACTCATCACAGAAAATTTGGGCACAGGGTTTGATGGGTATGGTATTGGTGTGATGTGTTCATGAATATGATGATCAAGTCTATTGTGCATCTTGTACCTCAGTAAACATGCTGAAAAAAAGAGAGAGAATGAAGAGAGCTATACATAAATATAAAACATCAACAAGTAACCAAAGGAGAATAAGCCAGTCAATATTTTGGCCTATATTTTGCAGGTTTTTCTAATGTTTAAAGAAACCACACACCCGTATGGCACCCCTGCCCTATACCTGCCTCTCCACACCACAAAGAAATAGGATGGTGGAAAAATGGACAATGGCATCAGGTTTAGATGAGATCTTCCAATCACTTTGTGAAATACACACTCTGGGAGGAGAACCAACCAGGCATATCCCCGGGTGATATATGAACATATATCCTCAGCCTGGGCTAGTCTGATGAGAGACAGAAGGGATCTAGCAACCTCAGCTGCAGATTGGACATGTTTGGTTCCACTTCCCTTTTAAGTATAAGCCACGGTGGTCCATGGAATAGTCCCAGGATCACCCAAAAGTTATGTTCCTTCTTCCTATACTTTTTCTATCCTGGCATGAAATACTCCATTTAAATGGGCATCTACAGCTCCTCAAATCAATTCCAAAGGTTTAAAAGTTGGAGTGTGAATGTAGCCCACTTTAATTCATTTTTAGGGGTGCAATACTGTTGGGGACTGGCCTAGGTAGCCCCTGCTTGTTTTCCCTGAGAAGGGAATGAGCAGGGAAAAAGTTGGCATGTTGAGTGCCATGCCCTGGCAGTTGACTCTGTTAAGGGAGCCGACGGGAATGCTGCACCTGATCCTCCTTGGCCAGGCCTGGAGCCACATTCACATTCCTGTCCTGTTTCGCTGAGAAAGTTCAAGGAACTGCCCACATATGCAGCTCCAAAACAGAGTAACAGCGTAGCCCGCTCAACTTGGAACCCTTAGCTTTCCCACGAAGTGTATAGTGCATACTGTAAAAGCAAATGTGCTTTGCAGTAGAGTCGCTGTATGCTTCATACAGTCCTCCCTACCCCAGTCTTTGCAGAAATCATGCCTTCTCTGGGTTACCGTTCGACTAGCCACATATGGTGTGCAACAGTACATATTAGGGTCAGAAAATAATCAAATAACCTAAGCACATGAAAAGTCTCTGGTTCAATCCATATCACCATGTGGTCCTGCAAACACTGATGACGAAGCTCCCTATCAATTACCCAAAGCAGCCTTCAAGCATCACTAAAATAACTTCTTACTCAAATTAAAAAAAAATCAGGGACTAGAGAGATAGTACAGTGGACAAGGCGATTGCCTTGAACAGGGCAAATCCAGATTCGACACCAAGTATACCCTATGGTCTCCTGGACACTGCCAGGAGTGATTGTTGTACCAGAGCCAGTGTACCAGAGCACCAAGCAGTGTATGCCCCCAGCAAAAAAGTAAAATTAAAACACGCTAAGTATTTTTTAAATTAGTAATAAATATGGCAAAAAATTTAACTAACCCTACTTTGGTCAAGATTATATTTGTTGTACTACAAAGGAAGTCAAGTGGCAGAAAACAGGCAGAGTACATGCAGGCCTGAGTGTGATGCCAGGAATGGCTGACTGTCAGGCACCCTGTGTATGGGCTCCAAGCCCGCCCACCCGAGCACTCCTGGATGATGAGGAAGACTTGGGTCCCAGTTTAGGAAGAACCATCCCTATTCATCAAAATTTGAAAGCAAACTTTGGAAAAATGGCAGGAAGTCTTTTGTTTTGGAACTGAAGCTGCTGTATTTGCTGAAGAAACACTCTCTCCCCTCTCGCTCTCTCTCTCTCTCTCTCTCTCTCTCTCTCTCTCTCTCTCTCTCTGTGTCTCTGTGTGTTTGTGTGTGTGTTTATCTGAGTACAGTGTGAACTAAAAGTTTGACTTTTAAGCATCAGTGAATTTGAGAAAATAGAGCAACTGATATGCTCCATGGCAGCGAGAAGCCTACTTGTATTTACTTTCCTGTTCAATTTGAAAATACTAAAAGATGTCTTGGCCATTTAATTGATTTAGCTCTAGTGCTTGAAGTGCACTGAAACCAAAGTCTAAGATGGTCTTTCCCATTACACACCTAAGCGTAGGAGACCTTTAAGTGAGACTTGGCTTCATGTTGGCCAGAAAGCATTCACTAGAAGTAAAGAATGTGAAGTAATTTACAACCCGGGGTGTACAAAGTTACGGTGGAGATTATCTCATCAACAGTCATGCTCCAGAGACTCACTGCGTTCTTCTATGGAAGAGAGCATAAAATTACTCGCATAAGCCATGCCATTGGAACCCTTGCCAGGCTGATACGTTTGGGAAACACTGAAATGGGGTAAGTGAGGCCCCTCACCACCCCAAGGGATCCAGCGTCAATAGCCTAAAACCTCCAGAACCCAAATGACGTCATGTTCATATCTGCTCTGCACACACACGGGCTGAGACCCATCCACGAGTGAGCCTATTTCTGGACATCACCATAAATCACACCACTCATACTCCAAGAGTAGCACACCACGAGGCTTAAAGAAGAATCTTAGAGGGAAATATATTCTTACAGATATATATATATATATATATATATATATATATATATATATATGCACATCATGTTCAACCCTGAACAGCATAACAGTAATCTCTTAGACAAGGGCATAACAGCTGGCTCCAGGGTGAAATACAACAATCTTCCACACTCTAAGGAAAGTTCTCTGGAGCATTTTCAGTGGTGTATTCATAACAAATAATACAAAATAAATTATTTGGTTCTGCTTTGGGACAGAGGTTGGCGTGAGGGATGGAAATATAATGGTGGTGCCAAGGTGTAATGTTGGTGGATTTGTGTTCGATTATTAAATGAAATCAAATATTGTGCACTACTTTATAAAAATTTGAAAAACGTTTCTTTGTTACAATACAAAATAAATGATCTAGATCCTGAAAAAATTTTTTTGCTGGTGGGATTTCAGACAAGAAATGCATTTTCAAGAGAAGAGTCAAGGTTATTCCCAGAGAGTCAAGAGGACCCAGGGAAGAGCAGGGTTCCAGAGAGAACAAGCAGGACCCTTCCTGGGGATAAAGCACAGGGGAGAATGAAGGCGGGGGCGGGGTGTGGGGTGAAAATAGGAAGGCAGTTAGAGCAGAGGGGCCAAAGAAAGGGCCCAGGAAGGGAAGGCCAAGTGGGGTGGGGGGAGATGGTGGACACAGGACTTCACACCCCTCTGGAACCCTAATGGACTCTTCCCCATTTGTGATGCAGGCGGCCCTATATAAGGCAGAGCCATCCGCTCACGCTCAGTTGCCATAGGCAGCTTGTGGTCAGGATCATGGAGTTTGGTATATGGACTCTGATGTTTGTGATGACACCCTGGACTGAGACTCTATGGGGCTTAGGCTCAAAGCTGATCAGTAACAATCCCACCCCCTTTTCCTGGGGGTGTTAGGGGTGCTCTTCCTTTTCAGTGTTTGCCTGGCAAAAGCATCCTTCCTGGCCTTCTGTAAGAAAAAAGTTGACCAAAAGGTAGTAGCCGGGACCAGTGCTTGAGCCATTGGATGGTGGTGGTGATTTCTATTACTTCTCACACACATGAATTTCAAACATGAATTTCTTTGGTTTAGCGCATCAGTAGATTGGGTCATCTAGGAGAAAGTAGGGCCTAGTTGCCAAGGAGGACAGACTGGGTGGGACGGGGTTCATTGTAGAGAGAATTACCAGAACTTCACAGACGGTGTGGGGTAACAGGTTCCCATTACTCAAATCCCAAATAGTGCCATCATACTAGAGACAGCTTCCATTGAGATGTTAAGGTCTCTTTGAAAAGAAAAGTCCCACAACGAGTTCCCTGGGTGGGAGGGAGACATAAACTCATCCTCTCGTCAACCCTTCGGGAGATTGGATTGGGGGAGCCCTTCCCCAGAACTTGGGGTCCTGTGGGAAGGAGCATAGGAAATACATCCCTGCCTGGCATCCCTGAAAAGGGGCCAGCTATCAACATCGAAATCCTTGTGTCGTTCCCAGGAGAAAACTGGAAACACAAAATCAAAACCAAAAACACAGCATTTCATGACAGTTTAGGATGGATTTGAGGGCGAAACTCACCTCTCTGTTCCTGTGGGACTCTGACGGGTCATGTGTGAACATCAGAGCTTCAGAGAGGGGAGTCCAAAAGTGGATCCCAAATGATCACTGATTCTTTCTCTCCTCAGAGGCGCAAGAGAGCTAGGAAAAGCAGGAGGGTCTCGATTCTGAGAGGTGAGTCTCTGCCTTTTCCATCTGAGCTCACCCAGAGTGACCCTTCCCTCCTCCCCACCCTCCTGCTGCGCTCGAGATTCACCAGAGACCATGGCTCTGAAGGGCTCTGACAGAAGCCACATGCCTCTGAGCGTCTTTTGCCCTTTGATGCTCCTCGTCGCCTGCTCAGGCTCGCAGAGAAGAGCATGCCTGGGTGTCCTCCACAGCCGTGTCTGTGCCACTGTGAGACCTTCACTACTAAAAGCCACTCTTCCAGGTTCCTAGGTGAGAGTTACCACTTCAGCCTGGCGGAGCTGCAGCAAATACAATCTACCCGGAATTTGCAAAGGTATGTGTGTGCCGTCCTTCCAGACCCAGCAATAGGAGGGCTGCCCAGGTCTGCCTGGGGAGGGGAGCCAGAGGAACAGGGATGACAGGAAGGCCTTGGGGGAGGGTATAGAGAGGACTGGAAGCCCTGGGGGTGATAACAGGGTAGGGGACATACTTCAGAGCCTCTCCCAGGTGACTGACTTCAGGTCCTCACCCTGCCCTCTCCACGGCCCTCTCTTCCCTGCCTTCAGCAGCCCCCTGGAGGTATACCGCGAGGACCCACATTGGGAGCACCTGCTATGCATCAGCCCTTCCTGCAGGGTCTGCAGGAACAAGGTCATCCTAGCTCATCCGCACGGCCCACCGCTCCCAACCAGGCTGATCCCTCTGCCTCTCTCCCGCCATCCACGATCCCAATGCCCAGTCCAGGTCCCGTCACCTCTGCAGCCCATTCAGGAAAGCCAGCGTGGATTCCCCTGACCTGCAGTGTCCTCTCTGCTCGCTCCAGGCTCCTGGGTCTGGCCCTCACCCCACTCTGCAGCCTGCAGTCCCCTTCCAAACTCCATCACCCCGGCCCACCACAAGAGTCTGGCAGAAGTCCCTCTGTACTCCTGCTCCAACACCTCCTCTCGGCCCCCCTCCTCCTCATCCCTCCTCTCTCAGCTCTCCTGGGAGTGCAGAGAAGGAGAAACCTCCTGAAGTACCCCACACCATTGTCTGGGCTCCAACCCCTCCCTCCCTCTGAGACCCTTGGCCACACCGCAGATCTCTGTCCTTTCCCTGTGTGTGCCTCTGGTCCTCCACATGGCAGGCAAGTAAATCATCCCCCAGAACCTTCAAGTAAACAAAAGGTGGCCCACCACGCTGCTGGCTTGGACACGAAGAAGGAGCCCAGTGTCTTACAGGGGCAGAGGCAGCAGGGGAGGGGCAGGGAACTTGGCACCTCCCTGGCCATGGCTGCAGAGGCCTCCCTGACCACTGCCCCTCCTGTTAACGCAGTCCCCACTCCCTGGTACTCAGAGGCCAGGATCCTCGATGGGCAGCACCATACAGAGCCGTGTGCCCTCAGCCCATCTCCCCAAGCAGTTGACACTCAACACACTCAGTCTGGCCTAGGCTAGCTGGCCTTGCTTCTCAGGTTTCTGCCCCAATTCTTGTGGGCACATCTAACACAAAATTTTTGCCCCCTGGGGTCCCAACAGCTGAGTCAAAATCAGTGCTGACTCCCTGCCCCTCACCCCAAGAGATTCTGTGTGGGTGAGGAACAGGGCAGGGGCAGAAGGGAGATAGAAGGCTCCCTGGTCCCACAAATCAGAAATACAAAGTTGGTGCTGCTGTCACCACCTATGGTTCATCACCGAACCTCGGTCACTGTGTGTGCTGACCCATCACAGACAGTCGCTAAGAGCCTGCACACAAACGACATCCGAGCAGATACACACAACACTGCTTTCTTCTCAAGCTCAAGAGGGTGCCCTCCGGGGGTTTATGGGGTACACTGTGAGGGGCCATGTTATTGGGGTTGGGACAGCAGCTGACCTGGAGGCCCCAGTCCCCAGCCTCTTCCAAAAGCGTCAACCCCTTGACTGTTTCTTGATTTTCTGTACACTATGGAGATGTGATTCCTGGGACCTGCTGGGCCTGGAGGGTTGGCTAGTGCCTAGCAACAGGAAACAGGAGCCTTGGATAGACAAACCAACCAATCAAGTCTGTCCCCTCCTCTTGCACATTCCTGCTTTCTGGAATATTCTTCTCTGCTTTATATCAGCTGCAGCACAGGTCCCAGCACCGGGGGATGCGTTTGTGTCATGGAGCCTGCTGAAACTATTCAGCCTGGCCCATCCTAAGTCTGTTTCTGCTGCCTCAAATCTCTCTCCCTGCAAACACAGAGAGTCCTCGCCAACAACGTCCCTGCACACTCCTGCCTCCTGACGAACCCCCTGGGCTTCAAGTGTGCTGGCATGCTCCCGGCCTTTAGGACAGCTGCTAACGCTGACAGCTGTCTCCTGATCTGTTCATCTCACCATACCTGAAAATTAAAATCCTGGATGCATTCGTGTGTATGTGTATAGAATATAGTGCAGAGAGGGTCTCTGCGGGGTCTGCGTTTCATCGAGATCCGAGGAAAACCACAGAACACATGGATGTGACCAGGTGTCCAGCCTTTGCTACCACCCCTCAGGAGGGGAGAGGCCATGTTCAGTCAACACGGACGCCCCAAGCATCTCCTGGGTCAGCAGCCAATGTGCTGATGCTGCTTTGAGGGGGCCGGGCTCCTCCTGCAGGAGGAGCTTCGCAGGGTGCTGAGGCCTCTGCCCTTGGGGCAGTAGAGATAGTACAGTGGATAAGACCCTTGTCTTCAAGGATGCCCACTACAGCTGGTCCCAGTGTATCATAAAGTTCTGGGAGCACACTGGGAGTGAACCCTGAGGCATGGAATAAGCTCAGAGTGCCACAGGGTGTGGTCCAAAAGAAAAAAAAAAGCAAAAAGAAATAATGGAACTGGGGCTGGAGAGATAGTACAGTGGATAGGGCCAACTGGGTTCGATTCCCAGCAGACCATATGGTCCTCTGTGCACTGCCAGGACTAATTCCTGACTGCAGAGCCAGGAGTATCCCCTGTGCATCACCAGGTGTGACCCAAAAAGGAAAAAAAAGTAAAGAAATACTTTACCAGAAATGGATACTTTTTCTGTGGTCATTTGGAACACAGAGAAAAATCCTCAACGGTTTGGTAAAAGTTCTTTGACACCAACTCAAATATTTCTATCTTCCCTCAAAGAAGAGTTTTACTCTGAATGGCCTCAACTCCAATTTTGATGGGAGTCTGAGGAATTCTTTGGAAAACTGCTAGTTTATTCCCTTCAAAAGTGAGGGAGAGTCAAAAGTTAAAAGTCAAGAGATAGTACAGGGCTAAGGTGCTGTCCTTGCATGCACCTGACCCAGGTTTTATCAGCTGCATTGCATGTGCTCCCCATACCCTACCATGAATGATCCTTCAGCACAGATTCAGGAGGTCTGAACAATGCCTGGTATGACCTAAAGTATGAGAGACAGAGGGAGAGAGAGAGAGAGAGAAAGAGAAAGAGAGAGAGTGAGAGAGAGAGAGAGATATCAAGTGATTAAGCCAAGAGAGCTTACTAGGTGGACCGCATGCTTTGCATGAAGAGAGGGCAGGTTCTTTTGGGATGACCACCCTAAGAATGAAGAAATGTCAAGGGAAGGCACATTGTGCTCTTTAATCACTGCATAGGGCATGTGTATAATTTTCCTTCCTTATGGTATGCTCTCCTAGACTTCTCGCTCTCTCTCTTTCTCTCTCTCTCCTCCCCTAGGAAATGCTGAAATCATCTTCTAAACTATGGATTGTATTTGGGCACAAATTTCTAAGGGTCACAGACAGTAGCATTAGTCAATGAAATGTTGATAGTATGGAAATCCAGTATTGAGGAATCTCCTTCAGACTTCCCTCATTTTGAATTTTCTCAATTGTCTTTTCTGTCCCCTGGATGGGCCCAAGTGATGGTCATGATTGGATTCTCGGGACCGTGGTCAGTGCCTAGCACAGAGGTTTAGTAATTATGTGATAAACGGTTGTCATAAAGTTAGGTGCACCTCAATACCTGTTAGCACAGCTCTCTCTCTCTCTCTCTCTCTCTCTCTCTCTCTCTCTCTCTCTCTCTCTTTCTAGTTGAGTCAATCATGAGATAGTTACAAAACTTTCATGTTTGCGTTTTGGACATATAATGATAAAACACCCACCCCTCCACCAGTGCATATTTTCCACCACCAATATCCCCAGTATATCCCCTCCCCCATCCCAATCCTTCTCATGTCTGTGTGGCAGACAATTTCTGTAATACTCTCTCTCTCTCTCTACTTTGATGACATTCAATATTTCGACATCACTCCTACCATTATTATTTGGAAGTTTCCTGCCACCACTAAAACCTGCCAAAAAGGAAATGATAAACAATTTATTTTGTATTGCTTTTGTGAATAGCATAAGATGTTGCGTGGCCACTCTCGCTCTCAGCGTTCCTGCAATTCTAAAAGTTTAGATAACTTTGTCTGGAGAGACTCTGCAGAAAACTGCTCGGATTTGAGATTTTTTTTTGTCGCTTAGCCAACTTAAACTAGAAAGTACTAGAGAGCTGAGAATCAATGCAGAAATAAAGGATCTAGGAAGCACGTGGTGAACCAGGGTTCAGTCTTGGCACCACTTATGGCCCCAGGGGTTGTCGTTTAGCACAGAACCAAGAATAACCCATGAGGGCAGCAGGGTGAGGAATACAATATTTTAAAATTAGTGAAAATAAAATGCTTAACTTATAGCTCATAAGTCACTCAAAAAATGTCTTTTAACAGAAGAGAGAAAGTGAAGGATCAACACACACATAAGTAGATCAATTGATCCCTAAGAAACATAGGAAGCACATAGAAAACATTTTCCAAAAGAACGAACAAAAGAGAAAGAGTGCTGTGTAACAAGTGCGGATTTAGAGAAAGGACCTAGACAAACTTGCACAAAGAGGCGGGGGCCAAGCCAGACAGCATCCCCACAGTTCTGGCTTTTGTGCTCACACGCCCTCAGACCGGGAAGGCAGGGGCTGTGCAGAGTCCCATGAGCCTCAGCGTAGCAGTGCCTGGTGGCAGTGCCTGGGCACCAGGGGAGGGTGAGGGCACAGACAACGTCCTTTTCCTTTTTAAAACTTACTTATTTATTTTCCCCTTAGACATTGCATGAACACTGTGCTTTACAAAGTCGTTCATGATGATCTGTCACAGGCATTCAATATTCCAACACCAACCCCACAACCATCACACCTTCTCAATTTTCCCAACAACCCCTTTAGCTTGCCCCCTATAGGCCCACAATAATTTAATACTGCTTGTTAGTGAACTTTTGCTAACAGAATGATCCAAGGATGTTTCCAGAGAAGAAAGTGAAGATTGCATTTCTCCATGGAGCCATTAAGTCCTTGTCTAAGAGACCAGTAGGCTGACGTTACAGGTCAACCCTCCATGTTTATACAAACTTCTGTCCCACCACAAGGCCCTTCTTCCCCCTGCCCAGTTTTCTCATGTCCCACACACCTCTGGGAGTGTGCCCTTTCTCTCAGCTGATCTCACCCCTGTGAGAGATCTCACCTCTACTACTGCTCAGCTAAATGCTTCTGTCCTCAAAATGATCAACCCCCAAGAAGTCTGGGCACCAGATGTGGAGAAGAAAAACACTTGATAGGAGCCTTTCCTGGGGGTGTGGGCAATTTAAGGGTCAAGTTTAAATGACATTGCACAGCGTGGGATGCGGCAGCTCAGCTGATTCTTGGGTCCTCCCAGGTCAGGGTCCGTCCAAACCAGGTTAGGGTCCCTCCAGGTCAAGGTTCCTCCAACCAGGTAACGTACCACCCGGTCAGGGTCCCTCCAAACCAGGCTAGGGTCCCTCCAGATCTGGGTTCCTCCAAACAGGTAAGGGTCCCCCCGGTCAGGATCCCTCTTAACCAGGCCAGGGACCCTCCAGGTCAGACTCCCCCCAGGTCACCGTCCCCCCAGGTCAGGGTTCCACCAAACCAGGTCTGAGTTTCCGCCTCAAACACATCAGGGTCCCTTCCCCAACCAGCTCAGGTTCCCAGGAAAGTGCCAGGTGTCTCAAACCCTGCATTTAGGCTTCATTTGGGTGAGAACCCCTAATCACTTATCTCTAAATACCAAGAAGGACTCTCATTCTTGCAATTATTTTTATGAGAGCTACAGGTCCTTGATTCTTTTCGGGGACCTCAACCCCATATCTGGAAGGCCAGGAAGCCTCCAGAGAGGGAGAGTCAGGCTGCTGTGGTTCTTGGGAACACTAAGGCCTACAGCTGCTCTCAGAGGAAACCTGGGCAGGCAGCACATGGTTCCTCCTGTTCCCACAAACTCCAGGGCACTTTTCTCAGAGCTGAACAAACTCCTTCAGTCCCTCAACTCCAGCTCCAACACAGCAGACAGACATCACAGCAGGATTCTAAATAATTTAATGGGTAAGAATACAGAAACAATGGGCCTGAGGGTACACATTCCTGCCTCTGATGGCCCTGGGGAGAGTTGGAAGGAGTTGGTGCCCAGTAGGTGGTATCTGGGTGGGACAATGGCTCCCTGTGAGACACAGTGAAGGAGGACCAGGGGGTTCCGGGGTGGGGGGGGGGGGGTGTTTGTCCTTGGAATCATTCACTGTCAGCCTGTTTTCACATGTCTTTCTGGACACGGAGGCAGGGCACACAGCACCTCAGGGCTCTCATGAAGTGGCCCACTCTTGGCGACTGTCTCCTTTGGAATAAGCGCCGGGGGCTCCTGATCTTCCAATGGAAGTTTAAGAATAGGCAGGAGCGGCTAGACTGAGTGTGTTGAGTGTCAACTGATTGGGGAGATGGGCTGAGGGCACATGGCTCTGTATCCTGCTGCCCATAGAGGGTCCTGGCCTCTGAGTAGCAGGTAGGGGGAACGGCACCCACGGGAGGGCCAGTGGTCTGGAAGGCCACTGCAGCCATGGCCAGGGACATGCCCTGCTCCCTGCACCTCCCCTGCTGCCTCTGTCCCTGTGAGACACTGGGCTCAATCTCTGTGTCCACACTAGCAATGTGGGGGGCCACCTTTTGTCTCCTGGAAGGTTCTGGGGGACAATTTAACCCTCTTCGATGTGGAGGACCAGAGGCACACACAGGGAAGGAACAAAGGTCTGTGGTGTGGCCAAGGGTCTCAGAGGGAAGGAGGTTTTGGGGCCCAGACGTTAGCGTGGGGTACTTCAGGAGGTTTCCCTTCTCTGCGCTACCAGAAGAGATGAGAGAGGAGGGATAAATAGAAGGAGAGGGGCAGAGAGGAGGTGGTGAAACAGGAGTACAGAGGAACTTCTGCCACGCTCTTGTGGTAGGCCTGGGTGATAGAGTGGGGAAGGGGACTGCAGGTCGCAGAGTGGGGTGAAGGCCAGACCAGGCAGCCTGGATCAAGTGGAGAGGACAATGCAGGCCAGGGGAACACACGCTGGCTTTCCTGGATGGGCTGCAGAGGCGACAGGGCCGGGACGGGCCATTGGGATGGTGGATGGTGGGAGAGAGCCAGAGTGAGGAGCCTGGTCGGGAGCTGCTGGAGGAACCAGGATGACCTTGTCCCTGCAGACCCTGTAGAAAGGGCTGATGCACAGCAGGTGCTCCCACTCTGGGTTCTCGCGGTATGCCTCCATGGGGCTGCTGAAGGCAGGAAAGAGAGGGCCGTGGAGAGGGCAAGGTGAGGACCAGAACCCAGTCACCTGGGAGAGGCTCTGAAGTCTGTCACCTACCCTGATATCACCCCCAGGGCTTCCCGTCCTCTCTACTCCCTCCACCAAGGCCTTCCTCTCATCCCTGTTCCTCTGGCTCCCTTCCCCAGGCAGACCTGGACAGCCCTCCTGATACTGGGTCTGGAAGTACGGCGCACACTTACCGTTGCAAATTCCGGATAGATTGTATTTGCTGCAGCTCCGACAGGCTGAAGTGGTACCTCGCACCTAGGAACCAGGGAGAGTGGCTTCTATTAGTGAAGGTGTCACAGTGGCACTGACCCAGGGCCGTAAAGGGCACCCAGGCATGCTCTTCTCCGTGAGCCTCAGCAGCAAATGAGGAGCAGCAAAGGGCAAAAGACACTCAGAGGCATGTGGCTTCTGTCAGAGCCCTTCAGAGCCATGGTCTCTGGGGAGGCTCCGTGCTCAGCAGGAGGGAGGGGAGGAGGGAGGGGCCACTCTGGGAGAGCTCAGATGGAAAAGACAGAGACTCACCTCTCAGGATCGCGACCCTCCTGCTTTTCCTAGCTCTCTTGCGCCTCTGAGGAGGGAAAGAATCAGTGATCATTTGGGATCCATTTTTGTACTCCCCTCTCTGAAGCTCTGATGTCCACACATGACCCATAGGAGTCCAACAGGAACAGGGAGGTGAGTTTCTCCCTCAAATCCATCCTAAAATGTCATGAAATGCTTTGTTTTTGGTTTTGATTTTGTGTTTCCAGTTTTCTCCTTGGAACGACAGAAGGATTTCGATGTTGATAGCTGGCCCCTTTTCAGGGATGCCAGGCAGGGATGTACTTCCTGTGCTCCTTCCCACAGGACCCCAAGTTCTCGGGAAGGGCTCCCCCACTCCACTCTTCTGAAGGACTGACGGGAGGATGAGTTTATGTCTCCCTCCCAACAAGGGAAGTAGTTGTGGGACTTTTCTCTTCGAAGAGACCTTAACGTCTCAATGGAAGCTGACTCTAGTATGATGGCACTAGTTAGGATTTTAGAAATGTGAACCTGTCACCCCACACTGTCAGTGAAGTTCAGGTAATTCTCTTTTCAATGAACCCCTTCCCACCCAGTCTGTCCTCCTTGGCAACAAGGCCCTACATTCTCCTAGATGACTCAATCTACTGATGCGCTAAACCGAACAAATTGATGTTTCAAATTCATGTTTGTGAGAAGTAATAGAAATCACCACCACCCAACCAATGGCTCAAGCACTGGTCCCGGCTCCTAACTTTGGTCAACTTTTTTCTTACAGAAGGCCACGAAAGATGCTGTAGCCAGGCAAACAATGAAAAGGAAGAGCACCCCTAACACGTCCAGGAAAAGGGGGGTGGGATCGCTACTGATCAGCTTTGAGCCTAAGCCGCATAGAGTCTCAGTCCGGGGTGTCATCACAACCATCAGAGTCCATATACCGAACTCCATGATCCTGAATACAAGCTGCCTATGGTAACTGAGCTTGAGCGGGTGGCTCTGCCTTATATAGGGCCACCTGCATCACAAAGGGGGAAGAGTCCATTAGGGTTCCAGAGGGGTGTGAAGTCCTGTGTCCACCATCTCCCCCCACCCCACTTGGCATTCCCTTCCTGGGCCCTTTCTTTGGCCCCTCTGCTCTAACTGCCTTCCTAATTTCCACCCCACACCCTGCCCCCGCCTTCATAATGCCCTGTGCTTTATCCCCAGGAAGGGTCCTGCTTGTTCTCTCTGGAACCCTGCTCTTCCCTGGGTCCTCTTGACTCTCTGGGAATAACCTTGACTCTTCTCTTGAAAATGCATTTCTTGTCTGAAGACCCACCAGCAAAAAAATTTTTTTCAGGAACTAGATCATTTATTTTGTATTGTAACAACAAAACGTTTTTTAAATTTTTATTAAGTAGTGCACAATATTTGATTTCATTTAATCATCAAACACCAATTCCACCAATATTACACCTTTGCACCACCATTTTTTTTAATATTTCCATCCCGCACCACAACCTCTGCCCCAAAGCAGAACCAAATAATTTATTTTGTGTTATTTGTTATGAATACACCACTGAAAATGCTCCAGACAACTTTCCTTAGAGGAGAGTATGGAAGATTGTTGTATTTCGCCCAAGAGCCAGCTGTTATGCCCTTCTCTAAGAGATTACTGTTATGTTCTTAAGGGTTGAACTTGATGTGCATATATATATATATATATACATATATATATATTGCCGGAGCAATATATATATATGTAAAAATATCTTTCCCTCTAAGATTCATTGCCTTCTTCTTTAAACCCCGTGGTGTTTGTCTCATGGAGTATGAGTGGTGTAATTCATGGTGATGTCCAGAAATAGGCTCACTCGTGAATGGGTCTCAGCCCGTGTGTGTGCAGAGCAGATATGAGCATGACGTCATTTGAGTTCTGGAGGTTTTAGGCTATCGAGGCTGGGTCCCTTGGGGTGGTGAGGGGACTCACCTGCACCAATTCAGTGTTCCCCAAAAGAAACAGCCTGGCACGGGTTCCAATGGCATGGCTCATGCGAGTAATTTTAGGCTCTCTGCCATAGAAGAACGCAATGAGTCTCTGGAGCATGACTGTTGATGAGATAATCTCCACCGTAACTTTGTACACCCCGGGTTGTAAATTACTTCACATTCTTTACTTCTAGTGAATGCTTTCTGGCCAACATGAAGCCAAGTCTCACTTAAAGGTCTCCTACGCTTAGGTGTGTAATGGGAAAGACCATCTTAGACTTTGGTTTCAGTGCACTTCAAGCACTAGAGCTAAATCAATTAAATGGCCAAGACATCTTTTAGTATTTTCAAATTGAACAGGAAAATAAATACAAGTAAGCTTCTCGCTGCCATGGAGCATATAAGTTGCTCTCTTTTCTCAAATTCACTGATGCTTGAAAGTCAAACTTTCAGTTCACACTATACTCAGATAAACACACACACAAACACACAGAGACACACACACAGACAGAGAGAGAGAGAGAGAGAAGGGAGAGAATGTTTCTTCAGCAAATACAGCAGCTTCAGTTCCAAAACAAAAGACTTCCTGCCATTTTTCCCAAGTTTGCTTTCAAATTTTGATGAATAGGGATGGTTGCTCCCTAAACCGAGACCCAAGTCCTCCTCATCATTCAGTAGTGCTTGGGTGGGCAGGCTTGGAGCCCATACACTGGGTGCCTGACAGTCAGCTATTCCTGGGATCACACTCAGGCCTGCATGTAATCACTGACTTCTCTGCCACTTAACTTCCTTTGTAGTCCAATAAAGATAATCTTGACCAATGTAGAGGTTAGTTAAATTTTTGCCATATTTATTACTGATTAAAAAATACTTAGCGTGTTTTAATTTTACTTTTTTGCTGGGGGCATACACTGGTTAGTGCTCTGGCACACTAGCTCTGGATCAGCAATCGCCTCTGGCAGTGTTCAGGCGACCATAGGGTATACTTGGTGTAGAATCTGGATTTGCCCTGTGCAAGGGAATCGCCTTGTCCACTGTCCTATCTCTCAAGTCCCTGACTTTTTAAATTTGAGTAAGGAATTATTTCACTGATGCTTCAAGGATGCTTTGGGTAATTGATAGGGAACTTCATCATCAGTGTTTGCAGGACCATATGCTGATATGGATTGAACCAGAGACTTTTCATGTGCTTAGGTTATTTGAGTATTTTCTGACCCTAATATGTACTGTGCTGCAGCACATGTGACTAATCGAATGGTAACCCAGAGAAGGCATGATTTCTGCAAAGACTGGGGTAGGGAGGCTGTATGAAGCATACACAGACTCTACTGCAAAGCACATTTGCTTTTACAGTATGCAGTGAACACTTCGATAGCCAAGGGTTCCATGTTGAGCGGGTTACCTGTTATTCTGTTTTGCAGCTGCATATGTGGGCAGTTCCTTGAACTATCTCAGCGAAACAGGACAGGAATGAGAATCTGGCTCCAAGCCTCACCAAGGAGGATCAGGTGCATCCTTCCCTTCGGCTCCCTTAACAGAGTCAACTGCCAGGGCATGGCACTCACACATGCCAACTTTTCCCCTGCTCATTCCCTTCTCAGGGAAAACAAGCAGGGGCTATCTAGGCAAGTCCTCAACAGTATTGCACCCTTAAAAATGAATTAACGTGGGCTACATTCCCTCCCCCTACTTTTTAACATTTGGAATTGATTTGAGGAGCTGTAGATGCCCATTTAAATGAATTATTTCATGCCAGGCTAGAAAAAGTATAGGAAGAAGAAACATAACTTTTGGGTGAGGCTGGGACTATTCCATGGACCACCGTTACTTATACTTAAAAGGGAAGTGGAACTAAACATGTCCAATCTGCAGCTGAGGCTGTCAGATCCCTTCTGTCTGTCAGCAGAATAGGCCAGGCTAAGGATATATGTTCACATATCACCCGGGCATATGCCTGCTTGGTTCTCCTCCCAGAATGGGTGTTTCACAAAGTGATTGGAAGATCTCATCTAAACTTGATGCCATTGTCCATTTTTCCATCATCCTATTTTTTTTTGTGTTGGGGAGAGGCAGGTATGGGGCGGGGGTGCCATAAGTGTGTGTGGTTTCTTTTAACATTAGAAAAACCTGCAAAATATAGACCAAAATATTGACTGGCTTATTCTCCTTTGGTTACTTGTTGATGTTTTATATTTATGTATAGCCCTCTCATTCTCTCTTTTTTTCTAGCATGTTTACTGAGGTACAAGATGCACAATAGACTTGATTATCATTTTCAGGAACACATCAAACCAATACCATACCCATCAAACCCTGCACCCTAATTTTCTGTGATGAGTATGTCGACCCCAACCAACAGGAAGTAGGAAGCATCAGGGGTTCCGCCATGCCCTGATCCCATAATCTAGACCCAAAGAATATACAGGGTAATGGACTTGAGGAATTTGATGAGAGAAGAACTAAATATTAGGTTAGACTGAATTTATTTCTGTGAGAGAACTTATCAGAGATCTAGAAATTGAGCATACTGGAGTATACATCATTTTGTTGGTAAGAGAATACTTTCATAAAGATGACTAGATTCCTATGCCTGCTTCTGTCCTAACTCATTGGATATAAAGCAAACATGCATGTCGTACACATACACATAAGGCCCTGAACTAAAATTGATATCCAGAAATTGCTTGATAGCACAGCTTGGAGAAAAGAATGCAAACACAGGGGCTGGAGCGATAGTACACAGGGTAGGGCATTTGCCTAGCACGTGGCCAACACGGGTTCGATTCCCAGCATCCCATATGGTCCCCTGAGCACCGCCAGGAGTAATTCCTGAGTGCAAATCCAGGTAGAAACCAAAGTGCATTGCCGAATGTGAAATAAAGCATGTAAAGACATATATGTATACCAACTACAATAATTTCATGTTCCAGTTAGTACTTGCAGACAA
This sequence comes from Sorex fumeus, assembly GCF_029834395.1. NCBI lineage: Eukaryota > Metazoa > Chordata > Mammalia > Eulipotyphla > Soricidae > Sorex > Sorex fumeus. Next base: position 4,756,037 of record NW_026606179.1, on the reverse strand, counting down.
GTTTCAGTGGTTAGTATTTTCACTGAGTTGGAAAGAGCAGGCTGGAGTCATTTGGAATAGGACTAAGGAGAAAGAAATATGGGCTGCGATGAAGGCCTTTGCCTTGCACACAACCAATCCAGGTTGAAGGTCTGGCATCCCACATGATCCCTGAGCACTACGAAGAGTGATCCCTGAGTGTGGTGTCAAGACTCAGCCCTGAGCGTCACCAGGGTGACCCCTCCCCCCAAAAGAGGGCAAAAACAAACAAACAAACAAATAAATAAATAAAAAAGAAAAGAAAGAAAGCAAAGAAATGCTAGCCAGAGGCTAGAAAATTCCTAGACAATCTGCAGGCTGGGGTACATCTCTTGCTGCGGATGGCCTGGGTTTGGTTCCTGGAACCACATGTTTCTCTGAGGGTTGTTGGAGTAAGGAGAGCAGAGTAAACCGCTAAGAAAACCTCAGCCAAAAAGCAAATAAATAACTAAAATGAAGGTAATTTACTTGTTTACTTAAAATAAGTAAATTGTAATGTTTTAAGAAAACTTTTATGTGTATATTACAAAATGAATATTTTGCACTCCAAGAATTCTGACATTTTAAATAGGGTGATACAGCTGGAGTAACATATTTTCATACATGGTGATTTGGGGATCCAGAGGCATCTCTGCAGCTTGTCGCTCTCTTTTGAGATTTATTTGTGAGTCTACGGATCATGGCCATTCATGAGCTTATGTGGTACTCAGAGGCAGTTCATGGCCATGGCTAACAGGATTAGACCTCTTTATTCACCCACCTAAGATTGTTGCCTGAAGTAATACACTTTTGTTCATCGTTTTCTTCCTCCCAGATTCCATCAGGATTCCATCAGACTTTTATTTCCATAAGATTGTTCACATTAATTGATTACATTAAATATTCATCACCAATCCCACCCCTTTTATTACATCCCACCACCATCATTTTGAATTTTCCCACCACCATAAAAACCTGTCTGCCATGCGCAGATGCTAGATAATTTATTTTCTATTGCTTATTCGCAATATCATGAGAGGTTGCACGGCTGCTTAAGTGGCTGAGTGCTTCTAAAATTCTAAAATTGTAAATGATTGGGGTCCAGAGACATCTCTGTAGAGAGCGATCCATTATGAGATTCATTTGGGATTCTCTGGATCAAGCCCATTGATGCCCTGCGGTGGAGCGCAGATCATGGGCATGACAGCCAGAACCCAAACCCAAAGGGGAGACAGGAAGAAACACCAATCTCTGCTGCCACCACATGGCATTGAGTTTTAGTCCCTGAATTCACCTATCTGGGTTTTGCTTTTGGAAGCTCGTGACCACCAGGGTTGCATCTGGAATGGGCGGTTAAGACACATGCTCCATCTGAAGTGCTCCAGTGCAATTGGCTCAGAACGGGGACCAGTGTGATCTCGTTGAACTGTTGTATTCTAGTAATTCTAAATGCTCTAGTAATTCTAAAATTTAGAATACGATTATACAGCAGATTCACTCTTGGGTGAGGCCGATGTCGAATTCTTCCAGGAGTTTTATTTCTGAGTCTCTGGATGGTGGTTGTTGATGAGATTATATGGCACCAGGGGGCAGTGTGTGGGTTTACTGCCAAGCTACTGGTAAATTTGGGAGATTGGGGGAAGATGCCCATTCCTGCTCACAAGGGAGCTTGGAAGTTTCAGTCACAGGAGCCCCATACCTATGTTTTTCTGATGATTCCCTCATGGGTGAAGCTCATCCGAACCTATGGAGAGTTGCCATGAGCAAGGCGGCAGTCAGGTTTTGGAGGTTTTTGGTTACTGAGCCTCTTAGGGGCAGGCAGGGAACCTCTAAGAAGCTCCCCCCCAAAGTGGCCCCAGTGAAGACAGCCTGGTGCAAGCTCAGGATATTTGTTACATTTCTATAACAAACAGCTTTATCAAAGGGCAAACTCTCCATTCACCTCACTTAGACATCTATGAACTCCAAGGGGAGAATAAGCACGTATTTCCAGCAACCCCACTCCCACCCCCATCTGTCATTTTACCATTGAAGAAACTTAGCCCCTGTTGGATATAGAGCTTTCCACAGTCACAATTTCCCTTGCATAGGTTACCAAGCAAAATCACCTAGGCTCACAACTGGAAAGAAACTTCAGAGTGTGTTTGAGATGCCTCAGGAAGCATCTAGATATCAAATATGGAACCCAAAATGTCTAGAGAAAATAGATTACAGTAAATGATGTCAACTTTCTGTCCAAGACCAGAGCAGCACTTCAGAAAATTCAAATTCACAGGGAGTGACCCATGGAAAGGACTCAGTCTCTGGAATGAAGGCAGAAAACTCTGATTCCTCCTGTTCTTTGGCCCAATTTCTCATTCATGAAATAATAAGGTGCGGCTGGACAAATGACTCAAATAATTCTATGCATATACAAAACGTCCTTGTTAACAATTGTGACTGAGAAGCATCAGTAGGGTGGGCTTAAAATGCCCTGTCCAGAAGAGAATGCGAGACATTAGCGTAGGAATACCTAGACATCCCGTGACCCTTAATTATAAAAATAATGACAGGGAAGGAAATGAATTGAGGGGGGAATTTAGAACCAAGTGGGAGGTCACAGGGGCAGGGGTATTCTGATGGTGGCATGCATGTATATAGCTAAAACAATGAAACAAACGTTTGTGAGCATGAGACCCAAACTACAACAACCACACTTGAATATGTGTCTATGGAGGGGCCGGAGCTATAGTATGGTGAGTAGTGCATTTTCGTGCACTGCAGTCAACCCCTGTTTGATCTCTGGCACCACATATGGTGGCCCGAATTTGCCAGGAGTCATTCATGATTGAAGAGCCCTGAGCGCCTCTGTGTGTGGCTCAAAAATTTATGAGTCTGGTCAAGGAGCAGGTTGGTGGGAGGGAGGGAACCTGGAACACTGGTGAAAGGACGCTGATACCAGTGATGAGATTGGTGTTGGAACACTGAATGCTAGAACTCCATGATGAGCAAGTTTTAAATCATGCGCTTGATAAAACTTAATCACTTAATCATTTAACTTCCCGTTAGTCATCGATTTGCTCGAGCGGGCACCAGTAACGTCTCCATTTGTCCCTGTCGCGTGCTAGTGTAGCCCAATGGTATCTTTTCGCTCCGGGAACATGAAGGGCCTCAAACCATGATCTTGACGAAGAAGTCTGTCCATCTGGTAGGTGGGCGGCGATGTGGTCTTTTGACATCCCGTGGAATCCAGTCAGTAACAGCTCTAGTCCAACGGTCGTCTTTAAATCTCATTACGTGACCAGCCCATCTGATTTTCGACACCTTGGCAAATGAGACAGCGTCCCTGATCCTTGATCGTCAATGGATGTCAGAACTCCGGATTCTTTCTCTCATTTGAGTGAAACGTGATATTCCAAGCATAGCTCTTTCTATTCTTCTTTGGGAGACCTGAATGCCGTTCTCATCTTGTTTGCGTAGGGACCAGGTCTCTGAGGCATATGTTAATGCAGGACATCTTCGACGTTCTTGAAGGCGTTCCAAGCCACTCTCTTCTTCCTGCGCAGCTCGGGTGCCAGGTCATTTGTCATGTTGACCTCTTGACGTAGGTACACATAGCTGTTGCATTCGGAGATGGTCGTTCCATTGAGAGCGAATGGGGCGTCAGGAACAAGGCTGTTTTTCATAAACATTGTCTTCGTAAGATTCAGCTGGAGTCCTACCTTTCCACACTCACGGTCAAAGTCGGCCAGCATTTGTGCCGCTTGGCTGATGTTTGGTGTTATTAAAACAATGTCATCAGCAAAGCGGAGGTGGTGTAGTTGCCGACCATCTATCTTCACTCCCATTCCTTCCCATTCCAATCGTTACATGATGTTCTCGAGGGTGGCATGTCTCCCATGTCTAAACGATGGACATGGGAGTCTCCCGGTGGAAGATTCCACAATGAAATAGACCACATCATATTCAATCGACGGTTTTGCCTGACTGATGTCGCTGTTGTCCCAAAATTTCGAACGGGATCGGACCACCATCTCCTTCGTGCAAAATTCTACTTCACAGAGCAGGGAGAAAGGGCTGCAAAGTTCAAAAAGAGAACTCCCAGAATGACCACCAACTGGGAACTCTTTGGTACTATTGCGGCAACATGGGAAGATGCCATTGTTGACAACATTGACGAGGAATACGATCGACTGGTTCAGCACCTCCATGAATGTGCAAGGAACGCCAAGAGAGAGATAGCCACAAAAAATCGCCTATCTTCCAAAACTCTTGAGCTAATTTGCCAGCGTGGTTTGGCGCATGCCTCAGGTAACCGCAAGCCAACGTCCGAGCTCGCAAAGCAGTGCAGAGATGCGATCAAGGAAGACCTCAAAGAGACAAGAGCAGAAGTACTGGTAGATGCAGCAGAAGCCAGGAAAAGTATTCGTAACGCCCGCCTGTCCTTCGCCAACTATAAGACCAAGATGACTGACCTCCGACGTCCTGATGGATCCATCACATCCTCCAGAACGGCAATGGAGAAGATTATCCATGACTTCTACTCAAATCTCTTCGATATCCATGTCCACTTGCCGAAATACCAAATTCCACATGATGGATATGTCGTTCCCAACATTCTCCCTTCCGAAATCTGACACGCCATTTCGTCGGTAAAGAAACAAACAGGACCCGGCCCAGACAAGGTCAGACCTGAACACCTGAAGAACCTGCCATCAGTACTCATCAATACACTGGCTCGGCTCTTCACTCGCTACCTGTCTGAATGCAAGGTTCCGTCCCAATGGAAAACCAGCAGGACCGTACTACTGTTCAAGAAGGGAGACATTCATGACATTGGCAACTATCGCCCGATCTGCCTATTGTCTGTCATCTACAAGTTGTTCACTCGAGTCATCCTAAATAGGATTGGCAGAACACTAGATGAAGGACAACCATGCGAGCAAGCAGGGTTCCGCAAAGGATTCAGCACCATAGACCATATCCACACAATAACCAAGCTCATTGAGGTTTCTCGGGAGTTCAAGATGCCGCTCTGTTTAACGTTCATTGATTTAAAGAAGTCCTTTGATTCTGTTGAGACGGAAGCGGTCATTGAAGCCCTAGCCAATCAGGGCATTCAAGCCCAATACATCAGGATCCTCCGTGAGCTGTATTGCGGATTCACTACCAGGATCTCACCATTTTACAAAGAAGTAATCGTTGATGTCAAGAGAGGGGTGCAGCAGGGTGATACCATTTCACCGAAACTCTTCAGTGCTTGATAAAACAATATAATAAAATATATCACCTCATCTCAGCTGGTACTAGCCTACTACTTGCTCCTCTGCCTTCTCAAATAAATGCTGACTTTAATTATTTCATGCTTATGATGAAATCCTTCGTGAGGAGCACAAGAATCAGGAAAGATCCCTCTTTCTTTTTCAGCTGATGAGAGAGAATCAGTATTAGTGGCAACAGGCAGCAGTGGGCAAAATAAGCCCACACCTCCTCCTCCACACACCACTGTCCATTCCCCCTGCCTCACTCTGACACACACCTCCCTAAATGAGCAGGCCCACCGATGTGTTGTGACCAGTCCTGAACAACAGAAGCACCAAAAGCAAGTCCTCCTGTGTCTCCCAGAACGTATTGCTGAACTGAAAGCTGGAGTACAGCGGAAGAGGGCTGTACTCCAGGGAGTACAGGGAGATCTGTGCAAAACTGTTTGATCTCCTTTGCTAATAATCCTGCACATTTGGCCATCAGGTTTGATGGAGACTCATTCCAATCTTCACTAACGTGCTCAAATATTCCTGTATCATTCACTCACTTGATCACTTGACTTCCCGTTAATTGTTGATTTGCTCGACCCCGCGCCAGTAACGCCTCCATTTGTCCCTGTCACGTGCTTGTGTAGCCCAATGGCATCTGTTCGTTCTAGGAACACGAAGAGCCTGAAACCGATCTTTCATGATCTTGAAGAAGTCTGACCATCTAGTAGGTGGGCGGCCACACGGTCTTTGAGCTCCCTTGGAATCCAGTCAGTAACGGTTCTAGTCCAGTGGTCGTCTATGAATCTCATTACGTGACCAGCCCATCTGATTTTTGGTGCCTTGGCAAAGGAGACAGAGTCCATGATTCTTGATAGTTGACAGAGGTCAGGACTCAGATTTCTTTCTCTCATTTGAGTGAAATGTGATACTCCAAGCATAGCTCTTTCAATTCCTCTTTGGGAGACCAGAATAGCATTCTCCTGCTGTTTGCATAAGGCCCAGGTCTCTAAGGCTTATGTTAATGCAGGAAGAACAGTGGAATCAAAGAGATTTGCCTGGAGCCTGAGGGTCTTTGTCCTCTTAGCTATTTCTTTGATGCTCTTGAAGGCAGTCCAAGAGTCTCTCTTCCTCCTGAGCAACTCAGGTGCCAGGTCATTTATCATGTTAACTTCTCTACCTAGCTACTCAAAACTGTTGCATTTGGAGATGGTCGTTTCATTGAGAGAGAATGGAGAGTCAGGAAAGAGGCTGTTTCTCATAACCATTGTCTTCGTAAGATTCAGCTGGAGTCCAACATTTCCACACTCACGGTCAAAGTCGGCCAGCATTTGTGCCGCTTGGCTAATGTTTGGTGTTATTAGAACAATGTCATCAGCAAAGCGGAGGTGGTGTAGTTGCCGACCATCTATTTTCACTCCCATTCCTTCCCATTCCAGTTTTTGCATGATGTTCTTGAGGGTGGCACTGAAGACTTTCGGTGAAATGGTATCACCCTGCCGAACCCCTTTCTTGACATCAATAATTAATTCTTTGTAGAATGGTGAGATCCTGGTAGTGAATCCGTAATACAGCTCACACAGGATCCTGATGTATTGAGTTTGAATGCCCTGATTGGCTAGGGCTTCAATGACTACTTCCGTTTCAACAGAATCAAAATCCTTCTTTAAATCAATGAACGTTAGACAGAGCAGCATCTTGAATTCCTGAGAAACCTCAATGAGCTTGGTTATCATGTGGATATGGTCAATGGTGCTGAATCCTTTGCGGAACACGGCTTGCTCACATGGTTGTCCTTCACCTAGTGCTCTGCCACTCCTATTCAGGATGATTCGAGTGAAAAGGTTGTAGAGGACAGACAATTGGCAGATTGGGCGATAGTTACCTATGTCATGGATGTCTCCCTTCGTGTACAGTAGTATAGTCCTGCTGATTTTCCATAGGGATGGAACCTTGCATTCAGACAGGTAGCGTGTGAAGAGCTGAGCCAGCGTATTGATAAGTACTGACAGAAAGTTCTTCAGGTGTTCAGGTCTGACCTTTCTGGGCCAGTTTCACTCAGTATACATCTAATAAAGTACGATTATACAAGATTTTATACAGAATCACAGAAACCCAAAACAAACCTTATAATTCAATAAGGAAAGAAGCTGAGAAGACATTTCTCAAAAGACCACATTTAGAGGATCACTAAGTATACAAAAATGTAGTCATCGTCACTGAGGAAAATGCATATAAAAACCATGAAAAAATAACTCTCTCACACAAGTGAGAATGGGCTGTGTGAAAAAGAACAGCTCTGAGAGCTTTGTGTTGTAAAAAGAACCCTCATCCACTGTTTGTGTGATTCTATCTGGGTCATCCTCTGTGGAAAACGGTATAGAGATTTCTCAAAAAGTAAGACGGAGCTTCTATCTGTCAGGAATTCCTCTTGGCATATACGCCAAAGTATAAAATACTAGTTCAAAAAGACATCTATACACTTGGATTCATTGCAGCACCACTCATCATTGCCAGGGACTGGAAAACAACTAAGTGCCTAAAAAGAGAAGAGGATTAAGAAACTGTTCTATCCAAACTATGGAAAACTAGTCAGCTAAAGTGGAGTACTTATGCCATTTGGTATGCTGTTCTGAATAGCTGCTGTCACTTCTGCTATAGAGAGTACTGCTTGTGTGAGGGAACCAGTAACAGGGGAAATTTCTGAAGACCTCTTTGATTTAAGAAGACTTCAGACAAAACTGTAATATCTTCTTCTAGACTTTTCACGCCTTCTGCTGTCATCCGTAATATTTTTCTTTTTCAAAAGCCCGTTACCAGCCTGAGAAAACTGATCAGCTACATGCAAAAATAAATAAATACATAAACTTGCCCTTTTTCTAACACCATGCACAACTGTCAAATCAATATGGATTTATAGTCCATAGTGTCTGACCTGAATTTGTAAGGAGACTTTGAAATGAAAATATCTTTGAAACTATCTTACAGGATGAAACTCCAGTGACCAAGAAAGTGAAATCAAAGATAAGCAAAAGGGACTAAATTAAATTAAGAACCTAGGCACCTTAAAAGGAAACAATGACCAGGAATCAATGGCAGTCCACAGAATGGGGAATATAATTTACCTAACACCCATCTGATAAGGGGTCAATACCAAAGATCTATATGGAACTGGTAGAACTTGAGAAGAAAAAAATCGAATCCAATCTCAAACTGGGGAGAAGAGATGAACAGAATCTTCCCCAAAGAAGAAATGTGAATGTCCAAAAGGCACATGAAGGAAATGCTCCACACCACTATTCATCAGGGTGATGCAAATCAAAACAACCACGAGATATCATCTCATGCCATAGAGACTGGCACACAACAAAAAGAACACAAACAACTAGTGCTGGCATGGATATGGGGAGAAAGGGGACTTTCATTCATTGCTGGTGGGAAAGTCCAGTCTTTTCAGGAAACCAATACGGGCTTTCCTCAAAAACCTAGAAATTGTGCTTCCATATGATCCAGCAGCCCAGTCCTGGGAATATAATCTAGGGACCCATAACTCAATGCAAAAACCCAACTGCACTCTGATGTTCATCGCAGCACTATTCACAATATCCAGAATCCGGAAACATCCTAATGTCCTTAGAACAAATGACTGGTACACCTACACAATGGAACACCCTGCAGTCATTAGAAAAATGAAGTCATGAAATTTGCTTATACATGGATGGACATAGAGAGGGCCATTCTGAGTGGAATGAGTTGTTGGGAGAGAGACAGATATAGAATAATCAAACTCATATGTGGGATATATAAAAAAAATAGTATGAGAAAAATACCCAAGGACAGTAGAAATGAGGGCCAGGAGGACTGGTCCACAATAGGAATGGTAAGAAGTTTGCCTCAAATTGTGGGAAAATGCCGTTTGGACAGAGAAGAGACACTAAGACAATGATCATTAGAAAGGATCCCTCTGGACAATATCTGAGTCCTGAAGAAGGTAAAATGATATACAAAAAAAAACCAAACAAACAAACCCTGGGGGTATGGTGCCACCAGCAGGTCAGTCTGTACCTGTGAGGTGAGTGCATCAGCAGCCTGATTGCAATGTCAGACTTTTTGATACCCCAAAATTTCTGCCGTGCCTTTGGCCAGACCCCAAAAACTTGGGGCAAAGTTTACCAAGAAAGTAAATGCCCACAAGTTAGGTATGTGGGAGACACACCCACAAACCACCTCCGGCTCAGCTATATAATTGGAGGCATGGCCTCTCTGGTTCCTGATCGAACTGCTTAATGGCCATGATCCCAGAGTCTCAGAAACGAATCTCAGAACCCAAAGGCTTTTGGCACAAATGCGTCCTGTTCCTGCAGTAGGTTACTGGCGCTGGGCCATTCCAGGTGGGAATAGGTTTCGTGCCTTGACCTGTTCCCCCTGGCAGCCTGGTGACCACCACCCTCCAGACGCCACTGGACAGTCAGGTTTGGGCCTGCAGTGATGAGACACACTGGGCCTCACCACATGGGGGTAGAGCCGACTCTTTCTCCCCATACCAAGGAGACCCCGAGTTGCCGCCTAAAACGGCCTCTCTGGCTCCTGATGAAGCTGATTAATAGCCATGATACTGGAGACTCAGACACAAACCTTGAAACCCAGCGGCTTTTGGCAGAAATGCATCTGGACTGCATACCTGGTAGCTGCCGGCTCAGAGCTTATTGGAAAGCCAGGTATGAGCAGGTGGTGACGGGGCAGTCTCATGGGAAGGGGGGCAGTACCAACTCGTCCTTCATGCCCTACCGAGGTCACGAGTTTCCCCCCACAAGCAGTTCTCTGGCAATGTCATGGCTCCAGAGGCAAAAGGACTTAATCCAGAGCCCGGAAGCTTGTGGCAGAAAAGTGAATGGACCATGCGTTTAACTACTGTTCCATGCCTCCAGAGGAGGGAAAGGGTGTTGCTCCCTTCCGCCTTTTCCCCCCTGGCAGCAAGGTGGCCGCTGCCTCAGAGCTTATAGGAATGCCAGGTACAAGCTGGAGGTGAAGGGGCAACTGCAGTCTCATGGGAAGGGGGATAGTACCAGCACGTCCTTTACGCCCTACCGAGGTCATGAGTTATCCCCCACGAGCAGCTCTCTGGCATGGCCATAACACCAGACACACAGAAACCAATCTCGTAATTATCTGGCTCTTTGCAGGAATCCAAAATCATGGCCGAGTGACATTATATGATTCTCATAACCAGCTATAGCAAACAAAATATTTCCCAATGCATTTTCAGCAATTCTGATTGTTTGTGGGGAAACTCTAAACAATAATGGTGCATATTTTGTGGAAATGATGAATGTAACCAATGTAGAGAAGAGTTAAGTAGAAATCATCTGCCTCTTTTGCAGACCGCGGCACCCAAAAGGAGAGAGAGAACACAGGGGATTGCCCTGCCACAGAGACAGGGGGGATGGAGGTATGGGGGTGGGAGGGATATTATCCATGGTGGTGGAAAATGGGCACTGGTGGAGGGATGGGTATCTGATCATTGTACAATTGAAACCAAAGCACAAAAAATTGTAAATCTACAACTTTAAAAAAATAAAATAAAATAAAGGGAAAAAAAAAAAAGAAAAACCTGCAAAATATAGACCAAAATATTGACTGGCTTATTCTCCTTTGGTTACTTGTTGATGTTTTATATTTATGTATATCCCACTTCATTCTCTCTCTCTTTTTTTTTTCAGCATGTTTACTGAGGTACAAGATGTACAATAGACTTGATCGTCATTTTCACGAACACATCACACCAATACCATACTCATCAAATCCTGCACCGTAATTTTCTGTGATGAGTAAGTCAAACCCTACCAATGGGAAGTGTGAAGCATCAGGGGTTCCGCCGTGCCCTGATCCCGTAAACTAGACCCAAAGAAAATACAGGGTAATGGATTTGAGGAATTCGATGAGAGAAGAACTAAATATTAGGTTAGACTGAATTTATTTCTGTGGGAGCACTTATCAGAGATCTAGAAATTGAGCATACTGGAGTATAAATCATTTGCTTGGTAAGAGAATACATTCATAAAGATGACTAGATTCTTATGCCCGCTTCTGTCCTAACTCATTGGCTATAAAGCAAACATGCATGTCGTACACATACACATAAGGCCCTGAACTAAAATTGATATTCAGAAATTGCTCGATAGCACACCTTGGAGAAAAGAATGCAAAGACAGGGGCTGGAGCAATAATACACCATGTAGGACGTTTGCCTAGCACGTGGCCAACATGGGTTCGATTCCCAGCATCCCATATGGTACCCTGAGCACCGCCAGGAGTAATTCCTGTGTGCAAATACAGGTGGAAACCAGTGTACATTGCCAAATGTGAAAAAAAGCATGTAAAGACATATATGTATACCAACTACAATAATTTCACGTTCCAGTTAGTACTTGCAGACAAGTTTCAGTGGTTAGTATTTTCACTGAGTTGGAAAGAGCAGGCTGGAGTGATTTGGAATAGGACTAAGGAGAAGAAAATACTGGATGCAGAGCTAAATTACTGCGAGGAGGGCCTTTGCCTTGCACACAGCTAATCCAGGTTCGAGGTCCGTCATCCCACATGACCTCTGAGCACTACGAGGAGTGATCCCTGAGTGCAGTGTCAGGACTCATCCCTGAGCATCGCCAGGGTGACCCCTCCCCCCAAAAGAGGGCAAAAATAAATAAATAAATAAATAAAAAAGAAAAGAAAGCAAAGAAATGCTAGCCAGAGGCTAGAAAATTCCTAGACAAGCTGCAGGCTGGGGTACATCTCTTGCCTGCGGAAGTCCTGGGTTTGGTTCCTGGAACCACATGTTTCTCTGAGGGTCTGTGGAAAGCGGAGAAAACCGCTAAGTATATCCCTCAGCCAAAAAGCAAATAAACAACTAAAATGAAGATTATTTACTTTAAATAAGTAAATTGTAATATTTTAAGTAAACATTTATATGTATGTACAAGAAAATGTATATTTTGCAATCCAAGAATTCTGACATTTCAAATAGGGTGATTCAGCTGGAGTTACATATTTTCATACATGGTTATTTGGGGATCCAGAGGCATCTCTGCAGCTTGTCGCTCTCTTTTGAGATTTATTTTTGAGTCTGGACCATGGCCATTCATGAGCTTATGTGGTACTCAGAGGCAGTTCATGGCCATGGCTAGCAGGAGTAGACCTCTTTATTCACCCTAAGATTGCTGCCTGAAGTAATACACTTTTGTTCATCGTTTTCTTCTTCCCAGATTCCATCAGAATTCCATCAGAATTTTATTTACATAAGATTATTCACATTAATTGATTACATTCAATATTTCAACACCAAACCCACCCCATTTATTACAACCCACCACCATCATTTTGAATTTTCCCACCACCATAAAAACCTGTTTGCCAGGGGCAGATGCTAGATAATTTATTTTCTATTGCTTATTTGCAATATCATGAGAGATTGCTCGGCTGCTTAAGCGGCTGAGTGCTTCTAAAATTCTAAAATTGTAAATGGTTGGGCTCCAGAGACATCTCTGTACGGAGCGATCCATTATGAGATTCATTTGGGATTCTCTGGATCAAGGCCATTGATGCCCTGCGGTGGAGCCCAGATCATGGGCATGACAGCCAGAACCCAAACCCAAAGGGGAGACAGGAAGAGACACCAATCTCTGCTGCTGCCATATGGCATTGAGTCTTAGTCCCTGAACTCACCTCTATGGGTTTTGCTTTTGGAAGCTCATGGCCACCAGGGTTGCATCTGGAGTGGGTGGTGAGGGCACACCTGCTCCATCTGAAGTGCTCCAGTGGAATTGGCTCAGAACGGGATCCATAGTGATCTCGGTGAACTGTTGTATTCTAGTAATTATAGATGCTCTAGTAATTCTAAAATTTAGAATACGATTATACAGCAGATTCACTCTTGGGTGAGGCCGATGTCGATCTCTTCCGGGAGTTTTATTTCTGAGTCTCTGGATCATGGTTGTTGATGAGATTATATGGCACCAGGGGGCACTGTGTGAGTTTACTGCCAAGCTACTGGTAAATTTGGGAGACTGGGGGAAGATACCCATTCCTGCTCACAAGGGAGCTTGGAAGTTTCAGTCACAGGTCCTGCATATCTGTGTTTTTCTGATGATTCCCTGAGGGGTGAAGCTCATCCGAACCTATGGAGAGTTGCCATGAGCAAGGCGGCAGTCAGGTTTTTAAGGTTTTTGGCCACTGGGCCTCTTAGGGGCAGGCAGGGAACATCTAACAACCTTCCCCCAAAGTGGCCCCAGTGAAGACAGCCTGGTGCAAGCTCAGGATATTTGTTACATTTCTATAACAAACAGCTTTATCAAAGGTCAAACTCTCCATTTACCTCACTTAGACATCTGTGAACTCCAAGGGGAGAGTAAGCACATATTTCCAGCAACCCCACTCCCACCCCCATCTGTCATTTTACCATTGAAGAAAATTAACCCCTGTTGGATTTAGAGCTTTCCACAGTCACTATTTCCCTTGGATAGGTTACCAAGCAAAATCACCTAGGCTCACAACTGAAAAGAGAGTTCAGAGTGTGTTTGAGATGCCTCAGGAAGCATCTAGATATCAAGTATGGGAATCCACAATTTCTAGAGAAAATAAATTACAATTAATGGTGTCAACTTTCTGTCCAAGACCAGAGCGGCACTTCAGAAAATTCAAATTCACAGGGAGTGACCCAGGGAAAGGACCCAGTCTCTGGAATTAAGGCAGAAAACTCTGATTCCTCCTGTTCTTTGGCCCAATTTCTCATTCATGAAATAATAAGGTGTGGCTGGACAAATGACTCAAATAATTCTATGCATATACAAAGAGTCCTTGTTAACAATTTGACTGGGAAGTATCAGTAGGGTGGGCTTAAAATGCCCTGTCCAGAAGAGAATGCGAGACATTAGCGTAGGAATACCTAGATATCCCGTGACCCTTAATTATAAAAATAATGACAAGGAAGAAAATGAATTGAGCGGGGAATTATGAACCAAGTGGGAGGTAACAGGGGCAGGGGTATTCTGATGGTGGGATGCATGTATATGGCTAAAACACAGAAACAATCATTTTGTAAGCAAGAGACCCAAACTACAACAACCACACTTGAATATGTGTCTATGGAGGGGCCAGAGCTATAGTATGGTGAGTAGTGCATTTTCTTGCACTGCAGTCAACCTCTATTTGATCTCTGGCACCACGTATGGTAACCCGAATTTGCCAGGAGTCATTTGTGAACCCTGAGCTCCTCTGTGTGTAGCTCAAAAATGAATAAATGTATACTGTGTCTGGGTAAGGAGCAGGTTGGTGGGAGGGAGGGAACCTGGAACACTGGTGAAAGGACGCTGATACCAGTGGTGAGTTTGGTGTTGGAATACTGAATGCCTTGAAGTCCATGATGAGCAACCTAGTAAATCATGGTTTACCATAATCACTGCCATAATCACTGTATCACTGTCCTCCCGTTTTTCATTGATTTGCTCGAGCAGGCCCAATAACCTTAATAAAGCAATATAATAAAATATACGACCTCATCCCAGCTGATACAAGCCTCTTACTTGCCTCCTCTGCCTTCTTAAATAAATGCTGACTTTAATTATTTCATGCTTATGATGAAATCTTTCCTGAAGAGCACAAGAATCAAGGAAGATCCCTCATTCTTTATCAGCTGATGAGAGAGAATTAGTATTAGTGGCAACAGGCAGCAGTGGTCAAAATAAGCCCAATCCACACCTCCTCCTCCACACACCACTGTCCACTCCCCTGCCTCACTCTGACACACACCTCCCTAAGTGAGCCGGCCCACCACTGTGTTGCGACCAGTCCTGAACAACAGAAGTACCAAAAGTAAGTTCTCCTGTGTCTCCCAGTCTGGGAACAACTATCCACACAAACCCCAAACAGATTGCAAACTGAAAGCTGGAGTACAGCAGAGGAGGGATGCCCTTAGATAGATATCCAGGAAATCTGGTGCAAAACTGTTTTGATCTCCTTTGCTAATGATTCTGCACTTTGGACATCAGGTTTGATGACTTCTCATACCAATCTACACTACCGTGCTCAAATATTCCTGTTTCATTCACTCACTACACATCTAATAAAGAACGATTATACAAGATTTTATACAGAATTCACAGAAACCCAAAACAAACTTTATAATTCAATGAGGAAAGAAGCTGAGAAGACATTTCTCAAAAGACCACATTTAGAGGTTCAGTAAGTAAACACAAAACTGCAGTCACCGTCAATGAGGGAAATGCATATAAAAATCATGAATGAATAACTCCCTCACACCAGTGAGAGTGTGCTGTGCAAGAAAGACCACCACTGGTGGTTATGTGGTGTAAAGGAACCTTCATCCACTGTTTGTGGGATTGTTTCTGGATCAGCCTCTGTGAAAAACTGTATAGATATTTCCAAAAAGTAAGACGGAGCTTCTATCTGTCAGCAATTCCTCTTGGCATCTACCCCAAAAGTATAAAATACTAATTCAAAAAGATATCTATACATTTGGATTCATTGCAGCACCGTTTGTCATAGCCAGGGACTGGAAACAACCTAAGTGCCTAAAACAGAGAAGAGGATTAAAACACAATGGAATACTAATCAGCTATAATAAAGTACTTATGCCACTTGATATGCTGCTCTGAATAGCCACTGTCACTTCCCCTATAGAGAGTACTTCTTGGGTGAGGAAACCAGTAACAGGGGAATTTCTGAGGACCTCTTAGATTTAAGAAGACTACAGACAGATCTGTAATATCTTCTCCTAGACTTTTAAGCCCTTCTGCTGTTATCTGTAACGTTTTTCTTTTTCAAAAGCCTGTTACCGTGCTGGGAACACTGGTCAGCTACCAGGAAAAAAAATGAATAAATAAATACATACATACATACATAAACTCAGCCCTCTTTCTAACACCATGCACAAATATCAAATCAATATGGATTTAAAGTCTATAACATCTGACCTGAATTTGTAAGGTATATGGGGGAAAACTCAGGCAGAACTATCTATGTCTTTGAAATGAAAGATATCTTACAGGATGAAACACCACTGACCAAGCAAGGGGAATCAAAGATAAACAAAAGTGACTAAATTAACATAAGAACCTAGGGGGAATGGTGCTGCCTGCAGGTCAATCTGTACCTGTGAGGCGAGTGCATCAGTAGCCTGATGGCGCCTTCAGACTTCCAGATACCCCAAAATTGCTGCTGTGCCCTTGGCCAGATCCCAAAAACTTGGGGCAAAGTTAAGCAAGAAAGTAAATGGCCAAAAGATAGGTATGTGAGAGACACGCCCACACACCACCTCCGGCTCAGCTATATAATTGGAGGCATGGCCTCTCTGGTTCCTGATCAAACTCCTTAATGGCCATGATCACAGAGACTCAGAAACAAATCTCAAAACCCAATGGCTTTTGACAGAAATGCGTCCGGTCCCTGTAGTAGGTTACTGGCCCCGGGCCAACCCAGGTGGGAAGCGGTTTTCTGCCTTGGCCTGTTCCCCCTGGTGGCTCGTTGGCCACCATCCGCCAGAGGCCATTGGATAGTAAAGTTTAGGCCCTCAGTGACAAGATACGTGGGGCCTCATGGCATGGGGGTGGAGCCCATCCTTTCCTCCCAGTCCCAACAAGACCCCGAGTCACAGCCCATGAACGGCCTTTCTGGCTCCTGATCAAGCTGCTTAATGGCCATGATCCCAGAGACTCAGAAACAAATCTCAGAACCCAGCAGGTTTTGGCAGAAATCCCTCCAGATTTAAGTGTTAAAAATTTGGAATTTCAAAATTGTTCAGCCACTACTGCAGCTACGCGACGTCATATGATATTCCTAACCAGCAATAGAAAACATTGTCTACTGTTGCCTTTTCAGCAGATCTGAGTGTTGGGGTAAAATCCCAAACAATAATGTCGGGTCTGGTGTCAAAATATTGAATGTAATCAAAGTAGAGAGAGAGAGTAATGTAGAAATCATCTGCCCCACAGGTAGGGGAAGGATGTAGGATGGGGGTATACTGGGGATTTTGGTGGTGAAGAATGAGCACTGGTGAAGGTACAGGTGTTTCACTGTATGACTGAGACTTAAACCCAAAAGCATTATAACTTCTCTCACAGTGATTCAATAAATAAAATTATAAAAAATAAAAAAAGCAAGATGGAGTTCATGCCCAATTCAATCAGCTAACCAGTGGCTGAATAAATAGCAGTACTCCTACATGAAAGAAAGAAAGAAAGAAAGAAAGAAAGAAAGAAAGAAAGAAAGGAAGAAAGAAAGAAAGAACCTATGCACCTCAAAGGAAACAATGACCAGGAAACAAGACAGTCCACAGAATGGGGAAAATTATTTACCTAACACCCATCTGATAAGGGGTCAATATCAAAGATATACATGGAACTGGTAGAACTTGACAAGAAAAATATCGAATCCAATCACAAACTGGGGAGAAGAGATGAACAGAAACTTCCCCAAAGAAGAAATGTGAATGTCCAAAAGGCCCATGAAGGAAATGCTCTACACCACTATTCATCAGGGTGATGCAAATCAAAACAACCACGAGATACCATCTCATGCCATAGAGACTGGCAAACATCAAAAAAAAAAACAAGAAAATCCAATGCTGGCACGGATATGGGGAGAAAGGGGACTTAGATTTATTGCTGGTGGGAAAGTTCAGCCTTTTCAGAAAACCAATATGGGCTTTCCTCAAAAACCTACGAAATTGTGGTTCCATATGATCCAGCAGCTCACTCCTGGGAATATAATCTAGGGGCCCAGAACTCAGTGCAAAAACCCATCTGCACTCTGATGGTCATTGCAGCACTATTCACAATATCCAGAATCCGGAAACATCCTAAATTCCTTAGAACAAATGACTGGTACGTCTACACAATGGAACACCCTGCAGCCATTAGAAAAATGAAGTCATGAAAATTGCTTATACATGGATGGACATAGAGAGGGCCATTATGAGTGGAATGAGTTGTTGGGAGAGAGACAGATATAGAATAATCAAACTCATATGTGGGATATATAAAAAAAATAGTATGAGAAAAATACCCAAGAACAGTAGAAATGAGGGCCAGGAGGACTGGTCCACAATAGGAATGGTAGGAAGTTTGCCTCAAATTGTGGGAGAATGCCGTTTGGACAGAGAAGAGACACTAAGACAATGATCATTAGAAACAATCCCTCTGAACAATATTTGAGTCCTGAAGGAGGTAAAATGATATACAAAAAAAAAAAAAAGCCTTGATGGTATGGTGCTACCAGCAGGTCAGTCTCTACCTGTGAGGTGAGTGCATCAGCAGCCTGATGGCAACGTCAGACTTTTTGATACCCCAAAATTGCTGCCGTGCCTTTGGCCAGACCCTAAAATCTTGGGGCAAAGTTTACCAAGAAAGTAAATGCTCAAAAGTTAGGTATGTGGGTGATACACCCACAAATCACCTGCGGCTCAGCTATATAATTGGAGGCATGGCCTCTCTGGTTCCTGATAGAACTGCTTAATGGCCATGATCCCAGAGTCTCAGAAACGAATCTCAGAACCCAAAGGCTTTTGGCACAAATGCGTCCTGTTCCTGCAGTAGGTTACTGGCCCTGGGCCACTCCAGGTGGGAATAGGTTTCATGCTTTGGCCTGTTCCCCTTGACGGCCTGGTGACCACCATCCTCCAGAGGCCACTGGACAGACAGGTTTCGGCCTGCAGTGATGAGACACACTGGGCCTCACCACATGGGGGTGGAGCCGACTCTTTCTCCCCATCCCAAGGAGACCCCGAGTTGCCGCCTAAAATGGCCTCTCTGGCTCCTGATGAAGCTGATTAATAGCCATGATACTGGAGACTCAGAAACAAATCTTGAAACCCAGCGGCTTTTGGCAGAAATGCATCTGGACTGCATACCTGGTGGCTGCCGGCTCAGAGCTTATTGGAAAGCCAAGTATGAGCCGGTGGTGACGGGGCAGTCTCATGGGAAGGCAGGCAGTACCGGCTTGTCCTTCATGCCCTACTGAGGTCACGAGTTGCCCCCCACAAGCAGTTCTCTGGCATGGCTCTGGTCATGGCTCTAGAGGCAAAAGGACTTAATCCAGAGCCCGGAAGCTTGTGGCAGAAAAGTTAATGGACCATGCATTAAACTACTGTTCCATGCCTCCAGAGGAGGGAAAGGGTGTTGCTCCCTTCTGCCTTTTCCCTCCTGGAAGCAAGGTGGCTGCCGCCTCAGAGCTTATAGGAAAGCAAGGTACACTCCAGAGGTGAAGGGGCAACTGCAGTCTCATGGAAAGGGGGACGGTACCAGCACGTCCTTTACGCCCTACCGAGGTCATTAGTTGTCCCCCACAAGCGGCTCTCTGGCATGGCCATGGCTCCAGAGGCAAAAGGACTTAGTCCAGAGCCCAGCAGCTTGCAGAAGAAAAGTGAATGTACCATGCGTTAAACTATGGCGCCATGCCCCCACAGGAGGGAAAGGGTGTTGCTCCCTTCCGCCTTTTCCCCCCTGGCAGCAAGGTGGCCGCTGCCTCAGAGCTTATAGGAAAGCAAGGTACACGCCAGAGGTGAAGGGGCAACTGCAGTCTCATGGAAAGGGGGACGGTACCAGCACATCCTTTACGCCCTACCGAGGTCATGAGGTATCCCCCACGAGCAGCTCTCTGGCATGGCCATAACACCAAACACACAGAAACCAATCTCGTAATTATCTGGCTCTTTTCAGGAATCCAAAATCATGGCCGAGTGACATTATATGATTCTCATAACCTGCTATAGTAAACAAAATATTTCTCAATGCCTTTTCAGCAATTCTGATTGTTTGGGGGGAAATTCTAAACAATAATGGTGCATCTTTTGTCGAAATAATGAATGTAACCAATGTAGAGAAGAGTTAAGTAGAAATCATCTGCCTGACAGGCATTTGGAGGGGTGGGAGGGGGGAGATACTGGGGTTCTTGGTGGTGAAAAGTGAGTACTGGTGAAGGGAGGGGTGTTTGATCATTGTATGACCGAGACTTAAACCTGAAAGCTTAATAACTTTTCCCACAGTGATCCAATAAATAAATATAAAAAGAAAAAAATAAATTAATTAATTAAGGTGGAGTTCATGCCCAATTCAATTAGCTAATCAGTGGCTGAATAAAAGCAGCACTCCTACAAAAAAAAAACCCTCTGGTAACAATATTGCAACCCCCACTGTCTTATTGGAGCGGGGAAGGAGAGAGGGAAGAGGGAAAGGGAGAGAGAAACAGAGAGAGACAGACAGAGAGATAGAGAGACAGAGGCAGAGACAGACAGACAGAGAGAGTGACTAAGTCGGCCATAGAGGCCAGCTTAGGGGAGGGGGATGAGGGATCTGGGACATTGATTTTGGGAAATGGACACCGGTGTGTGGATGCGTGTTGGAGCATTGTATGACTGATACCAAGTCATGAACTGCTTTGTCACTGAGTGTCTAACAATGATTCCATTTTCAAAAAAAAGTACTAAATAAGTCTGGCAACCTTTTTCACACCTTTCACATGATAGGTTGGATTGGGAGTGTTTATTAAAGGAGCCATGACCATCAGCAGACCAGCATCCCAAAGAACTCTCTGCTTGAGGACATTCAGGGATGAGTTTACAAAGGCAAAAAAAGTCACATCTTAGCAGACGATGGACACAATTGGGCCACATGTGTTGTGATCAATCAAAGCAAGTTTTAGAAGCAAAATTAGCCAGTTAATGGTCCGGCTGCTTCCAGTCACAAAGAACCTTTGTGGTTATGGGGAACGGTGACAGTTGGGGTCATGGTTCCAGGAGCTGAACAGTTTGTTTGTGGGTGTGAACAGGTTATACCTGACCCTTGGAACAGTGGAGGGAGTTTCCTCTCTGCTGACGGGCTAGGAGAAAAGAGAGATGGAGTCCCTTATGTCAGGAGCCCAAAGCTCGAGACTTACCATAATTGGAGCTGGAATGACAGTGCAGAAGTCCCTAGTGCATAGGACAATGCCTGTGGTCCCCCAATACGTGATGCCCGGGCACCATGGTGGGAGAAGGCCCTGTGCCCACCCACCAACATCCCTTAAAAGAGTGGGGCATGGCCTGTGCCCACCCACCAACACCCCTTAAAAGAGTTGTCATGAGCCGATTTTTAATTTTGGCAAGCCCTTTGACTCATTTGTTGAGATGATGGTGTGACTTTTATCCTTCGTCTCCTGTATGTGGCCTATCACAGGGATCTACCGGTGTCCAACCATGCTTCCTTCTCTGGCTCCATCCACCCTGCTGTCAACTATTCTTGCATTTCTGCAATCACTCCACTTAATCGTCATGTGGGATCCTTTAAGCAGAGTATTTAATTTCACTTGCGAATATTCTGCTCAAGATTTTTGCCTCAAGGTTTTGCAACAAAATGACTTCCTATCATTTCTTGAGTGTCCTTCCTGAATGTGCCTGAGGTGCTTGAGGGGAGGGTTGTGTGCCGATGTGGTCCTTGTTTCACTCCAATATTCTGCATCCTGTGCATTCTGTGTACAGATGCATAGGCCACAACCCTAAACAGAGCATTCACCGTGGAGGACTTTTCATTTTACACTTCAGTGATACTATTCTCCCAGTCTACACTAAGGAGGGAGGAAAGATCCCAAGCTTGGTAAGGGGCTGTGACAACACAAATCTTAGAACATTAGAAGGTGTATTTACAGAAATGACCACGAGAGGGCAGCCCAGGCACAGAATGGGAAATTATGCCTGCTTCTAATCTCTCCAATGAATACAAAAATATTAGCACAAAATTTTATAGTCGCCCCATATTATTTGCAGTGTTCACTCGAGCGGGCCCAGTAATGTCTCCATTGTGAAACTTTTTACTGTGTTTGGCATTTTCAATACGTCACAGGTAGCTTGCCAGGCTTTACTGTGCCTGTCATAGACAGTAGCATTAGTCAGTGAAATGTTGATAGTATGGAAATTCAGTAATTGAGGATTCTCATTCACACTTCCCTCATTTTGAATTTTCTCAATTGTCTTTTCTATCCCCTGGATGGGGCTCCTGTGATGGTCATGGTTGGATTCTCAGGGCCCTGGCCAGTGCCTAGCACAGGGGCTTAGTAAATATGTGATAAGAGGTTGTTATTAAATTAGGTGCACCTCAATACCTGTTAGCACAGCTCTCTCTCTCTCTCTTTCTCTCTCTCATCTTTCAAATTGAGTCAGTCGTGAGATAGTTACAATGCTTTCATGTTTGAGTTTGGGTCGTATAATAATAAAACACCCACACCTTAACCAGTGCACATTTTTCACCACCAATCTCCCCAGTATCTCCCCGCCCCCCGCACAATCCCAACTGTTCCCTTCCCTGTGTGGCAGACAATTTCCGCAATACTGTCTCTCTCTACTTTGATGACATTCAATATTTCGACACCAGTCCTACCATTATTATTTGGAAGTTTCCTGCCACCACAAAGCCTGCCGAAAAGGCAATGATAAACAATTTATTTTTTATTGCTTGTGTGACTGGCATAAGATGTTGTGTGGCCACTCTTGCTCTCAGCGCTCCTGGAATTCTAAAAGTTTAGATAATTTTGTCTGGAGAGACTCTGCAGCAAATTGCTCGGTATTGAGTTTTATTTTTTCTTTTTTTGTCGCTTAGCCCAGCTGAAAACAAGAAAGTACTAGAGAGCTGAGAAACAATGCAGAAATAAAGAATCTAGGAAGCACATAGTGAACCAGGGTTCAGTCTTGGCACCACTTATGGTCCCACGGGTTCTCATTTAGCACAGAACCAAGAATAACCCATGAAGATAGCAGGGTGAGGCATACAATATTTTAAAATTAGTGAAAATAAAATGCTTAACTTATTTCTCATAACCCACTCAAAAACTGTCTTTTAACAGAAGAGAGAAAGTGAAGGATCAACACACACATAAGTAGATCAATTGTTCCCTAAGAAACATAGGAAGCACATAGAAAACATTTTCCAAAAGAACGAACAAAAGAGAAAGAGTGCTGTGTAACAAGTGCGGATTTAGAACAAGGACCTAGACAAACTTGCACAAAGAGGCGGGGGCCAAGCCAGACAGCATCCCCACAGTTCTGGCTTTGTGCTCACACACCCTCAGACATGGAAGGCAGGGGCTGTGCAGAGCCCCATGAGACTCAGCGTGACAGTGACTGGTGACCCTGTGGGCACCAGGGGAGGGGGAGGGCACAGCAGCATCCTTTTTTAAAAAAAATTATTTATTTATTTTCCCCTTAGACATTACATGAACACTATGCTTTATAAAGTCATTCCTGATGATATGTCACAGGCATTCAACATTCCAACACCAACCCCACAACCATCACACCTTCTCAATTTTCCCAACATCCCCTTAAGCTCACCCACCATAAGCCCACAATAATTTAATATTGCTTGTTAGTGAACTTTTGCTAACAGAATGATCCAAGGATGTTTCCAGAGAAGAAAGTGAAGATTGCATTTCTCCATGGAGCCATTAAGTCCTTGTCTAAGAGACCAGTAGGCTGACGTTACAGCTCAACCCTCCGTGTTCATAGAAACTTCTGTCCCACCACAAGGCCCTTCTTCCCCCTGCCCAGTTTTCTCATGTCCCACACACCTCTGGGATTGTGCCATTTCTCTCAGCTGATCTCACCCCTGTGAGAGGTGGCTACACGGTCACCTCTCCTACTGCTCAGCTAAATGCTTCTGTCCTCAAAATGATCAACCCCCAAGCAGTCTGGGCACCAGATGTGGAGAAGAAAATCACTTGATAGGAGGTTTTCCGGGGGGTGGGGGCTATTTAAGGCTCAAGTTTAAAGGACGTTGCACAGTGTGTGAGGTGGCAGCTCAGCTGATTCTTGGGTCCCCTCAAGTCAGGGTCCCTCCAAACCAGGTGAGGGTGCCCCCAGGTCAGGGTCCCTCCAAATCAGGTAAGGGTCCCCCCAGTTCAGGGTCCCTCCAAACCAGGCCAGGGTCCCTCCAGGTCAGAGTCCCCCCAGGTCAGCGTCCCCACAGGTCAGGGTCTCACAAAAACAGGTCTGGGTTCCCCCCCCAACACAACATGTCCCTTCCCCAACCAGCTCAGGGTACCAGGAAGTTGTCAGGTGTCTCCAACCCCTGCATTTAGGCTTCATTTGGGTGATACCCCCTAAACACTGGCCTCTAAATAGGAGGACTCTCATTCTCACAATTATTTTTATGAGAGCTATGGGTCCTTGATTCTTTTTGGGGACTTCAACCTCATATTTGGAAGGCCAGTAAACCTCCAGAGAGGGAGAGTCAGGCTGCTCTGGTTCTTGGGAACACTAAGGCCTACAGCTGCTCTCAGGGGAAACTTGGGCCAGTGGCACATGGTTCCTCCTGTTTCCACAAGCTCCAGAGCACCTTTCTCAGAGCTGAACAAACGCCGTCAGTCCCTCAATTCCAGATCGAATACAGCAGACAGATATCACTGGAGGATTCTAAATGATTTAATGGGTAAGAGTACAGGAACAATGGGGCTGAGGATCTGCATTCGTGCCTCCTAGGGCCCTGGGGAGAGTGGGACTGAGTTGGTGCCCAGCAGGTGGTATCTGGGTGGGACACTGGCTCCCTGTGAGGCACGGTGAAGGGGGACCAGGTGGTTCTCAAGCGGTGGTTGTCCTTGGAATCATTCACTGTCAGCCTGTTTTCAAATGTCGTTCTGGACATGGAGGCAGGGCACACAGCACCTCAGGGCTCTCACAAGGCTGCCCACTCTGGGAGCCTGTCTCCTTTGGAATAAGCGCCGGGGGCTCCTGATCTTCCAACGGAAGTTTAGGAAAAGGCAGGGGCGGCCAGACTGAGTGTGTTGAGTGTCAACTGCTTGGGGAGACTGGGTGAGGGCACACGGCTCTGTATGCAGCTGCCCATCGAGGGTCCTGGCCTCTGAGTAGCAGGGAGTGGGGATGGCACCCACGGGAGGGGCAGTGGTCTGGGAGGCCTCTGCAGCCATGGCCAGGGATATGCCCTTCTCCCTGCACCTCCCCTGCCACCTCAGCCCCTGTGAGACACTGGGCTCTTTCTCCGTGTCCATGCTAGCAATGTGGGGGGCCACGCTTCGTCTCGTGGAAGGTTCTGGGGGACGATTTAACCGCCTGCCATGTGCAGGACCAGAGGTACACAAAGAGAAGGGACAGAGATCTGCGGTGTGGCCAAGGGTCTCATAGGGAGGGAGGGTTTGGGGCCCAGACAATAGCGTGGGGTACTTCAGGAGGTTTCTCCTTCTGTTCACTCCCAGGAGAGCTGAGAGAGGAGGGATGAGTAGAAGGAGGGTGGCCGAGAGGAGCTGGTGGAGCAGGAGTACAGAGGGACTTCTGCCAAGCTCTTGTGGTGGGCTGGGGTGATGGAGTGGGAAAGGGGATGGCGGGTCGCAGAGTGGTTTGAGGGCAACACCCGGAAAACTGGAGTGAGCGGAGAAGACAGTGCAGGCCAGAGGAACACATGCTGGCTTTCTTGGACGGGCTGCAAGGGTGACGGAGCCTGTAAGGCACATCAGGATCGTGGATGGCAGGAGAGAGCCTGAGGGAACGGCCTGGTCGGGAGCTGGTGGGCCTTGCGGAGCAGCCGGGATGGCCTTGTCCCTGCAGACCATGCAGGAAGGGCTGATGCATTGCAGGTGCTCCCAATGTGGGTCCTCGCGGTATACCTCCAGGGGGCTGCTGAAGGCAGGGAAGAGAGGGCCGTGGAGAGGGCAGGGTGAGGACCTGAAGTCAGTCACCTGGGAGAGGCTCTGAAGTCTGTCCCCTACCCTGTTATCACCCCCAGGGCTTCCAGTCCTCTCTATACCCTCCCCCAAGGCCTTCCTGTCATCCCTGTTCCTCTGGCTCCCCTCCCCAGGCAGACCTGGGCAGCCCTCCTATTGCTGGGTTGGGAAGGAGGGCGCATACATACCATTTCAAATTCCGGATAGATTGTATTTGCTGCAGCTCAGCCAGGCTAAAGTGGTACCTCTCACCTAGGAACCAGGGAGAGTGGCTTCTATTAGTGAAGGTCTCACAGAGGCTTGGACACAGGGCCATGGAGGGAACACAGGCATGCTCTTCTCTGCGAGCCTCAGCAGGCGATGAGGAGCAGCAAAGGCCAAAAGACGCTCAGAGGCCTGTAGCTTCCATCAGAGCACTTCAGAGCCATAATCTCTGTGGGGGCTCCAAGCTCAGCAGGAGGGAGGAGTCACTCTGGGAGAGCTCAAATGGAAAAGGCAGAGACTCACCTCTCAGGATCGCGACCCTCCTGCTTTTCCTAGATCTCTTGCGCCTCTGAGGAGAGAAAGAATCAGTGATCATTTGGGATCCACTTTTGGACTCCCCTCTCTGAAGCTCTGATGTTCACATATGACCCGTAGGAGTCCCACAGGAACAGAGAGGTGAGTTTCTCCATCAAATCCATCCTTAAATGTCATGAAATACTTTGGTATTGGTTTTGATTTTGTGTTTCCAGTTTTTTCCTTGGAACGACAGAAGGATTTTCATGTTGATAACAGGCCCCTGTTCAGGGACGCTAGGCAAGGATGTGCTTCTTGTGCTCCTTTCCACAGAACCCCAAGTTCTGGGGCAGGGCCCCCCTACTCCAGTCTCCTGAAGGTCTGACTAGGAGGATGGGTTGATGTCTCCCTCCCACCCAGGGAAGTCGTGGTGGGACTTTTCTGTTCAAAGTGACCTGAACGTCTCAATGGAAGTTGACTCTAGTATGATGGCACTAGTAGGGATTTTAGTGATGGGAACCTGCCACCCCACCCCAACATCTGTGAAGTTCAGGGAATACTCTCTTCATTGAACGCTTCCCACCCAGTCTGTCCTCCTTGGCAACTAGGCCCTACTTTCTCCTAGATGACCCAATCTACTGATGCGCTAAACTAAACAAATTCATGTTTAAATTCATGTGTGTGAGAAGAAATAGAAATCAGCACCGACCAAATGGCTCAAGCACTGGACCTGGCTCCTACCTTTTGGTCAACTTTTTTCTTACAGAAGGCCACGAAGGATGCTGTAGCCTGGAAAACAATGAAAAGGAAGAGCACCCCTAACACCCCCAGGATAAGGGGGGTGGGATCGCTACTAATCAGCTTTGAGCCTAAGCCCCACAGAGTCTCAGTCCGGGGTGTCATCACAACCATCAGAGTCCATATACCGAACTCCATGATAATGACCACAAGCTGCCTATGGCAACTGAGCATGAGCGGGTGGCTCTGCCTTATATAGGGCCGCCTGCATCACAAAGGGGGAAGAGTCCATTAGGGTTCCAGAGGGGTGTGAAGTCCTGTGTCCACCGTCTCCCCCCACCCCACTTGGCCTTCCCTTCCTGGGCCCTTTATTTGGCCCCTCTGCTCTAACTGCCTTCCTATTTTCACCCCACACCCCGCCCCTGCCTTCATCCTGCCCTGTGCCTTATCCCCAGGAAGGGTCCTGCTTGTTCTCTCTGGAACTCTGCTCTTCCCTGGGTCCTCTTGACCCTCTGGGAATAACCTTGACTTTGCTCTTGAAAACACATTTCTTGTCTGAAATCCTATAGCAAAAAATTTTTTTCAGGATCTAGATCATTTATTTTGTATTGTAACAACAAAACGTTTTTTAAATTTTTATCAAGTAGTGCAGAATATTTGGTTTCATTTAATAATCGAACACCAATACAGCCAGAATTACACCTTGGTACCACCATTTTTTTGATATTTCCATCCCACACCCAAACCTCTATCCCAAAGCAGAACCAAATAATTTATTTTGTATTATTTGTTATGAATACACCACTGAAAATGCTCCAGACAACTTTCTTTAGAGTGAGGAAGATTGTTGTATTTCACCCTGGAGCCAGCTGTTATGCCCTTCTCTAAGAGATTACTGTTATGTTGTAAAGGTTTGAGCTTGATGTGCATATATATGTATATATATATATATATAGAGAGAGAGAGAGAGAGAGAGAGAGAGAGATCTGTAAAAATATTTTTCCCACTAAGATTCGTTGCATTCTTCTTTAAACCCCGTGGTGTGCTTCTCTTGGAGTATGAGTGGTGCGAGTTATGGTGATGTCCAGAAATAGGCTCACTCGTGGATGGGTCTCAGCACGAGTGTGTGCAGTGCAGATATGAGCATGACGTCATTTGAGTTCTGGAGGTTTTATGCTATCAAGGCTGGGTCCCTTGGGGTGGTTAGGGCCCTCACCTGCCCCCCTTCAGTGTTCCCCAAAAGAAACAGCCTGGCAAGGGTTCCAATGGCAGGACTCATGCTAGTAATTTTATGCTCTCTTCAATAGAAAAGGGCAATGAGTCTCTGGAGCATGACTGTTGATGAAATATTCTCCACCATAAATTTGTACACCCCGGGTTGTAAATTACTTCACTTTCTTTATTCCTAGGGAATGCTTTCTGGCCAACATGAAGCCAAGTCTCACTTAAAGGTCTCCTACGCTTAGGTGTGTGAATGGGAAAGACCGTCTTAGACTTTGGTTTCAGTGCACTTCAAGCACTAGGGCTAAATCAATTAAATGGCCACGTCATCTTTTAGTATTTTCAAATTGAACAGGAAAAAAAATTCAAGTAAGCTTCTCGCTGCCATGGAGCATATCAGTTACTCTCTTTTCTCAAATTCACTGATGCTTAAGAGTCAAACTTTTAGTTCACACTGTACTCAGATAAACACACACAGAAACACACACAGACACACACAGAGAAGGGGGGGGGGGAGAGAAGGGAGAGATTGTTCCTTCAGCAAATACAGCAGCTTCAGTTCCAAAACAAAAGACTTCTTCCCATTTTGCCAAAGTTTGCTTTCAAATTTTGATGATTAGGGATGGTTCTCCATAAACCGGGACCCAAGTCCTCATCCTCATCCAGGAGTGCTTGGGTGGGCAGGCTTGGAGCCCATACACAAGTTACCTGACAGTCCTGGGATCACACTCAGTCCTGCATGTACTCTGCCTGTTCTCTGCCAATTGACTTCCTTTGTAGTCCAACAAAGATAATCTTGACCAATGTAGAGGTTAGTTAAATTTTTGCCATATTTATTACTAATTTAAAAAATACTTAGCGTGTTTTAATTTTACTATTTTACTGGGGGGCATACACTGCCTGGTGCTCTGGTACACTGGCTCTGGATCAGCAATTGCTTCTGGCAGTGTTCAGGTTACCACAGAGTATACTTGGTGTAGAATCTGGATTTGCCCTGTGCAAGGCAATCGCATAGTCCACTGTATTATCTCTCTAGTCCCTGATTTTCTTTAATTTCAGTAAGGAATTATTTTAATGATGCTTGAAGGCTGCTTTGGGTAATTGATAGGGAGCTTCGTCATCAGTGTTTGCAGGACCACATGGTGATATGGATTGAACCAGAGACTTTTCATGTGCTTAGGTTATTTGATTATTTTCTCACCCTAATATGTACTGTGCCTCAGCATATGTGGCTAGTCGAACGGTAACCCAGAGAAGGCATGATTTCTGCAAAGACTGGGGTAGGGAGGACTGTATGAAGCATACAGCGACTCTACTGCAAAGCACATTGGCTTTTACAGTATGCAGTGTACACTTCGTGGGATAGCCAAGGGTTCCAAGTTGAGCGGGCTATGCTGTTATTCTGTTTTGGAGCTGCATATGTGGGCAGTTCCTTGAACTTTCTCAGCGAAACAGGACAGGAATGAGAATGTGGCTCCAGGCCTGGCCAAGGAGGATCAGGTGCAGCCTTCCCATCGGCTCCCTTAACAGAGTCAACTGCCAGGGCATGGAACTCACACATGCCAACTTTTTCCCTGCTCATTCCCTTCTCAGGGAAAACAAGCAGGGGCTACCTAGGCCAGTCCCCAACAGTCTTGCAACCCTAAAAATGAATTAAAGTGGGCTACATTCCCACTCAAACTTTTAAACATTTGGAATTGATTTGAGGAGCTGTAGATGCCCATTTAAATGGATTATTTCATGCCAGGATAGAAAAAGTATAGGAAGAAGGAACATAACTTTTGGGTGAGTCCGGGACCATTCCATTGACCACCGTTGGTTATACTTAAAAGGGAAGTGGAAGTAAACATGTCCAGTCTGCAGCTGATGCTGTCAGATCCCTTCTGTCTGTCAACAGAATAGCCCAGGCTGAGGATATATGTTCACATATCACCCGGGGATATGCCTGGTTGGTTATCCTCTCAGAGTGGGTATTTCACAAAGTTATTGGAAGATCTCATCTAATCTTGATGCAATTGTCCATTTTTCCACCATTCTATTTTTTTTTTGTGGTGGAGAGAGGCAGTTATGGGGCCGGGTGCCATACGGGTGTGTGGTTTCTTTTAACATTAGAAAAACCTGCAAAATATGGACCAAAATATTGACTGGCTTATTCGACTTTGGTTACTTGTTGATGTTTTATATTTATGTATATCCCTCTTCCGTCACTCATTTTTTTAAGCATGTTTACTGAGGTACAAGATGTACAATAGAGTTGATAATCATTTTCACGAACACATCACACCAATACCGTACCCATCAAACCCTGTGCCCTAATTTTCTGTGATGAGTAAGTCAAC
The DNA here is from genome assembly GCF_029834395.1 of Sorex fumeus. Lineage (NCBI taxonomy): Eukaryota > Metazoa > Chordata > Mammalia > Eulipotyphla > Soricidae > Sorex > Sorex fumeus. Next base: position 4,725,304 of record NW_026606179.1, on the reverse strand, counting down.
CCCAACCAATGGGAAGTGTGAAGCATCAGGGGTTCTGCCATGCCCTGTTCCCATAAACTAGACCCAAAGAATATACAGGGTAATGGATTTGAGGGATTTGATGAGAGAAGAACTAAATATTAGGTTAGACTGAACTTATTTCTGTGGGAGCACTTATCAGAGATCTGGAAATTGAGCCTACTGGAGTATAAATCAATTAGTTGGTAAGAGAATACTTTCATTCATTGCTGGTGGGAAAGTCCAGCCTTTTCAGGAAACCAATACGGGCTTTCCTCAAAAAGCTAGAAATTGTGCTTCCATATGACCCAGCAGCCCACTCCTGGGAATAGACTCTAAGGGCCCAGAACTCAAAGTGCAAAAACCCATCTGCACTCTGATGTTCATTGCAGTACTATTCCCAATACCGAGAACCCGGAAAAATCCTAAGTTCCCTAGAACAAATGACTGGTACATCTACATAATGGAAAACCCTGCAGCCATTAGAAAAATGAAGTCATTTAATTTGCTTATACATGGATGGACATAGAGAGTGCCATTCTGAGTGGAATGAGTTGTTGTGAAAGAGACAGTTATAGAATGATCATACTCATATGTAGGATATTAAAAAAACATAGTATGAGAAAAATACCCAAGTCCAGTAGAAATGAGGGCCAGGAGGACAGGTTTATGATAGCAATGGTAGAAGGTATGCACAAATTGTGGAAGAATTCCATTTGGATAGAGAAGAGACACTAAGACAATGATCATTAGAAATGATCCCTCTGGACAATATCTGAGTCTTGAAGGAGGTAAAGTGATATAAAAAAAAAACCCTTCTGGTAGCAATATTGCAACCCCTCCTGCCTTATTGGAGAGGGGAGGGAGAGAGGGCAGGGACGAGGGAAAGGGGGGAGAGAGAGAGAGAGAGAGAGAGAGAGAGAGAGAGAGAGAGAGAGAGAGAGAGAGAGAGAGGAAGTCTGCCATAGAGGCCAACTGTAGGGGAGGGGGATGTGGGATCTAAGACACTGGTTTTGGGAAATGGACACCGGTGCCTGGATGGGTGTTGAACATTGTACGACTGATACCCAATCATGAACTGCTTTGTCACTGCGTATGTAACAATGATTCCGTTTTCAAAAAAAAGTATTAAATAAGTCTGGCTACCCTTTTCACACCTTTCACATGATAGGTTGGATTGGGAGTGTTTACTAAAGGAGCCAGTGACCAACAACAGACAATCATCCCAAAGAATTCTCTGCTTGAGGACTTTCAGGGATGAGTTTATAAAAGCAAAAAAAAAAAAAGTCATATCTTAGCAGATGATGACCACAACGGGGCTGTATATGTGGTGATCAGCAAAGCAAGTTTTAGAAGCGAAATTAGCTAGTTAATGATCCGGCAGCTTCCAGTTACAAAGAACCTTCAAGGTTATGGGAAACGGTCACAGTTGAGGTCATGGTTTCAGGAGCTGAACAGTTCATTTGTGGGCTGTGAATAGGTTACACCTGACCCTTGGAACAATGGAGGGAGTTTCCTCTCTGCTGACGGGCGAGGAGGAAAGAGAGATGGAGTCCCTTATGTCAGGAGCCCAAAGCTTGAGACTTACCATAATTGGAGCTGGAATGACAATGCAGAGGTCCCTAGTGCATAGGATAATGCCTATGGTCCCCCAATAGGTGATGCCCAGGCACCATTGTGGAAGCAGTACCACAAGGCATGGCCTGTGCCCACCCACCAACACCCCTTAAAAGAGTTGTCATGAACAGATATTTAATTTAGGAAAGCTCTTTGACTCACTTGTTGAGATGATGGTGTGACTTTTATCTTTGTCTCCTGTATGTGGCCCGTAGCCCATCACCCATCACATGGATCTACCGGTGTCCAACCATGCTTCCTTCTCTGGCTCCATCCACCTGCTGTCAACTATTCTTGCATCTCTGCAATCACTCCACTGAATCGTTATGTGGGATCCTTTTAGCAGAGTATTTAATTTCACTTGCGAATATTCTGTTGAAGATTTTTGCCTCAAGGTTTTGCAACAACATGACTTCCTATCATTTCTTGAGAAGTCCTTCCTGAGTGTGCCTGAGGTGCTTGAGGGGAGGGTCCTGTGCCCATGTGGTCCTTGTTTCACTCCAACATTCTGCATCCTGTACATTCTGTGTACAGATGCATAGGCCACAACCCTAAACAAAGCATTCACCGTGGGAGGACTTTTCATTTTACACTTCAGTGATTCTATTCTCCCAGTCTACACTAAGGAGGGAGGAAAGATCCCAAGCTTGGTAGGGGGCTGTGACAACACATACCTTAGAACATATGTATGTACAGAAATGGCCACGAGAGGGCAGCGCAGGCACAGAATGAGAAATTATGCCTGCTTCTAATCTCTCCAGAGAATACAAAAATGTTAGCACAAATATTTATAGTCGCCCAATATTATTTGCAGTGTTCACTTGAGCGGGCCAAGTAATGTCTCCATTGTGAAACTTGTTACTGTGTTTGGCATTTCGAATAAGTCACGGATGCTTGCCAGGCTTTGCTGTGCCAGCTGAGGAATGGAACTCGGGTTGGACAGGTCAGCTGGGTGCAAACTAAACACCCTACCAGCTGTGCTATCGCTCCAGCCCATGGGGGAATTCCTGGAGCAACAAGTGCTCCTATCAAAAGATGTCACGGTCACGGTCCTCTCATTATTCATTGATTTGCTTGAGTGGGCCCAGTTATGTCTCCATCATGAGACTTGTTGTTACTGTGTTTGGCATATCAAATACGTCATGGGTAGCTTGCCAGGCTTTGATGTGCGGGTGAGATACTCTCGGTAGCTTGCTGGTCTCTCGGAGAGGCGCGGAGGAATCGAACTCGAGTCGGCCATGTTGGCTGCGTGCAAGGCACTCGCCCTACCAGTGTGCTATCGCTCCAGCCCCATCAAAAGATGCGTATATTAATAAGGTGGTACATTTATATGATTTTAAATACTGAAATTTCCTTTGCAATAAAAAGGATCACATGAAAGGAAATAATTTTGAAGGAAAGAGAAAAATATTGGATTATTTAACTTATATGTGCACTTAAAGGGTATAAAATAGATAAGGAAAAACACATTTGAAACACAAACCTGTGAACACCGATCACAGCCCTAAGACTACCAATAGCAGGTGGGCAATAGGAGAAAAGGCAAGGTGAAAGGTTTTATTGGTGAAACAACAAAAGAAAAGGACTCAGGGGAAAATAATAAAAGAGTTTCTGTGAAAGATTCCTATGCTAGCTGGCTTTGCTTCTCAGGTTTCTTCCCCTATTCTCTTGGGCACATCTAACATGAAATTTTTGCCACCTGGGGTCCCAAAAACTGAGTCACAATCAGTCCTGACTCCCTGCCCCTCACCCCAGGAGCTTCTGTGTGGGTGAGGAACAGGGCAGGGGCAGCTGGGAGACAGAAGGCTCCCTGGTCCCACAAATCAGAAATATATACAGTTGGTGCTGCCGTCACCATCTTTTGTACATCACGAAACCTCGGTCACTGTGTATGCTCACCATCACAGATGGTCACTGAGAATCTGCACACAAATGACACCCGAGCAGATACACACAACACTGCTTTCTTCGTAAGCTCAAGAGGGTGCCGTCCGAGAGTCTATGGGGCACACTGGGAGGGGCCGTGATCTGGGGGTTGGGACAGCAGCTGACCTGGAGGCCCCAGTCCCCAGCCTCTTCCAAATGTGTCAACCCTGTGACTGTTTCTTGATTTTCTGTACACTATGGAGCTGTGATTCCTGGGCCTGCTGGGCCCGGGAGGGTTGGCTAGTGCCTAGAAACAGGAAACTGGAGCCTTGGATAGACAACCCAACCAAACGAGTCTGTCCCCTCCTTTTGCATATTCCTGCTTTCTCGAATAGTCTTCTCTGCTTTATATCAGCTGCACCCCAGGTCCCTGAATCAGGGGATGCCTCTGTATCACGGAGCCTGCTGAAACTATTCAACCTGGCCGATCCTAAGTCTGTTTTCGCTGCCTCAAATCTCTCTCCCAGCAATCACAGAGAGTCCCTGTCTACACCATCCCTGCACACTTCTGCCTCCTGCCGGACCCCCTGAGCTCCAAGTGTGCTGGCATGCTCCCTCCCTTTTAGACAGCTGCTAACGCTGACAGCTGTCTCCTGATCTGTTCATCTCACCATACCTGACAATAAAATCCTGGATGCATTCGTGTGTATATGTATGAGTGTGTGTGTGTGTATGTGTGTGTGTGTGTTGGACCACTGAAGCACATGAACACCTGGCTCTAAACAAGATGCTTTTGAGAGTAGACAGTCATGGGATCCGTGGGACTGGGGCTGGGGGAGTTTGAGCAAGATCTAGTCTGCAGAGGGCAGGGACAGTCTCCAGGGCTTCATGAGAATAGGGAGAGGAAGGAAAGGAGAGTGAGCTTCCCCTCCCATCCTTCATTGAGGTGGGGCTGCCTCCTAGACTCAGGACAAGAGCCCTCAGATGGTACTTGGGGAACTACAGAGACGCGGTCAGGAGTCTGCTCCTCTGGTGCATTCAGAACCCAAGACACAGAGAAATGAAGAAAACCAGGGCAGGGGAAAGGCTCAACAGGCTCGAGCACATATTTCATCTGCAGAGACCCCTGGCATTGAAGGCCCACTGAACACTGCCAGGGATAGCCCTGGGGTTTGCTGTGAACCAGACCCACACAGCTGTACCAAATCTCACTGCAGTGCTCCCTGACCTCTGGAACCAACTAGGAAAATGAGGCTCTTTTACCACCCTCACCGAAGCTTTAGGAACAAGTCTCAGAATATAAAACGGGGGCAGTGATCCTACGATAAAAAGGTGAGAATGCCCAACACCCCTTGACTACATCCGTAGCCAGGAAAATTGCCACCTTGACAGGGGCAGACTTTCTTTTGGGTGCTGATATGGAAGTCTAGGTCTCACACATGAAAGACACATACTCTGCTCTGAGCTTCATCTGGCCCTTTCACACACCATGACATGCTCAGGGGTCCTGCACAACTCCTGGGCTAAAGATGAAATCAGGGCCTGGAACTATAATACAGCAGGTAGGGCATTTTCCCAGAGCACGGCCAGGAGAAATTCCTAAGTGCAGGAATAGCCCCTGTCTGTCATAAGGTATGAGCCAGAAAAGAAAAAAAAAAGATGAAATCAGTATATTGCTTTATGTGAAGACCACCCAGAGGCATAAACCAGGGTATTCATGGCAAGGTTATTCATAATATCCCTAAATTGGAAATACCCTGGTTTTATGGCATAAATTGCAGCAAACAAAACAACACAAAAAACACAATCTGTCGTCACCCACACGATGGAATACTCCTTGGAAACAAAATCAATGAACCATAATAGCCCAAGCTGGGGATGGAACCTCTGCCTCCAGGTCTGTTGTGTGTGTGGCTGTGACTGTGGAGGCGAGAGGAGTCAAGCATGCATAGAGAATACAGTGCGGGATCCCCCTTTCACCCAGATCCGAGGAGAGCCACAGAACACATGGATGTGGCCAGCTGTCCAACAAGTGCTACTACCCCTCGGGAGTGGAGAGGCCATGTTCAGTCAACACGGAGGCCCCCAAGCATCTCCTAGGCCAGCTGCCAATGTGCTGATGCGGCTATGAGGGGGCCCGACTCCTCCTGCAGGAGGAGATTCTCAGGGTGCTGAGGCCTCTGCCCTTGGGGCTGCAGAGATAGTACAGTGGATAAGACCCTTGTCTTCAAGGAAGCCTACCCCAGCTGGTCCCCAGTGTATCATAAATTTCTGGGGGCACACTGGGAGTGAACCCTGAGGCATGGCATCAGCTCAGGGTGCCACAGGGTGTGGTCGAAAAGAAAGAAAATAACAAGCAAAAAGAAATACTGGACTTGGGGCAGGAGAGATAGCACAGTGGGTAGGGCCTTGCACCACGCGACCAACCCTGGTTCGATTTCCAGCATCCCATATGGTCCCCTGTGCACTACCAGGACTAATTCCTGCGTGTAGAGCGAGGAGTAACCCCTATGCATCTCCAGGTGTGACCCAAAAAGAAAAAAAAAGAAAAGAAATCGTGGACCAGAAATGGATACTTTTTCTGTGGTCATTTGGAACACTGAGAAAAATCCTCAAGGGTTTGGTAAAAATTCTTTGACACCAACTCAAATACTTCTATCTTCCGCCAAAGAAGAGTTTTACTCTGAATGGACTCAACTCCAATTTTGATGGGAGTCTGAGGAATTCTTTGGCGAATTGCTAGTTTATTCCCTTCAAAAGTGAGGGAGAGTCAAAAGTTTAAAGTCAAGAGACAGTACAGGGCTAAGGTGCTGACGTTGCATGCACCTGAGCCACGTTTTATCAGCTGCATTGCATGTGCTCCCTAAACCCTACCATGAATGATTCTTCAACACAGATTCAGGAGGTCTAAACAATGCCTGGTGTGACATAAAGTATGAGAGAGAGAGAGAGAGCAAGTGATTATGCCAAAAGAGCTTACTAGGTGGACCACATGTTTTGCATGAACAGAGGGCAGGTTTTTTTAGCATAACCACCCTAAGAATGAAAAAATGTCAAGGGAAGGCACATTCTGCTCTTTAATCACCATATACGGCATGTGTATAATTTTCCTTCCTTATGGTATGCTCTCCTAGATTTCTCACTCTCTCTCTTTCTCTCTCTTTCCTCCCCTAGGAATTGCTGTAATCATCTTCTAAACTATGGATTGTATTTGGGCACAAACTTCTAAGGGTCACAGACAGTAGCATTAGTCAGTGAAATGTTGATAGTATGGAAATCCAGTACTGAGGATTCTCCTTCAGACTTCCCTCATTTTGATTTTTCTCACTTGTCCTTTCTGTTCCCCTGGATGCGGCCCCTATGATGGTCATGGGTGGATTGTCAGGAACGTGGACAGTGCCTAGCACAGAGGCTTAGTAATTATGTGATAAACGGTTGTCATAAAGTTAGGTGCACCTCAATACCTGTTAGCACAGCTCTCTCTCTCTCTCTCTCTCTCTCTCTCTCTCTCTCTCTCTCTCATTGAGTCAACTGTCAAATAGTTACAAAGCTTTCATATTTCAGTTTTGGTCGTATAATGATAAAACACCCACCCCTTCACCAGTGCACATTTTCCACCACCAATATTCCCAGTATCTCCCCTCCCCACCATCCCAACCCTTCTCTTTCCTGTGTGGCAGATAATTTCTGCAATACTCTCTCTCTCTCTGTCTCTGTCTGTACTTTGATGACATTCAATATTTCGACATCACTCCCACCATTATTATTTAGAAGTTTCCTGCCACCACTCAAGCCTGCCAAAAAGGCAATGCTAAACAATTTATTTTGTACTGCTTGTGTGAATAGCATAAGATGTTTCGTGGCCACTCTCGCTCTCAGCGTTCCTGGAATTCTAAAAGTTTGGGTAATTTTGTCTGGAGAGACTCTGCAGCAAATTGCTCGGTTTTCAGATTTTTTTGTTGTTGTTGCTTAGCCAGCTTAAAACTGGAAATACTAGAGAGCTAAGAAACAATGCAGAAATAACGAATCCAGGAATCAAATTGTGAACCAGGGTTCAGTCCTGGCACCACGTGTGATCCCAGAGGTTGTCGTTTAGCACAGAACCAAGAATGACCCATGAGGAAAGCAGGGTGAGGCATACAATATTTTAAAATTAATGAAAATGAAATGCTTAACTTATTCCTCATAAGCCACTCAAAAAATGTCTTTTAACAGAAGAGAGAAAGTGAAGGATCAACACACACATAAGTAGATCAATTGTTCCCTAAGAAACATAGGAAGCACATAGAAATCATTTTCCAAAAGAACGAACAAAAGAGAAAGAGTGCTGTGTAACAAGTGCGGATTTAGAGAAAGGACCTAGACAAACTTGCACAAAGAGGCGGGGGCCAAGCCAGACAGCATCCCCGAAGTTCTGGCTTTGTGCTCACACGCCCTCAGACCGGGAAGGCAGGGGCTATGCAGAGTCCCATGAGCCTCAAAGTGCTAGTGCCTGGTGGGCCTGTGGGCACCAGGGGATGGGGAGGGCACAGGCAGCATCCTTTTTCTTTTCAAAACTTATTTATTTATTTTACCCTTAGACATTACATGAACACTGTGCTTTACAAAGTCATTCGTGATGATATGTCACAGGCATTCAACATTCCAACACCAACCCCACAACCAGCACACCTTCTCAATTTTCCCAACAACCCCTTAAGCCCCCCCCCCATAGGCCCACAATAATTTAATATTGCTTGCTAGTGAACTTTTGCTAACAGAATGATCCAAGTATGTTTCCAGAGAAGAAAATGGAGATTGCATTTCACCATGGAGCCATTAAGTCTTTGTCTAAGAGACCAGTAGGTTGATGTTACAGGTCAACCCTCCGTGTTTATAGAAACTTCTGTCCCACCACAAGGCCCTTCATTCCCCCTGCCCAGTTTTCTCATGTCCCACACACCCCTGGAAGTGTGCCCTTTCTCTCAGCTGATCTCACCCCTGTAAGAGGTGGCTGCCCGGTCACCTCTCCTACTGCTCAGCTAAATGCTTCTGTCCTCAAAATGATCAACCCCCAAGAAATCTGGGCACCAGATGTGGAGAAGAAAAACACTTGATAGGAGCTTTTCGGGGGGGTCGGGGCTATTTCAGGGTCAAGTTGAAAGGACGATGCACAGTGTGTGAGGCGGCAGCTCAGCTGATTCTTGGGTCCCCCCAGGTCAGGGTCCCTCCAAACCAGGCCACGATCCCTCCAGGTCAGACTCCCCCCAGGTCAGGGTTCCACCAAACCAGGTCTGGGTTCCCGCCTCAAACACATCAGGGTGCCTTCCCCAACCAGCTCAGGTTCCCAGGAAGGTGCCAGGTGTCTCCAACCCTGCATTTTGGCTTCATTTGGGTGAGAACCCCTAATCACTTATCTCTAAATACCAAGAAGGACTCTCATTCTTGCAATTATTTTTATGAGAGCTACAGGTCCTTGATTCTTTTCAGGGACCTCAACCAATATCTGGAAGGCCAGGAAGCCTCCAGAGAGGGAGAGTCAGGCTGCTGTGGTTCTTGGGAACACTAAGGCCTATAGCTGCTCTCAGAGGAAACCTGGGCAGGTGGCACATGGCTCCTCCTGTTCCCACAAGCTCAAGGGCTCCTTGCTCAGTGCAGAACAAACTCCTTCAGTCCCTCAATTCAAGCTCCAGCACAGCAGACAGACATCACAGCAGGATTTTAAATGATTTAATGGGTAAGAATACAGGAACGATGGGCGAGAGGGTCTGCATTCCTGCCTCCTAGGGCCCTGGGGAGAGTGGGAAGGAGTTGGTGCCCAGCAGAAGGTATCTGGGTGGGACACGGGCTCCCTTTGAGACATGGTGAAGGGGGACCAGGTGGTTCCTGGGGGGGAGAGGGGGTTGTTCATGGAATCATTCACTGTCAGCCTGTTTTCAAATGTCGTTCTGGACATGGAGGCAGGGCACACAGCACCTCAAGGCTCTCATGAAGCGGCCCACTCTGGGCGACTGTCTCCTTTGGAATAAGCGCCGGGGGCTCCTGATCTTCCAACGGAAGTTTAGGAAAAGGCAGGGGTGGCCAGACTCAGTGCATTGAGTGTCAACTGCTTGGGGAGATGGGCTGAGGGCACATGGCTCTGTATGGTGCTGCCTATCGAGGGTCCTGGCCTGTGAGTAGCAGCGAGTGGGGACTGCGTTAACAGGAGGGGCAGTGGTGTGGGAGGCCTCTGCAGCCATGACCAGGGATGGGCTCAGCTCCCTGCCCCTTCCCTGCTGCCTCTGCCCCTGTAAGACACTGGGCTCCTTTTTCGTGTCAAAGCCAGCAGTGTGGGGGGCCACCTTTTGTCTCCTGGAAGGTTCTGGGGGACGATTTAACCGCCTGCCATGTGGAGGACCAGAGGCACACACAGGGAAGGGAGAGAGATCCGCGGTGTGGCCAAGGGTCTCAGAGGGAGGGAGGGATTGGAGCCCAGAAATAACGTGGGGTACTTCAGGAGGTTTCTCCTTCTCTGCGCTCCCAGGAGAGCTGAGAGAGGAGGGATGAGGAGGAGGGCGGCCAAGAGGAGGCGGTGGAGCAGTAGCACAGAGGGACTTCTGCCAGACTCTTGTGGTGGGCCGGGGTGATGGAGTGGGGAAGGGGAATGCAGGCTGCAGAGTGGGGTGAGGGCCAGACTCAGGAGCCTGGAGCAAGCAGAGAGGACAGTGCAGGCCAGGGGGATTACATGCTGGCTTTCCTGGAAGGGCTGCAGAGGTGATGGGACCTGGACTGGCCATCGGGATCGTGGATGGCAGGAGAGAGCCAGAGGGATCAGCCTGGTTGGGAGCTGGTAGGCCGTGCGGAGCAGCTGGGATGACCTTGTTCCTGCAGACCCTGCAGGAAGGGCTGATGCACAGCAGGTGCTCCCAATGTGGGTCCTCGTGGTATGCCTCCAGGGGGCTGCTGAAGCCAGGGAAGAGAGGGCCATGGAGAGGTGCAGTGAGGACCAGAAGCCAGTGACCTGGAGAGCCTCTGAAGTCTGTACCCTACCCTGTTATCACCCCCAGGGCTTCCCGTCCTCTCTACACCCTCCACAAGGCCTTCCTCTTATCCCTGTTTCTCTGGCTCCCCTCCCCAGGCAGACCTGGACAGCCCTCCTGATGCTGGGTATGGAAGGAGGGCGCACACATACCGTTGCAAATTCCGTATAGATTGTATTTGCTGCAGCTCAGCCAGGCTGAATTGGTACCTCTCACCTAGGAACCAGGAAGAGTGGCTTTTATTAGTGAAGGTCTCACAGTGGCACGGACACAGGGCTGTGGAGGGCACACAGGCATGCTCTTCTCTGCGAGCCTGAGCAGGCGACGAGGAACATCAAAGGGCAAAAGACGCTCAGAGGCCTGTGGCTTCTGTCAGAGCCCTTCAGAGCAAGTCTCTGGTGTAGGCTCGAGCTCAGCAGGAGGGAGGGGAAGAGGTAGGGGTCACTCTGGGTGAGCTCAGATGGAAAAGGCAGACTCACCTCTCAGGATCGCGACCCTCCTGCTTTTCCTAGCTCTCTTGCACCTCTGATAAGGTAAAGGCCCTCCCGTTGATCGTCGATTTGCTCGAGCGGGCCCAGTAACGTCTCCATTGGAGACTTTGTTGTTACTGTGTCTGGCATATCCAATACTCTCGGTAGCTTGCCGGGCTCTCCGAGAGGGGCGGAGGAATCGAACTCGGGTCGGCCATGTTGGCCGCTTGTAAGGCGAACGCCCTACCCGCTGTGCTATCGCTCCAGCCACTCTGCCCCTGCCCCTCTCGGAGAGCCCGGCAAGCTACCGAGAGTATTTGATATGCCAGACACAGTAACAACAAAGTCTCCATTGGAGACATTACTGGGCCCGCTCGAGCAAATCGACGATCAACGGGAGGGCCTTGCACCTCTGAGGAGAGAAAGAATCAGTAATCATTTGGGATCCACTTTTGGACTCCCCTCTCTGAAGCTCTGATGTCCACACATGACCCATAGCAGTCCCACAGGAACAGAGAGGTGAGTTTCTCCCTCAAATCCATCCTAAAATGTCATGAAATGCTTTGTTTTTGGTTTTGATTTTGTGTTTCCAGTTTTTCCTCGGAACGACACAAGGATTTCGATGTTGATAGCTGGCCCCTTTTCAGGGATGCCAGGCAGGGATGTACTTCCTGTACTCCTTCCCGCAGGACCCCAAGTTCTGGATAAGGGCTCCCCCACTCCAGTCTCCTGAAGGGCTGACGAGAGGATGAGTTTATGTCTCCCTCCCACCCAGGGAAGTCGTGGTGGGAATTTTCTGTTCGAAGAAACCATAAGGTCTCAATGGAAGCTGGCTCTAGCATGATGGCACTAGTTGGGATTTTAGTAATGGGAAACTGTCACCCCACACTGTCTGTAAAGTTCAGGTAATTCTCTCTTCAATGAACCCCTTCCCACCCAGTCTGTCCTCCTTGGCAACTAGGCCCTACTTTCTCCTAGATGACCCAATCTACTGATGCACTAAACCAAACAAATTCATGTTTGAAATTCATGTGTGTGAGAAGTAATAGGAATCACCACCACCATCCAATAGCTCAAGCACTGATTCCAGCTCCTACCTTTTGGTCAACTTTTTTCTTACAGAAGGCCATGAAGGATGCTGTAGCCAGGAAAACAATGAAAAGGAAGAGCACCCCTAACACCCCCAGGATAAGGGGGGTGGGATTGCTACTGATCAGTTTTGAGCCTAAGCCCCACAGAGTCTCAGTCCGGGGTGTCATCAGAACCATCAGAGTCCATATACCAAACTCCATGATCCTGACCACAAGCTGCCTTTGGCAACTGAGCGTGAGCAGGTGGCTCTGCCTTATATAGGGCCGCCAGCATCACAAAGGGGGAAGAGTCCATTAGGGTTCCAGAGGGGTGTGAAGTCCTGTGTCCACCGTCTCCCCCCACCCTACTTGGCCTTCCCTTCCTGGGCCCTTTCTTTGGCCCCTCTGCTCTAACTGCCTTCCTATTTTCACCCCACACCCCGCCTCCGCCTTCATCCTGCCCTGTGCTTTATCCCCAGGAAGGGTCCAGCTTATTCTCTCTGGAACCCTGCTCTTCCCTGGGTTCTCTTGACTTTCTGGTAATAACCTTGACATTTCTCTTGAAAATGCATTTCTTGTCTGAAATCCCACCAGCAAAAAATTATTTTCAGGATCTAGATCATTTATTTTGTATTGTAACAACGAAACATTTTTTAAAATTTTATCATGAAGTGCACAATATTTGATTTCATTTAATAATCGAACACCAATTCCACCAACATTACACCTTCGCACCACAATTTTTTTGATATTTCCATCCTGCACCCCAACCTCTTCCCCAAAGCAGAACCAAATGATTTATTTTTTATTATTTGTTATGAATACACCACTGAAATGCTCCAGACAACTTTCCTTAGAGGAGAGTGTGGAAGGTTGTTGCATTTCACCCTGGAGCCAGCTGTTATGTCCTTCTCTAAGAGATTACTGTTATGTTGTTAAGGGTTGAACTTGATGTGCATATATATACATATATATATGTAAAAATATATTTCCCTCTAAGATTCATTGCCTTCTTCTTTAAACCCCGTGGTGTGCGTCTCTTGGAGTATGAGTGGAGTGAGTTATGGAGATGTCCAGAAATAGGTTCACTCGTGGATGGATCTCAGCCCGTGTGTGTGCAGAGCAGATATGAGCATGACGTCATTTGAGTTCTGGAGGTTTTAGGCTATCGAGGCTGGGTCCCTTGGGGAGGTGAGGGGCCTCACCTGCCCCCCTTCAGTGTTCCCCAAAAGAATCAGCCTGGCAAGGATTCCAATGGCACGGCTCATGCGAGTAATTTTGTGCTCTCTTCCAAAGAAAAGGGCAATCAGTCTCTGGAACATGATTGCTGATGAGATAATCTCCACCGTAAATTTGTACACCCCGGGTTGTAAATTTCTTCACTTTCTTTATTCCTAGGGAATGCTTTCTGGCCAACATGAAGCCAAGTCTCACTTAAAGGTCTCATACGCTTAGGTGTGTGAATGGGAAAGACCGTCTTAGACTTTGGTTTCAGTGCACTTCAAGCACTAGAACTAAATCAATTAAATGGCCAAGTCATCTTTTAGTATTTTCAAATTGAACAGGAAAATAACTACAAACCAGCTTCTTGCTGCCATGGAGCATATCAGTTGCTCTCTTTTCTCAAATTCACTGATGCTTAAAAGTCAAACTTTTAGTTCACACTGTACTCAGATAAATACACACACAATCACAGAGAGAGAGAGAGAACAGAGAGAGAGAGAACAGAGAGATAGAGAGAGAGAGAGAGAGAGAGAGAAGGGAGAGAGTGTTTTTTTAGCAGATGCATCAGCTTCAGTTCCAAAACAAAAGACTTCCTCCCATTTTTCAAAAGTTTGCTTTCAAATTTTGATGAATAGGGTCCTCATCATTATCCAGGAGTGCTTGGGTGGGCAGGCTTGGAGCCCATACACATGGTGCCTGACAGTCAGCCATTCCTGGGATAACACTCAGGCCTGCATGTACTCTACCTGTTCTCTGCCAATTGACTTCCTTTGTAGTCCAACAAAGATAATCTTGACCAATGTAGAGGTTAGTTAAATTTTTGCCATATTTATTACTAATTTAAAAAATACTTTGCGTATTTTAATTTTACTTTTTTGCTGGGGGTATACACTGCTTGGTGCTCTGGTACACTGGCTCTGGATCAGCAATTGCTTCTGGCAGTGTTCAGGTTACCACAGGGTATACTTGGTGTAGAATCTGGATTTGCCCTGTGCAAGGCAATCGCATAGTCCACTGTATTATCTCTCTAGTCCCTGATTTTTTAAAATTTGAGTTAGGAGTTATTTTAGTGATGCTTGAAGGCTGCTTTAGGTAATTGATAGAGAGCTTCATCATCAGTGTTTGCAGGACCACATGGTGATATGGATTGAACCAGAGACTTTTCATGTGCTTAGGTTATTTGAGTATTTTTTGACCCTAATATGTATTGTGCCGTAGCATATGTGGCTAGTCGAACGGTAACCCAGAGAAGGCATGATTTCTGCAAAGACTGGGGTAGGGAGGACTGTATGAAGCACACAGCGACTCTACTGTAAAGCACATTTGCTTTTACAGTATGCAGTGTACATTTCGTGGGATAGTCAAGGGTTCAAAGTTGAGCGGGCTATCCTGTTATTCTGTTTTGGAGCTGCATATGTGGGCAGTTCCTTGAACTTTCTCAGCGAAACAGGACAGGAATGTGAATGTGGCTCCAGGCCTGGCCAAGGAGGATCAGGTGCAGCCTTCCCTTCGGCCCCCTTAACAGAGTCAACTGCCAGGGCATGGCGCTCACACATGCCAACTTTTTCCCTGCTCATTCCCTTCTCAGGGAAAACAAGCAGGGACTACCTAGGCCGGTTCCCAACAGTACTGCACCATTAAAAATGAATTAAAGTGGGCTACATTCCCTCCCCCAACTTTTTAACATTTGGAATTGATTTGAGGAGCTGTAGATGCCCATTTCAATGTATTATTTCATGCCAGGGTAGAAAAAGTATAAGAAGAAGGAACATAACTTTTGTGTGAGGCTAGGACTATTCCATGGACCACCATTGCTTATACTTAAAAGGGAGGTGGAACTAAACATGTCCAATCTGCAGCTGAGGCTGTCAGATCCCTTCGGTCTGTCAGCAGAATAACCCAGGCTAAGTATATGTGTTCACATTTCACCCGGGGATATGCCTGGTTGGTTCTCCTCCCAGAGTGGGTATTTCACAAAGTGATTGGAAGATCTCATCTAAACATGAAGCCATTGTCCATTTTTCCACCATCCTTTATTTTTTTGTGGTGGAGAGAGGCAGGTATGGGGAGGGGCATACGGGTGCGTGGTTTCTTTTAACATTAGAAAAACCTGCAAAATATAGACCAAAATATTGCCTGGCTTATTCTCCGTTGGTTACTTGTTGATGTTTTATATTTATGTATAATCCTCTTCATTCTCTCTTTTTTTTTCAGCATGTTTACTGAGGTACAAGATATACAATAGAGTTGATAATCATTTTCACGAACACATCACACCAATACCATACTCATCAAACCCTGCGCCCTAATTTTCTGTGATGAGTAAGTCAACCCCAACCAATGGGAAGTGTGAAGCATCAGGGGTTCTGCCATGCCCTGATCCCATAAACTAGACCCAAAGAATATAGAGGGTAATGGATTTGAGGAATTTGATGAGAGAAGAACTAAATATTAGGTTAGATTGAATTTATTTCTGTAGGAGAACTTATCAGAGATCTAGAAATTGAGCATACTGGAGTATATATCATTTACTTGGTAAGAGAATACTTTCATAAAGATGACTAGATTCTTAAGCCTGCTTCTGTCCTAACTCATTGGCTATAAAGCAAACATGAATGTCGTATACATACGCAAAAGGCCCAGAACTAAAACTGATATTCAGAAATTGCTTGATAACACAGCTTGGAGAAAAGAATGCAAAGACAGGGCCTGGTGCAATTGTACACCGGGTAGGGTGTTTGCCTAGCACGTGGCCGACCCGGGTTCGATTCCCAGCATCCCATATGGTCCCCTGAGAACCGCCAGGAGTAATTCCTGAGTGCAAATCCAGGTGGAAACCAATGTGTATTGCCGAATGTGAAAAAAAGCATGTAAAGACATATATATATATATAACAACTACAATAATTTCACGTTCCAGTTAGGACTTGCAGACAAGTTTCAGTGGTTAGTATTTTCACTGAGTTTGAAAGAGCAGGCTGGAGTCATTTGGAATAGGACTAAGGAGAAAAAAATATGGGCTGCGAAGCTAAATTACTGCTAGGAAGGCCTTTGCCTTGCACACAACAAATCCAGGTTCAAGGTCTGGCATCCCACATGATCCCTGAGCACTAAGAGCAGTGATCCCTAAGTGCAGTGTCAGGACTCAGCCCTGAGCATCGCCAGGGTAACCCCTCCCCCCAAAAGAGGTAAAAAATAAATAAATAAATAAATAAATAAATAAGAAAAGAAAATAAAGAAAGCAAAGAAATGCTGGCCAAAGGCTAGAAAATTCCTAGACGTTCTGCAGGCTGGGGTACATCTCTTGCGTGCGGATGTCCTGGGTTTCGTTCCTGGAACCACATGTTTCTCTGAGGGTTGTTGGAGTAAGGAGAGCAGAGTAAACGCTAAGAAAACCTCAGCCAAAAAGCAAATAAATAACGGAAATGAAGATAATTTACTTATTTACTTAAAATAAGTAAATTGTAATGCTTTAAGAAAACATTTATATGTATATTACAAAATGTATATTTTGCACTCCAAGAATTCTGACATTTTAAATAGGGTGATACACCTGGAGTTACATATTTTAATACATGGTGATTTGGGGATCCAGAGGCATCTTTGCAGCTTGTCGCTCTCTTTTGAGATTTATTTGTGAGTCTTTGGATCATGGCCATTCATGAGCGTATGCGGTACTCAGAGGCAGTTCATGGCCATGGCTAGCAGGAGTAGACCTCTTTATTCACCCACCTAAGATTGCTGCCTGAAGTAATACACTTTTGTTCATCATTTTCTTCTTCCCAGATTCCATCAGAATTCCATCAGAATTTTATTTACATAAGATTATTCACATTAATTGATTACATCAATATTTCAACACCAATCCAACGCCCTTTATTACATCCCAACACCATCATTTTGAATTATCCCACCACCTTAAAAACCTGCCTGCCAGGGGCAGATGCTAGATAATTTATTTTCTATTGCTTATTCTCAATATCATGAGAGGTTGCACGGCTGCTTATGTGGCTGAGTGCCTCTAAAATTCTAAAATTGTAAATGGTTGGGGTCCAGAGACATCTCTGTAGGAAGCGATCCATTATGAGATTCATTTCGAATTCTCTGGATTAAGGCCATTGATGCACTGAGGTGGAGCCCAGACATGGGCATGACAGCCAGAACCCAAACCCAAAGGGGAGACAGGAAGAGACACCAATCTCTGCTGCCGCCACATGGCATTGAGTCTTAGTCCCTGAACTCACCTATCTGGGTTTTGCTTCTGGAAGCTCGTGGCCACCAGGGTTGCATCTGGAGTGGGCAGTGAGAGCACACCTGCTCCATCTGAAGTGCTCCAGTGGAATTGGCTCAGAACGGGGTCCAGAGTGATCTCGGTGAACTGTTGTCTTCTAGTAATTCTAAATGCTCTAGTAATTCTAAAATTTAGAATACGATTATACAGCAGATTCACTCTTGGGTGAGGCCAATGTCGATCTCTTCCAGGAGCTTTATTTCTGAGTCTCTGGATCATGGCTGTTGATGAGATTATATGGCACCAGGGGGCAGTGTGTGGGTTTACTGCCAAGCTACTGATAAATTTGGGAGACTGGGGGAAGATGCCCATTCCTGCTCACAAGGGAGCTTGGACGTTTCAGTCACAGGTCCCGCATACCTGTGTTTTTCTGATGATTCCCTCATGGGTGAAGCTCATCTGAACCTATGGAGGGTTGCCATGAGCAAGGCGGCAGTCAGGTTTTGGAGGTTTTCGGCTACTGGGGCTCTTAGGGGTAGGCAGGGAACCTCTAACAACGTACCCCCAAAGTTGCCCCCGTGAAGACAGCCTGGTGCAAGCTCAGGATATTTGTTACATTTCTACAACAAACAGCTTTATCAAAGGTCAAACTCTCCACTCACCTCACTTAGACATCTATGAACTCCAAGGGGAGAGTAAGCACGTATTTCCAGCAACCCCACTCCCACCCCCGTCTGTCATTTTACCATTGAAGAAAATTAACCCCTGTTGGATATAGAGCTTTCCACAGTCACAATTTCCCTTGGATAGTTTACCAAACAAAATCACCTAAGCTAACAACTGGAAAGAAACTTCAGAGTGTGTTTGAGATGCCTCAAGAAGCATCTAGATATCAAATATGGGAACCCACAATGTCTAGAGAAAATAGAGTACAATAAATGGTGTCAACTTTCTCTCCAAGACCAGAGCAGAACTTCAGAAAATTTACAGAGGGAGTGACCCAGGGAAAGGACTCAGTCTCTGGAATGAAGGCAGAAAACTCTGATTCCTCCTGTTCTTTGGTCCAATTTCTCATTTGTGAAATAATAAGGTGCGGCTGCACAATCTCAAATAATTCAATGCATATACAAAGAGTCCTTCTTAACAATTGTCACTGGGAAGTGTCAGTAGGGTGGGCTTAAAATGTCCATCCAGAAGAGAATGCAATGTATTAAAGTAGGAATACCTAGACATCCCGTGACCTTAATTATAAAAATAATGACAGGGAAGGAAATGAAGTGAGGGGGGAATTAAGAACCAAGTGGGAGGTAACAGGGGCAGGGTTTTTCTGATGGTGGGATGCATGTATATGGCTAAAACACTGAAAGAACCATTTTGTGAGCATGAGACCCAAACTAAAACAACCACACATGAATATGTGTCTATGGAGGGACCGGAGATATGGTGAGTAGTGCATTTTCTTACACTGCAGTCAACCCCTGTTTGATCTCTGGCACCACATATGGTGCCCCAAATTTGCCAGGAGTCATTCGTGAGTGAAGAGCCTTGAGCACCTCTGTGTGTGGCTCAAAAATTTATGAGTCTTGTCAAGGATCAGGTTGGTGGGTGGGAGGGAAAATGGAACACTTGTGAAAGGACGCTGATACCAGTGGTGAGATTGGTGTTGGAACACTGAATGCTAGAACTCCATGATGAGCAACTTTTATATCATGGTGTTTGATAAAACAATATAATAAAATATATCACCTCATCTCAGCTGATACTATCCTCCTACTTGCTCCTCTGCCTTCTCAAATAAATGCTGACTTTAATTATTTCATGCTTATGGTGAAAGCCTTCTTGAGGAGCACAAGAATCAAGGAAGATCCCTCATTCTTTATCAGCCGATGAGAGAGAATCAGTATTAGTGGCAACAGGCAGCAGTGGGCAAAATAAGCCCAATCTACACCTGCTCCTCCACACACCACTGTCCATTCCCCCTGCCTCAGTCTGACACACACCTCCCTAAATGAGCAGGACCACCGATGTGTTGTGACCAGTCCTGAACAACAGAAGCACCAAAAGCAAGTCTTCCTGTGTCTCCCAGAGCGTATTGCCGAACTGAAAGCTGGAGTACAGCAGAAGAGGCCTGCCCTTAGGGAGATCTTCAGGAAGTCTGGTGCAAAACTGTTTGATCTCCTTTGCTAATAATCCTGCACATTTGGCCATCAGGTTTGACGGCGTCTCATTCCAATCTTCATTAACGTGCTCAAATATTCCTGCATCACTCACTCACTTGATCACTTGACTTCCCGTTAATCGTTGATTTGCTCGAGCCGGCGCCAGTAATGTCTCCATTTGTCCCTGTCACGTGCTAGTGTAGCCAATGGCGTCTGTTCGTTCTAGGAACAGGGAGAGCCTGAAACCGATCATTCATGATCTTGATGAAGAAGTCTGACCATCTGGTAGGTGGGCAGCCACACGGTCTTTGAGCTCCCGTGGAATTCAGTCGGTAATGGCTCTAGTCCAGTGATCATCTCTGAATCTCACTACATGACCAGCCCATCTGATTTTTGGTGCCTTGGCAAAGGAGACAGAGTCCGTGATTCTTGATAGTTGACAGAGGTCAGGACTCAGGATTCTTTCTCTCATTTGAATGAAATGTGATACTCCTAGCATAGCTCTTTCAATTCCTCTTTGGGAGACCAGAATAGCATTCTCATGCTGTTTGCATAAGGCCCAGGTCTCTAAGGCTTATGTTAATGCAGGAAGAACAGTGTAATCAAAGAGATGTGCCTGGAGCCTGAGGGTCTTTGTCCTTTTAGCTATTTCTGTGATGCTCTTGAAGGCCTTCCAAGCTGCTCTCTTCCTCCAGAGCAACTCAGGTGCCAGGTCATTTATCATGTTGACTTCTCTACCTAGCTACACATAACTGTTGCATTTGGAGATGGTCGTTTTGTTGAGAGCAAATGGAGAGTCAGGAACGAGGCTGTTTCTCATAAACATTGTCTTCATAAGATTCAGATGGAGTCCGACCTTTCCACACTCACAGTCAATGTCGGCCAGCATTTGTGCCGCTTGGCTAATGTTTGGTGTTATTAGAACAATGTCATCAGCAAAGCGGAGGTGGTATAGTTGCCAACAATCTATCTTCACTCCCATTCCTTCCCATTCTAGTTGTCCTATGACATTCTTGAGGGTGGCACTGAAGACTTTTGGTGAAATGGTGTCACCCTGCCGAACCCCTCTCTTGACATCAACGATCACTTCTTTGTAGAATGGTAAGATCCTGGTAGTGAATCCGCAATACAGCTCACAGAGGATCCTGATGTATTGAGTTTGAATGCCCTGATTGGCTAGGGCTTCAATGACTGCTTCTGTTTCAACAGAATCAAAGGCCTTCTTTAAATCAATGAACGTTAGACAGAGTGGCATCTTGAACTCCCGAGAAACCTCAATGAGCTTGGTTATCGTGTGGATATGGTCGATGGTGCTGAATCCTTTGCGGAATCAGGCTTACTCACATGGTTGTCCTTCCTCTAGTGTTCTGCCAATCCTATTCAGGATTACTCGAGTGAACAGCTTGTAGAGGACAGACAATAGGCAGATCGGGCAATAGTTGCCTATGTCATAGATGTCTCCCTTCTTGTACAGTAGTATGGTCCTGCTGGTTTTCCATTGGGATGGAACCTTGCATTCAGACAGGTAGCATGTGAAGAGCCGAGCCAGCATATTGATGAGTACTGACGGAAAGTTCTTTGGGTGTTCAGGTCTGACCTTTCTGGGCCAGTTTCACTCACTACACATCTAATAAAGTACGATTATACAAGATTTTATACAGAATCACAGAAATCCAAAACAAACCTTATAATTCAATAAGGAACGAAGCTGAGAAGACATTTCTCTAAAGACCACATTTAGAGAATCACAAAATATACAAAAATGTAGTCACCGTTACTGTGGAAAATCCATATAAAACCATGAAAAAATAACTCTCTCACACCAGTGAGAATGGGCTCTGTGAAAAAGACAAGCTCTGGGGCCTTTGTGGTGTAAAAAGACCCTCATCCACTATTTGTGGGATTGTATCTGGGTCATCCTCTGTGGAAAATGGTATAGAGATTTCTCAAAAAGTAAGACGGAGCTTCTATCTGTCAGCAATTCCTCTTGGCATCTACCTCAAGGATAAAATACTAGTTCAAAAAGATATCTATGCACTTGGATTCATTGCAGCATCACTCATCATTGCCAGGAACTGGAAAACAAACTAAGTGCCTAAAAAAAGAAGAGGATTAGGAAACTTTTCTATTCACACTATGGCAAACTAGTCAGCTATAGTGGAGTACTTATGCCAATTGGTATGCTGCTCTGAATAGCCACTGTCACTTCCCCTATAGAGCACTGCTTGGGTGAGGGAACCAGTAACAGGGGAATTTCTTTGATTTAAGAAGACTACAGACAAAACTGTAATATCTTCTCCTAGACTTTTCACGCCTTCTGTTGTCATCCGCAAAATTTTTCTTTTTCAAAAGCCCGTTACCAGTCCTGAGAAAACTGATCAGCTACATGCATAAATAAATAAATACATAAACTTACCCTCTTTCTAACACCATGCACAAATGTCAAATCAATATGGATTTAAAGTCCATAGTGTGTGACCTGAATTTGTAAGGTGACTTTGAAGTGAAATGTATCTTACAGGATGAAACACAACTGACCAAGAACGTGGAATCAGAGATAAACAAAAGGGCCTAAATTAAATTAAGAACCTAGGCACCTTAAAAGGAAACAATGACCAGGAAACAATGGCAGTCCACAGAATGGGGAAAATTATTTACCCAACACCCATCCGGTAAGGGGTCAATACCAAAGATCTAAATGGAACTGGTAGAACTTGAGAAGAAAAAAATCGAATCCAATCACAAACTGGGGAGAAGAGATGAACAGAAACTTCCCCAAAGAAGAAATGCCAATGTCCAAAAGGAACATGAACGAAATGCTCCACACCACTATTCATCAGGGTGATGCAAATCACAACAACCACGAGATACCATCTCATGCCATAGAGACTGGCACACATCAAAAAGAACAAAAAAAAACCAGTGCTGGCATGGATACGGGAGGAAAGGGAAATTTCATTTATTGCTGGTGGAAAAGTCCAGTCTTTTCAGGAAACCAATATGGGCTTTCCTCAAAAACCTAGAAATTGTGATTCCATATGATCCAGCAGACCAGTCCTGGGAATATAATCTAGGGTCCAGAACTCAATGCAAAAACCCATCTGCACTCTTATGTCAATCACAGCACTATTCACAATATCCAGAATCCGGAAACATCCTAAGTTCTTTAGAACAAATGACTGTTACATCTACAAAATGGAACACCCTGCAGCTATTAGAAAAATGAAGTCATGAAATTTGTTTATACATGGATGGACATAGAGAGTGCCATTCTGAGTGGAATGAGTTGTTGGGAGAGAGACAGATATAGAATAATCAAACTCATATGTGGGATATATAAAAAAATAGTATGAGAAAAATACCCATGGACACTAAAAATGAGGGCCAGGAGGACTGGTCCATGATAGGAATGGTACCAAGTTTGCCTCAAATTGTGGGAGAATACCGTTTGGACAGAGAAGAATCACTAAGACAATGATCATTAGAAGCGAACCCTCTGGACAATATCTGAGTCCTGAAGGAGGTAAAATGATATACAAAAAAAAAAAAAACCCCTGGGGGTATGGTGCCACCAGCAGGTCAGTCTGTATCTGTGAGGTGAGTGCATCAGCAGCCTGATTGCAACGTCAGACTTTTTGATACCCCAAAATTACTGCCGCGCCTTTGGCCAGACCCCAAAATTTGGGGCAAAGTTTACCAAGAAAGTAAATGCCCACAAGTTAGGTATGTGGGAGACACACCCACAAACCACCTCAGGCTCAGCTATATAATTGGAAGCATGGCCTCTCTGGTTCCTGATCGAACTGCTTAATGGCCATGATCCCAGAGTCTCAGAAACGAATCTCAGAACCCAAAAGCTTTTGGCAGAAATGCGTCCTGTTCCTGCAGTAGGTTACTGGCGCTAGGCCACTCCAGGTGGGAATAGGTTTCGTGCCTTGGCCTGTTCCCCCTGGCGGCCTGGTGACCACCATCCTCCAGAGGCCACTGGACAGTCAGGTTTGGGCCTGCAGTGACGAGACACACTGGGCCTCACCACATGGGGGTGGAGCAGACTCTTTCTCCCCATCCCAAGGAGACCCCGAGTTGCTGCCTAAAACGGCCTCTCTGGCTCCTGATGAAGCTAATTAATAGCCATGATACTGGAGACTCAGAAACAAATCTTGAAACCCAGCGGCTTTTTGCAGAAATGCATCTGGACTGCATACCTGGTGACTGCTGGCTCAGAGCTTATTGCAAAGCCAGGTATGAACCGGTGGTGACGGGGCAGTCTCACGGGAAGGGTGGCAGTACCAACTCGTCCTTCATGCCCTACTGAGGTCACGAGTTGCCCCCCACAAGCAGTTCTCTGGCATGGTCATGGCTCCAGAGGCAAAAGGACTTAATCCAGAGCCCGGAAGCTTGTGGCAGAAAAGTGAATGGACCATGCGTTAAACTACTGTGCCATGCTTCCACAGGAAGGGAAGGGTGTTGATCCATTTCGCCCTTTCCCCCCCCCAACCCCCGGGAAGCCAGGTGACCACCACCTCAGAGCATATTGGAAAGCCAGGTATGAACTGGCGGTGAAGGGGCAACTGCTGTCTCATGGGAAGGGGGACAGTACCAGCACGTCCTTTACGCCCTACCAAGGTCATGAATTGTACCCCACAAGCAGCTCTCTGGCACGGCCATGGCTCTAGAGGCAAAAGGACTTAGTCCAGAGCCCAGCAGCTTGTAGAAGAAAAGTGAATGGACCATGCGTTAAACTACGGCACCATGCCTCCCCGGGAGGGAAAAGGTGTTGCTCCCTTCCGCCTTTTCCCACCTGGCAGCAAGGTGGCCGCCACCTCAGAGCTTATAGGAAAGCCAGGTACAAGCCAGAGGTGAAGGGGCAACTGCAGTCTCATGGGAAGGGGGACAGTACCAGCACGTCCTTTACGCCCTACCGAGGTCGTGAGTTATCCCCCACGAGCAGCTCTCTGGCATGGCCATAACACCAGACACACAGAAACCAATCTCGTAATTATCTGGCTCTTTGCAGGAATCCAAAATCATGGCCGAGTGACATTATAAGATTCTCATAACAAGCTAGAGCAAACAAAATATTTCCCAATGCCTTTTCAGCAATTCTGATTGTTTGGGGGAAATTCTAAACAATAATGGTGCATCTTTTGTCGAAATATGAATGTAACCAATGTAGAGAAGAGTTAAGTAGAAATTATCTGCCTCATAGACATTAGGAGGGGTGGGAGGAGGGTATACTGGGGTTCTTGGTGTTGAAAAGTGAGTACTGGTGAAGGGAGGGGTGTTTCATCATTGTATGACTGAGACTTAAACCTGAAAGCTTAATAAGTTTTCTCACAGTGATTCAATAAATAAATATAAAAAGAAAAAATAAATAAATTAAGGTGGAGTTCATGCCCAATTCCATCAGCTAATCAGTGGCTGAATAAATAGCAGTACTCCTACAAAAAAAAAAACCCTGTGGTAACAATATTGCAACCCCCACTGTCTTATTGGAGAGGGGAGGGACAGAGGGAAGAGGGAAAGGTAGAGAGAGAGAGAGAGAGAGATAGAGAAACATAGGCAGAGACAGACGGACAGAGAGAGAGAGGAAGTCTGCCATAGAGGCCATCTGTAGGGGAGGGGGATGAGGGATCTGGGACATTGATTTTGGGAAATGGACACCGGTGTGTGGATGGGTGTTGGAGCATTGTATGACTGATACCGAGTCCGAGTCATGAACTGCTTTGTCACTGAGTATCTAAAAATGGTTCCGTTTTCAAAAAAAAGGACTAAATAAGTCTGGCAAACTTCTTCACACCTTTCACATGATGGGTTGGATTGGGATCACAATCACGATCACGACCATCTTGTTGTTCGTCGATTGCCTTGAGCAGGCCCCAGTAACGCCTCCTTCGTCCAAGCCTTGATATTTTTTTTTAAAAGTGCCATATTCAAGGCTCTTTCAGGGTTAGGAGAATGAAACCCATCATTGTTACTGGTATTTGGCATATTGGGTACGGCACGGGGAGTTTTCCAGACTCTGCCGTGTGGGCAGGTTACATTTGGTAGCCTGCCAGTTTGTCCAAAGTAGGAACGAGATAATTAGGTTGGATTGGGTGTGTTTATTAAAGGAGCCGTGACCATCAGCAGACCAGCATCCCAAAGAACTGTCTGCTTCAGGACATTCAGGGATGAGTTTATAAAGGCAAAAAAAGTCAAATCTTAGCAGACGATGGACACAATGGGGCCACATGTGTTGTGATCAATCAAAGCAAGTTTTAGAAGCAAAATTAGCCAGTTAATGGTCCAGCTGCTTCCAGTCACAAAGAACCTTTGTGGTTATGGGGAACGGTGACAGTTGGGGTCATGGTTCCAGGAGCTGAACAGTTTGTTTGTGGGTGTGAACAGGTTATACCTGACCCTTGGAACAGTGGAGGGAGTTTCCTCTCTGCTGACGGGCTAGGAGAAAAGAGAGATGGAGTCCCTTATGTCAGGAGCCCAAAGCTCGAGACTTACCATAATTGGAGCTGGAATGACAGTGCAGAAGTCCCTAGTGCATAGGACAATGCCTGTGGTCCCCCAATACGTGATGCCCAGGCACCATGGTGGGAGCAGGCCCTGTGTCCATCCACCAACACCCCTTAAAAGAGTAGAGCATGGCCTGTGCCCACTCAACAACACCCCTTAAAAGAGTTGTCATAAGCAGATTTTTAATTTTGGCAAGCCCTTTGACTCACTTGTTGAGATGATGCTGTGACTTTTATCCTTCGTCTCCTGTATGTGGCCCATCACATGGATCTACCGGTGTCCAACCATGCTTCCTCCTCTGACTCCATCCACCCTGCTGTCAACGATTCTTGCATCTCTCCAATCACTCCACTTAATGGTTATGTGGTATCTTTTTGGCAGAGTATTTAATTTCACTTGCGAATATTCTGTTGAAGGTTTTTGCCTCAAGGTTTTGCAACAACATGACTTCCTATCATTTCTTGAGACGTCCTTCCTGAGTGTGCCTGAGGTGCTTGAGGGGAGGGTCGTGTGCCGATGTGTTTCTTGTTTCACTCCAACATTCTCCATCCTGTACATTCTATGTACAGATGCATAGACCACAACCCTAAACAAAGCATTCACCGTGGAGGACTTTTCATTTTACACTTCAGTGATACTATTCTCCCAGTCTACACTAAGGAGGGAGGAAAGATCCCAAGCTTGGTAGGGGGCTGTGACACACTTACCTTAGAACATTAGAAGGTGTATTTACAGAAATGGCCACGAGAGGGCAGCCCAGGCACAGAATCGGAAATCCTCTATGCCTGCTTCTATCTCTCCAACGAATACAAAACTATTAGCACAAAAATTTATAGTCGCCCAATATTAATTGAGAGAACACTTGAGCGGGCCCAGTAATGTCTCCATTGTGAAACTTGTTACTGTGTTTGGCATTTCGAATACGTCACAGATTGCTTGCCAGGCTTTGCTGTGCCGGCAGAGGAATGGAACTCGGGTTGCCCAGGTCGGCTGCGTGCAAAGCAAACACCATACCAGCGGTGCTATCGCGCCAGCGCATGGGGGAATTTCTGGAGCAACATGTGTGCCTATCAAAAGATGAGTATATAAGGGTACATTTATATGATTTCAAATGCTGAAATGTCCTTTGCAATAAAAAGGATCACATGAAATGAAATAATTTTGAAGGAAAGAGAAAAATATTGGATTATTTCACTTATAGGTGCACTTTAAGGGTATCAAATAGATGAAGAAAAACACATTTAAAACACAAACCTGTGAACACTGATCATAGCACTAAGACTACCGAGAGCAGGTGGGCAATAGGAGAAAAGGCAAGGTGGAAGGTTTTATTAATGAAATAACAAAAGATAAGGACTCAGGGGAAAATAATAAAAGAATTTATGTGAAAGATTCCTAGGCTAGCTGGCCTTGCTTCTCAGGTTTCTGCCCCTATTCTCGTGACCACATCTAACAGGAAATTTTTGCCACCTGGGATCCCAACAGCTGAGTCACAATCAGTGCTGACTCCCTGCCCCTCACCCCAGGAGCCTCTGTGTGGTTGAGGAACACGGCAAGGGCAGCTGGGAGACAGAAGGCTCCCTGGTCCCACAAATCAGAAATATACAGTTGGTGCTTCCATCACCACATACGGTCACTGTGCGTGCTGACCCCCCACAGACAGTGGCTGAGAACCCACACACAAACGACACCTGAGCAGATACACACAACACTGCTTTCTTCCAAATGCCCATGGGGGTGCCCTCTGGGGGTCTATGGGGTACACTGGGAGGGGCCATGCTCTGGGGGTGGGGGCAGCTGCTGACCTGGAGGCCCCGGTCCCTAGCCTCCTCCAAATGTGTCAACCCTGTGACTGTTTCTTGATTTTCTGTACACTATGGAGCTGTGATTCCCGGGGCCTGCTGGGCCTGGGAGGGTTGGCTAGTGCCTAGAAACAGGAAACAGGAGCCTTGGATAGACAAACCAACCAATCGAGTCTGCCCCCTCCTTTTGCACATTCCTGCTTTCTGGAATATTCTTCTCTGCCTTATATTACTGCAGCCCAGGTCCCTGAGCCGGGCGATGCCTCTGTGCCATGGAGCGTGCTGAAAATATTTAGTCTGGCTCGTCCTAAATCTGTTTCTGCTGCCTCAAATTTCTCTCCCAGCAAACACAGAGAGTCCTCGCCAACAACCTCCCTGCACACTCCTGCCTCCTGACGAACCCCTGGGCTCCAAGTGTGCTGGCATGCTCCCTCCCTTTAGGACAGCTGCTAATGCTGACAGCTGTCTCCTGATCTGTTCATCTCACCATACCTGGAAATTAACATCCTGGATGCATTCGTGTGTATGTGTGTGTGTGTGTGTGTGTGTGTGTGTGTGTTGTAACACTGAACCACACGCATACCTGGCTCTAAGCAAGATGCATCTGAGAGTAGACAGTCATGGAGTCCGTAGGGCTTGGCCTGAGGGAGTTTGAGTGGGATCTAGTCTGCAGCGGGCAGGGACAGTCTCCAGGGGTTCACGAGAATACGAGGAGGAAGGGAAAGGAGAGTGAGCTTCCCCTCCCATCCTTCATTGAGGTGGGGCTGCCTCCTAGACTCAGGACAAGAGCCCTCAGATGGCACTTGGGAACTGCAGTGAGGCGGCCAGGAGTCTGCTCCTCTCTGGTGCAGTCAGAACCCAGGACACAGAGAAATGAAGAAAACCAGGGCAGGGGAAAGACTAAATAGGCTCGAGCACATATTTCAACTGCAGAGACCCGTGGCATCGAAGGCCCACTGATCACTGCCAGGGATAGCCCTGGGGGTCGCTGTGATCCAGACTCACACACCTGGACCAAATCTCACTGCAGTGCTCCCTGATGCCCAGAGCCCACTAGGAAAATGAACCTCCACTACCACCCTCAGCGAAGCTTAGGAACAAGTCTCAGAATATAAAACGGGGCAGTGATCCTAAGATAATAAGGTGAGAATGCCCAACACCCCTTGACTGCATCCATAGCCAGGAAAAGTGCAACCTTGACAGGGGCAGACTTTGTTTTGGGTGCTGACATGGAAGTCAAGGTCTCACACATGAAAGACACATACTCTGCTCTGAGCTTCATCTGGCCCTTTCACACACCATGACATGCTCAGGGACCCTGCACAACTCCTGGGCTAAAGATGAAATCAGGAAATGGAACTATAAAACAGCAGGTAGGGCATTTTCCCAGAGCACTGCCAGGGGAAGTTCCTGAGTGCAGGAATAGCCCCTGTCTGTCATCAGGTGCGACCCAGAAAAGAAAAAAAAAGATGAAATCAGTATAATGCTCTATGTGAAGACCACCCAGAGGCATAAACCAGGGTATTCATACAAGGTTATTCATAATATCCCTAAATTGGAAATACCCTTGTTTTCCAGCATAAAATAGCAGGAAACAAAACAACACAAAAAACTCAATCTTTTGTCACCCACACGATGGAATACTCCTTGGCAACAAAATCACTGGACCACAGTAGCCCAAGCTCAGGGAAGGAATCTCTCCCTTCAGGCCTGTTGTGTTTGTGGTTGTGACTGTGGACGCTTAGAGGAGCCAAGTCACCATATAGAATGTAGTGCGGAGAGGGTCATGCAGGGTCCGTGTTTCATCCAGATCCGAGGAGAACCACAGAACACATGGATGTGACCAGCTGTCCAGCAAGTGCTACCACCCCTCAGGAGGGGAGAGGCCATGTTCAGTCAACACGGAGGCCCCCACGCATCTCCCAGGCCAGCAGCCAATCTGCTGATGTGGCTATGAGGGGGTCTGGTTCCTCCTGCAGGAGGAGCTTCTCGGAGTGCTAAGGCCTCTGCTCTTGGGGCTGCAGAGATAGTAGAGTGGATAAAACCCTTTGTCTTCAAGGACCCCCAAAACAGCTGGTCCCCAGTGTATCATAAAGTTCTGGGCCCGCACTAGGAGTGAACCCTGAGGCATAGCATAAGCTCGGAGTGCCATAGGGTGTGGTCCAAAAGAAAGAAAATAACAAGCAAAAAGAAATACTGGACTTGGGGCTGGAGAGATAGCACAGTGGGTAGAACCTTGCACGTGGCCGACCCGGGTTCGATTCCCAACATCCCATATGGTCTCCTGTGCACAGCCAGGAATAATTTCTGAGTATAGAGCCAGGAGTAAACCCTGGGTATGGCCAGGTGTGACCCAAAAAGGAAAAAAAAGAAACGAAATCCTGGACCAGAAATGGATACTTTTTCTGTGGTCATTTGGAACACAGAGAAAAATCCTCAAGGGTTTGGTAAAAATTCTTTGACACCAACTCAAATACTTCTATCTTCCTCCAAAGAAGAGCTTTACACTGAATGGTCTAAACTCAAATTTTGATGGGACTCTGAGGAATTCTTTGGCGAACTGCTAGTTTATTCCCTTCAAAAGTGAGGGAGAGTCAAAAGTTAAAATTCAAGAGATAGTAAAATTCAAGGCTAAGGTTCTGACCTTTTACGCACCCGAGCCAGGTTTTATCAGCTGCATTACATATGCTCCCTAAACCCTACCATGAATGATCCTTCAGCACAGAGTTAGTATGAACAATGGTATGAACAATGCCTGGTATGACCTGATGTATGAGAGAGAGGGGGAGAGAGAGAGAGAGAGAGAGAGAGAGAGAGAGAGAGAGAGAGAGAGAGAGAGAGAGATCAAGTGATTATGCCAAAAGAGCTTACTAGGTGGACCGCATGCTTTGCATGAACAGAGGGCAGGTTCTTTTGGTATGTCCACCCTATGAATGAAAAAGTATCAAGGGACGGCACATTCTGCTCTTTAGTCACCATATACGGCATGTGTATAATTTTCCTTCCTTATGGTATGCTCTCCTAGACTTCTCGCTCTCTCTTTCTCTTTCTTTCTCCTCCCCTAGGAATTGCTGTAATCATCTTCTAAACTATGGATTGTATTTGGACACAAACTTCTAAGGGACACAAGACAGTAGCATTAGTGAGTGAAATGTTGATAGTATGGAAATCCAGTACTGAGAATTCTCTCTGACTTCCCTCATTTTGAATTTTCTCAATTGTCTTTTCTGTCCCTCTAAACCAAGTCAGAGTCCTTCCAAACCAGGTCAGGGTGCCCCCAGGTCAGGGTTGCTCCAGGTCAGGGTCCCTCCAAATGAGACAAGGGTCCCCCCAGGTCAGGGTCCCTCCAAACCAGACAAGGGTCCCCTCATGTCAGGGTCCCTCCAAAGGAGGGCAGGGTACTTCCATGTCAGAGTCCCCCCAGGTCAGCGTCCCCCCAGGTCAGGGTATCTCTAGGTCAGGGTCCCTCCAAAACAGGTTTGGGTTCCCGACTCTTACACAGCATGGTCCCTTCCCCAACCAGCTCAGCTTCTGAGGAAGGTGCCAGGTGTCTTCAACCCTGCATTTAGGCTTCATTTGGGTGATAGCACCTAATCACTGGTCTCTAAATACCAAGGAGGACTTTCATTCTTGCAATTATTTTTATGAGAGCTACAGGTCCTTGATTCTTTTCGGGGACCGCAACCAATATCTGGAAGGCCAGGAAGCCTCCAGAGAGGGAAAGTCAGGCTGCTGTGGTTCTTGGGAACACTAAGGCCTACAGCTGCTCTCAGAGGAAACCTGGGCAGGTGGCACATGGTTCCTCCTGTTCCCACAAGCTCCAGGGCGCCTTGCTCAGAGCTGAACAAACTCCTTGAGTCCCTCAACTCAAGCTCCAACACAGCAGACAGACATCACAGTAGGATTCTAAATGATTTAATGGGTAAGAATACAGGAACGATGGGTCGGAGGGTCTGCTTTCATGCCTCCGAGGGCCCTTGGGAGAGTGGGAAGGAGTTGGTGCCCAGCAGGTGGTATCTGGGTGGGACACTGGCTCCCTGTGAGGCACCATGAAGGGGGACCAGGTGGTTCCCAGAGGGGCGGGGGTTGTCCTTGGAATCATTCACTGTCAGCCTGTTTTCACATGTTGTTCTGGACACGGAGGCAGGGCACATCAGGGCTCTCACGAAGCTGCCCACTCTGGGCACCTGTCTCCTTTGGAATAAGCACCTGGGGCTCCTGATCTTCCAATAGAAGTTTAGGAAAAGTCGGGGGCGGCCAGACTGAGTGTGTTGAGTGTCAACTGCTTGGGGAGACTGGCTGAGGGCACACGGCTTTGTATGCTACTGCCCATGGAGAGTACTGGCCTCTGAGTAGCAGGGAGCAGGTACAGCACCCACGGGAGGGGCAGTGGTCTCGGAGGCCTCTGCAGCAATGGCCAGGGACATGCCCTGCTCCCTGCACCTCCACTGCCACCTCTGCCCCTGTGAGACACTGAGCTCCTTCTCTGTGTCCACAGTAGCAACATGGGGGGCCAGCCTTTTTCTCCTGAAAGGTTCTGAGGGACGATTTAACCCCCTGCGATGTGGAGGACCAGAGGCACACACAGGGAAGAGACAGAGATCCACGGTGTGGCCAAGGGTCTCAGAGGGAGGGAGGGGTTGAGGCCCAGACAATAGCGTGGGGTACTTCAGGAGGTTTCTCCTTCTCTGTGCTCCAGGGAGAGCTGAGAGAGGAGGGATGATTAGAAGGAGGGGGGCCGAGAGGAGGTGGTGGAGCAGTAGCACAGAGGGACTTCTGCCAGACTCTTGTGGTGGGCCGAGGTGATGGAGTGGGGAAGGGGAATTCAGGTTGCAGAATGATGTGAGGGCCAGACCCGGGAGCCTGGAGCGAGTGCAGAGGACGGTGCAGGCCAGGGGAACACACGCTGGCTTTCCTGGATGGACTGCAGAGGCGACGGGGCCTGGACGGGCCATAGGGATCGTGGATGCCGGGATAGAGCCAGAGGGAGCAGCCTGGTCAGGAGCTGCTGGAGGAGCCTGGATGGCCTTGTCCCTGCAGACCCTGCAGGAAGGGGTGATGCACATCAGGTGCTCCCAATGTGGGTCCTAGCAGTATGCCTCCAGGGGGCTGCTTAAGGCAGGGAAGAGAGGGCCGTGGAGAGGGCAGGGTGAGGACCAGAAGCCAGTCACCTGGGAGAGGCTCGGAAGTCTGTCCCCTACACTGTTATCACTCCCAGGACTTCCAGTCCTCTCTACACCCTCCCCCAAGGCCTTCCTCTCATCCCTGTTCCTCTGGCTCCCCTCCCCAGGCAGACATGGGCAGCCCTCCTGATGCTGGGTCTGGAAGGACAGCCCACACTTACCTTTGCAAATTCTGGATAGATTGTATTTGCTGCAGCTCAGCCAGGCTGAAGTGGTTCCTCGCACCTAAGAACCAGGGAGAGTGGCTTCTATTAGTGAAGGTCTCACAGAGGCATGGACACAGGGCCATGGAGGGAACACAGGTATGCTCTTCTCTGCGAGCCTCAGCAGGCGATGAGGAGCAGCAAAGGCCAAAAGACGCTCAGAGGCCTGTAGCTTCCATCAGAGCCCTTCAGAGCCATAATCTCTGGGGAGGCTCCAAGCTCAGCAGGAGGGAGGAGTCACTCTGGGAGAGCTCAAATGGAAAAGGCAGAGACTCACCTCTCAGGATCGCGACCCTCCTGCTTTTCCTAGCTCTCTTGCGCCTCTGAGGAGAGAAAGAATCAGTGATCATTTGGGATCCACTTTTGGACTCCCCTCTCTGAAGCTCTGATATCCACACATGACCCGTAGGAGTCCCACAGGAACAGAGAGGTGAGTTTCTCCCTCAAATCCATCCTTAAATGTCATGAAATGCTTTGTATTTGGTTTTGATTTTGTGTTTCCAGTTTTCTCCTTGGAACGACAGAAGGATTTCCATGTTGATAGCAGGCCCCTGTTCAGGGACGTCAGGCAGGGATGTGCTTCTTGTGCTCCTTCCCACAGGACCCTGAGTTCTGGGGCAAGGTCCCACTACTCCAATCTCCTGAAGGTCTGACTGGGAGGATGGGTTGATGTTTCCCTCCCACCCAGGGAAGTCGTGGTGGGACTTTTCTGTTCAAAGGGACCTTAATGTCTCAATGGAAGCTGACTCTAGCACGATGGCACTAGTTGGAATTTTAGTGATGGGAACCTGCCACCCCACCCCAACATCTGTGGAGTTCAGGGAATTCTCTCTTCATTGAACCGCTTCACACCCAGTCTGTCCTCCTTGGCAACAAGGCCCTACTTTCTCCTAGATGACTTAATATGCTGATGTGCTAAACCAAACAAATTCATGTTTCAAACTCATGTGTGTGAGAAAAAATAGAAATCACCACCACCCACCAAATGGCTCAAGCACTGGCCCTGGCTCCTACCTTTTGGTCAACTTTTTTCTTACAGAAGGCCACGAAGGATGCTGTAGCCAGGAAAACAATGAAAAGGAAGAGCACCCCTAACACCCCCAGGATAACGGGGGTAGGATCGCTACTGATCAGTTTTGAGCCTATGCCCCACAGAGTCTCAGTCCGGGGTGTCATCAGAACCATCAGAGTCCATATACCGAACTCCATGATCCTGACCACAAGCTGCCTATGGCAACTGAGCGTGAGCGGGTGGCTCTGCCTTATATAGGGCCGCCTGCATCACAAAGGGGGAAGAGTCCATTAGGGTTCCAGAGGGGTGTGAAGTCCTGTGTCCACTGTCTCCCCCCACCCCATTTGGCCTTCCCTTCCTGGCCCTTTCTTTGGCCCCTCTGCTCTAACTGCCTTCTTACTTTCCACCCCACACCCCGCCCCCGCCTACATCCTGCCCTGTGCTTTATCCCCAGGAAGGGTCCTGCTTGTTCTCTCTGGAACCCTGCTCTTCCCTGGGTCCTCTTGACTCTCTGGGAATAACCTTGATTCTTCTCTTGCAAATGCATTTCTTGTCTGAAATCCCACCAGCAAAAAATTTTTTCTCGGGATCTAGATCATTTATTTTGTATTGTAACAACAAAACGTTTTTTAAATTTTTATCAAGTAGTGCACAATATTTGATTTCATTTAATAATCTGACGGTTGTTGGAGTAAGGAGAGCCGAGAAAACCGCTAAGACAACCTAAGCCAAAAAGCAAATAAATAATTAAAATGAAGATGATTTACTTACTTACTTAAAATTAAAAAAGTAAATTGTAATATTTTAAAAAACATTTATATGTATATTATAAAATGTATATTTTTCACTCCAAGAATTCTGACATTTTAAATAGGGTGATACAGCTGGAGTTACATATTTTAATACATGGTGATTTGGGGATCCAGAGGCATCTCTGCAGCTTCTCGCTCTCTTTTGAGATTTATTTGTGAGTCTTTAGATCACGGCCAATTATGAGCTTATGTGGCACTCAGAGGCAGTTCATGGCCATTACTAGCAGGAGTAGACCTCTTTATTCACCCACCTAAGATTGCTGCCTGAAGTAATACACTTTTGTTCATCGTTTTTTTCTTCCCAGATTCCATCAGAATTCCATCAGAATTTTATTTCCATAAGATTATTCACATTAATTGATCACATTCAATATTTCAACACCAATCCCACCCCCTTTATTACATCCCACCACCATCATTTTCAATTTTCCCACCACCATAAAAACCAGTTTGCCAGGGGAAGATGCTAGATAATTTATTTTCTATTGCTTATTGGCTATATCATGAGAGGTTGCACGGCTGCTTAAGTGGCTGAGTGCTTCTAAAATTGTAAAATTGCAAATGGTTGGCGTCCAGAGACATCTCTGTAGGGAGCGATCCATTATGAGATTCATTTCGAATTCTCTGGATCAAGGCCATTGACGCACTGAGGTGGCGCCCAGATCATGGGCATGACAGCCAGAACCCAAACCCAAAGGGGAGACAGGAAGAGACACCAATCTCTGCTGCTGCCATATAGCATTGAGTCTTAGTCCCTGAACTCACCTATCTGGGTTTTGCTTCTAGAAACTCATGGCCACCAGGGTTGCATCTGGAGTGGGTGGTGAGGGCACACCTGCTCCATCTGAAGTGCTCCAGTGGAATTGGCTCAGAACAAGGTCCAGAGTGATCTCGGTGAACTGTTGTCTTCTAGTAATTCTAAATGCTCTAGTAATTCTAAAACTTAGAATATGATTATAAAGCAGATTCACTCTTGGGTGAGGCCACTGTCGATCTCTTCCAGGAGCTTTATTCCTGAGTCTCTGGATCATGGCTGTTGATGAGATTATATGGCACCAGGGGGCAGTGTGTGGGTTTACTGCCAAGCTACTGGTAAATTTGGGACATTGGGGGAAGATGCCCATTCCTGCTCACAAGGGAGCTTGGAAGTTTCAGCCACAGGTCCTGCATACCTGTGTTTTTCTGATGATTCCCTCATGGGTGAAGCTCATCTGAACCTATGGAGAGTTGCCATGAGCAAGGCGGCAGTCAGGTTTTGGAGGTTTTCGGCTACTGGGGCTCTGTAGGGGCAGGCAGGGAAGCTCTAACAACCTACCCCCAAAGTTGCCCCAGTGAAGACAGCCTGGTGCAAGTTCTGGATATTTGTTACATTTCTATAACAAACAGCTTTATCAAAAGTGAAACTCTCCATTTACCTCACTTAGACATCTATGAACTCCAAGGGGAGAGTAAGCACGTATTTCCAGCAACCCCACTCCCACCCCGTCTGTCATTTTACCATTGAAGAAAATTAACCCCTGTTGGATATAGAGCTTTCCACAGTCACAATTTCCCTTGCATAGGTTACCAAGCAAAATCACCTAAGCTCACAACTGGAAAGAAACTTCAGAGTGTGTTTGAGATACCTCAGGAAGCATCTAGATATCAAATATGGGAACGCAAAATGTCCAGAGAAAATAGATTACATTAAATGGTGTCAACTTTCTGTCCAAGACCAGAGCAGCACTTCAGAAAATTCAAATTCACAGGGAATGACCCAGGGAAAGGACTCAGTCTCTGGAATGAAGGCAGAAAGCTCTGATTCCTCCTGTTCTTTGGCCCAATTTCTCATTTATGAAATAATAAGGTGCAGATGCACAAACTCAAATAATTCAATGCATATACAAAGAGTCCTTGTTAACAATTGTGACTGGGAAGTATCAGTAGGGTGGGCTTAAAATGCTCCATCCAGAAGAGAATGCAATGTATTAAAGTAGGAATACCTAGACATCCTATGGCCCTTAATAATAAAAATAATGACAGGGAAGGAAATGAATTGAGGGGGGAATTAAGAACCAAGTGGGAGGTAACAGGGACAGGGGTATTCTGATGGTGGGATGCATGTATATGGCTTAAACACTGAAACAACCATTTTGTGAGCATGAGACCCAAACTACAACATCCACTTGAATATGTGTCTATGGAGGGGCCGGAGTTATAGTATGGTGAGTAGTGCATTTGCTTGCACTGCAGTGAACCCCTGTTTGATCTCTGGCACCACATATGGTGGCCCGAATTTGCCAGGAGTCATTCGTGATTGAAGAGCCCTGAGCGCCTCTGTGTGTGGCTCAAAAATTTATGAGTC
Source organism: Sorex fumeus (assembly GCF_029834395.1). Taxonomy (NCBI): domain Eukaryota; kingdom Metazoa; phylum Chordata; class Mammalia; order Eulipotyphla; family Soricidae; genus Sorex; species Sorex fumeus. Next base: position 4,687,807 of record NW_026606179.1, on the reverse strand, counting down.
TGGTCAAGGAGCAGGTTGGTGGGTGGGAGGGAAAATGGAACACTGGTGAAAGGACGCTGATACCAGTGGTGAGATTGGTGTTGGAACACTGAATGCTAGAACTCCATGATGAGCAAGTTTTAAATCATGGTGCTTGATAAAACAATATAATAAAATATATCACCTCATATCAGCTGGTACTAGCTCCTCTGCCTTCTTAAATAAATGCTGACTTTAATTATTTCATGCTTATGATGAAATCCTTCGTGAGGAGCACAAGAATCAGGGAAGATTCCTCTTTCATTTTAAGCTGATGAGAGAGAATGAATCAGTATTAGTGGCAAAAGGCAGCAGTGGGCAAAATAAGCCCACACCTCCTCCTCCACACACCACTGTCCGTTCCCCTGCCTCATCTGCCACGCACCTCCCTAAGTGAGCAGGCCCACCGATGTGTTGTGACCAGTCCTGAACAACAGAAGCACCAAAAGCAAGTCCTCCTGTGTCTCCCAGACCTTATTGCTGAATTGAAAGCTGGAGTACAGTGGAAGAGGGCTGCCCTTAGGGAGATCTCCAGGAAGTCTGATACAAAACTGTTTGATCTCCTTTGCTAATAATCCTGCCATTTGGCCATCAGGTTTGTTGCCATCTCATTCCAATCTTCACTAACGTACTCAAATATTCCTGTATCATTCACTCACTTGATCACTTGACTTCCCGTTAATCATTGATTTGCTCGAGCCAGCGCCAGTAACGTCTCCATTTATCTCTGTCACGTGCTAGTGTAGCCCAGTGGTATCTGTTCGTTCTAGGAACACGAAGAGCCTGAAACCGATCGTTCATGATCTTGATGAAGAAGTCTGACCATCTGGTAGGTGGGAGGCCACACGGTCTTTGAGCTCCCATGGAATTCAGTTGGTAACGGCTCTAGACTACAGACAAATCTGTAATATCTTCTCCTAGACTTTTCACACCTTCTGCTGTCACCCGTAATATTTTTCTTTTTCAAAAGTCCATTACCAGTCCTGAGAAAACGGATCAGCTACATGCGTAAATAAATAAATACATAAACTAGCCCTCTTTCTAACACCATGCACAAATGTCAAATCAATATGGATTTAAACTCCATAGTGTCTGACCTGAATTTGTAAGGTGACTTTGAAGTGAAAGGTATCTTACCGGATGAAACACCACTGACCAAGAAAGTGGAATCAAAGATAAGCAAAAGGGACTAAATTAAATTAAGAACCTAGGCACCTTGAAAAGGAAACAATGACCAGGAAGCAATGGCAGTCCACAGAATGGGGAAAATTATTTACCTAACACCCATCTGATAAGGGGTCAATATCAAAGATTTATATGGAACTGGTAGAACATTAGAAGAAAAAAGTCGAATCCAATCACAAACTGGGGAGAAGAGATGAACAGAAACTTCCCCAAAGAAGAAATGTGAATGTCCAAAAGGCACATGAAGAAAATGCTCTACACCACTATTCATCAGGATGATGCAAATCAAAACAACCACGAGATACCATCTCATGCCACAGAGACTGGCACACATCAAAAAGAACAAAACCAACCAGTGCTGGCATGGATACGGGGGGAAAGGGAAATTTCATTCATTGCTGATGGGAAAGTCCAGACTTTTCAGGAAAAAAATACAGGCTTTCCTCAAAAACCTAGAAATTGTGCTCCCATATGACCCTGCAGCCCACTTCTGGGAATATATTCTAAGGACCCAGAACTCACAGTGCAAAAACCCATCTGCACTCTGATGTTCATTGCAGCACTATTCACAATACCCAGAACCCGTAAACATCCTAAGTTCCCTAGAAGAAATGACTGGTACATCTACATAATGGAACACCCTGCAGCCATTAGAAAAATGAAGTCATTTAATTTGCTTATACATGGATGGACATAGAGATTGCCTTTCCGAGTGGAATGAGCTGTTGGAGAGAGACAGTTATAGAATGATCATACTCATATGTGGGATATTAAAAAAAAACATAGTATGAGAAAAATACCCAAGGACAGCAGAAATGAGGGCCAGAAGGACTGGTCCATGATAGCAGTGGTAGAGAGTATGCTCAAATTGTGGGAGAATGCCGTTTGGACAGAGAAGAGACATTAAGACAATGATCATTAGAAATGATCCCTCTGGACAATATTTGAGTCTTAAAGGAGGTAAAGTGATATAAAAAAAACTCTTCTGGTAACAATATTGCAACCCCCACTGCCTTATTGGATAGGGGAGGGAAAGAGTGGAGGGAAGAGAGAGAGAGAGAGAGAGAGAGAGAGAGAGAGAGAGAGAGAGAGAGAAACAGAGAAGGAAGAGACAGAGGAAGTCGGACATAGAGGCCGCTGTAGGGTAGGGGGATGTGGGATCTGAGATATTGGTTTTGGGAAATGGACACCGGTGCCTGGATGGGTGTTGAACATTGTACGACTGATACCCAATCATGAACTGCTTTGTCACTGCGTATCTTACAATGATTCCCTTCTCAAAAAAAAAAAGTATTGAATAAATCTGGCTAACCTCTTCACACCTTTCACATGAAAGGTAAGACTGGGAGTTTTTATTAAAGGAGTCAGTGACCAACAACAGACAATCATCCCAAAGAATTCTCTGCTTGAGGACATTCAGGGATGAGTTTATAAAAGCAAAAATAAGTCAAATCTTAGGAAATGATGGACACAACGGGGCTGTATGTGTCGTGATCAGCAAAGGAAGTTTTAGAACTGAAATTAGCTAGTTAATGGTCCGGCTGCTTCCAGTCACAAAGAAATTTCGTGGTTATGGGAAACGGTCACTATTGAGGTCATGGTTTCAGTAGTTGAACCGTTCATTTGTGGGCTGTGAATAGGTTACACCTGACTCTTGGAACACTGGAGGGAGATTCTTCTCTGCTGATGGGCTAGAAGGGAAGGGGAGACAGAGACCCTTATGTCAGGAGCCCAAAGGTCGAGACTTACCATAATTGGAGCTGGAATGACAATGCAGAGGTCCCTAGTGCATAGGACAATGCCTACGGTCCCCCAATACATGATTACCGGGCACCATGGAGGGAGCAGGCCCTGAGCACCACAAGGCATGGCCTGTACCCACCCACCAACACCCCTTAAAAGAGTTGTCATGAGCAGATTTTTAATTTTGGCAATCCCTTTGACTCACTTGTTGAGATGATGGTGTGACTTTTATCCTTCATCTCCTGTATGTGGCCCGTGGCCCATCACCCATCACATGTATCTACCGGTGTACAACCATGCTTCCTTCTCTGCTCATCCACCCTGCTGTCAACGATTCTTGCATCTCTGCAATCACTCCACTTAATCATCATGTGGGATCCTTTAGCAGAGTATTTAACTTCACTTGCGAATATTCTGTTGAAGATTTTTGCCTCAAGGTTTTGCAACAAAATGATTTCCTATCATTTCTTGAGAAGTCCTTCCTGAGTGTGCCTGAGGTGCTTGAGGGGAGGGTCCTGTGCCGATGTGGTCCTTGTTTCACTCCAACATTCTGCATCCTGTAATTTCTGTGTACAGATGCATAGGCCACAACTGTAAACAAAGCGTTCACCGTGGGAGGACTTTTCATTTTACACTTCAGTGATACTATTCTCCCAGTCTACACTAAGGGGGGAGGAAAGAGCCCAAGCTTGGTAGGGGGCTGTGACAACACTTACCTTAGAACATTCGAAGGTGTATTTACAGAAATGACCACGAGAGGGCATCACAGGCACAGAATGGGAAATTAAGCCTGCTTCTAATCTCTCCAATGAATACAAATATATTAGCACAAAAATTTATAGTCGCCCACTATTATTTGCAGTGTTCACCTGAGCGGGCCAAATTATGTCTCCATTGCAAAACTTGTTACTGTGTTTGGCATTTCGAATAAGTGACGGGTTGCTTGCCAGGCTTTGCTGTGCCAGTGGAGGAATGGAACTCGGATTGGCCAGGTCAGCTGCGTGCAAAGCAAACACCATACCAGCTGTGGTATCGCGCCAGCCCATGGGGAATTTCTGGAGCAACAAGAGCGCCTATCAAAAGATGAGTATATAAATAAGGTGGTACATTTATATGATTTCAAATGCTGAAATGTCCTTTGCAATAAAAAGGATCACATGAAATGAAATAATTTTGTAGGAAAGAAAAAAATATTGGATTATTTCACTGATTATTGTACTTTAAGGGTATAAAATTGATAAGGAAAAATACATTTAAAACACAAATCTGTGAACACCAATCATAGCACTAAGACTACTGAGATCAAGTGGGCAATAGGAGAAAAGGCAAGGTAAAAGGTTTTATTAGTGAAACAACAAAAGAAAAGGACTCAGGGGAAGGTAATAAAAGAGTTTTTCTGAAAGATTCCTTGGCTAGCTGGCCTTGCTTCTCAGGTTTCTGCCCCTATTCTTGTGGGCACATCTAATACAAAATTTTTGCCCCTGGGGTCCCAACTGCTGAGTCAAAATCAGTGCTGACTCCCTGACCCTCACCACAAGAGATTCTGTGTGGATGAGGAACAGGGCAGGGGCAGATGGGAGACAGAAGGCTCCCTGGTCCCACAAATCAGAAATATACAGTTGGTGCTGCCATCACCACCTATGGTTCATCACTGAACCTCGGTCACTATGTGTGCTGACCCATCACAGATAGTTGCTGAGAACCTGCACACAAATGACACCCAGCAGATACACACAACACTGCTCTCTTCTCAAGCTCAAGAGGGTGCCCTCCGGGGGTCTACGGGGTACACTGTGAGGGGCCGTGCTCTTGGGGTTGGGACAGCTGCTGATCTGGAGGCCCCAGTCCCCAGCCTATTCCAAAAGTGGCAACTGCTTGACTGTTTCTTGATTTTCTGTACACTATGGAGCTGTGATTCCTGGGACCTGCTGGGCCTGGGAGGGTTGGCTAGTGCCTAGAAACAGGAAACAGGAGCCGTGGATAGGCAAAACCAACCAAATGAGTATGTCCCCTCCTCTTGCATATTCCTGCTTTCTGGAATATTCTTCTCTGCTTTATATCAGCTGCAGCACAGGTCCCAGCACCGGGGGATGCGTTTGTGTCATGGAGCCTGCTGAAACTGTTCAGCCTGGACCATCCTAAGTCTGTTTCCGCTGCCTCAAATCTCTCTCCCTGCAAACACAGAGAGTCCTCGCCAACAACGTCCCTGCACACTCCTGCCTCCTGCTGGACCCCCTGGGCTTCAAGTGTGCTGGCATGCTCCCGGACTTTAGGACAGCTGCTAACGCTGACAGCTGTCTCCTGATCTGTTCAACTCACCATACCTGTAAATTAAAATCCTGGATGCATTCGTGTGTATGTGTATAGAATATAGTGCAGAGAGGGTCTCTGCGGGGTCCGCGTTTCATCGAGATCCGAGGAAAGCCACGGAACCCATGGATGTGACCAGCTGTCCAGCCTTTGCTACCACCCCTCAGGAGGGGAGAGGCCATGTTCAGTCAACACGGATGCCCCAAGCATCTCCTGGGTCGGCAGCCAATGTGCTGATGCTGCTTTGAGGGGGCCGGGCTCCCCCTGCAGGAGGAGCTTCGTAGGGTGCTGAGGCCTCTGCCCTTGGGGCTGCAGAGATAGTACAGTGGATAAGACCCTTGTCTTCAAGGACGCCCACTACAGCAGGTCCCAGTGTATCATAAAGTTCTGGGAGCAGACTGGGAGTGAACCCTGAAGCATGGAATAAGCTCAGAGTGCCACAGGGTGTGGTCCAAATGAAAGAAAAAGCAAAAAAGAAATAATGGACCTGGGGCTGAAGAGATAGCACAGTGGATAGGGCCAACTGGATTCGATTCCCAGCAGACCATATGGTCCTCTGTGCACTGCCAGGAATAATTCCTGACTGCAGAGCCAGGAGTATCCCATGTGCATCACCAGGTGTGACCCAAAAAGGAAAAAAAAGAAAAGAAATACTTTACCAGAAATGGATACTTTTTCTGTGGTCATTTGGAACATAGAGAAAAATCCTCAACGGTTTGGTAAAAGTTCTGTGACACCAACTCAAATACTTCTATCTTCCCTCAAAGAAGAGTTTTATTCTGAATGGACTCAACTCCAATTTTGATGGGACTCTGAGGAATTCTTTGGCGAACTGCTAGTTTATTCCCTTCAAAAGTGAGGGAGAGTCAAAAGTTTAAAGTCAAGAGATAGTACAGGGCTAAGGTGCTGACCTTGCATGCACCTGAGCCAGGTTTTATCAGCTGCATTGCATGTGCTCCCTAAACCCTACCATGAATGATCCTTCCGCACAGATTCGGGAGGTCTGAACAATGCCTGGTATGACCTAATATATGAGAGAGAGAGAGAGATCAAGTGATTATGCCAAAAGAGCTTACTAGGTGGACCGCATGCTTTGCATGATCAGAGGGCAGGTTCTTTTGGGATGCCCACCCTAAGAACGAAAAAATGTCAAGGGAAGGCACATTCTGCTCTTTAGTCACCATATACGGCATGTGTATAATTTTCCTTCCTCATGGTATGCTCTCCTAGACTTCTCACTCTCTCTTTCCCTTTCTCTCTTTCTCCTCCCCTAGGGATTGCTGTAATCATCTTCTAAACTATGGATTGTATTTGGGCACAAACTTCTAAGGGTCACAGACAGTAGCATTAGTGAGTGAAATGTTGATAGTATGAAAATCCAGTATTGAGGATTCTCCTTCAGACTTCCCTCATTTTGAATTTTCTCAATTGTCTTTTCTGTCCCCTGGATGGGCCCCTATGATGGTCATGGATGGATTCTCAGGACCGTGGACAGTGCCTAGCACAGAGGATTAGTAAATATGTGATAAACTGTTGTCATAAAGTTAGGTACACCTCAATACCTGTTAGCACAGCTCTCTCTCTCTCTCTCTCTCTCTCTCTCTCTCTCTCTCTCTCTCTCTCTCTTTGTCTGTCTCTCTCACTCTCATTCTCTCTCTCTCTCTAATTGAGTCAACCGTCAGATATTTACAAAGCTTTCATGTTTGAGTTTTGGTCATCTAATGATAAAACACCCACCCCTTCACCAGAGCACATTTCCCACCACCAATATCCCCAGAATCTCCCCTCCCCACCATCCCAAACCTTCTCTTGCCTGTGTGGCAGATAATTTCCGCAATTGTCTCTCTCTCTCTACTTTGATGGCATTCAATATTTCGACATCACTCCTACCATTATTATTTGGAAGTTTCCTGCCACCACTCAAGCCAGCCAAAAAGGCAATGCTAAACAAGTGATTTTGTATTGCTTGTGTGAATAGTATAAGATGTTGCGTGGCCACTCTCGCTCTTAGCATTCCTGCAATTCTAAAAGTTTAGATAATTTTGTCTGGAGAGACTCTGCAGCAAATTGCTCGGTTTTGAGATATTTTTTGTCGCTTAGCCAGCTGAAAATTAGAAAGTACTAGACAGCTGAGAAACAATGCAGAAATAAAGGATCTAGGGAGCAGATGGTGAACCAGGGTTCAGTCCTGGCACCACTTACGGTCCCAGGGGTTGTCGTTTAGCACAGAACCAAGAATAACCCATGAGGAAAGCAGGGTGAGGCATACAATATTTTAAAATTAATGAAAATGAAATGCTTAACTTATTCCTCATAAGCCACTCAAAAAATGTCTTTTAACAGAAGAGAGAAAGTGAAGGATCAACACACACATAAGTAGATAAATTGTTCCCTAAGAAACATAGGAAGCACATAGAAAACATTTTCCAAAAGAACGAACAAAAGAGAAAGAGTGCTGTGTAACAAGTGTGGATTTAGAGCAAGGACTTAGACAAACTTGTACAGAGAGGCGTGGGCCAAGCCAGACAGCATCCCCGCAGTTCTGGCTTTGTGCTTACATGCCCTCAGACCGGGAAGGCAGGGGCTGTGCAGAGTCCCATGAGCCTCAGCGTGGCAGTGCCTGGTGGCAGTGCCTGGGCACCAGGGGAGGGGGAGGACACAGGCAACATCCTTTTTCTTTTTAAAACTTACTTATTTATTTTCCCCTTAGACATTACATGAACACTGTGCTTTACAAAGTCATTCATGATGATCTGTCACAGGCATTCAAAATTCCAACACCAACCCCACAACCATCACACCTTCTCAATTTTCCCAACAACCCCTTTAGCTAGCCCTCCCATAGGCCCACAATAATTTAATATTCTTGTTAGTGAACTTTTGCTAACAGAATAATCCAAATATGTTTCCAGAGAAGAAAGTGAAGATTGCATTTCACCATGGAGCCATTAAGTCCTTGTCTAAGAGACCAGTAGGCTGACGTTACAGGTCAACCCTCCTTGTTTATAGAAACTTCTGTCCCGCCTCAAGGCCCTTCTTCCCCCTGCCCAGTTTTCTTATGTTCCACACATCCCTGGAAGTCTGCCCTTTCTCTCAGCTGATCTCACCCCTGTGAGAGGTGGCTGCCCGGTCACCTGTTCTAATGCTCAGCTAAATGCTTTTGTCCTCAAAATGATCAACCCCCAAGAAGTCTGGGCACCAGATGTGGAGAAGAAAAATACTTGATAGGAGCTTTTCTGGGGGTGTGGGGGGTATTTCAAGGTCAAGTTTAAAGGACGTTGCACAGTGTGTGAGGCGGCAGCTCAGCTGATGCTTGGATCCCCCCAAGTCAGGGTGCCTCCAAACCAGGCCAGGGTCCCTCCAGGTCAGAGTCCCCCCAGGTCCGCGTCCCCCGAGGTCAGGGTCTCTCTAGGTCAGGTTCCCACCAAACCAGGGCTGGGTTCCCACCTCAAACACATCATGGTCCCTTCTTTAACCAAATCAGGTTCCCAGGAAGGTGCCAGGTGTCTCCAACCCTGCATTTAGGCTTCATTTGGGTGAGACCCCCTAATCTCTGGTCTCTAAACACCAAGGAGGACTCTCGTTCTTGCACTCCTTCAGTCCCGCAACTCAAGCTCCGACACAGCAGACAGACATCACAGCAGGATTCAAAATGATTCAATGGGTAAAAATACAGGAACAATAGGGCTGAGGGTCTGCATTCATGCCTCCGAGGGCCCTGGGGAGAGTAGGAAGGAGTTGGTGCCCAGAAGGTGGTATCTGGGTGGGACACGGGCTCCCTGTGAGGCACGATGAGGGGGACCAGGAGGTTACTGGATGGGGAGGGGTTGTCACCCTGTCAGTCTGTTTTCACATGTCATTCTGGACATGGAGGCAGGGCACACAGCACCTCAGGGCTCTCACAAGGTGGCCCACTCTGGGCCCTTGTCTCCTTTGGAATAAGCGCCTGGGGCTCCTGATCTTCCAACGGAAGTTTAGGAAAAGGCGGGGGCAGCCAGACTGAGTGTGTTGAGTGTCAACTGCTTGCGGAGATGGGCTGAGGGCACACGGCTCTGTATGCTGCTGCCCATCGAGGGTCGTGGCCTCTGAGTAGCAGGGAGCGGGGACAGCACCCACAGGAGGGGCAGTGGTCTGGGAGGCCTCTGCAGCCATGGCCAGGGACATGCCCTGCTCCCTGCACCTCCCCTGCGGACTCTGCCCCTGTGTGACACTGGGCTTCTTCTCTGTGTCCACGCTAGCAATGTGGGGGGCCATCATTTGTCTCCTGGAAGGTTCTGGGGAATAATTTAACCCCCTGCGATGTGGAGGACTAGAGGTACACACAGGGAAGGGACAGAGATCTGCTGTGTGGCCAAGGGTCTCTGAGGGAGGGAGGGGTTGGGGCCCAGACAATAGCATGGGGTACTTCAGGAGGTTTCTCCTTCTCTGCGCTCCCAGAAGAGCTGAGAGAGGAGGGATGAGTAGAAGGAGGGGAGCCGAAAAGAGGTGGTGGAGCAGGAGTACAGTGGGACTGCTGCCAGGCTCTTGTGGTGGGCCGGGGTGATGGAGTGGGGAAGGGGACTGCAGGCTGCAGAGTGGGGTGAGGGCCAGACCCGGGAGCCTGGAGCGAGTGGAGAGGTCAGTGCAGGGCAGGGGAACACACGCTGGCTTTCCTGGATGGGCTGCAGAGGCGACGGGGCCTGGAGAGGCCATCGGCATATTAGATGGCGGGAAAGAGCCAGAGGGAGGAGCCTGGTCGGGAGCTGGTGGGCCGTGCGGAGCAGCTGGGATGGCCTTGTCCCTGCAGACCCTGCAGGAAGTGCTGATGCACAGCAGGTGCTCCCAATGTGGGTCCTCGCGGTATGCCTCCAGAGGGCTGCTGAAGGCAGGGAAGAGAGGGCCATGGAGAGGCAGAGTGAGGACTAGAGGTCAGTCACCTGGGGGAGGCTTTGAAGTCTGTCCCCTACCCTGTTATCACCCCCAGGGCTTCCTCTCCTATCTACTCCCTCCCCCAAGGCCTTCCTCTCATCCCTGTTCCTCTGGCTCCCCTCCCCAGGAAGACCTGGGCAGCACTCCTGATGCTGGGTCTGGAAGGAGGGCGCACACATACCGTTGCAAATTCCGGATAGATTGTATTTGCTGCAGCTCAGTCAGGCTGAAGTGGTACCTCGCACCTAGGAACCAGGGAGAGTGGCTTCTTTTAGTGATGGTCTCACAGTGGCATGGACCCAGGGCCGTGGAGGGCACCCAGGCATATTCTTCTCTGTGAGCCTCAGCAGCAGCAGAGAAGAATATGGAATGGCATCTGCTCTACGAGGAGCAGCAAAGGGCAAAAGACGCCCAGAGGCTTGTGGCTTCTGTCAGAGCCCTTCAGAGCCATGGTCTCTGGGGAGGCTCTGAGCTCAGCAGGAGGGAGGGGAGGAGGGAGGGGCCACTCTGGGAGAGCTCAGATGGAAAAGGCAGAGACTCACCTCTCAGGATCGCGACCCTCCTGCTTTTCCTAGCTCTCTTGCGCCTCTGACGAGAGAAAGAATCAGTGATCATTTGGGATCCACTTTTGTACTCCCCTCTCTGAAGCTCTGCCTTGCCTCTCTGACCCTCTCTGAAGACATGACCCGTTGGGGTCCCACAGGAACAGAGAGGTGAGTTTCTCCCTCGAATTCATCTTAAAATGTCAGGAAATGCTTTGGTTTTGGTTTTGATTTTGTGTTTCCAGTTTTCTCCTCGGAACGACACAAAGATTTCGATGTTGATAGCTGGCCTACTTTCAGGGATGCCAGGAAGGGATGTAGTTCCTGTGCTCCTTCCCACAGGACCCCAAGTCCTAGTGAAGGGCTCCTCCACTCCAATCTCCTGAAGGGCTGACGAGAGGATGAGTTTATGTCTCCCTCCCACTCAGGGAAGTCGTGGTGGGACTTTTCTGTTCGAAGACACCTTAACGTCTCAATGGAAGCTGGCTCTAGTATGATGGCACTAGTTGGGATTTTAGTAATGGGAACCTGTCACCCCACACTGTCTGTGAAGTTCAGGTAATTCTCTCTTCAGTGAACCCCTTCCCACCCAGTCTGTCCTCCTTGGCAACTAGGCCCTACTTTCTCCTAGATGACCCAATCTACTGATGCACTAAGGTAAAGGTAAAGGCCCTCCCGTTGATCATCGATTTGCTCGAGCGGGCCCAGTAATATCTCCATTGGAGACTTTGTTGTTACTGTGTCTGGCAAAGCGAATACTCTCGGTAGCTTGCCGTGCTCTCCGAGAGGGGCGGAGGAATCGAACTCGGGTCGGCCATGTTGGCCGCTTGTAAGGTGAACGCCCTACACGCTGTGCTATCGCTCCAGCCCAAACCAAACAAATTCATGTTTGATATTCATGTGTGTGAGAAGTAATAGAAATCACCACCACCCACCCAATGGCTCAAGCACTGGTCCCGGCTCCTACCTTTTGGTCAACTTTTTTCTTAAAGAAGGCCACGAAGGATGCTGTAGCCAGGAAAACAATGAAAAGGAAGAGCACCCCTAACACCCCCAGGAAAAGGGGGGTGGGATCGCTACTGATCAGCTTTGAGCCTAAGCCCCATAGAGTCTCAGTCCGGAGTGTCATCAGAATCATCAGAGTCCATATACCAAACTCCATGATCCTGACCACAAGCTGCCTATGGCAACTGAGCGTGAGCGGGTGGCTCTGCCTTATATAGGGCCGCCTGCATCACAAAGGGGGAAGAGTCCATTAGGGTTCCAGAGGGGTGTGAAGTCCTGTGTCCACTGTCTCCCCCCACCCCACTTGGCCTTCCCTTCCTGGGCCCGTTCTTTGGCCCCTCTGCTCTAACTGCCTTCCTACTTTCCACCCCACAACCTGCCCCTGCCTTCATCCTCCCTTGTTCTTTATCCCCAGGAAGTGTCCTGCTTGTACTCTCTGGAACCCTGCTCTTCCCTGGATCCTCTTGACTCCCTGGGAATAACCTTGACTCTACTCTTGAAAATGCATTTCTTGTCTGAAATCCCACCAGCAAAAAATTTTTTTTCAGGATCTAGATCAATTATTTTGTATTGTAACAACAAAACATTTTTTAAATTTTTATCAAGTAGTGCACAATATTTGATTTCATTTAATAATCGAACACCAATTCCACCAACATTACACCTTCGCACCACCATTTTTTTGATATTTCCATCCCGTACCCCAACCTCTGCCCCAAAGAAGAACCAAATAATTTATTTTGTATTATTTGTTATGAATACACCACTGAAAATGCTCCAGACAACTTTCTTTAGAGGAGAGTGCGGAAGATTATTGTATTTCACCCTGGAGCCAGCTGTTATGCCCTTCTCTAAGAGATTACTGTTATGTTGTTAAGGGTTGAAATTGATGTGCATATATATATATATCTGTAAAAATATATTTCCCTCTAAGATTCGTTGCCTTCTTCTTTAAACCCCGTGGTGTGCTACTCTGGGAGTATGGGTGGTGTGAGTTATGGTGATGTCCAGAAGTAGGTTCACTCGTGGATGGGATTCAGCACGAATGTGTGCAGAGTAGATATGAGCATAACGTCATTTGAGTTCTGGCGTTTTTAGGCTATCGAGGCTTGGTCCCTTGGGGTGGTGAGGGGCCTAACCTGCCCCCTTTCAGTATTCCCCAAAAGAATCAGCCTGGCAAGGGTTCCAATGGCATGGCTCATGCGAGTAATTTTATGCTCTCTTCCATAGAAAAGCGCAATGACTCTCTGGAGTATGACTGTTGATGAGACAATCTCCACCATAAATTTGTACACCCCAGGTTGTACATTACTTCATCATGATCATCACCACCATCCTTTTATTTGTCGATTGCCTTGAGCAGGCCCCAGTAACATCTCCTTTATCCTAGCCCTGAGATTTTTAAAAAAGTGCCATATTCAAGGTTCTTTCAGAGTTAGGAGAATGAGATCCATCATTATTACTGGTATTTGGCATATTGGGTAAGCCACGGGGAGTTTGCCAGACTCTGCAGTGTGGGCAGGTTACATTCTGTAGCCTGCCAGTTTGTCCACTGTGGGCCACGGAGCACCATTAGGGCGGCTTGGCGCACAGCGCCCGCCCGGGGCCTGGAGGAGTGGTGAGTCCCCGCCGCCACTGCACACGTCTCGCTGGTGCTCTGCTGTCAGCAGACTTCAGAGCTGCTGTGAGCCTCGCTGAACCCCGACAAGGGAAGGATGGACAGTGCTGCGCCAGCCAGAGTTGCGCAGAGACCTTGGACCCTGTAGGGCGCTTCACCCCGCGTGGAAACGCTTACCAATGCTTTCTCATTTGGCCCCAGACTCCAGTTTGGGAGCAATCTTGTAGCTGGGTTCCCCTAAGAGGAGACGTTCCGAAGCACTAAAAAGAAAGCATTTCAATTTGGAACATTTATTTACAGATGGAAATGGGGAATGGACTGTCAGACCAGACTTCTATCCTGTCCAGCTTGCCTTCATTTCACCCCTTCCACATTGTTATTCTGGGTTTGGACTGTGCTGGGAAGACAACTGTATTATACAGGCTGCAATGCAATGAGTTTGTAAATACCGTACCTACCAAAGGATTTAACACTGAAAAAATTAAAGTAACTTTGGGAAATTCTAAAAGTCACTTTCCACTTCTGGGATGTAGGTGGTCAGGAGAAATTATGGCCACTGTGGAAGTCATATACCAGATGCACAGATGGCATTGTGTTTGTCGTGGACTCTGTTGATGTTGAAAGAATGGAAGAAGCCAAAACTGAACTTCATAAAATAACCAGGATATCAGAAAATCAAGGAGTACCCGTGCTTATAGTTGCTAACAAACAAGATTTGATGAACTTGTTGTCTCTGACAATACTTCACTTTCTTTATTCCTAGGGAATGCTTTCTGGCCAACATGAAGCCAAGTCTCACTTAAAGGTCTCCTACGCTTAGGTGTGTGAATGGGAAAGACCGTCTGTCTTAGACTTTGGTTTCAGTGCACTTCAAGCACTAGAGCTAAATCAATTAAATGGCCAAGTCATCTTTTAGTATTTTCTAATTGAACAGGAAAATAAATACAAGTAAGCTTCTCGCTGCCATGGAGCACATCAGTTGCTCTCTTTTCTCAAATTCACTGATGCTTAAAAGTCAAACTTTTAGTTCACACTGTACTCAGATAAAGACACAAACAAACGCAGAGAGAGAGAAGAGAGAGAGAGAGAGAGAGAGAGAGAGAAGGGAGAGAGTGATTCTTCAGCAAATACAGCAGCTTCAGCTCCAAAACAAAAGACTCTCTCCCATTTTGCCAAAGTTTGCTTTGAAATTTTGATGAATAGAGATGGTTGCTCCCTAAACCGAGACCCAAGTCCTCCTTATCATCCAAGGCTGCTTCGGTGGGCAGGCTTGGAGGCCATACAGAGGGTGCCTGACAGTCAGCTATTCCTGGATTCACACTCAGGCCTGCATGTACTCTGCCTGTTCTCTGCCACTTGACTTCCTTTGTAGTCCAACAAAGATAATCTTGACAAAAGTAGAGGTTAGTTAAATTTTTGCCATATTTATTACTAATTTAAAAATACTTAGCGTGCTTTAATTTTACTTTTTGCTTGGGTCATACGCTGCTTGGTGGTCTGGTACCTGGCTCTGGTTCAGCAATCACTCCTGGCAGTGTTCAGGAGACAATAGGGTATACTTGGTGTAGAATCAGGATTTGCCCTGTGCAAGGAAATCGCCTTGTCCACTGTATTATCTCTCTAGTCCCTGATTTTTTAAAATTTAAGTAAGGAGTTATTTTATCGATGCCGAAGGCTGCTTTGGGTAATTGATAGGGAGCTTCGTCATCATTGTCTGCAGGACCACATGGTGATATGGATTGAACCAGAGACTTTTTCATGTGCTTAGGTTACGTGAGTATTTTCTGTCCCTAATATGTACTGTGCCGCAGCACATGTGGCTAGTCAAACGGTAACCCAGAGAAGGCATGATTTTTGCAAAGACTGGGGTAGGGAGGACTGTATGAAGCATACAGCGACTCTACTGCAAAGCACATTTGCTTTTACAGTATGCAGTGTACACTTCGTGGGATAGCGAAGGGTTCCAAGTTGAGCGGGCTACGCTGTTATTCTGTTTTACAGCTGCATATGTGGGCAGTTCCTTGAACTTTCTCAGCAAAACAGGACAGGAATGAGAATGCGGCTCCAGGCCTGGCCAAGGAGGATCAGGTGCAGCCTTCCCTTCGGCTCCCTTAACAGAGTCAACTGCAAGGGCATGGCACTCACACATACCAACATTTTCCCTGCTCATTCTCTTCTCAGGGAAAACAAGCAGGGGCTACCTAGGCCAGTCCCCAACATTATTGCACCCCTAAAAATGAATTAAATTGGGCTACATTCCCTCTCCCAACTTTTTAACATTTGGAATTGATTTGAGGAGATGTAGATGCCCATTTAAATGGAGTATTTCATGCCAGGATAGAAAAAGTATAGGAAGAACGAACATAACTTTTGGGTGAGGCTGGGACTATTCCATGGATCACCATTGCTTATACTTAAAAGGGAAGTGGAACTAAACATGTCCAATCTGCAGCTGAGGCTGTCAGATCCCTTCTGTCCTCAGCAGAATAGCCCAGGCTGAGGATATATGTTCACATATCACCCGGGGATATGCATGGTTGGTTCTCCTCCCAGAATGGTGTTTCACAAAGTGATTGGAAGATCTCATCTAAACTTGAAGGCATTGTCCATTTTTCCACCATTGTATTTCTTTGTGGTGGAGAGACGCAGGTATCGGGCGGGGTGCCATACGGGTGTGTGGTTTCTTTTAACATTAGTAAAACCTGCAAAATATAGACCAAAATATTGACTGCCTTATTCTCCTTTGGTTACTTGTTGATGTTTTATATTTATGTATATTCCTCTTCATTCTCTTTTTTTCAGCATGTTTACTGAGGTACAAGATGCACAATAGACTTGATCATCATATTCACAAACACATCACACCAATACCATACCCATCAAACCCTGCGCCCCAATGTACTGTGATGAGTAAAGGTAAAGGTAAAGGCCTTCCCGTTGATCGTCAATTTGCTCGAGCGGGCCCAGTAAAGTCTCAATTGGAGACTTTGTTGTTAACTGTGTTTGGTATATCGAATACTCTCGGTAGCTTGCTGGGCTCTCCGAGAGGGGCGGAGGAATCGAACTCGGGTCGGCCATGTTGGCCGCTTGTAAGGCAAACGCCCTACTGCTGTGCTATCCCTCAAGGTTACTGTGATGAGTAAGTCAACCCCAAGCAATGGGAAGTGTGAAGCATCAGGGGTTCCGCCATGCCCTGATCCCATAATCTAGACCCAAAGAATATACAGGGTAATGGATTTGAGGAATTTGATGAGAGAAGAACTACATATTAGGTTAGACTGAATTTATTTCTGTGGGAGAACTTATCAGAGATCTAGAAACAGAGCATACTGGAGTATAAATCATTTACTTGGTAAGAGAATACGTTCATAAAGATGACTAGATTCCTATGCCTGCTTCTGTCCTAACTCATTGGATATAAAGCAAACATGCATGTCGTATACGTACACATAAGGCCCTGAACTAAAATTGATGTTCAGAAATTGCTCGATAGCACCGCTTGGAGAAAAGAATGCAAGACAGTGGCTGGAGTGATAGTACAACGGGCAGTGCATTTGCCTAGCACGTGGCCAACGCGGTTTTGATTCCCAGCATCCCACATGGTCCCCTGAGGACCGCCAGGTGTAATTCCTGAGGGCAAATCCAGGTGGAAACCAGTGTACATTGCCAAATGTGAAAAAAAGCATGTAAAGACATATATGTATACCAACTACAATAATTTCACGTTCCAGTTAGTACTTGCAGACAAGTTTCAGTGGTTAGTATTTTCACTGAGTTTGAAAGAGCAGGCTGGAGTCATTTGGAATAGGACTAAGGAGAAAGAAATACTGGCTGCGGAGCTAAATTACTGCGCAGAGGGCCTTAGTGCCTTGCACACAACCAATCCAGGTTCGAGGTCTGGCATCCCACATGATCCTTGAGCACTACGAGGAGTAATCCCTGAGTGTAGTGTCAGGACTCAGTCCTGAGCATGGCCAGGGTGACCCCTCCCTCCAAAAGAGGGCAAAAATAAATAAATAAATAAACAAATAAATGTAAAAAAAAGAAAGCAAAGAAATGCTGGCCAGAGGCTAGAAAATTCCTAGTCATCCTGCAGGCTGGGGTACATCTCTTGCCTGCGGATGTCCTGGGTTTGGTTCCTGGAACCACATGTTTCTCTGAGGGAAGTTGGAGTATGGAGAGCAGAGAAAACTGCTAAGAAAACCTCAGCCAAAAAGCAAATAAATAACAGAAATGAAGATAATTTACTTATTTACTTAAAATAAGTAAATTGTAATGTTTTAAGAAAACATTTATATGTATATTACAAAATGTATATTTTGCACTCCATGAATTCTGACATTTTACATAGGGTGATACTGCTGGAGTTACATATTTTAATACATGGTGATTTGGAGATCCAGAGGCATCTCTGCAGCTTGTCGCTCTCTTTTGAGATTTATTTGTGATTCTATGGATCATGGTCATTCATGAGCTTATGTGGTACTCAGAGGCAGTTCATGGCCATTGCTAGCAGGAGTAGACCTCTTTATTCACCTACCTAAGAGAGCTGCCTGAAGTAATACACTTTTGTTCATCGTTTTCTTCTTCCCAGATTCCATCAGAATTCCATCAGAACTTTATTTCCATAAGATTATTCACATTAATTGATTACATTCAATATTTCAACACCAATCCAACCCCCTTTATTACATCCCACCACCATCATTTTGAATTTTCCCACCACCATAAAAAGCTGTTTGCCAGGGGCAGATGCTAGATAATTTATTTTCTATCGCTTATGGGCTAGAGCGATAGCAGAGCGGTAGGGCGTTTGCCTTGCACGTAGCCAACATGGCTGACCTGAGTTCGATTCTTCCGCCTCTCTCCGAGAGCCCAGCAAGCTACTGAGAGTATCTCGCCCGCACGGCAGAGCCTGGCAAGCTCCCCGTGACATATTCAATATGCAAAACACAGTAACAACAAAGTCTCCAATGGAGACGATACTGGGCCCGCTCGAGCAAATTGATGATCAACGGGAGGGCCTTTAACTTACCTTACCTTATTGCTTATTTGCGATATCATGCGAGGATGCATGGACTCTTAAGCGGCTGAGTGCTTCTAAAATTCTAAAATTGTAAATGGTTGGGGTCCACAGACATCTCTGTAGGGAGCGATCCATTGTGAGATTCATTTGGGATTCTCTGGATCAAGGCCGTTGATGCACTGAGGTGGAGCCCAGATCATGGGCATGACAGCCAGAACCCAAACCCAAAGGGGAGACAGGAAGAGACACCTATCTCTGCTGCCGCCATGCGGCATTGAGTCTTAGTCCTTGAACCCACCTATCTGGGTTTTGCTTCTGGAAGCTCGTGGCCACCAGGGTTGCATCTGGAGTGGGCGGTGAGGGCACACCTGCTCCATCTGAAGTGCTCCAGTGGAATTGTCTCAGAACGGGGTCCAGAGTGATCTCGACGAACTGTTGTTCTCTAGTAATTCTAAATACTGTAATAATTCTAAAATTTAGAATACGATTATACAGCAGATTCACTCTTGGGTGAGGCCGATGTCGATCTCTTCCAGGAGCTTTATTTCTTAGTCTCTGGATCGTGGCTGTTGATGAGATTATATGGCACCAGGGGTCAGTGTGTGGGTTTACTGCCAAGCTACTGGTAAATTTGGGAGATTGGGGGAAGATGCCTCTTCTTGCTCACCAGTGAGCTTGGAAGTTTCAGTCACAGGTGCCGCCTACTTGTGTTTTTCTAATGATTCCCTCTGGGTGAAGCTCATCCAAAACTGTGGAGAGTTTCCATGAGCAAGACGGCAGTCAGGTTTTGGAGGTTTTTGGCTACTGGGCCTCTGTAGAGGCAGGCAGGGAATCTCTAAAGCCGCCCCCCCACCAAAGTCGCCCCCATGAAGACAGCCTGGTGCAAGCTGTGGATATTTGTTACATTTCTATAACGAACAGCTTTATCAAAGGTCAAACTCTCCATTTAGCTCACTTAGACATCTGTGAACTCCAAGGGGAGAGTAAGCACGTATTTCCAGCAACCCCACTCCCACCCCCGTCTGTCATTTTACCATTGAAGACACTTAACCCCTGTTGGATATAGAGCTTTCCACAGTCCCAATTTCCCTTGCATAGGTTACCAAGCAAAATCACCTAGTCTCACAACTTGAAAGAAACTTCAGAGTATGTTTGAGATGCCTCAGGAAGCATGTAGGTATCAAATATGGGAACCCAAAATGTCTAGAGAGAATAGATTGCAGTAAATGGTGTCAACTTTCTGTCCAAGACCAGAGCAGCACTTCAGAAAATTCAAATTCACAGGGAGTGAGCCAGGGAAAGGAATCAGTCTCCGGAATGAAGGCAGAAAACTCTGATTCCTCCTGTTCTTTGGATCCAATTTGCCATTTATGAAATAATAAGGTGAGGCTGGGCAAATGACTCAAAATATTCTGTGCATATACAAAGAGTCCTTCCTAACAATTGTCACTGGGAAGTGTTTTAGTACGGTGGGCTTAAAATGCTCTTCTAGAAGAGAAAGCAAGGTATTAAAGTAGGAATACCTAGACATCCCGTGATCCTTAATTATAAAAATAATGACAGGGAAGGAAATACATTGAGGGGGGAATTAAGAACCAAGTGGGAGGTAACAGGGGCAGGGGTTTTCTGATGGTGGGATGCATGTATATGGTTAAAACACTGAAACAACCATTTTGTAAGCATGAGACCCAAACTACAACAACCACACTTGAATATGTGTCTATGGAGGGGCCAGAGCTATAGTATGGTGAGTAGTGCATTTTCTTGCACTGCAGTCAACCTCTGTTTTATCTCTGGCACCACATATGGTGGTCTGAATTTTCCAGGAGTCATTCATGAGTGAAGAGCCCTGAACACCTCTTTGTGTGGCTCAAAAATTTATAATATGTCTGGTCAAGGAGCACGTGGGTGGGAGGGAATCTGGAGCACTGGTGAAAGGACACTGATACCAGTGGTGAGATTGGTGTTGGAACACTGAATACCCAGAACTCCATGATGAGCAACTTTTAAATAATGGTGACTTGATAAAACAATGTAATAAAATATATCACCTCATCTCAGCTGGTACTAGTATCCTACTTGCTCTTCTGCCTTCTCAAATAAATGCTGACTTAATTATTTCATGCTTATGATGAAATCCTTCGTGAGGAGCAGAAGAATCAAGGAAGATGCCTCATTCTTTTTCAGCTGATGAGAGAGAATCAGTATTAGTGGCAACAAGCACCAGTGGGCAAAATAAGCCCGATCCACACCTCCACCTCCACATGAAGGCACATGAAGGAAATGCTCTACACCACTATTCATCAGGGTGATGCAAATCAAAACAACCACGAGATACCATCTCATGCCATAGAGACTGGCACACATCAAAAAGAACAAAAACAATCAGTGCTGGCACGGATACGGGGAGAAAAGGGACTTTCATTCATTGCTGGTGGGAAAGTCCAGCCTTTTCAGCTAAACAATACGGGCTTTCCTCAAAAACCTAGATTGTCTTTCCATATGACCCAGCAGCCCACTCATGAGAATATACTCTAAGGGCCCAGAACTCACAGTGCAAAAACCCATCTGCACTCCAGGGTTCATTGCAGCACTATTCACAATACTCAGAAGCGGGATACATCCTAAGTTCCCTAGAACAAATGACTGGTACATCTACACAATGGAACACCCTGCAGCCATTAGAAAAATGAAGTCATGAAAATTGCTCATACATGGATGGTCATAGAGAGTGACATTCTGAGTGGAATGTTGTTGGGAGAGAGACAGTTATAGAATGATCAAACTCATATGTGGGATATTTAAAAAAATAGTATGAGAAAAATACCCAAGGACAGTAGAAATGAGGGCCAGGAGGACTGGTCCATGAAAGCAATGGCAGAGAGTATGCTCAAATTGTGGGAGAATGCCGTTTGGACAGAGAAGAGACACTAAGACAATGATCATTAGAAATGATCCCTCTGGACAACATCTGAGTCTTGAAGGAGGTAAAGTGATACAAAAAAAAACCCTTCTTGGTAACAATATTGCAACCCCCACTGCCTTATTGGAGAGGGGAGGGAAAGACGGGAGGGAAGAGGGAAAGGGAAAGAGAGATATAGAGAGAAAGAGACAGAGAGAGAAGACAGAGAGAGAGAGAGGAAATCGGGCATAGAAGCCAGCTGTAGGGGAGGCGGATGTGGGATCTAAGACATTGGTTTTGGGAGATGGACACCGGTGAGTGGATGAGTGTTGAACATTGTACAACTGATACCCAATCATGAATTGCTTTTGTCACTGCCTTTCTAACAATGATTCCGTTTTAAAAAAAAAGTATTAAATAAGTCTGGCTACCCTCTTCACACCTTTCACATGATAGGTTGAATTGGGAGTGTTTATTAAAGGTGCCAGTGACCAACAACAGACCATCATCCCAAAGAATTCTCTGCTTGAGGACATTCAGGAATGAGTTTATAAAATAAAAAAAAGTCACATCTTAGCAGATGATGGACACAATGGGACTATATGTGTCGTGATCAGCAAAGCAAGTTTTAGAAGCAAAATTAGCTAGTTAATGGTCCGGCTGCTTCCACTCACAAAGAACCTTCATGGCTATGGGAAACGGTCACAGTTGAGGTCATGGTTCCAGGAGTTGAACAGTTCGTTTATGGGCTGTGAACAGGTTATATCTGACCCTTGGAACAGTGGAGGGAGTTTTCTCTCTGCTGACGGGCTAGAAGGGAAGGAGAGACGGAGTCCCTTATGTCAGGAGCCCAAAGCTTGAGACTTACCATAATTGGAGCTGGAATGACAATGCAGCGGTCCCTAGTGCATAGGACAATGCCTATGGTCCCCGAATATGTGTTGCCGGGGCACTATGGTGGGAGCAGGCCCTGAGCACCACCAGGCATGGCCTGTGCCCACCCATCAACACCCCTTAAAAGAGTTGTCATGAGAAGATATTTAATTCAGGAAAGCCCTTTGACTTACTTGTTGAGATGATGGTGTGTCTTTTATCCTTCATCACCTGTATGTGGCCCATCACCCATCACATGTTTCTACCGGTGTCCAATCATGCTCCCTTCTCTGGCTTCTTGTACCCTGCTGACAACTATTCTTGCTTCTCTGCAATCACTCCACTTAATTATCATGTGGGATCCTTTTAGCAGAGTATTTAATTTCACTTGCGAATATTCTGTTGAAGATTTTTGCCTCAATGTTTAGCAACAGTGTGACTTCCTATCATTTCTTAAGACGTCCTTCCTGAGTGTGCCTGAGGTGCTTGAGGGGAGGGTCCTGTGCCGATGTGGTCCTTGTTTCACTCCAACATTCTGCATCCTGTGCATTCTGTGTACAGATGCATAGGCCACAACCCTAAACAAAGCATTCACCGTGGGAGGGGAGGTCTTTTCATTTTACACTTCAGTGATACTATTCTCCCATTCTAAACTAAGGATGAGGAAAGAGCCCAAGCTTGGTAGGGGGCTGTGAGGACACTTACCTTAGAACATTCGAAGGTGTATTTACAGAAATGGCCACGAGAGGGCAGCCAGGCACAGAATGGGAAATCCTCTATGCCTTCTTCTATCCAATGAATACAAAAATATTAGCACAAAAATTTATAGTCGCCCAATATTAATTGCACAGTACACTTGAGAGGGCCCAGTAATGTCTCCATTGTGAAACTTGTTACTATGTTTGGCATTTCGAATATTTTACTGATTGCTTGCCAGACTTTGCTGTGCCGACTGAGAAATGGAACTCGGGTTGCCCAGGTCGGCTGCGTGCAAAGCAAACACCATACCAGCTGTGCTATCGCCCCAGCCCATGGGGGAATTTCTAGAGCAACAAGTGCACCTATCAAAAGATGAGTATATAAATAAGGTGTGGTACAATTATATGAGTTCAAATGCTGAAATGTCCTTTGCAATAAAAAGGATCACATGAAATGAAATAATTTGAAGGAAAGAGAAAAATATTGGAATATTTCACTTATTGGTTCATTTTAAGGGTACAAAATAGATGAAGAAATACACAGTTGAAACACAAACCTGTGAACACCGATCACAGCACTAAGACTAACGAGAGCAGGTGGGCAATAGGAGAAAAGGCAAGGTGGAAGTTTTTATTAGTGAAACAACAAAAGATAAAGACTCAGGGGAAAGTAATAAAAGAGTTTCTCTGAACGATTCCTAGGCTAGCTGGCCTTGCTTCTCAGGTTTCTGCTCCTATTCTTGTGGGCACATGTAACACAAAATTTTTGCCCCCTGGCGTCCCAACAGCTGAGTCACAATCAGTGCTGACTCTCTGCCCCTTACCCCAGGAGCTTCTGTGTGGGTGAGGAACACGGCAAGGGCAGTTGGGAGACAGAAGGCTCCCTGGTCCCACAAATCAGAAATATACAGTTGGTGCTTCCGTCACCACATACGGTCAATGTGTGTGCTGACCCCCCACAGACAGTGGCTGAGAACCCACACACAAACGACACCTGAGCAGATATACACAACACTGCTTTCTTCCAAATGCCCAAGGGGGTGCCCTCTGGGGGTCTATGGGGTACACTGGGAGGGGCCATGCTCTGGGGGTGGGGGCAGCTGCTGACCTGGAGGCCCTGATCCCTAGCCTCCTCCAAATGTGTCAACCCTGTGACGGTTTCTTGATTTTCTGTACACTATGGAGCTGTGATTCCTGGGAACTTCTGGGCCTGGGAGGGTTGGCAAGTGCCTTGAAATAGAAAACAGGAACCTTGGATAGACAAACCAACCAATCGAGTCTGCCCCCTCCTTTTGCATGTTCCTGCTTTCTGGGATATTCTTCTCTGCCTTATATTACTGCAGCCCAGGTCGCTGAGCCGGGGGATGCCTCTGTGCCATGAAGCCTGCTGAAAGTATTCAGTCTGGCCCATCCTAAGTCTGTTTCCGCTGCCTCAAATCTCTCTCCCAGCAAACACAGAGAGTCCTTGCCAACACTGTCCCTGCACACTCCTGCCTCCTGACGAACCCCCTGGGATCCAAGTATGCTGGCATGCTCCCTCCCTTTAGGACAGCTGCTAACGCTGACAGCTGTCTCCTGATATGTTCATCTCACCATACCTGAAAATTAAAATCCTGGATTCATTCGTGTGTATGTGTGTGTGTGTGTGTGTTGTAACACTGAACCACATGCACACCTGACTCTAAGCAAGATGCATCTGAGAGTAGACAGTCATGGGGTCCATAGGGCTTGGACTGGGAGAGTTTGAGTGGAATCTAGTCTGCAGCCGGCAGGGACAGTCTCCAGGGATTCACGAGAATAGAAAGAGGAAGGGAAAGGAGAGCGAGTTTCCTCTCCCATCCTTCATTGAGGTGGTACTGCCTCCTAGACTCAGGACAAGAGCCCTCAGATGGCACTTGGGAACTGCAGTGAGGCGGTCAGGAGTCTGCTCCTCTCTGGTGCACTCAGAACTCAAGACACAGAAAAATGAAGAAAACCAGGGAAGAGGAAAGACTAAACAGGCTCGATCACATATTTCAACTCACATATTTCAGAGGCCCCTGGCATCGAAGGCCCACTGAACACTGCCAGGGATAGCCCTGGGGGTCGCTGTGATCCAGACTCACACACCTGGACCAAATCTCACTGCAGTGCTCCCTGATCCCCGGAGCCCACTAGGAAAATGAACCTCCTCTACCACCCTCAGCGAAGCTTAGGAACAAGTCTCAGAATATAAAACAGGGCAGTGATCCTAAGATAATAAGGTGAGAATGCCCAACACCCCTTGACTGCATCCGTCGCCAGGAAAAGTGCCACCTTGACAGGGGCAGACTTTATTTTGGGTGCTGACATGGAAGTCAAGGTCGCATACATGAAAGACACATACTCTGCTCTGAGCTTCACCTGACCCTTTCACACACCATGACATGCTCAGGGTCCCTGCACAACTCCTGGACTAAAGATAAAATCAGGAAATGGAACTATAAAACAGCAGGTAGGGCATTTTCCCAGAGGACTGCCAGGGGAAGTTCCTGAGTGCAGGAATAGCCCCTGTCTGTCATCAGGTGTGACCCAGAAAAGAAAGAAAAATGAAATCAGTATATTGCTTTATGTGAGGCATAAACCAGGGTATTCATGGCAAGGTTATTCATAATATCCCTAAATTGGAAATACCCTCGTCTTCCAGCATAAAAATAGCAGCAAACAAAACAACACAAAGAACTCAATCTGTCGTCACACTCCTGATGGAATACTCCTTGGGAACAAAATCAATGGACCACAATAGCCTAAGCTCGGGGAAGGAACCTCTTCCTTCAGGCCTGTTGTGTTTGTGGTTGTGACTGTGGAGGCTTAGAGGAGTCAAGCAACCGTATAGAATGTAGTGCGGAGAGGGTCATGCGGGGTCCATGTTTCATCCAGATCTGAGGAGAGCCACAGAACATATGGATGTGACCAGATGTCCAGCAAGTGCTACCATCCCTCAGGAGGGGAGAGGCCATGTTCAGTAAACACGGAGGCCCCCACGCCTCTCCCAGGCCAGCAGCCAATCTGCTGATGTGGCTATGAGGGGGTCTGGTTCCTCCTGCAGGAGGAGCTTCTTGGAGTGCTAAGGCTTCTGCCCTTGGGGCTGCAGAGATAGTACAGTGGATAAAACCCTTTGTCTTCAAGGACCCCCAAAACAGCTGGTCCCCAGTGTATCATAAAGTTCTGGGAATACACTAGGAGTGAACCCTGAGGCATAGCATAAGCTCAGAGTGCCATAGGGTGTGGTCCAAAAGAAAGAAAATAACAAGCAAAAAGAAATACTGGACTTGGGACTGGAGAGATAGCACAGCGGGTAGAACCTTGCACGTGGCCGACCCGGGTTCGATTCCCAGCATCCCATATGGTCTCCTGTGCACCGCCAGGAATAATTTCTGAGTGTTGAGCCAGGAGTAACCCGTGTGTATGGCCAGGTGTGACCCAAAAAGGAAAAAAAAAAGAAAAGAAATCCTGGACCAGAAATGGATACCTTTTCTGTGGTCGTTTGGAACACTGAGAAAAATTCTTTGACACCAACTCAAATACCTCTATCTTCCTCCAAAGAAGAGTTTTACTCTGAATGGACTCAACTCCAATTTTGATGGGACTCTGAGGAATTCTTTGGAGAACTGCTAGTTTATTCCCTTCAAAAATGAGGGAGAGTCAAAAGTTAAAATTCAAGAGATAGTACAAGGCTAAGGTGCTGACCTTGCATGCACCTGAGCCAGGTTTTATCAGCTGCATTGCATGTGCTCCCCAAACCCTACCATGAATGATTCTTCAGCATAGATTCAGTATGAACAATGGTATGAACAATGCCTGGTATGACCTAATGTATGAGAGAGAGGGAGAGAGAGAGAGAGAGAGAGAGAGAAAGAGAGAGAGACTGATCAAGTGATTATGCCAAAAGAGCTTACTAGGTGGACCGCATGCTTTGCATGAACAGAGGGCAGGTTCTTTTGGGATGATCACCCTAAGAACGAAGAAACATCAAGGGACAGCACATTCTGTTCTTTAGGGCATGTGTATAATTTTCCTTCCTTATGGTATGCTCTCCTAGACTTCTCGCTCTCTCTCTTTCTCTCTCTCTCCTCCCCTAGGAAATGCTGAAATCATCTTCTAAACTATGGATTGTATTTGGGCACAAACTTCTAAGGGTCACAGACAGTAGCATTAGTCAGTGAAATGTTGATAGTATGGAAATCCAGTACTGAGGATTCTCCTTCAGACTTCCCTCATTTTGAATTTTCTCAATTGTCTTTTCTGTCCCTCCAAACCAAGTCAGAGTGACTCCAAACCAGGTCAGGGTGCCCCCAGGTCAGGGTTCCTCCAGGTCAAGGTCCCTCCAAACCAGACAAGGGTCCCCTCATGTCTGGGTCCCTCCAAACCAGGGCAGTGTCCATCCAGGTCAGAGTCTCCCCAGGTCACCGTCCCCCCAGGTCAGGGTTCCACCAAACCAGGTCTGGGTTTCTGCCTCAAACACATCAGGGTCCCTTCCCCAACCAGCTCAGGTTCCCAGGAAGGTGCCAGGTGTCTCCAACCCTGCATTTAGGCTTCATTTGGGTGAGACCCCCTAATCACTTATCTCTAAATACCAAGGAGGACTCTCATTCTCGCAATTATTTTTATGAGAGCTATGGGTCCTTGATTTTTCCGGGGACCACAACCCCATATCTGGAAGGCCAGGAATCCTCCAGAGCGGGAAAGTCAGACTGCTGTGGTTCTTGGGAACACTAAGGCCTACAGCTGCTCTCAGAGGAAACCTGGGCAGGCAGCACATGGTTCCTCCTGTTCCCACAAACTCCAGGGCACTTTTCTCAGAGCTGAACAAATTCCTTCAGTCCCTCAACTCCAGCTCCAACACAGCAGACAGACATCACAGCAGGATTCTAAATAATTTAATGGGTAAGAATACAGGAACAATGGGGCTGAGGGTCTGCATTCATGCCTCCGAGGGCGCTGGGGAAAGTGGGAAGGAGTTGGTGCCCAGCAGGTGGTATCTGGGTGGGACACTGGCTCCCTGTGAGACATGGTGAAGGGGGACCAGGTGGTTCCCGGGGGAGTTGTCCTTGGAGTCATTCACTGTCGGCCTGTTTTCACATGTCGTTCTGGACATGGAGGCAGGGCACACAGCACCTCAGGGCTCTCACAAAGCGGCCCACTCTGGGCGACTCTCTCCTTGGGAATAAGCGCCTGGGGCTCCTGATCTTCCAATGGAAGTTTAGGAAAAGGCGGGGGCGGCCAGACTGAGTGTGTTGAGTGTCAACTGCTTTGGGAGATGGGATGAGGGCACACGGCTCTGTATGCTGCTGCGCATAGAGAGTACTGGCCTCTGAGTAGCAGGGAGCGGAAATGGCACCCACGGGAGGGGCAGTGGTCTGGGAGTCCTCTGCAGTCATGGCCAGGGACATGCCCTGCTCCCTCTGCCCCTGTGAGACACTGGGCTCCTTCTCTGTGTCTACAATAGCAACGTGGGGGGCCACCCTTTGTCTCCTGAAAGGTTCTGAGGGACGATTTAACCCCCTTCGATGTGGAGGACCAGAGGCACACACAGGGAATGGACAGAGATCTGTGGTGTGGCCAAGGGTCACAGAGGGAGGGAGGGGTTGGGGACCAGACAATAGCGTGGGGTACTTCAGGAGGTTTCTCCTTCTCTGTGCTCCCAGGAGAGCTGAGAGAGGAGGGAGGAGTAGAAGGAGGGGGGCCGAGAGGAGATGGTGGAGCAGGAGTACAGAGGGACTTCTGCCAGACTCTTGTGGTGGGCCGAGGTGATGGAGTGGGGAAGGGGACTGAAGGTTCCAGAGTGGGGTGAGTGACAGACCCGGGAGACTGGAGCGAGCAGAGAGGACATTGCAGGCCAGGGGAACACACGCTGGCTTTCCTGGATGGGCTGCAGAGGCGATGGGGCCTGGACGGGCCATAGGGATCGTGGATGGCGGGAGAGACCCAGAGGGAGCAGCCTGGTCGAGAGCTGCTGGAGGAGCCGGGATGGCCTTGTCCCTGCAGACCCTGCAGGAAGGGCTAATGCACAGCAGGTGCTCCCAATGTGGGTCCTCGCGGTATGCCTCCAGGGGGCTGCTGAAGGCAGGGAAGAGAGGGCCATGGAGAGGCAGAGTGAGGACCAGAAGCCAGTCACCTGGGATAGGCTCTGAAGTCTGTCCCCTACACTGTTATCACCCCCAGGGCTTCCCGTTCTCTCTATACCCTCCCCCAAGGCCTTCCTCTCATCCCTGTTCCTCTGGTTCCCCTTCCCAGGCAGACCTGGGCAGCCCTCCTGATGCTGGGTCTGGAAGGACAGCCCACACTTACCATTGCAAATTCCGGATAGATTGTATTTGCTGCAGCTCAGCCTGGCTGAAGTGGTACCTCTCACCTAGGAACCAGGGAGAGAGGCTTCTATTAGTGAAGGTCTCACAGTGGTACAGACACAGGGCCGTGTAGGGCACCCAGGCATGCTCTTCTCTGCGAGCCTCAGCAGCCGACGAGGAGTAGCAAAGGGCAAAAGACGCTCAGAGGCCTGTGGATTCTGTCAGAGCCCTTCAGAGTTATAATCTCTGGGGAGGCTCCGAGCTCAGCAGGAGGAAGGGGAGAAGGGAGGGGCCACTCTGGGTGAGCTCAGATGGAAAAGGCAGAGACTCACCTCTCAGGATCGCGACCCTCCTAGCTCTCTTGCGCCTCTGAGGAGAGAAAGAATCAGTGATCATTTGGGATCCACTTTTGGACTCCCCTTTCTGAAGCTCTGATGTCCACACATGACCCGTAGGAGTCCCACGGGAACAGAGAAGTGAGTTTCTCCCTCAAATCCTTCCTAAGATGTCATGAAATGCTTTGTTTTTGGTTTTGATTTTGTGTTTCCAGTTTTCTCCTGGGAACGACAGAATGATTTCCATGTTGATAGCAGGCCCCTGTTCAGGGACGCCAGGCAGGGATGTGCTTCTTGTGCTCCTTCCCACAGGACCCTGAGTTCTGGGGCAAGGCCCCACTACTCCAATCTCCTGAAGGGCTGACTGGGAGGATGGGTTGATATCTCCCCCCCACCCAGGGAAGTCGTGGTGGGACTTTTCTGTTCGAAGGGACCTTAATGTCTCAATGGAAGCTGACTCTAGTACGATGGCACTTGTTGGGATTTTAGTGATGGGAACCTGCCACCCCACCCCAACATCTGTGAAGTTCAGGGAATTCTCTTTTTAATGAACTGCTTCCCACCCAGTCTGTCCTCCTTGGCAACTAGGCCCTACTTTCTCCTAGATGACCCAATCTACTGATGCGCTAAACTAAACAAATTCATGTTTAAATTCATGTGTGTGAGAAGAAATAGAAATCACCACCACCCACCAAATGGCTCAAGCACTGGCCCAGGCTCCTACCTTTTGGTCAACTTTTTTCTTATATAAGGCCACGAAGGATGCTGTTGCCAGGCAAACAATGAAAAGGAAGAGCACCCCTAACACCCCCAGGAAAAGGGTGGTGGGATCGCTACTGATCAGCTTTGAGCCTAAGCCCCACAGAGTCTCAGTCCGGGGTGTCATCAGAACCATCAGAGTCCATATACCGAACTCCATGATCCTGACCACAAGCTGCCTATGGCAACTGAGCTTGAGCAGGTGGCTCTGCCTTATATAGGGCCGCCTGAATCACAAAGGGGGAAGAGTCCATTAGGGTTCCAGAGGGGTGTGAAGTCCTGTGTCCACCGTCTCCCCCCACCCCACTTGGCCTTCCCTTCCTGGGCCTTTCTTTGGCCCCTCTGCTCTAACTGCCTTCCTATGTTCCACTCCACACTCCGCCCCCGCCTTCATCCTGCCAGCAGCTTTATCCCCAGTAAGGGTCCTGCTTGTTCTCTCTGGAACCCTGCTCTTCCCTGGGTCCTCTTGACTCTCTGGGAATAACCTTGACTCTTCTCTTGCAAATTTCTTGTCTGAAATCCCACCAGCAAAAAATTTTTTTTCAGGATCTGTTTAATTTATTTTGTATTGTAACAACAAAACGTTTTTTAAATTTTTATCAAGTAGTGCACAATATTTGATTTCATTTAATAATCGAACACCAATTCCACCAACATTTCACCTTCGCACCACCATTTTTTTGATATTTCCATCCCGCACCACAACCTCTGTCCCAAAGCAGAACCAAATAATTTATTTTGTATTATTTGTTAAGAATACACCACTGAAAATGCTCCAGACAACTTTTCTTAGAGCAGAGTGTGGAAGATTGTTGTATTTCACCCTGGAGCCAGCTGTTATGCCCTTCTCTAAGAGATTACTGTTATGTTGTTAAGGGTTGAACTTGATGTGCTTATCTATATATATATATATAGGTATATAGATATATAGATATCTGTAAAAATATATTTCCCTCTAAGATTTGTTTCCTTCTTCTTTAAACCCCATGGTGTGCGTCTCTTGGAGTATGACTGGTGTGACTTATGGTGATGTCCAGAAATAGGCTCACTCATCGATGGGTCTCAGCCAGAGTATGTGCAGAGCAGATATGAGCATGACATCATTTGAGTTCTGTAGGTTCTAGGCTATCAAGGCTTGGTTCCTTGGGGTGGTGAGGGGCTTCACCTGCCCCACTTCAGTGTTCCCCAAAATAAACAGCCTGACAAGTGCTCCAATGGCACGGCTCATGCGAGTAATTTTATGTTCTCTTCCATAAAAAAGGGCAATGAGTCTCTGGAGTATGACTGTTGATGAGATAATCTCCACTGTAAATTCGTACACCCTGGGTTGTACATTACTTCACTTTCTTTATTTCTGGGGAATGATTTCTGGACTACATGAAGCCAAGTCTCACTTAAAGGTCTCCTTCGGATTTCTTCTTTGACAAAGTTTCTGTTCATTTCATTGCCCCATTTTTAGATGGGGTTGGATGTTTTCTTCTTGTGGAGTTTAACCAGTATTTTGTATATCCTGGATATCAACCCCTTGTCAGATGTGTATTCGGTGAATATCCTTTCCCATTCTGTCGACTGTCTTTGTATTTTGGTCACTGTTTCCTTGGAGGTGCAGAAGCTTCTTAGTTTAAGATAGTCCCATTTATCTGTCTCTGTTTTCACTTGCTCGGCCAGTGGCGTGGCATCTTTGAAGATACCATTAGCTTCAATGTCATGGAGGGTTTTGCCAACTTTATCTTCAATGTACCTTATGGTTTCTGGTCTGATGTTGAGGTCTTTAATCCATTTTGATCTTACTTTTGTACATGGTGTTAAGCAGAGTTCTGAGCCTATTTTTTTGCATGTAGCCGTCCAGTGATGCCAACACAATTTATTAAAGAGGCTTTCCTTACTCCACTTCACATTACTTGCACCTTTATCAAAGATTAGATGAGCATATGATTGAGGGGAGATGTCAGTGTATTCAACCCTGTTCCACTGGTCTGCAGTTCTGCCTTTGTTCCAGTACCATGCTGTTTTAATTATTACTGCTTTGTAGTACAGTTTGAAGTTCGGGAGGTTGATTCCTCCCATTTTCTTTTTCCCAAGAATTGCTTTAGCTATTCGTGGGGGCTTATTGTTCCATATAAATTTCAGGAGTATTTGCTCCATTTCTTTGAAGAATGTCATGGGTATCCTTATAGGGATTGCATTGAATTTATACAATGCTTTCGGTAGTATTGCCATTTTGACAATGTTAAGTCTCCCGACCCATGAGCAGGGGATATCTTTCCATTCACTCTTTACAATACCCAGAAACTGGAAGAAACCTGAATGCCCAAGAACAGATGACTGGTTAAAGAAACTTTGGTACATCTACACAATGGAGTACTATGTAGCTCTTAGAAAAGATGAAGTCATGAAATTTACATACAAGTGGTACAATATGGAAAGTATCATGCTAAGCGAAATGAGTCAGAAAAATAGAGGGATAGACATAGAAAGATTGCATTCATCTGGGGGATATAAAGTAACAAAGTATGAGATTAATACCCAAGAATAGCTGAGATCAGCACCAGGAGGATTACTCCATAACTTAGAGGCCAGCCGGGTATCCTAGAAGAAAGGGCAATTCAGATAGAGAAGGGAGCACCAAATAAAGGGTGTTTGGAGGATCCTCCCAGGAGGGGAGATGCATGTCGAAAGTGGACTATGGACTGAACATGTTTGCCACTCAATGCCTCTTTTGCAGACCGCGGCACCCAAAAGGAGAGAGAGAACACAGGGGATTGCCCTGCCACAGAGACAGGGGGGATGGGGGGATGGGGGTGGGAGGGATATTATCCATGGTGGTGGAAAATGGGCACTGGTGGAGGGATGGGTATCTGATCATTGTGTGGTTGAAACCAAAGCACAGAGAATTGTAAATCTACAACTGTAAAAAAAAAAAAAAAAGGTCTCCTACGCTTAGGTGTGTGAATGGGAAAGACCATCTTAGACTTTGGTTTCAGTGCACTTCAAGCACCAGAGCTAAATCAATTAAATGGCAAAGTCACGGTCCTCCCATTGTTCATCGATTTGCTCGAGCGGGCCCAGTAACATCTCCATTGTGAGACTTATTGTTACTGTGTTTGGCATATTGAATACATCACGGGGAGCTTGCCAGGATTTGCCGGGAGGGCAAGATACCCTCGGTAGCTTGCCGGGCTCTCTGAGAGGGGCGGA
The DNA here is from genome assembly GCF_029834395.1 of Sorex fumeus. Classification (NCBI taxonomy): domain Eukaryota; kingdom Metazoa; phylum Chordata; class Mammalia; order Eulipotyphla; family Soricidae; genus Sorex; species Sorex fumeus. The sequence goes on along the minus strand of NW_026606179.1, from coordinate 4,654,379 downwards.
GGAATCGAACTCGGGTTGGTCATGTTGGCTGTGTGCAAGGCAAACGCCCTACCGCTGTGCTATCACTCCAGCCCAAATGGCGAAGACATCTTTTATATTTTCAAATTGAACAGGAAAATAAATACAAGTAAGCTTCTCGCTGCCATGGAGCATAACAGTTGCTCTCTTTTCTCAAATTCACTGATGCTTAAAAGTCAAACTTTTAGTTCACACTGTACTCAGATAAACACACACACAAACACACAGAGAGAGAGAGAGAAAGAGAGAGAGAGAGAGAGAGAGAGAGAGAGAGAGAGAAGGGGAGAGTGTTTCTTCAGCAAATACACCAGCTTCAGTTCCTAAACAGAAGACTTCCTGCTATTTTTCAAAGTTTCCTTTCAAATTTGGTGAATAGGGATGGTTGCTCCCTAAACCGGGACCCAAGTCCTCCTCATCATCCAGGAGTGCTTGGGTATGCAGTTTTGGAGGCCATACACTGGGTGCCTGACAGTCAGCTATTCCTGGGATCACACTCAGGCCTGCATGTAATCACTGACTTCTCTGCCAATTAACTTCTTTTGTAATCCAACAAAGATAATCTTGACCACAGTAGAGGTTAATTAAATTTTTGCCATACTTATTACTAATTTTAAAAATAGTTAGCATGTTTTAATTTAATTTTTTTGCTGGGGGCATATACTGGTTGGTGCTCTGGTACACTGGCTCTGGATCAGCAATCACTCCTGGCAGTGTTCAGGAGACCATAGTGTATACTTGGTGTAGAATCTGGATTTGCCCTGTGAAAGGCAATCGCCTTGTACACTGTACTATCTCTCTAGTCCCTGATTTTTTTAAATTTTGAGTAACGAGTTATTTTAGTGATGCTTCAAGGCTGTTTTGGGTAATTGATGGGGAGCTTCATCATCAGTGTTTGCAGGACCATATGGTGATATGGATTGAACCAGAGACTTTATCATGTGCTTAATTTATTTGGGCTAATTTTTGACCCTAACATGTACTGTGCCGCAGCACATCTGGCTAGTGGACGATAACCCAGAGAGGACATGATTTCTGCAAAGACTGGGGTAGGGAAGACTGTATGAAGCATACAGCGACTCTACTGCAAAGCGCATTTGCTTTTACAATATGCAGTGTACACTTTGTGGGAAAGCCAAGGGTTCCAAGTTGAGCGGGCTACGCTGTTTTTCAGTATTGCAGCTGCATATGTGGGCAGTTCCTTGAACTTTCTCAGCAAAATGGGACAGGAATGACAATGTGGCACCAGGCCTGGCCAAGGTGGATCAGGTGCAGCCTTCTCTTCGGCCCCCTTAACAAGGTCAACTGCCAGGGCATGGCGCTCCCACAAGCCAACTTTTTCCCTGCTCATTCCCTTCTCAGGGAAAACAAGCAGGGGCTACCTAGGCCAGTCCCCAACAGTATTGCACCCCTAAAAATGAATTAAATTGGGCTACATTCCCTCCCCCAACTTTTTATAATTTAGAGTTGATTTGCTAAACTGTACATCTGCATTTAAATGGATTATTTCATGACAGGATTGAAAAAGTATAGGAAGAAGGAACATAACTTTTGGGTGAGGCTGGGACTATTCCATGGACCACTGTGTCTTATACTTAAAAGGGAAGTGGAACTAAACATGTCCAATCTGCAGCTGAGGTTGTTAGATCCCTTCTGTCTGTCTTCAGAATAGCCCGGGCTGAGGATATATGTTCACCTATCACCCAGGGATATGCTGGGTTGGTTCTCCTCCCACAGTGCGTATTTCACAAAGAGGTTGGAAGATCTCATCTAAACTTGATGCCATTGTCCATTTTTCCACCATCCTATTTCTTTGTGGTGGGGAGAGGCAGGTATGGGGCGGGGTGCCATATGGGTGTGTGGTTTCTTTTAACATTAGAAAAACCTGCAAAATATAGACCAAAATATTGACTGGCTTATTCTCGTTTAGTTACTTGTTGATGTTTTATGTTTATTATATATCCCTCGTCATTCTCTCTCTTTTTTTTTCAGCATGTTTACTGAGGTACAAGATGTACAATAGACTTGATCGTCATTTTCACGAACACATGAAACCAATACCATGCCCATCAAACCTTGCACCTAATTTTCTGTGATGAGTAAGTCAACCCCAACTGATGGGAAGTATGAAGCATCAGGGGTTCTGCCGTGCCCTGATCCCATAATCTAGACCCAAAGAATATACAGGGTAATGGATTTGAGGAATTCGATGAGAGAAGAACTAAATATTAGGTTAGACTGAATTTATTTCTGTGGGAGCACTTATCAGAGATCTAGAAATTGAGCATACTGGAGTATAAATCATTTACTTGGTAAGAGAATACCTTCATAAAGATGACTCGATTCTTATGTCTGCTTCTGTCCTAACTCATTGGATATAAAGCAAACATGTATGTCGTACACATACACATAAGGCCCTGAACTAAAATTGATATTCAGAAATTGCTCGATAGCACAGCTTGGAGAAAAGAATGCAAAGACAGGGGCTGGAGTGGTAGTACACCAGTCAGGGCGTTTGCCTAACAGGTGGCCAACATGGGTTAGATTCCCAGCATCCCATATGGCCCCTGAGCACTGCCAGGAGTAATTCCTGTGTGCAAATCCAGGTGGAAACCAGTGTACATTGCCAAATGTGAAAAAAAGCATGTAAAGACATATATGTACATCAACTACAATAATTTCACGTTCCAGTTAGTACTTGCAGACAAGTTTCAGTGGTTAGTATTTTCACTGAGTTTGAAAGAGCAGGCTGGAGTCATTTGGAATAGGACTAAGGAGAAAGAAATACGGGCTGCGGAGCTAAATTACTGCGACGAAGGCCTTTGCCTTGCACACAACCAATCCAGGTTCGAGGTCCGGCATCCCACATGATCCCTGAGGAGTGATCCCTGAGTGCAGTGTCAGGACTCAGCCCTGAGCATCGCCAGGGTGACCCCTCCCCCCAAAAGAGGGCAAAAATAAATAAATAAATAAGGAAAGAAAGAAAGCAAAGAAATGCTGGCCAGAGGCTAGAAAATTCCTAGACAAGCTGCAGCCTGGGGTACATCTCTTGCCTGCGGATGTCCTGGGTTTGATTCCTGGAACCACATGTTTCTCTGAGGGTCGGTGGAGAGCCGAGAAAACCGCTAAGAGTATCCCTCAGTCAAAAAGCAAATTAACAACTAAAATGAAGATTGTTTACTTAAAAAAATAAATTGTAATATTTTAAGAAAATATTTATATGTATGTACAAGAAAATGTATATTTTTCACTCCAAGAATTCTATCATTTTAAATACGTTGATACAGCTGGAGTTACATATTTTCATACGTAGTGATTTGGTGATCCAGAGGCATCTCTGCAGCTTGTCCCTCTGTTTTGAGATTTATTTGTGAGTCTTTGGATCACGGCCATTCATGAGCTTATGTGGTACTCAGAGGCAGTTCATGGCCATGGCTCGCAGGAGTAGACCTCCTTATTCACCCACCTAAGATTGCTGCCTGAAGTAATACACTTTTGTTCATCGTTTTCTTCTTCCCAGATTACATCAGAATTCCATCAGAAACTTATTTCCATAAGATTCTTCACATTAATTGATTACATTGAATATTTCAACACCAATACCACCCCCTTTATTACATCTCACCACCATCATTTTGAATTTTCCCACCACCATAAAAACCTGTTTGCCAGGGGTAGATGCTAGATAATTTATTTTCTACTGCTTATTCACAATATCATGAGAGGCTGCACGGCTGCTTAAGCGTCTGAGTGCTTCTAAAATTCTAAAATTGTAAATGGTTGGGGTTCAGAGACATCTCTGTAGGGAGCGATCCATTATGAGATTCATTTGGGATTCTCTGGATCAAGGCCATTGATGCACTGAGGTAGAGCCCAGATCATGGGCATGACAGCCAGAACCCAAACCCAAAGAGGAGACAGGAAGAGACACCATTCTCTGCTGCCGCCACATGGCATTGAGTCTGAGTCCCTGAACTCACCTATCTGGGTTTTGCTTCTGGAAGCTCGTGGCCACCAGGGTTGCATCTGGAGTGGGTGGTGAGGACACACCTGCTCCATCTGAAGTGCTCTAGTGGAATTGGCTCAGAACTGGGTCCAGAGCGATCTCGGTGAACTGTTGTCTTCTAGTAATTCTTGATGCTCTAGTAATTCTAAAGTTTAGAATGCGATTATACAGCAGATTCACTCTTGGGTGAGGCTGATGTCGATCTCTTCTGGTAGTTTTATTTCTGAGTGTCTGGATCGTGACTGTTGATCAGATTATGTGGCACCAGGGGGCAGTGTCTGAGTTTACTGCCAAGCTACTGGTAAATTTGGGAGACTGGGGGAAGATGCCCATTCCTGCTCACAGGGGAGCTTGGAAATTTCAGTCACAGGTCCCACATACCTGTGTTTTTCTAATGATTCCCTCATGGGTGAAGCTCATCCGAATTTATGGAGAGTTGCCATGAGCAAGGCATCAATCAGGTTTTGGAGGTTTTTGGCTACTGGGCCTCTTAGGGGCAGGCAGGGAACCTCCAACAACCTCCCCCCAAAGTTGCCCCAGTGAAGACAGCCTGGTGCAAGCTGTGGATATTTGTTACATTTCTATAACAAACAGCTTTATCAAAGGTCAAACTCTCCATTTAGCTCACTTAGACATCTGTGAACTCCAAGGGGAGAGTAAGCACGTATTTCCAGCAAACCCACTCCCTCCCCCATCTGTCATTTTACCATTGAAAAAAGTTAACCCCTGTTGGATATGGAGCTTTCCACAGTCACAGTTTCCCTTGCATAGGTTACCAAGCAAAATCACCGAGGCTCACAACTGAAAAGAAACTTCAGAGTGTGTTTGAGATGCCTCAGGAAGCATCTAGATATCAAATATGAGAATCCACAATTTCTAGAGAAAATAGATTACAATTAATGGTGTTAACTTTCTGTCCAAGTCCAGAGCAGCACTTCAGAAAATTCAAATTCTCAGGGAGTGACCCAGGGAAAGGACCCAGTCTCTGGAATTAAGGCAGAAAACTCTGATTCCTCCTGTTCTTTGGCACAATTTCTCATTCATGAACTAATAAGGTGTGGCTGGACAAATGACTCAAATAATTCTATGCATATACAAAAAGTCCTTGTTAACAATTGTGACTGGGAAGTATCAGTAGCGTGGGCTGAAAATGCTCTGTCCAGAAGAGAATGTGAGGTATTAAAGTAGGAATACCTAGACATCCCATGAGCCTTAATTATAAAAATAATGACAGGGAAGGAAATGAATTGAGCGGGGAATTATGAACCAAGTGGGAGGTAACAGGGGCAGGGGTATTCTGATGGTGGGATGTATGTATATGGCTAAAACACTGAAACTACCATTTTTTGAGCATGAGACCCAAACTAAAACAACCACACTTGAATATGTGTCTATGGAGGGGCCGGAGCTATAGTATGGTGAGTAGTGCATTTTCTTGCACTGCAGTCAACCCCTGTTTGATCTCTGGCACCACATATGGTGGCCCGAATTTGCCAGGAGTCATTCGTGATTGAAGAGCCCTGAGCGCCTCTGTGTGTGGCTCAAAAATTTATGAGTCTGGTCAAGGAGCAGGCTGGTGTGTGGGAGTGAACCTGGAACACTGGTGAATGGACGCTGATACCAGTGGTGAGATTGGTGTTGGAACACTGAATGCTAGAACTCCATGATGAGCAAGTTTTAAATCATGGTGCTTGATAAAACAATAAAATAAAATACATCACCTCATCTCAGCTGATACTAGCCTGCTACTTGCTCCTTTGCCTTCTCAAATAAATGCTGACTTTAATTATTTCATGCTTATGATGAAATCCTTCGTGAGGAGCACAAGAATCAAGGAAGATCCCTCATATTTTATCAGCTGATGAGAGAGAATCAGTTTTAGTGGCAACAGGCATCAGTGGGCAAAATAAGCCCACACCTCCTCCTCCACACACTGCTGTCCATTGCCCTGCCTCACTCTGACACACACCTCCCTAAGTGAGCAGGCCCACTGATGTGTTGTGACCCGTCCTGAACAACAGAAGCACCAAAAGCAAGTCCTCCTGTGTCTCCCAGAGTGTATTGCTGAACTGAAAGCTGGAGTACAGCTGAAGAGGGCTGCCCTTAGGGAGATCTCCAGGAAGTCTGGTGCAAAACTGTTTGATCTCCTTTGCTAATAATCCTGCACATTTGGCCATCAGGTTTGATGGCGTTTCATTCCAATCTTCACTAACGCGCTCCAATATTCCTGTATCATTCACTCACTTCATCACTTGACTTTCCGTTAATCGTTGATTTGCTTGAGCTGGCGCCAGTAACGTCTCCATTTGTTCTGGTCACGTGCTAGTGTAGCCCAATGGTGTCTTAGGAACACGAAGAGCCTGAAACCGATCATTCATGATATTGATGAAGAAGTCTGACCATCTGGTAGGTGGGCGGCCACGCGGTCTTTGAGCTCCCGTGGAACCCAGTCGGTAACGGCTCTAGTCCAGTGGTCGTCTCTGAATCTCATTATGTGACCAGCCCATCTGATTTTGGGTGCCTTGGCAAAGAAGACAGAATCCTTGATTCTTGATAGTTGACAGAGGTAGGGACTCAGGATTCTTTCTCTCATTTGAGTGAAATGTGATACTCCAAGCATAGCTCTTTCAATTCCTCTTTGGGAGACCAGAATAGCATTCTCATCCTGTTTGCATAAGGCCCAGGTTTCTAAGCTTATGTTAATGCAGGAAGAACAGTGGAATCAAAGAGATTTGCCTGGAGCAAGAGGGTCTTTGTCCTCTTAGCTATTTCTTTGATGCTCTTGAAGGCATTCCAAGCTGCTCTCTTCCTCCTGAGCAACTTAGGTGTCAGGTCATTTATCATGTTGATTTCTCTACCTAGCTAAACATAAGTGTTGCATTTGGAGATGGTCCTTTCCTTGAGAGGGAATGGAGAGTCAGGAACAAGGCTGTTTCTCATAAACATTGTCTTCATAAGATTCAGCTGGAGTCCGACCGTTCCACACTCATGGTCAAAGTTGGCCAGCATTTGTTCCGCTTGGCTAATGTTTGGTGTTATTAGAACAATGACATCAGCAAAGCGGAGGTGGTATAGTTGCCGACAATCTATCTTTACTCCCATTCCTTCCCATTCCAGTCGTCGCATGATGTTCTCGAGGGTGGCACTGAAGACTTTCGGTGAAATGGTATCACTCTGCCGCACCCCTCTCTTGACATCAATGATTACGTTTTTGTACAAAGGTGAGATCCTGGTAGTGAATCCGTAATACAGCTCACAGAGGATCCTGATGTATTGAGTTTGAATGCCCTGATTGGCTAGGGCTTCAATGACTGCTTCTGTTTCAACAGAATGGAAGGCCTTCTTTAAATCAATGAACGTTAGACAGAGCAGCATCTTGAACTCCCGAGAAACCACAATGAGCTTGGTTATCGTGTGGATATGGTCGATGGTGCTAAATCCTTTGCGGAACCAGGCTTGCTCACATGGTTGTCCTTCATCTAGTGTTCTGCCAATCCTATTCAGGATGACTCGAGTGAACAGCTTGTAGATGACAGACAATGGGCAGATCGGGCGATAGTTGCCTATGTCATGGATGTCTCCCTTCTTGTACAGTAGTATGGTCCTGCTGGTTTTCTATTGGGATGGAACCTTGCATTCAGACAGGTAGCTTGTGAAGAGCCGAGCCAGCGTATTGATGAGTACTGATGGCAGGTTCTCCAGGTGTTCAGGTCTGACCTTTCTGGGCCAGTTTCACTCACTACACATCTAATAAAGTACGATTATACAAGATTTTATACAGAATTCACAGAAACCCAAACCAAACCTTATAATTTAATAAGGAATGAAGCTGAGAAGACATTTCTCAAAAGACCACATTTAGAGGATCACTAAGTATACAAAAATGTAGTCACCGTCACTGAGGAAAATGCATATAAAAACCATGAAAAAATAACTCTCTCACACCAGTGAGAATGGACTGTGTGAAAAAGACCAGCTCTGGGGGGTTTGTGGTGTAAAAGGAATCCTCATCTACTGTTTGTGGGATTGTATCTGGTCATCCTCTGTGGAAAACGGAATAGAGATTTCTCAAAAAGTAAGACAGAGCTTCTATCTGTCAGCAATTCCTCTTGGCATCTACCTCAAAGTATAAAATATTAGTTCAAAAAGATATCTATACACTTGGATTCATTGCAGCACCACTCATCATTGCCAGGGACTGGAAAACAACCTAAGTGCCTAAAAAGAGAAGAGGTTTAGGAAACTGTTCTCTCCACACTATGGAAAAATAGTCAGTTATAGTGGAGTACTTATACCACTTGGTATGCTGCTCTGAATAGCCGCTGTCACTTCCCCTATAGAGAGTACTGCTTGGGTGAGGGAACCAGTAATGGGAATTTCTGAGGACCTCTTTGATTTAAGAAGACAACAGACAAATCTGTAATATCTTCTCCTAGACTTTTTACACCTTCTACTGTCATCCGTAATAGTTTTCTTTTTCAAAAGTCCGTTACCGGTCCTGAGAAAACTGATCAGCTACATGCATAAATAAATAAATACACAAACTCGCCCTCTTTTTAACATCATGCACAAATGTCAAATCAATATGGATTTAAAGTCCGTAATATCTGACCTGAATTCGTAAGGTGACTGAAATTAAAGGTATCTTACAGGATGAAACTCCACTGACCAAGAAAGTGGAATCAAAGATAAAAAAAAGGGACTAAATTAAATTAACAACCTAGGCACCTTAAAAGGAAACAATGACCAGGAAACAAAGGCAGTCCACAGAATGCAGAAAATTATTTACCTAATACCTATCTGGTAAGGGGTTAATACCAAAGATATAAATGGAACTGGTAGAACTTGACAAGAAGAAAATCTAATCCAATCACAAACTGGGGAGAAGAGATGAAAAGAAACTTCTCCAAAGAAGGAATGGGAATGTCCAAAAGGAACATGAAGGAAATGTTCTACACCACTTTTCATCAGGGTGATGCAAATCAGAACAACCACGAGATATCATCTCATGCCATAGAGACTGGCACACATCAAAAAGAACAAAAACAACCAGTGCTGGCATGGATACGGGGTGAAAGGGAACTTTCATTCATTGCTGGTGGGAAAGTCCAGCCTTTTCAGGAAACCAATACTGGCTTTCCTCAAAAACCTAGAAATTGTGCTTCCATATGACCCAGGAGCCCACTCCTGGAAATATACTCTAAAGGCCCAGAACTCACAGTGCAAAAACCCATCAGCACTCTGATGTTCATTGCAGCACTATTCACAATACCCAGAACCCGGAAACATCCTAAGTTGCCTAGAACAAATGACTGGTACATCTACATAAAGGAACACCCTGCAGCCATTACAAAAATGAAGTCATGAAATTTGCTTATAGAAGATGTACATAGAGATTGTCATTCCGACTGGAATGAGATGTTGGGAGAGAAAGAGTTATAGAATGATCATACTCATATGTGGGATATTAAAAAAAACATAGTATGAGAAAAATACCCAAGTCCAGTAGAAATGAGGGCCAGGAGGACAGGTTTATGATAGCAATGGTAGAAGGTATGCACAAATTGTGGGAGAATGCCGTTTGGACAGAGAAGAGACACTAAGACAATGATCATTAGAAATGATCCCTCTGGAAAATATCTGAGTCTTCAAGGAGGTAAAGTGATATAAAAAAAAAACCCTTCTGGTAACAATATTCCAACCCCCACTGCCTTATTGGAGAGGGGAGGGAGAGATGGGAGGAAGAGGGAAAGGGAGAGAGAGAGAGAGAAGGGAGAGAGGAAGTCGGCCATAGAGGCCAGCTGTAGGGGAGGGGGATGTGGGATCTGAGACATTGGTTTTGGGAAATGGACACCGGTGCCTGGACGGGTGTTGAACATTGTACGACTGATACCCAATCATGAACTGCTTTGTCACTGCGTATCTAACAATGATTCCCTTCTCAAAAAAAAGTATTAAATAAGTCTGGCTACCCTCTTCACACCTTTCACATGATAGGTTGGATTGGAAGTGTTTATTAAAGGTGCCAGTGACCAGCAACAGACCATCATCCCAAAGAATTCTCTGCTTGAGGACATTCAGGGATGAGTTTATAAAAGCAAAAAAAAGTCACATCTTAGAAAATGATGGACACAACGGGGCTATATGTGTCGTGATCAGCAAAGCAAGTTTTAGAAGCAAAATTAGCTAGTTAATGGTCCGGCTGCTTCCAGTCACAAAGAACCTTCGTGGTTATGGGAAACGGTCACAGTTGAGGTCATGGTTCCAGGAGTTGAACAGTTCATTTGTGGGCTGTGAATAGGTTACACCTGACCCTTGGAACAGTGTAGGGAGTTTCCTCTTTGCTGACGAGCTAGAATGGAAGGAGAGTCGGAGTCCCTTATGTCAGGAGCCCAAAGCTCGAGACTTACCAAAATTGGAGCTGGAATGACAATGCAGCGGTCCCTAGTGCATAGGACATTGCCTATGGTCCCCCAATACATGATGCCCGGGCATCATGGTGGGAGCAGGCCCTGGGCACCACAAGGCATGGCCTGTACCCACCCACCAACACCCCTTAAAAGAGTTGTCATGAACAGATACTTAATTTAGGAAAGCTCGTTGACTCACTTGTTGAGATGATGGTGTGACTTTTATCTTTTATCTTCTGTATGTGGCCCATCACCCATCACATGGATCTACCGGTGTACAACCATGCTTCCTTCTCTGCGCATCCACCCTGCTGTCAACGATTCTTGCATCTCTGCAATCACTCCACTTAATCATCATGTGGGATCCTTTTAGCAGAGTATTTAATTTCACTTGCGAATATTCTGTTGAAGATTTTTGCCTCAAGGTTTTGCAACAACATGACTTCCTATCATTTCTTGAGAAGTCTTCCTGAGTGTGCCTGAGGTGCTTGAGGGGAGGGTCTTGTGCCGTTATGGTCCTTGTTTCACTCCAACAATCTGCATCCTGTACATTCTGTGTACAGATGCATAGGCCACAACACTAAACAAAGCATTCACCATGGAGGACTTTTCATTTTACACTTTAGTGATACTATTCTCCCAGTCTACACTAAGGAGGGAGGAAAGAGCCCAAGCTTGGTAGGGGACTGTGATAACACATACCTTAGAACATTAGAAGGTGTATTTACAGAAATGGCCACGAGAGGGCATCACAGGCACAGAATGAGAAATTATGCCAGCTTCTAATCTCTCCAGTGAATACAAAAATGTTAGGACAAATATTTATAGTCGCCCAATATTATTTGCAGTGTTCACTTGACTGGGCCAAGTAATGTCTCCATTGTGAAACTTGGTACTGTGTTTGGCATTTCGAATAAGTCATGGGTGCTTGCCAGGGTTTGCTGTGCCAGTGGAGGAATTGAACTTGGGTTGGCCAGGTTAGCCGCATGCAAACTAAACACCCTATCACCTGTGCTATCGCTCCAGCCCATGGGGGAATTCCTGGAGCAACAAGTCCGCCTATCAAAAGATGTCATGGTCACGGTCCTCCCATTGTTCATCAATTTGCTTGAGTGGGCCCAGTAAGGTCTCCATCATGAGACTTGTTGTTACTGTGTTTGGCATATCGAGTACATCAGAGGCAGCTTGCCAGGCTCTGCCCTGCGGGCGAGATATTCTCAGTAGCTTGCCAGGCTCTCCAAGAGGGGTGGAGGAATCAAACTCGGGTCGGTCATGTTGGCTGCCTGCAAGGCACACGCCCTACCGCTGTGCTATCGCTACAGCCCCGTCCAAAGATGAGTATATAAATAAAGTGGTACATTTATATGATTTCAAATGCTGAAGTGTCCTTTGCAATAAAAAGGATCACATGAAATGAAATAATTTTGAAGGAAAGAGAAAAATATTGGATTATTTCACTTATATGTGTACTTTAAGGGTATAAAATAGATAAGGAAAAACACATTTGAAACACAAACCTGTGAACACTGATCACAGAACTAAGACTACCGAGAGCAGGTGGGCAATAGGAGAAAAGGCAAGGTGGAAGGTTTTATTAGTGAAACAACAAAAGATAAGGACTCAGGGGAAAATAATAAAAAGAGTTTCTGCGAAAGATTCCTAGGCTAGCTGGCCTTGCTTCTCAGGTTTCTGCCCCTATTCTTGTGGGCACATCTAACACGAAATTTTTGCCCCCTTGGGTCCCAGCAGCTGAGTCAAAATCAGTGCTGACTCCCTGCCCCTCACCCCAGGGGCTTCTGTGTGGGTGAGGAACAGGGCAGGGGCAGCTGGGAGACAGAAGGCTCCTTGGTCCCACAAATCAGAAATATAGAGTTGGTGCTGCCGTCACCACCTATGGTTCGTCACCAAACCTCTGTCACTGTGTGTGCTGACCCATCACAGACAGTCGCTGAGAACCTGCACACAAACAACACCCGAGCAGATACACACAACACTGCTCTCTTCTTAAGCTCAAGAGGGTGCCCTCTGGGGGTCTATGGGACACACTGGGAGGGGCCCTGCTCTGGGGGTTGGGACAGCAGCTGACCTGGAGGCCCCAGTCCCCAGCCTCCTCCAAATGTGTCAACCCTGTGATGGTTTCTTGATTTTCTGTACACTATGGAGCTGTGATTCCCGGGGCCTGCTGGGCCTGGGAGGATTGGCTAGTGCTTAGAAACAGGAAACAGGAGCCTTGGATAGACAAACCAACCAATCGAGTCTGTCCCCTCCTTTTGCACATTCCTGCTTTCTGGAATATTCTTCTCTGCTTTATATCACCTGCAGCACAGGTCCCCACACCGGGGGGTGCCTCTGTGTCATGGAGCCTGCTGAAACTGTTCAGCCTGGACCATCCTAAGTCTGTTTCTGCTGCCTCAAATCTCTCTCCCAGCAATCACAGAGAGTCCCTGTCTACACCATCCCTGCACACTCCTGCCCCCTGCCAGACGCCCGGGGCTCCAAGTGTACTGGCATACTCCCTCCCTGTTAAACTGCTACTAACGCTGACAGCTGTCTCCTGATCTGTTCATCTCACCATACCTGAAAATTAAAATCCTGGATGCATTCGTGCGTATATGTATGTGTGTGTGTGTGTGTGTGTGTGTTTCTGTGTGTTGGACCACTGAAGCACACGCACATCTGGTTCTAAGCAAGATTCATTTGAGAATAGACAGTCACGGGATCCGTGGGGCTGCGGCTGGGGGAGTTTGAGCGGGATCTAGTCTGCAGCGGGCAGGGACAGTCTCCAGGGCTTCAGGAGAATAGGGAGAGGAAGGGAAAGGAGAGCGAGCTTCCTCTCCCATCCTTCATTGAGGTGGTGCTGGCTCCTAGCCTCAGGACAAGAGCCCTCAGATGGCACTTGGGGAACTGCAGTGATGCGGTCAGAAGTTTGCTCCTCTGGTGTACTCAGAACCCAAGACTCAGAGAAAACCAGAGCAGGGGAAAGGCTCATCAGGTCGAGCACATATTTCATCTGCAGAGACCCCTGGCATTGATGGCCCACTGAACACTGCCAGGGATAGCCCTGAGGGTTGCCATGAACCAGACCCACACAGCTGGACCAAATCTCACTGAAGTGCTCCCTGACCTCTGGAGCCCACTAGGAAAATGAGGATCCTTTACCACCCTCACCGAAGCTTCAGGAACAAGTCTCAGAATATAAAAAGGGAGCAGTGATACTAAGATAAAGAGGTGAGAATGCCCAACACCCCTTGACTACATCCGTAGCCAGGAAAATTGCCACCTTGACAGGGGCAGACTTTGTTTTGGGTGCTGACATGGAAGTCAAGGTCTCACACATGAAAGACACATACTCTGCTCTGAGTGTCATCTGGCCCTTTCACACACCATGACATGCTCAGGGATCCTTCAAAACTCCTGGGATAAAGATGAAATCAGGGGCTGGAACTATAACACAGCAGGTAGGGCATTTTCCTCGAGCACGGCCAGGAGTAATTCCTGAGTGCAGGAATAGCCCCTGTCTGTCATCAGGTGTGACCCAGAAAAGAAAAAAAAGATGAAATCAGTATATTGCTCTTCGTGAAGACCACCCAGAGGCATAAACCAGGTTATTCATGCAAGGTTACTCATAATATCCCTAAAATGGAAATACCCTTGTTTTCCAGCATAAAAACCAGCAAACAAAATAACACACAAACTCAATCTGTCGTCACCCATGCAATGGAATACTCCTTGGCAACAAAATCAATGAATCATAATAGCCCAAGCTGGGGAAGGAACCTCTCCCTTCAGGCCTGTTGTGTGTGTGGTTGTGACCGTGGAGGTGAGAGGAGTCAAGCATGCATAGAGAATACAGTGCAGGGTCCACCTTTCACCCAGATCAGAGGAGAGCCACAGAAAACATGGATGTGGTGAGCTGTCCAGCAAGTGCTACCACCCCTCAGGAGGGGAGAGGCCATGTTTAGTCAACAAGGAGGCCACCACGCATCTACCAGGCCAGCAGCCAATGTGCTGATGTGGCTATGAGGGGGCCCGGCTCCTCCTGCAGGAGGAGCTTCTCAGGGTGCTGAGGCCTCTGCCCTTGGGGCTGCAGAGATAGTACAGTGGATAAGACCCTTGTCTTCAAGGATGCCCACCACAGCTGGTCCCCAGTGTATCATAAAGTTCTGGGGGCACAGTGGGAGTGACCCCTGGGGCATGGCATAAGCTCAGAGTGCCACAGGGTGTGGTCGAAAAGAAAGAAAATAACAAGCAAAATGAAATAATGGACCTGGGGCTGGAGAGATAGCACAGTGGGTAGGGCCTTGCACGCGGCTAACCCAAGTTCGATTCCCAGCATCCCATATGGTCCCCTGTGCATTGCCAGGACTAATTCCTGTGTGTAGAGCAAGGAGTAACCCCTGTGCATCGCCAGGTGTGACCCAAAAAGAAAAAAAAAGAAAAGAAATCCTGGACCAGAAATGGATACTTTTTCTGTGGTCGTTTGGAACACAGAGAAAAATCCTCAAGGGTTTGGTAAAAATTCTTTGACACCAACTCAAATACTTCTATCGTCCCCCAAAGAAGAGTTTTACTCTGAATGGACTCAACTGCAATTTTGATGGGACTCTAAGGAATTCTTTGGCGAACTGCTAGTTTATTTCCTTCAAAAGTGAGGTAGAGTCAAAAGTTTAAATTCAAGAGATAGTACAGGGCTAAGGTGCTGACCTTCCATCCACCTGAGCCAGGTTTTATCAGCTGCATTGCATGTGCTCCCTAAACCCTACCATGAATGATCCTTCAGCACAGATTCAGGAGGTCTGAACAATGCCTGGTATGACATAATGTATGAGAGACAGAGGAGAGAGAGAGAGAGAGAGAGAGAGAGAGAGAGAGAGAGAGAGTGATCAAGTGATTATGCCAAGAGAGCTTACTAGGTGGACCGCATGCTTTGCATGCAGAGAGGGCAGGTTCTTTGGGATGACCACCCTAAGAACGAAGAAATGTCAAGGGAAGGCACATTCTGCTCTTTAATCACCATATACGGCATGTGTATATTTTTCCTTCCTTATGGTGTGCTCTCCTTGACTTCTCTCTCTGTCTCTGTCTCTGTCTCTGTCTCTGTCTCTCTCTTTCTCTTTCTCTCTTTCTCCTCCCGTAAGAATTGTTGTAATCATCTTCTTAACTATGGATTGTATTTGGGCACAAACTTCTAAGGGTCACAGACAGTAGCATTAGTCAGTGAAATGTTGATAGTATGGAAATCCAGTATTGAGGATTCTCCTTCAGACTTCCCTCATTTTGAATTTTCTCAATTTTCTTTTCTATAAAACGCAGCTCCCAGATGAGAACAGCCCAGAGTCTCCGTGCCCCCGCACCTGGCTGTCCTCGCTGGGGCCCCTTGGAGGAGAACGGGTTGAGTTTCTCCCCGCTCCGACCAGGGCTCCAGCAGCCGAAGACCTCCAGAACCAGCCACCACCATGCTGAGACCACTCTCCACACGCATGAAGGTACAAGCAGAGGAACAAAGGTATGCGGGTCCCGGGGCTGAGATCTCCAAGTCTGCTCAGATCAGGGCTGAGCATCCTCCACCCAGATCCTCAAAATTCCAGTAGGCAGGGGTCAAACCCACCAACTGCCCCCCTGGCGCAGTGTAATCCCATCAAGGGCCAAGACTCAGAGACTATAAAACCCAGCTCCTGGAACCGCGCGGCTGCATTCCTGGCCGCGGGACATCTTATTACCTTATTCCTACTTTGAACAAACTGGCAGGCTACCAAACGTAACCTGCCTACATGGCAGAGTCTGGCAAACTCCCCGTGGTATACCCAATATGCCAAATACCAGTAACAATGATGGGTCTCATTCTCCTAACCCTGAAAGAGCCTTGAATATGGCACTTTTTTAAAAAAATCCCAGGGCTAGGAGGAGGAGACATTACTGGGGCCTGTTCGAGGCAATCAACGAACAATGGAATGGTCGTGGTCGTGATCATGTCTTCTCTGTACACCGGATGGGACCCCTGTGATGGTCATGGTTGGATTCTCAGGACCATGGACAGTGCCTAGCTCAGAGGCTTAGTAAATATATGATAAACAGTTGTCATAAAGTTAGGTGCACTTCAATACCTGTTAGCACAGCTCTCTCTCTCTCTCTCTCTCTCTCTCTCTCTCTCTCTCAAATTGAATCAACCATGAGATAGTTACAAAGCTTTCCTGTTTGAGTTTTGGTCGTATAATGATAAAACATCCACCCCTTCACCAGTGCACCAATATCCCCAGTAACTCCCCCTCCCATGCGAACCCTTCCCTTGCCTGTGTGGCAGACAATTTCTGCAATACTCTCTCTCTCTCTCTCTACTTTGATGGCATTCAATATTTTGACAGCAGTCCTAGCATTATTATTTGGAAATTTCCTGCCACCATCCGAGCCAGCCAAAAAGGCAATGCCAAACAATTTATTTTGTATTGCTTGTGTGAATAGCCACTCTCACTCTCAGCGTTCCTGGAATTCTAAAAGTTTAGATAATTTTGTCTGGAGGGACTCTGCAGGAAACTGCTCAGTTTTTGAGTTTTTTTTTGTCACTAAGCCCAGTTTAAAACCAGAAAGTACTAAAGCGCTGCGAAACAATGCAGAAATAAAGGATCTAGGAAGCACACGGTGAACCAGGGTTCAGTCTTGGCACCACTTATGGTCCCAGGGGTTGTCGATTAGCACAGAACCAAGAATAACGCATGAGGACAGCAAGGTAAGGCATACAATATTTTAAAATTAATGAAAAGAAAATGCTTAACTTATTCCTCATAAGCCATTCAAATAATGTCTTTTGACAGAAGAGAGAAAGTGATGGATCAACACACATATAAGTAGATCAATTGTTTCCTAAGAAACATAGGAAGCACATAGAAAACATTTTCCAAAAGAACGAACAAAAGAGAAAGAGTACTGTGTAACAAGTGCGGATTTAGAGAAAGGACCTAGACAAACTTGCACAAAGAGGCGGGGGCCAAGCCAGACAGCATCCCCGCAGTTCTGGCTTGTGCTCACACGCCCTCAGACCTGGAAGTCAGGGGCTGTGCAGGGCCCCATGAGCTTCAGTGTGGCAGTGCCTGGTGGGCCTGTGGGCACTAGAGGAGGGGGAGGGCACAGGCAGCATCCTTTTTCTTTTTAAAACTTATTTATTTATTTTCCCCTTAGACATTACATGAACACTGTGCTTTACAAAGTCATTCATGATGATCTGTCACAGGCATTCAATATTCCAACACCAACACCACAATCATCACACCTTCTCAATTTTCCCAACAACTCCTTTAACTTGCCCCCCCATAGGCCCACAATAATTTAATATTGCTTGTTAGTGAACTTTTACTACCAGAATGATCCAAAGATGTTTCCAGAGAAGAAAGTGAAGATTGCATTTCACCATGGAGCCATTAAGTCCTTGTCTAAGAGACCAGTAGGCTGACATTACAGGTCAACCCTCCTTGTTTATAGAAACTTCTGTCCCACCACAAGGCCCTTCATTCCCCCTGCTCAGTTTTCTCACGTCCCACACACCCCTGGAAGTGTGCCCTTTCTCTCAGCTGATCTCACCCCTGTGAGAGATCTCACCTCTACTACTGCTCAGCTAAATTCTTCTGTCCTCAAAATGATCAACCCCCAAGATGTCTGGGCACTAGATGTGGAGAGGAAAAACACTTGATAGGAGCCTTTCCTGGGGGTGTGGGCAATTTCAGGGTCAAGTTTAAAGGACATTGCACAGCGTTGGAGGCGGCAGCTCAGCTGATGCTTGGGTCCCCCTAGGTCAGGGTCCCTCCAAAACAGGTTAGGGTCCTTCCAGGTCAGGGTTCCTCCAACCAGGTAAGGGTCCCCCCAGGTCAGGGTCTCTCTAGGTCAGGGTCCCACCAAACCAGGTTTGGGTTCCTGCCTCAAACACATCATGGTCCCTTCCCCAACAAGCTCAGGTTCCCAGGAAGGTGCCAGGTGTCCCCAACCCTACATTTAGTCTTCATTTGGGTGAGACCCCCTAATCACTGGTCTCTAAATACCACGAAGGACTCTCATTCTTGCAATTATTTTTATGAGAGCTACAGGGCCTTGATTCTTTTCGGGGACCTCAACCCCATATCTGGAAGGCCAGGAAGCCTCCAGAGAGGGAGAAGCCTCCAGAGAGGGAGAGTCAGGCAGCTGTGGTTCTTGGGAACACTAAGGCCTACAGCTGCTGTCAGAGGAAACCTGGGCAGGCGGCACAAGGTTCCTCCTGTGCTCACAATCTCCAGGGCACTTTTCTCAGAGCTGAACAAACTCCTTCAGTCCCTCAACTTCAGCTCCAACACAACAGACAGACATCACAGTAGGATTCTAAATGATTTAATGGGTAAGAATACAGGAATGATGGGACGGAGGGTCTGCATTCGTGCCTCCGAGGGCCCTGGGGAGAGTGGGAAGGATTTGGTGCCCAGCAGGTGGTATCTGGGTGGGACACGGGATGCCTGTGAGACAAGGTGATGAGGGACCAGTTGGTTCCCAGGGGGAGTTGTCCTAGGAATCATTTACTTTTGGCCTGTTTTCACATGTCGTTCTGGACACAGAGGCAGGGCACACAGCACCTCAGGGCTCTCACGAAGTGGCCCACTCTGGGCGCCTGTCTCCTTTGAAATAAGCGCCGGGGGCTCCTGATCTTCCAACGGAAATTTAAGAATAGGCCGGGGCAGCCAGACTGAGTGTGTTGAGTGTCAACTGCTTGGGGAGACTGGCTGAGGGCATATGGCTCTGGATGCTGCTGCCCATAGAGAGTTCTGGCCTCTGGGTCGCAGGTAGGGAGGACGGTACCAACGGGAGGGGCAGTGGTCTGGGAGTCCTCTGCAGCCATGGCCAGGGACATGCCCTGCTCCCTGCACCTCCCCTGCCGCCTCTGCCCCTGTGAGACACTGGGCTCCTTCTCTGTGTCCACGCTAGCAATGTGGGGGGCCAACCTTCGTCTCCTGGAAGGTTCTGGGGGATAATTTACCCCCCTGCGATGTGGAGGACCAGAGGCACACACAGGGAAGGGACAGAGATCTGTGATGTGGCCAAGGGTCTCAGAGGGATGGAGGGGTTGGGGCCCAGACAATAGTTTTGGGATACTTCAGGAGGTTTCTCTTTCTCTGCACTCCCTAAAGAGCTGAGAGAGGAGGGATGAGTAGAAGGAGGGGGGCCGAGAGGAGGTGGTGGAGCAGGAGTACAGAGGGACTTCTGCCAGGCTCTTGTGGTGGGCCGGGGTGATGGAGTGGGGAAGGGGACTGCAGGTCTCAGAGTGGGGTGAGGGCCAGACCCGGGATCCTGGAGCGAGTGGAGAGGACAGTGCAGGGCAGGGGAACACATGCTGGCTTTCCTGGATGGGCTGCAGAGGCTACGGGACCTGGACGGGCCATCGAGATGGTGGATGGCAGGAGAGAGCCAGAGGGAGCAGCCTGGTCGGGAGCTGCTGGAGGAGCCGGGATGGCCTTGTCCCTGCAGACCCTGCAGGAAGGGCTGATGCACCGCAGGTGCTCCCAATGTGGGTCCTCGCGGTATGCCTCCATGGGGCTGCTGAAGGCAGGGAAGAGAGGGCCGTGGAGAAAGCAGAGTGAGGACCAGAAGCCAGTCACCTGGGAGAGGCTCTGAAGGCTGTCCCTTACCTGTTATCACCCCCAGGGCTTCCTGTCCTCTCTACACCCTCCCCCAAGGCCTTCCTCTCATCCCCTTTCCTCTTGCTCCCCTCCCCAGGCAGTCCTGGGCTGCCATTCTGATGCTGAGTCTGGAAGCAGGGTGCACAGAACCGTTTGCAAATTCCGGATAGATTGCATTTGCTGCAGCTCAGCCAGGCTGAAGTGGTACCTCGCACCTAGGAACCAGGGAGAGTGGCTTCTATTAGTGAAGGTCTCACAGTGGCATGGACATAGGGCCGTGCAGGGCACCCAGGCATGCTCTTCTCTGCGAGCCTCAGCAGTCCACGAGGAGCATCAAATGGCAAAAGATGCTCAGAGGCCTGTGGCTTCTGTCAGAGCCTTTCAGAGCCATGGTCTCTGGGGAGGCTCCGAGCTCAGCAGGAGGGAGGGAAGGAGGGAAGGGTCACTCTGGGTGAGCTCAGATGGTAAAGGCAGAGACTCACCTCTCAAGATCGCGCCCTCCTGCTTTTCCTAGCTCTCTTTCGCTTCTGAGGAGAGAAAGAATCAGTGATCATTTGGGATCCACTTTTGTACTCCCCTCTCTGACGCTCTTCCCAGTCTCTCTGACGCTCTTTGAAGACATGACCCGTCGGAGTCCCACAGGAACAGAGAGGTGATTTTCTTCCTCGAATTCATCCTAAAATGTCAGGAAATGCTTTGGTTTTGGTTTTGATTTTGTGTTTCCAGTTTTCTCCTTGGCACGACACAAGGATTTCATGTTGATATCTAGCCCCTGTTTAGGGACGCCAGGCAAGGATGTGCTTCCTGTGCTCCTTCGCACAGGACCCCAAGTTTTGGGGCAGGGCCCCCCCACTCCACTCTCCTGAAGGGCTGACGGGTGGATGGGTTGATGTCTCCCTCCCACCCAGGGAAGTCGTGGTGGGACTTTTCTGTCCGAAGGGACTTTAAAGTCCCAATGGAAGCTCGCTCTACTATGATGGCACTAGTTGGGATTTTAGTGATGGGAACCTGTCACCCCACCCCAACGTCTATGAAGTTCAGGCAATTCTCTGTTCAAAGAATCCCTTCCCACCCAGTTTGTCCTTGGTAACTAGGCCCTACTTTCTCCTAGATGACCCATCTGCTGATGCTCTAAACCAAACAAATTCATGTTTCAAATTCATGTGTGTGAGAAGTAATAGAAATCACCACCACCCACCGAATGGCTCAAGCACTGGCCCTAGCTCCTTCCTTTTGGTCAACTTTTTTCTTACAGAAGGCCACGAAGGATGCTGTTGCCAGGCAAACAATGAAAAGGAAGAGCACCCCTAACACCCCCAGGAAAAGAGGGGTGGGATTGCTACTGATCAGCTTTGAGCCTAAGCCCCATAGAGTCTCAGTCCGGGGTGTCATCACAACCATCAGAGTCCATATACCGAACTCCATGATCCTGACCACAAGCTGCCTATGGCAACTGAGCTTGAGCAGGTGGCTCTGCCTTATATAGGGCCGCCTGCATCACAAAGGGGGAAGAGTCCATTAGGGTTCCAGAGGGGTGTGAAGTCCTGTGTCCACCGTCTCCCCCCACCCCACTTGGCCTTCCCTTCCTGGGCCCTTTCTTTGGCCCCTCTGCTCTAACTGCCTTCCTACTTTCCACCCCACACCCCGCCCCTGCCTTCATCCTGCCCTGTGCTTTATCCCCAGGAAGGGTCCTGCTTGTTCTCTCTGGAACCCTACTCTTCCCTGGGTCCTCTTGACTCTCTGGGAACAACCTTGACTTTGCTCTTTCAAACGCATTTCTTGTCTGAAATCCTACCAGTAAAAAAAATTTTCAGGAACTAGATTCTTTGTTTTTTATTGTAAAACCAAATCTTTTTAAAAATTTTTATCAAGTTGTAAACAATATTTGATTTCATTTAATAATCGAACACCAATCCCACTAGCATTATACCCTGGCACCACCATTTTTGGGATATTTTCATCCCACACCCAACCTCTGCCCCAAAGCAGAACCAAATAATTTATTTTGTATTATTTCTCATGAATAAACCACTGATAATGCTCCAGACAACTTTCCTTAGAGGAGTGTGTTGAAGATTTTTGTATTTCACCCTGGAGCCAGCTGTTATGCTCTTCTCTAATAGATTACTGTTATGTTGTTAAGGGTTGAGCCTGGTGTGTTCATATATATATATATATATATCTGTAAAAATGTACTTCCCTCTAAGATTCGTTGCCTTTTTCTTTAAACCTTGTGGTGTGCTACTCTTAGAGTATGAGTAGTTTGAGGTATGGTAATGTCCAGGAATAGGCTCACTCATGGATGGCTTCGGCCCGAGAGTGTGCAGAGCAGACATGAGCATGGTAGCAGTTGAGTTCTTGAGGCTTTGGGTTTCGAGGTTGGGTACCTTGGTTTGGTGAGGGGCCTCTCCTGCCCCCTTCAGTCTTCCTTGACAGAAACAGCCTGCTTCGAGATTTCAGTGGCCCACCTATGGCAAGTCGGGTGTTTTTGTTGTTGTTGTTTTGCTTTTGGGGTCACACCCGCAATGCACAGGGGTTATTCCTGGCTTTGCAGTCAGGAATTACTCCTGGCGGTGTTTGGGAGAAAGTATGAGATGCTGGGAATCGAACCCGGGCCAGCTTTGTGCAACGCAAACGCCCTACCCGCTGTGGCAAGTTGTTTTATACTCTTTTTCAAGAGAAAAGGACAATGAGTCTCTAAATCACAGTTGTTTAGATTATCACCACCGTAAATGTTGGATTTGACACTCAGGGTTGAATGTTACTTCACATTCTTGCTTCCTAGGGAATGCTTTCTGACCGACACTTAAAGGTCTCCTAAATATAGGTGTGTGAATGGGAAAGAGCATCTTAGATTTTGGTCTTAGTCCACCTTCAAGGTGAGTGCTAAGTCAATTAAATGGTCAAGACATCTTTTAGTGTTTTCAAATTGAACAGGAAAAGAAGTTTACTTATTTATTTATTTTTGCCCTCTTTTGGGGGGAGGGGTCACCCTGACCATGCTCAGGGTTGAGTCCTGACAGTGCACTCAGGGATCACTCCTCGTAGTGCTCAGGGATCATGTGGGATGCCAGACCTCGAACCTGGATTGGTTGTGTGCTAGGCAAAGGCCCTCTGCGCAGTAATTTATTTTCGGAGCCAGCATTTCCTTCTCCTTAGTCCTATTCCAAATGACTCCAGCCTGCTCTTTCAAACTCAGTGAAAATATTAACCACTGAAACTTGTCTGCAAGTACTAACTAGAACGTGAAATTATTGTAGTTGGTATACATATGTGTCTTTACATGCTTTTTTTTCACATTTGGCAATGCACCCTGGTTTCCACCTGTATTTGCACTCAGGGATTACTCCTGCGGTGCTCAGGGGACCATATGGGATGCTGGGAATCAAACCTGCGTTGGCCACGTGCTAGGCAAACACAGTACCTGGTGTACTATCGCTCCAGCCCACGTCTTGCATTCTTTTCTCCAAGCTGTGTTATCAAGCAATTTCTGAATATCAATTTTAGTTCAGGACCTTATGTGTATGTGTATGACACACATGTTTGCTTTATATCCAATGAGTTAGGAGAAGCAGGTATAAGAATCTAGTCATCTTTATGAAAGCATTCTCTTACCAAGTAAAGGATTTATACTCGAGTATGCTCTGTTTCTAGATCTCTAATAAGTTCTCCCACAGAAATAAATTCAGTCTAATCTAATACTTACTTCTTCTCTCATCAAATTCCTCAAATCCATTAGCCTGTATATTCTTTGGATCTAGATTATGGGATCAGGGCATGGCGGAACCCCCGATGCTTCACACTTCCCATTGGTTGGGGTTGACTTACTCATCACAGCAAATTAGGGCGCAGGGTTTGATGGGTATGGTATTGGTGTGATGTGTTCGTGAAAATGATAATCAACTCTATTGTACATCTTGTACCTCAGTAAACATGCTGAAAAAAAAAGAGAGAATGAAGAGCAATATACATAAATATAAAACATCAAGAAGTAACCAAAGGAGAATAAGCCAGTCAATATTTTGGTCTATATTTTGCAGGTTTTTCTAATGTTAAAAGAAACCACACACTCATATGTCACCCCGCCCCATACCTGCGTCTCTATACCACAAAGAAATACAATGGTGGAAAAATGGACAATGGCTTCAAGTTTAGATGAGATCTTCCAATCACTTTGTGAAACACCCATTCTGGGAGGAGAACCAACCAGGCATATCCCCGGGTGATATGTGAACATATATCCTCAACCTGGGTTATTCTGCTGACGACAGAAGGGATCTGACAGCCTCAGCTGCAGACTGGACATATTTATTTCCACTTTCCTTTTAAGTCTAAGCAACTGTAGTCCATAGAACAGTCCCAGCCTTACCCAAAAGTTATGTTCCTTCTTCCTATACTTTTTCTATCC
The DNA here is from genome assembly GCF_029834395.1 of Sorex fumeus. Classification (NCBI taxonomy): domain Eukaryota; kingdom Metazoa; phylum Chordata; class Mammalia; order Eulipotyphla; family Soricidae; genus Sorex; species Sorex fumeus. The sequence goes on along the minus strand of NW_026606179.1, from coordinate 4,629,911 downwards.
TGGCATGAAATACTCCATTTAAATGGGCATCTACAGCTCCTCAAATCAATTCCAGATGTTAAAAAGTTAGGGGAGGGAATGTAGCCCAATTTAATTCATTTTTAGGGGTGCAATACTCTTGGGGACTGGCCTAGGTAGCCCCTGCTTGTTTTCCCTGAGAAGGGAATGAGCAGGGAAAAATTTGGCATGTGTGAGTGCCATGCCCTGGCAGTTGACTCTGTTAAGGGAGCCTAAGGGAAGGCTGCACCTGATCCTCCTTGGCCAGGCCTGGAGCCACATTCTCATTCCTGTCCTGTTTCGCTGAGAAAGTTCAAGGAACTGCCCACATATGCAGCTGCAAAACAGAATAATAGCATAGCCCGCTCAACTTGGAACCCTTGGCTATCCCACAAAGTGTTCACTGCATATTGTAAAAGCAAATGTGCTTTGCAGTAGAGTCGTTGTATGCTTCATACAGTCCTCCCTACCCCAGTCTTTGCAGAAATCATGCCTTCTCTGGGTTACCGTTTGACTAGCCACATGTGCTGCGGCACAGTACATGTTAGGGACAGAATATACTCATAGCACAGCGGGTAGGGCGTTCGCCTTACAAGCGGCCAACATGGCCGACCCGAGTTCGATTCCTCTGCCCCTCTCAGAGAGCCCGGCAAGCTATCGAGAGTATTCGATATGCCAGACACAGTAACAAATAACCTAAGCACATGAAAAAGTCTCTGGTTCAATCCATATCACCATGTGTTCCTGCAAACACTGATGACGAAACTCCCTATCAATTACCCAAAGAAGCCTTCGAGCATCAATAAAATAACTCCTTACTCAAATTTAAAAAAATCAGGGACTAGAGAGATAATACAGTGGACAATGTGATTGCCTTGCACAGGGCAAATCCAGATTCTACACCAAGTATACCCTATGGTCTCCTGAACACTGCCAGGAGTGATTGCTGAACCAGAGCCAGGTACCAGAGCACCAAGCAGCGTATGCCCCAAGCAAAAAGTAAAATTAAAACACGCTAAGTATTTTTTAAATTAGTAATAAATATGGCAAAAAATTAACTAACCTCTATGTCTGTCAAGATTACCTTTGTTGAACTTCAAAGGAAGTCAAGTGGCAGAGAACAGGCAGAGTACTTGCAGGCCTGAGTGTGAATCCAGGAATAGCTGACTGTCAGGCACCCAGTGTATGGGCTCCAAGCCTGCCCACCCAAGCACTCCTGGATGACGAGGAGGACTTGGGTCTCGGTTTAGGGAGCAACCATCCCTATTCATCAAAATTTGAAAGCAAACTTGGGAAAAATGGGAGAGGGTCTTTTGTTTTGGAACTGAAGCTGCTGTATTTGCTGAAGAAACACTCTCTCCCTTCTCTCTCTCTCTCTCTCTCTTTCTCTCTCTGTGTGTGTGTGATTGTGTGTGTGTTTATCTGAGTATAGTGTGAACTAAAAGTTTGACTTTTAAGCATCAGTGAATTTGAGAAAAGAGAGCAACTGATATGCTCCATGGCAGCGAGAAGCTTACTTGTATTTATTTTCCTGTTCAATTTGAAAATACTAAAATATGACTTGGCCATTTAATTGATTTAGCTCTAGTGCTGGAAGTGCACTGAAACCAAAGTCTAAGACGGTCTTTCCCATTCACACACCTAATCGTAGGAGACCTTTAAGTGAGACTTGGCTTCATGTTGGCCAGAAATAATTCCCTAGGAATAAAGAAAGTGAAGTAATGTCAGAGACAACAAGTTCCTCAAATCTTGTTTGTTAGCAACTATAAGCACGGGTACTCCTTGATTTTCTGATATCCTGGTTATTTTATGAAGTTCAGTTTTGGCTTCTTCCATTCTTTCAACATCAACAGAGTCCACGACAAACACAATGCCATCTGTGCATCTGGTATATGACTTCCACAGTGGCCATAATTTCTCCTGACCACCTACATCCCAGAAGTGGAAAGTGACTGTTTTAGAATTTCCCAAAGTTACCTTAATTTTTTCAGTGTTAAATCCTTTGGTAGGTACGGTATTTACAAACTCATTGAATTGCAGCCTGTATAATACAGTTGTCTTCCCAGCACAGTCCAAACCCAGAATAACAATGTGGAAGGACTGAAATGAAGGCAAGCTGGACAGGATAGAAGTCTGGTCTGACAGTCCATTCCCCATTTCCAGCTGTAAATAAATGTTCCAAATTGAAATGCTTTCTTTTTAGCGCTTCGGAACGTCTCCTCTTAGGGGAATCCAGCTACAAGATTGCTCCCAAACTGGAGTCTGGGGCCAAATGAGAAAGCATTGGTAAGCGTTTCCACGCGGGGTGAAGCGCCCTACACGGTCCAAGGTCTCCCGGCAACTCTGGCTGGTGCAGCACTGTCCATCCTTCCCTCGTCGGGGCTCAGCGATGCTCACAGCGGCTCTGGAGTCCGCTGACAGCAGAGCACCAGCGAGACTTGAGCAGCGGCGGCGGGGACTCGCCACTCCTCCAGGCGCCGGGAGGGCGGGCGCTGTGCGCCAAGCCGCCCTGACGGTGCTCCGCAGCCTGCAGTGGACAAACTGGCAGGCTACCGAATGTAACCTGCCCACATGGCAGAGTCTGGCAAACTCCCCGTGGCGTACCGGGGTACCCAATATGCCAAATACCAGTAACAATGATGGGTCTCATTCTCCTAACTCTGAAAGAGCCTTAAATATGGCACTTTTTTGAAAATCTCAGGGCTAGGACAAAGGAGACGTTACTGGGGCCTGCTCGAGGCAATCGACAAATAAAAGGATGGTTGTGATGATCGTGATGAAGTAGTGTACAAATTTACGGTGGAGATTATCTCATCAACAGTCATGCTCCAGAGACTCATTGCCCTTTTCTATGGGAGAGAGCATAAAATTACTCGCATGAGCCATGCCATTGGAACCCTTGCCAGGCTGATTCTTTTGGGGAAAACTGAAAGGGGGCAGGTGAGGCCCCTCACCACCCCAAGGAACCAAGCCTCAATAGCCTAAAAACTCCAGAACTCAAATGATGTCATGCTCATATCTGCTCTGCACACATTCGGGCTGAGACCCATCCACGAGTGAACTTATTTCTGGACATCACCAGAACTCACACCACTCATACTCCAAGAGTAGCACACCACGTGGTTTAAAGAATAAGGCAATGAATCTTAGCAGGAAATATATTTTTACAGATATATATATAAACATATATGCACATCAAGTTCAACCCTTAACAACATAACAGTAATCTCTTAGAGAAGGGCATAACAGCTGGCTCCAGGGTGAAATACAACAATCTTCAACACTCTCCTCTAAGGAAAGTTGTCTGGAGCATTTTCAGTGGTGTATTCATAACAAATAATACAAAATAAATTATTTGGGTTTGCTTTGGGACAGAGGTTGGGGTGCCGGATGGAAATATCAAAAAATGGTGGTGCGAAGGTATAATGTTGGTGGAATTGGTGTTCAATTATTAGATGAAATCAAATATTGTGCACTACTTGATAAAAATTTAAAAAACGTTTTGTTGTTACAATACAAAATAAATGATCTAGATCCTGAAAAAAATTTTTTTGCTGGTGGGATTTCAGACAAGAAATGCATTTTCAAGAGAAGAGTCAAGGTTATTCCCAGGGAGTCAAGAGGATCTAGGGAAGAGTAGGGTTCCAGAGAGAACAAGTAGGACCCTTCCTGGGGATAAAGCACAGGGGAGGATGAAGGCGGGGGCGGGGTGTGGGGTGGAAAGTAGGAAGGCAGTTAGAGCAGAGGGGCCAAAGAAAGGGCCCAGGAAGTTAAGGCCAAGTGGGGTGGGGGGAGACAGTGGACACAGGACTTCACACCCATCTGGAACCCTAATGGACTCTTCCCCCTTTGTGATGCAGGCGGCCCTATATAAGGCAGAGCCACCCGCTCACGCTCAGTTGCCATAGGCAGCTTGTGGTCAGGATCATGGAGTTCGTATATGGACTCTGATGGTTGTGATGACACCCCGGACTGAGACTCTATGGGGCTTAGGCTAAAAGCTGATCAGTAGCAATCCCACCCCCCTTTTCCTGGGGGTGTTAGGGGTGCTCTCCCTTTTCATTGTTTGCCTGGCAACAGCATCCTTCGTGGCCTTCTGTAAGAAAAAAGTTGACCAAAAGGTAGGAGCCGGGACCAGTGCTTGAGCCATTCGGTGGGTGGTGGTGATTTCTATTACTTCTCACACACATGAATATCAAACATGAATTTGTTTGGTTTAGTGCATCAGTAGATTGGGTCATCTAGGAGAAAGTAGGGCCTAGTTGCCAAGGAGGACAGACTGGGTGGGAAGGGGTTCATTGAAAAGAGAATTACCTGAACTTCACAGATGGTGTGGGGTGACAGGTCCCCGTTACTGAAATCCTAACTAGTGCCATCATACTAGAGCCAGCTTCCATTGAGACGTTAAGGTCTCTTCGAACAGAAAAGTCCCACCACGACTTCCCTGGGTGTGAGGGAGACATAAACTAATCCTCCCGTCAGCCTTTCAGGAGAGTGGAGTGGGGGAGCCCTTCCCAAGAACTTGGGGTCCTGTGGGAAGGAGCACAGGAAGTACATCCCTGCCTGGCATCCCTGAAAAAGGGCCAGCTATCAACATCGAAATCCTTGTGTCGTTCTGTGGAGAAAACTGGAAACACAAAATCAAAACCAAAAACAAAGCATTTCATGACATTTTAGGATGGACTTGAGGGAGAAACTCACCTCTCTGTTTCTGTGGGACTCCTATGGGTCATGTGTGGACATCAGAGCTTCGGAGAGGGGAGTCCAAAAGTGGATCCCAAATGATCACTGATTCTGTCACTCCTCTGAGGCGCAAGAGAGCTAGGAAAAGCAGGAGGGTCTCGATCCTGAGAGGTGAGTCTCTGCCTTTTCCATCTGAGCTCTCCCAGAGTGACCCCTCCCTCCTCCCCTTCCTCCTGCTGAGCTGGGAGCCTCCCCAGAGACCATGGATCTAAAGGGTTCTGACAGAAGCCACAGGCTCTGAGCGTCTTTTGCCCTTTGCTGTTCCTCGTTGGCTGTTGAGGCTCGCAGAGAAGAGCATGTCTGTGTGCCTTCCATGGCCCTATGACGGTGCCACTGTGAGACCTTCACTAATAAAAGCCACTCTCCCTGGTTCCTAGGTGCGAGGTACCACTTCAGCCTGGCTGAGCTGCAGCAAATACGATCTATCTGGAATTTACAAAGGTAAGTGTTCACCATCCTTCCAGACCCAGCATCAGGAGGGCTGCCCAGGTCGGCCTGGGGAGGGGAGCCAGAGGAACAGGGATAATAGGAAGGCCTTGGGGGAGGGTGTAGAGAGGATGGGAATCCCTGAGGGTGATAACAGGGTAGGGGACAGACTTCAGAGCCTCTCCCATGTGACTGGCTTCTGGTCCTCACTCTGCCCTCTCCACGGCCCTCTCTTCCCTGCCTTCAGCAGCCCCCTGGAGGCATACCAGGAGGACCCACATTGGGAGCACCTGCTGTACATCAGCCCTTCCTGCAGGGTCTGCAGGGACAAGGCAATCCCAGCTCCTCCAGCAGCTCCCCACCATGCTGCTCCCTCTGGCTCTTTCCCGCCATCCATGATCTCGATGGCCCGTCCAGGCCCCGTCGCCTCTGGAGCCCATCCAGGAAAGCCAACGTGTGTTCCCCTGCCCTGCACTGTCCTCTGCACTTGCTCCAGACTCCCGGTTCTGGCACTCACCCCACTCTGCGACCTGCTGTTCCCTTCCCCACTCCATCATCCTGGCCCACCACAAGAGCCTGGCAGAAGTCCCTCTGTACTTCTGCTCCACCACCTCCTCTCGGCCCCCCTCCTTCTACTCATCCCTCCTCTCTCAGCTCTCCTGGGAGCGCAGAGAAGGAGAAATCTCCTGAAGTACCCCAAGCTATTGTCTGGGCCCCAACCTCTCCCTCCCTCTGAGACACTTGGCCACACCGCAGATCTCTGTCCCTTCCCTGTGTGTGCCTCTGGTCCTCCACATCGCAGGGGGTTATATTATCCCCCAGCACCTACCAGGAGATGAAGGGTGGCCCCCCACATTGCTATTGTGGACACAGAGAATGAGCCCAGTGTCTCACAGGGGCAGAGGCTGCAGGGGAGGTGCAGGGAGCAGGTCATGTCCCTGGCCATGGCTGCAGATGCCTCCCAGAACACGGCCCCTCCTATGGGTGCCGTCCCTGCTCCCTGCCACTCAGAGGCCAGGACTCTCAATGGGCAGCAGCATCCAGAGCCATGTGCCTTCAGCCAGTCTCCCTACGCAGTTGACACTCAACACACTCAGTCTGGCCGCCCCCACATTTTCCTAAACTTCCATTGGAAGATCAGGAGCCCCCGGCGCTTATTCCAAAGGAGACAGTAGCCCAGAATGGCCACTTCATGAGAGCCCCGAGGTCCTGTGTGCCCTGCCTCTGTGTCCAGAATAACTTGTGAAAACAGGGTGACAGTGAATGATTCCAAGGACAACCCCCCCCTCGAACCTCCTGGTCCCCCTCATCGTGCCTCAGAGGGAGCCAGTGTCCCACCCAGATACCACCTGCTGGGCACCAACTCCTTCCCATTCTCCCCAGGGCCCTCGGAGGCACGAATGCAGACCCTCAGCCCATCGTTCCTGTATTCTTACCCATTAAATCATTTACAATCCTACTATGATGTCTGTCTGCTGCGTTGGAGCTTGAGTTGAGGGTCTGAAGGAGTTTTTTCAGCTTTGAGAAAAGTGCCCTGGATCTTGTGAGAAAAGGAGGAACCATGTGCCGCCTGCCCAGGTTTCCTCTGAGAGCAGCTGTAGGCCTTAGTGTTCCCAAGAACCACAGCAGCCTGACACTCCCACTCTGGAGGCTTCCTGGCCTTCCAGATATGGGGTTGAGGTCTCCGAAAAGAATGAAGGACCCGTAGCTCTCATAAAAATAATTGCGAGAATGAGAGTCTTCCTTGGTGTTTAGAGATCAGTGATTAGGGGGTCTCACCCAAATGAAGCTTAAATGCAGGGTTGGAGACACCTGGCACCTACCTGGGACCCTGAGCTGGTTGGGGAAGGGATCATGATGTGTTTGAGGCGGGAACCCAGACCTGGTTTGGTGGGACCCTGACCTAGAGAGACCCTGACCTGGGGGGACGCTGACCTGGGGGGACTCTGGCCTGGAGGGACCCTGCCCTGGTTTGGAGGGACCCTGAACTGGGGGGACCCTTGTCTGGTTTGGAGGGACCCTGACCTGGAGGAACCCTGACCTGGGTGCACCCTGATCTGGTTTGGAGGGAGTCACTTGGTTTGGAGGAACAGAAAATACAATTGAGAAAATTCAAAATGAGGGAAGTCTGAAGGAGATTCCTCAACACTGGATTTCCACACTATCAACATTTCACTGACTAATGCTACTGTCTGTGACCCTTAGAAGTTTGTGCCCAAATGCAATCCATAATTTAGAAGATGATTTCAGCATTTCCTAGGGGAGGAGAGAGAGAAAAAGAGAAAGAGAGAGCTAGAAGTCTAGGAAAGAATACCATAAGGAAGGAAAATTATACACATGCCGTATGCGGTGATTAAAGAGCAGAATGTGCCTTCCCTTGACATTTCTTCATTCTTAGGGTGGTCATCCCAAAGAACCTGCCCTCTGATCATGCAAAGCATGTGGTCCACCTAGTATGTTCTCTTGGCATAATCACTTGATCACTCTCTCTCTCTCTCTCTCTCTCTCTCTCTCTCTCTCTCTCTCTCTTTGTCTCTCATACTTTAGGTCATACCAGGCATTGTTCAGACCTCCTGAATCTGTGTTGAAGGATCATTCATGGTAGGGTTTGGGGAGCATATGTAACGCATTCGATACAACCTGGGTCAGGTGCATGCAAGGTCAGCACCTTAGCCCTGTACTATCTCTTGACTTTTAACTTTTGACTCTCCCTCACTTTTGAAGGGAATAAACCAGCAGTTTTCCAAAGAATTCCTCAGATTCCCATCAAAATTGGAGTTGAGTCCATTCAGAGTGAAACTCTTCTTTGGGGGAAGATAGAAGTATTTGAGTTGGTGTCAAAGAATTTTTACCAAACCCTTGAGGATTTTTCTCTGTGTTCCAAACGACCACAGAAAAAGTATCCATTTCTGGTCCAGTATTTCTTTTCTTTTTTTTTCTTTTTGGGTCATACCTGGCCATACACAGGAGTTACTCCTAGCTCTACACTCAGGAATTACTCCTGGCGGTACACAGGAGACCATATGGGATGCTGGGAATCGAACCCCAGGTCGGCCACATGCAAGGTTCTACCCGCTGTGCAATAGGGGCAGAAACCTGAGAAGCAAGGCCAGCTAGCCTAGGAATCTTTCACATAAATTCTTTTATTATTTTCCCCTGAGTTCTTATCTTTTTTTATTTCATTAATAAAACCTTCCACCTTGCCTTTTCTCCTATTGCCCACCTCCTCTCAGTAGTCTTAGTGCTATGATCAGTGTTCACAGGTTTGTGTTTTAAATGTGTTTTTCTTCATTTATTTTATACCCTAAAAGTGTACCTATAAGTGAAATAATTCAATATTTTTCTCTTTCCTTCAAAATTATTTCATTTCATGTGATCCTTTTTATTGCAAAGGACATTTCAGCATTTGAAATCATATAAATGTACCATTATATACTCATCTTTTGATAGGCGCACTTGTTGCTCCAGAAATTCCCCCATGGGCTGGCGCGATAGTACCGCTGGTATGGTGTTTGCTTTGCACGCAGCCGACCTGGGCAACCCGAGTTCCATTCCTCTGCCGGCACAGCAAAGCCTGGAAAGCAATCAGTGACGTATTCGAAATGCCAAACACAGTAACAAGTCTCACAATGGAGACATTACTGGGCCCGCTCAAGTGTACTCACAATTAATATTGGGCGACTATAAATTTTTGTGCTAATAGTTTTGTATTCGTTGGAGAGATAGAAGCAGGCATAGAGGATTTCCCATTCTGTGCCTGGGCTGCCCTCTCGTGGCCATTTCTGTAAATACACCTTCTAATGTTCTAAGGTATGTGTTGTCACAACCCCCTACCAAGCTTGGGATCTTTCCTCCCTCCTTAGTGTACACTGGGAGAATAGTATCACTGAAGTGTAAAATGAAAAGTCCTCCCACGGTGAATGCTTTGTTTAGGGTTGTGGCCTATGCATCTGTACATAGAATGTACAGGATGGAGAATGTTGGAGTGAAACAAGGACCACGTCGGCACATGACCCTCCCCTCAAGCACCTCAGGCACACTCAGGAAGGACTTCTCAAGAAATGAAGTCATGTTGTTGCAAAACCTTGAGGCAAAAATCTTCAACAGAATATTCGCAAGTGAAATTAAATAATCTGCCAAAAAGATACCACATAACCATTAAGTGGAGTGATTGCAGAGATGCAAAATAGTTGACAGCAGGGTGGATGGAGCCAGAGAAGGAAGCATGGTTGGACACTGGTAGATCCATGTGATGGGTCACATACAGGAGACGAAGGATAAAAGTCACACGATCATCTCAACAAGTGAGTCAAAGGGCTTGTCAAAATTAAAAATCTGCTCATGACAACTCTTTTAATGGGTGTTGTTGAGTGGGCACAGGCCATGTTTTACTCTTTTAAGGGGTGTTAGTGAATGGACACAGGACCTGCTCCCACCATGGTGCCCGGGCATCATGTATTGGGGGACCACAGGCATTGTCCTATGCACTAGGGACCTCTGCACTGTCATTCCAGCTCCAATTATGGTAAGTCTCGAGCTTCGGGCTCCTGACATAAGGGACTCCATCTCTCTTTTCTCCTAGCCCATCAGCAGAGAGGAAACTCCCTCCACTGTTCCATGGGTCAGGTATAACCTGTTCACACCCTCAAACAAACTGTTCAGCTCCTGGAACCATGACCCCAACTCTCACCGTTCCCCATAACCACAAAGGTTCTTTGTGACTGGAAGCAGCCGGACCATTAACTGGCTACTTTTGCTTCTAAAACTTGCTTTGATTGATCACAACACATACGGCCCCATTATGTCCAATGTCTGCTAAGATTTGACTTTTTTTTTGCCTTTATAAACTCATCCCTGAATGTCCTCAAGCAGAGAGTTCTTTGGGACGCTGGTCTGTTGACAGCCACGGCTCCTTTAATAAACACTCCCAATCCAACCTAATTATCTCATTCCTACTTTGGACAAACTGGCAGGCTACCAAATGTAACCTGCCCACACGGCAGAGTCTGGCAAACTCCTCGTGCCGTACCCAATATGCCAAATACCAGTAACAATGATGGGTTTCATTCTCCTAACCCTGAAAGAGCCTTGAATAGGGCACTTTTTAAAAAATATCAGGACTTGGACGAAGGAGACGTTACTGGGGCCTTCTCGAGGCAATCGACGGACAACAGGATGGTCGTGATCGTGATCGTGATCCCAATCCAACCCATCATGTGAAAGGTGTGAAGAAGTTTGCCAGACTTATTTAGTCCTTTTTTTTGAAAACGGAATCATTTTTAGATATTCAATGGTAGGGCGTTTGCCTTGCACGCAGCCAACATGGCCGACCCGAGTTCGATTCCTACGCCCCTCTTGGAGAGTCCGGCAAGCTACCGAGAGTATCTCGCCTGCACGGCAGAGCCTGGCAAGTCCTCGTGACGTATTCCATATGCCAGACACAGTAACAACAAAGTCTGCAATGGAGACATTACTGGGCCCACTCGAGCAAATCGATGATCAACAGGAGGGCCTTTACTTACTTAATTTACAGTGACAAAGAAGTTCATGACTCGGTATCAGTCATACAATGCTCCAACACCCATCCACACACTGGTGTCCATTTCCCAAAATCAATGTCCCAGATCCCTCATCCCCCTCCCCTGCAGCTGGCCTCTATGGCAGACTTCCTCTCTCTCTGTCTGTCTGTCTCTGCCTCTGTCTCTCTATCTCTCTGTCTCTCTCTATCTCTCTGTCTCTCTCTCCCTTTCCCTCTTCCCTCTCTCCCTCCCCTTTCCAATAAGACAGTGGGGGTTGCAATATTGTTACCAGAGGGTTTTTTTTGTAGGAGTACTGCTATTTATTCAGCCACTGATTAGCTGATTGAATTGGGCATGAACTCCACCTTAATTTTTTATTTATTTTTTTCTTTTTATATTTATTTATTGGATCACTGTGGGAAAAGCTGTTAAGCTTTCAGGTTTAAGTCTCGGTCATACAATGATCAAACACCCCTCCCTTCACCGGTACCAACTTTTCAACACCAAGAACCCCAGTATACCCCCCCACACCCCTCCTAATGCCTGTGAGGCAGATGATTTCTACTTAACTCTTCTCTACATTGGTTACATTCATATTTCGACAAAAGATGCACCATTATTGTTTAGAATTTCCCCCCAAACAATCAGAATTGCTGAAAAGGCATTGGGAAATATTTTGTTTGCTATAGCTGGTTATGAGAATCATATAATGTCACTCGACCATGATTTTGGATTCCTGCAAAGAGCCAGATAATTACAAGATTGGTTTCTGTATGTCTGGTGTTATGGCCATGCCAGAGAGCTGCTCATCGGGGATAACTCATGACCTCGGTAGGGCATAAAGGACGTGCTGGTACTGTCCCCCTTCCCATGAGACTGCAGTTGCCGCTTCACCTCTGGCTTGTACCTGGCTTTCCTATAAGCTTTGAGGCGGCTGCCACCTTGCTGCCAGGGGGGAAAAGGCGGAAGGGAGCAACACCCTTTCCCTCCCGGGGAGGCATGGTGCCGTAGTTTAACGCATGGTCCATTCACTTTTCTTCTACAAGCTGCTGGGTTCTGGACTAAGTCCTTTTGCCTCTGGAGCCATGGCCATGCCAGAGAGCCGCTTGTGGGGGGCAACTCGTGACCTCGGTAGGGCATGAAGGACGAGCCAGTACTGCCCGCGTTCCCATGAGACTGCCCCGTCACCACCAGCTCATACTTGGCTTTCCAATAAGCTCTGAGCCGGCGGCAACCTTGTATGCAGTCCAGATGCATTTCTGCCAAAAGCCGCTGGGTTTCAAGATTTGTTTCTGAGTCTCCAGTATCATGGCTATTAATCAGCTTCATCAGGAGCCAGAGAGGCCGTTTTAGGCAGCAACTCGGGGTCTCCTTGGGATGGGGAGAAAGAGTCTGCTCCACCGCCATGGGGTGAGGCCCAGTATGTCTCATCACTGCAGGCCGACAGCTGACTGTCCAGTGGCCTCTGGAGGATGGTGGTCACCAGGCCGTCAAGGGGAACAGGCCAAGGCACGAAACCTATTCCCACCTAGAGTGGCCCAGCGCCAGTAACCTACTTCAGGAACAGGACGCATTTCTGCCAAAAGCCTTTGGGTTCTGAGATTCGTTTCTGAGACTCTGGGATCATGGCCATTAAGCAGTTCGATCAGGAACCAGAGAGGCCATGCCTCCAATTATATAGCTGAGCCGGAGGTGATTTGTGGGTGTATCTCCCACATACCTAACTTTTGGGCATTTACTTTCTTGGTAAACTTTGCCCCATGTATTTGGGATCTGGCCAAAGGCACGGCAGCAATTTTGCGGTATCAAAAAGTCTGACATTGCCATCAGGCTGCTGATGCACTCACCTCACAGGTACAGACTGACCTGCTGGTGGCACCATAGCCCCAGGATTTTTTTTGTTTTTTTTTGTATATCATTTTACCTCCTTCAGTACTCAGATATTGTCCAGAGGGATCCTTTCTAATGATCATTGTCTTAGTGTCTCTTCTCTGTCCAAACGGCATTCTCCCACAATTTGAGGCAAACTTCATACCATTCCTATTGTGGACCAGTTCTCCTGGCCCTCATTTCTACTGTCCTTGGGTATTTTTCTCATACTATTTTTTTAAATATCCCACATATGAGTTTGATTATTCTATAACTGTTTCTTTCCCAACAACTCATTCCACTCAGAATGGCACTATGTCCATCCATGTATGAGCAATTTTCATGACTTCATTTTTCTAATGGCTGCAGGGTGTTCCATTATGTAGATGTACCAGTCATTTGTTCTAGGGAACTTAGGATGTTTCTGGGTTCTGGGTATTGTGAATAGTGCTGCAATGAACATCAGAGTGCAGATGGGTTTTTGCACTGTGAGTTCTGGGTCCTTAGAGTATATTCCCAGAAGTGGGCTGCAGGGTCATATGGGAGCACAATTTCTAGGTTTTTGAGGAAAGCCCATATTTTTTTCCTGAAAAGGCTGGACTTTCACACCAGCAATGAATGAAATTTTCCTTTCCCCCCGTATCCATGCCAGCACTGGTTGGTTTTGTTCTTTTTGATGTGTGCCAGTCTCTGAGGCATGAGATGATATCTCGTGGTTGTTTTGATTTGCATCACCCTGATGAATAGCGGTGTAGAGCATTTCCTTCATGTTCCTTTTGGACATTCGCATTTCTTCTTTGGAGAAGTTTCTGTTCATCTCTTCTCCCCAGTTTGTGATTGAATTTGATTTTTTCTTCTCAAGTTCTACCAGTTCCATATATATCTTTGATATTGAGCCCTTATCAGATGGGTGTTAGGTAAATAATTTTCCCCATTCTGTGGACTGTCTTGTTTCCTGTTCATTGTTTACTTTGAGGTGCATAGGTTCTTTCTTTCTTTCTTTCTTTCTTTCTTTCTTTCTTTCTTTCTTTCTTTCATGGAGGAGTACTGCTATTTAATCAGCCACTGATTAGCTCATTGAATTGGGCATGAACTACACCTTGCTTTTTTCATTTTTATAATTTTATTTATTGAATCACTGTGAGAGCAGTTATAAAGCTGTTGGGTTTAAGTCTCAGTCATACAATGAAACACCTGTACCTTCACCAGTGCTCATTCTTCACCACCAAAATCCCCAGTATGCCCCAATCCACATCCTTCCCCTACCTGTGGGGCAGATGATTTCCACATTACTCTCTCTCTACTTTGATTACATTCAATATTTTGACACGAGACCCACCATTATTGTTTGGGATTTTACCCCAACACTCAGATCTGCTGAAAAGGCAAAAGTAGACAATGTTTTCTATTGCTGATTATGAATAACATATGACGTCGTGTAGCTGCAGTAGTGGCTGAATAATTTTGAAATTCCAAATTTTTAACACTTAAATCTGGAGGAATTTCAGCCAAAACCTGCTGGGTTCTGAGATTTGATTCTGAGTTTCTGGGATCATGGCCATTAAGCAGCTTGATCAGGAGCCAGAAAGGCCGTTCATGGGCAGTGACTCGGGATCTTGTTGGGACTAGGAGGAAAGGGCGGGCTCTAACCCCATCCCATGAGGCCCCACATGTCTCGTCATTGAGGGCCTAAACTTGACTGTCCAATGGCCTCTGGCGGATGACAGCCACCCAGCCACCAGGGGGAACAGACCAAGGCACAAAACCGCTTCCTACCTCGGTTGGCCCGGTGCCAGTAACCTAACTGCAGGGACCGGTCGCATTTCTGTCAAAAGCCATTGGGTTTTGAGATTTGTTTCTGAGTCTCTATGATCATGGCCATTTAGGAGTTTGATCAGGAACCAGAGAGGCCATGCCTCCAATTATATAGCTGAGCCGGAGGTGCTTTGTGGGTGTGTCTCTCACATACCTAACTTTTGGCCATTTACTTTCTTGCTTAACTTTGCCCCAAGTTTTTGGGGTCTGGCTAAGGGCACAGCAGCAATTTTGGTGTATCTGGAAGTCTAAAGGCACCATCAGGTTACTGATGCACTCGCCTCACAGGTACAGACTGACCTGTAGGCAGCACCATACCCCCGAGGTTCTTATGTTAATTTAGTCACTTTTGTTTATCTTTGATTCCCCTTGCTTGGTCAGTGGTGTTTCATCCTGTAAGATATCTTTCACTTCAAAGACATAGATAGTTCTGCCTGAGTTTTCCCCCATATACCTTACAAATTCAGGTCGGATATTCAGGATCACGACCACCCTGTTGTTCGTCGATTGCCTCGAGCAGGTGCCAGTAACGTCTTCTTCGTCCTAGCCCTGAGATTTTTTTTTTAAAGTGCCATATTCAAGGTTTTTTCAGGGTTAGGAGAATGAGACCCATCATTGTTACTGGTATTTGGCATACTGGGTATACCACGGGGAGTTTGCCAGACTCTGCCGTGTGGGCAGGTTACATTTGGTAGCCTGCCAGTTTGTGCAAAGTAGGAATTAGATGATAAGATGTCATCTTATCATGTGGCTGCGCGCTTCCGGGAGCTGAGTGTGATAATCTCTGGATCCTGGCCGTTGTTGGAGTTACACGGCAGTTGGTGGGTGTAACTGTCTAGTTACTGGCAGGTCCAGTCCCAAACCGTGCAGGCTTGGAGATCTCAGCCCCGGGTCCCACACACCTGGGTTCCTCTGCCAGTTCTTTTATGCGTGAGGCTCATCCAAGTCTGTGGAGAGTGGCCTCAGTATGGCCTTGGCTGGAGCCTGGAGGTCTTCAGCTGTTTGGGCCCTGGCAAGGATATTCAGGCACAGGGTAGGAGACTTTGGTATTATGGACTTTAAATCCATATTGATTTGATATTTGTGCATGGTGTTAGAAAGAAGGCTGAGTTTATGTGCTTATTTATTTATGTATTTATTTATTTATTTATTTATTTTTGCTGGTAGCTGACCAGTTGTCCCAGCACCAGTAACAGGCTTTAGAAAAAGAAAAACGTTACAGATAAGAGCAGAAGGCCTTAAAAGTCTAGGAGAAGGTATTACAGATCTGTCTGTAGTCTTCTTAAATCTAAGAGGTCCTCAGAAATTCCCCTGTTACTGGTTCCCTCACCCAAGAAGTACTCTCTATAGGGGAAGTGACAGTGGCTATTCAGAGCAGCATATCAAGTGGTATAAGTGCTTTATTATAGCTGATTAGTATTCCATTGTGTCTTAATCCTCTTCTCTGTTTTAGGCACTTAGGTTGTTTCCAGTCCCTGGCTATGACAAACGGTGCTGCAATGAATCCAAATGTATAGATATCTTTTTGAATTAGTGTTTTATACTTTTGGGGTAGATGCCAAGAGGAATTGCTGACAGATAGAAGCTCTGTCTCACTTTTTGGAAATATCCATACAGTTTTTCACAGAGGCTGATCCAGAAACAATCCCACAAACAGTGGATGAAGTTTCCTTTACACCACATAACCACCAGTGCTGGTCTTTCTTGCACAGCCCATTCTCACTGGTGTGAGGGAGTTATTCATTCATGGTTTTTATATGTGTTTCCCTCAGTGACATTGACTGCAGTTTTGTGTACTTAATGAACCTCTAAATGTGGTCTTTTGAGAAATGTCGTCTCAGCTTCTTTCCTCATTGAATTATAAGGTTTGTTTTGGGTTTCTGTGAATTCTGTATAAAATCTTGTATCATCGTTCTTTATTAGATGTGTAGTGAATAATTGAAACAGGAATATTTGAGCACGGTAGTGAAGATTGAAATGAGACGTCATCAAACCTGATGTCGAAAGTGCAGAATCATTAGCAAAGGAGATCAAAACAGTTTTGCACCAGACTTCCTGGATATCTATCTAAGGGCAGCCCTCCTCTGCTGTACTCCAGTTTTCAGTTTGCAATCTGTTTGGGGTTTGTGTGGATGGTTGTTCCCAGACTGGGAGACAGAGGAGAACTTACTTTTGGTGCTTCTGTTATTCAGGCCTTGTCACAAGACACCGGGGGGCCTGCTCACTTACGGAGGAGTGTGTCAGAGTGAGCAGGGGAATGGACAGTAGTGTGTGGAGGAGGAGGTGTGGATCGGGCTTATTTTGCCCACTGCTGCCTGTTGCCACTAATACTGATTCTCTCTCATCAGCTGATAAAGAATGAGGGATCTTCCTTGAGCCGTGTGCTCCTCACGAAGGATTTCATCATAAGCATGAAATAAATAAAGTCAGCATTTATTTGAGAAGGCAGAGGAGCAAGTAGGAGGCTAATACCAGCTGAGATGAGGTGATATATTTTATTATATTGCTTTATTAAGGTTATTGGGCCTGCTCGAGCAAATCGATGAACAACAGGAGGACAGTGAAACAGTGATTATGGCACCATGATTTATTAAGTTGCTCATCATGGAGTTCTAAGCATTCAGTGTTCCAACACCAAACTCACCACTGGTATCAGCGTCCTTTCACCAGTATTCCAGGTTCCCTCCCACCCACCACCTTGACCAGAAACATTTTACATATTTGAGCCACACAGAAGTGCTCAGGGCTCTTCACACACAAATGACTCCCGGCAAATTCGGGCCACCATATGTGGTGCCAGAGATCAAACAGAGGTTGACTGCAGTGCAAGAAAATGCCCTACTCACCATACTTTAGCTCCGGCCCCTCCATAGACACATATTCATGTGTGGTTGTTGTAGTTTGGGTCTCATGCTCACAAAATGAGTTTTTCAGTGTTTTAGCCATATACATGCATCCTACCATCAGAGTACCCAAGGTCTGTTACTCCTACCCCTGTTACCTCCCACTTTGTTCTTAATTATCCCCTCAATTAATTTCCTTCCCTGCCATTATTTTTACAATTGAGGGTCACACAAAGTCTAGGTATTCCTACTTTATTACCTTGCATTCTCTTCTGGAAGGAGCATTTTAAGCCCACCCTAAATGATACTTCCCAGTCACAATTGTTAGCAAGGGCTCTTTGCATATGCACAAGTTATTTAAGTCATTTGTCTAGCCGCACATTATTACCTCCTAGGTGGGAAATTGGCCCAAGGAACAGGAGGAATCTGAGTTTTCTGCCTTCATTCCAGTGACTGATTCCTTTCCCTGAGTCACTCCCTGTGAATTTGAATTTTCTGAAGTACTGCTCTGGTCTTGAACGGAAAGTTGACACTGTTAATTGTAATCCATTTTCTCTGGACATTTTTGATTCCCAATTTGATACCTAGATGCTTCCTGAGGCATCTCAAACACACTCTGAAGAATTTTTTCCAGTTGTGAGCCTAGGTGACTTGACTTGGTAATGTATCCATGGGACATTGTGACTTTGGAAAGCTCTGTATTCACCGGGGGTTAAGTTTCTTCATTGGTAAAATGGCAAAGGCGGTGGGGGGAGGTGGTTTGCTGGAAATACATGCTTACTCTTCCCTGACAGTTACCAGAGGTCTAAGTGAGATAAATGGAGAGTTTGACCTTTGATAAAGCTATTTGTTATAGAAATGTAACAAATATCCAGACCCCTCACCAGACTGTCTTCACTAGGCAATTAGGGTGGGGGGCTGCGGGTTGAGGTTCCCTGCCTGCCCCAACAGAGCCCCAATAGCCGCAAACCTCCAAAACCTGACTGCCACCTTGCTCATGGCAACTCTCTACAGGCTCAGATGAGCTTCACCCCTGAGGGAATCTGCAGAAAAATGCAGGTATGCGTGACCTGTGACTGAAACCTCAAACCTGGGTTGAGGAGGTGTGAGTGTCCTCCCCAAATCTCCCAAATTTACCAGTAGTTTGGCAGTAAACCCACACGCTGCCCCCTGGTGCCATATAATCTCATCAACAGCCATGATCCAGAGACTCAGAAATAAAGCTTCCGGAAGAGAGCAACATAGGACTCATGAATGAATCTGCTGTATAATCGTATTCGAAATGTTAGAATTACTAAAGCATTTAGAATTACTGGAAGACAACAGTTCCCCGGGATCTCTCTGGACCCTGTTCTGAGCCAAATCCACTGGGGCACTTCAGATGGAGCAGGTGTGCCCTCACCGCCCACTCCAGATGCAACCCGGGTGGCCACAAGCTTCCAGAAGCAAAAACCAGATAGGTGGGTTCAGGGATTAAGACTCCATGCCACATGGCTGCAGCAGAGATAGTGCCCTTTCCTGTCTCCCCACATGCCTTGGTTCTGGCTGTCATGCCCACGATCTGCCTCAGGGCACCATCTCAGCACATCAATGGCCTTGATCCAGAGACCCCCAAATGAGTCTCAAAATGGATTTGGCCCCTACAAAGATCTCTCTGGACACCAACCATTTACAATTTTAGAATTCCAGAAGCACTCAGCTGTTTTACCAGGCATACGACCTCTCATGATGTTCATAATAAGCAATAGAAAATAAATTATCTAGCATCTGCCTCTGGTAGGCAGGGTTAAATGATTGTGGGAAAATTCAAAATAATGCTGGTGGGATGTAATAAAGGGGCTGGGATTGGTGTTGAAATATTGAATGTAATCAATTAATGTGAACAACCTTATGAAAATAAAATTCGGATGGAATTTTGATGGAATCTGGGAGGGAGAAAATGATGAAGAAAAGGTATTACTTCAGCTTTCTGTGGCTCTGCGGAGATCCCAGCCCGCCTATGACCTCGACATCTGACCTCCCCAAAAGACACCCCCCTCCCCACCCCCCACCAGTGAATAAAGAGCTTTGATCCCCCCCATAAAAATTGTACTACTTCAGGCAGCAACCTTAGGGGGCTGAATACAAGGGTCTACTCCTGCCATCCATGTCCAAGAACTGCCTCTGAGTATCAAATAAGCTCATGAATGATCATGATCCAGAGACTCACAAATAATTCTCAAAAGAGAGTGACAAACTGCAGAGATGCTTCTGGATCCCCATATCACCATCCATTAAAAATATGTAACTCCAGTTGTATCACCCTATTTAAAATGTCAGAATTCTTGGAGTGCAAAAAAAACATTTTGTAATATATATATATGTATATATACATGTTTTCTTAAAACATTACAATTTACTTGTTTTAAATAAATTATCTTCCTTTGGGTTACTTATTTGCTTTTTGGTGGAGGGATACTCTTAGCAGTTATCTCGGCTCTCCTTACTCCACCTACTCTCAGAGAATCTTATGGTTCCAGGATCCAAACCCAGGACTTCCTCAGGCAAGAGATGTGCCCCAGCCCACAACAACTCTAGGAATTTGCTAGCCACTGGCCAGCATGTCTTTGCTTTCTTTTCTTTTCTTTTCTTTTCTTTTCTTTTCTTTTCTTTTCTTTTCTTTTCTTTTCTTGGCCTTTTTCCAAGGCAGAGGTCTCACCCTAGCGATACTCAGGGCTGAGTCCTGACTCTCCACTCAGGGATCAATCCTGCTAGTGCTCGGGGACCATATGGTTTGCCGGGCCTCAACCTGGGTCGGTCCTGTGCAAAGCAAATGCCGTCCCCACTGTGCTATGGCTCTGTAGCCAGCATTTCCTTCTCCTTAGTTCTATTCCAAATGACTCCAGTCTGCTCTTTCAAACACAGAGAAAATATGAACCACTGAAAGTTTTCTGCAGGTACTAACTGGAACGTGATATTATTGTAGTTGGTATACATATATGTCTTTACATTCTTTTCTCCAAACTGTGCTATCAAGCAATTTCTGAATGTCAATTTTAGTTCAGGGTCTCATGTGTATGTGTATGACAAATGTTTGCTTTATATCTAATGAGTTTGGGCAGAAGCAGGCATAAGAATCTAGTAATCTTCATGTAGTATTCTTTTATCAAGTAAATGATTTATACTCCAGTATGTTCAATTTCTAGATCTCTGATAAGTGTTCCCACAGAAATAC
The DNA here is from genome assembly GCF_029834395.1 of Sorex fumeus. Classification (NCBI taxonomy): domain Eukaryota; kingdom Metazoa; phylum Chordata; class Mammalia; order Eulipotyphla; family Soricidae; genus Sorex; species Sorex fumeus. The sequence goes on along the minus strand of NW_026606179.1, from coordinate 4,609,485 downwards.
CTTCAGTCTAATCTATATTTAGTTCTTCTCTCATCAAATTCCACAAATCCATTACCCTGTATATTCTTTGGGTCTAGTTTATGGGAATCTCAAGGAAAGGTGGGAAGTGGATCAGGGCACAGCGGAACCCCTGATGCCCCACATTTCCCATTGGTTAGGGGTTGACTTCCTCATCATAGAAAATTAGGGTGATGTGTGTAAGAAAATGATGATCAACTGTATTGTACATCTGGTAACTCAATAACCATGGTGAAAATAAAGAGAGAATGAAGAGGGATATACAAAAATATAAATCATCAACAAGTAACACAAAATAATAAGCCAATATTTTGGTCTGTATTTTGCAGGTTATTCTAATGATAAAAGAAACCACACCCACATATGGCACACCCCCCCCACCCCCGTGCCTGTCTCTCCCCACCACAGGGAAATAGGATGGTGGTAAATGGACAATGGCATTACGTTTAGAGGAGATCTTCCCACCACTCTGTGAAATACCTACTCTGGGAGGAGAACCCACCAGGCATATGACCCGGGTGATATGTGAACATATATCCTCAGCCTTGGCTGTTCTGCTGACAGACAGAAGGGATCTGGCAGCCTCAGCTGCAGATTGGACACGTTTAGTTCCACTTTCCTTTTAAGTATAAGCAACGGTGGCCCATGGGATAGTCCCAGCCTCACCCAAAAGTTATGTTTCTTCTTTCTATACTTTTTCTATCCTGGCCTGAAATAATCCATGTAAATGGGCACATTCAGCTCATCAAATCAAATCCAAATGATAAAAAGTTGGGGGAGGGAATGTAGCCCAATTTAATTCATTTTTAGGGGAGCAATACTGTTGGGGACTGGCCTTGGTAGCCCCTGCTTTTTTCCCTGAGAAGGGAATGAGAGGGGAAAATTTTTTTTTAAATTTTTATTAGTGAAACACTATAAGGTACAGTTGTAGACTTACACATTTTTGTGCTTGGGTTTCAGTCATACAATGATCAACTACCCATCCCTTCACCAGTGCGATTCTCCACCACCACTAATCCCAGTATCCCTCCCACATCCATACCCCCCATCCCACCCTGCCTCTGTAGCAGGGCATTCCATTTTGTTCTCTCTCTCCTTTTGGGAGCTGTGGTTTTCAAAAGAATCATTGAGTGGCATTATGTTCGGTCTATAGTCTACTTTCAGCATGCATCTCACATCCTGGGAGAATCTTCGCAACACCGATCAGGAAAAATCTTGGCATGTGGGAGTGCCATGGCCTGGCAGTTCGCCCTGTTAAGGGGGCCGAAGGGAAGGCTGCGCCTGATCCGCCTTGGCCGGGCCTGTAACCACATTCTCATTCCTGTCCTGTTTTGCTGAGAAAGTTCAAGGAATTGCCCACATATGCAGCTTCAAAACAGAATAACAGCGTAGCCCGCTCAACGTGGAACCTTTGGCTTTCCCACAAAGTGTTCACTGCATACTGTAAAAGCAAATGGGCTTTGCAGTAGAGTCACTGTATGCTTCATACAGTCCTCCCTAGCCCCGTCTTTGCAGCCCTCATGCCCTCTCTCAATTAACGTTCAACTAGACACACGTGCTGTGGTACAGTACATGTTGGGGTCAGAAAATACTAGAATAACCTAAGCACATGAAAAAGTCTCTGGTTCAATCCATATCACCATATGGTCTTGTAAACACTGATGACGAAGCTCCCTATCAATTACCCAAAGCAGCATCAAGCATCACTAAAATAACACCTCACACAAATTTTTAAAAAATCAGGGACTAGAGAGATAATACGGTGGACAAGTCTATTGCTTTGCACAGGGAAAATCCAGATTCTACACCAAGTATACTCTATGGTCTCCTGTACACTGCCAGGAGTGATTGCTGATCCAGAGCCAGAGTAACCCTAAAGAACCAACTAGTGTAAGCCCCCACCAAAAAAAGTAAAATTAAAACTTGCTAAGTATTTTTAAATTAGTAATAAATATGGCAAAAATTTAATTAACCTCTATTTTGGTCAAGATCATCTTTGTTGGCCTACAAAGAAACTCAAGTGGCACAGAACTCATTGAGTACATGCAGGCCTGAGTGTGATCCCAGGAACAGTTGACTGTCAGGCACCCAGTGTATGGCCTCCAAGCCTGCACACCCAAGCACTCCTGGATGATGAGGAGGACTTGGGTCCCGGTTTAGGGATCAACCACCCCTATTCATCAAAATTCAAAAACAAACTTTGAAAAATAGGAGGAAGTCTTTTGTGTTGAAATTGAGCTGCTGTATTTGCTGAAGAAACACTCTCTCCCTTTCTCTCTCTCTCTCTCTCTCTCTCTCTCTCTCTCTCTCTCTCTCTCTCTCTCTACCTCCCTCCCTCTGTCTCTCCATCTGATTATAGTGTGACCTAAAAGTTTGAGTTTTAAGTATCAGTAAATTTGAGAAAAGAGAGCAAGTGATATCGTCCATGGCAGCAAGAAGCTTGCCTATATTTCTTTTCCTGTTCAATTTGAAAACACTAAAAGATGCCTTGACCATTTAATTGACTTAGCACTCACCCTTGAAGGTGGACTGAGACCAAAATCTAAGATGCTCTTTCCTGTTCACAGACCTAGGTTTAGGAGACCTTTAAATGTCGGCCAGAAAGCATTCCCTAGGAAACAAGAATGGGAAGTAACATTCAACCCTGAGTGTCAAATCCAACATTTCCGGTGGTGATAATCTCATCAACAACTGTGATTTAGAGACTCATTGTCCTTTTCTCTTGGAAGAGAGTATAAAATAACTCGCCAGAGAGGTTACACCGATAGCACAGCAGGCAGGGCTTTTGCGTTACACGAAGCTGATGTGGATTCTATTCCCAGCATCCCATATGGTCTCCCAAACACCACCAGGAGTAATTCCTGAGTGCAAAGCCACGAAAGACCCCTGTGCATTGCGGTTGTGACCCCAAAAGCAAAACAACAACAACAAAAACACCCGACTTGCCATAGGTGGGCCATTGAAACCTCAAAGCAGGGTGTTTCTGTCAGGGAAGACTGAAGGGGGCAGGAGGGGCCCATCACCAAGGTACCCAACCTCGAAACCCAAAGCCTCAAGAACTCTACTGCTACCATGCTCATGTCTGCTCTGCACACTCTCGGTCCGAACCCATCCATGAGTGAGCCTATACCTGGACATCACCATACCTCACACCACTCATACTCCAAGAGTAGCACACCATGAGGTTTAAAGAAAAAGGCAACGAATCTTAGACGGAAACATATTTTTACAGATATATATATATACATATATATATACACATATATATATATATATAAGCACACCAGGCTCAACCCTTAACAACATAATAGTAATCTATTAGAAAAGAGTATAACAGCTGGCTCCAAGGTGAAATACAACAATCTTCAACACTCTCCTCTAAGGAAAGTTGTCTGGAGCATTTTCATTGGTTTATTCACAACAAATAATACAAAATAAATAATTTAGTTTTGCTTTGGGACAGAGGTTGGGGTGTGGGATGGAAATATCCAAAAAATGGTGGTGCCAGGGTATAATGCTGGTGGGATTGCTGTTCAATTATTGAATGAAATAAATTTTATTTACAACTTGATAAAAAATGTAAAAAACATTTTGTTGTTAAAATACAAACTAAATGATCTAGATCCTGAAAAAAAAATTTTGGCTGGTAGGATTTCAGACAAGAAATGCATTTGCAAGAGCAGAGTCAAGGTTATACCCAGAGAGTCAAGAGGACCCAGGGAACAGCAGGGTTTGAGAGAGAACAAGCAGGACCCTTTCTGCAGATAAAGCACAGGGCAGGATGACGGCGGGGGCAGGGTATGGGGTGGAAAATAGGAAGGCAGTTAGAGCAGAGGGGCCAAAGAAAGGGCCCAGGAAGGGAAGGCCAAGTGGGGTGGGGGGAGATGGTGGACACAGGACTTCACACCCCTCTGGAACCCTAATGGACTCTTCCCCCTTTGTGATGCAGGCGGCCCTATATAAGGCAGAGCCACCTGCTCAAGCTCAGTTGCCTTAGGCAGCTTGTGGTCAGGATCATGGAGTTCGGTATATGGACTCTGATGGTTGTGATGACACCCCGGACTGAGACTCTATGGGGCTTAGGCTCAAAGCTGATCAGTAGCGATCCCACCCCCCTTTTCCTGGGGGTGTTAGGGGTGCTCTCCCTTTTCATTGTTTCCCTGGCAACAGTATCCTTCATGGCCAACTGTAAGAAAAAAGTTGACCAAAAGGTAGGAGCCGGGGACCAGTGCTTGAGCCATTTGTGGGTGGTGGTGATTCCTATTTCTAAAATCCCAACTAGTGCCATCATACTAGAGTCAGCTTCCATTGAGACGTTCAGGTCACTTTGAACAGAAAAGTCCCACCACGACTTCTCTGGGTGGGAGGGAGATATCAACCCATCCTACCAGTGAGCCCTTCAGGAGAGTGGAGTTGGGGGCCCAGCCCCAGAACTCAGGGTCCTGTGCAAAGGAGCACAGGAAGCATATCCAATGCCTGGCATCCCTGAACAGGGGTCTGCTATCAACATCGAAATCTTTGTGTCATGCCAAGGAGGAAACTGGAAACACAAAATCAAAATCAAAACCAAAGCATTTCATGACATTTTAGGATGAATTCGAGGGAGAAACTCACCCCTCTCTTCCCCTGGTACTCCGACGGGTCATGTGTGGATGTCAGGGCTTCAGAGAGGGGAGTCCAAAAGTGGATCCCAAATGATCACTGATTCTTTCTCTCCTCAGAGGTGCAAGAGAGCTAGGAAAAGCAGGAGGGTCGCGATCCTGAGAGGTGAGTCTCTGCCTTTTCCATCTGAGCTGACCCAAAGTGACCCTTCCCTCCTCCCCTCCCTCCTGCTGAGCTCAGAGCCTCCCCAGAGACCATGGCTCTGAAGGGCTCTGACAGAAGCCACAGACCTCTGAACGTCTTTTGCCCTTTGCTGCTCCTCATTGGCTGCTGAGGCTTGCAGAGAAGAGCATGCCTGGGTGCCCTCCACGGCCCTATGTCGGTGTCACTGTGAGACATTCACTAATAGAAGCCACTCTCCCTGGTTCCTAGGTGCGAGGTACCACTTCAGCCTGGCTGAGCTGCAGCAAATACAATCTATCTGGAATTTGCAATGGTAAGTATGTGCCCTCCTTCCAAACCCAGCAACAGGAGGGCTTCCCAGGTCTGCCTGAGGAGGGGACCCAGAGGAACAGGGATGAGAGGAAGGCCTTGTGGGAGGGTATAGAGAGAACAGGCAGCCCTGGGGGTGATAACAGTGTAGGGGACAGACTTCAGAGCCTATCCCAGGTGACTGGCTTCTGGCCCTCTCTTTCCTGCCTTCAGCAGCCCCCTGGAGGCATACTGTGAGGACCCACATTGGGAGCATCTGCTGTGCATCAGCCCTTCCTGCAGGGTCTGCAGGAATAAGGCCATCCCGGCTCCTCCGCACAGACCACCAGCTCCCAACCAGGCTGCTCCCTCTGGGTCTCTCCCGCCATCCACGATCCCGATGGCCCATCCAAGCCCCGTCACCTCTGCAGCCCATCCAGGAAAGCCAGCGTGTATTCCCCTGGCCTGCAATGTCCTCTCTGCTCGCTCCAGTCTCCCGGGTCTGTCCCTCACCCCACTCTGGAACCTTCAGTCCCCTTCCCCACTCCATCACCCTGGACCACCACAAGAGCCTGGCAGAAGTCCCTCTGTACTCCTGCTCCACCACCTCATCTCGGCCCCCCTCCTTCTACTCATCCCTCCTCTCTCAGCTCTCCTGGGAGCGCAGAGAAGGAGAAACCTCCTGAAGTACCCCACGCCATTGTCTGGGCCCCAACCCCTCCCTCCCTCTGAGACCCTTGGCCACAGCACAGTTCTCTGTCCCTTCCCTGTGTGTGCCTCTGGTCCTCCACATTGCAGGTGGTTAAATTATCCCCCAGAACCTTCCAGGAGACGAAGGGTGGACCCCCACATTGCTAGTGTGAACACAGAGAAGGAGCCCAGTGTCTCACAGGGACAGAGGCAGCAAGGGAGTTGCAGAAAGCAGGGCATGTCTCTGGCCATGTCTGAGGAGGCCTCCCAGACCACTGCCCCTCCCATGGGTGCCGTCCTCGCTACCTGCTACTCAGAGGCCAGTACTATCCATGGGCAGCAGCATACAGAGCCGTGTGCCCTCAGCCAGTCTCCGCAAGCAGTTCACACTCAACACACTCAGTCTGGCCGCCCCCGCCTTTTCCTAAACTTCCATTGGAAGATCAGGAACCCCGGGCGCTTATTCCAAAGGAGACAGTCTCCCAGAGTGGGCCACTTCGTGAGAGCCCTGAGGTGCTGTGTGCCCTGCCTCCGTGTCCAGAACGACATGTGAAAACAGGTTGACAGTGAATGATTCCAAGGACAACTCCCCCCGGGAACCACCTGGTCCCTCTTCACCATGCCTCACAGGGAGTCCTTGTCCCACCCAGATACCACCTGCTGGGCACCAACTCCTTCCCACTCTCCCCTGGGCGCTTGGAGGCATGAATGCAGACCCTCAGCCCCATTGTTCCTGTATTCTTAACCATTAAATCATTTAGAATCCTACTGTGATATCTGTCTGCTGTGTTGGAACTTGAGTTGAGGGACTGAAGGAGTTTGTTCAGCTCTGAGAAAAGTGCCCTTGAGCTTGTGAGAAAAGGAGGAACCATGTGCCACCTACCCAGTTTTCCTCTGAGAGCAGCTGTAGGCCTTAGTGTTCCCAAGAACCACAGCCGCCTGACTCTCCCTCTCTGGAGGCTTCCTGGCCTTCCAGATATGGGGTTGAGGTCCCCGAAAAGAATCAACAATGAGAGACCTTCTTGGTATTTAGAGACCAGTGATTAGGGGGTCTCACCCAAATGAAGCCTAAATGCAGGGTTGGGGACACCTAGCGCCTTCCTGGGAACCTGAGCTGGTTGGGGAAGTGAACATGATGTGTTTGAGGCGGGAACAAAGACCTGGTTTTGTGGGACCCTGACCTGGAGAGACCCTGACATGGGGGGACGCTGACCTAGGGGGACTCTGACCTGGGGGGACCCTGGCCTGGTTTGGAGGGACCATGACCTGGAAGGACCCTAACCTGGTTTGGAAGAACCCTGACCTGGGGGGACCCAAGCATCAGCTGAGCTGCCGCCTCCCACACTTTGCAACGTCCTTTAAACTTGACCCTGAAATTGCCCCCACCCCCCGGAAAGGTTCCTATCAAGTGGTTTTCTTCTCCACATCTGGTGCCCAGACTTCTTGGGGGTTGATCATTTTGAGGACAGAAGTGTTGCCTCCTGGCACAAAATGGATGCCTGATCTGCTGCCTCCCCCACACTCACATTATGGGCAACTTCTTGATATCAACAATATGGCCTCAGTTCTGGGAAATGTCCCAGCTTGTAAATGCTTATCTAGAGCGTACCCTCGTTTTAGCACGTCCTCTGTGGTTATGTCTAAGCCTGACTTGGCAGCCACTACCTAGAGACACACGGAAAGGTTATGAGGGCCGGGGGCTATCAGCCGACTGACAGTGCGTGACTCATCCCACGCCCCTGCTTGTCCCTTCCCCTTTCCTTGGAGGGGGGATAAATACTGTGGTGTGAAACAATAAACAGAGATCCTTCACCATCTCCTGCACGACGGAGCCCTGTGTGTCTCGAGTGTTGCTTTCACCCTGACGGCCTTCCCCTGGCTCGGCCCCGCAGCGCCGGACGCGGCACAGAAGCATTTAGCTGAGCATTAGGAGAGGTGACCGGGCAGCCACCTCTCACAGGGGTGAAATCAGCTGGGAGAAAGGGCACACTTCCAGGGGTGTGTGGGACATGAGAATCCAACCATGACCATCATAGGGGCCCCATCCAGGGGAACAGAAAAGACAATTGAGAACATTCAAAATGAGGGAAGTCTGAAGGAGAATCCTCAATACTGGATTTCCATACTATCAATATTTCACTGACTAATGCTACTGTCTGTGACCCTTAGAAGTTTGTGCCCAAATACAATCCATAGTTTAGAAGATGATTTCAGCATTTCCTAGGGGAGGAGAGAGAGAGAGAAAGAGAGAGAGCGAGAAGTCTAGGAGAGCATACCATAAGGAAGGAAAATTATACACATGTCATATATGGTGACTAAAGAGCAGAATGTGCCTTCCCTTGACATTTCTTCGTTCTTAGGGTGGTCATCCCAAAAGAACCTGCCCTCTGTTCATGCAAAGCATGTGGTCCACCTAGTTAGCTCTTTTGGCATAATCACTTGATCACTCTCTCTCTCTCTCTCTCTCTTTCAATCTATCTCTGTCTCTCATATATTAGGTCATACCAGGCATTGTTCAGACCTCCTGAATCTGTGCTGAAGGATCATTCATGGTAGGGTTTAGGGAGCATATGCAATACAGCTGATAAAACCGGGGTCAGGTGCATGCAAGGTCAGCACCTTAGCCCTGTACTATCTCTTGACTTTTAACTTTTGATTCTCCCTCACTTTTGAAGGGAATAAACTAGCAGTTCACCAAAGAATACCTCAGAGTCCCATCAAAATTGGAGTTGAGGCCATTCAGAGTAAAACTCTTCTTTGGGGGAAGATAGAAGTATTTGAGTTGGTGTCAAAGAATTGTTACCAAACCCTTGAGGATTTTTCTCTGTGTTCCAAATGACCACAGAAAAAGTATCCATTTCTGGTACAGGATTTCTTTTCTTTTTTTTCTTTTTGGGTCACACCTGGTGATGCACAGGGGTTACTCCTCGCTCTACACGCAGGAATTAGTCCTGGTAGTGCACAGGGTACCATATGGGATGCTGGGAATCGAATCAGGGTTGGCCGCGTGGTGCAAGGCCCACCCATTGTGCTATCTCTCCAGCCCCAGGTCTATTATTTTTTTTTGCTGGCTATTTTCTTTCTTTTTGACCACATGCTGTGGTACTCTGAGCCTATGCCATGACTCAGGGTTCACTCCGGTGTGCTCCCAGAACTTTATGATACACTGGGGACCAGCTGGGGTGGGCGTCCTTGAAGACAAGGGTCTTATCCACTGTACTATCTCTGCAGCCCCAAGCGCAGAGGCCTCAGCACCCTGAGAAGTTCCTCCTGCAGGAGGAGCCAGGCCCTCTCATAACCGCATCAGCACATTGGTTGCTGGCCTGGAAGAATCGTATGGGCCTCCGTGTTGACTGAACATGGCCTCTCCCCTCCTGAGGGGTGGTAGCACTTGCTGGACCGCTGGTCACATCGATGTGTTCTGTGGCTCTCCTAGAATCTGGGTGAAAGGCGGACCCCGCACTGTATTCTCTATGCATGCTTGACTCCTCTCGCCTCCATGGTCACAACCACACACACAACAGGCCTGGAGGCAGAGGTTCCTTCCCCAGCTCGGGCTATTATGGTTCATTGATTTTGTTGCCAAGGAGTATTCCATTGCATGGGTGACGACAGATTGAGTTTGTGTGTTGTTTTGTTTGCTGCTTTTTATGCCCGAAAATCAGGGTATTTCCAATTCAGGGAGATTATGAATAACCTTGCCATGAATACCCTGCTTTATGCCTCTGGGTGATCTTCACATAGAGCAATATACTGATTTCATCTTTTTTTTTCTTTTCTGGGTCACACCTGATGACAGACAGGGACTATTCCTGCACTCAGGAATTACTCCTTGCAGTGCTCGGGGGAAAATGCCCTACCTGCCGTATTATAGTTCCAGCCCCTGATTTCATCATTATCCCAGAAGTGGTGCAGGATTCCTGAGCATGTCATGGTGTATGAAAGGGCCAGATGACACTCAGAGCAGAGTATTTGTCTTTCATGTGTGAGACCTTGACTTTCATGTCAGCACCCAAAACAAAGTCTGCCCCTGTCAAGTTGGCAATTTTCCTGGCTCCAGATGTAGTCAAGGGGTGTTGGGCATTCTCACCTTTTTATCTTAGGATCACTGTCCCCGTTTTATATTCTGAGACTTGTTCCTGAAGCTTCGGTGAGGGTGGTAAAGGAGCCTCATTTTCCTAGTGAGTTCCAGATGTCAGGGAGCACTGCAGTGAGATTTGGTCCAGCTGTGTGGGTCTGGTTTACAGTGACCCCCAGGGCTATCCCTGGCAGTTTTCAGTGGGCTTTCAATGCCAGGGGTCTCTGCAGATGAAATATGTGCTCGAGCCTGTTGAGCCTTTCCCCTGCCCTGGTTTTCTTCATTTCTCTGTGTCTTGGTTTCTGAGTGCACCAGAGGAGCAAACTTCTGACCGCATCACTGCAGTTCCCCAAGTGCCATCTGAGGGCTCTTGTCCTGAGTCTAGGAGCCAGCACCACCTCAATGAAGGATGGGAGGGGAAGCTCGCTCTCCTTTCCTTCCTCTCCCTATTCTCGTGAACCCCTGGAGAGTCTCCCTGCCCGATGCAGACTAAATCCCGCTCAAACTCCCCCAGCCCCAGCCCCACGGATCCCATGACTGTCTACTCTCAAAGCGTCTTGCTTAGAGCCAGGTGTGCGTGTGCTTCTGTGGTCCAACACACACACACACACACACACACACACACACACACACACACACATATACTCAAGAATGCATCCAGGATTTTAGTTGTCAGGTATGGTGAGATGAACAGATCAGGAGACAGCTGTCAGTGTTAGCAGCTGTCTTAAAGGGAGAGAGCATGCCAGCACACTTGGAGCCCAGGGGGTCCGGCAGGAGGCAGTGTTGTGCAGGGATGGTGTGGACGAGGATTCTCTGTGTTTGCTGAGAGGGAGATATGAGGCAGCAGAAACAGACTTAGGATGGGCTAAGCTGAATAGTTTCAGCAGGCTCCATGGCACAGTGGCATCCCCTGGTTCGGGGACCCGGGCTGCAGCTGATATGAAGCAGAGAAGACTATTCCAGAAAGCAGGAATGTGCAAAAGGCGGGGGCAGACTCGATTGGTTGGTTTGTCTATCCAAGGCTCCTGTTTCCTGTTTCTAGGCACTAGCCAACCCTCCCAGGCCTAGCAGGCCCCGGGAATCACAGATCCATAGTGTACAGAAAATCAAGAAACAGTCACAGGGTTGACACATTTGGAGGAGGCTGGGAACTGCGGCCTCCAGGTCAGCTGCTGTCCCAACCCCCAGAGCACCGCCCCTCCCAGTGTACCCCATAGACCCCCGGAGGGCACCCTCTTGAGCTTAAGAAGAAAGCAGTGTTGTGTGTATCTGCTCGGGTGCATTCGTGTGCAGGTTCTCAAGGACTGTCTGTGATGGGTCAGCACACACAGTGACCGAGTTTGGGTGATGAATCATAGGTGGTGAAGGCACCACCAACTGCATATTTCTGATTTGTGGGACCAGGGAGCCTTCTGTCTCCCAGCTGCCCGTTCCGTGTTCCTCACCCACACAGAAGCTCCTGGGGTCAGGGGCAGGGAGTCAGCACTGATTTTGACTCAGCTGCTGGGACTCAAGGGGCAAAAAATTTTATGTCAGATGTGCCCACGAGAATAGGGGCAGAAACCTGAGAAGCAAGGCCAGCTAGCCTAGGAATCTTTCACAGAAACTCTTTTATTACTTTCTCCTGAGTCTTTATCTTTTGTTGTTTCACTAATAAAACCTTCCACTTTGCCTTTTCTCCTATTGCCCACCTGCTCTCGGTAGTCTTAGTGCTGTGATCAGTGTTCACAGGTTTGTGTTTCAAATGTGGTTTTCCTTATCTATTTTATACCCTTAAAGTGCACATATAAGTGAAATAATCCAATATTTTTCTCTTTCCTTCAAAATTATTTCATTTCATGTGATCCTTTTTTATTGCAAAGGACATTTCAGCATTTGAACTCATATATATGTACCACACCTTATTTATATACTCATCTTTTGACGGGGCTATAGCGATAGCACAGTGGTAGGGCGTGTGCCTTGCACTCAGCCAACATGGCCGACTTGACTTCGATTCCTCAGCCTGTCTTGAAGAGCCCAGCAAGCTACTGAGAGCATCTCGCCCGCAGGGCAGAACCTGGCAAGCTACCTGTGATGTACTCGATATGCCAAACACAGTAACAACAAGTTTCATGATGGAGACGTTACTGGGCCCACTCGACCAAATCGATGAACAATGGGAGGACCGTGACCGTGACATCTTTTGATAGCCCACTTGTTGCTCCAGAAATTCCCCCATGGGCTGGAGTGATAGCACAGCTGGTAGGGGGTTTAGTTTGCAAGCGGCCGACCTGGCCAACCCGAGTTTCATTCCTCCACTGGCACAGCAAAGCCTGGCAAGCACCCGTGACTTATTCAAAATGCCAAACACAGTAACAAGTTTCACAATGGAGACATTACTTGGCCCGCTCAAGTGAACACTGCAAATAATATTGGGCGATTATAAATATTTGTGCTAACATTTTTGTATTCATTGGAGAGATTAGAAGCAGGCTTAATTTCTCATTCTGTGCCTGGGCTGCCCTCTCGTGGCCATTTCTGTAAACACAGCTTCTAATGTTCTAAGGTAAGTGTTGTCACAGCCCCCTACCAAGCTTGGGATCTTTCCTCCCTCCTTAGTGTAGACTGGGAGAATAGTATCACTGAAGTGTAAAATGAAAAGTCCTCCACGGTGAATGCTTTGTTTAGGATTGTGGCCTATGCATCTGTACACAGAATGTACAGGATGCAGAATGTTGGAGTGAAACAAGGACCACATCGGCACACAATCCTCCCCTCAAGCACCTCAGGCACACTCAGGAAGGACGTCTCAAGAAATGATAAAGGGAAAGGGAAAGGCCCTTCCGTTGATCATCGATTTGCTCGAGCGGGCCCAGTAACGTCTCCATTGGAGACTTTGTTGTTACTGTGTCTGGCATATCGAATACTCTCAGTAGCTTGCTGGGCTCTCCGAGAGGGGCAGAGGAATCGAACTTGGGTCGGCCATGTTGGCAAGAAATGATAGGAAGTCATTTTGTTTCAAAACCTTGAGGCAAAAATCTTGAACAGAATATTCGCAAGTGAAATTAAATACTCTGCTAAAAGGATCCCACATGACAATTAAGTGGAGTGATTGCAGAGATAAAAGAATAGTTGACAGCAGGGTGGATGAGCCAGAGAAGGAAGCATGGTTGGACACCAGTAGATCCAAGTGACGGGTGATGGGCCACATACAGGAGATGAAGGATAAAAGACACACCATCATCTGAACAAGTGAGTCAAAGGGCTTTCCTAAATAAAATATCTGCTCATGACAACTATTTTATGGGATGTTGGTGGGTGGGCACAGTCCATGCCTGATGGTGCTCAGGGCCTGCTTCTACCATGGTGCCCGGGCATCACGTATTGGGGGACCATAGGCATTGTCCTATGCACTAGGGACCTCTGCACTGTCATTCCAGATCCAATTATGGTAAGTCTCGAGCTTTGGGCTCCTGACATAAGGGACTCCGTCTCTCCTTCCCTTCTAGCCCGTCAGCAGAGAGGAATCTCCCTCCACTATTCCAAGGGTCAGGTGTAACCTATTCACAGCCCACAAATGAACGGTTCAACTCCTGAAACCATGACCTCAACTGTGACCGTTTCCCATAACCACGAAGTTTCTTTGTGACTGGAAGCAGCCGGACCATTAACTAGCTAATTTTGCTTCTAAAACTTCCTTTGCTGATCACGACACATACAGCCCCATTGTGTCCATCATTTGCTAAGATTTGACTTTTTTTTTGCTTTTATAAACTCATCCCTGAATGTCCTCTAGCAGAGAATTCTTAGGGATGATTGTCTGTTATTGGTCACTGGCTCCGTTAATAAACACTCCCAATCCAATCTATCATGTGAAAGGTGTGAAGAGGGTAGCCAGACTTATTTAGTACTTTTTTTGAAAACGGAATCATTGCTAGATACGTAGTGACAAAGCAGTTCATGATTGCGTATCAGTCGTACAATGTTCAACACCCATCCAGGCACCGGTGTCCATTTCCCAAAACCAATATCTCAGATCCCACATCCCCCTCCCCTACAACTGGCCTCTATGGCCAATTTCCTCTCTCTCTCTCTTTCTTCTCTCTGTCTCTGTCTCTCTCTCTCTCTCTCTCTCGTTCCCTCTTCCCTCCCCTCTCTCCCTCCCCTCTCCAATAATGCAGTGAGGTTTGCAATATTGTTACCAGAAGGGTTTTTTTTATATCACTTTACCTCCTTCAAGACTCAGATATTGTCCAGAGGGATCGTTTCTAATGATCATTGTCTTAGTGACTCTTCTCTGTCAAACGGCATTCTCCCACAATTTGAGCATACTCTCTACCACTGCTATCATGGACCAGTCCTCCTGGCCCTCATTTCTGCTGTCCTTGGGTATTTTTCTCATATTATTTTTTTTTAATATCCCACATACGAGTATGATCATTCTATAACTGTTTCTCTCCCAACAACTCATTCCACTCAGAATGGCACTCTCTATGTCCATCCATGTATAAGCAAATTTCATGACTTCATTTTTCTAATATCTGCAGGGTGTTCCATTGTGTAGATGTACCAGTCATTTGCTCTAAGGAACTTAGGATGTTTCCGGATTCTGGATATTGTGCATAGTGCTGTGATTGACATAAGAGTGCAGATGGGTTTTTTGCATTGAGTTCTGGGCCCTAGATTATATTCCCAGGAGTGGGCTGCTGGATCATATGGAAGTATAATTTCTAGGTTTTTGAGGAAAGCCGTATTGGTTTCCTGAAAAGGCTGGACTTTCCCACCAGCAATGAATGAAAGTCCCCTTTCTCCCCGTATCTGTGCCAGCACTGGTTGTTTTTGTACTTTTTGATGTGTGCCAGTCTCTATGGCATGAGATGGTATCTCGTGGTTGTTTTGATTTGCATCACCCTGATGAATAGTGGCGTGGAGCATTTCCTTCATGTGCCTTTTGGACATTCACATTTCTTCTTTGGGGAAGATTCTGTTCATCTCTTCTCCCCAGTTTGTGATTGGATTAGATTTTTTCTTCTCAAGTTCTACCAGTTCCATATAGATCTTTGGTATTGACCCCTTATCTGATGGGTGTTGGGTAAATAATTTTCCCCATTCTGTGGACTGCCTTTGTTTCCTGGTCATTGTTTCCTTTTAAGGTGCCCAGGTTCTTAATTTAATTTAGTCCCTTTTGCTTATCTTTGATTCCACTTTCTTGGTCACTGGAGTTTCATCCTGTAAGATACCTTCAAAGATATTTTCACTTCAAAGTCACCTTACAAATTCAGGTCAGACACTATGGACTTTAAATCCATATTGATTTGACATTTGTGCATGGTGTTAGAAAGAGGGCAAGTTTATGTATATATTTATTTATGCATGTAGCCGGTCAGTTTTCTCAGGACTGGTAACAGGCTTTTGAAAAAGAAAAATATTACGAATGACAGCAGAAGGCGTGAAAAGTCTAGGAGAAGATATTACAGTTTTGTCTGCAGTCTTCTTCACTTATCACTTCACTTAACTTCCCGTTAGTCGTCGATTTGCTCGAGCGGGTGCCAGTAACGTCTCCATTTGTCCCTGCCACGTGCTAGTGTAGCCCAGTGGCATCTGTTCGCTCCGGGAACATGAAGGGCCTCAAACCGATCGTTCATGATCTTGACGAAGAAGTCTGACCATCTGGTAGGTGGGCGGCCGCGCGGTCTTTTGACATCCCGTGGAATCCAATCAGTAACAGCTCTAGTCCAACGGTCGTCTTTAAATCTCATTACGTGACCAGCCCATCTGATTTTCGACACCTTGGCATATGAGACAGCGTCCCTGATCCTTGATCCTCGATGGATGTCAGAACTCCGGATTCGTTCTCTCATTTGAGTGAAACGTGATATTCCAAGCATAGATCTTTCTATTCTTCTTTGGGAGAACTGAATAGCGTTCTCATCTTGTTTGCGTAGGGCCCAGGTCTCTGAGGCATATGTTAATTCAGGAAGAACAGTGGAATCAAAGAGATGTGCCCGGAGCCGGAGGTTCTTCGTCCTCTTAGCTATTTCTTCAACGTTCTTGAACAGTTCAAGAAGGGAGACATCCATGACATTGGCAACTATTGCCCGATCTGCCTATTGTCTGTCATCTACAAGTTGTTCACTCGAGTCATCCTAAATAGGATGACTATTTAGTCATCCTAAATAGGATTGGCAGAACATTAGATGAAGGACAACCGTGCGAGCAAGCCGGGTTCCGCAAAGGATTCAGCACCATCGACCATATCCACACGATAACCAAGCTCATTGAGGTTTCTCGGGAGTTCAAGACGCCGCTCTGTTTAACGTTCATTGATTTAAAGAAGGCCTTTGATTCTGTTGAGACGGAAGCGGTCATTGAAGCCCTAGCCAATCAGGGCATTCAAGCCCAATACATCAGGATCCTCCGTGAGCTGTATTGCGGATTCACTACCAGGATCTCACCATTCTACAAAGAAGTGATCGTTGATGTCAAGAGAGGGGTGCGGCAGGGTGATACCATTTCACCGAAACTCTTCAGTGCCACCCTCGAGAACATCATGCGACAACTGGAATGGGAAGGAATGGGAGTGAAGATAGATGGCCGGCAACTGCACCACCTCCGCTTTGCTGATGACATTGTTTTAATAACACCAAACATCAGCCAAACGGCACAAATGCTGGCCGACTTTGACCGTGAGTGTGGAAAGGTAGGACTACAGCTGAAACTTACGAAGACAATGTTTATGAGAAACAGCCTCATTCCTGATGCCACATTCGCTCTCAATGGAACGACCATCTCCGAATGCAACAGCTATGTGTACCTAGGTCGAGAGGTCAACATGACAAATGACCTGGCACCCGAGCTGCGCAGGAGGAAGAGAGCGGCTTGGAACGCCTTCAAGAACGTTGAAGAAATAGCTGTAGTCCTCTTAAATCAAAGAAATTCCCCTGTTACTGGTTCCCTCACCCAAGCAGTACTCTATAGGGGAAGTGACAGCGGCTATTCAGAGCAGCATACCAATTGGCCTAAGTACTCCACTATAGCTGACTAGTTTTCCATAGTGTGGATAGAACAGTTTCTTAATCCTCTTCTCTTTTTAGGCACTTAGGTTGTTTTCCAGTTCCTGGCAATGATGAGTGGTGCTGCAATGAATCCAAGTGCATAGATATCTTTTTGAACTAGTATTTTATACTTGAGGTAGATTCCAAGAGGTATTGCTGACAGATCGAAGCTTCGTCTTACTTTTTCAGAAATCTCTATACCGTTTTCCACAGAGGATGACCAGATACAATCCCACAAACAGTGGATGGGGGTTCCTTTTACAACACAAGACCCCCAGAGCTGGTCTTTTTCACACAGTCCATTCTCACTGGTTTGAGAGAGTTATTTTCTCATGGTTTTTATATGGAGTTTCCTCAGTGACGATTACTACATTTTTGTATATTTTATGATTCTCTAAATGTGGTCTTTAGAGAAATGTCTTCTCAGCCTTGTTCCTTATTGAATGATAAGGTTTGTTTTGGGTTTCTGTGATTCTGTATAAAATCTTGTATAATCGTAATTTATTAGATGTGTAGTGAGTGAAACTGGCCCAGAAAGGTCAGACCTGAACACCCGAAGAACTTTCCGTCAGTACTCATCAATACGCTGGCTTGGCTCTTCACACGCTACCTGTCTGAATGCAAGGTTCCATCCCAATGGAAAACCAGCAGGACCTTACTACTGTAGAAGAAGGGAGACATCCATGACATAGGCAACTATCGCCCGATCTTCCTATTGTCTGTCCTCTACAAGCTGTTCACTCGAGTCATCCTCAATAGGATTGGCAGAACACTAGAGGAAGGACAACCATGTGAGTAAGCCGGGTTCCGCAAAGGATTCAGCACCATCGACCATATCCACACGATAACCAAGCTCATTGAGGTTTCTCGGGAGTTCAAGATGCCACTCTGTCTAACGTTCATTGATTTAAAGAAGGCCTTTGATTCTGTTGAAACAGAAGCATCATTGAAGCCCTAATCAATCAGGGCATTCAAACTCAATACATCAGGATCCTCCATGAGCTGTATAATGGATTCACTACCAGGATCTCACCATTCTACAAAGAAGTAATCAGTGATGTCAAGAGAGGGGTTCAGCAGGGTGATACCATTTCAACGAAAGTCTTCAGTGCCACCCTCAAGAACGTCATGCAACAACTGGAATGGGAAGGAATGGGAGTGAAGATAGATTGTCGGCAACTATACCACCTCTGCTTGGCTGATGACATTGTTCTAATAACACCAAACATTAGCCAAGCGGAACAAATGCTGGCCAACTTTGACTGTGAGTGTGGAAAGGTCGGACTCCATCTGAATCTTATGAAGACAATGTTTATGATAAACAGCCTCCTTCCTGACTCTCCATTTGCTCTCAATGAAACGACCATCTCCAAATGCAACAATTATGTGTAGCTAGGTAGAGAAGTCAACATGATAAATGACCTGGCACCTGAGTTGCTCAGGAGGAAGAGAGCAGCTTGGAAGGCCTTCAAGAGCATCAAAGAAATAGCTAAGAGGAAAAAGACCCTCAGGCTCCAGGCACATCTCTTTGATTCCACTGTTCTTCCTGCATTAACATAAGCCTTAGAGACCTGGGCCTTATGCAAACAGGATGAGAATGCTATACTGGTCTCCCAAAGAGGAATTGAAAGAGATATAGGCTGGAGCGATAGCACAGCGGGTAGGGTGTTTGCCTTGCACGCAGCCAACATGGCCGACCCGAGTTCGATTCCTCCGCCCCTCTCGGAGAGCCTGGCAAGCTACCGAGAGTATTCGATATGCCAGACACAGTAACAACAAAGTCTCCAATGAAGACGTTACTGGGCCCGCTCGAGCAAATGCTTGGAGTATCACATTTCACTCAAATGAGAGAAAGAATCCTGAGTCCTGACCTCTGTCAACTATCTAGAATCAGGGACTCTGTCTCCTTTGCCAATGCACCAAAAATCAGATGGGTTGGTCACGTAATGAGATTCAGAGATGACCACTGGACTAGAGCCGTTACCGAATGAATTCCACGGGAGCTCAAAGACGGTGTGGCTGCCCACCTACCAGATGGTCAGACTTCTTCATCAAGATCATGAACGATCGGTTTCAGGCTCTTTGTGTTCCTAGAACGAATAGACGCCATTGGGCTACACTAGCACGTGACAGGGACAAATGGAGACATTACTGGCGCCGGCTTGAGCAAATCAACGATTAACAGGAAGTCAAGTGATCAAGTGAGTGAATGATACAGGAATATTTGAGCACGTTAGTGAAGATTGGAATGAGACACCATCAAACCTGATGGCCAAATGTGCAGGAATATTAGCAAAGGAGATCAAACAGTTTTGCACCAGACTTCCTGAAGATCTCCCTAAGGGCAGCCCTCTTCCGCTGTACTCCAGCTTTCAGTTCAGCAATACGCTCTGGGAGACACAGGAGGACTTGCTTTTGGCGTTTCTATTGTTCAGGACTGGTCACAACACATCGGTGGGCCTGTTCACTTAGGGAGGTGTGTGTCAGAGTGAGGCAGGGCAACGGACAGTGGTGTGTGGAGGACGAGGTGTGGGCTTATTTTGCCCATTGCTGCCTGTTGCCACTAACACTGATGCTCTCTCAACAAGCTGATAAAGAATGAGGGATCTTACCTGATTCTTGTGCTCCTCAGGAAGGATTTCATCATAAGCATGAAATCATTAAAGTCAGCATTTATTTGAGAAGGCAGAGGAGCAAGTAGGAGGCTATTAACAGCTGAGATGAGTTGATATATTTTATTGTATTGTTTTATCAAGCACCATGATTTAAAACTTGCTCATCATGGACTTCTAGCATTCAGTGTTCCAACACCAATCTCACCACTGGTATCAGCGTCCTTTCACGAGTGTTCCAGGTTCCCTCCCACCCACCAACCTGCTCCTTGACCAGACTCATAAATTTTTGAGCCACACACAGAGGCGCTCAGGGCTCTTCACTCACGAATGACTCCTGGCAAATGTAGACCACCATATGTGGTGCCAGAGATCAAACAGGGGTTGACTGCAGTGCAAGCAAATGCACTACTCACCATACTATAGCTGCGGTCCCTCCATAGACACATATTCATGTGTGGTTGTTTTAGTTTGGGTCTCATGCTCACAAAATGGTAGTTTCAGTGTTTTCGCCATTTACATGCATCCCACCATCAGAAAACCCCTGCCCCTGTTACCTCCCACTTGGTTCTTAATCCCCCCCTCACTTCATTTCCTTCCCTGTCATTATTTTTATAATTAAGGGTCACGGGATATCTAGGTATTCCTACTTTAATACATTGCATTCTTTTCAGGACGGAGCATTTTAAGCCCACGCTACTGATACTTCCCAGTGACAATTGTTAGCAAGTACTCTTTGTATATGCAGAGAATTATTTGAGTCATTTGTCCAGCCAAAACTTATTGTTTCATAAATGAGAAATTGGGCCAAAGAACAGGAGGAATCAGAGTTTCCTTCATTCCAGAGACTGAGTCCTTTCCCTGGGTCACTCCCAGTGAATTTGAATTTTCTGAAGTACTGCTCTGGTCTTGGACAGAAAGTTGACACCATTTATTGTAATCTTTTTTCTCTAGACATTTTGGGTTCCCAAATTTGATATCTAGATGCTTCCTGAGGCATCTCAAATACACTCTGAAGTTTCTTTCCAGTTGTGAGCTTAGGTGATTTTGCTTGGTGACCTATGCAAGGGAAATTGTGACTGTGGAAAGCTCTATATCCAACAGGGGCTAAGTTTCTTCAATGGTAAAATGACAGACGGGGGTGGGAGTGGGGTTGCTGGAAATACACGCTTACTCTCCCCTTGTTGTTCATAGATTTCTAAGTGAGGTAAACGGAGAGTTTACCCTTTGATAAAGCTGTTTGTTGTAGAAATGTAACAAATATCCTGAGCTTGCACCAGGCTGTCTTCACGGGGTCAACTTTGGGGGGAGGTTGTTAGAGGTTCCCTACCTGCCTCTAAGAGGCCCAGTAGCCGAAAACCTCCAAACTCTGACTGCCGCCTTGCTCATGGCAACTCTCCATCGGTTCGGATGAGCTTCACCCATGAGGGAATCATCAGGAAAACACAGGTATGCGGGATCTGCCGCTGAAACTTCCAAGCTCCCTTGTGAGCAGGAATGGGCATCTTCCCCCAGTCTCCCAAATTTACCAGTAGCTTGGCAGTAAACCCACACACTGCCCCCTGGTGCCATATAATCTCATCAGCAGCCATGATCCAGAAACTCAGAAATAAAGCTCCTGGAAGAGATCGACATCGGCCTCACCCAAGAGTGAATCTGTTGTATAATCGTATTCTAAATTTTAGAATTACTAGAGCATTTAGAATTACTAGAAGACAACAGTTCACCGAGATCCCTCTGGACCCTGTTCTGAGTCAATTCCACTGGAGCACTTCAGATGGAGCAGGTGTGCCCTCACCACCCACTCCAGATGCAACCCTGGTGGCCACGAGCTTCCAGAAGCAAAACCCAGATAGGTGAGTTCAGGGACTAAGACTCAAAGCCGTATGGCGGCAGCAGAGATTGGTGTCTCTTGCTGTTGCCCCTTTGGGTTTGGGTTCTGGCTGTCATGCCCATGATCTGGGCTTCACCTCAGTGCGTCAATGGCCTTAATCCAGAGAATTCGAAATGAATCTCATAATGGATCACTCCCTACAGAGATGTCTCTGGACCCCAACCATTTACAATTTTAGAATTTTAGAGGCACTCAGCCGCTTAAGCAGCCGTGCAATCTCTCATGATATTGCGAATAAGCAATAGAAAATAAATTATCTAGCATCTGCCCCTGGCAGTCAGGGTTTTATGCTGGTGGGATAATTCAAAATGATGGTGTTGGGATATAATAAAGGGGGTGGGATTGGTGTTGAAATATTGAATGTAATCAATTAATGTGAATAATCTTATGTAAATAAAATTCTGATGGAATCTGGGAAGAAGAAAACGATGAACAAAAGTGTATTACTTCAGGCAGCAATCTTAGGTGGGTGAATAAGGAGGTCTACTCCTGCTACCCATGGCCATGAACTGCCTCTGAGTGCCACATAAGCTCATAATTGGCCGTGATCTAAAGACTCACAAATAAATCTCAAAAGAGAGCGACAAGCTGCAGAGATGCCTCTGGATCCCCAAATCACCATGTATTAAAATATGTAACTCCAACTGTATCACCCTATTTGAAATGTCAGAATTCTTGGAGTGCAAAACATACATTTTGTAATATACATATAAATGTTTTCTTAAAACATTAGAATTTACTTATTTTAAGTAAATAAGTAAATTATCTTCATTGTAGTTATTTATTTGCTTTTTGGCTGAGGTTTTCTTAGCAGTTTACTCTGCTCTCCTTACTCCAACATCCCTCAGAGAAACATGTGGTTCCAGGAACCAAACCCAGGACATCTGCAGGCAAGAGATGTACCCCAGCCTGCACAATGTCTAGGAATTTTCTAGCCTCTGGCCAGCATTTCTTTGCTTGCTTGCTTTCTTTCTTTCTTTCTTTCTTTCTTTCTTTCTTTCTTTCTTTCTTTCTTTATTTTTGCCCTCTTTTGGGGGGAGGGGTCACCCTGACCATGCTCAGGATTGAGTCCTGACACTGCACTCAGGGATCACTCCTCGTACTGCTCAGGGATCATGTGGGATGCCGAACCTCGAACCTGGATTGGTTGTGTGCAAGGCAAAGGCCTTCCTCGCAGTAATTTAGCTCCGCAGCCCATATTTTTTTCTCCTTAGTCCTATTACAAATGACTCCAGCCTGCTCTTTCAAACTCAGTGAAAATACTCACCACTGAAACTTGTCTGCAAGTCCTAACTGGAACGTGAAATTATTGTAGTTGGTATACATATATGTCTTTACATGCTTTTTTTCACATTTGGCAATACACATCGGTTTCCATCTGGATTTGCACTCAGGAATTACTCCAGGAGGTACTCAGGGGACCATATGGGATGCTGGGAATCGAACCCAGGTCGGCCACGTGCTAGGCAAACACCCTACCCGGTGTACAATTGCACCAGGCCCTGTCTTTGCATTCTTTTCTCCAAGCTGTGTTATCAAGCAATTTCTGAATATCAGTTTTAGCTCAGGGCCTTATGTGTATGTATACGACATGCATGTTTGCTTTATAGCCAATGAGTTAAGACAGGAGCAGGCATAAGAATCTAGTCATCTTTATGAAAGTATTCTCTTACCAAGTAAATGATTTATACTCCAGTATGCTCAATTTCTAGATCTCTGATAAGTTTTCCCACAGAAATAAATTCAATCTAACCTAATATTTAGTTCTTCTCTCATCAAATTCCTCAAATCCATTAGCCTGTATATTCTTTGGGTCTAGATTATGGGATCAGGGCATGGCAGAACCCCTGATGCTTCACACTTCCCATTGGTTGGGGTTGACTTACTCATCACAGAAAATTAGGGCGCAGGGTTTGATGGGTACGGTATTGGTGTGATGTGTTCGTGAAAATGATAATCAACTCTATTGTACATCTTGTACCTCAGTAAACATGCTGAGGTACTTTCTTTCTTTCTTTCTTTCTTTCTTTCTTTCTTTCTTTCTTTCTTTTTGCCCTCTTTTGCTGAAAAAAAAAAGAGAGAATGAAGAGGATTATACATAAATATAAAACATCAACAATTAACCAAAGGAGAATAAGCCAGTCAATATTTTGGTCTATGTTTTGCAGGTTTTTCTAATGTTAAATGAAACCACACACCCGTATGTCCCTCCCCATACCTGCCTCTCTACACCACAAAAAAATAAAGAATGGTGGAAAAATGGGCAATGTATCAAGTTTAGATGAGATCTTCCAATCACTTTGTGAAATACACACTCTGCGAGGAGAACCAACCAGGCATATCCCCGGGTGAAATGTGAACACATATCCTTAGCCTGGGCTATTCTGAAGACAGACAGAAGGGATCTGACAGCCTCAGCTGCAGATTGGACATGTTTAGTTCCACCTCCCTTTTAAGTATAAGCAACGGTGGTCCATGGAACAGTCCCAGCCTCACCCAAAAGTTATGTTCCTTCTTCCTATACTTTTTCTATTCTGGCATGAAATAATCCATTTAAATGGGCATCTACACCTCCTCAAATCAATTCCAAATGTTAAAAAGTTGGGGGAGGGAATGTAGTCCACTTTAATTCATTTTTAGGGGTGCAATACTGTTGGGAACTGGCCTAGGTAGCCCCTGCTTGTTTTTCCTGAGAAGGGAATGAGCAAGGAAAAAGTTGGCATGTGTGAGCGCCATGCCCTGGCAGTTGACTCTGTTAAGGGGGCCGAAGGGAAGGCTGCACTTGATCCACCTTGGCCAGGCCTGGAATCATATTCTCATTCCTGTCCTGTTTTGCGGAGAATGTTCAAGGAACTGCCCACATATGCAGCTGCAAAACAGAATAACAGCATAGCCCACTCAAATTGGAACCCTTGGCTATCCCACGAAGTGTACACTGCATACTGTAAAAGCAAATATGCTTTGCTGTAGAGTTGCTCTATGCTTCATACAGTCCTCCCTACCTCAGTCTTTGCAGAAATCATGCCTTCTGTGGGTTACCGTTCGACTAGCCACATATGCTGCGACACAGTACATATTAGGTTCAAAAAATACTCCAATAACCTAAGCACATGAAAAGTCTCTGGTTCAATCCATATCACCATATGGTCCTGCAAACACTGATGACAAAGCTTCCTATCAATTACCCAAAGCAGCCTTCAAGCATCACTAAAATAACTCCTTACTCAAATTTAAAAAAATCAGGGACTAGAGAGATAATACAGTGGACTATGCGATTGCCTTGCACAGGGCATATCCAGATTCTACACCAAGTATACCCTATTGTTTCCTGAACACTGCCAGGAGTGATTGCTGAACCAGAGCCAGGTACCAGAGCACCAAGCAGTGTATGCCCCAAGCAAAAAGTAAAATTAAAACACGCTAAGTATTTTTTAAATTAGTAATAAATATAGCAAAAATTTAACTAACGTCTACATTGGTCAAGATTATCTTTGTTGGACTACAAAGGAAGTCAAGTGGCAGAGAACAGGCAGAGTACATGCAGGCCTGAGTGTGATGCCAGGAATGGCTGACTCTCAGGCACCATGTCTATGGGCTCCAAGCCTGCCCACCCAAGCACTCCTGGATGATGATGAGGACTTGGGTCTCAGTTTAGGGAGCAACCATCCCTATTCATCAAAAGTTGAAAGCAAACTATGGAAAAATGGGAGGAAGTCTTTTGTTTTGGAACTGAAGCTGATGCATTTGCTAAAGAAACTCCTCTCTCTCTCTCTCTCTCCCCCCTCTCTCTCTCTCTGTCTCTCTGTGTGTGTGTGTGTTTGTGTGTGTGTGTTTATCTGAGTATTTTCATTTCATTTCATTTCATCATCCTGTTATTCATCGATTGCCTCGAGCAGGCCCCAGTAACGTCTCTTTCATCCTAGCCCTGAGATTATATTCAAGGCTATTTAGGAGAATGAGACCCATCATTGTTACTGGTATTTGGCATATTTGGTATGCCACGGGGAGTTTGCCAGACTCTGCCCTGTGGGCAGGCTACATTCGATAGCCTGCAAGTTTGTCCAAAAGTTTGTCTTTTTGCAACCTTTTTGCAAAAAGTTTGTCTGAGTATAGTGTGAACTAAAAGTTTGACTTTCAAGCATCAGTGAATTTGAGAAAAGAGAGCAACTGATATGCTCCATGGCAGCGAGAAGCTTAGTTGTATTTATTTTCCTGTTCAATTAGAAAATACTAAAAGATGTCTTGGCCATTTAATTGATTTAGCACTAGTGCTTGAAGTGCACTGAAACCAAAGTCTAAGATGGTCTTTCCCATTACACACCTAAGCGTAGGAGACCTTTAAGTGAGACTTGGCTTCATGTTGGCCAGAAAGCATTCCCTAGAAATAAAGAAAGTAAAGTAATTTACAACTCGGGGTGTACAAATTTACGGTGGAGATTATCTCATCAGCAATCATGTTCCAGAGACTGATTGTCCTTTTCTATGGAAGAGAGCATAAAATTACTTGCATGAGCCGTGCCATTGGAACCCTTGCCAGGCTGATTCTTTTGGTGAACACTGAAGTGGGGCAGATGAGGCCCCTGACCACCCCAAGGGTCCCAGCTTCGATAGCCTAATACCTCCAGAACTCAAATGACGTCATGCTCATATCTGCACTGCACACACTCGGGCTGAGACCCATCCACGAGTGAGCCTATTTCTGGACATCACCATAACTCACACCACTCATACTCCAAGAGACGCACACAAAGGGTTTAAAGAAGAAGGCAATGAATCTTAGAGGGAAATATATTTTTACATATATATATGTATATATATTTGCACATCAAGTTCAACCCTTAACAACATAACAGTAATCTCTTAGAGAAGGACATAACAGCTGGCTCCAGGGTGAAATACAACAATCTTCCACACTGTCCTCTAAGGAAAGTTGTCTGGAGCATTTCAGTGCTGTATTCATAACAAATAATACAAAATAAATCATTTGGTTCTGCTTTGGGGAAGAGGTTTGGGTGCGGGATGGAAATATCAAAAAAATGGTAGTGCGAAGGTGTAATGTTGGTGGAATTGGTGTTCGATTATTAAATGAAATCAAATATTGTGCACTTCTTGAAAAAAATTTAAAAAACGTTTTGCTGTTACAATACAAAATAAATTATCTAGATCCTGAAAAAAATTTTTTGCTGATGGGATTTCATACAAGAAATGCATTTTCAAGAGAAGAGTCAAGATTATTACCAGAAAGTCAAGAGAAGCCAGGGAAGAGCAGGGTTCCAGTGAGCACAAGCAGGACACTTCCTGGGGATAAGTCAGGGCAGGAAAAGGCGGGGACTGGGTGTGGGGTGGAAAATAGGAAGGCAGTTAGAGCAGAAGGGTCCAATAAAGGGCCCAGGAAGGGAAGGCCAAGTGGGGTGGGGGGAGACGGTGGACAGAGGACTTCACACCCCTATGGAACCCTAATGGACTCTTCCCCCTTTGTGATGCAGGCGGCCCTATATAAGGCAGAGCCACCTGCTCAAGCTCAGTTGCCTTAGGCAGCTTGTGGTCAGGATCATGGAGTTCGGTATATGGACTCTGATGGTTCTGATGACACCCTGGACTGAGACTCTATGGGACTTAGGCTCAAAGCTGATCAGTAGCGATCCCACCCCCCTTTTCCTGGGGGTGTTAGGGGTGCTTTCCCTTTTCATTGTTTTCCTGGCTACGGCATCCTTCGTGGCCTTCTGTAAGAAAAAAGTTGACCAGAAGGTAGGAGCCGGGACCACTGCTTGAGCCATTGGATGGTGGTGGTGATTTCTATTACTTCTCACACACATGAATTTCAAACATGAATTTCTTTGGTTTATCGCATCAGTAGATTGGGTCATCTAGGAGAAAGTAGGGCCTAGTTGCCAAGGAGGACAGACTGGGTCGGAAGGGGTTCATTGAAGAGAGAATTACCTGAACTACATAGATGGTGTGGGGTGACAGGTTCCCATTACTAAAATCCCAACTAGTGCCATCATGCTAGAGCCAGCTTCCATTGAGACGTTAAGGTCTCTTCGAACAGAAAAGTCCCACCACGACTTCCCTGGGTGGGAGGGAGACATAAACTCATCCTTTCGTCAGCACTTCAGGAGATTGGAGTGGGGGAGCCCTTCCCCAGAACTTGGGGTCCTGTGGGAAGGAGCACAGGAAGTACATCCCTGCCTGGCATCCCTGAAAACGGGCCAGCTATCAACATTGAAATCCTTGTGTCGTTCTGAGGAGAAAACTGGAAACACAAAATCAAAACCAAAAAGAAAGCATTTCATGACATTTTAGGATGGATTTGAGAGAGAAACTCACCTCTCTGCTCCTGTGGGACTGCTATGGGTCATGTGTGGACATCAGAGCTTCAGAGAGGGGAGTCCAAAAGTGGATCCCAAATGATCACTGATTCTTTCTCTCCTCAGAGGCGCAAGAGAGCTAGGAAAAGCAGGAGGGTCGCGATCCTGAGAGGTGAGTCTCTTCCTTTTCCATCTGAGCTCACCCAGAGTGACCCTTCCCTCCTCCACTCCCTCCTGCTGAGCTCGAGTCTAGACCAGAGACCATGGCTCTTAAGGGTTTTGACAGAAGCCACAGACCTCTGAGCGTCTTTTACCCTTTGCTGCTCCTCGTCGGCTGCTGCGGCTCGCAGAGTAGAGCATGCCTGGGTGCCCTCCATGGCCCTGTGTCCGTGCCACTGTGAGATCTTCAGTAATAAAAGCCACTCTTCCTGGTTCCTAGGTGAGAGGTACCAATTCAGCCTGGCTGAGCTGCAGCAAATACAATATATCCGGAATTTGCAACGGTAAGTGTGCGCTGTCCTTCCAGACCCAGCATCAGGAGGGCTCCCCAGGTCTGCCTGGGGAGGGGAGCCAGAGGAACAGGGATGAGAATAAGGCCTTGGGCAAGGTGCAGAGAGGACGGGAAGCCCTGGGGGTAATAACAGGATAGGGTACAGAATTCAGAGCCTCTCCAGGTGACTGCCTTCTGGTCCTCACTGCACCTCTCCATGGCCCTCTCTTCCCTACCTTCAGCAGCCCCCTGGAGGCATACCGCGAGGACCCACATTGGGAGCACCTGCTGTGCATCAGCCCTTCCTGCAGGGTCTGCAGGAACAAGGTTATCCCAGCTGCTCCGCACGGCCTATCAGCTCCCAACCAGGCTGATCCCTCTGGCTCTCTCCCGCCATCCACGATCCCGATGGCCAGTCCAGGTCCCGTCACCTCTGCAGCTGATCCAAGAAAGCCAGCGTGTAATCTCCCTGGCCTGCACTGTCCTCTCTGCTCGCTCCAGGCTCCTGGGTCTGGCCCTCACCCCACTCTGCAGCCTGCAGTCCCCTTCTCCACTTCATCACCCCGGCCCACCAAAAGAGTCTGGCAGAAGTCCCTCTGTACTCCTGCTCCACCACCTCCTCTCGGCCCCCCTCCTCCTCATCCCTCTTCTCTAAGCTCTCCTGGGAGCGCAGAGAAGGAGAAACCTCCTGAAGTACCCCACGTTATTTCTGGGCCCCAATCCCTCCCTCCCTCTGAGACCATTGGCCACACCACGGATCTCTCTCCCTTCCCTGTGTGTTCCTCTCCTCCTCCACATGGCAGGCGGTTAAATCGTCCCCCAGAACCTTCCAGGAGACAAAAGGTGGCCCCCCACACTGCTGGCTTGGACACGACAAAGGAGCCCAGTGTCTTACAGGTGCAGAGGCAGCAGGGGAGGGGCAGGGAGCTGAGCACATCCCTGGCCAAGGCTGCAGAGGCCTCCCAGACCACTGCCCCTCCTGTTGACGCAGTCCCCACTCGCTGCTACTCACAGGCCAGGACCCTCGATGGGCACCACCATACAGAGCCGTGTGCCCTCAGCCCATCTCCCCAAGCAGTTGACACTCAACACACTGAATCTGGCCGCCCCCGCTTTTTCCTAAACTTCCATTGGAAGATCAGGAGTCCCCGGCGTTTATTCCAAAGGAGACGGTCACCTAGAGTGGGCCGCTTCATGAGAGCCTTGAGGTGCTGTGTGCCCTGCCTCCATGTCCAGAACGACATTTGAAAACAGGCTGACAGTGAATGATTCCACGAACAACCCCCCCTCTCCCCCAGGAACCACCTGGTCCCCCTTCACCGTGTCTCAAAGGGAGCCCGTGTCCCACCCAGATACCACCTGCTGGGCACCAACTCCTTCCCACTCTCCCCAGGGCCCTAGGAGGCAGGAATGCAGACCCTTTCGCCCATCGTTCCTGTATTCTTACCCATTAAATCATTTAGAATCTTGCTGTGATGTCTGTCTGCTGTGTTGGAGCTTGAATTGAGGGACTAAAGGAGTTTGTTCTGCACTGAGCAAGGTGCCCTGGAGCTTGTGGGAACAGGAGGAACCATGTGCCACCTACCCAGGTTTCCTCTGAGAGCAGCTTTTTGCCTTAGTGTTCCCAAGAACCACAGCAGCCTGACTCTCCCTCTCTGGAGGCTTCCTGGCTTTCCAGATATTGGTTGAGGTCCCCGAAAAGAATCAAGGACCTGTAGCTCTCATAAAAATAATTGCAAGAATTAGAGTCCTTCTTGGTATTTAGAGATAAGTGATTAGGGGGTCTCACCCAAATGAAGCCTAAATGCAGGGTTGGAGACACCCGGCACCTTCTTGGGAACCTAAGCTGGTTGGGGAAGGGACCCTGATGTGTTTGAGGCGGGAACCCAGACCTGGTTTGGTGGAACCCTGACCTGGGGGGACGGTGACCTGGGGGGAGTCTGACCTGGAGGGACCCTGGCCTGGTTTGGAGGGACCCTGACCTGGGGAGACCCAAGAATCTGCTGAGCTGCCGCCTCACACACTGTGCATCGTCCTTTAAACTTGACCCTGAAATAGCCCCGACCCCCCCAAAAAGCTCCTATCAAGTGTTTTTCTTCTCCACATCTGGTGCCCAGACTTCTTGGGGGTTGATCATTTTGAGGACAGAAGCATTTAGCTGAGCAGTAGGAGAGGTGACCGGGCAGCCACCTCTCACAGGGGTGAGATCAGCTGAGAGAAAGGGCACACTTCCAGGGGTGTGTGGGACATGCGAAAACTGGGCAGGGGGAATAAAGGGCCTGGTGGTGGGACAGAAGTTTCTATAAACACGGAGGGTTGACCTGTAACGTCAGCCTACTGGTCTCTTAGACAAGGACTTAATGGCTCCATGGTGAAATGCAATCTTCATTTTCTTCTCTGGAAACATCCTTGGATCATTCTGGTAGCAAAAGTTCACTAACAAGCAATATTAAATTATTGTGGGCCTATGGGGGGGGCAAGCTAAAGGAGTTGTTGGGAAAATTGAGAAGGTTTGATGGTTGTGGGGTTGGTTTTGGAATGTTGAATGCCTGTGACATATCATCAGGAATGACTTTGTAAAGCACAGTGTTCATGTAATGTCTAAGGGGAAAATAGATAAGTTTTAAAAAGAAAAAGGATGCTGCCTGTGCCCTCCACATGCCATAGTGCCCACAGGCCCACCAGGCACTGCCACGCTGAGGCTCATGGAGCTTGCACAGCCCCTGACTTCCTGGTCTGATGGCGTGTGAGCACAAAGCCAGAACTGCGGGGATGCTGTCTGGCTTGGCCCCTGCCTCTCTGTGCAAGTTTGTCTAGGTCCTTTCTCTAAATCCGCACTTGTTACACAGCACTCTTTCTCTTTTGTTCGTTCTTTTTGAAAATGTTTTCTATGTGCTTCTTATGTTTCTTAGGGAACAATTGATCTACTTATGTGTGTGTTGATCCTTCACTTTCTCTCTTCTGTTAAAAGACATTTTTTGAGTGGCTTATGAGGAATAAGTTAAGCATTTTATGTTCATTAATTTTAAAATATTGTATGCCTCACCCTGCTTTCCTCATGGGTTATTCTTGGTTCTGTGCTAAACGACAACCCCTGGGACCATAAGTGGTGCCAAGACTGAACCCTGGTTCACCATTTGATTCCTGGATTCGTTATTTCTGCATTGTTTCTTAGCTCTCTAGTACTTTCTAGTTTTAAGCTGGCTAAGCGACAAAAAAAAAAAATCTCAAAACCGAGCAATTTGCTACAGAGTCTCTTCAGACAAAATTATCTAAACTTTTAGAATTCCAGGAACGCTGAGAGCGAGAGTGGCCACGAAACATCTTATGCTATTCACAGAAGCAATACAAAATAAATTGTTTAGCATTGGCTTGAGTGGTGGCAGGAAACTTTAATAATAATAATAATTATTAAATAATAATGGTGGGAGTGACGTCAAAATATTGAATGTCATCAAAGTATAGAGAGAGACAGAGAGAGAGAAATAGTATTGCAGAAATTGTCGGCCACACAGGCAAGAGAAGGGTTGGGATGGTGGGGAGGGGAGATACTGCGGATATTGGTGGTGGAAAATGTGCACTGGTGAAGGGGTGGGTGTTTTATCATTATATGACCAAAACTGAAACATGAAAGTTTTGTAACTATCTGACAGTTGACTCAATGAGAGAGAGAGAGAGAGAGAGAGAGAGAGAGAGAGAGAGAGAGCTGTTCTAACAGGTATTGAGGTGCACCTAACTTTATGACAACCGTTTATCACATAATTACTAAGCCTCTGTGTTAGGCACTGTCCACGTTCCTGACAATCCACCCATGACCATCATAGGGGCCGCATCCAGGGGAACAGTAAAGACAATTGAGAAAATTCAAAATGAGGGAAGTCTGAAGGAGAATCCTCAATACTGGATTTCCACACTATCAACATTTCATTGACTAATGCTACTGTCTGTGACCCTTAGAAGTTTGTGCCCGAATACAATCCATAGTTTAGAAGATGATTTCAGCATTTCCTAGGGGAGGAGAGAGAGAGAAAGAGAGAGAGAGAAAGAAAGAGAAAGAGAGTGAGAAGTCTAGGAGAGCATACCATAAGGAAGGAAAATTATACACATGCCCTATGCCATGATTAAAGAGCAGAATGTGCCTTCCCTTGACATTTCTTCGTTCTTAGGGTGGTCATCCCAAAAGAACCTGACCTCTGATCATGCAAAGCATGTGGTCCACCTAGTAAGCTCTCTTGGCATAATCACTTGATCTCTCTCTCTCTCTCTCTCTCTCTCTCTCTCTCATACTTTATGTCACAGCAGCGTTTATTGGAGAAGGCAGAGGAGCAAGTAGGAGGCTATTACCAGGTGAGATGAGGTGATATATTTTATTATATTGTTTTTATCAAGCACCATGATTTAAAACTTGCTCACCATGGAGTTCTAGCATTCAGTGTTCCAACACCAATATCACCACTGGTATCAGCATCCTTTCACCAGTGTTCCAGGTTCCCTCCCACCCACCAACCTGCTCCTTGACCAAACTCGTAATTTTTTGTGCCACACACAGAGGCGTTCATGATGCTTCCTGACGAATGACTCCTGGCTAATTCGGGCCACCATATGTGGTGCCAGAGATCAAACAGGGGTTGACTGCAGTGCAAGAAAATGCACTACTCACCATACTATAGCTCCGGCCCCTCCATAGTCTTATATTCAAGTATGGTTGTTGTAGTTTGGTTCTCATGCTCACAAAATGGTTGTTTCATTGTTTTAGCTATATAAATGCATCCCACCATCAGAATACCCTTGCTCCTGTTACCTCCCACTTGGTTCATAATTCCCCCCTCAATTCATTTCCTTCACAGTCATTATTTTTATAAATAAGTATCATAGGATGTCTAGGTATTCCTACTTTAATACATTGCATTCTCTTCTGGATGGAGCATTTTAAGCCCACCCTACTGATACTGCCCAGTCACAATTGTTAACAAGGACTCTTTTTATATGCATTGAATTATTTGAGTTTGTGCAGCCACACATTATTATTTCATAAATGAGAAATAGGGCCAAAGAACAGGAGGAATCAAAATTTTCTGCCTTCATTCCAGAGACTGAGTTCTTTCCCTGGGTCACTCCCTGAGAATTTGAATTTTCTGAAGTGCTGCTCTAGTGTTGGACAGAAAATTGACAATATCTATTGTAGTCTATTTTCTCTAGACATTTTGGGTTCTCATATTTGGTATCTAGATGGTTCCTGAGGCATCTAAAACACTCTCTGAAGTTTCTTTCATGTTGTGAGCTTAGGTGATTTCGCTTGGTAACCTATCCAAGGGAAATTGTGACTGTGGAAAGCCCTATATCCAACAGGGGTTAATTTTCTTCAATGGTAAAATGACAGACGGGAATGGGAGTGGGGTTGCTGGAAATACGTGCTTACTCTCCCCTTGGAATTCATAGATGTCTATGTGAGGTGAGTGGAGAGTTTGACCTTTGATAAAGCTGTTTGTTGTAGAAATGTAACAAATATCCTGAGCTTGTGCCAGGCTGTCTTCACGGGGGCAACTTTGGGGGGAGGTTGTTAGAGGTTCCCTGCCTGCCTCTAAGAGGCCCAGTAGCCAAAAACCTCCAAACTCTGACTGCCGCCTTGCTCATGGCAACTCTCCATAGGTTCAGATGAGCTTCACCCCTCAGGGAATCATCGGAAAAACACAGGTATGGGGGACCTGTGGCTGAAACTTCCAAGCTCCCTTGTGAGCAGGAATGGGCATCTTCCCCCAGTCTCCTAAATTTACCAGTAGCTTGGCAGCAAACCCACACACTAGCCCCTGGTGCCATATAATCTCATCAACAGCCATGATCCAGAGACTCAGAAATAAAGCTCCCGGAAGAGATCGACATCGGCCTCACCCAAGAGTGAATCTGCTGTATAATCGTATTCTAAATTTTAGAATTACTAGAGCATCTAGAATTACTAGAAGACAACAGTTCACCGAGATCCCTCTGGACCCCGTTCTGAGCCAATTCCACGGGAGCACTTCAGATGGAGCAGGTGTGCCCTCACCACCCACTCCAGATGCAACCCTGGTGGCCACGAGCTTCCAGAAGGAAAATCTAGATAGGTGAGTTCAGGTACTAAGACTCAATGCCATATGGCGACAGCAGAGGTTGGTGTCTCTTCCTGTCTCCCCTTTGGGTTTGGGTTCTGGCTGTCATGCCCATGATCTGGGCTCCACCGCAGGGCATCAATGGGCTTGATCCAGAGAATCCCAAATGAATCTCATAATGGATCGCTCCCTACAGAGATGTCTCTGGACCCCAACCATTTACAATTTTAGAATTTTAGGGCACTCAGCCGCTTAAGCAGCCGTGCAACCTCTCATGATATTGCAAATAAGCAATAGAAAATAAATTATCTAGCATCTGCCCCTGGCAAACAGCTTTTTATGGTGGTGGGATAATTCAAAATGACAGTGATGGGATGTAATAAAGGGGGTTGGGTTGGTGTTGAAATATTGATGTGATCATTTAATGTGAATAATCTTATGTAAATAAAATTCTGATGGAATTCTGATGGAATCTGGGAAGAAGAAAACGATGAACAAAAGTGTATTACTTCAGGCAGCACTCTTAGGTGGGTGAATAAGGAGGTCTACTCCTGCGAGCCATGGCCATGAACTGCCTCTGAGTACCACATAAGCTCATGAATGGCCATGATCCAGACTCAAAAATAAATCTCAAAAGAGAGCGACAAGCTGCAGAGATGCCTCTGGATCCCCAAATCACCATGTATTAAAATATGTTACTCCAGCTGTATCACCCTATTTAAAATGTCAGAATTCTTGGAGTGCAAAACATACATTGTGTAATATACATATAAATGTTTTCTTAAAACATTACAATTTACTTATTTTAAGTAAATAAGTAAATTATCTTCATTTTAGTTATTTATTTGCTTTTTGGCTGAGGTTTTCTTAGCGGTTTACTCTGCTCTCCTTACTCCAACAACCCTCAGAGAAACATGTGGTTCCAGGAACCAAACCCAGGACATCCGCAGGCAAGAGATGTACCCCAGCCTGCAGGATGACTAGGAATTTTCTAACCTCTGGCCAGCATTTCTTTGCTTTCTTTCTTTTTTTTTTTTACATTTATTTATTTATTTATTTATTTATTTTTGCCCTCTTTTGGGGGGAGGGGTCACCCTGGCGATACTCAGGGCTGAGTCCTGACAGTGCACTCAGGGATCACTCCTCACAGAGCTCAGGGATCTTGTGGGATGCCAGACCATGAACCTTGATTGGTGGTGTGCAAGGCAAAGGCCTTCATCGCAGTAATTTAGCTCCGCAGCCCGTATTTCTTTCTCCTTAGTCCTATTCCAAATGACTCCAGCCTGCTCGTTCAAACTCAGTGAAAATACTAACCACTGAAACTCGTCTGAAAGTACTAACTGGAACGTGAAATTATTGTAGTTGGAATACATATATGTCTTTGCATCCTTTTTCTCACATTCGGCAATGCACATTGGTTTCCACCTGTATTTGCACTCAGGAATTACTCCTGGCGGTGCTCAGGGGACCATATGGGATGCTGGGAATCGAACCTGGGTCGGCCCGTGCTAGGCAAACACCCTACCCGGTGTACAATTGCTCCAGCCCCTGTCTTTGCATTCTTTTCTCCAAGCTGTGTTATCAAGCAATTTCTGAATATAAGTTTTAGTTCAGGGCCTGATGTGTATGTGTACGACATTCATGTTTGCTTTATATCCAATGAGTTAGGACAGAAGCGGGCATAAGAATCTAGTCATCTTTATGAAGGTATTCTCTTACCAAGTAAATGATTTATACTCCAGTATGCTCAATTTCCAGTATGCTAAATTTCTAGATCTCTGATAAGTTCTCCCACAGAAATAAATTCATTCTAACCTAATTTTTCGTTTGTCTCTCATCAAATTCCTCAAATCCATTAGCCTGTATATTCTTTGGGTCTAGATTATGGGATCAGGGCATGGTGGAACCCCTGATGCTTCTTCACACTTCCTATCGGTTGGGGTCGAATTACTCATCACAGAAAAGTAGGGCGCAGGGTATGGTATTTGTGTTATGTGTTCGTGGCAATGATAATCATCTCTATTGTACATCTTGTACCTCAGTAAACATGCTGGGAAAAAAAGAGAATGAAGAGGGCTATACATAAATATAAAACATCAACAAGTAACCAAAGTAGAATAAGCCAGTCAATATTTTTGTCTATATTTTGCAGGTTTTTCTAATGTTAAAAAAAAACACACAACCATATGGCACTCTCGCTCCATACCTACCTCTCCCCACCACAAAAAAAAAAATGATGGTTGAAAAATGGACAATGGCATCAAGTTTAGATGAGATCTTCCAATCACTTTGTGAAATACCCACTCTGGATGGAGAACCAGCGTAGCATATACCCAGGTGATATGTGAACATATATTCTCAGCCGGGACTATTCTGCCGACAGTCAGAAGGGATCTGCCAGCCTCAGCTGCAGACTGGACCTGTTTAGTTCCACTTTCCTTTTAAGTATGAGCAACGGTGGTCCATGGAATAGACCCAGCCTCACCCAAAAGTTATGTTACTTCTTCCTATACTTTTTCTATCCTGGCATGAAATAATCCATTGAAATGGGCATCTATACCTCCTCAAATCAATTCCAAATGTTAAAAAGCTGGGGGAGGGAATGTAGCCCAATTTAATTCATTTTTAGGGGTGCAATACTGTTGGGGATGGCCTAGGTAGCTCGTGATTATTTTCCCTGAGAAGGGAATGAGCAGGGAAAAGTTGGCATGTGTGAGCGCCATGCCCTGGCAGTTGACTCTGTTAAGGGGGCCGAAGGGAAGGCTGCACCTGATCCTCCTTGGCCAGGTCTGGAGCCACATTCACATTCCTGTCCTGTTTCGCTGAAAATGTTCAAGGAACTGCCCACATATGCAGCTGCAAAACAGAATAACAGCATAGCCCGCTCAACTTGGAACCCTTGGCTATCCCACGAAATGTACACTGCATACTGTAAAAGCAAATGTGCTTTAGAGTAGAGTCGCTGTATGCTTCATACAGGCCTCCCTACCCCAATCTTTGCAGAAATCATGCCTTTTCTGGGTTACCGTTCGACTAGCCACATATGCTGCGACACAGTACATATTAGGGTCAAAAAATACTCAAATAACCTAAGCACATGAAAAGTCTCTGGTTCAATCCATATCACCATATGGTCCTGCAAAAACTGATGACGAAGCTCCCTATCAATTACTCAAAGAAGCCTTCAAGCATCACTAAAATAACTCCTAACTCAAATTTAAAAAAATCACCGACTAGAGAGATAATACAGTGGACTATGCGATTGCCTTGCACAGGGCAAATCCAGATTCTACACCAAGTATACTCTATGGTTGCTTGAACACTGCCAGAAGCAATTGCTGATCCAGAGCCAGTGTACAAGAACACCAAGCAGTGTATACCCCCAGCAAAAAAGTAAAATAAAAACACGCTAAGTATTTTTAAATCAGTGATAAATATGGCAAAAATTTAACTAACCTCTATATTGGTCAATATTATCTTTGTTGGACTACAAAGGAAGTCAAGTAACAGAGAACAGGTAGAGTACATGCAGGCCTGAGTGTGATCCCAGGAATAGATGACTGTCAGGCACCATGTCTATGGGCTCCAAGCCTGCCCACCCAAGCACTCCTGGATGATGAGGAGGACTTGGGTCTCAGTTTAGGGAGCAACCATCCCTATTCATCAAAATTTGAAAGCAAACTTTGGAAAAATGGGAGAAAGTCTTTTGTTTTGGAACTGAAGCTGCTGTATTTGCTAAAGAAACACTCTCTCCCTTCTCTCTCTCTCTCTCTCTCTCTCTCTCTCTCTCTCTCTGTGTGTGTGACTGTGTGTTTGTGTGTGTGTTTATCTGAGTATAGTGTGAACTAAAAGTTTGACTTTCAAGCATCAGTGAATTTGAGAAAAGAGAGCAACTGATATGCTCCATGGCAGCGAGAAGCTTACTTGTATTTATTTTCTTGTTCAATTTGAAAATAATAAAAGATGTCTAGGCCATTTAATTGATTTAGCACTAGTGCTTGAAGTGCACTGAAACCAAAGTCTAAGACAGTCTTTCCCATTACACACCTAAGCGTAGGAGACCTTTAAGTGAGACTTGGCTTCATGTTGGCCAGAAAGCATTCCCTAGAAATAAAGAAAGTAAAGTAATTTACAATTCGGGGTGTACAAATTTACGGTGGAGATTATCTCATCAGCAATCATGTTCCAGAGACTGATTGCCCTTTTCTATGGAAGAGAGCATAAAATTACTTGCATGAGTCGTGCCATTGGAACCCTTGCCAGGCTGATTCTTTTGGTGAACACTGAAGTAGGGCAGATGAGGCCCCTGACGACCCCAAGGGTCCCAGCCTCGATAGCCTAAAACCTCCAGAACTCAAATGACGTCATGCTCATATCTGCACTGCACACACTAGGGCTGAGACCCATCCACGAGTGAGCCTATTTCTGGACATCACCATAACTCACACCACTCATACTCCAAGAGCCGCACACCACGGGGTTTAAAGAAGAAGGCAATGAATCTTAGAGGGAAATATATTTTTACATATGTATGTATATATATATATGCACATCAAGTTCAACCCTTAACAACATAACAGTAATCTCTTAGAGAAGGACATAACAGCTGGCTCCAGGGTGAAATACAACAATCTTCCACACTCTCCTCTAAGGAAAGTTGTCTGGAGCATTTCAGTAGTGTATTCATAACAAATAATACAAAATAAATCATTTGGTTCTGCTTTGGGGAAGAGGTTGGGGTGCGGGATGGAAATATCAAAAAATGGTGGTGCGAAGGTGTAATGTTGGTGGAATTGGTATTTGATTATGAAATGAAATAAAATATTGTGCACTTCTTAATAAAAATTTTAAAAACGTTTTGTTGTTACAATACAAAATAAATGATCTAGATCCTGAAAAAAAATTTTTTGCTGATGGGATTTCAGACAAGAAATGCATTTTCAAGAGAAGAGTCAAGGTTATTACCAGAAAGTCAAGAGAACCCAGGGAAGAGCAGGGTTCCAGTGAGCACAAGCAGGACACCTCCTGGGGATAACTCAGGGTAGGAAAAGGTGGGGACGGGGTGTGGGGTGGAAAATAGGAAGGCAGTTAGAGCAGAAGGGCCGAATAAAGGGCCCAGGAAGGGAAGGCCAAGTGGAGTGGGGGGAGACGGTGTACACAGGACTTCACACCCCTCTGGAACCCTAATGGACTCTTCCCCCTTTGTGATGCAGGCAGCCCTATATAAGGCAGAGCCACCTGCTCAAGCTCAGTTGCCATAGGCAGCTTGTGGTCAGGATCATGGAGTTCGGTATATGGACTCTGATGGTTCTGATGACACCCCGGACTGAGACTCTATGGGTCTTAGGCTCAAAGCTGATCAGTAGCGATCCCACCCCTCTTTTCCTGGGGGTGTTAGGGGTGCTCTTCCTTTTCGTTGTTTTCCTGGCTATGGCATCCTTCGTGGCCTTCTGTAAGCATAAAGTTGACCAAAAGGTAGGAGCGGGGACCAGTGCTTGAGCCATTTGATGGGTTGTGGTGATTTCTATTACTTCTCATACACATGAATTTCAAACATGAATTTCTTTGGTTTAGCGCTTCAGTAAATTGGGTCATCTAGGAGAAAGTAGGGCCTAGTTGCCAAGGAGGACAGACTGGGTGGGAAGGGGTTCATTGAAGAGAGAATTACCTGAACTTCACAGATGGCGTGGGGTGACAGGTTCCGATTACTAAAATCCCAACTAGTGCCATCATGCTAGAGCCAGCTTCCATTGAGACGTTAAGGTCTCTTCGAACAGAAAAGTCCCACCACGACTTCCCTGGGTGGGAGGGAGACATAAACTCATCCTTTCGTCAGCCCTTCAGGAGATTGGAGTGGGGTAGCCCTTCCCCAGAACTTGGGGTCCTGTGGGAAGGAGCACAGGAAGTACATCCCTGCCTGGCATCCCTGAAAATGGGCCAGCTATCAACATTGAAATCCTTGTGTCGTTCCGAGATGAAAACTGGAAACACAAAATCAAAACCAAAAAGAAAGCATTTCATGACATTTTAGGATGGATTTGAGGGAGAAACTCACCTCTCTGTTCCTGTGGGACTGCTATGGGTCATGTGTGGACATCAGAGATTCAGAGAGGGGAGTCCAAAAGTGGATCCCAAATGATCACTGATTCTTTCTCTCCTCAGAGGCGCAAGAGAGCTAGGAAAAGCAGGAGGGTCGCGATCCTGAGAGGTGAGTCTCTGCCTTTTCCATCTGAGCTCACCCAGAGTGACCCTTCCCTCCTCCCCTCCCTCCTGCTGAGCTCGAGTCTAAACCAGAGACCATGGCTCTTAAGGGCTCTGACAGAAGCCACAGGCCTCTGAGCATCTTTTGCCCTTTGCTGCTCCTCGTCAGCTGCTGAGGCTCGCAGAGAAGAGCATGCCTGGGTGCCCTCCCTGGCCCTGCGTCCATGCCACTCTCAGATCTTCAGTAATAAAAGCCACTCTTCCTGGTTCCTAGGTGAGAGGTACCAATTCAGCCTGGCTGAGCTGCAGCAAATACAATATATCCGGAATTTGCAACGGTAAGTGTGCGCTGTCCTTCCAGACCCAGCATCAGGAGGGCTCCCCAGGTCTGCCTGGGGAGGGGAGCCAGAGGAACAGGGATGAGAATAAGGCCCTGGGGAAGGTGTAGAGAGGACGGGAAGCCCCGGGGGTGATAACAGGATAGGGTACAGACTTCATAGCCTCTCCAGGTGACTGCCTTCTGGTCCTCACTGCACCTCTCCATGGCCCTCTCTTCCCTGCCTTCAGCAGCCCCCTGGAGGCATACCGCGAGGACCCACATTGGGAGCACCTGCTGTGCATCAGCCCTTCCTGCAAGGTCTGCAGGAACAAGATCATCCCAGCTGCTCCGCACGGCCTACCAGCTCCCAACCAGGCTGATCCCTCTGGCTCTCTCCCGCCATCCACGATCCCGATGTCCAGTCCAGGTCCCGTCACCTCTGCAGCCGATCCAAGACAGCCAGCGTGTAATCTCCCGGGCCTGCACTGTCCTCTCTGCTCGCTCCAGGCTCCTGGGTCTGGCCCTCACCCCACTCTGCAGCCTGCAGTCCCCTTCTCCACTCCATCACCCCGACCCACCACAAGAGTCTGGCAGAAGTCCCTCTGTGCTACTGCTCCACCACCTCCTCTCGCCCCCCCTCCTCCTCATCCCTCCTCTCTCAGCTCTCCTGGGATCGCAGAGAAGGAGAAACCTCCTGAATTACCACACATTATTTCTGGGCCCCAATCCCTCCCTCCCTCTGAGACCATTGGCCACACCGCGGATCTCTCTCCCTTCCCTGTGTGTGCCTCTCCTCCTCCACATGGCAGGCGGTTAAATCGTCCCCCAGAACCTTCCAGGAGACAAAAGGTGGCCCCCCACACTGCTGGCTTGGACACGAAAAAGGAGCCCAGTGTCTTACAGGGGCAGAGGAAGCAGGGGAGGGGCAGGGAGCTGAGCACATCCCTGGCCAAGGCTGCAGAGGCCTCCCAGACCACTGCCCCTCCTGTTGACGCAGTCCCCACTCGCTGCTACTCACAGGCCAGGACCCTCGATGGGCAACACCATACAGAGCCGTGTGCCCTCAGTCCATCTCCCCAAGCAGTTGACACTCAACACACTGAGTCTGGCCGCCCCCGCTTTTTCCTAAACTTCCATTGGAAGATCAGGAGACCCCGGCGCTTATTCCAAAGGAGACAGTCGCCCAGAGTGGGTCGCTTCATGAGAGCCTTGAGGTGCTGTGTGCCCTGCCTCCATGTCCAGAACGACATTTGAAAACAGGCTGACAGTGAATGATTCCATGAACAACCCCCCCTCCCCCCCAGGAACCACCTGGTCCCCCTTCACCGTGTCTCAAAGGGAGCCCGTGTCCCACCCAGATACCTTCTACTGGGCACCAACTCCTTCCCATTCTTCCCAGGTCCCTAGTAGGCAGGAATGCAGACCCTTTCGCCCATCGTTCCTGTATTCTTACCCATTAAATCATTTAGAATCCTGCTGTGATGTCTGTCTGCTGTGTCGGAGCTTGAATTGAGGGACTAAAGGAGTTTGTTCTGCACTGAGCAAGGTGCCCTGGAGCTTGTGGGAACAGGAGGAACCATGTGCCACCTACCCAGGTTTCCTCTGAGAGCAGCTTTTTGCCTTAGTGTTCCCAAGAACCACAGCAGCCTGACTCTCCCTCTCTGGAGGCTTCCTGGCCTTCCAGATATTGGTTGAGGTCCCCGAAAAGAATCAAGGCCCTGTAGCTCTCATAAAAATAATTGCAAGAATGAGAGTCCTTCTTGGTATTTAGAGATAATTGATTAGGGGGTCTCACCCAAATGAAGCCTAAATGCAGGGTTGGAGACACCTGGCACCTTCCTGGGAACCTGAGCTGGTTGGGGAAGGGACCCTGATGTGTTTGAGGCGGGAACCCAGACCTGGTTTGGTGGAACCCTGACCTGGGGGGATGGTGACCTTGGGGGAGTCTGACCTGGAGGGACCCTGGCCTGGTTTGGAGCGATCCTGACCTGGAGGGACCCTAACCTGGTTTGGAGGGACCCTGACCTGGGGAGACCCAAGAATCAGCTGAGCTGCTGCCTCACACACTGTGCATCGTCCTTTAAACTTGACCCTGAAATAGCCCCGACCCCCCCCGAAAAGCTCCTATCAAGTGTTTTTCTTCTCCACATCTGGTGCCCAGACTTCTTGGGGGTTGATCATTTTGAGGACAGAAGTTTAGCTGAGCAGTAGGAGAGGTGACTGGGCAGCCACCTCTCACAGGGGTGAGGTCAGCTGGGAGAAAGGGCACACTTCCAGTGGTGTGTGGGACATGAGAAAACTGGGCAGGGGGAAGAAGGGCCTTGTGGTGAGACAGAAGTTTCTATAAACACGGAGGGTTGAGCTGTAACGTCAGCCTACTGGTCTCTTAGACAAGGACTTAATGGCTCCATGGTGAAATGCAATCTTCACTTTCTTCTCTGAAAACATCCTTGGATCATTCTGTTAGCAAATGTTCACTGACAAGCAATATTAAATTCCTGTGGGCCTATGGGGGGGGGAGCTTAAGGGGTTGTTGGGAAAATTGAGAAGGTGTGATGGTTGTGGTGTTAGTGTTGGAATGTTGAAAGCCTGTGAGATATCATCATGAATGACTTTGTAAAGCACAGTGTTCATGTAATGTCTAAGGGGAAAGTAAATAAATAAAAGTTATAAAAAGAAAAAGGATGCTTCATGTGCCCTCCCCCTCCCCTTTGCCCAGAGGTCCACCAGGCACTGCCCTGCTGAGGTTCATGGGGCTTGCACAGCCCCTGACTTCCTGGTCTGAGGGCGTGTGAGCACAAAGCCAGAACTGCGGGGATGCTGTCTGGCTTGGCCCACGCCTCTCTGTACAAGTTTGTCTAGGTCCTTGCTCTAAATTCACACTTGTTACACAGCACTCTTTCTCTTTTGTTCGTTCTTTTGGAAAATGTTTTCTATGTGCTTCCTAAGTTT
Organism: Sorex fumeus; assembly: GCF_029834395.1. NCBI lineage: Eukaryota > Metazoa > Chordata > Mammalia > Eulipotyphla > Soricidae > Sorex > Sorex fumeus. The sequence continues at coordinate 4,565,724 of NW_026606179.1, read as the reverse complement.
CTTAGGGAACAATTGATCTACTTATGTGTGTGATGATCCTTCACTTTCTCTCTTCTGTTAAAAGACATTTTTTGAGTGGCTTATGAGGAATAAGTTAAGCATTTTATTTTCATTAATTTTAAAATATTGTATGCCTCACCCTGCTTTCCTCATGGGTTATTCTTGGTTCTGTGCTAAACGACAACCCCTGGGACCATAAGTGGTGCCAAGACTGAACCCTGGTTCACGATCTGCTTCCTAGATCCTTTATTTCTGCATTGTTTCTTATCTCTCTAGTACTTTCTAGTTTTCAGCTGGGCTAAGCGACAAAAAAAAAAAAATCTCAAACCTGAGCAGTATGCTGCAGAGTCTCTCCAGACAAAATTATCTAAACTTTTAGAATTCCAGGAGTGCTAAGAGCGAGAGTGGCCACGCAACATCGTGCGCTATTCACACAAATAATACAAAATAAATTGTTTAGCATAGCCTTTTTGGCAGTCTTGGGTGGTGGCAGGAAAATTCCAAATCATAATGGTAGGACTGGTGTCGAAATATTGAATGCCATCAAAGTAGAGAGAGAGAGAGAGAGAGTATTGCTGTAATTGTCTGCCACACAGGCAAGGGAAGGATTGGGATGGTGGGTGGGAGGGAGGGAGATACTGGGGATATTGGTGGTGGAAAATGTGCACTGGTGTAGGGGTGGGTGTTTTATCATTATATGTCCAAAACTCAAACATAAAAGCTTTGTAACTATCTCACGGTTGACTCAATGAGAGAGAGAGAGAGAGAGAGAGAGAGAGAGAGAGAGAGAGAGAGAGAGAGAGAGAGCTGTGCTACTCTGTGCTAGGCACTGTCCATGGTCCTGAGAATCCACCCATGACCATCATAGGGGCCCATCCAGGGGACAGAAAAGACAATTGAGAAAATTCAAAATGAGGGAAGTCTGAAGGAGAATTCTCAATACTGGATTTCCACACTATCAACATTTCACTGACTAATGCTACTGTCTGTGACCCTTAGAAGTTTGTGCCCAAATACAATCCATAGTTTAGAAGATGATTTCAGCATTTCCTAGGGGAGGAGAAAGAGAGAAAGAGAAAGAGAGAGCGAGAAGTCTAGGAGAGCATACCGTAAGGAAGGAAAAGTATACACATGCCGTATATGGTGAATAAAGAGCATAATGTGCCTTCCCTTGACATTTCTTCGTTCTTAGGGTGGTCATCCCAAAAGAACCTGCCCTCTCTTCATGCAAAGCATGTGGTCCACCTTGTAAGCTCTCCTGGTATAAGATCTCTCTCTCTCTCACTCTCTCTCTCTCTCTCCCTCTCTCCCTCTCTCTCTCTTTCTCTCCCATACTTTATGTCACAGCAGACATTGTTCAGACCTCCTGAATCTGTGCTGAAGGATCATTCATGGTAGGGTTTAGGGAGCATATGCAATGCAGCTGATAAAACCTGGCTGAGGTGCATGCAAGGTCAGCACCTTAGCCCTGTACTATCTCTTGACTTTAAACTTTTGACTATCCCTCACTTTTGAAGGGAATAAACTAGCAGTTTTCCAAAGAATTCCTCAGAGTCCCATCAAAATTGGAGTTGAGTCCATTCAGAGTAAAACTCTTCTTTGGGGGAAGATAGAAGTATTTGAGTTGGTGTCACAGAATTTTTACCAAACCCTTGAGGATTTTTCTCTGTGTTCCAAAGGACCACAGAAATACTATCCATTTCTGGTCCAGTATTTCTTTTCTTTTCTTTTTCTTTTTTTTTCTTTTTTGGTCATACCTGGCCATACACAGGAGTTACTCCTAGCTCTACACTCAGGAATTACTCCTGGCATTACACAGGAGACCATATGGGATGCTGGGAATTGAACCCGGGTCAGCCACATGCAAGGTTCTACCCGCTGTGCTATCTCTCCAGCTTCACGTCCAGTATTTCTTTTTGCTTGTTCTTTTCTTTCTTTTCGACCACATCCTGTGGCACTCTGAGCTGATGCTATGCCTCAGGGTTCACTCCTAGTGTGGGCCCAGAACTTTATGATACACTGGGGACCAGTTGTGATGGGGGTCCTTGAAGACAAAGGGTCTTATCCACTGTACTATTTCTGCAGCCCCAAGGGCAGAGGCCTCAGCACCCCGAGAAGCTCCTCCTGCAGGAGGACCCAGCCCCCTAATAGCCACATCAGCACATTAGCTGCTGGCCTGGGAGATGCGTGGGGGCCTCCATGTTGACTGAACATGGCCTCTCCCCTCCTGAGCGGTGATAGCACTTGCTGGACAGCTGGTCACATCCATGTGTTCTGTGGCTCTCCTCGGGTCTGGATGAAACACGGACCCCGCAGAGACCCTCTCCGCACTACATTCTATATGCTTGCTAGTTTCCGGTCAGCCTCCACAGTCACAACCACACACACAACAGGCCTGGAGGGAGAGGTTCCTTCCTCGAGCTTGGGCTATTGTGGTCCATTGATTTTGTTCCCAAGGAGTATTCCATCGCGAGGGTGACGACAGATTGAGTTCTTTGTGTTGTTTTGTTTGCTGCTATTTTTATGCCGGAAAACCAGAGTATTTCCAATTTAGGGATATTATGAATAGCCTTGCCATGAATACCCTGGTTTATGCCTCTGGGTGGTCTTCACACAGAGCAATATACTGATTTCATCTTTTTTTTTCCTTTCTTGCTCACACCTGATGACAGACAGGGGCTATTCCTGCACTCAGGAACTTTCCCTAGCAGTGCTCTGGGAAAATACCCAACCTGCTGTTTTATAGTTCCATCCCCTGATTTCATCTTTAACCCATGAGTTGTGAAGGATCCCTGAGCATGTCATGGTGTGTGAAAGGGCCAGATGAAGCTCAGAGCTGAGTATGTGTCTTTCATGTGTGAGACCTTGACTTCCATGTCAGCACCCAAAATAAAGTCTGCCGCTGTCAAGGTGGCACTTTTCCTGGCTGTAGTCAAGGGCTGTTGGGCATTCTCACCTTTTTGTTGTAGGATCATTGCCCTTGTTTTATATTCTGAGACTTGTTCCTTGAAGCTTCGGTGAGGGTGGTAAAGGAGGCTCATTTTCCTAGTGGGCTCCGGGGATCAGGGAGCACTGCAGTGAGATTTTGTCCAGCTGTGTGAGTCTGGATCACAGCGACCCCCAGGGCTATCCCTGGCAGTGTTCATTGGGCCTTCAATGCCAGGGGCCTCTGCAGATGAAATATGTGCTCGAGCCTGTTGAGCCTTTCCCCTGCCCTGGTTTTCTTCATTTCTCTGTGTCCTGGGTTCTGAGTGCACCAGAGAGGAGCAGACTCCTGGCCGCCTCACTGCAGTTACCAAGTGCCATCTGAGGGCTCTTGTCCTGAGTCTAGGAGGCAGCCCCACCTCAATGAAGAATGGGAGGGGAATCTCACTCTCCTTTCCCTTCCTCTTCATATTCTGGTGAACCCCTGGAGACTGTCCCTGCCCGCTGCAGACTAGATTCCACTCAAACTCCTCCAGGCCAAGCCCTACGGTCTCCATGACTGTCTACTCTCAGATGCATCATGCTTAGAGCCAGGTGTGCATGTGGTTCAGTGTTACATCACACACAGACACACACAGACACACACACACACATACACACGAATAAATCCAGGATGTTAATTTCCAGGTATGGTGAGAAGAACAGATCAGGAGACAGCTGCCAGCATTAGCAGCTGTCCTAAAGGGAGGGAGCATGCCAGCACACTTGGAGCCCAGGGGGTTCGTCAGGAGGCAGGAGTGTGCAGGGATGGTGTCGGTGAGGACTCTCTGTGTTTGCTGGGAGAGAGATTTGAGGCAGCAGAAACAGACTTAGGAAGGGCCAGGCTGAAGAGTTTCAGCAGGCTCCATGGCACAGAGGCATCATCCGGATCAGTGACCTGGGCTACAGTTATATAAAGCAGAGAAGAATATTCCAGAAAGCCGGAATATGCAAAAGGAGGGGACAGACTCGATTGGTTGGTTTGTCTATCCAAGGCTCCTGTTTCCTGTTTCTAGGCACTAGCCAACCCTCCCAGGCCCAGCAGGCCCAGGAATCACAGCTCGATAGTGTACAGAAAATCAAGAAACCGTCACAGGGTTGCCACATTTGGAGGAGGCTAGGGACTGAGGCCTCCAGGTCAGCAGCTGCCCCCACCCCCAGAGCACTGCCCCTCCCAGTGTCTGTACCCCACAGCCCCCAGTAGGGCACCCCCTTGGGCATTTGGAAGAAAGCAGTGTTGTGTGTATCTGCTCAGGTGTCGTTTGTGTGTGGGTTCTCAGCCACTGTCTGTGGGGGGTCAGCACACACAGTGACAGTATGTGGTGACGGAAGCACCAACTGTATATTTCTGATTTGTGGGACCAGGGAGCCTTCTGTCTGCCAGCTGCCCTTGCCGTGTTCCTCACCCACACAGAGGCTCCTGAGGTGAGGGGCAGGGAGTCAGCACTGATTGTGTCTCAGCTGCTGGGACCTCAGGGGGCAAAAATTTCGTGTTAGATGTGGCCAGGAGAATAGGGGCAGAAACCTGAGAAGCAAGGCCAGCTAGCCTAGGAGTCTTTTGCAGAAACTCTTTTATTGCTTTCCCCTGAGTCTCTATCTTTTGTTGTTTCACTAATAAAACCTTTTCTCCTATTGCCCACCTGCTCTTGGTAGTCTTAGTGCTGTGATCGATGTCCACAGGTTTGTGTTTTAAATGTGTTTTTCCTTATCTATTTTATACCCTTAAAGTGCGCATTTAAGTGAAATAATCCAATATTTTTCTCTTTCCTTCAAAATTATTTCATTTCATGTGATCCTTTTTATTGCAAAGGACATTTCAGCATTTGAAATCATATAAATGTACCACCTTATTTATATACTCATCTTTTGATAGACGCACTTGTTGCTCCAGAAATTCCCCCATGGGCTGGCGCGATAGCACAGCTGGTATGGTGTTTGCTTTGCACGCAGCCGACCTGAGCAACCCAAGTTCCATTCCTCTACCGGCACAGCAAAGCCTGGCAAGCAATCCGTGATGTATTCGAAATGCCAAACACAGTAACAAGTTTCACAATGGAGACATTGCTGGGCCCGCTCAAGTGTACTCTCAATTAATATTGGGCGACTATAAATTTTTGTGCTAATAGTTTTGTATTCATTGGAGAGATAGAAGCAGGCATAGAGGATTTCCGATTCTGTGCCTGGGCTGCCCTCTCGTGGCCATTTCTGTAAATACACCTTCTAATGTTCTAAGGTATGTGTTGTCACAGCCCCCTACCAAGCTTGGGCTCTTTCCTCCCTCCTTAGTGTAGACTGGGAGAATAGTATCACTGAAGTGTAAAATGAAAAGTCCTCCACGGTGAATGGTTTGCTTAGGGTTGTGGCTTATGCATCTGTATAGAGAATGTACAGGATGCAGAATGTTGGAGTGAAACAAGGACCACGTCGGCACACGACCCTCCCCTCAAGCACCTCAGGCACACTCAGGAAGGACGTCTCAAGAAATGATAGGAAGTCATGTTGTTGCAAAACCTTGAGGCAAAAATCTTCAACAGAATATTTGCAAGTGAAATTCAATACTCTGCCAAAAAGATGCCACATAACCATTAAGTGGAGTGATTGCAGAGATGCAAGAATCGTTGACAGCAGGGTGGATGGAGCCAGAGAAGGAAGCATGGTTGGACTCCTGTAGTTCCATGTGATGGGCCACATACAGGAGACGAAGGATAAAAGTCACACCATCATCTCAACAAGTGAGTCAAAGATCTTGCCAAAATTAAAAATCGGCTGATGACAACTCTTTTAAGGGGTGTTGGTTGGTGGGCACAGGGCCTTCTCCCACCATGGTACCCGGGCATCATGTATTGGGAGACCACAGGCATTGTCCTATGCACTAGGGACTTCTGCACTGTCATTCCAGCTCCAATTATGGTAAGTCTCAAGCTTTGGGCTCCTGACATAAGGGACTATATCTCTCTTTTCTCCTAGCCCGTCAGCAGAGAGGAAACTCCCTCCACTGTTCCATGGGTCAGGTATAACCTGTTCACACCCACAAACAAACTGTTCAGCTCCTGGAACCATGACCCCAACTCTCACCGTTCCCCATAACCACAAAGGTTCTTTGTGACTGGAAGCAGCCAGACCATTAACTGGCTAATTTTGCTTCTAAAACTTGCTTTGATTGATCACAAAACATACGGCCCCATTGTGTCCATCGTCTGCTAAGATATGACTTTTTTTTTTCCTTTATAAACTCATCCCTGAATGTCCTCAAGCAGAGAGTTCTTTGGGACGCTGGTCTGCTGACAGTCACGGCTCCTTTAATAAACACTCCCAATCCAACCTAATTATCTCATTCCTACTTTGGACAAACTGGCAGGCTACCAAATGTAACCTGCCCACATGGCAGAGTCTGGCAAACTCCCCGTGCCGTACCCAATATGCCAAATACCAGTAACAATGATGGGTTTCATTCTCCTAACCCTGAAAGAGCCTTGAATATGGCACTTTTTTAAAAATATCAGGACTTGGACGAAGGAGACGTTACTGGGGCCTGCTCGAGGCAATTGACAGACAACAGGATGGTCGTGATCGTGATTGTAATCCCAATCCAACCCATCATGTGAAAGGTGTGAAGAAGTTTGCCAGACTTGTTTAGTCCTTTTTTTTTGAAAACGGAATCATTTTTAGATACTCAGTGGTAGGGCGTTTGCCTTGCATGCAGTCAACATGGCCGACCCGAGTTCGATTCCTCCGCCCCTCTCGGAGAGCCCGGCAAGCTACCGAGAGTATTCGATATGCCAGACACAGTAACAACAAAGTCTGCAATGGAGACGTTCCTGGGCCCACTCGAGCAAATCAATGATCAACAGGAGGGCCTTTACTTACTTAATTTACAGTGTAAAAGCAGTTCATGACTCGGTATCAGTCATACAATGCTCCAACACCCATCCACACACCGGTGTCCATTTCCCAAAATCAATGTCCCAGATCCCTCATCCCCCTCCCCTACAGCTGGCCTCTATGGCAGACTTCCTCTCTCTCTGTCTGTCTGTCTCTGCCTCTGTCTCTCTATCTCTCTGTCTCTCTCTATCTCTCTGTCTCTCTCTCCCTTTCCCTTTTTCTTCTCCCCCTCCCCTCTCCAATAAGACAGTGGGGGTTGCAATATTGTTACCAGACGGTTTTTTTTGTAGGAGTGCTGCTATTTATTCAGCCACTGATTAGCTGATTGAATTGGGCATGAACTCCACCTTAATTTTTTTACTTATTTTTTTCTTTTTATATTTATTGGATCACTGTGGGAAAAGTTATTAAGCTTTCAGATTCAAGTCTCAGTCATACAATGATCAAACACCCCTCCCTTCACCAGTACTCACTTTTCAAAACCAAGAACCCCAGTATACCCCCCCCCCACCCCTCCTAATGCCTGTGAGGCAGATGATTTCTACTTAACTCTTCTCTACATTGGTTACATTCATTATTTCAACAAAAGATGCACCATTATTATTTAGAATTTCCCCCGAAACAATCAGAATTGCTGAAAAGGCATTGGGAAATATTTTGTTTGCTATAGCTGGTTATGAGAATCATATAATGTCACTCGGCCATGATTTTGGATTCCTGCAAAGAGCCAGATAATTACAAGATTGGTTTCTGTGTGTCTGGTGTTATGGCCATGCCAGAGAGCTGCTCGTGGGGGATAACTCATGACCTCTGTAGGGCGTAAAGGACGTGTTGGTACTGTCCCCCTTCCCATGAGACTGCAGTTGCCCCTTCACCTCCGGCTTGTACCTGGCTTTCCTATAAGCTCTGAGGTGGCGACCACTTTGCTGCCAGGGAGGAAAAGGCAGAAGGGAGCAAGAACCTTTCCCTCCTGTGGGGGCATGGCGCCATAGTTTAACGCATGGTACATTCACTTTTCTTCTACAAGCTGCTGGGCTCTGGAGTAAGTCCTTTTGCCTCTGGAGCCATGGCCATGCCAGAGAGCCGCTTGTGGGGGACAAATTATGACCTCGGTAGGGCTTGAAGGACTAGCCGGTACTGTTCCCCTTCCCATGAGACAGCAGTTGCCCCTTCACCGCCAGTTCATACCTGGCTTTCCAATATGCTCTGAGGTGGCAGCCACCTTGCTGCTGGGGGGGCGGGGAGGCCGAAAGGGACCAACACCCTTTCCCTCCTGTGGAGGCATGGCACAGTAGTTTAACGCATGGTCCATTCACTTTTCTGCCACAAGCTTCCGGGCTCTGGATTAAGTCCTTTTGCCTCTGGAGACATGACCGTGCCAGAAAACTGCTTGTGGGGGGCAACTCGTGACCTCAGTAGGGCATGAAGGACGACCTGGTACTGCCCCCTTCCCATGAGACTGCTCTGTCACCACCAGCTCATTCCTGGCTTTCCAATAAGCTCTGAGCCGGCGGCCACCTTGTATGCAGTCCAGATGCATTTCTGCCAAAAGCCGCTGGGTTTCAAGATTTGTTTCTGAGTCTCCAGTATCATGGCTATTAATCAGCTTCATCAGGAGCCAGAGAGGCCGTTTTAGGCAGCAACTCGGGGTCTCCTTGGGATGGGGAGAAAGAGTCTGCTCCACCCCCATGTGGTGAGGCCCAGTGTGTCTTGTCACTGCAGGCCCAAACCTGACTGTCCAGTGGCCTCTGGAGGATGGTTGTCACCAGTCCGTCAAGAGGAACAGGCCAAGGCACGAAACCTATTCCCACCTAGAGTGGCCCAGCGCCAGTAACCTACTGCAGGAACAGGACGCATTTCTGCCAAAAGCCTTTGGGTTCTGAGATTCGTTTCTGAGACTCGGGGATCATGGCCATTAAGCAGTTCGATCAGGAACCAGAGAGGCCATGCCTCCAATTATATAGCTGAGACAGAGGTGGTTTGTGGGTGGGTCTCCCACATACCTAACTTGTGGGCATTTACTTTCTTGGTAAACTTTGCCCCAAGTTTTTGGGGTCTGGCCAAAGGCACGGCAGCAGTTTTGTGGTATCAAAAAGTCTGACGTTGCCATCAGGCTGCTGATGCACTCACCTCACAGGTACAGACTGACCTGCTGGCGGCACCATACCCCCAGGGTTTTTTTTTTTTTTGTATATCATTTTAGTTCCTTCAGGACTCAGATATTGTCGAGAGGGATCATTTCTAATGATCATTGTCTTAGTGTCTCTTTACTGTCCAAACGGCATTCTCCCACAATTTGAGGCAAACTTCCTACCATTCCTATTGTGGACCAGTCCTCCTGGCCCTCATTTTTACTGTCCTTGGGTATTTTTCTCATACTATTTTTTATATATCCCACATATGAGTATGATTATTCTATAACTGTCTCTCTCCCAACAACTCATTCCACTCAGAATGGCAATCTCTATGTACATCCATGTATAAGCAAATTTCATGACTTCGTTTTTCTAATGGCTGCAGGGTGTTCCATTGTGTAGATGTACCAGTAATTTGTTCTAGGGAACTTAGGATGTTTCCGGGTTCTGGGTATTGTGAATACTGCTGCAAAGAACATCAGATGGGTTTTTGCCCTGTGAGTTCTGGGTCCTTAGAGTATATTCCCAGAATTGGACTGCAGGGTCATATGGGAGCACAATTTCTAGGTTTTTGAGGAAAGCCCATATTTTTTTCCTGAAAAGGCTGGACTTTCACACCAGCAATGAATGAAATTTTCCTTTCCCCCCCGTATCCATGCCAGCACTGGTTGTTTTTGTTCTTTTTGATGTGTGCCAGTCTCTGAGGCATGAGATGATATCTCGTGGTTGTTTTGATTTGCATCACCCTGATGAATAGTGGTGTGGAGCATTTCCTTCATGTGCCTTTTGGACATTCGCATTTCTTCTTTGGAGAAGTTTCTGTTCATCTCTTCTCCCCAGTTTGTGATCAAATTTGATTTTTTCTTCTCAAGTTCTACCAGTTCCATATATATCTTTGATATTGACCCCTTATCAGATGGGTGTTAGGTAAATAATTTTCCCCATTTTGTGGACTGTCTTGTTTCCTGGTCATTGTTTCCTTTGAGGTGCATAGGTTCTTTCTTTCTTTCTTTCTTCCTTTCTTTCTTTCTTTCTTTCTTTCTTTCTTTCTTTCATGTAGGAGTACTTCTATTTATCCAGCCACTGATTAGCTGATTGAATTGGGCATGAACTACACCTTGCTTTTTTCATTTTTATAATTTTATTTATTGAATCACTGTGAGAGCAGTTATAAAGCTTTTGGGTTTAAGTCTCAGTCATACAATGAAACACCTGTACCTTCACCAGTGCTCATTCTCCACCACCAAAAAACCCAGTCTACCCCATCCCACACCCTCTCCCTACCTGTGGGGCAGATGATTTCCACATTACTCTCTCTCTACTTTGATTACATTCAATATTTGGACACCAGACCAGCCATTATTGTTTGGGATTTTACCCCAACACTCAGATCTGCTGAAAAGGCAACAGTAGACAATGTTTTCTATTGGTGATTATGAATATCATATGACGTCGCGTAGCTGCAGTAGTGACTGAACAATTCTGAAATTCCAAATCGTTAACACATAAATCTGGTGGGATTTCTGCCAAAACCTGCTGGGTTCTGAGACTTGTTTCTGAGTTTCTGGGATCATGGCCATTAAGCAGCTTGATCAGGAGCCAGAAAGGCCGTTCATGGGCAGTGACTCGGGGTCTTGTTGGGACTGGGAGGAAAGGGCGGGCTCTAACCCCATCCCATGAGGCCCCACATGTCTCGTCATTGAGGGCCTAAGCTTGACTGTCCAATGGCCTCTGGCGGATGACGGCCACCCAGCCACCAGGGGGAACAGGCCAAGGCAGAAAACCACTTCCCACCTGGGTTGGCCCGGTGCCGGTAACCTAACTGCAGGGACCGGACACATTTATGTCAAAAGCCGTTGGGTTTTGAGATTTGTTTCTGAGTCTCTATGATCATGGCCATTTAGGAGTTTGATCAGGAACCAGAGAGGCCATGCCTCCAATTATATAGCTGAGCCGGAGGTGGTTTGTGGGTGTGTCTCTCACATACCTAACTTTTGGCCATTTACTTTCTTGCTTAACTTTGCCCCAAGTTTTTGGGGTCTGGCTAAGGGCACAGCCGCAATTTTGGGGTATCTGGAAGTCTAAAGGCGCCATCAGGTTACTGATGCACTCGCCTCACAGGTACAGACTGACCTGCAGGCAGCACCATACCCCCGAGGTTCTTATGTTAATTTAGTCACTTTTGTTTATCTTTGATTCCCTTTGCTTGGTCAGTGGTGTTTTATCCTGTAAGATATCTTTCACTTCAAAGACATAGATAGTTCTGCCTGAGTTTTCCCCCATATACCTTACAAATTCAGGTCGGATATTATGGACTTTAAATCCATATTGATTTGATATTTGTGCTTGGTGTTAGAAACAGGGTTGAATTTATGTGTGTATGTATGCATGTATTTATTTATTTATTTATTTTTGCTGGTAGCTGACCAGTTGTCCCAGCACCGGTAACAGGCTTTTGAAAAAGAAAAACGTTACAGATAACAGCAGAAGGCCTTAAAAGTCTAGGAGAAGGTATTACAGATCTGTCTGTAGTCTTCTCAAATCTAAGAGGTCCTCAGAAATTCCCCTGTTACTGGTTCCCTCACCCAAGAAGTACTCTCTATAGGGGAAGTGACAGTGGCTATTCAGAGCAGCATACCAAGTGGCATATGTACTTTATTATAGCTGATTAGTATTCCATTGTGTCTTAATCCTCTTCTTTGTTTTAGGCACTTAGGTTGTTTCCAGTCCCTGGCTATGACAAAAGGTGCTGCAATGAATCCAAATGTATAGATATCTTTTTGAATTAGTATTTTATACTTTTGGGGTAGATGCCAAGAGGAATTGCTGACAGATAGAAACTCTGTCTTACATTTTGGAAATCTCCACACAGTTTTTCACAGAGGCTGATCCAGAAATAATCCCACAAACAGTGGATGAAGTTTCCTTTACACCACATAACCACCAGTGCTGGTCTTTCTTGCACAGCCCATTCTCACTGGTGTGAGGGAGTTATTCATTCATGGTTTTTATATGCGTTTCCGTCAGTGACGGTGACTGCAGTTTTGTGTACTTAATGAACCTCTAAATGTGGTTTTTTGAGAAATGTCTTCTCAGCTTCTTTCCTCATTGAATTATAAGGTTTGTTTTGGGTTTCTGTGAATTCTGTATAAAATCTTGTATAATCGTTCTTTATTAGATGTGTAGTGAGTAATTGAAACAGGAATATTTGAGCGCGGTAGTGAAAATTGGAATGAGAAGTCATCAAACCTGATGTCGAAAGTGCAGAATCATTAGCAAAGGAGATCAAAACAGTTTTGCACCAAACTTCCTGGATATCTATCTAAGGGCAGCCCTCCTCTGCTGTACTCCAGTTTTCAGTTTGCAATCTGTTTGGTGTTTCTGTGGATGGTTGTTCCCAGACTGGGAGACACAGGAGAACTTACTTTTGGTGCTTCTGTTGTTCAGGACTGGTCACAACACACTGGTGGGCCTGCTCACTTAGGCAGGAGTGTGTCAGAGTGAGGCAGGGGAATGGACAGTGGTGTGTGGAGGAGGAGGTGTGGATCGGGCTTATTTTGCCCACTGCTGCCTGTTGCCACTAATACTGATTCTCTCTCATCAGCTGATAAAGAATGAGGGATCTTCCTTGATTCTTGTGCTCCTCACGAAGGACTTCATCATAAGCATGAAATAAATAAAGTCAGCATTTATTTCAGAAGGCAGAGGAGCAAGTAGGAGGCTAATACCAGCTGAGATGAGGTGATATATTTTATTATATTGCTTTATTAAGGTTATTGGGCCTGCTCGAGCAAATCAATGAACAACAGGAGGACAGTGAAACAGTGATTATGGCACCATAATTTATTAAGTTGCTCATCATGGAGTTCTAGGCATTCAGTGTTCCAACACCAAACTCACCACTGGTATCAGCATCCTTTCACCAGTGTTCCAGGTTCCCTCCCACCCACCACCTTGACCAGAAACATTTTACATATTTGAGCCACACAGAAGTGCTCAGGGCTCTTCACACACAAATGACTCCTGGCAAATTCGGGCCACCATATGTGGTGCCAGAGATCAAACAGAGGTTGACTGCAGTGCGAGAAAATGCCCTACTCACCATACTTTAGCTCCGGCCCCTCCATAGACACATATTCATGTGTGGTTGTTGTAGTTTGGGTCTCATGCTCACAAAATGAGTTTTTCAGTGTTTTAGCCATATACATGCATCCTACCATCAGAGTACCCAAGGTCTGTTACTCCTACCCCTGTTACCTCCCACTTTGTTCTTAATTATCCCCTCAATTTATTTCCTTCCCTGCCATTATTTTTATAATTAAGGGTCACACGAAGTCTAGGTATTCCTCTTTACTACCTTGCATTCTCTTCTGGAAGGAGCATTTTAAGCCCACCCTAATGATACTTCCCAGTCACAATTGTTAGCAAGGACTCTTTGCATATACACAAGTTATTTAAGTCATTTGTCTACCCGCACATTATTACCTCCTAGGTGGGAAATTGGCCCAAGGAACAGGAGGAATCTGAGTTTTCTGCCTTCATTCCAGTGACTGATTCCTTTCCCTGAGTCACTCCCTGTGAATTTGAATTTTCTGAAGTACTGCTCTGGTCTTGAACGGAAAGTTGACACTGTTAATTGTAATCCATTTTCTCTGGACATTTTTGATTCCCAATTTGATACCTAGATGCTTCCTGAGGCATCTCAAACACACTCTGAAGATTTTTTTCCAGTTGTGAGCCTAGGTGACTTCACTTGGTAATGTATCCATGGGACATTGTGACTTTGGAAAGCTCTGTATTCACCGGGGGTTAAGTTTCTTCATTGGTAAAATGGCAAAGGTGGTGGGGGGGGGGGTGGAAAGAGTTTGCTAGAAATACATGCTTACTCTCCCCTGACAGTTACCAGAGGTCTAAGTGAGATAAATGGAGAGTTTGACCTTTGATAAAGCTGTTTGTTACAGAAATGTAACAAATATCCAGACCCCTCACCAGACTGTCTTCACTAGGCAATTAGGGTGGGGGGCTGCGGGTTGAGGTTCCCTGCCTGCCCCAACAGAGCCCAGTAGCCGCAAACCTCCAAAACCTGACTGCCACCTTGCTCATGGCAACTCTCTACAGGTTCGGATGAGCTTCACCCCTGAGGGAATCTGCAGAAAAATGCAGATATGTGGGACCTGTGACTGAAACCTCAAACCTGGGTTGAGGAGGTGTGAGTGTCCTCCCCAAATCTCCCAAATTTACCAGTAGCTTGGCAGTAAACCCACACACTGGCCCCTGGTGCCATATAATCTCATCAACAGTCACGATCCAGAGACTCAGAAATAAAGCTTCCGGAAGAGAGCAACATAGGACTCATGAATGAATCTGCTGTATAATCATATTCTAAATGTTAGAATTACTAAAGCATTTAGAATTACTGGAAGACAACAGTTCCCCGGGATTTCTCTGGACCCTGTTCTGAGCCAAATCCACTGGGGCACTTCAGATGGAGCAGGTGTGCCCTCACCGCCCACTCCAGATGCAACCCGGGTGGCCACAAGCTTTCAGAAGCAAAAACCAGATAGATAGGTGGGTTCAGGGATTAAGACTCCATGCCACATGGCTGCAGCAGAGATAGTGCCCTTTCCTGTCTCCCCACATGCCTTGGTTCTGGCTGTCATGCCCACGATCTGCCTCTGGGCACCATCTCAGCACATCAATGGCCTTGATCCAGAGACACCCAAATGAGTCTCAAAATGGATTTGGCCCCTACAAAGATCTTTTGGACACCAACCATTTTCAATTTTAGAATTCCAGAAGCACTCAGCTGTTTTACCAGGCATACGACCTCTCATGATGTTCATAATACGCAATAGAAAATAAATTATCTAGCATCTGCCTCTGGTAGGCAGGCTTAAATGATGGTGGGAAAATTCAAAATAATGGTGGTGGGATGTAATAAAGGGGCTGGGATTGGTGTTGAAATATTGAATGTAATCAATTAATGTGAACAACCTTATGAAAATAAAATTCTGATGGAATTCTGATGGAATCTGGGAGGGAGAAAATGATGAAGAAAAGGTATTACTTCAGCTTTCTGTGGCTCTGCGGAGATCCCAGCCCACCTATGACCTCGACGTCTGACCTCCCCAAAAGACACCCCCCTCCCCATCCCCCACTAGTGAATAAAGAGCTTTGATCCCCCCCCATAAAAATTGTACTACTTCAGGCAGCAACCTTAGGGGGATGAATAAAAGGGTCTACTCCTGCCATCCATGTCCAAGAACTGCCTCTGAGTATCAAATAAGCTCATGAATGATCATGATCCAGAGACTCACAAATAATTCTCAAAAGAGAGTGACAAGCTGCAGAGATGCCTCTGAATCCCCATATCACCATCCATTAAAAATATGTAATTCCAGTTGTCTCACCCTATTTAAAATGTCAGAATTCTTGGAGTGCAAAAAAAACATTTTGTAATATATATATATGTATATATACATGTTTTCAATTTACTTGTTTTAAATAAATTGTCTTCCTTTGGGTTACTTATTTGCTTTTTGGTGGAGGGATACTCTTAGCAGTTATCTCGGCTCTCCTTACTGCACCAACCCTCAGAGAATCTTGTGGTTCCAGGATCCAAACCCAGGACTTCCTCAGGCAAGAGATGTGCCCCAGCCCACAACAACTCTAGGAATTTGCTAGCCACTGGCCAGCATGTCTTTCTTTTCTTTTCTTTTCTTTTCTTTTCTTTTCTTTTCTTTTCTTTTCTTTTCTTGGCCTTTTTCCAAGGCAGAGGTCTCACCCTAGCGATACTCAGGGCTGAGTCCTGACTCTACACTCAGGGATCACTCCTGCTAGTGCTCGGGGACCATGTGGTTTGCCGGGCCTCAACCTGGGTCGGTCCTGTGCAAAGCAAATGCCGTCCCCACTGTGCTATGGCTCTGTAGCCAGGATTTCCTTCTCCTTAGTCCTATTCCAAATGATTCCAGTCTGCTCTTTCAAACGCAGAGAAAATATGAACCACTGAAAGTTTTCTGCAGGTACTAACTGGAACGTGATATTATTGTAGTTGGTATACATATATGTCTTTACATTCTTTTCTCCAAACTGTGCTATCAAGCAATTTCTGAATGTCAATTTTAGTTCAGGGCCTCATGTGTATGTGTATGACAAATGTTTGCTTTATATCTAATGAGTTTGGGCAGAAGCAGGCATAAGAATCTAGTAATCTTCATGTAGTATTCTTTTATCAAGTAAATGATTTATACTCCAGTATGTTCAATTTCTAGATCTCTGATAAGTGTTCCCACAGAAATACCTTCAGTCTAATCTATATTTAGTTCTTCTCTCATCAAATTCCACAAATCCATTACCCTGTATATTCTTTGGGTCTAGTTTATGGGAATCTCAAGGAAAGGTGGGAAGTGGATCAGGGCACAGTGGGACCCCTGATGCCCCACATTTCCCATTGGTTAGGGGTTGACTTACTCATCACAGAAAATTAGGGTGATGTGTGCAAGAAAATGATGATCAACTGTATTGTACATCTGGTAACTCAATAACCATGGTGAAAATAAAGAGAGAATGAAGAGGGATATACAAAAATATAAATCATCAACAAGTAACACAAAATAATAAGCCAATATTTTGGTCTGTATTTTGCAGGTTTTTCTAATGATAAAAGAAACCACACCCACATACGGCACCCCCCACCCCCGTGCCTGTCTCTCCCCACCACAAAGAAATAGGATTGTGGTAAACGGACAATGGCATCACGTTTAGAGGAGATCTTCCCACCACTCTGTGAAATACCTACTCTGGGAGGAGAACCCACCTGGCATATGACCCGGGTGATATGTGAACATATATCCTCAGCCTTGGCTGTTCTGCTGACAGACAGAAGGGATCTGGCAGCCTCAGCTGCAGATTGGACATGTTTAGTTCCACTTTCCTTTTAAGTATAAGCAACGGTGGCCCATGGAATAGTCCCAGCCTCACCCAAAAGTTACGTTCCTTCTTTCTATACTTTTTCTATCCTGGCATGAAATAATCCATTTAAATGGGCACATTCAGCTCATCAAATCAATTCCAAGTGATAAAAAGTTGGGGGAGGGAATGTAGCCCAATTTAATTCATTTTTAGAGGAGCAATACTGTTGGGGACTGGCCTTGGTAGCCCCTGCTTTTTTCCCTGAGAAGGGAATGAGAGGGGAAAATCTTTTTTTTTTAATTTTTATTAGTGAAACACTATAAGGTATAGTTGTAGATTTACACATTTTTGTGCTTGGGTTTCAGTCATACAATGATCAACTACCCATCCTTCACCAGTGCCCATTCTCCACCACCACTAATCCCAGTATCCCTCCCACATCCACACCCCCCATCCCACCCTGCCTCTGTAGCAGGGCATTCCATTTTGTTCTCTCTCTCCTTTTGGGAGCTGTGATTTTCAAAAGAATCATTGAATGGCATTATGTTCGGTCTATAGTCTACTTTCAGCATGCATCTCACATCCTGGGAGAATCTTCGCAACACCGAGCAGGAAAAATCTTGGCATGTGGGAGTGCCATGGCCTGGCAGTTGGCCCTGTTAAGGGGGCCGAAGGGAAGGCTGCGCTTGATCCGCCTTGGCCGGGCCTGGAACCACATTCTCATTCCTGTCCTGTTTCGCTTAGAAAGTTCAAGGAACTGCCCACATATGCAGCTTCAAAACAGAATAACAGCGTAGCCCGCTCAACGTGGAACCTTTGGCTTTCCCACAAAGTGTTCACTGCATACTGTAAAAGCAAATGGGCTTTGCAGTAGAGTCACTGTATGCTTCATACAGTCCTCCCTAGCCCCGTCTTTGCAGCCCTCATGCCCTCTCTCAATTAACGTTCAACTAGACACACGTGCTGTGGTACAGTACATGTTGGGGTCAGAAAATACTAGAATAATCTAAGCACATGAAAAAGTCTCTGGTTCAATCCATATCACCATATGGTCTTGTAAACACTGATGACGAAGCTCCCTATCAATTACCTAAAGCAGCATCAAGCATCACTAAAATAACACCTCACTCAGATTTTTAAAAAATCAGGGACTAGAGAGATAATACAGTGGACAAGTCTATTGCTTTGCACAGGGAAAATCCAGATTCTACACCAAGTATACCCTATGGTCTCCTGAACACTGCCAGGAGTGATTGCTGAACCAGAGCCAGAGTAACCCTACAGAACCAACCAGTGTAAGCGCCCACCAAAAAAAGTAAAATTAAAACTTGCTAAGTATTTTAAATTAGTAATAAATATGGCAAAAATTTAATTAACCTCTATTTTGGTCAAGATCATCTTTGTTGGCCTACAAAGAAACTCAAGTGGCATAGAACTCATTGAGTACATGCAGGCCTGAGTGTGATCCCAGGAACAGTTGACTGTCAGGCACCCAGTGTATGGCCTCCAAGCCTGCACACCCAAGCACTCCTGGATGATGAGGAGGACTTGGGTCCCGGTTTAGGGATCAACCACCCCTATTCATCAAAATTCAAATGCAGACTTTGAAAAAATAGGAGGAACTCTTTTGTGTTGGAATTGAGCTGCTGTATTTGCTGAAGAAACTCTCTCTCTCTCTCTCCCTCCCTCTGTCTCTCCATATGATTATAGTGTGACCTAAAAGTTTGAGTTTTAAGTATCAGTAAATTTGAGAAAAGAGAGCAAGTGATATCATCCATGGCAGCAAGAAGCTTACCTATATTTCTTTTCCTGTTCAATTTGAAAACACTACAGGATGCCTTGATCATTTAATTGACTTAGCACTCACCCTTGAATGTGGACTGAGACCAAAATCTAAGATGCTCTTTCCTGTTCATGGACCTAGGTTTAGGAGACCTTTAAATGTCGGCCAGAAAGCATTCCCTAGGAAACAAGAATGGGAAGTAACATTCAACCCTGAGTGTCAAATCCAACATTTCCGGTGGTGATAATCTCATCAACAACTGTGATTTAGAGACTCATTGTCCTTTTCTCTTGGAAGAGAGTATAAAACAACTCGCCAGAGAGGTTAGATCGATAGCACAGCGGGTAGGGCTTTTGCGTTACACGAAGCTGATGTGGATTCTATTCCCAGCATCCCATATGGTCTCCCAAACACCACCAGGAGTAATTCCTGAGTGCAAAGCCACGAAAGACCCCTGTGCATTGCGGTTGTGACCCCAAAAGCAAAACAACAACAACGAAAACACCCGACTTGCCATAGGTGGGCCATTGAAACCTCAAAGCAGGATGTTTCTGTTAGGGAAGACTGAAGGGGGCAGGAGGGGCCCATCACCACACCAAGGTACCCAACCTCTAAACCCAAAGCCTCAAGAGCTCAACTGCTACCATGCTCATGTCTGCTCTGCACACTCTCGGTCCGAACCCATCCATGAGTGAGCCTATACCTGGACATCACCATACCTCACACCACTCATACTCCAAGAGTAGCACACCATGAGGTTTAAAGGAAAAGGCAACGAATCTTAGACGGAAATATATTTTTACAGATATATATATATATATATATATATATAAGCACACCAGGCTCAACCCTTAACAACATAATAGTAATCTATTAGAAAAGAGTATAACAGCTGGCTCCAAGGTGAAATACAACAATCTTCAACACTCTCCTCTAAGGAAAGTTGTCTGGAGCATTTTCATTGGTTTATTCACAACAAATAATACAAAATAAATTATTTAGTTTTGCTTTGGGACAGAGGTGGGGGTGTGGGATGGAAATATCCAAAAAATGGTGGTGCCAGGTTATAATGCTGGTGTGATTGCTGTTCGATTATTGAATGAAATAAATTTTATTTACAACTTGATAAAAAATGTAAAAAACATTTTGTTGTTAAAATACAAAATAAATGATCTAGATCCTGAAAAAAAAATTTTGGCTGGTAGAATTTCAGACAAGAAATGCATTTGCAAGAGCAGAGTCAAGGTTATACCCAGAGAGTCAAGAGGACCCAGGGAAGAGCAGGGTTTGAGAGAGAACAAGCAGGACCCTTTCTGCAGATAAAGCACAGGGCAGGATGAAGGCGGGGGCGGGGTGTGGGGTGAAAATAGGAAGGCAGTTAGAGCAGAGGGGCCAATGAAAGGGCCCAGGAAGGGAAGGCCAAGTGGGGTGGGGGGAGACGGTGGACACAGGACTTCACACCCCTCTGGAACCCTAATGGACTCTTCCCCCTTTGTGATGCAGGCAGCCCTATATAAGGCAGAACCACCCGCTCAAGCTCAGTTGCCATAGGCAGCTTGTGGTCAGGATCATGGAGTTCGGTATATGGACTCTGATGGTTGTGATGACACCCCGGACTGAGACTCTATGGGGCTTAGGCTCAAAGCTGATCAGTAGCGATCCCACCCCCCTTTTCCTGGGGGTGTTAGGGGTGCTCTCCCTTTTCATTGTTTGCCTGGCAACAGCATCCTTCGTGGCCAACTGTAAGAAAAAAGTTGACCAAAAGGTAGGAGCCTGGGCCAGTGCTTGAGCCATTTGGTGGGTGGTGGTGATTTCTATTTCTTCTCACACACATGAATTTAAACATGAATTTGTTTAGTTTAGCGCATCAGTAGATTGGGTCATCTAGAAGAAAGTATGGCCTAGTAGCCAAGGAGGACAGACTGGGTGGGAAGCAGTTCATTGAAGAGAGAATTCCCTGAACTTCACAGATTTTGGGGTGGGGTGGCAGGTTCCCATCACTAAAATCCCAACTAGTGCCATCATACTAGAGTCAGCTTCCATTGAGACGTTCAGGTCACTTTGAACAGAAAAGTCCCACCACGACTTCACTGGGTGGGAGGGAGACATCAACCCATCCTACCAGTGAGCCCTTCAGGAGAGTGGAGTTCGGGGGCCCAGCCCAGAACTCGGGGTCCTGTGCAAAGGAGCACAGGAAGCATATCCAATGCCTGGCATCCCTGAACAGGGGTCTGCTATCAACATCGAAATCTTTGTGTCATGCCAAGGAGAAAACTGGAAACACAAAATCAAAATCAAAACCAAAGCATTTCATGACATTTTAGGATGAATTCGAGGGAGTAACTCACCTCTCTCTTCCCATGGTACTCCGACGGGTCATGTGTGGATGTAAGAGCTTCAGAGAGGGGAGTCCAAAAGTGGATCCCAAATGATCACTGATTCTTTCTCTCCTCAGAGGTGCAAGAGAGCTAGGAAAAGCAGGAGGGTCGCGATCCTGAGAGGTGAGTCTCTGCCTTTTCCATCTGAGCTGACCCAGAGTGACCCTTCCCTCCTCCCCTCCCTCCTGCTGAGCTCAGAGCCTCCCCAGAGACCATGGCTCTAAAGGGCTCTGACAGAAGCCACAGACCTCTGAACGTCTTTTGCCCTTTGCTGCTCCTCATTGGTTGCTGAGGCTCGCAGAGTAGAGCATGCCTGGGTGCCCTCCACGGCCCTATGTCCGTGCCACTGTGAGACATTCACTAATAGAAGCCACTCTCCCTGGTTCCTAGGTGCGAGGTACCACTTCAGCCTGGCTGAGCTGCAGCAAATACAATCTATCCGGAATTTGCAATGGTAAGTGTGGGCTGTCCTTCCAGACCCAGCAACAGGAGGGCTGCCCAGGTCTGCCTGAGGAGGGGAGCCAGAGGAACAGGGATGAGAGGAAGGCCTTGTGGGAGGATATAGAGAGAACGGGCAGCCCTGGGGGTGATAACAGTGTAGGGGACAGACTTCAGAGCCTATCCCAGGTGACTGGCTTCTGGTCCTCACTCTGCCTCTCCACGGCCCTCTCTTTCCTGCCTTCAGCAGCCCCCTGGAGGCATACTGTGAGGACCCACATTGGGAGCATCTGCTGTGCTTCAGCCCTTCCTGCAGGGTCTGCAGGAATAAGGCCATCCCGGCTCCTCCGCACGGACCACCAGCTCCCAACCAGGCTGCTCCCTCTGGGTCTCTCCCGCCATCCATGATCCCGATGGCCCATCCAAGCCCCGTCACCTCTGCAGTCCATCCAGGAAAGCCAGCGTGTATTCCCCTGGCCTGCAATGTCCTCTCTGCTCGCTCCAGTCTCCCGGGTCTGTCCTTCACCCCACTCTGGAACCTTCAGTCCCCTTCCCCACTCCATCACCCCGGCCCACCACAAGAGCCTGGCAGACGTCCCTCTGTACTCCTGCTCCACCACCTCCTCTCGGCCCCCCTCCTTCTACTCATCCCTCCTCTCTCAGCTCTCCTGGGAGCGCAGAGAAGGAGAAACCTCCTGAAGTACCCCACGCCATTGTTTAGGCCCCAACCCCTCCCTCCCTCTGAGACACTTGGCCACAGCACAGTTCTCTGTCCCTTCCCTGTGTGTGCCTCTGGTCCTCCACATCGCAGGTGGTTAAATTATCCCCCAGCACCTTCCAGGAGACGAATGGTGGACCCCCACATTGCTAGTGTGTACACAGAGAAGGAGCCCAGTGTCTCACAGGGACAGAGGCAGCAGGGGAGTTGCAGAAAGCAGGGCATGTCTCTGGCCATGTCTGAGGAGGCCTCTCAGACCACTGCCCCTCCCGTTGGTGCCGTCCTCGCTACCTGCTACTCAGAGGCCAGTACTATCCATGGGCAGCAGCATACAGAGCCATGTGCCCTCAGCCAGTCTCCTCAAGCAGTTCACACTCAACACACTCAGTCTGGCCGCCCCCGCCTTTTCCTAAACTTCCATTGGAAGATCAGGAGCCCCAGGTGCTTATTCCAAAGGAGACAGTCTCCCAGAGTGGGCCACTTCGTGAGAGCCCTGAGGTGCTGTGTGCCCTGCCTTCGTGTCCAGAACGACATGTGAAAACAGGCTGACAGTGAATGATTCCAAGGACAACTCCCCCCGGGAACCACCTGGTCCCTCTTCACCATGTCTCACAGGGAGTCCGTGTTCCATCGAGATACCACCTGCTGGGCACCAACTCCTTCCCACTCTCCCCAGCACCCTTGGAGGCATGAATGCAGACCCTCAACCCCATTGTTCCTGTATTCTTAACCATTAAATCATTTAGAATCCTACTGTGATGTCTGTCTGCTGTGTTGGAACTTGAGTTGAGGGACTGAAGGAGTTTGTTCAGCTCTGAGAAAAGTGCCCTGGAGCTTGTGGGAAAAGGCGGAACCATGTGCCGCCTGCCCAGTTTTCCTCTGAGAGCAGCTGTAGGCCTTAGTGTTCCCAAGAACCACAGACGCCTGACTCTCCCTCTCTGGAGGCTTCCTGGCCTTCCAGATATGGGGTTGAGGTCACCGAAAAGAATCAAGAATGAGAGACCTTCTTTGTATTTAGAGACCAGTGAATAGGGGGTCTCACCCAAATGAAGCCTAAATGCAGGGTTGGGGACACCTAGCGCCTTCCTGGGAACCTGAGCTGGTTGGGGAAGTGAACATGATATGTTTGAGGCGGGAACCCAGACCTGGTTTTGTGGGACCCTGACCTGGAGAGACCCTGACATGGGGGGACGCTGACCTAGGGGGACTCTGACCTAGAGGGACCCTGGCCTGGTTTGGAGGGACCATGACCTGGAGGGACCCTAACCTGGTTTGGAAGAACCCTGACCTGGGGGGAACCAAGCATCAGCTGAGCTGCCGCCTCCCACGCTTTGCAACGTCCTTTAAACTTGACCCTGAAATTGCCCCCACCCCCCGGAAAGGCTCCTATCAAGTGGTTTTCTTCTCCACATCTGGTGCCCAGACTTCTTGGGGGTTGATCATTTTGAGGACAGAAGTGTTGCCTCCTGGCACAAAATGGATGCCTGATCTGCTGCCTCCCCCACACTCACATTATGGGCAACTTCTTGATATCAACAATACGGCCTCAGTTCTGGGAAATGTCCCAGCTTGTAAATGCTTATCTAGAGCGTACCCTCGGTTTAGCACGTCCTCTGTGGTTATGTCTAAGCCTGACTTGGCAGCCACTACCTTGAGACACACGGAAAGGTTACGAGGGCCGGGTGCTATCAGCCGACTGACAGTGCGTGACTCATCCCACGCCCCTGCTTGCCCCTTCCCCTTTCCTTGGAGGGGGGATAAATACTGTGGTGTGAAACAATAAACAGAGATCCTTCACCATCTCCTGCACGACGGAGCCCTGTGTGTCTTGAGTGTTGCTTTCACCCTGACGGCCTTCCCCTGGCTCGGCCCCGCAGCGCCGGACGCGTCACAGAAGCATTTAGCCGAGCATTAGGAGAGGTGACCAGGCAGCCACCTCTCACAGGGGTGAGATCAGCTGAGAGAAAGGGCACACTTCCAGGGGTGTGTAGGACATGAGAAAACTAGGCAGGGGGAAGAAGGACCTTGTGGTGGGACAGAGGTTTCTATGAACATGGAGGGTTGACCTGTAACATCAGCCTACTGGTCTCTTAGACATGAACTTAATCGCTCCGTGGTGAAATGCAATCTTCATTTTCTTCTCTGGAAACATCCTTGGATGATTCTGGTAGCAAATGTTCACTAACAAGCAATATTAAATTCTTGTGGGCCTATGGGGGGGCAAGATAAAGGGGTTGTTGGGAAAATTGAGAAGGTGTGATGATTGTGGTGTTGGTGTTGGAGTATTGAATGCCTGTGACAGATCATCTTCAACGACTTTGTAAAGCACAGTGTTCATGTAATGTCTAAGGGTAAAATAAATAAATAAGTTTTGAAAAGATAAAGGATGCTGCCTGTGCCCTCCCCGTCCCCTGGTACCCACAGGCCCACCAGGCACTAGCACTTTGAGGCTCATGGGATTCTGCATAGCCCCTGCCTTCCCGGTCTGAGGGCGTGTGAGCACAAAGCCAGAACATCGGGGATGCTGTCTGGCTTGGCCCCCGCCTCTTTGTGCAAGTTTGTCTAGGTCCTTTCTCTAAATCCACTCTTGTTACACAGCACTCTTTCTCTTTTGTTCGTTCTTTTGGAAAATGTTTTCTATGTGCTTCCTATGTTTCTTAGGGAACAATTGATCTTCTTATGTGTGTGTTGATCCTTCACTTTCTCTCTTCTGTTAAAAGACATATTTTGAGTGGTTTAGGAGAAATAAGTTAAGCATTTTATTTTCATTAATTTTAAAATATTGTATGCCTAAGCCTGCTTTCCTCATGGGTTATTCTTGGTTCTGTGCTAAACGACAACCCCTTGGACCATAAGTGGTGCCAAGACTGAACCCTGGTTCACCATATGCTTCCTAGATCCTTTATTTCTACATTGTTTCTCAGCTCTCTAGGACTTTTTTGTTTTAAGATGGCTAAGCAACAACAACAACAAAAAAAAATCTCAAAACCGAGCAATTTGCTGCAGACTCTCCAAACAAAATTATCTAAACTTAGAATTCCAGGAGTGCTGAGAGCAAGAGTGGCCATGCAACATCTTATACCAGTCACACAAGCAATACAAAATAAATTGTTTATCATTGCCTTTTCAGCAGGCTTTTTGGTGGCAGGAAACTTCCAAATAATAATGGCGTGATTGGTGCCGAAATATTGAATGTCATCAAAGTAGAGAGAGAGCGAGAGTATTGCGGATATTGTCTGCCACACAGTCAAGGGAACGGTTGGGATGGTGCGGGGGGCGGGGGAGATACTGGGGAGATTGGTTGTGGAAAATGTGCACTGTTGAAGGGGTTGGTGTTTTATCATTATATGACCAAAACTCTAATATGAAAGCTTTGTAACTATCTCACGGTTGATTCAATATCAGAGAGAGAGAGAGAGAGATAGAGAAAGAGAGAGAGAGAGAGCTGTGCTAACAGGTATTGAGGTGCACCTAACTTTATGACAACCTTTTATCACATATTTACTAATCCTCTGTGCTAGGCACTGTCCACTGTCCTGAGAATCCAACCATGACCATCATAGGGGCCCCATCCAGGGGAACAGAAAAGACAATTGAGAACATTCAAAATGAGGGAAGTCTGAAGGAGAATCCTCAATACTGGATTTCCATACTATCAATATTTCACTGACTAATACTACTGTCTGTGACCCTTATAAGTTTGTGCCCAAATACAATCCATAGTTTAGAAGATGATTTCAGCATTTCCTAGGGGAGGAGAGAGAGAGAAGAGAAAGAGAGAGCGAGAAGTCTAGGACAGCATACCATAAGGAAGGAAAATTATACACATGCCGTATATGGTGACTAAAGAGCAGAATGTGCCTTCCCTTGACATTTCTTCGTTCTTAGGGTGGTAATCCCAAAAGAACCTGCCCTCTGTTCATGCAAAGCATGTGGTCCACCTAGTTAGCTCTTTTGGCATAATCACTTGATCACTCTCTCTCTCTCTCTCTCTCTCTCTCAATCTGTCTCTGTCTCTCATATATTAGGTCATACCAGGCATTGTTTAGACCTCCTGAATCTGTGCTGAAGGATCATTCATGGTAGGGTTTAGGGAGCATATGCAATACAGCTGATAAAACCGGGGTCAGGTGCATGCAAGGTCAGCACCTTAGCCCTGTACTATCTCTTGACTTTTAACTTTTGACTCTCCCTCACTTTTGAAGGGAATAAACTAGCAGTTCGCCAAAGAATACCTCAGAGTCCCATCAAAATTGGAGTTGAGGCCATTCAGAGTAAAACTCTTCTTTGGGGGAAGATAGAAGTATTTGAGTTGGTGTCAAAGAATTGTTACCAAACCCTTGAGGATTTTTCTC
The DNA here is from genome assembly GCF_029834395.1 of Sorex fumeus. Classification (NCBI taxonomy): domain Eukaryota; kingdom Metazoa; phylum Chordata; class Mammalia; order Eulipotyphla; family Soricidae; genus Sorex; species Sorex fumeus. The sequence goes on along the minus strand of NW_026606179.1, from coordinate 4,539,160 downwards.
TGTGTTCCAAATGACCACAGAAAAAGTATCCATTTCTGGTCCAGGATTTCTTTTCTTTTTTTTTTTTTGGGTCACACCTGTTGATGCACAGGGGTTACTCCTCGCTCTACACGCAGGAATTAGTCCTGGTAGTGCACAGGGGACCATATGGGATGCTGGGAATCGAATCAGGGTTGGCCGCGTGGTGCAAGGCCCTATCTACTGTGCTATCTCTCCAGCCCCAGGTCTATTATTTTTTTTTGCTTGCTATTTTCGTTCTTTTTGACCACACGCTGTGGTACTCTGAGCCTATGCCATGACTCAGGGTTCACTCCAGTGTGCTCCCAGAACTTTAGGATACACTGGGGACCAGCTGGGGTGGGCGTCCTTGAAGAAAAGGGTCTTATCCACTGTACTATCTCTGCAGCCCCAAGGGCAGAGGCCTCAGCACCCTGAGAAGTTCCTCCTGCAGGAGGAGCCAGGCCCTCTCATAACCGCATCAGCACATTGGCTGCTGACCTGGAAGAATCGTGGGGGCCTCCGTGTTGACTGAACATGGCCTCTCCCCTCCTGAGGGGTGGTAGCACTTGCTGGACCGCTGGTCACATCCATGTGTTCTGTGGCTCTCCTCGGATCTGGGTGAAAGGCGGACCCCGCACTGTATTCTCTATGCATGCTTGACTCCTCTCGCCTCCATGGTCACAACCACACACACTACAGGCCTGGAGGCAGAGGTTCCTTCCCCAACTCGGGCTATTATGGTTCATTGATTTTGTTGCCAAGGAGTATTCCATTGCATGGGTGACGACAGATTGAGTTTGTGTGTTGTTTTGTTTGCTGCTTTTAATGCCCGAAAACCAGGGTCTTTCCAATTTAGGGATATTATGAATAACCTTGCCATGAATACCCTGCTTTATGCCTCTGGGTGATCTGCACATAGAGCAATATACTGATTTCATCTTTTTTTTTTTCTTTTCTGGGTCACACCTGATGACAGACAGGGACTATTCCTGCACTCAGGAATTACTCCTTGCAGTGCTCGGGGGAAAATGCCCTACCTGCTGTATAATAGTTCCAGCCCCTGATTTCATCATTATCCCAGAAGTGGTGCAGGATTCCTGAGCATGTCATGGTGTATGAAAGGGCCAGATGACATTCAGAGCAGAGTATGTGTCTTTCATGTGTGAGACTTTGACTTCCATGTCAGCATTCACCAGAAAGTCTGGCCCGGCAAGGTGGCAATTTCCTGGCTCCGGATGTCGTCAAGGGGTGTTGGGCATTCTGACATTTTTATCTTAGGATCACTGTCCCCGATTTATATTCTGAGACTTGTTCCTCTAGCTTCAGTGAGGGTGGTAAAGGAGCCTCATTTTCCTAGTGAGTTCCAGATGTCAGGGAGCACTGCAGTGAGATTTGGTCCAGCTGTGTGGGTCTGGTTTACAGTGACCCCCAGGGCTATCCCTGGCAGTTTTCAGTGGGCTTTCAATGTCAGGGGTCTCTGCAGATGAAATATGTGCTCGAGCCTGTTGAGCCTTTCCCCTGCTCTGGTTTTCTTCATTTCTTTGTGTCTTGGTTTCTGAGTGCACCAGAGGAGCAAACTTCTGACCGCATCACTGCAGTTCCCCAAGTGCCATCTGAGGGCTCTTGTCCTGAGTCTAGGAGCCAGCACGACCTCAATGAAGGATGGGAGGGGAAGCTCGCTCTCCTTTCCTTCCTCTCCCTATTCTCGTGAACCCCTGGAGAGTCTCCCTGCCTGATGCAGACTAGATCTCGCTCAAACTCCCCCAGCCCCAGCCCCACGGATCCCATGACTGTCTACTCTCAAAGCGTCTTGCTTAGAGCCAGGTGTGCGTGTGCTTCTGTGGTCCAACACACACACACACACACACACACACACACACACACAAACATACATATACTCAAGAATGCATCCAGGATTTTAATTGTCAGGTATGGTGAGATGAACAGATCAGGAGACAGCTGTCAGCGTTAGCAGCTGTCTTAAAGGGAGCGAGCATGCCAGCACTCTTGGAGCCCAGGGGGTCCGGCAGGAGGCAGTGTTGTGCAGGGATGGTGTGGACGAGGACTCTCTGTGTTTGCTGAGAGGGAGATATGAGGCAGCAGAAACAGACTTAGGATGGGCTAAGCTGAATAGTTTCAGCAGGCTCCATTCCACAGTGGCATCCCCTGGTTCAGGGACCCGGGCTGCAGCTGATATGAAGCAGAGAAGACTATTCCAGAAAGCAGGAATGTGCAAAAGGCGGGGGCAGACTTGATTGGTTGGTTTGTCTATCCAAGGCTCCTGTTTCCTGTTTCTAGGCACTAGCCAACCCTCCCAGGCCCAGCGGGCCCCGAGAATCACAGATCTATAGTGTACAGAAAATCAAGAAACAGTCACAGGGTTGACACATTTGGAGGAGGCTGGGGACTGGGGCCTCCAGGTCAGCTGCTGTCCCAACCCCCAGAGCACCGCCCCTCCCTGTGTACCCCATAGACCCCCGGAGGGCACCCTCTTGAGCTTAAGAAGAAAGCAGTGTTGTGTGCATCTGCTCGGGTGCATTTGTGTGCAGGTTCTCAGCGACTGTCTGTGATGGGTCAGCAGACACAGTGACCGAGTTTTGGTGATGAATCATAGGTGGTGAAGGCACCACCAACTGCATATTTCTGATTTGTGGGACCAGGGAGCCTTCTGTCTCCCAGCTGCCCGCTCCGTGTGCCTCACCCACACAGAAGCTCCTGGGGTCAGGGGCAGGGAGTCAGCACTGATTTTGACTCAGCTGCTGAGACCCAAGGGGGCAAAAATGTGCCCACGATGTGCCCACGAGAATAGGGGCAGAAACCTTAGAAGCAAGGCCAGCTAGCCTAGGAATCTTTCACAGAAACTCTTTTATTACCTTCCGCTGAGTCCTTTTCTTTTGTTGTTTCACTAATAAAACCTTCCACCTTGCCTTTTCTCCTATTGCCCTCCTGCTCTCGGTAGTCTTAGTGCTGTGATCAGTGTTCACAGGTTTGTGTTTCAAATGTGGTTTTCCTTATCTATTTTATACCCTTAAAGTGCACATATAAGTGAAATAATCCAATATTTTTCTCTTTCCTTCAAAATTATTTCATTTCCTGTGATCCTTTTTATTGCAAAGGACATTTCAGCATTTGAACTCATATAAATGTACCACACCTTATTTATATACTCATCTTTTGACAGGGCTGTAGCGATAGCACAGCGGTAGGGCATGTGCCTTGCACTCAGCCAACATGGCCAACTTGACTTCGATTCCTCAGCCTGTCTTGGAGAGCCTGGCAAGCTACCGAGAGCATCTTGCCCGCAGGGCAGAGCCTGGCAAGCTACCTGTGATGTACTCCATATGCCAAACACAGTAACAACAAGTTTCATGATGGAGACGTTACTGGGCCCACTCGACCAAATCGATGAACAATGGGAGGACCGTGACCGTGACATCTTTTGATAGGAGCACTTGTTGCTCCAGAAATTCCCCCATGGGCTGGAGTGATAGCACAGCTGGTAGGGGGTTTAGTTTGCAAGCGGCCGACCTGGCCAACCCGAGTTTCATTCCTCCACTGGCACAGCAAAGCCTGGCAAGCACCCGTGACTTATTCAAAATGCCAAACACAGTAACAAGTTTCACAATGGAGACATTACTTGGCCCGCTCAAGTGAACACTGCACATAATATTGGGTGATTATAAATATTTGTGCTAACATTTTTGTATTCATTGGAGAGATTAGAAGCAGGCTTAATTTCTCATTCTGTGCCTGGGCTGCCCTCTCGTGGCCATTTCTGTAAATACCCCTTCTAATGTTCAAAGGTATGTGTTGTCACAGCCCCCTACCAAGCTTGGGCTCTTTCCTCCCTCCTTAGTGTACACTGGGAGAATAGAATCACTGAAGTGTAAAATGAAAAGTCCTCCACGGTGAATGCTTTGTTTAGGATTGTGGCCTATGCATCTGTACACAGAATGTACAGGATGCAGAATGTTGGAGTGAAACAAGGACCACATCGGCACACGACCCTCCCCTCAAGCACCTCAGGCACACTCAGGAAGGACGTCTCAAGAAATGATAAAGGTAAAGGTAAAGGCCCTCCCGTTGATCATCGATTTGCTCGAGCGGGCCCAGTAACGTCTCCATTGGAGACTTTGTTGTTACTGTGTCTGGCATATCGAATACTCTCGGTAGCTTGCCGGGCTCTCCGAGAGGGGCGGAGGAATCGAACTTGGGTCGGCCATGTTGGCAAGAAATGATAGGAAGTCATTTTGTTTCAAAACTTAGAGGCAAAAATCTTGAACAGAATATTCGCAAGTGAAATTAAATACTGTGCTAAAAGGATCCCACATGACGATTAAGTGGAGTGATTGCAGAGATAAAAGAATAGTTGACAGCAGGGTGGATGAGCCAGAGAAGGAAGCATGGTTGGACACCAGTAGATCCATGTGACGGGTGATGGGCCACATACAGGAGATGAAGGATAAAAGACACACCATCATATCAACAAGTGAGTCAACGGGCTTTCCTAAATAAAATATCTGCTCATGACAACTATTTTATGGGATGTTGGTGGGTGGGCACAGTCCATGCCTGATGGTGCTCAGGGCCTGCTTCTACCATGGTGCCCGGGCATCACGTATTGGGGGACCATAGGCATTGTCCTATGCACTAGGGACCTCTGCACTGTCATTCCAGATCCAATTATGGTAAGTCTCGAGCTTTGGGCTCCTGACATAAGGGACTCCGTCTCTCCTTCCCTTCTACCCCGTCAGCAGAGAGGAATCTCCCTCCACTGTTCCAAGGGTCAGGTGTAACCTATTCACAGCCCACAAATGAACGGTTCAACTCCTGAAACCATGACCTCAACTGTGACCGTTTCCCATAAACACGAAGTTTCTTTGTGACTGGAAGCAGCCGGACGATTAACTAGCTAATTTTGCTTCTAAAAATTCCTTTGCTGATCACGACACATACAGCCCCGTTGTGTCCATCATTTGCTAAGATTTGACTTTTTTTTTTGCTTTTATAAACTCATCCCTGAATGTCCTCTAGCAGAGAATTCTTTGGGATGATGGTCTGTTGTTGGTCACTGCACCTTTAATAAACACTCCCAATCCAATCTATCATGTGAAAGGTGTGAAGAGGGTAGCCAGACTTATTTAATACTATTTTTGAAAACGGAATCATTGCTAGATACGTAGTGACAAAGCAGTTCATGATTGCGTATCAGTCGTACAATGTTCAACACCCATCCAGGCACCGGTGAACATTTCCCAAAAGCAATGTCTCAGATCCCACATCCCCCTCCCCTACAACTGGCCTCTATGGCCGATTTCCTCTCTCTCTCTCTTTCTTCTCTCTCTCTGTCTCTGTCTCTGTCTCTGTCTCTCTGTCTCTGTCTCTCTCTCTCTCTGTCTCTCTCTCTCTCCTCTCTTTCCCTCTTCCCTCCCCTCTCTCCCTCCCCTCTCCAATAAGGCAGTGAGGGTTGCAATATTGTTACCAGAAGGGTTTTTTTTATATCACTTTACCTCCTTCAAGACTCAGATATTGTCCAGAGGGATCGTTTCTAATGATCATTGTCTTAGTGACTCTTCTCTGTCCAAACGGAAATTCTCCCACAATTTGAGCATACTCTCTACCACTGCTATCATGGACCAGTCCTCCTGGCCCTCATTTCTGCTGTCCTTGGGTATTTTTCTCATATTATTTTTTTAATATCCCACATACGAGTATGATCATTCTATAACTGTCTCTCTCCCAACAACTCATTCCACTCAGAATGGCACTCTCTATGTCCATCCATGTAAAGCAAATTTCATGACTTCATTTTTCTAATAGCTGCAGGGTGTTTCATTGTGTAGATGTACCAGTCATTTTTTTCTAAGGAACTTAGGATGTTTCCAGATTCTGGATATTGTGAATAGTGCTGTGATTGACATAAGAGTGCAGATGGGTTTTTTGCATTGAGTTCTGGGCCCTAGATTATATTCCCAGGAGTGGGCTTCTGGATCATATGGAAGCACAATTTCTAGGTTTTTGAGGAAAGCCCATATTGGTTTCCTGAAAAGGCTGGACTTTCCCACCAGCAATGAATGAAAGTCCCCTTTCTCCCTGTATCTGTGGCAGCACTGGTTGTTTTTGTACTTTTTGATGTGTGCCAGTCTCTATGGCATGAGATGGTATCTCGTGGTTGTTTTGATTTGCATCACCCTGAAGAATAGTGGCGTGGAGCATTTCCTTCATGTGCCTTTTGGACATTCACATTTCTTCTTTGGGGAAGATTCTGTTCATCTCTTCTCCCCAGTTTGTGATTGTATTAGATTTTTTCTTCTCAAGTTCTACCAGTTCCATATAGATCTTTGGTATTGACCCCTTATCGGATGGGTGTTGGGTAAATAATTTTCCCCATTCTGTGGACTGCCATTGCTTCCTGGTCATTGTTTCCTTTTCAAGGTGCCTAGGTTCTTAATTTAATTTAGTCCCTTTTGCTTATCTTTGATTCCACTTTCTTGGTCAGTTGTGTTTCATCTGGTAAGATACCTTTCACTTCAAAGTCACCTTACAAATTCAGGTCAGACACTATGGACTTTAAATCCATATTGACTTGACATTTGTGCATGGTGTTAGAAAGAGGGCAAGTTTATGTCTTTATTTATTTATGCATGTAGCCGGTCAGTTTTCTCAGGACTGGTAACAGGCTTTTGAAAAAGAAAAATATTACGAATGACAGCAGAAGGCGTGAAAAGTCTAGAAGATATTACAGTTTTGTCTGTAGTCTTCTTCACTTATCACTTCACTTAACTTCCCGTTAGTCGTCGATTTGCTCGAGCGGGTGCCAGTAACGTCTCCATTTGTCCCTGTCACGTGCTAGTGTAGCCCAATGGCATCTGTTCGCTCCGGGAACATGAAGGGCCTCAAACCGATCATTCATGATCTTGACGAAGAAGTCTGACCATCTGGTAGGTGGGCGGCCACGCGGTCTTTTGATATCCCGTGGAATCCAATCAGTAACAGCTCTAGTCCAACGGTCGTCTTTAAATCTCATTACGTGACCAGCCCATCTGATTTTCGACACCTTGGCATATGAGACAGCGTCCCTGATCCTTGATCGTCGACGGATGTCAGAACTCCGGATTCGTTCTCTCATTTGAGTGAAACGTGATATTCCAAGCATAGCTCTTTCTATTCTTCTTTGGGAGACCTGAATAGCGTTCTCATCTTGTTTGCGTAGGGCCCAGGTCTCTGAGGCATATGTTAATGCAGAAAGAACAGTGGAATCAAAGAGATGTGCCCGGAGCCGGAGGTTCTTCGTCCTCTTAGCTATTTCTTCAACGTTCTTGAACTGTTCAAGAAGGGAGACATCCATGACATTGGCAACTATCGCCTGATCTGCCTATTGTCTGTCATCTACAAGTTGTTCACTCGAGTCATCCTAAATAGGATTGGCAGAACACTAGATGAAGGACAACCATGCGAGCAAGCCGGGTTCCGCAAAGGATTCAGCACCATCGACCATATCCACACGATAACCAAGCTCACTGAGGTTTCTCGGGAGTTCAAGATGCTGCTCTGTTTAACGTTCATTGATTTAAAGAAGACCTTTGATTCTGTTGAGACGGAAGCGGTCATTGAAGCCCTAGCCAATCAGGGCATCTCAAGCCCAATACATCAGGATCCTCCATGAGCTGTATTGCGGATTCACTACCAGGATCTCACCATTCTACAAAGAAGTGATCGTTGATGTCAAGAGAGGGGTGCGGCAGGGTGATACCATTTCACCGAAACTCTTCAGTGCCACCCTCGAGAACATCATGCGACGACTGGAATGGGAAGGAATGGGAGTGAAGATAGATGGCCGGCAACTACACCACCTCCACTTTGCTGATGACATTGTTTTAATAACACCAAACATCAGCCAAACGGCACAAATGCTGGCCGACTTTGACCATGAGTGTGGAAAGGTAGGACTACAGCTGAATCTTACGAAGACAATGTTTATGAGAAACAGCCTTGTTCCTGACGCCCCATTCGCTCTCAATGGAATGACCATCTCCGAATGCAACAGCTATGTGTACCTAGGTCAAGAGGTCAACATGACAAATGACCTGGCACCTGAGCTGCGCAGGAGGAAGAATGCGGCTTGGAACGCCTTCAAGAACGTTGAAGAAATAGCTGTAGTCTTCTTAAATCAAAGAAATTCCCCTGTTACTGGTTCCCTCACCCAAGCAGTACTCTGTATAGGGGAAGTGAAAGCGGCTATTCAGAGCAGCATAATAATTGGCATAAGTATTCCACTATAGCTGACTAGTTTTCCATAGTGTGAATAGAACAGTTTCTTAATCCTCTTCTCTTTTTAGGCACTTAGGTTGTTTTCCAGTTCCTGGCAATGTTGAGTGGTGCTGCAATGAATCCAAGTGCATAGATATCTTTTTGAACTACTATTTTATACTTTGAGGTAGATGCCAAGAGGAATTGCTGACAGATAGAAGCTTCGTCTTACTTTTTGAGAAATCTCTATTCCGTTTTCCACAGAGGATCACCCAGATACAATCCCACAAACAGTGGATGAGGGTTCCTTTTACACCACAAGACCCCCAGAGCTGGTCTTTTTCACACAGCCCATTCTCACTGGTGTGAGAGAGTTATTTTTTCATGGTTTTTATATGGAGTTTCCTCAGTGACAATTACTACATTTTTGTATATTTTATGATTCTCTAAATGTGGTCTTTAGAGAAATGTCTTCTCAGCCTCGTTCCTTATTGAATTATAAGGTTTGTTTTCGGTTTCTGTGATTCTGTATAAAATCTTGTATAATCGTAATTTATTAGATGTGTAGTGAGTGAAACTGGCCCAGAAAGGTCAGACCTGAACACCCGAAGAACTTTCCGTCAGTACTCATCAATACGCTGGCTTGGCTCTTCACACGCTACCTGTCTGAATGCAAGGTTCCATCCCAATGGAAAACCAGCAGGACCTTACTACTGTAGAAGAAGGGAGACATCCATGACATAGGCAACTATCGCCCGATCTTCCTATTGTCTGTCCTCTACAAGCTGTTCACTGGAGTCATCCTCAATAGGATTGGCAGAACACTAGAGGAAGGACAACCATGTGAGTAAGCCGGGTTCCGCAAAGGATTCAGCACCATCGACCATATCTACACGATAACCAAGCTCATTGAGGTTTCTCGGGAGTTCCAGATGCCGCTCTGTCTAACGTTCATTGATTTAAAGAAGGCCTTTGATTCTGTTGAAACAGAAGCATCATTGAAGCCCTAGTCAATCAGGGCATTCAAACTCAATACATCAGGATCCTCCGTGAGCTGTATTATGGATTCACTACCAGGATCTCACCATTCTACAAAGAAGTAATCAGTGATGTCAAGAGAGGGGTTCATCAGGGTGATACCATTTCAACGAAAGTCTTCAGTGCCACCCTCAAGAACGTCATGCAACAACTGGAATGGGAAGGAATGGGAGTGAAGATAGATTGTCGGCAACTATACCACCTCTGCTTGGCTGATGACATTGTTCTAATAACACCAAACATTAGACAAGCGGCACAAATGCTGGCCGACTTTGACTGTGAGTGTGGAAAGGTCGGACTCCATCTGAATCTTATGAAGACAATGTTTATGATAAACAGCCTCCTTCCTGACTCTCCATTTGCTCTCAATGAAACGACCATCTCCAAATGCAACAGTTATGTGTAGCTAGGTAGAGAAGTCAACATGATAAATGACCTGGCACCTGAGTTGCTCAGGAGGAAGAGAGCAGCTTGGAAGGCCTTCAAGAGCATCAAAGAAATAGCTAAGAGGAAAAAGACCCTCAGGCTCCAGGCACATCTCTTTGATTCCACTGTTCTTCCTGCATTAACATAAGCCTTAGAGACCTGGGCCTTATGCAAACAGGATGAGAATGCTATACTGGTCTCCCAAAGAGGAATTGAAAGAGATATGCTTGGAGTATCACATTTCACTCAAATGAGAGAAAGAATCCTGAGTCCTGACCTCTGTCAACTATCTAGAATCAGGGACTCTGTCTCCTTTGCCAATGCACCAAAAATCAGATGGGCTGGTCACGTAATGAGATTCAGAGATGACCACTGGACTAGAGCCATTACCGACTGAATTCCACGGGAGCTCAAAGACGGTGTGGCTGCCTACCTACCAGATGGTCAGACTTCTTCATCAAGATCATGAACGATCAGTTTCAGGCTCTTCGTGTTCCAAGAACGAATAGACGCCATTGGGCTACACTAGCACGTGACAGGGACAAATGGAGACATTACTGGCGCCGGCTCGAGTAAATCAACGATTAACAGGAAGTCAAGTAATCAAGTGAGTGAATGATACAGGAATATTTGAGCATGTTAGTGAAGATTGGAATGAGACACCATCAAACCTGATGGCCAAATGTGCAGGAATATTAGCAAAGGAGATCAAACAGTTTTGCACCAGACTTCCTGAAGATCTCCCTAAGGGCAGCCCTCTTCCGCTGTACTCCAGCTTTCAGTTCAGCAATACGCTCTGGGAGACACAGGAGGACTTGCTTTTGGTGTTTCTATTGTTCAGGACTGGTCACAACACATCGGTGGGCCTGTTCACTTAGGGAGGTGTGTGTCAGAGTGAGGCAGGGCAACGGACAGTGGTGTGTGGAGGACGAGGTGTGGGCTTATTTTGCCCATTGCTGCCTGTTGCCACTAACACTGATGCTCTCTCAACAAGCTGATAAAGAATGAGGGATCTTACCTGATTCTTGTGCTCCTCAGGAAGGATTTCATCATAAGCATGAAATCATTAAAGTCAGCATTTATTTGAGAAGGCAGAGGAGCAAGTAGGAGGCTATTAACAGCTGAGATGAGTTGATATATTTTATTGTATTGTTTTATCAAGCACCATGATTTAAAACTTGCTCATCATGGAGTTCTAGCATTCAGTGTTCCAACACCAATCTCACCACTCGTATCAGCGTCCTTTCACGAGTGTTCCAGGTTCCCTCCCACCCACCAACCTGCTCCTTGACCAGACTCATAAATTTTTGAGCCACACACAGAGGCACTCAGGGCTCTTCAATCACAAATGACTCCTGACAAATGTAGACCACCATATGTGGTGCCAGAGATCAAACAGGGGTTGACTGCAGTGGAAGCAAATGCACTACTCACCATACTATAGCTCCGGTCCCTCCATAGACACATATTCATGTGTGGTTGTTTTAGTTTGGGTCTCATGCTCACAAAATGGTAGTTTCAGTGTTTTCGCCATTTACATGCATCCCACCATCAGAAAACCCCTGCCCCTGTTAACTCCCACTTGGTTCTTAATCCCCCCCTCACTTCATTTCCTTCCCTGTCATTATTTTTATAATTAAGGGTCACGGGATATCTAGGTATTCCTACTTTAATACATTGCATTCTTTTCAGGACGGAGCATTTTAAGCCCACCCTACTGATACTTCCCAGTGACAATTGTTAACAAGGACTCTTTGTGTATGCATTGAATTATTTGAGTCATTTGTCCAGTCGCAACTTATTGTTTCATAAATGAGTAATTGGGCCAAAGAACAGGAGGAATCAGAGTTTCCATCATTCCAGAGACTGAGTCCTTTCCCTGGGTCACTCCAGGTGAATTTGAATTTTCTGAAGTACTGCTCTGGTCTTGGACAGAAAGTTGACACCATTTATTGTAATCTTTTTTCTCTAGACATTTTGGGTTCCCAAATTTGATATTTAGATGCTTCCTGAGGCATCTCAAACACACTCTGAAGTTTCTTTCCAGTTGTGAGCTTAGGTGATTTTGCTTGGTGACCTATGCAAGGGAAATTGTGACTGTGGAAAGCTCTATATCCAACAGGGGCTAAGTTTCTTCAATGGTAAAATGACAGACGGGGGTGGGAGTGGGGTTGCTGGAAATACGTGCTTACTCTCCCCTTGTTGTTCATAGATTTCTAAGTGAGGTAAATGGAGAGTTTACCCTTTGATAAAGCTGTTTGTTATAGAAATGTAACAAATATCCAGAACTTGCACCAGACTGTCTTCACGGGGGCAACTTTGGGGGTAGGTTGTTAGAGTTTCCCTGCCTGCCTCTAAGAGCCCCAATAGCCGAAAACCTCCAAAACCTGACTGCCGCCTTGCTCATGGCAACTCTCCATCGGTTCGGATGAGCTTCACCCATGAGGGAATCATCAGGAAAACACAGGTATGCGGGATCTGCGGCTGAAACTTCCAAGCTCCCTTGTGAGCAGGAATGGGCATCTTCCCCCAGTTTCCCAAATTTACCAGTAGCTTGGCAGTAAACCCACACACTGCCCCCTGGTGCCATATAATCTCATCAGCAGCCATGATCCAGAAACTCAGAAATAAAGCTTCCAGAAGAGATCGACATCGGCCTCACCCAAGAGTGAATCTGCTGTATAATCGTATTCTAAATTTTAGAATTACTAGAGCATTTAGAATTACTAGAAGACAACAGTTCACCGAGATCACTCTGGATCCCGTTCTGAGCCAATTCCACTGGAGCACTTCAGATGGAGCAGGTGTGTCCTCACCACCCACTCCAGATGCAACCCTGGTGGCCACGAGCTTCCAGAAGCAAAACCCAGATAGGTGAGTTCAGGGACTAAGACTCAAAGCCATATGGCGGCAGCAGAGATTGGTGTCTCTTCCTGTCGCCCCTTTGGGTTTGGGTTCTGGCTGTCATGCCCATGATCTGGGCTTCACCTCAGTGCGTCAATGGCCTTAATCCAGAGAATTCCAAATGAATCTCATAATGGATCACTCCCTACAGAGATGTCTCTGGACCCCAACCATTTACAATTTTAGAATTTTAGAGGCACTCAGCCGCTTAAACAGCTGTGCAACCTCTCATGATATTGCGAATAAGCAATAGAAAATAAATTATCTAGCATCTGCCCCTGGCAGACAGGTTTTTATGGTGGTGGGATAATTCAAAATGATGGTGTTGGGATGTAACAAAGGGGGTGGGATTGGTGTTGAAATATTGAATGTAATCAATTAATGTGAATAATCTTATGTAAATAAAATTCTGATGGAATCTGGGAAGAAGAAAACGATGAACAATAGTGTATTACTTCAGGCAGCAATCTTAGGTGGGTGAATAAGGAAGTCTACTCCTGCTAGCCATGGCCATGAACTGCCTCTGAGTGCCACATAAGCTCATAATTGGCCGTGATCTAAAGACTCACAAATAAATCTCAAAAGAGAGCGACAAGCTGCAGAGATGCCTTTGGATCCCCAAATCACCATGTATTAAAATATGTAACTCCAGCTGTATCACCCTATTTTAAATGTCAGAATTCTTGGAGTGCAAAACATACATTTTGTAATATACATATAAATGTTTTCTTAAAACATTACAATTACAATTTACTTATTTTAAGTAAGTAAGTAAATTATCTTCATTGTAGTTATTTATTTGCTCTTTGGCTGAGGTTTTCTTAGCAGTTTACTCTGCTCTCCTTACTCCAACAACCCTCAGAGAAACATGTGGTTCCAGGAACCAAACCCAGGACATTCGCAGGCAAGAGAAGTACCCCAGCCTGCAGAATGTCTAGGAATGTTCTAGCCTCTGGCCAGCATTTCTTTTCTTTCTTTCTTTCTTTCTTTCTTTCTTTCTTTCTTTCTTTCTTTCTTTCTTTTTGCCCTCTTTTGGGGGGAGGTGTCACCCTGACCATGCTCAGGGTTGAGTCCTGACACTACACTCAGGGATCACTCCTCATACTGCTCAGGGATCATGTGGGATGCCGGACCTCGAACCTGGATTGGTTGTGTGCAAGGCAAAGGCCTTCATCGCAGTAATTTAGCGCCACAGCCCATATTTTTTTCTCCTTAGTCCTATTACAAATGACTCCAGCCTGCTCTTTCAAACTCAGTGATAATACTCACCACTGAAACTTGTCTGCAAGTCCTAACTGGAACGTGAAATTATTGTAGTTGGTATACATATATGTCTTTACATGCTTTTTTTCACATTTGGCAATACACATTGGTTTCCATCTGGATTTGCACTCAGGAATTACTCCTGGAGGTACTCAGGGGACCATATGGGATGCTGGGAATCGAACCCGGGTCGGCCACGTGCTAGGCAAACACCCTACCCGGTGTACAATTGCACCAGGCCCTGTCTTTGCATTCTTTTCTCCAAGCTGTGTTATCAAGCAATTTCTGAATATCAGTTTTAGCTCAGGGCCTTATGTGTATGTATACGACATGCATGTTTGCTTTAGAGCCAATGAGTTAAGACAGAAGCAGGCATAAGAATCTAGTCATCTTTATGAAAGTATTCTCTTACCAAGTAAATGATTTATACTCCAGTATGCTCAATTTCTAGATCTCTGATAAGTTCTCCCACAGAAATAAATTCAATTTAACCTAATATTTAGTTCTTCTCTCATCAAATTCCTCAAATCCATTACCCTGTATATTCTTTGGGTCTAGATTATGGGATCAGGGCATGGCAGTACCCCTGATGCTTCACACTTCCCATTGGTTGGGGTTGACTTACTCATCACAGAAAATTAGGGCTCAGGGTTTGATGGGTACGGTATTGGTGTGATGTGTTCGTGAAAATGATAATCAACTCTACTGTACATCTTGTACCTCAGTAAACATGCTGAAAAAAAAAGAGAGAATGAAGAGGATTATACATAAATATAAAACATCAACAAGTAACCGAAGGAGAATAAGCCAGTCAATATTTTGGTCTATATTTTGCAGGTTTTTCTAATGTTAAAAGAAACCACACACCCGTATGTCCCTCCCCATACCTGCCTCTCTACACCACAAAAAAATAAAGAATGGTGGAAAAATGGACAATGGCATCAGGTTTAGATGAGATCTTCCAATCACTTTGTGAAATACACACTCTGGGAGGAGAACCAACCAGGCATATCCCCGGGTGAATTGTGAACACATATCCTTAGCCTGGGCTATTCTGAAGACAGACAGAAGGGATCTGACAGCCTCAGCTGCTGATTGGACCTGTTTATTTCCACCTCCCTTTTAAGTATAAGCAACGGTGGTCCATGGAACAGTCCCAGCCTCACCCAAAAGTTATGTTCCTTCTTCCTATACTTTTTCTATTCTGGCATGAAATAATCCTTTAAATGGGCATCTACACCTCCTCAAATCAATTCCAAATGTTAAAAAGTTGGGGGAGGGAATGTAGTCCACTTTAATTCATTTTTAGGGGTGCAATACTGTTGGGAACTGGCCTAGGTAGCCCCTGCTTGTTTTTCCTGAGAAGGGAATGAGCAAGGAAATAGTTGGCATGTGTGAGCGCCATGCCCTGGCAGTTGACTCTGTTAAGGGGGCCGAAGGGAAGGCTGCACCTGATCCTCCTTGGCCAGGCCTGGAGCCACATTCACATTCCTGTCCTGTTTCGCTGAGAAAGTTCAAGGAACTGCCCACATATGCAGCTGCAAAACAGAATAACAGCATAGCCCGCTCAACTTGGAACCCTTGGCCATCCCACGAAGTGTACACTGCATACTGTAAAAGCAAATGTGCTTTGCAGTAGAGTCGCTGTATGCTTCATACAGTCCTCCCTACCTCAGCCTTTGCAGAAATCATGCCTTCTCTGGGTTACCGTTCGACTAGCCACATATGCTAAGGCACAATACATATTAGGTTCAAAAAATACTCAAATAACCTAAGCACATGAAAAGTCTCTGGTTCAATCCATATCACCATGTGGTCCTGCAAACACTGATGACGAAGCTCCCTATCAATTACCCAAAGAAGCCTTCGAGCATCAATAACATAACTCCTTACTCAAATTTTAAAAAATCAGGGACTAGAGAGATAATACAGTGGACTATGCGATTGCCTTGCACAGGGCAAATCCAGATTCTACACCAAGTATACCCTGTGGTAACCTGAACTCTGCCAGAAGCAATTGTCGATCCAGGGCCAGTGTACCAGAGCACCAGGCAGTGTATGCCCCCCAGTAAAATAGTAAAATTAAAACACGCTAAGTATTTTTTAAATTAGTAATAAATATGGGAAAAATTTAACTAACTTCTATATCTGTCAAGATTATCTTTGTTGGACTACAAAGGAAGTCAAGTGGCAGAGAACAGGCAGAGTACATGCAGGCCTGAGTGTGATCCCAGGAATAGCTGAATGTCAGGCACCCAGTGTATGGGCTCCAAGCCTGCCCACCCAAGCACTCCTGGATGATGAGGAGGACTTGGGTCCCAATTTAAGGAGCAACCATCCCTATTCATCAAAATTTTAAAGCAAACTTTGGAAAAATGGGAGGAAGTCTTCTGTTTTGGAACTGAAGCTGCTGTGTTTGTGAAGAAACACTCTCCCCACGCCCCCCCCTCTTTCTCTGTGTGTGTGTGTTTGTGTGTGTATTTATCTGAGTATAGTGTGAACTAAAAGCTTGACTTTTAAGCATCAGTGAATTTGAGAAAAGAGAGTAACTGATATGCTCCATGGCAGCGAGAAGCTTACTTGAATTTTTTTCCTGTTCAATTTGAAAATACTAAAAGATGACGTGGCCATTTAATTGATTTAGCCCTAGTGCTTGAAGTGCACTGAAACTAAAGTCTAAGACGGTCTTTCCCATTCACACACCTAAGCGTAGGAGACCTTTAAGTGAGACTTGGCTTCATGTTGGCCAGAAAGCATTCCCTAGGAATAAAGAAAGTGAAGTAATTTACAACCTGGGGTGTACAAATTTATGGTGGAGATTATCTCATCAACAGTCATGCTCCAGAGACTCATTGCGCTTTTCTATGGAAGAGAGCATAAAATTACTAGCATGAGTCCTGCCATTGGAACCCTTGCCAGGCTGTTTCTTTTGGGGAACACTGAAGGGGGGCAGGTGAGGGCCCTAACCACCCCAAGGGACCCAGCCTTGATAGCATAAAACCTCCAGAACTCAAATGACGTCATGCTCATATCTGCTTGCACACACACGGGCTGAGACCCATCCACGAGTGAGCCTATTTCTGGACATCACCATAACTCACAACACTCATACTCCAAGAGTAGCACACCACGGGGTTTAAAGAAGAATGCAACGAATCTTAGTGGGAAAAATATTTTTACAGATCTCTCTCTCTCTCTCTCTCTCTCTCTATATATATATATATATATATATGCATATCAAGCTCAAACCTTTACAACATAACAGTAATCTCTTAGAGAAGGGCATAACAGCTGGCTCCAGGGTGAAATACAACAATCTTCCTCACTCTAAAGAAAGTTGTCTGGAGCATTTTCAGTGGTGTATTCATAACAAATAATACAAAATAAATTATTTGGTTCTGCTTTGGGATAGAGGTTTGGGTGTGGGGTGGAAATATCAAAAAAATGGTGGTACCAAGGTGTAATTCTGGCTGTATTGGTGTTCGATTATTAAATGAAATCAAATATTCTGCACTACTTGATAAAAATTTAAAAAACGTTTTGTTGTTACAATACAAAATAAATGATCTAGATCCTGAAAAAAAATTTTTGCTATAGGATTTCAGACAAGAAATGTGTTTGCAAGAGCAAAGTCAAGTTATTCCCAGAGGGTCAAGAGGACCCAGGGAAGAGCAGGGTTCCAGAGAGAACAAGCAGGACCCTTCCTGGGGATAAGGCACAGGGCAGGATGAAGGCGGGGGCGGGGTGTGGGGTGAAAATAGGAAGGCAGTTAGAGCAGAGGGGCCAAAGAAAGGGCCCAGGAAGGGAAGGCCAAGTGGGGTGGGGGGAGACGGTGGACACAGGACTTCACACCCCTCTGGAACCCTAATGGACTCTTCCCCCTTTGTGATGCAGGCGGCCCTATATAAGGCAGAGCCACCTGCTCACGTTCAGTTGCCAAAGGCAGCTTGTGGTCAGGATCATGGAGTTCCGTATATGGACTCTGATGGTTGTGATGACACCCCGGACTGAGACTCTATGGGGCATAGGCTCAAAGCTGATCAGTAGCGATCCCACCCCCCTTATCCTGGGGGTGTTAGGGGTGCTCTTCCTTTTCATTGTTTTCCTGGCTACAGCATCCTTCGTGGCCTTCTGTAAGAAAAAAGTTGACCAAAAGGTAGGAGCCATGTCCAGTGCTTGAGCCATTGGTCGGTGGTGATTTCTATTTCTTCTCACACACATGAATATCAAACATGAATTTGTTTGGTTTAGCACATCAGCAGATTGGGTCATCTAGGAGAAAGTAGGCCTTGTTGCCAATGAGGTTAGACTGAGTGGGAAGCGGTCAACGAAAAGAGTATTCCCTGAACTTCACAGATGTTGGGGTGGGGTGGCAGGTTCCCATCACTAAAATCCCAACTAGTGCCATCATACTAGTGTCAGCTTCGATTGAGACGTTAAGGTCCCTTCGAACAGAAAATTCCCACCACGACTTCCCTGGGTGGGAGGGAGACATCAACCCATCCTCCTAGTCAGCCCTTCAGGAGACTGGAGTAGGGGGGCCCTGCCCCAGAATTTGGGGATCTGTGGAAAGGAGCACAAGAAGCAAATCCTTGTCTGGCGTCCCTGAACAGGGGCCTGTTATCAACATGAAAATCCTTCTGTCGTTGCAAGGAAAAAACTGGAAACACAAAATCAAAACCAATACCAAAGTATTTCATGACATTTAAGGATGGATTTGAGGGAGAAACTAACTTCTCTGTTCCTGTGGGACTCCTACGGGTCATGTGTGAACATCAGAGCTTCAGAGAGGGGAGTCCAAAAGTGGATCCCAAATGATCACTGATTCTTTCTCTCCTCAGAGGCGCAAGAGATCTAGGAAAAGCAGGAGGGTCGCGATCCTGAGAGGTGAGTCTCTGCCTTTTCCATTTGAGCTCTCCCAGAGTGACTCCTCCCTCCTGCTGAGCTTGGAGCCTCCCCAGAGATTATGGCTCTGAAGGGCTCTGATGGAAGCTACAGGCCTCTGAGCGTCTTTTGGCCTTTGCTGCTCCTCATCGCCTGCTGAGGCTCGCAGAGAAGAGCATGCCTGTGTTCCCTCCATGGCCCTGTGTCCAAGCCTCTGTGAGACCTTCACTAATAGAAGCCACTCTCCCTGGTTCCTAGGTGAGAGGTACCACTTTAGCCTGGCTGAGCTGCAGCAAATACAATCTATCCGGAATTTGCAATGGTATGTATGCGCCCTCCTTCCCAACCCAGCAATAGGAGGGCTGCCCAGGTTTGCCTGGGGAGGGGAGCCAGAGGAACAGGGATGACAGGAAGGCCTTGGGGGAGGGTATAGAGAGGACTGGAAGCCCTGGGGGTGATAACAGGGTAGGGTACAGACTTCAGAGCCTCTCCCAGGTGACTGACTTCAGGTCCTCACCCTGCCCTCTCCATGGCCCTCTCTTCCCTGCCTTCAGGAGCCCCCTGGAGGTATACCGCGAGGACCCACATTGGGAGCACCTGCTATGCATCAGCCCTTCCTGCATGGTCTGCAGGGACAAGGCCATCCCGGCTGCTCCGCAAGGCCCACCAGCTCCCGACCAGGCCGTTCCCTCTGGCTCTCTCCTGCCATCCACGATCCTGATGTGCCTTACAGGCCCCGTCACCCTTGCAGCCCGTCCAAGAATGCCAGCGTGTGTTCCTCTGGCCTGCACTTTCTTCTCCGCTCACTCCAGTTTTCCGGGTGTTGCCCACAAACCACTCTGCGACCCGCCGTCCCCTTCCCCACTCCATCACCCCAGCCCACCACAAGAGCTTGGCAGAAGTCCCTCTGTACTCCTGCTCCACCACCTCCTCTCGGCCCCCCTCCTTCTACTCATCCCTCCTCTCTCAGCTCTCCTGGGAGTGAAGAGAAGGAGAAACCTCCTGAAGTACCCCACGCTATTGTCTGGGCGCCAAACCCTCCCTCCCTATGAGACCCTTGGCCACACCGCAGATCTCTGTCCCTTCTCTGTGTGTGCCTCTGGTCCTGCACATGGCAGGCGGTTAAATCGTCCCCCAGAACCTTCCAGGAGACGAAGCGTGGCCCCCCACATTGCTAGCATGGACACGGAGAAAGAGTCCAGTGTCTCACAGGGGCTGAGGCAGCAGGGGAGGTGCAGGGAGCAGGGCATATCGCTGGCCATGGCTGCAGAGGCCTCCCAGACCACTGCCCCTCCCGTGGGTGCCATCCCCACTCCCTGCTACTCAGAGGCCAGGACCCTCGATGGGCAGCTGCATACAGAGCCGTGTGCCCTCACCCAGTCTCCCCAAGCAGTTGACACTCAACACACTCAGTCTGGCCACCCCCGCCTTTTCCTAAACTTCCGTTGGAAGGTCAGGAGCCCCCGGCGCTTATTCCAAAGGAGACGGGCGCCCAGAGTGGGCCGCTTCATGAGAGCCCTGAGGTGCTGTGTGCCCTGCCTCTGTGTCCAGAATGACATTTGAAAACAGGCTGACAGTGAATGATTCCAAGGACAACCACCGCTTGAGAACCACCTGGTCCCCCTTCACCGTGCCTCACAGGGAGCCAGTGTCCCACCCAGATACCACCTGCTGGGCACCAACTCCTTCCCACTCTCCCCAGGGCCCTCTGAGGCACTAATGCAGACCCTCAGCCCCATTGTTCCTGTATTCTTAACCATTAAATCATTTAGAATCCTACTGTGATGTCTGTCTGCTGTATTCGATCTGGAATTGAGGGACTGACGGAGTTTGTTCAGCTCTGAGAAAGGTGCTCTGGAACTTGTGGAAACAGGAGGAACCATGTGCCACTGGCCCAGGTTTCCCCTGAGAGCAGCTGCAGGCCTTAGTGTTCCCAAGAACCACAGCAGCCTGACTCTCCCTCTCTGGAGGTTTACTGGCCTTCCAAATATGAGGTTGAATTCCCTAAAAAGAATCAAGGACCCATAGCTCTCATAAATATAATTGTGAGAATGAGAGTCTTCCTATTTAGAGGCCAGTGATTAGGGGGTATCACCCAAATGAAGCCTAAATGCAGGGGTTGGAGATACCTGACACCTTCCTGGTACCCTGAGCTGGTTGGGGAAGGGACATGTTGTGTTGGGGCGGAACCCAGACCTGTTTTTGTGGGACCCTGACCTGGAGACACCCTGACCTGTGGGGACGCTGACCTGGGGGGACTCTGACCTGGAGGGACCCTGGCCTGGTTTGGAGGGACCCTGGCCTGGTTTGGAGGGACCCTGGCCTGGGGGGACCCTTACCTGGTTTGGAGGGACCCTGACCTGGGGGCACCCTCACCTGGTTTGGAGGGACCCTGACTTGAGTGGACCCAAGAATCAGCTGAGCTGCCGCCTCACACACTGTGCAACATCTTTTAAACTTGACCCTGAAATAGCCCCCACCCCCCGGAAAAGCTCCTATCAAGTGTTTTTCTTCTCCACATCTGGTGCCCAGACTTCTTGGGGGTTGATCATTTTGAGGACAGAAGCATTTAGCTGAGCAGTAGGAGAGGTGGCCGGGCAGCCACCTCTCACAGGGGTGAGATCAGCTGAGAGAGAGGGCACACTTCCAGGGGTGTGTGGGACATGAGAAAACTGAGCAGGGTGAAGAAGGACCTTGTGGTTGGACAGAAGTTTCTATGAACATGGAGGGTTGACCTGTAACGTCAGCCTACTGGTCTCTTAGACAAGGACTTAATGGCTCCATCGTGAAATGCAATCTTCACTTTCTTCTCTGGAAACATCCTTGGATGATTCTGTTAGCAAATGTTCACTAACAAGCAATATTAAATTATTGTGGGCCTATGGGGGGGCAAGCTAAAGGAGTTGTTTGGAAAATTGAGAAGGTTTGATGGTTGTGGGGTTGGTGTTGGAATGTTGAATGCCTGTGACAGATCATCATGAATGACTTTGTAAAGCACAGTGTTCATGTAATGTCTAAGGGGAAAATAAATAAATAACTTTATTTTAAAAAAGGATGCTGCTGTGCCCTCCCCCTCCCCTGGTGCCCACAGGGCCACCAGGCACTGTCACGCTGAGTCTCATGGGGCTCTGCACAGCCCCTGCCTTCCAAGTCTGAGGGCGTGTGAGCACAAAGCCAGAACTGCGGGGATGCTGTCTGGCTTGGCCCCCGCCTCTTTGTGCAAGTTTGTCTAGGTCCTTGTTCGAAATCCGCACTTGTTACACAGCACTCTTTCTCTTTTGTTCGTTCTTTTGGAAAATGTTTTCTATGTGCTTCCTATGTTTCTTAGGGATAAATTGATCTACTTATGTGTGTGTTGATCCTTCACTTTCTCTCTTCTGTTAAAAGACAGTTTTTGAGTGGGTTATGAGAAATAAGTTAAGCTTTTTATTTTCATTAATTTTAAAATATTGTATGCCTCACCCTGCTGTCTTCATGGGTTATTCTTGGTTCTGTGCTAAATGAGAACCCCTGGGACCATAAGTGCCAAGACTGAACCCTGGTTCACTATGTGATTCCTAGATCCTTTATTTCTGCATTGTTTCTCAGCTCTCTAGTACTTTCTTGTTTTCAGCTGGGCTAAGCGACAAAAAAAGAAAAAATAAAACTCAATACTGAGCAATTTGCTGCAGAGTCTCTCAAGACAAAATTATTTAAACTTTTAGAATTCCAGGAGCACTGAGAGCGAGAGTGGCCACGCAACATCTTATGCCAGTCACACAAGCAATAAAAAATAAATTGTTTATCATTGCCTTTTCGGCAGGCTTTGTGGTGGCAGGAAACTTCCAAATAATAATGGCATGACTGGTGTCGGAATATTGAATGTCATCAAAGTAGAGAGAGAGAGTATTGCGGAAATTGTCTGCCACACAGGCAAGGGAACAGTTGGGATTGTGCGGGGGGCGGGGGAGATACTGGGGAGATTGGTGGTGAAAAATGTGCACTGGTTAAGGTGTGGGTGTTTTATTATTATACGACCCAAACTCAAACATGAAAGCATTGTAACTATCTCACGATTGACTCAATTTGAAAGATTAGAGAGAGAAAGAGAGGGAGAGAGAGAGAGAGAGAGAGAGAGAGAGAGAGCTGTGCTAACAGGTATTGAGGTGCACCTTAATTTAATAACAACCTCTTATCACATATTTACTAAGCCCCTGTGCTAGGCACTGGCCACGGTCCTGAGAATCCAACCATGACCATCACAGGGCCCCATCCAGAAGATAGAAATGACAATTGAGAAAATTCAAAATGAGGGAAGTATGAACGAGAATCCTCGATACTGAATTTCCATACTATCAACATTTCACTGACTAATGCTACTGTCTATGACAGGCACAGTAAAGCCTGGCAAGCTACCTGTGACGTATTGAAAATGCCAAACACAGTAACACGTTACACAATGGAGACATTACTTGGCCCGCTCGAGTGAACACTGAAAATAATATTGGGCGACTATAAAATGTTGTGCTAATATTTTTGTTTTCATTGGAGAGATTAGAAGCAGTCATAATTTCCCATTCTGTGCCTGCGCTGCCCTCTCGTGGCCATTTCTGTAAATACACCTTTTAATGTTCTAAGATTTGTGTTGTCACAGCCCCTTACCAAGCTTGGGATCTTCCTCCCTCCTTAGTGTAGACTGGGAGAATAGTATCACTGAAGTGTAAAATGAAAAGTCCTCCACGGTGAATGCTTTGTTTAGGGTTGTGGCCTATGCATCTGTACACAGAATGTACAGGATGCAGAATATTGGAGTTAAACAAGGACCACATCGGCACACAACCCTCCCCTCAAGCACCTCAGCACACTCAGGAAGGACATCTCAAGAAATGATAGGAAGTCATTTTGTTGCAAAACCTTGAGGCAAAAATCTTGAGCAGAATATTCGCAAGTGAAATTAAATACTCTGCTTAAAGGATCCCACATGACGATTAAGTGGAGTGATTGCAGAAATGCAAGAATAGTTGACAGCAGGGTGGATGGAGCCAGAGAAGGAAGCATGGTTGGACACCAGTAGATCCCTGTGATAGGCCACATACAGGAGACGAAGGATAAAAGTCACACCATCATCGCAACAAATGAGTCAAAGGGCTTGCCAAAATTAAAAATCGGCCCATGACAACTCTTTTAAGGGGTGTTGGTGGGTGGGCACAGGCCATGCCCCAGTCTTTTAAGGGGTGTTGTTGGGTGGGCACAGGGCCTTCTCCCACCATGGTGCCCGGGCATCACGTATTGGGGGATCACAGGCATTGTCCTATGCCCTAGGGACTTCTGCAATGTCATTCCAGCTCCAATTATGGTAAGTCTCGAGCTTTGGGCTCCTGACATAAGGGACTCCATCTCTCTTTTCTCCTAGCCCGTCAGCAGAGAGGAAACTCCCTCCACTGTTCCAAGGGTCAGGTATAACCTGTTCACACCCACCAACAAACTGTTCAGCTCCTGGAACCATGACCCCAACTGTCACCGTTCCCCATAACCACAAAGGTTCTTTGTGACTGGAAGCTGCCGGACCATTAACTGGCTAATTTTGCTTCTAAAACTTGCTTTCATTGATAAAAACACATGTGGCCCAATTGTGTCCATCGTCTGCTAAGATGTGACTTTTTTTGCCTTTATAAACTCATCCCTGAATGTCCTGAAGCAGACAGTTCTTTGGGATGCTGGTCTGCTGATGGTCACGGCTCCTTTAATAAACACTCCCAATCCAACCTATCATGTGAAAGGTGTGAAAAAGGTTGCCAGACTTATTTAGTACTTTTTTTTGAAAACGAAAAAATTTTTAGATACTCAGTGACAAAGCAGTTCATGACTTGGTATCAGTCATACAATGCTCCAACACGCATCCACACACCGGTGTCCATTTCCCAAAATCAATGTCCCAGATCCCTCATCCCGCTCCCCTAAGCTGGTCTCTATGGCCGACTTAGTCACTCTCTCTGTCTGTCTGTCTCTGCCTCTGTCTCTCTATCTCTCTGTCTCTCTCTGTCTCTCTGTCTCTCTCTCCCTTTCCCTCTTCCCTCTCTCCCTCCCCTCTCCAATAAGACAGTGGGGGTTGCAATATTGTTACCAGAGGGGTTTTTTTGTAGGAGTGCTGCTATTTATTCAGTCACTGATTAGCTGATTGAATTGGGCATGAACTCCACCTTAATTTTTTATTTATTTTTTTCTTTTTATATTTATTTATTGGATCACTGTGGGAAAAGTTATTAAGCTTTCAGGATTAAGTCTCGGTCATACAATGATCAAACACCCCTCCCTTCACCAGTACTCACTTTTCACCACCAAGAACCCCAGTATATCCCCCCTCCCACCCCTCCTAATGCCTGTGAGGCAGATGATTTCTACTTAACTCTTCTCTACATTAGTTACATTCATTATTTCGACAAAAGATGCACCATTATTGTTTAGAATTTCCCCCCAAACAATCAGAATTGCTGTAAAGGCATTGGGAAATATTTTGTTTACTATAGCTGGTTATGAGAATCATATAATGTCACTCGGCCATGATATTGGATTCCTGCAAAGAGCCAGATAATTACGAGATTGGTTTCTGTGTGTTTGGTGTTATGGCCATGCCAGAGAGCTGCTCGTGGGGGATATCTCATGACCTCGGTAGGGCGTAAAGGTTGTGCTGGTACCGTCCCCCTTTCCATGAGACTGCAGTTGCCCCTTCACCTCTGGAGTGTACCTTGCTTTCCTATAAGCTCTGAGGCAGCGCCCACCTTGCTGCCAGGGGGGAAAAGGCGGAAGGGAGCAACACCCTTTCCCTCCTCTGGAGGCATGGAACAGTAGTTTAATACATGGTCCATTCACTTTTCTGCCACAAGCTTCCGGGCTCTGGATTAATTCCTTTTGCCTCTGGAGCCATGACCAGAGCCATGCCAGAGAACTGCTTGTGGGGGGCAACTCGTGACCTCGGTAGGGCATGAAGGACGACCTGGTACTGCTGCCTTCCCATGAGACTGCCCCGTCATCACCGGCTCATACTTGGTTTTCCAATAAACTCTGAGCCGGCGGCGACCTTGTATGCAGTCCAGATGCATTTCTGTCAAAAGCTGCTGGGTTTCAAGATTTGTTTCTGAGTCTCCAGTATCATGGCTATTAATCAGCTTCATCAGGAGCCAGAGAGGCCGTTTTAGGAGGCAACTCGGGGTCTCCTTGGTATGGGGAGAAAGAGTCGGCTCCACCGCCATGTGGTGAGGCCCAGTGTATCTCATCACTGCAGGACGAAACCTGACTGTCCAGTGGCCTCTGGAGGATGGTGATCACCAGGCCGTCAAGGGGAACAGGCCAAGGCACAAAACCTATTCCCACCTGGAGTGGCCCAGCGCCAGTAACCTACTGCAGGAACAGGACGCATTTCTGCCAAAAGCCTTTGGGTTCTGAGATTCATTTCTGAGACTCTGGGATCATGGCCATTAAGCAGTTCGATCAGGAACCAGAGAGGCCATGCCTCCAATTATATAGCTGAGCCGCAGGTGATTTGTGGGTGTATCTCCCACACACCTAACTTTTGGGCATTTACTTTCTTGGTAAACTTTGCCCCAAGTTTTTGGGGTCTGGCCAAAGGCACGGCAGCAATTTTGGGGTATCAAAAAGTCTGACGTTGCCATCAGGCTGCTGATGCACTCACCTCACAGGTACAGACTGACCTGCTGGTGGCACCATACCCCCAGGGCTTTTTTTTTTTTTGTATATCATTTTACCTCCTTCAGGATTCAAATATTGTTCAGAGGGATTGTTTCTAATGATCATTGTCTTAGTGTCTCTTCTCTGTCCCAACGGCATTCTCCCACAATTTGAGCATACTTTCTACCACTGCTATCATGGACCAGTCCTCCTGGCCCTCATTTCTGCTATCCTTGGGTATTTTTCTCATACTATGTTTTTTTTAATATCCCACATATGAGTATGATCATTCTTTAACTGTCTCTCTCCCAACAACTCATTCCACTCAGAATGGCACTCTCTATGTCCATCCATGTATAAGCAAATTTCATGACTTCATTTTTCTAATGGCTGCAGGGTGTTCCATTGTGTAGATGTACCAGTCATTTGTTCTAAGGAACTTAGGATGTTTCCGGATTCTGGATATTGTGAATAGTGCTGCAATGAACATCAGAGTGCAGATGGGTTTTTGCACTGAGTTCTGGGCCCCTAGATTATATTCCCAGGAGTGAGCTGCTGGATCATATGGAAGCACAATTTCTAGGTTTTTGAGGAAAGCCCGTATTGGTTTCCTGAAAAGGCTGAACTTTCCCACCAGCAATGAATGAAAGTCCCCTTTCTCCCCGAATTCATGGCAGCACTGGTTGTTTTTGTTCTTTTTGATGTGTGCCAGTCTCTGAGGCATGAGATGATATCTCGTGGTAGTTTTGATTTGCATCAACCTGATGAATAGTGGTGTAGAGCATTTCCTTCATGTGCCTTTTGGACATTCGCATTTCTTCTTTGGGAAGTTTCTGTTCATCTCTTCTCCCCAGTTTGTGATTGGATTCGATTTGTTTCTTGTCAAGTTCTACCAGTTCCATGTATATCTTTGATATTGACCCCTTATCAGATGGGTGTTAGGTAAATAATTTTCCCCATTCCGTGGACTGTCTTGTTTCCTGGTCATTGTTTCCTTTGAGGTGCATAGGTTCTTTCTTTCTTTCTTTCTTTCTTTCTTTCTTTCTCTCATGTAGGAGTACTGCTATTTATTCAGCCACTGATTAGCTGATTGAATTGGGCATGAACTCCACCTTGCTTTTTTTCATTTTTTATAATTTTATTTATTGAATCACTGTGAGAGCAGTTATAAAGCTTTTGGGTTTAAGTCTCAGTCATACAATGAAACACCTGTACCTTCACCAGTGCTCATTCTTCACCACCAAAATCCCCAGTATACCCCCATCCCACATCCTTCCCCTACCTGTGGGGCAGATGATTTCCACATTACTCTCTCTCTACTTTGATTACATTCAATATTTGGACACCAGACCAGCCATTATTGTTTGGGATTTTACCCCAAAACTCAGATCTGCTGAAAAGGCAACAGTAGACAATGTTTTCTATTGCTGATTATGAATATCATATGACGTCGCGTAGCTGCAGTAGTGGCTGAACAATTTTGAAATTCCAAATTGTTAACACTTAAATCTGGAGGGATTTCTGCCAAAACATGCTGGGTTCTGAGATTTGTTTCTGAGTTTCTGGGATCATGGCCATTAAGCAGCTTGATCACGAGCCAGAAAGGCCGTTCATGGGCTGTAACTCGGGGTCTTGTTGGGACTGGGAGGAAAGGGCGGGCTCCACCCCCATCCCATGAGGCCCCACGTGTCTCATCACTGAGAGCCTAAACTTGACTGTCCAATGGCCTCTGGCGGATGGCGGCCACCCAGCCACCAGGGGGAACAGGCCAAGGCACAAAACCGCTTCCCACCTCAGTTGGCCCGGTGCCGGTAACCTACTGCAGGAACCGGATGCATTTCTGTCAAAAGCTGTTGGGTTTTGAGATTTGTTTCTGAGTCTCTGTGATCATGTCCATTAAGGAGTTTGATCAGGAACCAGAGAGGCCATGCCTCCAATTATATAGCTAAACCGGGCATGGTTTGTGGGTGTGTCTCTCACATACCTAACTTTTGGCCATTTACTTTCTTGCTTAACATTGCCCCAAGTTTTTGGGGTCTGGCCAAGGGCACAGCAGCAATTTTGGGGTATCTGGAAGTGTGAAGGCGCCATCAGGCTACTGATGCACTCGCCTCACAGGAACAGATTGACCTGCAGGCAGCACCAAGGTTCTTATGTTAATTTAGTCACTTTTGTTTATCTTTGATTCCCCTTGCTTGGTCAGTGGTGTTTCATCCCGTAAGATATCTTTCACTTCAAAGACATAGATAGTTCTGCCTGAGTTTTCCCCCATATACCTTACAAATTCAGGTCGGATGTTATAGACTTTAAATCCATATTGATTTGATATTTGTGCATGGTGTTAGAAAGAGGGCTGAGTTTATGTATGTATGTATGTATTTATTTATTCATTTATTTTTTTTCCTGGTAGCTGACCAGTGTTCCCAGCACGGTAACAGGCTTTTGAAAAAGAAAAACGTTACAGATAACAGCAGAAGGCCTTAAAAGTCTAGGAGAAGATATTACATAAGATATTACTACAGTCTGTAGTCTTCTCAAATCTAAGAGGTCCTCAGAAATTCCCCTGTTACTGGTTCCCTCACCCAAGAAGTACTCTCTATAGGGGAAGTGACAGTGGCTATTCAGAGCAGCATACCAAGTGATATAAGTACTTTATTGTAGCTGATTAGTATTCCATTGTGTCTTAATCCTCTTTTCTGTTATAGACACTTAGGTTGTTTCCAGTCCCTGGCTATGACGAGTGGTGCTACAATGAATTCAAATGTATAGATATCTTTTTGAATTAGTATTTTATACTTTTGGGGTAGATACCAAGAGGAATTGCTGACAGATAGAAGCTCTGTCTTACTTTTTGGAAATCTCCATACAGTTTTTCACAGAGGCTGACCCAGAAACAATCCCACAAACAGTGGATGAAGGTTCCTTTACACCACATAACCACCAGTGCTGGTCTTTCTTGCACAGCCCATTCTCACTGGTGTGAGGGAGTTATTCATTCATGATTTTTATATGCATTTCCCTCAGTGACGGTGACTGCAGTTTTGTGTTTACTTACTGAACCTCTAAATGTGGTCTTTTGAGAAATGTCTTCTCAGCTTCTTTCCTCATTGAATTATAAGGCTTGTTTTGGGTTTCTGTGAATTCTGTATAAAATCTTGTATAATCGTTCTTTATTAGATGTGTAGTGAGTGAATGAAACAGGAATATTTGAGCACGATAGTGAAGATTGGAATGAGACGTCATCAAACCTGATGTCGAAAGTGCAGAATCATTAGCAAAGGAGAGCAAAACAGTTTTGCACCAGACTTCCTGGATATCTATCAAAGGGCAGCCCTCCTCTGCTGTACACCAGCTTTCAGTTTGCAATCTGTTTGGGGTTTGTGTGGATAGTTGTTCCCAGACTGGGAGACACAGGAGAACTTGCTTTTGGTACTTCTGTTGTTCAGGACTGGTCGCAACACAGTGGTGTGCCTGCTCACTCAGGGAGGTGCATGTCAGAGTGAGGCAGGGGAACGGACAGTGGTGTGTGGAGGAGGAGGTGTGAATCGGGCTTATTTTGACCACTGCTGCCTGTTGGGCCAAAGAACAGGAGGAATCAAAGTTTTCTGCCTTCATTCCAGAGACATAGTCCTTTCCCTGGGTCACTCCCTGAGAATTTGAATTTTCTGAAGTGCTGCTCTGGTCTTGGACAGAAAGTTGACATCATTTATTGTAATCTATTTTCTCTAGACATTTTGGGTTCCCATATTTGATATCTAGATGCTTCCTGAGGCATCTCAAACACACTCTGAAGTTTCTTTCCAGTTGTGAGCTTAGGTGATTTTGCTTGGTAACCTATCCAAGGGAAACTGTGACTGTGGAAAGCTCTATATCCAACAGGGGCTAAGTTTCTTCAATGGTAAAATGACAGACGGGGGTGGGAGTGGGGTTGCTGTAAATACCTGCTTACTCTCCCCTTGGAATTCATAGATGTCTAAGTGAGGTAAATGGAGAGTTTTACCTTTTATAAAGCTGTTTGTTAAAGAAATGTAACAAATATCCTGAGCTTGCACCAGACTGTATTCACTGGGGCCACTTTGGGGGGGGGGGGGTTGTAAGAGGTTCCCTGCCTGCCCCTAAGAGCCCCAGTAGCTAAAAACCTCCAAAATCTGACTGCCACCTTGCTCATGGCAACTCTCCATAGGTTCGGATGAGTTTCACCCATGAGGGAATCATGAGAAAAACACAGGTATGAGGGACCTGTGACTGAAACTTCCAAGCTCCCTTGTGAGCAGGAATGGGCATCTTCCCTCAGTCTCCCAATTTAGCAGTAGCTTGGCAGTAAACCCACACACTGCCCCCTGGTGCCATATAATCTCATCAACAGCCATGATCCAGAGACTCAGAAATAAAACTCCTGGAAGAATTCGACATCGGCCTCACCCAAGAGTGAATCTGCTGTATAATCGTATTCTAAATTTTAGAATTACTAGAGCATTTAGAATTACTAGAAGACAACAGTTCAACGAGATCACTCTGGACCCCGTTCTGAGCGAATTCCACTGGAGCACTTCAGATGGAGCAGGTGTGCCCTCACCGCCCGCACCAGATGCAACCCTGGTGGTCACGAGCTTCCGAAAGCAAAACCCAGATAGGTGAATTCAGGGACTAAAACTCAATGCCATGTGGTGGCAGCAGAGATTGGTGTTTCTTCCTGTCTCCCCTTTGGGTTTGGGTTCTGGTTGTCATGCCCATGATCTGGGCTCCACCTCAATGCATCAATGGCCTTGATCCAGAGAATCCCAAATGAATCTCATAATGGATCGCTCTCTACATAGATGTCTCTGGACCCCAACCATTTACAATTTTAGAATTTTAGAAGCACTCAGCCGCTTAAGCAGCCGTGCAACCTCTCATGATATTGAGAATAAGCAATAGAAAATAAATTATCTAGCATCTGCCCCTGGCAAACAGCTTTTTATGGTGGTGGGAATATTCAAAATGATGGTGGTGGGATGTAATAAAGGGGGTGGGATTGGTGTTGAAATATTGAATGTAATCAATTAATGTGGACAATCTTATGGAAATATAATTCTGATAGAATTCTGATGGAATCTGGAAAGAAGAAAACGATGAACAAAAGTGTATTACTTCAGGCAGCAATCTTAGGTGGGTGAATAAAGAGGTCTACTCCTGCTAGCAATGGCCATGAAATGCCTCTGAGTACCACATATGCTCATGAATGGCCATGATCCAGAGACTCACAAATAAATCTCAAAAGAGAGCGAGAAGCTGCAGAGATGCCTCTGGATCCCCAAATCACCATCTATTAAAATATGTAACTCCAGCTGTATCACCCTATTTAAAATGTCAGAATTCATGGAGTGCAAAATATTCATTTTGTAATATACACATAAATGTTTTCTTAAAACATTACAATTTACTTATTTTAAGTAAACAAGTAAATTACCTTCATTTTAGTTATTTATTTGCTTTTTGCCTGAGGCTTTCTTAGCAGTTTTCTCTGCTCTCCTCACTCCAACAACCCTCAGAGAAACATGTGGTTCCAGGAACCAAACCCAGGACTTTCGCAGGTAAGAGATGTACCCCAGCCTGCACATTGTCTAGGAATTTTCTAGCCTCTGACCAGCATTTCTTTGCTTTCTTTCTTTTCTTTTTTATTTATTTATTTGTTTGTTTGTTTGTTTTTGCCCTCCTTTGGGGGGAGGGGTCACCCTGGCTATGCTCAGGGCTGAGTCCTGACACTGCACTCAGGGATCACTCCTCATTGTGCTCAGGGATCATGTGGGATGCCAGACCTCGAACCTGGATTGGTTGTGTGCAAGGCAAAGGCCCTCTGCGCAGTAATTTATCTTCAGAGCCAGCATTTCCTTCTCCTTAGTCCTATTCCAAATGACTCCAGCCTGCTCTTTCCAACTCAGTGAAAATACTAACCACTGAAACTTGTCTGCAAGTACTAAGTGGAACGTGAAATTATTGTAGTTGGTATACATATATGTCTTTACATGCTTTTTTTCACATTCGGCAATGCACATTGGTTTCCACCTGGATTTGCACTCAGGAATTACTCCTGGAGGTACTCAGGGGACCATATGGGATGCTGGGAATCGAACCTCTGTTGGCCACGTGCTAGGCAAATGCCCTACCCGGTGTACTATCGCTCCAGCCCCTGTCTTTGCATTCTTTTCTCCAAGCTGTGCTATCAAGCATTTTCTGAATATCAATTTTCGTTCAGGGCCTGATGTGTATGTGTACGACATGCATGTTTACTTTATAGCCAATGAGTTAGGACAGAAGCAGGCATAGGAATCTAGTCATCTTTATGAAAGTATTCTCTTACCAACAAAATGATTTATACTCCAGTATGCTCAATTTCTAGATCTCTGATAAGTTCTCTCACAGAAATAAATTCAGTCTAACCTAATATTTAGTTCTTCTCTCATCAAATTCCTCAAGTCCATTACCCTGTATATTCTTTGGGTCTAGATTAAGGGATCAGGGCATGGCGGAACCCCTGATGCTTCACACTTCCTATCGGTTGGGGTCGACATACTCATCACAGAAAATTAGGGCGCTGGGTTTGATGGGTATGGTATTGGTTTGATGTGTTCCTGAAAATGATAATCAAGTCTATTGTGCATCTTGTACCTCAGTAAACATGCTGGAAAAAAAGAGAGAATGAAGAGGGTTATACATAAATATAAAACATTAACAAGTAACCAAAGGAGAATAAGCCAGTCAATATTTTGGTCTATATTTTGCAGGTTTTTCTAATGTTAAAAGAAACCACACACCCTTATGGCACCCCCGCCTCATACCTGCCTCTCCCCAACACAAAAAAAAATAGGATGTTGGAAAAATGGACAATGGCATCAAGTTTAGATGAGATCTTCCAATCATTTTGTGAAATACGCACTCTGGTAGGAGAACCAACCAGGCATATCCCCGGGTGATATGTGAACATATATCCTCAGCCTGGCCTATTCTGCTGACAGACAGAAGGGATCTGACAGCCTCAGCTGCAGATTGGACATGTTTAGTTCCACTTCCCTTTTAAGTATAAGCAATGGTGGTCCATGGAATAGTCCCAGCCTCACCCAAAAGTTATGTTTCTTCTTCCTATACTTTTTCTTTCCTGGCATGAAATAATTAATTTAAATGGGCATCTACAGCTCCTCAAACCAATGCCAAATGTTAAAAATTTGGGGGAGGGAATGTAGCCCACTTTAATTCATTTTTAGGGGTGCAATACTATTGAGGACTTGCCTAGATAGCCCCTGCTTGTTTTCCCTGAGAAGGGAATGAGCAGGGAAAAAATTGGCATGTGTGAGTGCCATGCCCTGGCAGTTGACTCTGTTAAGGGAGCCGAAGGGAAGGATGCACCTGATCCTCCTTGGTCAGGCTTGGAGCCAGATTCTCATTCCTGTCCTGTTTCGCTGAGAAAGTTCAAGGAACTGCCCACATATGCAGCTGCAAAACAGAATAACAGGTAGCCCGCTCAATGTGGAACCCTTGGCTATCGAAGTGTTCACTGCATACTGTAAAAGCAAATGTGCTTTGCTGTAGAGTCAGTGTATGCTTTATACAGCCTCCCTACCCCAGTCTTTGCAGAAATCATGCCTTCTCTAGGTTACCGTTCGACTAGTCACATGTGCTGTGGCACAGTACATATTAGGGTCAGAAAATACTCAAATAACCTAAGCACATGAAAAGTCTCTGGTTCAATCCATATCAGCATATGGTCCTGCAAACACTGATGATGAAGCTCCCTATCAATTACCCAAAGCAGCCTTGAAGCATCAATAAAATAACTCCTTACTCAAATTTAAAAAATCAGGGACTTGAGAGATAGTACAGTGGACAAGGCAATTCCCTTGCACAGGGCAAATCCAGATTCTACACCAACTATACCCATATGGTCGCCTGAACACTGCCAGAGGCGATTGCTGATCCAGAGCTAGTGTACCAGAGCACTAACCAGTGTTTGCCCCCAGCAAAAAGGTAAAATTAAAACACGCTAAGTATTTTTTAATCAGTAATAAATATGGCAAAAATTTAACTAACCTCTACATTGGTCAAGATTATCTTTGTTGGACTACAAAGGAAGTCAAGTGGCAGAGAGAGAACAGGCAGAGTACATGCAGGCCTGAGTGTGATCCCAGGAATAGCTGACTGTCAGGCACCCTGTGTATGGGCTCCAAGTCTGCCCACCCAAGCACTCCTCGATGATGAAGAGAACTTGGGTCTCGGTTTAGGGAGCAACCATCCCTATTCATCAAAATTTGAAAGGAAACTTTGGAAAAATGGGAGGAAGTCTTTTGTTTTGGAACTGAAGCTGTTGTATTTGCTGAAGAAACACTCTCCCCTCTCGCTCTCTCTCTCTCTCTCTCTCTCTCTCTCTCTCTCTCTCTCTCTCTCTGTGTCTCTGTGTGTTTGTGTGTGTGTTTATCTGAGTATAGTGTGAACTAAAAACTTGACTTTTAAGCATCAGTGAATTTGAGAAAAGAGAGCAACTGATATGCTCCATGGCAGCGAGAAGCTGACTTGTATTTATTTTCCTGTTCAATTTGAAAATACTAAAAGATGTCTTGGCCATTTAATTGGTTTAGCTCTAGTGCTTGAAGTGCACTGAAACCAAAGTCTAAGACGGTCTTTCCCATTCACACACCTAAGCGTAGGAGACTTTTAAGTGAGACTTGGCTTCATGTTGGCCAGAAAGCATTCACTAGAAGTAAAGAATGTGAAGTAATTTACTACCCGGGGTGTACAAAGTTACAGTGGAGATTATCTCATCAACAGTCATGCTCCAGAGACTCATTGCCCTTTTCTATGGAAGAGAGCATAAAATTACTCGCATGAGCCATGCCATTGGAACCCTTGCCAGGCTTTTGGGGAACACTGAAGGGGGGCAGGTGAGGGCCCTCACCACCCCAAGGGACCCAGCCTCGATAGCCTAAAACCTCCAGAACTCAAATGACGTCATGCTCATATCTGCTCTGCAGACACATGGGCTGAGACCCATCCACGAGTGAGGATATCACCATGAAATACACCACTCATACTCCAAGAGACGAACACCACAGGGTTTAAAGAAGAAGGCAACGAATCTTAGAGGGAAATATATTTTTACATATAT
Source organism: Sorex fumeus (assembly GCF_029834395.1). Classification (NCBI taxonomy): domain Eukaryota; kingdom Metazoa; phylum Chordata; class Mammalia; order Eulipotyphla; family Soricidae; genus Sorex; species Sorex fumeus. The sequence goes on along the minus strand of NW_026606179.1, from coordinate 4,503,594 downwards.
ATATGCACATCAAGTTCAACCCTTAACAACATAACAGTAATCCCTTAGAGAAGAGCATAACACTGGCTCTTGGGTGAAATACAACAATCTTCCACACTCTCCTCTAAGGAAAGTTGTCTGGAGCATTTTCAGTGGTGTATTCATAACAAATAACACAAAATAAATTATTTGGTTCTGCTTTGGGGCAGAGGTTTTGGTGCGGTATGGAAATATCAAAAAAATGGTGGTGCAAAGGTGTAATATTGGTGGAATTGGTGTTCGATTATTAAATGAAATCAAATATTGTGCACTACTTAATAAAAATGTAAAAAACGTTTTGTTGTTACAATACAAAATAAATGATCTAGATCCTGAAAAAAAATTTTCTGCGGGTGGGATTTCAGACAAGAAATGTATTTTCGAGAGAAGAATCAAGGTTATTCCCAGAGAGTCAAGAGGACCCAGGGAAGAGCAGGGTTCCAGAGAGAACAAGCAGGACCCTTCCTGGGGATAAAGCACAGGGGAGAATGAAGGCGGGGGCGGGGTGTGGGGTGGAAAATAGGAAGGCAGTTAGAGCAGAGGGGCCAAAGAAAGGGCCCAGGAAGGGAAGGCCAAGTGGGGATGGGGGGAGACAGTGGACATAGGACTTCACACCCCTCTGGAACCCTAATGGACTCTTCCCGCTTTGTGATGCTGGCGGCCCTATATAAGGCAGAGCCATCTGCTCACGCTCAGTTGCCATAGGCAGCTTGTGGTCAGGATCATGGAGTTTGGTATATGGACTCTGATGGTTGTGATGACACCCCGGACTGAGACTCTGTGGGGCTTAGGCTCAAAGCTGATCAGTAGCGATCCCACCCCCCTTTGCCTGGGGGTGTTAGGGGTGCTCTTCCTTTTCATTGTTTTCCTGGCTACAGCATCCTTCATAGCCTTATATAAGAAAAAAGTTGACCAAAAGGTAGGAGCCATGTCCAGTGCTTGAGCCATTTGGTGGGTGGTGGTGATTTCTATTTCTTCTCACACACATGAATTTAAACATGAATTTGTTTAGTTTAGCACATCAGTAGATTGGGTCATCTAGGAGAAAGTAGAGCCTAGTTGCCAAGGAGGACAGACTGGGTAGGAAGCAGTTCATTGAAGAGAGAATTCCCTGAACTTCACAGATGTTGGGGTGGGGTGGCAGGTTCCCATCACTAAAATCCCAACAAGTGCCATCGTACTAGAGTCAGCATCCATTGAGACGTTAAGGTCCCTTCGAACAGAAAAGTCCCACCACGACTTCCCTGGGTGGGAGGGAGACATCAACCCATCCTCCTAGTCAGCCCTTCAGGAGACTGGAGTAGGGGGGCCCTGCCCCAGAATTTGGGGATCTGTGGAAAGGAGCACAAGAAGCACATCCTTGCCTGGCGTCCCTGAACAGGGGCCTGTTATCAACATGAAAATCCTTCTGTCGTTCCAAGGAAAAAACTGGAAACACAAAATCAAAACCAATACCAAAGTATTTCATGACATTTAAGGATGGATTTGAGGGAGAAACTAACTTCTCTGTTCCTGTGGGACTCCTACGGGTCATGTGTGAACATCAGAGCTTCAGAGAGGGGAGTCCAAAAGTGGATCCCAAATGATCACTGATTCTTTCTCTCCTCAGAGGCGCAAGAGAGCTAGGAAAAGCAGGAGGGTCTCGATCCTGAGAGGTGAGTCTCTGCCTTTTCCATCTGAGCTCTCCCAGAGTGGCCCCTCCCTCCTCCCCTCCCTCCTGCTGAGCACGGAGCCTCCCCAGAGACCATGGCTCTGAAGGGCTCTGACAGAAGTCACAGGCCTCTGAGCATCTTTTGCCCTTTGCTGCTCCTCGTTGGCTGCTGAGGCTCGCAGAAAAGAGCCTGGGTGCCCTCCCCGCCCCTGTGTCCGTGCCACTGTGACACCTTCACTAATAGAAGCCACTCTCCCTGGTTCCTAGGTGCGAGGTACCACTTCTGCCTGGCTGAACTGCAGCAAATACAATCTATCCGGAATTTGCAACGGTAAGTGTGCGCCATACTTCCGGACCCAGTATCAGGAGGGCTGTCCAGGTCTGCCTGGGGAGGGGAGCCAGAGGAACAGGGATGAGAGGAAGGCCTTGGGGGAGGGAGTAGAGAGGACGGGAAGCCCTGGGGGTGATAACAGGGTAGGTGACAGACTTCAGAGCCTCTCCCAGGTGACTGGCTTCTGGTCCTCACCCTGCCCTCTCCACGGCCCTCTCTTTCCTGCCTTCAGCAGCCTCGTGGAGGCATACCGCGAGGACCCACAGTGGGAGCACCTGCTGTGCATCAGCCCTTCCTGCAGGGTCTGCAGGGACAAGGCCATTCCGGCTCCTCCAGCAGCTCCCGACCAGGCTGCTCACTCTGGCTCTCTCCCACCATCCACCATCCCGATGGCCCGTCCAGGCCCCGTCGCCTCTGCAGCCCATCCAGGAAAGCCAGCGTGTGTTCCCCTGGCCTGCACTGTCCTCTCCACTCGATCCAGACTGCCTGGTCTGGCCCTCACCCAACTCTGTGATCTGCAGTCCCCTTCCCCACTCTATGACCCAGGCCCACCACAAGAGCATGGCAGAAGTCCCTCTGTGCTCCTGCTCCACCACCTCCTCTCGGCCCCTCTCCTTCTATTCATCCCTCCTCTCTCATCTCTTCTGGGAGCGCAGAGAAGGAGAAACCTCCTGAAGTACCCTACGCTATTGTCTGGGCCCCAAAACCTCCTTCCCTCTGAGACCCTTGGCCACACCACAGACCTTTGTTCCTTCCCTGTGTGTGCCTCTGGTCCTCCACATCGCAGAGGGTTAAATCATCCCCCAGAACCTTCCAGGAGACAAAAGGTGGCCCCCCACATTGCTAGTGTGGACACAGAGATTGAGCCCAGTGTCTCACAGGGACAGAGGCAGCAGGGAAGTTGCAGGGAGCAGGACATGTCCCTGGCCATGGCTGCAGTGGCCTTCCAGACCACTGGCCCTCCCGTGGGTGCCGTTCCCGCTACCTGCTACTCAGAGGCCAGGACCCTCTATGGGCAGCAGGATACAGAGCCATGTGCCCTCAGCCCATCTCCCCAATCAGTTGACACTCAACACACTCAGTCTGGCCGCCCCCGCCTTTTCCGAAACTTCTGTTGGAAGATCAGGAGCCCCGGGGCCTTTTTCCAAAGGAGACAGCCGCCCAGAGTGGGCCACTTCATGAGAGCCCTGAGGTGCTGTGTGCCCTGCCTCCGTGTCCAGAACGACATGTGAAAACAGGCTGACAGTGAATGATTCCAAGGACAAGCCCCCCCCCCCCCCCGCCCCGAACCCCCTGGTCCTCTTTCACTGTGTCTCACAGGGAGCCCCTGTCCCACCCAGATACCACCTGCTGGGCACCAACTCCTTCCCACTCTCCCAAGGGCCCTCGGAGGCACAAATGTGTACCCTCAGGCCCATTGTTCCTGTATTCTTACCCATTAAATCATTTAGAATCCTACTGTGATGTCTGTCTGCTGTGTCGGAGCTGGAGTTGAGGGACTGAAGGAGTTTGTTCAGCTCTGAGAAAAGTGCCCTGGAACTTGTGAGCACAGGAGGAACCATGTGCCACCTGCCCAGGTTTCCTCTGAGAGCAGCTGTAGGCCTTAGTGTTCCCAAGAACCACAGCAGCCTGACTCTCCCTCTCTGGAGGCTTCCTGGCTTTCCAGATATGGGGTTGAGGTCCCCGAAAAGAATCAAGGACCTGTAGCTCTCATAAAAATAATTGCAAGAATGAGAGTCCTTCTTGGTATTTAGAGATAAGTGATTAGGGGGTCTCACCCAAATGAAGCCAAAATGCAGGGTTGGAGACATCTGGCACCTTCCTGGGAACCTGAGCTGGTTGGGGAAGGGACCCTGATGTGTTTGAGGCGGAAACCCAGACCTGGTTTGGTGGAACCCTGACCTGGGGGGACGGTGACCTGGGGGGAGTCTGACCTGGAGGGACCCTGGCCTGGTTAAGAGGGATCCTGACCGGGGGGACCCTTACCTGTTTGGAGAAACCCAGATCTGGAGGGACCCTAGCCTGGTTTGGAGGGACCCTGACCCGGGGTACCCTTACCTGGTTGGAGGAACCCTGACCTGGAGGGACCCTAACCTGGTTTGGAGGTACCCTGACCTGGGAGGACCCAAGAATCAGCTGAGCTGCCGCATCCCATGCTGTGCAATGTCCTTTAAACTTGACCCTGAAATTGCCCCCACCCCCAGGAAAGGCTCCTATCAAGTGTTTTTCTTTTCCACATCTGGTGCCAAGACTTCTTGGGGGTTGATCATTTTGAGGACAGAAGCATTTAGCTGAGCAGTAGTAGAGGTGAGACCTCTCACAGGGGTGAGATCAGCTGAGAGAAAGGGCACACTCCCAGAGGTGTGTGGGACATGAGAAAACTGGGCAGGGGGAAGAAGGGCCTTGTGGTGGGACAGGAGTTTCTATAAACATGGAGGGTTGACCTGTAACGTCAGCCTACTGGTCTCTTAGACAAGGACTTAATGGCTCCATGGAGAAATGCAATCTTCACTTTCTTCTCTGGAAACATCCTTGGATCATTCTGTTAGCAAAAGTTCACTAACAAGCAATATTAAATTATTGTGGGCCTATAGGGGGCAAGCTAAAGGGGTTGTTGGGAAAATTGAGAAGGTGTGATGGTTGTGGGGTTGGTGTTGGAATATTGAATGCCTGTGACAGATCATCATGAACGACTTTGTAAAGCACAGTGTTCATGCAATGTCTAAGGGGAAAATAAATAAGTAAGTTTTAAAAAGAAAAGGGACGTTGCCTGTGCCCTTACCCTCCCCTGGTGCCCAGGCACTGCCACCAGGCACTGCTACGCTGAGGCTCATGGGACTCTGCACAGCCCCTGCCTTCCTGGTCTGAGGGCGTGTGAGCACAAAAGCCAGAACTGCGGGGATGCTGTCTGGCTTGGCCCCCGCCTCTTTGTGCAAGTTTGTCTAGGTCCTTGTTCGAAATCCGCACTTGTTACACAGCACTCTTTCTCTTTTGTTCGTTCTTTTGGAAAATGTTTTCTATGTGCTTCCTATGTTTCTTAGGGAACAATTGATCTTCTTATGTGTGTGTTGATCCTTCACTTTCTCTCTTCTGTTAAAAGACATTTTTTGAGTGACTTATGAGCTATAAGTTAAGCATTTTATTTTCATTAATTTTAAAATATTGTATTCCTCACCCTGCTTCCCTCATGGGTTATTCTTGGTTCTGTGCTAAGCGACAACCCCTGGGGCCATAAGTGGTGCCAAGACTGAACCCTGGTTCACCACGTGCTTCCTAGATCCTTTATTTCTGCATTGATTCTCAGCTCTCTAGTACTTTCTAGTTTTAAGCTGGCTAAGCGACAAAAAAAAAAAAATCTCAAATCCGAGCAGTTTGCTGCAGAGTCTCTAAACTTTTATAATTGCAGGAACGCTGAGAGCAAGAGTGGCCACGCAACATCTTATGCTATTCACACAAGCAATACAAAATAAATTGTTTAGCATTTACTTTTTGGCAGGCTTTAGTGGTGGCAGGAAACTTCCAAATAATAATGGTAGGAGTGATGTCGAAATATTGAATGTCATCAAAATAGAGAGAGAGAGAGTATTACAGAAATTGTCTGCCACACAGACATGAGAAGGATTGGGATGGGGGGAGGGGAGATACTGGGGATATTGGTGGTGGAAAATGTGCACTGGTGGAGGGGTGGGTGTTTTATCATTATATGTCCAAAACTCAAACATGAAAGTTTTGTAACTATCTCACGGTTGACTCAATTAGAAAGAGAGAGAGAGAGAGAGAGAGAGAGAGAGAGAGAGAGAGAGAGAGAGAGAGCTGTGCTAACAGGTATTGAGGTGCACTTAACTTTATGACAACCGTTTATCACATAATTACTAAATCTCTGTGCTAGGCACTGACCACGCTCCTGAGAATCCAACCATGACCATCACTTGGGCCCATCCAGGGAACAGAAAAGACAACTGAGAAAATTCAAAATGAGGGAAGTCTGAAGGAGATTCCTCAATACTGGATTTCCATACTATCAACATTTCACTGACTAATGCTACTGTCTGTGACCCTTAGAAGTTTGTGCCCAAATACAATCCATAGTTTAGAAGATGATTACAGCATTTCCTAGGGGAGGAGAAAGAAAGAGAAAGAGAGAGCGAGAAGTCTAGGAGAGCATACCACAAGGAAGGAAAATTACACACATGCCCTATGCGGTGATTAAAGAGCAGAATGTGCCTTCCCTTGACATTTCTTCGTTCTTAGGGTGGTAATCCCAAAAGAACCTGCCCTCTGTTCATGCAAAGCATGCGGTCCACCTAGTAAGCTCTCTTGGCTTAATCACTTGATCTCTCTCTCTCTCACTCTCTCTCTCTCTCTTTCTCTCTCTCTCTCTCTCTCTCTCTCTCTGTGTGTGTGTGTCTCTCATACTTTAGGTCATACCAGGCATTGTTCACACCTCCAGAATCTGTGCTGAAGGATCATTCATGGTAGGGTTTGGGGAGCATATGTAATGCAGCCGATAAAACCTGGGTCAGGTACATGCAAGGTCAGCACCTTAGCCCTGTACTATCTCTTGACTTTTAACTTTTGACTCTCCCTCACTTTTGAAGGGAATAAACTAGCAGTTTTCCAAAGAATTCCTCAGACTCCCATCAAAATTGGAGTTGAGTCCATTCAGAGTAAAACTCTTCTTTGAGGGAAGATAGAAATATTTGAGTTGGTGTCAAAGAACTTCTACCAAACCGTTGAGGATTTTTCTCTGTGTTCCAAATGACCACAGAAAAAGTATCCATTTCTGGTAAAGTATTTCTTTACTTTTCTTTCCTTTTTGGGTCACACCTGGTGATGCACAGGGGATACTCCTGGGTCTGCAGTCAGGAATTAGTCCTGGCAGTCCACAGAGGACCATATGGTCTGCTGGGAATCGAACCCAGTTGGCCCTATCCACTGTGCTATCTCTCCAGCCCCAGGTCCATTATTTCTTTTCGCTTTTTCTTTCTTTTGGACCACACCCTGTGGCACTCTGAGCTTATTCCATGCCTCAGGGTTCACTCCCAGTGTGCTCCCAGAACTTTATGATACACTGGGACCAGCTGTAGTGGGCATTCTTGAAGACAAGGGTTTTATCCACTGTACTATCTCTGCTGCCCCAAGAGCAGAGGCCTCAGCACCCTGCGAAGCTCCTCCTGCAGGGGGAGCCCGGCCCCCTCAAAGCAGCATCAGCACATTGGCTGCCGACCCAGGAGATGCTTGGGGCGTCCGTGTTGACTGAACATGGCCTCTCCCCTCCTGAGGGGTGGTAGCAAAGGCTGGACAGCTGGTCACATCCATGTGTTCTGTGGCTTTCCTCGGATCTCGATGAAACGCGGACCCCGCAGAGACCCTCTCTGCACTATATTCTATACACATACACACGAATGCATCCAGGATTTTAATTTTCAGGTATGGTGAGATGAACAGATCAGGAGACAGCTGTCAGCGTTAGCAGCTGTCCTAAAGGCCGGGAGCATGCCAGCACACTTGAAGCCCAGGGGGTTCGTCAGGAGGCAGGAGTGTGCAGGGACGTTGTTGGCGAGGACTCTCTGTGTTTGCAGGGAGAGAGATTTGAGGCAGCGGAAACAGACTTAGGAAGGGCCAGGCTGAACAGTTTCAGCAGGCTCCATGACACAAATGCATCCCCCGGTGCTGGGACCTGTGCTGCAGCTGATATAAAGCAGAGAAGAATATTCCAGAAAGCAGGAATGTGTAAGAGGAGGGGACAGACTCAATTGGTTGGTTTGTCTATCCAAGGCTCCTGTTTCCTGTTTCTAGGCACTAGCCAACCCTCCCAGGCCCAGCAGGCCCCGGGAATCACAGCTCAATAGTGTACAGAAAATCAAGAAACAGTTACAGGGTTGACACATTTGGAGGAGCCTGGGGACTAGGGCCTCCAGGTCAGCTGCTGTCCCAACCCTCAGAGCACGGCCCCTCCCAGTGTACCCCATAGACCCCCGGAGGGCACCCTCTTGAGCTTGAGAAGAAAGCAGTGTTGTGTATATCTGCTCGGATGTCGTTTGTGTGCAGGCTCTCAGCGACTGTCTGTGATGGGTCAGCACACACAGTGACCGAGGTTCGGTGGTGAACCATAGGTGGTGACAGCAGCACCAACTTTGTATTTCTGATTTGTGGGACCAGGGAGCCTTCTGTCTCCCGGCTGCCCCTGCCCTGTTCCTCACCCACACAGAATCTCTTGGGGTGAGGGGCAGGGAGTCAGCACTGATTTTGACTCAGCTGTTGGGACCCCAGGGGGCAAAAATTTTGTGTTAGATGTGCCCACAAGAATTGGGGCAGAAACCTGAGAAGCAAGGCCAGCTAGCCTAGGCCAGACTGAGTGTGTTGAGTGTCAACTGCTTGGGGAGATGGGCTGAGGGCACACGTCTCTGTATGGTGCTGCCCATAGAGGATCCTGGCCTCTGAGTAGCAGGGAGTGGGGACTGCGTTAACAGGAGGGGCAGTGGTCAGGGAGGCCTCTGCAGCCATGGCCAGGGAGGTGCCAAGTTCCCTGCCCCTCCCCTGCTGCCTCTGCCCCTGTAAGACACTGGGCTCCTTCTTTGTGTCCAAGCCAGCAGCGTGGTGGGCCACCTTTTGTTTACTGGAAGGTTCTGGGGGATGATTTACCTGCCTGCCATGTGGAGGACCAGAGGCACACACAGGGAAAGGACAGAGATCTGCGGTGTGGCCAAGGGTCTCAAAGGGAGGGAGGGGTTGGAGCCCAGACAATGGCGTGGGGTACTTCAGGAGGTTTCTCCTTCTCTGCACTCCCAGGAGAGCTGAGAGAGGAGGGATGAGGAGGAGGGGGGCCGAGAGGAGGTGTTGGAGCAGGAGTACAGAGGGACTTCTGCCAGACTCTTGTGGTGGGCCGGGGTGATGGAGTTTGGAAGGGGACTGCAGGCTGCAGAGTGGGGTGAGGGCCAGACCCAGGAGCCTGGAGCGAGCAGAGAGGACACTGCAGGTCAGGGGAATCCACGCTGGCTTTCCTGAATGGGCTGCAGAAGTGACGGGACCTGGACTGGGCATTGGGATCGTGGATGGCGGGAGAGAGCCAGAGGGATCAGCCTGGTTGGGAGCTGGTGGGCCGTGCGGATGAGCTAGAATTACCTTGTTCCTGCAGACCCTGCAGGAAGGGCTGATGCACAGCAGGTGCTCCCAATGTGGGTCCTCGCGGTATGCCTCCAGGGGACTGCTGAAGGCAGGGAAGAGAGGGCCATGGAGAGGCAGAGTGAGGACAAGAAGCCAGTCACCTGGGAGAGCCTCTGAAGTCTGTCCCCTACCCTGTTATCACCCCCAGGGCTTCCCATCCTGTCTACACCCTCCCACAAGGCCTTCCTCTCATCCCTGTTCCTCTGGCTCCCCTCCCCAGGCAGACCTGGGCAGCCCTCCAGATGCTGGGTCTGGAAGGACGGCACACACATACCTTTGCAAATTCCGGATAGATTGTATTTGCTGCAGCTCCACCAGGCTGAAGTGGTAACTCTCACCTAGGAACCTGGAAGAGTGGCTTTTAGTAGTGAAGGTCTCACAGTGGCACAGACACGGCTGTGGAGGACACCCAGGCATATTCTTCTCTGCGAGCCTGAGCAGGCGACGAGGAGCATCAAAGGGCAAAAGATGCTCAGACGCCTGTGGCTTCTGTCGGAGCCCTTCAGAGCCACGGTCTCTGGTGAATCTCGAGCTCAGCAGGAGGGAGGGGAGGAGGGAAGGGTCACTCTGGGAGAGCTCAGATGGAAAAGGCAGAGAATCACCTCTCAGGATCGCGACCCTCCTGCTTTTCCTAGCTCTCTTGCAACTCTGAGGAGAGAAAGAATCAGTGATCATTTGGAAACCACTTTTGGACTCCCCACTCTGAAGCTCTGATGTCCACACATGATCCATAGGAGTCCCACAGGAACAGAGAGGTGAGTTTCTCCCTCAAATCTATCCTAAAATGTCATGAAATGCTTTGTTTTTGGTTTTGATTTTGTGTTTCCCGTTTTCTCCTGGGAACGACACAAGGATTTCGATGTTGATAGCTGGCCCCTTTTCAGGGATGCCAGGCAGGGATGTATTTCCTATGCTCCTTCCCACAGGACCCCAAGTTCTGGGAAAGGGCTCCCCCACTCCAATCTCCTGAAGAGTTGACGAGAGGATGAGTTTATATCTCCCTCCCACCCAGGGAACTCGTGGTGGGACTTTTCTTTTCGAAGAGACCTTAACGTCTCAATGGAAGCTGTCTCTAGTATGATGGCACTAGTTGGGATTTGAGTAATGGGAACCTGTTACCCCACACCGTCTGTGAAGTTCAGGAAATTCTCTCTTCAATGAACCCCTTCCCACCCAGTCTGTCCTCCTTGGCGACTAGGCCCTACTTTCTCCTAGATGACCTAATCTACTGATGCACTAAACCAAACAAATTCATGTTTCAAATTCATGTGTGTGAGAAGTAATAGAAATCACCACCACCCATCAAATGGCTCAAGCACTGGTCCCGGCTTCTACCTTTTGGTCAACTTTTTTCTTACAGAAGGCCAGGAAGGATGCTTTTGCCAGGCAAACACTGAAAAGGAAGAGCACCCCTAACACCCCCAGGAAAAGGGGGGTGGGATTTCTACTGATCAGCTTTGAGCCTAAGCCCCATAGAGTCTCAGTCCGGGGTGTCATCAGAACCATCAGAGTCCATATACCAAACTCCATGATCCTGACCACAAGCTGCCTATGGCAACTGAGCTTGAGCAGGTGGCTCTGCCTTATATAGGGCCGCCTACATCACAAAGGGGGAAGAGTCCATTAGGGTTCCAGAGGGGTGTGAAGTCCTGTGTCCACCATCTCCCCCCACCCCACTTTGCTTTCCCTTCCTGGGCCCTTTCTTTGGCCCCTCTGCTCTAACTGCCTTCCTATTTTCACCCCACACCCCGCCCCCACCTTCATCCTAACCTGTGCTTTATCCCCAGGAAGGGTCCTGCTTATTCTCTCTGGAACCCTGCTCTTCCCTGGGTCCTCTTGACTCTCTGGGAATAACCTTGACTCTTCTCTTGAAAATGCATTTCTTGTCTGAAATCCCACCAGCAAAAAAATTTTTTTCAGGATCTAGATCATTTATTTTGTATTGTAACAACAAAACGTTTTTCAAATTTTTATGAAGTAGTGCACAATATTTGATTTCATTTAATAATCAAACACCAATCCACCAACATTACACCTTGGCACCACCATTATTTTTTTATATTTCCATCCCACACGCCAACCTCTGTCCCAAACCAGAACCAAATAATTTATTTTGTATTTGTTATGAATACACCACTGAAAATGCTCCAGAGATCTTTCCTTAGAGTGTGGAAGATTGTTGTATTTCACCCTGGAGCCAGCTGTTATGCCCTTGTCTAAGAGATTACTGTTATGCTGTTCAGGGTTGAACATGATGTGCATATATATATATATATATATATATATATATATATATCTGTAAAAATATATTTCCCTGTAAGATTCTTCTTTAAACCTCATGGTGTGCTACTCTTGGAGTATGAGTGGTGTGATTTATGGTGATGTCCAGAAATAGGCTCACTCGTGGATGGGTCTCAGCCCGTGTGTGTGCAGAGCAGATATGAACATGATGTCATTTGGGTTCAGGAGGTTTTAGGCTATCGAGGCTGGGTCCCTTGGGGTGGTGAGGGGCCTCCCTTACCCCACTTCAGTTTTTCCCAAAAGTATCAGCCTGGCAAGGGTTCCAATGGCATGGCTCATGCGAGTAATTTTATGCTCTCTTCCATAGAAAAGGGCAATGAGTCTCTGGAGCATGACTGTTGATGAGATAATCTCCACAATAAATTTGGACACCCCGGGTTGTGCATTACTTCACTTTCTTTATTCCTAGGGAATTCTTTCTGGCCAACATGAAGCCAAGTCTCACTTAAAGACCTCCTCGCTTAGGTGTGTGAATGGGAAAGACCATCTTAGACTTTGGTTTCAGTGCACTTCAAGCACTAGAGCTAAATCAATTAAATGGCCAAGTCATCTTTTAGTATTTTCAAATTGAACAGGAAAATAAATACAAGTCAGCTTCTCGCTGCCATGGAGCATATCAGTTGCTCTCTTTTCTCAAATTCACTGATACTTAAAAGTCAAACATTTAGTTCACACTATACTCAGATAAACACACACACAAACACACAGAGACACACACACACACACACACAGAGAGAGAGAGAGAGAGAGAGAGAGAAGGGAGAGAGTGTTTCTTTAGCAAATACAGCAGCTTCAGTTCCAAAACAAAAGACTTCCTCCCATTTTTCCAAAGTTTGCTTTCAAATTTTGATGAATAGGGATGGTTGCTCCCTAAACCGAGACCCAAGTTCTCCTCATCATCCAGGAGTGCTTGGGTGGGCAGGCTTCAAGCCCATACACAGGGTGCCTGACAGTCAGCCATTCCTGGCATCACACTCAGGCCTGCATGTACTCTGCCTGTTCTCTGCCACTTGAATTCCTTTGCAGTCCAACAAAGATAATCTTGACCAAAGTAGAGGTTAGTTAAATTTTTTGCCATATTTATTACTAATTTAAAAAATACTTAGCGTGTTTTAAATTTACTTTTTTGCATAAACTGCTTGGTGCTCTGGTACACTGGCTCTGGAACAGCAATCACTCCTGGTAGTGTCCAGGAGACCATAGGGTATACTTGGTGTCGAATCTGGATTTGCCCTGTTCAAGGCAATCGCCTTGTCCACTGTACTATCTCTCTAGTCCCCGATTTTTTTTTTTAATTTGAGTAAGAAGTTATTTTAGTGATGCTTGAATACTGCTCTGGGTAATTGATAGGGAGCTTCGTCATCAGTGTTTGCAGGACCACATGGTGATATGGATTGAACCAGAGACTTTTCATGTGCTTAGGTTATTTGACTATTTTCTGACCCTAATATGTACTGTGCCGCAGCATATGTGGCTAGTCGAACGGTAACCCAGAGAAGGCATGATTTCTGCAAAGACTGGGGTAGGGAGGACTGTATGAAGCATACAGCGACTCTACTGCAAAGCACATTTGCTTTTTCAGTATGCACTGTACACTTCGTGGGAAAGCTAAGGGTTCCAAATTGAGTGGGCTATGCTGTTACTCTGTTTTGCAGCTGCATATGTGGGCAGTTCCTTGAACTTTCTCAGCGAAACAGGACAGGAATGAGAATGTGGCTCCAAGCCTGGCCAAGGAGGATCAGGTGCAGCCTTCCCTTCGGCTCCCTTAACAGAGTCAACTGCCAGGGCATGGCACTTACACATGCCAAATTTTTCCCTGCTCATTCCCTTCTCAGGGAAAACAAGCAGGGGCTACCTAGGCCAGTCCCCAACAATCTTGCAACCCTAAAAATGAATTAAAGTGGGCTACATTCCCACTCCAACTTTTAAACATTTGGAATTGATTTGAGGAGCTGTAGACGCCCATTTAAATGGAGTATTTCATGCCAGGATAGAAAAAGTATAGGAAGAAGGAACATAACTTTTGGGTGATCCTGGGACTATTCCATGGACCACCGTGGCTTATACTTAAAAGGGAAGTGGAACCAAACATGTCCAATCTGCAGCTGAGGTTGCTAGATCCCTTCTGTCTGTCATCAGAATAGCCCAGGCTGAGGATATATGTTCACATATCACCCGGGGATATGCCTGGTTGGTTCTCCTCCCAGAGTGTGTATTTCACAAAGTGATTGGAAGATCTCATCTAAACCTGATGCCATTGTCCATTTTTCCACCATCCTATTTCTTTGTGGTGTTGAGAGGCAGGTATGGGGCAGTGGTGTCATACGGGTGTGTGGTTTCTTTTAACATTAGAAAACCCTGCAAAATATAGACCAAAATATTGACTGGCTTATTCTCCTTTGGTTACTTGTTGATGTTTTATATTTATGTATAATCCTCTTCATTCTCTCTCTTTTTTCAGCATGTTTACTGAGGTACAAGATGCACAATAGACTTGATCATCATATTCATGAACACATCACACCAATACCATACCCATCAAACCCTGCGCCCTAATTTTCTGTGATGAGTATGTCGACCCCAACCAATGGAAGTGTGAAGCATCAGGGGTTCTGCTATGCCCTGATCCCATAATCTAGACCCAAAGAATATACAGGGTAATGGATTTGAGGAATTTGATGAGAGAAGAACTAAGTATTAGGTTAGACTGAATTTATTTCAGTGGGAGAACTTATCAGAGATCTAGAAATTGAGCATACCGGAGTATAAATCATTTACTTGGTAAAAGAATATTTTCATAAAGATGACTAGATTCTTATGCCTGCTTCTCCTAACTCATTGAAGATAAAGCAAACATGCATGTCATGCACATACACATAAGGCCCTGAACTAAAATTGATATTCAGAAATTGCTTGATAGCACAGCTTGGAGAAAAGAATTCAAAGACAGGGGCTGGAGCAATTGTACACCGGGTAGGGTGTTTGCCTAGCACGTGGCCAACACAGGTTCGATTCCCAGCATCCCATATGGTCCCCTGAGTACCTCCAGGAGTAATTTCTGAGTGCAAATCCAGGTGGAAACCAATGTGCATTGCCGAATGTGAAAAAGAGCATGTAAAGACATATATGTATACCAACTACAATAATTTCACGTTCCAGTTAGGACTTGCAGACAAGTTTCAGTGCTTAGTATTTTCACTGAGTTTGAAAGAGCAGGCTGGAGTCATTTGGAATAGGACTAATGAGAAAGAAATACGGGCTGCGGAGCTAAATTACAGCTAGGAAGGCCTTTGCCTTGCACACAACCAATCCAGGTTCAAGGTCTGGCATCCCACATGATCCCTGAGCTCTACGAGGAGTAATCCCTGAGTGCAGTGTCAGAACTCAGCCCTGAGCATCGCCAGGGTAACCCCTCCTCCCAAAAGAGGGCAAAAATAAATAAATAAATAAATAAATAAATAAATAAATGTAAAAAAAACAGAAAGAAAGCAAAGAAATGCTGGTCAGAGGCTAGAAAATTCCTACACGCTCTGCAGGCTGGGGTACATCTCTTGCCTGCGGAACTCCTGGGTTTGGTTCCTGGAACCACATGTTTCTCTGAGGGTTGTTGGAATAAGGAGAGCAGAGTAAACCGCTAAGAAAACCTCAGTCAAAAGCAAATAAATAACTAGAATGAAGATAATTTACTTATTTACTTAAAATAAGTAAATAGTAATGTTTTAAGAAAACATTTATATGTATATTACAAAATGTATATTTTGCACTCCAAGAATTCTGACATTTTACATAGGGTGATACAGCTGGAGTTACATATTTTAATAGATGGTGATTTGGGGATCCAGAGGCATCTCTGCAGCTTGTCGCTCTCTTTTGAGATTTATTTGTGAGTCTTTGGATCATGGCCATTCATGAGCGTCTGTGGTGCTCAGAGGCAGTTCATGGCCATTGCTAGCAGGAGTAGACCTCTTTATTCACCCACCTAAGATTGCTGCCTGAAGTAATACACTTTTGTTCATCGTTTTCTTCTTCCCAGATTCCATCAGAATTCCATCAGAATTTTATTTACATAAGATTATTCACATTAATTGATTACAACAATATTTCAACACCAATCCAACGCCCTTTATTACATCCCAACACCATCATTTTGAATTATCCCACCACCTTAAAAACCTGTCTGCCAGAGGCAGATGCTAGATAATTTATTTTCTATTGCTTATTCGCAATATCATGAGAGGTTGCACGGCTGATTAAGCGGCTGACTGCCTCTAAAATTCTAAAATTGTAAATGGTTGGGGTCCAGAGACATCTCTGTAGGGAGCGATCCATTATGAGATTCATTTCGGATTCTCTGGATCAAGGCCATTGATGCACTGAGGTGGAGCGCAGATCATGGGCATGACAGCCAGAACCCAAACCCAAAGGGGAGACAGGAAAAGACACCAATCTCTGTTGCCGCCACATGGCATTCAGTCTTAGTCCCTGAACCTATCTGGGTTTGGCTTCTGGAAGACCATGGCCACCAGGGTTGCATCTGGAGTGGGCGGTGAGGGCACACCTGCTCCATCTGAAGTGCTCCAGTGGATTTGGCTCAGAACGGGATCCAGAGTGATCTCGGTGAACTGTTGTATTCTAGTAATTCTAAATGCTCTAGTAATTCTAAAATTTAGAATACGATTATACAGCGGATTCACTCTTGGGTGAGGCCAATGTCGATCTCTTCCGGGAGCTTTATTTCTGAGTCTCTGGATCATGGCTGTTGATGAGATTATATGGCACCAGGAGGCAGTGTGTGGGTTTACTGCCAAGCTACTGGTAACTTTGGGACATTGGGGGAAGATGCCCATTCCTGCTCACAAGGGAGCTTGGAAGTTTCAGCCACAGGTCCCGCATACCTGTGTTTTTCTGATGATTCCCTGAGGGGTGAAGCTCATCTGAACCTATGGAGCGTTGCCATGAGCAATGCGGCAGTCAGGCTTTGGAGGTTTTTGGCTACTGGGTCTCTTAGGGGCAGGCAGGGAACCTCTTAAAAGCTCCCCCCCCCCAAAGTTGCCCCAGTCAAGATAGCCTGGTGCAAGCTCAGGATATTTGTTACATTTCTACAACAACCAGCTTTATCAAAGGTCAAACTCTCCATTCACCTCACTTAGACATCTGTGAACTCCAAGGGGAGAGTAAAGGTAAAGGTAAAGGCCCTCCCATTGTTCATCGATTTGCTCGAGCATGCCCAGTAACGTCTCCATGGAGAATAAGCACTCATTTCCAGCAACCCGACTCCCACCTCCGTCTGTCATTTTACCATTGAAGAAACTTAGCCCCTGTTGGATATAGAGCTTTCCACAGTCATAATTTCCCTTGAATACATTGCCAAGTAAAATCACCTAGGTTCACAACTGGAAAGAAACTTCAGAGTGTGTTTGAGATGCCTCTTGAAGCATCTAGATATCAAATATGGGAACCCAAAATGTCTAGAGAAAATAGATTACAATAAATGGTGTCAACTTCCTGTCCAAGACCAGAGCAGCACTTCAGAAAATTCAAATTCACAGGGAGTGACCCAGGGAAAGGACCCAGTCTCTGGAATTAAGGCAGAAAACTCTGATTCCTCCTGTTCTTTGGCCCAATTTCCCATTTATGAAATAATAAGGTGCGGCTGGACAAATGACTCAAATAATTCTATGCATATACAAAGAGTCCTTGTTAACAATTGTGACTGGGAAGCATCAGTAGGGTGGGCTGAAAATGCTCTGTCCAGAAGAGAATGCGAGGTATTAAAGTAGGAATACCTAGACATCCCGTGAGCCTTAATTATAAAAATAATGACGGGGAAGGAAATGAATTGAGCGGGGAATTATGAACCAAGTGGGAGGTAACAGGGGCAGGGGTATTCTGATGGTGGGATGCATGTATATAGCTAAAAAAATGAAACAACCAGTTTGTGAGCACGAGACCCAAACTACAACAACCACACTTGAATATGTGTCTATGGAGGGGCCGGAGCTATAGTATGGTGAGTAGTGCATTTTCGTGCACTGAAGTCAACCCCTGTTTGATCTCTGGCACCACATATGGTGGCCCGAATTTGCCAAGAGTCATTCGTGATTGAAGAGCCCTGAGCACCTCTGTGTGTGGCTCAAAAATTTATGAGTCTGGTCAAGGAGCAGGTGGGTGGGTGAGAGGGAACCTGGAACACTGGTGAATGGATGCTGATAATAGTGGTGAGATTGGTGTTGGAACACTGAATGCTAGAACTCCATAATGAGCAAGTTTTAAATCATGGGGCTTGATAAAACAATATAATAAAATATATCACCTCATCTCAGCTGATACTAGCCTCCTACTTGCTCCTCTGCCTTCTCAAATAAATGCTGACTTTAATTATTTCATGCTTATGATGAAATCCTTTGTGAGGAGCACAAGAATCAAGGAAGATCCCTCATACTTTATCAGCTGATGAGAGAGAATCAGTATTAGTGGCAACAGGCAGCAATGGGCAGAATAAGCCCACACCTCCTCCTCCACACACCACTGTCCATTGCCCTGCCTCACTCTGACACACACCTCCCTAAGTGAGCAGGCCCACTGATGTGTTGTGACCCGTCCTGAACAACAGAAGCACCAAAAGCAAGTCCTCCTGTGTCTTCCAGAGTGTATTGCTGAACTGAAAGCTGGAGTACAGCTGAAGAGGGCTGCCCTTAGGAAGATCTCCGGGAAGTCTCGTGCAAAACTGTTTGATCTCCTTTGCTAATAATCCTGCACATTTGGCCATAAGGTTTGATGGCGTCTCATTCCAATCTTCACTAACGCGCTCCAATATTCCTGTATCATTCACTCACTTCATCACTTGACTTCCCGTTAATCGTTGATTTGCTTGAGCTGGCCTCAGTAACGTCTCCATTTGTCCCTGTCACGTGCTAGTGTAGCCCAATGGCGTCTTAGGAACACAAAGAGCCTGAAACCGATCATTCATGATCTTGATGAAGAAGTCTGACCATCTGGTAGGTGGGCGGCCACGCGGTCTTTTGACATCCCGTGGAATCCAGTCGGTAACGGCTCTAGTCCAGTGGTCATCTCTGAATCGCATTATGTGACCAGCCCATCTGATTTTGGGTGCCTTGGCAAAGGAGACAGCATCCTTGATTCTTGATAGTTGATAGAGGTAGGGACTCAGGATTCTTTTGCTCATTTGAGTGAAATGTGATACTCCAAGCATAGCTCTTTCAATTCCTCTTTGGGAGACCAGAATAGCATTCTCATCCTGTTTGCATAAGGCCCAGGTCTCTAAGGCTTATGTTAATGCAGGAAGAACAGTGGAATCAAAGAGATTTATCTGGAGCCAGAGGGTCTCTGTCCTCTTAGCTATTTCTTTGATGCTCTTGAAGGCATTCCAAGCTGCTCTCTTCTGAGCAACTCAGGTGACAGGTCATTTATCATGTTGATTTCTCTACCTAGCTAAACAGAAGTGTTGCATTTGGAGATGGTCCTTTCCTTGAGAGGGAATGGAGAGTCAGGAACGAGTCTGTTTCTCATAAACATTGTCTTCAAAAGATTCAGCTGGAGTCTGACTGTTTCACACTCATGGTCAAAGTCGGCCAGCATTTGTGCCGCTTGGCTAATGTTTGGTGTTATTAGAACAATGTCATCAGCAAAGCGGAGGTAGTATAGTTGCCGACCATCTATTTTCACTCCCATTCCTTCCCATTCCAGTCGTCGCATGATGTTCTTGAGGGTGGCACTGAAGACTTTCGGTGAAATGGTATCACCCTGCCGAACCCGTCTTTTGACATCAATGGTTACTTTTTTGTAGAATGGTGAGATCCTGGTAGTGAATCCGTAATACAGCTCACAGAGGATCCTGATGTATTGAGTTTGAATGCCCTGATTGGCTAGGGCTTCAATGACTGCTTCTGTTTCAACAGAATCGAAGGCCTTCTTTAAATCAATGAACGTTAGACAGAGCGGCATCTGGAACTCCCGAGAAACCTCAATGAGCTTGGTTATCGTGTGGATATGGTCGATGGTGCTAAATCCTTTGCGGAACCTGGCTTGCTCACATGGTTGTCCTTCATCTAGTGTTCTGCCAATCCTATTCAGGATGACTTGAGTGAACAGCTTGTAGAGGACAGACAATAGGCAGGTCAGGCGATAGTTGCCTATGTCATGGATGTCTCCCATCTTGTACAGTAGTATGGTCCTGCTGGTTTTCCATAGGGATGGAACCTTGCATTCAGACAGGTAGCGTGTGAAGAGCCGAGCCAGCATATTGATGAGTACTGACGGCAGGTTCTTCAGGTGTTCAGTTCTGACCTTTCTGGGCCAGTTTCACTCACTACACATCTAATAAAGTATGATTATACAAGATTTTATACAGAATTCACAGAAACCCAAACCAAACCTTATAATTTAATAAGGAAAGAAGCTGAGAAGACATTTCTCAAAAGACCACATTTAGAGGATCACTAAGTATACAAAAATGTAGTCACCGTCACTGAGGAAAATGCATATAAAAACCATGAAAAAATAACTCTCTCACACCAGTGAGAATGGACTGTGTGAAAAACACCAGCTCTGGAGGGTTTGTGGTGTAAAAGGAATCCTCATCTACTGTTTGTGGGATTGTATCTGGGTCATCCTCTGTGGAAAACGGAATAGAGATTTCTCAAAAAGTAAGACGAAGCTTCTATCTGTCAGCAATTCCTCTTGGCATCTAACTCAAAGTATAAAATAGTAGTTCAAAAAGATATCTATACACTTGGATTCATTGCGGCACCACTCATCATTGCTAGGGACTGGAAAACAACCTAAGTGCCTAAAAAGAGAAGAGGATTAGGAAACTGTTCTATCCACACTATGGAAAACTAGTCAGCTATGGTGGAGTACTTACACCACTTGGTATGCTGCTCTGAATAGCCGCTGTCACTTCCCCTATAGAGAGTACTGCTTGGGTGAGGGAACCAGTAACGGGAATTTCTGAGGACCTCTTTGATTTAAGAAGACTACAGACAAATCTGTAATATCTTCTCCTAGACTTTTTACACCTTCTACTGTCATCAGTAATATTTTTCTTTTTCAAAAGTCCATTACCGGTCCTGAGAAAACTGATCAGCTACATGCATAAATAAATAAATACATAAACTAGCCCTCTTTTTAACATCATGCACAAATGTCAAATCAATATGGATTTAAAGTCCATAATATCTCACCTGAATTCGTAAGGTGACTTTGAAATTAAAGGTATCTTACAGGATGAAACACCACTGACCAAGAAAGTGGAATCAAAGATAAACAAAAGGGACTAAATTAAATTAACAACCTAGGCACCTTAAAAGAAAACAATGACCAGGAAACAAAGGCAGTCCACAGAATGCGGAAATTTATTTACTTAATACCCATTTGGTAAGGGGTTAATACCAAAGATATAAGTGGAACTGGTAGAACTTGACAAGAAGAAAATCTAATCCAATCACAAACTGGGGAGAAGAGATGAACAGAAACTTCTCCAAAGAAGGAATGGGAATGTCCAAAAGGAACATGAAGGAAATGTTCTACACCACTATTCATCAGGGTGATGCAAATCAGAACAACCACGAGATATCATCTCATGCCATAGAGACTGGCACACATCAAAAAGAACAAAAACAACCAGTGCTGACATGGATACGAGGGGAAAGGGAAATTTCATTCATTGCTGGTGGGAAAGTCCAGCCTTTTCAGGAAACCAATACGGGCTTTCTTCAAAAACCTAGAAATTGTGCTTCCATATGACCCAGCAGCCCACTCCTGGAAATATACTCTAAGGGCCCAGAACTCACAGTGCAAAAACCCATCTGCACTCTGATGTTCATTGCAGCACTATTCACAATACCCAGAACCCGGAAACATCCTAAGTTCCCTAAAACAAATGACTGGTACATCTACATAATGGAACATCCTGCAGCCATTACAAAAATGAAGTCATGAAATTTGCTTATAGACGGATGGACATATAGAATGCCATTCTGAGTGGAATAAGCTGTTGGGAGAGAGACAGTTATAGAATGATCATACTCATATGTGGGATATTAAAAAAAACATAGTATGAGAAAAATACCCAAGGATAGCAGAAATGAGGGCCAGGAGGACTGGTCCATGATAGCAGTGGTAGAGAGTATGCTCAAATTGTGGAAGAATGCCGTTTGGACAGAGAAGAGACACTAAGACAATGATCATTAGAAATGATCCCTCTGGAAAATATCTGAGTCTTCAAGGAGGTAAATTGATATAAAAAAAAAACCCCTTCTGGTAACAATATTCCAACCCCTACTGCCTTATTGGAGAGGGGAGGGAGAGAGGGGAGGGAAGAGGGAAAGGGAGAGAGAGAGAGAGAGAGAGAGAGAGAGACAGAGAGAGAAGAAACAGAGAGAGAGGAAGTCGGCCATAGAGGCCAGCTGTAGAGGAGGGGGATGTGGGATCTGAGGTATTGGTTTTGGGAAATGGACACCGGTGCCTGGACGGGTGTTGAACATTGTACGACTGATACCCAATCATGAACTGCTTTGTCACTGTGTATCTAACAATGATTCCCTTCTCAAAAAAAAGTATTAAATAAGTCTGGCTACCCTCTTCACACCTTTCACATGATAGGTTGGATTCAGAGTGTTTGTTAAAGGAGCCAGTGACCAACAACAGACCAGCATCCCAAAGAATTCTCTGCTTGAGGACATTCAGGCATGAGTTTATAAAAACAAAAAAAAAGTCACATCTTAGAAAATGATGGACACAACGGGGCTATATGTGTTGTGATCAGCAAAGCAAGTTTTAGAAGCAAAATTAGCTAGTTAATGGTCCTGCTGCTTCCACTCACAAAGAACCTTCGTGGTTATGGGAAACGGTCACAGTTGAGGTCATGGTTCCAGGAGTTGAACAGTTCATTTGTGGGCTGTGAATAGGTTACACCTGACCCTTGGAACAGTGTAGGGAGTTTCCTCTCTGCTGACAGGCTAGAAGGGAAGGAGAGTCGGAGTCCCTTATGTCAGGAGCCCAAAGCTCGAGACTTACCAAAATTGGAGCTGGAATGACAATGCAGCGTTTCCTAGTGCATAGGACATTGCCTATGGTCCCCCAATACATGATGCCGGGCATCATGGTGGGAGCAGGCCCTGGGCACCACAAGGCATGGCCTGTACCCACCCACCAACACCCCTTAAAAGAGTTGTCATGAACAGATACTTAATTTAGGAAAGCCCGTTGACTCACTTGTTGAGATGATGGTGTGACTTTTATCCTTCATCTTCTTTATGTGGCCCATCACCCGTCACATGGATCTACCGGTGTCCATCCATGCTTCCTTCTCTGCTCATCCAGCCTGCTGTCAACTATTCTTGCATCTCTGCAATCACTCCACTGAATCGTTACGTGGGATCCTTTTAGCAGAGTATTTAATTTCACTTGCGAATATTCTGTTGAAGATTTTTGCCTCAAGGTTTTGCAACAACATGACTTCCTATCATTTCTTGAGAAGTCCTTCCTGAGTGTGCCTGAGGAGCTTGAGGGGAGGGTCCTGTGCCGTTATGGTCCTTGTTTCACTCCAACAATCTGCATCCTGTACATTCTGTGTACAGATGTATAGCCCACAACACTAAACAAAGCATTCACCGTGGAGGACTTTTCATTTTACACTTTAGTGATACTATTCTCCCAGTCTACACTAAGGAGGGAGGAAAGATCCCAAGCTTGGTAAAGGGCTGTGAAAACACTTACCTTAGAACATTAGAAGGTGTATTTACAGAAATGGCCATGAGAGGGCAGCCCAGGCACAGAATGAGAAATTATGCCTGCTTCTAATCTCTCCAATGAATACAAAAATGTTAGGACAAATATTTATAGTCGCCCAATATTATTTGCAGTGTTCACTTGAGCGGGCCAAGTAATGTCTCCATTGTGAAACTTGTTACTGTGTTTGGCATTTCGAATAAGTCATGGGTGCTTGCCAGACTTTGCTGTGCCAGCTGAGGAATGGAACTCGGGTTGGCCAGGTTGGCCGCATGCAAACTAAACCCCATACCAGCTGTGCTATCGCTCCAGCCCATGGGGGAATTCCTGGAGAAACAAGTGCTCCTATCAAAAGATGTCATGGTCACGGTCCTCCCATTGTTCATCAATTTGCTCGAGCGGGCCCAGTAAGGTCTCCATCATGAGACTTGTTGTTACTGTGTTTGGCATATCGAGTACGTCACAGGCAGCTTGCCAGGCTCTGCCCTACGGGCGAGATACTCTAGGTAGCTTGCCAGGCTCTCCAAGAGGGGTGGAGGAATCAAACTCGGGTCGGTCATGTTGGCTGCCTGCAAGACACATGCCCTACCACTGTGCTATCGCTACAGCCCCGTCCAAAGATGAGTATATAAATAAAGTGGTACAATTATATGATTTCAAATTCTGAAATGTCCTTTGCAATAAAAAGGATCACATGAAATGAAATAATTTTGAAGGAAAGAGAAAAATAATTGGATTATTTCACTTATATGTGCACTTTAAGGGTATAAAATTGATAAGGAAAAACACATTTGAAACACAAACCTGTGATCACCGATCACAACACTAAGACTACTGAGATCAAGTGGGCAATAGGAGAAAAGGCAAGGTGGAAGGTTTTATTAGTGAAACAACAAAAGTTATGGAATCAGGGGAAAATAATAAAAAGAGTTTTTCTGAAAGATTCCTAGGCTAGCAGGCCTTGCTTCTCAGGTTTCTGCCCCTATTCTCGTGGGCACATCGTGGGTACATTTCTGCCCCCTTGGGTTCCAGCAGCTGAGTCAAAATCAATGCTGACTCCCTGCCCCTCACCCCAGGAGCTTCTGTGTGGGTGAGGAACAGGGCAGGGGCAGCCGGGAGACAGAAGGCTCCCTGGTCCCACAAATCAGAAATACAAAGTTGGTGCTGCTGTCACCACCTATGGTTCGTCACCAAACCTCGGTCACTGTGTGTGCTGACCCATCACAGACAATCGCTGAGAACCTGCACACAAATGACACCCGAGCAGATACACACAACACTGCTTTCTTCTTAAGCTCAAGAGGGTGCCCTCCAGGGGTCTATGAGGTACACTGGGAGGGGCCGTGCTCTGGGGGTTGGGACAGCAGCTGACCTGGAGGCCCCAGTTCCCAGCCTCTTCCAAATGTGTCAACCCTGTGACTGTTTCTTGATTTTCTATACACTATGGAGCTGTGATTCCCGGGGCCTGGTGGGCTTGGGAGGGTTGGCTAGTGCCTAGAAACAGGAAAGAGGAGCCTTGGATAGACAAACCAACCAATCGAGTCTGCCCCCTCCTTTTACTCTTTCCTGCTTTCTGGAATAGTCTTCTCTGCTTTACATCAGCTGCAGCCCAGGTCCCCGAACCGGCGGATGCCTCTGTGTCATGGAGCCTGCTGAAACTATTCAGCCTGGCCCATCCTAAGTCTGTTTCTGCTGCCTCAAATCTCTTTCCCAGCAAACACAAAGAGTCCCCGTCTACACCATCCCTGCACAACCCTGCCTTCTGCAGGTCCCCCTGGGCTCCAAGTGTCCTGGCATGCTTGCTCCCATTAAGACAGCTGCTAACGCTGACAGCTGTCTCCTGATCTGTTCATCTTACCATACCTGAAAATTAACATCCTGGATGCATTCGTGCGTATATGTATGTGTGTGTGTGTGTGTGTGTGTGTGTGTTTGTGTGTTGGACCACTGAAGCACACGCACATCTGGTTCTAAGCAAGATGCATTTGAGAATAGACAGTCAAGGGATCCGTGGGGCTGCGGCTGGGGGAGTTTGAGCGGGATCTAGTCTGCAGCGGGCAGGGAGTGTCTCCAGGGCTTCAGGAGAATAGGGAGAGGAAGGAAAGGAGAGCGAGCTTCCTCTCCCATCCTTCATTGAGGTGGTGCTGGCTCCTAGACTCAGGACAAGAGCCCTCAGGTGGCACTTGGGGAACTGCAGTGAGGCAGTGAGGAGTTTGCTCCTCTGGTGTACTCAGAACCCAAGACTCAGAGAAAACCGGAGCAGGGGAAAGGCTCATCAGGTCGAGCACATATTTCATCTGCAGAGACCCCTGGCATTGATGGCCCACTGAACACTGCCAGGGATAGCCCTGAGTGTCGCTGTGAACCAGATCCACACAGCTGGACCAAATCTCACTGCAGTGCTCCCTGAACTCTGGAGCCCACTAGGAAAATGAGGCTCCTTTACCACCCTCACCGAAGCTTCAGGAACAAGTCTCAGAATATAAAAAGGGAGCAGTGATACTAAGAAAAAGAGGTGAGAATGCCCAACACCCCTTGACTACATCCGTAGCCAGGAAAATTGCCACCTTGACAGGGGCAGACTTTGTTTTGGGTGCTGACATGGAAGTCAAGGTCTCACACATGAAAGACACATACTCTGCTCTGAGCTTCATCTGGCCCTTTCACACACCATGACATGCTCAGGGATCCTTCAAAACTCCTGGGATAAAGATGAAATCAGGGGCTGGAACTATAACACAGCAGGTAGGGCATTTTCCTCGAGCACGGCCAGGAGTAATTCCTGAGTGCAGGAATAGCCCCTGTCTGTCATGAGGTGTGACCCAGAAAAGAAAAAAAAGATGAAATCAGTATATTGCTCTTCGTGAAGACCACCCAGAGGCATAAACCAGGTTATTCATGCAAGGTTATTCATAATATCCCTAAAATGGAAATACCCTGATTTTCGGGCATAAAAAGCAGCAAACAAAACAACACACAAAACTCAATCAGTCCTCACCCACGCGATGGAATACTCCTTGGCAACAAAATCAATGAATCATAATAGCCCAAGCTGGGGAAGGAACCTCTCCCTTCCGGCCTGTTGTGTGTGTGGTTGTGACCGTGGAGGCGAGAGGAGTCAAGCATGCATAGAGAATACAGTGCGGGGTCCGCCTTTCACCCAGATCCGAGGAGAGCCACAGAACATATGGATGTGGCCAGCTGTCCAGCAAGTGCTACCACCCCTCAGGAGGGGAGAGGCCATGTTCAGTCAACACGGAGGCCCCCAAGCATCTCCTAGGCCAGCTGCCAATGTGCTGATGCGGCTATGAGGGGGCCCGGCTCCTCCTGCAGGAGGAGATTCTCAGGGTGCTGAGGCCTCTGCCCTTGGGGCTGCAGAGATAGTACAGTGGATAAGACCCTTGTCTTCAAGGAAGCCTACCCCAGCTGGTCCCCAGTGTATCATAAAGTTCTGGGCCCACACTAGGAGTGAACCCTGAGGCATGGCATAAGCTCAGAGTGCCACAGGGTGTGGTCGAAAAGAAAGAAAATAACAAGCAAAATGAAATAATGGACCTGGGGCTGGAGAGATAGCACAGTGGGTAGGGCCTTCCACGCAGCTAACCCAAGTTCGATTCCCAGCATCCCATATGGTCCCCTGTGCATTGCCAGGACTAATTCCTGTGTGTAGAGCGAGGAGTAACCCCTGTGCATCGCCAGGTGTGGCCCAAAAAGAAAAAAAAAAGAAAAGAAATCCTGGACCAGAAATGCATACTTTTTCTGTGGTCGTTTGGAACACAGAGAAAAATCCTCAAGGGTTTGGTAAAAATTCCTTGACACCAACTCAAATACTTCTATCGTCCCCCAAAGAAGAGTTTTACTCTGAATGGACTCAACTGCAATTTTGATGGGACTCTAAGGAATTCTTTGGCGAACTGCTAGTTTATTCCCTTCAAAAGTGAGGGAGAGTCAAAAGTTTAAATTCAAGAGATAGTACAGGGCTAAGGTGCTGACCTTGCATCCACCTGAGCCAGGTTTTATCAGCTGCATTGTATGTGCTCCCCAAACCCTACCATGAATGATCCTTCAGCACAGATTCAGGAGGTCTGAACAATGCCTGATATGACATAATGTATGAGAGACAGAGGAGAGAGAGAGAGAGAGTGATCAAGTGATTATGCCAAGAGAGCATACTAGGTGTACCGCATGCTTTGCGTGAAGAGAGGGCAGGTTCTTTGGGATGACCACCCTAAGAACGAAGAAATGTCAAGGGAAGGCACATTCTGCTCTTTAATCACCATATACGGCATGTGTATAATTTTCCTTCCTTATGGTATTCTCTCCTTGACTTCTCTCTCTGTCTCTGTCTCTGTCTCTCTCTCTTTCTCTTTCTCTCTTTCTCCTCCCCTAAGAATTGTTGTAATCATCTTCTAAACTATGGATTGTGTTTGGGCACAAACTTCTAAGGGTCACAGACAGTAGCATTAGTCAGTGAAATGTTGATAGTATGGAAATCCAGTATTGAGGATTCTCCTTCAGACTTCCCTCATTTTGAATTTTCTCAATTGTCTTTTCTATAAAACCCAGCTCCCAGATGAGAACAGCCCAGAGTCTCCGTGCCCCCGCACCTGGCTGTCCTCGCTGGGGCCCCTTGGAGGGAGCGGGTTGAGTTTATCCCCACCCCGACCAGGGCTCCAGCATCCGAAGACCTCCAGAACCAGCCACCACCATGCTGAGACCACTCTCCACACGCATGAAGGTACAAGCAGAGGAACAAAGGTATGCGGGTCCTGGGGCTGAGATCTCCAAGCCTGCTCAGATCAGGGCTGAGCATCCTCCACCAGATCCTCAAAATTTCAGTAGGCAGGGGTCAAACCCACCAACTGGCCCCCTGGCGCAGTGTAATCCCATCAAGGGCCAAGACTCAGAGACTATAAAACCCAGCTCCTGGAACCGCGCGGCTGCATTCCTGGCCGCGGGACATCTTATTACCTTATTCCTACTTTGAACAAACTGGCAGGCTACCAAACGTAACCTGCCTACATGGCAGAGTCTGGCAAACTCCCCGTGGCATACCCAATATGCCAAATACCAGTAACAATGATGGGTCTCATTCTCCTAACCCTGAAAGAGCCTTGAATATGGCACTTTTTAAAAAAAATCCCAGGGCTAGGAGGAGGAGACATTACTGGGGCCTGTTCGAGGCAATCAACGAACAATGGGATGGTCGTGGTCGTGATCATGTCTTCTCTGTACACCGGATGGGACCCCTGTGATGGTCATGGTTGGATTCTCAGGACCGTGGACAGTGCCTAGCTCAGAGGCTTAGTAAATATATGATAAACAGTTGTCATAAAGTTAGGTGCACTTCAATACCTGTTAGCACAGCTCTCTCTCTCTCTCTCTCTCTCTCTCTCTCTCTCTCTCTCTCTCTCTCTCTCTCAAATTGAATCAACCATGAGATAGTTACAAAGCTTTCCTGTTTGAGTTTTGGTCGTATAATGATAAAACACCCACCCCTTCACCAGTGCACCAATATCCCCAGTAACTCCCCCTCCCATGCGAACCCTTCCCTTGCCTGTGTGGCAGACAATTTCTGCAATACTCTCTCTCTCTCTCACTCACTCTCTCTCTCTCTACTTTGATGGCATTCAATATTTTGACACCAGTCCTACCATTATTATTTGGAAGTTTCCTGCCACCATCCGAGCCTGCCAAAAAGGCAATGCCAAACAATTTATTTTGTATTGCTTGTGTGAATAGCATAAGATGTTGTGTGGCCACTCTCACTCTCAGCGTTCCTGGAATTCTAAAATTTAGATAATTTTGTCTGGAGGGACTCTGCAGCAAACTGCTCAGTTTTTGAGATTTTTTTTGTCACTAAGCCCAGTTTAAAACCAGAAAGTAATAAAGCGCTGAGAAACAATGCAGAAATAAAGGATCTAGGAAGCACACGGTGAATCAGGGTTCAGTCTTGGCACCACTTATGGTCCTAGGGGTTGTCGTTTAGCACAGAACCAAGAATAACGCATGAGGACAGCAAGGTGAGGCATACAATATTTTAAAATTAATGAAAATAAAATGCTTAACTTATTCCTCATAAGCCATTCAAATAATGTCTTTTGACAGAAGAGAGAAAGTGAAGGATCAACACACACATAAATAGATCAATTGTTTCCTAAGAAACATAGGAAGCACATAGAAAACATTTTCCAAAATAACGAACAAAAGAGAAAGAGTGCTGTGTAACAAGTGCGGATTTAGAGAAAGGACCTAGACAAACTTGCACAAAGAGGCGGGGGCCAAGCCAGACAGCATCCCCGCAGTTCTGGCTTTGTGCTCACATGCCCTCAGACCTGGAAGTCAGGGGCTGTGCAGGGCCCCATGAGCTTCAGTGTGGCAGTGCCTGGTGGGCCTATGGGCACCAGGGGAGGGGGAGGGCACAGACAGCATCCTTTTTCTTTTTAAAACTTATTTATTTATTTTCCCCTTAGACATTACATGAACACTGTGCTTTACAAAGTCATTCATGATGATCTGTCACAGGCATTCAATATTCCAACACCAACCCCACAACCATCACACGTTCTCAATTTTCCAAACAACTCCTTTAGTTTGCCCCCCCATAGGCCCACAATAATTAAATATTGCTAGTTAGTGAACATTTGCTAACAGAATCATCCAAGGATGTTTCCAGAGAAGAAAGTGAAGATTGCATTTCACCATGGAGCCATTAAGTCCTTGCCTAAGAGACCAGTAGGCTGAAGTTACAGGTCAACCCTCCATGTTTATAGAAACTTCTGCCCCACCACAAGGCCCTTCTTCCCCCTGCCCAATTTTCTCATGTCCCACACAACTCTGGAAGTGTGCCCTTTCTCTCAGCTGATCTCACCCCTGTGAGAGATCTCACCTCTACTATTGCTCAGCTAAATGCTTCTGTCCTCAAAATAATCAACCCCCAAGAAGTCTGGGCACCAGATGTGGAGAAGAAAAACACTTGATAGGAGCCTTTCCTGGGGGTGGGGGCAATTTCAGGGTCAAGTTTAAAGGACATTGCACAGCGTGGGAGGCGGCAGCTCAGCTGATGCTTGGGTCCCCCTAGGTCAGGGTACCTCCAAACCAGGTTAGGGTCCCTCCAGGTCAGGGTTCCTCCAACCAGGTAAGGGTCCCTCCCGTTCAGGGTCCCTCCAAACTAGGCCAGGTCCCTCCAGGTCAGAGTCCCCCCAGGTGAGCGTCCCCCCAGGTCAGGGTCTCTCTAGGTCAGGGTCCCACCAAACCAGGTTTGGGTTTCTGCCTCAAACACATCATGATCCCTTCCCCAACCAGCTCAGGTTCCCAGGAAGGTGCCAGGTGTCCCCAACCCTACATTTAGTCTTCATTTGGGTGAGACCCCCTAATCATTGGTCTCTAAATACCAAGAAGGACTCTCATCCTTGCAATTATTTTTATGAGAGCTACTGGTCCTTGATTCTTTTCGGGGACCTCAACCCCATATCTGGAAGGCCAGGAAGCCTCCAGAGAGGGAGAGTCAGGCTGCTGTGGTTCTTGGGAACACTAAGGCCTACAGCTGCTCTCAGAGGAAACCTGGGCAGGTGGCACATGGCTCCTCCTGTTCCCACAAGCTCCAGGGCGCCTTGCTCAGAGCTGAACAAACTCCTTCAGTCCCGTAACTCCAGCTCCAACACAGCAGACAGACATCACAGTAGGATTCTAAATGATTTAATGGGTAATAATACAGAAACGATGGGACAGAGGGTCTGCATTCGTGCCTCCGAGGGCCCTGTGGAGAGTGGGAAGGATTTGTTGCCCAGCATGTGGTATCTGGGTGGGACACGGGATCCCTGTGAGACAAGGTGATGGGGGACCAGTTGGTTCCCAGGGGGAGTTGTCCTAGGAATCATTTACTGTCGGCCTGTTTTCACATGTCGTTCTGGACACAGAGGCAGGGCACACAGCACCTCAGGGCTCTCACGAAGCGGCCCACTCTGGGCAACTGTCTCCTTTGGAATAAGCGCCGGGGGTTCCTGATCTTCCAACGGAAGTTTAAGAATAGGCCAGGGCAGCCAGACTGAGTGTGTTGAGTGTCAACTGCTTGGGGAGACTGACTGCGGGCACATGGCTCTGGATGCTGCTGCCCATAGAGAGTACTAGCCTCTGAGTCGCAGGTAGGGAGGACAGCACCCACGGGAGGGGTAGTGGTCTGGGAGGCCTCTGCAGCCTTGGCCAGGCACATACCCTTCTCCCTGCACCTCCCCTGCCGCCTCTGCCCCTGTGAGACACTAGGTTCCTTCTCTGTGTCCACAGTAGCAATGGGGGGTGGCAACCTTAGTCTCCTGGAAGGTTCTAGGGGATAATTTACCCCCCTGTGATGTGGAGGACCAGAGGCACACACAGGGAAGGGACAGAGAGCTGTGATGTGGCCTAGGGTCTCAGAGGGATGAAGGGGTTGGGACCCAGACAATAGCGTGGGGTAATTCAGGAGGTTTCTCTTTCTCTGCACTCCCAGAAGAGCTGAGAGAGGAGCGATGAGTAGAATGAGGGGGGCCGAGAGGAGGTGGTGGAGCAGGAGTACAGAGGGACTTCTGCCAGGGTCTTGTGGTGGGCCGGGGTGATGGAGTGGGGAAGGGGACTGCAGGTCGCAGAGTGGGGTGAGGGCCAGACCCGGGAGCCTGGAGCGAGTGGAGAGGACAGTGCAGCCCAGGGGAACACATGCTGGCTTTCCTGGATGGGCTGCAGAGGCTACGGGGCCTGGACTGGCCATCTAGATGGTGGATGGCGGGAGATAGCCAGAGGGAGCAGCCTGGTCGGGAGCTGCTGGAGGAGCCGGGATGGCCTTGTCCCTGCAGACCCTGCAGGAAGGGCTGATGCACAGCAGGTGCTCCCAATGTGGGTCCTAGCAGTATGCCTCCAGGGGGCTGCTGAAGGCAGGGAAGAGAGGGCCATGGAGAGGGCAGAGTGAGGACCAGAAGCCAGTCACCTGGGAGAGGCTCTGAAGGCTGTCCCCTACCCTGTTATCACCCCCAGGGCTTCCTGTCCTCTCTACACCCTCCTCCAAGGCCTTCCTCTTATCCTTGTTCCTCTTGCTCCCCTCCCCAGGCAGTTCTGGGCAGCCATTCTGATGCTGAGTCTGGAAGGAGGGCAAAAACATACCATTGCAAATTCCGGATAGATTGTATTTGCTGCAGCTCAGCCAGGCTGAAGTGGTACCTCGCACCTAGGAACCAGGGAGAGTGGCTGCTATTAGTGACGGTCTCAAGTGGCACAGACCCAGGGCCGTGGAGGGCACCCAGGCATGCTCTTCTCTGTAAGCCTCAGCAGCCGATGAGGAGCAGCAAAGGCCAAATGTTGTCAGAGGCCTGTGGCTTCTGTCAGAGCCCTTTAGATCCATGGTCTCTGGGGAGGCTCTGTGCTCGGCAGGAGGGAAGGGAGGAGGGAGGGGCCACTCTGGGAGATCTCAGATGGAAAAGGCAGAGACTCACCTCTCAGGATCGTGACCCTTCTGCTTTTCCTAGCTCTCTTGCGCTTCTGAAGAGAGAGAATCAGTCATCATTTGGGATCCACTTTTGTACTCCCCTCTCTGATGCTCTTCCCAGTCTCTCTCACGCTCTCTGAAGACATGACCCATTGGAGTTCCACAGGAACAGAGAGGTGAGTTTCTTCCTCGAATTCATCCTAAAATGTCAGGAAATGCTTTGGTTTTCATTTTGATTTTGTGTTTCCAGTTTTCTCCTTGGCACGACACAAGGATTTCATGTTGATATCTAGCCCCTGTTCAGGGACGCCAGGCAAGGATGTGCTTCCTGTGCTCCTTCGCACAGGACCCCAAGTTTTGGGGCAGGGCCCCCCATTCCACTCTCCCGAAGGGCTGACGGGTGGATGGGTTGATATCTCCCTCCCACCCAGGGAAGTCGTGGTGGGACTTTTTTGTCTGAAGGGACCTTAATGACTCAATGGAAGCTGGCTCTAGTATGATGGCACTAGTTGGGATTTTAGTGATGGGAACTTGTCACCCCACCCGAACGTCTATGAAGTTCAGGCAATTCTCTCTTCAAAGAATCCCTTCCCACCCAGTCTGTCCTTGGCAACTAGGCCCTACTTTCTCCTAGATGACCCATCTGCTGATGCTCTAAACCAAACAAATTCATGTTTCAAATTCATGTGTGTCAGAAGGAATAGAAATCACCACCACCCACCAAATGGCTCAAGCACTGGCCCGGCTCCTACCTTTTGGTCAACTTTTTTTCTTACAGAAGGCCACGAAGGATGCTGTTTCCAGGCAAACAATGAAAAGGAAGAGCACCCCTAACAAACCCAGGAAAAGGGAGGTGGGATTGCTACTGATCAGCTTTGAGCCTAAGCCCCATAGAGTCTCAGTCCGGGGTGTCATCACAACCATCAGAGTCCATATACCGAACTCCATGATCCTGACCACAAGCTGCCTATGGCAACTGAGCGTGAGCGGGTGGCTCTGCCTTGTATAGGGCTGCCTGCATCACAAAGGGGGAAGAGTCCATTAGGGTTCCAGAGGGGTGTGAAGTCCTGTGTCCACCGTCTCCCCCCACCCCACTTGGCCTTCCCTTCCTGGGCCCTTTCTTTGGCCCCTCTGCTCTAACTGCCTTCCTATTTTCCTCCCCACACCCCGCACCCGCCTTCATCCTGCCCTGTGCTTTATCCCCAGGAAGGGTCCTGCTTGTTCTCTCTGGAACCCTACTCTTCCCTGGGTCCTCTTGACTCTCTGGGAACAACCTTGACTTTGCTCTTTCAAACGCATTTCTTGTCTGAAATCCTATCATTAAAAAAATTTTTTTTCAGGAACTAGATTATTTGTTTTTTATTGTAAAACCAAAACTTTTAAAAAATTTTTATCAAGTTGTAAACAATATTTGATTTCATTTAATA
The DNA here is from genome assembly GCF_029834395.1 of Sorex fumeus. Classification (NCBI taxonomy): domain Eukaryota; kingdom Metazoa; phylum Chordata; class Mammalia; order Eulipotyphla; family Soricidae; genus Sorex; species Sorex fumeus. Next base: position 4,469,497 of record NW_026606179.1, on the reverse strand, counting down.
ATCGACCACCAATCCCACCAGCATTATACCCTGGCACCACCATTTTTTGGATATTTTCATCCCACACCCAACCTCTGCCCCAAAGCAGAACCAAATAATTTATTTTGTATTACTTCTCATGAATAAACCACTGAAAATGCTCCAGACAACTTTCCTTAGAGGAGTGTGTTGAAGATTTTTGTATTTCACCCTGGAGCCAGCTGTTATGCTCTTCTCTAACAGATTACAGTTATGTTGTTAAGGGTTGACCCTGGTGTGTTTATATATACCTTTAAAAATATACTTCCCTCTAAGATTCGTTGCCTTTTTCTTTAAACCTTGTGGTGTGCTACTCTTGGAGTATGAGTGGTGTGAGGTATGGTAATGTCCAGGAATAGGCTCACTCATGGATGGGTTCGGCCCCAGAGTGTGCAGAGCAGACATGAGCATGGTAGCAGTTGAGTTCTTGAGGCTTTGGGTTTCGAGGTTGGGTACCTTGGTGTGGTGAGGGGCCTCTCCTGCCCCCTTCAGTCTTCCCTGACAGAAACAGCCTGCTTCGAGATTTCAGTGGCCCACCTATGGCAAGTCGGGTGTTTTTGTTGTTGTTGTTTTGCTTTTGGGGTCACACCCGCAATGCACAGGGGTTATTCCTGGCTTTGCACTCAGGAATTACTCCTGGCAGTGTTTGGGAGAACATATGAGATGCTGGGAATCGAACCCGGGCCAGCTTTGTGCAATGCAAATGCCCTACCTGCTGTGGCGAGTTGTTTTATATTCTTTTTCAAGAGAAAAGGACAGTGAGTCTCTAAATCACAGTTGTTGTTTAGATTATCACCACCATAAATGTTGGATTTGACACTCAGGGGTGAATGTTACTTCACATTCTTGCTTCCTAGGGAACGCTTTCTGGCAGGCACTTAAAGGTCTCCTAAACCTAGGTGTGTGAATGGGAAAGAGCATCTTAGATTTTGGTCTTAGTCCACCTTCAAGGTGAGTGCTAAGTCAATTAAATGGTCAAGACATCTTTTAGTGTTTTCAAATTGAACAGGAAAAGAAGTTTACGTATTTATTTATTTTTGCCCTCTTTTGGGGGGAAGGGTCACCCTGGCCATGCTCAAGGCTGAGTCCTGACAGTGCACTCAGGGATCACTCCTCGTAGTGCTCAGGGATCACGTGGGATGCCAGACCTCGAACCTGGATTGGTTGTGTACTAGGCAAAGGGCCTCTGCGCAGTAATTTATCTTCGGAGCCAGCATTTCCTTCTCCTTAGTACTATTCCAAATGACTCCAGCCTGCTCTTTCAAACTCAGTGAAAATACTAACCACTGAAACTTGTCTGCAAGTACTAACTGGAACGTGAAATTATTGTAGTTGGTATACATATGTGTCTTTACATGCTTTTTTTTCACATTTGGCAATGCACACTGGTTTCCACCTGGATTTGCACTCAGGGATTACTCCTGGCGGTGCTCAGGGGACCATATGGGATGCTGGGAATCAAACCCACATTGGCCACGTGCTAGGCAAACACACTACCCGGTGTACTATCGCTCCAGCCCCTGTCTTGCATTCTTTTCTCCAAGCTGTGTTATCAAGTAATTTCTGAATATCAATTTTAGTTCAGGGCCTTAGTTGTATGTGTACGACACACATGTTTGCTTTATATCCAATGAGTTAGGAGAAGCAGGCATAGGAATCTAGTCATCTTTATGAAAGTATTCTCTTACCAAGTAAATGATTTATACTCCAGTATGCTCTGTTTCTAGATCTCTAATAAGTTCTCCCACTGAAATAAATTCAGTCTAACCTAATATTTAGTTCTTCTCTCATCAAATTCCTCAAATCCGTTACCCTGTATATTCTTTGGGTCTAGATTATGGGATCACGGCATGGCAGAACCCCTGATGCTTCACACTTCCCATTGGTTTTGATTGACTTACTCATCACAGAAAATTAGGGCGCAGGGTTTGATGGGTATGGTATTGGTGTTATGTGTTCGTGAAAATGATTATCAATGCTATTATACATCTTGTACCTCAGTAAACATGCTGAAAAAAAAGAGAGAATGAAGAGGATTATACATAAATATATAACATCAACAAGTAACCAAAGGATAATAAGGCAGTCAATATTTTGGTCTATACTTTGCAGGTTTTTCTAATGTTAAAAGAAACCACACACCCGTATGGAAACCCCGCCCCATACCTGCCTCTCCCCACCACAAAGAAATAAGATGGTGAGAAAAAGGACAATGGCATCAAGTTTAGATGAGATCTTCCAATCACTTTGTGAAACACCCATTCTGGGAGGAGAACCAACCAGGCATATCCCCGGGTGATATGTGAACATATATCCTCAGCCTGGCCAATTCTGCTGACATAAAGAAGGGATCTGACAGCCTCAGCTGCAGATTGGACATGTTTAGTTCCACTTCCCTTTTAAGTATATAAGACCAAGATGACTGCCCTCCGACGTCCTGATGGATCCATCACATCCTCCAGAACGGCAATGGAGAAGATTATCAATGACTTCTACTCAAATCTCTTCGATAGCCATGTCCACTTGCCGACATACCAAATTCCACAGGATGGGTATGTCGTTCCTAACGTTCTCCCTTCCGAAATCTGACACGCCATTTCGTTGGTAAAGAAGAAAACAGCACCCGGCCCAGACAAGGTCAGACCTGAACACCTGAAGAACCTGCCGTCAGTACTCATCAATACACTGGCTCGGTTCTTCACTCGCTACCTGTCTGAATGCAAGGTTCCGTCCCAATGGAAAACCAGCAGGACCATACTACTGTTCAAGAAGGGAGACATCCATGACATTGGCAACTATCGCCCGATCTGCCTATTGTCTGTCATCTACAAGCTGTTCACTCGAGTCATCCTGAATAGGATTGGCAGAACACTAGATGAAGGACAACCATGCGAGCAAGCAGGGTTCCGCAAAGGATTCAGCACCATCGACCATATCCACACGGTAACCAAGCTCATTGAGGTTTCTCGGGAGTTCAAGATGCCGCTCTGCTTAACGTTCATTGATTTAAAGAAGGCCTTTGATTCTGTTGAGACGGAAGCGGTCATTGAAGCCCTAGCCAATCAGGGCATTCAAGCCCAATACATCAGGATCCTCCGTGAGCTGTATTGCGGATTCACTACCAGGATCTCACCATTCTACAAAGAAGTGATCGTTGATGTCAAGAGAGGGGTGCGGCAGGGTGATACCATTTCACCGAAACTCTTCAGTGCCACCCTCGAGAACATCATGCGACGACTGGAATGGGAAGGAATGGGAGTGAAGATAGATGGTCGGCAATTACACCACCTCTGCTTTGCTGATGACATTGTTTTAATAACACCAAACATCAGCCAAGCGGCACAAATGCTGGCCGACTTTGACCGTGAGTGTGGAAAGGTAGGACTACAGCTGAATCTTACGAAGACAATGTTTATGAGAAACAGCCTTGTTCCTGACGCCCCATTCGCTCTCAATGGAACGACCATCTCCGAATGCAACAGCTATGTGTACCTAGGTCGAGAGGTCAACATGAGAAATGACCTGGCACCCGAGCTGCGCAGGAGGAAGAGAGCGGCTTGGAACGCCTTCAAGAAAGTCGAAGAAATAGCTAAGAGGACGAAGAACCTCCGGCTCCGGGCACATCTCTTTGATTCCACTGTTCTTCCTGCATTAACATATGCCTCAGAGACCTGGGCCCTACGCAAACAAGATGAGAACGACATTCAGGTCTCCCAAAGAAGAATAGAAAGAGCTATGCTTGGAATATCACGTTTCACTCAAATGAGAGAACGAATCCGGAGTTCTGACATCCGTCGACGATCAAGGATCAGGGACGCTGTCTCATATGCCAAGGTGTCGAAAATCAGGTGGGCTGGTCACGTAATGAGATTTAAAGACGACCGTTGGACTAGAGCTGTTACTGATTGGATTCCACGGGATGTCAAGAGACCGCGTGGCCGCCCACCTACCAGATGGTCAGACTTCTTTGTAAAGGTCATGAACGATCGGTTTGAGGCCCTCCATGTTCCCGGAGCGAAGAGATGCCATTGGGCTACACTAGCACGCGACAGGGACAAATGGAGACGTTACTGGCGCCCGCTCGAGCAAATCGACGACTAACGGGAAGTTAAGTGATTAAGTGATTAAGTTCCACTTCCCTTTTAAGTATAAGCAACGGTGGTCCATGGAATAGACCCAGCCTCACCCAAAAGTTTTGTTTCTTCTTCCTATACTTTTTCTATCCTGGCATGAAATAATTCATTTAAGTGGGCATCTACAGCTCCTCAAATCAATTCCAAATGTTAAAAAGTTGGGGTGGGAATGTAGCCCACTTTAATTCATTTTTAGGGGTGCTATACTGTTGGGGACTGGCCTAGGTAGCCCCTGCTTGTTTTCCCTGGGAATGGAATGAGCAGGGGAAAAGTTGGCATGTGTGAGTGCCATGCCCTGGCAGTTGACTCTGTTAAGGGAGCCGAAGGGAAGGCTGCACCTGATCCTCCTTGGCCAGGCCTGGAGCCACATTCTCATTCCTGTCCTGTTTCGCTGAGAAAGTTCAAGGAACTGCCCACATATGCAGCTGCAAAACAGAATAACAGCATAGCCCGCTCAACTTGGAACCCTTGGCTGTCCCTGGTAGTTTTCAGTGGGCTTTCAATGCCAGGGGCCTCTGCAGATGAATTATGTGCTCGAGCCTGTTGAGCCTTTCCCCTGCCCTGGTTTTCTTCATTTCTCTGTGTCCTGGGTTCTGAGTGCACCAGAGAGGAGCAGACTCCCGGCCGCCTCACTGCAGTTACCAAGTGCCATCTGAGGGCTCTTGTCCTGAGTCTAGGAGGCAGCCCCACCTCAATGAAGGATGGGAGGGGAAGCTCACTCTCCTTTCCCTTCCTCTTCATATTCTGGTGAACCCCTGGAGACTGCCCCTGCCCGCTGCAGACTAGATCCCACTCAAACTCCCCCAGGCCAAGCCCTATGGACTCCATGACTGTCTACTCTCAGATGCGTCATGCTTAGAGCCAGGTGTGCATGTGGTTCAGTGTTACAAAACACACACACACACACACACACACACATACACACGAATGCATCCAGGATGTTAATTTCCAGGTATGGTGAGTTGAACAGATCAGGAGACAGCTGTCAGCATTAGCAGGTGTCCTAAAGGGAGGGAGCATGCCAGCACACTTGGAGCCCAGGGGGTTCGTCAGTAGGCAGGAGTGTGCAGGGATGGTGTCGGCGAGGAATCTCTGTCTTTTGCTGGGAGAGAGATTTGAGGCAACGGAAACAGACTTAGGAAGGGCCAGGCTGAAGAGTTTCAGCAGGCTCCATGGCACAGAGGCATCGTCCGGATCAGCGACCTGGGCTGCAGTAATATAAAGCAGAGAAGAATATTCCAGAAAGCAGGAACATGCAGGGGACAGACTCGATTGGTTGGTTTGTCTATCCAAGGCTCCTGTTTCCTGTTTCTAGGCACTAGCCAACCCTCCCAGGCCCAGCAGGCCCCGGGAATCACAGCTCCATAGTGTACAGAAAATCAAGAAACAGTCACAGGGTTGACACATTTGGAAGAGGCTGGGGACCGGGGCCTCCAGGTCAGCAGCTGTCCCAACCCCAAGAGCATGGCCCCTCCCAGTGTGCCCCATAGACCCCCGGAGGGCACCCCCATGGGCATTTGGAAGAAAGCAGTGTTGTGTGTATCTGCTCAGGTGTCGTTTGTGTGTGGGTTCTCAGCCACTGTCTGTGGGGGGTCAGCACACACAGTGACCATATGTAGTGACAGAAGCACCAACTGTATATTTCTGATTTGTGGGACCAGGGAGCCTTCTGTCTCCCAGCTGCCCTTGCCGTGTTCCTCACCCACACACATGCTTCTGGGGTGAGGGGCAGGGAGTCAGCACTGATTGTGACTCAGCTTTGGGACCCTAGGGGGCAACAATTTCGTGTTAGATGTGGCCACGAGAATAGGGGCAGAAACCTGAGAAGCAAGGCCAGCTAGCCTAGGAATCTTTCACAGAAACTCTTTTATTACTTTCCCCTGAGTCTTTATCTTTTGTTGTTTCACTAATAAAACCTTCCACCTTGCCTTTTCTCCTATTGCCCACTTGCTCGCAGTAGTCTTAGTGCTGTGATCGGTGTTCACAGGTTTGTGTTTTAAATGTGTTTTTCCTAATCTATTTTATACCGTTAAAGTGCACATTTAAGTGAAATAATCCAATATTTTTCTCTTTCCTTCAAAATTATTTCATTTCATGTGATCCTTTTTATTGCAAAGGACATTACAGCATTTGAAATTATATAAATGTACCATTATATACTCATCTTTTGATAGACGCACTTGTTGCTCCAGAAATTCGCCCATGGGCTGGCGCGATAGCACAGCTGGTATGGTGTTTGCTTTGCACGCAGCCGACCTGGGCAACCCAAGTTCCATTCTTTTGCCTGCACAGCAAAGCCTGGCAAGCAATCCGTGACGTATTCGAAATGCCAAACACAGTAACAAGTTTCACAATGGAGACATTCCTGGGCCCGCTCAAGTGTACTCTCAATTAATATTGGGCGACTATAAATTTTTGTGCTAATAGTTTTGTATTCGTTGGAGAGATAGAAGCAGGCATAGAGGTTTTCCGATTCTGTGCCTGGGCTGCCCTCTCGTGGCCATTTCTGTAAATACACCTTCTAATGTTCTAAGGTAAGTGTTTTCACAGCCCCCTACCAATCTTGGGATCTTTCCTCCCTCCTTAGTGTAGACTGGGAGAATAGTATCACTGAAGTGTAAAATGAAAAGTCCTCCACGGTGAATGCTTTGTTTAGGGTTGTGGCCTATGCATCTGTACATAGAATGTACAGGATGGAGAATGTTGGAGTGAAACAAGGACCACGTCGTCACAGGACCCTCCCCTCAAGCACCTTACCTCAGGCACAATCAGGAAGGACTTCTCAAGAAATGAAGTCATGTTGTTGCAAAACCTTGAGGGAAAAATCTTCAACAGAATATTCGCAAGTGAAATTAAATAATCTGCCAAAAAGATACCACATAACCATTAAGTGGATTGATTGCAGAGATGCAAGAATAGTTGACAGCTGGGTGGATGGAGCCAGAGAAGGAAGCCTGGTTGGACACGGGTAGATCCATGTGATGGGCCACATACAGGAGACGAAGGATAAAAGTCACACGATCATCTCAACAAGTGAGTCAAAGGGCTTGTCAAAATTAAAAATCGGCTCATGACAAGTCTTTTAAGGGGTGTTGGTGGGTGGGCACAGGGCCTTCTCCCACCATGGTGCCCGGGCATCATGTATTGGGGGACCACAGGCATTGTCCTATGCCCTAGGGACTTCTGCACTGTCATTCCAGCTCCAATTATGGTAAGTCTCGAGCTTTTGGCTCCTGACATAAGGGACTATATCTCTCTTTTCTCCTAGCCCGTCAGCAGAGAGGAAACTCCCTCCACTGTTCCAAGGGTCAGGTATAACCTGTTCACACCCACAAACAAACTGCTCAGCTCCTGGAACCATGACCTCAACTGTCACCGTTCCCCATAACCACAAAGTTTCTTTGTGAATGGAAGCAGCCGGACCATTAACTGGCTACTTTTGCTTCTAAAACTTGCTTTGATTGATCACAACACATACGGCCCCATTATGTCCAACGTCTGCTAAGATTTGACTTTTTTTTTTGCCTTTATAAACTCATCCCTGAATGTCCTCAAGCAGAGAGTTCTTTGCGACGCTGGTCTGCTGACAGTCACGGCTCCTTTAATAAACACTCCCAATCCAATGTAATTACCTCATTCTTACTTTGGACAAACTGGCAGGCTACCAAATGTAACCTGCCCACACGGCAGAGTCTGGCAAACTCCTCGTGCCGTACCCAATATGCCAAATACCAGTAACAATGATGAGTTTCATTCTCCTAACCCTGAAAGAGCCTTGAATATGGCACTTTTTAAAAAATATCAGGACTTGGACGAAGGAGACGTTACTGGGGCCTGCTCGAGGCAATTGACAGACAAAAGTATGGTCTTGATCGTGATCGTGATCCCAATCCAGCCTATCATGTGAAATGTGTGAAGAAGTTTGCCAGACTTATTTAGTCCTTTTTTTTGAAAACGAAATCATTTTTAGATACTCAGTGCTAGGGCGTTTGCCTTGCATGCAGCCAACATGGCCGACCCGAGTTCGATTCCTCCGCCCCTCTTGGAGAGCCCGGCAAGCTGCCGAGAGTATCTCGCCCGCACGGCAGAGCCTGGCAAGCTCCCCGTGACGTATTCGATATGCCAGACACAGTAACAACAAAGTCTGCAATGGAGACGTTACTGGGCCCACTCGAGCAAATCGATGATCAACAGGAGGGCCTTTACTTACTTAATTTACAGTGACAAAACAGTTCATGACTCGGTATCAGTCATACAATGCTCCAACACCCATCCACACACCGGTGTCCATTTCCCAAAATCAATGTCCCAGATCCCTCATCCCCCTCCCCTACAGCTGGCCTCTATGGCAGACTTCCTCTCTCTGTCTGTCTGTCTGTCTCTGCCTCTGTCTCTCTATCTCTCTCTATCTCTCTGTCTCTCTCTCCCTTTCCCTCTTCCCTCTCTCCCTCCCCTCTCCAATAAGACAGTGGGGGTTGCAATATTGTTACCAAAGGGTTTTTTTTTCTAGGAGTACTGCTATTTATTCAGCCACTGATTAGCTGATTGAATTGGGCATGAACTCCACCTTAATTTATTTATTTATTTTTTCTTTTTATATTTATTTATTGGATCACTGTGGGAAAAGCTGTTAAGCTTTCAGGTTTAAGTCTTGGTCATACAATGATCAAACACCTCTCCCTTCACCAGTACCAACTTTTCAACACCAAGAACCCCAGTATACCCCCCCCCACCCCTCCTAATGCCTGTGAGGCAAATGATTTCTACTTAACTCTTCTCTACATTGGTTACATTCATTATTTCGACAAAAGATGCACCATTATTGTTTAGAATTTCCCTCCAAACAATCAGAATTGCTGAGAAGGCATTGGGAAATATTTTGTTTGCTCTAGCTGGTTATGAGAATCATATAATGTCACTCGGCCATGATTTTGGATTCCTACAAAGAGCCAGATAATTGTGAGATTGTTTTCTGTGTGTCTGGTGTTATGGCCATGCCAGAGAGCTGCTCATGGGGGATAACTCATGACCTCGGTAGGGCGTAAAGGACGTGCTGGTACTGTCCCCCTTCCCATGAGACTGCAGTTGCCCCTTCACCTCCGGCTTGTACCTGGCATTCCTATAAGCTTTGAGGGAGCTGCCACCTTGCTGCCAGGGGGGAAAAGGCGGAAGGGAGCAACATCCTTTCCCTCCTGTGGAGGCATGGCGCCGTAGTTTAACGCATGGTCCATTCACTTTTCTTCTACAAGCTGCTGGGTTCTGGACTAAATCCTTTGGCCTCTGGAGCCATGGCCATGCCAGAGAGCCGCTTGTGGGGGACAACTCATGACCTCGGTAGGGCGTGAAGGAAGAGCCGGTACTGTCCCCCTTCCCATGAGACAGCAGTTGCCCCTTCACCGCCAGTTCATACCTGGCTTTCCAATATGCTCTGAGGTGGCAGCCACCTTGCTTCCGGGGGTGGGGAGCTGGGGGGGAAGGCCGAAAGAGACCAACACCTTTTCCCTCCTGTGGAGGCATGGCACAGTAGTTCACCGCATGATCCATTCACTTTTCTGCCACAAGCTTCCGGGCTCTGGATTAAGTCCTTTTGCCTCTGGAGCCATGACCATGCCAGAGAACAGCTTGTGGGGGCAACTCGTGACCTCGGTAGGGCATGAAGGACGAGCCGGTACTGCCCGCCTTCCCATGAGACTGCCCCGTCACCTCCAGCTCATACTTGGCTTTCCAATAAGCTCTGAGCCGGCGGCCACCTTGTATGCAGTCCAGATGCATTTCTGCCAAAAGCCTCTGGGTTTCAAGATTTATTTCTGAGTCTCCAGTATCATGGCTATTAATCAGCTTCATCAGGAGCCAGAGAGGCCGTTTTAGGCGGCAACTCGGGGTCTCCTTGGGATGGGGAGAAAGAGTCTGCTCCACCCCCATGTGGTGAGGTCCAGTATGTCTCATCACTGCAGGCCCAAACCTGACTGTCCAGTGGCCTCTGGAGGATGGCTGTCACCAGTCCGTCAAGGGGAACAGGCCAAGGCACGAAACCTATTCCCACCTAGAGTGGCCCAGCGCCAGTAACCTACTGCAGGAACAGGACGCATTTCTGCCAAAAGCCTTTGGGTTCTGAGATTCGTTTCTGAGACTCTGGGATCATGGCCATTAAGCAGTTCGATCAGGAACCAGAGAGGCCATGCCTCCAATTATATAGCTGAGCTGCAGGTGATTTGTGGGTGTATCTCCCACATACCTAACTTTTGGGCATTTACTTTCTTGGTAAACTTTGCCCCAAGTTTTTGGGGTCTGGCCAAAGGCACGGCAGCAATTTTGCGGTATCAAAAAGTCTGACGTTGCCATCAGGCTGCTGATGCACTCACCTCACAGGTACAGACTGACCTGCTGGCGGCACCATACCCCAAGAGTTTTTTTTTTTTTTGAATATCATTTTACCTCCTTCAGGACTCAGATATTGACCAGAGGGATCATTTCTAATGATCATTGTCTTAGTGTCTCTTCTCTGTCCAAACGGCATTCTCCCACAATTTGAGGCAAACTTCTTACCATTCCTATTGTGGACCAGTCCTCCTGGCCCTCATTTCTACTGTCCTTGGGTATTTTTCTCATACTATTTTTTTATATATCTCACATATGAGTTTGATTATTCTATATCTGTCTCTCTTCCAACAACTCATTCCACTCAGAATGGCACTCTCTATGTCCATCCATGTATGAGCAATTTTCATGACTTCATTTTTCTAATGGCTGCAGGGTGTTCCATTATGTAGATGTACCAGTCATGTGTTCTAGGGAACTTAGGATGTTTCCGGGTTCTGGGTATTGTGAATAGTGCTGCAATGAACATCAGAGTGCAGATGGGTTTTTGCACTGTGAGTTCTGGGTCCTTAGAGTATATTCCCAGAAGTGGGCTGCTGGGCCATATGGGAGCACAATTTCTAGGTTTTTGAGGAAAGCCCATATTTTTTTCCTGAAAAGGCTGGACTTTCACACCAGCAATGAATGAAATTTTCCTTTCCCCCCGTATCCATGCCAGCACTGGTTGGTTTTGTTCTTTTTGATGTGTGCCAGTCTCTGAGGCATGAGATGGTATCTCGTGGTTGTTTTGATTTGCATCACCCTGATGAATAGTGGTGTGCAGCATTTCCTTCATGTGCCTTTTGGACATTCGCATTTCTTCTTTGGAGAAGTTTCTGTTCATCTCTTCTCCCCAGTTTGTGATTGAATTTGATTTTTTCTTCTCAAGTTCTACCAGTTCCATGTATATCTTTGATATTGACCCCTTATCAGATGGGTGTTAGGTAAATAATTTTCCCCATTCTGTGGACTGTCTTGTTTCCTGTTCATTGTTTACTTTGAGGTGCATAGGTTCTTTCTTTCTTTCTTTCTTTCTTTCTTTCTTTCTTTCTTTCTTTCATGTAGGAGTACTGCTATTTATTCAGCCACTGATTAGCTGATTGAATTGGGCATGAACTACACCTTGCTTTTTTCATTTTTATAATTTTATTTATTGAATCACTGTGAGAGTGTTATAAAGCTGTTGGGTTTAAGTCTCGGTCATACAATGAAACACCTGTACCTTCACCAGTGCTCATTCTTCACCACCAAAATCCCCAGTATATCCCCATCCCACATCCTTCCCCTACCTGTGGGGCAGATGATTTCCACATTACTCTCTCTCTCTACTTTGATTACATTCAATATTTTGACACCAGACCCACCATTATTGTTTGGGATTTTACCCCAACACTCAGGTCTGCTGAAAAGGCAACTGTAGACAATGTTTTCTATTGCTGATTATGAATAACATATGACGTCGCGTAGCTGCAGTAGTGGCTGAACAATTTTGAAATTCCAAATTTTTAACACTTAAATCTGGTGGGATTTCTGCCAAAACCTGCTGGGTTCTGAGATTTGATTCTGAGTTTCTGGGATCATGGCCATTAAGCAGCTTGATCAGGAGCCAGAAAGGCCGTTCATGGGCAGTGACTCGGGGTCTTGTTGGGACTGGGAGGAAAGGGCGGGCTCCACCCCCATCCCATGAGGCCCCACATGTCTCGTCATTGAGGGCCTAAACTTGACTGTCCAATGGCCTCTGGCGGATGACGGCCACCCAGCCACCAGGGGGAACAGGCCAAGGCACAAAACTGCTTCCCACCTCGGTTGGCCCGGTGCCGGTAACCTAACTGCAGGGACCCGACGCATTTCTGTCAAAAGCTGTTGGGTTTTGAGATTTGTTTCTGAGTCTCTATGATCATGGCCATTTAGGAGTTTGATCAGGAACCAGTGAGGCCATGCCTCCAATTATATAGCTGAGCCAGAGGTGGTTTGTGGGTGTGTCTCTCACATACCTAACTTTTGGCCATTTACTTTCTTGCTTAACTTTGCCCCAAGTTTTTGGGGTCTGGCTAAGGGCACAGCAGCAATTTTGGGGTATCTGGAAGTCTGAAGGCGCCATCAGGTTACTGATGCACTCGCCTCACAGGTACAGATTGACCTGCAGGCAGCACCATACCCCCGAGGTTCTTATGTTAATTTAGCCCCTTTTGTTTATCTTTCATTCCCCTTGCTTGGTCAGTGGTGTTTTATCCTGTAAGATATCTTTCACTTCAATGACATAGATAGTTCTGCCTGAGTTTTCCCCCATATACCTTACAAATTCAGGTCGGATATTCAGGATCACGACCACCCTGTTGTTCGTCGATTGCCTCGAGCAGGTGCCAGTAACGTCTTCTTCGTTCTAGCCCTGAAATTTTTTTTTTAAAGTGCCATATTCAAGGCTTTTTCAGGGTTAGGAGAGTGAGACCCATCATTGTTACTGGTATTTGGCATATTGGGTATACCACGGGGAGTTTGCCAGACTCTGCCGTGTGGGCAGGTTACATTTGGTAGCCTGCCAGTTTGTCCAAAGTAGGAATGAGATGATAAGATGATAAGATGTCATCTTATCATGTGGCTGGGCGCTTCCGGGAGCTGAGAGTGATAATCTCTGGATCCTGGCCATTGTTGGAGTTACACGGCAGTTGGTGGGTGTAACTGTCTAGTTACTGGCAGGTCCAGTCCCAAACCGTGCAGGCTTGGAGATCTCAGCCCCGGGTCCCACACACCTGGGTTCCTCTGCCAGTTCTTTTATGCGTGAGGCTCATCCAAGTCTGTGGAGAGTGGCCTCAGTATGGCCTTGGCTGGGGCCTGGAGGTCTTCAGCTGTTTGGGCCCTGGCAAGGATATTCAGGCACAGGGTAGGAGACTTTGGTATTATGGACTTTAAATCCATATTGATTTGATATTTGTGCATGGTGTTAGAAAGAGGGCTGAGTTTATGTGTTTATTTATTTATTTATTTATTTTTGCTGGTAGCTGACAAGTTGTCCCAGCACCGGTAACAGGCTTCAGAAAAAGAAAAACGTTACAGATAAGCCCTTAAAAGTCTAGGAGAAGGTATTACAGATCTGTCTGTAGTCTTCTTAAATCTAAGAGGTCCTCAGAAATTCCCCTGTTACTGGTTCCCTCACCCAAGAAGTACTCTCTATAGGGGAAGTGACAGTGGCTATTCAGAGAAGCATAAGTTCTTTATTATAACTGTTTAGTATTCCATTGTGTCGTAATCCTCTTCTCTGTTTTAGGCACTTAGGTTGTTTCCAGTCCCTGGCTATGACAAACAGTGCTGCAATGAATCCAAATGTATAGATATCTTTTTGAATTAGTGTTTTATACTTTTGGGGTAGATGCCAAGAGGAATTGCTGACAGATAGAAGCTCTGTCTCACTTTTTGGAAATATCCATACAGTTTTTCACAGAGGCTGATCCAGAAACAATCCCACAAACAGTGGATGAAGGTTCCTTTACACCACATAACCACCAGTGCTGGTCTTTCTTGCACAGCCCATTCTCACTGGTGTGAAGGAGTTATTCATTCATGGTGTTTATTTGTATTTCCCTCAGTGACATTGACTGCAGTTTTGTGTACTTAATGAACCTCTAAATGTGGTCTTTTGAGAAATGTCATCTCAGCTTCCTTCCTCATTGAATTATAAGGTTTGTTTTGGGTTTCTGTGAATTCTGTATAAAATCTTGTATAATCGTTCTTTATTAGATGTGTAGTGAGTAATTGAAACAGGAATATTTGAGCACGGTAGTGAAGATTGGAATGAGACGTCATCAAACCTGATGTCGAAAGTGCAGAATCATTAGCAAAGGAGAGCAAAACAGTTTTGCACCAGACTTCCTGGATATCTATCTAAGGGCAGCCCTCCTCTGCTGTACTCCAGTTTTCAGTTTGCAATCTGTTTGGGGTTTGTGTGGATGGTTGTTCCCAGACTGGGAGACACAGGAGAACTTACTTTTGGTGCTTCTGTTGTTCAGGACTGGTCACAAGACACCGGTGGGCCTGCTCACTTAGGGAGGAGTGTGTCAGAGTGAGGCAGGGGAATGGACAGTAGTGTGTGGAGGAGGAGGTGTGGATTGGGCTTATTTTGCCCACTGCTGCCTGTTGCCACTAATACTGATTCTCTCTCATTGGCTGATAACGAATGAGGGATCTTCCTTGAGTCTTGTGCTCCTCACGAAGGACTTCATCATAAGCATGAAATAAATAAAGTCAGCATTTATTTGAGAAGGCAGAGGAGCAAGTAGGAGGCTAATACCAGCTGAGATGAGGTGATATATTTTATTATATTGCTTTATTAAAGTTATTGGGCCTGCTCGAGCAAATCAATGAACAACAGGAGGACAGTGAAACAGTGATTATGGCACCATAATTTATTAAGTTGCTCATCATGGAGTTCTAGGCATTCAGTGTTCCAACACCAAACTCACCACTGGTATCAGCTTCCTTTCACCAGTGTTCCAGGTTCCCTCCCACCCACGACCTTGACCAGAAACGTTTTACATATTTGAACCGCACAGAAGTGCTCAGGGCTCTTCACACACAAATGACTCCTGGCAAAATCGGGCCACCATATGTGGTGCCAGAGATCAAACAGAGGTTGACTGCAGTGCAAGAAAATGCCCTACTCACCATACTTTAGCTCCGGCCCCTCCATAGACACATATTCATGTGTGGTTGTTGTAGTTTGGGTCTCATGCTCACAAAATGAGTTTTTCAGTGTTTTAGCCATATACATGCATCCTACCATCAGAGTACCCAAGGTCTGTTACTCCTACCCCTGTTACCTCCCACTTTGTTCTTAACTATCCCCTCAATTTATTTCCTTCCCTGCCATTATTTTTACAATTGAGGGTCACACAAAGTCTAGGTATTCCTACTTTATTACCTTGCATTCTCTTCTGGAAGGAGCATTTTAAGCCCACCCTAAATGATACTTCCCAGTCACAATTGTTAGCAAGGACTCTTTGCATATACACAAGTTATTTAAGTCATTTGTCTAGCCGCACATTATTACCTCCTAGGTGGGAAATTGGCCCAAGGAACAGGAGGAATCTGAGTTTTCTGCCTTCATTCCAGTGACTGATTCCTTTCCCTGAGTCACTCCCTGTGAATTTGAATTTTCTGAAGTACTGCTCTGGTCTTGAATGGAAAGTTGACACTGTTAATTGTAATCCATTTTCTCTGGACATTTTGGATTCCCAATTTGATACCTAGATGCTTCCTGAGGCATCTCAAACACACTCTGAAGAATTTTTTGCAGTTGTGAGCCTAGGTGACTTGACTTGGTAATGTATCCATGGGACATTGTGACTTTGGAAAGCTCTGTATTCACCGGGGGTTAAGTTTCTTCATTGGTAAAATGGCAAAGGCGGTGGGGGGAGGTGGTTTGCTGGAAATACATGCTTACTCTCCCCTGACAGTTACCAGAGGTCTAAGTGAGATAAATGGAGAGTTTGACCTTTGATAAAGCTGTTTGTTATAGAAATGTAACAAATATCCAGACCCCTCACCAGACTGTCTTCACTAGGCAATTAGGGTGGGGGGCTGCGGGTTGAGGTTCCCTGCCTGCCCCAACAGAGCCCCAATAGCCGCAAACCTCCAAAACCTGACTGCCACCTTGCTCATGGCAACTCTCTACAGGCTCAGATGAGCTTCACCCCTGAGGGAATCTGCAGAAAAATGCAGGTATGCGTGACCTGTGACTGAACCCTCAAACCTGGGTTGAGGAGGTGTGAGTGTCCTCCCCAAATCTCCCAAATTTACCAGTAGTTTGGCAGTAAACCCACACACTGCCCCCTGGTGCCATATAATCTCATCAACAGTCATGATCCAGAGACTCAGAAATAAAGCTTCCAGATTAGAGTAACATAGGACTCATGAATGAATCTGCTGTATAATCGTATTCGAAATGTTAGAATTACTAAAGCATTTAGAATTACTGGAAGACAACAGTTCCGCGGGATCTCTCTGGACCCTGTTCTGAGCCAAATCCACTGGGGCACTTCAGATGGAGCAGGTCTGCCCTCACCGCCCACTCCAGATGCAACCCGGGTGGCCACAAGCTTCCAGAAGCAAAAACCAGATAGATAGGTGGGTTCAGGGATTAAGACTCCATGCCACATGGCTGCAGCAGAGATAGTGCCCTTTCCTGTCTCCCCACATGCTTTGGTTCTGGCTGTCACGCCCACGATCTGCCTCTGGGCACCATCTCAGCACATCAATGGCCTTGATCCAGAGACCCCCAAATGAGTCTCAAAATGGATTTGGCCGCTACAAAGAACTCTCTGGACACCAACCATTTACAATTTTAGAATTCCAGAAGCACTCAGCTGTTTTACCAGGCATACGACCTCTCATGATGTTCATAATACGCAATAGAAAATAAATTATCTAGCATCTGCCTCTGGTAGGCAGGGTTAAATGATTGTGGGAAAATTCAAAATAATGCTGGTGGGATGTAATAAAGGGGCTGGGATTGGTGTTGAAATATTGAATGTAATCAATTAATGTGAACAACCTTATGAAAATAAAATTCAGATGGAATTCTGATGGAATCTGGGAGGGAGAAAATGATGAAGAAAAGGTATTACTTCAGCTTTCTGTGGCTCTGCGGAGATCCCAGCCTGCCTATGACCTCGACGTCTGACCTCCCCAGAAGACACCCCCCTCCCCACCCCCCACCGGTGAATAAAGAGCTTTGATCCCCCCCCCCATAAAAATTGTACTACTTCAGGCAGCAACCTTAGGGGGATGAATAAAAGGGTCTACTCCTGCCATCCATGTCCAAGAACTACCTCTGAGTATCAAATAAGCTCATGAATGATCATGATCCAGAGACTCACAAATAATTCTCAAAAGAGAGTGACAAGCTGCAGAGATGCCTCTGGATCCCCATATCACCATCCATTAAAAATATGTAATTCCAGTTGTCTCACCCTATTTAAAATGTCAGAATTCTTGGAGTGCAAAAAAAACATTTTGTAATATATATGTATATATACATGTTTTCTTAAAACATTACAATTTACTTGTTTTAAATAAATTATCTTCCTTTGGGTTACTTATTTGCTTTTTGGTGGAGGGATACTCTTAGCAGTTATCTCGGCTCTCCTTACTCCACCTACTCTCAGAGAATCTTGTGGTTCCAGGATCCAAACCCAGGACTTCCTCAGGCAAGAGATGTGCCCCAGCCCACAACTCCTCTAGGAATTTGCTAGCCACTGGCCAGCATGTCTTTGCTTTCTTTTCTTTTCTTTTCTTTTCTTTTCTTTTCTTTTCTTTTATTGGCCTTTTTCCAAGGCAGAGGTCTCACCCTAGCGATAGTCAGGGCTGAGTCCTGACTCTACACTCAGGGATCACTCCTGCTAGTGCTCGGGGACCATATGGTTTGCCGGGCCTCAACCTGGGTCGGTCTGTGCAAAGCAAATGCCGTCCCCACTGTGCTATGGCTCTGTAGCCAGCATTTCCTTCTCCTTAGTCCTATTCCAAATGATTCCAGTCTGCTCTTTCAAACGCAGAGAAAATATGAACCACTGAAAGTTTTCTGCAGGTACTAACTGGAACATGATATTATTGTAGTTGGTATACATATATGTCTTTACATTCTTTTCTCCAAACTGTGCTATCAAGCAATTGCTGAATGTCAATTTTAGTTCAGGGCTTCATGTGTATGTGTATGACAAATGTTTGCTTTATATCTAATGAGTTAGGGCAGAAGCAGGCATAAGAATCTAGTAAACTTCATGTAGTATTCTTTTATCAAGTAAATGATTTATACTCCAGTATGTTCAATTTCTAGATCTCTGATAAGTGTTCCCACAGAAATACCTTCAGTCTAATCTATATTTAGTTTTTCTCTCATCAAATTCCACAAATCCAGGGCACAGCGGAACCCCTGATGCCCCACATTTCCCATTGGTTAGGGGTTGACTTACTCATCACAGAAAATTAGGGTGATGTGTGCAAGAAAATGATGATCAACTGTATTGTACATCTGGTAACTCAATAACCATGGTGAAAATAAAGAGAGAATGAAGAGGGATATACAAAAATATAAATCATCAACAAGTAACACAAAATAATAAGCCAATATTTTGGTCTGTATTTTCAAGGTTTTTCTAATGATAAAAGAAACCACACCCACATACGGCACACCCCACCCCCGTACCTGTCTCTCCCCACCACAAAGAAATAGGATTGTAGTAAACGGACAATGGCATCACGTTTAGAGGAGATCTTCCCACCACTCTGTGAAATACCTACTCTGGGAGGAGAACCCACCAGGCATATGACCCGGGTGATATGTGAACTTATATCCTCAGCCTTGGCTGTTCAGCTGACAGACAGAAGGGATCTGGCAGCCTCAGCTGCAGATTGGACATGTTTAGTTCCACTTTCCTTTTAAGTATAAGCAACGTTGGCCCATGGAATAGTCCCAGCCTCACCCAAAAGTTATGTTCCTTCTTTCTATACTTTTTCTATCCTGGCATGAAATAATCCATTTAAATGGGCACATTCAGCTCATCAAATCAATTCCAAATGATAAAAAGTTGGAGGAGGGAATGTAGCCCAATTTAATTAA
The DNA here is from genome assembly GCF_029834395.1 of Sorex fumeus. NCBI lineage: Eukaryota > Metazoa > Chordata > Mammalia > Eulipotyphla > Soricidae > Sorex > Sorex fumeus. The sequence continues at coordinate 4,450,378 of NW_026606179.1, read as the reverse complement.
TTTTTAGGGGAGCAATACTGTTGGGGACTGGCCTTGGTAGCCCCTGCTTTTTTCCCTGAGAAGGGAATGAGAGGGGAAAATCTTTTTTTTTTAATTTTTATTAGTGAAACACTATAAGGTATAGTTGTAGATTTACACATTTTTGTGCTTGGGTTTCAGTCATACAATGATCAACTACCCATCCCTTCACCAGTGCCCATTCTCCACCACCACTAATCCCAGTATCCCTCCCACATCCATACCCCCCATCCCACCCTGCCTCTGTAGCAGGGCATTCCATTTTGTTCTCTCTCTCCTTTTGGGAGCTGTAGTTTTCAGAAGAATCATTGAATGGCATTATGTTCGGTCTATAGTCTACTTTCAGCATGCATCTCACATCCTGGGAGAATCTTCGCAACACCGAGCAGGAAAAATCTTGGCATGTGGGAGTGCCATGGCCTGGCAGTTGGCCCTGTTAAGGGGGCCGAAGGGAAGGCTGCGCCTGATACGCCTTGGCCGGGCCTGGAACCACATTCTCATTCCTGTCCTGTTTTGCTGAGAAAGTTCAAGGAATTGCCCACATATGCAGTTTCAAAACAGAATAACAGCGTAGCCCGCTCAACGTGGAACCTTTGGCTTTCCCACAAAGTGTTCACTGCATACTGTAAAAGCAAATGCACTTTGCAGTAGAGTCACTGTATGCTTCATACAGTCCTCCCTAGCCCCGTCTTTGCAGCCCTCATGCCCTCTCTCAATTAACGTTCAACTAGACACACGTGCTGTGGTACAGTACATGTTGGGGTCAGAAAATACTAGAATAACCTAAGCACATGAAAAAGTCTCTGGTTCAATCCATATCACCATATGGTCTTGTAAACACTGATGACGAAGCTCCCTATCAATTACCCAAAGCAGCACCAAGCATCACTAAAATAACACCTCACTCAAATTTTTAAAAAATCAGGGACTAGAGAGATAATACAGTGGACAAGTCTATTGCTTTGCACAGGGAAAATCCAGATTCTACACCAAGTATACTCTATGGTCTCCTGTACACTGCCAGGAGTGATTGCTGATCCAGAGCCAGAGTAACCCTAGAGAACCAACCAGTGTAAGCCCCCAACAAACAAAGTAAAATTAAAACTTGCTAAGTAGTTTAAATTAGTAATAAATATGGCAAAAATTTAATTAACCTCTATTTTGGTCAAGATCATCTTTGTTGGCCTACAAAGAAACTCAAGTGGCACAGAACTCATTGAGTACATGCAGGCCTGAGTGTGATCCCAGGAACAGTTGACTGTCAGGCACCCAGTGTATGGTCTCCAAGCCTGCACACCCAAGCACTCCTGGATGATGAGGAGGACTTGGGTCCCGGTTTAGGGATCAACCACCCCTATTCATCAAAATTCAAAAGCAAACTTTGAAAAAATAGGAGGAACTCTTTTGTGTTGGAATTGAGCTGCTATATTTGCTGAAGAAACTCTCTCTCTCTCTCTCTCTCTCCCTCCCTCTGTCTCTCCATCTGATTATAGTGTGACCTAAAAGTTTGAGTTTTAAGTATCAGTAAATTTGAGAAAAGAGAGCAAGTGATATCGTCCATGGCAGCAAGAAGCTTACCTATATTTCTTTTCCTGTTCAATTTGAAAACACTAAAAGATGCCTTGACCATTTAATTGACTTAGCACTCACCCTTGAAGGTGGACTGAGACCAAAATCTAAGATGCTCTTTCCTGTTCACAGACCTAGGTTTAGGAGACCTTTAAATGTTGGCCAGAAAGCATTCCCTAGGAAACAAGAATGGGAAGTAACATTCAACCCTGAGTGTCAAATCCAACATTTCCGGTGGTGATAATCTCATCAACAACTGTGATTTAGAGACTCATTGTCCTTTTCTCTTGGAAGAGAGTATAAAACAACTCGCCAGAGAGGTTAGATCGATAGCACAGCGGGTAAGGCTTTTGCGTTACACGAAGCTGATGTGGATTCTATTCCCAGCATCCCATATGGTCTCCCAAACACCACCAGGAGTAATTCCTGAGTGCAAAGCCACGAAAGACCCCTGTGCATTGCGGTTGTGACCCCAAAAGCAAAACAACAACAACAAAAACACCCGACTTGCCATAGGTGGGCCATTGAAACCTCAAAGCAGGATGTTTCTGTCAGGGAAGACTGAAGGGGGCAGGAGGGGCCCATCACCACCAAGGTACCCAACCTCGAAACCCAAAGCCTCAAGAACTCAACTGCTACCGTGCTCATGTCTGCTCTGCACACTCTCGGTCCGAACCCATCCATGAGTGAGCCTATACCTGGACATCACCATACCTCACACCACTCATACACCAAGAGTAGCACACCATGAGGTTTAAAGAAAAAGGCAACAAATCTTAGACGGAAATATATTTTTACAGATATATATATATATATATATATATATATATATATATATATATAAGCACACCAGGCTCAACCCTTAACAACATAATAGTAATCTATTAGAAAAGAGTATAACAGCTGGCTCCAAGGTGAAATACAACAATCTTCAACACTCTCCTCTAAGGAAAGTTGTCTGGAGCATTTTCATCGGTTTATTCACAACAAATAATACAAAATAAATTATTTAGTTTTGCTTTGGGACAGAGGTTGGGGTGTGGGATGGAAATATCCAAAAAATGGTGGTGCCAGGGTATAATGCTGGTGGGATTGCTGTTCGATTATTGAATGAAATAAATTTTATTTACAACTTGATAAAAAATTTAAAAAACATTTTGTTGTTAAAATACAAAATAAATGATCTAGATCCTGAAAAAAAATTTTGCTGGTAGGATTTCAGACAAGAAATGCATTTGCAAGAGCAGAGTCAAGGTTATACCCAGAGAGTCAAGAGGACCCAGGGAAGAGCAGGGTTTAAGAGAGAAAAAAGCAGGACCCTTTCTGCAGATAAAGCACAGGGCAGGATGACAGCGGGGGCGGGGTATGGGGTGGAAAATAGGAAGGCAGTTAGAGCAGAGGGGCCAAAGAAAGGGCCCAGGAAGGGAAGGCCAAGTGGGGTGGGGGGAGACGGTGGACACAGGACTTCACACCCCTCTGGAACACTAATGGACTCTTCCCCCTTTGTGATGCAGGCGGCCTTATATAAGGCAGAGCCACCTGCTCAAGCTCAGTTGCCTTAGGCAGCTTGTGGTCAGGATCATGGAGTTCGGTATCTGGACTCTGATGGTTCTGATGACACCCCGGACTGAGACTCTATGGGGCTTAGGCTCAAAGCTGATCAGTAGCGATCCCACCCCCCTTTTCCTGGGGGTGTTAGGGGTGCTCTCCCTTTTCATTGTTTCCCTGGCAACAGTATCCTTCATGGCCAACTGTAAGAAAAAAGTTGACCAAAAGGTAGGAGCCGGGGCCAGTGCTTGAGCCATTTGGTGGGTGGTGGTGATTTCTATTTATTCTCACACACATGAATTTAAACATGAATTTGTTTAGTTTAGCGCATCAGTAGATTGGGTCATCTAGAAGAAAGTAGGGCCTAGTAGCCAAGGAGGACAGACTGGGTGGGAAGCAGTTCATTGAAGAGAGAATTCCCTGAACTTCACAGACTTTGGGGTGGGGTGATAGGTTCCCATCACTAAAATCCCAACTAGTGCCATCATACTAGAGCCAGCTTCCATTGAGACGTTAAGGTCTCTTTGAACAGAAAAGTCCCACCACGACTTCTCTGGGTGGGAGGGAGACATCAACCAATCCTACCAGTGAGCCCTTCAGGAGAGTGGAGTTCGGGGGCCCAGCCCCAGAACTCGGGGTCCTGTGCAAAGGAGCACAGGAAGCATATCCAATGCCTGGCATCCCTGAACAGGGGTCTGCTATCAACATCGAAATCTTTGTGTCATGCCAAGGAGAAAACTGGAAACACAAAATCAAAATCAAAACCAAAGCATTTCATGACATTTTAGGATGAATTCGAGGGAGAAACTCACCTCTCTGTTCCCATGGTACTCCGACGGGTCATGTGTGGATGTAAGAGCTTCAGAGAGGGGAGTCCAAAAGTGGATCCCAAATGATCACTGATTCTTTCTCTCCTCAGAGGTGCAAGAGAGCTAGGAAAAGCAGGAGGGTCGCGATCCTGAGAGGTGAGTCTCTGCCTTTTCCATCTGAGCTGACCCAGAGTGATCCTTCCCTCCTCCCCTCCCTCCTGCTAAGCTCAGAGCCTCCCCAGAGACCATGGCTCTGAGGGCTCTGACAGAAGCCACAGGCCTCTGAGCGTCTTTTGCCCTTTGCTGCTCCTCATCGGCTGCTGAGGCTCGCAGAGAAGTGCATGCCTGGGTGCCCTCCACGGCCCTATGTCCGTGTCACTGTGAGACATTCACTAATAGAAGCCACTCTCCCTGGTTCCTAGGTGAGAGGTACCACTTCAGCCTGGCTGAGCTGCAGCAAATACAATCTATCCGGAATTTGCAATGGTAAGTGTGGGCTGTCCTTCCAGACCCAGCAACAGGAGGGCTGCCCAGGTCTGCCTGAGGAGGGGAGCCAGAGGAACAGGGATGTGAGGAAGGCCTTGGGGGAGGGTATAGAGAGAACGGGCAGCCCTGGGGGTGATAACAGTGTAGGGGACAGACTTCAGAGCCTATCCCAGGTGACTGGCTTCTGGTCCTCACTCTGCCTCTCCACGGCCCTCTCTTTCCTGCCTTCAGCAGCCCCCTGGAGGCATACTGTGAGGACCCACATTGGGAGCACCTGCTGTGCATCAGCCCTTCCTGCAGGGTCTGCAGGAATAAGGCCATCCCGGCTCCTCCGCACGGACCACCAGCTCCCAACCAGGCTGCTCCCTCTGGGTCTCTCCCGCCATCCACGATCCCGATGGCCCATCCAGGCCCCGTCACCTCTGCAGCCCATCCAGGAAAGCCAGCGTGTATTCCCCTGGCCTGCAATGTCCTCTCTTCTCACTCCAGTCTCCCGGGTCTGTCCCTCACCCCACTCTGGAACCTTCAGTCCCCTTCCCCACTCCATCACCCTGGCCCACCACAAGAGCCTGGCAGAAGTCCCTCTGTACTCCCGCTCCACCACCTCCTCTCGGCACCCCTCTCTCTACTCATCCCTCCTCTCTCGGCTCTCCTGGGAGCGCAGAGAAGGAGAAACCTCCTGAAGTACCCCACGTCATTGTTTAGGCCCCAACCCCTCCCTCCCTCTGAGTCACTTGGCCACAGCACATTTCTCTGTCCCTTCCCTGTGTGTGCCTCTGTTCCTCCACATCGCAGGTGGTTAAATTATCCCCCAGCACCTTCCAGGAGACGAATGGTGGACCCCCACATTGCTAGTGTGTACACAGAGAAGGAGCCCAGTGTCTCACAGGGACAGAGGCAGCAGGGGAGTTGCAGAAAGCAGGGCATGTCTCTGGCCATGTCTGAGGAGGCCTCCCAGACCACTGCCCCTCCCGTGGGTGCCGTCCTCGCTACCTGCTACTCAGAGGCCAGTACTATCCATGGGCAGCAGCATACAGAGCCGTGTGCCCTCAGCCAGTCTCCTCAAGCAGTTCACACTCAACACACTCAGTCTGGCCGTCCCTGCCTTTTCCTAAACTTCCATTGGAAGATCAGGAGCCCCAGGCGCTTATTCCAAAGGAGACAGTCTCCCAGAGTGGGCCACTTCGTGAGAGCCCTGAGGTGCTGTGTGCCCTGCCTTCGTGTCCAGAAAGACATGTGAAAACAGGCTGACAGTGAATGATTCTAAGGACAACTCCCCCCGGGAACCACCTGGTCCCTCTTCACCATGTCTCACAGGGAGTCCGTGTCCCACCCAGATACCACCTGCTGGGCACCAACTCCTTCCCACTCTCCCCAGCGCCCTTGGAGGCATGAATGCAGACCCTCAACCCCATTGTTCCTGTATTCTTAACCATTAAATCATTTAGAATCCTACTGTGATGTCTGTCTGCTGTGTTGGAACTTGAGTTGAGGGACTGAAGGAGTTTGTTCAGCTCTGAGAAAAGTGCCCTGGAGCTTGTGGGAAAAGGAGGAACCATGTGCCGCCTGCCCAGTTTTCCTCTGAGAGCAGCTGTAGGCCTTAGTGTTTCCAAGAACCACAGACGCCTGACTCTCCCTCTCTGGAGGCTTCCTGGCCTTCCAGATATGGGGTTGAGGTCACCGAAAAGAATCAAGAATGAGAGACCTTCTTTGTATTTAGAGACCAGTGATTAGGGGGTCTCACCCAAATGAAGCCTAAATGCAGGGTTGGGGACACCTAGCACCTTCCTGGGAACCTGAGCTGGTTGGGGAAGTGAACATGATATGTTTGAGGCGGGAACCCAGACCTGGTTTTGTGGGACCCTGACCTGGAGAGACCCTGACATGGGGGGATGCTGACCTAGGGGGACTCTGACCTGGAGGGACCCTGGCCTGGTTTGGAGGGACCATGACCTGGAGGAACCCTAACCTGGTTTGGAAGAACCCTGACCTGGGGGGACCCAAGCATCAGCTGAGCTGCCGCCTCCCACGCTGTGCAACGTCCTTTAAACTTGACCCTGAAATTGCCCCCACCCACCGGAAAGGCTCCTATCAAGTGGTTTTCTTCTCCACATCTGGTGCCCAGACTTCTTGGGGGTTGATCATTTTGAGGACAGAAGTGTTGCCTCCTGGCACAAAATGGATGCCTGATCTGCTGCCTCCCCCACACTCACATTATGGGCAACTTCTTGATATCAACAATACGGCCTCAGTTCTGGGAAATGTCCCAGCTTGTAAATGCTTATCTAGAGCGTACCCTCGGTTTAGCACGTCCTCTGTGGTTATGTCTAAGCCTGACTTGGCAGCCACTACCTTGAGATACACGGAAAGGTTACGAGGGCCGGGGGGCTATCAGCCGACTGACAGTGCGTGACTCATCCCACGCCCCTGCTTGCCCCTTCCCCTTTCCTTGGAGGGGGGATAAATACTGTGGTGTGAAACAATGAACAGAGATCCTTCACCATCTCCTGCATGACGGAGCCCTGTGTGTCTCGAGTGTTGCTTTCACCCTGACGGCCTTCCCCTGGCTCGACCCAGCAGCACCGGACGCGGCACAAAAGCATTTAGCTGAGCATTTAGGAGAGTTGACCAGGCAGCCACCTCTCACAGGGGTGAGATCAGCTGAGAGAAAGGGCACACTTCCAGGGGTGTGTAGGACATGAGAAAACTGGGCAGGAGGAAGAAGGACCTTGTGGTGGGACAGAGGTTTCTATGAACACGGAGGGTTGACCTGTAACATCAGCCTACTGGTCTCTTAGACATGAACTTAATCGCTCCATGGTGAAATGCAATCTTCATTTTCTTCTCTGGAAACATCCTTGGATCATTCTGTTAGCAAATGTTCACTAACAAACAATATTAAATTCTTGTGGGCCTATGGGGGGGCAAGATAAAGGGGTTGTTGGGAAAATTGAGAAGGTGTGATGATTGTGGTGTTGGTGTTGGAATATTGAATGCCTGTGACAGATCATCTTGAACAACTTTGTAAAGCACAGTGTTCATGTAATGTCTAAGGGTAAAATAAATAAATAAGTTTTGAAAAGAAAAAGGATGCTGCCTGTGCCCTCCCCGTCGCCTGGTGCCCACAGGCCCACCAGGCACTAGCACTTTGAGGCTCATGGGACTCTGCATAGCCCCTGCCTTCCCGGTCTGAGGGCGTGTGAGCACAAAGCCAGAACTTCGGGGATGCTGTCTGGCTTGGCCCATGCCTCTTTGTGCAAGTTTGTCTAGGTCCTTTCTCTAATTCCACACTTGTTACACAGCACTCTTTCTCTTTTGTTAGTTCTTCTGAAAAATGTTTTCTATGTGCTCCTATGTTTCTTAGGGAACAATTGATCTTCTTACGTGTGTGGTGATCCTTCACTTTTTCTCTTCTGTTTAAAGACATTTTTTGAGTGGGTTATGAGGAATAAGTTAAGCATTTTATTTTCATAGCACAGCGGGTAGGGCGTTCGCCTTACAAGTGGCCAACATGGCCGACCCGAGTTCGATTCCTCCGCCCCTCTCAGAGAGCCCGGCAAGCTACTGAGAGTATTCGATATGCCAGACACAGTAACAACAAAGTCTCCAATGGAGACGTTACTGGGCCCACTCGAGCAAATCGACGATCAACGGGAGGGCCTTTACCTTTACCTTCACCTTTAAAATATTGTATGCCTCACCCTGCTTTCCTCATGGGTTATTCTTGGTTCTGTGCTAAACGACAACCCCTGGGACCATAAGTGGTGCCAAGACTGAAGCCTGGTTCACCATGTGCTTCCTAGATCCTTTATTTCTGCATTGTTTCTCAGCTCTCTAGGATTTTTCAGTTTTAAGATGGCTAAGCAACAACAACAAAAAAAAATCGCAAAACCGAGCAATTTGCTGCAGAGTCTCTCCAAATAAAATTATCTAAACTTTTAGAATTTCAGGAGTGCTGAGAGCAAGAGTGGCCACGCAACATCTTATACCAGTCACACAAGCAATACAAAATAAATTGTTTATCATTGCCTTATCAGCAGGCTTTGTGGTGGCAGGAAACTTCCAAATAATAATGGCGTGATTGGTGCCGAAATATTGAATGTCATCAAAGTAGAGAGAGAGCGAGAGTATTGCGGAAATTGTCTGCCACACAGTCAAGGGAATGGTTGGGATGGTGCGGGGGGCGGGGGAGATACTGGGGAGATTGGTCGTGGAAAATGTGCACTGGTGAAGGGGTGGGTGTTTTATCATTAGATGACCAAAACTCTAACATGAAAGCTTTGTAACTATCTGATGTTTGACTCAATTAGAGAGAGAGAGAGAGAGAGAGAGAGAGAGAGCTGTACTAACAGGTATTGAGGTGCACCTAAATTTATGACAACCGTTTATCACATATTTACTAATCCTCTGTGCTAGGCACTGTCCACGGTCCTGAGAATCCAACCATGACCATCATAGGGGCCCCATCCAGGGGAACAGAAAAGACAATTGAGAACATTCAAAATGAGGGAAGTCTGAAGGAGAATTCTCAATACTGGATTTCCACACTATCAACATTTCACTGACTAATGCTACTGTCTGTGACCGTTAGAAGTTTGTGCCCAAAACAATCCATAGTTTAGAAGATGATTACAGCATTTCCTAGGGGAGGATAGAGAGAGAAAGAGAGAGAGCGAGAAGTCTAGGAGAGCATACCATAAGGAAGGAAAATTATACACATGCCGTATATGGTGATTAAAGAGCAGAATGTGCCTTCCCTTGACATTTTTTCATTCTTAGGGTGGTCATCCCAAAAGAACCTGCCCTCTGTTCATGCAAAGCATGTGGTCCACCTAGTAAGCTCTTTTGGCATAATCACTTGATCACTCTCTCTCTCTCTCTCTCAGTCTATCTCTGTCTCTCATATATTAGGTTATACCAGGCATTGCCCAGACCACCTGAATCTGTGATGAAGGATCATTCATGGTAGGGTTTAGGGAGCACATGCAATGCAACTGATAAAACCTGGCTCAGGTGCATGCAAGGTCAGCACCTTAGCCCTGTACTATCTCTTGAATTTAAACTTTTGACTCTCCCTCACTTTTCAAGGGAATAAACTAGCAGTTCACCAAAGAATTCCTCAGACTCCCATCAGAATTGGCGTTGAGGCCATTCAGAGTAGAACTCTTCTTTGGGAGAAGATAGTATTTGAGTTGGTGTCAAAGAATTTTTACCAAACCCTTGAGGATTTTTCTCTGTGTTCCAAACGACCACAGAAAAAGTATCCATTTCTGGTCCAGGATTTCTTTTCTTTTTTTTCTTTTTGGGTCACACCTGGCGATGCACTAGGGTTACTCCTCGCTCTGCACGGAGGAATTAGTCCTGGCAGTGCACAAGGGACCATATGGGATGCTGGGAATCGAATCAGGGTTGGCTGCGTGGTGCAAGGCCCTACCCACTATGCTATCTCTCCAGCCCCAGGTCCATTATTTCTTTTTGCTTGTTATTTTCTTTCTTTTTGACCACACGCTGTGGTACTCTGAGCTTATGCCATGACTCAGGGTTCACTCCAGTGTGCTCCCAGAACTTTATGATACACTGGGGACCAGCTGGGTTGGGCGTCTTTGAAGACAAGGGTCTTATCCACTGTACTATCTCTGCAGCCCCAAGGGCAGAGGCCTCAGCACCCTGAGAAGCTCCTCCTGCACGAGGAGCCGGACCCCCTCATAGCCGAATCAGCACATTGGCTGGTGGCCTGGGAGATGCGTGGGGGCCTCCGTGTTGACTGAACATGGCCTCTCCCCTCCTGAGGGGTGTTAACATTTGCTGGACCGCTGGTCACATCCATGTGTTCTGTGGCTCTCCTCGGATCTGGGTGAAAGGCAGACCCTGCACTGTATTCTCTATGCATGCTTGACTCCTCTCGCCTCCACGGTCACAACCACACACACAACAGGCCTGGAGGCAGAGGTTCCTTCCCCAACTTGGGCTATTGTGGTTCATTGATTTTTTTGCAAAGGAGTTTTCCATTGCATGGGTGACGACAGATTGAGTTTGTGTGTTGTTTTGTTTGCTGCTTTTTATGCCCGAAAATCAGGGTATTTCCAATTCAGGGAGATTATGAATAACCATGCCATGAATACCCTTCTTTATGCCTCTGGGTGATCTTCACATAGAGCAATATACTGATTTCATCTTTTTTTTTCTTTTCTGGGTCACACCTGATGACAGACAGGGACTATTCCTGCACTCAGGAATTACTCCTTGCAGTGCTCGGGGGGAAATGCCCTACCTGCTGTATTATAGTTCCAGCCCCTGATATCATCTTTATCCCAGAAGTGGTGCAGGATCCCTGAGCATGTCATGGTGTATGAAAGGGCCAGATGACACTCAGAGCAGAGTATGTGTCTTTCATGTGTGAGACCTTGACTTTCATGTCAGCACCCAAAAAAAGTCTGCCCCTGTCAAGTTGGCAATTTTCCTGGCTCCAGATGTAGTCAAGGGGTGTTGGGCATTGTCACCTTTTTATCTTAGGATCACTGCCCCTGTTTTATATTCTGAGACTTGTTACTGTAGCTTCACTGAGGGTGGTAAAGGAGGCTCATTTTCCTAGTGAGCTCTAGAGGCCAGGGAGCACTGCAGTGAGATTTGGTCCAGCTGTGTGGATCTGGTTCACAGCGACACTCAGGGCTATCCCTGGCAGTTTTCAGTGGGCATTCAATGCCAGGGGTCTCTGCAGATGAAATATGTGCTCGAGCCTGTTGAGCCTTTCCCCTGCTCTGGTTTTCTTCATTTCTCTGTGTCTTGGTTTCTGAGTGCACCAGAGGAGCAAACTTCTGACCGCATCACTGCAGTTCCCCAAGTGCCATCTGAGGGCTCTTGTCCTGAGTCTAGGAGCCAGCACCACCTCAATGAAGGATGGGAGAGGAAGCTCGCTCTCCTTTCCCTTCCTCTCCCTATTCTCGTGAACCCCTGGAGACTCTCCCTGCCCGATGCAGACTAGATCCCGCTCAAACTCCCCTAGCCCCAGCCCCACGGATCCCATGACTGTCTATTCTCAAATGCATCTTGCTTAGAGCCAGGTGTGCGTGTGCTTCTGTGGTCCAACACATACACACACACACATACACACACACACACATACATATATGCAAGAATGCATCAAGGATTTTAATTGTCAGGTATGGTGAGATGAACAGATCAGGAGACAGCTGTCAGCGTTAGCAGCTGTCTTAAAGGGAGGGAGCATGCCAGCACACTTGGAGCCCAGGGGGTCCGGCATGAGGCAGTGGTGTGCAGGGATGGTGTGGACGAGGACTCTCTGTGTTTGCTGAGAGGGAGATATGAGGCAGCAGAAACAGACTTAGGATGAGCTTGGCTGAATAGTTTCAGCAGGCTCCATGGCACGGTTGGCATCCCCTGGTTCGGGGACCTGTGCTGCTGCTAATATAAAGCAGAGAAGAATATTCCAGAAAGCAGGAATGTGCAAAAGGTGGGGGCAGACTCGATTGGTTGGTTTGTCTATCCAAGGCTCCTGTTTCCTGTTTCTAGGCACTAGCCAACCCTCCCAGGCCCAGCAGGCCCCGGGAATCCCAGCTCCGTAGTGTACAGAAAATTTAGAAACAGTCACAGGTTGACACATTTGGAGGAGGCTGGGGACTGGGGCCTCCAGGTCAGCTGCTGTCCCAACCCCAATAACATGGCCCCTCACAGTGTACCCCATAGACCCCCGGAGTGCACCCTCTTGAGCTTAAGAAGAAAGCAGTGTTGTGTGTATCTGCTCGGGTATCATTTGTGTGCAGGTTCTCAGCGACTGTATGTGATGAGTCAGCACACACAGTGACCAAGGTTTGGTGATGAATCATAGGTGGTGAAGGCAGTACCAACTGTATATTTCTGATTTGTGAGACCAGGGAGCCTTCTGTCTCCCAGCTGCCCCTGCCCTGTTCCTCACCCACACAGAATCTCTTGGGGTGAGGGTCAGGGAGTCAGTACTGATTTTGACTCAGCTGTTGGGACCCCAGGGGGCAAAAATTTCGTGTTAGATGTGCCCACGAGAATAGGGGCAGAAACCTGAGAAGCAAGGCCAGCTAGCCTAGGAATCGTTCACAGAAACTCTTTTATTATTTTCCCCAGAATCCATATCTTTTGTTGTTTCACTAATAAAACCTTCCACCTTGCCTTTTCTCCTATTGCCCACCTGCTCTCGGTAGTCTTAGTGCTGTGATCGGTGTTCACAGGTTTGTGTTTCAAATGTGTTTTTCCTTATCTATTTTATACCCTTAAAGTGCACATATAAGTGAAATAATCCAATATTTTTCTCTTTCCTTCAAATCATTTCATTTCATGTGATCCTTTTCATTGCAAAGGACATTAGAGCATTTGAACTCATATATATGTACCACACCTTATTTATATACTCATCTTTTGACGGGCTGTAGCGATAGCACAGCGGTAGGGCGTGTGCCTTGCACTCAGCCAACATGGCCGACTTGAATTCGATTCCTCAGCCCGTCTTGGAGAGCCCGGCAAGCTACGAGAGCATCTCGCCCCCAGGGCAGAGCCTGGCAAGCTACCTATGATGTACTCGATATGCCAAACACAGTAACAGCAAGTTTCATGATGGAGACGTTACTGGGCCCACTCGAGCAAATCGATGAACAATGGGAGGACCGTGACCATGAATTTTTTGATAGGCTGCTTGTTGCTCCAGAAATTCCCCCATGGACTGGAGCGATAGCACAGCTGGTACGGGGTTTAGTTTGCAAGCAGCCAATCTGGCCAACCCGAGTTTCATTCCTCTGCTGGTACAGCAAAGACTGGCAAGCACCCGTGACTTATTCAAAATGCCAAACACAGTAACAAGTTTCACAATGGAGACATTACTTGGCCCACTCAAGTGAACACTGCAAATAATATCGGGCGATTATAAATATTTGTGCTAACATTTTTGTATTCACTGGAGAGATTAGAAGCAGGCATAATTTCTCATTCTGTGCCTGGCCTGCCCTCTCGTGGCTATTTCTGTAAATACACCTTCTAATGTTCTAAGGTATGTGTTGTCACAGCCCCCTACCAAGCTTGGGCTCTTTCCTCCCTCCTTAGTGTACACTGGGAGAATAGAATCACTGAAGTGTAAAATGAAAAGTCCTCCACGGTGAATGCTTTGTTTAGGGTTGTGGTCTATGCATCTGTACACAGAATGTACAGGATGCAGAATGTTGGAGCGAAACAAGGACCACATCAGCACACAACCCTCCCCTCAAGCACCTCAGGCACACTCAAGAAGGACGTCTCAAGAAATGATAGGAAGTCATTTTGTTTCAAAACCTTGAGGCAAAAATCTTGAACAGATTATTCGCTAGTAAAATTAAATACTGTGGTAAAAGTATCCCACATGACGATTAAGTGGAGTGATTGCAGAGATGCAAGAATCGTGGATGAGCCAGAGAAGGAAGCATGGTTGGACACCGATAGATCCATGTGATGGGCCACATACAGGAGACGAAGGATAAAAGTCACACCATCATCTCAACAAGTGAGTCAACGGGCTTTCCTAAATAAAATATCTGCTCATGACAACTATTTTTTGGGATGTTGGTGGGTGGGCACAGGCCATGCCTGATGGTGCTCAGGGCCTGCTTCCACCATGGTGCCCGGGCATCACGTATTGGGGGACCATAGGCATTGTTCTATGCACTAGGGACCTCTGCACTGTCATTCCAGATCCAATTATGATAAGTCTCGAGCTTTGGGCTCCTGACATAAGGGACTACGTCTCTCCTTCCCTTCTAGCCCGTCAGCAGAGAGGTATCTCCCTCCACTGTTCCAAGGGTCAGGTGTAACCTATTCACAGCCCACAAATGAATGGTTCAACTCCTGAAACCATGACCTCAACTGTGACCGTTTCCCATAATCACGAAGTTTCTTTGTGACTGGAAGCAGCGGGACCATTAACTAGCTAATTTTGCTTCTAAAACTTGCTTTGCTGATCACAACACATACAGCCCCGTTGTGTCCATCATTTGCTAAAATTTGACTTTTTTTTTTACTTTTTTAAACTCATCCCTGAATGTGCTCAAGCAGAGAATTCTTTGGGATGATTGTCTGTTGTTGGTCACTGCCTCCTTTAATAAAAACTCCCTATACAACTTATCATGTGAAAGGTGTGAAGAGGGTAGCCAGACTTATTTAATACGTTTTTTTGAAAACGGAATCATTGTTAGATACGCAGTGACAAAGCAGTTCATGATTGGGTATCAGTCGTACAATGTTCAACACCCATCCAGGCACCGGTGTCCATTTCCCAAAACCAATACCTCAGATCCCACATCCCCCTCCCCTACAGCTGGCCTCTATGGCCGATTTCCTCTCTCTCTCTCTCTCTCTTTCTTCTCTCGCTCTCTGTCTCTGTCTCTCTCTTTCTCGTTCCCTCTACCCTCCCCTCTCTCCCTACCCTCTCCAATAAGGCAGTGAGGGTTGCAATATTGTTGCTAGAAGGGTTTTTTTTTTATATCACTTTGCCTCCTTCAAGTCTCAGATATTGTCCAGAGGGATCGTTTCTAATTATCATTGTCTTAGTATCTCTTCTCTGTCCAAACGGAATTCTCCCACAATTTGAGCATACTTTCTACCATTGCTATTATGGACCAGTACTCTTGGACCTCATTTCTACTGTCCTTGGGTATTTTTCTTATACTATGTTTTTTTTTGATGTCCCACATACGAGTATGATCATTCTATAACTGTTTCTCTCCCAACAACAAATTCCACTCAGAATGGCACTCTCTATGTCCATCCATGTAAAGCAAATTTCATGACTTCATTTTTCTAATAGCTGCAGGGTGTTCCATTGTGTAGATGTACCAGTCATTTGTTCTAAGAAACTTAGGATGTTTCCGGATTCTGGATATTGTGAATAGTGCTGTGATTGACATAAGAGTGCAGATGGGTTTTTGCATTGAGTTCTGGACCCTAGATTATATTCCCAGGAGCGGGCTGCTGGATCATATGGAAGTACAATTTCTAGGTTTTTGAGGAAAGCCCGTATTGGTTTCCTGAAAAGGCTGGACTTTCCCACCAGCAATGAATGAAAGTCCCCTTTCTCCCCGTATCTGTGCCAGCACTGGTTGTTTTTGTACTTTTTGATGTGCGCCAGTCTCTATGGCATGAGATGGTATCTCGTGGTTGTTTTGATTTGCATCACCCTGATGAATAGTGGCGTGGAGCATTTCCTTCATGTGCCTTTTGGACATTCACATTTCTTCTTTGGGGAAGATTCTGTTCATCTCTTCTCCCCAGTTTGTGATTGGATTAGATCTTTTCTTCTCAAGTTCTACCAGTTCCATATAGATCTTTGGTATTGACCCCTTATCGGATGGGTGTTGGGTAAATAATTTTTCCCCATTCTGTGGACTGCCATTGATTCCTGGTCATTGTTTCCTTTTAAGGTGCCTAGGTTCTTAATTTAATTTAGTCCCTTTTGCTTATCTTTGATTCCACTTTCTTGGTCAGTTGTGTTTTATCCAGTAAGATACCTTTCACTTCAAAGTCACCTTACAAATTCAGGTCAGACACTATGGACTTTAAATCCATATTGATTTGACATTTGTGCATGGTGTTAGAAAGAGGGCAAGTTTATGTCTTTATTTATTTATGCATGTAGCCGGTCAGTTTTCTCAGGACTGGTAACAGGCTTTTGAAAAAGAAAAATATTACGAATGACAGCAGAAGGCGTGAATAGTCTAGGAGAAGATATTACAGTTTTGTCTGTAGTCTTCTTAAATCAAAGCAATTCCCCTGTTACTGGTTCCCTCACCCAAGCAGTACTCTGTATAGGGGAAGTGAAAGCGGCTATTCAGAGCAGCATACCAATTGGCATAAGTACTCCACTATAACTGACTATTTTTCCATAGTGTGGATAGAACAGTTTCTTAATCCTCTTCTCTTTTTAGGCACTTAGGTTGTTTTCCAGTTCCAGGCAATGATGAGTGGTGCTGCAATGAATCCAAGTGTATAGATAATCTTTTTGAACTAGTATTTTATACTTTGAGGTAGATGCCAAGAGGTATTGCTGACAGACCGAAGCTTCGTCTTACTTTTTGAGAAATCTCTATACTGTTTTCCACAGAGGATGACCAGATACAATCCCACAAACAGTGGATGAGGTTCCTTTTACACCACAAACTCCCCAGAGCTTGTCTTTTTCACACAGCCCATTCTCACTGGTGTGAGAGTTATTTTTTCATGGTTTTTATATGCATTTTCCTCATTGACGGTGACTACATTTTTGTATCCTTAGTGATCCTCTAAATGTGGTCTTTTGAGAAATGTCTTCTCAGCTTCTTTCCTTATTGAATTATAAGGTTTATTTTGGGTTTCTGTGATTCTGTATAAAATCTTGTATAATCGTACTTTATTAGATGTGTAGTGAGTGAAACTGGCCCAGAAAGGTGAGACCTGAACACCCGAAGAACTTTCCGTCAGTACTCATTAATACGTTGGCTCGGCTCTGCACACGCTACATTCTGAATGGAAGTTTCCATCCCAATGGAAAACCAGCAGGACCATACTACTGTACAAGAAGGGAGACATCCATGACATAGGCAACTATCACCCGATCTGCCTATTGTCTGTCATCTAGAAGCTGTTCACTCGAATCATCCTGAATAAGATTGGCAGAACACTAGATGAAGGACAACCATGTGACGAAGCCTGGTTCCGCAAAGGATTCAGCACCATTGACCATATCCACACGATAACCAAGCTCATTGAGGTTTGTCGGGAGTTCAAGATGCCGCTCTGTCAAACGTTCATTGATTTAAAGAAGGCCTTTGATTCTGTTGAAACAGAAGCAGTCATTGAAGCCCTAGCCAATCAGGGCATTCAAACTCAATACATCAGAATCCTCCATGAACTGTATTCTGGATTCACTACCAGGATCTCACCATTCTACAAAGAAGTGATCGTTGATGTCAAGAGAGGGGTGCGGCAGGGTGATACCATTTCACCGAAAGTCTTCAATGCCACCCTCGAGAACATCATGCGACGACTGGAATGGGAAGGAATGGGAGTGAAGATAGATGGTTGGCAACTATACCACCTCTGCTTTGCTGATGACATTGTTCTAATAACACCAAACATTAGCCAAGCGGCACAAATGCTGGCCGACTTTGACTGTGAGTGTGGAAAAGTCGGACTCCATCTGAATCTTATGAAGACAATGTTTATGAGAAACAGCCTCGTTCCTGACAATACAATTGCTCTCAACGAAACGACCATCTCCAAATGCAACCGTTATGTGTAGCTAGGTAGAGAAGTCAACATGACAAATGACCTGGCACCTGAGTTGCTCAGGAGGAGGAGAGCAGCTAGGAAGGCCTTCAAGAGCATCAAAGAAATAGCTAAGAGGACAAAGACCCTCAGGCTCCAGGCACATCTCTTTGATTCCACTGTTCTTCCTGCATTAACATAAGCCTTAGAGACCTGGGCCTTATGCAAACAGGATGAGAATGCTATTCTGGTCTCCCAAAGAGGAATTGAAAGAGCTATGCTTGGAGTATCACATTTCACTCAAATGAGAGAAAGAATTCTGAGTCCTGACCTCTGTCAACTATCAAGAATCAGGAACTCTGTCTACTTTGCCAATGCACCAAAAATCAGATGGGTTGGTCACATAATGAGATTCAGAGAGGATCACTGGACTAGAGCCATTACCGATTGAATTCCACGGGAGCTCAAAGACCGTGTGGCCACCCACGCACCAGATGGTCAGACTTGTTCATCAAGATCGTGAACGATCGGTTTCAGGCTCTTCGGGTTCCTAGAACGAACAGATGCCATTGGGCTACACTTGCACGTGACAGGGATAAATGGAGACGTTACTGGCGCCTGCTTGAGCAAATCAATGATTAATGGGAAGTCAAGTGATCAAGTGAGTGAATGATACAGGAATATTTGAGCACGTTAGTGAAGAATGGAATGAGACACCATCAAACCTGATGGCCAAATGTGCAGTATCATTAGTAAAGGAGATCAACAGTTTTGCACCCGACTTTCTGAAGATCTCCCTAAGGGCAGCCCTCTTCAGCTGTACTCCAGCTTTCAGTTCAGCAATACGTTCTGGGAGACACAGGAGGACTTGCTTTTGGTGTTTCTGTTGTTCAGGACTGGTCACAACATATCGGTGGTCCTGCTCACTTAGGGAGGTGTGTGTCAGAGTGAGGCAGGGCAATGGACAGTGGTGTGTGGAGGAGGAGGTGTGGGCTTATTTTGCCCATTGCCGCCTGTTGCCACTAACACTGATGCTCTCTCAACAAGCTGATAAAGAATGAGGCATCTTACCTGATTCTTGTGCTCCTCAGTGAGGATTTCATCATAAGCATGAAATAATTAAAGTTAGGATTTATTTGAGAAGGCAGAGTACCAAGTAGGAGGCTATTACCAGCTGAGATGAGGTGATATATTTTATTATATTGTTTTATCAAGCACTATGATTTAAAACTTGCTCATCATGGAGTTCTAGCAATCAGTATTCCAACACCAATCTCACCACTGATATCAGCGTCCTTTCACCAGTGTTCCAGGTTCCCTCCCACCCACCAACCTGCTCCTTGACCAGACTCATAAATTTTTGAGCCACACACAGAGGCGCTCAGGGCTCTTCACTCACGAATGACTCCTGGCAAATTCGGGCCACCATATGTGGTGCCAGAGATCAAACAGGGGTTCACTGCAGTGCAAGCAAATGCACTACTCACCATACTATAGCACCAGCCCCTCCATAGACACATATTCAAGTGGTTGTTGTAGTTTGGGTCTCATGCTCACAAAATAGTTGTTTCAGTGTTTTCGCCATATACATGAATCCCACCATCAGAAAACCCCTGCCCCTGTTACCTCCCACTTGGTTCTTAATTCCCCCCTCAATTCATTTCCTTCCCTGTCATTATTGTTATAATTAAGGGTCACAGGATGTCTAGATATTCCTACTTTAATACCTCGCATTCTCTTCAGTACGGAGCATTTTAAGCCCACCCTACTGATACTTCCCAGTGACAATTGTTAACAAGGACTCTTTGTATAAGCATTGAATTATTTGAGTTTGTGCAGCCACAACTTATTGTTTCATAAATGAGAAATTGTGCCAAAGAACAGGAGGAATCAGAGTTTCCTTCATTCCAGAGACTGAGTCCTTTCCCTGGGTCACTCCCTGTGAATTTGGATTTTCTGAAGTACTGCTCTGGTCTTGGACAGAAAGTTGACACCATTTATTGTAATCTTTTTTCTCTAGACATTTTGGGTTCCCATATTTGATATCTAGATGCCTCCTGAGGCATCTCAAACATACACTGAAGTTTCTTTCCAGGTGTGAGCTTAGGTGATTTTGCTTGGTAACCTATCCAAGGGAAACTGTGACTGTGGAAAGCTCTATATCCAACAGAGGCTAAGTTTCTTCAATGGTAAAATGACAGACGGGGGTGGGAGTGGGGTTGCTGGAAATACGTGCTTACTCTCCCCTTGGAGTTCATAGATGTCCAAGTGAGGTGAATGGAGAGTTTGCCCTTTGATAAAGCTGTTTGTTATAGAAATGTAACAAATATCCACAGCTTGCACCAGGTTGCCTTCGTGGGGGCAACTTTGGGGAGAGGTTGTTAGAGGTTCCCTGCCTGCCTCTAAGAGGCCCAATAGCCGAAAACCTCCAAAACCTGACTGCCGCCTTGCTCATGGCAACTCTCCACCGGTTCGGATGAGATTCACCCATGAGGGAATCATCAGAAAAACACAGGTATGCAGGACCTGTGACTGAAACTTCGAAGCTCCCTTGTGAGCAGGAATGGGCATCTTCCCTCCGTCTCCCAAATTTACCAGTAGCTTGGCAGTAAACACACACACTGCCCCCTGGTGCCATATAATCTCATCGACAGCCATGATCCAGAGACTCAGAAATAAAGCTCCCAGAAGAGATCGACATTGGCCTCACCCAAGAGTGAATCTGCTGTATAATCGTATTCTAAATTTTAGAATTACTAGAGCATTTAGAATTACTAGAAGACAACAGCTCACCGAGATCACTCTGGACCCCGTTCTGAGCCAATTCCACTGGAGCACTTCAGATGGAGCATGTGTGCCCTCACCACCCACTCCAGATGCAACCCTGGTGGCCACAAGCTTCCAGAAGCAAAACCCAGATAGGTGAGTTCAGGGACTAAGACTCAATGCCGTATGGCGGCAGCAGAGATTGGTGTCTCTTCCTGTCTCCCCTTTGGGTTTGGGTTCTGGCTGTCATGCCCACGATCTGGGCTCCACCTCAGGGCATCAATGGCCTTGACCCAGAGAATCCCAAATGAATCTCATAATGGATTGCTCCCTACAGAGATGTCTCTGGATCCCAACCATTTACAATTTTAGAATTTTAGAAGCACTCAAGACGCTTAAGTAGCGGTGCAATCTCTCAAGTCCGGCAAGCTACCGAGAGTATTCGATATGCCAGACACAGTAACAACAAAGTCTCCAATGGAGACGTTACTGGGCCCGCTTGAGCAAATCGACGATCAACGGGAGGGCCTTTACCTTTACCTTTACCTTACTGCAAATAAGCAATAGAAAATAAGTAATCTAGCATCTGCCCCTGGCAGACAAGTTTTAATGGTGGTGGGAAAATTGAAAATGATGGTGGTGGGATGTAATAAAGGGGGTGGGATTGGTGTTGAAATATTGAATGTAATCAATTAATGTGAATAATCTTATGGAAATAAAATTCTGATGGAATTCTGATGGAATCTGGGAAGAAGAAAACGATGAACAAAAGTGTATTACTTCAGGCAGCAATCTTACGTGGGTAAATAAAGAGGTCTACTCCTACTAACCATGGCCATGAACTGCCTCTGAGTACCACATAAGCTCAAAATTGGCCATGATCTAAAGACTCACAAATAAATCTCAAAAGAGAGCGAGAAGCTGCAGAGATGCCTCTGGATCCCCAAATCACCATGTATTAAAATATGTAACTCCAGCTGTATCACCCTATGTAAAATGTCAGAATTCTTGGAGTGCAAAATATTCATTTTGTAATATACATATAAATGTTTTCTTAAAACATTACAATTTACTTGTTTTAAGTAAATAAGTAAATTATCTTCATTTTAGTTATTTATTTGCTTTTTGGCTGAGGTTTTCTTAGCAGTTTTCTCTGCTCTCCTTACTCCAACAACCCTCAGAGAAACATGTGGTTCCAGGAACCAAACCCAGGACATCCGCAGGCAAGAAATGTACCCCAGCCTGCAGATTGTCTAAGAATTTTCTAGCCTCTGGCCAGCATTTCTTTGCTTTCTTTCTTTCCTCATTTATTTATTTATTTATTTATTTATTGTTTTTGCCCTCTTTTTTTCTTTTCTTTTTTAAAATTTTTTAAAATTTTTTTTAATTTTTTTAATTATATTTATTTATTTTTTAATAGTGAAGCACCATGAGGTACAGTTGTAGACTTACACATTTTTGTGCTTGGGTTTCGATTATATAATGATCAAACACCCATCCCTCCACCAAAGCGCATTTCCCACCACCACGGATCCCGGCATCCCCTCCCCTCCCCAGCCCCCATCCCACCCTGCCTCTGTGGCAGGGCATTTCCCTCTCTCTCCTTTTGTGTGCCATGGTCTGCAAAAGAGGCATTGAGTGGCAATCATGCTGGTCGACACTCTACCCTCAGCATGCTCTCCCATCGTGGGCGGATCCTCCCAACACCCTTTATTTGGTGTTCCCTTCTCTTTCTGAGCTCCCCCTTCTCCTAACATGTGTGGTTGTCCTCCGGGTCATTGAGTAAAATTCCTGGTACTAATCTCTGCCATACTTGGGTGTTAGTTTCCTATTTTGTTACTTGGAGAGCCCGGCAAGCTACCGAGAGTATTCGATATGCCAAACACAGTAACAACAAAGTCTCCAATGGAGACGTTACTGGGCCCGCTCGAGCAAATCAATGATCAACAGGAGGACCTTTACCTTTACCTATGTTCCCCAGATGAATGCAATCTTTCTAAGTCTATCCCTTTCTTTCTGAGTCATTTCGCTTAACATGATACTTTCCATGTAGTACCACTTGTATGTAAACTTCATGACTTCGTCTTTTCTAACAGCTACATAGTACTCCATTATGTAAATGTGCCAGAGTTTCTTCAACCAGTCATCTGTTCTCGGGCACTCAGGTTTTTTCCAGATTCTGGCTATTGTAAAGAGTGCTGCAATAAACAGACAATTGCAGATGTCACTTCAGCTATACTTTTTTGCCTCTCTGGGATATATTCCCAGGAGTGGTATTGCTGGGTCAAATGGGAGCTCAATTTCTAGTTTTTTGAGAATCATCCATACTGTTTTCCAGAAGGGCTGCACCAGTCGGCATTCCCACCAACAGTGAAGAAGTGTCCCTTTCTCACCACATCCGCGCCAGCACCAGTTGCTTTTGTTCTTGTGGATATGGGCCAGTCTCTGTGGTGTGAGGTGATACCTCATTGTGGCTTTGATCTGCATCTCCCTGATGATTAATGATGTGGAACATTTTCTCATGTGTCTTTTAGCCATTCGGATTTCTTCTTTGTCAAAGTTTCTATTAATTTCATCTCCACATTTTTTGATGGGGTTGAATGTTTTCTTTTTGTGGATTTGAACCAGTATTTTGTATATCCTTGAAATTAACCCCTTATCAGATGTGTAGTTGGCGAATATCCTTTCCCATTCAGTTGACTGTCTTTGTATTTTGGTCACTGTTTCTTTTGAGGTGCAGAAGCTTCTTAGTTTAAGATAGTCCCATTTATCTATCTCTGTTTTCACTTGCTTGGCCAGCGGTGTGACATCTTTGAAGACACTATTAGCTTCTATGTCATGAAGGATTTTGCCAACATTTTCCTCAATGTATCTTATAGATGCCGGTCTGATGTTGAGATCTTTAATCCACTTAGATCTTACTTTTGTACATGGAGTTAGGCAGAGATCTGAGCCCATTTTTTTGCATATAGCCGTCCAGTTTTGCCAGCATGTTTGTTAAAGAGGCATTCCCTGCTCCACGTCACTTTTCTTGCCCTCTTATCGAAGATTAGATGCTCGTATGCTTGAGGGGGGGGTGGAGGACGTCAGTATATTCAACCCTGTTCCATTGGTCTACAGCTCTGCCTTTGTTCCAGTACCATGCTGTTTTAATTATTACTGCCTTGTAGTAGAGTGTGAAGTTAGGGAGGTTGATTCCTCCCATTTTCTTTTTCCCAAGAATTGCTTTAGCTATTTGTGGGGGCTTATTGTTCCATATGAATTTCAGGAGTGTTTGCTCCAATTCTTTGAAGAATGGCATGGGTATCCTAATAGGGATTGCGTTGAATTTATACAGTGCTTTGGGAAGTATTGCCATTTTGACAATGTTAATTCTCCCAATCCATGAACAGGAGATATTTTTCCATTTTCTCGTATCCTTTTTTATTTCCTGAAGTAGAGTTTTGTAGTTTTCTTTGTACAGGTCCTTTACTTCCTTAGTTAAGGTTATTCCTAGGTACTTGATTTTCTGGGGCACAATTGTGAATGGGATTGTTTTCTTCATGTCTTTTTCTTCTCTTTCACTATTTGCATATAGGAAAGCCATGGACTTTTGGGCATTGATTTTATAACCTGCCACTTTACTATACAAGCCTATTGTTTCTAGAAGTTTCTTGATAGAGGTTTTAGGGTTTTCTAAGTATAGTATCATATCATCTGCGAATAGTGAGAGCTTGATTTCTTCCTTTCCTACCTGGATGCCCCTAATATCCTTTTCTTGCCTAATCGCTATTGCAAGTACTTCCAATACTATATTGAACAGCAGTGGAGAGAGTGGGAATCCTTGTCTCGTCCCTGATCTTAGAGGGAAGGCTCTCAGTTTTTCGCCATTGAGGACGATGCTTGCTGTAGGCTTGTGGTAGATGGCTTTAACTATATTGAGAAAAGTCCCCTCTATCCCCATTTTGGCTAGGGTTTTCATCATAAATGGGTGCTGGATCTTGTCAAATGCTTTCTCTACATCTATTGATATGATCATATGATTTTTATCTTTTCTTTTGTTGATGTGGTGGATTATGTTGATAGATTTCCTAGTGTTAAACCAGCCTTGCATCCCCGGGATGAATCCTACTTGGTCATGGTGTATGATCTTTTTGATGAGTAGTTGAATTCTATTTGCTAGTATTTTGTTGATAATCTTCGCATCCGTGTTCATCAGGGATATCGGCCTGTAGTTTTCTTTTCTCGTGGTATCTTTGTTTCCTTTTGGTATTAGAAAGATATGGGCTTCATAGAAACTGTTTGGGAGAGTTTCCGTTTTTTCAATTTCCTGAAAGAGCTTGAGAAGGACTGGCAGCAGGTCCTCTTTAAATGTTTGGAAAAATTCGCTAGTGAATCCATCTGGGCCCGGGCTTTTGTTTTTGGGAAGGCTTTTGATTGCATTTTCTATTTTGTTGATGTTAATAGGTCTATTCAGATACTCCAGGTCTTCTTGATTCAGCTTTGGGAGATTATAGGAGTCCAGGAATTTGTCCTTTTCTTCTAGGTTCTCTTGTTTCATGGCATACAGACTTTCAAAGTAGTCTCTGATGATCTTTTGGATTTCTTTGGTTTCTGTTGTGATATCCCCCGTCTCATTTCTGATTCGGTTTATTAGGGTTCTCTCTCTCTGTTTCTTTGTGAGTGTTGCGAGTGGTTTATCTATCTTGTTTATTCTCTCATAGAACCAGCTCTTGGTTTCATTGATCTTTCAGATTGTTTCTTTGGTTTCCATGTCATTGATTTCTGCTCTAAGTTTTATGATCTCTTTCCTTCTGCCTGATTTAGGTTCTTTCTGTTGATCCTTCTCTAAGGACTTGAGCTGTGAGGTCAAGTTGTTTATGTGCACCATTTCCACAGACCTAAGATATGCTTGCAGAGCTATAAATTTTCCCCTTAATACAGCTTTTGCTGCATCCCATAGGTTCTGGTAGCTCGTGTCTTCATTATCATTTGTTTCCAGGTATCTTTTGATTTCGTCCTTGACTTCGTTCCTGACCCATTCATTGTTCAGCATCGAGTTGTTTAATTTCCAGGTGTTTGATTTGGTTCTCCGTGTCTGTGTGTGATTCACTTCTATCCTCAGTGAATCATGGTCTGAAAAGATGGCTGATACTATTTCTATCTTCCTTATTTTGTTGAGGTATGTTTTGTGTCCTAGCACATGGTCTATTTTGGAAAATGTTCCGTGTGCACTGGAGAAGAATGTGTATTCTTTCTTTTTGGGGTGTAAAGCCCTGTATAAGTCTATAAGCCCTCTCTCTTCTATTTCTTCTTTCAAAGCCAATGATTTCTTGCTGGGTTTTGTTCTTGTGGATCTGTCCAGAGGTGATAGGGCAATGTTGAAGTCTCCAAGTACTATTGTGCTGCTTGCAATGTCCTCCTTAAAGTCTGTTAGCAGTTGTTTTTAATTATTTGGCTGTTCCCTCATTAGGTGCGTATACATTTAAGAGTGTGATTTCTTCCTGTTGTACGTATCCCTTGATGAATAGAAAATGGCCTTCACTGTCCCTTCTAGCCTTTTTCAGGGTGAAATTAATGTTGTCAGATACTAGTATGGCCACCCCAGCTTTTTTACAGGAGCTGTTCGCTTGCAGGATTGTTTTCCATCCTTTGACTTTGAGTCTGTGTTTGCTCTGAGTGTTGAGATGAGTTTCTTGTAGGCAGCAGAATGTTGGGTTCTGTCTCTGTATCCATTTTGCCACTCTGTGTCTCTTCAATGGTGAATTGAGACCGTTGACATTGAGAGAGAGTATGGTTATGGGGTTTTGTGTCATGTTTCTGTGCGGGTGTGTTGTGGTTGTAGGGTTTGTCTTGTCTTATAGTAGCCCCTTTAGTCCTTGTTTTAGGTTTGGTTTTGAGTCTATGAAGTTCCTGAGCTGCTGTTTATCTAGAAAATAGTGTAGCTTTCCATCTATTTGGAGTGAGAGTTTAGCCGGATAGAGTATTCTTGGTGAAGCATTCATTTCAGTGAGTTTTTTGACTATATCTCGCCACTGTCTTCGGGCTTGCAGGGTTTCCTCTGAGAGGTCTGCTGTGAATCTCAGGGGTGCTCCTTTGTATGTGATTTCCTTTCTTGCCCTTGCTGCTTGCAGTATCATGTCTCTATCGGCAGCATCGATCATTCTAACTATAATATGTCTTGGGGTGTTTCTGTTGGGGTCTCTTTTAGCTGGCACACTTCGGGCTTCTTGAATCTGGATGGCTGTATTATGGAGCTCTGGGAATTTTTCGGCAATAATTTGTTTCAGCATGGTTTTTTCATTGGGATTGTTTCCTTGAGCTTCTGGTAGGCCAATGATTCTAATGTTGTTTCTTCTGGAATCATCTCGTAGGACTCTGATTCGCTCTTGAGCTATTTTGAGGTCTCTTGCCATTGTTTGCTGTTGTCTGTTGGCTTGGTGCAGCTGATCTTCCAAGTCACTGATTCTTTCCTCAGCTGTGGTCGTTCTATTTTTGAGGGCAGTGAGTGAGGTTTTGACTTCATCTATGGAATCTGTGATGTGTGCCATTTCTGTGCGGAGCTTTCCAATTTTGGCTCTCATTTCTTGCTGTATTTGTCAATTGTGCGATCGATTGTTTCTTTCATGTCCTCTTTCAGTTTAGCGGATATGTGTGTGACTGTTTCATGGAGTTGATTGAACATCTTGATGACTTCATATCTGAATTCCTTGTCAGAGAGGTCCCTAAGGTGGCTAGCACCTTTTTTTTTTATTAGTGACACACCATGAGGTACAGTTGTAGATTTACAATTTTTTGTGCTTGGGTTTCGATTATACAATGATCAGATACCCATCCCTCCACCAGTGCCCATTTTCCACCACCATGGATAGTATCCCCCCCACCCCCATCCCCCCATCCCCCCCCTGCCTCTGTGGCAGGGCAATCCCCTGTGTTCTCTCTCTCCTTTTGGGTGTTGTGGTCTGCAAAAGAGGCATTGAGTGGCAAACATGTTCAGTCCATAGTCTACTTTCGACATGCATCTCCCCTCCTGGGAGGATCCTCCAAACACTCTTTATTTGGTGTTCCCTTCTCTATCTGAGCTGCCCTTTCCTCTAGAATGCCCGACTGGCCACTAAGCTATGGAGTAATCCTCCTGGTGCTGATCTCAGCTATTCTTGGGTATTAATCTCATATTTTGTTACTTTATGTCCCCCAGATGAATGCAATCTTTCTATGTCTATCCCTCTCTTTCTGACTCATTTCGCTTAGCATGATACTTTCCATGTTGTACCACTTGTATGTAAATTTCATGACTTCATCTTTTCTAAGAGCTACATAGTACTCCATTGTGTAGATGTACCAAAGTTTCTTTAACCAGTCATCTGTTCTTGGGCATTCAGGTTTCTTCCAGTTTCTGGCTATTGTAAAGAGTGCTGCAATGAACAAACAAGTGCAGATGTCACTTCGACTATACATTTTTGCCTCTCTGGGATATATTCCCAGGAGTGGTATTGCTGGGTCAAATGGGAGCTCAATTTCTAATTTTTTGAGAATCGTCCATACTGTTGTCCAGAAGGGCTGAACCAGTGGACATTCCCACCAACAGTGAAGGAGTGTCCCTTTCTCGCCACATCCGCGCCAGCATCGGTTGCTTTTGTTCTTTTGAATGTGGGCCAGTCTCTGAGGTGTGAGATGGTACCTCATTGTGGTTTTGATTTGCATCTCCCTGATGATTAATGATGTAGAGCATTTTCTCATGTGCTTTTTTGCCATTTGGATTTCTTCTTTGAGAAAGTTTCTGTTCATTTCATTGCCCCATTTTTTGATGGGGTTGGACGTTTTCTTCCAAACCCAGGACATCCGCAGGCAAGAGATGTACCCCAGCCTGCAGATTGTCTAGGAATTTTCTAGCCTCTGGCCAGCATTTCTTTGCTTTCTTTCTTTTTTATTTATTTATTTATTTGTTTGTTTGTTTTTGCCCTCTTTTGGGGGAAGGGGTCACCCTGGCGATGCTCAGGGCTGAATCCTGACACTGCACTTAGGAATCACTCCTCATAGTGCTCAGGGATCATGTGGGATGCTGGACCTCGAACCTGGATTGGTTGTGTGCAAGGCAAAGGCCCTCCTCTCAGTACTTTAGCTCCACAGCCCTTATTACTTTCTCCTTAGTCCTATTCCAAATGACTCCAACCTGCTCTTTCAAACTCAGTGAAAATACTAACCACTGAAACTTTTCTGCAAGTACTAACTGGAACGTGAAATTATTGTAGTTGGTATACATATATGTCTTTACATGCTTTTTTTCACATTCGGCAATGCACACTGTTTTGCACCTGGATTTGCACTCAGGAATTACTCCTGGCGGTGCTCAGGGGACCATATGGGATGCTGGGAATCGAACCCGTGTTGGCCACGTGCTAGGCAAACGCCCTACCCGGTGTACTATCGCTCCAGCCCCTGTCTTTGCATTCTTTTCTCCAAGCTGTGCTATCAAGCAATTTCTGAATATCAATTTTAGTTCAGAGCCTTATGTGAATGTATACGACATGCAAGTTTGCTTTATATCCAATGAGTTAGGACAGAAGCAGGCATAGAAATCTAGTCATCTTTATGAAAGTATTCTCTTACCAAGTAAATGATTTATACTCCAGTATACTCTGTTTCTAGATCTCTGATAAGTGCTCCCACAGAAATAAATTCAGTCTAACCTCATATTTAGTTATTCTCCCATCAAATTCCTCAAATCCATTACCATGTATATTCTTTGGGTCTAGTTTATGGGATCAAGGCACGGTGGAACCCCTGATGCTTCACACTTTCCATTGGTTGGGGTTGACTTACTCATCACAGAAAATTAAGGGGCAGGGTTTGATGGGTACAGTATTGGTGTGATGTGTTCGTGAAAATGATGATCAAGTCTAGTGTACATCTTGTTCCTCAGTAAACATGCTGGAAAAAAAGAGAGAATGAAGAGGGATATACATAAATATAAAACATCAACAAGTAACCAAAGAAGAATAAGCCAGTCAATATTTTGGTCTATATTTTGCAGGTTTTTCTGATGGTAAAAGGAACCACACACCCATATGGCACCCTGCCCCATACCTGCCTCTGCCCAACACAAATAAATAGGATGGTGGAAAAATGGACAATGGCATCAAGTTTAGATGAGATCTTCCAATCACTTTGTGAAATATGCACTCTGGAAGGAGAACCAACCCGGCATATCCCCGGGTGATAGGTGAACATATATCCTCAGCCTGGGCTATTCTGAAGACAAGCAGAAGGGATCTAACAACCTCAGCTGAAGATTGGACATGTTTAGTTCCGTTTCCCTTTTAAGTATAAGCCAGTGTGGTCCATGGAATAGTCCCAGCCTCACCCAAAAGTTATATTCCTTCTTCCTATACTTTTTCTATCCTGGCATGAAATAATCCATTTAAATGTGGATGTACAGCTCAGCAAATCACTCTAAATTATAAAAAGTTGGGGGAGTGAATGTAGCCCAATTTAATTCATTTTTAGGGGAGCAATACTGTTGCAGACTGGCCTTGGTAGCCCCTTCTTGTTTTCCCTGAGAAGGGAATGAGCAGGGAAAAAGTTGGCTTGTGGGAGCGCCATGCCCTGGCAGTTGACTCTGTTAAGGGGGCCGAAGGGAAGGCTGCACCTGATTCTCCTTGGCCAGGCCTGGTGCCACATTCTCATTCCTGTCCCATTTTGCTGAGAAAGTTCATGGAAGTGCCCACATATGCAGCTGCAATACTGAATAACAGCGTAGACTACTCAACTTGGATCCCTTGGTTTTCCCACGAAGTGTACACTGTATACTGTAAAAGCAAATGCGCTTTGCAGTAGAGTCGCTGTATGCTTCATACAGTCCTCCCTACCCCAGTCTTTGCAGAAATCATGCCCTCTCTGGGTTACCGTTCGACTAGCCACATGTGCTGCGGCACATTACATATTAGGGTCAAAAAATACTCAAATAACCTAAGCACATGAAAAGTCTCTGGTTCAATCCATATCACCATATGGTCCTGCAAATAATGATGATGAAGCTCCCTATCAATTACCCAAAGCAGCCTTCAAGCATCAATAAAATAACTCATTACTCAAACTTTAAAAAAATTAGGGACTAGAGAGATAGTAGAGTGGACAAGGCGATTGCCTTGCACAGGGCAAATCCAGATTCTACACCAAGTATACACTATGGTCTCCTAAACACTGCCAGGAGTGATTTCTGATCCAGAGCCAGTGTACCAGAGCACCAACCAGTGTATGCCCCCAGCAAAAAAAGTAAAATTAAAACATGCTAACTATTTTTAAAATTAGTGATAAGTATGGCAAAAATTTAATTAACCTCTAATGTGGTCAAGATTATCTTTGTTGGATTACAAAGGAAGTTAAGTGACAGAGAAGTCAGTGATTACATGCAGGCCTGAATGTGATCCCAGGAATAGCTGACTGTCAGGCACCCAGTGTATGGCCTCCAAAACTGCACACCCAATCACTCCTGGATGATGAGGAGGACTTGGGTCCTGGTTTAGGGAGCAACCATCCCTATTCATCAAAATTTGAAAGCAAACTTTGAAAAATGGGAGGAAGTCTTTTGTTTAGGAACTGAAGCTGGTGTATTTGCTGAAGAAACACTCTCTCCCTTCTCTCTCTCTCTCTCCCTCTCTCTCTTTCTCTCTCTCTCTGTGTCTGTGTGTGTTTGTGTGTGTGTTTATCTGAGTATAGTGTGAACTAAAAGTTTGACTTTTAAGCATCAGTGGATTTGAGAAAAGAGAGCACCTGATATGCTCCATGGCAGCGAGAAGCTTACTTGTATTTATTTTCCTGTTCAATTTGAAAATATAAAAGATGTCTTCGCCATTTTGGCTGGAGCAATAGCACAGCGGTAGGGCGTTTGCCTTGCACACAGCCAACATGGCCGACCCGAGTTCGATTCCTCCGCCCCTCTCAGAGAGCCCGGCAAGCTACCGAGGGTATCTCGCCCTCCCGGCAAAGCCTGGCAAGCTCCCCGTGATGTATTCAATATGCCAAACAAAGGAACAACAAGTCTCACAATGGAAATGTTACTGGGCCTGCTCGAGTAAATCGATGAACAATGGGAAGACCATGACTTTGCCATTTAATTGATTTAGCTTTGTTGCTTGAAGTGCACTGAAACCAAAGTCTAATACGGTCTTTCCCATTCACACACCTAAGTGTAGGAGAGAACTTTAAGTGAGACTTGGCTTCATGTCGTCCAGAAATCATTCCCTAGGAATAAAGAAAGTGAAGTAATGTACAAACCAGGGTGTATAAATTTACAGTGGAGATTATCTCATCAACAGTCATACTCCAGAGACTCATTGCCCTTTTCTCTGGAAGAGAACATAAAATTACTCGCATGAGCCGTGCCATTGGAACCCTTGCCAGGCTGTTTCTTTTGGGGATAACTGAAGGCGGGCAGGTGAGGCCCCTCACCACCCCAAAGGACCCAGCCTCAATAGCCTAAAACCTGCAGAACTCAAATGACGTCATACTCATATCTGCTCTGCACACACTCGGGCTGAGACCCATCCACGAGTGAGCCTATTTCTAGACATCACCATAACTCACAACACTCATACTCCAAGAGTAGCACACCACGGGATTTAAAGAAGAAGGCAACGAATCTTAGAGGGAAATATATTTTTACAGACATATATATATCTATATATCTATAAGCACATCAAGCTCAACCGTTAACAACATAACAGTAATCTCTTAGAGAAGGGCATAACAGCTGGCTCCAGGGTGAAATACAACAATCTTCCACACTCTCCTCTAAGGAAAGTTGTCTGGAGCATTTTCAGTGGTGTATTCATAACAAATAATACAAAATTAATTATTTGGTTCTGTTTTGGGGAAGAGGTTGGGGTGCAGGATGGAAATATCAAAAAAAGGTTGGTGCGAAGGTGTAATGTTGGTGGAATTGGTGTTTGATTATTAAATGAAATCAAATATTGTGCACTACTTGATAAAAATTTTAAAAATGTTTTGTTGTTACAATACAAAATAAATGATCTAGATCCTGAAAAAAAATTTTTTGCTGGTGGGATTTCAGACAAGAA
Organism: Sorex fumeus; assembly: GCF_029834395.1. Taxonomy (NCBI): domain Eukaryota; kingdom Metazoa; phylum Chordata; class Mammalia; order Eulipotyphla; family Soricidae; genus Sorex; species Sorex fumeus. Next base: position 4,417,872 of record NW_026606179.1, on the reverse strand, counting down.
ATGCATTTGCAAGAGAAGAGTCAAGGTTATTCCCAGAGAGTTAAGAGGACCCAGGGAAGAGCAGGGTTTGAGAGAGAACAAGCAAGACCCTTCCTGGGGATAAAGCAGAGGTCAGGATGAAGACAGGGGCGGGTGTGGGGTGGAAAGTAGGAAGGCAGTTAGAGCAGAGGGGCCAAAGAAAGGGCCCAGGAAGGGAAGGCTAAGTGGGGTGGGGGGAGACGGTGGACACAGGACTTCACACCCCTCTGGAACCCTAATGGACTCTTCCCCCTTTGTGATGCAGGCAGCCCTATATAAGGCAGAGCCACCCGCTCAAGCTTAGTTGCCATAGGCAGCTTGTGGTCAGGATCATGGAGTTCAGTATATGGACTCTGATGGTTCTGATGACACCAGGGACTGAGACTCTGTGGGACTTAGGCTCAAAGCTGATCGTAGCGATCCCACCCCCCTTTTCCTGGACGTGTTAGGGGTGCTCTTCCTTTTCATTGTTTGCCTGGCAACAGCATCCTTCGTGGCCTTCTGTAAGAAAAAAGTTGACCAAAAGGTAGGAGCCTGGGCCAGTGCTTGAGCCATTTGGTGGGTGGTGGTGATTTCTATTTCTTCTCACACACATGAATTTGAAACATGAATTTGTTTGGTTTAGCATCAGCAGATTGGGTCATCTAGGAGAAAGTAGAGCCTAGTTGCCAAGGAGGACAGACTGGGTGGGAAGCGGTCAATGAAGAGAGTATTCCCTGAACTTCACAGATGTTGGGGTGGGGTGGCAGGTTCCCATCACTAAAATTCCAACTAGTGCCATCATACTAGAGTCAGTTTCCATTGAGATGTTAAGGTCCCTTTGAACAGAAAAGTCCCACCACGACTTCCCTGGGTGGGAGGGAAACATCAACCCATCCTTCCAGTCAGACCTTCAGGAGACTGGAGAAGTGGGGCCCTGTCCCAGAACTCAGGGTCCTGTGGGAAGGAGCAAAGAAGCACATCCCTGCCTGACGTCCCTGAACAGGGGCCTGCTATCAACATGGAAATCCTTCTGTCGTTCCAAGGAGAAAACTGGAAACACAAAATCAAAACCAAAAACAAAACATTTCATGACATTTAAGGATGGATTTGAGGGAGAAACTCACCTCTCTGTTCCTGTGGGACTCCTATGGGTCATGTGTGGACATCAGAGCTTCAGAGAGGGGAGTCCAAAAGTGGATCCCAAATGATCACTGATTCTTTCTCTCCTCAGAGGCACAAGAGAGCTAGGAAAAGCAGGAGGGTCTCGATCCTGAGAGGTGAGTCTCTGCCTTTTCCATCTGAGCTCACACAGAGTGACCCCTCCCTCCTCCCCTCCCTTCTGCTGAGCACGGAGCCTCCCCAGAGACCATGGCTCTGAAGGGCTCTGACAGAAGCCACAGGCCTCTGGGCGTCTTTTGCCCTTTGCTGCTCCTCGTTGGCTGCTGACGCTCGCAGAGAAGAGCATGCCTGGGTGCCCTCCATGGCCCTGTGTCTGTGCCACTGTGAGACCTTCACTAATAGAAGCCTCTCTCCCTGGTTCCTAGGTGAGAGGTACCACTTCAGCCTGGCTGAGCTGCAGCAAATACAATCTATCCGGAATTTGCAATGGTAAGTGTGGACTGTCCTTCCAGACCCAGCATCAGGAGGGCTGCCCAGGTCTGCCTGGGGAGGGGAGCCAGAGGAACAGGGATGAGAGGAAGGCCTTGGGGGAGGGAGTAGAGAGAACGGGCAGCCCTGGGGGTGATAACAGGGTAGGGGACAGACTTCAGAGCCTCTCCCAGGTGACTGGCTTCTGGTCCTCACCCTGCCCTCTCCATGGCCCTCTCTTCCCTGCCTTCAGCAGTCCCCTGGAGGCATACCGCGAGGACCCACATTGGGAGCACCTGCTGTGCATCAGCCCTTCCTGCAGGTTCTGCAGGGACAAGGCCATCCCGGCTCCTCCAGCAGCAGCTTCTGTCCAGGCTGCTCCCTCTGGCTCTATCCCGCCATCCACAATCCCAATGGCCCGTCCAGGCCCTGTCGCCTCTGCAGTCCATCCAGGAAAGCCAGCGTGTGTTCCCCTGGGCTGCACTGTCCTCTCCACTGGCTCCAGGCTCCCGGGTCTGGCCCTCACATCATTCTGCGACCTGCATTTCCCTTCCCCACTCTATCACCCCGGCCCACCACAAGAGTCTGGCAGAAGTCCCTGTGTACTCCTGCTCCACCAGCTCCTCTCGGCCACCCTCCTTCTACTCATCCCTCCTCTCTCAGCTCTCCCGGGAGCACAGAGAAGGAGAAACGTCCTGAAGTCCCCCACGCTATTGTCTGGGCTCCTCCTCCTCCCTCCCTCTGAGACCCTTGGCCACACCGCGGATCTCTGTCCCTTCCCTGTGTGTGCCTCTGGTCCTCCACATCGCAGGGGGTTACATGTCTTCAGAACCTTTCAGGAGACAAAGGGTGGCCCCCCCACGTTGCTATTGTGGACACAGAGAAGGAGCCCAGTGTCTCACAGGGGCAAAGGTGGCAGTGGAGGTGCAGGGAGCAGGGCATGTCCCTGGCCATGGCTGCAGAGGCCTCCCAGACCACTGCCCCTCCCGTGGGTGCCGTCCCTGCTCCCTGCTACTTAGAGGCCAGTACTCTCCATGGGCAGCAGCATACAGAGCCGTGTGCCGTCAGCCAGTCTCCGCAAGCAGTTGATACTCAACACACTCAGTCTGGCCGCCTCCGCCTTTTCCTAAACTTCTGTTGGAAGATCAGGAACCCCTGGCGCTTATTCCAAAGGAGACAGGCGCCCAGAGTGGGCCGCTTCATGAGAGCCCTGAGGTGCTGTGTGCCCTGCCTCTGTGTCCAGAACGACATGTGAAAACAGGCTGACAGTGAATGATTCCAAGGACAACCCCCCCCCCCCGCCGCCGAACCTCCTGGTCCCCCTCATCGTGCCTCACAGGGAGCCAGTGTCCACCCAGATACCACCTGCTGGGCACCAACTCCTTCCCACTCTCCCCAGGGCCCTAGGAGGCACGAAAGCAGACCCTACGACCCATAGTTACTGTATTCTTACCCATTAAATCATTTAGAATCCTACTGTGATGTCTGTCTGCTGTGTTGGAGCTTGAATTGAGGGACTGAAAGAGTTTGTTCAGCACTGAGCAAGGCGCCCTGGAGCTTGTGGGAACAGGAGGAACCATGTGTCACCTGCCCAGGTTTCCTCTGAGAGCAGCTGTAGGCCTTAGTGTTCCCAAGAACCACAGCAGCCTGACTCTCCCTCTCTGGAGGCTTCCTGGCCTTCCAGATATGGGGTTGAGTTCCCCAAAAGGAATCAAGGAACCATAGCTCTCATAAAAATAATTGCGAGAATGAGAGTCCTCCTTGGTATTTAGAGACCAGTGATTAGGGGTTATCACCCAAATGAAGCCTAAACGCAGGGTTGAAGACACCTGGCACCTTCCTCAGAACCTGAGCTGGTAGGGGAAGGGACCATGCTGTGTAAGAGGCGGGAACCCAAACCTGTTTTGGAGGGACCCTGACCTAGAGAGGCCCTGACCTGGGGGAACGATGACCTGGGGGGACTCTGATCTGGAGGGACCCTGCCCTCCTTTGGAGGGACCCTGACATGAGGGGACCCCTGTCTGGTTTGGAGGGACCCTGACCTGGGGGGACCCTTGTCTGGTTTGGAGTTACCCTGACCTGGAGCAACCCTGACCTGGGGGCACCCTGACCTGCTTTGGAGGGACTCTGACTTGGTTTGGAGGAACAGAAAAGACAATTGAGAACATTCAAAATGAGGGAAGTCGGAAAGAGAATCCTCAGTACTGGATTTCCATACTATCAACATTCACTGACTAATGCTACTGTCTGTGACCCTTAGAAGCTTGTGTCCAAATACACTCTATAGTTTAGAGGAGGATTACAGCATTTCCTAGGGAAGGAGAAAGAAAGAGAAAGAGAGAGCGAGAAGTCTAGGAGAGCATACCATAAGGAAGGAAAATTATACACATGCCGTATATGGTGATTAAAGAGCAGAATGTGCCTTCCCTTGATATTTTTTCGTTCTTAGGGTGGTCATCCCAAAAGAACCTGCCCTCTGATCATGCAAAGCATGCGGTCCACCTAGTAAGCTCTTTTGTCATAATCACTTGATCTCTCTCTGCCTCTCTCTCATACATTAGGTCATACTAGGCATTGTTCATACCATTGTTCATACTGAATCTGTGCTGAAGGATCATTCATGGTAGGGTTTAGGGAGCATATGTAATGCAGCTGATAAAACCTGGCTCAGGTGCATACAAGGTCAGAACCTTAGCCTTGAATTTTACTATCTCTTGAATTTTAACTTTTGACTCTCTCTCACTTTTGAAGGGAATAAACTAGCAGTTCGCCAAAGAATTCCTCAGAGTCCCATCAAAATTGGAGTTTAGTCCATTCAGAGTAAAACTCTTCTTTGGAGGAAGATAGAAGTATTTGAGTTGGTGTCAAAAATTTTTACCAAACCCTTGGGGATTTTTCTCTGTGTTCCAAACGACCACAGAAAAAGTATCCATTTCTGGTCCAGTATTTCTTTTCTTTTTTTTTACTTTTTGGGTCACACCTGGCCATACACAGGGGTTACTCCTGGCTCTACACTCAGAAATTATTCCTGGCGGTGCACAGGAGACCATATGGGATGCTGGGAATCGAACCCGGGTCGGCCACGTGCAAGGTTCTACCCGCTGTGCTATCTCTCCAGCCCCAAGTCCAGTATTTCTTTTTGCTTGTTATTTTCTTTCTTTTGAACCACACCCGATGGCACTCCAAGCTTATGCTATGCCTCAGGGTTCACTCCTAGTGCGGGCCCAGAACTTTATGATACACTGGGGACCAGCTGTTTTGGGGGTCCTTGAAGACAAAGGGTTTTATCCACTGTACTATCTCTGCAGCCCCAAGGGCAGAAGCCTTAGCACTCCGAGAAGCTCCTCCTGCAGGAGGAACCAGACCCCCTCATAGCCACATCAGCAGATTGGCTGCTGGCCTGGGAGATGCATGGGGTCCTCCGTGTTGACTAAACATGGCCTCTCCCCTCCTGAGGGGTGGTAGCACTTGCTGGACAGCTGGTCACATCCATGTGTTCTGTGGCTCTCCTCGGATCTGGATGAAACACGGACCCTGCATGACCCTCTCCGCACTACATTCTATATGGTGGCTTGACTCCTCTAAGCGTCCACAGTCACAACCACAAACACAACAGGCCCGAAGGGAGAGATTCCTTCCCCGAGCTTGGGCTACTGTGGTCCAGGGATTGTGTTGCCAAGGAGTATTCCATCGTGTGGGTGACAAAAGATTGAGTTTTTTGTGTTGTTTTGTTTGCTGCTATTTTTATGCTGGAAAACAAGGGTATTTCCAATTTAGGGATATTATGAATAACCTTGCCATTAATACCCTGGTTTATACCTCTGGGTGGTCTTCACATAAAGCAATATACTGATTTCACTTTTCTTTCTTTTCTGGGTCACACCTGATGACAGACAGGGGCTATTCCTGCACTCAGGAACTTCCCCTGGCAGTGCTCTGGGAAAATGCCCTACCTGATGTTTTATAGTTCCATTTCCTGATTTCATCTTTAGCCCAGGAGTTGTGCAGGGTCCCTGAGCATGTCATGGTGTGTGAAAGGGCCAGATGAAGCTCAGAGCGGAGTATGTGTCTTTCATGTGTGAGAGAGACCTTGACTTCCATGTCAGCACCCAAAACAAAGTCTGCCCCTGTCAAGGTGGCACTTTTCCTGGCTACGGATGCAGTCAAGGGGTGTTGGGCATTCTCACCTTATTATCTTAGGATCACTGCCCTGTTTTATATTCTGAGACTTGTTCCTAAGGTTCGCTGAGGGTGGTAGAGGAGGTTCATTTTCCTAGTGGGCTCTGGGGATCAGGGAGCACTGCAGTGAGATTTTGTCCAGGTGTGTGAGTCTGGATCACAGCGACCCCCAGGGCTGTCCCTGGCAGTGTTCAGTGGGCCTTCGATGCCAGGGGCCTCTGCAGTTGAAATATGTGCTCGAGCCTGTTTAGTCCTTCCCCTGCCCTGGTTTTCTTCATTTCTCTGTGTCTTGAGTTCTGAGTGCACCAGAGAGGAGCAGACTCCTGACCGCCTCACTGCAGTTCCCAAGTCCCATCTGAGGGCTCTTGTCCTGAGACTAGGAAGCAGTACCACCTCAATGAAGGATGGGAGGGGAAGCTCACTCTCCTTTCCCTTCCTCCTCGTATTCTCATGAACCCCTGGAGACTGTCCCTGCCCGCTGCAGACTAGATCCCACTCAAACTCCCTCAGGCCAAGCCCTACGGACTCCATGACTGTCTACTCTCAGATGCATCTTGCTTAGAGCCAGGTGTGCGTGTGGTTCAGTGTTACAACACACACACACACACACACACACACACACATACACACGAATGCATCCAGGATGTTAATTTCCAGGTATGGTGAGATGAACAGATCAGGAGACAGCTGTCAGCATTAGCAGCTGTCCTAAAGGGAGGGAGCATGCCAGCACACTTGGAGCCCAGGGGGTTCGTCAGGAGGCAGGAGTGTGCAGGGAGGTTGTTGGCGAGGACTCTCTGTGTTTGCTGGGAGAGAAATTTGAGGCAGCAGAAACAGATTTAGGACGAGCCAGACTAAATATTTTCAGCACGCTCCATGGAACAGAGGCATCGCCCGGCTCAGGGACCTGGGCTGCAGTAATATAAGGCAGAGAAGAATATTCCAGAAAGGAGGAATGTGCAAAAGGAGGGGGCAGACTCGATTGGTTGGTTTGTCTCTCCAAGGCTCCTGTTTTCTATTTCTAGGCACTTGCCAACCCTCCCAGGCCCAGAAGTTCCCAGGAATCACAGCTCCATAGTGTACAGAAAATCAAGAAACAGTCACAGGGTTGACACATTTGGAGGAGGCTAGGGACCGGGGCCTCCAGGTCAGCAGCTGCCCCCACCCCCAGAGCATGGCCCCTCCCAGTGTACCCCATAGACCCCCAGAGGGCACCCCCATGGGCATTTGGAAGAAAGCAGTGTTGTGTGTATCTGCTCAGGTGTCGTTTGTGTGTGGGTTCTCAGCCACTGTCTGTGGGAGGTCAGCACGCACAGTGACCGTATGTGGTGATGGAAGCACCAACTGTATATTTCTGATTTGTGGGACCAGGGAGCCTTCTGTCTCCCAGCTGCCCTTGCCGTGTTCCTCAACCACACAGAGGCTCCTGGGGTGAGGGGCAAGGAGTCAGCACTGATTGTGACTCAGCTGTTGGGATCCCAGGTGGCAAAAATTTCCTGTTAGATGTGGCCACGAGAATAGGGGCAGAAACCTGAGAAGCAAGGCCAGCTAGCCTAGGAATCTTTCACATAAATTCTTTTATTATTTTCCCCTGAGTCCTTATCTTTTGTTATTTCATTAATAAAACCTTCCACCTTGCCTTTTCTCCTATTGCCCACCTGCTCTCGGTAGTCTTAGTGCTATGATCAGTGTTCACAGGTTTGTGTTTTAAATGTGTTTTTCTTCATCTATTTGATACCCTTAAAGTGCACCTATAAGTGAAATAATCCAATATTTTTCTCTTTCCTTCAAAATTATTTCATTTCATGTGATCCTTTTTATTGCAAAGGACATTTCAGCATTTGAAATCATATAAATGTACCCTTATATACTCATCTTTTGATAGGCACACATGTTGCTCCAGAAATTCCCCCATGGGCTGGCGCGATAGCACCGCTGGTATGGTGTTTGCTTTGCACGCAGCCGACCTGAGCAACCCAAGTTCCATTCCTCTGCCGGCACAGCAAAGCCTGGCAAGCAATCCGTGATGTATTCGAAATGCCAAACACAGTAACAAGTTTCACAATGGAGACATTACTGGGCCCGCACAAGTTTACTCTCAATTAATATTGGGCGACTATAAATTTTTGTGCTAATAGTTTTGTATTCGTTGGCGAGATAGAAGCAGGCATAGAGGATTTCCGATTCTGTGCCTGGGCTGCCCTCTCGTGGCCATCTCTGTAAATACACCTTCTAATGTTCTAAGGTAAGTGTGTCACAGCCCCCTACCAAGCTTGGGATCTTTCCTCCCTCCTTAGTGTAGACTGGGAGAATAGTATCACTGAAGTGTAAAATGAAAAGTCCTCCACGGTGAATGCTTTGTTTAGGGTTGTGGTCTATGCATCTGTACATAGAATGTACAGGATGGAGAATGTTGGAGTGAAACAAGAAACACATCGGCACACGACCCTCCCCTCAAGCACCTCAGGCACACTCAGGAAGGACGTCTCAAGAAATGATAGGAAGTCATGTTGTTGCAAAACCTTGAGGCAAAAACCTTCAACAGAATATTCGCAAGTGAAATTAAATACTCTGCCAAAAAGATACCACATAACCATTAAGTGGAGTGATTGGAGAGATGCAAGAATCGTTGACAGCAGGGTGGATGGAGTCAGAGGAGGAAGCATGGTTGGACACCGGTAGATCCATGTGATGGGCCACATACAGGAGACGAAGGATAAAAGTCACAGCGTCATCTCAACAAGTGAGTCAAAGGGCTTGCCAAAATTAAAAATCTGCTTATGACAACTCTTTTAAGGGGTGTTGTTGAGTGGGCACAGGCCATGCTCTACTCTTTTAAGGGGTGTTGGTGGATGGACACAGGGCCTGCTCCCACCATGGTGCCTGGGCATCACGTATTGGGGGACCACAGGCATTGTCCTATGCACTAGGGACTTCTGCACTGTCGTTCCAGCTCCAATTATGGTAAGTCTCGAGCTTTGGGCTCCTGACATAAGGGACTCCATCTCTCTTTTCTCCTAGCCCGTCTGCAGAGAGGAAACTCCCTCCACTGTTCCAAGGGTCAGGTATAACCTGTTCACACCCACAAACAAACTGTTCAGCTCCTGGAACCATGACCCCAACTGTCACCGTTCCCCATAACCACAAAGGTTCTTTGTGACTGGAAGCAGCTGGACCATTAACTGGCTAATTTTGCTTCTAAAACTTGCTTTGATTGATCACAACACATGTGGCCCCATTGTGTCCATCATCTGCTAAGATTTGACTTTTTTTGCCTTTATAAACTCATCCCTGAATGTCCTCAAGCAGAGAGTTCTTTGGGATGCGGGTCTGCTGATGGTCACGGCTCCTTTAATAAACACACCCAGTCCAACCTAATTATCTCATTCCGACTTTGGACAAACTGGCAGGCTACCAAATGTAACCTGCCCACACGGCAGAGTCTGGAAAACTCCCTGTGCCGTACCCAATATGCCAAATACCAGTAACAATGATGGGTTTCATTCTCCTAACCCTGAAAGAGCCTTGAATATGGCACTTTTAAAAAAAATATCAAGGCTTGGACGAAGGAGGCGTTACTGGGGCCTGCTCAAGGCAATCGACGAACAACAAGATGGTCGTGATCGTGATCGTGATCCCAATCCAACCCATCATGTGAAAGGTGTGAAGAAATTTGCCAGACTTATTTAGTCCTTTTTTTTGAAAACGGAACCATTTTTAGATACTCAGTGACAAAGCAGTTCATGACTCGGTATCAGTCATACAATGCTCCAACACCCATCCACACCCCGGTGTCCATTTCCCAAAATCAATGTCCCAGATCCCTCATCCCCCTCCCCTACAGATGGCCTCTATGGCAGACTTCCTCTCTCTCTCTGTCCGTCTGTCTCTGCCTATGTTTCTCTATCTCTCTCTCTCTCTCTACCTTTCCCTCTTCCCTCTGTCCCTCCCCTCTCCAATAAGACAGTGGGGGTTGCAATATTGTTACCACAGGGTTTTTTTTTTGTAGGAGTACTGCTATTTATTCAGCCACTGATTAGCTGATTGAATTGGGCATGAACTCCACCTTAATTTATTTATTTATTTTTTTCTTTTTATATTTATTTATTGAATCACTGTGAGAAAACTTATTAAGCTTTCAGGTTGAAGTCTCAGTCCTACAATGATGAAACACCCCTCCCTTCACCAGTACTCAATTTTCAACACCAAGAACCCCAGTATACCCTCTTCCCACCCCTCCTAATGTCTATGAGGCAGATAATTTCTACTTAACTCTTCTCTACATTGGTTACATTCATATTTCGACAAAAGATGCACCATTATTGTTTAGAATTTCCCCCAAACAATCAGAATTGCTGAAAAGGCATTGGGAAATATTTTGTTTGCTCTAGCTTGTTATGAGAATCATATAATGTCACTCGGCCATGATTTTGGATTCCTGCAAAGAGCCAGATAATTACGAGATTGGTTTCTGTGTGTCTGGTGTTATGGCCATGCCAGAGAGCTGCTCGTGGGGGATAACTCACGACCTCGGTAGGGCGTAAAGGACATGCTGGTACTGTCCCCCTTCCCATGAGACTGCAGTTGCCCCTTCACCTCTGGCTTGTACCTGGCTTTCCTATAAGCTCTGAGGTGGCGGCCACCTTGCTGCCAGGGGGGAAAAGGCGGAAGGGAGCAACACCCTTTCCCTCCCGGGGAGGCATGGTGTCGTAGTTTAACGCATGGTCCATTCACTTTTCTTCTACAAGCTGCTGGGCTCTGGACTAAGTCCTTTTGCCTCTAGAGCCATGGCCGTGCCAGAGAGCTGCTTGTGGGGTACAATTCATGACCTTGGTAGGGCGTAAAGGACGTGCTGGTACTGTCCCCTTTCCCATGAGACAGCAGTTGCCCCTTCACCGCCAGTTCATACCTGGCTTTCCAATATGCTCTGAGGTGGTGGTCACCTTGCTTCCCGGGGGTTGGGGGGGGAAAGGGCGAAATGGATCAACACCCTTCCCTTCCTGTGGAAGCATGGCACAGTAGTTTAACGCATGTTCCATTCACTTTTCTGCCACAAGCTTCCGGGCTCTGGATTAAGTCCTTTTGCCTCTGGAGCCATGACCATGCCAGAGAACTGCTTGTGGGGGGCAACTCGTGACCTCAGTAGGGCATGAAGGACGAGTTGGTACTGCCACCCTTCCCGTGAGACTGCCCCGTCACCACCGGTTCATACCTGGCTTTGCAATAAGCTCTGAGCCAGCAGTCACCAGGTATGCAGTCCAGATGCATTTCTGCAAAAAGCCGCTGGGTTTCAAGATTTGTTTCTGAGTCTCCAGTATCATGGCTATTAATTAGCTTCATCAGGAGCCAGAGAGGCCGTTTTAGGCAGCAACTCGGGGTCTCCTTGGGATGGGGAAAAAGAGTCTGCTCCACCCCCATGTGGTGAGGCCCAGTGTGTCTCGTCACTGCAGGCCCAAACCTGACTGTCCAGTGCCCTCTGGAGGATGGTGGTCACCAGGCCGCCAGGGGGAACAGGCCAAGGCACGAAACCTATTCCCACCTGGAGTGGCCTAGCGCCAGTAACCTACTGCACGAACAGGACGCATTTCTGCCAAAAGCCTTTGGGTTCTGAGATTCGTTTCTGAGACTCTGGGATCATGGCCATTAAGCAGTTCTATCAGGAACCAGAGAGGCCATGCCTCCAATTATATAGCTGAGCCTGAGGTGGTTTGTGGGTGTGTCTCCCACATACCTAACTTGTGGGCATTTACTTTCTTGGTAAACTTTGCCCCAAATTTTGGGGTCTGGCCAAAGGCGCGGCAGTAATTTTGGGGTATCAAAAAGTCTGACGTTGCAATCAGGCTGCTGATGCACTCACCTCACAGATACAGACTGACCTGCTGGTGGCACCATACCCTCAGGGTTTTTTTTTTTTTTGTATATCATTTTACCTCCTTCAGGACTCAGATATTGTCCAGAGGGTTCGCTTCTAATGATCATTGTCTTAGTGTCTCTTCTCTGTCCAAACGGTATTCTCCCACAATTTGAGGCAAACTTGCTACCATTCCTATCATGGACCAGTCCTCCTGGCCCTCATTTTTAGTGTCCATGGGTATTTTTCTCATACTATTTTTTTATATATCGCACATATGAGTTTGATTATTCTATATCTGTCTCTCTCCCAACAACTCATTCCACTCAGAATGGCACTCTCTATGTCCATCCATGTATAAACAAATTTCATGACTTCATTTTTCTAATAGCTGCAGGGTGTTCCATTTTGTAGATGTAACAGTCATTTGTTCTAAAGAACTTAGGATGTTTCCGGATTCTGGATATTGTGAATAGTGCTGTGATTGACATAAGAGTGCAGATGGGTTTTTGCATTGAGTTCTGGACCCTAGATTATATTCCCAGGACTGGTCTGCTGGATCATATGGAATCACAATTTCTAGGTTTTTGAGGAAAGCCCATATTGGTTTCCTGAAAAGACTGGACTTTCCCACCAGCAATAAATGAAATTTCCCTTTCCTCCCGTATCCGTGCCAGCACTGGTTTTTTTTTTTTGTTCTTTTTGATGTGTGCCAGTCTCTATGGCATGAGATGGTATCTCGTGGTTGTTGTGATTTGCATCACCCTGATGAATAGTGGTGTGGAGCATTTCGTTCATGTTCCTTTTGGACATTGGCATTTCTTCTTTGGGGAAGTTTCTGTTCATCTCTTCTCCCCAGTTTGTGATTGGATTCGATTTTTTTCTTCTCAAGTTCTACCAGTTCCATTTAGATCTTTGGTATTGACCCCTTACCGGATGGGTGTTGGGTAAATAATTTTCCCCATTCTGTGGACTGCCATTGTTTCCTGGTCATTGTTTCCTTTTAAGGTGCCTAGGTTCTTAATTTAATTTAGGCCCTTTTGTTTATCTCTGATTCCACGTTCTTGGTCAGTTGTGTTTCATCCTGTAAGATACATTTCACTTCAAAGTCACCTTACAAATTCAGGTCACACACTATGGACTTTAAATCCATATTGATTTGACATTTGTGCATGGTGTTAGAAAGAGGGTAAGTTTATGTATTTATTTATTTATGCATGTAGCTGATCAGTTTTCTCAGGACTGGTAACGGGCTTTTGAAAAAGAAAAATTTTGCGGATGACAGCAGAAGGCGTGAAAAGTCTAGGAGAAGATATTACAGTTTTGTCTGTAGTCTTCTTAAATCAAAGAAATTCCCCTGTTACTGGTTCCCTCACCCAAGCAGTGCTCTATAGGGGAAGTGACAGCGGCTATTCAGAGCAGCATACCAATTGGCATAAGTACTCCACTATAGCTGACTAGTTTGCCATAGTGTGAATAGAAAAGTTTCCTAATCCTCTTCTTTTTTTAGGCACTTAGGTTGTTTTCCAGTTCCTGGCAATGATGAGTGATGCTGCAATGAATCCAAGTGCATAGATATCTTTTTGAACTAGTATTTTATACTTGAGGTAGATGCCAAGAGGAATTGCTGACAGATAGAAGCTCCGTCTTACTTTTTGAGAAATCTCTATACCATTTTCCACAGAGGATCACCCAGATACAATCCCACAAATAGTGGATGAGGGTCTTTTTACACCACAAAGGACCCAGAGCTTGTCTTTTTCACAGAGCCCATTCTCACTGGTGTGAGAGAGTTATTTTTTCATGGTTTTATATGGATTTTCCACAGTAACGGTGACTACATTTTTGTATATTTTGTGATTCTCTAAATGTGGTCTTTAGAGAAATGTCTTCTCAGCTTCGTTCCTTATTGAATTATAAGGTTTGTTTTGGATTTCTGTGATTCTGTATAAAATCTTGTATAATCGTACTTTATTAGATGTTTAGTGAGTGAAACTGGCCCAGAAAGGTCAGACCTGAACACCCAAAGAACTTTCCGTCAGTACTCATCAATATGCTGGCTCGGCTCTTCACATGCTACCTGTCTGAATGCAAGGTTCCATCCCAATGGAAAACCAGCAGGACCATACTACTGTACAAGAAGGGAGACATCTATGACATAGGCAACTATTGCCCGATCTGCCTATTGTCTGTCCTCTACAAGCTGTTCACTCGAGTAATCCTGAATAGGATTGGCAGAACACTAGAGGAAGGACAACCATGTGAGTAAGCCTGATTCCGCAAAGGATTCAGCACCATCGACCATATCCACACGATAACCAAGCTCATTGAGGTTTCTCGGGAGTTCAAGATGCCACTCTGTCTAACGTTCATTGATTTAAAGAAGGCCTTTGATTCTGTTGAAACAGAAGCAGTCATTGAAGCCCTAACCAATCAGGGCATTCAAACTCAATACATCAGGATCCTCCGTGAGCTGTATTGCGGATTCACTACCAGGATCTTACCATTCTACAAAGAAGTGATCGTTGATGTCAAGAGAGGGGTTCGGCAGGGTGACACCATTTCACCAAAAGTCTTCAGTGCCACCCTCAAGAATGTCATACGACAACTGGAATGGGAAGGAATGGGAGTGAAGATAGATTGTCGGCAACTATACCACCTCCGCTTTGCTGATGACATTGTTCTAATAACACCAAACATTAGCCAAGCGTCACAAATGCTGGCCGACATTGACTGTGAGTGTGGAAAGGTCGGACTCCATCTGAATCTTATGAAGACAATGTTTATGAGAAACAGCCTCGTTCCTGACTCTCCATTTGCTCTCAACAAAACGACCATCTCCAAATGCAACAGTTATGTGTAGCTAGGTAGAGAAGTCAACATGATAAATGACCTGGCACCTGAGTTGCTCTGGAGGAAGAGAGCAGCTTGGAAGGCCTTCAAGAGCATCACAGAAATAGCTAAAAGGACAAAGATCCTCAGGCTCCAGGCACATCTCTTTGATTCCACTGTTCTTCCTGCATTAACATAAGCCTTAGAGACCTGGGCCTTATGCAAACAGGATGAGAATGCTATTCTGGTCTCCCAAAGAGGAATTGAAAGAGCTATGCTAGGAGTATCACATTTCATTCAAATGAGAGAAAGAATCCTGAGTCCTGACCTCTGTCAACTATCAAGAATCACGGACTCTGTCTCCTTTGCCAAGGCACCAAAAATCAGATGGGCTGGTCATGTAGTGAGATTCAGAGATGATCACTGGACTAGAGCCATTACCGACTGAATTCCACGGGAGCTCAAAGACCGTGTGGCTGCCCACCTACCAGATGGTCAGACTTCTTCATCAAGATCATGAATGATCGGTTTCAGGCTCTCCGTGTTCCTAGAACGAACAGACGCCATTGGCTACACTAGCACGTGACAGGGACAAATGGAGACATTACTGGCGCCGGCTCGAGCAAATCAACGATTAACGGGAAGTCAAGTGATCAAGTGAGTGAGTGATGCAGGAATATTTGAGCACGTTAATGAAGATTGGAATGAGACGCCATCAAACCTGATGGCCAAATGTGCAGGATTATTAGCAAAGGAGATCAAACAGTTTTGCACCAGACTTCCTGAAGATCTCCCTGTACTCCCTGGAGTACAGCTCTCTTCAGCTGTACTCCAGCTTTCAGTTCGGCAATACGCTCTGGGAGACACAGGAAGACTTGCTTTTGGTGCTTCTGTTGTTCAGGACTGGTCACAACACATCGGTGGTCCTGCTCATTTAGGTAGGTGTGTGTCAGACTGAGGCAGGGGGAATGGACAGTGGTGTGTGGAGGAGCAGGTGTAGATCGGGCTTATTTTGCCCACTGCTGCCTGTTGCCACTAATACTGATTCTCTCTCATCGGCTGATAAAGAATGAGGGATCTTCCTTGATTCTTGTGCTCCTCAAGAAGGCTTTCACCATAAGCATGAAATAATCAAAGTCAGCATTTATTTGAGAAGGCAGAGGAGCAAGTAGGAGGCTAGTATCAGCTGAGATGAGGTGATATATTTTATTATATTGTTTTATCAAACACCATGATATAAAAGTTGCTCATCATGGAGTTCTAGCATTCAGTGTTCCAACACCAATCTCACCACTGGTATCAGCGTCCTTTCACCAGTGTTCCATTTTCCCTCCCACCCACCAACCTGATCCTTGACAAGACTCATAAATTTTTGAGCCACACACAGAGGTGCTCAAGGCTCTTCACTCACGAATGACTCCTGGCAAATTTGGGGCACCATATGTGGTGCCAGAGATCAAACAGGGGTTGTCTGCAGTGTAAGAAAATGCACTACTCACCATATCTCCGGTCCCTCCATAGACACATATTCATGTGTGGTTGTTTTAGTTTGGGTCTCATGCTCACAAAATGGTTCTTTCAGTGTTTTAGCCATATACATGCATCCCACCATCAGAAAAACCCTGCCCCTGTTACCTCCCACTTGGTTCTTAATTCCCCCCTCACTTCATTTCCTTCCCTGTCATTATTTTTATAATTAAGGTCACGGGATGTCTAGGTATTCCTACTTTAATACATTGCATTCTCTTCTGGATGGACATTTTAAGCCCACCCTACTGACACTTCCCAGTGACAATTGTTAAGAAGGACTCTTTGTATATGCATTGAATTATTTGAGATTGTGCAGCCGCACCTTATTATTTCACAAATGAGAAATTGGGCCAAAGATCAGGAGGAATCAGAGTTTTCTGCCTTCATTCCAGAGACTGAGTCCTTTCCCTGGGTCACTCCCTCTGTAAATTTTCTGAAGTTCTGCTCTGGTCTTGGAGAGAAAGTTGACACCATTTATTGTACTCTATTTTCTCTGGACATTGTGGGTTCCCATATTTGATATCTAGATGCTTCTTGAGGCATCTCAAACACACTCTGAAGTTTCTTTCCAGTTGTTAGCTTAGGTGATTTTGTTTGGTAAACTATCCAAGGGAAATTGTGACTGTGGAAAGCTCTATATCCAACAGGGGTTAATTTTCTTCAATGGTAAAATGACAGACGGGGGTGGGAGTGGGGTTGCTGGAAATACGTGCTTACTCTCCCCTTGGAGTTCACAGATGTCTAAGTGAGGTGAGTGGAGAGTTTGACCTTTGATAAAGCTGTTTGTTGTAGAAATGTAACAAATATCCTGAGCTTGCACCAGGCTGTCTTCACGGGGCAACTTTGGGGGGACGTTGTTAGAGGTTCCCTGCCTGCCCCTAAGAGCCCCAGTAGCCGAAAACCTCCAAAACCTGACTGCCGCCTTGCTCATGGCAACCCTCCATAGGTTCAGATGAGCTTCACCCATGAGGGAATCATCAGAAAAACACAGGTATGCGGGACCTGTGACTGAAACTTCCAAGCTCCCTTGTGAGCAGGAATGGGCATCTTCCCCCAGTCTCCCAAATTTACCAGTAGCTTGGCAGTAAACCCACACACTGCCCCCTGGTGCCATATAATCTCATCAACAGCCATGATCCAGAGACTCAGAAATAAAGCTCCTGGAAGAGATCGACATCGGCCTCACCCAAGAGTGAATCTGCTGTATAATCGATTTCTAAATTTTAGAATTACTATAGCATTTAGAATTACTAGAAGACAACAGTTCACCGAGATCACTCTGGACCCCGTTCTGAGCCAATTCCACTGGAGCACTTCAGATGGAGCAGGTGTGCCCTCACTGCCCACTCCAGATGCAACCCTGGTGGCCACGAGCTTCCAGAAGCAAAACCCAGATAGGTGAGTTCAGGGACTAAGACTCAATGCCATGTGGCGGCAGCAGAGATTGGTGTCTCTTCCTGTCTCCCCTTTGGGTTTGGGTTCTGGCTGTCATGCCCATGATCTGGGTTCCACCTCAGTGCATCAATGGCCTTAATCCAGAGAATTCGAAATGAATCTCATAATGGATCGCTTCCTACAGAGATGTCTCTGGACCCCAACCATTTACAATTTTAGAATTTTAGAGGCACTCAGCCACATAAGCAGCCGTGCAACCTCTCATGATATTGAGAATAAGCAATAGAAAATAAATTATCTAGCATCTGCCCCTGGCAGGCAGGTTTTTAAGGTGGTGGGATAATTCAAAATGATGGTGTTGGGATGTAATAAAGGGCGTTGGATTGGTGTTGAAATATTGATGTAATCAATTAATGTGAATAATCTTATGGAAATAAAATTCTGATGGAATTCTGATGGAATCTGGGAAGAAGAAAACGATGAACAAAAGTGTATTACTTCAGGCAGCAATCTTAGGTGGGTGAATAAAGAGGTCTACTCCTGCTAGCCATGGCCATGAACTGCCTCTGAGTACCACATACGCTCATGAATGGCCATGATCCAAAGACTCACAAATAAATCTCAAAAGAGAGCGACAAGCTGCAGAGATGCCTCTGGATCCCCAAATCACCATGTATTAAAATATGTAACTCCAGGTGTATCACCCTATTTAAAATGTCAGAATTCTTGGAGTGCAAAATATACATTTTGTAATATACATATAAATGTTTTCTTAAAGCATTACAATTTACTTATTTTAAGTAAATAAGTAAATTATCTTCATTTCCGTTATTTATTTGCTTTTTGGCTGAGGTTTTCTTAGCATTTACTCTGCTCTCCTTACTCCAACAACCCTCAGAGTAACATGTGGTTTCAGGAACGAAACCCAGGACATCCGCAGGCAAGAGATGTACCCCAGCCTGCAGAACGTCTAGGAATTTTCTAGCCTTTGGCCAGCATTTCTTTGCTTTCTTTCTTTTCTTTTCTTATTTATTTATTTATTTATTTATTTATTTATTTTTGACCTCTTTTGGGGGGAGGGGTTACCTGGCGATGCTCAGGGCTGAGTCCTGACACTGCACTTAGGGATCACTGCTCTTAGTGCTCAGGGATCATGTGGGATGCCAGACCTTGAACCTGGATTTGTTGTGTGCAAGGCAAAGGCCTTCCTAGCAGTAATTTAGCTTCGCAGCCCATATTTTTTTCTCCTTAGTCCTATTCCAAATGACTCCAGCCTGCTCTTTCAAACTCAGTGAAAATACTAACCACTGAAACTTGTCTGCAAGTCCTAACTGGAACGTGAAATTATTGTAGTTGTTATATATATATATTTCTTTACATGCTTTTTTTCACATTCGGCAATACACATTGGTTTCCACCTGGATTTGCACTCAGGAATTACTCCTGGCAGTGCTCAGGGGACCATATGGGATGCTGGGAATCGAACCCGGGTCAGCCACGTGCTAGGCAAACACCCTACCCGGTGTACAATTGCACCAGGCCCTGTCTTTGCATTCTTTTCTCCAAGCTGTGTTATCAAGCAATTTCTGAATATCAGTTTTAGTTCTGGGCCTTTTGCGTATGTATACGACATTCATGTTTGCTTTATAGCCAATGAGTTAGGACAAAAGCAGGCTTAAGAATCTAGTCATCTTTATGAAAGTATTCTCTTACCAAGTAAATGATATATACTCCAGTATGCTCAATTTCTAGATCTCTGATAAGTTCTCCTACAGAAATAAATTCTATCTAACCTAATATTTAGTTCTTCTCTCATCAAATTCCTCAAATCCATTACCCTGCATATTCTTTGGTTCTAGATTATGGGATCAGGGCATGGCAGAACCCCTGATGCTTCACACTTCCCATTGGTTGGGGTTGACTTACTCATCACAGAAAATTAGGGCGCAGGGTTTGATGAGTATGGTATTGGTGTGATGTGTTCGTGAAAATGATTATCAACTCTATTGTACATCTTGTACCTCAGTAAACATGCTGAAAAAAAAGAGAGAATGAAGAGGATTATACATAAATATAAAACATCAACAAGTAACCAAAGGAGAATAAGCCAGGCAATATTTTGGTCTATATTTTGCAGGTTTTTCTAATGTTAAAAGAAACTACGCACCCGTATGCCCCTCCCCATACCTGCCTCTCTCCACCACAAAAAAATAAAGGATGGTGGAAAAATGGACAATGGCTTCATGTTTAGATGAGATCTTCCAATCACTTTGTGAAATACCCACTCTGGGAGGAGAACCAACCAGGCATATCCCCGGGTGAAATGTGAACACATATACTTAGCCTGGGTTATTCTGCTGAAAGACCGAAGGGATCTGACAGCCTCAGCTGCAGATTGGACATGTTTAGTTCCACCTCCCTTTTAAGTATAAGCAATGGTGGTCCATGGAATAGTCCTAGCCTCACACAAAAGTTATGTTCCTTCTTCTTATACTTTTTCTACCCTGGCATGAAATAATACATTGAAATGGGCACCTACAGCTCCTCAAATCAATTCCAAATGTTAAAAAGTTGGGGAAGGGAATGTAGCCCACTTTAATTCATTTTTAATGGTGCAGTACTGTTGGGAACTGGCCTAGGTAGTCCCTGCTTGTTTTCCCTGAGAAGGGAATGAGCAGGGAAAAAGTTGGCATGTGTGAGCGCCATGCCCTGGCAGTTGACTCTGTTAAGGGGGCCGAAGGGAAGGCTGCACCTGATCCTCCTTGGCCAGGCCTGGAGCCACATTCACATTCCTGTCCTGTTTCGCTGAGAAAGTTCAAGGAACTGCCCACATATGCAGCTCCAAAACAGAATAACAGGATAGCCCGCTCAACTTTGAACCCTTGACTATCCCACGAAATGTACACTGCATACTGTAAAAGCAAATGTGCTTTACAGTAGAGTCACTGTGTGCTTCATACAGTCCTCCCTACCCCAGTCTTTGCAGAAATCATGCCTTCTCTGGGTTACCGTTCGACTCGCCACATATGCTACGGCACAATACATATTAGGGTCAAAAAATACTCAAATAACCTAAGCACATGAAAAGTCTCTGGTTCAATCCATATCAGCATATGGTCCTGCAAACACTGATGACAAAGCTTCCTATCAATTACCCAAAGCAGCCTTCAAGCATCACTAAAATAATTCCTAACTCAAATTTTAAAAAATCAGGGACTAGAGAGATAATACAGTGGACTATGCGATTGCCTTGCACAGGGCAAATCCAGATTCTACACCAAGTATACCCAATGGTCGCCTGAACACTGCCAGAAGCAATTGCTGATCCAGAGCCAGTGTACCAGAGCACCAAGCAGTGTATACCCCCAGCAAAAAAGTAAAATTAAAATACACAAAGTATTTTTTAAATTAGTAATAAATATGGCAAAAATTTAACTAACCTCTACATTGGTCAATATTATCTTTGTTGGACTACAAAGGAAGTCAAGTGGCAGAGAACAGGTAGAGTACATGCAGGCCTGAGTGTTATCCCAGGAATGGCTGACTGTCAGGCACCATGTGTATGGGCTCCAAGCCTGCCCACCCAAGCACTCCTGGATGATGATGAGGACCCTATTCATCAAAATTTGAAAGCAAACTTTTGAAAAATGGGAGGAAGTCTTTTGTTTTGGAACTGAAGCTGATGCATCTGCTAAAAAAACACTCTCTCCCTTCTCTCTCTCTCTCTCTCTGTTCTCTCTCTCTCTGTTCTCTCTCTCTCTCTGTGTTTGTGTGTGTATTTATCTGAGTACAGTGTGAACTAAAAGTTTGACTTTTAAGCATCAGTGAATTTGAGAAAAGAGAGCAACTGATATGCTCCATGGCAGCAAGAAGCTGGTTTGTAGTTATTTTCCTGTTCAATTTGAAAATACTAAAAGATGACTTGGCCATTTAATTGATTTAGTTCTAGTGCTTGAAGTGCACTGAAACCAAAGTCTAAGACGGTCTTTCCCATTCACACACCTAAGCGTAGGAGACCTTTAAGTGAGACTTGGCTTCATGTTGGCCAGAAAGCATTCCCTAGGAATAAAGAAAGTGAAGAAATTTACAACCCGGGGTGTACAAATTTACGGTGGAGATTATCTCATCAGCAATCATGTTCCAGAGACTGATTGCCCTTTTCTTTGGAAGAGAGCACAAAATTACTCGCATGAGCCGTGCCATTGGAATCCTTGCCAGGCTGATTCTTTTGGGGAATACTGAAGTGGGGCAGGTGAGGCCCCTCACCTCCCCAAGGGAGCCAGCCTCGATAGCCTAAAACCTCCAGAACTCAAATGACGTCATGCTCATATCTGCTCTGCACACACACGGGCTGAGACCCATCCACGAGTGAACCTATTTCTGGACATCTCCATAACTCACTCCACTCATACTCCAAGAGACGCACACCACGGGGTTTAAAGAAGAAGGCAATGAATCTTAGAGGGAAATATATTTTTACATATATGTATATATATGCACATCAAGTTCAACCCTTAACAACATAACAGTAATCTCTTAGAGAAGGACATAACAGCTGGCTCCAGGGTGAAATGCAACAACCTTCCACACTCTCCTCTAAGGAAAGTTGTCTGGAGCATTTCAGTGGTGTATTCATAACAAATAATAAAAAATAAATCATTTGGTTCTGCTTTGGGGAAGAGGTTGGGGTGCAGGATGGAAATATCAAAAAAATTGTGGTGCGAAGGTGTAATGTTGGTGGAATTGGTGTTCGATTTTTAAATGAAATCAAATATTGTGCACTTCATGATAAAATTTTAAAAAATGTTTCGTTGTTACAATACAAAATAAATGATCTAGATCCTGAAAATAATTTTTTGCTGGTGGGATTTCAGACAAGAAATGCATTTTCAAGAGAAATGTCAAGGTTATTACCAGAAAGTCAAGAGAACCCAGGGAAGAGCAGGGTTCCAGTGAGCACAAGCAGGACACTTCCTGGGGATGAGGACAGGGCAGCAAAAGGCGGGGACGGGGTGTGGGGTGGAAAATAGGAAGGCAGTTAGAGCAGAGGGGCCAAAGAAAGGGCCCAGGAAGGGAAGGCCAAGTGGGGTGGGGGGAGACAGTGGACACAGGACTTCACACCCCTATGGAACCCTAATGGACTCTTCCCCCTTTGTGATGCAGGCGGCCCTATATAAGGCAGAGCCACCCGCTCAAGCTCAGTTGCCATAGGCAGCTTGTGGTCAGGATCATGGAGTTCGGTATATGGACTCTGATGGTTGTGATGACACCCCGGACTGAGACTCTGTGGGGCTTAGGCTCAAAGCTGATCAGTAGCAATCCCACCCCCCTTATCCTGGGGGTGTTAGGGGTGCTCTTCCTTTTCATTGTTTTCCTGGCTACAGCATCCTTCATGGCCTTCTGTAAGAAAAAAGTTGACCAAAAGGTAGGAGCTGGAATCAGTGCTTGAGCTATTGGATGGTGGTGGTGATTCCTATTACTTCTCACACACATGAATTTCAAACATGAATTTGTTTGGTTTAGTGCATCAGTAGATTGGGTCATCTAGGAGAAAGTAGGGCCTAGTTGCCAAGGAGGACAGACTGGGTGGGAAGGGGTTCATTGAAGAGAGAATTACCTGCACTTCACAGACAGTGTGGGGTGACAGTTTCCCATTACTAAAATCCCAACTAGTGCCATCATGCTAGAGCCAGCTTCCATTGAGACCTTATGGTCTCTTCGAACAGAAAATTCCCACCACGACTTCCCTGGGTGGGAGGGAGACATAAACTCATCCTCTCGTCAGCCCTTCAGGAGACTGGAGTGGGGGAGCCCTTATCCAGAACTTGGGGTCCTGCGGGAAGGAGTACAGGAAGTACATCCCTGCCTGGCATCCCTGAAAAGGGGCCAGCTATCAACATCGAAATCCTTGTGTCGTTCCGAGGAAAAACTGGAAACACAAAATCAAAACCAAAAACAAAGCATTTCATGACATTTTAGGATGGATTTGAGGGAGAAACTCACCTCTCTGTTCCTGTGGGACTGCTATGGGTCATGTGTGGACATCAGAGCTTCAGAGAGGGGAGTCCAAAAGTGGATCCCAAATGATTACTGATTCTTTCTCTCCTCAGAGGTGCAAGGCCCTCCCGTTGATCGTCGATTTGCTCGAGCGGGCCCAGTAACGTCTCCATTGGAGACTTTGTTGTTACTGTGTCTGGCATATCAAATACTCTCGGTAGCTTGCCGGGCTCTCCGAGAGGGGCAGGGGCAGAGTGGCTGGAGCGATAGCACAGCGGGTAGGGCGTTCGCCTTACAAGCGGCCAACATGGCCGACCCGAGTTCGATTCCTCCGCCCCTCTCGGAGAGCCCGGCAAGCTACCGAGAGTATTGGATATGCCAGACACAGTAACAACAAAGTCTCCAATGGAGACGTTACTGGGCCCGCTCGAGCAAATCGACGATCAACGGGAGGGCCTTTACCTTATCAGAGGTGCAAGAGAGCTAGGAAAAGCAGGAGGGTCGCGATCCTGAGAGGTGAGTCTGCCTTTTCCATCTGAGCTCACCCAGAGTGACCCCTACCTCTTCCCCTCCCTCCTGCTGAGCTCGAGCCTACACCAGAGACCATGCTCTGAAGGGCTCTGACAGAAGCCACAGGCCTCTGAGCGTCTTTTGCCCTTTGCTGCTCCTCGTCGGCTGCTGAGGCTCGCAGTGAAGAGCATGCCTGTGTGCCCTCCACAGCCCTGTGTCTGTGCCACTGTGAGACCTTCACTAATAAAAGCCACTCTTCCTGGTTCCTAGGTGAGAGGTACCAATTCAGCCTGGCTGAGCTGCAGCAAATACAATCTATACGGAATTTGCAACGGTATGTGTGCGCCCTCCTTCCATACCCAGCATCAGGAGGGCTGTCCAGGTCTGCCTGGGGAGGGGAGCCAGAGAAACAGGGATAAGAGGAAGGCCTTGTGGAGGGTGTAGAGAGGACGGGAAGCCCTGGGGGTGATAACAGGGTAGGGTACAGACTTCAGAGGCTCTCCAGGTGACTGGCTTCTGGTCCTCACTGCACCTCTCCATGGCCCTCTCTTCCCTGGCTTCAGCAGCCCCCTGGAGGCATACCACGAGGACCCACATTGGGAGCACCTGCTGTGCATCAGCCCTTCCTGCAGGGTCTGCAGGAACAAGGTCATCCCAGCTGCTCCGCACGGCCTACCAGCTCCCAACCAGGCTGATCCCTCTGGCTCTCTCCTGCCATCCACGATCCCGATGGCCAGTCCAGGTCCCATCACCTCTGCAGCCCTTCCAGGAAAGCCAGCATGTAATCCCCCTGGCCTGCACTGTCCTCTTTGCTTGCTCCAGGCTCCTGAGTCTGGCCCTCACCCCACTCTGCAGCCTGCATTCCCCTTCTCCACTTCATCACCCCGGCCCACCACAAGAGTCTGGCAGAAGTCCCTCTGTGCTACTGCTCCACCACCTCCTCTTGGCCGCCCTCCTCCTCATCCCTCCTCTCTCAGCTCTCCTGGGAGCGCAGAGAAGGAGAAACCTCCTGAAGTACCCCACGTTATTTCTGGGCTCCAATCCCTCCCTCCCTCTGAGACCCTTGGCCACACCGCGGATGTCTCTCTCCCTTCCCTGTGTGTGCCTCTGGTCCTCCACATGGCAGGCGGTTAAATCGTCCCCCAGAACCTTCCAGGAGACAAAAGGTGGCCCCCCACACTGCTGGCTTGGACACGAAAAAGGAGCCCAGTGTCTTACAGGGGCAGAGGCAGCAGGGAAGGGTCAGGGAGCTGAGCCCATCCCTGGTCATGGCTGCAGAGGCCTCCCACACCACTGCCCCTCCTGTTAACGCAGTCCCCACTCGCTGCTACTCACAGGCCAGGACCCTCGATAGGCAGCACCATACAGAGCCATGTGCCCTCAGCCCATCTCCCCAAGCAGTTGACACTCAATGCACTGAGTCTGGCCACCCCTGCCTTTTCCTAAACTTCCGTTGGAAGATCAGGAGCCCCCGGCGCTTATTCCAAAGGAGACAGTCGCCCAGAGTGGGCCGCTTCATGAGAGCCTTGAGGTGCTGTGTGCCCTGCCTCCATGTCCAGAACGACATTTGAAAACAGGCTGACAGTGAATGATTCCATGAACAACCCCCTCTCCCCCCCAGGAACCACCTGGTCCCCCTTCACCATGTCTCAAAGGGAGCCCGTGTCCCACCCAGATACCTTCTGCTGGGCACCAACTCCTTCCCACTCTCCCCAGGGCCCTAGGAGGCAGGAATGCAGACCCTCTCGCCCATCGTTCCTGTATTCTTACCCATTAAATCATTTAAAATCCTGCTGTGATGTCTGTCTGCTGTGCTGGAGCTTGAATTGAGGGACTGAAGGAGTTTGTTCTGCACTGAGCAAGGTGCCCTTGAGCTTGTGGGAACAGGAGGAACCATGTGCCACCTGCCCAGGTTTCCTCTGAGAGCAGCTGTAGGCCTTAGTGTTCCCAAGAACCACAGCAGCCTGACTCTCCCTCTCTGGAGGCTTCCTGGCCTTCCAGATATTGGTTGAGGTCCCTGAAAAGAATCAAGGACCTGTAGCTCTCATAAAAATAATTGCAAGAATGAGAGTCCTTCTTGGTATTTAGAGATAAGTGATTAGGGGTTCTCACACAAATGAAGCCAAAATGCAGGGTTGGAGACACCTGGCACCTTCCTGGGAACCTGAGCTGGTTGGGGAAGGCACCCTGATGTGTTTGAGGCAGGAACCCAGACCTGGTTTGGTGGAACCCTGACCTGGGGGGAGTCTGACCTGGAGGGATCGTGGCCTGGTTTGGAGGGACCCTGACCTGGGGGGACCCAAGAATCAGCTGAGCTGCCGCCTCACACACTGTGCATCGTCCTTTCAACTTGACCCTGAAATAGCCCCGACCCCCCCGAAAAGCTCCTATCTAGTGTTTTTCTTCTCCACATCTGGTGCCCAGATTTCTTGGGGGTTGATCATTTTGAGGACAGAAGCATTTAGCTGAGCAGTAGGAGAGGTGACCGGGCAGCCACCTCTTACAGGGGTGAGATCAGCTGAGAGAAAGGGCACACTTCCAGGGGTGTGTGGGACATGAGAAAACTGGGCAGGGGGAATGAAGGGCCTTGTGGTGGGACAGAAGTTTCTATAAACACGGAGTGTTGACCTGTAACGTCAACCTACTGGTCTCTTAGACAAAGACTTAATGGCTCCATGGTGAAATGCAATCTCCATTTTCTTCTCTGGAAACATACTTGGATCATTCTGTTAGCAAAAGTTCACTAGCAAGCAATATTAAATTATTGTGGGCCTATGGGGGGGGCTTAAGGGGTTGTTGGGAAAATTGAGAAGGTGTGCTGGTTGTGGGGTTGGTGTTGGAATGTTGAATGCCTGTGACATATCATCAGGAATGACTTTGTAAAGCACAGTGTTCATGTAATGTCTAAGGTAAAGGTAAAGGTAAAGGCCCTCCCGTTGATCGTCGATTTGCTCGAGCGGGCCCAGTAACGTCTCCATTGGAGACTTTGTTGTTACTGTGTCTGGCATATCGAATAATCTCGGTAGCTTGCCGGGCTCTCCGAGAGGGGCGGAGGAATCGAACTCGGGTCGGCCATGTTGGCCGCTTGTAAGGCGAACGCCCTACCGCTGTGCTATCGCTCCAGCCTAAGGGTAAAATAAATAAATAAGTTTTGAAAAGAAAAAGGATGCTGCCTGTGCCCTCCCCATCCCCTGGTGCCCACAGGCCCACCAGGCACTAGCACTTTGAGGCTCATGGGACTCTGCATAGCCCCTGCCTTCCCGGTCTGAGGGCGTGTGAGCACAAAGCCAGAACTTCGGGGATGCTGTCTGGCTTGGCCCCCGCCTCTTTGTGCAAGTTTGTCTAGGTCCTTTCTCTAAATCCGCACTTGTTACACAGCACTCTTTCTCTTTTGTTCGTTCTTTTGGAAAATGATTTCTATGTGCTTCCTATGTTTCTTAGGGAACAATTGATCTACTTATGTGTGTGTTGATCCTTCACTTTCTCTCTTCTGTTAAAAGACATTTTTTGAGTGGCTTATGAGGAATAAGTTAAGCATTTCATTTTCATTAATTTTAAAATATTGTATGCCTCACCCTGCTTTCCTCATGGGTCATTCTTGGTTCTGTGCTAAACGACAACCTCTGGGATCATACGTGGTGCCAGGACTGAACCCTGGTTCACAATTTGATTCCTGGATTCGTTATTTCTGCATTGTTTCTTAGCTCTCTAGTACTTTCTAGTTTTAAGCTGGCTAAGCAACAACAACAAAAAAATCTGAAAACCGAGCAATTTGCTGCAGAGTCTCTCCAGACAAAATTACCCAAACTTTTAGAATTCCAGGAACGCTGAGAGCGAGAGTGGCCACGAAACATCGTGTGCTATTCACACAAGCAGTACAAAATAAATTGTTAAGCATTGCCTTTTTGGCAGGCTTGAGTGGTGGCAGGAAACTTCTAAATAATAATGGTGGGAGTGATGTCGAAATATTGAATGTCATCAAAGTACAGAGAGAGACAGAGAGAGAGAGAGTATTGCAGAAATTATCTGCCACACAGGAAAGAGAAGGGTTGGGATGGTGGGGAGGGGAGATACTGGGAATATTGGTGGTGGAAAATGTGCACTGGTGAAGGGGTGGGTGTTTTATCATTATACGACCAAAACTGAAATATGAAAGCTTTGTAACTATTTGACAGTTGACTCAATGAGAGAGAGACAGAGAGAGAGAGAGAGAGAGAGAGAGAGAGCTGTGCTAACAGGTATTGAGGTGCACCTAACTTTATGACAACCGTTTATCACATAATTACTAAGCCTCTGTGCTAGGCACTGTCCACGTTCCTGACAATCCACCCATGACCATCATAGGGGCCGCATCCAGGGGAACAGAAAAGACAAGTGAAAAAATCAAAATGAGGGAAGTCTGAAGGAGACTCCTCAATACTGGATTTCCATACTATCAACATTTCACTGACTAATGCTACTGTCTGTGACCCTTAGAAGTTTGTGCCCAAATACAATCCATAGTTTAGAAGATGATTACAGCAATTCCTAGGGGAGGAAAGAGAGAGAAAGAGAGAGAGTGAGAAATCTAGGAGAGCATACCATAAGGAAGGAAAATTATACACATGCCATATATGGTGATTAAAGAGCAGAATGTGCCTTCCCTTGACATTTTTTCATTCTTAGGGTGGTTATGCTAAAAAAACCTGCCCTCTGTTCATGCAAAACATGTGGTCCACCTAGTAAGCTCTTTTGGCATAATCACTTGCTCTCTCTCTCTCTCTCTCATACTTTATGTCACACCAGGCATTGTTTAGACCTCCTGAATCTGTGTTGAAGAATCATTCATGGTAGGGTTTAGGGAGCACATGCAATGCAGCTGATAAAACGTGGCTCAGGTGCATGCAACGTCAGCACCTTAGCCCTGTACTGTCTCTTGACTTTAAACTTTTGACTCTCCCTCACTTTTGAAGGGAATAAACTAGCAATTCGCCAAAGAATTCCTCAGACTCCCATCAAAATTGGAGTTGAGTCCATTCAGAGTAAAACTCTTCTTTGGCGGAAGATAGAAGTATTTGAGTTGGTGTCAAAGAATTTTTACCAAACCCTTGAGGATTTTTCTCAGTGTTCCAAATGACCACAGAAAAAGTATCCATTTCTGGTCCAGGATTTCTTTTCTTTTTTTTTCTTTTTGGGTCACACCTGGAGATGCACAGGGGTTACTCCTCGCTCTACACGCAGGAATTAGTCCTGGCAGTGCACAGGGGACCATATGGGATGCTGGAAATCGAACCAGGGTTGGTCGCGTGGTGCAAGGCCCTACCCACTGTGCTATCTCTCCTGCCCCAAGTCCAGTATTTCTTTTTGCTTGTTATTTTCTTTCTTTTCGATCACACCCTGTGACACTCTGAGCTGATGCCATGCCTCAGGGTTCACTCCCAGTGTGCTCCCAGAACTTTAGGATACACTGGGGACCAGCTGGGGTGGGCTTCCTTGAAGACAAGGGTCTTATCCACTGTACTATCTCTGCAGCCCCAAGGGCAGAGGCCTCAGCACCCTGAGAATCTCCTCCTGCAGGAGGAGTCGGGCCCCCTCATAGCCGCATCAGCACATTGGCAGCTGGCCTGGGAGATGCATGGGGGCCTCCGTGTTGACTGAACATGGCCTCTCCCCTCCTGAGGGGTAGTAGCACTTGCTGGACAGCTGGCCACATCCATGTGTTCTGTGGCTCTCCTCGGATCTGGGTGAAAGGGGGATCCCGCACTGTATTCTCTATGCATGCTTGACTCCTCTCGCCTCCATGGTCACAACCACACACACAACAGGCCTGGAGGCAGAGGTTCCTTCCCCAGCTTGGGCTATTATGGTTCATTGATTTTGTTTCCAAGGAGTATTCCATCGTGTGGGTGACGACAGATTGTGTTTTTTGTGTTGTTTTGTTTGCTGCAATTTATGCCATAAAACCAGGGTATTTCCAATTTAGGGATATTATGAATAACCTTGCCATGAATACCCTGGTTTATGCCTCTGGGTGGTCTTCACATAAAGCAATATACTGATTTCATCTTTTTTTTTTCTTTTCTGGCTCACACCTTATGACAGACAGGGGCTATTCCTGCACTTAGGAATTTCTCCTGGCCGTGCTCTTGGAAAATGCCCTACCTGCTGTATTATAGTTCCAGGCCCTGATTTCATCTTTAGCCCAGGAGTTGTGCAGGACCCCTGAGCATGTCATGGTGTGTGAAAGGGCCAGATGAAGCTCAGAGCAGAGTATGTGTCTTTCATGTGTGAGACCTTGACTTCCATATCAGCACCCAAAAGAAAGTCTGCCCCTGTCAAGGTGGCAATTTTCCTGGCTACGGATGTAGTCAAGGGGTGTTGGGCATTCTCACCTTTTTATCGTAGGATCACTGCCCCCGTTTTATATTCTGAGACTTGTTCCTAAAGCTTCGGTGAGGGTGGTAAAAGAGCCTCATTTTCCTTGTTGGTTCCAGAGGTCAGGGAGCACTGCAGTGAGATTTGGTACAGCTGTGTGGGTCTGGTTCACAGCAAACCCCAGGGCTATCCCTGGCAGTGTTCAGTGGGCCTTCAATGCCAGGGGTCTCTGCAGATGAAATATGTGCTCAAGCCTGTTGAGCCTTTCCCCTGCCCTGGTTTTCTTCATTTCTCTGTGTCTTGGGTTCTGAATGCACGAGAGGAGCAGACTCCTGACCGCGTCTCTGTAGTTCCCCAAGTACCATCTGAGGGCTCTTGTCCTGAGTCTAGGAGGCAGCCCCACCTCAATGAAGGATGGGAGGGGAAGCTCACTCTCCTTTCCTTCCTCTCCCTATTCTCATGAAGCCCTGGAGACTGTCCCTGCCCTCTGCAGACTAGATCTTGCTCAAACTCCCCCAGCCCCAGTCCCACGGATCCCATGACTGTCTACTCTCAAAAGCATCTTGTTTAGAGCCAGGTGTTCATGTGCTTCAGTGGTCCAACACACACACACACATACACACACACACACACTCATACATATACACACGAATGCATCCAGGATTTTATTGTCAGGTATGGTGAGATGAACAGATCAGGAGACAGCTGTCAGCGTTAGCAGCTGTCTTAAAGGGAGCGAGCATGCCAGCACTCTTGGAGCCCAGGGGGTCCGGCAGGAGGCAGAAGTGTGCAGGGATGGTGTAGACAGGGACTCTCTCTGATTGCTGGGAGAGAGATTTGAGGCAGCGAAAACAGACTTAGGATCGGCCAGGTTGAATAGTTTCAGCAGGCTCCGTGATACAGAGGCATCCCCTGATTCGGGGACCTGGGGTGCAGCTGATATAAAGCAGAGAAGACTATTCCAGAAAGCAGGAATATGCAAAAGGAGGGGACAGACTCGTTTGGTTGGGTTGTCTATCCAAGGCTCCAGTTTCCTGTTTCTAGGCACTAGCCAACCCTCCCGGGCCCAGCAGGCCCAGGAATCACAGCTCCATAGTGTACAGAAAATCAAGAAACAGTCACAGGGTTGACACATTTGGAAGAGGCTGGGGACTGGGGCCTCCAGGTCAGCTGCTGTCCCAACCCCCAGATCACGGCCCCTCCCAGTGTGCCCCATAGACTCTCGGACGGCACCCTCTTGAGCTTACGAAGAAAGCAGTGTTGTGTGTATCTGCTCGGGTGTCATTTGTGTGCAGATTCTCAGTGACCATCTGTGATGGTGAGCACACACAGTGACCGAGGTTTCGTGATGTACCAAAGATGGTGACGGCAGCACCAACTGTATATATTTCTGATTTGTGGGACCAGGGAGCCTTCTGTCTCCCAGCTGCCCCTGCCCTGTTCCTCACCCACACAGAAGCTCCTGGGGTGAGGGGCAGGGAGTCAGGACTGATTGTGACTCAGTTTTTGGGACCCCAGGTGGCAAAAATTTCATGTTAGATGTGCCCAAGAGAATAGGGGAAGAAACCTGAGAAGCAAAGCCAGCTAGCGTAGGAATCTTTCACAGAAACTCTTTTATTATTTTCCCCTGAGTCCTTTTCTTTTGTTGTTTCACCAATAAAACCTTTCACCTTGCCTTTTCTCCTATTGCCCACCTGCTATTGGTAGTCTTAGGGCTGTGATCGGTGTTCACAGGTTTGTGTTTCAAATGTGTTTTTCCTTATCTATTTTATACCCTTTAAGTGCACATATAAGTTAAATAATCCAATATTTTTCTCTTTCCTTCAAAATTATTTCCTTTCATGTGATCCTTTTTATTGCAAAGGAAATTTCAGCATTTAAAATCATATAAATGTACCACCTTATTAATATACGCATCTTTTGACGGGGCTGGAGCGATAGCACACTGGTAGGGCGAGTGCCTTGCACGCAGCCAACATGGCCGACTCGAGTTCGATTCCTCCGCGCCTCTCCGAGAGACCAGCAAGCTACCGAGAGTATCTCACCCGCACATCAAAGCCTGGCAAGCTACCCATGACGTATTTGATATGCCAAACACAGTAACAAGAAGTCTCATGATGGAGACATAACTGGGCCCGCTCAAGCAAATCAATGAATAATGAGAGGACCGTGACCGTGACATCTTTTGATAGGAGCACTTGTTGCTCCAGGAATTCCCCCATGGGCTGGAGCGATAGCACAGCTGGTAGGGTGTTTAGTTTGCACCCAGCTGACCTGTCCTACCCGAGTTCCATTCCTCAGCTGGCACAGCAAAGCCTGGCAAGCATCCGTGACTTATTCGAAATGCCAAACACAGTAACAAGTTACACAATGGAGACATTACTTGGCCCGCTCGAGTGAACACTGCAAATAATATTGGGCGACTATAAATATTTGTGCTAACATTTTTGTATTCTCTGGAGAGATTAGAAGCAGGCATAATTTCTCATTCTGTACCTGCGCTGCCCTCTCGTGGCCATTTCTGTAAATACACCTTCTAATGTTCTAAGGTATGTGTTGTCACAGCCCCCTACCAAGCTTGGGATCTTTCCTCCCTCCTTAGTGTAGACTGGGAGAATAGAATCACTGAAGTGTAAAATGAAAAGTCCTCCCACGGTGAATGCTTTGTTTAGGGTTGTGGCCTATGCATCTGTACACAGAATGTACAGGATGCAGAATGTTGGAGTGAAACAAGGACCACATGGGCACAGGACCCTCCCCTCAAGCACCTCAGGCACACTCAGGAAGGACTTCTCAAGAAATGATAGGAAGTCATGTTGTTGCAAAACCTTGAGGCAAAAATCTTCAACAGAATATTCGCAAGTGAAATTAAATACTCTGCTAAAAGGATCCCACATAACGATTCAGTGGAGTGATTGCAGAGATGCAAGAATAGTTGACAGCAGGTGGATGGAGCCAGAGAAGGAAGCATGGTTGGACACCGGTAGATCCATGTGATGGGTGATGGGCTACGGGCCACATACAGGAGACAAAGATAAAAGTCACACCATCATCTCAACAAGTGAGTCAAAGAGCTTTCCTAAATTAAATATCTGTTCATGACAACTCTTTTAAGGGGTGTTGGTGGGTGGGCACAGGCCATGCCTTGTGGTACTGCTTCCACAATGGTGCCTGGGCATCACCTATTGGGGGACCATAGGCATTATCCTATGCACTAGGGACCTCTGTATTGTCATTCCAGCTCCAATTATGGTAAGTCTCAAGCTTTGGGCTCCTGACATAAGGGACTCCATCTCTCTTTCCTCCTCGCCCGTCAGCAGAGAGGAAACTCCCTCCATTGTTCCAAGGGTCAGGTGTAACCTATTCACAGCCCACAAATGAACTGTTCAGCTCCTGAAACCATGACCTCAACTGTGACCGTTTCCCATAACCTTGAAGGTTCTTTGTGACTGGAAGCTGCCGGATCATTAACTAGCTAATTTCGCTTCTAAAACTTGCTTTGCTGATCACCACATATACAGCCCCGTTGTGGTCATCATCTGCTAAGATATGACTTTTTTTTTTTGCTTTTATAAACTCATCCCTGAAAGTCCTCAAGCAGAGAATTCTTTGGGATGATTGTCTGTTGTTGGTCACTGGCTCCTTTAATAAACACTCCCAATCCAACCTATCATGTGAAAGGTGTGAAAAGGGTAGCCAGACTTATTTAATACTTTTTTTTGAGAAGGGAATCATTGTTACATACGCAGTGACAAAGCAGTTCATGATTGGGTATCAGTCGTACAATGTTCAACACCCATCCAGGCACCGGTGTCCATTTCCCAAAACCAATATCTCAGATCCCACATCCCCCTCCCCTACAGCTGGCCTCTATGGCCGACTTCCTCTCTCTCTCTCTCTCTCTCTCTCTCTCTCTCTCTCTCTCTCTCTCTACCCCCTTTCCCTCGTCCCTGCCCTCTCTCCCTCCCCTCTCCAATAAGGCAGGAGGGGTTGCAATATTGCTACCAGAAGGGTTTTTTTTTATATCACTTTACCTCCTTCAAGACTCAGATATTGTCCAGAGGGATCATTTCTAATGATCATTGTCTTAGTGTCTCTTCTCTATCCAAATGGAATTCTCCCACAATTTGTGCATACCTTCTACCATTGCTATCATAAACCTGTCCTCCTGGCCCTCATTTCTACTGGACTTGGGTATTTTTCTCATACTATGTTTTTTTAATATCCTACATATGAGTATGATCATTCTATAACTGTCTCTTTCCCAACAACTCATTCCACTCAGAATGGCACTCTCTATGTCCATCCATGTATAAGCAAATTAAATGACTTCATTTTTCTAATGGCTGCAGGGTTTTCCATTATGTAGATGTACCAGTCATTTGTTCTAGGGAACTTAGGATTTTTCCGGGTTCTCGGTATTGGGAATAGTACTGCAATGAACATCAGAGTGCAGATGGGTTTTTGCACTTTGAGTTCTGGGCCCTTAGAGTCTATTCCCAGGAGTGGGCTGCTGGGTCATATGGAAGCACAATTTCTAGCTTTTTGAGGAAAGCCCGTATTGGTTTCCTGAAAAGGCTGGACTTTCCTACCAGCAATGAATGAAAGTATTCTCTTACCAACTAATTGATTTATACTCCAGTAGGCTCAATTTCCAGATCTCTGATAAGTGCTCCCACAGAAATAAGTTCAGTCTAACCTAATATTTAGTTCTTCTCTCATCAAATCCCTCAAATCCATTACCCTGTATATTCTTTGGGTCTAGTTTATGGGATCAGGGCATGGCAGAACCCCTGATGCTTCACACTTCCCATTGGTTGGGGTTGACTTACTCATCTCAGAAAATTAGGGCACAGGGTTTGATGGGTACGGTATTGGTGTGATATGTTCGTGAAAATGATTATCAACTCTATTGTACATCTTGTACCTCAGTAAACATGCTTAAAAAAATGAGTGACGGAAGAGGGATATACATAAATATAAAACATCAACAAGTAACCAAAGTCGAATAAGCCAGTCAATATTTTGGTCCATATTTTGCAGGTTTTTCTAATGTTAAAAGAAACCACACACCCGTATGGCACCCGGCCCCATAACTGCCTCTCTCCACCACAAAAAAAAATAGAATGGTGGAAAAATGGACAATTGCATCAAGATTAGATGAGATCTTCCAATAACTTTGTGAAATACCCACTCTGAGAGGATAACCAACCTGGCATATCCCCGGGTGATATGTGAACATATATCCTCAGCCTGGGCTATTCTGTTGACAGACAGAAGGGATCTGACAGCATCAGCTGCAGACTGGACATGTTTACTTCCACTTCCCTTTTAAGTATAACCAACGGTGGTCAATGGAATGGTCCCGGACTCACCCAAAAGTTATGTTCCTTCTTCCTATACTTTTTCTATCCTGGCATGAAATAATCCATTTAAATGGACATCTACAGCTCCTCAAATCAATTCCAAATGTTTAAAAGTTTGAGTGGGAATGTAGCCCACTTTAATTCATTTTTAGGGTTGCAAGACTGTTGGGGACTGGCTTAGGTAGCCCCTGCTTGTTTTCCCTGAGAAGGGAATGAGCAGGGAAAAAGTTGGCATGTGTGAGTGCCATGCCCTGGCAGTTGACTCTGTTAAGGGAGCCTAAGGGAAGGCTGCACCTGATCCTCCTTGGCCAGGCCTGGAGCCACATTCACATTCCTGTCCTGTTTCGCTGAGAAAGTTCAAGGAACTGCCCACATATGCAGCTCCAAAACAGAATAACAGCGTAGCCCGCTCAACTTGGAACCCTTGGCTATCCCACGAAGTGTACACTGCATACTGTAAAAGCCAATGTGCTTTGCAGTAGAGTCGCTGTATGCTTCATACAGTCCTCCCTACCCCAGTCTTTGCAGAAATCATGCCTTCTCTGGGTTACCGTTCGACTAGCCACATATGCTGAGGCACAGTACATATTAGGGTGAGAAAATAATCAAATAACCTAAGCACATGAAAAGTCTCTGGTTCAATCCATATCACCATGTGGTCCTGCAAACACTGATGACGAAGCTCCCTATCAATTACCCAAAGCAGCCTTCAAGCATCATTAAAATAATTCCTTACTGAAATTAAAGAAAATCAGGGACTAGAGAGATAATACAGTGGA
This sequence comes from Sorex fumeus, assembly GCF_029834395.1. Classification (NCBI taxonomy): domain Eukaryota; kingdom Metazoa; phylum Chordata; class Mammalia; order Eulipotyphla; family Soricidae; genus Sorex; species Sorex fumeus. The sequence goes on along the minus strand of NW_026606179.1, from coordinate 4,381,492 downwards.
CTATGCGATTGCCTTGCACAGGGCAAATCCAGATTCTACACCAAGTATACTCTGTGGTAACCTGAACACTGCCAGAAGCAATTGCTGATCCAGAGCCAGTGTACCAGAGCACCAGGCAGTGTATGCCCCCCAGTAAAATAGTAAAATTAAAACACGCTAAGTATTTTTTAAATTAGTAATAAATATGGCAAAAATTTAACTAACCTCTACATTGGTCAAGATTATCTTTGTTGGACTACAAAGGAAGTCAATTGGCAGAGAACAGGCAGAGTACATGCAGGACTGAGTGTGATCCCAGGACTGTCAGGTAACTTGTGTATGGGCTCCAAGCCTGCCCACCCAAGCACTCCTGGATGAGGAGGAGGACTTGGGTCCCGGTTTATGGAGAACCATCCCTAGTCATCAAAATTTGAAAGCAAACTTTGGCAAAATGGGAAGAAGTCTTTTGTTTTGGAACTGAAGCTGCTGTATTTGCTGAAGGAACAATCTCTCCCTTCTCTCCCCCCCCTTTCTCTGTGTGTGTCTGTGTGTGTTTCTGTGTGTGTTTATCTGAGTACAGTGTGAACTAAAAGTTTGACTTTTAAGCATCAGTGAATTTGAGAAAAGAGAGTAACTGATATGCTCCATGGCAGCGAGAAGCTTACTTGAATTTTTTTTCCTGTTCAATTTGAAAATACTAAAAGATGACGTGGCCATTTAATTGATTAATCCCTAGTGCTTGAAGTGCACTGAAACCAAAGTCTAAGACGGTCTTTCCCATTCACACACCTAAGCGTGGGAGACCTTTAAGTGAGACTTGGCTTCATGTTGGCCAGAAAGCATTCCCTAGGAATAAAGAAACTGAAGTAATTTACAACCCGGGGTGTACAAATTTATGGTGGAGAATATTTCATCAACAGTCATGCTCCAGAGACTCATTGCCCTTTTCTATGGAAGAGAGCATAAAATTACTAGCATGAGTCCTGCCATTGGAACCCTTGCCAGGCTGTTTCTTTTGGGGAACACTGAAGGGGGGCAGGTGAGGGCCCTAACCACCCCAAGGGACCCAGCCTTGATAGCATAAAACCTCCAGAACTCAAATGACGTCATGCTCATATCTGCACTGCACACACTCGTGCTGAGACCCATCCACGAGTGAGCCTATTTCTGGACATCACCATAACTCGCACCACTCATACTCCAAGAGACGCACACCACGGGGTTTAAAGAAGAATGCAACGAATCTTAGTGGGAAAAATATTTTTACAGATCTCTCTCTCTCTCTCTCTCTCTCTCTATATATATATATATATATACATATATATGCACATCAAGCTCAAACCTTTACAACATAACAGTAATCTCTTAGAGAAGGGCATAACAGCTGGCTCCAGGGTGAAATACAACAATCTTCCTCACTCTAAAGAAAGTTGTCTGGAGCATTTTCAGTGGTGTATTCATAACAAATAATACAAAATAAATTATTTGGTTCTGCTTTGGGATAGAGGTTTGGGTGTGGGATGGAAATATCAAAAAAATGGTGGTACCAAGGTGTAATTCTGGCTGTATTGGTGTTCGATTATTAAATGAAATCAAATATTCTGCACTACTTGATAAAAATTTAAAAAACGTTTTGTTGTTACAATACAAAATAAATGATCTAGATCCTGAAAAAAATTTTTTGCTATAGGATTTCAGACAAGAAATGTGTTTGCAAGAGCAAAGTCAAGGTTATTCCCAGAGGGTCAAGAGGACCCAGGGAAGAGCAGAGTTCCAGAGAGAACAAGCAGGACCCTTCCTGGGGATAAGGCACAGGGCAGGATGAAGGCAGGGGCGGGGTGTGGGGTGAAAATAGGAAGGCAGTTAGAGCAGAGGGGCCAAAGAAAGGGCCCAGGAAGGGAAGGCCAAGTGGGGTGGGGGGAGACAGTGGACACAGGACTTCACACCCCTCTGGAACCCTAATGGACTCTTCCCCCTTTGTGATGCAGGCGGCCCTATATAAGGCAGAGCCACCCGCTCACACTCAGTTGCCATAGGCAGCTTGTGGTCAGGATCATGGAGTTCGGTATATGGACTCTGATGGTTGTGATGACACCCCGGACTGAGACTCTGTGGGGCTTAGGCTCAAAGCTGATTAGTAGCGATCCCACCCCCCTTATCCTGGGGGTGTTAGGGGTGCTCTTCCTTTTCATTGTTTTCCTGGTTACAGCATCCTTCGTGGCCTTCTGTAAGAAAAAAGTTGACCAAAAGGTAGGAGCCAGGTCCAGTGCTTGAGCCATTTGGTCGGTGCTGATTTCTATTTCTTCTCACACACATGAATTTAAACATGAATTTGTTTAGTTTAGCGCATCAGTAGATTGGGTCATCTAGGAGAAAGTAGGGCCTAGTTGCCAAGGAGGACAGACTGGGTGGGAAGCGTTCAATGAAGAGAGTATTCCCTGAACTTCACAGATGTTGGGGTGGGGTGGCAGGTTCCCATCACTAAAATCCCTACTAGTGCCATCATACTAGAGTCAACTTCCATTGAGACGTTCAGGTCACTTTGAACAGAAAAGTCCCACCACGACTTCCCTGGGTGGGAGGGAGACATCAACCCATCCTCCTAGTCAGACCTTCAGGAGACTGGAGTAGGGGGGCCCTGCCCCAGAACTTGGGGTTCTGTGGAAAGGAGCAAAAGAAGCACATCCTTGCCTAGCGTCCCTGAACAGGGGCCTGTTATCAACATGAAAATCCTTCTGTCGTTCCAAGGAAAAAACTGGAAACACAAAATCAAAACCAATACCAAAGTATTTCATGACATTTAAGGATGGATTTGATGGAGAAACTCACCTCTCTGTTCCTGTGGGACTCCTACGGGTCATATGTGAACATCAGAGCTTCAGAGAGGGGAGTCCAAAAGTGGATCCCAAATGATCACTGATTCTTTCTCTCCTCAGAGGCGCAAGAGATCTAGGAAAAGCAGGAGGGTCGCGATCCTGAGAGGTGAGTCTCTGCCTTTTCCATCTGAGCTCTCCCAGAGTGACCCCTCCCTCCTCCCCTTCCTCCTGCTGAGCTGGGAGCCTCCCCAGAGACCATGGATCTAAAGGGTTCTGACAGAAGCCACAGGCTCTGAGCGTCTTTTGCCCTTTGCTGTTCCTCGTTGGCTGTTGAGGCTCGCAGAGAAGAGCATGTCTGTGTGCCTTCCATGGCCCTATGACGGTGCCACTGTGAGACCTTCACTAATAAAAGCCACTCTCCCTGGTTCCTAGGTGCGAGGTACCACTTCAGCCTGGCTGAGCTGCAGCAAATACGATCTATCCGGAATTTATAAAGGTAAGTGTTCACCATCCTTCCAGACCCAGCATCAGGAGGGCTGCCCAGGTCTGCCTGGGGAGGGGAGCCAGAGGAACAGGGATAATAGGAAGGCCTTGGGGGAGGGTGTAGAGAGGACGGGAATCCCTGAGGGTGATAACAGGGTAGGGGACAGACTTCAGAGCCTCTCCCATGTGACTGGCTTCTGGTCCTCACTCTGCCCTCTCCACGGCCCTCTCTTCCCTGCCTTCAGCAGCCCCCTGGAGGTATACCGCGAGGACCCACATTGGGAGCACCTGCAATGCATCAGCCCTTCCTGCATGGTCTGCAGGGACAAGGCCATCCCGGCTGCTCCGCAAGGCCCACCAGCTCCCGACCAGGCCGTTCCCTCAGGCTCTCTCCTGCCATCCACGATCCTGATGTGCCTTACAGGCTCCGTCACCCTTGCAGCCCGTCCAAGAAAGCCAGCATGTGTTCCTCTGGCCTGCACTGTCTTCTCCGCTCACTCCAGTTTTCCGGGTGTTGCCCTCACACCACTCTGCGACCCGCCGTCCCCTTTCCCACTCCATCACCCCAGCCCACCACAAGAGCTTGGCAGAAGTCCCTCTGTACTCCTGCTCCACCAGCTCCTCTCGGCCACCCTCCTTCTACTCATCCCTCCTCTCTCAGCTCTCCTGGGAGCGAACAGAAGGAGAAACCTCCTGAAGTACCCCACGCTATTGTCTGGGCCCCAAACCCTCCCTCCCTATGAGACCCTTGGCCACACCGCAGATCTCTGTCCCTTCTCTTTGTGTACCTCTGGTCCTGCACATGGCAGGCGGTTAAATCGTCCCCCAGAACCTTCCACGAGACGAAGCGTGGGCCCCCACATTGCTAGCATGGACACGGAGAAAGAGCCCAGTGTCTCACAGGGGCTGAGGCGGCAGGGGAGGTGTAGGGAGCAGGGCATATCCCTGGCCATGGCTGCAGAGGTCTCCCAGACCACTGCCCCTCCCGTGGGTGCCATCCCCACTCCCTGCTACTCAGAGGCCAGGACCCTCGATGGGCAGCTGCATACAGAGCCGTGTGCCCTCAGCCAGTCTCCCCAAGCAGTTGACACTCAACACACTCAGTCTGGCCGCCCCCGCCTTTTCCCAAACTTCCGTTGGAAGATCAGGAGCCCCCGGCGCTTATTCCAAAGGAGACAGGCTCCCAGAGTGGGCAGCCTTGTGAGAGCCCTGAGGTGCTGTGTGCCCTGCCTCTGTGTCCAGAATGACATTTGAAAACAGGCTGACAGTGAATGATTCCAAGGACAACCACCGCTTGAGAACCACCTGGTCCCCCTTCACCGTGCCTCACAGGGAGCCAGTGTCCCACCCAGATACCACCGGCTGGGCACCAACTCAGTCCCACTCTCCCCAGGGCCCTAGGAGGCACGAATGCAGACCCTCAGCCCCATTGTTCCTATACTCTTACCCATTAAATCATTTAGAATCCTCCAGTGATATCTGTCTGCTGTATTCGATCTGGAATTGAGGGACTGACGGAGTTTGTTCAGCTCTGAGAAAGGTGCTCTGGAGCTTGTGGAAACAGGAGGAACCATGTGCCACTGGCCCAAGTTTCCCCTGAGAGCAGCTGTAGGCCTTAGTGTTCCCAAGAACCAGAGCAGCCTGACTCTCCCTCTCTGGAGGTTTACTGGCCTTCCAAATATGAGGTTGAAGTCCCCAAAAAGAATCAAGGACCCTTAGCTCTCATAAAAATAATTGTGAGAATGAGAGTCCTCCTATTTAGAGGCCAGTGTTTAGGGGGTATCACCCAAATGAAGCCTAAATGCAGGGGTTGGAGACACCTGACAACTTCCTGGTACCCTGAGCTGGTTGGGGAAGGGACATGTTGTGTTGGGGGGGGAACCCAGACCTGTTTTTGTGAGACCCTGACCTGTGGGGACGCTGACCTGGGGGGACTCTGACCTGGAGGGACCCTGGCCTGGTTTGGAGGGACCCTGAACTGGGGAGACCCTTACCTGATTTGGAGGGACCCTGACCTAGGGGCACCCTCACCTGGTTTGGAGGGACCCTGACTTGAGGGGACCCAAGAATCAGCTGAGCTGCCACCTCACACACTGTGCAACGTCCTTTAAACTTGAGCCTTAAATAGCCCCCACCCCCCGGAAAACCTCCTATCAAGTGATTTTCTTCTCCACATCTGGTGCCCAGACTGCTTTGGGGTTGATCATTTTGAGGACAGAAGCATTTAGCTGAGCAGTAGGAGAGGTGACCGTGTAGCCACCTCTCACAGGGTTGAGATCAGCTGAGAGAAAGGGCACACTCCCAGAGGTGTGTGGGACATGAGAAAACTGGGCAGGGGGAAGAAGGGCCTTGTGGTGGGACAGAAGTTTCTATGAACACGGAGGGTTGAGCTGTAACGTCAGCCTACTGGTCTCTTAGACAAGGACTTAATGGCTCCATGGAGAAATGCAATCTTCACTTTCTTCTCTGGAAACATCCTTGGATCATTCTGTTAGCAAATGTTCACTAACAAGCAATATTAAATTATTGTGGGCCTATGGTGGGGGAGCTTAAGGGGATGTTGGGAAAATTGAGAAGGTGTGATGGTTGTGGGGTTGGTGTTGGAATGTTGAATGCCTGTGACATATCATCATGAATGACTTTATAAAGCATAGTGTTCATGTAATGTCTAAGGGGAAAATAAATAAATAATTTTTTTAAAAAAAGGATGCTGCTGTGCCCTCCCCCTCCCCTGGTGCCCACAGGGCCACCAGTCACTGTCACGCTGAGTCTCATGGGGCTCTGCACAGCCCCTGCCTTCCATATCTGAGGGTGTGTGAGCACAAAGCCAGAACTGTGGGGATGGTGTCTGGCTTGGCACCCGCCTCTTTGTGCAAGTTTGTCTAGGTCCTTGTTCTAAATCCGCACTTGTTACACAGCACTCTTTCTCTTTTGTTCGTTCTTTTGGAAAATGTTTTCTATGTGCTTCCTATGTTTCTTAGGGAACAATTGATCTACTTATGTGTGTGTTGATCCTTCACTTTCTCTCTTCTGTTAAAAGACAGTTTTTGAGTGGGTTATGAGAAATAAGTTAAGCATTTTATTTTCACTAATTTTAAAATATTGTATGCCTCACCCTGCTGTCTTCATGGGTTATTCTTGGTTCTGTGCTAAACGAGAACCCGTGGGACCATAAGTGGTGCCAAGACTGAACCCTGGTTCACTATGTGCTTCCTAGATTCTTTATTTCTGCATTGTTTCTCAGCTCTCTAGTACTTTCTTGTTTTCAGCTGGGCTAAGCGACAAAAAAAGAAAAAATAAAACTCAATACCGAGCAATTTGCTGCAGAGTCTCTCCAGACAAAATTATCTAAACTTTTAGAATTCCAGGAGCGCTGAGAGCAAGAGTGGCCACACAACATCTTATGCCAGTCACACAAGCAATAAAAAATAAATTGTTTATCATTGCCTTTTCGGCAGGCTTTGTGGTGGCAGGAAACTTCCAAATAATAATGGTAGGACTGGTGTCAAAATATTGAATGTCATCAAAGTAGAGAGAGAGAGAGTATTGCGGAAATTGTCTGCCACACAGGCAAGGGAACAGTTGGGATTGTGTGGGGGGCGGGGAGATACTGGGGAGATTGTTGGTGGAAAATGTGCACTGGTTAAGGGGTGGGTGTTTTATTATTATACGACCCAAACTCAAACATGAAAGCATTGTAACTATCTCACGACTGACTCAATTTGAAAGATTAGAGAGAGAGAGAGAGAGAGAGAGAGAGCTGTGCTAACAGGTATTGAGGTGCACCTAATTTAATAACAACCTCTTATCACATATTTACTAAGCCCCTGTGCTAGGCACTGGCCAGGGCCCTGAGAATCCAACCATGACCATCACAGGGGCCCCATCCAGGGGATAGAAAAGACAATTGAGAAAATTCAAAATGAGGGAAGTGTGAATGAGAATCCTCAATACTGAATTTCCATACTATCAACATTTCACTGACTAATGCTACTGTCTATGACAGGCACAGTAAAGCCTGGCAAGCTACCTGTGACGTATTGAAAATGCCAAACACAGTAAAAAGTTTCACAATGGAGACATTACTGGGCCCGCTCGAGTGAACACTGCAAATAATATGGGGCGACTATAAAATTTTGTGCTAATATTTTTGCATTCATTGGAGAGATTAGAAGCAGGCATAATTTCCCATTCTGTGCCTGGGCTGCCCTCTCGTGGTCATTTCTGTAAATACACCTTCTAATGTTCTAAGATTTGTGTTGTCACAGCCCCTTACCAAGCTTGGGATCTTTCCTCCCTCCTTAGTGTAAACTGGGAGAATAGTATCACTGAAGTGTAAAATGAAAAGTCCTCCACGGTGAATGCTCTGTTTAGGGTTGTGGCCTATGCATCTGTACACAGAATGCACAGGATGCAGAATATTGGAGTGAAACAAGGACCACATCGGCACACAACCCTCCCCTCAAGCACCTCAGGCACATTCAGGAAGGACACTCAAGAAATGATAGGAAGTCATTTTGTTGCAAAACCTTGAGGCAAAAATCTTGAGCAGAATATTCGCAAGTGAAATTAAATACTCTGCTTAAAGGATCCCACATGACGATTAAGTGGAGTGATTGCAGAGATGCAAGAATAGTTGACAGCAGGGTGGATGGAGCCAGAGAAGGAAGCATGGTTGGACACCGGTAGATCCCTGTGATAGGCCACATACAGGAGACGAAGGATAAAAGTCACACCATCATCTCAACAAATGAGTCAAAGGGCTTGCCAAAATTAAAAATCGGCTCATGACAACTCTTTTAAGGGGTGTTGGTGGGTGGGCACAGGCCATGCCCCACTCTTTTAAGGGGTGTTGGTGGGTGGGCACAGGGCCTTCTCCCACCATGGTGCCCAGGCATCACGTATTGGGGGACCACAGGCACTGTCCTATGCACTAGGGACTTCTGCACTGTCATTCCAGCTCCAATTATGGTAAGTCTCGAGCTTTGGGCTCCTGACATAAGGGACTCCATCTCTCTTTTCTCCTAGCCCGTCTGCAGAGAGGAAACTCCCTCCACTGTTCCAAGGGTCAGGTATAACCTGTTCACACCCACAAACAAACTGTTCAGCTCCTGGAACCATGACCCCAACTGTCACCGTTCCCCATAACCACAAAGGTTCTTTGTGACTGGAAGCAGCCGGACCATTAACTGGCTAATTTTGCTTCTAAAACTTGCTTTGATTGATCACAACACATGTGGCCCAATTGTGTCCATCGTCTGCTAAGATGTGACTTTTTTTGCCTTTGTAAACTCATCCCTGAATGTCCTCAAGCAGAGAGTTCTTTGGGATGCTGGTCTGCTGATGGTCATGGCTCCTTTAATAAACACTCCCAATCCAACCTATCATGTGAAAGGTGTGAAAAAGGTTGCCAGACTTATTTAGTACTTTTTTTTGAAAATGGAATCATTGTTAGACACTCAGTGACAAAGCAGTTCATGACTTGGTATCAGTCATACAATGCTCCAACATGCATCCACACACCGGTGTCCATTTCCCAAAATCAATGTCCCAGATCCCTCATCCCCCTCCCCTAAGCTGGCCTCTATGGCCGACTTAGTCACTCTCTCTGTCTGTCTGTCTCTGCCTCTGTCTCTCTATCTCTCTGTCTGTCTCTCTCTGTTTCTCTCTCCCTTTCCCTCTTCCCTCTCTCCTTCCCCACTCCAATAAGACAGTGGGGGTTGCAATATTGGTACCAGAGGGTTTTTTTTTTTGTAGGAGTGCTGCTTTTATTCAGCCACTGATTAGCTAATTGAATTGGGCATGAACTCCACCTTAATTAATTAATTTATTTTTTTCTTTTTATATTTATTTATTGGATCACTGTGGGAAAAGTTATTACGCTTTCAGGTTTAAGTCTCGGTCATACAATGATCAAACACCCCTCCCTTCACCAGTACTCACTTTTCACCACCAAGAACCCCAGTATCTCCCCCCTCCCACCCCTCCAAATGCCTGTCAGGCAGATGATTTCTACTTAACTCTTCTCTACATTGGTTACATTCATTATTTCGACAAAAGATGCACCATTATTGTTTAGAATTTCCCCCCAAACAATCAGAATTGCTGAAAAGGCATTGAGAAATATTTTGTTTACTATAGCAGGTTATGAGAATCATATAATGTCACTCGGCCATGATTTTGGATTCCTGAAAAGAGCCAGATAATTACGAGATTGGTTTCTGTGTGTTTGGTGTTATGGCCATGCCAGAGAGCTGCTCGTGGGGGATACCTCATGACCTCGGTAGGGCGTAAAGGATGTGCTGGTACCGTCCCCCTTTCCATGAGACTGCAGTTGCCCCTTCACCTCTGGCGTGTACCTTGCTTTCCTATAAGCTCTGAGGCAGCGGCCACCTTGCTGCCAGGGGGGAAAAGGCGGAAGGGAGCAACACCCTTTCCCTCCTGTGGGGGCATGGCGCCATAGATTAACGCATGGTACATTCACTTTTCTTCTGCAAGCTGCTGGGCTCTGGACTAAGTCCTTTTGCCTCAGGAGCCATGGCCATGCCAGAGAGCCGCTTGTGGGGGACAACTAATGACCTCGGTAGGGCGTAAAGGACGTGCTGGTACCGTCCCCCTTTCCATGAGACTGCAGTTGCCCCTTCACCTCTGGAGTGTACCTTGCTTTCCTATAAGCTCTGAGGCGGCAGTCACCTTGCTTCCAGGGGGGAAAAGGCAGAAGGGAGCAACAACCTTTCCCTCCTCTGGAGGCATGGAACAGTAGTTTAATGCATGGTCCATTAACTTTTCTGCCACAAGCTTCCGGGCTCTGGATTAAGTCCTTTTGCCTCTAGAGCCATGACCAGAGCCATGCCAGAGAACTGCTTGTGGGGGGCAACTCGTGACCTCGGTAGGGCATGAAGGACGAGTCGGTACTGCCTGCCTTCCCATGAGACTGCCCCGTCACCACCGGCTCATACTTGGCTTTCCAATAAGCTCTGAGCCGGCTGCCACCTTGTATGCAGTCCAGATGCATTTCTGCCGAAAGCCGCTGGGTTTCAAGATTTGTTTCTGAGTCTCCAGTATCATGGCTATTAATCAGCTTCATCAGGAGCCAGAGAGGCCATTTTAGGCGGCAACTCGGGGTCTCCTTGGGATGGGGAGAAAGAGTCGGCTCTACCCCCATGTGGTGAGGCCCAGTGTGTCTCATCACTGCAGGCCGAAACCTGTCTGTCCAGTGGCCTCTGGAGGATGGTGGTCACCAGGCCGTCAAGGGGAACAGGCCAAAGCATGAAACCTATTCCCACCTGGAGTGGCCCAGGGCCAGTAACCTACTGAAGGAACAGGACGCATTTCTGCCAAAAGCCTTTGGGTTCTGAGATTCATTTCTGAGACTCTGGGATCATGGCCATTAAGCAGTTCTATCAGGAACCAGAGAGGCCATGCCTCCAATTATATAGCTGAGCCGCAGGTGATTTGTGGGTGTATCACCCACATACCTAACTTTTGAGCATTTACTTTCTTGGTAAACTTTGCCCCAAGATTTTAGGGTCTGGCCAAAGGCACGGCAGCAATTTTGGGGTATCAAAAAGTCTGACGTTGCCATCAGGCTGCTGATGCACTCACCTCACAGGTAGAGACTGACCTGCTGGTAGCACCATACCATCAAGGCTTTTTTTTTTTTGTATATCATTTTACCTCCTTCAGGACTCAAATATTGTTCAGAGGGATTGTTTCTAATGATCATTGTCTTAGTGTCTCTTCTCTGTCCAAACGGCATTCTTCCACAATTTGAGGCAAACTTCCTACCATTCCTATTGTGGACCAGTCCTCCTGGCCCTCATTTCTACTGTCCTTGGGTATTTTTCTCATACTATTTTTTTTATATATCCCACATATGAGTTTGATTATTCTATATCTGTCTCTCTCCCAAGAACTCATTCCACTCATAATGGCCCTCTCTATGTTCATCCATGTATAAGCAATTTTCATGACTTCATTTTTCTAATGGCTGCAGGGTGTTCCATTGTGTAGATGTACCAGTCATTTGTTCTAAGGAATTTAGGATGTTTCCGGATTCTGGATATTGTGAATAGTGCTGCAATGACCATCAGAGTGCAGATGGGTTTTTGCACTGAGTTCTGGGCCCCTAGATTATATTCCCAGGAGTGAGCTGCTGGATCATATGGAACCACAATTTCGTAGGTTTTTGAGGAAAGCCCATATTGGTTTTCTGAAAAGGCTGAACTTTCCCACCAGCAATAAATCTAAGTCCCCTTTCTCCCCATATCCGTGCCAGCATTGGATTTTCTTGTTTTTTTTGATGTTTGCCAGTCTCTATGGCATGAGATGGTATCTCGTGGTTGTTTTGATTTGCATCACCCTGATGAATAGTGGTGTAGAGCATTTCCTTCATGGGCCTTTTGGACATTCACATTTCTTCTTTGGGGAAGTTTCTGTTCATCTCTTCTCCCCAGTTTGTGATTGGATTCGATATTTTTCTTGTCAAGTTCTACCAGTTCCATGTATATCTTTGATATTGACCCCTTATCAGATGGGTGTTAGGTAAATAATTTTCCCCATTCTGTGGACTGTCTTGTTTCCTGGTCATTGTTTCCTTTGAGGTGCATAGGTTCTTTCTTTCTTTCTTTCTTTCTTTCTTTCTTTCTTTCTTTCTTTCTTTCTTTCATGTAGGAGTACTGCTATTTATTCAGCCACTGGTTAGCTGATTGAATTGGGCATGAACTCCATCTTGATTTTTTTATTTTTTATAATTTTATTTATTGAATCACTGTGAGAGAAGTTATAATGCTTTTGGGTTTAAGTCTCAGTCATACAGTGAAACACCTGTACCTTCACCAGTGCTCATTCTTCACCACCAAAATCCCCAGTATACCCCCATCCTACATCCTTCCCCTACCTGTGGGGCAGATGATTTCTACATTACTCTCTCTCTCTACTTTGATTACATTCAATATTTTGACACCAGACCCACCATTATTGTTTGGGATTTTACCCCAACACTCAGATCTGCTGAAAAGGCAACAGTAGACAATGTTTTCTATTGCTGGTTAGGAATATCATATGACGTCGCGTAGCTGCAGTAGTGGCTGAACAATTTTGAAATTCCAAATTTTTAACACTTAAATCTGGAGGGATTTCTGCCAAAACCTGCTGGGTTCTGAGATTTGTTTCTGAGTCTCTGGGATCATGGCCATTAAGCAGCTTGATCAGGAGCCAGAAAGGCCGTTCATGGGCTGTGACTCGGGGTCTTGTTGGGACTGGGAGGAAAGGACGGGCTCCACCCCCATCCCATGAGGCCCCACGTATCTTGTCACTGAGGGCCTAAACTTGACTATCCAATGGCCTCTGGCGGATGGTGGCCAACAAGCCACCAGGGGGAACAGGCCAAGGCAGAAAACCGCTTCCCACCTGGGTTGGCCCGGGGCCAGTAACCTACTACAGGGACCGGACGCATTTCTGTCAAAAGCCATTGGGTTTTGAGATTTGTTTCTGAGTCTCTGTGATCATGGCCATTAAGGAGTTTGATCAGGAACCAGAGAGGCCATGCCTCCAATTATATAGCTGAGCCGGAGGTGGTTTGTGGGTGTGTCTCTCACATACCTAACTTTTGGCCATTTACTTTCTTGCTTAACTTTGCCCCAAGTTTTTGGGATCTGGCCAAGGGCACAGCAGCAATTTTGGGGTATCTGGAAGTCTGAAGGCGCCATCAGGCTACTGATGCACTCGCCTCACAGGTACAGATTGACCTGCAGGCAGCACCATTCCCCCTAGGTTCTTATGTTAATTTAGTCACTTTTGTTTATCTTTGATTCCCCTTGCTTGGTCAGTGGTGTTTCATCCTGTAAGATATCTTTCATTTCAAAGACATAGATAGTTCTGCCTGAGTTTTCCCCCATATACCTTACAAATTCAGGTCAGATGTTATAGACTTTAAATCCATATTGATTTGATATTTGTGCATGGTGTTAGAAAGAGGGCTGAGTTTATGTATGTATGTATGTATTTATTTATTCATTTTTTTTCCCTGGTAGCTGACCAGTGTTCCCAGCACGGTAACAGGCTTTTGAAAAAGAAAAACGTTACAGATAACAGCAGAAGGGCTTAAAAGTCTAGGAGAAGATATTACAGATCTGTCTGTAGTCTTCTTATATCTAAGAGGTCCTCAGAAATTCCCCTGTTACTGGTTCCCTCACCCAAGAAGTACTCTCTATAGGGGAAGTGACAGTGGCTATTCAGAGCAGCATATCAAGTGGCATAAGTACTTTATTATAGCTGATTAGTATTCCATTGTGTTTTAATCCTCTTCTCTGTTTTAGGCACTTAGGTTGTTTCCAGTCCCTGGCTATGACAAACGGTGCTGCAATGAATCCAAATGTATAGATATCTTTTTGAATTAGTGTTTTATACTTTTGGGGTAGATGCCAAGAGGAATTGCTGACAGATAGAAGCTCCGTCTTACTTTTTGGAAATATCTATACAGTTTTTCACAGAGGCTGATCCAGAAACAATCCCACAAACAGTGGATGAAGGTTCCTTTACACCACATAACCACCAGTGGTGGTCTTTCTTGCACAGCACACTCTCACTGGTGTGAGGGAGTTATTCATTCATGATTTTTATATGCATTTCCCTCAGTGACGGTGACTGCAGTTTTGTGTTTACTTACTGAACCTCTAAATGTGGTCTTTTGAGAAATGTCTTCTCAGCTTCTTTCCTCATTGAATTATAAGGTTTGTTTTGGGTTTCTGTGAATTCTGTATAAAATCTTGTATAATCGTTCTTTATTAGATGTGTAGTGAGTGAATGAAACAGGAATATTTGAGCACGGTAGTGTAGATTGGTATGAGAAGTCATCAAACCTGATGTCCAAAGTGCAGAATCATTAGCAAAGGAGATCAAAACAGTTTTGCACCAGATTTCCTGGATATCTATCTAAGGGCATCCCTCCTCTGCTATACTCCAGCTTTCAGTTTGCAATCTGTTTGGGGTTTGTGTGGATAGTTGTTCCCAGACTGGGAGACACAGGAGAACTTACTTTTGGTACTTCTGTTGTTCAGGACTGGTCGCAACACAGTGGTGGGCCTGTTCACTTAGGGAGGTGTGTGTCAGAGTGAGGCAGGGGAGCGGACAGTGGTTTGTGGAGGAGGAGGTGTGGATTGGGCTTATTTTGACCACTGCTACCTGTTGCCACTAATACTAATTCTCTCTCATCAGCTGATAAAGAATGAGGGATCTTCCTTGATTCTTGTGCTCTTCAGGAAAGATTTCATCATAAGCATGAAATAATTAAAGTCAGCATTTATTTAAGAAGGCAGAGGAGGCAAGTAAGAGGCTTGTATCAGCTGGGATGAGGTCGTATATTTTATTATATTGCTTTATTAAGGTTATTGGGCCTGCTCGAGCAAATCAATGAAAAACGGGAGGACAGTGATACAGTGATTATGGCAGTGATTATGGTAAACCATGATTTACTAGGTTGCTCATCATGGACTTCAAGGCATTCAGTATTCCAACACCAAACTCACCACTGGTATCAGCGTCCTTTCACCAGTGTTCCAGGTTCCCTCCCTCCCACCAACCTGCTCCTTACCCAGACAAAGTGTACATTTATTCATTTTTGAGCCACACACAGAGGAGCTCAGGGTTCACGAATGACTCCTGGCAAATTCGGGTTACCATACGTGGTGCCAGAGATCAAATAGAGGTTGACTGCAGTGCAAAAAAATGCACTACTCACCATACTATAGCTCTGGCCCCTCCATAGACACATATTCAAGTGTGGTTGTTGTAGTTTGGGTCTCTTGCTTACAAAATGATTGTTTCTGTGTTTTAGCCATATACATGCATCCCACCATCAGAATACCCCTGCCCCTGTTACCTCCCACTTGGTTCATAATTCCCCGCTCAATTCATTTTCTTCCTTGTCATTATTTTTATAATTAAGGGTCACGGGATGTCTAGGTATTCCTACGCTAATGTCTCGCATTCTCTTCTGGACAGGGCATTTTAAGCCCACCCTACTGATACTTCCCAGTCAAATTGTTAACAAGGACTCTTTGTATATGCATAGAATTATTTGAGTCATTTGTCCAGCCACACCTTATTATTTCATGAATGAGAAATTGGGCCAAAGAACAGGAGGAATCAGAGTTTTCTGCCTTAATTCCAGAGACTGGGTCCTTTCCCTGGGTCACTCCCTGTGAATTTGAATTTTCTGAAGTGCCGCTCTGGTCTTGGACAGAAAGTTGACACCATTAATTGTAATTTATTTTCTCTAGAAATTGTGGATTCCCGTACTTGATATCTAGATGCTTCCTGAGGCATCTCAAACACACTCTGAAGTCTCTTTTCAGTTGTGAGCCTAGGTGATTTTGCTTGGTAACCTATCCAAGGGAAATAGTGACTGTGGAAAGCTCTAAATCCAACAGGGGTTAATTTTCTTCAATGGTAAAATGACAGACGGGGGTGGGAGTGGGGTTGCTGGAAATACACGCTTACTCTCTCCTTGGAGTTCACAGATGTCTAAGTGAGGTAAATGGAGAGTTTGACCTTTGATAAAGCTGTTTGTTATAGAAATGTAACAAATATCCTGAGCTTGCACCAGGCTGTCTTCACTGGGGCCACTTTGGGGGGAGGTTGTTAGATGTTCCCTGCCTGCCCCTAAGAGGCCCAGTGGCCAAAAACCTTAAAAACCTGACTGCCGCCTTGCTCATGGCAACTCTCCATAGGTTCGGATGAGCTTCACCCCTCAGGGAATCATCAGAAAAACACAGGTATACAGGACCTGTGACTGAAACTTCCAAGCTCCCTTGTGAGCAGGAATGGGTATCTTCCCCCAGTCTCCCAAATTTACCAGTAGCTTGGCAGTAAACTCACACAGTGTCCCCTGGTGCCATATAATCTCATCAACAACCATGATCCAGAGACTCAGAAATAAAACTCCTGGAAGAATTCGACATCGGCCTCACCCAAGAGTGAATCTGCTGTATAATCGTATTCTAAATTTTAGAATTACTAGAGCATCTGTAATTACTAGAATACAACAGTTCACCGAGATCACTCTGGATCCCGTTCTGAGCCAATTCCACTGGAGCACTTCAGATGGAGCAGGCGTGCCCTCACCACCCACTCCAGATGCAACCCTGGTGGCCATGAGCTTCCAAAAGCAAAACCCATAGAGGTGAGTTCAGGGACTAAGACTCAATGCCATATGGCAGCAGCAGAGATTGGTGTCTCTTCCTGTCTCCCCTTTGGGTTTGGGTTCTGGCTGTCATGCCCATGATCTGGGCTCCACCGCAGGGCATCAATGGCCTTGATCCAGAGAATCCCAAATGAATCTCATAATGGATCGCTCCCTACAGAGATGTCTCTGGAGCCCAACCATTTACAATTTTAGAATTTTAGAAGCACTCAGCTGCTTAAGCAGCCGAGCAATCTCTCATGATATTGCAAATAAGCGATAGAAAATAAATTATCTAGCATCTGCCCCTGGCAAACAGGTTTTTATGGTGGTGGGAAAATTCAAAATGATGGTGGTGGGTTGTAATAAAGGGGGTGGGTTTGGTGTTGAAATATTGAATGTAATCAATTAATGTGAATAATCTTATGTAAATAAAATTCTGATGAAATTCTGATGGAATCTGGGAAGAAGAAAACGATGAACAAAAGTGTATTACTTCAGGCAGCAATCTTAGGGTGAATAAAGAGGTCTACTCCTGCTAGCCATGGCCATGAACTGCCTCTGAGTACCACATAAGCTCATGAATGGCCATGATCCAGACTCAAAATTAAATCTCAAAAGAGAGCGACAAGCTGCAGAGGTGCCTCTGGATCCCCAAATAACCATGTATGAAAATATGTAACTCCAGCTGAATCACCCTATTTGAAATGTCAGAATTCTTGGATTGCAAAATATACATTTTCTTGTACATACATATAAATGTTTACTTAAAATATTACAATTTACTTATTTAAAGTAAATAATCTTCATTTTAGTTGTTTATTTGCTTTTTGGCTGAGGGATATACTTAGCGGTTTTCTCCGCTTTCCACAGACCCTCAGAGAAACATGTGGTTCTAGGAACCAAACCCAGGACTTCCGCAGGCAAGAGATGTACCCCAGCCTGCAGCTTGTCTAGGAATTTTCTAGCCTCTGGCTAGCATTTCTTTGCTTTCTTTTCTTTTTTATTTATTTATTTATTTATTTATTTATTTTTGTCCTCTTTTGGGGGGAGGGGTCACCCTGGCGATGCTCAGGGCTGAGTCCTGACACTGCACTCAGGGATCACTCCTCGTAGTGCTCAGAGGTCATGTGGGATGACGGACCTCGAACCTGGATTGGCTGTGTGCAAGGCAAAGGCCCTCCTCGCAGTAATTTAGCTCTGCATCCAGTATTTGCTTCTCCTTAGTCCTATTCCAAATCACTCCAGCCTGCTCTTTCCAACTCAGTGAAAATACTAACCACTGAAACTTGTCTGCAAGTACTAACTGGAACGTGAAATTATTGTAGTTGGTATACATATATGTCTTTACATGCTTTTTTTCACATTTGGCAATGTACACTGGTTTCCACCTGTACTTGCACACAGGAATTACTCCTGGCGGTGCTCAGGGTACCATATGGGATGCTGGGAATCGAACCCATGTTGGCCACGTGCTAGGCAAACGTCCTACATGGTGTATTATTGCTCCAGCCCCTGTCTTTGCATTCTTTTCTCCAAGGTGTGCTATCGAGCAATTTCTGAATATCAATTTTAGTTCAGGGCCTTATGTGTATGTGTACGACATGCATGTTTGCTTTATAGCCAATGAGTTAGGACAGAAGCAGGCTTAAGAATCTAGTCATCTTTATGAATGTATTCTCTTACCAAGCAAATGATTTATACTCCAGTATGCTCAATTTCTAGATCTCTGATAAGTGCTCCCACAGAAATAAATTCAGTCTAACCTAATATTTAGTTCTTCTCTCATCGAATTCCTCAAATCCATTACCCTGTATTTTCTTTGGGTCTAGTTTACGGGATCAGGGCACGGCGGAACCCCTGATGCTTCACACTTCCCATTGGTAGGGATTGACTTACTCATCACAGAAAATTACGGCGCAGGGTTTGATGAGTATGGTATTGGTGTGATGTGTTCGTGAAAATGACGATCAAGTCTATTGTACATCTTGTACCTCAGTAAACATGCTGAAAAAAAAAGAGAGAGAGAGAATGAAGTGGGATATACATAAATATAAAACATCAACAAGTAACCAAAGGAGAATAAGCCAGTCAATATTTTGGTCTATATTTTGCAGGTTTTTCTGATGGTAAAAGAAACCACACACCCATATGGCACCCTGCCCCATACCTGCCTCTCCCCACCACAAATAAATAGGATGGTGGAAAAATGGTCAATGGCATCAAGTTTAGATGAGATCTTCCAATCACTTTGTGAAATATGCACTCTGGAAGGAGAACCAACCAGGCATATCCCCGGGTGATAGGTGAACATATATCCTCAGCCTGGGCTATTCTGAAGACAAACAGAAGGGATCTAACAACCTCAGCTGAAGATTGGACATGTTTAGTTCCGTTTCCCTTTTAAGTATAAGCCAGTGTGGTCCATGGAATAGTCCCAGCCTCACCCAAAAGTTATGTTCCTTCTTCCTATACTTTTTCTATCCTGGCATGAAATACTCCATTTAAATGTGGATGTACAGCTCAGCAAATCAACTCTAAATTATAAAAAGTTGGGGGAGGGAACGTAGCCCAATTTAATTTATTTTTAGGGGAGCAATACTGTTGGGGACTGGCCTTGGTAGCCCATGCTTGTTTTCCCTGAGAAGGAAATGAGCAGGGAAAAAGTTGGCATGTGTGAGCGCCATGCCCTGGCAGTTGACCTTGTTATGGGGGCCGAAGGGAAGGCTGCACCTGATCCACCTTGGCCAGGCCTGGTGCCACATTCTCATTCCTGTCCCGTTTTGCTGAGAAATTTCAAGGAACTGCCAAGATATGCAGCTGCAATACTGAATAACAGCGTAGCCCGCTCAACTTGGAACCCTTGGCTTTCCCTCGACGTGTTCACTGCATACTGTAAAACCAAATGTGCTTTGCAGTAGAGTCGCTGTATGCTTCATACAGTCCTCCCTACCCCAGTCTTTGCAGCTCTCATGCCCTCTCTGGGTTATTGTCCAACTAGCCACATGTGCTGCGGCACAGTACAGGTCAGGGTCAAAAATTAGCACAAATAAATTAAGCACATGATAAAGTCTCTGGTTCAATCCATATCACTATATGGGCCTGCAAACACTGATGATGAAGCTCCCTATCAATTACCCAAAGCAGCCTTCAAGCATCACTAAAATAACTCCTTACTCAAATTTTAAAAATCAGGGACTAGAGAGATAATACAGTGGACAAGGCGATTGCCTTGCACAGGGCAAATCCAGATTCTACACCAAGTATACCCTATGGTCGCCTGAACACTGCCAGAGGCGATTGCTGATCCAGAGCTAGTGTACCAGAGCACTAACCAGTGTATGCCCCCAGCAAAAAAGTAAAATTAAAACACGCTAAGTATTTTTAAATTAGTAATAAATATGGCAAAAATTTAACTAACGTCTACTTTGGTCAAGATTATCTTTGTTGGATTGCAAAGGAAGTTAAGTGGCAGAGAAGTTAGTGATTACATGCAGGCCTGAGTGTGATCCCAGGAATAGCTGAATGTCAGGCACCCAGTGTATGGGCTCCAAGCCTGCCCACCCAAGCACTCCTGGATGATGAGGAGGACTTGGGTCCCAATTTAAGGAGCAACCATCCCTATTCATCAAAATTTTAAAGCAAACTTTGGAAAAATGGGAGGAAGTCTTCTGTTTTGGAACTGAAGCTGCTGTGTTTGTGAAGAAACACTCTCCCCACCCCCCCCCCCTTTCTCTGTGTGTGTGTGTGTTTGTGTGTGTATTTATCTGAGTATAGTGTGAACTAAAAGCTTGACTTTTAAGCATCAGTGAATTTGAGAAAAGAGAGCAACTGATATGCTCCATGGCAGCGAGAAGCTTACTTTTATTTATTTTCCTGTTTAATTTGAAAATATAAAAGATGTCTTCGCCATTCGGGCTGGAGCGATAGCACAGAGTTAGGGCTTTTGCCTTGCACGCAGCCAATATGGCTGACCCGAGTTCGATTCCTCTGCCCCTCTCAAAGAGCCCGGCAAGCTACCGAGAGTATCTCGCCCGCACGACAGAGCCTGGCAAGCTACCCGTGATGTATTCAATATGCAAAACACAGTAACAACAAGTCTCACAATGGAGATGTTACTGGGCCCCATTGAGCAAATCCATGAACAATGGGAGGACTGTGACTTTGCCATTCAATTGATTTATCTCTAGTGCTTGAAGTGCACTGAAACCAAAATCTAAGATGGTCTTTCCCATTACACACCTAAGCGTAGGAGACCTTTAAGTGAGACTTGGCTTCATGTCGTCCAGAAAGCATTCTCTAGGAATAAAGAAAGTGAAGTAATTTACAACCCGGGGTGTACAAATTTACAGTGGAGATTATCTCTCAACAGTTATGCTCCAGAAACTCATTGCCCTTTTCTATGGAAGAGAGCATAAAATTACTGGCATGAGCTATGCCATTGGAACCCTTGCCAGGCTGATTCTTTTGGGGAACACCGAAGGGGGGCAGGTGAGGCCCCTCAACACCCCAAGGGACCCAGCCTCAATAGCCTAAAACCTCCAGAACTCAAATGACGTCATGCTCATATCTGCTCTGCAAACACTCGGTCTCAGACCCATCCACAAGTGAGCCTATTTCTGGAAATCACCATAACTCACAACACTCATACTCCAAGGGTAGCACACCATGGGGTTTAAAGAAGAAGGCAACGAAACGAATTTTAGAGGTAAATATATTTTTACAGATATATATATATATATATATATATATGCACATCAAGCTCAACCCTTGACAACATAACAGTAATCTCTTAGAGAAGGGCATAACAGCTGGATCCAGGGTGACATACAACAAACTTCCACACTCTAAGAAAAGTTGTCTGGAGCATTTTCAGTGGTGTATTCATAACAAATAATATAAAATAAATTATTTGGTTCTGCTTTGGGTGAAGTGTTGGGGTGTGGGATGAAAATATAAAAATAATGGTGGTGAGAAGGTGTAATGTTGGTGGAATTGGTGTTCGATTATTAAATGAAATAAAATATTATGCACGAATTGATAAAAATTTAAATAATGTTTTGTTGTTACAATACAAAATAAATGATCTAGATCCTGAGAAAAATTTTTTTGCTAGTAGGATTTCAGACAAGAAATGGGTTTGCAAGAGCAAAGTCAAAGTTCTTCCCAGAGAGTCAAGAGGACCCAGGGAAGAGCAGGGTTCCAGAGAGAACAAGCAGGACCCTTCCTGGGGATAAGGCACAGGGCAGGATGAAGGCGGGGACGGGGTGTGGGTGGAAAATAGGAAGGCAGTTAGAGCAGAGGGGCCAAAGAAATGGCCCAGGAAGGGAAGGCCAAGTGGGGTGGGGGGAGACAGTGGACACAGGACTTCACACCCCTCTGGAACCCTAATGGACTCTTCCCCCTTTGTGATGCAGGAGGCCCTATATAAGGCAGAGCCACCAGCTCATGCTCAGTTGCCAAAGGCAGTTTGTGGTCAGGATCATGGAGTTCGGTATACGGACTCTGATGGTTCTGCTGACACTCCTGACTGAGACTCTGTGGGGCTTAGGCTCAAAGCTGATCAGTAGCGATCCCACCCCCCTTTTCCTGGGGGTGTTCGGGGTGCTCTTCCTTTTCCTTGTTTGCCTGGCTACAGCATCTTTCCTGGCCTTCTGTAAGAAAAAAGTTGGCCAAAATGTAGGAGTCAGGGGCAGTGCTTGAGCCATTTGGTGTGTGGTGGTGATTTCTATTACTTCTCACACACATGAACTTGAAACATGAATTTGTTTGGTTTAGCGAATCAGCAGATTGGGTCATCTAGGAGAAAGAAGGGCCTTGTTGCCAAGGAGGACTGACTGGGTGGGAAGCGGTTCAATGAAGAGACGATTCCCTGAACTTCACAGACATTGGAGTGGGGTGGCCGGTTCCCATCACTAAAATCCCAACTAGTGCCATCATACTAGAGTCAGCTTCCATTGAGACATTAAGGTCACTTTGAACAGAAAAATCCCACCAAAACTTCCCAGAGTGGGAGGGAGACATCACCCATCCTACCAGTCAGCCCTTCAGGAGACTGGAGTAGTGGGGCCCTGCCCCAGAACTCAGAGTCCTGTGGGAAGGAGCACAGGAAGCACATCCCTGCCTGGCATCCCTGAATAGGGGCCTGCTATCAACATGAAAATCCTTCTGTCGTTCCAAGGAGAAAACTGGAAACAAAAAATCAAAACCAAAACCAAAGCATTTCATGACATTTTAGGATGGATTTGAGGGAGAAAATCACCTCTCTGTTCCTGTGGGACTCCTATGGGTCATGTGTGGATATCAGAGCTTCAGAGAGGAGAGTCCAAAAGTGGATCCCAAATGATTACTGATTCTTTCTTTCCTCAGAGGCGCAAGAGAGCTAGGAAAAGCAGGAGGGTTGCGATCCTGAGAGGGTGAGTCTCTGCCTTTTCCATCTGAGCTCTCCCAGAGTAACCCCTCCCTCCTCCCCTCCCTCCTGCCGAGCACGGAGCCTCCCCAGAGACCATGGATCTAAAGGGCTCTGACAGAAGCCACAGGCCTGTGAGTGTCCTTTTCCCTTTGCGGCTCCTCATCGGCTGCTGAGGCTCGCAGAGAAGAGCATGCCTGGATGCCCTCCACGGCCATGTGTCTGTGCCACTGTGAGATCTTCACTAATAGAAACCACTCTCCCTGGTTCCTAGGTGCGAGGTACCACTTCAGCCTGGCTGAGCTGCAGCAAATACAATCTATCCGGAATTTGTAACGGTAAGTGTGCGCCCTCCTTCCAGACCCAGTATCAGGAGGGCTGCCCAGGTCTGCCTGGGGAGGGGAGCCAGAGGAACAGGGATGAGAGGAAGGCCTTGGTGGAGGGAGTAGAGAGGACGGGAAGCCCTGGGGGTGATATCAGGGTAGGTGACAGACTTCAGAGCCTCTCCCAGGTGACTGGGTTCTGGTCCTCACCTTGCCCTCTCCAGGCCCTCTCTTTCCTGCCTTCAGCAGACCCATGGAGGCATACCGCGAGGACCCACAGTGGGAGCACCTGCTGCGCATCAGCCCTTCCTGCAGGGTCTACAGGGACAAGGCCATCCCAGCTCCTCCAGCAGCTTCCGACCAGGCTGCTCCCTCTGGCTCTATCCAGCCATCCACAATCCCGATGGCCCGTCCAGGCCCCGTCGCCTCTGCAGCCCATCCAGGAAAGCCAGCGTGTGTTCCCCTGGCCTGCACTGTCCTCTCCACTCACTCCAGGCTCCCGGGTCTGGCCCTCACCCCACTCTGCGACCTGCAGTCCACTACACCACTCCATCACCGGGGCCCACCTCAAGAGCCTGGCAGAAGTCCCTCTGTACTCCTGCTCCACCACCTCTTCGTGGCCCCCCTCCCTCTACTCATCCCTCCTCTCGCAGCTCTTCTGGGAGCGCAGAGAATGAGAAACCTCCTGAAGTACCCCACGCTATTGTCTGGGCCCCAACCTCTCTCTTCCTCTGAGACCCTTGGCCACACAGCAGATCTCTGTCCCTTCCCTGTGTGTGCCTCTGGTCCTCCACATCGCAGGGGGTTAAATTATCCCCCAGAACCTTCCAGGAGATGAAGGTTGGCCCCCCACATTGCTAGTGTTGACACAGAGAAGGAGCCCAGTGTCTCACAGGGGCAGAGGCCGCAGGGGAGGTGCAGAGAGTAGGGCATGTCCCTGACCATGGCTGCAGAGGCCTCCCAGAACATGGCCCTTCCCATGGGTGCCGTCCCTGCTCCCTGCCACTCAGAGGCCAGGACTCTCAATGGGCAGCAGCATCCAGAGCCATGTGCCCTCAGCCAGTCTTCCCAAGCAGTTGACACTCAACACACTCAGTCTGGCCACCCCCGCCTTTTCCTAAACTTCCATTGGAAGATCAGGAGCCCCGGGCGCTTATTCCAAAGGAGACATTCGCCCAGAGTGGGCCGCTTCATGAGCACCCTGAGGTGCTGTGTGCCCTGCCTCTTTGTCCAGAACGACTTGTGAAAACAGGCTCACAGTGAATGATTCCAAGGACAACCCCCCCGCCTCACAACCTCCTGGTCCCCCTCATCGTGCCTCACAGGGAGCCAGTGTCCCACCCAGATACCACCTGCTGGGCACCAACTCCTTCCCATTCTCCCCAGGGCCCTCGGAGACACGAATGCAGACCCTCAGCCCATCGTTCCTGTATTCTTCCCCATTAAATCATTTACAATCCTACTGTGATGTCTGTCTGCTGAGTTGGAACTTGAGTTGATGGACTGAAGGAGTTTGTTCAGCTTTAAGAAAAGTGCCCTGGAGCTTGTGAGAACAGGAGGAGCCATGTGCTGCCTGCCCAGGTTTCCACTGAGAGCAGCTGTAGGCCTTAGTGTTCCCAAGAACCACAGCAGCCTGACTCTCCCTCTCTGGAGGCTTCCTGGCCTTCCAGATATTGGTTGAGGTCCCCAAAAAGAATCAAGGACCCGTAGCTCTCATAAAAATAATTGCGGGAATGAGAGTCCTCCTTGGTGTTTAGAGACCAGTGATTAGGGGGTCTCACCCAAATGAAGCCTAAGTACAGGTGTTGGAGACACCTCACACCTTCCTGGAACCCTGAGATGGTTGGGGAAGGGACCATGATGTGTTTGAGGCGGGAACCCAGACCTGGTTTGTTGGGACCCTGACCTAGACAGATCCTGACATGGGGGGACTCTGACCTGGACGGACCCTTGTCTGGTTTGGAGGGACCCTGACCTGGGGGAACCCCTGACTGGTTTGGAGGGACCCTGACCTGGAGGAACTCTGACCTGGAGGCACCCTGATCTGGTTTGGAGGGACTCTGACTTGGTTTGGAGGAACAGAAAAGACAATTGAGAAAATTCAAAATGAGGGAAGTCTGAAGGAGAATCCTCAATACTGGATTTCCACACTGTCAACATTTCACTGACTAATGCTACTGTCTGTGACCCTTAGAAGTTTGTGCCCAAATACAATCCATTGTTTAGAAGATGATTACAGCATTTCCTAGGGGAGGAGAGAGAGAGAAGAGAAAGAGAGAGCGAGAAGTCTAGGAAAGAATACCATAAGGAAGGAAAATTATACACATGCCCTATGCCGTGATTAAAGAGCAGAATGTGCCTTCCCTTGACATTTCTTCGTTCTTAGGGTGGTCATGCCAAAAGAACCTGCCCTCTGATCATGCAAAGCATGTGGTCCACCTAGTAAGCTCTCTTGGCATAATCACTTCATCACTGTGTGTGTGTGTGTGCGTGTGTGTGTCTCTCTGTCTCTCATACATTATTAGGTCATACCAGGCATTGTTCAGACCTCCTGAATCTGTGCTGAAGGATCATTCATGGTAGGGTTTGGGGAGCATATGCAATACAGCTGATAAAACAAGGGTTAGGTGCATGCAAGATCAGCACCTTAGCCCTGTACTATCACTTGACTTTTAACTTTTGACTCTCCCTCACTTTTGAAGGGAATAAACTAGCAGTTTTCCAAAGAGTTCCTCAGACTCCCATCAAAATTGGAGTTGAGTCCATTCAGAGTAAAACTCTTCTTTGGGGGAAGATAGAAGTATTTGAGTTGGTGTCAAAGAATTTTTACCAAACCCTTGAGGATTTTTCTCTGTGTTCCAAACGACCACAGAAAAAGTATCCATTTCTTGTCCATTATTTCTTTTCTTTCTTTTTTTGGGGGGTCATACCTGGCGATACACAGGAGTTACTCCTAGCTCTACACTCAGGAATTACTCCTGGCGGTACACAGGAGAACATATGGGATGCTGGGAATTGAACCCGGGTAGGCCACGTGCAAGGTTCTAGCCGCTGTGCTATCTCTCCAGCCTCAGGTCCAGTATTTCTTTTTGCTTGTTATTTTCCTTCTTTTGGACCACACCCTATGGCACTCCGAGCTTATGCTATGCCTCAGGGTTCATTGCTAGTGTGGGTCCAGAATTTTATGATACACTGGGGACCAGCTGTGATGGGGGTCCTTGACGACAAAGGGTCTTATCCACTGTACTATTTCTGCAGCCCCAAGGGCAGAGGCCTCAGCACCCCGAGACGCTCCTCCTGCAGGAGGAACCAGCCCCCTAATAGCCACATCAGCACATTAGCTGCTGACCTGGGAGATGCGTGGGGGCCTCTGTGTTGACTGAACATGGTACCTCCTGAGCATTGGTAGCACTTGCTGGACAGCTGGTCACATCCATGTGTTATGTGGCTCTCCTCGGATCTGGGTGAAACACGGACCCCGCAGAGACCCTCTCCTCACTACATTCTATACACTTGCTTGTTTCCTGTCAGCCTCCACAGTCACAACCACACACACAACAGGCCTGGAGGGAGAGGTTCCTTCCTCGACCTTGGGCTATTGTGGTCCATTGATTTTGTTCCCAAGGAATATTCCATTGTGAGGGTGACGACAGATTGAGTTTTTGTGTTGTTTTGTTTGCTGCTATTTTTATGCCGGAAAACCAGGGTATTTCCAATTTAGGGATATTATGAATAGCCTTGCCATGAATACCCTGGTTTATGCCTCTGGGTGGTCTTCACATAGAGCAATATACTGACTTTATATTTCTTTTCTGGGTCACACCTGGTGACAGACAGGGGCTGTACCTGCACTCAGGAATTATTCCTGGCAGTGCTCTGGGAAAATGCCCTACCTGCTGTTTTATAGTTCCACCCCCTGATTTCATCTTTAGCCCAGGAGTTGTGCAGTGTCCCTGAGCATGTCATCGTGTGGGAAAGGGCCAGATGAAGCTCAGAGCTGAGTATGTGTCTTTCATGTGTGAGACCTTGACTTCCATGTCAGCACCCAAAACAAAGTCTTCCCCTGTCAATGTGGCAATTTTCCTGGCTGTAGTCAAGGGCTGTTCGGCATTCTCACCTTTTTATCTTAGGATCACTTCCCCCGTTTTATATTCTGAGACTTGTTCCTGAAGCTTCGGTGAGGGTGGTAAAGGAGGCTCATTTTCTAAGTGGGCTCCGGGTATCAGGGAGCACTGCAGTGAGATTTGGTACAGCTGTGTGAGTCTGGATCACAGTGACAGTGTTCATTGGGCCTTCAGTGCCAGGGGACTCTGCAGTTGAAACATGTGCTCGAGCCTGTTGATCCTTTCCCCTTACCTCGTTTTCTTCATTTCTCTGTGTCTTGGGTTCTGAATGCACCAGAGGAGCAGACTCCTGACCACCTCACTGCAGTTCCCAAGTGCCATCTGAGGGATCTTGTCCTGAGTCTAGGAGGCAGCACCACCTCAATGAAGGATGGGAGGGGAAGCTCGCTCTCCTTTCCTTCCTCTCCCTATTCTCATGAAGCCCTGGAGACTGTCCCTGCCTGCTGCAGACTAGATCCCACTCAAACTCCCCCAGGCCAAGTCCTAAGGACTCCATGACTGTCTACTCTCAGATGCATCTTGCTTAGAGCCAGGTGCGTGTGGTTCAGTGTTACAACACACACACACACACACACACACACACACACACACACACACATACACACGAATGCATCCAGGATGTTAATTTCCAGGTATGGTGAGATGAACAGATCAGGAGACAGCTGTCAGCGTTAGCAGCTGTCCTAAAGGGAGGGAGCATGCCAGCACACTTGGAGCCCAGGGGGTTCGTCAGGAGGCAGGAGTGTGCAGGGATGGTGTCGGTGAGGACTCTCTGTGTTTGCTGGGAGAGAGATTTGAGGCAGCGGAAACAGACTTAGGAAGGGCCAGGCCGAAGAGTTTCAGCAGGCTCCGTGGCACAGAGGCATCCCCCGGTTCTGGGACCGGGGCTACAGCTGATATAAAGCAGAAAAGACTATTCCAGAAAGCAGGAAAGAGTAAAAGGAGGGAACAGACTCGATTGGTTGGTTTGTCTCTCCAAGGATCCTGTTTCCTGTTTCTAGGCACTAGCAAACCCTCCCAGGCCCAGAAGGCCCCAGAAATCACAGCTCCATAGTGTACAGAAAATCAAGAAACTGTCACAGGGTTGACAAATTTGGAGGAGGCTAGGGACCGGGGCCTCCAGGTCAGCAGCTGCCCCCACCCCCAGAGCACTGCCCCTTCCAGTGTCTGTACCCCACAGACCCCAGGAGGGCACCCTCTTGAGCATTTGGAAGAAAGCAGTGTTGTGTGTATCTGCTCAGGTGTCGTTTGTGTGTGGGTTCTCAGCCACTGTCTGTGGGGGGTCAGCACACACAGTGACAGTGTGTGGTGACGGAAGCACCAACTGTATATTTCTGATTTGTGGGACCAGGGAGCCTTCTGTCTCCCAACTTCCCTTGCCGTGTTCCTCACCCACACAGAGGCTCCTGGGGTGAGGGGCAGGGAGTCAGCACTGATTGTGACTCAGCTGTTGGGACCCCAGGGGGCAAAAATTTCTTGTTAGATGTGGCCAGGAGAATAGGGGCAGAAACCTGAGAAGCAAGGCCAGCTAGCCTAGGAGTCTTTTGCAGAAACTCTTTTATTACTTTCCCCTGAGTCTTTATCTTTTGTTGTTTTACTAATAAAACCTTCCACCTTGCCTTTTCTCCTATTGTCCACCTGCTCTCGGTAGTTTTAGTGCTGTGATCGATGTCCACAGGTTTGTGTTTTAAATGTGTTTTTCCTTGTCTATTTTATACCCTTAAAGTGTGCATTTAAGTGAAATAATCCAATATATTTCTCTTTCCTTCAAAATTATTTCATTTCATGTGATCTTTTTTATTGCAAAGGACATTTCAGCATTTGAAATCATATAAATGTACCCTTATAAGGTAAAGGTAAAGGCCCTCCCGTTGATCGTCGATTTGCTCGAGCGGGCCCAGTAACGTCTCCATTGGAGACTTTGTTGTTACTGTGTCTGGCATATCGAATACTCTCGGTAGCTTGCCGGGCTCTCCGAGAGGGGCGGAGGAATCGAACTTGGGTCGGCCATGTTGGCCGCATGTAAGGCGAACGCCCTACCCGCTGTGCTATCGCTCCAGCCCTAAATGTACCCTTATATACTCATCTTTTGATAGACGCACTTGTTGCTCCAGAAATTCCCCCATGGGCTGGCGCGATAGCACAGCTGGTATGGTGTTTGCTTTGCACGCAGCCGACCTGGGCAACCCGAGTTCCATTCCTCTGCTGGCACAGCAAAGCCTGGCAAGCAATCCGTGATGTATTCGAAATGCCAAACACAGTAA
This sequence comes from Sorex fumeus, assembly GCF_029834395.1. Classification (NCBI taxonomy): domain Eukaryota; kingdom Metazoa; phylum Chordata; class Mammalia; order Eulipotyphla; family Soricidae; genus Sorex; species Sorex fumeus. Next base: position 4,351,911 of record NW_026606179.1, on the reverse strand, counting down.
CAAGTTTCACAATGGAGACATTACTGGGCCCGCACAAGTTTACTCTCAATTAATATTGGGCGACTATAAATTTTTGTGCTAATAGTTTTGTATTCATTGGAGAGATAGGAGAGATAGAAGCAGGCATAGAGGATTTCCGTTTCCGTGCCTGGGCTGCCCTCTCGTGGCCATTTCTGTAAATACACCTTCTAATGTTCGAAGGTAAGTGTTGTCACAGCCCCCTACCAAGCTTGGGCTCTTTCCTCCCTCCTTAGTGTAGACTGGGAGAATAGTATCACTGAAGTGTAAAATGAAAAGTCCTCCACGGTGAATGCTTTGTTTAGGGTTGTGGCCTATGCATCTGTACACAGAATGTACAGGACGCAGAGTGTTGGAGTGAAACAAGGACCACATCAGCACACAACCCTCCCCTCAAGCACCTCAGGCACACTCAGGAAGGACACTCAAGAAATGATAGGAAGTCATTTTGTTGCAGAACCTTGAGGCAAAAACCTTCAACAGAATATTCGCAAGTGAAATTAAATACTCTGCCAAAAATATACCACATAACCATTAAGTGGAGTGATTGCAGAGATGCAAGAATAGTTGACAGCAGGGTGGATGGAACCAGAGGAGGAAGCATGGTTGGACTCCTGTAGATCCATGTGATGGGCCACATACAGGAGACGAAGGATAAAAGTTACACCATCATCTGAACAAATGAGTCAAAGGGCTTGCCAAAATTAAAAATCGGCTCATGACAACTCTTTTAAGGGGTGTTGGTGGGTGGGCACAGGGCCTTCTCCCACCATGGTGCCCGGGCATCACGTATTGGGGGACCACAGGCATTGTCCTATGCACTAGGGACTTCTGCAATGTCATTCCAGCTCCAATTATGGTAAGTCTCGAGCTTTGGGCTCCTGACATAAGGGACTCCATCTCTCTTTTCTCCTAGCCCGTCAGCAGAGAGGAAACTCCCTCCACTGTTCCAAGGGTCAGGTATAACCTGTTCACACCCACAAACAAACTGTTTAGCTCTTGGAACCATGACCCCAGCTGTCGATGTTCCCCATAGGGTTCTTTGTGACTGGAAGCAGCCTAACCATTAACTGGTTAATTTTGCTTCTAAAACTTGCATTGATTGATCACAACACATGCGGCCCCATTGTGTCCATCGTCTGCTAAGATTTGACATTTTTTTTCCTTTATAAACTCATCCCTGAATGTCCTCAAGCAGAGAGTTCTTTGGGACGCTGGTCTGCTGACAGTCACGGCTCCTTTAATAAACACTCCCAATCCAACCTAATTATCTCATTCCTATTTTGGACAAACTGGCAGGCTACCAAATGTAACCTGCCCACACGGCAGAGTCTGGCAAACTCCCCGTGCCGTACCCAATATGCCAAATGCCAGTAACAATGATGGGTTTAATTCTCCTAACCCTGAAAGAGCCTTGAATATGGCACATTTTAAAAAATATCAGGGCTTGGACGAAGGAGACGTTACTAGGGCCTGCTGCAGGCATTCGACAAACAACAGGATGGTCGTGATCGTGATTGTGATCCCAATCCAACCTATCATGTGAAAGGTGTGAAAAAGGTTGCCAGACTTATTTAGTACTTTTTTTGGAAAACGGAATCATTTTTAGATACTCAGTGACAAAGCAGTTCATGACTCGGTATCAGTCATACAATGCTCCAACACCCATCCACACACCGGTGTCCATTTCCCAAAATCAATGTCCCAGATCCCTCATCCCCCTCCCCTACAGCTGGCCTCTATGGCAAACTTTCTCTGTCTGTCTGTCTGTCTCTGCCTCTGTCTCTCTATCTCTCTGCCTCTCTCTCCGTTTCCCTCTTCCCTCTGTCCCTCCCCTCTTCAATAAGACAGTGGGGGTTGCAGTATTGTTACCAGAGGGGTTTTTTTTGTAGGAGTGTTGCTATTTATTCAGCCACTGATTAGCTGATTGAATTGGGCATGAACTCCACCTTAATTTTTTATTTATTTTTTTCTTTTTATATTTATTTATTGGATCACTGTGGGAAAAGCTGTTAAGCTTTCAGGTTTAAGTCTCGGTCATACAATGATCAAACACCCCTCCCTTCACCAGTACTCACTTTTCAACACCAAGAACCCCAGTATACCCCCCCTCCCACCCCTCCTAATGCCTGTGAGGCAGATGATTTCTACTTAACTCTTCTCTACATTGGTTACATTCATCATTTCCACAAAATATGCACCATTATTGTTTAGAGTTTCCCCACAAACAATCAGAATTGCTGAAAATGCATTGGGAAATATTTTGTTTGCTATAGCTGGTTATGAGAATCATATAATGTCACTCGGCCATGATTTTGGATTCCTGCAAAGAACCAGATAATTACGAGATTGGTTTCTGTGTGTCTGGTGTTATGGCCATGCCAGAGAGCTGCTCGTGGGGGATAACTCATGACCTCGGTAGGGCATAAAGGACGTGCTGGTACTATCCCCCTTCCCATGAGACTGCAGTTGCCCCTTCACCTCCAGCTTGTACCTGGCATTCCTATAAGCTCTGAGGCAGCGGCCACCTTGCTGCCAGGGGGGAAAAGGCGGAAGGGAGCAACACCCTTTCCCTTCTCTGGAGGCATGGAACAGTAGTTAAACGCATGGTCCATTCACTTTTCTGCCACAAGCTTCCGGGCTCTGGATTAAGTCCTTTTGCCTCTGGAGCCATGACATTGCCAGAGAACTGCTTGTGGGGGGAAACTCGTGACCTCGGTAGGGCATGAAGGACGAGTTGGTACTGCCCCCCTTCCCATGAGACTGCCCCGTCACCACCTGCTCATACCTGGCTTTCCAATAAGCTCTGAGCCGGCAGCCACCAGGTATGCAGTCCAGATGCATTTCTGCCAAAAGCCGCTGGGTTTCAAGGTTTGTGTCTGAGTCTCCAGTATCATGGCTATTAATCAGCTTCATCAGGAGCCAGAGAGGCCGTTTTAGGCGGCAACTCGGGGTCTCCTTGGTATGGGGAGAAAGAGTCGGCTCTACCCCCATGTGGTGAGGCCCAGTGTGCCTCATCACTGCAGGCCCAAACCTGACTGTCCAGTGGCGTCTGGAGGGTGGTGGTCACCAGGCTGCCAGGGGGAACAGGTCAAGGCACGAAACCTATTCCCACCTGGAATGGCCCAGCGCCAGTAACCTACTGCAGGAACAGGACGCATTTCTGCCAAAAGCCTTTGGGTTCTGAGATTCGTTTCTGAGACTCTGGGATCATGGCCATTAAGCAGTTCGATCAGGAACCAGAGAGGCCATGCCTCCAATTATATAGCTGAGCCGGAGGTGGTTTGTGGGTGTGTCTCCCACATACCTAACTTGTGGGCATTTACTTTCTTGGTAAACTTTGCCCCAAGTTTTTGGGGTCTGGCCAAAGGCACGGCAGAAATTTTGGGGTATCAAAAAGTCTGACATTGCAATCAGGCTGTTGATGCACTCACCTCACAGATACAGACTGACCTGCTTGTGGCACCATACCCCCAGGGTTTGTTTGTTTGGGTTTTTTTTGTATATCATTTTACCTTCTTCAGGACTCAGATATTGTCCAGAGGGATCCTTTCTAATGATCATTGTCTTAGTGTCTCTTCTCTGTCCAAACGGCATTTTCCCACAATTTGAGGCAAACTTCTTACCATTCCTATCGTGGACCAGTCCTCCTGGCCCTCATTTTTACTGTCCTTGGGTATTTTTCTCATACTATTTTTTTTATATATCCCACATATGAGTTTGATTATTCTATATCTGTCTCTCTCCCAACAACTCATTCCACTCAGAATGGCACTCTCTATGTCCATCCATGTATAAGTAAAATTCATGACTTCATTTTTCTAATGGCTGCAGGGTGTTCCATTGTGTAGGTGTACCAGTCATTTGTTCTAAGGACATTAGGATGTTTCCGGATTCTGGATATTGTGAATAGTGCTGCGATGAACATCAGAGTGCAGATGGGTTTTTGCATTGAGTTATAGGTCCCTAGATTATATTCCTAGGACTGGGCTGCTGGATCATATGGAAGCACAATTTCTAGGTTTTTGAGGAAAGCCCGTATTGGTTTCCTGAAAAGACTGGACTTTCCCACCAGCAATGATTGAAAGTCCCCTTTCTCCCCATAACCATGCCAGCACTAGTTGTTTGTGTTCTTTTTGTTGTGTGCCAGTCTCTATGGCATGAGATGATATCTCGTGGTTGTTTTGATTTGCATCACCCTGATGAATAGTGGTGTGGAGCATTTCCTTCATGTGCCTTTTGGACATTCACATTTCTTCTTTGGGGAAGATTCTGTTCATCTCTTCTCCCCAGTTTGAGATTGGATTCGATTTTTTTCTTCTCAAGTTCTACCAGTTCCATATAGATCTTTGGTATTGACCCCTTATCAGATGGGTGTTAGGTAAATTATATTCCCCATTCTGTGGACTGCCATTGATTCCTGGTCATTGTTTCCTTTTAAGGTGCCTAGGTTCTTAATTTAATTTAGTCCCTTTTGCTTATCTTTGATTTCACTTTCTTTGTCACTGGAGTTTCATCCTGTAAGATAGCTTCAAAGATATTTTCATTTCAAAGTCTCCTTACAAATTCAGGTCAGACACTATGGACTATAAATCCATATTGATTTGACAGTTGTGCATGGTGTTAGAAAAAGGGCAAGTTTATGTATTTATTTATTTTTGCATGTAGCTGATCAGTTTTCTCAGGCTGGTAACGGGCTTTTGAAAAAGAAAAATATTACGGATGACAGCAGAAGGCGTGAAAAGTCTAGAAGAAGATATTACAGTTTTGTCTGAAGTCTTCTTAAATCAAAGAGGTCCTCAGAAATTTCCCCTGTTACTGGTTCCCTCACACAAGCAGTACTCTCTATAGCAGAAGTGACAGCAGCTATTCAGAACAGCATACCAAATGGCATAAGTACTCCACTTTAGCTGACTAGTTTTCCATAGTTTGGATAGAACAGTTTCTTAATCCTCTTCTCTTTTTAGGCACTTAGTTGTTTTCCAGTCCCTGGCAATGATGAGTGGTGCTGCAATGAATCCAAGTGTATAGATGTCTTTTTGAACTACTATTTTATACTTTGAGGTAGATGCCAAGAGGAATTCCTGACAGATAGAAGCTCCGTCTTACTTTTTGAGAAATCTCTATACCGTTTTCCACAGAGGATGACCCAGATAGAATCACACAAACAGTGGATGAGGGTTCTTTTTACAACACAAAGCTCTCAGAGCTGTTCTTTTTCACACAGCCCATTCTCACTTGTGTGAGAGAGTTATTTTTTCATGGTTTTTATATGCATTTTCCTCAGTGACGATGACTACATTTTTGTATACTTAGTGATCCTCTAAATGTGGTCTTTTGAGAAATGTCTTCTCAGCTTCTTTCCTTATTGAATTATAAGGTTTGTTTTGGGTTTCTGTGATTCTGTATAAAATCTTGTATAATCGTACTTTATTAGATGTATACTGAGTGAAACTGGCCCAGAAAGGTCAGACCTGAACACCTGAAGAACTTTCTGTCAGTACTTATCAATACGCTGGCTCAGCTCTTCACACGCTACCTGTCTGAATGCAAGGTTCCATCCCTATGGAAAATCAGCAGGACTATACTACTGTACACGAAGGGAGACATCCATGACATAGGTAACTATCGCCCAATCTGCCAATTGTCTGTCCTCTACAACCTTTTCACTCGAATCATCCTGAATAGGAGTGGCAGAGCACTAGGTGAAGGACAACCATGTGAGCAAGCCATGTTCCGCAAAGGATTCAGCACCATTGACCATATCCACATGATAACCAAGCTCATTGAGGTTTCTCAGGAATTCAAGATGCTGCTCTGTCTAACGTTCATTGATTTAAAGAAGGACTTTGATTCTGTTGAAACGGAAGCAGTCATTGAAGCCCTAGCCAATCAGGGCATTCAAACTCAATACATCAGGATCCTCTGTGAGCTGTATTACGGATTCACTACCAGGATCTCACCATTCTACAAAGAATTAATTATTGATGTCAAGAAAGGGGTTCGGCAGGGTGATACCATTTCACCGAAAGTCTTCAGTGCCACCCTCAAGAACATCATGGAACAACTGGAATGGGAAGGAATGGGAGTGAAAATAGATGGTCGGCAACTACACCACCTCCGCTTTGCTGATGACATTGTTCTAATAACACCAAACATTAGCCAAGCGGCACAAATGCTGGCCGACTTTGACCGTGAGTGTGGAAATGTTGGACTCCAGCTGAATCTTACGAAGACAATGGTTGTGAGAAACAGCCTCTTTCCTAACTCTCCATTCTCTCTCAATGAAACGACCATCTCCAAATGCAACAGTTTTGAGTAGCTAGGTAGAGAAGTTAACATGATAAATGACCTGGCACCTGAGTTGCTCAGGAGGAAGAGAGACTCTTGGACTGCCTTCAAGAGCATCAAAGAAATAGCTAAGAGGACAAAGACCCTCAGGCTCCAGGCAAATCTCTGATTCCACTGTTCTTCCTGCATTAACATAAGCCTTAGAGACCTGGGCCTTATGCAAACAGCATGAGAATGCTATTCTGGTCTCCCAAAGAGGAATTGAAAGAGCTATGCTTGGAGTATCACATTTCACTCAAATGAGAGAAAGAAATCTGAGTCCTGACCTCTGTCAACTATCAAGAATCATGGACTCTGTCTCCTTTGCCAAGGCACCAAAAATCAGATGGGCTGGTCACGTAATGAGATTCATAGACGACCACTGGACTAGAACCGTTACCGACTGGATTCCAAGGGAGCTCAAAGACCGTGTGGCCGCCCACCTACTAGATGGTCAGACTTCTTCAAGATCATGAAAGATCGGTTTCAGGCTCTTCGTGTTCCTAGAACGAACAGATGCCATTGGGCTACACAAGCACGTGACAGGGACAAATGGAGACGTTACTGGCGCGGGGTCGAGCAAATCAACGATTAACGGGAAGTCAAGTGATCAAGTGAGTGAATGATACAGGAATATTTGAGCACGTTAGTGAAGATTGGAATGAGTCTCCATCAAACCTGATGGCCAAATGTGCAGGATTATTAGCAAAGGAGATCAAACAGTTTTGCACAGATCTCCCTGTACTCCCTGGAGTACAGCCCTCTTCCGCTGGACTCCAGCTTTCAGTTCAGCAATACGTTCTGGGAGACACAGGAGGACTTGCTTTTGGTGTTTCTGTTGTTCAGGACTGGTCACAACACATCGGTGGGCCTGCTCACTTAGGGAGGTGCGTGGCAGATGAGGCAGTGGAATGGACAGTGGTGTGTGGAGGAGGAGGTGTGGGCTTATTTTGCCCACTGCTGCCTGTTGCCACTAATACTGATTCTCTCTCATCAGCTGAAAAAGAAAGAGGGATCTTTCCTGATTCTTGTGCTCCTCACAAAGGATTTCATCATAAGCATGAAATAATTAAAGTCAGCATTTATTTGAGAAGGCAGAGGAGCAAGTAGTAGGCTAGTACCAGCTGAGATGAGGTGATATATTTTATTATATTGTTTTATCAAGCACTGAAGAGTTTCGGTGAAATGGTATCACCCTGCTGCACCCCTCTCTTGACATCAACGATCACTTCTTTGTAAAATGGTGAGATCCTGGTAGTGAATCCGCAATACAGCTCACGGAGGATCCTGATGTATTGGGCTTGAATGCCCTGATTGGCTAGGGCTTCAATGACCGCTTCCGTCTCAACAGAATCAAAGGCCTTCTTTAAATCAATGAACGTTAAACAGAGCGGCATCTTGAACTCCCGAGAAACCTCAATGAGCTTGGTTATTGTGTGGATATGGTCTATGGTGCTGAATCCTTTGCGGAACCCTGCTTGCTCGCATGGTTGTCCTTCATCTAGTGTTCTGCCAATCCTATTTAGGATGACTCGAGTGAACAACTTGTAGATGACAGACAATAGGCAGATCGGGCGATAGTTGCCTATGTCATGAATGTCTCCCTTCTTGAACAGTAGTACGGTCCTGCTGGTTTTCCATTGGGACGGAACCTTGCATTCAGACAGGTAGCGAGTGAAGAGCCGAGCCAGTGTATTGATGAGTACTGATGGCAGGTTCTTCAGGTGTTCAGGTCTGACCTTGTCTGGGCCGGGTCCTGTTTGTTTCTTTACCGACGAAATGGCGTGTCAGATTTCGGAAGGGAGAATGTTGGGAACGACATATCCATCATGTGGAATTTGGTATGTCCGCAAGTGGACATGGATATCGAAGAGATTTGAGTAGAAGTCATGGATAATCTTCTCCATTGCCGTTCTGGAGGATGTGATGGATCCATCAGGACGTCGGAGGTCAGTCATCTTGGTCTTATAGTTGGCGAAGGACAGGCAGGCGTTACGAATACTTTTCCTGGCTTCTGCTGCATCTACCAGTACTTCTGCTCTTGTCTCTTTAAGGTCTTCCTTGATCGCATCTCTGCACTGCTTTGCGAGCTCGGACGTTGGCTTGCGGTTACCTGAGGCATGCGCCAAACCACGCTGGCAAATTAGCTCAAGAGTTTTCGAAGATAGGCGATTTTTTGTGGCTATCTCTCTCTTGGCGTTCCTTGCACATTCATGGAGGTGCTGAACCAGTCGATCGTATTCCTCGTCAATATTGTCAACAATGGCATCTTCCCATGTTGCCGCAATAGTACCAAAGAGTTCCCAGTTGGTGGTCATTCTGGGAGTTCTCTTTTTGAACTTTGCAGCCCTTTCTCCCTGCTCTGTGAAGTAGAATTTTGCACGAAGGAGACGGTGGTCCGATCCCGTTCGAAATTTTGGGACAACAGCGACATCAGTCAGGCAAAACCGTCGATTGAATATGATGTGGTCTATTTCATTGTGGAATCGTCCACCGGGAGACTCCCATGTCCATCGTTTAGACATGGGAGACATGCCACCCTCGAGAACATCATGTAACGATTGGAATGGGAAGGAATGGGAGTGAAGATAGATGGTCGGCAACTACACCACCTCCGCTTTGCTGATGACATTGTTTTAATAACACCAAACATCAGCCAAGCGGCACAAATGCTGGTCGACTTTGACCGTGAGTGTGGAAAGGTAGGACTCCAGCTGAATCTTACGAAGACAATGTTTATGAAAAACAGCCTTGTTCCTGACGCCCCATTCGCTCTCAATGGAACGACCATCTCCGAATGCAACAGCTATGTGTACCTACGTCAAGAGGTCAACATGACAAATGACCTGGCACCCGAGCTGCGCAGGAAGAAGAGAGCGGCTTGGAACGCCTTCAAGAACGTCGAAGACGTCCTGCATTAACATATGCCTCAGAGACCTGGTCCCTACGCAAACAAGATGAGAACGGCATTCAGGTCTCCCAAAGAAGAATAGAAAGAGCTATGCTTGGAATATCACGTTTCACTCAAATGAGAGAAAGAATCCGGAGTTCTGACATCCATTGACGATCAAGGATCAGGGACGCTGTCTCATTTGCCAAGGTGTCGAAAATCAGATGGGCTGGTCACGTAATGAGATTTAAAGATGACCGTTGGACTAGAGCTGTTACTGACTGGATTCCACGGGATGTCAAAAGACCACATGGCCGCCCACCTACCAGATGGTCAGACTTCTTCGTCAAGATCATGGTTTGAGGCCCTTCATGTTCCCGGAGCGAAAAGATACCATTGGGCTACACTAGCACGCGACAGGGACAAATGGAGACGTTACTGGCGCCCGCTCGAGCAAATCGACGACTAACGGGAAGTTAAGTGATTAAGTGATTAAGTTTTATCAAGCGCATAATTTAAAACTTGCTCATCCTGGAGTTCTAGCATTCAGTGTTCCAACACCAATCTCATCACTGGTATCAGCGTCCTTTCACCAGTGTTCCAGGTTCCCTCCCTCCCACCAACCTGCTCCTTGACCAGACTCATAAATTTTTGAGCCACACACAGAGGCGCTCAGGGCTCTTCAATCACGAATGACTAATGGCAAATTCGGGCCACCATATGTGGTGCCAGAGATCAAACAGGGGTTGACTGCAGTGCACGAAAATGCACTACTCACCATACTATAGCTCCGGCCCCTCCATAGACACATATTCAAGTGTGGTTGTTGTAGTTTGGGTCTCATGCTCACAAACGTTTGTTTCATTGTTTTAGCTATATACATGCATGCCACCATCAGAATACCCCTGCCCCTGTGACCTCCCACTTGGTTCTAAATTCCCCCCTCAATTCTTTTCCTTCCCTGTCATTATTTTTATAATTAAGGGTCACGGGATGTCTAGGTATTCCTACGCTAATGTCTCGCATTCTCTTCTGGACAGGGCATTTTAAGCCCACCCTACTGATGCTTCCCAGTCACAATTGTTAACAAGGACGTTTTGTATATGCATAGAATTATTTGAGTCATTTGTCCAGCCGCACCTTATTATTTCATGAATGAGAAATTGGGCCAAAGAACAGGAGGAATCAGAGTTTTCTGCCTTCATTCCAGAGACTGAGTCCTTTCCATGGGTCACTCCCTGTGAATTTGAATTTTCTGAAGTGCTGCTCTGGTCTTGGACAGAAAGTTGACATCATTTACTGTAATCTATTTTCTCTAGACATTTTGGGTTCCATATTTGATATCTAGATGCTTCCTGAGGCATCTCAAACACACTCTGAAGTTTCTTTCCAGTTGTGAGCCTAGGTGATTTTGCTTGGTAACCTATGCAAGGGAAATTGTGACTGTGGAAAGCTCTATATCCAACAGGGGCTAAGTTTCTTCAATGGTAAAATGACAGACGGGGGTGGGAGTGGGGTTGCTGGAAATACGTGCTTATTCTCCCCTTGGAGTTCATAGATGTCTAAGTGAGGTGAATGGAGAGTTTGCCCTTTGATAAAGCTGTTTGTTATAGAAATGTAACAAATATCCTGAGCTTGCACCAGGCTGTCTTCACTGGGGCCACTTTGGGGGGAGCTTCTTAGAGGTTCCCTGCCTGCCCCTAAGAGGCCCAGTAACCAAAAACCTCCAAAACCTGACTGCTGCCTTGCTCATGGCAACTCTCCATAGGTTCGGATGAGCTTCACCCATGAGGGAATCATCAGAAAAACACAGGTATGCGGCTCCTGTGACTGAAACTTCCAAGCTCCCTTGTGAGCAGGAATGGGCATCTTCCCCCAATCTCCCAAATTTACCAGTAGCTTGGCAGTAAACCCACACACTGCCCCCTGGTGCCATATAATCTCATCAACAACCACCATCCAGAGACTCAGAAATAAAACTCCTGGAAGAATTCGACATCGGCCTCACCCAAGAGTGAATCTGCTGTATAATCGTATTCTAAATTTTAGAATTACTAGAGCATTTAGAATTACTAGAATACAACAGTTCAACGAGATCACACTGGACCCTGTTCTGAGCCAATTCCACTGGAGCACTTCAGATGGAGCATGTGTCTTAACCACCCATTCCAGATGCAACCCTGGTGGTCACGAGCTTCCAAAAGCAAAACCCAGATAGGTGAATTCAGGGACTAAAACTCAATGCCATGTGGTGGCAGCAGAGATTGGTGTTTCTTCCTGTCTCCCCTTTGGGTTTGGGTTCTGGCTGTCATGCCCATGATCTGGGCTCCACCGCAGGGCATCAATGGGCTTGATCCAGAGAATCCCAAATGAATCTCATAATGGATCGCTCCCTACAGAGATGTCTCTGGACCCCAATCATTTACAATTTTAGAATTTTAGAAGCACTCAGCCGCTTAAGCAGCCGTGCAACCTCTCATGATATTGCGAATAAGCAATAGAAAATAAATTATCTAGCATCTGCGCATGGCAGACAGGTTTTTATGGTGGTGGGAAAATTCAAAATGATGGTGGTGGGATGTAATAAAAGGGGTGGGATTGGTGATGAATATTTAATGTAATCAATTAATGTGAACAATCTTATGGAAATAAAAGTCTGATGGAATCCTGATGGAATCTGGGAGGAAGAAAACAATGAACAAAAGTGTATTACTTCAGGCAACAATCTTAGGTGGGTGAATAAAGAGGTCTAATCCTGTTAGCCATGGCCATGAACTGCCTCTGAGTACCACATAAGCTCATGAATGGCCATGATCCGTAGACTCACAAATAAATCTCAAAAGAGAGCGACAAGCTGCAGAGATGCCTCTGGATCCCCAAATCACCATGTATGAAAATATGTTACTCCAGCTGTATCACCCTATTTAAAATGTCAGAATTCTTGGAGTGCAAAATATTCATTTTGTAATATACACATAAAAGTTTTCTTAAAACATTACAATTTACTTATTTTAAGTAAACAAGTAAATTACCTTCATTTTAGTTATTTATTTGCTTTTTGGCTGAGGTTTTCTTAGCGGTTTACTCTGCTCTCCTTACTCCAACAACCCTCAGAGAAACATGTGGTTCCAGGAACCAAACCCAGGCCATCTGCAGCAAGAGATGTACCCCAGCCTGCAGATTGTCTAGGAATTTTCTAGCCTCTGGCTAGCATTTCTTTGCTTTCTTTCTTTTCTTTTTTATTTATTTATTTGTTTGTTTGTTTGTTTTTGCCCTCTTTTGGGGGGAGGGGTCACCCTGGTGACGCTCAGGGCTGAGTCTTGACACCACACTCAGGGATCACTCTTCGTAGTGCTCAGGGATCATGTGGGATGCCAGACCTTCAACCTGGATTGGTTGTGTGCAAGGCAAAGGCCTTCATCGCAGCCCGTATTTCTTTCTCCTTAGTCCTATTCCAAATGACTCCAGCCTGCTCTTTCAAACTCAGTGAAAATACTAACCACTGAAACTTGTCTGCAAGTACTAACTGGAACGTGAAATTATTGTAGTTGGTATACATATATGTCTTTACATGCTTTATTTCACATTCGGCAATGCACTTTGGTTTCTACCTGGATTTGCACTCAGGAATTACTCCTGGCGGTGCTCAGGGGAACATATGGGATGCTGGGAATCGAACCCGTGTTGGCCACGTGCTAGGCAAATGCCCTACCCTGTGTACTATCGCTCCAGCCCCTGTGTTTGCATTCTTTTCTCCAAGCTGTGCTATCAAGCAATTTCTGGATATCAATTTTAGTTCAGGGCCTTATGTGTATGTGTACGACATGCATGTTTGCTTTATATCCAATGAGTTAGGACAGAAGCAGGCATAGGAATCTAGTCATCTTTATGAAAGTATTCTCTTACCAACAAAATGATGTATACTCCAGTATGCTCAATTTCTAGATCTCTGATAAGTTCTCTCACAGAAATAAATTCAGTCTAACCTAATATTTAGTTCTTCTCTCATCAAATTCCTCAAGTCCATTACCCTGTATATTCTTTGGGTCTAGATTATGGGATCAGGGCATGGCGGAACCCCTGATGCTTCGTACTTCCTGTTGGTTGGGGTCGACATACTCATCACAGAAAATTAGGGTGCAGGGTTTGATGGGTATGGTATTGGTTTGTTGTGTTCCTGAAAATGATAATCAAGTCTATTGTGCATCTTGTACCTCAGTAAATATGCTAGAAAAAAAGAGAGAATGAAGAGGGCTACACATAAATATAAAACATCAACAAGTAACCAAAGGAGAATAAGCCAGTCAATATTTTGGTCTATATTTTGCAGGTTTTTCTAATGTTAAAAGAAACCACACACCCTTATGGCACCCCCGCCCCATACCTGCCTCTCCCCAACACAAAAAAAAAATAGGATGATGGAAAAATGGACAATGGCATCAAGTTTAGATGAGATCTTCCAATCACTTTGTGAAACACCCATTCTGGGAGGAGAACCAAGCAGGCATATGCCCGGGTGATATGTGAACATATATCCTTAGCCTGGCCTATTCTGCTGACAGACAGAAGGGATCTGACAGCCTCAGCTGCAGATTGGACATGTTTAGTTCCACTTCCCTTTTAAGTATAAGTAATGGTGGTCCATGGAATAGTCCCAGCCTCACCCAAAAGTTATGTTTCTTCTTCCTATACTTTTTCTAGCCTGGCATGAAATAATTCATTTAAATGGGCATCTACAGCTCCTCAAATCAATTCCAAATGTTAAAAAGTAGGAGGAGGGAATGTAGCCCACGTTAATTCATTTTTAAGGGTGCAATACTGTTGAGGACTTGCCTAGATAGCCCCTGCTTGTTTTCCCTGAGAAGGGAATGAGCAGGGGAAAAGTTGGCATGTGTGAGTGCCATGCCCTGGCAGTTGACTCTGTTAAGGGAGCCGAAGGGAAGGATGCACCTGATCCTCCTTGGTCAGGCTTGGAGCCAGATTCTCATTCCTGTCCTGTTTCGCTGAGATAGTTCAAGGAACTGCCCACATATGCAGCTGCAAAACAGAATAACAGGTAACCCGCTCAACATGGAACCCTTGGCTATCGAAGTGTTCACTGCATACTGTAAAAGCAAATGTGCTTTGCAGTAGAGTCTGTGTATGCTTCATACAGCCTCCCTACCCCAGTCTTTGCAGAAATCATGCCTTCTCTGGGTTACCGTTCGATTAGTCACATGTGCTGCGGCATAGTACATATTAGGGTCAGAAAATACTCAAATAACCTAAGCATATGAAAAGTCTCTGGTTCAATCCATATCAGCATATGGTCCTGCAAACACTGATGATGAAGCTCCCTATCAATTACCCAAAGCATACTTGAAGCATCAGTGAAATAATTACTTACTCAAATTTAAAAAGTCAGAGACTTGAGAGATAGTACAGTGGACAAGGCGATTGCCTTGCACAGGGCAAATCCAGATTCTACACCAAGTATACCCTATGGTCGCCTGAACACTGCCAGAGGCGATTGCTGATCCAGAGCTAGTGTACCAGAGCACTAACCAGTGTATACCCCTAGCAAAAAAGTAAAATTAAAACACGCTAAGTATTTTTTGAATCAGTAATAAATATGGCAAAAATTTAACTAACCTCTACATTGGTCAAGATTATCTTTATTGGACTACAAAGGAAGTTAAGTGGCAGAGAAGTCAGTGATTACATGCAGGCCTGAGTGTGATCCCAGGAATAGCTGACTGTCAGGCACCCTGTGTATGGGCTCCAAGCCTGCCCACCCAAGCACTACTGGATGAGGAGGAGGACTTGGGTCTCGGTTTAGGGAGCAACCACCCCTATTCATCAAAATTTGAAAGGAAACGTTGGAAAAATGGGAGGAAGTCTTTTGTTTTGGAACTGAAGCTGCTGTATTTGCTGAAGAAACACTCTCTCCCTTCTCTCTCTCTCTCTTTCTTTCTCTCTCTCTCTCTCTCTCTCTCTCTGTGTTTGTGTGTGTGTTTATCTGAGTATAGTGTGAACTGAACGTTTGACTTTCAAGCATCAGTGAATTTGAGAAAAGAGAGCAACTGATATGCTCCATGGCAGCGAGAAGCTTACTTGTATTTATTTCCTGTTCAATTTGAAAATACTAAAAGATGTCTTGGCCATTTAATTGATTTAGCTCTAGTGCTTGCAGTGCACTGAAACCAAAGTCTAAGATGGTCTTTCCCATTACACACCTAAGCGTAGGAGACCTTTAAGTGAGACTTGGCTTCATGTTGGCCAGAAAGCATTCCCTAGAAGTAAAGAATGTGAAGTAATTTACAACCCGGGGTGTACAAAGTTACGGTGGAGATTATCTCATCAACAGTCATGCTCCAGAGACTCATTGCGTTCTTCTATGGAAGAGAGCCTAAAATTACTCGCATGAGCCATGCCATTGGAACCCGTGCCAGGCTGTTTCTTTTGGGGAACACTGAATTGGTGCAGGTGAGTCCCCTCACCACCCCAAGGGACCCAGCCTCGATAGCCTAAAACCTCCAGAACTCAAATGACGTCATGCTCATATCTGCTCTGCACACACACGGGCTGAGACCCATTCACGAGTGAGCCTATTTCTGGACATCACCATGAATTACACCACTCATACTCCATGAGACAAACACCACGGGGTTTAAAGAAGAAGGCAATGAATCTTAGAGGGAAAGATATTTTTACATATATATATATTGCTCCGGCAATATATATATATATGTATATATATATATATGCACATCAAGTTCAACCCTTAAGAACATAACAGTAATGTCTTAGAGAAGGGCATAACAGCTGGCTCTTGGGCGAAATACAACAATCTTCCATACTCTCCTCTAAGGAAAGTTGTCTGGAGCATTTTCAGTGGTGTATTCATAACAAATAACACAAAATAAATTATTTGGTTCTGCTTTGGGGCAGAGGTTGTGGTGCGGGATGGAAATATTAACAAAAATGGTGGTGCAAAGGTGTAATATTGGTGGAATTGGTGTTTGATTATTAAATGAAATCAAATATTGTGCACTACTTAATAAAAATTTAAAAAACGTTTTGTTGTTACAATACAAAATAAATGATCTAGTTCCTGAAAAAAAATTTTTTGCTGGTGGGACTTCAGACAAGAAATGCATTTTCAAGAGAAGAGTCAAGGTTATTCCCAGAGAGTCAAGAGGACCCAGGGAAGAGCAGGGTTCCAGAGAGAACAAGCAGGACCCTTCCTGGGGATAAAGCACGGGGCATTATGAAGGCGGGGGCAGGGTGGGGGTGGAAATTAGGAAGGCAGTTAGAGCAGAGGGGCCAAAGAAAGGGCCCAGGAAGGGAATGCCAAGTGGGGTGGGGGGAGATGGTGGACACAGGACTTCACACCCCTCTGGAACCCTAATGGACTCTTCCCCCTTTGTGATGCAGGTGGCCCTATATAAGGCAGAGCCACCTGCTCAAGCTCAGTTGCCATAGGCAGCTTGTGGTCAGGATCATGGAGTTCAGTATATGGACTCTGATGGTTCTGGTGACACCCCGGACTGAGACTCTATGGGGCTTAGGCTCAAAGCTGATCAGTAGCGATCCCACCCCCCTTTTCCTGGACGTGTTAGGGGTGCTCTTCCTTTTCATTGTTTGCCTGGCTACAGCATCTTTCGTGGCCTTCTGTAAGAAAAAAGTTGACCAAAGTTAGGAGCCGGGACCAGTGCTTGAGCCATTGGTTGGGTGGTGGTGATTTCTATTACTTCTCACAAACATGAATTTGAAACATCAATTTGTTCGGTTTAGCGCATCAGTAGATTGAGTCATCTAGGAGAATGTAGGGCCTTGTTGCCAAGGAGGACAGACTGGGTGGGAAGGGGTTCATTGAAAAGAGAATTACCTGAACTTCACTGACAGTGTGGGGTGACAGGTTCACATTTCTAAAATCCTAACTAGTGCCATCATACTAGAGTCAGCTTCCATTGAGACGTTAAGGTCTCTTTGAAGAGAAAAGTCCCACCACTACTTCCTTTGTTGGGAGGGAGACATAAACTCATCCTCCCGTCAGCCCTTCAGAAGAGTGGAGTGGGGGAGCCCTTCCCGAGAACTTGGGGTCCTGTGGGAAGGAGCACAGGAAGTACATCCCTGCCTGGCATCCCTGAAAAGGGGCCAGCTATCAACATCGAAATCCTTCTGTCGTTCCAAGGAGAAAACTGGAAACACAAAATCAAAACCAAAAACAAAGCATTTCATGACATTTTAGGATGGATTTGAGGGAGAAACTCACCTCCCTGTTCCTGTGGGACTCCTATGGGTCATGTGTGGACATCAGAGCTTCAGAGAGGGGAGTACAAAAATGGATCCCAAATTATCACTGATTCTTTCCCTCCTCAGAGGCGCAAGAGAGCTAGGAAAAGCAGGAGGGTCGCGATCCTCAGAGGTGAGTCTCTGTCTTTTCCATCTGAGCTCTCCCAGAGTGGCCCCTCCCTCCTCCCCTCCCTCCTGCTGAGCACGGAGCCTCCCCAGAGACCATGGCTCTGAAGGGCTCTGACAGAAGCCACAGGCCTCTGAGTGTCTTTTGCCCTTTGCTGCTCCTCATTGGCTGCTGAGGCTGTCTGCTGTGTTGGAGCTGGAGTTGAGGGACTGAAGGAGTTTGTTCAGCTCTGAGAAAAGTGCCCTGGAGTTTGTGGGAACAGGAGGAACCATGTGCTGCCTGCCCAGGTTTCCTCTGAGAGCAGCTATAGGCTTTAGTGTTCCCAAGAACCACAGGAGCCTGACTCTCCCTCTCTGGAGGCTTCCTGGCCTTCCAAATATTGGTTGAGGTCCCCGAAAAGAATCAAGGACCTGTAGCTCTCATAAAAATAATTGCAAGAATGAGAGTCCTTCTTGGTATTTAGAGATAAGTGATTAGGGGTTCTCACCCAAATGAAGCCTAAATGCAGGGTTTGAGACACCTGGCACTTTCCTGGGAACCTGAGCTGGTTGGGGAAGGGACCCTGATGTGTTTGAGGCGGAAACTCAGACCTGGTTTGGTGGAACCCTGACCTGGGGGGACGGTGACCTGGGGGGAGTCTGACCTGGAGGGTCCCTGGCCTGGTTAAGAGGGATCCTGACCGGGGGGACCCTTACCTGTTTGGAGGAACCCAGATCTGGAGGGACCCTAGCCTGGTTTGGAGGGACCCTGACCGGGTGGTACGTTACCTGGTTGGAGGAACCTTGACCTGGAGGGACCCTAACCTGGTTTGGAGGGACCCTGACCTGGGAGGACCCAAGAATCAGCTGAGCTGCCGCATCCCACGCTGTGCAATGTCATATAAACTTGACCCTGAAATTGCCCCCACCCCCAGGAAAGGCTCCTATCAAGTGTTTTTCTTCTCCACATCTGGTGCCCAGACTTCTTGGGGGTTGATCATTTTGAGGACAGAAGCATTTAGCTGAGCAGCAGTAGTAGAGGTGAGATCTCTCACAGGGGTGAGATCAGCTGAGAGAAAGGGCACACTCCCAGAGGTGTGTGGGACATGAGAAAACTGGGCAGGGGGAAGAAGGGCCTTGTGGTGGGACAGAAGTTTCTATAAACATGGAGGGTTGACCTGTAACGTCAGCCTACTGGTCTCTTATACAAGGACTTAATGGCTCCATGGAGAAATGCAATCTTCACTTTCTTCTCTGGAAACATCCTTGGATCATTCTGTTAGCAAAAGTTCACTAACAAGCAGTATTAAATTATTGTGGGCCTATAGGGGGCAAGCTAAAGGGGTTGTTGGGAAAATTGAGAAGGTGTGATGGTTGTGGGGTTGGTGTTGGAATATTGAATGCCTGTGACAGATCATCATGAACGACTTTGTAAAGCACAGTGTTCATGCAATGCCTAAGGGGAAAATAAATAAGTAATTTTTAAAAAGAAAAAGGACGTTGCCTGTGCCCTCACCCTCCCCTGGTGCCCAGGCACTGCCACCAGGCACTGCCACGCTGAGGCTCATGGGACTCTGCACAGCCCCTGCCTTCCCAGTCTGAGGGCGTGTGAGCACAAAAGCCAGAACTGCGGGGATGCTGTCTGGCTTGGCCCCCGCCTCTTTGTGCAAGTTTGTCTAGGTCCTTTCTCTAAATCCGCACTTGTTACACAGCACTCTTTCTCTTTTGTTCGTTCTTTTGGAAAATGTTTTCTATGTGCTTCCTATGTTTCTTAGGGATCAATTGATCTACTTATGTGTGTGTTGATCCTTCACTTTCTCTCTTCTGTTAAAAGACATTTTTTGAGTGACTTATGAGCTATAAGTTAAGCATTTTATTTTCACAGCGGTAGGGCGTTCGCCTTACAAGCGGCCAACATGGCCTACCCGAGTTCGATTCCTCCGCCCCTCTCGGAGAGCCCGGCAAGCTACCGAGAGTATTGGATATGCCAGACACAGTAACAACAAAGTCTCCAATGGAGACGTTACTGGGCCCGCTCGAGCAAATCGACGATCAACGGGAGGGCCTTTACCTTTACCTTTACCTTTAATTTTAAAATATTATATTCCTCACCCTGCTGCCCTCATGGGTTATTCTTGGTTCTGTGCTAAACGACAACCCCTGGGGCCATAAGTGGTGCCAAGACTGAACCCTGGTTCACCACGTGCTTCCTAGATCCTTTATTTCTGCATTGATTCTCAGCTCTCTAGTACTTTCTAGTTTAAGCTGGCTAAGCGACAAAAAAAAAATCTCAAATCCGAGCAGTTTGCTGCAGAGTCTCTCC
Source organism: Sorex fumeus (assembly GCF_029834395.1). Lineage (NCBI taxonomy): Eukaryota > Metazoa > Chordata > Mammalia > Eulipotyphla > Soricidae > Sorex > Sorex fumeus. The sequence continues at coordinate 4,331,968 of NW_026606179.1, read as the reverse complement.
AGACAAAGTTATCTAAACTTTTAGAATTGCAGGAACGCTGAGAGCGAGAGTGGCCACGCAACATCTTATGCTATTCACAAAAGCAATACAAAATAAATTGTTTATCATTGCCTTTTTGGCAGGTTTTAGTGGTGGCAGGAAACTTCCAAATAATAATGGTAGGAGTGATGTCGAAATATTGAATGTCTTCAAAGTAGAGTGAGAGAGAGTATTGCAGAAATTGTCTGCCACACAGACATGAGAAGGATTGGGATGGGGGGAGGGGAGATACTGGGGATATTGGTGGTGGAAAATATGCACTGGTGGAGGGGTGGGTGTTTTATCATTATATGTCCAAAACTCGAACATGAAAGTTTTGTAACTATCTCATGATTGACTCAATTAGAAGAGAGAGAGAGAGAGAGAGAGAGAGAGAGAGAGAGAGAGAGAGAGAGAGCTGTGCTAACAGGTATTGAGGTGCACCTAACTTTATGACAACCGTTTATCACATAATTACTAAACCTCTGTGCTAGGCACTGACCATGGTCCCGAGAATCCAATCATGACCATCACTTGGACCCATCCAGGGGACAGAAAAGACAATTGAGAAAATTCAAAATGAGGGAAGTCTGAAGGAGATTCCTCAATACTGGATTTCCATATTATCAACATTTCACTGACTAATGCTACTGTCTGTGACCCTTAGAAATTTGTGCCCAAATACAATCCATAGTTTAGAAGATGATTTCAGCATTTCCCTAGGGGAGGAGAGAGAGAGAAAGAGAGAGAGCGAGAAGTCACGGAGAGCATACCATAAGGAAGGAAAATTATACACATGCCCTATGCAGTGATTAAAGAGCAGAATGTGCCTTCCCTTGACATTTCTTCATTCTTAGGGTGGTCATCCCAAAAGAACCTGCCCTCTGTTCATGCAAAGCATGCGGTCCACCTAGTAAGCTCTCTTGGCTTAATCACTTGATATCTCTCTCTCTCTCTCTCTCTCTCTCTCTCTCTCTCTCTCTCTCTCTCTCTCTCTCCCTCTGTCTCTCATACTTTAGGTCATACCAGGCATTGTTCAGACCTCCTGAATCTGTGCTGAAGGATCATTCATGGTAGGGTATGGGGAGCACATGCAATGCAGCTGATAAAACCTGGCTCAGGTGCATGCAAGGTCAGCACCTTAGCCCTGTACTATCTCTTGACTTTTAACTTTTGACTCTCCCTCACTTTTGAAGGGAATAAACTAGCAGTTTTCCAAAGAATTCCTCAGACTCCCATCAAAATTGGACTTGAGGCCATTCAGAGTAAAACTCTTCTTTGAGGGAAGATAGAAATATTTGAGTTGGTGTCAAAGAACTTTTACCAAACCGTTGAGGATTTTTCTCTGTGTTCCAAATGACCACAGAAAAAGTATCCATTTCTGGTAAAGTATTTCTTTACTTTTTTTTCCTTTTTGGGTCACACCTGGTGATGCACAGGGGATACTCCTGGGTCTGCAGTCAGGAATTAGTCCTGGCAGTGCACAGAGGACCATATGGTCTGCTGGGAATCGAACCCAGTTGGCCCTATCCACTGTACTATCTCTCCAGCCCCAGTTCCATTATTTCTTTTTGCTTTTTTTTTTCTTTTGGACCACACCCTGTGGCTCTCTGAGCTTATTCCATGCCTCAGGGTTCACTCCCAGTGTGCTCCCAGAACTTTATGATACTCTGGGACCAGCTGTAGTGGGCATCCTTGAAGACAAGGGTCTTATCCACTGTACTATCTCTGCTGCCCCAAGGGCAGAGGCCTCAGCACCCTGCGAAGCTCCTCCTGCAGGAGGAGCCCGGCCCCCTCAAAGCAGCATCAGCACATTGGCTGCCGACCCAGGAGATGCTTGGGGCGTCCGTGTTGACTGAACATGGCCTCTCCCCTCCTGAGGGGTGGTAGCAAAGGCTGGACAGCTGGTCACATCCATGTGTTCTGTGGCTTTCCTCGGATCTCGATGAAACGCAGACCCTGCAGAGACCCTCTCTGCACTATATTCTATACACATACACACGAATGCATCCAGGATTTTAATTTTCAGGTATGGTGAGATGAACAGATCAGGAGACAGCTGTCAGCGTTAGCAGCTGTCCTAAAGGCCGGGAGCATGCCAGCACACTTGAAGCCCAGGGGGTTCGTCAGGAGGCAGGAGTGTGCAGGGACATTGTTGGCGAGGACTCTCTCTGTTTGCAGGGAGAGAGATTTGAGGCAGCAGAAACAGACTTAGGATGGGCCAGGCTGAATAGTTTCAGCAGGCTCCATGACACAAACGCATCCCCCGGTGCTGGGACCTGTGCTGCAGCTGATATAAAGCAGTGAAGAATATTCCAGAAAGCAGGAATGTGCAAGAGGAGGGGACAGACTTGATTGGTTGGTTTGTCTATCCAAGGCTCCTGTTTCCTGTTGCTAGGCACTAGCCAACCCTCCAGGCCCAGCAGGTCCCAGGAATCACATCTCCATAGTGTACAGAAAATCAAGAAACAGTCAAGGGGTTGACACATTTGGAAGAGGCTGGGGACTGGGGCCTCCAGGTCAGCTGCTGTCCCAACCCCAATAACATGGCCCCTCACAGTGTACCCCATAGACCCCCGGAGGGCACCCTCTTGAGCTTGAGAAGAAAGCAGTGTTGTGTGTATCTGCTCGGATGTCATTTGTGTGCAGGCTCTTAGCGACTGTCTGTGATGGGTCAGCACACACAGTGACCGAGGTTTGGTGATGAACCATAGGTGGTGACAGCAGCACTAACTTTGTATTTCTGATTTGTGGGACCAGGGAGCCTTCTATCTCCCGGCTGCCCCTGCCCTGTTCCTCACCCACACAGAATCTCTTGGGGTGAGGGGCAGGGAGTCAGCACTGATTTTGACTCAGCTGTTGGGACCCCAGGGGGCAAAAATTTTGTGTTAGATGTGCCCACAAGAATTGGGGCAGAAACCTGAGAAGCAAGGCCAGCTAGCCTAGGCCAGACTGAGTGTGTTGAGTGTCAACTGCTTGGGGAGATGGGCTGAGGGCACACGGCTCTGTATGGTGCTGCCCATCGAGGATCCTGGCCTCTGAGTAGCAGGGAGTGGGGACTGCATTAACAGGAGGGGCAGTGGTCAGGGAGGCCTCTGCAGCCATGGCCAGGGAGGTGCCAAGTTCCCTGCCCCTCCCCTGCTGCCTCTGCCCCTGTAAGACACTGGGCTCCTTCTTCGTGTCCAAGCCAGCAGCGTGGTGGGCCACCTTTTGTTTACTTGAAGGTTCTGGGGGATGATTTACTTGCCTGCCATGTGGAGGACCAGAGGCACACACAGGGAAAGGACAGAGATCTGCGGTGTGGCCAAGGGTCTCAGAGGGAGGGAGGGGTTGGAGCCCAGACAATGGCGTGGGGTACTTCAGGAGGTTTCTCCTTCTCTGCACTCCCAGGAGAGCTGAGAGAGGAGGGATGAGGAGGAGGGGGGCCGAGAGGAGGTGTTGGAGCAGGAGTACAGAGGGACTTCTGCCAGACTCTTGTGGTGGGCCGGGGTGATGGAGTTTGGAAGGGGACTGCAGGCTGCAGAGTGGGGTGAGGGCCAGACCCAGGAGCCTGGAGCGAGCAGAGAGGACACTGCAGGTCAGGGGAATCCACGCTGGCTTTCCTGAATGGGCTGCAGAGGTGACGGGACCTGAACTGGGCATTGGGATCGTGGATGGCGGGAGAGAGCCAGAGGGATCAGCCTGGTTGGGAGCGGTGGGCCGTGCGGATGAGCTAGGATGACCTTGTTCCTGCAGACCCTGCAGGAAGGGCTGATGCATAGCAGGTGCTCCCAATGTGGGGCCTCGCGGTATGCCTCCAGGGGACTGCTGAAGGCAGGGAAGAGAGGGCCATGGAGAGGCAGAGTGAGGACAAGAAGCCAGTCACCTGGGAGAGCCTCTGAAGTCTGTCCCCTACCCTGTTATCACCCCCAGGGCTTCCCGTCCTGTCTACACCCTCCCCCAAGGCCTTCCTCTCATCCCTGTTCCTCTGGCTCCCCTCCCCAGGCAGACCTGGGCAGCCCTCCAGATGCTGGGTCTGGAAGGACGGCACACACATACCTTTGCAAATTCCGGATAGATTGTATTTGCTGCAGCTCCGCCAGGCTGAAGTGGTAACTCTCACCTAGGAACCTGGAAGAGTGGCTTTTAGTAGTGAAGGTCTCACAGTGGCACAGACACGGCTGTGGAGGACACCCAGGCATGCTCTTCTCTGCGAGCCTGAGCAGGCGACGAGGAGCATCAAAGGGCAAAAGACGCTCAGAGGCATGTGGCTTCTGTCAGAGCCCTTCAGAGCCATGGTCTCTGGTGAATCTCGAGCGCAGCAGGAGGGTGGGGAGGAGGGAAGGGTCACTCTGGGTGAGCTCAGATGGAAAAGGCAGAGACTCACCTCTCAGAATCGAGACCCTCCTGCTTTTCCTAGCTCTCTTGCGCCTCTGAGGAGAGAAAGAATCAGTGATCATTTGGGATCCACTTTTGGACTCCCCTCTTTGAAGCTCTGATGTTCACACATGACCCGTCAGAGTCCCACAGGAACAGAGAGGTGAGTTTCTCCCTCAAATCCATCCTAAAATGTCATGAAATGCTGTGTTTTTGGTTTTGATTTTGTGTTTCCAGTTTTCTCCTGGGAACGACACAAGGATTTCGATGTTGATAGCTGGCGCCTTTTCAGGGATGCCAGGCAGGGATGTATTTCCTATGCTCCTTCCCTCAGGACCCCAAGTTCTGGGGAAGGGCTCCCCCACTCCAATCTCCCGAAGGGTTGACGAGAGGATGAGTTTATGTCTCCCTCCCACCCAGGGAACTCGTTGTGGGACTTTTCTTTTCAAAGAGACCTTAACATCTCAATGGAAGCTGTCTCTAGTATGATGGCACTAGTTGGGATTTGAGTAATGGGAACCTGTTACCCCACACCGTCTGTGAAGTTCAGGTAATTCTCTCTACAATGAACCCCGTCCCACCCAGTCTGTCCTCCTTGGCAACTAGGCCCTACTTTCTCCTGGATGACCCAATCTACTGATGCGCTAAACCAAAGAAATTCATGTTTGAAATTCATGTGTGTGAGAAGTAATAGAAATCACCACCACCATCCAATGGCTCAAGCACTGGTCCCGGCTACTACCTTTTGGTCAACTTTTTTCTTACAGAAGGCCAGGAAGGATGCTTTTGCCAGGCAAACACTGAAAAGGAAGAGCACCGCTAACACCCCCAGGAAAAGGGGGTGGGATTGCTACTGATCAGCTTTGAGCCTAAGCCCCATAGAGTCTCAGTCCAGGGTGTCATCACAAACATCAGAGTCCATATACCAAACTCCATGATCCTGACCACAAGCTGCCTATGGCAACTGAGTGTGAGCGGGTGGCTCTGCCTTATATAGGGCCGCCTGCATCACAAAGGGGGAAGAGTCCATTAGGGTTCCAGAGGGGTGTGAAGTCCTGTGTCCACCATCTCCCCCCACCCCACTTGGCCTTCCCTTCCTGGGCCCTTTCTTTGGCCCTTCTGCTCTAACTGCCTTCCTATTTTCACCCCACACACCGCCCCCGCCTTCATTCTCCCCTGTGCTTTATCCCCAGGAAGGGTCCTGCTTGTTCTCTCTGGAACCCTGCTCTTCCCTGGGTCCTCTTGACTCTCTGGGAATAACCTTGACTCTTCTCTTGAAAATGCATTTCTTGTCTGAAATCCCACCAGCAAAAAAATTTTTTCAGGATCTAGATCATTTATTTTGTATTGTAACAAAGAAACGTTTTTCAAATTTTTATAAAGTAGTGCACAATATTTGATTTCATTTAATAATCGAACACAAATCCACCAACATTACACCTTGGCACCACCATTATATTTCCATCCCTCACGCCAACCTCTGTCCCAAAGCAGAACCAAATAATTTATTTTGTATTATTTGTTATGAATACACCACTGAAAATGCTCCAGAGAACTTTCCTTAGAGTGTGGAAGATTGTTGTATTTCACCCTGGAGCCAGCTGTTATGCCCTTGTCTAAGAGATTACTGTTATGCTGTTCAGGGTTGAACATGATGTGCATATATATATATATATATATATATATATATATATATATATATCTGTAAGAATATATTTCCCTCTAAGATTCTTCTTTAAGCCTCGTGGTGTGCTACTCTTGGAGTATGAGTGGTGTGATTTATGGTGATGTCCAGAAATAGGCTCACTCGTGGATGGGTCTCAGCCCGTGTGTGTGCAGAGCAGATATGAACATGACGTCATTTGGGTTCTGGAGGTTTTAGGCTATTGACGCTGGATCCCTTGGGGTGGTGAGGGGCCTCACTTACCCCATTTCAGTGTTTCCCAAACGTATCAGCCTGGCAAGGGTTCCAATGGCATGGCTCATGCGAGTAATTTTATGCTCTCTTCCATAGAAAAGGGCAATGAGTCTCTGGAGCATGACTGTTGATGAGATAATCTCCACCGTAACTTTGTACACCCCGGGTTGTAAATTACTTCACATTCTTTACTTCTAGGGAATGCTTTCTGGCCAACATGAAGCCAAGTCTCACTTAAAGGTCTCCTACGCTTAGGTGTGTAATGGGAAAGACCGTCTTAGACTTTGGTTTCAGTGCACTTCAAGCACTAGAGCTAAATCAATTAAATGGCCAAGACATCTTTTAGTATTTTCAAATTGAACAGGAAAGTAAATACAAGTAAGCTTCTCGCTGCCATGGAGCATATCAGTTGCTCTCTTTTCTCAAATTCACTGATGCTTAAAAGTCAAACTTTTAGTTCACACTGTACTCAGATAAACACACACACAAACACACAGAGACACACACACACACACACAGAGAGAGAGAGAGAGAGAGAGAGAGGAGAGAGTGTTTCTTCAGCAAATACAGCAGCTTCAGTTACAGAACAAAAGACTTCCTGCCATTTTTCCAAAGTTTGCTTTCAAATTTTGATGAATAGGGATGGTTCTCCCTAAACTGGGACCCAAGTCTTCCTCATAATCCAGGAGTGCTCGGGTGGGCGGGCTTGGAGCCCATACACAGGGTGCCTGACAGTCAGCCATTCCTGGCATCACACTCAGGCCTGCATGTACTCTGCCTGTTTTCTGCCACTTGACTTCCTTTGTAGTACAACAAATATAATCTTGACCAAAGTAGGGTTAGTTAAATTTTTTGCCATATTTATTACTAATTTAAAAAATACTTAGCGTGTTTTAATTTTACATTTTTGCTGGGGGCATACACTGCTTGGTGCTCTGGTACACTGGCTCTGTATCAGCAATCACTCCTGGCAGTGTTCAGGCGACCATAGGGTATACTTGGTGTAGAATCTGGATTTGCCCTGTTCAAGGCAATCGCCTTGTCCACTGTACTATCTCTCTAGTCCCTGATTTTTTTAAATTTGAGTAAGAAGTTATTTTAGTGATGCTTGAAGGCTGCTTTGGGTAATTGATAGGGAGCTTCGTCATCAGTGTTTGCAGGACCACATGGTGATATGGATTGAACCAGAGACTTTTCATGTGCTTAGGTTATTTGATTATTTTCTCACCCTAATATGTACTGTTGCACACCATATGTGGCTAGTCGAACGGTAACCCAGAGAAGGCATGATTTCTGCAAAGACTGGGGTAGGGAGGACTGTATGAAGCATACAGCGACTCTACTGCAAAGCACATTTGCTTTTACAGTATGCACTATACACTTCGTGGGAAAGCTAAGGGTTCCAAGTTGAGCGGGCTACGCTGTTACTCTGTTTTGGAGCTGCATATGTGGGCAGTTCCTTGAACTTTCTCAGCGAAACAGGACAGGAATGTGAATGTGGCTCCAGGCCTGGCCAAGGAGGATCAGGTGCAGCATTCCCGTCGGCTCCCTTAACAGAGTCAACTGCCAGGGCATGGCACTCACACATGCCAACTTTTTCCCTGCTCATTCCCTTCTCAGGGAAAACAAGCAGGGGCTACCTAGGCCAGTCCCCAACAGTATTGCACCCCTAAAAATGAATTAAAGTGGGCTACATTCCCACTCCAACTTTTAAACCTTTGGAATTGATTTGAGGAGCTGTAGACGCCCATTTAAATGGATTATTTCATGCCAGGATAGAAAAAGTATAGGAAGAAGGAACATAACTTTTGGGTGATCCTGGGACTATTCCATGGACCACCGTGGCTTATACTTAAAAGGGAAGTGGAACCAAACATGTCCAATCTGCAGCTGAGGTTGCTAGATCCCTTCTGTCTCTCATCAGACTAGCCCAGGCTGAGGATATATGTTCACATATCACCCGGGGATATGCCTGGTTGGTTCTCCTCCCAGAGTGTGTATTTCACAAAGTGATTGAAAGATCTCATCTAAACCTGATGCCATTGTCGATTTTTCCACCATCCTATTTCTTTGTGTTGTGGAGAGGCAGGTATGGGGCAGGGGTGCCATACGGGTGTGTGGTTTCTTTTAACATTAGAAAAACCTGCAAAATATAGGCCAAAATATTGACTGGCTTATTCTCCTTTGGTTACTTGTTGATGTTTTATATTTATGTATAGCTCTCTTCATTCTCTCTTTTTTTTCAGCATTTTTACTGAGGTACAAGATGCACAATAGACTTGATCATCATATTCATGAACACATCACACCAATACCATACCCATCAAACCCTGTGCCCAAATTTTCTGTGATGAGTAATTCAACCCCAACCAATGGAAGTGTGAAGCATCATGGGTTCTGCTATGCCCTGATCCCATAACCTAGACCCAAAGAATATACAGGGTAATGGATTTGAGGAATTTGATGAGAGAAGAACTAAGTATTAGGTTAGACTGAATTTATTTCTGTGGGAGAACTTATCAGAGATCTAGAAATTGAGCATACCGGAGTATAAATCATTTACTTGGTAAAAGAATATTTTCATAAAGATGACTAGATTCTTATGCCTGCTTCTCGTAACTCTATGCATATAAAGCAAACATGCATGTCATGCACATACACATAAGGCCCTGAACTAAAACTGATATTCAGAAATTGCTTGATAGCACAGCTTGGAGAATAGAATGCAAAGACAGGGGCTGGAGCGATAGTACACCGGGTAGGGCGTTTGCCTTGCACGTGGCCAACACGGGTTCGATTCCCAACATCCCATATGGTCCCCTGAGTACCTCCAGGAGTAATTTCTGAGTGCAAATCCAGGTGGAAACCAATGTGCATTGCCGAATGTGAAAAAAGAAGCATGTAAAGACATATATGTATACCAACTACAATAATTTCACGTTCCAGTTAGTACTTGCAGACAAGTTTCAGTGGTTAGTATTTTCACTGAGTTTGAAAGAGCAGGCTGGAGTCATTTGGAATAGGACTAAGGAGAAAGAAATACGGGCTGCGGAGCTAAATTACTGCGATGAAGGCCTTTGCCTTGCACACAACCAATCCAAGTTCAAGGTCTGGCATCCCACAATATTCCTGAGCTCTACGAGGAGTAATCCCTGAGTGCAGTGTCAGAACTCAGCCCTGAGCATCGCCAGGGTAACCCCTCCTCCCCAAAGAGGGCAAAAATAAATAAATAAATAAATAAATAAATAAATGTAAAAAAAAGAAAGAAAGCAAAGAAATGCTGGCCAGAGGCTAGAAAATTCCTACATGCTCTGCAGGCTGGGGTACATCCTACACGCTCTGCAGGCTACGGAACTCCTGGGTTTGGTTCCTGGAACCACATGTTTCTCTGAGGGTTGTTGGAATAAGGAGAGCAGAGTAAACCGCTAAGAAAACCTCAGCCAAAAAGCAAATAAATAACTAGAATGAAGATAATATACTTATTTACTTAAAATAAGTAAATAGTAATGTTTTAAGAAAACATTTATATGTATATTACAAAATGTATATTTTGCACTCCAAGAATTCTGATATTTTACATAGGGTGATACAGCTGGAGTTACATATTTTACTACATGGTGATTTGGGGATCCAGAGGCATCTCTGCAGCTTGTCGCTCTCTTTTGAGATTTATTTGTGAGTCTACGGATCATGGCCATTCATGAGCTTATGTGGTACTCAGAGGCATTTCATGGCCATGGCTAGCAGGAGTAGACCTCTTTATTCACCCACCTAAGATTGCTGCCTGAAGTAATACACTTTTGTTCATCATTTTCATCTTCCCAGATTCCATCAGAATTCCATCAGAATTTTATTTCCCTAAGATTATTCACATTAATTGATTACATTCAATATTTCAACACCAATCCAACTCCCCTTATTACATCCCAACACCATCATTTTGAATTATCCCACCAGCATAAAAACCTGTCTGCCAGAGGCAGATGCTAGATAATTTATTTTCTATTGCTTATTCGCAATATCATGAGGGGTTGCACGGCTGATTAAGCGGCTGACTGCCTCTAACATTCTAAAATTGTAAATGGTTGGGGTCCAGAGACATCTCTGTAGGGAGCGATCCATTATGAGATTCATTTGGGATTCTCTGGATCAAGGCCATTGGTGCACTGAGGTGGAGCCCAGATCATGGGCATGACAGCCAGAACCCAAACCCAAAGGGGAGACAGGAAGAGACACCAACCTCTGCTGCTGCCATATAGCATTGAGTCTTAGTTCCTGAACTCACCTATCTGGGTTTGGCTTCTGGAAGCTCATGGCCACCAGGGTTGCATCTGGAGTGGGCGGTGAGGGCACACCTGCTCCATCTGAAGTGCTCCAGTGGAATTGGCTCAGAACGGGGTCCAGAGTGATCTCGGTGAACTGTTGTCTTCTAGTAATTCTAAATGCTCTAGTAATTCTAAATGCTCTAGTAATTCTAAATGCTCTAGTAATTCTAAAACTTAGAATACGATTATAAAGCAGATTCACTCTTGGGTGAGGCCGATGTCGATCTCTTCCGGGAGCTTTATTCCTGAGTCTCTGGATCGTGGCTGTTGATGAGATTATATGGCACCAGGGGGCACTGTGTGAGTTTACTGCCAAGCTACTGGTAAATTTGGGAGACTGAGGGAAGATGCCCATTCGTGCTCACAAGGGAGCTTGGAAGTTTCAGTCACAGGTCCCGCATACCTGTGTTTTTCTGATGATTCCTTCATGGGTGAAGCTCATCTGAATCTATGGAGAGTTGCCATGAGCAAGGCGGCAGTCAGGTTTTGGAGGTTTTTGGCTACTGGGGCTCTTAGGGGCAGGCAGGGAACCTCTAAGAAGCTCCCCCCCAAAGTTGCCCCAGTGAAGACAGCCTGGTGCAAGCTCAGGATATTTGTTATATTTCTACAACAAACAGCTTTATCAAAGGTCAAACTCTCCATTGACTTCACTTAGACATCTGTGAACTCCAAGGGGAGAATAAAGGTAAAGTTAAAGTCCCTCCCATTGTTCATCGATTTGCTCGAGCGGGCCCAGTAATGTCTCCATTGGAGACTAAGCACGCATTTCCAGCAACCCCATTCCCACCCCCATCTGTGATTTTACCATTGAAGAAACTTAGCCCCTGTTGGATATAGAGCTTTCCACAATCACAATTTCCCTTGAATACGTTAACAAGTAAAATCACCTAGGTTCACAACTGGAAAGAAACTTCAGAGTGTGTTTGAGATGCCTCAGGAAGCATCTAGATATCAAATATGGGAACGCAAAATGTCCAGAGAAAATGGATTAAAATAAATGGTGTCAACTTTCTGTCCCAGACCAGAGCAGCACTTCAGAAAATTCAAATTCACAGGGAGTGACCCAGGGAAAGGACTCAGTCTCTGGAATGAAGGCAGAAAACTCTGATTCCTCCTGTTCTTTGGCACAATGTCCCATTTATGAAAAAATAAGGTGCAGCTGGACAAATGACTCAAATAATTCTATGCATATACAAAGAGTCCTTGTTAACAATTGTGACTGGGAAGTATCAGTAGCGTGGGCTGAAAATGCTCTGTCCAGAAGAGAATGCGATGTATTAAAGTAGGAATACCTAGACATCCCTGAGCCTTAATTATAAAAATAATGACAGGGAAGGAAATGAATTGAGCGGGGAATTATGAACCAAGTGGGAGGTAACAGGGGCAGGGGTATTCTGATGGTGGGATGCATGTATATAGCTAAAACAATGAAACAAACAGTTTGTGAGCATGAGACCCAAACTACAACAACCACACTTGAATACGTGTCTATGGAGGGGCCGGAGCTATAGTATGGTGAGTAGTGCATTTTCGTGCACTGAAGTCAACCCCTGTTTGATCTCTGGCACCACATATGGTGGCCCGAATTTGCCAGGAGTCATTCGTGATTGAAGAGCCCTGAGTGTGGCTCTCTGTGTGTGGCTCAAAAATTTATGAGTCTGGTCAAGGAGCAGGTTGGTGAGTGGGAGGGAACATGGAACACTGGTGAATGGACGCTGATACCAGTGGTGAGATTGGTGTTGGAACACTGAATGGTAGAACTCCATGATGAGCAAGTTTTAAATCATGGGGCTTGATAAAACAATATAATAAAATATATCACCTCATCTCAGCTGATACTAGCCTCCTACTTGCTCCTCTGCCTTCTCAAATAAATGCTGACTTTAATTATTTCATGCTTATGATGAAATCCTTCGTGAGGAGCACAAGAATCAAGGAAGATCCCTCATACTTTATCAGCTGATGAGAGAGAATCAGTATTAGTGGCAAAAGGCAGCAGTGGGCAAAATAAGCCCACACCTCCTCCTCCACACACCACTGTCCATTGCCCTGCCTCACTCTGACACACACCTCCCTAAGTGAGCAGGCCCACTGATGTGTTGTGACCCGTCCTGAACAACAGAAGCACCAAAAGCAAGTCCTCCTGTGTCTCCCAGAGTGTATTGCTGAACTGAAAGCTGGAGTACAGCTGAAGAGGGCTGCCCTTAGGGAGATCTCCGTGAAGTCTGGTGCAAAACTGTTTGATCTCCTTTGCTAATAATCCTGCACATTTGGCCATCAGGTTTGATGGCGTCTCATTCCAATCTTCACTAAAGTGCTCCAATACTCCTGTATCATTCACTCACTTCATCACTTGACTTCCCGTTAATCATTGATTTGATTGAGCTGGCGCCAGTAACGTCTCCATTTGTTCCTGTCACGTGCTAGTGTAGCCCAATGGCGTCTTAAGAACAAGAAGAGCCTGAAACCGAGCGTTCATGATATTGATGATGAAGTCTGACCATCTGGTAGGTGGGCGGCCACGCGGTCTTTGAGCTCCCGTGGAATCCAGTCGGTAACGGCTCTAGTCCAGTGATCCTCTCTGAATCTCATTATGTGACCAGCCCACCTGATTTTGGGTGCCTTGGCAAAGGAGACAGCATCCTTGATTCTTGATAGTTGACAGAGGTAGGGAATCAGGATTCTTTTGCTCATTTGAGTGAAATGTGATACTCCAAGCATAGCTCTTTCAATTCCTCTTTGGGAGACCAGAATAGCATTCTCAACCTGTTTGCATAAGGCCCAGGTCTCTAAGGTTTATGTTAATGCAGGAAGAACAGTGGAATCAAAGAGATTTGCCTGGAGCCAGAGGGTCTTTGTCCTCTTAGCTATTTCTTTGATGCTCTTGAAGGCCTTCCAAGCTGCTCTCTTCCTCCTGAGCAACTCAGATGTCAGGTCATTTATCATGTTGATTTCTCTACCTAGCTAAACATAAGTGTTGCATTTGGAAATGGTCCTTTCCTTGAGAGGGAATGGAGAGTCAGGAAAGAGGCTGTTTCTCATAAACATTGTCTTCATAAGATTCAGCTGGAGTCCGACCGTTCCGCACTCACGGTCAAAGTTGGCCAGCATTTGTGCCGCTTGGCTAATGTTTGGTGTTATTAGAACAATGTCATCAGCAAAGCGGAGGTGGTATAGTTGCCGACCATCTATCTTCACTCCCATTCCTTCCCATGCCAGTCGTCACATGATGTTTTTGAGGGTGGCACTGAAGAGTTTCGGTGAAATGGTATCACCCTGCCAAACCCCTCTCTTGACATCAATGATTACTTTTTTGTAGAATGGTGAGATCCTGGTAGTGAATCCATAATACAGCTCACAGAGGATCCTGATGTATTGAGTTTGAATGCCCTGATTGGCTAGGGCTTCAATGACTGCTTCTGTTTCAACAGAATCGAAGGCCTTCTTTAAATCAATGAACGTTAGACAGAGCGGCATCTTGAACTCCCGAGAAACCTCAATGAGCTTGGTTATTCTGTGGATGTGGTCGATGGTGCTAAATCCTTTGGGGAACTAGGCTTGCTCACATGGTTGTCCTTCATCTAGTGTTCTGCCAATCCTATTCAGGATGACTCGAGTGAACAGCTTGTAGATGACAGACAATAGGCAGATCGGGCGATAGTTGCCTATGTCATGGATGTCTCCCTTCTTGTACAGTAGTATGGTCCTGCTGGTTTTCCATTGGGATGGAACCTTCCATTCAGACCGGTAGCTTTTGAAGAGCCGAGCCAGCGTATTGATGAGTACTGATGGCAGGTTCTTCAGGTGTTCAGTTCTGACCTTTCTGGGCCAGTTTCACTCACTACACATCTAATAAAGTATGATTATACAAGATTTTTTACAGAATTCCAGGAACCCAAACCAAACCTTATAATTTAATAAGGAAAGAAACTGAGAAGACATTTCCTAAAAGACCACATTTAGAGGATCACTAAGTATACAAAAATGTAGTCACCGTCACTGAGGAAAATGCATATAAAAACCATGAAAAATAACTCTCTCACACCAGTTAGAATGGACTGTGTGAAAAAGACCAGCTCTGGATGGTTTGTGGTGTAAGAGGAATCCTCATCTACTGTTTGTGGGATTGTATCTGGGTCATCCTCTGTGGAAAACGGAATAGAGATTTCTCAAAAAGCAAGACAGAGCTTCTACCTGTCAGCAATTCCTCTTGGCATCTACCTCAAATTATAAAATAGTAGTTCAATAAGATATCTATACACTTGGATTCATTGCAGCACCACTCATCATTGCCAGGAACTGGAAAACAACCTAAGTGCCTAAAAAGAGAAGAGGATTAGGAAACTGTTCTATCCACACTACGGAAAAATAGTGAGCTATAATTAAGTACTTACACCACTTGGTATGCTGCTCTGAATAGCCGCTGTCACTTCCCCTATAGAGAGTACTGCTTGGGTGAGGGAACCAGTAACGGGAATTTCTGAGGACCTCTTTGATTTCAGAAGACTACAGACAAATCTGTAATATCTTCTCCTAGACTTTTTACACCTTCTACTGTCATCCGTAATATTTTTCTTTTTCAGAAGTCCGTTACCGGTCCTGAGAAAACTGATCAGCTACATGCATAAATAAATAAATACATAAACTAGCCCGCTTTTTAACATCATGCACAAATGTCAAATCAATATGGACTTAAAGTCCGTAATATCTGACCTGAATTCGTAAGGTGATTGAAATTAAAGGTATCTTACAGGATGAAACACCACTGACCAAGAAAGTGGAATCAAAGATAAACAAAAGGGACTAAATTAAATTAAGAACCTAGGCACCTTAAAAGGAAACAATGACTAGGAAACAAAGGCAGTCCACAGAATGCGGAAATTTATTTACCTAATACCCATCTGGTAAGGGGTTAATACCAAAGATATAAATGGAACTGGTAGAACTTGACAAGAAGAAAATCTAATCCAATCACAAACTGGGGAGAAGAGATGAACAGAAACTTCCCAAAGAAGGAACGGGAATGTCCAAAAGGAATATGAAGGAAATGTTCTACACCACTATTCATCAGGGTGATGCAAATCAGAACAACCACGAGATATCATCTCATGCCATAGAGACTGGCACACATCAAAAAGAACAAAAACAACCAGTGCTGGCATGGATACAGGGTGAAAGGTAACTTTCATTCTTTGCTGGTGGGAAAGTCCAGCCTTTTCAGGAAACCAATACGGGCTTTCCTCAAAAACCTAGAAATTGTGCTTCCATATGACCCAGTAGCCCACTCCTGGAAATATACTCTAAGGGCCCAGAACTCACAGTGCAAAAACCCATCTGCACTCTGATGTTCATTGCAGCACTATTCACAATACCCAGAACCCGGAAACATCCTAGGTTGCCTAGAACAAATGACTGGTACATCTACATAATGGAACATCCTGCAGCCATTACAAAAATGAAGTCATGAAATTTGCTTATAGAGGGATGTACATAGAGATTGTCATTCCGACTGGAATGAGATGTTGGGAGAGAAACAGTTATAGAATGATCATACTCATATGTGGGATATTAAAAAAAAACATAGTATGAGAAAAATACCGAAGGATAGCAGAAATGAGGGCCAGGAGGACTGGTCCATGATAGCAGTGTTAGAGAGTATGCTCAAATTGTGGGAGAATGCCGTTTGGACAGAGAAGAGACACTAAGACAATGATCATTAGAAATGATCCCTCTGGAAAATATCTGAGTCTTCAAGGAGGTAAAGTGATATAAAAAAAAACACCCTTCTGGTAACAATATTCCAACCCCCACTGCCTTATTGGAGAGGGGAGGGAGAGAGGGGAGGGAAGAGGGAAAGGGAGAGAGAGAGAGAGAGAGAGAGAGAAAGAGAGAGAGAGAGAGAGAAAAGAGAGAGGAAGTCGGCCATAGAGGCCAGCTGTAGGGGAGGGGGATGTGGGATCTGAGATATTGGTTTTGGGAAATGGACACCGGTGCCTGGACGGGTGTTGAACATTGTACGACTGGTACCCAATCATGAACTGCTTTGTCACTGCGTATCTAACAATGATTCCCTTCTCAAAAAAAAAGTATTAAATAAGTCTGGCTACCTTCTTCACACCTTTCACATGATAGGTTGGATTCGGAGTGTTTATTAAAGGAGCCAGTGAGCAACAACAGACAATCATCCCAAAGAATTCTGTGCTTGAGGACATTCAGGGATGATTTTATAAAAACAAAAAAAAAGTCACATCTTAGAAAATGATGGACACAACGGGGCTATATGTGTCGTGATCAGCAAAGCAAGTTTTAGAAGCAAAATTAGCTAGTTAATGGTCCGGCTGCTTCCACTCACAAAGAACCTTCGTGGTTATGGGAAACGGTCACAGTTGAGGTCGTGGTTCCAGGAGTTGAACAGTTCATTTGTGGGCTGTGAATAGGTTACACCTGACCCTTGGAACAGTGTAGGGAGTTTCCTCTCTGCTGACAGGCTAGAATGGAAGGAGAGTCGGAGTCCCTTATGTCAGGAGCCCAAAGCTCGAGACTGACCAAAATTGGAGCTGGAATGACAATGCAGCGGTCCCTAGTGCATAGGACATTGGCTATGGTCCCCCAATACATGATGCCCGGGCATCATGGTGGGAGCCGGCCCTGAGCACCACAAGGCATGGCCTGTACCCACCCACCAACACCCCTTAAAAGAGTTGTTATGAACAGATACTTAATTTAGGAAAGCCCGTTGACTCACTTGTTGAGATGATGGTGTGACTTTCATCCTTCATCTTCTGTATGTGGCCCATCACCCATCACATGGATCTACCGGTGTCCATCCATGCTTCCTTCTCTGCTCATCCACCCTGTTGTCAACTATTCTTGCATCTCTGCAATCACTCCACTTAATCATCATGTGGGATCCTTTTAGCAGAGTATTTAATTTCACTTGCGAATATTCTGTTGAAGATTTTTGCCTCAAGGTTTTGCAACAACATGACTTCCTATCATTTATTTAGACGTCCTTCCTGAGTGTGCCTGAGGTGCTTGAGGGGAGGGTCCTGTGCCGTTATGGTCCTCGTTTCATTCCAACATTCTGCATTCTGTACATTCTGTGTACAGATACATAGGCCACAACCCTAAAAAAAGCATTCACCGTGGAGGACTTTTCATTTTACACTTCAGTGATACTATTCTCCCAGTCTACACTAAGGAGGGAGGAAAGAGCCCAAGCTTGGTAGGGGGCTGTGACAACACATACCTTAGAACATTAGAAGGTGTATTTACAGAAATGGCCACGAGAGGGCATCACAGGCACAGAATGAGAAATTATGCCTGCTTCTAATCTCTCCAATGAATACAAAAATGTTAGGACAAATATTTATAGTCGCCCAATATTATTTGCAGTGTTCACTTGACTGGGCCAAGTAATGTCTTCATTGTGAAACTTGTTACTGTGTTTGGCATTTTGAATAAGTCATGGGTGCTTGCCAGGCTTTGCTGTGCCAGCTGAGGAGTGGAACTTGGGTTGGCCAGGTTGGCCGCATGCAAACTGAACCCCCTACCAGCTGTGCTATCGCTCCAGCCCATGGGGGAATTCCTGGAGAAACAAGTGCTCCTACCAAAACATGTCACGGTCACGGTCCTCCCATTGTTCATCAATTTGCTTGAGCGGGCCCAGTAAGGTCTCCATCATGAGACTTCTTGTTACTGTGTTTGGCATATCGAGTACGTCACAGGTAGCTTGCCAGGCTCTGCCCTGCGGGCTAGATACTCTCTGTAGCTTTCCGGGCTCTCCAAGAGGGGTGGAGGAATCAAACTCGGGTCGGTCATGTTGGCTGCCTGCAAGGCACATGCCCTACCACTGTGCTATCGCTACAGCCCCGTCCAAAGATGAGTATATAAATAAAGTGGTACAATTATATGATTTCAAATGCTGAAATGTCCTTTGCAATAAAAAGGATCACATGAAATGAAATAATTTTGAAGGAAAGAGAAAAATATTGGATTATTTCAATTATATATGCACTTTAAGGGTATAAAATAGATAAGGAAAAACACATTTGAAACACAAACCTGTGATTACCGATCACAGCACTAAGACTACTGAGATCAAGTGGGCAATAGGAGAAAAGGCAAGGTGGAAGGTTTTATTAGTGAAACAACAAAAGTTATGGAATCAGGGGAAAATAATAAAAAGTTTTTCTGAAAGATTCCTAGGTTAGCAGGCCTTGCTTCTCAGGTTTCTGCCCCTATTCTCGTGGGCACATCATGGGTACATTTTTGCCCCCTTGGGTTCCAGCAGCTGAGTCAAAATCAGTGCTGACTCCCTGCCCCTCACCCCAGGAGCTTCTGTGTGGGTGAGGAACAGGGCAGGGGCAGCCCGGAGACAGAAGGCTCCCTGGTCCCACAAATCAGAAATACAAAGTTGGTGCTGCTGTCACCACCTATGGTTCGTCACCAAACCTCGGTCACTGTGTGTGCTGACCCATCACAGACAATCGCTGAGAACCTGCACAAAAATGACACCCGAGCAGATACACACAACACTGCTTTCTTCTTAAGCTCAAGAGGGTGCCCTCCGGGGGTCTATGGGGTACACTGGGAGGGGCCGTGCTCTGGGGGTTGGGACAGCAGCTGATCTGGAGGCCCCAGTCCCCAGCCTCCTCCAAATGTGTCAACCCTGTGACTGTTTCTTGATTTTCTATACACTATGGAGCTGTGATTCCCGGGGCCTGCTGGGCCTGGGAGGGTTGGCTAGTGCCTAGAAACAGGAAACAGGAGCCTTGGATAGACAAACCAACCAATCGAGTCTGTCCCCTCCTTTTGCATATTCCTGCTTTCTGGAATAGTCTTCTCTGCTTTACATCAGCTGCAGCCCAGGTCCCTGAATCAGGGGATGCCTCTGTGTCTCAGAGCCTGCTGAAACTATTCAGCCTGGACCATCCTAAGTCTGTTTCTGCTGCCTCAAATCTCTCTCCCAGCAAACACAAAGAGTCCCCGTCTACACCATCCCTGCACACTCCTGCCTCCTACCGGACCCCCGGGGCTCCAAGTGTGCTGGCATACTCCCTCCCTGTTAGACTGCTACTAACGCTGACAGCTGTCTCCTGTTCTGTTCATCTCACCATACCTGAAAATTAAAATCCTGGATGCATTTGTGCGTATATGTACGTGTGTGTGTGTGTTTGTGTGTGTGTGTGTGTTTGTGTGTGTTGGACCACTGAAGCACACACACACCTGGCTCTAAGCAAGATGCATTTGAGAATAGACAGTCATGGGTAGACAGTGATGGGATCCGTGGGGCTGGGGCTGGGGGAGTTTGAGCGGGATCTAGTCTGCAGCGGGCAGGGACAGTCTCCAGGGATTCAAGAGAATAGGGAGAGGAAGGGAAAGGAGAGCGAGCTTCCTCTCCCATCCTTCATTGAGGTGGTGCTGGCTCCTAGACTCAGGATAAGAGCCCTCAGGTGGCACTTGGGGAACTGCAGTGAGGCAGTGAGGAGTTTGCTCCTCTGGTGCACTCAGAACCCAAGACACAGAGAAAACCAGAGCAGTGATAAGGCTCATCAGGTTCGAGCACATATTTCATCTGCAGAGACCCCTGGCATTGAAGGCCCACTGAACACTGCCAGGGATAGCCCTGAGGGTTGCCATGAACCACACCCACACAGCTGGACCAAATCTCACTGCAGTGCTCCCTGACCTCTGGAGCCAACTAGGAAAATGAGGCTCCTTTACCACTCTCACCGAAGCTTCAGGAACAAGTCTCAGAATATAAAAAGGGAGCAGTGATCCTAAGATAAAAAGGTGAGAATGCCCAACACCCATTGACTACATCCGTAGCCTGGAAAATTGCCACCTTGACAGGGGCAGAATTTGTTTTGGGTGCTGACATGGAAGTCAAGATTTCACACATGAAAGACACATACTCTGCTCTGAGCTTCATCTGGCCCTTTCACATACCATGACATGCACAGGGATCCTTCAGAACTCCTGGGATAAAGATGAATCAGGGGCTGGAACTATAACACAGCAGGTAGGGCATTTTCCTTGAGCACGGCCAGGAGTAATTCCTGAGTGCAGGAATAGCCCCTGTTTATCATCAGGTGTGACCCAGAAAAGAAAAACAAAAGATGAAATCAGTATATTGCTCTTCGTGAAGACCACCCAGAGGCATAAACCAGGGTATTCATGCAAGGTTATTCATAATATCCCTAAAATGGAAATACCCTGGTTTTCGGGCATAAAAAGCAGCAAACAAAACAACACACAAAACTCAATCTGTCGTCACCCACGCGATGGAATACTCCTTGGCAACAAAATCAATGAATGATAATAGCCCAAGCTGGGGAAGGAACCTCTCCCTTCAGGCCTGTTGTGTGTGTGGTTGTGACCGTGGAGGTGAGAGGAGTCAAGCATGCATAGAGAATACAGTGCGGGGTCCGCCTTTCAACCAGATCCGAGGAGAGCCACAGAACACAGCAAGTGCTACCACGCCTCAGGAGGGGAGAGGCCATGTTTAGTCAACATGGAGGCCCCCAGACATCTCCCAGGCCACCAGCCAATGTGCTGATTCGGCTATGAGGGGGTCCGGCTCCTCGTGCAGGAGGAGCTTCTCAGGGTGCTGAGGCCTCTGCCCTTGGGGCTCCAGAGATAGTACAGTGGATAAGACCCTCATCTTCAAGGATGCCCAACACAGCTGGTCCCCAGTGTATCATAAATTTCTGGGGGCACACTGGGAGTGATCCCTGAGGCATGGCATAAGCTCAGAGTGCTGCAGGGTGTGGTCGAAAAGAAAGAAAATAACAAGCAAAAAGAAATAATGGACCTGGGGCTGGAGAGATAGCACAGTGGGTAGGGCCTTCCACGCAGCTAACCCGGGTTCGATTCCCAGCATCCCATAAGGTCCCCTGTGCATTGCCAGGACTAATTCCTGTGTGTAGAACGAGGAGTAACCCCTGTGCATCGCCAGGTGTGACTCAAAAAGAAAAAAAAAAGAAAAGAAATCCTGGACCAGAAATGGATACTTTTTCTGTGGTCGTTTGCAACACAGAGAAAAATCCTCAAGGGTTTGGTAAAAATTCTTTGACACCAACTCAAATACATCTATCTTCCCCCAAAGAAGAGTTTTACTCTGAATCGACTCAACTCCCATTTTGATAGGACTCTGAGGTATTCTTTGGCGAACTGCTAGTTTATTCCCTTCAAAAGTGTGGGAGAGTCAAAAGTTAAAAATCAAGAGATAGTACAGGGCTAAGGTGCTGACCTTGCATGCACCTGACCCAGGTTTTATCGGATGCATTACATATGCTCCCCAAACCCTACCATGAATGATCCTTCAGCACAGATTCAGGAGGTCTGAACAATGTCTGGTATGACCCAAAATATGAGAGACAGAGATAGATTGAGAGAGAGAGAGAGAGAAAGAGAGAGAGATCAAGTGATTAAGCCAAGAGAGCTTACTAGGTGGACCGTATGCTTTGCATGAACAGAGGGCAGGTTCTTTTGGGATGACCACCCTAAGAATGAAGAAATGTCAAGGGAAGGCACATTCTGCTCTTTAATCACCGCATACAGCATGTGTATAATTTTCCTTCCTTATGGTATGCTCTCCTGGACTTCTCGCTCTCTCTCTTTCTCTCTCTCTCCTCCCCTAGGAAATGCTGTAATCATCTTCTAAACTATGGATTGTATTTGGGCACAAACTTCTAAGGATCACAGACAGTAGCATTAGTCAGTGAAATGTTGATAGTGTGGAAATCAGTATTGAGGAATCTCCTTCAGACTTCCCTCATTTTGATTTTTCTCAATTGTCTTTTCTGGCTGTCCTCACTGGGGTCCCTTGGAGGGAAGCGGGTTGAGTTTCTCCCCGCCACGACCAGGGCTCCAGCAGCTGAAGACCTCCAGAACCAGCCACCACCATGCTGAGACCACTCTTCACACGCATGAAGGTACAAGCAGAGGAACAAAGGTATGCGGGTCCCCGGGCTGAGATCTCCAAGCCTGCTCAGATCAGGGTTGAGCATCCTCCACCCAGATCCTCCAAATTCCAGTAGGCAGGGGGTCACACCCACCAACTGGCCCCCTGGCGCAGTGTAATCCCATCAAGGGCCAAGACTCAGAGACTATAAAACCCAGCTCCTGGAACTGCGCGGCCGCATTCCTGGCCACGGGACATCTTATTACCTTATTCCTACTTTGAACAAACTGGCAGGCTACCAAATGTAACCTGCCTACACGGCAGAGTCTGGCAAATTTCCCGTGGCATACCCAATATGCCAAATACCAGTAACAATGATGGGTCTCATTCTCCTAACCCTGAAAGAGCCTTGAATATGGCACTTTTTAAAAAAAAAAATCCCAGGACTAGGAGGAGGAGACATTACTGGGGCCTGCTCGAGGCAATCGACGAACAATGGGATGGTCGTGATCGTGATCATGTCTTCTCTGTACACCGGATGGGACCCCTGTGATGGTCATGGTTGGATTCTCAGGACCGTGGACAGTGCCTAGCTCAGAGGCTTAGTAAATATATGATAAACAGTTGTCATAAAGTTAGGTGCACTTCAATACCTGTTAGCACAGCTCTCTCTCTCTCTCGATCTCTCTCTCTCTCTCTCTCTAGTTGAATCAACCGTGAGATAGTTACAAAGCTTTCCTGTTTGAGTTTTGGTCTTATAATGATAAAACACCCATTCCTTCACCAGTGCACATTTTCCACCACCAATATCCCCAGTATCTCCCCCTCCCATCCAAACCCTTCCCTTGCCTGTGTGGCAGACAATTTCTGCAATACTCTCTCTCTCTCTCTCTACTTTGATGACATTCAATATTTTGACACCAATCCTACCATTATTATTTGGAAGTTTCCTGCCACCATCTGAGCCTGCAAAAAAGGCAATGCCAAACAATTTATTTTGTATTGCTTGTGTGAATAGCATAAGATGTTTCGAGGCCACTCTCACTCTCAGCGTTCCTGGAATTCTAAAAGTTTAGATAATTTTGTTTGGAGAGACTCTGCAGCAAACTGCTCAGTTTTTGAGATTTTTTTTGTCGCTAAGCCCAGTTTAAAACCAGAAAGTACTAAAGCGCTGATAAACAATGCAGAAATAAAGGACCTAGGAAGCACACGGTGAACCAGGGTTCAGTCTTGGCACCACTTATGGTCCCAGGGGTTGTCGTTTAGCACAGAACCAAAAATAGTCCATGAGAACAGCAGGGTGAGGCATACAATATTTTAAAATTAATGAAAATAAAATGCTTAACTTATTCCTCATAAGCCATTCAAATAATGTCTTTTAACAGAAGAGAGAAAGTAAAGGATCAACACACATATAAGTAGATCAATTGTTTCCTAAGAAACATAGGAAGCACATAGAAAACATTTTCCAAAAGAACGAACAAAAGTGAAAGAGTGCTGTGTAACAAGTGCGAATTTAGAGCAAGGACCTAGACAAACTTGCACAAAGAGGCGGGGGCCAAGCCAGACAGCA
Source organism: Sorex fumeus (assembly GCF_029834395.1). Taxonomy (NCBI): domain Eukaryota; kingdom Metazoa; phylum Chordata; class Mammalia; order Eulipotyphla; family Soricidae; genus Sorex; species Sorex fumeus. The sequence goes on along the minus strand of NW_026606179.1, from coordinate 4,307,870 downwards.
TCCCCGCAGTTCTGGCTTTGTGCTCACACGCCCTCAGACCTGGAAGTCAGGGGCTGTGCAGGGCCCCATGAGCTTCAGTGTGGCAGTGCCTGGTGGGCCTGTGGGCACTAGAGGAGGGGGAGGGCACAGGCAGCATCCTTTTTCTTTTTAAAACTTATTTATTTATTTTCCCCTTAGACATTACATGAACACTGTGCTTTACAAAGTCATTCATGATGATCTGTCACAGGCATTCAATATTCCAACACCAACACCACAATCATCACACCTTCTCAATTTTCCCAACAACTCCTTTAGCTTGCCCCCCCATAGGCCCACAATAATTTAATATTGCTTGTTAGTGAACTTTTACTACCAGAATGATCCAAGGATGTTTCCAGAGAAGAAAGTGAAGATTGCATTTCACCATGGAGCCATTAAGTCCTTGTCTAAGAGACCAGTAGGCTGACATTACAGGTCAACCCTCCGTGTTTATAGAAACTTCTGTCCCACCACAAGGCCCTTCTTCCCCCTGCCCAGTTTTCTCACGTCCCACACACCCCTGGAAGTGTGCCCTTTCTCTCAGCTGATCTCACCCCTGTGAGAGATCTCACCTCTACTACTGCTCAGCTAAATTCTTCTGTCCTCAAAATGATCAACCCCCAAGATGTCTGGGCACTAGATGTGGAGAGGAAAAACACTTGATAGGAGCCTTTCCTGGGGGTGTGGGCAATTTCAGGGTCAAGTTTAAAGGACATTGCACAGCGTTGGAGGGGGCAGCTCAGCTGATGCTTGGGTCCCCCTAGGTCAGGGTCCCTCCAAAACAGGTTAGGGTCCTTCCAGGTCAGGGTTCCTCCAACCAGGTAAGAGTCCCCCCAGGTCAGGGTCTCTCTAGGTCAGGGTCCCACCAAACCAGGTTTGGGTTCCTGCCTCAAACACATCATGGTCCCTTCCCCAACCAGCTCAGGTTCCCAGGAAGGTGCCAGGTGTCCCCAACCCTATATTTAGTCTTCATTTGGGTGAGACCCCCTAATCACTGGTCTCTAAATACCAAGAAGGCCTTGATTCTTTTCGGGGACCTCAACCCCATATCTGGAAGGCCAGGAAGCCTCCAGAGAGGGAGAAGCCTCCAGAGAGGGAGAGTCAGGCAGCTGTGGTTCTTGGGAACACTAAGGCCTACAGCTGCTCTCAGAGGAAACCTGGGCAGGCGGCACATGGTTCCTCCTGTGCTCAGAAGCTCCAGGGCACTTTTCTCAGAGCTGAACAAACTCCTTCAGTCCCTCAACTCCAGCTCCAACACAGCAGACAGACATCACAGTAGGATTCTAAATGATTTAATGGGTAAGAATACAGGAACGATGGGACAGAGGGTCTGCATTCGTGCCTCCGAGGGCCCTGGGGAGAGTGGGAAGGATTTGGTGCCCAGCAGGTGGTATCTGGGTGGGACACGGGATCCCTGTGAGACAAGGTGATGAGGGACCAGTTGGTTCCCAGGGGGAGTTGTCCTAGGAATCATTTACTTTTGGCCTGTTTTCACATGTCGTTCTGGACACAGAGGCAGGGCACACAGCACCTCAGGGCTCTCACGAAGTGGCCCACTCTGGGCGCCTGTCTCCTTTGGAATAAGCGCCGGGGGCTCCTGATCTTCCAACGGAAATTTAAGAATAGGCCGGGGCGGCCAGACTGAGTGTGTTGAGTGTCAACTGCTTGGGGAGACTGGCTAAGGGCATATGGCTCTGGATGCTGCTGCCCATAGAGAGTTCTGGCCTCTAGGTCGCAGGTAGCGAGAACAGTACCAACGGGAGGGGCAGTGGTCTGGGAGGCCTCTGCAGCCATGGCCAGGGACATGCCCTGCTCCCTGCACCTCCCCTGCCGCCTCTGCCCCTGTGAGACACTGGGCTCCTTCTCTGTGTCCATGCTAGCAATGTGGGGGGCCAACCTTCGTCTCCTGGAAGGTTCTGGGGGATAATTTACCCCCCTGCGATGTGGAGGACCAGAGGCACACACAGGGAAGGGACAGAGATCTGTGATGTGGCCAAGGGTCTCAGAGGGATGGAGGGGTTGGGGCCCAGACAATAGCGTGGGATAATTCAGGAGGTTTCTCTTTCTCTGCACTCCCTGAAGAGCTGAGAGAGGAGGGATGAGTAGAAGGAGGGGGGCCGAGAGCAGGTGGTGGAGCAGGAGTACAGAGGAACCTCTGCCAGGCTCTTGTGGTGGGCCGGGGTGATGGAGTGGGGAAGGGGACTGCAGGTCGCAGAGTGGGGTGAGGGCCAGACCCGGGATCCTGGAGCGAGTGGAGAGGACAGTGCAGGGCAGGGGAACATATGCTGGCTTTCATGGATGGGCTGCAGAGGCTATGGGGTCTGGACGTGCCATCGAGATGGTGGATGGCAGGAGAGAGCCAGAGGGAGCAGCCTGGTCGGGAGCTGCTGGAGGAGCCGGGATGGCCTTGTCCCTGCAGACCCTGCAGGAAGGGCTGATGCACCGCAGGTGCTCCCAATGTGGGTCCTCGCGGTATGCCTCCATGGGGCTGCTGAAGGCAGGGAAGAGAGGGCCGTGGAGAAGGCAGAGTGAGGACCAGAAGCCAGTCACCTGGGAGAGGCTCTGAAGGCTGTCCCTTACCCTGTTATCACCCCCAGGGCTTCCTGTCCTCTCTACACCCTCCCCCAAGGCCTTCCTCTCATCCCCTTTCCTCTTGCTCCCCTCCCCAGGCAGTCCTGGGCTGCCATTCTGATGCTGAGTCTGGAAGGAGGGCGCACAGAACCGTTTGCAAATTCCGGATAGATTGCATTTGCTGCAGCTCAGCCAGGCTGAAGTGGTACCTCGCACCTAGGAACCAGGGAGAGTGGCTTCTATTAGTGAAGGTCTCACAGTGGCACGGACATAGGGCCGTGCAGGGCACCCAGGCATGCTCTTCTCTGCGAGCCTCAGCAGTCCACGAGGAGCATCAAACGGCAAAAGATGCTCAGAGGCCTGTGGCTTCTGTCAGAGCCTTTCAGAGCCATGGTCTCTGGGGAGGCTCCGAGCTCAGCAGGAGGGAGGGAAGGAGGGAGGGGTCACTCTGGGTGAGCTCAGATGGTAAAGGCAGAGACTCACCTCTCAAGATCGCGCCCTCCTGCTTTTCCTAGCTCTCTTTCGCTTCTGAAGAGAGAAAGAATCAGTGATCATTTGGGATCCACTTTTGTACTCCCCTCTCTGACGCTCTTCCCAGTCCCTGTGACGCTCTTTGAAGACATGACCCGTCGGAGTCCCACAGGAACAGAGAGGTGATTTTCTTCCTGGAATTCATCCTAAAATGTCAGGAAATGCTTTGGTTTTGGTTTTGGTTTTGATTTTGTGTTTCCAGTTTTCTCCTTGGCACGACACAAGGATTTCATGTTGATATCTAGCCCCTGTTCAGGGACGCCAGGCAAGGATGTGCTTCCTGTGCTCCTTCGCACAGGACCCCAAGTTTTGCGGCAGGGCCCCCCCACTCCACTCTCCCGAAGGGCTGACGGGTGGATGGGTTGATGTCTCCCTCCCACCCAGGGAAGTCGTGGTGGGACTTTTCTGTCTGAAGGGACTTTAAAGTCTCAATGGAAGCTGGCTCTACTATGATGGCACTAGTTGGGATTTTAGTGATGGGAACCTGTCACCCCACCCCAACGTCTATGAAGTTCAGGCAATTCTCTGTTCAAAGAATCCCTTCCCACCCAGTTTGTCCTTGGCAACTAGGCCCTACTTTCTCATAGATGACCCATCTGCTGATGCTCTAAACCAAACAAATTCATGTTTCAAATTCATGTGTGTGAGAAGTAATAGAAATCACCACCACCCACCGAATGGCTCAAGCACTGGCCCTAGCTCCTTCCTTTTGGTCAACTTTTTTCTTACAGAAGGCCACGAAGGATGCTGTTGCCAGGCAAACAATGAAAAGGAAGAGCACCCCTAACACCCCCAGGAAAAGAGGGGTGGGATTGCTACTGATCAGCTTTGAGCCTAAGCCCCATATAGTCTCAGTCCGGGGTGTCACCAGAACCATCAGAGTCCATATACCGAACTCCATGACCCTGACCACAAGCTGCCTATTGCAACTGAGCGTGAGCAGGTGGCTCTGCCTTATATAGGGCCACCTGCATCACAAAGGGGGAAGAGTTCATTAGGGTTCCAGAGGGGTGTGAAGTCCTGTGTCCACCGTCTCCCCCCACCCCACTTAGCCTTCCCTTCCTGGGCCCTTTCTTTGGCCCCTCTGCTCTAACTGCCTTCCTACTTTCCACCCCACACCCCGACCCCGCTGTCATCTTGCCCTGTGCTTTATCCCCAGGAAGGGTCCTGCTTGTTCTCTCTGGAACCCTACTCTTCCCTGGGTCTTCTTGACTCTCTGGGAACAACCTTGACTTTGCTCTTTCAAACGCATTTCTTGTCTGAAATCCTACCAGTAAAAAAAATTTTCAGGAACTAGATTGTTTGTTTTTTATTGTAAAACCAAATCTTTTTAAAAATTTTTATCAAGTTGTAAACAATATTTGATTTCATTTAATAATCGAACACCAATCCCACTAGCATTATACCCTGGCACAACCATTTTTTTTTTATTAGTGAAACACCATGAGGTACAGTTGTAGATTTACAATTTTTGTGCTTAGGTTTCAATTATACAATGATCAGATACCTATCCCTCCACCAGTGCCCATTTTCCACCACCATGGATAACGTCCCCCCCACCCCCATCCCCCCATCCCCCCCTGCCTCTGTGGCAGGGCAATCCCCTGTGTTCTCTCTCTCCTTTTGGGTGTTGTGGTCTGCAAAAGAGGCATTGAGTGGCAAACATGTTCAGTCCATAGTCCACTTTCGACATGCATCTCCCCTCCCTCCTGGGAGGGACCACCAAACACCCTTTATTTGGTGTTCCCTTCTCTATCTGAGCTGCCCTTTCCTCTAGAATGCCCAATTGTCCATTAAGCTACGGAGTAATCCTCCTGGTGCTGATCTCAGCTATTCTTGGGTATTAATCTCCTATTTTGTTACTTTATATCCCCCAGATGAATGCAATCTTTCTATGTCTATCCCTCTCTTTCTGACTCATTTCGCTTAGCATGATACTTTCCATGTTGTACCACTTGTATGTAAATTTCATGACTTCATCTTTTCTAAGAGCTACATAGTACTCCATTGTGTAGATGTACCAAAGTTTCTTTAACCAGTCATCTGTTCTTGGGCACTCAGGTTTCTTCCAGTTTCTGGCTATTGTGAAGAGTGCTGCAATGAACAAACAAGTGCAGATGTCACTTAGACTATACATTTTTGCCTCTCTGGGATATATTCCCAGGAGTGGTATTGCTGGGTCAAATGGGAGCTCAATTTCTAATTTTTTGAGAATCGTCCATACTGTTTTCCAGAAGGGCTGAACCAGTGGACATTCCCACCAACAGTGAAGGAGTGTCCCTTTCTCGCCACATCCACGCCAGCATCGGTTGCTTTTGTTCTTTTGAATGTGGGCCAGTCTCTGAGGTGTGAGATGGTATCTCATTGTGGTTTTGATCTGCATCTCCCTGATGATTAATGATGTAGAGCATTTTCTCATGTGCTTTTTTGCCATTCGGATTTCTTCTTTGAGAAAGTTTCTGTTCATTTCATTGCCCCATTTTTGGATGGGGTTGGATGTTTTCTTCTTGTGGAGTTTAACCAGTATTTTGTATATCCTGGATATCAGCCCCTTGTCAGATGTGTATTCGGCGAATATCCTTTCCCATTCTGTAGACTGTCTTTGTATTTTGGTCACTGTTTCTTTGGAGGTGCAGAAGCTTCTTAGTTTAAGATAGTCCCATTTATCTATCTCTGTTTTCACTTGCTCGGCCAGTGGCGTGGCATCTTTGAAGATACCATTAGCTTCAATATCATGGAGGGTTTTGCCAACTTTGTCTTCAATGTACCTTATGGTTTCTGGTCTGATGTTGAGGTCTTTAATCCATTTTGATCTTACTTTTGTACACGGTGTTAGGCAGAGTTCTGAGCCCATTTTTTTGCATGTAGCCGTCCAGTGATGCCAGCACAATTTGTTAAAGAGGCTTTCCTTACTCCACTTCACATTACTTGCACCTTTATCAAAGATTAGATGATCATATGATTGAGGGGAGATGTCAGTGTATTCACCACCATTTTTTGGATATTTTCATCCCACACCCAACCTCTGCCCCAAAGCAGAACCAAATAATTTATTTTGTATTATTTCTCATGAATAAAACACTGATAATGCTCCAGACAACTTTCCTTAGAGGAGTGTGTTGAAGATTTTTGTATTTCACCCTGGAGCCAGCTGTTATGCTCTTCTCTAATAGATTACTGTTATGTTGTTAAGGGTTGAGCCTGGTGTGTTTGTATATATATATATATCTGTAAAAATGTACTTCCCTCTAAGATTCGTTGCCTTTTTCTTTAAACCTTGTGGTGTGCTACTCTTAGAGTATGAGTAGTTTGAGGTATGGTAATGTCCAGGAATAGGCTCACTCATGAATGGCTTCGGCCCAAGAGTGTGCAGAGCAGACATGAGCATGGTAACAGTTGAGTTCTTGAGGCTTTGGGTTTCGAGGTTGGGTACCTTGGTGTGGTGAGGGGCCTCTCCTGCCCCCTTCAGTCTTCCTTGACAGAAACAGCCTGCTTCGAGATTTCAGTGGCCCACCTATGGCAAGTCGGGTGTTTTTGTTGTTGTTGTTTTGCTTTTGGGGTCACACCCACAATGCACAGGGGTTATTCCTGGCTTTGCACTCAGGAATTACTCCTGGCGGTGTTTGGGAGAAAGTATGAGATGCTGGGAATCGAACCCGGGCCAGCTTTGTGCAACGCAAACGCCCTACCCGCTGTGGCAAGTTGTTTTATACTCTTTTTCAAGAGAAAAGACAATGAGTCTCTAAATCACAGTTGTTTAGATTATCACCACCATAAATGTTGGATTTGACACTCAGGGTTGAATGTTACTTCACATTCTTGCTTCCTAGGGAATGCTTTCTGACCGACACTTAAAGGTCTCCTAAATATAGGTGTGTGAATGGGAAAGAGCATCTTAGATTTTGGTCTTAGTCCACCTTCAAGGTGAGTGCTAAGTCAATTAAATGGTCAAGACATCTTTTAGTGTTTTCAAATTGAACAGGAAAAGAAGTTTACTTATTTATTTATTTTTGCCCTCTTTTGGGGGGAGGGGTCACCCTGACCATGCTCAGGGTTGAGTCCTGACAGTGCACTCAGGGATCACTCCTCGTAGTGCTCAGGGATCATGTGGGATGCCAGACCTCAAACCTGGATTGGTTGTGTGCTAGGCAAAGGCCCTCTGCGCAGTAATTTATCTTCGGAGCCAGCATTTCCTTCTCCTTAGTCCTATTCCAAATGACTCCAGTCTGCTCTTTCAAACTCAGTGAAAATACTAACCACTGAAACTTGTCTGCAAGTACTAACTAGAACATGAAATTATTGTAGTTGGTATACATATGAGTCTTTCCATGCTTTTTTTTCACATTTGGCAATGCACCCTGGTTTCCACCTGTATTTGCACTCAGGGATTACTCCTGCGGTGTTCAGGGGACCATATGGGATGCTGGGAATCAAACCTGCGTTGGCCACGTGCTAGGCAAACACAGTACCTGGTGTACTATTGCTCCAGCCCCCGTCTTGCATTCTTTTCTCCAAGCTGTGTTATCAAGCAATTTCTGAATATCAATTTTAGTTCAGGACCTTATGTGTATGTGTATGACACACATGTTTGCTTTATATCCAATGAGTTAGGAGAAGCAGGTATAAGAATCTAGTCATCCTTATGAAAGCATTCTCTTACCAAGTAAAGGATTCATACTCGAGTATGCTCTGTTTCTAGATCTCTAATAAGTTCTCCCACAGAAATAAATTCAGTCTAATCTAATACTTACTTCTTCTCTCATCAAATTCCTCAAATCCATTATCCTGTATATTCTTTGGATCTAGATTATGGGATCAGGGCACGGCGGAACCCCCGATGCTTCACACTTCCCATTGGTTGGGGTTGACTTACTCATCACAGCAAATTAGGGCGCAGGGTTTGATGGGTATGGTATTGGTGTGATGTGTTCGTGAAAATGATAATCAACTCTATTGTACATCTTGTACCTCAGTAAACATGCTGAAAAAAAAACAGAGAATGAAGAGCAATATACATAAATATAAAACATCAAGAAGTAACCAAAGGAGAATAAGCCAGTCAATATTTTGGTCTATATTTTGCAGGTTTTTCTAATGTTAAAAGAAACCACACACTCATATGTCACCCCGCCCCATACCTGCGTCTCTATACCACAAAGAAATACAATGGTGGAAAAATGGACAATGGCTTCAAGTTTAGATGAGATCTTCCAATCACTTTGTGAAACACCCATTCTGGGAGGAGAACCAACCAGGCATATCCCCGGGTGATATGTGAACATATATCCTCAGCCTGGGTTATTCTGCTGACGACAGAAGGGATCTGACAGCCTCAGCTGCTGACTGGACATATTTATTTCCACTTTCCTTTTAAGTCTAAGCAACTGTAGTCCATAGAACAGTCCCAGCCTTACCCAAAAGTTATGTTCCTTCTTCCTATACTTTTTCTATCCTGGCATGAAATACTCCATTTAAATGGGCATCTACAGCTCCTCAAATCAATTCCAGATGTTAAAAAGTTAGGGGAGGGAATGTAGCCCAATTTAATTCATTTTTAGGGGTGCAATACTCTTGGGGACTGGCCTAGGTAGCCCCCGCTTGTTTTCCCTGAGAAGGGAATGAGCAGGGAAAAATTTGGCATGTGTGAGTGCCATGCCCTGGCAGTTGACTCTGTTAAGGGAGCCTAAGGGAAGGCTGCACCTGATCCTCCTTGGCCAGGCCTGGAGCCACATTCTCATTCCTGTCCTGTTTCGCTGAGAAAGTTCAAGGAACTGCCCACATATGCAGCTGCAAAACAGAATAACAGCATAGCCCGCTCAACTTGGAACCCTTGGCTATCCCACAAAGTGTTCACTGCATATTGTAAAAGCAAATGTGCTTTGCAGTAGAGTCGTTGTATGCTTCATACAGTCCTCCCTACCCCAGTCTTTGCAGAAATCATGCCTTCTCTGGGTTACCGTTTGACTAGCCACATGTGCTGCGGCACAGTACATGTTAGGGACAGAATATACTCATAGCACAGCGGGTAGGGCGTTCGCCTTACAAGCGGCCAACATGGCCGACCCGAGTTCGATTCCTCTGCCCCTCTCAGAGAGCCCGGCAAGCTATCGAGAGTATTCGATATGCCAGACACAGTAACAAATAACCTAAGCACATGAAAAAGTCTCTGGTTCAATCCATATCACCATGTGGTCCTGCAGACAATGATGACGAAGCTCCCTATCAATTACCCAAAGCAGGTTTCAAGCATCAATAAAATAACTCCTTACTCAAATTTTAAAAAATCAGGGACTAGAGAGATAATACAGTGGACTATGCGATTGCCTTGCACAGGGCAAATCCAGATTCTACACCAAGTATACCCTATTGTCTCCTGAACACTGCCAGGAGTGATTGCTGAACCAGAGCCAGGTACCAGAGCACCAAGCAGCGTATGCCCCAAGCAAAAAGTAAAATTAAAACACGCTAAGTATTTTTTAAATTAGTAATAAATATGGCAAAAAATTAACTAACCTCTATACCTGTCAAGATTACCTTTGTTGAACTTCAAAGGAAGTCAAGTTGCAGAGAACAGGCAGAGTACATGTAGGCCTGAGTGTGAATCCAGGAATAGCTGACTGTCAGGCAACAAGTGTATGGGCTCCAAGCCTGCCCACCCAAGCACTCCTGGATGACGAGGAGGACTTGGGTCTCGGTTTAGGGAGCAACCATCCCTATTCATCAAAATTTGAAAGCAAACTTGGGAAAAATGGGAGAGGGTCTTTTGTTTTGGAACTGAAGCTGCTGTATTTGCTGAAGAAACACTCTCTCCCTTCTCTCTCTCTCTCTCTCTCTCTCTCTCTCTCTCTCTCTCTCTCTGTGTGTGTGTGTGTGTGTGTGTGATTGTGTGTGTGTGTTTATCTGAGTATAGTGTGAACTAAAAGTTTGACTTTTAAGCATCAGTGAATTTGAGAAAAGAGAGCAACTGATATGCTCCATGGCAGCGAGAAGCTTACTTGTATTTATTTTCGTGTTCAATTTGAAAATACTAAAAGATGACTTGGCCATTTAATTGATTTAGCTCTAGTGCTTGAAGTGCACTGAAACCAAAGTCTAAGACAGTCTCTCCCATTCACACACCTAATCGTAGGAGACCTTTAAGTGAGACTTGGCTTCATGTTGGCCAGAAATAATTCCCTAGGAATAAAGAAAGTGAAGTAATGTCAGAGACAACAAGTTCCTCAAATCTTGTTTGTTAGCAACTATAAGCACGGGTACTCCTTGATTTTCTGATATCCTGGTTATTTTATGAAGTTCAGTTTTGGCTTCTTCCATTCTTTCAACATCAACAGAGTCCACGACAAACACAATGCCATCTGTGCATCTGGTATATGACTTCCACAGTGGCCATAATTTCTCCTGACCACCTACATCCCAGAAGTGGAAAGTGACTGTTTTAGAATTTCCCAAAGTTACCTTAATTTTTTCAGTGTTAAATCCTTTGGTAGGTACGGTATTTACAAACTCATTGAATTGCAGCCTGTATAATACAGTTGTCTTCCCAGCACAGTCCAAACCCAGAATAACAATGTGGAAGGACTGAAAAGAAGGCAAGCTGGACAGGATAGAAGTCTGGTCTGACAGTCCATTCCCCATTTCCAGCTGTAAATAAATGTTCCAAATTGAAATGCTTTCTTTTTAGCGCTTCGGAACGTCTCCTCTTAGGGGAATCCAGCTACAAGATTGCTCCCAAACTGGAGTCTGGGGCCAAATGAGAAAGCATTGGTAAGCGTTTCCACGCGGGGTGAAGCGCCCTACACGGTCCAAGGTCTCCCTGCAACTCTGGCTGGTGCAGCACTGTCCATCCTTCCCTCGTCGGGGCTCAGCGATGCTCACAGCGGCTCTGGAGTCCACTGACAGCAGAGCACCAGCGAGACTTGAGCAGCGGCGGCGGGGACTCGCCACTCCTCCAGGCGCCGGGCGGGCGGGCGCTGTGCACCAAGGCGCCCTAACGGTGCTCCGCAGCCTGCAGTGGACAAACTGGCAGGCTACCGAATGTAACCTGCCCACATGGCAAAGTCTGGCAAACTCCCCGTGGCGTACCGGGGTACCCAATATGCCAAATACCAGTAACAATGATGGGTCTCATTCTCCTAACTCTGAAAGAGCCTTAAATATGGCACTTTTTTGAAAATCTCAGGGCTAGGACAAAGGAGACGTTACTGGGGCCTGCTCGAGACAATCGACAAATAAAAGGATGGTTGTGATGATCGTGATGAAGTAGTGTACAAATTTACGGTGGAGATTATCTCATCAACAGTCATGGTCCAGAGACTCATTGCCCTTTTCTATGGGAGAGAGCATAAAATTACTCGCATGAGCCATGCCATTGGAACCCTTGCCAGGCTGATTCTTTTGGGGAAAACTGAAAGGGGGCAGGTGAGGCCCCTCACCACCCCAAGGAACCAAGCCTCAATAGCCTAAAAACTCCAGAACTCAAATGACGTCATGCTCATATCTGCTCTGCACACATTCGGGCTGAGACCCATCCACGAGTGAACCTATTTCTGGACATCACCAGAACTCACACCACTCATACTGCAAGAGTAGCACACCACGTAGTTTAAAGAATAAGGCAATGAATCTTAGCGGGAAATATATTTTTACAGATATATATATATATATATATATATATATATATATATATGCACATCAAGTTCAACCCTTAACAACATAACAGTAATCTCTTAGAGAAGGGCATAACAGCTGGCTCCAGGGTGAAATACAATAATCTTCCACACTGTCCACTAAGGAAAGTTGTTTAGAGCATTTTCAGTGGTGTATTCATAACAAATAATACAAAATAAATTATTTGGGTTTGCTTTGGGACAGAGGTTGGGGTGCTGGATGGAAATATCAAAAAATGGTGGTGCGAAGGTGTAATGTTGGTGGAATTGGTGTTCAATTGCTCGAGCTCGAGCGGGCCCAGTAACGTCTCCATTGGAGACTTTGTTGTTACTGTGTCTGGCACATCGAATACTCTCAGTAGCTTGCCGGGCTCTCCGAGAGGGGCGGAGGAATCGAACTCGGGTCGGCCATGTTGGCCACTTGTAAGGCAAACGCCCTACCCGCTGTGCTATCGCTCCAGGATTGGTGTTCAATTATTAAATGAAATCAAATATTGTGCACTACTTGATAAAAATTTAAAAAACGTTTTGTTGTTACAATACAAAATAAATGATCTAGATCCTGAAAAAAAAATTTTTTGCTGGTGGGATTTCAGACAAGAAATGCATTTTCAAGAGAAGAGTCAAGGTTATTCCCAGGGAGTCAAGAGGATCTAGGGAAGAGTAGGGTTCCAGAGAGAACAAGTAGGACCCTTCCTGGGGATAAAGAACAAGGGAGGATGAAGGCGGGGGCGGGGTGTGGGGTGGAAAGTAGGAAGGCAGTTAGAGCAGAGGGGCCAAAGAAAGGGCCCAGGAAGGGAAGGCCAAGTGGGGTGGGGGGAGACAGTGGACACAGGACTTCACACCCATCTGGAACCCTAATGGACTCTTCCCCCTTTGTGATGCAGGCGGCCCTACATAAGGCAGAGCCACCCGCTCAAGCTCAGTTGCCATAGGCAGCTTGTGGTCAGGATCATGGAGTTCGGTATATGGACTCTGATGGTTCTCATGACACCCCGGACTGAGACTCTATGGGGCTTAGGCTAAAAGCTGATCAGTAGCAATCCCACCCCCCTTTTCCTGGGGGTGTTAGGGGTGCTCTTTCTTTTCCTTGTTTTCCTGGCAACAGCATCCTTCGTGTCCTTCTGTAAGAAAAAAGTTGACCAAAAGGTAGGAGTCGGGACCAGTGCTTAAGCCATTGGGTGGGTGGTGGTGATTTCTATTACTTCTCACACACATGAATTTCAATCCTGAATTTGTTTGGTTTAGCGCATCAGTAGATTGGGTCATCTAGGAGAAAGTAGGGCCTAGTTGCCAAGGAGGACAGACTGGGTGGGAAGGGGTTCATTGAAAAGAGAATTACCTGAACTTCACAGACGGTGTGCGGTGACAGGTCCCCGTTACTGAAATCCTAACTAGTGCCATCATACTAGAGCCAGCTTCCATTGAGACGTTAAGGTCTCTTCGAACAGAAAAGTCCCACCACGACTTCCCTGGGTGTGAGGGAGACATAAACTAATCCTCCCGTCAGCCTTTCAGGAGAGTGGAGTGGGGGAGCCCTTCCCGAGAACTTGGGGTCCTGTGGGAAGGAGCACAGGAAGTACATCCCTGCCTGGCATCCCTGAAAAGGGGCCAGCTATCAACATCGAAATCCTTGTGTCGTTCTGTGGAGAAAACTGGAAACACAAAATCAAAACCAAAAACAAAGCATTTCATGACATTTTAGGATGGACTTGAGGGAGAAACTCACCTCTCTGTTTCTGTGGGACTCCTATGGGTCATGTGTGGACATCAGAGCTTCGGAGAGGGGAGTCCAAAAGTGGATCCCAAATGATCACTGATTCTGTCACTCCTCTGAGGCGCAAGAGAGCTAGGAAAAGCAGGAGGGTCTCGATCCTGAGAGGTGAGTCTCTGCCTTTTCCATCTGAGCTCTCCCAGAGTGACCCCTCCCTCCTCCCCTTCCTCCTGCTGAGCTGGGAGCCTCCCCAGAGACCATGGATCTAAAGGGTTCTGACAGAAGCCACAGGCTCTGAGCGTCTTTTGCCCTTTGCTGTTCCTCGTTGGCTGTTGAGGCTCGCAGAGAAGAGCATGTCTGTGTGCCTTCCATGGCCCTATGACGGTGCCACTGTGAGACCTTCACTAATAAAAGCCACTCTCCCTGGTTCCTAGGTGCGAGGTACCACTTCAGCCTGGCTGAGCTGCAGCAAATACGATCTATCCGGAATTTATAAAGGTAAGTGTTCACCATCCTTCCAGACCCAGCATCAGGAGGGCTGCCCAGGTCTGCCTGGGGAGGGGAGCCAGAGGAACAGGGATAATAGGAAGGCCTTGGGGGAGGGTGTAGAGAGGACGGGAATCCCTGAGGGTGATAACAGGGTAGGGGACAGACTTCAGAGCCTCTCCCATGTGACTGGCTTCTGGTCCTCACTCTGCCCTCTCCACGGCCCTCTCTTCGCTGCCTTCAGAAGCCCCCTGGAGGCATACCAGGAGGACCCACATTGGGAGCACCTGCTGTACATCAGCCCTTCCTGCAGGGTCTGCAGGGACAAGGCCATCCCAGCTCCTCCAGCAGCTCCCCACCATGCTTCTCCCTCTGGCTCTTTCCCGCCATCCATGATCTCGATGGCCCGTCCAGGCCCCGTCGCCTCTGGAGCCCATCCAGGAAAGCCAACGTGTGTTCCCCTGCCCTGCACTGTCCTCTCCACTTGCTCCAGACTCCCGGTTCTGGCACTCACCCCACTCTGCGACCTGCAGTTCCCTTCCCCACTCCATCATCCTGGCCCACCACAAGAGCCTGGCAGAAGGCCCTCTGTACTTCTGCTCCACCACCTCCTCTCGGCCCCCCTCCTTCTACTCATCCCTCCTCTCTCAGCTCTCCTGGGAGCGCAGAGAAGGAGAAATCTCCTGAAGTACCCCAAGCTATTGTCTGGGCCCCAACCTCTCCCTCCCTCTGAGACACTTGGCCACACCGCAGATCTCTGTCCCTTCCCTGTGTGTGCCTCTGGTCCTCCACATCGCAGGGGGTTATATTATCCCCCAGCACCTTCCAGGAGATGAAGGGTGGCCCCCCACATTGCTATTGTGGACACAGAGAATGAGCCCAGTGTCTCACAGGGGCAGAGGCTGCAGGGGAGGTGCAGGGAGCAGGTCATGTCCCTGGCCATGGCTGCAAATGCCTCCCAGAACATGGCCCCTCCCATGGGTGCCGTCCCTGCTCCCTGCCACTCAGAGGCCAGGACTCTCAATGGGCAGCAGCATCCAGAGCCATGTGCCCTCAGCCAGTCTCCCTACGCAGTTGACACTCAACACACTCAGTCTGGCCGCCCCCGCATTTTCCTAAACTTCCGTTGGAAGATCAGGAGCCCCCGGCGCTTATTCCAAAGGAGACAGTAGCCCAGAATGGCCACTTCATGAGAGCCCTGAGGTCCTGTGTGCCCTGCCTCTGTGTCCAGAATGACTTGTGAAAACAGGGTGACAATGAATGATTCCAAGGACAACCCCCCCCCTCGAACCTCCTGGTCCCCCTCATCGTGCCTCAGAGGGAGCCAGTGTCCCACCCAGATACCACCTGCTGGGCACCAACTCCTTCCCATTCTCCCCAGGGCCCTCGGAGGCACGAATGCAGACCCTCAGCCCATCGTTCCTGTATTCTTACCCATTAAATCATTTACAATCCTACTATGATGTCTGTCTGCTGTGTTGGAGCTTGAGTTGAGGGTCTGAAGGAGTTTTTTCAGCTTTGAGAAAAGTGCCCTGGATCTTGTGAGAAAAGGAGGAACCATGTGCCGCCTGCCCAGGTTTCCTCTGAGAGCAGCTGTAGGCCTTAGTGTTCCCAAGAACCACAGCAGCCTGACACTCCCTCTCTGGAGGCTTCCTGGCCTTCCAGATATGGGGTTGAGGTCTCCGAAAAGAATGAAGGACCCGTAGCTCTCATAAAAATAATTGCGAGAATGAGAGTCCTCCTTGGTATTTAGAAACCAGTGATTAGGGGGTCTTACCCAAATGAAGCCTAAATGCAGGGTTGGAGACACCTCGCACCTTCCTGGGACCCTAAGCTGGTTGGGGAAGGGACCATGATGTGTTTGAGGTGGGAACCCAGACCTGGTTTGGTGGGACCCTGACCTTGAGAGACCCTGACCTGGGGGGACGCTGACCTGGGGGGACTCTGGCCTGGAGGGACCCTGCCCTGGTTTGGAGGGACCCTGATCTGGGGGGACCCTTGTCTGGTTTGGAGGGACCCTGACCTGGAGGAACCCTGACCTGGGTGCACCCTGATCTGGTTTGGAGGGACTCACTTGGTTTGGAGGAACAGAAAATACAATTGAGAAAATTCAAAATGAGGGAAGTCTGAAGGAGAATCCTCAGTACTGGATTTCCACACTATCAACATTTCACTGACTAATGCTACTGTCTGTGAACCTTAGAAGTTTGTGCCCAAATGCAATCCATAATTTAGAAGATGATTTCAGCATTTCCTAGGGGAGGAGAGAGAGAAAAAGAGAAAGAGAGAGCTAGGAGTCTAGGAAAGAATACCATAAGGAAGGAAAATTATACACATGCCGTATGCGGTGATTAAAGAGCAGAATGTGCCTTCCCTTGACATTTCTTCATTCTTAGGGTGGTCATCCCAAGGAACCTGCCCTCTGATCATGCAAACATGTGGTCCACCTAGTATGTTCTCTTGGCATAATCACTTGATCACTCTCTCTCTCTCTCTTTCTCTCTCTCTCTCTCTCTCTCTCTCTCTCTCTCTCTCTCTCTTGTCTCTCATACTTTAGGTCATACCAGGCATTGTTCAGACCTCCTGAATCTGTGTTGAAGGATCATTCATGGTAGGGTTTGGGGAGCATATGTAACGCATTCGATAAAACCTGGGTCAGGTGCATGCAAGGTCAGCACCTTAGCCCTGTACTATCTCTTGACTTTTAACTTTTGACTCTCCCTCACTTTTGAAGGGAATAAACCAGCAGTTTTCCAAAGAATTCCTCAGACTCCCATCAAAATTGGAGTTGAGTCCATTCAAAGTGAAACTCTTCTTTGGGGGAAGATAGAAGTATTTGAGTTGGTGTCAAAGAATTTTTACCAAACCCTTGAGGATTTTTCTCTGTGTTCCATTTCTGGTCCAGTATTTCTTTTCTTTTTTTTTCTTTTTGGGTCATACCTGGCCATACACAGGAGTTACTCCTAGCTCTACACTCAGGAATTACTCCTGGCGGTACACAGGAGACCATATGGGATGCTGGGAATCGAACCCCAGGTCGGCCACATGCAAGGTTCTACCCGCTGTGCAATAGGGGCAGAAACCTGAGAAGCAAGGCCAGCTAGCCTAGGAATCTTTCACATAAATTCTTTTATTATTTTCCCCTGAGTTCTTGTCTTTTTTTATTTCATTAATAAAACCTTCCACCTTGCCTTTTCTCCTATTGCCCACCTCCTCTCAGTAGTCTTAGTGCTATGATCAGTGTTCACAGGTTTGTGTTTTAAATGTGTTTTTCTTCATTTATTTTATACCCTAAAAGTGTACCTATAAGTGAAATAATTCAATATTTTTCTCTTTCCTTCAAAATTATTTCATTTCATGTGATCCTTTTTATTGCAAAGGACATTACAGCATTTGAAATTATATAAATGTACCATTATATACTCATCTTTTGATAGGCGCACTTGTTGCTCCAGAAATTCCCCCATGGGCTGGCGCGATACCACAGCTGGTATGGTGTTTGCTTTGCTCGCAGCCGACCTGGGCAACCCGAGTTCCATTCCTCTGCCGGCACAGCAAAGCCTGGCAAGCAATCCGTGACGTATTCGAAATGCCAAACACAATAACAAGTTTCACAATGGAGACATTACTGGGCCCGCTCAAGTGTACTCTCAATTAATATTGGGCGACTATAAATTTTTGTGCTAATAGTTTTGTATTCGTAGGAGAGATAGAAGCAGGCATAGAGGATTTCCGATTCTGTGCCTGGGCTGCCCTCTCGTGGCCATTTCTGTAAATACACCTTCGAATGTTCTAAGGTATGTGTTGTCACAGCCCCCTACCAAGCTTGGGCTCTTTCCTCCCTCCTTAGTGTAGACTGGGAGAATAGTATCACTGAAGTGTAAAATGAAAAGTCCTCCACGGTGAATGCTTTGTTTAGTGTTGTGGCCTATGCATCTGTACACAGAATGTACAGGATGCAGAATGTTGGAGTGAAACAAGGACCACATGGGCACAGGACCCTACCCTCAAGCAACTCAGGCACACTCAGGAAGGACTTCTCAAGAAATGATAGGAAGTCATGTTGTTGCAAAACCTTGAGGCAAAAATCTTCAACAGAATATTCGCAAGTGAAATTAAATACTCTGCCAAAAAGATACCACATAACCTTTAAGTGGAGTGATTGCAGAGATGCAAGAATCGTTGACAGGAGGGTGGATGGAGCCAGAGAAGGAAGCATGGTTGGACTCCTGTAGTTCCATGTGATGGGCCACATACAGGAGACGAAGGATAAAAGTCACACCATCATCTCAACAAGTGAGTCAAAGAGCTTGCCAAAATTAAAAATCGGCTGATGACAACTCTTTTAAGGGGTGTTGGTGGGTGGGCACAGGGCCTTCTCCCACCATGGTGCCCGGGCATCATGTATTGGGGGACCACAGGCATTGTCCTATGCACTAGGGACTTCTGCACTGTCATTCCAGCTCCAATTATGGTAAGTCTCGAGCTTTGGGCTCCTGACATAAGGGACTATATCTCTCTTTTCTCCTAGCCCGTCAGCAGAGAGGAAACTCCCTCCACTGTTCCATGGGTCAGGTATAACCTGTTCACACCCACAAACAAACTGTTCAGCTCCTGGAACCATGACCCCAACTCTCACCGTTCCCCATAACCACAAAGGTTCTTTGTGACTGGAAGCAGCTGGACCATTAACTGGCTAATTTTGCTTCTGAAACTTGCTTTGATTGATCACAAAACATACGGCCCCATTGTGTCCATCGTCTGCTAAGATATGACTTTTTTTTTTTTCCTTTATAAACTCATCCCTGAATGTCCTCAAGCAGAGAGTTCTTTGGGACGCTGGTCTGCTGATGGTCACGGCTCCTTTAATAAACACTCCCAATCCAAACTAATTATCTCATTCCTACTTTGGACAAACTGGCAGGCTACCAAATGTAACCTGCCCACACGGCAGAGTCTGGCAAACTCCTCGTGCCGTACCCAATATGCCAAATACCAGTAACAATGATGGGTTTGATTCTCCTAACCCTGAAAGAGCCTTGAATATGGCAGTTTTTAAAAAATATCAGGACTTGGACGAAGGATACATTACTGGGGCCTGCTCGAGGCAATCGACAGACAACAGGATGGTCGTGATCGTGATCGTGATCCCAATCCAACCCATCATGTGAAAGGTGTGAAGAAGTTTGCCAGACTTATTTAGTCCTTTTTTTTTTGAAAACGGAATCATTTTTAGATACTCAGCGGTAGGGCGTTTGCCTTGCATGCAGTCAACATGGCTGACCCGAGTTCGATTCCTCCGCCCCTCTTGGAGAGCCCGGCAAGCTACCGAGAGTATTCGATATGCCAGACACAGTAACAACAAAGTCTGCAATGGAGACGTTCCTGGGCCCACCCGAGCAAATCAATGATCAACAGGAGGGCCTTTACTTACTTAATTTACAGTGTAAAAGCAGTTCATGACTCGGTATCAGTCATACAATGCTCCAACACCCATCCACACCCCGGTGTCCATTTCCCAAAATCAATGTCCCAGATCCCTCATCCCCCTCCCCTACAGCTGGCCTCTATGGCAGACTTCCTCTCTGTCTGTCTGTCTGTCTGTCTGTCTCTGCCTCTGTCTCTCTATCTCTCTGTCTCTCTCTATCTCTCTGTCTCTCTCTCCCTTTCCCTCTTCCCTCTCTCCCTCCCCTCTCCAATAAGACAGTGGGGGTTGCAATATTGTTACCAGAGGATTTTTTTTTGTAGGAGTACTGCTATTTATTCAGCCACTGATTAGCTGATTGAATTGGGCATGAACTCCACCTGAATTTATTTATTTATTTTTTCTTTTTATATTTATTTATTGGATCACTGTGGGAAAAGCTGTTAAGCTTTCAGGTTTAAGTTTTGGTCATACAATGATCAAACACCCCTCCCTTCACCAGTACCAACTTTTCAACACCAAGAACCCCAGTATACCCCCCCTCCCACCCCTCCTAATGCCTGTGAGGCAGATGATTTCTACTTAACTCTTCTCTACATTGGTTACATTCATTATTTCGACAAAAGATGCACCATTATTGTTTAGAATTTCCCCCCAAACAATCAGAATTGCTGAAAAGGCATTGGGAAATATTTTGTTTGCTATAGCTGGTTATGAGAATCATATAATGTCACTCGGCCATGATTTTGGATTCCTGCAAAGAGCCAGATAATTACAAGATTGGTTTCTGTGTGTCTGGTGTTATGGCCATGCCAGAGAGCTGCTCATGGGGGATAACTCATGACCTCTGTAGGGCGTAAAGGACGTGTTGGTACTGTCCCCCTTCCCATGAGACTGCAGTTGCCCCTTCACCTCCGGCTTGTACCTGGCTTTCCTATAAGCTCTGAGGCGGCAACCACCTTGCTGCCAGGGGGGAAAAGGCAGAAGGGAGCAAGAACCTTTCCCTCCTGTGGGGGCATGGCACCATAGTTTAAGGCATGGTACATTCACTTTTCTTCTACAAGCTGCTGGGCTCTGGACTAAGTCCTTTTGCCTCTGGAGCCATGGCCATGCCAGAGAGCCGCTTGTGGGGGACAAATTATGACGTCGGTAGGGCTTGAAGGAATAGCCGGTACTGTCCCCCTTCCCATGAGACAGCAGTTGCCCCTTCACCGCCAGTTCATACCTGGCTTTCCAATATGCTCTGAGGTGGTGGTCACCTTGCTGCTGGGGGAGGGGGGAGGCCGAAAGGGACCAACACCCTTTCCCTCCTGTGGAGGCATGGCACAGTAGTTTAACGCATGGTCCATTCACTTTTCTGCCACAAGCTTCCGGGCTCTGGATTAAGTCCTTTTGCCTCTGGAGACATGACCGTGCCAGAGAACTGCTTGTGGGGGGCAACTCGTGACCTCAGTAGGGCATGAAGGACGACCTGGTACTGCCCCCTTCCCATGAGACTGCCCTGTCACCACCAGCTCATTCCTGGCTTTCCAATAAACTCTGAGCCGGCAGCCACCTTGTATGCAGTCCAGATGCATTTCGGCCAAAAGCCGCTGCGTTTCAAGATTTGTTTCTGAGTCTCCATTATCATGGCTATTAATCAGCTTCATCAGGAGCCAGAGAGGCCGTTTTAGGTGGCAACTCAGGGTCTCGTTGTGATGGGGAGAAAGAGTCTCCTCCACCCCCATGTGGTTAGGCCCAGTGTGTCTTGTCACTGCAGGCCCAAACCTGACTGTCCAGTGGCCTCTGGAGGATGGTGGTTACCAGGCCGCCAGGGGGAACAGGCCAAGGCACGAAACCTATTCCCACGTGGAGTGGCCCAGCGCCAGTAACCTACTGCAGGAACAGGACGCATTTCTGCCAAAAGTCTTTGGGTTCTGAGATTCGTTTCTGAGACTCTGGGATCATGGCCATTAAGCAGTTCTATCAGGAACCAGAGAGGCCATGCCTCCAATTATATAGCTGAGACGGAGGTGGTTTGTGGGTGTGTCTCCCACATACCTAACTTGTGGGCATTTACTTTCTTGGTAAACTTTGCCCCAAGTTTTTAGGGTCTGGCCAAAGGCACGGCAGCAATTTTGGGGTATCAAAAAGTCTGACGTTGCCACCAGGCTACTGATGCACTCACCTCACAGGTACAGACTGACCTGCTGGCGGCACCATACCCCCAGGGGTTTTTTTTTTTTTTGTATATCATTTTACCTCCTACAGGACTCAGATATTGTCCAGAGGGATCATTTCTAATGATCATTGTCTTAGTGTCTCTTCTCTGTCCAAACGGCATTCTCCCACAATTTGAGGCAAACTTCCTACCATTCCTATTGTGGACCAGTCCTCCTGGCCCTCATTTTTACTGTCCTTGGGTATTTTTCTCATACTATTTTTTATATATGCCACATATGAGTATGATTATTCTATAACTGTCTCTCTCCCAACAACTCATTCCACTCAGAATGGCAATCTCTATGTACATCCATGTATAAGCAAATTTCATGACTTCGTTGTTCTAATGGCTGCAGGGCGTTCCATTGTGTAGATGTACCAGTCATTTGTTCTAGGGAATTTAGGATGTTTCCGGGTATTGTGAATAGTGCTGCAAAGAACATCAGAGTGCAGATGGGTTTTTGCACTGTGAGTTCTGGGTCCTTAGAGTATATTCCCAGAATTGGACTGCAGGGTCATATGGGAGCACAATTTCTAGGTTTTTGAGGAAAGCCCATATTTTTTCCTGAAAAGGCTGAACTTTCACACCAGCAATGAATAAAATTTTCCTTTCCCCCCGTATCCATGCCAGCACTGGCTGGTTTTGTTCTTTTTGATGTGTGCCAGTCTCTGAGGCATGAGATGATATCTCGTGGTTGTTTTGATTTGCATCACCCTGATGAATAGTGGTGTGCAGCATTTCCTTCATGTGCCTTTTGGACATTCGCATTTCTTCTTTGGAGAAGTTTCTGTTCATCTCTTCTCCCCAGTTTGTGATCGAATTTGATTTTTTCTTCTCAAGTTCTACCAGTTCCATATATATCTTTGATATTGACCCCTTATCAGATGGGTGTTAGGTAAATAATTTTCCCCATTCTGTGGACTGTCTTGTTTCCTGGTCATTGTTTACTTTGAGGTGCATAGGTTCTTTCTTTCTTTCTTCCTTTCTTTCTTTCTTTCTTTCTTTCTTTCTTTCTTTCTTTCTTTCATGTAGGAGTACTGCTATTTATTCAGCCACTGATTAGCTGATTGAATTGGGCATGAACTACACCTTGCTTTTTTCATTTTTATAATTTTATTTATTGAATCACTGTGAGAGCAGTTATAAAGCTTTTGGGTTTAAGTCTCAGTCATACAATGAAACACCTGTACCTTCACCAGTGCTCATTCTCCACCACCAAAAAACCCAGTCTACCCCATCCCACACCCTCTCCCTACCTGTGGGGCAGATGATTTCCACATTACTCTCTCTCTACATTGATTACATTCAATATTTGGACACCAGACCAGCCATTATTGTTTGGGATTTTACCCCAACACTCA
Source organism: Sorex fumeus (assembly GCF_029834395.1). NCBI lineage: Eukaryota > Metazoa > Chordata > Mammalia > Eulipotyphla > Soricidae > Sorex > Sorex fumeus. The sequence goes on along the minus strand of NW_026606179.1, from coordinate 4,284,892 downwards.
GATCTGCTGAAAAGGCAACAGTAGACAGTGTTTTCTATTGCTGATTATGAATATCATATGACGTCGCGTAGCTGCAGTAGTGGCTGAACAATTCTGAAATTCCAAATTTTTAACACTTAAATCTGGAGGGATTTCTGCCAAAACATGCTGGGTTCTGAGATTTGTTTCTGAGTTTCTGGGATCATGGCCATTAAGCAGCTTGATCAGGAGCCAGAAAGGCCGTTCATGGACAGTGACTCGGGGTCTTGTTGGGACTAGGAGGAAAGGGCGGGCTCTAACCCCATCCCATGAGGCCCCACATGTCTCGTCATTGAGGGCCTAAGCTTGACTGTCCAATGGCCTCTGGCGGATGACGGCCACCCAGCCACCAGGGGGAACAGGCCAAGGCACAAAACCGCTTTCCACCTCAGTTGGCCCGGTGCCGGTAACCTAACTGCAGGGACCGGACGCATTTCTGTCAAAAGCTGTTGGGTTTTGAGATTTGTTTCTGAGTCTCTATGATCATGGCCATTTAGGAGTTTGATCAGGAACCAGAGAGGCCATGCCTCCAATTATATAGCTGAGTCGGAGGTGGTTTGTGGGTGTGTCTCTCACATACCTAACTTTTGGCCATTTACTTTCTTGCTTAACTTTGCCCCAAGTTTTTGGGGTCTGGCTAAGGGCACAGCCGCAATTTTGGGGTATCTGGAAGTCTAAAGGCGCCATCAGGTTACTGATGCACTCGCCTCACAGGTACAGACTGACCTGCAGGCAGCACCATACCCCCGAGGTTCTTATGTTAATTTAGTCACTTTTGTTTATCTTTGATTCCCCTTGCTTGGTCAGTGGTGTTTTATCCTGTAAGTTATCTTTCACTTCAAAGACATAGATAGTTCTGCCTGAGTTTTCCCCCATATACCTTACAAATTCAGGTCGGATATTATGGACTTTAAATCCATATTGATTTGATATTTGTGCTTGGTGTTAGAAAGAGGGCTGAATTTATGTGTGTATGTATGTATGTATTTATTTATTTATTTTTGCTGGTAGCTGACCAGTTGTCCCAGCACCGGTAACAGGCTTTTGAAAAAGAAAAACGTTACAGATAACAGCAGAAGGCCTTAAAAGTCTAGGAGAAGGTATTACAGATCTGTCTGTAGTCTTCTCAAATCTAAGAGGTCCTCAGAAATTCCCCTGTTACTGGTTCCCTCACCCAAGAAGTACTCTCTATAGGGGAAGTGACAGTGGCTATTCAGAGCAGCATATCAAGTGGCATAAGTACTTTATTATAGCTGATTAGTATTCTATTGTGTCTTAATCCTCTTCTTTGTTTTAGGCACTTAGGTTGTTTCCAGTCCCTGGCTATGACAAAAGGTGCTGCAATGAATCCAAATGTATAGATATCTTTTTGAATTAGTATTTTATACTTTTGAGGTAGATGCCAAGAGGAATTGCTGACAGATAGAAGCTCTGTCTTACTTTTTGGAAATCTCCACACAGTTTTTCACAGAGGCTGATCCAGCAACAATCCCACAAACAGTGGATGAAGTTTCCTGTACACCACATAACCACCAGTGCTGGTCTTTCTTGCACAGCCCATTCTCACTGGTGTGAGGGAGTTATTCATTCATGGTTTTTATATGCGTTTCCCTCAGTGATGGTGACTGCAGTTTTGTGTACTTAATGAACCTCTAAATGTGGTCTTTTGAGAAATGTCTTCTCAGCTTCTTTCCTCATTGAATTATAAGGTTTGTTTTGGGTTTCTGTGAATTCTGTATAAAATCTTGTATAATCGTTCTTTATTAGATGTGTAGTGAGTAATTGAAACAGGAATATTTGAGCACGGTAGTGAAGATTGGAATGAGAAGTCATCAAACCTGATGTCGAAAGTGCAGAATCATTAGCAAAGGAGATCAAAACAGTTTTGCACCAAACTTCCTGGATATCTATCTAAGGGCAGCCCTCCTCTGCTGTACTCCAGTTTTCAGTTTGCAATCTGTTTGGTGTTTCTGTGGATGGTTGTTCCCAGACTGGGAGACACAGGAGAACTTACTTTTGGTGCTTCTGTTATTCAGGACTGGTCACAACACACCGTTGGGCCTGCTCACTTAGGCAGGAGTGTGTCAGAGTGAGGCAGGGGAATGGACAGTAGTGTGTGGAGGAGGAGGTGTGGATCGGGCTTATTTTGCCCACTGCTGCCTGTTGCCACTAATACTGATTCTCTCTCATCAGCTGATAAAGAATGAGGGATCTTCCTTGAGCCTTGTGCTCCTCACGAAGGATTTCATCATAAGCATGAAATAAATAAAGTCAGCATTTATTTGAGAAGGCAGAGGAGCAAGTAGTAGGCTAATACCAGCTGAGATGAGGTGATATATTTTATTATATTGCTTTATTAAGGTTATTGGGCCTGCTCGAGCAAATCGATGAACAACAGGACAGTGATACGGTGATTATGGCACCATAATTTATTAAGTTGCTCATCATGGAGTTCTAGGCATTCAGTGCTCCAACACCAAACTCACCACTGGTATCAGCGTCCTTTCACCAGTATTCCAGGTTCCCTCCCACCCACCACCTTGACCAGAAACATTTTACATATTTGAGCCACACAGAAGTGCTCAGGGCTCTTCACACACAAATGACTCCTGGCAAATTCGGGCCACCATATGTGGTGCCAGAGATCAAACAGAGGTTGACTGCAGTGCAAGAAAATGCCCTACTCACCATACTTTAGCTCCGGCCCCTCCATAGACACATATTCATGTGTGGTTGTTGTAGTTTGGGTCTCATGCTCACAAAATGAGTTTTTCAGTGTTTTAGCCATATACATGCTTCCTACCATCAGAGTACCCAAGGTCTGTTACTCCTACCCCTGTTACCTCCCACTTTGTTCTTAATTATCCCCTCAATTTATTTCCTTCCCTGCCATTATTTTTACAATTAAGGGTCACACGAAGTCTAGGTATTCCTACTTTATTACCTTGCATTCTCTTCTGGAAGGAGCATTTTAAGCCCACCCTAATGATACTTCCCAGTCACAATTGTTAGCAAGGACTCTTTGCATTTACACAAGTTATTTAAGTCATTTGTCTAGCCGCACATTATTACCTCCTAGGTGGGAAATTGGCCCAAGGAACAGGAGGAATCTGAGTTTTCTGCCTTCATTCCAGTGACTGATTCCTTTCCCTGAGTCACTCCCTGTGAATTTGAATTTTCTGCAGTACTGCTCTGGTCTTGAACGGAAAGTTGACACTGTTAATTGTAATCCATTTTCTCTGGACATTTTTGATTCCCAATTTGATACCTAGATGCTTCCTGAGGCATCTCAAACACACTCTGAAGAATTTTTTCCAGTTGTGAGCCTAGGTGACTTCACTTGGTAATGTATCCATGGGACATTGTGACTTTGGAAAGCTCTGTATTCACCGGGGGTTAAGTTTCTTCATTGGTAAAATGGCAAAGGCGGTGGGGGGAGGTGGTTTGCTGGAAATACATGCTTACTCTCCCCTGACAGTTACCAGAGGTCTAAGTGAGATAAATGGAGAGTTTGACCTTTGATAAAGCTGTTTGTTACAGAAATGTAACAAATATCCAGACCCCTCACCAGACTGTCTTCACTAGGCAATTAGGGTGGGGGGCTGCGGGTTGAGGTTCCCTGCTTGCCCCAACAGAGCCCCAATAGCCACAAACCTCCAAAACCTGACTGCCACCTTGCTCATGGCAACTCTCTACAGGCTCAGATGAGCTTCACCCCTGAGGGAATCTGCAGAAAAATGCAGGTATGCGGGACCTGTGACTGAAACCTCAAACCTGGGTTGAGGAGGTGTGAGTGTCCTCCCCCCATCTCCCAAATTTACCAGTAGCTTGGCAGTAAACCCACACACTGCCCCCTGGTGCCATATAATCTCATCAACAGTCATGATCCAGAGACTCAGAAATAAAGCTTCCGGAAGAGAGCAACATAGGACTCATGAATGAATCTGCTGTATAATTGTATTCGAAATGTTAGAATTACTAAAGCATTTAGAATTACTGGAAGACAACAGTTCCCCGGGATTTCTCTGGACCCTGTTCTGAGCCAAATCCACTGGGGCACTTCAGATGGAGCAGGTGTGCCCTCACCGCCCACTCCAGATGCAACCCGGGTGGCCACAAGCTTCCAGAAGCAAAAACCAGATAGGTGGGTTCAGGGATTAAGACTCTATGCCACATGGCTGCAGCAGAGATAGTGCCCTTTCCTGTCTCCCCACATGCCTTGGTTCTGGCTGTCATGCCCACGATCTGCCTCAGGGCACCATCTCAGCACATCAATGGCCTTGATCCAGAGACCCCCAAATGAGTCTCAAAATGGATTTGGCCCCTACAAAGATCTCTCTGGACACCAACCATTTTCAATTTTAGAATTCCAGAAGCACTCAGCTGTTTTACCAGGCATACGACCTCTCATGATGTTCATAATACGCAATAGAAAATAAATTATCTAGCATCTGCCTCTGGTAGGCAGGCTTAAATGATGGTGGGAAAATTCAAAATAATGGTGGTGGGATGTAATAAAGGGGCTGGGATTGGTGTTGGAATATTGAATGCAATCAATTAATGTGAACAACCTTATGAAAATAAAATTCTGATGGAATTCTGATGGAATCTGGGAGGGAGAAAATGATGAAGAAAAGGTATTTCTTCAGCTTTCTGTGGCTCTGTGGAGATCCCAGCCCGCCTATGACCTCGACGTCTGACCTCCCCAGAAGACACCCCCCTCCCCACCTCCCACCAGTGAATAAAGAGCTTTGATCCCCCCCATAAAAATTGTACTACTTCAGGCAGCAACCTTAGGGGGATGAATAAAAGGGTCTACTCCTGCCATCCATGTCCAAGAACTGCCTCTGAGTATCAAATAAGCTCATGAATGATCATGATCCAGAGACTCACAAATAATTCTCAAAAGAGAGTGACAAGCTGCAGAGATGCCTCTGGATCCCCATATCACCATCCATTAAAAATATGTAATTCCAGTTGTCTCACCCTATTTAAAATGTCAGAATTCTTGGAGTGCAAAAAAAACATTTTGTAATATATATATATGTATATATACATGTTTTCAATTTACTTGTTTTAAATAAATTATCTTCCTTTGGGTTACTTATTTGCTTTGTGGTGGAGGGATACTCTTAGCAGTTATCTCGGCTCTCCTTACTCCACCTACTCTCAGAGAATCTTATGGTTCCAGGATCCAAACCCAGGACTTCCTCAGGCAAGAGATGTGCCCCAGGCCACAACTCCTCTAGGAATTTGCTAGCCACTGGCCAGCATGTCTTTGCTTTCTTTTCTTTTCTTTTCTTTTCTTTTCTTTTCTTGGCCTTTTTCCAAGGCAGAGGTCTCACCCTAGCGATACTCAGGGCTGAGTCCTGACTCTACACTCAGGGATCACTCCTGCTAGTGCTCGGGGACCATATGGTTTGCCGGGCCTCAACCTGGGTTGGTCCTGTGCAAAGCAAATGCCGTCCCCACTGTGCTATGGCTCTGTAGCCAGGATTTCCTTCTCCTTAGTCCTATTCCAAATGATTCCAGTCTGCTCTTTCAAACGCAGAGAAAATATGAACCACTGAAAGTTTTCTGCAGGTACTAACTGGAACGTGATATTATTGTAGTTGGTATACATATATGTCTTTACATTCTTTTCTCCAAACTGTGCTATCAAGCAATTTCTGAATGTCAATTTTAGTTCAAGGCCTCATGTGTATGTGTATGAGAAATGTTTGCTTCATATCTAATGAGTTAGGGCAGAAGCAGGCATAAGAATCTAGTAATCTTCATGTAGTATTCTTTTATCAAGTAAATGATTTATACTCCAGTATGTTCAATTTCTAGATCTCTGATAAGTGTTCCCACAGAAATACCTTCAGTCTAATCTATATTTAGTTCTTCTCTCATCAAATTCCACAAATCCATTACCCTGTATATTCTTTGGGTCTAGTTTATGGGAATCTCAAGGAAAGGTGGGAAGTGGATCAGGGCACAGCGGGACCCCTGATGCCCCACATTTCCCATTGGTTAGGGGTTGACTTACTCATCACAGAAAATTAGGGTGATGTGTGCAAGAAAATGATGATCAACTGTATTGTACATCTGGTAACTCAATAACCATGGTGAAAATAAAGAGAGAATGAAGAGGGATATACAAAAATATAAATCATCAACAAGTAACACAAAATAATAAGCCAATATTTTGGTCTGTATTTTGCAGGTTTTTCTAATGATAAAAGAAACCACACCCACATACGGCACCCCCCCACCCCCGTGCCTGTCTCTCCCCACCACAAAGAAATAGGATTGTGGTAAACGAACAATGGCATCACGTTTAGAGGAGATCTTCCCACCACTCTGTGAAATACCTATTCTGGGAGGAGAACCCAAAAGGCATATGACCCGGGTGATATGTGAACTTATATCCTCAGCCTTGGCTGTTCTGCTGACAGACAGAAGGGATCTGGCAGCCTCAGCTGCAGATTGGACATGTTTGGTTCCACTTCCCTTTTAAGTATAAGCAACGGTGGCCCATGGAATAGTCCCAGCCTCACCCAAAAGTTATGTTCCTTCTTTCTATACTTTTTCTATCCTGGCATGAAATAATCCATTTAAATGGGCACATTCAGCTCATCAAATCAGTTCCAAATGATAAAAAGTTGGGGGAGGGAATGTAGCCCAATTTAATTCATTTTTAGGGGAGCAATACTGTTGGGGACTGGCCTTGGTAGCCCCTGCTTTTTTCCCTGTGAAGGGAATGAGAGGGGAAAATCTTTTTTTTTTTTTAATTTTTATTAGTGAAACACTATAAGGTACAGTTGTAGACTTACACATTTTTGTGCTTGGGTTTCAGTCATACAATGATCAACTACCCATCCCTTCACCAGTGCCCATTCTCCACCACCACTAATCCCAGTATCCCTCCCACATCCATACCCCCCATCCCACCCTGCCTCTGTAGCAGGGCATTCCATTTTGTTCTCTCTCTCCTTTTGGGAGCTGTGGTTTTCAAAAGAATCATTGAGTGGCATTATGTTCGGTCTATAGTCTATTTTCAGCATGCATCTCACATCCTGGGAGAATCTTCGCAACACCGAGCAGGAAAAATCTTGGCATGTGGGAGTGCCATGGCCTGGCAGTTGGCCCTGTTAAGGGGGCCGAAGGGAAGGCTGCGCCTGATCCGCCTTGGCCGGGCCTGGAACCACATTCTCATTCTTGTCCTGTTTTGCTGAGAAAGTTCAAGGAATTGCCCACATATGCAGCTTCAAAACAGAATAACAGCGTAGCCCGCTCAACGTGGAACCTTTGGCTTTCCCACAAAGTGTTCACTGCATACTGTAAAAGCAAATGCGCTTTGCAGTAGAGTCCCTGTATGCTTCATACAGTCCTCCCTAGCCCCGTCTTTGCAGCCCTCATGCCCTCTCTCAATTAACGTTCAACTAGACACACGTGCTGTGGTACAGTACATGTTGGGGTCAGAAAATACTCGAATAACCTGAGCACATGAAAAAGTCTCTGGTTCAATCCATATCACCATATGGTCTTGCAAACACTGAGGACGAAGCTCCCTATCAATTACCCAAAGCAGCATCAAGCATCACTAAAATAACACCTCACACAAATTTTTAAAAAATCAGGGACTAGAGAGATAATACAGTGGACAAGTCTATTGCTTTGCACAGGGAAAATCCAGATTCTACACCAAGTATACCCTATGGTCTCCTGTTCACTGCCAGGAGTGATTGCTGATCCAGAGCCAGAGTAAACCTAGAGAACCAAGCAGTGTAAGCCCCCACAAAAAAAAGTAAAATTAAAACTTGCTAAGTATTTTTAAATTAGTTAATAAATATGGCAAAAATTTAATTAACTTCTATTTTGGTCAAGATCATCTTTGTTGGCCTACAAAGAAACTCAAGTGGCACAGAACTCATTGAGTACATGCAGGCCTGAGTGTGATCCCAGGAAGAGTTGACTGTCAGGCACCTAGTGTATAGCCTCCAAGCCTGCACACCCAAGCACTCCTGGATGATGAGGAGGACTTGGGTCCCGGTTTAGGGATCAACCAGCCCTATTCATCAAAATTCAAAAGCAAACTTTGAAAAAATAGGAGGAACTTTTTTGTGTTGGAATTGAGCTTCTGTATTTGCTGAAGAAACTCTCTCTCTCTCTCTCTCTCTCTCTCTCTCTCTCTCTCTCTCTCTCTCTCTCTCTCCCTCTGTCTCTCCATCTGATTATAGTGTGACCTAAAAGTTTGAGTTTTAAGTATCAGTAAATTTGAGAAAAAAGAGCAAGTGATATCGTCCATGGCAGCAAGAAGCTTACCTGTATTTCTTTTCCTGTTCAATTTGAAAATAATAAAAGATGTCTTGACCATTTAATTGACTTAGCACTCACCCTTGAAGGTGGACTGAGACCAAAATCTAAGATGCTCTTTCCTGTTCACAGACCTAGGTTTAGGAGACCTTAAAAATGTCGGCCAGAAAGCATTCCCTAGGAAACAAGAATGGGAAGTAACATTCAACCCTGAGTGTCAAATCCAACATTTCCGGTGGTGATAATCTCATCACAAACTGTGATTTAGAGACTCATTGTCCTTTTCTCTTGGAAGAGAGTATAAAACAACTCGCCAGAGAGGTTAGATCGATAGCACAGCAGGTAAGGCTTTTATGTTACACAAAGCTGATGTGGATTCTATTCCCAGCATCCCATATGGTCTCCCAAACATCACCAGGAGTAATTCCTGAGTGCAAAGCCATGAAATACCCCTGTGCATTGCGGTTGTGACCCCAAAAGCAAAACAACAACAACAAAAACACCCGACTTGCCATAGGTGGGCCATTGAAACCTCAAAGCAGGATGTTTCTGTCAGGGAAGACTGAAGGGGGCAGGAGGGGCCCATCACCACACCAAGGTACCCAACCTTGAAACCTAAACCCTCAAGAACTCAACTGCTACCGTGCTCATGTCTGCTCTGCACACTCTCGGTCTGAACCCATCCATGAGTGAGCCTATACCTGGACATCACAATACCTCACACCACTCATACTCCAAGAGTAGCACACCATGAGGTTTAAAGAAAAAGGCAACGAATCTTAGACGGAAATATATTTTTACAGATATATATATATATAAGCACACCAGGCTCAACCCTTAACAACATAATAGTAATCTATTAGAAAAGAGTATAACAGCTGGCTCCAAGGTGAAATATAACAATCTTCAACACTCTCCTCTAAGGAAAGTTGTCTGGAGCATTTTCATTGGTTTATTCACAACAAATAATACAAAATAAATTATTTAGTTTTGCTTTGGGACAGAGGTTGGGGTGTGGGATGGAAATATCCAAAAAATGGTGGTGCCAGGGTATAATGCTGGTGGGATTGCTGTTCGATTATTGAATGAAATAAATTTTATTTACAACTTGATAAAAAATTTAAAAAACATTTTATTGTTAAAATACAAAATAAATGATCTAGATCCTGAAAAAAAAATTTTTGCTGGTAGGATTTCAGACAAGAAATGCATTTGCAAGAGCAGAGTCAAGGTTATACCCAGAGAGTCAAGAGGACCCAGGGAAGAGCAGGGTTTGAGAGAGAACAAGTAGGACCCTTTCTGCGGATAAAGCACAGGGCAGGAAGACAGCGGAGGCGGGGTATGGGGTGGAAAATAGGAAGGCAGTTAGAGCAGAGGGGCCAAAGAAAGGGCCCAGGAAGGGAAGGCCAAGTGGGGTGGGGGGAGACGGTGGACACAGGACTTCACACCCCTCTGGAACCCTAATGGACTCTTCCCCCTTTGTGATGCAGGCGGCCCTATATAAGGCAGAGCCACCTGCTCAAGCTCAGTTGCCTTAGGCAGCTTGTGGTCAGGATCATGGAGTTCGGTATATGGACTCTGATGGTTGTGATGACACCCCGGACTGAGACTCTATGGGGCTTAGGCTCAAAGCTGATCAGTAGCGATCCCACCTCCCTTTTCCTGGGGGTGTTAGGGGTGCTCTCCCTTTTCATTGTTTCCCTGGCAACAGTATCCTTCATGGCCAACTGTAAGAAAAAAGTTGACCAAAAGGTAGGAGCCGGGGCCAGTGCTTGAGCCATTTGGTGGGTGGTGGTGATTTCTATTTCTTCTCACACACATGAATTTAAACACGAATTTGTTTAGTTTAGCGCATCAGTAGATTGGGTCATCTAGAAGAAAGTAGGGCCTAGTAGCCAAGGAGGACAGACTGGGTGGGAAGCAGTTCATTGAAGAGAGAATTCCCTGAACTTCACAGATTTTGGGGTGGGGTGGCAGATTCCCATCACTAAAATCCCAACTAGTGCCATCATACTAGAGTCAGCTTCCATTGAGACGTTCAGGTCACTTTGAACAGAAAAGTCCCACCACGACTTCTCTGGGTGGGAGAGAGACATCAACCCATCCTACCAGTGAGCCCTTCAGGAGAGTGGAGTTCGGGGGCCCAGCCCCAGAACTCGGGGTCCTGTGCAAAGGAGCACAGGAAGCATATCCAATGCCTGGCATCCCTAAACAGGGGTCTGCTATCAACATCGAAATCTTTGTGTCATGCCAAGGAGAAAACTGGAAACACAAAATCAAAATCAAAACCAAAGCATTTCATGACATTTTAGGATGAATTCGAGGGAGAAACTCACCCCTCTCTTCCCCTGGTACTCCGACGGGTCATGTGTGGATGTAAGAGCTTCAGAAAGGGGAGTCCAAAATTGGATCCCAAATGATCACTGATTCTTTCTCTCCTCAGAGGTGCAAGAGAGCTAGGAAAAGCAGTAGGGTCGCGATCCTGAGAGGTGAGTCTCTGCCTTTTCCATCTGAGCTGACCCAGAGTGACCCTTCCCTCCTCCCCTCCCTCCTGCTGCGCTCAGAGCCTCCCCAGAGACCATGGCTCTGAAGGGCTCTGACAGAAGCCACAGACCTCTGAACGTCTTTTGCCCTTTGCTGCTCCTCATTGGCTGCTGAGGCTCGCAGAGAAGAGCATGCCTGGGTGCCCTCCACGGCCCTATGTCCGTGTCACTGTGAGACATTCACTAATAGAAGCCACTCTCCCTGGTTCCTAGGTGCGAGGTACCACTTCAGCCTGGCTGAGCTGCAGCAAATACAATCTATCCGGAATTTGCAATGGGAAGTGTGGGCTGTCCTTCCAGACCCAGCAACAGGAGGGCTGCCCAGGTCTGCCTGAGGAGGGGAGCCAGAGGAACAGGGATGAGAGGAAGGCCTTGTGGGAGGGTATAGAGAGAACGGGCAGCCCTGGGGGTGATAACAGTGTAGGGGACAGACTTCAGAGCCTATCCCAGGTGACTGGCTTCTGGTCCTCACTCTGCCTCTCCACGGCCCTCTCTTTCCTGCCTTCAGCAGCCCCCTGGAGGCATACTGTGAGGACCCACATTGGGAGCACCTGCTGTGCATCAGCCCTTCCTGCAGGGTCTGCAGGAATAAGGCCATCCCGGCTCCTCCGCACGGACCACCAGCTCCCAACCAGGCTGCTCCCTCTGGGTCTCTCCGGCCATACACGATCCCGATGGCCCAACCAAGCCCTGTCACCTCTGCAGCCCATCCAGGAAAGACAGCGTGTATTCCCCTGGCCTGCAATGTCCTCTCTGCTCACTCCAGTCTCCCGGGTCTGTCCCTCACCCCACTCTGGAACCTTCAGTCCCCTTCCCCACTCCATCACCCCGGCCCACCACAAGAGCCTGGCAGAAGTCCCTCTGTACTCCCGTTCCACCACCTCCTCTCGGCCCCCCTCCTTCTACTCATCCCTCCTCTCTCAGCTCTCCTGGGAGCGCAGAGAAGGAGAAACCTCCTGAAGTACCCCACGCCATTGTTTAGGCCCCAACCCCTCCCTCCCTCTGAGACACTTGGCCACAGCACATTTCTCTGTCCCTTCCCTGTGTGTGCCTCTGTTCCTCCACATCGCAGGTGGTTAAATTATCCCCCAGCACCTTCCAGGAGACGAATGGTGGACCCCCACATTGCTAGTGTGTACACAGAGAAGGAGCCTAGTGTCTCACAGGGGCAGAGGCAGCAGGGGAGTTGCAGAAAGCAGGGCATGTCTCTGGCCATGTCTGAGGAGGCCTCCCAGACCACTGCCCCTCCCGTGGGTGCCGTCCTCGCTACCTGCTACTCAGAGGCCAGTACTATCCATGGGCAGCAGCATACAGAGCCGTGTGCCCCCAGCCAGTCTCCTCAAGCAGTTCACACTCAACACACTCAGTCTGGCCGCCCCCGCCTTTTCCTAAACTTCCATTGGAAGATCAGGAGCCCCAGGCGCTTATTCCAAAGGAGACAGTCTCCCAGAATGGGCCACTTCGTGAGAGCCCTGAGGTGCTGTGTGCCCTGCCTTCGTGTCCAGAACGACATGTGAAAACAGGCTGACAGTGAATGATTCCAAGGACAACTCCCCCCGGGAACCACCTGGTCCCTCTTCACCATGTCTCACAGGGAGTCCCTGTCCCACCCAGATACCACCTGCTGGGCACCAACTCCTTCCCACTCTCCCCAGCGCCCTTGGAGGCATGAATGCAGACCCTCAACCCCATTGTTCCTGTATTCTTAACCATTAAATCATTTAGAATCCTACTGTGATGTCTGTCTGCTGTGTTGGAACTTGAGTTGAGGGACTGAAGGAGTTTGTTCAGCTCTGAGAAAAGTGCCCTGGAGCTTGTGGGAAAAGGAGGAACCATGTGCCGCCTGCCCAGTTTTCCTCTGAGAGCAGCTGTAGGCCTTAGTGTTCCCAAGAACCACAGCCGCCTGACTCTCCCTCTCTGGAGGCTTCCTGGCCTTCCAGATATGGGGTTGAGGTCCCCGAAAAGAATCAAGAATGAGAGACCTTCTTTGTATTTAGAGACCAGTGATTAGGGGTTTCACCCAAATGAAGCCTAAATGCAGGGTTGGGGACACCTAGCGCCTTCCTGGGAACCTGAGCTGGTTGGGGAAGTGAACATGATATGTTTGAGGCGGGAACCCAGACCTGGTTTTGTGGGACCCTGACCTGGAGAGACCCTGACATGGGGGGACGCTGACCTAGGGGGACTCTGACGTGGAGGGACCCTGGCCTGGTTTGGAGGCACCATGACCTGGAGGGACCCTAACCTGGTTTGGAAGAACCCTGACCTGGGGGGACCCAAGCATCAGCTGAGCTGCCGCCTCCCACGCTTTGCAACGTCCTTTAAACTTGACCCTGAAATTGCCCCCACCCCCCGGAAAGGCTCCTATCAAGTGGTTTTCTTCTTCACATCTGGTGCCCAGACTTCTTGGGGGTTGATCATTTTGAGGACAGAAGCATTTAGCTGAGCAGTAGGAGAGGTGACCGGGCAGCCACCTCTCACAGGGGTGAGATCAGCTGAGAGAAAGGGCACACTTCGAGGGGTGTGTAGGACATGAGAAAACTGGGGAGGGGGAAGAAGGACCTTGTGGTGGGACAGAAGTTTCTATGAACATGGAGGGTTGACCTGTAACATCAGCCTACTGGTCTCTTAGACATGAACTTAATCGCTCCATGGTGAAATGCAATCTTCATTTTCTTCTCTGGAAACATCCTTGGATCATTCTGGTAGCAAATGTTCACTAACAAGCAATATTAAATTCTTGTGGGCCTATGGGGGGGCAAGATAAAGGGGTTGTTGGGAAAATTGAGAAGGTGTGATGATTGTGGTGTTGGTGTTGGAGTATTGAATGCCTGTGACAGATCATCTTGAACGACTTTGTAAAGCACAGTGTTCATGTAATGTCTAAGGGTAAAATAAATAAATAAGTTTTGAAAAGAAAAAGGATGCTGCCTGTGCCCTCCCTGTCCCCTGGTGCCCACAGGCCCACCAGGCACTAGCACTTTGAGGCTCATGGGACTCTGCATAGCCCCTGCCTTCCCGGTCTGAGGGCGTGTGAGCACAAAGCCAGAACTTTGGGGATGCTGTCTGGCTTGCCCACGCCTCTTTGTGCAAGTTTGTCTAGGTCCTTTCTCTAAATCCACTCTTGTTGCACAGCACTCTTTCTCTTTTGTTCGTTCTTTTGGAAAATGTTTTCTATGTGCTTCCTATGTTTCTTAGGGAACAATTGATCTTCTTATGTGTGTGGTGATCCTTCACTTTCTCTCTTCTGTTTAAAGACATTTTTTGAGTGGGTTATGAGGAATAAGTTAAGCATTTTATTTTCATAGCACAGCGGGTAGGGCGTTCACCTTACAAGCGGCCAACATGGCCGACCCAAGTTCGATTCCTCCGCCCCTCTCGGAGAGCCCGGCAAGCTACTGAGAGTATTCGATATGCCAGACACAGTAACAACAAAGTCTCCAATGGAGACGTTACTGGGCCCGCTCGAGAAAATTGACGATCAACGGGAGGGCCTTTACCTTTACCTTTACCTTTAAAATATTGTATGCCTAAGCCTGCTTTCCTCATGGGTTATTCTTGGTTCTGTGCTAAACAACAAGCCCTGGGACCATAAGTGGTGCCAGGACTGAACCCTGGTTCACCATGTGCTTCCTAGATCCTTTATTTCTGCATTGTTTCTCAGCTCTCTAGGACTTTTCACTTTTAAGATGGCTAAGCAACAACAACAACAAAAAAAAAATCGCAAAACCGAGCAATTTGCTGCAGAGTCTCTCCAAATAAAATTATCTATACTTTTAGAATTCCAGGAGTGCTGAGAGCAAGAGTGGCCACACAACATCTTATACCAGTCACACAAGCAATACAAAATAAATTGTTTATCATTGCCTTATCAGCAGGCTTTGTGGTGGCAGGAAACTTCCAAATAATAATGGCGTGATTGGTGCTGAAATATTGAATGTCATCAAAGTAGAGAGAGAGCGAGAGTATTGGAAAATTGTCTGCCACACAGTCAAGGGAATGGTTGGGATGGTGCAGGGGGCGGGGGAGATACTGGGGAGATTGGTCCTAGAAAATGTGCACTGGTGAAGGGGTGGGTGTTTTATCATTAGATGACCAAAACTCTAACATGAAAGCTTTGTAACTATCTGATGGTTGACTCAATTAGAGAGAGAGAGAGAGAGAAAGAGAGAGAGAGCTGTACTAACAGGTATTGAGGTGCACCTAACTTTATGACAACCGTTTATCACATATTTACTAATCCTCTGTGCTAGGCACTGTCCACAATCCTGAGAATCCAACCATGACCATCATAGGGGCCCCATCCAGGGGAACAGAAAAGACAATTGAGAACATTCAAAATGAGGGAAGTCTGAAGGAGAATTCTCAATACTGGATTTCCATACTATCAACATTTCACTGACTAATGCTACTGTCTGTGACCGTTAGAAGTTTGTGCCCAAAACAATCCATAGTTTAGAAGATGATTACAGCAATCCCTAGGGGAGGAGAAAGAGAGAAAGAGAGAGAGAGTGAGAAGTCTAGGAGAGCATACCATAAGGAAGGAAAATTATACACATGCCGTATATGGTGATTAAAGAGCAGAATGTGCCTTCCCTTGATATTTTTTCGTTCATAGGGTAGTCATCCCAAAAGAACCTGTGGTCCACCTAGTAAGCTCTCTTGGCATAATCACTTGATCTCTCTCTCTCTCTCTCTCTCTCTCAATCTACCTCTGTCTCTCATATATTAGGTCATACCAGGCATTGCCCAGACCACCTGAATCTGTGATGAAGGATCATTCATGGTAGGGTTTAGGGAGCACATGCAATGCAGCTGATAAAACGTGGCTCAGGTGCATGCAAGGTCAGCACCTTAGCCCTGTACTATCTCTTGACTTTAAACTTTTGACTCTCCCTCACTTTTGAAGGGAATAAACTAGCAGTTCGCCAAAGAATTCCTCAGACTCCCATCAGAATTGGAGTTGAGTCCATTCAGAGTAAAACTCTTCTTTGGGGGAAGATAGAAGTATTTGAGTTGATGTCAAAGAATTTTTACCAAACCCTTGAGGATTTTTCTCTGTGTTCCAAACGACCACAGAAAAAGTATCCATTTCTGGTCCAGGATTTCTTTTCTTTTTTTTCCTTTTTGGGTCACACCTGGCGATGCACAGGGATTACTCCTCGCTCTGCACGCAGGAATTAGTCCTGGCAGTGCACAGGGGACCATATGGGATGCTGGGAATCGAATCAGGGTTGGCAGCGTGGTGCAAGGCCCACCCACTGTGCTATCTCTCCAGCCCCAGGTCCATTATTTCTTTTTGCTTGTTATTTTCTTTCTTTTTGACCACACGCTGTGGTACTCTGAGCTTATGCCATGACTCAGGGTTCACTCCAGTGTGCTCCCAGAACTTTATGATACACTGGGGACCAGCTGCGGTGGGCATCCTTGAAGACAAGGGTCTTATCCACTGTACTATCTCTGCAGCCCCAAGGGCAGAGGCCTCAGCACCCTGAGAAGTTCCTCCTGCAGGAGGAGCCAGGCCCCCTCAAAGCAGCATCAGCACATTGGTTGCTGGCCTGGAAGAATCGTATGGGCCTCCGTGTTGACTGAACATGGCCTCTCCCCTCCTGAGGGGTGGTAGCACTTGCTGGACCGCTGGTCACATCCATGTGTTCTGTGGCTCTCCTCGGATCTGGGTGAAAGGCAGACCCAGCACTGTATTCTCTATGCATGCTTGACTCCTCTCGCCTCCACAGTCACAACCACACACACAACAGGCCTGGAAACAGAGGTTCCTTCCCCACCTTGGGGTATTGTGGTTCATTGATTTTTTTGCGAAGGAGTATTCCATTGCATGGGTGACGACAGATTGAGTTTGTGTGTTGTTTTGTTTGCTGCTTTTTATGCCCGAAAATCAGGGTATTTCCAATTCAGGGAGATTATGAATAACCTTGCCATGAATACCCTGCTTTATGCCTCTGGGTGTTCTTCACATAGAGCAATATACTGATTTCATCTTTTTTTTTCTTTTCTGGGTCACACCTGATGACAGACAGGGGCTATTCCTGCACTCAGGAACTTGCCCTGGCAGTGCTCTGGGAAAATGCCCTACCTGCTGCATTATAGTTCCAGCCCCTGATTTCATCTTTATCCCAGAAGTGGTGCAGGATCCCTGAGCATGTCATGGTGTATGAAAGGGCCAGATGACACTCAGAGCAGAGTATGTGTCTTTCATGTGTGAGACCTTGACTTTCATGTCAGCACCCAAAACAAAGTCTGCCCTGTCAAGTTGGCAATTTTCCTGGCGCCAGATGTAGTCAAGGGGTGTTGGGCATTCTCACCTTTTTATCTTAGGATCATTGTCCCCGTTTTATATTCTGAGACTTGTTCCTGAAGCTTCTGTGAGGGTGGTAAAGGAGCCTCATTTTCCTAGTGAGCTCTAGAGGCCAGGGAGCACTGCAGTGAGATTTGGTCCAGCTGTGTGGATCTGGTTCACAGCGACACCCAGGGCTATCCCTGGCAGTTTTCAGTGGGCATTCAATGCCAGGGGTCTCTGCAGATGAAATATGTGCTCGAGCCTGTTGAGCCTTTCCCCTGCTCTGGTTTTCTTCATTTCTCTGTGTCTTGGTTTCTGAGTGCACCAGAGGAGCAAACTTCTGACCGCATCACTGCAGTTCCCCAAGTGCCATCTGAGGGCTCTTGTCCTGAGTCTAGGAGCCAGCACCACCTCAATGAAGGATGGGAGGGGAAGCTCGCTCTCCTTTCCCTTCCTCTCCCTATTCTCTTGAATCCCTGGAGACTCTCCCTGCCCGATGCAGACTAGATCCCGCTCAAACTCCCCCAGCCCCAGCCCCACGGATCCCATGACTGTCTACTCTCAAATGCATCTTGCTTAGAGCCAGGTGTGCGTGTGCTTCTGTGGTCCAACACACACACACACACACACACACACATACACACACACATACATATACGCAAGAATGCATCAAGGATTTTAATTGTCAGGTATGGTGAGATGAACAGATCAGGAGACAGCTGTCAGTGTTAGCAGCTGTCTTAAAGGGAGGGAGCATGCCAGCACACTTGGAGCCCAGGGGGTCCGGCATGAGGCAGTGGTGTGCAGGGAGGGTGTGGACGAGGACTCTCTGTGTTTGCTGAGAGGGAGATATGAGGCAGCAGAAACAGACTTAGGATGGGCCAGGCTGAATAGTTTCAGCAGGCTCCATGGCACGGTTGGCATCCCCTGGTTCGGGGACCTGGGCTGCAGCTGATATGAAGCAGAGAAGAATATTCCAGAATGCAGGAATGTGCAAAAGGCGGGGGCAGACTTGTTTGGTTGGTTTGTCTATCCAAGGCTCCTGTTTCCTGTTTCTAGGCACTAGCCAACCCTCCCAGACCCAGCAGGCCCCGGGAATCACAGCTCCATAGTGTACAGAAAATCAAGAAACAGTCACAGGGTTGACACATTTGGAAGAGGCTGGGGACTGGGGCCTCCAGGTCAGCTGCTGTCCCAACCCCCAGAGCATGGCCCCTCCCAGTGTGCCCCATAGACCCCCGGAGGACACCCTCTTGAGCTTAAGAAGAAAGCAGTGTTGTGTGTATCTGCTCGGGTGTCATTTGTGTGCAGGTTCTCAGCGACTGTATGTGATGTGTCAGCACACACAGTGACCGAGGTTTGGTGACGAACCATAGGTGGTGACGGCAGCACCAACCGTATATTTCTGATTTGTGGGACCAGGGAGCCTTCTGTCTCCGGGCTGCCCCTGCCCTGTTCCTCACCCACACAGAAGCTCCTGGGGTGAGGGGCAGGGAGTCAGCACTGATTGTGACTCAGCTGTTGGAACCCGAGGGGGCAAAAATTTCGTGTTAGATGTGCCCACAAGAATAGTGGCAGGAACCTGAGAAGCAAGGCCAGTTAGCCAAGGAATCTTTCAGAGAAACTCTTATTACTTTCCCCTGTGTCTTTATCTTTTGTTGTTTCACTAATAAAACCTTCCACCTTGCCTTTTCTCCTATTGCCCACCTGTTCTCGGTAGTCTTAGTGCTGTGATCAGTGTTCACAGGTTTGTGTTTCAAATGTGTTTTTCCTTATCTATTTTATACCCTTAAAGTGCACCTATAAGTGAAATAATCCAATATTTTTCTCTTTCCTTCAAAATTATTTCATTTCATGTGATCCTTTTTATTGCAAAGGACATTTCAGCATTTGAAATCATATAATTGTACCACTTTATTTATATACTCATCTTAGGACGGGGCTGTAGCGATAGCACAGAGGTAGGACATGTGCCTTGCAGGCAGCCAACATGACCGACCCGAGTTCGATTCCTCCGCCCCTCTTGGAGAGCCCGGCAAGCTACTGAGAGTATCTCGCCCGCAGGGCAGAGCCTGGCAAGCTGCCTGTGACGTACTCGATATGCCAAACACAGTAACAACAAGTCTCATGATGGAGACCTTACTGGGCCTGCTCGAGCAAATTGATGAACAATGGGAGGACCGTGACCGTGACATCTTTTGATAGGCGCACTTGTTGCTCCAGGAATTCCCCCATGGGCTGGAGTGATAGCACAGGTGATAGGGTGTTTAGTTTGCAAGCAGCCTACCTGGCCAACCTGAGTTTCATTCCTCTGCTGGCACAGCAAAGACTGGCAAGGACCCGTGACTTATTCAAAATGTCAAACACAGTAACAAGTTTCACAATGGAGACATTACTTGGCCCGCTCAAATGAACACTGCAAATAATATTGGGCGACTATAAATATTTGTGCTAACATTTTTGTATTCACTGGAGAGATTAGAAGCAGGCATAATTTCTCATTCTGTGCCTGGGCTGCCCTCTCGTGGCCATTTCTGTAAACACACCTTCTAATGTTCTAAGGTATGTGTTGTCTCAGCCCCCTACCAAGCTTGGGCTCTTTCCTCCCTCCTTAGTGTAGACTGGGAGAATAGTTTCACTGAAGTGTAAAATGAAAAGTCTTCCACGGTGAATGCTCTGTTTAGGGTTGTGGACTATGCATCTGTACACAGAATGTACAGGATGCAGAATGTTGGAGCGAAACAAGGACCACATCGGCACACAACCCTCCCCTCAAGCACCTCAGGCACACTCAGGAAGGACGTCTAAATAAATGATAGGAAGTCATTTTGTTTCAAAACCTTGAGGCAAAAATCTTCAACAGAATATTCGCAAGTGAAATTAAATACTCTGCTAAAAGGATCCTACATGATGATTAAGTGGAGTGATTGCAGAGATACAAGAATAGTTGACAACAGGGTGGATGAGCAGAGAAGGAAGCATGGATGGACACTGGTAGATCCATGTGATGGATGATGGGCCACATACAGAAGATGAAGGATAAAAGTCACACCATCATCTCAACAAGTGAGTCAACGGGCTTTCCTAAATTAAATATCTGTTCATGACAACTCTTTTAAGGGGTGTTGGTGGGTGGGTACAGGCCATGCCTTGTGGTGCTCAGGGCCTGCTCCCACCATGATGCCCGGGCATCATGTATTGGGGGACCATAGCAATGTCCTATGCACTAGGGACCGCTGCATTGTCATTCCAGCTCCAATTTTGGTAAGTCTCGTGCTTTGGGCTCCTGACATAAGGGACTCCGACTCTCCTTCCATTCTAGCTTGTTAGCAAAGAGGAAACTCCCTACACTGTTCCAAGGGTCAGGTGTAACCTATTCACAGCCCACAAATGAACGGTTCAACTCCTGGAACCATGACCTCAACTGTGACCGTTTCCCATAACCACGAAGGTTCTTTGTGACTGGAAGCAGCCGGACCATTAACTAGCTAATTTTGCTTCTAAAACTTCCTTTGCTGATCACGACACATACAGCCCCGTTGTGTCCATCATTTTCTAAGATGTGACTTTTTTTTTGTTTTTATAAACTCATCCCTGAATGTCCTCAAGCAGAGAATTCTTTGGGATGCTGGTCTGTTGTTGCTCACTGGCTCCTTTAATAAACACTCCAAATCCAACCTATCATGTTAAAGGTGTGAAGAGGGTAGCCAGACTTATTTAATACTTTTTTTTGAGAAGGGAATCATTGTTAGATACGCAGTGACAAAGCAGTTCATGATTGGGTATCAGTCGTACAATGTTCAACACCCGTCCAGGCCCCGGTGTCCATTTCCCAAAACCAATATCTCAGATCCCACATCCCCCTCCCCTACAGCTGGCCTCTATGGCCGACTTCCTCTCTCTCTCTTTCTTCTCTCTCTCTCTTTCTCTCCCTTTCCCTCTTCCCTTCCCTCTCCAATAAGGCAGTGGGGGTTGGAATATTGTTACCAAAAGGGTTTTTTTTTTATATCACTTTACCTCCTTGAACCCTCAGATATTTTCCAGAGGGATCATTTCTAATGATCATTGTCTTAGTGTTTCTTCTCTGTCCAAACGGCATTCTTCCACAATTTGAGCATACTCTCTAACACTGCTATCATGGACCAGTCCTCCTGGCCCTCATTTCTGCTATCCTTCGGTATTTTTCTCATACTATGTTTTTTTTAATATCCCACATATGAGTATGATCATTCTATAACTGTTTCTCTCCCAACATCTCATTCCAGTCGGAATGACAATCTCTATGTACATCCCTCTATAAGCAAATTTCATGACTTCATTTTTTGTAATGGCTGCAGGGTGTTCCATTGTGTAGATGTACCA
Organism: Sorex fumeus; assembly: GCF_029834395.1. Taxonomy (NCBI): domain Eukaryota; kingdom Metazoa; phylum Chordata; class Mammalia; order Eulipotyphla; family Soricidae; genus Sorex; species Sorex fumeus. Next base: position 4,263,370 of record NW_026606179.1, on the reverse strand, counting down.
GTCCTTTGTTCTAGGCAACCTAGGATGTTTCCGGGTTCTGGGTATTGTGAATAGTGCTGCAATGAACATCAGAGTGCAGATGGGTTTTTGCACTGTGAGTTCTGGGCCCTTAGAGTATATTTCCAGGAGTGGGCTGCTGGGTCATATGGAAACACAATTTCTAGGTTTTTGAGGAAAGTCCGTATTGGTTTCCTGAAAAGGCTGGACTTTCCCGCCAGCAATGAATGAAAGTTCCCTTTCCCCCAGTATCCATGCCAGCACTGGTTGTTTTTGTTCTTTTTGATGTGTGCCAGTCTCTATGGCATGAGATGATATCTCGTGGTTGTTCTGATTTGCATCACCCTGATGAAAAGTGGTGTAGAACATTTCCTTCATATTCCTTTTGGACATTCCCATTTCTTCTTTGGGAATTTCTGTTCATCTCTTCTCCCCAGTTTGTGATTGGATTAGATTTTCTTCTTGTCAAGTTCTACCAGTTCCATTTATATCTTTGGTATTAACCCCTTACCAGATGGGTATTAGGTAAATAAATTTCCGCATTCTGTGGACTGCCTTTGTTTCCTGGTCATTGTTTCCTTTTAAGGTGCCTAGGTTGTTAATTTAATTTAGTCCCTTTTGTATATCTTTGATTCCACTTTCTTGGTCAGTGGTGTTTCATCCTGTATGATACCTTTAATTTCAAAGTCACCTTATGAATTCAGGTCAGATATTATGGACTTTAAATCCATATTGATTTGACATTTGTGCATGATGTTAAAAAGAGGGCTATTTTATGTATTTATTTATTTATGCATGTAGCTGATCAGTTTTCTCAGGACCAGTAACGGAGTTTTGAAAAAGAAAAATATTACGGATGACAGTAGAAGGTGTAAAAAGTCTAGGAGAAGATATTACATATTTGTCTGTAGTCTTCTGAAATCAAAGAGGTCCTCAGAAATTCCCATTACTGGTTCCCTCACCCAATCAGTACTCTCTATAAGGGAAGTGACAGCGGCTATTCAGAGCAGCATACCAAGTGGTGTAAGTACTTAATTATAGCTCACTATTTTTCCATAGTGTGGATAGAAGAGTTTCCTAATCCTCTTCTCTTTTTAGACACTTAGGTTGTTTTCCAGTCCCTGGCAATGATGAGTGGTGCCGCAATAAATCCAAGTGTATAGATATCTTTTTGAACTACTATTTTATACTTTGAGGTAGATGCCAAGAGGAATTGCTGACAGATAGAAGCTTCGTCTTACTTTTTGAGAAATCTCTATTCCGTTGTCCACAGAGGATGACCCAGATACAATCCCACAAACAGTAGATGAGGATTCCTTTTACACCACAAACCCCCCAGAGCTGGTCTTTTTCACACAGTCCATTCTCACTGATGTGAGAGAGTTATTTTTTCATGGTTTTTATAAGCATTTTCCTCAGTGACGGTGACTACATTTTTGTATACTTAGTGATCCTCTAAATGTGGTCTTTTGAGAAATGTCTTCTCAGCTTCTTTCCTTATTAAATTATAAGGTTTGGTTTGGGTTTCTGTGAATTCTGTATAAAATCTTGTATAATCATACTTTATTAGATGTGTAGTGAGTGAAACTGGCCCAGAAAGGTCACAACTGAACACCTGAAGAACCTGCCATCAGTACTCATCAATATGCTGGCTCGGCTCTTCATAAGCTACCTGTCTGAATGCAAGGTTCCATCCCAATGGAAAACCAGCAGGACCATACTACTGTACAAGAAGGGAGACATCCATGACATAGGCAACTATTGCCCGATCTGCCCATTGTCTGTCATCTACAAGCTGTTCACTCGAGTCATCCTGAATAGGATTGGCAGAACACTAGATGAAGGACAACCATGTGAGCAAGCCTGGTTCCACAAAGGATTTAGCACCATCGACCATATCCACAGGATAACCAAGCTCATTGAGGTTTCTTGGGAGTTCAAGATGCCGCTCTGTCTAACGTTCATTGATTTAAAGAAGGCCTTCGATTCTGTTGAAACAGAAGCAGTCATTGAAGCCCTAGCCAATCAGGGCACTCATACTCAATACATCAGGATCCTCTGTGAGCTGTATTACGGATTCACTACCAGGATCTCACCATTGTACAAAAACGTAATCATTGATGTCAAGAGAGGGGTGCGGCAGGGTGATACCATTTCACCGAAAGTCTTCAGTGCCACCCTCGAGAACATCATGCGACGACTGGAATGGGAAGGAATGGGAGTGAAGATAGATTGTCGGCAACTATACCACCTCCGCTTTACTGATGTCATTGTTCTAATAACACCAAACATTAGCCAAGCGGAACAAATGCTGGCCGACTTTGACCATGAGTGTGGAACGGTCGGACTCCAGCTGAATCTTATGAAGACAATGTTTATGAGAAACAGCCTTGTTCCTGACTCTCCATTCCCTCTCAAGGAAAGGACCATCTCCAAATGCAACACTTATGTTTAGCTAGGTAGAGAAATCAACATGATAAATGACCTGACACCTAAGTTGCTCAGGAGGAAGAGAGCAGCTTGGAATGCCTTCAACAGCATCAAAGAAATAGCTAAGAGGACAAAGACCCTCTGGCTCCAGGCAAATCTCTTTGATTCCACTGTTCTTCCTGCATTAACATAAGCTTAGAAACCTGGGCCTTATGCAAACAGGATGAGAATGCTATTCTGGTCTCCCAAAGAGGAATTGAAAGAGCTATGCTTGGAGTATCACATTTCACTCAAATGAGCATAAGAATCCTGGTTCCCTACCTCTGTCAACTATCAAGAATCAAGGATGCTGTCTCCTTTGCCAAGGCACCCAAAATCAGATGGGCTGGTCACATAATGAGATTCAGAGATGACCACTGGACTAGAGCCGTTACCGACTGGGTTCCACGGGAGCTCAAAGACCGCGTGGCCGCCCACCTACCAGATAGTCAGACTTCATCATCAATATCATGAACGATCGGTTTCAGGCTCTTCGTGTTCCTAAGACACCACTGGTCTACACTAGCACGTGACCGGAACAAATGGAGACGTTACTGGCGCCAACTCAAGCAAATCAACGATTAACGGAAAGTCAAGTGATGAAGTGAGTGAATGATACAGGAATATTTGAGCGCGTTAGTGAAGATTGGAATGAAACGCCATCAAACCTGATGGCCAAATGTGCAGGATTATTAGCAAAGGAGATCAAACAGTTTTGCACCAGACTTCCTGAAGATCTCCCTAAGGGCAGCCCTCTTCAGCTGTACTCCAGCTTTCAGTTCAGCAATACACTCTGGGAGACACAGGAGGACTTGCTTTTGGTGCTTCTGTTGTTCAGGACGGGTCACAACACATCAGTGGGCCTGCTCACTTAGGGAGGTGTGTGTCAGAGTGAGGCAGGGTAATGGACAGCAGTGTGTGGAGGAGGAGGTGTGGGCTTATTTTGCCCACTGATGCCTGTTGCCACTAAAACTGATTCTCTCTCATCAGCTGATAAAATATGAGGGATCTTCCTTGATTCTTGTGCTCCTCACGAAGGATTTCATCATAAGCATGAAATAATTAAAGTCAACATTTATTTGAGAAGGCAAAGGAGCAAGTAGGAGGCTAGTATCAGCTGAGATGAGGCGATATATTTTATTTTATTGTTTTATCAAGCACCATGATTTAAAACTTGCTCATCATGGAGTTCTAGCATTCAGTGTTCCAACACCAATGTCACCACTGTTATCAGCGTCCTTTCACCAGTGTTCCAGGTTCCCTCCCTCCCACCAACCTGCTCCTTGACTAGACTCATAAATTTTTGAGCCACACACAGAGGCGCTCAGGGCTCTTCAATCACGAATGACTCCTGGCAAATTCGGGCCACCATATGTGGTGCCAGAGATCAAACAGGGGTTGACTGCAGTGCACGATAATGAACTACTCACCATACTATAGCTCCGGCCCCTCCATAGGCACATATTCAAGTGCGGTTGTTGTAGTTTGGGTCTCATGCTCACAAACTGTTTGTTTCATTGTTTTAGCTATATACATGCATCCCACCATCAGAATACCCCTGTCCCTGTTACCTCCCACTTGGTTCATAATTCCCCGCTCAATTCATTTCCTTCCCTGTCGTTATTTTTATAATTAAGGCTCACGGGATGTCTAGGTATTCCTACTTTAATACCTCGCATTCTCTTCTGGACAGAGCATTTTCAGCCCACGCTACTGGTACTTCCCAGTCACAATTGTTAACAAGGACTCTTTGTATATGCATAGAATTATTTGAGTCATTTGTCCAGCTGCACCTTATTTTTTCATAAATGGGACATTGTGCCAAAGAACAGGAGGAATCAGAGTTTTCTGCCTTCATTCCAGAGACTGAGACCTTTCCCTGGGTCACTCCCTGTGAATTTGAATTTTCTGAAGTGCTGCTCTGGTCTTGGACAGAAAGTTGACACCATTTATTGTAATCCATTTTCTCTGGATATTTTGCGTTCCCATATTTGATATCTAGATGCTTCTTGAGGCATCTCAAACACACTCTGAAGTTTCTTTCCAGTTGTGAGCCTAGGTGATTTTCCTTGGTGACCTATGCAAGGGAAATTGTGACTGTGGAAAGCTCTATATCCAACAGGGATTAAGTTTCTTCAATGGTAAAATCACAGACAGGGGTGGGAGTGGGGTTGCTGGAAATGAGTGCTTATTCTCCATGGAGACGTTACTGGGCATGCTCGAGCTAATCGATGAACAATGGGAGGGCCTTTACCTTTACCTTTACTCTCCCCTTGGAGTTCACAGATGTCTAAGTGAGGTGAATGGAGAGTTTGACCTTTGATAAAACTGGTTGTTGTAGAAATGTAACAAATATCCTGAGCTTCCACCAGGCTGTCTTCACTGGGGCAACTTTGGGGGGGGGGAGCTTTTAAGAGGTTCCCTGCCTGCCCCTAAGAGCCCCAGTAGCCGAAAACCTCCAAAACCTGACTGCCGCCTTGCTCATGGCAACCCTCCATAGGTTCAGATGAGCTTCACCCCTCAGGGAATCATCAGAAAAACACAGGTATGCGGGACCTGTGGCTGAAACTTCCAAGCTCCTTGTGAGCAGGAATGGGCATCCTCCCCCAATATCCCAAAGTTACCAGTAGCTTGGCAGTAAACCCACACACTGCCCCCTGGTGCCATATAATCTCATCAACAGCCATGATCCAGAGACTCAGAAATAAAGCTCCCAGAAGAGATCGACATTGGCCTCACCCAAGAGTGAATCCGCTGTATAATCGTATTCTAAATTTTAGAATTACTAGAGCATTTAGAATTACTAGAAGACAACAGTTCACCGAGATCACTCTGGATCCCGTTCTGAGCCAAATCCACTGGAGCACTTCAGATGGAGCAGGTGTGCCCTCACCGCCCACTCCAGATGCAACCCTGGTGGCCATGGTCTTCCAGAAGCCAAACCCAGATAGGTTCAGGGACTAAGACTGAATGCCATGTGGCGGCAGCAGAGATTGGTGTCTTTTCCTGTCTCCCCTTTGGGTTTGGGTTCTGGCTGTCATGCCCATGATCTGCGCTCCACCTCAGTGCATCAATGGCCTTGATCCAGAGAATCCTAAATGAATCTCATAATGGATCGCTCCCTACAGAGATGTCTCTGGACCCCAACCATTTACAATTTTAGAATGTTAGAGGCAGTCAGCCGCTTAATCAGCCGTGCAACCTCTCATGATATTGCGAATAAGCAATAGAAAATAAATTATCTAGCATCTGCCTCTGGCAGACAGCTTTTTATGGTGGTGGGATAATTCAAAATGATGGTAATGGGATGTAATAAAGGGGTTTGGATTGGTGTTGAAATATTGAATGTAATCAATTAATGTGAATAATCTTAGGGAAATAAAATTCTGATGGAATTCTGATGGAATCTGGGAAGAAGAAAACGATGAACAAAAGTGTATTACTTCAGGCAGCAATCTTAGGTGGGTGAATAAAGAGGTCTATTCCTGCTAGCCATGGCCATGAAATGCCATGCCATATAAGCTCATGAATGGCCATGATCCATCGACTCACAAATAAATCTCAAAAGAGTGCAACAAGCTGCAGAGATGCCTCTGGATCCCCAAATCACCATGTATTAAAATATGTAACTCCAGCTGTATCACCCTATGTAAAATGTCAGAATTCTTGAAGTGCAAAATATACATTTTGTAATATACATATAAATGTTTTCTTAAAACTTTACAATTTATTAATTTTAAGTAAATAAGTAAATTATCTTCATTGTAGTTATTTATTTGCTTTTTGGCTGAGGTTTTCTTAGCGGTTTACTCTGCTCTCCTTATTCCAACAACCCTCAGAGAAACATGTGGTTCCAAGAAAGAAACCGAGGAATTCCGCAGGCAAGAGATGTACCCCAGCCTGCAGAGCGTGTAGGAATTTTCTAGCCTCTGGCCAGCATTTCTTTGCTTTCTTTCTTTTTTTTACATTTATTTATTTATTTATTTATTTATTTTTGCCCTCTTTGGGGAGGAGAGGTTACCCTGGCGATGCTCAGGGCTGAGTTCTGACACTGCACTCAGGGATCACTCCTCGTAGAGCTCAGGGATCATGTGGGATGCCAGACCTTGAACCTGGATTGGTTGTGTGCAAGGCAAAGGCCTTCATCGCAGTACTTTAGCTCCGCAGCCCGTATTTCTTTCTCTTTAGTCCTATTCCAAATGACTCCAGCCTGCTCTTTCAAACTCAGTGAAAATACTAACCACTGAAACTTGTCTGCAAGTACTAACTGGAACGTGAAATTATTGTAGTTGGTATACATATATGTCTTTACATGCTTTTTTTTTCACATTCGACAATGCACATTGGTTTCCACCTGGATTTGCACTCAGAAATTACTCCTGGAGGTACTCAGGGGACCATATGGGATGCTGGGAATCGAACCCGCGTTGGCCACGTGCTAGGCAAACGCTCTACCCGGTGTACTATCGCTCCAGCGCCTGTCTTTGCATGCTATTCTCCAAGCTGTGCTATCAAGCAATTTCTGAATGTCAATTTTAGTTCAGGGCCTTATGTGTATGTGTATGACATGCATGTTTGCTTTATATGCAATGAGTTAGGAGAAGCAGGCATAAGAATCTAGTCATCTTTATGAAAATATTCTTTTACCAAGTAAATGATTTATACTCCGGTATGCTCAATTTCTAGATCTCTGATAAGTTCTCCCACAGAAATAAATTCAGTCTAACCTAATACTTAGTTCTTCTCTCATCAAATTCCTCAAATCCATTACCCTGTATATTCTTTGGGTCTAGATTATGGGATCAGGGCATAGCGGAACCCCTGATGCTTCACACTTCCATTGGTTGGGGTTGAATTACTCATCACAGAAAATTAGGGCGCAGGGTTTGATGGGTATGGTATTGGTGTGATGTTTTCATGAATATGATGATCAAGTCTATTGTGCAACTTGTACCTCAGTAAACATGCTGAAAAAAAAAGAGAGAATGAAGAGTGTTATACATAAATATAAAACATCAACAAGTAACCAAAGGAGAATAAGCCAGTCAATATTTTGGTCTATATTTTGCAGCATTTTCTAATGTTAAAAGAAACCACACACCCGTATGGCACCCCTGCCCTATACCTGCCTCTCCACACCACAAAGAAATAGGATGGTGGAAAAATGGACAATGGCATCAGGTTTAGATGAGATCTTCCAATCACTTTGTGAAATACACACTCTGGGAGGAGAACCAACCAGGCATATCCCCGGGTGATATGTGAACATATATCCTCAGCCTGGGCTATTCTGATGAGAGACAGAAGGGATCTAGCAACCTCAGCTGCAGATTGGACATGTTTGGTTCCACTTCCCTTTTAAGTATAAGCCACGGTGGTCCATGTAATAGTCCCAGGATCACCCAAAAGTTATGTTCCTTCTTCCTATACTTTTTCTATCCAGGCATGAAATACTCCATTTAAATGGGCGCCTACAGCTCCTCAAATCAATTCCAAATGTTTAAAAGTTGGAGTGGGAATGTAGCCCACTTTAATTCATTTTTAAGTGTGCAATACTGTTGGGGACTGGCCTAGGTAGCCCCTGCTTGTTTTCCCTGAGAAGGGAATGAGCAGGGAAAAAGTTGGCATGTGTGAGTGCCATGCCCTGGCAGTTGACTCTGTTAAGGGAGCCGAAGGGAAGGCTGCACCTGACCCTCCTTGGCCAGGCTTGGAGCCACATTCTCATTCCTGTCCTGTTTCGCTGAGAAAGTTCAAGGAACTGCCCACATATGCAGCTGCAAAACAGAGTAACAGCGTAGCCCGCTCAAGTTGGAACCCTTAGCTTTCCCACGAAGTATTCACTGCATACTGTAAAAGCAAATGTGCTTTGCAGTAGAGTCCCTGTATGCTTCATACAGTACTCCCTACCCCAGTCTTTGCAGAAATCATGCCTTCTCTGGGTTACCGTTCGACTGGCCACGTATGCTGAGGCACAGTACATATTAGGGTCAGAAAATAATCAAATAACCTAAGCACATGAAAAGTCTCTGGTTCAATCCATATCACCATGTGGTCCTGCAAACACTGATGACGAAGCTCCCTATCAATTACCCAAAGCAGCCTTCAAGCATCACTAAAATAACTTCTTACTCAAATTAAAAAAAATCAGGGACTAGAGAGATAGTACAGTGGACAAGGCGATTGCCTTGCACAGGGCAAATCCAGATTCTACACCAAGTATACCCTATGGTCGCCTGAACACTGCCAGGAGTGATTGCTGATCCAGAGCCAGTGTACCAGAGCACCAAGCAGTGTATGCCCCCAGCAAAAAAGTAAAATTAAAACACGCTAAGTATTTTTTAAATTAGTAATAAATATGGCAAAAAATTTAACTAACCTCTACTTTGGTCAAGATTGTCTTTGTTGTACTACAAAGGAAGTCAAGTGGCAGAAAACAGGCAGAGTACATGCAGGCCTGAGTGTGATGCCAGGAATGGCTGACTGTCAGGCACCCTGTGTATGGGCTCCAAGCCCGCCCACCCGAGCACTCCTGGATGATGAGGAATACTTGGGTCCCAGTTTAGGGAGAACCATCCCTATTCATCAAAATTTGAAATCAAACTTTGGAAAAATGGCAGGAGGTCTTTTGTTCTGTAACTGAAGCTGCTGTATTTGCTGAAGAAACACTCTCTCCCCCCCACCTCTCTCTCTCTCTCTCTCTCTCTCTCTCTCTCTCTCTCTCTCTCTCTCGTGTGTCTCTGTGTGTTTGTGTGTGTGTTTATCTGAGTACAGTGTGAACTAAAAGTTTGACTTTTAAGCATCAGTGAGTTTGAGAAAAGAGAGCAACTGATATGCTCCATGGCAGCGAGAAGCTTACTTGTATTCACTTTCCTGTTCAATTTGAAAATACTAAAAGATGTCTTGGCCATTTAATTGATTTAGCTCTAGTGCTTGAAGTGCACTGAAACCAAAGTCTAAGATGGTCTTTCCCATTACACACCTAAGCGTAGGAGACCTTTAAGTGAGACTTGGCTTCATGTTGGCCAGAAAGCATTCCCTAGAAGTAAAGAATGTGAAGTAATTTACAACCCGGGGTGTACAAAGTTACGGTGGAGATTATCTCATCAACAGTCATGCTCCAGAGACTCATTGCCCTTTTCTATGGAAGAGAGCATAAAATTAATCGCATGAGCCATGCCATTGGAACCCTGCCAGGCTGATACGTTTGGGAAACACTGAAATGGGGTAAGTGAGGCCCCTCACCACCCCAAGGGATCCAGCGTCAATAGCCTAAAACCTCCAGAACCCAAATGACGTCATGTTCATATCTGCTCTGCACACACACGGGCTGAGACCCATCCACGAGTGAGCCTATTTCTGGACATCACCATAAATCACACCACTCATACTCCAAGAGTAGCACACCACGAGGCTTAAAGAAGAATCTTAGAGGGAAATATATTCTTACAGATATATATATATATATATATATATATATATATATGCACATCATGTTCAACCCTGAACAGCATAACAGTAATCTCTTAGACAAGGGCATAACAGCTGGCTCCAGGGTGAAATACAACAATCTTCCACACTCTAAGGAAAGTTCTCTGGAGCATTTTCAGTGGTGTATTCATAACAAATAATACAAAATAAATTATTTGGTTCTGCTTTGGGACAGAGATTGGCGTGAGGGATGGAAATATTATGGTGGTGCCAAGGTGTAATGTTGGTGGATTTGTGTTCGATTATTAAATGAAATCAAATATTGTGCACTACTTGATAAAAATTTGAAAAACGTTTCTTTGTTACAATACAAAATAAATGATCTAGATCCTGAAAAAATTTTTTTGCTGGTGGGATTTCAGACAAGAAATGCATTTTCAAGAGAAGAGTCAAGGTTATTCCCAGAGAGTCAAGAGGACCCAGGGAAGAGCAGGGTTCCAGAGAGAACAAGCAGGACCCTTCCTGGGGATAAAGCACAGGGGAGAATGAAGGCGGGGGCGGGGTGTGGGGTGAAAATAGGAAGGCAGTTAGAGCAGAGGGGCCAAAGAAAGGGCCCAGGAAGGGAAGGCCAAGTGGGGTGGGGGGAGATGGTGGACACAGAACTTCACACCCCTCTGGAACCCTAATGGACTCTTCCCCATTTGTGATGCAGGCGGCCCTATATAAGGCAGAGCCACCTGCTCACGCTCAGTTGCCTTAGGCAGCTTGTGGTCAGGATCATGGAGTTTGGTATATGGACTCTGATGTTTGTGATGACACCCTGGACTGAGACTCTATGGGGCTTAGGCTCAAAGCTGATCAGTAGCAATCTCACCCCCTTTTCCTGGGGGTGTTAGGGGTGCTCTTCCTTTTCAGTGTTTGCCTGGCAAAAGCATCCTTCCTGGCCTTCTGTAAGAAAAAAGTTGACCAAAAGGTAGTAGCCGGGACCAGTGCTTGAGCCATTGGATGGTGGTGGTGATTTCTATTACTTCTCACACACATGAATTTCAAACATGAATTTCTTTGGTTTAGCGCATCAGTAGATTGGGTCATCTAGGAGAAAGTAGGGCCTAGTTGCCAAGGAGGACAGACTGGGTGGGACGGGGTTCATTGTAGAGAGAATTACCTGAACTTCACAGACGGTGTGGGGTAACAGGTTCCCATTACTCAAATCCCAAATAGTGCCATCATACTAGAGACAGCTTCCATTGAGATGTTAAGGTCTCTTTGAAAAGAAAAGTCCCACAACGAGTTCCCTGGGTGGGAGGGAGACATAAACTCATCCTCTCGTCAACCGTTCTGGAGATTGGAATGGGGGAGCCCTTCCCCAGAACTTGGGGTCCTGTGGGAAGGAGCATAGGAAATACATCCCTGCCTGGCATCCCTGAAAAGGGGCCAGCTATCAACATCGAAATCCTTGTGTCATTCCCAGGAGAAAACTGGAAACACAAAATCAAAACCAAAAACACAGCATTTCATGACATTTTAGGATGGATTTGAGGGAGAAACTCATCTCTCTGTTCCTGTGGGACTCTGACGGGTCATGTGTGAACATCAGAGCTTCAGAGAGGGGAGTCCAAAAGTGGATCCCAAATGATCACTGATTCTTTCTCTCCTCAGAGGCGCAAGAGAGCTAGGAAAAGCAGGAGGGTCTCGATTCTGAGAGGTGAGTCTCTGCCTTTTCCATCTGATCTCACCCAGAGTGACCCTTCCCTCCTCCCCACCCTCCTGCTGCGCTGGAGATTCACCAGAGACCATGGCTCTGAAGGGCTCCGACAGAAGCCACATGCCTCTGAGCGTCTTTTGCCCTTTGATGCTCCTCGTCGCCTGCTCAGGCTCGCAGAGAAGAGCATGCCTGGGTGTCCTCCACAGCCGTGTCTGTGCCACTGTGAGACCTTCACTACTAAAAGCCACTCTTCCAGGCTCCTAGGTGAGAGTTACCACTTCAGCCTGGCGGAGCTGCAGCAAATACAATCTGTCCGGAATTTGCAAAGGTATGTGTGTGCCGTCCTTCCAGACCCAGCATCTGGAGGGCTGCCCAGGTCTGCCTGGGGAGGGGAGCCAGAGGATCAGGGATGAGAGGAAGGCCTTGGGCGAGGGTGTAGACAGGACGGGAAGCCCTGGGGGTGATAACAGGGTAGGGGACAGACTTCAGAGGCTCTCCCAGGTGACTGGCTTCTTGTCCTCACTCTGCCTCTCCATGGCCCTCTCTTCCCTGCCTTCAGCAGTCCCCTGGAGGCATACCGCGAGGCCCCACATTGGGAGCACCTGCTATGCATCAGCCCTTCCTGCAGGGTCTGCAGGAACAAGGTCATCCTAGCTCATCCGCACGGCCCACCGCTCCCAACCAGGCTGATCCCTCTGCCTCTCTCCCGCCATCCACGATCCCAATGCCCAGTCCAGGTCCCGTCACCTCTGCAGCCCATTCAGGAAAGCCAGCGTGGATTCCCCTGACCTGCAGTGTCCTCTCTGCTCGCTCCAGGCTCCTGGGTCTGGCCCTCACCCCACTCTGCAGCCTGCAGTCCCCTTCCAAACTCCATCACCCCGGCCCACCACAAGAGTCTGGCAGAAGTCCCTCTGTACTCCTGCTCCAACACCTCCTCTCGGCCCCCCTCCTCCTCATCCCTCCTCTCTCAGCTCTCCTGGGAGTGCAGAGAAGGAGAAACCTCCTGAAGTACCCCACGCCATTGTCTGGGCTCCAACCCCTCCCTCCCTCTGAGACCCTTGGCCACACCGCAGATCTCTGTCCTTTTCCTGTGTGTGCCTCTGGTCCTCCACATGGCAGGCAAGTAAATCATCCCCCAGAACCTTCAAGTAAACAAAAGGTGGCCCACCACGCTGCTGGCTTGGACACGAAGAAGGAGCCCAGTGTCTTACAGGGGCAGAGGCAGCAGGGGAGGGGCAGGGAACTTGGCACCTCCCTGGCCATGGCTGCAGAGGCCTCCCTGACCACTGCCCCTCCTGTTAACGCAGTCCCCACTCCCTGGTACTCAGAGGCCAGGATCCTCGATGGGCAGCACCATACAGAGCCGTGTGCCCTCAGCCCATCTCCCCAAGCAGTTGACACTCAACACACTCAGTCTGGCCTAGGCTAGCTGGCCTTGCTTCTCAGGTTTCTGCCCCAATTCTTGTGGGCACATCTAACACAAAATTTTTGCCCCCTGGGGTCCCAAGAGCTGAGTCAAAATCAGTGCTGACTCCCTGCCCCTCACCCCAAGAGATTCTGTGTGGGTGAGGAACAGGGCAGGGGCAGCCGGGAGATAGAAGGCTCCCTGGTCCCACAAATCAGAAATACAAAGTTGGTGCTGCTGTCACCACCTATGGTTCATCACCGAACCTCGGTCACTGTGTGTGCTGACCCATCACAGACAGTCGTTAAGAGCCTGCACACAAATGACATCCGAGCAGATACACACAACACTGCTTTCTTCTCAAGCTCAAGAGGGTGCCCTCCGGGGGTCTATGGGGTACACTGTGAGGGGCCATGTTATTGGGGTTGGGACAGCAGCTGACCTGGAGGCCCCAGTCCCCAGCCTCTTCCAAAAGTGTCAACCCCTTGACTGTTTCTTGATTTTCTGTACACTATGGAGATGTGATTCCTGGGACCTGCTGGGCCTGGAGGGTTGGCTAGTGCCTAGCAACAGGAAACAGGAGCCTTGGATAGACAAACCAACCAATCAAGTCTGTCCCCTCCTCTTGCACATTCCTGCTTTCTGGAATATTCTTCTCTGCTTTATATCAGCTGCAGCACAGGTCCCAGCACCGGGGGATGCGTTTGTGTCATGAAGCCTGCTGAAACTATTCAGCCTGGCCCATCCTAAGTCTCTTTCTGCTGCCTCAAATCTCTCTCCCTGCAAACACAGAGAGTCCTCGCCAACAACGTCCCTGCACACTCCTGCCTCCTGACGAACCCCCTGGGCTTCAAGTGTGCTGGCATGCTCCCGGCCTTTAGGACAGCTGCTAACGCTGACAGCTGTCTCCTGATCTGTTCATCTCACCATACCTGAAAATTAAAATCCTGGATGCATTCGTGTGTATGTGTATAGAATATAGTGCAGAGAGGGTCTCTGCGGGGTCTGCGTTTCATCGAGATCCGAGGAAAGCCACAGAACACATGGATGTGACCAGCTGTCCAGCCTTTGCTACCACCCCTCAGGAGGGGAGAGGCCATGTTCAGTCAACACGGACGCCCCAAGCATCTCCTGGGTCGGCAGCCAATGTGCTGATGCTGCTTTGAGGGGGCCGGGCTCCTCCTGCAGGAGGAGCTTCGCAGGGTGCTGAGGCCTCTGCCCTTGGGGCAGCAGAGATAGTACAGTGGATAAGACCCTTGTCTTCAAGGATGCCCACTACAGCTGGTCCCAGTGTATCATAAAGTTCTGGGAGCACACTGGGAGTGAACCCTGAGGCATGGAATAAGTTCAGAGTGCCACAGGGTGTGGTCCAAAAGAAAAAAAAAAGCAAAAAGAAATAATGGAACTGGGGCTGGAGAGATAGTACAGTGGATAGGGCCAACTGGGTTCGATTCCCAGCAGACCATATGGTCCTCTGTGCACTGCCAGGACTAATTCCTGACTGCAGAGCCAGGAGTATCCCCTGTGCATCACCAGGTGTGACTCAAAAAGGAAAAAAAAAGTAAAGAAATACTTTACCAGAAATGGATACTTTTTCTGTGGTCATTTGGAACACAGAGAAAAATCCTCAACGGTTTGGTAAAAGTTCTTTGACACCAACTCAAATATTTCTATCTTCCCTCAAAGAAGAGTTTTACTCTGAATGGCCTCAACTCCAATTTTGATGGGAGTCTGAGGAATTCTTTGGAAAACTGCTAGTTTATTCCCTTCAAAAGTGAGGGAGAGTCAAAAGTTAAAAGTCAAGAGATAGTACAGGGCTAAGGTGCTGACCTTGCATGCACCTGAGCCAGGTTTTATCAGCTGCATTGCATGTGCTCCCCATACCCTACCATGAATGATCCTTCAGCACAGATTCAGGAGGTCTGAACAATGCCTGGTATGACCTAAAGTATGAGAGACAGAGGGAGAGAGAGAGAGAGAGAGAGAGAGAGAGAGAGAGAGAGAGAGAGAGAGAGAGAGAGAGAAAGAGAGTGAGAGAGAGAGAGATCAAGTGATTAAGCCAAGAGAGCTTACTAGGTGGACCGCATGCTTTGCATGAACAGAGGGCAGGTTCTTTTGGGATGACGACCCTAAGAATGAAGAAATGTCAAGGGAAGGCACATTCTGCTCTTTAATCACCTCATAGCGCATGTGTGTAATTTTCCTTCCTTATGGTATGCTCTCCTAGACTTCTCACTCTCTCTCTTTCTCTCTCTCTCCTCCCCTAGGAAATGCTGAAATCATCTTCCAAACTATGGATTGTATTTGGGCACAAATTTCTAAGGGTCACAGACAGTAGCATTAGTCAGTGAAATGTTGATAGTATGGAAATCCAGTATTGAGGAATCTC
The DNA here is from genome assembly GCF_029834395.1 of Sorex fumeus. NCBI lineage: Eukaryota > Metazoa > Chordata > Mammalia > Eulipotyphla > Soricidae > Sorex > Sorex fumeus. The sequence goes on along the minus strand of NW_026606179.1, from coordinate 4,247,977 downwards.
CTTCAGACTTTCCTCATTTTGAATTTTCTCAATTGTCTTTTCTGTCCCCTGGATGGGTCCAAGTGATGGTCATGATTGGATTCTCGGGACCATGGTCAGTGCCTAGCACAGAGGTTTAGTAATTATGTGATAAACGGTTGTCATAAAGTTAGGTGCACCTCAATACCTGTTAGCACAGCTCTCTCTCTCTCTCTCTCTCTCTCTCTCTCTCTCTCTTTCTAATTGAGTCAATCATGAGATAGTTACAAAACTTTCATGTTTGAGTTTTGGACATATAATGATAAAACACCCACCCCTCCACCAGTGCATATTTTCCACCACCAATATCCCCAGTATCTCCCCTCCCCCCATCCCAATCCTTCTCATGTCTGTGTGGCAGACAATTTCTGCAATACTCTCTCTCACTCTACTTTGAAGACATTCAATATTTCGACATCACTCCTACCATTATTATTTGGAAGTTTCCTGCCACCACTAAAACCTGCCAAAAAGGCAATGATAAACAATTTATTTTGTATTGCTTTTGTGAATAGCATAAGATGTTGCGTGGCCACTCTCGCTCTCAGCGTTCCTGCAATTCTAAAAGTTTAGATAACTTTGTCTGGAGAGACTCTGCAGCAAACTGCTCGGATTTGAGATTTTTTTTTTGTCGCTTAGCCAGCTTAAACTAGAAAGTACTAGAGAGCTGAGAATCAATGCAGAAATAAAGGATCTAGGAAGCACGTGGTGAACCAGGGTTCAGTCTTGGCACCACTTATGGCCCCACGGGTTGTCGTTTAGCACAGAACCAAGAATAACCCATGAGGGCAGCAGGGTGAGGAATACAATATTTTAAAATTAGTGAAAATAAAATGCTTAACTTATAGCTCATAAGTCACTCAAAAAATGTCTTTTAACAGAAGAGAGAAAGTGAAGGATCAACACACACATAAGTAGATCAATTGATCCCTAAGAAACATAGGAAGCACATAGAAAACATTTTCCAAAAGAACGAACAAAAGAGAAAGAGTGCTGTGTAACAAGTGCGGATTTAGAGAAAGGACCTAGACAAACTTGCACAAAGAGGCGGGGGCCAAGCCAGACAGCATCCCCGCAGTTCTGGCTTTTGTGCTCACATGCCCTCAGACTGGGAAGGCAGGGGCTGTGCAGAGTCCCATGAGCCTCAGCGTAGCAGTGCCTGGTGGCAGTGCCTGGGCACCAGGGGAGGGTGAGGGCACAGGCAACGTCCTTTTTCTTTTTAAAACTTACTTATTTATTTTCCCCTTAGACATTGCATGAACACTGTGCTTTACAAAGTCGTTCATGATGATCTGTCACAGGCATTCAATATTCCAACACCAACCCCACAACCATCACACCTTCTCAATTTTCCCAACAACCCCTTTAGCTTGCCCCCTATAGGCCCACAATAATTTAATACTGCTTGTTAGTGAACTTTTGCTAACAGAATGATCCAAGGATGTTTCCAGAGAAGAAAGTGAAGATTGCATTTCTCCATGGAGCCATTAAGTCCTTGTCTAAGAGACCAGTAGGCTGACGTTACAGGTCAACCCTCCATGTTTATACAAACTTCTGTCCCACCACAAGGCCCTTCTTCCCCCTGCCCAGTTTTCTCATGTCCCACACACCTCTGGGAGTGTGCCCTTTCTCTCAGCTGATCTCACCCCTGTGAGAGATCTCACCTCTACTACTGCTCAGCTAAATGCTTCTGTCCTCAAAATGATCAACCCCCAAGAAGTCTGGGCACCAGATGTGGAGAAGAAAAACACTTGATAGGAGCCTTTCCTGGGGGTGGGGGCAATTTCAGGGTCAAGTTTAAATGACATTGCACAGCGTGGGATGCGGCAGCTCAGCTGATTCTTGGGTCCTCCCAGGTCAGGGTCCCTCCAAACCAGGTTAGGGTCCCTCCAGGTCAAGGTTCCTCCAACCAGGTAACGTACCACCCGGTCAGGGTCCCTCCAAACCAGGCTAGGGTCCCTCCAGATCTGGGTTCCTCCAAACAGGTAAGGGTCCCCCCGGTCAGGATCCCTCTTAACCAGGCCAGGGACCCTCCAGGTCAGACTCCCCCCAGGTCACCGTCCCCCCAGGTCAGGGTTCCACCAAACCAGGTCTGGGTTTCCGCCTCAAACACATCAGGGTCCCTTCCCCAACCAGCTCAGGTTCCCAGGAAAGTGCCAGGTGTCTCAAACCCTGCATTTAGGCTTCATTTGGGTGAGAACCCCTAATCACTTATCTCTAAATACCAAGAAGGACTCTCATTCTTGCAATTATTTTTATGAGAGCTACAGGTCCTTGATTCTTTTCGGGGACCTCAACCCCATATCTGGAAGGCCAGGAAGCCTCCAGAGAGGGAGAGTCAGGCTGCTGTGGTTCTTGGGAACACTAAGGCCTACAGCTGCTCTCAGAGGAAACCTGGGCAGGCAGCACATGGTTCCTCCTGTTCCCACAAACTCCAGGGCACTTTTCTCAGAGCTGAACAAACTCCTTCAGTCCCTCAACTCCAGCTCCAACACAGCAGACAGACATCACAGCAGGATTCTAAATAATTTAATGGGTAAGAATACAGGAACAATGGGCCTGAGGGTACACATTCCTGCCTCTGATGGCCCTGGGGAGAGTGGGAAGGAGTTGGTGCCCAGTAGGTGGTATCTGGGTGGGACAATGGCTCCCTGTGAGACACAGTGAAGGAGGACCAGGGGGTTCCGGGGTGGGGGGTGGGGGTGTTTGTCCTTGGAATCATTCACTGTCAGCCTGTTTTCACATGTCTTTCTGGACATGGAGGCAGGGCACACAGCACCTCAGGGCTCTCATGAAGTGGCCCACTCTTGGCGACTGTCTCCTTTGGAATAAGCGCCGGGGGCTCCTGATCTTCCAATGGAAGTTTAAGAATAGGCAGGAGCGGCTAGACTGAGTGTGTTGAGTGTCAACTGATTGGGGAGATGGGCTGAGGGCACATGGCTCTGTATCCTGCTGCCCATAGAGGGTCCTGGCCTCTGAGTAGCAGGTAGGGGGAACGGCACCCACGGGAGGGCCAGTGGTCTGGAAGGCCACTGCAGCCATGGCCAGGGACATGCCCTGCTCCCTGCACCTCCCCTGCTGCCTCTGTCCCTGTGAGACACTGGACTCAATCTCTGTGTCCACACTAGCAATGTGGGGGGCCACCTTTTGTCTCCTGGAAGGTTCTGGGGGACAATTTAACCCTCTTCGATGTGGAGGACCAGAGGCACACACAGGGAAGGAACAAAGGTCTGTGGTGTGGCCAAGGGTCTCAGAGGGAAGGAGGTTTTGGGGCCCAGACATTAGCGTGGGGTACTTCAGGAGGTTTCTCCTTCTCTGCGCTACCAGAAGAGATGAGAGAGGAGGGATAAATAGAAGGAGAGGGGCGGAGAGGAGGTGGTGAAACAGGAGTACAGAGGGACTTCTGCCACGCTCTTGTGGTAGGCCTGGGTGATAGAGTGGGGAAGGGGACTGCAGGTCGCAGAGTGGGGTGAAGGCCAGACCAGGCAGCCTGGATCAAGTGGAGAGGACAGTGCAGGCCAGGGGAACACACGCTGGCTTTCCTGGATGGGCTGCAGAGGCGACAGGGCCGGGACGGGCCATTGGGATGGTGGATGGTGGGAGAGAGCCAGAGTGAGGAGCCTGGTCGGGAGCTGCTGGAGGAACCAGGATGACCTTGTCCCTGCAGACCCTGTAGAAAGGGCTGATGCACAGCAGGTGCTCCCACTGTGGGTTCTCGCGGTATGCCTCCATGGGGCTGCTGAAGGCAGGAAAGAGAGGGCCGTGGAGAGGGCAAGGTGTGGACCAGAACCCAGTCACCTGGGAGAGGCTCTGAAGTCTGTCACCTACCCTGATATCACCCCCAGGGCTTCCCGTCCTCTCTACTCCCTCCACCTAGGCCTTCCTCTCATCCCTGTTCCTCTGGCTCCCTTCCCAAGCAGACCTGGACAGCCCTCCTGATACTGGGTCTGGAAGTACGGCGCACACTTACCGTTGCAAATTCCGGATAGATTGTATTTGCTGCAGCTCCGCCAGGCTGAAGTGGTACCTCGAACCTAGGAACCAGGGAGAGTGGCTTCTTTTAGTGAAGGTGTCACAGTGGCACGGACCCAGGGCCGTAAAGGGCACCCAGGCATGCTCTTCTCCGTGAGCCTCAGCAGCCAATGAGGAGCAGCAAAGGGCAAAAGACACTCAGAGGCATGTGGCTTCTGTCAGAGCCCTTCAGAGCCATGGTCTCTGGGGAGGCTCCGTGCTCAGCAGGAGGGAGGGGAGGAGGGAGGGGCCACTCTGGGTGAGCTCAGATGGAAAAGGCAGAGACTCACCTCTGAGGATCGCGACCCTCCTGCTTTTCCTAGCTCTCTTGCGCCTCTGAGGAGGGAAAGAATCAGTGATCATTTGGGATCCATTTTTGTACTCCCCTCTCTGAAGCTCTGATGTCCACACATGACCCATAGGAGTCCCACAGGAACAGGGAGGTGAGTTTCTCCCTCAAATCCATCCTAAAATGTCATGAAATGCTTTGTTTTTGGTTTTGATTTTGTGTTTCCAGTTTTCTCCTTGAAACGACAGAAGGATTTCGATGTTGATAGCTGGCCCCTTTTCAGGGATGCCAGGCAGGGATGTACTTCCTGTGCTCCTTCCCACAGGACCCCAAGTTCTCGGGAAGGGCTCCCCCACTCAACTCTTCTGAAGGGCTGACGGGAGGATGAGTTTATGTCTCCCTCCCAACAAGGGAAGTAGTGGTGGGACTTTTCTCTTCGAAGAGACCTTAACGTCTCAATGGAAGCTGACTCTAGTATGATGGCACTAGTTAGGATTTTAGAAATGTGAACCTGTCACCCCACACTGTCAGTGAAGTTCAGGTAATTCTTTTTTCAATGAACCCCTTCCCACCCAGTCTGTCCTCCTTGGCAACAAGGCCCTACATTCTCCTAGATGACTCAATCTACTGATGCGCTAAACCGAACAAATTGATGTTTCAAATTCATGTATGTGAGAAGTAATAGAAATCACCACCACCCAACCAATGGCTCAAGCACTGGTCCCGGCTCCTAACTTTGGTCAACTTTTTTCTTACAGAAGGCCACGAAAGATGCTGTAGCCAGGCAAACAATGAAAAGGAAGAGCACCCCTAACACGTCCAGGAAAAGGGGGGTGGGATCGCTACTGATCAGCTTTGAGCCTAAGCCACATAGAGTCTCAGTCCGGGGTGTCATCACAACCATCAGAGTCCAAATACCGAACTCCATGATCCTGACCACAAGCTGCCTATGGTAACTGAGCTTGAGCAGGTGGCTCTGCCTTATATAGGGCCACCTGCATCACAAAGGGGGAAGAGTCCATTAGGGTTCCAGAGGGGTGTGAAGTCCTGTGTCCACCATCTCCCCCCACCCCACTTGGCATTCCCTTCCTGGGCCCTTTCTTTGGCCCCTCTGCTCTAACTGCCTTCCTAATTTCCACCCCACACCCTGCCCCCGCCTTCATAATGCCCTGTGCTTTATCCCCAGGAAGGGTCCTGCTTGTTCTCTCTGGAACCCTGCTCTTCCCTGGGTCCTCTTGACTCTCTGGGAATAACCTTGACTCTTCTCTTGAAAATGCATTTCTTGTCTGAAGTCCCACCAGCAAAAAAATTTTTTTCAGGAACTAGATCATTTATTTTGTATTGTAACAACAAAACGTTTTTTAAATTTTTATTAAGTAGTGCACAATATTTGATTTCATTTAATAATCAAACACCAATTCCACCAATATTACACCTTTGCACCACCATTTTTGTTAATATTTCCATCCCGCACCACAACCTCTGCCCCAAAGCAGAACCAAATAATTTATTTTGTGTTATTTGTTATGAATACACCACTGAAAATGCTCCAGACAACTTTCCTTAGAGGAGAGTATGGAAGATTGTTGTATTTCGCCCAAGAGCCAGCTGTTATGCCCTTCTCTAAGACATTACTGTTATGTTCTTAAGGGTTGAACTTGATGTGCATATATATATATACATATATATATATATATTGCCGGAGCAATATATATATATATATGTAAAAATATCTTTCCCTCTAAGATTCATTGCCTTCTTCTTTAAACCCCGTGGTGTTTGTCTCATGGAGTATGAGTGGTGTAATTCATGGTGATGTCCAGAAATAGGCTCACTCGTGAATGGGTCTCAGCCCGTGTGTGTGCAGAGCAGATATGAGCATGACGTCATTTGAGTTCTGGAGGTTTTAGGCTATCGAGGCTGGGTCCCTTGGGGTGGTGAGGGGACTCACCTGCACCAATTCAGTGTTCCCCAAAAGAAACAGCCTGGCACGGGTTCCAATGGCATGGCTCATGCGAGTAATTTTAGGCTCTCTTCCATAGAAGAACGCAATGAGTCTCTGGAGCATGACTGTTGATGAGATAATCTCCACCGTAACTTTGTACACCCCGGGTTGTAAATTACTTCACATTCTTTACTTCTAGTGAATGCTTTCTGGCCAACATGAAGCCAAGTCTCACTTAAAGGTCTCCTACGCTTAGGTGTGTAATGGGAAAGACCATCTTAGACTTTGGTTTCAGTGCACTGCAAGCACTAGAGCTAAATCAATTAAATGGCCAAGACATCTTTTAGTATTTTCAAATAGAACAGGAAAATAAATACAAGTAAGCTTCTCGCTGCTATGGAGCATATCAGTTGCTCTCTTTTCTCAAATTCACTGATGCTTGAAAGTCAAACTTTCAGTTCACACTATACTCAGATAAACACACACACAAACACACAGAGACACTCACACAGACAGAGAGAGAGAGAGAGAGAAGGGAGAGAATGTTTCTTCAGCAAATACAGCAGCTTCAGTTCCAAAACAAAAGACTTCCTGCCATTTTTCCCAAGTTTGCTTTCAAATTTTGATGAATAGGGGTGGTTGCTCCCTAAACCGAGACCCAAGTCCTCCTCATCATCCAGGAGTGCTTGGGTGGGCAGGCTTGGAGCCCATACACAGGGTGCCTGACAGTCAGCTATTCCTGGGATCACACTCAGGCCTGCATGTAATCACTGACTTCTCTGCCACCTAACTTCCTTTGTAGTCCAATAAAGATAATCTTGACCAATGTAGAGGTTAGTTAAATTTTTTCCATATTTATTACTGATTAAAAAATACTTAGCGTGTTTTAATTTTACTTTTTTGCTGGGGGCATACACTGGTTAGTGCTCTGGTACACTAGCTCTGGATCAGCAATCGCCTCTGGCAGTGTTCAGGCGACCATAGGGTATACTTGGTGTAGAATCTGGATTTGCCCTGTGCAAGGCAATCGCCTTGTCCACTGTACTATCTCTCAAGTCTCTGACTTTTTAAATTTGAGTAAGGAATTATTTCACTGATGCTTCAAGGATGCTTTGGGTAATTGATAGGGAGCTTCATCATCAGTGTTTGCAGGACCATATGCTGATATGGATTGAACCAGAGACTTTTCATATGCTTAGGTTATTTGAGTATTTTCTGACCCTAATATGTACTGTGCCGCAGCACATGTGACTAATCGAACGGTAACCCAGAGGAGGCATGATTTCTGCAAAGACTGGGGTAGGGAGGCTGTATGAAGCATACACAGACTCTACTGCAAAGCACATTTGCTTTTACAGTATGCAGTGAACACTTCGATAGCCAAGGGTTCCATGTTGAGCGGGTTACCTGTTATTCTGTTTTGCAGCTGCATATGTGGGCAGTTCCTTGAACTATCTCAGCGAAACAGGACAGGAATGAGAATCTGGCTCCAAGCCTGACCAAGGAGGATCAGGTGCATCCTTCCCTTCGGCTCCCTTAACAGAGTCAACTGCCAGGGCATGGCATTCACACATGCCAAATTTTCCCCTGCTCATTCCTTTCTCAGGGAAAACAAGCAGGGGCTATCTAGGCAAGTCCTCAACGGTATTGCACCCCTAAAAATGAATTAACGTGGGCTACATTCCCTCCCCCTACTTTTTAACATTTGGAATTGATTTGAGGAGCTGTAGATGCCCATTTAAATGAATGATTTCATGCCAGGCTTGAAAAAGTATAGGAAGAAGAAACATAACTTTTGGGTGAGGCTGGGACTATTCCATGGACCACCGTTACTTATACTTAAAAGGGAAGTGGAACTAAACATGTCCAATCTGCAGCTGAGGCTGTCAGATCCCTTCTGTCTGTCAGCAGAATAGGCCAGGGTAAGGATATATGTTCACATATCACCCGGGCATATGCCTGCTTGGTTCTCCTCCCAGAATGGGTGTTTCACAAAGTGATTGGAAGACCTCATCTAAACTTGATGCCATTGTCCATTTTTTCACCATCTTATTTCTTTGTGGTGGGGAGAGGCAGGTATGGGGCGGGGTTTCCATACGGGTGTGTGGTTTCTTTTAACATTAGAAAAACCTGCAAAATATAGACCAAAATATTGACTGGCTTATTCTCCTTTGGTTACTTGTTGATGTTTTTTATTTATGTATAGCCCTCTTCATTCTCTCTTTTTTTCCAGCATGTTTACTGAGGTACAAGATGCACAATAGACTTGATTATCATTTTCAGGAACACATCAAACCAATACCATACCCATCAAACCCAGCGCCCTAATTTTCTGTGATGAGTATGTCGACCCCAACCGATAGGAAGTAGGAAGCATCAGGGGTTCCACCATGCCCTGATCCCATAATCTAGACCCAAAGAATATACAGGGTAATGGACTTGAGGAATTTGATGAGAGAACAATTAAATATTAGGTTAGACTGAATTTATTTCTGTGAGAGAACTTATCAGAGATCTAGAAATTGAGCACACTGGAGTATACATCATTTTGTTGGTAAGAGAATACTTTCATAAAGATGACTAGATTCTTATGCCTGCTTCTGTCCTAACTCATTGGATATAAAGCAAACATGCATGTCGTACACATACACATAAGGCCCTGAACTAAAATTGATATCCAGAAATTGCTTGGTAGCACAGCTTGGAGAAAAGAATGCAAACACAGGGGCAGGAGCGATAGTACACAGGGTAGGGCATTTGCCTAGCACGTGGCCAACACGGGTTCGATTCCCAGCATCCCATATGTTCCCCTGAGCACCGCCAGGAGTAATTCCTGAGTGCAAATCCAGGTAGAAACCAAAGTGCATTGCCGAATGTGAAATAAAGCATGTAAAGACATATATGTATACCAACTACAATAATTTCACGTTCCAGTTAGTACTTGCAGACAAGTTTCAGTGGTTAGTATTTTCACTGAGTTTGAAAGAGCAGGCTGGAGTCATTTGGAATAGGACTAAAGAGAAACAAATATGGGCTGCGGAGCTAATTTACTGCGATGAAGGCCTTTGCCTTGCACACAACCAATCCAGGTTGAAGGTCTGGCATCCCACATGATCCCTGAGCACTACGAAGAGTGATCCCTGAGTGTAGTGTCAAGACTCAGCCCTGAGCGTCGCCAGGGTGACCCCTCCCCCCAAAAGAGGGCAAAAACAAACAAACAAACAAATAAATAAATAAAAAAGAAAAGAAAGAAAGCAAAGAAATGCTAGCCAGAGGCTAGAAAATTCCTAGACAATCTGCAGGCTGGGGTACATCTCTTGCTGCGGATGGCCTGGGTTTGGTTCCTGGAACCACATGTTTATCTGAGGGTTGTTGGAGTAAGGAGAGCAGAGTAAACCGCTAAGAAAACCTCAGCCAAAAAGCAAATAAATAACTAAAATGAAGGTAATTTACTTGTTTACTTAAAATAAGTAAATTGTAATGTTTTAAGAAAACTTTTATGTGTATGTTACAAAATGAATATTTTGCACTCCAAGAATTCTGACATTTTAAATAGGGTGATACAGCTGGAGTTACATATTTTCATACATGGTGATTTGGGGATCCAGAGGCATCTCTGCAGCTTGTCGCTCTCTTTTGAGATTTATTTGTGAGTCTACGGATCATGGCCATTCATGAGCTTATGTGGTACTCAGAGGCAGTTCATTGCCATGGCTAGCAGGAGTAGAGCTCTTTATTCACCCACCTAAGATTGCTGCCTGAAGTAATACACTTTTGTTCATCGTTTTCTTCCTCCCAGATTCCATCAGGATTCCATCAGACTTTTATTTCCATAAGATTGTTCACATTAATTGATTACATTAAATATTCATCACCAATCCCACCCACTTTATTACATCCCACCACCATCATTTTGAATTTTCCCACCACCATAAAAACCTGTCTGCCATGCGCAGATTCTAGATAATTTATTTTCTATTGCTTATTCCCAATATCATGAGAGGTTGCATGGCTGCTTAAGCGGCTGAGTGCTTCTAAAATTCTAAAATTGTAAATGATTGGGGTCCAGAGACATCTCTGTAGAGAGCGATCCATTATGAGATTCATTTGGGATTCTCTGGATCAAGCCCATTGATGCCCTGCGGTGGAGCCCAGATCATGGGCATGACAGCCAGAACCCAAACCCAAAGGGGAGACAGGAAGAAACACCAATCTCTGCTGCCACCACATGGCATTGAGTTTTAGTCCCTGAATTCACCTATCTGGGTTTTGCTTTTGGAAGCTCGTGACCACCAGGGTTGCATCTGGAGTGGGCGGTTAGGACACACCTGCTCCATCTGAAGTGCTCCAGTGGAATTGGCTCAGAACGGGGTCCAGTGTGATCTCGTTGAACTGTTGTATTCTAGTAATTCTAAATGCTCTAGTAATTCTAAAATTTAGAATACGATTATACAGCAGATTCACTCTTGGGTGAGGCCGATGTCGAATACTTCCAGGAGTTTTATTTCTGAGTCTCTGGACGGTGGTTGTTGATGAGATTATATGGCACCAGGGGGCAGTGTGTGCGATTACTGCCAAGCTACTGGTAAATTTGGGAGATTGGGGGAAGATGCCCATTCCTGCTCACAAGGGAGCTTGGAAGTTTCAATCACAGGAGCCGCATACCCGTGTTTTTCTGATGATTCCCTCATGGGTGAAGCTCATCCGAACCTATGGAGAGTTGCCATGAGCAAGGCGGCAGTCAGGTTTTGGAGGTTTTTGGCTACTGGGGCTCTTAGGGGCAGGCAGCGAACCTCTAAGAAGCTCCCCGCCAAAGTGGCCCCAGTGAAGACAGCCTGGTGCAAGCTCAGGATATTTGTTACATTTCTATAACAAACAGCTTTATCAAAGGGCAAACTCTCCATTCACCTCACTTAGACATCTATGAATTCCAAGGGGAGAGTAAGCACGTATTTCCAGCAACCCCACTCCCACCCCCGTCTGTCATTTTACCATTGAAGAAACTTAGCCCCTGTTGGATATAGAGCTTTCCACGGTCACAATTTCCCTTTCATAGGTCACCAAGCAAAATCACCTAGGCTCACAACTGGAAAGAAACTTCAGAGTGTGTTTGAGATGCCTCAGGAAGCATCTAGATATCAAATATGGAACCCAAAATGTCTAGAGAAAATAGATTACAGTAAATGATGTCAACTTTCTGTCCAAGACCAGAGCAGCACTTCAGAAAATTCAAATTCATAGGGAGTGACCCAGGGAAAGGACCCAGTCTCTGGAATGAAGGCAGAAAACTCTGATTCCTCCTGTTCTTTGGCCCAATTTCTCATTCATGAAATAATAAGGTGCGGCTGGACAAATGACTCAAATAATTCTATGTAGGAGCGATAGCACAGCGGGTAGGGCGGTCGCCTTACAAGTGGCCAACATGGCCGACCCGAGTTCGATTCCTCCGCCCCTCTCGGAGAGCCCGGCAAGCTACCGAGAGTATTCGATATGCCAGACACAGTAACAACAAAGTCTCCAATGGAGACGTTACTGGGCCCGCTCGAGCAAATCGACGATCAACGGGAGGGCCTTTACCTTTATATACAAAGAGTCCTTGTTAACAATTGTGACTGGGAAGCATCAGTAGGGTGGGCTGAAAATGCCCTGTCCAGAAGAGAATGCGAGACATTAGCGTAGGAATACCTAGACATCCCGTGACCCTTAATTATAAAAATAATGACAGGGAAGGAAAAGAATTGAGGGGGGAATTAAGAACCAAGTGGGAGGTCACAGGGGCAGGGGTATTCTGATGGTGGCATGCATGTATATAGCTAAAACAATGAAACAAACATTTGTGAGCATGAGACCCAAACTACAACAACCACACTTCAATATGAGACTATGGAGGGGCCGGAGCTATAGTATGGTGAGTAGTGCATTTTCGTGCACTGCAGTCAACCCCTGTTTGATCTCTGGCACCACATATGGTGGCCCGAGTTTGCCAGGAGTCATTCGTGATTGAAGAGCCCTGAGCGCCTCTGTGTGTGGCTCAAAAATTTATGAGTCTGGTCAAGGAGCAGGTTGGTGGGAGGGAGGGAACCTGGAACACTGGTGAAAGGACGCTGATACCAGTGATGAGATTGGTGTTGGAACACTGAATGCTAGAACTCCATGATGAGCAAGTTTTAAATCATGCGCTTGATAAAACTTAATCACTTAATCACTTAACTTCCCGTTAGTCGTCGATTTGCTCGAGCGGGCGCCAGTAACGTCTCCATTTGTCCCTGTCGCGTGCTAGTGTAGCCCAATGGTATCTGTTCGCTCCGGGAACATGAAGGGCCTCAAACCATGATCTTGACAAAGAAGTCTGACCATCTGGTAGGTGGGCGGTTACGTGGTCTTTTGACATCACGTGGAATCCAGTCAGTAACAGCTCTAGTCCAACGGTCGTCTTTAAATCTCATTACGTGACCAGCCCATCTGATTTTCGACACCTTGGCAAATGAGACAGCGTCCCTGATCCTTGATCGTCAATGGATGTCAGAACTCCGGATTCTTTCTCTCATTTGAGTGAAACGTGATATTCCAAGCATAGCTCTTTCTATTCTTCTTTGGGAGACCTGAATGCCGTTCTCATCTTGTTTGCGTAGGGACCAGGTCTCTGAGGCATATGTTAATGCAGGACGTCTTCGACGTTCTTGAAGGCATTCCAAGCCGCTCTCTTCCTCCTGCGCAGCTCGGGTGCCAGGTCATTTGTCATGTTGACCTCTTGACATAGGTACACATAGCTGTTGCATTCGGAGATGGTCGTTCCATTGAGAGCGAATGGGGCGTCAGGAACAAGGCTGTTTCTCATAAACATTGTCTCCGTAAGATTCAGCTGTAGTCCTACCTTTCCACACTCACGGTCAAAGTCGGCCAGCATTTGTGCCGCTTGGCTGATGTTTGGTGTTATTAAAACAATGTCATCAGCAAAGCGGAGGTGGTGTAGTTGCCGACCATCTATCTTCACTCCCATTCCTTCCCATTCCAATCGTCGCATGATGTTCTCGAGGGTGGCATGTCTCCCATGTCTAAACGACAGACATGGGAGTCTCCTGGTGGACGATTCCACAATGAAATAGACCACATCATATTCAATTGACGGTTTTGCCTGACTGATGTCGCTGTTGTCCCAAAATTTCGAATGGGATCGGACCACCGTCTCCTTCGTGCAAAATTCTACTTCACAGAGTGCCGCAGACTGGCTCGGTCGGGAACCACCAGGCTGAGGGACGTGGGAGAAGGTTTACAGGAAAGCAGGAGATTCGGCGATGACAGACAGACACCAACACAAGTGAGGTTGAGTGCTGCTGCGATTTTACTGAGCACAGAGTTCCTTTTTTATACAGTCAAGGCAAAATCATAGAACAAAGGGCCAGAATACGATCGGACATTACATCATATCGTGGTCACTTATTGGTGACATATTCCAAAAAATATCGAGGGACAAAAACACTTTCTTAATACACTTCCTGCTTCAAATTAGGACAAAACATTTACCTATGAATTCTTTACAGTGATTACACAGGATTTAATGTCTGACCATGGTTCCCCTTTCTACAGAGTTCTTTATCATTGTTTTTCTTCAGCAACTTTTGTTTTCATCTGACAGGGTCTTAACCACACATCACAATCCAGGAAGGGTCTTGGACCTTCCCATATATTGGTTTGCAACACTTTGTTTTTCTGTTAATAAACTCCAGGGTGTATGTGCTTGAATCAGTTTTTGTATGGGGGGATAGAGGTTTCACAATGTCCCTCATTCTCTCATATGGTAGCTTATTGTTTTCTTTTATGTTAGGCACCCTTGCTTGAAATTGAGGGCTGTACTGTATGCTAAGGATCTAATTGTTTCAGCCACAATATTTGGCGGTTTTTCTGGCTCCTGTTATTGTTTGGTTTCACTTATGACTCCTGACCTTTGTCAAACCTAACATCTCCTTAGTTTCCTACAGATTTCACAATGATTAAAAGCAAACTATAACTACAAAGCTTCTACTTATTAATTCTAAATACCTAACTTATAAGTAAAATTGGCAGGCAACCATTATGAACTCCATCCGGGATGCAGAAGAGCCACATACCAAAGTGCCACAGAAGCACACAAAGCAGTATAAGAAAAAGGGGGCGCCGGAGGCATAGACCCAAAGGTCGCGAACCTCCCTTTCCCGCGGGACCTGGGCCAGGCCCAGGTCACCTTAGCAGGTTGCTACGCGGGCGACACCATTGACGGCGTGGCAACAGAGCGGGGAGAAAGGGCTGCAAAGTTCAAAAAGAGAACTCCCAGAATGACCACCAACTGGGAACTCTTTGGTACTATTGCGGCAACATGGGAAGATGCCATTGTTGACAACATTGAAGAGGAATACGATCGACTGGTTCAGCACCTCCATGAATGTGCAAGGAACGCCAAGAGAGAGATAGCCACAAAAAATCGCCTATCTTCGAAAACTCTTGAGCTAATTTGCCAGCATGGTTTGGCGCATGCCTCAGGTAACCGCAAGCCAACGTCTGAGCTCGCAAAGCAGTGCAGAGATGCGATCAAGGAAGACCTCAAAGAGACAAGAGCAGAAGTACTGGTAGTTGCGGCAGAAGCCAGGAAAAGTATTCGTAACGCCCGCCTGTCCTTCGCCAACTATAAGACCAAGATGACTGACCTCCGACGTCCTGATGGATCCATCACATCCTCCAGAACGGCAATGGAGAAGATTATCCATGACTTCTATTCAAATCTCTTCGATATCCATGTCCACTTGCCGACATACCAAATTCCACATGATGGATATGTCGTTCCCAACATTCTCCCTTCCGAAATCTGACACGCCATTTCGTCGGTAAAGAAACAAACAGGACCCGGCCCAGACAAGGTCAGACCTGAACACCTGAAGAACCTGCCATCAGTACTCATCAATACACTGGCTCGGCTCTTCACTCGCTACCTGTCTGAATGCAAGGTTCCGTCCCAATGGAAAACCAGCAGGACCGTACTACTGTTCAAGAAGGGAGACATTCATGACATAGGCAACTATCGCCCGATCTGCCTATTGTCTGTCATCTACAAGTTGTTCACTCGAGTCATCCTAAATAGGATTGGCAGAACACTAGATGAAGGACAACCATGCGAGCAAGCAGGGTTCCGCAAAGGATTCAGCACCATAGACCATATCCACACAATAACCAAGCTCATTGAGGTTTCTCGGGAGTTCAAGATGCCACTCTGTTTAACGTTCATTGATTTAAAGAAGGCCTTTGATTCTGTTGAGATGGAAGCGGTCATTGAAGCCCTAGCCAATCAGGGCATTCAAGCCCAATACATCAGGATCCTCCGTGAGCTGTATTGCGGATTCACTACCAGGATCTCACCATTTTACAAAGAAGTAATCGTTGATGTCAAGAGAGGGGTGCAGCAGGGTGATACCATTTCACCAAAACTCTTCAGTGCTTGATAAAACAATATAATAAAATATATCACCTCATCTCAGCTGGTACTAGCCTACTACTTGCTCCTCTGCCTTCTCAAATAAATGCTGACTTTAATTATTTCATGCTTATGATGAAATCCTTCGTGAGGAGCACAAGAATCAGGAAAGATCCCTCTTTCTTTTTCAGCTGATGAGAGAGAATCAGTATTAGTGGCAACAGGCAGCAGTGGGCAGAATAAGCCCACACCTCCTCCTCCACACACCACTGTCCATTCCCCCTGCCTCACTCTGACACACACCTCCCTAAATGAGCAGGCCCACCGATGTGTTGTGACCAGTCCTGAACAACAGAAGCACCAAAAGCAAGTCCTCCTGTGTCTCCCAGAACGTATTGCTGAACTGAAAGCTGGAGTACAGCGGAAGAGGGCTGTACTCCAGGGAGTACAGGGAGATCTGTGCAAAACTGTTTGATCTCCTTTGCTAATAATCCTGCACATTTGGCCATCAGGTTTGATGGAGACTCATTCCAATCTTCACTAACGTGCTCAAATATTCCTGTATCATTCACTCACTTGATCACTTGACTTCCCGTTAATCGTTGATTTGCTCGACCCCGCGCCAGTAACGTCTCCATTTGTCCCTGTCACGTGCTTGTGTAGCCCAATGGCATCTGTTCGTTCTAGGAACACGAAGAGCCTGAAACCGATCTTTCATGATCTTGAAGAAGTCTGACCATCTAGTAGGTGGGCGGCCACACGGTCTTTGAGCTCCCTTGGAATCCAGTCTGTAACGGTTCTAGTCCAGTGGTCGTCTATGAATCTCATTACGTGACCAGCCCATCTGATTTTTGGTGCCTTGGCAAAGGAGACAGAGTCCATGATTCTTGATAGTTGACAGAGGTCAGGACTCAGATTTCTTTCTCTCATTTGAGTGAAATGTGATACTCCAAGCATAGCTCTTTCAATTCCTCTTTGGGAGACCAGAATAGCATTCTCATGCTGTTTGCATAAGGCCCAGGTCTCTAAGGCTTATGTTAATGCAGGAAGAACAGTGGAATCAAAGAGATTTGCCTGGAGCCTGAGGGTCTTTGTCCTCTTAGCTATTTCTTTGATGCTCTTGAAGGCAGTCCAAGAGTCTCTCTTCCTCCTGAGCAACTCAGGTGCCAGGTCATTTATCATGTTAACTTCTCTACCTAGCTACTCAAAACTGTTGCATTTGGAGATGGTCGTTTCATTGAGAGAGAATGGAGAGTCAGGAAAGAGGCTGTTTCTCATAACCATTGTCTTCGTAAGATTCAGCTGGAGTCCAACATTTCCACACTCACGGTCAAAGTCAGCCAGCATTTGTGCCGCTTGGCTAATGTTTGGTGTTATTAGAACAATGTCATCAGCAAAGCGGAGGTGGTGTAGTTGCCGACCATCTATTTTCACTCCCATTCCTTCCCATTCCAGTTGTTGCATGATGTTCTTGAGGGTGGCACTGAAGACTTTCGGTGAAATGGTATCACCCTGCCGAACCCCTTTCTTGACATCAATAATTAATTCTTTGTAGAATGGTGAGATCCTGGTAGTGAATCCGTAATACAGCTCACAGAGGATCCTGATGTATTGAGTTTGAATGCCCTGATTGGCTAGGGCTTCAATGACTGCTTCCGTTTCAACAGAATCAAAATCCTTCTTTAAATCAATGAACGTTAGACAGAGCAGCATCTTGAATTCCTGAGAAACCTCAATGAGCTTGGTTATCATGTGGATATGGTCAATGGTGCTGAATCCTTTGCGGAACACGGCTTGCTCACATGGTTGTCCTTCACCTAGTGCTCTGCCACTCCTATTCAGGATGATTCGAGTGAAAAGGTTGTAGAGGACAGACAATTGGCAGATTGGGCGATAGTTACCTATGCCATGGATGTCTCCCTTCGTGTACAGTAGTATAGTCCTGCTGATTTTCCATAGGGATGGAACCTTGCATTCAGACAGGTAGCGTGTGAAGAGCTGAGCCAGCGTATTGATAAGTACTGACGGAAAGTTCTTCAGGTGTTCAGGTCTGACCTTTCTGGGCCAGTTTCACTCAGTATACATCTGATAAAGTACGATTATACAAGATTTTATACAGAATCACAGAAACCCAAAACAAACCTTATAATTCAATAAGGAAAGAAGATGAGAAGACATTTCTCAAAAGACCACATTTAGAGGATCACTAAGTATACAAAAATGTAGTCATCGTCACTGAGGAAAATGCATATAAAAACCATGAAAAAATAACTCTCTCATACAAGTGAGAATGGGCTGTGTGAAAAAGAACAGCTCTGGGAGCTTTGTGTTGTAAAAAGAACCCTCATCCACTGTTTGTGTGATTCTATCTGGGTCATCCTCTGTGGAAAACGGTATAGAGATTTCTCAAAAAGTAAGACGGAGCTTCTATCTGTCAGGAATTCCTCTTGGCATATACGCCAAAGTATAAAATACTAGTTCAAAAAGACATCTATACACTTGGATTCATTGCAGCACCACTCATCATTGCCAGGGACTGGAAAACAACTAAGTGCCTAAAAAGAGAAGAGGATTAAGAAACTGTTCTATCCAAACTATGGAAAACTAGTCAGCTAAAGTGGAGTACTTATGCCATTTGGTATGCTGTTCTGAATAGCTGCTGTCACTTCTGCTATAGAGAGTACTGCTTGTGTGAGGGAACCAGTAACAGGGGAAATTTCTGAGGACCTCTTTGATTTAAGAAGACTTCAGACAAAACTGTAATATCTTCTTCTAGACTTTTCACGCCTTCTGCTGTCATCCGTAATATTTTTCTTTTTCAAAAGCCCGTTACCAGCCTGAGAAAACTGATCAGCTACATGCAAAAATAAATAAATACATAAACTTGCCCTTTTTCTAACACCATGCACAAATGTCAAATCAATATGGATTTATAGTCCATAGTGTCTGACCTGAATTTGTAAGGTGACTTTGAAATGAAAATATCTTTGAAGCTATCTTACAGGATGAAACTCCAGTGACCAAGAAAGTGAAATCAAAGATAAGCAAAAGGGACTAAATTAAATTAAGAACCTAGGCACCTTAAAAGGAAACAATGACCAGGAATCAATGGAAGTCCACAGAATGGGGAATATAATTTACCTAACACCCATCTGATAAGGGGTCAATACCAAAGATCTATATGGAACTGGTAGAACTTGAGAAGAAAAAAATCGAATCCAATCTCAAACTGGGGAGAAGAGATGAACAGAATCTTCCCCAAAGAAGAAATGTGAATGTCCAAAAGGCACATGAAGGAAATGCTCCACACCACTATTCATCAGGGTGATGCAAATCAAAACAACCACGAGATATCATCTCATGCCATAGAGACTGGCACACATCAAAAAGAACAAAACCAACCAGTGCTGGCACGGATAAGGGGGGAAAGGGAAATTTCATGTATTGCTGGTGGGAAAGTCCAGCCTTTGCAGGAAACCAATACGGGCTTTCCTCAAAAACCTAGAAATTGTGCTTCCATATGATCCAGCAGCCCAGTCCTGGGAATATAATCTAGGGGCCCATAACTCAATGCAAAAACCCGTCTGCACTATGATGTTCATCGCAGCACTATTCACAATATACAGAATCTGGAAACATCCTAAGTTCCTTAGAACAAATGACTGGTACACCTACACAATGGAACACCCTGCAGCCATTAGAAAAATGAAGTCATGAAATTTGCTTATACATGGATGGACATAGAGAGGGCCATTCTGAGTGGAATGAGTTGTTGGGAGAGAGACAGATATAGAATAATCAAACTCATATGTGGGATATATAAAAAAAATAGTATGAGAAAAATACCAAAGGACAGTAGAAATGAGGGCCAGGAGGGCTGGTCCACAATAGGAATGGTAAGAAGTTTGCCTCAAATTGTGGGAGAATGCCGTTTGGACAGAGAAGAGACACTAAGACAATGATCATTAGAAGCGAACCCTCTGGACAATATCTGAGTCCTGAAGGAGGTCAAATGATATACAAAAAACAAACAAACAAACAAACCCTGGGGGTATGGTGCCACCAGTAGGTCAGTCTGTACCTGTGAGGTGAGTGCATCAGCAGCCTGATTGCAATGTCAGACTTTTTGATACCCCAAAATTGCTGCCGTGCCTTTGGCCAGACCCCAAAAACTTGGGGCAAAGTTTACCAAGAAAGTAAATGCCCACAAGTTAGGTATGTGGGAGACACACCCACAAACCACCTCAGGCTCAGCTATATAATTGGAGGCATGGCCTCTCTGGTTCCTGATCGAACTGCTTAATGGCCATGATCCCAGAGTCTCAGAAACGAATCTCAGAACCCAAAGGCTTTTGGCAGAAATGCGTCCTGTTCCTGCAGTAGGTTACTGGCGCTGGGCCACTCCAGGTGGGAATAGGTTTCGTGCCTTGACCTGTTCCCCCTGGCAGCCTGGTGACCACCATCCTCCAGACACCACTGGACAGTCAGGTTTGGGCCTGCAGTGATGAGACACACTGGGCCTCACCACATGGGGGTAGAGCCGACTCTTTCTCCCCATACCAAGGAGACCCCGAGTTGCCGCCTAAAACGACCTCTCTGGCTCCTGATGAAGCTGATTAATAGCCATGATAATGGAGACTCAGAAACAAATCTTGAAACCCAGCGGCTTTTGGCAGATATGCATCTGGACTGTATACCTGGTGGCTGCCGGCTCAGAGCTTATTGGAAAGCCAGGTATGAGCAGGTGGTGACGGGGCAGTCTCATTGGAAGGGGGGCAGTACCAACTCATCCTTCATGCCCTACCGAGGTCACGAGTTTCCCCCCACAAGCAGTTCTCTGGCAATGTCATGGCTCCAGAGGCAAAAGGACTTAATCCAGAGCCCGGAAGCTTGTGGCAGAAAAGTGAATGGACCATGCGTTTAACTACTGTGCAATGCCACCACAGGAGGGAAAGGGTGTTGCTCCCTTCCACCTTTTCCCCCCTGGCAGCAAGGTGGCCGCTGCCTCAGAGCTTATAGGAATGCCAGGTACAAGCTGGAGGTGAAGGGGCAACTGCAGTCTCATGGGAAGGGGGATAGTACCAGCACGTCCTTTACGCCCTACCGAGGTCATGAGTTATCCCACACGAGCAGCTCTCTGGCATGGCCATAACACCAGACACACAGAAACCAATATCGTAATTATCTGGCTCTTTGCAGGAATCCAAAATCATGGCCGAGTGACATTATATGATTCTCATAACCAGCTATAGCAAACAAAATATTTCCCAATGCATTTTCAGCAATTCTGATTGTTTGGGGGGAAACTCTAAACAATAATGGTGCATATTTTGTGGAAATGATGAATGTAACCAATGTAGAGAAGAGTTAAGTAGAAATCATCTGCCTCACAGGCATTAGGAGGGGTGGGAGGGGGGGTATACTGGGGTTCTTGGTGTTGAAAAGTGAGTACTGGTGAAGGGAGGGGTGTTTGATCATTGTATGACCGAGACTTAAACCTGAAAGCTTAATAACTTTTCCCACAGTGATTCAATAAGTAAATATAAAAAGAAAAAAATAAATAAAGAATTAAGGTGGAGTTCATGCCCAATTCAATCAGCTAATCAGTAGCTGAATAAATAGCAGCACTCCTACAAAAAAAAACCCTCTGGTAACAATATTGCAACCCCCACTGTCTTATTGAAGAGGGGAGGGACAGAGGGAAGAGGGAAAGGGAGAGAGAGGCAGAGAGATAGAGAGACAGAGGCAGAGACAGACAGAGAGACAGAGGAAGTCTGCCATAGAGGCCAGCTGTAGGGGAGGGGGATGAGAGATCTGGGACATTGATTTTGGGAAATGGACACCGGTGTGTGGATGGGTGTTGGAGCATTGTATGACTGATACCGAGTCATGAACTGCTTTGTCACTGAGTATCTAAAAATGATTCTGTTTTCCAAAAAAAGTACTAAATAAGTCTGGCAACCTTTTTCACACCTTTCACATGATAGGTTGGATTGGGATCACAATCACGATCACGACCATCCTGTTGTTTGTTGAATGCCTGCAGCAGGCCCCAGTAACGTCTCCTTCGTCCAAGCCCTGATATTTTTTAAAATGTGCCATATTCAAGGCTCTTTCAGGGTTAGGAGAATGAAACCCATCATTGTTACTGGTATTTGGCATATTGGGTACGGCACGGGGAGTTTGCCAGACTCTGCCGTGTGGGCAGGTTACATTTGGTAGCCTGCCAGTTTGTCCAAAGTAGGAATGAGATAATTAGGTTGGATTGGGAGTGTTTATTAAAGGAGCCGTGACCATCAGCAGACCAGCATCCCAAAGAACTCTCTGCTTGAGAACATTCAGGGATGAGCTTATAAAGGCAAAAAAATGTCAAATCTTAGCAGACGATGGACACAATGGGGCCGCATGTGTTGTGATCAATCAATGCAAGTTTTAGAAGCAAAATTAGCCAGTTAATGGTTCGGCTGCTTCCAGTCACAAAGAACCCTATGGGGAACAGTGACAGCTGGGGTCATGGTTCCAAGAGCTGAACAGTTTGTTTGTGGGTGTGAACAGGTTATACCTGACCCTTGGAACAGTGGAGGGAGTTTCCTCTCTGCTGACGGGCTAGGAGAAAAGAGAGATGGAGTCCCTTATGTCAGGAGCCCAAAGCTCGAGACTTACCATAATTGGAGTTGGAATGACATTGCAGAAGTCCCTAGTGCATAGGACAATGCCTGTGGTCCCCCAATACGTGATGCCCGGGCACCATGGTGGGAGAAGGCCCTGTGCCCACTCACCAACACCCCTTAAAAGATTTGTCATAAGAAGATTTTTAATTTTGGCAAGCCCTTTGACTCATTTGTTCAGATGATGGTGTGACTTTTATCCTTCGTCTCCTGTATGTGGCCCATCACATGGATCTACAGGAGTCCAACCATGCTTCCGCCTCTGGTTCCATCCACCCTGCTGTCAACGATTCTTGCATCTCTGCAATCACTCCACTTAATGGTTATGTGGTATCTTTTTGGCAGAGTATTTAATTTCACTTGCGAATATTCTGTTGAAGATTTTTGCCTCAAGGTTTTGCAACAACATGACTTCCTATCATTTCTTGAGATGTCCTTCCTGAGTGTGCCTGAGGTGCTTGAGGGGAGGGTCGTGTGCCGACGTGGTCCTTGTTTCACTCCAATATTCTGCATCCTGTACATTCTCTATACAGATGCATAGGCCACAACCCTAAACAAAGCATTCACCGTGGAGGACTTTTCATTTTACACTTCAGTGATACTATTCTCCCAGTCCACACAAGGAGGGAGGAAAGATCCCAAGCTTGGTAGGGGGCTGTGACAACACTTACCTTCGAACATTAGAAGGTGTATTTACAGAAATGGCCACGAGAGGGCAGCCCAGGCACAGAAACGGAAATCCTCTATGCCTGCTTCTATCTCTCCAATGAATACAAAAATATTAGCACAAAAATTTATAGTCGCCCAATATTAATTGAGAGTAAACTTGAGCGGGCCCAGTAATGTCTCCGTTGTGAAACTTGTTACTGTGTTTGGCATTTCGAATACATCACGGATTGCTTGCCAGGCTTTGCTGTGCCGGCAGAGGAATGGAACTTGGGTTGCCCAGGTCGGCTGCCTGCAAAGCAAACACCATACCAGCTGTGCTATCGCGCCAGCCCATGGGGGAATTTCTGGAGCAACAAGTGCGCCTATCAATAGATGAGTATATAAATAAGGTGGTACATGTATATGATTTCAAATGCTGAAATGTCCTTTGCAATAAAAAAGATCACATGAAATGAAATAATTTTGAAGGAAAGAGAAATATATTGGATTATTTCACTTAAATGCACACTATAAGGGTATAAAATAGACAAGGAAAAACACATTTAAAACACAAACCTGTGGACATCGATCACAGCACTAAAACTACCGTGAGCAGGTGGGCAATAGGAGAAAAGGCAAGGTGGAAGGTTTTATTAGTGAAACAACAAAAGATAAAGACTCAGGGGAAAGTAATAAAAGAGTTTCTGCAAAAGACTCCTAGGCTAGCTGGCCTTGCTTCTCAGGTTTCTGCCCCTATTCTCCTGGCCACATCTAACAAGAAATGTTTGCCCCCTGGGGTCCCAACAGCTGAGTCACAATCAGTGCTGACTCCCTGCCCCTCACCCCAGGAGCCTCTGTGTGGGTGAGGAACACGGCAAGGGCAGCTGGGAGACAGAAGGCTCCCTGGTCCCACAAATCAGAAATATACAGTTGGTGCTTCCGTCACCACATACTGTCACTGTGTGTGCTGACCCCCCACAGACAGTGGCTGAGAACCCACACACAAACGACACCTGAGCAGATACACACAACACTGCTTTCTTCCAAATGCTCAAGAGGGTGCCCTCCTGGGGTCTGTGGGGTACAGACACTGGAAGGGGCAGTGCTCTGGGGGTGGGGGCAGCTGCTGACCTGGAGGCCCCGGTCCCTAGCCTCCTCCAAATTTGTCAACCCTGTGACAGTTTCTTGATTTTCTGTATACTATGGAGCTGTGATTTCTGGGGCCTTCTGGGCCTGGGAGGGTTTGCTAGTGCCTAGAAACAGGAAACAGGAGCCTTGGATAGACAAACCAACCAATCGAGTCTGTCCCCTCCTTTTACTCTTTCCTGCTTTCTGGAATAGTCTTTTCTGCTTTATATCAGCTGTAGCCCCGGTCCCAGAACCGGGGGATGCCTCTGTGCCACGGAGCCTGCTGAAACTCTTCGGCCTGGCCCTTCCTAATCTGTTTCTGCTGCCTCAAATCTCTCTCCCAGCAAACACAGAGAGTCCTCGCCAACACCCTCCCTGCCCACTCCTGCCTCCTGACGA
The DNA here is from genome assembly GCF_029834395.1 of Sorex fumeus. Taxonomy (NCBI): domain Eukaryota; kingdom Metazoa; phylum Chordata; class Mammalia; order Eulipotyphla; family Soricidae; genus Sorex; species Sorex fumeus. Next base: position 4,223,429 of record NW_026606179.1, on the reverse strand, counting down.
ACCCCCTGGGCTCCAAGTGTGCTGGCATGCTCCCTCCCTTTAGGACAACTGCTAACACTGACAGCTGTCTCCTGATCTGTTCATCTCACGATACCTGGAAATTATCATCCTGGATGCATTCATGTGTATGTGTGTGTGTGTGTGTGTGTGTGTGTGTGTGTGTGTGTGTTGTAACACTGAACCACACGCACCTGGCTCTAAGCAAGATGCATCTGAGAGTAGACAGTCATGGAGTCCTTAGGACTTGGCCTGGGGGAGTTTGAGTGGGATCTAGTCTGCAGCAGGCAGGGACAGTCTCCAGGGCTTCATGAGAATAGGGAGAGGAAGGAAAGGAGAGCGAGCTTCCCCTCCCATCCTTCATTGAGGTGGGGCTGCCTCCTAGACTCAGGACAAGATCCCTCAGATGGCACTTGGGAACTGCAGTGAGGTGGTCAGGAGTCTGCTCCTCTGGTGCATTCAGAACCCAAAACACAGAGAAATGAAGAAAACCAGGTAAGGGGAAAGGATCAACAGGCTCGAGCACATATTTCAACTGCAGAGTCCCCTGGCACTGAAGGCCCAATGAACACTGCCAGGGATAGCCCTGGGGGTCACTGTGATCCAGACTCACACAGCTGGACAAAATCTCACTGCAGTGCTCCCTGATACCCGGAGCCCACTTAGAAAATGAGCCTCCTTTACCACCCTCACCGAAGCTTCAGGAACAAGTCTCAGAATATAAAACGGGGGAAGTGATCCTAAGATAAAAAGGTGAGAATGCCCAACAGCCCTTGACTACAGCCAGGAAAAGTGCCACCTTGACAGGGGCAGACTTTATTTTGGGTGCTGACATGGAAGTCAGGGTCTCACACATGAAAGACACATACTCAGCTCTGAGCTTCATCTGGCCCTTTCCAACACGATGACATGCTCAGGGACCCTGCACAACTCCTGGGCTAAAGATGAAATCAGGGGATGGAACTATAAAACAGCAGGTAGGGCATTTTCCCAGAGCACTGCCAGGAGTAATTCCTGAGTGCAGGTACAGCCCCTGTCTGTCATCAGGTGTGACCCAGAAAAGAAATATAAAGTCAGTATATTGCTCTATGTGAAGACCACCCAGAGGCATAAACCAGGGTATTCATGGCAAGGCTATTCATAATATCCCTAAATTGGAAATACCCTGGTTTTCCGGCATAAAAATAGCAGCAAACAAAACAACACAAAAAACTCAATCTGTCGTCACCCTCACAATGGAATATTCCTTGGGAACAAAATCAATGGACCACAATAGCCCAAGCTCGAGGAAGGAACCTCTCCCTCCAGGCCTGTTGTGTGTGTGGTTGTGACTGTGGAGGCTGACAGGAAACAAGCAAGCGTATAGAATGTAGTGAGGAGAGGGTCTCTGCGGGGTCCGCGTTTCACCCAGATCCGAGGAGAGCCACATAACACATGGATGTGACCAGCTGTCCAGCAAGTGCTACCACCGCTCAGGAGAGGAGAGCCCATGTTCAGTCAACACGGAGGCCCCCACGCATCTCCCAGGTCAGCAGCTAATGTGCTGATGTGGCTATTAGGGGGCTGGTTCCTCCTGCAGGAGGAGCGTCTCGGGGTGCTGAGGCCTCTGCCCTTGGGGCTGCAGAAATAGTACAGTGGATAAGACCCTTTGTCGTCAAGGACCCCCATCACAGCTGGTCCCCAGTGTATCATAAAATTCTGGGCCCACACTAGCAGTGAACCCTGAGGCATAGCATAAGCTCGGAGTGCCATAGGGTGTGGTCCAAAAGAAGGAAAATAACAAGCAAAAAGAAATACTGGACCTGAGGCTGGAGAGATAGCACAGCGGCTAGAACCTTGCACGTGGCCGACCCGGGTTCAATTCCCAGCATCCCATATGTTCTCCTGTGTACCGCCAGGAGTAATTCCTGAGTGTAGAGCTAGGAGTAACTCCTGTGTATCGCCAGGTATGACCCAAAAAAAAAAAGAACGAAAAGAAATAATGGACAAGAAATGGATACTTTTTCTGTGGTCGTTTGGAACACAGAGAAAAATCCTCAAGGGTTTGGTAAAAATTCTTTGACACCAACTCAAATACTTCTATCTTCCCCCAAAGAAGAGTTTTACTCTGAATGGACTCAACTCCAATTTTGATGGGAGTCTGAGGAACTCTTTGGAAAACTGCTAGTTTATTCCCTTCAAAAGTGAGGGAGAGTCAAAAGTTTAAAGTCAAGAGATAGTACAGGGCTAAGGTGCTGACCTTGCATGCACCTAACCCTTGTTTTATCAGCTGTATTGCATATGCTCCCCAAACCCTACCATGAATGATCCTTCAGCACAGATTCAGGAGGTCTGAACAATGCCTGGTATGACCTAATAATGTATGAGAGACAGAGACACACACACACGCACACACACACACACACACAGTGATCAAGTGATTATGCCAAGAGAGCTTACTAGGTGGACCACATGCTTTGCATGATCAGAGGGCAGGTTCTTTTGGCATGACCACCCTAAGAACGAAGAAATGTCAAGGGAAGGCACATTCTGCTCTTTAATCACGGCATAGGGCATGTGTATAATTTTCCTTCCTTATGGTATTCTTTCCTAGACTTCTCACTGTCTCTTTCTCTTCTCTCTCTCTCCTCCCCTAGGAAATGCTGTAATCATCTTCTAAACAATGGATTGTATTTGGGCACAAACTTCTAAGGGTCACAGACAGTAGCATTAGTCAGTGAAATGTTGACAGTGTGGAAATCCAGTATTGAGGATTCTCCTTCAGACTTCCCTCATTTTGAATTTTCTCAATTGTCTTTTCTGTTCCTCCAAACCAAGTCAGAGTCCCTCCAAACCAGATCAGGGTGCCTCCAGGTCAGGGTTCCTCCAGGTCAGGGTCCCTCCAAACCAGTCAGGGGTTCCCCCAGGTCAGGGTCCCTCCAAACCAGACAAGGGTCCATCCAGGTCAGAGTCCCCCCAGGTCAGGATCTGTCTAGGTCAGGGTCCCAACAAACCAGGTCTGGGTTCCCGCCTCAAACACATCATGGTCCCTTCCCCAACCATCTCAGGGTTCCAGGAAGGTGTGAGGTGTCTCCAACACCTATACTTAGGCTTCATTTGGGTGAGACCCCCTAATCACTGGTCTCTAAACACCAAGGAGGACTCTCATTCCCGCAATTATTTTTATGAGAGCTACGGGTCCTTGATTCTTTTTGGGGACCTCAACCAATATCTGGAAGGCCAGGAAGCCTCCAGAGAGGGAGAGTCAGGCTGCTGTGGTTCTTGGGAACACTAAGGCCTACAGCTGCTCTCAGTGGAAACCTGGGCAGGCAGCACATGGCTCCTCCTGTTCTCACAAGCTCCAGGGCACTTTTCTCAAAGCTGAACAAACTCCTTCAGTCCCTCAACTCAAGCTCCAACTCAGCAGACAGACATCACAGTAGGATTGTAAATGATTTAATGGGGAAGAATACAGGAACAATGGGCTGAGGGTCTGCATTCGTGCCTCCGAGGGCCCTGGGGAGAATGGGAAGGAGTTGGTGCCCAGCGGGTGGTATCTGGGTGGGACACTGGCTCCCTGTGAGGCACGATGAGGGGGACCAGGAGGTTGTGAGGCGGGGGGGGGTTGTCCTTGGAATCATTCACTGTGAGCCTGTTTTCACAAGTCATTCTGGACAAAGAGGCAGGGCACACAGCACCTCAGGGTGCTCATGAAGCGGCCCACTCTGGGCGAATGTCTCCTTTGGAATAAGCGCCCGGGGCTCCTGATCTTCCAATGGAAGTTTAGGAAAAGGCGGGGGCGGCCAGACTGAGTGTGTTGAGTGTCAACTGCTTGGGAAGACTGGCTGAGGGCACATGGCTCTGGATGCTGCTGCCCATTGAGAGTCCTGGCCTCTGAGTGGCAGGGAGCAGGGACGGCACCCATGGGAAGGGCCATGTTCTGGGAGGCCTCTGCAGCCATGGTCAGGGACATGCCCTACTCTCTGCACCTCCCCTGCGGCCTCTGCCCCTGTGAGACACTGGGCTCCTTCTCTGTGTCCACACTAGCAATGTGGGGGGCCAACCTTCATCTCCTGGAAGGTTCTGGGGGATAATTTAACCCCCTGCGATGTGGAGGACCAGAGGAGGGAAGGGACAGAGATCTGCTGTGTGGCCAAGGGTCTCAGAGGAAGAGAGAGCTTGGGGCCCAGACAATAGCGTGGGGTACTTCAGGAGGTTTCTCATTCTCTGCGCTCCCAGAAGAGCTGCGAGAGGAGGGATGAGTAGAGGGAGGGAGGCCACGAGGAGGTGGTGGAGCAGGAGTACAGAGGGACTTCTGCCAGGCTCTTGAGGTGGGCCCCGGTGATGGAGTGGTGTAGTGGACTGCAGGTCGCAGAGTGGGGTGAGGGCCAGACCCAGGAGCCTGGAGTGAGTGGAGAGGACAGTGCAGGCCAGGGGAACACACGCTGGCTTTCCTGGATGGGCTGCAGAGGCAACGGGGCCTGGACGGGCCATCGGGATTGTGGATGGCTGGATAGAGCCAGAGGGAGCAGCCTGGTCGGAAGCTGCTGAAGGAGCTGGGATGGCCTTGTCCCTGTAGACCCTGCAGGAAGGGCTGATGCACAGCAGGTGCTCCCACTGTGGGTCCTCGCGGTATGCCTCCATGGGTCTGCTGAAGGCAGGAAAGAGAGGGCCGTGGAGAGGGCAAGGTGAGGACCAGAACCCAGTCACCTGGGAGAGGCTCTGAAGTCTGTCACCTACCCTGATATCACCCCCAGGGCTTCCCGTCCTCTCTACTCCCTCCACCAAGGCCTTCCTCTCATCCCTGTTCCTCTGGCTCCCCTCCCCAGGCAGACCTGGGCAGCCCTCCTGATACTGGGTCTGGAAGTATGGCGCACACTTACCGTTACAAATTCCGGATAGATTGTATTTGCTGCAGCTCAGCCAGGCTGAAGTGGTACCTCGCACCTAGGAACCAGGGAGAGTGGCTTCTATTAGTGAAGATCTCACAGTGGCACAGACACAGGGCCGTGGAGGGCATCCAGGCATGCTCTTCTCTGCGAGCCTCAGCAGCCGATGAGGAGCCGCAAAGGGAAAAGGACGCTCACAGGCCTGTGGCTTCTGTCAGAGCCCTTTAGATCCATGGTCTCTGGGGAGGCTCCGTGCTCAGCAGGAGGGAGGGGAGGAGGGAGGGGTTACTCTGGGAGAGCTCAGATGGAAAAGGCAGAGAATCACCTCTCAGGATCGCAACCCTCCTGCTTTTCCTAGCTCTCTTGCGCCTCTGAGGAGAGGAAGAATCAGTGATCATTTGGGATCCACTTTTGGACTCTCCTCTCTGAAGCTCTGATATCCACACATGACCCATAGGAGTCCCACAGGAACAGAGAGGTGATTTTCTCCCTCAAATCCATCCTAAAATGTCATGAAATGCTTTGGTTTTGGTTTTGATTTTTTGTTTCCAGTTTTCTCCTTGGAACGACAGAAGGATTTTCATGTTGATAGCAGGCCCCTATTCAGGGATGCCAGGCAGGGATGTGCTTCCTGTGCTCCTTCCCACAGGACTCTGAGTTCTGGGGCAGGGCCCCACTACTCCAGTCTTCTGAAGGGCTGACTGGGAGGATGGGTGATGTCTCCCTCCCACTCTGGGAAGTTTTGGTGGGATTTTTCTGTTCAAAGTGACCTTAATGTCTCAATGGAAGCTGACTCTAGTATGATGGCACTAGTTGGGATTTTAGTGATGGGAACCGGCCACCCCACTCCAATGTCTGTGAAGTTCAGGGAATCATCTCTTCATTGAACCGCTTCCCACCCAGTCAGTCCTCCTTGGCAACAAGGCCCTACTTTCTCCTAGATGACCCAATCTGCTGATTCGCTAAACCAAACAAATTCATGTTTCAAGTTCATGTGTGTGAGAAGTAATAGAAATCACCACCACACACCAAATGGCTCAAGCACTGCCCCTGACTCCTACCTTTTGGTCAACTTTTTTCTTACAGAAGGCCAGGAAAGATGCTGTAGCCAGGCAAACAAGGAAAAGGAAGAGCACCCCGAACACCCCCAGGAAAAGGGGGGTGGGATCGCTACTGATCAGCTTTGAGCCTAAGCCCCACAGAATCTCAGTCAGGAGTGTCAGCAGAACCATCAGAGTCCATATACCGAACTCCATGATCCTGACCACAAGCTGCCTTTGGCAACTGAGCATGAGCTGGTGGCTCTGCCTTATATAGGGCCTCCTGCATCACAAAGGGGGAAGAGTCCATTAGGGTTCCAGAGGGGTGTGAAGTCCTGTGTCCACTGTCTCCCCCCACCCCACTTGGCCTTCCCTTCCTGGGCCCTTTCTTTGGCCCCTCTGCTCTAACTGCCTTCCTATTTTCCACCCACACCCCGTCCCCGCCTTCATCCTGCCCTGTGCTTTATCCCCAGGAAGGGTCCTGCTTGTTCTCTCTGGAATCCTGCTCTTCCCTGGGTCCTCTTGACTCTCTGGGAAGAACTTTGACTTTGCTCTTGCAAACCCATTTCTTGTCTGAAATCCTACTAGCAAAAAAATTTTTCTCAGGATCTAGATCATTTATTTTGTATTGTAACAACAAAACATTATTTAAATTTTTATCAATTCGTGCACAATATTTTATTTCATTTAATAATCGAACACCAATTCCACCAACATTACACCTTCTCACCACCATTATTTTTATATTTTCATCCCACACCCCAACACTTTACCCAAAGCAGAACCAAATAATTTATTTTATATTATTTGTTATGAATACACCACTGAAAATGCTCCAGACAACTTTTCTTAGAGTGTGGAAGTTTGTTGTATGTCACCCTGGATCCAGCTGTTATGCCCTTCTCTAAGAGATTACTGTTATGTTGTCAAGGGTTGAGCTTGATGTTCATATATATATATATATATATATATCTGTAAAAATATATTTACCTCTAAAATTCGTTTCGTTGCTTTCTTCTTTAAACCCCATGGTGTGCTACCCTTGGAGTATGAGTGTTGTGAGTTATGGTGATTTCCAGAAATAGGCTCACTTGTGGATGGGTCTGAGACCGAGTGTTTGCAGAGCAGATATGAGCATGACGTCATTTGAGTTCTGGAGGTTTTAGGCTATTGAGGCTGGGTCCCTTGGGGTGTTGAGGGGCCTCACCTGCCCCCCTTCGGTGTTCCCCAAAAGAATCAGCCTGGCAAGGGTTCCAATGGCATGGCTCATGCCAGTAATTTTATGCTCTCTTCCATAGAAAAGGGCAATGAGTCTCTGGAGCATAACTGTTGATGAGATAATCTCCACTGTAAATTTGTACACCCCGGGTTGTAAATTACTTCACTTTCTTTATTCCTAGAGTATGCTTTCTGGACGACATGAAGCCAAGTCTCACTTAAAGGTCTCCTACGCTTAGGTGTGTAATGGGAAAGACCATCTTAGATTTTGGTTTCAGTGCACTTCAAGCACTAGAGATAAATCAATTGAATGGCAAAGTCACAGTCCTCCCATTGTTCATGGATTTGCTCAATCGGGCCCAGTAACATCTCCATTGTGAGACTTGTTGTTACTGTGTTTTGCATATTGAATACATCACGGGTAGCTTGCCAGGCTCTGTCGTGCGGGCGAGATACTCTCGGTAGCTTGCCGGGCTCTTTGAGAGGGGCAGAGGAATCGAACTCGGGTCAGCCATATTGGCTGCGTGCAAGGCAAAAGCCCTAACTCTGTGCTATCGCTCCAGCCCGAATGGCGAAGACATCTTTTATATTTTCAAATTAAACAGGAAAATAAATAAAAGTAAGCTTCTCGCTGCCATGGAGCATATCAGTTGCTCTCTTTTCTCAAATTCACTGATGCTTAAAAGTCAAGCTTTTAGTTCACACTATACTCAGATAAATACACACACAAACACACACACACACAGAGAAAGGGGGGGGGGGGTGGGGAGAGTGTTTCTTCACAAACACAGCAGCTTCAGTTCCAAAACAGAAGACTTCCTCCCATTTTTCCAAAGTTTGCTTTAAAATTTTGATGAATAGGGATGGTTGCTCCTTAAACTGGGACCCAAGTCCTCCTCATCATCCAGGAGTGCTTGGGTGGGCAGGCTTGGAGCCCATACACTGGGTGCCTGACAGTCAGCTATTCCTGGGATCACACTCAGGCCTGCATGTAATCACTGACTTCTCTGCCACTTAACTTCCTTTGTAGTCCAACAAAGATAATCTTGACCAAAGTAGACGTTAGTTAAATTTTTGCCATATTTATTACTAATTTAAAAATACTTAGCGTGTTTTAATTTTACTTTTTTGCTGGGGGCATACACTGGTTAGTGCTCTGGTACACTAGCTCTGGATCAGCAATCGCCTCTGGCAGTGTTCAGGCGACCATAGGGTATACTTGGTGTAGAATCTGGATTTGCCCTGTGCAAGGCAATCGCCTTGTCCACTGTATTATCTCTCTAGTCCCTGATTTTTAAAATTTGAGTAAGGAGTTATTTTAGTGATGCTTGAAGGCTGCTTTGGGTAATTGATAGGGAGCTTCATCATCAGTGTTTGCAGGCCCATATAGTGATATGGATTGAACCAGAGACTTTATCATGTGCTTAATTTATTTGTGCTAATTTTTGACCCTGACCTGTACTGTGCCGCAGCACGTGTGGCTAGTTGGACGATAACCCAGAGAGGGCATGAGAGCTGCAAAGACTGGAGTAGGGAGGACTGTATGAAGCATACAGCGACTCTAATGCAAAGCACATTTGCTTTTACAGTATGCAGTGAACACTTCGAGGGAAAGCCAAGGGTTCCAAGTTGAGCGGGCTACGCTGTTATTCAGTATTGCAGCTGCATATGTTGGCAGTTCCTTGGAATTTCTCAGCAAAACGGGACAGGAATGAGAATGTGGCACCAGGCCTGGCCAAGGTGGATCAGGTGCAGCCTTCCCTTCGGCCCCCATAACAAGGTCAACTGCCAGGGCATGGCGCTCACACATGCCAACTTTTTCCCTGCTCATTTCCTTCTCAGGGAAAACAAGCATGGGCTACCAAGGCCAGTCCCCAACAGTATTGCTCCCCTAAAAATAAATTAAATTGAGCTACGTTCCCTCCCCCAACTTTTTATAATTTAGAGTTGATTTGCTGAGCTGTACATCCACATTTAAATGGATTATTTCATGCCAGGATAGAAAAAGTATAGGAAGAAGGAACATAACATTTGGGTGAGGCTGGGACTATTCCATGGACCACACTGGCTTATACTTAAAAGGGAAACGGAACTAAACATGTCCAATCTTCAGCTGAGGTTGTTAGATCCCTTCTGTTTGTCTTCAGAATAGCCCAGGCTGAGGATATATGTTCACCTATCACCCAGGGATATGCCTGGTTGGTTCTCCTTCCAGAGTGCATATTTCACAAAGTGATTGGAAGATCTCATCTAAACTTGATGCCATTGACCATTTTTCCACCATCCTATTTATTTGTGGTGGGGAGAGGCAGGTATGGGGCAGGGTGCCATATGGGTGTGTGGTTTCTTTTACCATCAGAAAAACCTGCAAAATATAGACCAAAATATTGACTGGCTTATTCTCCTTTGGTTACTTGTTGATGTTTTATATTTATGTATATCCCACTTCATTCTCTCTCTCTTTTTTTTTCAGCATGTTTACTGAGGTACAAGATGTACAATAGACTTGATCGTCATTTTCACGAACACATCACACCAATACCATACTCATCAAATCCTGCACCGTAATTTTCTGTGATGAGTAAGTCAACCCCTACCAATGGGAAGTGTGAAGCATCAGGGGTACCGCCGTGCCCTGATCCCGTAAACTAGACCCAAAGAATATACAGGGTAATGGATTTGAGGAATTCGATGAGAGAAGAACTAAATATTAGGTTAGACTGAATTTATTTCTGTGGGAGCACTTATCAGAGATCTAGAAATTGAGCATACTGGAGTATAAATCATTTGCTTGGTAAGAGAATACATTCATAAAGATGACTAGATTCTTATGCCCGCTTCTGTCCTAACTCATTGGCTATAAAGCAAACATGCATGTCGTACACATACACATAAGGCCCTGAACTAAAATTGATATTCAGAAATTGCTCGATAGCACACCTTGGAGAAAAGAATGCAAAGACAGGGGCTGGAGCAATAATACACCATGTAGGACGTTTGCCTAGCACGTGGCCAACATGGGTTCGATTCCCAGCATCCCATATGGTACCCTGAGCACCGACAGGAGTAATTCCTGTGTGCAAATACAGGTGGAAACCAGTGTACATTGCCAAATGTGAAAAAAAGCATGTAAAGACATATATGTATACCAACTACAATAATTTCACGTTCCAGTTAGTACTTGCAGACAAGTTTCAGTGGTTAGTATTTTCACTGAGATGGAAAGAGCAGGCTGGAGTGATTTGGAATAGGACTAAGGAGAAGCAAATACTGGATGCAGAGCTAAATTACTGCGAGGAGGGCCTTTGCCTTGCACACAGCCAATCCAGGTTCGAGGTCCGTCATCCCACATGACCTCTGAGCACTACGAGGAGTGATCCCTGAGTGCAGTGTCAGGACTCAGCCCTGAGCATCGCCAGGGTGACCCCTCCCCCCAAAATAGGGCAAAAATAAATAAATAAATAAATAACAAAGAAAAGAAAGCAAAGAAATGCTAGCCAGAGGCTAGAAAATTCCTAGACAAGCTGCAGGCTGGGGTACATCTCTTGCCTGCGGAAGTCCTGGGTTTGGTTCCTGGAACCACATGTTTCTCTGAGGGTCTGTGGAAAGCCGAGAAAACCGCTAAGTATATCCCTCAGCCAAAAAGCAAATAAACAACTAAAATGAAGATTATTTACTTTAAATAAGTAAATTGTAATATTTTAAGTAAACATTTATATGTATGTACAAGAAAATGTATATTTTGCAATCCAAGAATTCTGACATTTCAAATAGGGTGATTCAGCTGGAGTTACATATTTTCATACATGGTTATTTGGGGATCCAGAGGCATCTCTGCAGCTTGTCGCTCTCTTTTGAGATTTATTTTTGAGTCTGGATCATGGCCATTCATGAGCTTATGTGGTACTCAGAGGCAATTCATGGCCATGGCTAGCAGGAGTAGACCTCTTTATTCACCCTAAGATTGCTGCCTGAAGTAATACACTTTTGTTCATCGTTTTCTTCTTCCCAGATTCCATCAAAATTTCATCAGAATTTTATTTACATAAGATTATTCACATTAATTGATTAAATTCAATATTTCAACACCAAACCCACCCCCTTTAATACAACCCACCACCATCATTTTGAATTTTCCCACCAGCATAAAAACCTGTTTGCCAGGGGCAGATGCTAGATAATTTATTTTCTATTGCTTATTTGCAATATCATGAGAGATTGCTCGGCTGCTTAAGCGGCTGAGTGCTTCTAAAATTCTAAAATTGTAAATGGTTGGGCTCCAGAGACATCTCTGTAGGGAGCGATCCATTATGAGATTCATTTGGGATTCTCTGGATCAAGGCCATTGATGCCCTGCGGTGGAGCCCAGATCATGGGCATGACAGCCAGAACACAAACCCAAAGGGGAGACAGGAAAAGACACCAATCTCTGCTGCTGCCACATGGCATTGAGTCTTAGTCCCTGAACTCACCTATATGGGTTTTGCTTTTGGAAGCTCATGGCCACCAGGGTTGCATCTGGAGTGGGCGGTGAGGGCACGCCTGCTCCATCTGAAGTGCTCCAGTGGAATTGGCTCAGAACGGGATCCAGAGTGATCTCGGTGAACTGTTGTATTCTAGTAATTATAGATGCTCTAGTAATTCTAAAATTTAGAATACGATTATACAGCAGATTCACTCTTGGGTGAGGCCGATGTCGATCTCTTCCGGGAGTTTTATTTCTGAGTCTCTGGATCATGGCTGTTGATGAGATTCTATGGCACCAGGGGGCAGTGTGTGGGTTTACTGCCAAGCTACTGGTAAATTTGGGAGACTGGGGGAAGATGCCCATTCCGGCTCACAAGGGAGCTTGGAAGTTTCAGCCACAGGTCCCGCATACCTGTGTTTTTCTGATGATTCCCTGAGGGGTGAAGCTCATCCGAACCTATGGAGAGTTGCCATGAGCAAGGCGGCAGTCAGGTTTTGGAGGTTTTGGGCCACTGGGCCTCTTAGGGGCAGGCAGGGAACATCTAACAACCTCCCCCCAAAGTGGCCCCAGTGAAGACAGCCTGGTGCAAGCTCAGGATATTTGTTACATTTCTATAACAAACAGCTTTATCAAAGGTCAAACTCTCCATTTACCTCACTTAGACATCTGTGAACTCCAAGGGGAGAGTAAGCACGTATTTCCAGCAACCCCACTCCCACCCCCATCTGTCATTTTACCATTGAAGAAAATTAACCCCTGTTGGATATAGAGCTTTCCACAGTCACTATTTCCCTTGAATAGGTTACCAAGCAAAATCACCTAGGCTCACAACTGAAAAGAGACTTCAGAGTGTGTTTGAGATGCCTCAGGAAGCATCTAGATATCAAGTATGGGAATCCACAATTTCTAGAGAAAATAAATTACAATTAATGGTGTCAACTTTCTGTCCAAGACCAGAGCGGCACTTCAGAAAATTCAAATTCACAGGGAGTGACCCAGGGAAAGGACCCAGTCTCTGGAATTAAGGCAGAAAACTCTGATTCCTCCTGTTCTTTGGCCCAATTTCTCATTCACGAAATAATAATGTGTGGCTGGACAAATGACTCAAATAATTCTATGCATATACAAAACGTCCTTGTTAACAATTTGACTGGGAAGTATCAGTAGGGTGGGCTTAAAATGTCCTGTCCAGAAGAGAATGCGAGACATTAGCGTAGGAATACCTAGACATCCCGTGACCCTTAATTATAAAAATAATGACAAGGAAGAAAATGAATTGAGCGGAAATTATGAACCAAGTGGGAGGTAACAGGGGCAGGGGTATTCTGATGGTGGGATGCATGTATATGGCTAAAACACAGAAACAATCATTTTGTAAGCAAGAGACCCAAACTACAACAACCACACTTGAATATGTGTCTATGGAGGGGCCAGAGCTATAGTATGGTGAGTAGTGCATTTTCTTGCACTGCAGTCAACCTCTATTTGATCTCTGGCACCACGTATGGTAACCCGAATTTGCCAGGAGTCATTCGTGAACCCTGAGCTCCTCTGTGTGTGGCTCAATAATGAATAAATGTATACTGTGTCTGGGTAAGGATCAGGTTGGTGGGAGGGAGGGAACCTGGAACACTGGTGAAAGGACGCTGATACCAGTGGTGAGTTTGGTGTTGGAATACTGAATGCCTTGAAGTCCATGATGAGCAACCTAGTAAATCATGGTTTACCATAATCACTGCCATAATCACTGTATCACTGTCCTCCCGTTTTTCATTGATTTGCTCGAGCAGGCCCAATAACCTTAATAAAGCAATATAATAAAATATATGACCTCATCCCAGCTGATACAAGCCTCTTACTTGCCTCCTCTGCCTTCTTAAATAAATGCTGACTTTAATTATTTCATGCTTATGATGAAATCTTTCCTGAAGAGCACAAGAATCAAGGAAGATCCCTCATTCTTTATCAGCTGATGAGAGAGAATCAGTATTAGTGGCAACAGGCAGCAGTGGTCAAAATAAGCCCAATCCACACCTCCTCCTCCACACACCACTGTCCGCTCCCCTGCCTCACTCTGACACACACCTCCCTAAGTGAGCAGGCCCACCACTGTGTTGCGACCAGTCCTGAACAACAGAAGTACCAAAAGTAAGTTCTCCTGTGTCTCCCAGTCTGGGAACAACTATCCACACAAACCCCAAACAGATTGCAAACTGAAAGCTGGAGTACAGCAGAGGAGGGATGCCCTTAGATAGATATCCAGGAAATCTGGTGCAAAACTGTTTTGATCTCCTTTGCTAATGATTCTGCACTTTGGACATCAGGTTTGATGACTTCTCATACCAATCTACACTACCGTGCTCAAATATTCCTGTTTCATTCACTCACTACACATCTAATAAAGAACGATTATACAAGATTTTATACAGAATTCACAGAAACCCAAAACAAACCTTATAATTCAATGAGGAAAGAAGCTGAGAAGACATTTCTCAAAAGACCACATTTAGAGGTTCAGTAAGTAAACACAAAACTGCAGTCACCGTCACTGAGGGAAATGCATATAAAAATCACGAATGAATAACTCCCTCACACCAGTGAGAGTGTGCTGTGCAAGAAAGACCACCACTGGTGGTTATGTGGTGTAAAGGAACCTTCATTCACTGTTTGTGGGATTGTTTCTGGATCAGCCTCTGTGAAAAACTGTATAGATATTTCCAAAAAGTAAGACGGAGCTTCTATCTGTCAGCAATTCCTCTTGGCATCTACCCCAAAAGTATAAAATACTAATTCAAAAAGATATCTATACATTTGGATTCATTGCAGCACCGTTTGTCATAGCCAGGGACTGGAAACAACCTAAGTGCCTAAAACAGAGAAGAGGATTAAAACACAATGGAATACTAATCAGCTATAATAAAGTACTTATACCACTTGATATGCTGCTCTGAATAGCCACTGTCACTTCCCCTATAGAGAGTACTTCTTGGGTGAGGGAACCAGTAACAGGGGAATTTCTGAGGACCTCTTAGATTTAAGAAGACTACAGACAGATCTGTAATATCTTCTCCTAGACTTTTAAGCCCTTCTGCTGTTATCTGTAACGTTTTTCTTTTTCAAAAGTCTGTTACCGTGCTGGGAACACTGGTCAGCTACCAGGAAAAAAAATAAATGAATAAATAAATACATACATACATACATACATAAACTCAGCCGTCTTTCTAACACCATGCACAAATATCAAATCAATATGGATTTAAAGTCTATAACATCCGACCTGAATTTGTAAGGTATATGGGGGAAAACTCAGGCAGAACTATCTATGTCTTTGAAATGAAAGATATCTTACAGGATGAAACACCACTGACCAAGCAAGGGGAATCAAAGATAAACAAAAGTGACTAAATTAACATAAGAACCTAGGGGGAATGGTGCTGCCTGCAGGTCAATCTGTACCTGTGAGGCGAGTGCATCAGTAGCCTGATGGCGCCTTCAGACTTCCAGATACCCCAAAATTGCTGCTCTGCCCTTGGCCAGATCCCAAAAACTTGGGGCAAAGTTAAGCAAGAAAGTAAATGGCCAAAAGTTAGGTATGTGAGAGACACACCCACAAACCACCTCCGGCTCAGCTATATAATTGGAGGCATGGCCTCTCTGGTTCCTGATCAAACTCCTTAATGGCCATGATCACAGAGACTCAGAAACAAATCTCAAAACCCAATGGCTTTTGACAGAAATGCGTCTGGTCCCTGTAGTAAGTTACTGGCCCCGGGCCAACCCAGGTGGGAAGCGGTTTTGTGCCTTGGCCTGTTCCCCCTGGTGGCTCGTTGGCCACCATCCGCCAGAGGCCATTGGATAGTCAAGTTTAGGCCCTCAGTGACAAGATACGTGGGGCCTCATGGGATGGGGGTGGAGCCCGCCCTTTCCTCCCAGTCCCAACAAGACCCCGAGTCACAGCCCATGAACGGCCTTTCTGGATCCTGATCAAGCTGCTTAATGGCCATGATCCCAGAGACTCAGAAACAAATCTCAGAACCCAGCAGGTTTTGGCAGAAATCCCTCCAGATTTAAGTGTTAACAATTTGGAATTTCAAAATTGTTCAGCCACTACTGCAGCTACGTGACGTCATATGATATTCCTAACCAGCAATAGAAAACATTGTCTACAGTTGCCTTTTCAGCAGATCTGAGTGTTGGGGTAAAATCCCAAACAATAATGGCGGGTCTGGTGTCAAAATATTGAATGTAATCAAAGTAGAGAGAGAGAGTAATGTAGAAATCATCTGCCCCACAGGTAGGGGAAGGATGTGGGATGGGGGTATACTGGGGATTTTGGTGGTGAAGAATGAGCACTGGTGAAGGTACAGGTGTTTCATTGTATGACTGAGACTTAAACCCAAAAGCATTATAACTGCTCTCACAGTGGTTCAATAAATACAATTATAAAAAATAAAAAAAACAAGATGGAGTTCATGCCCAATTCAATCAGCTAACCAGTGGCTGAATAAATAGCAGTACTCCTACATGGGGCTGGAGCGATAGCACAGCGGGTAGGGCGTTCGCCTTACAAGCGGCCAACATGGCCGACCCGAGTTCGATTCTTCCGCCCCTCTTGGAGAGCCCGGCAAGCTACCGAGAGTATTTGATATGCCAGACACAGTAACAACAAAGTCTCCAATGGAGACGTTACTGGGCCCGCTCGAGCAAATCGACGATCAACGGGAGGGCCTTTACCTTTACCTTTACCTTACTCCTACATGAAAGAAAGAAAGAAAGAAAGAAAGAAAGAAAGAAAGAAAGAAAAAGAAAGAAAGAAAGAACCTATACACCTCAAAGGAAACAATGACCAGGAAACAAGACAGTCAACAGAATGGGGAAAATTATTTACCTAACACCCATCTGATAAGGAGTCAATATCAAAGATATACATGGAACTGGTAGAACTTGAGAAGAAAAATATCGAATCCAATCACAAACTGGGGAGAAGAGATGAACAGAAACTTCTCCAAAGAAGAAATGCGAATGTCCAAAAGGCACATGAAGGAAATGCTCTACACCACTATTCATCAGGGTGATGCAAATCAAAACAACCACGAGATACCATCTCATGCCATAGAGACTGGCACACATCAAAAAGTACAAAAACAACCAGTGCTGGCACAGATACGGGGAGAAAGGGGACTTTCATTCATTGCTGGTGGGAAAGTTCAGCCTTTTCAGGAAACCAATACGGGCTTTCCTCAAAAACCTAGAAATTGTGCTTCCATATGATCCAGCAGCCCACTCCTGGGAATATAATCTAGGGGCCCAGAACTCAGTGCAAAAATCCATCTGCACTCTGATGTTCATTGCAGCACTATTCACAATATCCAGAATCCGGAAACATCCTAAATTCCTTAGAACAAATGACTGGTACATCTACACAATGGAACACCCGGCAGCCATTAGAAAAATGAAGTCATGAAATTTGCTTATACATGGATGGACATAGAGAGTGCCATTCTGAGTGGAATGAGTTGTTGGGAGAGAGACAGATATAGAATAATCAAACTCAAATGTGGGATATATAAAAAAAATAGTATGAGAAAAATACCCAAGGACAGTAGAAATGAGGGCCAGGAGGACTGGTCCACGATAGGAATGGTAGGAAGTTTGCCTCAAATTGTGGGAGAATGCCGTTTGGACAGAGAAGAGACACTAAGACAATGATCATTAGAAACAATCCCTCTGGACAATATTTGAGTCCTGAAGGAGGTAAAATGATATACAAAAAAAAAAAAAAAAACCCTGGGGGTATGGTGCTACCAGCAGGTCAGTCTCTACCTGTGAGGTGAGTGCATCAGCAGCCTGATGGCAACGTCAGACTTTTTGATACCCCAAAATTGCTGCCGTGCCTTTGGCCAGACCCCAAAAACTTGGGGCAAAGTTTACCAAGAAAGTAAATGCCCACAAGTTAGGTACGTGGGAGACACACCCACAAATCACCTGCGGCTCAGCTATATAATTGGAGGCATGGCCTCTCTGGTTCCTGATCGAACTGCTTAATGGCCATGATCCCAGAGTCTCAGAAACGAATCTCAGAACCCAAAGGCTTTTGGCAGAAATGCGTCCTGTTCCTGCAGTAGGTTACTGGCGCTGGGCCACTCCAGGTGGGAATAGGTTTCGTGCCTTGGCCTGTTCCCCTTGATGGCCTGGTGACCACCATCCTCCAGAGGCCACTGGACAGTCAGGTTTCGGGCCTGCAGTGATGAGACACACAGGGCCTCACCACATGGGGGTGGAGCCAACTCTTTCTCCCCATACCAAGGAGACCCCGAGTTGCCGCCTAAAATGGCCTCTCTGGCTCCTGATGAAGCTGATTAATAGCCATGATAATGGAAACTCAGAAACAAATCTTGAAACCCAGCGGCTTTTGGCAGAAATGCATCTGGACTGCATAGAAGGTGGTCGCCGGCTCAGAGCTTATTGGAAAGCCAAGTATGAGCCAGTGGTGACGGGGCAGTCTCATGGGAAGGCAGGCAGCACCGGCTCGTCCTTCATGCCCTACCGAGGTTACGAGTTGCCCCCCACAAGCAGTTCTCTGGCATGGCTCTGGTCATGGCTCCAGAGGCAAAAGGACTTAATCCAGAGCCCAGAAGCTTGTGGCAGAAAAGTGAATGGACCATGCATTAAACTACTGTTCCATGCCTCCAGAGGAGGGAAAGGGTGTTGCTCCCTTCCGCCTTTTCCCCCCTGGCAGCAAGGTGGCCGCTGCCTCAGAGCTTATAGGAAAGCAAGGTACACTCCAGAGGTGAAGGGGCAACTGCAGTCTCATGGAAAGGGGGACGGTACCAGCACATCCTTTACGCCCTACCGAGGTCATGAGGTATCCCCCACGAGCAGCTGTCTGGCATGGCCATAACACCAAACACACAGAAACCAATCTCGTAATTATCTGGCTGTTTGCAGGAATCCAAAATCATGGCCGAGTGACATATGATTCTCATAACCTGCTATAGTAAACAAAATATTTCTCAATGCCTTTTCAGCAATTCTGATTGTTTGGGGGAAATTCTAAACAATAATGGTGCATCTTTTGTCGAAATAATGAATGTAACCAATGTAGAGAAGAGTTAAGTAGAAATCATCTGCCTCACAGGCATTTGGAGGGGTGGGAGGGGGGAGATACTGGGGTTCTTGGTGGTGAAAAGTGAGTACTGGTGAAGGGAGGGGTGTTTGATCATTGTATGACCGAGACTTAAACCTGAAAACGTAATAACTTTTCCCACAGTGATCCAATAAATAAATATAAAAAGAAAAAAATAAATAAATAAATTAAGGTGGAGTTCATGCCCAATTCAATTAGCTAATCAGTGGCTGAATAAAAGCAGCACTCCTACAAAAAAAAAAACCCTCTGGTAACAATATTGCAACCCCCACTGTCTTATTGGAGCGGGGAAGGAGAGAGGGAAGAGGGAAAGGGAGAGAGAAACAGAGAGAGAGAGACAGAGAGATAGAGAGACAGAGGCAAAGACAGACAGACAGAGAGAGTGACTAAGTCGGCCATAGAGGCCAGCTGTAGGGGAGGGGGATGAGGGATCTGGGACATTGATTTTGGGAAATGGACACTGGTGTGTGGATGCGTGTTGGAGCATTGTATGACTGATACCAAGGCATGAACTGCTTTGTCACTGAGTATCTAACAATGATTCCATTTTCAAAAAACAGTACTAAATAAGTCTGGCAACCTTTTTCACACCTTTCACATGATAGGTTAGATTGGGAGTATTTATTAAAGGAGCCATGACCATCAGCAGACCAGCATCCCAAAGAACTCTCTGCTTGAGGACATTCAGGGATGAGTTTATAAAGGCAAAAAAAGTCAAATCTTAGCAGACGATGGATACAATTCGGCCGAATGTGTTTTTATCAATGAAAGCAAGTTTTAGAAGCAAAATTAGCCAGTTAATGGTCTGTCTGCTTCCAGTCACAAAGAACCTTTGTGGTTATGGGGAACGGTGACAGTTGGGGTCATGGTTCCAGGAGCTGAACAGTTTGTTTGTGGGTGTGAACAGGTTATACCTGACCCTTGGAACAGTGGAGGGATTTTCCTCTCTGCTGACTGGCTAGGAGAAAAGAGATGGAGTCCCTTATGTCAGGAGCCCAAAGCTCGAGACTTACCATAATTGGAGTTGGAATGACAGTGCAGAAGTCCCTGGTGCATAGGACAGTGCCTGTGGTCCCCCAATACGTGATGCCCGGGCACCATGGTGGGAGAAGGCCCTGTGCCCACCCACCAACACCCCTTAAAAGAGTGGGGCATGGCCTGTGCCCACCCACCAACACCCCTTAAAAGAGTTGTCATGAGCCGATTTTTAATTTTGGCAAGCCCGTTGACTCATTTGTTAAGATGATGGTGTGACTTCTATCCTTTGTCTCCTGTATGTGGCCTATCACAGGGATCTACCGGTGTCCAACCATGCTTCCTTCTCTGGCTCCATCCACCCTGCTGTCAACTATTCTTGCATTTCTGCAATCACTCCACTTAATCGTCATGTGGGATCCTTTAAGCAGAGTATTTAATTTCACTTGCGAATATTCTGCTCAAGATTTTTGCCTCAAGGTTTTGCAACAAAATGACTTCCTATCATTTCTTGAGTGTCCTTCCTGAATGTGCCTGAGGTGCTTGAGGGGAGGGTTGTGTGCCGATGTGGTCCTTGTTTCACTCCAATATTCTGCATCCTGTGCATTCTGTGTACAGATGCATAGGCCACAACCCTAAACAAAGCATTCACCATGGGAGGGGAGGGCTTTTCATTTTACACTTCAGTGATACTATTCTCCCAGTCTACACTAAGGAGGGAGGAAAGATCCTAAGCTTGGTAAGGGGCTGTGACAGCACAAATCTTAGAACATTAAAAGGTGTATTTACAGAAATGGCCACGAGAGGGCAGCCCAGGCACAGAATGGGGAATTATGACTGCTTCTAATCTCTCCAATGAATACAAAAATATTAGCACAAAATTTTATAGTCGTCCAATATTATTTTCAGTGTTCACTCGAGCGGGCCCAGTAATGTCTCCATTGTGAAACTTTTTACTGTGTTTGGCATTTTCAATACGTCACAGGTGGCTTGCCAGGGTTTACTGTGCCTGTCATAGGCAGTAGCATTAGTAAGTGAAATGTTGACAGTATGGAAATTCAGTATCGAGGATTCTCGTTCACACTTCCCTCATTTTGAATTTTCTCAATTGTCATTTCTATCCTCTGGATGGGGCCCTGTGGTGGTCATGGTTGGATTCTCAGGACCGTGGCCAGTGCCTAGCACAGGAGCTTAGTAAATATGTGATAAGAGGTTGTTATTAAATTAGGTGCACCTCATTTTTTAGCCGAAGAGAAGGTGAACATGGAGGGCGGGATCCACAGATCCCGAAGGGGAAAAAAAAAAAAAGGTTCCCAAAAGAGCCGAGATCATCGGGAAGTCCCAGATGGGGTAGGTACCGCATCCCGCCTCCCCCAGATGGAACCCCGGTGACCAGAAACCTCTACAAGCACAGCTCGAGTATGCGGGAACTAGGACTTTTCCTCAAAAATGCCGGGACTACACCTCCCAGGTAACCTCAGATTCCGGAAGTCACGCCCACAGCCCGCCCCCCAGCGCCATCTTGACAGCATTTAGCCGAAGAGAAGGACAACATGGAGGACGGGATCCACAGATCCCGAAGGAAAAAAAAAAACAAAACAGGTTCCCAAAAGAGCCGAGATCATCGGGAAGTCCCAGATGGGGTAGGTACCGCATCCCGCCTCCCCCAGATGGAACCCCGGTGACCAGAAACCTCTACAAGCACAGCTCGAGTATGCGGGAACTAGGACTTTTCCTCAAAAATGCCGGGACTACACCTCCCAGGTAACCTCAGATTCCGGAAGTCACGCCCACAGCCCGCCCCCCAGCGCCATCTTGACAGCATTTAGCCGAAGAGAAGGACAACATGGAGGGCGGGATCCACAGATCCCGAAGGAAAAAAAAAAAACAAAACAGGTTCCCAAAAGAGCCGAGATCATCGGGAAGTCCCAGATGGGGTAGGTACCGCATCCCGCCTCCCCCAGATGGAACCCCGGTGACCAGAAACCTCTACAAGCACAGCTCGAGTATGCGGGAACTAGGACTTTTCCTCAAAACCGCGCGGCCGCTTACAGGGCCGCGCAACATCTCTCTATATACAAAGTGATCCATGGGAAGTAAACCACCTAACGTTTCTCTCTGAAAATCATAGTTAAGCTTTGAGCACGGCCACAGCCCCAGAAACACAAGTACTTAATGCATAACCCAGCAGCTTGGAGCAGAAAGGTGAACGGGTTATGTGTTAACCCAGGCCATCAAGTCTGCCAGAGGGGAAAGGGTGTTGCCCCATTCACCCTCTCTTCTCTGGAAAGAAGGATGGCGGCCGCATGGGAGCCTTGTGGACAGCAGGTATGAGCCGGGGGTGTGGGGGCGACTAAAACCTCATGGGAAGGGGGGCGTTCCGGTCCGTCCTTCACGCCCTACCGAGGTCACCAGTTGCCCCCCATGAACAGCTCTCCAGCACGGCCACAGCCCCAGAAGCACAAGGACTTAATGCAGAACCCAGCAGCTTGGAGCAGAAAAGTGAAAGGACTATGCGTTAATCCAGGCCATCATGTCTGCCCGGAGGGGAAAGGGTGTTGGTCCCTTCCGCCCTCCTCCCTCTGGAAAGAAAGATGGCGGCCACATGGGAGCCTTGTGGACAGCAGGTATGAGCCGGGGGTGTGGGGGCGACTAAAACCTCATGGGAAGGGGGGCGTTCCGGTCCGTCCTTCACGCCCTACCGAGGTCACCAGTTGCCCCCCGCCAGCGGCTCTCCAGCACGGCCACAGCCCCAGAAGCACAGGTACTTAATGCAGAACCCGGCAGCTTGGAGCAGAAAAGTGAACGGACTATGCGTTAATCCAGGCCATCAAATCTGCTGGAGGGGAAAGGGTGTTGCCCCATTCGCCCTCTCCTCTCTGGAAAGAAAGATGGCGGCCACATGGGAGCCTTGTGGACAGCAGGTATGAGCCGGGGGAGCGGGGGCGACTAAAACCTCATGGGAAGGGGGGCGTTCCGGTCCGTCCTTCACGCCCTACAGAGGCCACCAGTTGCCCCCCACGAGTGGCTCTCCAGCACGGCCACAGCCCCAGAAGCACAAGGACTTAATGCAGAACCCAGCAGCTTGGAGCAGAAAAGTGAACGGACTATGCGTTAATCCAGGCCATCATGTCTGCCCGGAGGGGAAAGGGTGTTGGTCCCTTCCGCCCTCCTCCCTCTGGAAAGAAAGGTGGCGGCCACATGGGAGCCTTGTGGACAGCAGGTATGAGCCAGGGGTGTGGGGGTGACTAAAACCTCATGGGAAGGGGGGCGTTCCGGTCCGTCCTTCACGCCCTACCGAGGCCACCAGTTGCCCCCCGCCAGCGGCTCTCCAGCACGGCCACAGCCCCAGAAGCACAGGTACTTAATGCAGAACCCAACAGCTTGGAGCAGAAAAGTGAACGGACTATGCGTTAATCCAGGCCATCAAATCTGCTGGAGGGGAAAGGGTGTTGCCCCATTGGCCCTCTCCTCTCTGGAAAGAAAGATGGCGGCCACATGGGAGCCTTGTGGACAGCAGGCATGAGCCGGGGGAGCGGGGGCGACTAAAACCTCATGGGAAGGGGGGCGTTCCGGTCCGTCCTTCACGCCCTACCGAGGCCACCAGTTGCCCCCCACAAGCGGCTCTCCAGCACGGCCACAGCCCCAGAAGCATAAGGACTTAATGCAGAACCCAGCAGCTTGGAGCAGAAAAGTGAATGGACTATGCGTTAATCCAGGCCATCAAGTCTGCCAGAGGGGAAAGGGTGTTGCCCCATTCACCCTCTCTTCTCTGGAAAGAAGGATGGCGGCCGCATGGGAGCCTTGTGGACAGCAGGTATGAGCCGGGGGTGTGGGGGCGACTAAAACCTCATGGGAAGGGGGGCGTTCCGGTCCGTCCTTCACGCCCTACCGAGGTCACCAGTTGCCCCCCATGAACGGCTCTCCAGCACGGCCACAGCCCCAGAAGCACAAGGACTTAATGCAGAACCCAGCAGCTTGGAGCAGAAAAGTGAAAGGACTATGCGTTAATCCAGGCCATCATGTCTGCCCGGAGGGGAAAGGGTGTTGGTCCCTTCCGCCCTCCTCCCTCTGGAAAGAAAGATGGCGGCCACATGGGAGCCTTGTGGACAGCAGGTATGAGCCGGGGGTGTGGGGGCGACTAAAACCTCATGGGAAGGGGGGCGTTCCGGTCCGTCCTTCACGCCCTACCGAGGTCACCAGTTGCCCCCCGCCAGCGGCTCTCCAGCACGGCCACAGCCCCAGAAGCACAGGTACTTAATGCAGAACCCGGCAGCTTGGAGCAGAAAAGTGAAAGGACTATGCTTTAATCCAGGCCATCATGTCTGTCCGGAGGGGAAAGGGTGTTGCCCCAGTCGCCTTCTCCTCTCTGGAAAGAAAGATGGCGGCCGCATGGGAGCCTTGTGGACAGCAGGTATGAGCCGGGGGAGTGGGGGGCGACTAAAACCTCATGGGAAGGGGGCGTTTCGGTCTGCCCTTCACGCCCTACCGAGGCCACCAGTTGCCCCCCACTAGCGGCTCTCCAGCACGGCCACGACTCCAGAGCACAGAAACCAATTTCTTAACTATCTGACTTTCAGTATAAATACTTCCAGGGTCAATAAGTAAAATAGCAGAAATCCAAAACCAACATTTAATTCTTGAACCCAGCTGTAGAAAGCAAATCACTTCACAATGCTTTGTCAGCATGTCTGATTCGGGGGTGGGGGGGGTAAACTCTAAATAATAGTGGTGAATCTTTTATTGAAACAATGAATCTAATCAAAGCAGATAGAGTGTTAACTAGAATTCATCTGCCCCACAGGGACTGGGAGGGGTGGGGGGTGGGGTTTTATTGGGGTTCTTCATGGTAAAAAAAAAAAAAGTATTGGTAAAGGGAAATGTGTTTGATATTTGCATGACTGAGACCTAAACCTGAAAGCTTTGTAACCTTTCCCAAGGTGATTCAATAAATAAAAAAAAATAAAAAAAATAAATAAAAAAAAACCACAAAATCTGATGCAAAAAAAAAAAATTTATTGAGCTTCATCCAGTGGATTTTTCTGTTAAGGAAAATATACATTTGAGCTTTGGATAAAATTCTCTACGAAGTTTATAATCTAATAAAGATGAACAACAATCAGTAGTAAGAGTCAAGCTAGGGAGAACTTTAGCTGTGACCTCTACATAATCTAAGGTTAATATCAAGCTTTTCAGCTAAAATGATGCTTATGGAATAGATTTTTTACTATTAGGATATGTAAATTTAATCTTTATTTAATTTACATTCAAGATCTCTTTAAAGTTATTGTGTTCAGACTTAGGATGCTCAGCGACCTATAGGGAATAAGAACCTTGATGTTTGGAACAAGAAAATTTCAGGCTGAATATGCATACTTAGAATCAAGTAATAGAATGACAAGTAAGGTCAGATGGAAACACATATAACAAGGAGGCAGAGAAAATGGCTATAGTAGTGCTATAAATCAAAGCCCATCTGAAGTTTCCATATACAATCAGAACCCTCCTCTCACTCTTATCATCACCAGTAACTGAAATAGCTAAATACAAATAACATCTATCTTGAAGAGTTTCATCTTTCGGTATTAAAATTAAGTTGTTGAAGCTTATCATGGTGTCAAGATAACAGATTTGACATGACCATTGGTCCAGTTCATCTCCTCTTTGCTTTTTTAAAGTAGCACAAATTTGTCTTTAGGACCAAAACCCATATTCTTTATGTAGCATATCTGTAAAAAAAGAGAAATAGGATTTTTTCCCCCTCTGAGGTGATTTTGTTTGTATATTTGCTTCGATCAGCAGCTTTTAAATGGCTTACTGAACTTGTGTCATAAAGTCTGTAACAGTTTGGAATTCAACCTCGGATCAAGGTTCTGTACGGTGACTGCGACCGAATAACTAACTAAACAAAAGAGATATTATATGAAGGTCTGAGAGTTTTTTTTAAAAAAATATAATTGTGACAGTTGTTTCTTCAGTGTCAGCTTCAGTGTAGGTATTACAAACAAAACTATGGAATCTCAAAATCGACATTTGAAGACAACACTGTCACTGTCTTTAGGAAGATTTCACATTTCTGAAGAGTACGGATTTCTTCTTCCAAATCCTCTGGTAAGAATCTATCCTTGGACCTGATCAGAATGGGTTCTTAATATACTGATTTGTTTCTTGCTTTATCTAATCTTTAAAATAAATGGAATATAAATACCAAGAAAAAAAATAAAAAAAAATAAAATAAATTAGGTGCACCTCAATACCTGTTAGCACAGCTCTCTCTCTCTCTCTCTCTCTCTCTCTCTCTCTCTCTCTCTCTCTCTCTCTCTCTTTCTCTCTCTAATCTTTCAAATTGAGTCAATCGTGAGATAGTTACAAAGCTTTCATGTTTGAGTTTGGGTCGTATAATAATAAAACACCCACCCCTTAATCAGTGCACATTTTCCACCACCAATCTCCCCAGTATCTCCCCCGCCCCCCGCACAATCCCAACTGTTCCCTTGCCTGTGTGGCAGACAATTTCCGCAATACTCTCTCTCTCTACTTTGATGACATTCAATATTTCGACACCAGTCCTACCATTATTATTTGGAAGTTTCCTGCCACCACAAAGCCTGCCGAAAAGGCAATGATAAACAATTTATTTTTTATTGCTTGTGTGACTGGCATAAGATGTTGCGTGGCCACTCTTGCTCTCAGTGCTCCTGGAATTTTAAAAGTTTAGATAATTTTGTCTGGAGAGACTCTGCAGCAAATTGCTCGGTATTGAGTTTTATTTTTTCTTTTTTTGTCGCTTAGCCCAGCTGAAAACAAGAAAGTACTAGAGAGCTGAGAAACAATGCAGAAATAAAGGATCTAGGAATCACATAGTGAACCAGGGTTCAGTCTTGGCACTTATGGTCCCAGGGGTTCTCATTTAGCACAGAACCAAGAATAACCCATGAAGACAGCAGGGTGAGGCATACAATATTTTAAAATTAATAAAAATAAAATGCTTAACTTATTTCTCATAACCCACTCAAAAACTGTCTTTTAACAGAAGAGAGAAAGTGAAGGATCAACACACACATAAGTAGATCAATTGATCCCTAAGAAACATAGGAAGCACATAGAAAACATTTTCCAAAAGAACGAACAAAAGAGAAAGAGTGCTGTGTAACAATTGCGGATTTAGAGCAAGGACCTAGACAAACTTGCACAGATAGGCAGGGGCCAAGCCAGACAGCATCCCCGCAGTTCTGGCTTTGTGCTCACCCGCCCTCAGACAAGGAAGTCAGGGGCTGTGCAAGCCCCATGAGCCTCAGTAGGGCAGTGCCTGGTGGCCCTGTGGGCACCAGGGGAGGGGGAGGGCACAGCAGCATCCTTTTTTAAAAAAAAGTTATTTATTTATTTTCCCCTTAGACATTACATGAACACTGTGCTTTACAAAGTCATTCATGATGATCTGTCACAGGCATTCAATATTCCAACACCAACACCACAATCATCACACCTTCTCAGTTTTCCCAACAACCCCTTTATCTTGCCCCCCCATAGGCCCACAAGAATTTAATATTGCTTGTTAGTGAACATTTGCTACCAGAATGATCCAAGGATGTTTCCAGAGAAGAAAATGAAGATTGCATTTCACCATGGAGCCATTAAGTCCTTGTCTAAGAGACCAGTAGGCTGACGTTACAGGTCAACCCTCCATGTTCATAGAAACTTCTGTCCCACCACAAGGTCCTTCTTCACCCTGCCCAGTTTTCTCACGTCCCACACACCCCTGCAAGTGTGCCATCTCTCTCAGCTGATCTCACCCCTGTGAGAGGTGGCTGCCCGGTCACCTCTCCTACTGCTCAGCTAAATGCTTCTGTCCTCAAAATGATCAACCCCCAAGAAGTCTGGGCACCAGATGTGGAGAAGAAAATCACTTTATAGGAACTTTTCCGGGGGGTGGGGGCTATTTCAGGGTCAAGTTTAAAAGACGTTGCACAGTTTGTGAGGCGGCAGCTCAGCTGATTCTTGGGTCCCCTCAAGTCAGGGTCCCTCCAAACCAGGTAAGGGTACCCCCAGGACAGGGTCCCTCCAAACCAGGCCAGGGTCCCTCCAGGTCAGTCCCCCCAGGTCACCGTCCCCACAGGTCAGGGTGTCTCCAGGTCAGGGTCCCACAAAAACAGGTCTGGGTTCCCCCCCCAACACAACATGTCCCTTCCCCAACCAGCTCAGGGTACCAGGAAGGTGTCAGGTGTCTCCAACCCCTGCATTTACGCTTCATTTGGGTGATACCCCCTAATCACTGGCCTCTAAATAGGAGGACTCTCATTCTCACAATTATTTTTATGAGAGCTATGGGTCCTTGATTCTTTTTGGGGACTTCAACCTCATATTTGGAAGGCCAGTAAACCTCCAGAGAGGGAGAGTCAGGCTGCTCTGGTTCTTGGGAACACTAAGGCCTACAGCTGCTCTCAGGGGAAACCTGGGCCAGTGGCACATGGTTCCTCCTGTTTCCACAAGTTCCAGAGCACCTTTCTCAGAACTGAACAAACTCCTTCAGTCCCTCAATTCCAGATTGAATACAGCAGACAGACATCACAGTAGGATTCTAAATGATTTAATGGTTAAGAATACAGGAACAATGGGGCTGAGGGTCTGCATTCGTGCCTCCGAGGGCCCTGGGGAGAGTGGGAAGGAGTTGGTGCCCAGCAGGTGGTATCTGGGTGGGACACTGGCTCCCTGTGAGGCACGGTGAAGGGGGACCAGGTGGTTCTCAAGCAGTGGTTGTCCTTGGAATCATTCAATGTCAGCCTGTTTTCAAATGTCATTCTGGACACAGAGGCAGGGCACACAGCACCTCAGGGCTCTCATGAAGCGGCCCACTCTGGGCGCCCGTCTCCTTTGGAATAAGCGCCGGGGGCTCCTGATCTTCCAACGGAAGTGTAGGAAAAGGCGGGGGTGGCCAGACTGAGTGTGTTGAGTGTCAACTGCTTGGGGAGACTGGGTGAGGGCACACGGCTCTGTATGCAGCTGCCCATCGAGGGTCCTGGCCTCTGAGTAGCAGGGAGTGGGGATGGCACCCACGGGAGGCGCAGTGGTCTGGGAGGCCTCTGCAGCCATGGCCAGGGATATGCCCTGCTCCCTGCACCTCCCCTGCCGCCTCAGCCCCTGTGAGACACTGGGCTCTTTCTCCGTGTCCATGCTAGCAATGTGGGGGCCCACGCTTCGTCTCCTGGAAGGTTCTGGGGGACGATTTAACCGCCTGCCATGTGCAGGACCAGAGGCACACACAGAGAAGGGACAGAGATCTGCGGTGTGGCCAAGGATCTCATAGGGAGGGAGGGTTTGGCGCCCAGACAATAGCGTGGGGTACTTCAGGAGGTTTCTCCTTCTGTTCTCTCCCAGGAGAGCTGAGAGAGGAGGGATGAGTAGAAGGAGGGGGGCCGAGAGGAGGTGGTGGCGCAGGAGTACAGAGGGACTTCTGCCAAGCTCTTGTGGTGGGCTGGGGTGATGGAGTGGGAAAGGGGACAGCGGGTCGCAGAGTGGTTTGAGGGCAACACCCGGAAAACTGGAGTGAGCGGAGAAGACAGTGCAGGCCAGAGGAACACACGCTGGCTTTTCTGGACGGGCTGCAAGGGTGACGGGGCCTGTAAGGCACATCAGGATCGTGGATGGCAGGAGAGAGCCAGAGGGAACGGCCTGGTCGGGAGCTGGTGGGCCTTGCGGAGCAGCCGGGATGGCCTTGTCCCTGCAGACCATGCAGGAAGGGCTGATGCATAGCAGGTGCTCCCAATGTGGGTCCTCGCGGTATACCTCCAGGGGGCTGCTGAAGGCAGAGAAGAGAGGGCCGTGGAGAGGGCAGGGTGAGGACTAGAAGCCAGTCACCTGGGAGAGGCTCTGAAGGCTGTCCCCTAACCTGTTATCACCCCCAGGGCTTCCAGTCCTCTCTATACCCTCCCCCAAGGCCTTCCTCTCATATCTGTTCCTCTGGCTCCCCTCCCCAGGCAGACCTGGGCAGCCCTCCTATTGCTGGGTTGGGAAGGAGGGCGCACACATACCATTGCAAATTCCGGATAGATTGTATTTGCTGCAGCTCAGCCAGGCTAAAGTGGTACCTCTCACCTAGGAACCAGGGAGAGTGGCTTCTATTAGTGAAGGTCTCACAGAGGCATGGACACAGGGCCATGGAGGGCACCCAGGCATGCTCTTCTCTGCGAGCCTCAGCAGGCGATGAGGAGCAGCAAAGGCCAAAAGACGCTCAGAGGCCTGTAGCTTCCATCAGAGCCCTTCAGAGCCATAATCTCTGGGGAGGC
Source organism: Sorex fumeus (assembly GCF_029834395.1). Taxonomy (NCBI): domain Eukaryota; kingdom Metazoa; phylum Chordata; class Mammalia; order Eulipotyphla; family Soricidae; genus Sorex; species Sorex fumeus. The sequence goes on along the minus strand of NW_026606179.1, from coordinate 4,193,433 downwards.
TCCAAGCTCAGCAGGAGGGAGGAGTCACTCTGGGAGAGCTCAAATGGAAAAGGCAGAGACTGACCTCTCAGGATCGCGACCCTCCTGCTTTTCCTAGATCTCTTGCGCCTCTGAGGAGAGAAAGAATCAGTGATCATTTGGGATCCACTTTTGGACTCCCCTCTCTGAAGCTCTGATGTTCACACATGACCCGTAGGAGTCCCACAGGAACAGAGAAGTGAGTTTCTCCCTGAAATCCATCCTTAAATGTCATGAAATACTTTGGTATTGGTTTTGATTTTGTGTTTCCAGTTTTTTCCTTGGAACGGCAGAAGGATTTTCATGTTGATAACAGGCCCCTGTTCAGGGACGCCAGGCAAGGATGTGCTTCTTGTGCTCCTTTCCACAGAACTCCAAGTTCTGGGGCAGGGCCCCCCTACTCCAGTCTCCTGAAGGGCTGACTAGGAGGATGGGTTGATGTCTCCCTCCCACCCAGGGAAGTCGTGGTGGGACTTTTCTGTTCGAAGGGACCTTAACGTTTCAATGGAAGCTGACTCTAGTATGATGGCACTAGTTGGGATTTTAGTGATGGGAACCTGCCACCCCACCCCAACATCTGTGAAGTTCAGGGAATACTCTCTTCATTGACCGCTTCCCACCCAGTCTGTCCTCATTGGCAACAAGGCCTACTTTCTCCTAGATGACCCAATCTACTGATTCGCTAAACCAAACAAATTCATGTTTCAAACTCATGTGTGTGAGAAGAAATAGAAATCACCACCACCGACCAAATGGCTCAAGCACTGGCCCTGGCTCCTACCTTTTGGTCAACTTTTTTCTTACAGAAGGCCACGAAGGATGCTGTAGCCAGGAAAACAATGAAAAGGAAGAGCACCCCTAACACCCCCAGGATAAGGGGGGTGGGATCGCTACTGATCAGCTTTGAGCATAAGCCCCACAGAGTCTCAGTCCGGGGTGTCATCAGAACCATCAGAGTCCATATACCAAACTCCATGATCCTGACCACAAGCTGCCTTTGGCAACTGAGCGTGAGCGGGTGGCTCTGCCTTATATAGGACCGCCTGCATCACAAAGGGGGAAGAGTCCATTAGGGTTCCAGAGGGGTGTGAAGTCCTGTGTCCACCATCTCCCCCCACCCCACTTGGCCTTCCTTTCCTGGGCCCTTTCTTTGGCCCCTCTGCTCTAACTGCCTTCCTATTTTCACCCCACACCCCGCCCCCGCCTTCATCCTGCCCTGTGCCTTATCCCCAGGAAGGGTCCTGCTTGTTCTCTCTGGAACCCTGCTCTTCCCTGGGTCCTCTTGACCCTCTGGGAATAACCTTGACTTTGCTCTTGCAAACACATTTCTTGTCTGAAATCCTATAGCAAAAAAATTTTTTTCAGGATCTAGATCATTTATTTTGTATTGTAACAACAAAACATTTTTTAAATTTTTATCAAGTAGTGCGGAATATTTGATTTCATTTAATAATCGAACACCAATACAGCCAGAATTACACCTTGGTACCACCATTTTTTTGATATTTCCATCCCACACCCAAACCTTTATCCCAAAGCAGAACCAAATAATTTATTTTGTATTATTTGTTATGAATACACCACAGAAAATGCTCCAGACAACTTTCTTTAGAGTGAGGAAGATTGTTGTATTTCACCCTGGAGCCAGCTGTTATGCCCTTGTCTAAGAGATTACTGTTATGTTGTAAAGGTTTGAGCTTGATGTGCATATATATATATATATATATATATATATATATATATGAGAGAGAGAGAGAGAGAGAGAGAGATCTGTAAAAATATTTTTCCCACTAAGATTCGTTGCATCTTCTTTAAACCCCGTGGTGTGCTACTCTTGGAGTATGAGTGGTGTGAGTTATGGTGATGTCCAGAAATAGGCTCACCGTGGATGGGTCTCAGCACGAGTGTGTGCAGAGCAGATATGAGCATGACGTCATTTGAGTTCTGGAGGTTTTATGCTATCAAGGCTGGGTCCCTTGGGGTGGTTAGGGCCCTCACCTGCCCCCCTTCAGTGTTCCCCAAAAGAAACAGCCTGGCAAGGGTTCCAATGGCAGGACTCATGCTAGTAATTTTATGCTCTCTTCCATAGAAAAGGGCAATGAGTCTCTGGAGCATGGCTGTTGATGAAATAACCTCCACCATAAATTTGTACACCCCGGGTTGTAAATTACTTCGCTTTCTTTATTCCTAGGGAATGCTTTCTGGCCAACATGAAGCCAAGTCTCACTTAAAGGTCTCCTACGCTTAGGTGTGTGAATGGGAAAGACCGTCTTAGACTTTAGTTTCAGTGCACTTCAAGCACTAGGGCTAAATCAATTAAATGGCCAAGTCATCTTTTAGTATTTTCAAATTGAACAGGAAAAAAAATTCAAGTAAGCTTCTCGCTGCCATGGAGCATATCAGTTACTCTCTTTTCTCAAATTCACTGATGCTTAAAAGTCAAACTTTTAGTTCACACTGTACTCAGATAAACACACAGAAACACACAGAGACACACACGGGGGGGGGGGGGGGGGGAGAGAAGGGAGAGATTGTTCCTTCAGCAAATACAGCAGCTTCAGTTCCAAAACAAAAGACTTCCTCCCATTTTGCCAAAGTTTGCTTTCAAATTTTGATGAATAGGGATGGTTCTCCGTAAACCGGGACCCAAGTCCTCCTCCTCATCCAGGAGTGCTTGATTGGGCAGGCTTGGAGCCCATACACAGGGTGCCTGACAGTCAGCTATTCTTGGATTCACACTCAGGCCTGCATGTACTCTGCCTGTTCTCTGCCACTTGACTTCCTTTGTAGTCCAACAAAGATCATCTTGACCAATGTAGAGGTTAGTTAAATTTTTGCCATATTTATTAATAATTTAAAAAATACTTATCGTGTTTTAATTTTACTGTTTTACTGGGGGGCATACACTGCTTGGTGTTCTTGTACACTGGCTCTGGATCAGCAATTGCTTCTGGCAGTGTTCAGGTGACCATTGGGTATACTTGGTGTAGAATCTGGATTTGCCCTGTGCAAGGCAATCGCATTATCCACTGTACTATCTCTCGAGTCCCTGATTTTTTTTTAAATTTGAGTAAGGAGTTATTTTAGTGATGCTTGAAGGCTACTTTGGGTAATTGATAGGGAGCTTCCTCATCAGTGTTTGCAGGACCACATGGTGATATGGATTGAACCAGAGACTTTTTCATGTGCTTAGGTTATTTGAGCTATTTTCTGACCCTAACATGTACTGTATTGCAGCACATGTGGCTAATCGGAGTTAACCCGAGAGAGGGCATGATTTCTGCAAAGACTGGGGTAGGAAGGACTGTATGAAGCATACAGCGACTCTACTGCAAAGCGCATTTGCTTTTACAGTATGCAGTGAACACTTCGTGGGAAAGCCAAGGGTTACAGGTTGAGCGGGCTATGCTGTTATTCTGTTTTACAGCTGCATATGTGGGCAGTTCCTTGAACTTTCTCAGCGAAACAGGACAGGAATGAGAATGTGGTTCCAGGCCTGGCCAAGGAGGATCAGGTGCAGCCTTCCCTTCGGCCCCCTTAAGAGAGTCAACTGCCAGGGCATGGCGCTCACACATGCCAACATTTTCCCTGCTCATTCCCTTCTCAGGGAAAATAAGCAGGGGCTACCTAGGCCAGTCCCCAACAGTAATGCACCCCTAAAAATAAATTAAATTGGGCAACATTCCCTCCCCCAACTTTTTAACATTTGGAATTGATTTGAGGAGCTGTAGATGCCCATTTAAATGGATTATTTCATGCCAGGATAGAAAAAGTATAGGAAGAAGGAACATAACTTTTGGGTGAGTCTGGAACCATTCCATTGACCACCGTTGCTTATACTTAAAAGGGAAGTGGAATTAAACATGTCCAGTCTGCAGCTGATGCTGTCATATCCCTTCTGTGTGTCAGCAGAATAGCCCAGGCTGAGGATATATGTTCACATATCACCCGGGTATATGCCTGGTTGGTTATTCTCCCAGAGTGGGTATTTCACAAAGTTATTGGAAGATCTCATCTAATCTTGATGCAATTGTCCATTTTTCCACCATTCTATTTTTTTTTTTGTGGTGGAGAGAGGCAGTTATGGGGCCGGGTGCCATACGGGTGTGTGGTTTCTTTTAACATTAGAAAAACCTGCAAAATATAGACCAAAATATTGACTGGCTTATTCTCCTTTGGTTACTTGTTGATGTTTTATATTTATGTATATCCCTCTTCCGTCACTCATTTTTTTAGCATGTTTACTGAGGTACAAGATGTACAATAGAGTTGATAATCATTTTCACGAACACATCACACCAATACCATACCCATCAAACCCTGCGCCCTAATTTTCTGTGATGAGTAAGTCAACCCCAACCAATGGGAAGTGTGAAGCATCAGGGGTTCTGCCATGCCCTGATCCCATAAACTAGACCCAAAGAATATACAGGGTAATGGATTTGAGGAATTCGATGAGAGAAGAACTAAATATTAGGTTAGACTGAACTTATTTCTGTGGGAGCACTTATCAGAGATCTGGAAATTGAGCATACTGGAGTATAAATCAATTAGTTGGTAAGAGAATACTTTCATTCATTGCTGGTGGGAAAGTCCAGCCTTTTCAGGAAACCAATACGGGCTTTCCTCAAAAACCTAGAAATTGTGCTTCCATATGACCCAGCAGCCCAGTCCTGAGAATAGACTCTAAGGGCCCAGAACTCAAAGTGCAAAAACCCATCTGCACTCTGATGTTCATTGCAGTACTATTCCCAATACCGAGAACCCGGAAAAATCCTAAGTTCCCTGGAACAAATGACTGGTACATCTACATAATGGAAAACCCTGCAGCCATTAGAAAACTGAAGTCATTTAATTTGCTTATACATGGATAGACATAGAGAGTGCCATTCTGAGTGGAATGAGTTGTTGGGAGAGAGACAGTTATAGAATGATCATACTCATATGTAGGATATTAAAAAAACATAGTATGAGAAAAATACCCAAGTCCAGTAGAAATGAGGGCCAGGAGGACAGGTTTATGATAGCAATGGTAGAAGGTATGCACAAATTGTGGGAGAATGCCGTTTGGACAGAGAAGAGACACTAAGACAATGATCATTAGAAATGATCCCTCTGGACAATATCTGAGTCTTGAAGGAGGTAAAGTGATATAAAAAATAAACCCTTCTCGTAGCAATATTGCAACCCCTACTGCCTTATTGGAGAGGGGAGGGAGAGAGGGCAGGGAAGAGGGAAAGGGGGAGAGAGAGAAGAGAGAGAGAGAGAGAGAGAGAGAGAGAGGAAGTCTGCCATAGAGGCCAACTGTAGGGGAGGGGGATGTGGGATCTAAGACATTGGTTTTGCGAAACGGACACCGGTGCCTGGATGGGTGTTGAACATTGTACGACTGATACCCAATCATGATCTGCTTTGTCACTGCGTATGTAACAATGATTCCATTTTCAAAAAAAAGTATTAAATAAGTCTGGCTACCCTTTTCACACCTTTCACATGATAGGTTGGATTGGGAGTGTTTATTAAAGGAGCCAGTGACCAATAACAGACAATCATCCCAAAGAATTCTCTGCTAGAGGACATTCAGGGATGAGTTTATAAAAGCAAAAAAAAAAAAGTCATATCTTAGCAGATGATGACCACAACGGGGCTGTATATGTGGTGATCAGCAAAGCAAGTTTTAGAAGCAAAATTAGCTAGTTAATGATCCGGCAGCTTCCAGTCACAAAGAACCTTCAAGGTTATGGGAAACGGTCACAGTTGAGGTCATGGTTTCAGGAGCTGAACCGTTCATTTGTGGGCTGTGAATAGGTTACACCTGACCCTTGGAACAGTGGAGGGAGGTTTCCTCTCTGCTGACGGTCGAGGAGGAAAGAGAAATGGAGTCCCTTATGTCAGGAGCCCAAAGCTCGAGACTTACCATAATTGGAGCTGGAATGACAATGCAGAGGTCCCTAGTGCATAGGACAATGCCTATGATCCCCCAATAGGTGATGCCTAGGCACCATTGTGGAAGCAGTACCACAAGGCATGGCCTGTGCCCACCCACCAACACCCCTTAAAAGAGTTGTCATGAACAGATATTTAATTTAGGAAAGCTCTTTGACTCACTTGTTGAGATGATGGTGTGACTTTTATCTTTGTCTCCTGTATGTGGCCTGTAGCCCATCACCCATCACATGGATCTACCGGTGTCCAACCATGCTTCCTTCTCTGGTTCCATCCACCCTGCTGTCAACGATTCTTGCATCTCTGCAATCACTCCACTGAATCGTTATGTGGGATCCTTTTAGCAGAGTATTTAATTTCACTTGCGAATATTCTGTTGAAGATTTTTGCCTCAAGGTTTTGCAACAACATGACTTCCTATCATTTCTTGAGAAGTCCTTCCTGAGTGTGCCTGAGGTGCTTGAGGGGAGGGTCCTGTGCCGATGTGGTCCTTGTTTCACTCCAACATTCTGCATCCTGTACATTCTGTGTACAGTTGCATAGGCAACAACCCTAAACAAACCATTCACCGTGGGAGGACTTTTCATTTTACACTTCAGTGATTCTATTCTCCCAGTCTACACTAAGGAGGGAGGAAAGAGCCCAAGCTTGGTAGGGGGCTGTGACAACACTTACCTTAGAACATTAGAAGGTGTATTTACAGAAATGGCCACGAGAGGGCAGCGCAGGCACAGAATGAGAAATTATGCCTGCTTCTAGTCTCTCCAGTGAATACAAAAATGTTAGCACAAATATTTATAGTCGCCCAATATTATTTGCAGTGTTCACTCGAGCGGGCCAAGTAATGTCTCCATTGTGAAACTTGTTACTGTGTTTGACATTTCAAATAAGTCACGGATGCTTGCCAGGCTTTGCTGTGCCAGCTGAGGAATGGAACTCGGGTTGGACAGGTCAGCTGGGTGCAAACTAAACACCCTACCAGCTGTGCTATCGCTCCAGCCCATGGGGGAATTCCTGGAGCAACAAGTGCTCCTATCAAAAGATGTCACGATCACGGTCCTCTCATTATTCATTGATTTGCTTGAGCGGGCCCAGTTATGTCTCCATCATGAGACTTGTTGTTACTGTGTTTGGCATATCAAATACGTCATGGGTAGCTTGCCAAGCTTTGATGTGCGGGTGAGATACTCTCGGTAGCTTGCTGGTCTCTCGGAGAGGGGCGGAGGAATCGAACTCGAGTCGTCCATGTTGGCTGCATGCAAGGCACTCGCCCGACCAGTATGCTATCGCTCCAGCCCCGTCAAAAGATGCGTATATTAATAAGGTGGTACATTTATATGATTTTAAATGCTGAAATGCCCTTTGCAATAAAAAGGATCACATGAAAGGAAATAATTTTGAAGGAAAGAGAAAAATATTGGATTATTTCACTTATATGTGAACTTTAAGGGTATAAAATAGATAAGGAAAAACACATTTAAAACACAAACCCGTGCACACCGATCACAGCCCTAAGACTACCAAGAGCAGGTGGGCAATAGGAGAAAAGGCAAGGTGAAAGGTTTTATTGGTGAAACAACAAAAGAAAAGGACTCAGGGGAAAATAATAAAAGAGTTTCTGTGAAAGATTCCTACACTAGCTGGCTTTGCTTCTCAGGTTTCTTCCCTATTCTCTTGGGCACATCTAACATGAAATTTTTGCCCCCTGGGGTCCCAACACCTGAGTCAAAATCAGTGCTGACTCCCTGCCCCCCACACCAGGAGCTTCTGTGTGGGTGAGGAACAGGGCAGGGGCAGCTGGGAGACAGAAGGCTCCCTGGTCCCATAAATCAGAAATATACAGTTGGTGCTGCCGTCACCATCTATGGTTCATCACCAAACCTCGGTCACTGTGTGTGCTAACCCATCACATACAGTCGCTGAGAACCTGCACACAAACGACACCGAGCAGATACACACAACACTGCTTTCTTCTTAAGCTCAAGAGGGTGCCCTCCAAGGGTCTATGGGGTACACTGGGAGAGCACTGCTCAGGGGGTTGGGACAGCAGCTGAACTAGAGGCCCCAGTCCCCAGCCTCCTCAAATGTGTCAACCCTGTGACTGTTTCCTGATTTTCTGTACACTATGAGATGTGATTCCTGGGCCTGCTGGGCCTGGGAGGGTTGGCTAGTGCCTAGAAACAGGAAACAGGAGCCTTGGATAGACAAACCAACCAATCGAGTCTGTCCCCTCCTTTTGCATATTCCTGCTTTCTGGAATAGTCTTCTCTGCTTTATATCAGCTGCACCCCAGGTCCCCGAATCAGGGGATGCCTCTGTGTCACGGAGCCTGCTGAAACTATTCAACCTGGCCGATCCTAAGTCTGTTTTCGCTGCCTCAAATCTCTCTCCCAGCAATCACAGAGAGTCCCTGTCTACACCATCCCTGCACACTTCTGCCTCCTGCCGGACCCCCTGGGCTCCAAGTGTGCTGGCATGCTCCCTCCCTTTAAGACAGCTGCTAACGCTGACAGCTGCCTCCTGATCTGTTCATCTCACCATACCTGACAATTAAAATCCTTGATGCATTCTTGCGTATATGTATGTGTGTGTGTATGTGTGTGTGTGTGTGTGTGTGTGTGTTGGACCACTGAAGCACATGAACACCTGGCTCTAAACAAGATGCTTTTGAGAGTAGACAGTCATGGGATCCCTGGGACTGGGGCTGGGGGAATTTGAGCAGGATCTAGTCTGCAGAGGGCAGGGACAGTCTCCAGGGCTTCATGAGAATAGGGAGAGGAAGGAAAGGAGAGTGAGCTTCCCCTCCCATCCTTCATTGAGGTGGGGCTGCCTCCTAGACTCAGGACAAGAGCCCTCAGATGGCACTTGGGGAACTGCAGAGAGGCGGTCAGGAGTCTGTTCCTCTGGTGCATTCAGAACCCAAGACACAGAGAAATGAAGAAAACCAGGGCAGGGGAAAGGCTCAACAGGCTCGAGCACATATTTCATCTGCAGAGACCCCTGGCATTGAAGGCCCACTGAACACTGCCAGGGATAGCCCTGGGGTTTGCTGTGAACCAGACCCACACAGCTGTACCAAATCTCACTGCAGTGCTCCCTGATCCCTGGAGCCCACTTGGAAAATGAGCCTCCTTTACCACCCTCACCGAAGCTTCAGGAACAAGTCTCAGAATATAAAACGGGGGCAGTGATCCTAAGATAAAAAGGTGAGAATGCCCAACACCCCTTGAATACATCCATAGCCAGGAAAAGTGCCACCTTGACAGGGGCAGACTTTCTTTTGGGTGCTGATATGGAAGTCAAGGTCTCACACATGAACGACACATACTCTGCTCTGAGCTTCATCTGGCCCTTTCACACACCATGACATGCTCAGGGGTCCTGCACAACTCCTGGGCTAAAGATGAAATCAGGGCCTGGAACTATAATACAGCAGGTAGGGCATTTTCCCAGAGCACGGCCAGGAGAAATTCCTAAGTGCAGGAATAGCCCCTGTCTGTCATAAGGTGTGAGCCAGAAAAGAAAAAAAAAAGATGAAATCAGTATATTGCTCTTTGTGAAGACCACTCAGAGGCATAAACCAGGGTATTCATGGCAAGGTTATTCATAATATCCCTAAATTGGAAATACCCTGGTTTTCTGGCATAAATTGCAGCAAACAAAACAACACAAAAAACACAATCTGTCGTCACCCACATGATGGAATACTCCTTGGAAACAAAATCAATGAATCATAATAGCCCAAGCTGGGGATGGAACCTCTGCCTCCAGGCCTGTTGTGTGTGTGGTTGTGACCGTGGAGGCGAGAGGAGTCAAGCATGCATAGAGAATACAGTGCGGGGTCCGCCTTTCACCCAGATCCGAGGAGAGCCACAGAACACATGGATGTGACCAGCGGTCCAGCAAGTGCTACCACCTATCAGGAGGGGAGAGGCCATGTTCAGTCAACACGGAGGCCCCCACGCATCTCCCAGGCCAGCAGCCAATCTGCTGATGTGGCTATGAGGGGGTCTGGTTCCTCCTGCTGGAGGAGCTTCTCGGAGTGCTAAGGTCTCTGCCCTTGGGGCTGCAGAGATAGTACAGTGGATAAAACCCTTTGTCTTCAAGGACCCCCAAAACAGCTGGTCCCCAGTGTATCATAAAGTTCTGGGAATACACTAGGAGTGAACCCTGAGGCATAGCATAAGCTCGGAGTGCCATCGGGTGTGGTTCAAAAGAAAGAAAATAATAAGCAAAATGAAATAATGGACCTGGGGCTGGAGAGATAGCACAGTGGGTAGGGCCTTGCACGTGGACAACCCGGGTTCAATTCCCAACATCCCATATGGTCCCCTGTGCATTGCCAGGACTAATTCCTGTGTGTAGAGCGAGGAGTAACCCCTGTGCATCGCCAGGTGTGGCCCAAAAAGAAAAAAAAAAAGAAAAGAAATCCTGGACCAGAAATGCATACTTTTTCTGTGGTCATTTGGAACACTGAGAAAAATTCTCAAGGGTTTGGTAAAAATTCTTTGACACCAACTCAAATACTTCTATCTTCCCCCAAAGAAGAGTTTTACTCTGAATGGACTCAACTCCAATTTTGATGGGAGTCTGAGGAATTCTTTGGCGAACTGCTAGTTTATTCCCTTCAAAAGTGAGGGAGAGTCAAAAGTTTAAAGTCAAGAGACAGTACAGGGCTAAGGTGGTGACCTTGCATGGAACTGAGCCAGGTTTTATCAGCTGCATTGCATATGCTCCCTAAACCCTACCATGAATGATTCTTCAACACAGATTCAGGAGGTCTAAACAATTCCTGGTGTGACATAAATTATGAGAGAGAGAGAGAAAGAGAGAGAGAGAGAGCAAGTGATTATGCCAAAAGAGCTTACTAGGTGGACCACATGCTTTGCATGAACAGAGGGCAGGTTCTTTTGGCATGACCACCCTAAGAACGAAGAAATGTCAAGGGAAGGCACATTCTGCTCTTTAATCACCATATACGGCATGTGTATAATTTTCCTTCCTTATGGTATGCTCTCCTAGACTTCTCGCTCTCTCTCTTTCTCTCTCTCTCCTCCCCTAGGAATTGCTGTAATCATCTTCTAAACTATGGATTGTTTTGGGCACAAACTTCTAAGGGTTACAGACAGTAGCATTAGTCAGTGAAATGTTGATAGTATGGAAATCCAGTATTGAGGATTCTCCTTCAGACTTCCCTCATTTTGAATTTTCTCAATTGTCTTTTTTGTTCCCCTGGGTGCGGCCCCTATGATGGTCATGGGTGGATTGTCAGGAACGTGGACAGTGCCTAGCACAGAGGCTTAGTAATTATGTGATAAATGGTTGTCATAAAGTTAGGTGCACCTCAATACCTGTTAGAACAGCTCTCTCTCTCTCTCTCTCTCTCTCTCTCTCTCTCTCTCTCTGTCTCTCTCTCATTGAGTCAACTGTCAAATAGTTACAAAGCTTTCATATTTCAGTTTTGGTCATATAATGATAAAACACCCACCCCTTCACCAGTGCACATTTTCCACCACCAATATCCCCAGTATCTCCCCTCCCCACCATCCCAACCCTTCTCTTGCCTGTGTGGCCGACAATTTCTGCAATACTCTTTCTCTCTCTCTGTCTCTCTCTATACTTTGATGACATTCAATATTTTGACGTCACTCCCACCATTATTATTTAAAGTTTCCTGCCACCACTCAACCCTGCCAAAAAGGCAATGCTAAACAATTTATTTTGTATTGCTTGTGTGAATAGCATAAGATGTTTCGTGGCCACTCTCGCTCTCAGCGTTCCTGGAATTCTAAAAGTTTGGGTAATTTTGTCTGGAGAGACTCTGCAGCAAATTGCTCAGTTATCAGATTATTTTTTTGTGGTTGCTTGGCCAGCTTAAAACTAGAAAGTACTAGAGAGCTAAGAAACAATGCAGAAATAACGAATCCAGGAATCAAATGGTGAACCAGGGTTCAGTCTTGGCACCACGTATGATCCCAGGTGTTGTCGTTTAGCACAGAACCAAGAATGACCCATGAGGAAAGCAGGGTGAGGCATACAATATTTTAAAATTAATGAAAATAGAATGCTTAACTTATTCCTCATAAGCCAATCTAAAAATGTCTTTTAACAGAAGAGAGAAAGTGAAGGATCAACACACACATAAGTAGATCAATTGTTCCCTAAGAAACTTAGGAAGCACATAGAAAACATTTTCCAAAAGAACGAACAAAAGAGAGAGTGCTGTGTAACAAGTGCGGATTTAGAGAATGGACCTAAACAAATTTGCACAAAGAGGGGGGGCCAAGCCAGACAGCATCCCCGCAGTTCTGGCTTTGTGCTCACACGCCCTCAGACCAGGAAGTCAGGGGCTGTGCAAGCCCCATGAACCTAAGCATGGCAGTGCCTGGTGGGCCTGTGGGCACCATGGCATGTGGAGGGCACAGGCAGCATCCTTCTTCTTTTTAAAATTTATTTATTTTCCCCTTAGACATTACATGAACACTGTGCTTTACAAAGTCATTCCTGATGATATGTCACAGGCATTCAACATTCCAACACCAACCCCACAACCATCACACCTTCTCAATTTTCCCAACAACCCCTTAAGCCCCCCCATAGGCCCACAATAACTTAATATTGCTTGTTAGTGAACTTTTGCTAACAGAATGATCCAAGGATGTTTCCAGAGAAGAAAATGAAGATTGCATTTCACCATGGAGCGATTAAGTTCATGTCTAAGAGACCACACAGGTCAACCCTCCGTGTTTATAGAAACTTCTGTCCCACCACAAGGCCCTTCATTCCCCCTGCCCAGTTTTCTCATGTCCCACACACCCCTGGAAGTGTGCCCTTTCTCTCAGCTGATCTCACCCCTGTAAGAGGTGGCTGCCCGGCCACCTCTCCTACTGCTCAGCTAAATGCTACTGTCCTCAAAATGATCAACCCCCAAGAAGTCTGGGCACCAGATGTGGAGAAGAAAAACACTTGATAGGAGCTTTTCGGGGGGGTCGGGGCTATTTCAGGGTCAAGTTTAAAGGATGATGCACAGTGTGTGAGGCGGCAGCTCAGCTGATTCTTGTGTCCCCCCAGGTCAGGGTCCCTCCAAACCAGGCCACGATCCCTCCAGGTCAGACTCCCCCCAGATCACCGTCCCCCCAGGTCAGGGTTCCACCAAACCAGGTCTGGGTTCCCGCCTCAAACACATCAGGGTCCCTTCCCCAACCAGCTCAGGTTCCCAGGAAGGTGCCAGGTGTCTCCAAGCCTGCATTTTGGCTTCATTTGGGTGAGACCCCCTAATCACTTATCTCTAAATACCAAGAAGGACTCTCATTCTTGCAATTATTTTTATGAGAGCTACAGGTCCTTGATTCTTTTCGGGGACCTCAACCAATATCTGGAAGGCCAGGAAGCCTCCAGAGAGGGAGAGTCAGGCTGCTGTGGTTCTTGGGAACACTAAGGCCTACAGCTGCTCTCAGAGGAAACCTGGGCAGGTGGCACATGGTTCCTCCTGTTCCCACAAGCTCCAGGGCACCTTGCTCAGTGCAGAACAAACTCCTTCAGTCCCTCAATTCAAGCTCTAACACAGCAGACAGACATCACAGCAGGATTTTAAATGATTTAATGGGTAAGAATACAGGAACGATGGGCGAGAGGGTCTGCATTCATGCCTCCGAGGGCCCTGGGGAGAGTGGGAAGGAGTTGGTGCCCAGCAGATGGTATCTGGGTGGGACACGGGCTCCCTTTGAGACATGGTGAAGGGGGACCAGGTGGTTCCTGGGGGGGAAGAGGGGGTTGTTCATGGAATCATTCACTGTCAGCCTGTTTTCAAATGTCGTTCTGGACATGGAGGCAGGGCACACAGCACCTCAAGGCTCTCATGAAGCGGCCCACTCTGGGTGACTGTCTCCTTTGGAATAAGCACCAGGGGCTCCTGATCTTCCAACGGAAGTTTAGGAAAAGGCAGGGGTGGCCAGACTCAGTGCGTTGAGTGTCAACTGCTTGGGGAGATGAGCTGAGGGCACATGGCTCTGTATGGTGCTGCCTATCGAGGGTCCTGGCCTGTGAGTAGCAGCGAGTGGGGACTGCGTTAACAGGAGGGGCAGTGGTCTGGGAGGCCTCTGCAGCCATGACCAGGGATGGGCTCAGCTCCCTGACCCTCCCCTGCTGCCTCTGCCCCTGTAAGAAACTGGGCTCCTTTTTCGTGTCCAAGCCAGCAGTGTGGGGGGTCACCTTTTGTCTCCTGGAAGGTTCTGGGGGACGATTTAACCGCCTGCCATGTGGAGGACCAGAGGGACACACAAGGAAGGGAGAGAGATCCGCGGTGCGGCCAAGGGTCTCAGAGGGAGGGAGGGATTGGGGCCCAGAAATAACGTGGGATACTTCAGGAGGTTTCTCCTTCTCTGCGCTCCCAGGAGAGCTGAGAGAGGAGGGATGAGGAGGAGGGCGGCCGAGAGGAGGTGGTGGAGCAATAGCACAGAGGGACTTCTGCCAGACTCTTGTGGTGGGCCGGGGTGATGGAGTGGGGAAGGGGAATGCAGTCTGCAGAGTGGGGTGAGGGCCAGACCCAGGAGCCTGGAGCAAGCAGAGAGGACAGTGCAGGCCAGGGGGATTACACGCTGGCTTTCCTGGAAGGGCTGCAGAGGTGATGGGACCTGGACTGGCCATCAGGATCATGGATGGCAGGAGAGAGCCAGAGGGATCAGCCTGGTTGGGAGCTGGTAGGCCGTGCGGAGCAGCTGGGATGACCTTGTTCCTGCAGACCCTGCAGGAAGGGCTGATGCACAGCAGGTGCTCCCAATGTGGGTCCTCGCGGTATGCCTCCAGGGGGCTGCTGAAGGCAGGGAAGAGAGGGCCATGGAGAGGTGCAGTGAGGACCAGAAGGACCTGGAGTGGCTCTGAAGTCTGTACCCCATCCTGTTATCACCCCCAGGGCTTCCCGTCCTCTCTACACCTTCCCCAAGGCCTTATTCTCATCCCTGTTCCTCTGGCTCCCCTCCCCAGGCAGACCTGGGCAGCCCTCCTGATGCTGGGTCTGGAAGGAGGGCGCACACATACTGTTGCAAATTCCGGATAGATTGTATGTGCTGCAGCTCCGCCAGGCTGAATTGGTACCTCTCACCTAGGAACCAGGAAGAGTGGCTTCTATTAGTGAAGGTCTCACAGTGGCACGGACACAGGGCTGTGGAGGGCACACAGGCATGCTCTTCTCTGCGAGCCTCAGCAGCCGACGAGGAGCAGCAAAGGGCAAAAGACGCTCAGAGGCCTGTGGCTTCTGTCAGAGCCCTTCAGAGCATGGTCTCTGGTGTAGGCTCGAGCTCAGCAGGAGGGAGGGGAAGAGGTAGGGGTCACTCTGGGTGAGCTCAGATGGAAAAGGCAGACTCACCTCTCAGGATCGCGACCCTCCTGCTTTTCCTAGCTCTCTTGCGCCTCTGAGGAGAGAAAGAATCAGTGATCATTTGGGGTCCACTTTTGGACTCCCCTCTCTGAAGCTCTGGTGTCCACACATGACCCATAGCAGTCCCACAGGAACAGAGAGGTGAGTTTCTCCCTCAAATCCATCCTAAAATGTCATGAAATGCTTTGTTTTTGGTTTTGATTTTGTGTTTCCAGTTTTTCCTCGGAACGACACAAGGATTTCGGTGTTGATGGCTGGCCCCTTTTCAGGGATGCCAGGCAGGGATGTACTTCCTGTACTCCTTCCCGCAGGACCCCAAGTTCTGGGGAAGGGTTCCCCCACTCCAGTCTCCTGAAGGGCTGATGAGAGGATGAGTTTATGTCTCCCTCCCACCCAGGGAAGTCGTGGTGGGAATTTTCTGTTCGAAGAGACCTTAACGTCTCAATGGAAGCTGGCTCTAGCATGATGGCAATAGTTGGGATTTTAGTAATGGGAACCTGTCACCCCACACCGTCTGTGAAGTTCAGGTAATTCTCTCTTCAATGAACCTCTTCCCACCCAGTCTGTCCTCCTTGGCAACTAGGCCCTACTTTCTCCTAGATGACCCAATCTACTGATGCGCTAAACCCAACAAATTCATGTTTGAAGTTCATGTGTGTGAGAAGTAATAGGAATCCCCACCACCCATTCAATAGCTCAAGCACTGATTCCGGCTCCTACCTTTTGGTCAACTTTTTTCTTACAGAAGGCCATGAAGGATGCTGTAGCCAGGAAAACAATGAAAAGGAAGAGCACCCCTAACACCCCCAGGAAAAGGGGGGTGGGATCGCTACTGATCAGCTTTGAGCCTAAGCCCCACAGAGTCTCAGTCCAGGGAGTCATCACAACCATCAGAGTCCATATACCGAACTCCATGATCCTGACCACAAGCTGCCTATGGCAACTGAGCGTGAGCGGGTGGCTCTGCCTTATATAGGGCCGCCTGCATCACAAAGGGGGAAGAGTCCATTAGGGTTCCCGAGGGGTGTGAAGTCCTGTGTCCACCGTCTCCCCCCACCCCACTTGGCCTTCCCTTCCTGGGCCCTTTCTTTGGCCCCTTTGCTCTAACTGCCTTCCTGTTTTCCACTCCACACCCCATCCCCTCCTTTTCAGGCCCTGTGCTTTATCCCCAGGAAGGGTCCTGCTTGTTCTCTCTGGAATCCTGCTCTTCCCTGGGTCCTCTTGACTTTCTGGTAATAACCTTGACATTTCTCTTGAAAATGCATTTCTTGTCTGACATCCCACCAGCAAAAAATTGTTTTCAGGATCTAGATCATTTATTTTGTATTGTAACAATGAAACGTTTTTTAAAATTTTATCATGAAGTGCAGAATATTTGATTTCATTTAATAATCGAACACCAATTCCACCAACATTACATCTTCGCACCACAATTTTTTTGATATTTCCATCCTGCACCCCAACCTCTTCCCCAAAGCAGAACCAAATGATTTATTTTGTATTATTTGTTATGAATACACCACTGAAATGCTCCAGACAACTTTCCTTAGAGGAGAGTGTGGAAGATTGTTGTATTTCACCCTGGAGCCAGCTGTTATGTCCTTCTCTAAGAGATTACTGTTATGTTGTTAAGGGTTGAACTTGATGTGCATATATATACATATATATGTAAAAATATATTTCCCTCTAAGATTCATTGCCTTCTTCTTTAAACCCCATGGTGTGCGTCTCTTGGAGTATGAGTGGTGTGAGTTATGGAGATGTCCAGAAATAGGTTCACTCGTGGATGGGTCAGACCGTGTGTGTGCAGAGCAGATATGAGCATGACGTCATTGGAGTTCTGGAGGTTTTAGGCTATCGAGGCTGGGTCCCTTGGGGAGGTGAGGGGCCTCACCTGCCCCACTTCAGTGCTTCCCAAAAGAATCAGCCTGGCAAGGATTCCAATGGCACGGCTCATGCGAGTAATTTTGTGCTCTCTTCCAAAGAAAAGGGCAATCAGTCTCTGGAACATGATTGCTGATGAGATAATCTCCACCGTAAATTTGTACACCCCGGGTTGTAAATTACTTCACTTTCTTTATTCCTAGGGAATGCTTTCTGGACAACATGAAGCCAAGTCTCACTTAAAGGTCTTCTACGCTTAGGTGTGTGAATGGGAAAGACCGTCTTAGACTTTGGTTTCAGTGCACTTCAAGCACTAGAGCTAAATCAATTAAATGGCCAAGTCATCTTTTAGTATTTTCAAATTGAACAGGAAAATAACTACAAACCAGCTTCTTGCTGCCATGGAGCATATCAGTTGCTCTCTTTTCTCAAATTCACTGATGCTTAAAAGTCAAACTTTTAGTTCACACTGTACTCAGATAAACACACACACAAACACAGAGAGAGAGAACAGAGAGAGAGAGAACAGAGAGAGATAGAGATAGAGAGAGAGAGAGAGAGAGAGAGAGAGAGAGAGAGAGAGAGAGAAGGGAGAGAGTGTTTCTTTAGCAGATGCATCAGCTTCAGTTCCAAAACAAAAGACTTCCTCCCATTTTTCAAATGTTTGTTTTCAAATTTTGATGAATAGGGATGGGTGCTCCCTAAACTAAGACCCAAGTCCTCATCATCATCCAGGAGTGCTTGGGTGGGCAGGCTTGGAGCCCATACACATGGTGCCTGACAGTCAGCCATTCCTGGGATCACACTCAGGCCTGCATGTACTCTGCCTGTTCTCTGCCACTTGACTTCCTTTGTAGTCCAACAAAGATCATCTTGACCAATGTAGAGGTTAGTTAAATTTTTGCCATATTTATTACTAATTTAAAAAATACTTTGCGTGTTTTAATTTTACGTTTTTTACTGGGGGCATACACTGCTTGGTGTTCTTGTACACTGGCTCTGGATCAGCAATTGCTTCTGGCAGTGTTCAGGTGACCATTGGGTATACTTGGTGTAGAATCTGGATTTGCCCTGTGCAAGGCAATCACATCTTCCACTGTATTATCTCTCTAGTCCCTGATTTTTTTAAAATTTGAGTTAGGAGTTATTTTATTGATGCTTGAAGGCTGCTTTGGGTAATTGATAGGGAGCTTCGTCATCATTGTCTGCAGGACCACATGGTGATATGGATTGAACCAGAGACTTTTTCATGTGCTTAGGTTACGTGAGTATTTTCTGTCCCTAATATGTACTGTGCCGCAGCACATGTGGTTAGTCGAACGGTAACCCAGAGAAGGCATGATTTCTGCAAAGACTGGGGTAGGGAGGACTGTATGAAGCATACAGCGACTCTACTGCAAAGCATATTTGCTTTTACAGTATGCAGTGTACACTTCGTGGGATAACCAAGGGTTCAAAGTTGAGCGGGCTATGCTGTTATTCTGTTTTATAGCTGCATATGTGGGCAGTTCCTTGAACTTTCTCAGCGAAACAGGACAGGAATGAGAATGTGGCTCCAGGCCTGGCCAAGGAGGATCAGGTGCAGCCTTCCCTTCGGCCCCCTTAACAGAGTCAACTGCCAGGGCATGGCGCTCACACATGGCAACTGTTTCCTTGCTCATTCCCTTCTCAGGGAAAACAAGCAGGGGCTACCTAGGCCAGTTCCCAAAGTATTGCACCCCTAAAAATGAATTAAATTGGGCTACATTCCCTCCCCCAACTTTTTAACATTTGGAATTGATTTGAGGAGGTGTAGATGCCCATTTAAATGGATTATTTCATGCCAGGATAGAAAAAGTATAGGAAGAAAGAACTTAACTTTTGGGTGAGGCTGGGACTGTTCCATGGACCACCGTTGCTTATACTTAAAAGGGAGGTGGAACTAAACAGGTCCAATCTGCAGCTGAGGCTGTTAGATCCCTTCTGTCTGTCTTCAGAATAGCCCAGGCTAAGGATATGTGTTCACATTTCACCCGGGGATATGCCTCGTTGGTTCTCCTCCCAGAGTGGGTATTTCACAAATTGATTGGAAGATCTCATCTAAACTTGATACATTGTCCATTTTTCCACCATTCTTTATTTTTTTGTGGTGGAGAGAGGCAGGTATGGGTAGGGGCATACGGGTGCGTGGTTTCTTTTAACATTAGAAAAACCTGCAAAATATAGGCCAAAATATTGACTGGCTTATTCTAATTTGGTTACTAGTTGATGTTTTATATTTATGTATAATCCTCTTCATTCTCTCTTTTTTTTTCAGCATGTTTACTGAGGTACAAGATGTACAATAGAGTTGATTATCATTTTCACGAACACATCACACCAATACCGTACCCATCAAACCCTGCGCCCTAATTTTCTGTGATGAGTAAGTCAACCCCAACCAATGGGAAGTGTGAAGGATCAGGGGTTCTGCCATGCCCTGATCCCATAATCTAGACCCAAAGAATATACAGGCTAATGGATTTGAGGAATGTGATGAGAGAAGAACTAAATATTAGGTTAGATTGAATTTATTTCAGTGGGAGAACTTATCAGAGATCTAGAAATTGAGCATACTGGAGTATAAATCATTTACTTGGTAAGAGAATACTTTCATAAAGATGACTAGATTCTTATGCCTGCTTCTGTCTTAACTCATTGGCTATAAAGCAAACATGCATGTCGTATACATACACATAAGGCCCTGAACTAAAACTGATATTCAGAAATTGCTTGATAACCCAGCTTGGAGAAAAGAATGCAAAGACAGGGCCTGGTGCAATTGTACACCCGGTAGGGTGTTTTGCCTAGCACGTGGCCGACCCGGGTTCGATTCTCAGCATCCCATATGGTCCCCTGAGTACCTCCAGGAGTAATTCCTGAGTGCAAATCCAGGTGGAAACCAATGTGTATTGCCGAATGTGAAAAAAAGCATGTAAAGACATATATGTATACCAACTACAATAATTTCACGTTCCAGTTAGGACTTGCAGACAAGTTTCAGTGATGAGTATTGTCACTGAGTTTGAAAGAGCAGGCTGGAGTCACTTGTAATAGGACTAAGGAGAAAAAAATATGGGCTGCGGAGCAAAATTACTGCGAGGAAGGCCTTTGCCTTGCACACAACCAATCCAGGTTCGAGGTCCGGCATCCCACATGATCCCTGAGGAGTGATCCCTGAGTGCAGTGTCAGGACTCAACCCTGAGCATGGCCAGGGTGACCCCTCCCCCCCAAAAGAGGGCAAAAATAAACAAATAAATAAATAAATAAGAAAAGAAAGAAAGCAAAGAAATGCTGGCCAGAGGCTAGAAAATTCCTAGACATTCTGCAGGCTAGGGTACATCTCTTGCCTGCGGATGTCCAGGGTTTGATTCCTGGAACCACATGTTTCTCTGAGGGTTGTTGGAGTAAGGAGAGCAGAGTAAACTGCTAAGAAAACCTCAGCCAAAGAGCAAATAATAAACTACAATGAAGATAATTTACTAATTTACTTAAAATAAGTAAATTGTAATGTTTTAAAAAAACATTTATATGTATATTACAAAATGTATGTTTTGCACTCCAAGAATTCTGACATTTTAAATAGGGTAATACAGCTGGAGTAACATATTTAATACATGGTGATTTGGGGATCCAGAGGCATCTCTGCAGCTTGTCGCTCTCTTTTGAGATTTATTTGTGAGTCTTTGGATCACGGCCATTCATGAGCTTATGTGGCACTCAGAGGCAGTTCATGGCCATGGCTAACAGGACTAGACCTCTTTATTCACCCACCTAAGATTGCTGCCTGAAGTGATACACTTTTGTTCATCGTTTTCTTCTTCCCAGATTCCATCAGAATTTTATTTACATAAGATTATTCACATTAATTGATTACATTCAATATTTCAACACCAATCCAACCCCCTTTATTACATCCCAACACCATCATTTTGAATTATCCCACCAGCATAAAAACCTGTCTGCCAGGGGCAGATGCTAGATAATTTATTTTCTATTGCTTATTCGCAATATCATGAGAGGTTGCATGGCTGCTTAAGCGGCTGAGTGCCTCTAAAATTCTAAAATTCTAAATGGTTGGGGTCCAGAGACATCTCTGTAGGGAGCAATCCATTATGAGATTCATTTCGAATTCTCTGGATTAAGGCCATTGATGCACTGAGGTGGAGCCCAGATCATGGGCATGACAGCCAGAACCCAAACCCAAAGGGGAGACAGAAAGAGACACTAATCTCTGCTGCCGCCATATGGCTATGAGTCTTAGTCCCTGAACTCACCTATCTGGGTTTTGCTTCTGGAAGCTCGTGGCCACCAGGGTTGCATCTGGAGTGGGCGGTGAGGGCACACCTGCTCCATCTGAAGTGCTCGAGCAGAATTGGCTCAGAACGGGGTCCAGAGTGATCTCGGTGAACTGTTGTCTTCTAGTAATTCTAGATGCTCTAGTAATTCTAAAATTTAGAATACGATTATACAGCAGATTCACTCTTGGGTGAGGCCGAT
Organism: Sorex fumeus; assembly: GCF_029834395.1. Lineage (NCBI taxonomy): Eukaryota > Metazoa > Chordata > Mammalia > Eulipotyphla > Soricidae > Sorex > Sorex fumeus. The sequence goes on along the minus strand of NW_026606179.1, from coordinate 4,171,690 downwards.
GTCGATCTCTTCCAGGAGCTTTATTTCTGAGTCTCTGGATCATGGCTGTTGATGAGATTCTATGGCACCAGGGGGCAGTGTGTGGGTTTACTGCCAAGCTACTGGTAAATTTGGGAGACTGAGGGAAGATACCCATTCCTGCTCACAAGGGAGCTTGGAAGTTTCAGTCACAGGTCCCGCCTTCCTGTGTTTTCCTGATGATTCCCTCATGGGTGAAGCTCATCCGAACCGATGGAGAGTTGCCATGAGCAAGGCGGCAGTCAGAGTTTGGAGGTTTTCGGCTATTGGGCCTCTTAGAGGCAGGCAGGGAAGCTCTAACAACCTCCCGCCAAAGTTGTCCCAGTGAAGACAGCCTGGTGCAAGCTGTGGATATTTGTTACATTTCTATAACAAACAGCTTTATCAAAGGTCAAACTCTCCATTCACCTCACTTAGACATCTATGAACTCCAAAGGGAGAGTAAACACGTATTTCCAGCAACCCCACTACCACCCCCGTCTCTCATTTTACCATTGAAGAAAATTAACCCCTGTTGGATATAGAGCTTTCCACAGTCACAATTTCCCTTGGATAGGTTACCAAACAAAATCACCTAAGCTCACAACTGGAAAGAAACTTCAGAGTGTGTTTGAGATGCCTCAGGAAGCATCTAGATATCAAATATGAGAACGCAAAATGTCTAGAGAAAATAAACTACAATAAATGGTGTCAACTTTCTCTCCAAGACCATAGCAGTACTTCAGAAAATTCAAATTCACAGGGAGTGACCCAGGGAAAGGACTATGTCTCTGGAATGAAGGCAGAAAACTTTGATTCCTCCTGTTCTTTGGCCCAAATCCTCATTTATGAAATAATAAGGTGCGGATGCACAAACTCAAATAATTCAATGCATATACAAAGAGTCCTTGTTAACAATTGTCATGGGGAAGTATCAGTAGGGTGGGCTTAAAATGTCCATCCAGAAGAGAATGCAGTGTATTAAAGTGGGAATACCTAGATATTCCATGACCCTAAATTATAAAAATAATGACAGGGAAGGAAATGAAGTGAGGGGGGAATTAAGAACCAAGTGGGAGGTAACAGGGGCAGGGGTTTTCTGATGGTGGGATGCATGTAAATGGCGAAAACACTGAAACTACCATTTTGTGAGCATGAGACCCAAACTACAACAACCACACATGAATATGTGTCTATGGAGGGACCGGAGCTATAGTATGGTGAGTAGTGCATTTGCTTACACTGCAGTCAACCCCTGTTTGATCTCTGGCACCACATATGGTGGTCCAAATTTGCCAGGAGTCATTTGTGAGTGAAGAGCCCTGAGTGCCTCTGTGTGTGGCTCAAAAATTTATGAGTCTGGTCAAGGAGCAGGTTGGTGGGTGGGAGGGAAAATGGAACACTGGTGAAAGGACGCTGATACCAGTGGTGAGATTGGTGTTGGAACACTGAATGCTAGAACTCCATGATGAGCAACTTTTATATCATGGTGTTTGATAAAACAATATAATAAAATATATCACCTCATCCCCGCTGGTACTAGCCTCCTACTTGCTCCTCTGCCTTCTCAAATAAATGCTGACTTTAATTATTTCATGCTTATGATGAAATCCTTCCTTAGGAGCACAAGAATCAAGGAATACCCCTCATACTTTATCAGCTGATGAGAATCAGTATTAGTGGCAACAGGCAGCAGTGGGCAGAATAAGCCCACACCTCCTCCTCCACACACCACTGTCCATTGCCCTGCCTCACTCTGACACACACCTCCCTAAATGAGCAGGCCCACAGATGTGTTGTGACCAGTCCTGAACAACAGAAGCACCAAAAGCAAGTCTTCCTGTGTCTCCCAGAGCGTATTGCTGAACTGAAAGCTGGAGTACAGCAGAAGAGGGCTGCCCTTAGGGAGATCTTCAGGAAGTCTGGTGCAAAACTGTTTGATCTTCTTTGCTAATAATCCTGCACATTTGGCCATCAGGTTTGACTGCGTCTCATTCCAATCTTCACTAACGTGCTCAAATATTCCTGTATCATTCACTCACTTGATCACTTGACTTCCCATTAATCGTTGATTTGCTCGAGCCGGCGCCAGTAATGTCTCCATTTGTTCCTGTCACGTGCTAGTGTAGCCCAATGGCGTCTGTTCGTTCTAGGAACACGAAGAGCCTGAAACCGATCCTTCATGATCTTGATGAAGAAGTCTGACCATCTGGTAGGTGGGCAGCCACACAGTCTTTGATTTCCCATGGAATTCAGTCGGTAACGTCTCTAGTCCAGTGGTCATCTCTGAATCTCATTACGTCACCAGCCCATCTGATTTTTGGTGCCTTGGCAAAGGAGACAGAATCCGTGATTCTTGATAGTTGACAGATGTCAGGACTCAGGATTCTTTCTCTCATTTGAGTGAAATGTGATGCTCTAAGCATATCTCTTTCAATTCCTCTTTGGATGACCAGATAGCATTCTCATCCTGTTTGCATAAGGCCCAGGTCACTAAGGCTTATGATAATGCAGGAAGAACAGTGGAATCAAAGAGATGTGCCTGGAGCCTGAGGGTCTTTTTCCTCTTAGCTATTTCTTTGATGCTCCTGAAGGCCTTCCAAGCTGCTCTCTTCCTCCTGAGAAACTCAGGTGCCAGGTCATTTGTCATGTTGACTTCTCGACCTAGCTACACATAACACATAACTGTTGCATTTGGAGATGGTCGTTTCATTGAGAGCAAATGGAGAGTCAGGAACAAGGCTGTTTCTCATAAACATTGTCTTCATAAGATTCAGATGGAATCTGACCTTTCCACACTCACAGTCAAAGTCGGCCAGCATTTGTGCCACTTGGCTAATGTTTGGTGTTATTAGAACAATGTCATCAGCAAAGCAGAGGTGGTATAGTTGCCGACCATCTATCTTCACTCCCATTCCTTGCATTCCAGTTGTCGCATGATGTTCTTGAGGGTGGCACTGAAGACTTTCGGTGAAATGGTATCACCCTGCCGAACACCTCTCTTGACATCACTGATTACTTCTTTGTAGAATGGTGAGATCCTGGTAGTGAATCCATAATACAGCTCACGGAGGATCCTGATGTATTAAGTTTGAATGCCCTGATTGACTAGGGCTTCAATGACTGTTTCTGTTTCAACAGAATCAAATGCCTTCTTTAAATCAATGAACGTTAGACAGAGCGGCATCTTGAACTCCCGAGAAACCTCAATGAGCTTGGTTATCGTGTGGATATGGTCGATGGTGCTGAATCCTTTGCGGAACCCGGCTTACTCATATGGTTGTCCTTCCTCTAGTGTTCTGCCAATCCTATTCAGGATGACTCGAGTGAACCGGACAGAAAATAGGCAGATGGGGCGATAGTTGCCTATGTCATAGATGTCTCCCTTCTTGTACAGTAGTATGGTCCTGCTGGTTTTCCATTGGGATGGAACCTTGCATTCAGACAGGTAGCGTGTGAAGAGCCAAGCCAGCGTATTGATGAGTAGTCACGGAAAGTTCTTCGGGTGTTCAGGTCTGACCTTTCTGGGCCAGTTTCACTCACTACACATCTAATAAATTACAATTATACAAGATTTTATACAGAATCACAGAAACCCAAAACAAACCTTATAAATCAATAAGGAACGAAGCTGAGAAGACATTTCTCTAAAGACCACATTTAGAGAATCATAAAATATACAAAAATTTAGTCACCGTCACTGAGGAAAATGCATATAAAAACCATGAAAAAATAACTCTCTCAAACCATTGAGAATGGGCTGTGTGAAAAAGACAAGCTCTGGGGCCTTTGTGGTGTAAAAAGAACCCTCATCCACTTTTTGTGGGATTGTATCTGTGTCATCCGCTGTGGAAAACGGTATAGAGATTTCTCAAAAAGTAAGACGGATCTTCTATCTGTCAGCAATTCCTCTTGGCATCTACCTCAAGTATAAAATACTAGTTCAAAAAGATATCTATACACTTGGATTCATGGCAGCACCACTCATCATTGCCAGGAACTGGAAAACAACCTCAGTGCCTAAAAAGAGAAGAGGATTAAGAAACTGTTCTATTCACACTATGGCAAACTAGTCAGCTATAGTGGAGTACTTATGCCAATTGGTATGCTGCTCTGAATAGCCGCTGTCACGTCCCCTATAGAGTACTGCTGGGGTGAGGGAACCAGTAACAGGGGAATTTCTTTGATTTAAGAAGACTACAGACAAAACTGTAATATCTTCTCCTAGAGTTTTCACGCCTTCTGCTGTCATCTGTAATATTTTTTTTCAAAAGCCCGTTACCAGTCCTGAGAAAACTGATCAGCTACATGCATAAATAAATACATAAACTTACCCTCTTTCTAACACCATGCACAAATGTCAAATCAATATGGATTTAAAGTCCATAGTGTCTGACCCGAATTTGTAAGGTGACTTTGAAGTGAAAGGTATCTTACCAGATGAAACACAACTCACCAAGAAAGTGAAATCAAAGATAAACAAAAGGGACTAAATTAAATTAAGAACCTAGGCACCTTAAAAGGAAACAATGACCAGGAAACAATGGCAGTCCACAGAATGGGGAAAATTATTTACCTAACACCCATCCGATAAGGGGTCAATACCAAAGATGTAAATGGAACTGGTAGAACTTGAGAAGAAGAAAATCGAATCCAATCACAAACTTGGGAGAAGAGATGAACAGAAACTTCCCCAAAGAAGAAATGCCAATGTCCAAAAGGCACATGAAGGAAATGCTCCACATCATTATTCATCAGGGTGATGCAAATCACAACAACCACGAGATACCATCTCATGCCATAGAGACTGGCACACATCAAAAAGAACAAAACCAACCAGTGCTGGCACGGATACGGGGGGAAAGGGAAATTTCATTTATTGCTGGTGGGAAAGTTCAGCCTTTTCAGGAAACCAATACGGGCTTTCCTCAAAATCCTAGAAATTGTGCTTCCATATGATCCAGCAGCCCAGTCCTGGGAATATAATCTAGGGGCCCAGAACTCAGTGCAAAAACCCATCTGCACTCTGATGTTCATCAAAGCACTATTCACAATATCCAGAATCCGGAAACATCCTAAGTTCCTTAGAACAAATGACTGTTACATCTACAAAATGGAACACCCTGCAGCTATTAGAAAAATGAAGTCATGAAATTTGCTCATACATGGATGGACATAGAGAGTGCCATTCTGAGTGGAATGAGTTGTTGGGAGAGAGACAGATATAGAATAATCAAACTCATATGTGGGATATATAAAAAATACTATGAGAAAAATATCCATGCACACTAAAAATGAGGGCCAGGAGGACTGGTCCATGATAGGAATGGTAGCAAGTTTGCCTCAAATTGTGGGAGAATACCGTTTAGACAGAAAAGAGACACTAAGACAATGATCATTAGAAACGAACCCTCTAGACAATATCTGAGTCCTGAAGGAGGTAAAATGATATTAAAAAAAAAAAAAACCCTAGGGGTATGGTGCCGCCAGCAGGTCAGTCTGTACCTGTGAGGTGAGTGCATCAGCAGCCTGATGGCAACGTCAGACTTTTTGATACCCCAAAATTGCTGCCGTGCCTTTGGCCAGACCCCAAAACTTGGGGTAAAGTTTACCAAGAAAGTAAATGCCCACAAGTTAGGCATGTGGGAGACACACCCACAAATCACCTCTGGCTCAGCTATATAATTGGAGGCATGGCCTCTCTGGTTCCTGATCGAACTCCTTAATGGCCATGATCCCAGAGTCTCAGAAACGAATCTCAGAACCCAAAGGCTTTTGGCAAAAATGCGTCCTGTTCCTGCAGTAGGTCACTGGTGCTGGGCCACTCCAGGTGGGAATAGGTTTCGTGCCTTGGCCTGTTTCCCCTGGCGGCCTGGTGACTACCATCCTCCAGAGGCCACTGGACAGTCAGGTTTGGGCCTGCAGTGACGAGACACACTGGGTCTCACCACATGGGGGTGGAGCCGACTCTTTCTCCCCATCACAACGAGACCCTGAGTTGCCACCTAAAACAGCCTCTCTGGCTCCTGATGAAGCTGATTAAAAGCCATGATAATGGAGACTCAGAAACAAATCTTGAAACCCAGCGGCATTTGGCAGAAAAGCATCTGGACTGCACACCTGGTGGCTGCCGGCTCAGAGCTTATTGGAAAGCCAGGTATGAGCCGGTGGTGACAGGGCAGTCTCATGGGAAGGGGGGCAGTAGCAACTCATCCTTCATGCCCTACCGAGGTCACGATTTTCCCCCCCACAAGTTGTTCTCTGGCATGGTCCAGAGGCAAAAGGACTTAATCCAGAGCCCAGAAGCTTGTGGCAGAAAAGTGAATGGACCATGCGTTAAACTACTGTGCCATGCTTCCACAGGGAGGAAAGGGTGTTGATCCCTTTCGGCCTTTCCCCCCCACCCCCACCCCCGGAAGCAAGGTGACCGCCACCTCAGAGCATATTGGAAAGTCAGGTATGAACTGGCGGTGAAGGGGCAACTGCTGTCTCATGGGAAGGGAGACAGTACCAGCACGTCCTTTACGCCCTACCAAGGTCATGAATTGTCCCCCACAAGCAGCTCTCTGGCACAGCCATGGCTCTAGAGGCAAAAGGACTTAGTCCAGAGCCCAGCAGCTTGTAGAAGAAAAGTGAATGGACCATGCGTTAAACTACGGCGCCATGCCTCCCCGGGAGGGAAAGGGTGTTGCTCCCTTCCGCCTTTTCCCCCCTGGCAGCAAGGTGGCCGCTGCCTCAGAGCTTATAGGAAAGCCAGGTACAAGCCGCAGGTGAACGGGCAACTGCAGTCTCATGTGAAGGGGGACAGTACCCACACGTCCTTTATGCCCTACCGAGGTCATGAGTTATCCCCCACGAGCAGCTCTCTGGCATGGCCATAACACCAGACACACAGAAACCAATATCGTAATTATCTGGCTCTTTGCAGGAATCCAAAATCATGGCCGAGTGACATTATATGATTCTCATAACCAGCTATAGCAAACAAAATATTTCCCAATGCCTTTTAAGCAATTCTGATTGTTTGGGGGGAAATTCTAAACAATAATGGTGCATCTTTTGTCGAAATAATGAATGTAACCAATGTAGAGAAGAGTTAAGTAGAAATCATTTGCCTCACAGGCATTAGGAGGGGTGGGAGGGGGGGTATACTGGGGTTCTTGGTGTTGAAAAGTGAGTACTGGTGAAGGGAGGGGTGTTTGATCATTGTATGACGAGACTTGAACCTGAAAGCTTAATAACTTTTCCCACAGTGATTCAATAAATATATATAAAAAGAAAAAAATAAATAAATTAAGGTGGAGTTCATGCCCAATTCAATCAGCTAATCAGTGGCTGAATAAATAGCAGTACTCCTACAAAAAAAAATCCTCTGGTAACAATATTGCAACCCCCACTGTCTTATTGAAGAGGGGAGGGACAGAGGGAAGAGGGAAACGGAGAGAGAGGCAGAGAGATAGAGAGACAGAGGCAGAGACAGACAGACAGACAGAGGAAGTCTGCCATAGAGGCCAGCTGTAGGGGAGGGGGATGAGGGATCTGGGACATTGATTTTGGGAAATGGACACCGGTGTGTGGATGGGTGTTGGAGCATTGTATGATTGATCCCGAGTCATGAACTGCCTTGACACTGAGTATCTAAAAATGATTCCGTTTTCAAATAAAAGTACTAAATAAGTCTGGCAACCTTTTTCACACCTTTCACATGATAGGTTGGATTGGGATCACAATCACAATCACGACCATCCTGTTGTTCGTTGATTGCCTCCAGCAGGCCCCAGTAATGCCTCCTTCATCCAAGCCCTGATATTTTTTTTAAAAAGTGCCATATTCAAGGTTCTTTCAGGGTTAGGAGAATGAAACCCATCATTGTTACTGGTATTTGGCATATTGGGTATGCCACGGGGAGTTTGCCAGACTCTGCCGTGTGGGCAGGTTACATTTGGTAGCCTGCCAGTTTGTCCAAAGTAGGAATGAGATAATTAGGTTGGATTGGGAGTGTTTATTAAAGGAGCCGTGACCATCAGCAGACCCACATCCCAAAGAACTGTCTGCTTAAGGACATTCAGGGATGAGTTTATAAAGGCAAAAAAAAGTCAAATCTTAGCAAACGATGGACACAATGGGGTCGCATGTGTTGTGATCAATCAAAGCAAGTTTTAGAAGCAAAATTAGCCAGTTAATGGTCCTGCTGCTTCCAGTCACAAAGAACCTTTGTGGTTATGGGGAACGGTGACAGTTGGGGTCATGGTTCCAGGAGCTGAACAGTTTGTTTGTGGGTGTGAACAGGTTATACCTGACCTTGGAACAGTGGAGGGAGTTTCCTCTCTGCTGATGGGCTAGGAGAAAAGAGAGATGGAGTCCCTTATGTCAGGAGCCCAAAGCTCGAGACTTACCATAATTGGAGCTGGAATGACAGTGCAGAAGTCCCTAGTGCATAGGACAATGCCTGTGGTCCCCCAATACGTGATGCCCAGGAACCATGGTGGGAGCAGCCCGTGTCCATCCACCAACACCCCTTAAAAGAGTGGAGCATGGCCTGTGCCCACTCACCAACACCCCTTAAAAGAGTTGTCATCAGCCGATTTTTAATTTTGGCAAGCCCTTTGACTCACTTGTTGAGATGATGGTGTGACTTTTATCCTTCGTCTCCTGTATGTGGCCCATCACATGGATCTACCGGTGTCCAACCATGCTTCCTCCTCTGGCTCCATCCACCCAGCTGTCAACTATTCTTGCATCTCTGCAATCACTCCACTGAATCGTTATGTGGTATCTTTTTGGCAGAGTATTTAATTTCACTTGCGAATATTCTGTTGAAGATTTTTGCCTCAAGGTTTTGCAACAACATGACTTCCTATCATTTCTTGAGAAGTCCTTCCTGAGTGTGCCTGAGGTGCTTGAGGGGAGGGTCCTGTGCCGATGTGGTCCTTGTTTCACTCCAACATTCTGCATCCTGTACATTCTGTGTACAGTTGCATAGGCCACAACCCTAAACAAAGCATTCACCGTGGGAGGACTTTTCATTTTACACTTCAGTGATACTATTCTCCCAGTCTACACTAAGGATGGAGGAAAGATCCCAAGCTTGGTAGGGGGCTGTGACAACACTTACCTTAGAACATTAGAAGGTGTGTTTACAGAAATGGCCAGGAGAGGGCAGCCCAGGCACAGAATCGGAAATCCTCTATGCCTGCTTCTATCTCTCCAACGAATACAAAACTATTAGCACAAAAACTTATAGTCGCCCAATATTCATTGAGAGTACACTTGAGCGGGCCCAGTAATGTCTCCATTGTGAAACTTGTTACTGTGTTTGGCATTTCGAATACGTCACGGATTGCTTGCCAGGCTTTGCTGTGCCGGCAGAGGAATGGAACTCGGGTTGCCCAGGTCGGCTGCGTGTAAAGCAAACACCATACCAGCTGTGGTATCGCGCCAGCCCATGGGGGAATTTCTGGAGCAACAAGTGCGTCTATCAAAAGATGAGTATATAATGGTACATTAATATGATTTCAAATGCTGAAATGTCGTTTGCAATATAAAGGATCACATGAAATGAAATAATTTTGAAGGAAAGAGAAAAATATTGGATTATTTCACTTATAGGTGCACTTTAAGGGTATAAAATAGATGAAGAAAAACACATTTAAAACACAAACCTGTGAACACTGATCATAGCACTAAGACTACTGAGAGCAGGTGGGCAATAGGAGAAAAGGCAAGGTGGAAGGTTTTATTAATGAAATAACAAAAGATAAGGAATCAGGGGAAAATAATAAAAGAATTTATGTGAAAGATTCCTAGGCTAGCTGGCCTTGCTTCTCAGGTTTCTGCCCCTATTCTCGTGGGCACATCTAATACGAAATTTTTGCCCCCTGGGGTCCCAACAGCTGAGTCACAATCAGTGCTGACTCCCTGCCCCTCACCCCAGGAGCCTCTGTGTGGGTGAGGAACACGGCAAGGGCAGCTGGGAGACAGAAGGCTCCCTGGTCCCACAAATCAGAAATATACAGTTGGTGCTTCCGTCACCACATACTGTCACTGTGCGTGCTGACCCCCCCACAGACAGTGGCTGAGAACCCACACACAAACGACACCTGAGCAGATACACACAACACTGCTTTCTTCCAAATGCCCATGGGGGTGCCCTCTGGGGGTCTATGGGGTACACTGGGAGGGGCCATGCTCTGGGGGTGGGGGCAGCTGCTGACCTGGAGGCCCCGGTCCCTAGCCTCCTCCAAATGTGTCAACCCTGTGACGGTTTCTTGATTTTCTGTACACTATGGAGCTGTGATTCCTGGGAACTTCTGGGCCTGGGAGGGGTGGCAAGTGCCTAGAAATAGAAAACAGCAGCCTTGGATAGACAAACCAACCGAGTCTGCCCCTTCCTTTTGCACGTTCCTGCTTTCTGGAATTTTCTTCTCCGCCTTATATAACTGCAGCCCAGGTCCCTGAGCCGGGCGATGCCTCTGTGACATGGAGCCTGCTGAAAATATTTAGTCTGGCTCGTCCTAAATCTGTTTCTGCTGCCTCAAATTTCTCTCCCAGCAAACACAGAGAGTCCTCAACAACACTGTCCCTGCACACTCCTGCCTCCTGACGAACCCCCTGGGCTCCAAGTGTGCTGGCATGCTCCCTCCCTTTAGGACAGCTGCTAACGCTGACAGCTGTCTCCTGATCTGTTCATCTCACCATACTGGAAATTAACTTCCTGGATTCATTCGTGTGTATATGTGTGTGTGTGTGTGTGTGTGTGTGTGTGTGTGTGTGTGTGTGTGTTGTAACACTGAACCACACGCACACCTGGCCCTAAGCAAGATGCATCTGAGAGTAGACAGTCATGGGGTCCGTAGGGCTTGGCCTGGGGGAGTTTGAGTGGGATCTAGTCTGCAGCGGGCAGGGACAGTCTCCAGGGGTTCACGAGAATACGAAGAGGAAGGGAAAGGAGAGCGAGCTTCCCCTCCCCTCCTTCATTGAGGTGGTACTGCTTCCTAGTCTCAGGACAAGAGCCCTCAGATGGGACTTGGGAACTGCAGTGAGGCGGTCAGGAGTCTGCTCCTCTCTGGTGCACTCAGAACTCAAGACACAGAGAAATGAAGAAAACCAGGGCAGGGGAAAGACTAAACAGGCTCGAGCACATATTTCAACTGCAGAGGCCCCTGGCATTGAAGGCCCACTGAACACTGCCAGGGACAGCCCTGGGGGTCGCTGTGATCCAGACTCACACACCTGGACAAAATCTCACTGCAGTGCTCCCTGATCCCCAGAGCCCACTAGGAAAATGAACCTCCTCTACCACCCTCAGCGAACCTTAGGAACAAGTCTCAGAATATAAAACAGGGCAGTGATCCTAAGATAATAAGGTGAGAATGCCCAACACCCCTTGACTGCATCCGTAGCCAGGAAAAGTGCCACCTTGACAGGGGCAGACTTTGTTTTGGGTGCTGACATGGAAGTCAAGGTCTCACACATGAAAGACACATACTCCGCTCTGAGCTTCATCTGGCCCTTTCACACACCATGACATGCTCAGGGACCCTGCACAACTCCTGGGCTAAAGATGAAATCAGGAAATGGAACTATAAAACATCAGGTAGGGCATTTTCCCAGAGCACTGCCAGGGGAAGTTCCTGAGTGCAGGAATAGCCCCTGTCTGTCATCAGGTGTGACCCAGAAAAGAAAGAAAAATGAAATCAGTATATTGCTTTATGTGAAGACCACCCAGAGGTATAAACCAGGGTATTAATGGCAAGGTTATTCATAATATCCCTAAATTGGAAATACCCTTGTTTTCCAGCATAAAAATAGCAGCAAACAAAACAACACAAAAAACTCAATCTTTTGTCACCCACACGATGGAATACTCCTTGGCAACACAATCCCTGGACCACAGTAGCCCAAGCTCGGGGAAGGAATCTCTCCCTTCGGGCCTGTTGTGTTTGTGGTTGTGACTGTGGACGCTTAGAGGAGTCAAGCCACCATATAGAATGTAGTGCGGAGAGGGTCATGCAGGGTCCGTGTTTCATCCAGATCCGAGGAGAGCCACAGAACACATGGATGTGACCAGCTGTCCAGCAAGTGCTACCACCCCTCAGGAGGGGAGAGGCCATGTTCAGTCAACACGGAGGACCCCATGCATCTCCCAGGCCAGCAGCCAATCTGCTGATGTGGCTATGAGGGAGTCTGGTTCCTCCTGCAGGAGGAGCTTCTCGGAGTGCTAAGGCCTCTGCCCTTGGGGCTGCAGAGATAGTACAGTGGATAAAACCCTTTGTCTTCAAGGACCCCCAAATCAGCTGGTCCCCAGTGTATCATAAATTTCTGGGAATACACTAGGAGTGAACCCTGAGGCATAGCATAAGCTTGGAGTGCCATCGGGTGTGGTTCAAAAGAAAGAAAATAACAAGCAAAAAGAAATACTGGACTTGGGGCTGGAGAGATAGCACAGCGGGTAGAACCTTGCACGTGGCCGACCAGGGTTCGATTCCCAGCATCCCATATGGTCTCCTGTGCACCGCCAGGAATAATTTCTGAGTGTAGAGCCAGGAGTAACCCCTGTGTATGGCCAGGTGTGACCCAAAAAGTAAAAAAAAAGAAAAGAAATACTGGACCAGAAATGGATACTTTTTCTGTGGTCGTTTGGAACACAGAGAAAAATCCCCAAGGGTTTGGTAAAAATTCTTTGACACCAACTCAAATACTTCTATCTTCCTCCAAAGAAGAGTTTTACTCTGAATGGACTAAACTCCAATTTTGATGGGACTCTGAGGAATTCTTTGGCGAACTGCTAGTTTATTCCCTTCAAAAGTGAGAGAGAGTCAAAAGTTAAAATTCAAGAGATAGTAAAATTCAAGGCTAAGGTTCTGACCTTGTATGCACCTGAGCCAGGTTTTATCAGCTGCATTACATATGCTCCCTAAACCCTACCATGAATGATCCTTCAGCACAGATTCAGTATGAACAATGGTATGAACAATGCCTAGTATGACCTAATGTATGAGAGAGAGGCAGACAGAGATCAAGTGATTATGACAAAAGAGCTTACTAGGTGGACCGCATGCTTTGCATGATCAGAGGGCAGGTTCTTTTGGGATGACCACCCTAAGAACGAAAAAATATCAAGGGAAGGCACATTCTGCTCTTTAATCACCATATACGGCATGTGTATAATTTTCCTTCCTTATGGTATGCTCTCCTAGACTTCTCGCTCTCTCTTTCTCTTTCTTTCTCCTTCCCTAGGAAATGCTGTAATCCTCCTCTAAACTATAGAGTGTATTTGGACACAAGCTTCTAAGGGTAACAGGCTGTAGCATTAGTCAGTGAATGTTGATAGTATGGAAATCCAGTACTGAGGATTCTCTTTCCGACTTCCCTCATTTTGAATGTTCTCAATTGTCTTTTCTGTTCCTCCAAACCAAGTCAGAGTCCCTCCAAAGCAGGTCAGGGTGCCCCCAGGTCAGGGTTGCTCCAGGTCAGGGTAACTCCAAACCAGACAAGGGTCCCCCCAGGTCAGGGTCCCTCCAAACCAGACAGGGGTCCCCTCATGTCAGGGTCCCTCCAAAGGAGGGCAGGGTCCCTCCAGATCAGAGTCCCCCCAGGTCATCGTTCCCCCAGGTCAGGGTCTCTCTAGGTCAGGGTCCCTCCAAAACAGGTTTGGGTTCCCGCCTCTTACACAGCATGGTCCCTTCCCCAACCAGCTCAGGTTCTGAGGAAGGTGCCAGGTGTCTTCAACCCTGCGTTTAGGCTTCATTTGGGTGATAACCCCTAATCACTGGTCTCTAAATACCAAGGAGGACTCTCATTCTCGCAATTATTTTTATGAGAGCTATGGTTCCTTGATTCCTTTTGGGGAACTCAACCCCATATCTGGAAGGCCAGGAAGCCTCCAGAGAGGGAGAGTCAGGCTGCTGTGGTTCTTGGGAACACTAAGGCCTACAGCTGCTCTCAGAGGAAACCTGGGCAGGTGACACATGGTTCCTCCTGTTCCCACAAGCTCCAGGGCGCCTTGCTCAGTGCTGAACAAACTCTTTCAGTCCCTCAATTCAAGCTCCAACACAGCAGACAGACATCACAGTAGGATTCTAAATGATTTAATGGGTAAGAATACAGTAACTATGGGTCGTAGGGTCTGCTTTCGTGCCTCCTAGGGCCCTGGGGAGAGTGGGAAGGAGTTGGTGCCCAGCAGGTGGTATCTGGGTGGACACTGGCTCCATGTGAGGCACGATGAGGGGGACCAGGAGGTTCGGCAGGGGGGGTTTGTCCTTGGAATCATTCACTGTCAGCCTGTTTTCACATGTCGTTCTGGACACAGAGGCAGGGCACACAGCACCTCAGGGCTCTCATGAAGCGGCCCACTCTGGGCGCCTGTCTCCTTTGGAATAGGTGCCCCCAGGTCAGGGTTGCTCCAGGTCAGGGTTGCGCCAGGGGTTCCTGATGTTCCAACAGAAGTTTAGGAAAAGGCGGAGGCGGCCAGACTGAGTGTGTTGAGTATCAACTGCTTGCGGAGACTGGCTGACGGCACACGGCTCTGTATGCTGCTGCCCATGGAGAGTACTGGCCTCTAAGTAGCAGGGAGCAGGGATGGCACCCACGGGAGGGGCAGTGGTCTGGGAGGCCTCTGCAGCCATGGCCAGGGACATGCCCTGCTCCCTGCACCTCCACTGCCACCTTTGCCCCTGTGAGACACTGGGCTCCTTCTCTGTGTCCACAATAGCAACGTGGGGGGGGCCACCCTTTGTCTCCTGAAAGGTTCTGAAGACATGTAACCCCCTGCGATGTGGAGGACCAGAGGCACACACAGGGAAGGGACAGAGATCCGCGGTGTGGCCAAGGGTCTCAGAGGGAGGGAGGAGGAGGAGCCCAGACAATAGCGTGGGGGACTTCAGGAGGTTTCTCCTTCTCTGTGCTCCCGGGAGAGCTGAGAGAGGAGGGATGAGTAGAAGGACGGGGAACGAGAGGAGGTGGTGGAGCAGGAGTACACAGGGACTTCTGCCAGACTCTTGTGGTGGGCCGGGGTGATAGAGTGGGGAAGGGAAATGCAGGTCGCAGAATGATGTGAGGGCCAGACCCGGGAGCCTGGAGCGAGTGGAGAGGACAGTGCAGCCCAGGGGAACACACGCTGGCTTTCCTGGATGGATTGCAGAGGCGACAGGGCCTGGACGGGCCATTGGGATTGTGGATGGCGGGATAGAGCCAGAGGGAGCAGCCTGGACAGAAGCTGCTGCTGGAGGAGCCGGGATGGCCTTGTCCCTGCAGAACCTGCAGGAAGGGCTGATGCACAGCAGGTGCTCCCAATGTGGGTCCTCGCGGTATGCCTCCAGGGGACTGCTGAAGGCAGGGAAGAGAGGGCCATGGAGAGGGCAGGGTGAGGACCAGAAGCCAGTCACCTGGGAGAGGCTCTGAAGTCTGTCCCCTACCCTGTTATCACCCCCAGGGCTGCCCGTTCTCTCTACTCCCTCCCCCAAGGCCTTCCTCTCATCCCTGTTCCTCTGGCTCCCCTCCCCAGGCAGACCTGGGCAGCCCTCCTGATGCTGGGTCTGGAAGGACAGTCCACACTTACCATTGCAAATTCCGGATAGATTGTATTTGCTGCAGCTCAGCCAGGCTGAAGTGGTACCTCTCACCTAGGAACCAGGGAGAGAGGCTTCTATTAGTGAAGGTCTCACAGTGGCACAGACACAGGGCCATGGAGGGCACCCAGGCATGCTCTTCTCTGCGAGCGTCAGCAGCCAACGAGGAGCAGCAAAGGGCAAAAGACGCTCAGAGGCCTGTGGCTTCTGTCAGAGCCCTTCAGAGCCATGGTCTCTGGGGAGGCTCCGTGCTCAGCAGAAGGGAGGGGAGGAGGGAGGGGTCACTCTGTGTGAGCTCAGATGGAAAAGGCAGAGACTCACCTCTCAGGATCGAGACCCTCCTGCTTTTCCTAGCTCTCTTGCGCCTCTGAGGAGAGAAAGAATCAGTGATCATTTGGGATCCACTTTTGGACTCCCCTCTCTGAAGCTCTGATGTCCACACATGACCCATAGGAGTCCCACAGGAACAGAGAGGTGAGTTTCTCCCTCAAATCCATCCTTAAATGTCATGAAATGTTTTGTTTTTGGTTTTGATTTTGTGTTTCCAGTTTTCTCCTTGGAACGACAGAAGGATTTCCATGTTGATAGCAGGCCCCTGTTCAGGGACGTCAGGCAGGGATGTGCTTCTTTGCTCCTTCCCACAGGACCCTGAGTTCTGGGACAGGGCCCCACTTCTCCAGTCTCCTGAAGGTCTGACTGGAAGGATGGGTTGATGTTTCCCTCCCACCCAGGGAAGTCGTGGTGGGACTTTTCTGTTCAAAGGGACCTTAACATCTCAATGGAAACTGACTCTAGTACGATGGCACTAGTTGGAATTTTAGTGATGGGAACCTGCCACCCCACCCCAACATCTGTGGAGTTCAGGGAATTCTCTCTTCATTGAACCGCTTCACACCCAGTCTGTCCTCCTTGGCAACTAGGCTCTACTTTCTCCTAGATGACCCAATCTGCTGATGCTAAACCAAACAAATTCATGTTTCAAATTCATGTGTGTGAGAAGAAATAGAAATCACCACCACCCACCAAATGGCTCAAGCACTGGCCCAGGCTCCTACCTTTTGGTCAACTTTTATCTTACAGAAGGCCACGAAGGATGCTGTTGCCAGGCAAACAATGAAAAGGAAGAGCACCCCTAACACGTCCAGGAAAAGGGGGGTGGGATCGCTACGATCAGCTTTGAGCCTAAGTCCCACAGAGTCTCAGTCCCTGGTGTCATCAGAACCATCAGAGTCCATATACTGAACTCCATGATCCTGACCACAAGCTGCCTATGGCAACTAAGCTTGAGCGGGTGGCTCTGCCTTATATAGGGCTGCCTGCATCACAAAGGGGGAAGAGTCCATTAGGGTTCCAGAGGGGTGTGAAGTCCTGTGTCCACCGTCTCCCCCCACCCCACTTAGCCTTCCCTTCCTGGGCCCTTTCTTTGGCCCCTCTGCTCTAACTGCCTTCCTACTTTCCACCCCACACCCGCCCCTGTCTTCATCCTGACCTCTGCTTTATCCCCAGGAAGGGTCTTGCTTGTTCTCTCTCAAACCCTGCTCTTCCCTGGGTCCTCTTAACTCTCTGGGAATAACCTTGACTCTTCTCTTGCAAATGCATTTCTTGTCTGAAATCCCACCAGCAAAAAATTTTTTTTCAGGATCTAGATCATTTATTTTGTATTGTAACAACAAAACATTTTTAAAATTTTTATCAAGTAGTGCACAATATTTGATTTCATTTAATAATCAAACACCAATTCCACCAACATTACACCTTCGCACCAACCTTTTTTTGATATTTCCATCCTGCACCCCAACCTCTTCCCCAAAACAGAACCAAATAATTAATTTTGTATTATTTGTTATGAATACACCACTGAAAATGCTCCAGACAACTTTCCTTAGAGGAGAGTGTGGAAGATTGTTGTATTTCACCCTGGAGCCAGCTGTTATGCCCTTCTCTAAGAGATTACTGTTATGTTGTTAACGGTTGAGCTTGATGTGCTTATAGATATATAGATATATATATGTCTGTAAAAATATATTTCCCTCTAAGATTCGTTGCCTTCTTCTTTAAATCCCGTGGTGTGCTACTCTTGGAGTATGAGTGTTGTGAGTTATGGTGATGTCCAGAAATAGGCTCACTCGTGGATGGGTCTCAGCCCGAGTGTGTGCAGAGCAGATATGAGCATGACGTCATTTGAGTTCTGCAGGTTTTAGGCTATTGAGGCTGGGTCCCTTGGGGTGGTGAGGGGCCTCACCTGTCCGCCTTCAGTTATCCCCAAAAGAAACAGCCTGGCAAGGGTTCCAATGGCACGGCTCATGCGAGTAATTTTATGTTCTCTTCCAGAGAAAAGGGCAATGAGTCTCTGGAGTATGACTGTTGATGAGATAATCTCCACTGTAAATTTATACACCCTGGTTTGTACATTACTTCACTTTCTTTATTCCTAGGGAATGATTTCTGGACAACATGAAGCCAAGTCTCACTTAAAGTTCTCTCCTACACTTAGGTGTGTGAATGGGAAAGACCGTATTAGACTTTGGTTTCAGTGCACTTCAAGCAACAAAGCTAAATCAATTAAATGGCAAAGTCATGGTCTTCCCATTGTTCATCGATTTACTCGAGCAGGCCCAGTAACATTTCCATTGTGAGACTTGTTGTTCCTTTGTTTGGCATATTGAATACATCACGGGGAGCTTGCCAGGCTTTGCCGGGAGGGCGAGATACCCTCAGTAGCTTGCCGGGCTCTCTGAGAGGGGCGGAGGAATCGAACTCAGGTCGGCCATGTTGGCTGTGTGCAAGGCAAACGCCCTACCGCTGTGCTATTGCTCCAGCCAAAATGGCGAAGACATCTTTTATATTTTCAAATTGAACAGGAAAATAAATACAAGTAAGCTTCTCGCTGCCATGGAGCATATCAGGTGCTCTCTTTTCTCAAATCCACTGATGCTTAAAAGTCAAACTTTTAGTTCACACTATACTCAGATAAACACACACACAAACACACACAGACACACAGAGAGAGAGAGAGAGAGAGAGAGAGAGAGAGGGAGAGAGAGAGAGAAGGGAGAGAGTGTTTCTTCAGCAAATACACCAGCTTCAGTTCCTAAACAAAAGACTTCCTCCCATTTTTCAAAGTTTGCTTTCAAATTTTGATGAATAGGGATGGTTGCTCCCTAAACCAGGACCCAAGTCCTCCTCATCATCCAGGAGTGATTGGGTGTGCAGTTTTGGAGGCCATACACTGGGTGCCTGACAGTCAGCTATTCCTGGGATCACATTCAGGCCTGCATGTAATCACTGACTTCTCTGTCACTTAACTTCCTTTGTAATCCAACAAAGATAATCTTGACCACATTAGAGGTTAATTAAATTTTTGCCATACTTATCACTAATTTTAAAAATAGTTAGCATGTTTTAATTTTACTTTTTTTGCTGGGGGCATACACTGGTTGGTGCTCTTGTACACTGGCTCTGGATCAGAAATCACTCCTGGCAGTGTTTAGGAGACCATAGTGTATACTTGGTGTAGAATCTGGATTTGGCCTGTGCAAGGCAATCGCCTTGTCCACTATACTATCTCTCTAGTCCCTAATTTTTTTAAAGTTTGAGTAATGAGTTATTTTATTGATGCTTGAAGGCTGCTTTGGGTAATTGATAGGGAGCTTCATCATCATTATTTGCAGGACCATATGGTGATATGGATTGAACCAGAGACTTTTCATGTGCTTAGGTTATTTGAGTATTATTTGACCCTAATATGTAATGTGCTGCAGCACATGTGGCTAGTCGAACGGTAACCCAGAGAGGGCATGATTTCTGCAAAGACTGGGGTAGGGAGGACTGTATGAAGCATACAGCGACTCTACTGCAAAGCGCATTTGCTTTTACAGTATACAGTGTACACTTCGTGGGAAAACCAAGGGATCCAAGTTGAGTAGTCTACGCTGTTATTCAGTATTGCAGCTGCATATGTGGGCACTTCCATGAACTTTCTCAGCAAAACGGGACAGGAATGAGAATGTGGCACCAGGCCTGGCCAAGGAGAATCAGGTGCAGCCTTCCCTTCGGCCCCCTTAACAGAGTCAACTGCCAGGGCATGGCGCTCCCACAAGCCAACTTTTTCCCTGCTCATTCCCTTCTCAGGGAAAACAAGAAGGGGCTACCAAGGCCAGTCTGCAACAGTATTGCTCCCCTAAAAATGAATTAAATTGGGCTACATTCACTCCCCCAACTTTTTATAATTTAGAGTGATTTGCTGAGCTGTACATCCACATTTAAATGGATTATTTCATGCCAGGATAGAAAAAGTATAGGAAGAAGGAATATAACTTTTGGGTGAGGCTGGGACTATTCCATGGACCACACTGGCTTATACTTAAAAGGGAAACGGAACTAAACATGTCCAATCTTCAGCTGAGGTTGTTAGATCCCTTCTGCTTGTCTTCAGAATAGCCCAGGCTGAGGATATATGTTCACCTATCACCCGGGGATATGCCGGGTTGGTTCTCCTTCCAGAGTGCATATTTCACAAAGTGATTGGAAGATCTCATCTAAACTTGATGCCATTGTCCATTTTTCCACCATCCTATTTATTTGTGTTGGGCAGAGGCAGGTATGGGGCAGGGTGCCATATGGGTGTGTGGTTCCTTTTACCATCAGAAAAACCTGCAAAATATAGACCAAAATATTGACTGGCTTATTCTTCTTTGGTTACTTGTTGATGTTTTATATTTATGTATATCCCTCTTCATTCTCTCTTTTTTTCCAGCATGTTTACTGAGGAACAAGATGTACACTAGACTTGATCATCATTTTCACGAACACATCACACCAATACTGTACCCATCAAACCCTGCCCCTTAATTTTCTGTGATGAGTAAGTCAACCCCAACCAATGGAAAGTGTGAAGCATCAGGGGATCCACCGTGCCTTGATCCCATAAACTAGACCCAAAGAATATACATGGTAATGGATTTGAGGAATTTGATGGGAGAATAACTAAATATGAGGTTAGACTGAATTTATTTCTGTGGGAGCACTTATCAGAGATCTAGAAACAGAGTATACTGGAGTATAAATCATTTACTTGGTAAGAGAATACTTTCATAAAGATGACTAGATTTCTATGCCTGCTTCTGTCCTAACTCATTGGATATAAAGCAAACTTGCATGTCGTATACATTCACATAAGGCCCTGAACTAAAATTGATATTCAGAAATTGCTTGATAGCACAGCTTAGAGAAAAGAATGCAAAGACAGGGGCTGGAGCGATAGTACACCGGGTAGGGCGTTTGCCTAGCACGTGGCCAACACGGGTTCGATTCCCAGCATCCCATATGGTCCCCTGAGCACCGCCAGGAGTAATTCCTGAGTGCAAATCCAGGTGCAAAACAGTGTGCATTGCCGAATGTGAAAAAAAGCATGTAAAGACATATATGTATACCAACTACAATAATTTCACGTTCCAGTTAGTACTTGCAGAAAAGTTTCAGTGGTTAGTATTTTCACTGAGTTTGAAAGAGCAGGTTGGAGTCATTTGGAATAGGACTAAGGAGAAAGTAATAAGGGCTGCGGAGCTAAAGTACTGAGAGGAGGGCCTTTGCCTTGCACACAACCAATCCAGGTTCGAGGTCCAGCATCCCACATGATCCCTGAGCACTATGAGGAGTGATTCCTAAGTGCAGTGTCAGGATTCAGCCCTGAGCATCGCCAGGGTGACCCCTTCCCCCAAAAGAGGGCAAAAACAAACAAACAAACAAATAAATAAATAAATAAAAAAGAAAGAAAGCAAAGAAATTCTGGCCAGAGGCTAGAAAATTCCTAGACAATCTGCAGGCTGGGGTACATCTCTTGCCTGCGGATGTCCTGGGTTTGGAAGAAAACGTCCAACCCCATCAAAAAATGGGGCAATGAAATGAACAGAAACTTTCTCAAAGAAGAAATCCAAATGGCAAAAAAGCACATGAGAAAATGCTCTACATCATTAATCATCAGGGAGATGCAAATCAAAACCACAATGAGGTACCATCTCACACCTCAGAGACTGGCCCACATTCAAAAGAACAAAAGCAACCGATGCTGGCGCGGATGTGGCGAGAAAGGGACACTCCTTCACTGTTGGTGGGAATGTCGACTGGTTCAGCCCTTCTGGACAACAGTATGGACGATTCTCAAAAAATTAGAAATTGAGCTCCCATTTGACCCAGCAATACCACTCCTGGGAATATATCCCAGAGAGGCAAAAATGTATAGTCGAAGTGACATCTGCACTTGTTTGTTCATTGCAGCACTCTTTACAATAGCCAGAAACTGGAAGAAACCTGAATGCCCAAGAACAGATGACTGGTTAAAGAAAGTTTGGTACATCTACACTATGGAGTACTATGTAGCTCTTAGAAAAGATGAAGTCATGAAATTTACATACAAGTGGTACAACATGGAAAGTATCATGCTAAGCGAAATGAGTCAGAAAGAGAGGGATAAACATAGAAAGATTGCATTCATCTGGGGGACATAAAGTAACAAAATATGAGATTAATACCCAAGAATAGCTGAGATCAGCACCAGGAGGATTACTCCATAGCTTAGTGGCCAGTCGGGCATTCTAGAGGAAAGGGCAGCTCAGATAGAGAAGGGAACACCAAATAAAGAGTGTTTGGAGGATCCTCCCAGGAGGGGAGATGCATGTCGAAAGTAGACTATGGACTGAACATGTTTGCCACTGAATGCCTCTTTTGCAGACCACAACACCCAAAAGGAGAGAGAGAACACAGGGGATTGCCCTGCCACAGAGGCAGGGGGGGATGGGGGGATGGGGGTGGGGGGGATACTATCCATGGTGGTGGAAAATGGGCACTGGTGGAGGGATGGGTATCTGATCATTGTATAATCGAAACCCAAGCACAAAAAATTGTAAATCTACAACTGTACCTCATGGTGTGTCACTAATAAAAAAAAAGGTGCTAGCCACCTTAGGGACCTCTCTGACAAGGAATTCAGATATGAAGTCATCAAGATGTTCAATCAACTCCATGAAACAGTCACACACATATCCGCTAAACTGAAAGAGGACATGAAAGAAACAATCGATCGCACAATTGACAAATACAGCAAGAAATGAGAGCCAAAATTGGAAAGCTCCGCACAGAAATGGCACACATCACAGATTCCATAGATGAAGTCAAAACCTCACTCACTGCCCTCAAAAATAGAACGACCACAGCTGAGGAAAGAATCAGTGACTTGGAAGATCAGCTGCACCAAGCCAACAGACAACAGCAAACAATGGCAAGAGACCTCAAAATAGCTCAAGAGCGAATCAGAGTCCTACGAGATGATTCCAGAAGAAACAACATTAGAATCATTGGCCTACCAGAAGCTCAAGGAAACAATCCCAATGAAAAAACCATGCTGAAACGAATTATTGCCGAAAAATTCCCAGAGCTCCATAATACAGCCATCCAGATTCAAGAAGCCCGAAGGGTGCCAGCTAAAAGAGACCCCAACAGAAACACCCCAAGACATATTATAGTTAGAATGATCGATGCTGCCGATAGAGACATGATACTGCAAGCAGCAAGGGCAAGAAAGGAAATCACATACAAAGGAGCACCCCTGAGATTCACAGCAGACCTCTCAGAGGAAACCCTGCAAGCCCGAAGACAGTGGTGAGATATAGTCAAAAAACTCACTGAAATGAATGCTTCACCAAGAATACTCTATCCGGCTAAACTCTCACTCCAAATAGATGGAAAGCTACACTATTTTCTAGATAAACAGCAGCTCAGGAACTTCATAGACTCAAAACCAAACCTAAAACAAGGACTAAAGGGGCTACTATAAGACAAGACAAACCCTACAACCACAACACACCCGCACAGAAACATGACACAAAACCCCATAACCATACTCTCTCTCAATGTCAACGGTCTCAATTCACCATTGAAGAGACACAGAGTGGCAAAATGGATACAGAGACAGAACCCAACATTCTGCTGCCTACAAGAAACTCATCTCAACACTCAGAGCAAACACAGACTCAAAGTCAAAGGATGGAAAACAATCCTGCAAGCGAACAGCTCCTGTAAAAAAGCTGGGGTGGCCATACTAGTATCTGACAACATTAATTTCACCCTGAAAAAGGCTAGAAGGGACAGTGAAGGCCATTTTCTATTCATCAAGGGATACGTACAACAGGAAGAAATCACACTCTTAAATGTATACGCACCTAATGAGGGAACAGCCAAATAATTAAAACAACTGCTAACAGACTTTAAGGAGGACATTGCAAGCAGCACAATAGTACTTGGAGACTTCAACATTGCCCTATCACCTCTGGACAGATCAACAAGAACAAAACCCAGCAAGAAATCATTGGCTTTGAAAGAAGAAATAGAAGAGAGAGGGCTTATAGACTTATACAGGGCTTTACACCCCAAAAAGAAAGAATACACATTCTTCTCCAGTGCACACGGAACATTTTCCAAAATAGACCATGTGCTAGGACACAAAACATACCTCAACAAAATAAGGAAGATAGAAATAGTATCAGCCATCTTTTCAGACCATGATTCACTGAGGATAGAAGTGAATCACACACAGACACGGAGAACCAAATCAAACACCTGGAAATTAAACAACTCGATGCTGAACAATGAATGGGTCAGGAACGAAGTCAAGGACGAAATCAAAAGATACCTGGAAACAAATGAGAATGAAGACACGAGCTACCAGAACCTATGGGATGCAGCAAAAGCTGTATTAAGGGGAAAATTTATAGCTCTGCAAGCATATCTTAGGTCTGTGGAAATGGTGCACATAAACAACTTGACCTCACAGCTCAAGTCCTTAGAGAAGGATCAACAGAAAGAACCTAAATCAGGCAGAAGGAAAGAGATCATAAAACTTAGAGCAGAAATCAATGACATGGAAACCAAAGAAACAATCTGAAAGATCAATGAAACCAAGAGCTGGTTCTACGAGAGAATAAACAAGATAGATAAACCACTCGCAACACTCACAAAGAAACAGAGAGAGAGAACCCTAATAAACCGAATCAGAAATGAGACGGGGGATATCACAACAGAAACCAAAGAAATCCAAAAGATCATCAGAGACTACTTTGAAAGTCTGTATGCCATGAAACAAGAGAACCTAGAAGAAAAGGACAAATTCCTGGACTCCTATAATCTCCCAAAGCTGAATCAAGAAGACCTGGAGTATCTGAATAGACCTATTAACATCAACGAAATAGAAAATGCAATCAAAAGCCTTCCCAAAAACAAAAGCCCGGGCCCAGATGGATTCACTAGCGAATTTTTCCAAACATTTAAAGAGGACCTGCTGCCAGTCCTTCTCAAGCTCTTTCAGGAAATTGAAAAAACGGAAACTCTCCCAAACAGTTTCTATGAAGCCCATATCTTTCTAATACCAAAAGGAAACAAAGATACCACGAGAAAAGAAAACTACAGGCCGATATCCCTGATGAACACGGATGCGAAGATTATCAACAAAATACTAGCAAATAGAATTCAACTACTCATCAAAAAGATCATACACCATGACCAAGTAGGATTCATCCCGGGGATGCAAGGCTGGTTTAACACTAGGAAATCTATCAACATAATCCACCACATCAACAAAAGAAAAGATAAAAATCATATGATCATATCAATAGATGTAGAGAAAGCATTTGACAAGATCCAGCACCCATTTATGATGAAAACCCTAGCCAAAATGGGGATAGAGGGGACTTTTCTCAATATAGTTAAAGCCATCTACCACAAGCCTACAGCAAGCATCGTCCTCAATGGCGAAAAACTGAGAGCCTTCCCTCTAAGATCAGGGACGAGACAAGGATTCCCACTCTCTCCAATGCTGTTCAATATAGTATTGGAAGTACTTGCAATAGCGATTAGGCAAGAAAAGGATATTAGGGGCATCCAGGTAGGAAAGGAAGAAATCAAGCTCTCACTATTCGCAGATGATATGATACTATACTTAGAAAACCCTAAAACCTCTATCAAGAAACTTCTAGAAACAATAGGCTTGTATAGTAAAGTGGCAGGTTATAAAATCAATGCCCAAAAGTCCATGGCTTTCCTATATGCAAATAGTGAAAGAGAAGAAAAAGACATGAAGAAAACAATCCCATTCACAATTGTGCCCCAGAAAATCAAGTACCTAGGAATCACCTTAACTAAGGAAGTAAAGGACCTGTACAAAGAAAACTACAAAACTCTACTTCAGGAAATAAAAAAGGATACGAGAAAATGGAAAAATATCTCCTGTTCATGGATTGGGAGAATTAACATTGTCAAAATGGCAATACTTCCCAAAGCACTGTATAAATTCAACGCAATCCCTATTAGGATACCCATGCCATTCTTCAAAGAATTGGAGCAAACACTCCTGAAATTCATATGGAACAATAAGCCCCCACAAATAGCTAAAGCAATTCTTGGGAAAAAGAAAATGGGAGGAATCAACCTCCCTAACTTCACACTCTACTACAAGGCAGTAATAATTAAAACAGCATGGTACTGGAACAAAGGCAGAGCTGTAGACCAATGGAACAGGGTTGAATATACTGACGTCCTCCACCCCCCCCCCTCAAGCATACGAGCATCTAATCTTCGATAAGAGGGCAAGAAAAGTGACGTGGAGCAGGGAATGCCTCTTTAACAAACTATGCTGGCAAAACTGGACGGCTATATGCAAAAAAATGGGCTCAGATCTCTGCCTAACTCCATGTACAAAAGTAAGATCTAAGTGGATTAAAGACCTCAACATCAGACCGGCATCTATAAGATACATTGAGGAAAATGTTGGCAAAATCCTTCATGACATAGAAGCTAATAGTGTCTTCAAAGATGTCACACCGCTGGCCAAGCAAGTGAAAACAGAGATAGATAAATGGGACTATCTTAAACTAAGAAGCTTCTGCACCTCAAAAGAAACAGTGACCAAAATACAAAGACAGTCAACTGAATGGGAAAGGATATTCGCCAACTACACATCTGATAAGGGGTTAATTTCAAGGATATACAAAATACTGGTTCAAATCCACAAAAAGAAAACATTCAACCCCATCAAAAAATGTGGAGATGAAATTAATAGAAACTTTGACAAAGAAGAAATCCGAATGGCTAAAAGACACATGAGAAAATGTTCCACATCATTAATCATCAGGGAGATGCAGATCAAAGCCACAATGAGGTATCACCTCACACCACAGAGACTGGCCCATATCCACAAGAACAAAAGCAACTGGTGCTGGCGCGGATGTGGTGAGAAAGGGACACTTCTTCACTGTTGGTGGGAATGCCGACTGGTGCAGCCCTTCTGGAAAACAGTATGGATGATTCTCAAAAAACTAGAAATTGAGCTCCCATTTGACCCAGCAATACCACTCCTGGGAATATATCCCAGAGAGGCAAAAAAGTATAGCCGAAGTGACATCTGCAATTGTCTGTTTATTGCAGCACTCTTTACAATAGCCAGAATCTGGAAAAAACCTGAGTGCCCGAGAACAGATGACTGGTTGAAGAAACTCTGGCACATTTACATAATGGAGTACTATGTAGCTGTTAGAAAAGACGAAGTCATGAAGTTTACATACAAGTGGTACTACATGGAAAGTATCATGTTAAGCGAAATGACTCAGAAAGAAAGGGATAGACTTAGAAAGATTGCATTCATCTGGGGAACATAGGTAAAGGTAAAGGTCCTCCTGTTGATCATTGATTTGCTCGAGCGGGCCCAGTAACGTCTCCATTGGAGACTTTGTTGTTACTGTGTTTGGCATATCGAATACTCTCGGTAGCTTGCCGGGCTCTCCAAGTAACAAAATAGGAAACTAACACCCAAGTATGGCAGAGATTAGTACCAGGAATTTTACTCAATGACCCGGAGGACAACCACACATGTTAGGAGAAGGGGGAGCTCAGAAAGAGAAGGGAACACCAAATAAAGGGTGTTGGGAGGATCCGCCCACGATGGGAGAGCATGCTGAGGGTAGAGTGTCGACCAGCATGATTGCCACTCAATGCCTCTTTTGCAGACCATGGCACACAAAAGGAGAGAGAGGGAAATGCCCTGCCACAGAGGCAGGGTGGGATGGGGGCTGGGGAGGGGAGGGGATGCTGGGATCCGTGGTGGTGGGAAATGCGCTTTGGTGGAGGGATGGGTGTTTGATCATTATATAATCGAAACCCAAGCACAAAAATGTGTAAGTCTACAACTGTACCTCATGGTGCTTCACTATTAAAAAATAAATAAATATAATTAAAAAAATTAAAAAAAATAAAAAAAATTTAAAAAAAGAAAAGAAAAAAAGAGGGCAAAAACAATTAATAAATAAATAAATAAATAAATGAGGAAAGAAAGAAAGCAAAGAAATGCTGGCCAGAGGCTAGAAAATTCTTAGACAATCTGCAGGCTGGGGTACATTTCTTGCCTGCGGATGTCCTGGGTTTGGTTCCTGGAACCACATGTTTCTCTGAGGGTTGTTGGAGTAAGGAGAGCAGAGAAAACTGCTAAGAAAACCTCAGCCAAAAAGCAAATAAATAACTAAAATGAAGATAATTTACTTATTTACTTAAAACAAGTAAATTGTAATGTTTTAAGAAAACATTTATATGTATATTACAAAATGAATATTTTGCACTCCAAGAATTCTGACATTTTACATAGGGTGATACAGCTGGAGTTACATATTTTAATACATGGTGATTTGGGGATCCAGAGGCATCTCTGCAGCTTCTCGCTCTCTTTTGAGATTTATTTGTGAGTCTTTAGATCATGGCCAATTTTGAGCTTATGTGGTACTCAGAGGCAGTTCATGGCCATGGTTAGTAGGAGTAGACCTCTTTATTTACCCACGTAAGATTGCTGCCTGAAGTAATACACTTTTGTTCATCGTTTTCTTCTTCCCAGATTCCATCAGAATTCCATCAGAATTTTATTTCCATAAGATTATTCACATTAATTGATTACATTCAATATTTCAACACCAATCCCACCCCCTTTATTACATCCCACCACCATCATTTTCAATTTTCCCACCACCATTAAAACTTGTCTGCCAGGGGCAGATGCTAGATTACTTATTTTCTATTGCTTATTTGCAGTAAGGTAAAGGTAAAGGTAAAGGCCCTCCCGTTGATCGTCGATTTGCTCAAGCGGGCCCAGTAACGTCTCCATTGGAGACTTTGTTGTTACTGTGTCTGGCATATCGAATACTCTCGGTAGCTTGCCGGGCTTGAGAGATTGCACCGCTGCTTAAGCGTCTGAGTGCTTCTAAAATTCTAAAATTGTAAATGGTTGGGATCCAGAGACATCTCTGTAGGGAGCAATCCATTATGAGATTCATTTGGGATTCTCTGGGTCAAGGCCATTGATGCCCTGAGGTGAAGCCCAGATCGTGGGCATGACAGCCAGAACCCAAACCCAAAGGGGAGACAGGAAGAGACACCAATCTCTGCTGCCGCCATACGGCATTGAGTCTTAGTCCCTGAACTCACCTATCTGGGTTTTGCTTCTGGAAGCTTGTGGCCACCAGGGTTGCATCTGGAGTGGGCGGTGAGGGCACACATGCTCCATCTGAAGTGCTCCAGTGGAATTGGCTCAGAACGGGGTCCAGAGTGATCTCGGTGAGCTGTTGTCTTCTAGTAATTCTAAATGCTCTAGTAATTCTAAAATTTAGAATACGATTATACAGCAGATTCACTCTTGGGTGAGGCCAATGTCGATCTCTTCTGGGAGCTTTATTTCTGAGTCTCTGGATCATGGCTGTCGATGAGATTATATGGCACCAGGGGGCAGTGTGTGTGTTTACTGCCAAGCTACTGGTAAATTTGGGAGTCTGAGGGAAGATGCCCATTCCTGCTCACAAGGGAGCTTCGAAGTTTCAGTCACAGGTCCTGCATACCTGTGTTTTTCTGATGATTCCCTCATGGGTGAAGCTCATCCGAACCGGTGGAGAGTTGCCATGAGCAAGGCGGCAGTCAGGTTTTGGAGGTTTGCGGCTATTGGGGCTCTGTTGGGGCAGGCAGGGAACCTCTAACAACCTCTCCCCAAAGTTGCCCCCACGAAGGCAACCTGGTGCAAGCTGTGGATATTTGTTACATTTCTATAACAAACAGCTTTATCAAAGGTCAAACTCTCCATTCACCTCACTTGGACATCTATGAACTCCAAGGGGAGAGTAAGCACGTATTTCCAGCAACCCCACTCCCACCCCCGTCTGTCATTTTACCATTGAAGAAACTTAGCCCCTGTTGGATATAGAGCTTTCCACAGTCACAGTTTCCCTTGCATAGGTTACCAAGCAAAATCACCTAAGCTCACACCTGGAAAGAAACTTCAGTGTATGTTTGAGATGCCTCAGGAGGCATCTAGATATCAAATATGGGAACCCAAAATGTCTAGAGAAAAAAGATTACAATAAATGTTGTCAACTTTCTGTCCAAGACCAGAGCAGTACTTCAGAAAATCCAAATTCACAGGGAGTGACCCAGGGAAAGGACTCAGTCTCTGGAATGAAGGAAACTCTGATTCCTCCTGTTCTTTGGCACAATTTCTCATTTATGAAACAATAAGTTGTGGCTGCACAAACTCAAATAATTCAATGCTTATACAAAGAGTCCTTGTTAACAATTGTCACTGGGAAGTATCAGTAGGGTGGGCTTAAAATGCTCCGTACTGAAGAGAATGCGAGGTATTAAAGTAGGAATATCTAGACATCCTGTGACCCTTAATTATAACAATAATGACAGGGAAGGAAATGAATTGAGGGGGGAATTAAGAACCAAGTGGGAGGTAACAGGGGCAGGGGTTTTCTGATGGTGGGATTCATGTATATGGCGAAAACACTGAAACAACTATTTTGTGAGCATGAGACCCAAACTACAACAACCACTTGAATATGTGTCTATGGAGGGGCTGGTGCTATAGTATGGTGAGTAGTGCATTTGCTTGCACTGCAGTGAACCCCTGTTTGATCTCTGGCACCACATATGGTGGCCCGAATTTGCCAGGAGTCATTTGTGAGTGAAGAGCCCTGAGCGCCTCTGTGTGTTGCTCAAAAATTTATGAGTCTGGTCAAGGAGCAGGTTGGTGGGTGGGAGGGAACCTGGAACACTGGTGAAGGGACGCTGATATCAGTGGTGAGATTGGTGTTGGAACACTGATTGCTAGAACTCCATGATGAGCAAGTTTTAAATCATAGTGCTTGATAAAACAATATAATAAAATATATCACCTCATCTCAGCTGGTAATAGCCTCCTACTTGGTACTCTGCCTTCTCAAATAAATCCTAACTTTAATTATTTCATGCTTATGATGAAATCCTCACTGAGGAGCACAAGAATCAGGTAAGATGCCTCATTCTTTATCAGCTTGTTGAGAGAGCATCAGTGTTAGTGGCAACAGGCGGCAATGGGCAAAATAAGCCCACACCTCCTCCTCCACACACCACTGTCCATTGCCCTGCCTCACTCTGACACACACCTCCCTAAGTGAGCAGGACCACCGATATGTTGTGACCAGTCCTGAACAACAGAAACACCAAAAGCAAGTCCTCCTGTGTCTCCCAGAGTGTACTGCTGAACTGAAAGCTGGAGTACAGCTGAAGAGGGCTGCCCTTAGGGAGATCTTCAGGAAGTCGGGTGCAAAACTGTTGATCTCCTTTACTAATGATACTGCACATTTGGCCATCAGGTTTGATGGTGTCTCATTCCATTCTTCACTAAAGTGCTCAAATATTCCTGTATCATTCACTCACTTGATCACTTGACTTCCCATTAATCATTGATTTGCTCAAGCAGGCGCCAGTAACGTCTCCATTTATCCCTGTCACGTGCAAGTGTAGCCCAATGGCATCTGTTCGTTCTAGGAACCCGAAGAGCCTGAAACCGATCGTTCACGATCTTGATGAACAAGTCTGACCATCTGGTGCGTGGGTGGCCACACGGTCTTTGAGCTCCCGTGGAATTCAATCGGTAATGGCTCTAGTCCAGTGATCCTCTCTGAATCTCATTATGTGACCAACCCATCTGATTTTTGGTGCATTGGCAAAGTAGACAGAGTTCCTGATTCTTGATAGTTGACAGAGGTCAGGACTCAGAATTCTTTCTCTCATTTGAGTGAAATGTGATACTCCAAGCATAGCTCTTTCAATTCCTCTTTGGGAGACCAGAATAGCATTCTCATCCTGTTTGCATAAGGCCCAGGTCTCTAAGGCTTATGTTAATGCAGGAAGAACAGTGGAATCAAAGAGATGTGCCTGGAGCCTGAGGGTCTTTGTCCTCTTAGCTATTTCTT
This sequence comes from Sorex fumeus, assembly GCF_029834395.1. Classification (NCBI taxonomy): domain Eukaryota; kingdom Metazoa; phylum Chordata; class Mammalia; order Eulipotyphla; family Soricidae; genus Sorex; species Sorex fumeus. The sequence goes on along the minus strand of NW_026606179.1, from coordinate 4,139,811 downwards.
TGATGCTCTTGAAGGCCTTCCTAGCTGCTCTCCTCCTCCTGAGCAACTCAGGTGCCAGGTCATTTGTCATGTTGATTCTCTACCTAGCTACACATAACGGTTGCATTTGGAGATGGTCGTTTCGTTGAGAGCAATTGTATTGTCAGGAACGAGGCTGTTTCTCATAAACATTGTCTTCATAAGATTCAGATGGAGTCTGACTTTTCCACACTCACAGTCAAAGTCGGCCAGCATTTGTGCCGCTTGGCTAATGTTTGGTGTTATTAGAACAATGTCATCAGCAAAGCAGAGGTGGTATAGTTGCCAACCATCTATCTTCACTCCCATTCCTTCCCATTCCAGTCGTCGCATGATGTTCTCGAGGGTGGCATTGAAGAGTTTCGGTGAAATGGTATCACCCTGCCGCACCCCTCTCTTGACATCAACGATCACTTCTTTGTAGAATGGTGAGATCCTGGTAGTGAATCCGGAATACAGTTCATGGAGGATTCTGATGTATTGAGTTTGAATGCCCTGATTGGCTAGGGCTTCAATGACTGCTTCTGTTTCAACAGAATCAAAGGCCTTCTTTAAATCAATGAACGTTTGACAGAGCGGCATCTTGAACTCCCGACAAACCTCAATGAGCTTGGTTATCGTGTGGATATGGTCAATGGTGCTGAATCCTTTGCGGAACCAGGCTTCGTCACATGGTTGTCCTTCATCTAGTGTTTTGCCAATCTTATTCAGGATGATTCGAGTGAACAGCTTCTAGATGACAGACAATAGGCAGATCGGGTGATAGTTGCCTATGTCATGGATGTCTCCCTTCTTGTACAGTAGTATGGTCCTGCTGGTTTTCCATTGGGATGGAAACTTCCATTCAGAATGTAGCGTGTGCAGAGCCGAGCCAACGTATTAATGAGTACTGACGGAAAGTTCTTCGGGTGTTCAGGTCTCACCTTTCTGGGCCAGTTTCACTCACTACACATCTAATAAAGTACGATTATACAAGATTTTATACAGAATCACAGAAACCCAAAATAAACCTTATAATTCAATAAGGAAAGAAGCTGAGAAGACATTTCTCAAAAGACCACATTTAGAGGATCACTAAGGATACAAAAATGTAGTCACCGTCAATGAGGAAAATGCATATAAAAACCATGAAAAAATAACTCTCACACCAGTGAGAATGGGCTGTGTGAAAAAGACAAGCTCTGGGGAGTTTGTGGTGTAAAAGGAACCTCATCCACTGTTTGTGGGATTGTATCTGGTCATCCTCTGTGGAAAACAGTATAGAGATTTCTCAAAAAGTAAGACGAAGCTTCGGTCTGTCAGCAATACCTCTTGGCATCTACCTCAAAGTATAAAATACTAGTTCAAAAAGATTATCTATACACTTGGATTCATTGCAGCACCACTCATCATTGCCAGGAACTGGAAAACAACCTAAGTGCCTAAAAAGAGAAGAGGATTAAGAAACTGTTCTATCCACACTATGGAAAAATAGTCAGTTATAGTGGAGTACTTATGCCAATTGGTATGCTGCTCTGAATAGCCGCTTTCACTTCCCCTATACAGAGTACTGCTTGGGTGAGGGAACCAGTAACAGGGGAATTGCTTTGATTTAAGAAGACTACAGACAAAACTGTAATATCTTCTCCTAGACTTTTCACGCCTTCTGCTGTCATTCGTAATATTTTTCTTTTTCAAAAGCCTGTTACCAGTCCTGAGAAAACTGACCGGCTACATGCATAAATAAATAAAGACATAAACTTGCCCTCTTTCTAACACCATGCACAAATGTCAAATCAATATGGATTTAAAGTCCATAGTGTCTGACCTGAATTTGTATGGTGACTTTGAAGTGAAAGGTATCTTACTGGATAAAACACAACTGACCAAGAAAGTGGAATCAAAGATAAGCAAAAGGGACTAAATTAAATTAAGAACCTAGGCACCTTAAAAGGAAACAATGACCAGGAATCAATGGCAGTCCACAGAATGGGGAAAAATTATTTACCCAACACCCATCCGATAAGGGGTCAATACCAAAGATCTATATGGAACTGGTAGAACTTGAGAAGAAAAGATCTAATCCAATCACAAACTGGGGAGAAGAGATGAACAGAATCTTCCCCAAAGAAGAAATGTGAATGTCCAAAAGGCACATGAAGGAAATGCTCCACGCCACTATTCATCAGGGTGATGCAAATCAAAACAACCACGAGATACCATCTCATGCCATAGAGACTGGCGCACATCAAAAAGTACAAAAACAACCAGTGCTGGCACAGATACGGGGAGAAAGGGGACTTTCATTCATTGCTGGTGGGAAAGTCCAGCCTTTTCAGGAAACCAATATGGGCTTTCCTCAAAAACCTAGAAATTGTACTTCCATATGATCCAGCAGCCCGCTCCTGGGAATATAATCTAGGGTCCAGAACTCAATGCAAAAACCCATCTGCACTCTTATGTCAATCACAGCACTATTCACAATATCCAGAATCCGGAAACATCCTAAGTTTCTTAGAACAAATGACTGGTACATCTACACAATGGAACACCCTGCAGCTATTAGAAAAATGAAGTCATGAAATTTGCTTTACATGGATGGACATAGAGAGTGCCATTCTGAGTGGAATTTGTTGTTGGGAGAGAAACAGTTATAGAATGATCATACTCGTATGTGGGACATCAAAAAAAAAAACATAGTATAAGAAAAATACCCAAGGACAGTAGAAATGAGGGCCAAGAGTACTGGTCCATAATAGCAATGGTAGAAAGTATGCTCAAATTGTGGGAGAATTCCGTTTGGACAGAGAAGAGATACTAAGACAATGATCATTAGAAATGATCCCTCTGGACAATATCTGAGACTTGAAGGAGGTAAAGTGATATAAAAAAAAAAAACCCTTCTAGTAACAATATTGCAACCCTCACTGCCTTATTGGAGAGGGTAGGGAGAGAGGGGAGGGTAGAGGGAACGAGAAAGAGAGAGACAGAGACAGAGCGAGAGAAGAAAGAGAGAGAGAGAGAGAGAGAGGAAATCGGCCATAGAGGCCAGCTGTAGGGGAGGGGGATGTGGGATCTGAGGTATTGGTTTTGGGAAATGGACACCGGTGCCTGGATGGGTGTTGAACATTGTACGACTGATACCCAATCATGAACTGCTTTGTCACTGCGTATCTAACAATGATTCCGTTTTCAAAAAAACGTATTAAATAAGTCTGGCTACCCTCTTCACACCTTTCACATGATAAGTTGTATAGGGAGTTTTTATTAAAGGAGGCAGTGACCAACAACAGACAATCATCCCAAAGAATTCTCTGCTTGAAAATATCACACTGATACCAAAAGCAGACAGAGATACCACAAAGAAAGAGAATTACAGGCCGATATCCCTGATGAACACAGATGCAAAGATCCTCAACAAACTACTAGCAAATAGAATCCAACTACTCATCAAAAAGATCATACACCATGACCAAGTAGGATTCATCCCAGGGATGCAAGGATGGTTCAACATTCGGAAATCAATCAACATAATCCACCATATCAACAAAAGAAAAGATAAAAAGCATATGATCATATCAATAGATGCAGAGAAAGCATTTGATAAGATCCAGCACCCCTTTATGATGAAAACCCTAGCCAAAATGGGTATAGAGGGGACCTTCCTCAACATAATTAAAGCCATCTACCACAAGCCTACAGCAAGCATCATCCTCAATGGGGAAAAACTGAGAGCCTTCCCTCTAAGATCAGGGACGAGACAGGGATGCCCACTCTCTCCACTGCTGTTCAATATAGTACTGGAAGTACTTGCAATAGCGATTAGGCAGGAAAAAGATATTAAGGGCATTCAGGTAGGAAAGGAAGAAATCAAGCTCTCACTATTCGCAGATGATATGATACTCTACTTAGAGAACCCAATAACTTCCACCAAAAAACTCTTAGAAACAATAGACTCGTATAGTAAAGTTGCAGGTTATAAAATCAATACCCAAAAGTCCATGGCTTTCCTATACGCAAACAGTGAGAGAGAAGAAAGCAACATGAAAAAAACAATCCCATTCACAATTGTGCCCCAGAAAATCAAGTACCTAGGAATCAGCTTAACTAAGGAAGTAAAGGACCTGTACAAAGAAAACTACAAAACGCTACTTCAGGAAATAAAAGAGGACATGAGGAAATGGAAAGATATCCCCTGCTCATGGGTCGGGAGACTTAACATTGTCAAAATGGCAATACTACCGAAAGCATTGTATAAATTCAATGCAATCCCTATAAGGATACCCATGACATTCTTCAAAGAAATGGAGCAAACACTCTTGAAATTTATATGGAACAATAAGCCCCCACGAATAGCTAAAGCAATTCTTGGGAAAAAGAAAATGGGAGGAATCAACCTCCCGAACTTCAAACTGTACTACAAAGCAGTAATAATTAAAACAGCATGGTACTGGAACAAAGGCAGAACTGCAGACCAATGGAACAGGGTTGAATACACTGACATTTCTCCTCAATCATATGCTCATCTAATCTTTGATAAAGGTGCAAGTAATGTGAAGTGGAGTAAGGAAAGCCTCTTTAATAAATTGTGTTGGCATCACTGGACGGCTACATGCAAAAAAATAGGCTCAGAACTCTGCCTAACACCATGTACAAAAGTAAGATCAAAATGGATTAAAGACCTCAACATCAGACCAGAAACCATAAGGTACATTGAAGATAAAGTTGGCAAAACCCTCCATGACATTGAAGCTAATGGTATCTTCAAAGATGCCACGCCACTGGCCGAGCAAGTGAAAACAGAGATAGATAAATGGGACTATCTTAAACTAAGAAGCTTCTGCACCTCCAAAGAAACAGTGACCAAAATACAAAGACAGTCTACAGAATGGGAAAGGATATTCACCGAATACACATCTGACAAGGGGTTGATATCCAGGATATACAAAATACTGGTTAAACTCCACAAGAAGAAAACATCCAACCCCATCCAAAAATGGGGCAATGAAATGAACAGAAACTTTCTCAAAGAAGAAATCCGAATGGCAAAAAAGCACATGAGAAAATGCTCTACATCATTAATCATCAGGGAGATGCAGATCAAAACCACAATGAGATACCATCTCACACCTCAGAGACTGGCCCACATTCAAAAGAACAAAAGCAACCGATGCTGGCGTGGATGTGGCGAGAAAGGGACACTCCTTCACTGTTGGTGGGAATGTCCACTGGTTCAGCCCTTCTGGAAAACAGTATGGACGATTCTCAAAAAATTAGAAATTGAGCTCCCATTTGACCCAGCAATACCACTCCTGGGAATATATCCCAGAGAGGCAAAAATGTATAGTCGAAGTGACATCTGCACTTGTTTGTTCATTGCAGCCCTCTTTACAATAGCCAGAAACTGGAAGAAACCTGAATGCCCAAGAACAGATGACTGGTTAAAGAAACTTTGGTACATCTACACAATGGAGTACTATGTAGCTCTTAGAAAAGATGAAGTCATGAAATTTACATACAAGTGGTACAATATGGAAAGTATCATGCTAAGCGAAATGAGTCAGAAAGAGAGGGATAGACATAGAAAGATTGCATTCATCTGGGGGATATAAAGTAACAAAGTATGAGATTAATACCCAAGAATAGCTGAGATCAGCACCAGGAGGATTACTCCATAACTTAGAGGCCAGCCGGGTATCCTAGAGGAAAGGGCTATTCAGATAGAGAAGGGAGCACCAAATAAAGGATGTTTGGAGGATCCTCCCAGGAGGGGAGATGCATGTCGAAAGTAGACTATGGACTGAACATGTTTGCCACTCAATGCCTCTTTTGCAGACCACAACACCCAAAAGGAGAGAGAGAACACAGGGGATTGCCCTGCCACAGAGACGGGGGGATGGGGGGATGGGGGTGGGAGGGATATTATCCATGGTGGTGGAAAATGGGCACTGGTGGAGGGATGGGTATCTGATCATTGTATAATTGAAACCAAAGCACAAAAAATTGTAAATCTACAACTTTAAAAAAAATAAAATAAAATAAAGGGGAAAAAAAAAAAAGAATTCTCTGCTTGAGCACATTCAGGGATGAGTTTAAAAAAGTAAAAAAAAAAGTCAAATTTTAGCAAATGATGGACACAACGGGGCTGTATGTGTTGTGATCAGCAAAGCAAGTTTTAGAAGCAAAATTAGCTAGTTAATGGTCCTGCTGCTTCCAGTCACAAAGAAACTTCGTGATTATGGGAAACGGTCACAGTTGAGGTCATGGTTTCAGGAGTTGAACCATTCATTTGTGGGCTGTGAATAGGTTACACCTGACCCTTGGAACAGTGGAGGGAGATACCTCTCTGCTGACGGGCTAGAAGGGAAGGAGAGACGTAGTCCCTTATGTCAGGAGCCCAAAGCTCGAGACTTATCATAATTGGATCTGGAATGACAGTGCAGAGGTCCCTAGTGCATAGAACAATGCCTATGGTCCCCCAATACGTGATGCCCGGGCACCATGGTGGAAGCAGGCCCTGAGCACCATCAGGCATGGCCTGTGCCCACCCACCAACATCCCAAAAAATAGTTGTCATGAGCAGATATTTTATTTAGGAAAGCCCGTTGACTCACTTGTTGAGATGATGGTGTGACTTTTATCCTTCGTCTCCTGTATGTGGCCCATCACATGGATCTATCGGTGTCCAACCATGCTTCCTTCTCTGGCTCATCCACGATTCTTGCATCTCTGCAATCACTCCACTTAATCGTCATGTGGGATACTTTTACCACAGTATTTAATTTTACTAGCGAATAATCTGTTCAAGATCTTTGCCTCAAGGTTTTGAAACAAAATGACTTCCTATCATTTCTTGAGACGTCCTTCTTGAGTGTGCCTGAGGTGCTTGAGGGGAGGGTTGTGTGCCGATGTGGTCCTTGTTTCACTCCAACATTCTGCATCCTGTACATTCTGTGTACAGATGCATAGACCACAACCCTAAACAAAGCATTCACCGTGGAGGACTTTTCATTTTACACTTCAGTGATTCTATTCTCCCAGTGTACACTAAGGAGGGAGGAAACAGCCCAAGCTTGGTAGGGGGCTGTGACAACACATACCTTAGAACATTAGAAGGTGTATTTACAGAAATAGCCACGAGAGGGCAGGCCAGGCACAGAATGAGAAATTATGCCTGCTTCTAATCTCTCCAGTGAATACAAAAATGTTAGCACAAATATTTATAATCGCCCAATATTATTTGCAGTGTTCACTTGAGCGGGCCAAGTAATGTCTCCATTGTGAAACTTGTTACTGTGTTTGGCATTTTGAATAAGTCACGGGTGCTTGCCAGTCTTTGCTGTACCAGCAGAGGAATGAAACTCGGGTTGGCCAGGTTGGCTGCTTGCAAACTAAACCCCGTACCAGCTGTGCTATCGCTCCAGCCCATGGGGGAATTTCTGGAGCAACAAGCAGCCTATCAAAAAATTCATGGTCACGGTCCTCCCATTGTTCATCGATTTGCTCGAGTGGGCCCAGTAACGTCTCCATCATGAAACTTGCTGTTACTGTGTTTGGCATATCGAGTACATCATAGGTAGCTTGCCAGGCTCTGCCCTGGGGGCGAGATGCTCTCGTAGCTTGCCGGGCTCTCCAAGACGGGCTGAGGAATCGAACTCAAGTCGGCCATGTTGGCTGAGTGCAAGGCACACGCCCTACCTCTGTGCTATCGCTACAGCCCGTCAAAAGATGAGTATATAAATAAGGTGTGGTACATATATATGAGTTCAAATGCTCTAATGTCCTTTGCAATGAAAAGGATCACATGAAATGAAATGATTTGAAGGAAAGAGAAAAATATTGGATTATTTCACTTATATGTGCACTTTAAGGGTATAAAATAGATAAGGAAAAACACATTTGAAACACAAACCTGTGAACACCGATCACAGCACTAAGACTACCGAGAGCAGGTGGGCAATAGGAGAAAAGGCAAGGTGGAAGGTTTTATTAGTGAAACAACAAAAGATATGGATTCTGGGGAAAATAATAAAAGAGTTTCTGTGAAAGATTCCTAGGCTAGCTGGCCTTGCTTCTCAGGTTTCTGCCCCTATTCTCGTGGGCACATCTAACACGAAATTTTTGCCCCCTGGGGTCCCAACAGCTGAGTCAAAATCAGTGCTGACTCCCTGACCCTCACCCCAAGAGATTCTGTGTGGGTGAGGAACAGGGCAGGGGCAGCTGGGAGACAGAAGGCTCCCTGGTCTCACAAATCAGAAATATACAGTTGGTGCTGCCTTCACCACCTATGATTCATCACCAAACCTTGGTCACTGTGTGTGCTGACCCATCACATACAGTCGCTGAGAACCTGCACACAAATGATACCCGAGCAGATACACACAACACTGCTTTCTTCTTAAGCTCAAGAGGGTGCCCTCCGGGGGTCTATGGGGTACACTGGGAGGGGCCTTGCTCTGGGGGTTGGGACAGCAGCTGACCTGGAGGCCCCAGTCCCCAGCCTCCTCCAAATGTGTCAACCTGTGACTGTTTCTTGATTTTCTGTACACTACAGAGCTGGGATTCCCGGGGCCTGCTGGGCCTGGGAGGGTTGGCTAGTGCCTAGAAACAGGAAACAGGAGCCTTGGATAGACAAGCCAACCAATCGAGTCTGCCCCCACCTTTTGCACATTCCTGCTTTCTGGAATATTCTTCTCTGCTTTATATCAGCAGCAGCACAGGTCCCCGAACCAGGGGATGCCAACCGTGCCATGGAGCCTGCTGAAACTATTCAGCCAAGCTCATCCTAAGTCTGTTTCTGCTGCCTCATATCTCCCTCTCAGCAAACACAGAGAGTCCTCGTCCACACCATCCCTGCACACCACTCCCTCCTGCCGGACCCCCTGGGCTCCAACTGTGCTGGCATACTCCCTCCCTTTAAGACAGCTGCTAACGCTGACAGCTGTCTCCTGATCTGTTCATCTCACCATACCTGACAATTAAAATCCTTGATGCATTCTTGCATATATGTATGTGTGTGTGTGTATGTGTGTGTGTGTATGTGTTGGACCACAGAAGCACACGCACACCTGGCTCTAAGCAAGATGCATTTGAGAATAGACAGTCATGGGATCCGTGGGGCTGGGGCTAGGGGAGTTTGAGCGGGATCTAGTCTGCAGCGGGCAGGGAGAGTCTCCAGGGGTTCACGAGAATAGGGAGAGGAAGGGAAAGGAGAGCGAGCTTCCTCTCCCATCCGTCACTGAGGTGGTGCTGGCTCCTAGACTCAGGACAAGAGCCCTCAGATGGCACTTGGGGAACTGCAGTGATGCGGTCAGAAGTTTGCTCCTCTGGTGCACTCAGAAACCAAGACACAGAGAAATGAAGAAAACCAGAGCAGGGGAAAGGCTCAACAGGATCGAGCACATATTTCATCTGCAGAGACCCCTGGCATTGAATGCCCACTGAAAACTGCCAGGGATAGCCCTGAGTGTCGCTGTGAACCAGATCCACACAGCTGGACCAAATCTCACTGCAGTGCTCCCTGGCCTCTAGAGCTCACTAGGAAAATGAGCCTCCTTTACCACCCTCAGTGAAGCTACAGTAACAAGTCTCAGAATATAAAACAGGGGCAGTGATCCTAAGATAAAAAGGTGACAATGCCCAACACCCCTTGACTACATCTGGAGCCAGGAACATTGCCAACTTGACAGGGGCAGACTTTTTTTGGGTGCTGACATGAAAGTCAAGGTCTCACACATGAAAGACACTCTGCTCTGAGTGTCATCTGGCCCTTTCATACACCATGACATGCTCAGGGATCCTGCACCACTTCTGGGATAAAGATGATATCAGGGGCTGGAACTATAATACAGCAGGTAGGGCATTTCCCCCCGAGCACTGCAAGGAGTAATTCCTGAGTGCAGGAATAGTCCCTGTCTGTCATCAGGTGTGACCCAGAAAAGAAAAAAAAGATGAAATCAGTATATTGCTCTATGTGAAGATCACCCAGAGGCATAAAGAAGGGTATTCATGGCATGGTTATTCATAATCTCCCTGAATTGGAAATACCCTGATTTTTGGGCATTAAAAGCAGCAAACAAAACAACACACAAACTCAATCTGTCGTCACCCATGCAATGGAATACTCCTTTGCAAAAAAATCAATGAACCACAATAGCCCAAGTTGGGGAAGGAACCTCTGCTTCCAGGCCTGTTGTGTGTGTGGTTGTGACCGTGGAGGCGAGAGGAGTCAAGCATGCATAGAGAATACAGTGCAGGGTCTGCCTTTCACCCAGATCCGAGGAGAGCCACAGAACACATGGATGTGACCAGCGGTCCAGCAAATGTTAACACCCCTCAGGAGGGGAGAGGCCATGTTCAGTCAACACGGAGGCCCCCACGCATCTCCGAGGCCACCAGCCAATGTGCTGATTCGGCTATGAGGGGGTCCGGCTCCTCGTGCAGGAGGAGCTTCTCAGGGTGCTGAGGCCTCTGCCCTTGGGGCTGCAGAGATAGTACAGTGGATAAGACCCTTGTCTTCAAAGACGCCCACCCCAGCTGGTCCCCAGTATATCATAAAGTTCTGGGAGCACACTGGAGTGAACCCTGAGTCATGGCATAAGCTCAGAGTACCACAGCGTGTGGTCAAAAAGAAAGAAAATAACAAGCAAAAAGAAATAATGGACCTGGGGCTGGAGAGATAGCACAGTGGGTAGGGCCTTGCACCATGCAGCCAACCCTGATTCGATTCCCAGCATCCCATATGGTCCCTTGTGCACTGCCAGGACTAATTCCTCCGTGCAGAGCGAGGAGTAACCCTAGTGCATCGCCAGGTGTGACCCAAAAAGAAAAAAAAGAAAAGAAATCCTGGACCAGAAATGGATACTTTTTCTGTGGTCGTTTGGAACACAGAGAAAAATCCTCAAGGGTTTGGTAAAAATTCTTTGACACCAACTCAAATACTTCTATCTTCTCCCAAAGAAGAGTTCTACTCTGAATGGCCTCAACGCCAATTCTGATGGGAGTCTGAGGAATTCTTTGGTGAACTGCTAGTTTATTCCCTTGAAAAGTGAGGGAGAGTCAAAAGTTTAAATTCAAGAGATAGTACAGGGCTAAGGTGCTGACCTTGCATGCACCTGAGCCAGGTTTTATCAGTTGCATTGCATGTGCTCCCTAAACCCTACCATGAATGATCCTTCATCACAGATTCAGGTGGTCTGGGCAATGCCTGGTATAACCTAATATATGAGAGACAGAGATAGACTGAGAGAGAGAGAGAGAGAGAGAGAGAGTGATCAAGTGATTATGCCAAAAGAGCTTACTAGGTGGACCACATGCTTTGCATGAACAGAGGGCAGGTTCTTTTGGGATGACCACCCTAAGAATGAAAAAATGTCAAGGGAAGGCACATTCTGCTCTTTAATCACCATATACGGCATGTGTATAATTTTCCTTCCTTATGGTATGCTCTCCTAGACTTCTCGCTCTCTCTCTTTCTCTCTCTCTCCTCCCCTAGGAAATGCTGTAATCATCTTCTAAACTATGGATTGTTTTGGGCACAAACTTCTAACGGTCACAGACAGTAGCATTAGTCAGTGAAATGTTGATAGTGTGGAAATCCAGTATTGAGAATTCTCCTTCAGACTTCCCTCATTTTGAATGTTCTCAATTGTCTTTTCTGTTCCCCTGGATGGGGCCCCAATGATGGTCATGGTTGGATTCTCAGGACCGTGGACAGTGCCTAGCACAGAGGATTAGTAAATATGTGATAAACGGTTGTCATAAATTTAGGTGCACCTCAATACCTGTTAGTACAGCTCTCTCTCTCTCTCTCTCTCTCTCTCTCTCTCTCTAATTGAGTCAACCATCAGATAGTTACAAAGCTTTCATGTTAGAGTTTTGGTCATCTAATGATAAAACACCCACCCCTTCACCAGTGCACATTTTCCACGACCAATCTCCCCAGTATCTCCCCCGCCCCCCGCACCATCCCAACCATTCCCTTGACTGTGTGGCAGACAATTTCCGCAATACTCTCGCTCTCTCTCTACTTTGATGACATTCAATATTTCGGCACCAATCACGCCATTATTATTTGGAAGTTTCCTGCCACCACAAAGCCTGCTGATAAGGCAATGATAAACAATTTATTTTGTATTGCTTGTGTGACTGGTATAAGATGTTTCGTGGCCACTCTTGCTCTCAGCACTCCTGAAATTCTAAAAGTTTAGATAATTTTATTTGGAGAGACTCTGCAGCAAATTGCTCGGTTTTGCGGTTTTTTTTGTTGTTGTTGCTTAGCCATCTTAAAACTGAAAAATCCTAGAGAGCTGAGAAACAATGCAGAAATAAAGGATCTAGGAAGCACATGGTGAACCAGGCTTCAGTCTTGGCACCACTTATGGTCCCAGGGGTTGTCGTTTAGCACAGAACCAAGAATAACCCATGAGGAAAGCAGGGTGAGGCATACAATATTTTAAAGGTGAAGGTAAAGGTAAAGGCCCTCCCGTTGATCGTTGATTTGTTCGAGCGGGCCCAGTATCGTCTCCATTGGAGACTTTGTTGTTACTGTGTTTTGCATATCGAATACTCTCAGTAGCTTGCCGGGCTCTCTGAGAGGGGCGGAGGAATCGAACTCGGGTCGGCCATGTTGGCCACTTGTAAGGCGAACGCCCTACCCGCTGTGCTATGAAAATAAAATGCTTAACTTATTCCTCATAACCCACTCAAAAAATGTCTTTAAACAGAAGAGAAAAAGTGAAGGATCACCACACACGTAAGAAGATCAATTGTTCCCTAAGAAACATAGGAGCACATAGAAAACATTTTCCAGAAGAACTAACAAAAGAGAAAGAGTGCTGTGTAACAAGTGTGGATTTAGAGAAAGGACCTAGACAAACTTGCACAAAGAGGCATGGGCCAAGCCAGACAGCATCCCCGAAGTTCTGGCTTTGTGCTCACACGCCCTCAGACCGGGAAGGCAGGGGCTATGCAGAGTCCCATGAGCCTCAAAGTGCTAGTGCCTGGTGGGCCTGTGGGCACCAGGGGACGGGGAGGGCACAGGCAGCATCCTTTTTCTTTTCAAAACTTATTTATTTATTTTACCCTTAGACATTACATGAACACTGTGCTTTACAAAGTTGTTCAAGATGATCTGTCACAGGCATTCAATATTCCAACACCAACACCACAATCATCACACCTTCTCAATTTTCCCAACAACCCCTTTATCTTGCCCCCCCATAGGCCCACAAGAATTTAATATTGTTTGTTAGTGAACATTTGCTAACAGAATGATCCAAGGATGTTTCCAGAGAAGAAAATGAAGATTGCATTTCACCATGGAGCGATTAAGTTCATGTCTAAGAGACCAGTAGGCTGATGTTACAGGTCAACCCTCCGTGTTCATAGAAACTTCTGTCCCACCACAAGGTCCTTCTTCCCCCTGCCCAGTTTTCTCATGTCCTACACACCCCTGGAAGTGTGCCCTTTCTCTCAGCTGATCTCACCCCTGTGAGAGGTGGCTGCCTGGTCACCTCTCCTAAATGCTCAGCTAAATGCTTCTGTGCCGCGTCCGGTGCTGCTGGGTCGAGCCAGGGGAAGGCCGTCAGGGTGAAAGCAACACTCGAGACACACAGGGCTCCGTCGTGCAGGAGATGGTGAAGGATCTCTGTTTATTGTTTCACACCACAGTATTTATCCCCCCTCCAAGTCAGACAGGAAAGGGGAAGGGGCAAGCAGGGGCGTGGGATGAGCCACGCACTGTCAGTCGGCTGATAGCCCCCCGGCCCTGGTAACCTTTACGTGTGTCTCAAGGTAGTGGCTGCCAAGTCAGGCTTAGACATAACCACAGAGGACGTGCTAAACCGAGGGTACGCTCTAGATAAGCATTTACAAGCTGGGACATTTCCTAGAACTGAGGCCGTATTGTTGATATCAAGAAGTTGCCCATAGAGGCAGCAGATCAGGCATCCATTTTGTGCCAGGAGGCAACACTTCTGTCCTCAAAATGATCAACCCCCAAGAAGTCTGGGCACCAGATGTGGAGAAGAAAACCACTTGATAGGAGCCTTTCCGGGGGGTGGGGGCAATTTCAGGGTCAAGTTTAAAGGACGTTGCAGAGCGTGGGAGGCGGCAGCTCAGCTGATGCTTGGGTCCCCCCAGGTCAGGGTTCTTCCAAACCAGGTTAGGGTCCCTCCAGGTCATGGTCCCTCCAAACCAGGCCAGGGTCCCTCCAGGTCAGAGTCCCCCTAGGTCAGCGTCCCCCCATGTCAGGGTCTCTCCAGGTCAGGGTCCCACAAAACCAGGTCTGGGTTCCCGCCTCAAACATATCATGTTCACTTCCCCAACCAGCTCAGGTTCCCAGGAAGGTGCTAGGTGTCCCCAACCCTGCATTTAGGCTTCATTTGGGTGAGACCCCCTAATCACTGGTCTCTAAATACAAAGAAGGTCTCTCATTCTTGATTCTTTTCGGGGACCTCAACCCCATATCTGGAAGGCCAGGAAGCCTCCAGAGAGGGAGAGTCAGGCGTCTGTGGTTCTTGGAAACACTAAGGCCTACAGCTGCTCTCAGAGGAAAACTGGGCAGGCAGCACATGGTTCCTCCTTTTCCCACAAGCTCCAGGGCACTTTTCTCAGAGCTGAACAAACTCCTTCAGTCCCTCAACTCAAGTTCCAACACAGCAGACAGACATCACAGTAGGATTCTAAATGATTTAATGGTTAAGAATACAGGAACAATGGGGTTGAGGGTCTGCATTCATGCCTCCAAGGGCGCTGGGGAGAGTGGGAAGGAGTTGGTGCCCAGCAGGTGGTATCTGGGTGGGACACGGGCTCCCTGTGAGACAAGGTGATGGGGGACCAGGAGGTTCGGCAGAGGGGGTTTGTCCTTGGAATCATTCACTGTCAGCCTGTTTTCACATGTCTTTCTGGACACGAAGGCAGGGCACACAGCACATCAGGGCTCTCACGAAGTGGCCCATTCTGGGAGACTGTCTCCTTTGGAATAAGCGCCTGGGACTCCTGATCTTCCAATGGAAGTTTAGGAAAAGGCGGGGGCGGCCAGACTGAGTGTGTTGAGTGTGAACTGCTTGAGGAGACTGGCTGAGGGCACACGGCTCTGTATGCTGCTGCCCATGGATAGTACTGGCCTCTGAGTAGCAGGTAGCGAGGACGGCACCCACGGGAGGGGCAGTGTTCTGGGAGGTCTCCTCAGACATGGCCAGAGACATGCCCTGCTTTCTGCAACTCCCCTGCTGCCTCTGTCCCTGTGAGACACTGGGCTCCTTCTCTGTGAACACACTAGCAATGTGGGGGTCCACCATTCGTCTCCTGGAAGGTGCTGGGGGATAATTTAACCACCTGCGATGTGGAGGACCAGAGGCACACACTGGGAAGGGACAGAGAACTGTGCTGTGGCCAAGTGACTCAGAGGGAGGGAGGGGTTGGGGCCTAAACAATGACGTGGGGTACTTCAGGAGGTTTCTCCTTCTCTGCGCTCCCAGGAGAGCCGAGACAGGAGGGATGAGTAGAGAGAGGGGGGCCGAGAGGAGGTGGTGGAGCGGGAGTACAGAGGGACTTCTGCCAGGCTCTTGTGGTGGGCCAGGGTGATGGAGTGGGGAAGGGGACTGAAGGTTCCAGAGTGGGGTGAGGGACAGACCCGGGAGACTGGAGTGAGCAGAGAGGACATTGCAGGCCAGGGGAATACACGCTGGCTTTCCTGGATGGGCTGCAGAGGTGACGGGGCTTGGATGGGCCATCGGGATCGTGTATGGCGGGAGAGACCCAGAGGGAGCAGCCTGGTTGGGAGCTGGTGGTCCGTGCGGAGGAGCCGGGATGGCCTTATTCCTGCAGACGCTGCAGGAAGGGCTGATGCACAGCAGGTGCTCCCAATGTGGGTCCTCACAGTATGCCTCCAGAGGGCTGCTGAAGGCAGGAAAGAGAGGGCCGTGGAGAGGCAGAGTGAGGACCAGAAGCCAGTCACCTGGGATAGGCTCTGAAGTCTGTCCCCTACACTGTTATCACCCCCAGGGCTGCCCGTTCTCTCTATACCCTCCCCCAAGGCCTTCCTCACATCCCTGTTCCTCTGGCTCCCCTCCTCAGGCAGACCTGGGCAGCCCTCCTGTTGCTGGGTCTGGAAGGACAGCCCACACTTACCATTGCAAATTCCAGATAGATTGTATTTGCTGCAGCTCAGCCAGGCTGAAGTGGTACCTCTCACCTAGGAACCAGGGAGAGTGGCTTCTATTAGTGAATGTCTCACAGTGACACGGACATAGGGCCGTGGAGGGCACCCAGGCATGCACTTCTCTGCGAGCCTCAGCAGCCGATGAGGAGCAGCAAAGGGCAAAAGACGCTCAGAGGCCTGTGGCTTCTGTCAGAGCCCTCAGAGCCATGATCTCTGGGGAGGCTCTGAGCTTAGCAGGAGGGAGGGGAGGAGGGAAGGATCACTCTGGGTCAGCTCAGATGGAAAAGGCAGAGACTCACCTCTCAGGATCGCGACCCTCCTGCTTTTCCTAGCTCTCTTGCACCTCTGAGGAGAGAAAGAATCAGTGATCATTTGGGATCCACTTTTGGACTCCCCTCTCTGAAGCTCTTACATCCACACATGACCCGTCGGAGTACCACGGGAACAGAGAGGTGAGTTTCTCCCTCGAATTCATCCTAAAATGTCATGAAATGCTTTGGTTTTGATTTTGATTTTGTGTTTCCAGTTTTCTCCTTGGCATGACACAAAGATTTCGATGTTGATAGCAGACCCCTGTTCAGGAATGCCAGGCATTGGATATGCTTCCTGTGCTCCTTTGCACAGGACCCCGAGTTCTGGGGCTGGGCCCCCGAACTCCACTCTCCTGAAGGGCTCACTGGTAGGATTGGTTAATGTCTCCCTCCCACCCAGAGAAGTCGTGGTGGGACTTTTCTGTTCAAAGTGACCTGAACGTCTCAATGGAAGCTGACTCTAGTATGATGGCACTAGTTGGGATTTTAGTGATGGGAACCTATCACCCCACCCCAAAGTCTGTGAAGTTCAGGGAATTCTCTCTTCAATGAACTGCTTCCCACCCAGTCTGTCCTCCTTGGCTACTAGGCCCTACTTTCTTCTAGATGACCCAATCTACTGATGCGCTAAACTAAACAAATTCATGTTTAAATTCATGTGTGTGAGAATAAATAGAAATCACCACCACCCACCAAATGGCTCAAGCACTGGCCCAGGCTCCTACCTTTTGGTCAACTTTTTTCTTACAGTTGGCCATGAAGGATACTGTTGCCAGGGAAACAATGAAAAGGGAGAGCACCCCTAACACCCCCAGGATAAGGGGGATGGGATTGCTACTGATCAGCTTTGAGCCTAAGCCCCATAGAGTCTCAGTCCGGGGTGTCACCAGAACCATCAGAGTCCATATACCGAACTCCATGATCCTGACCACAAGCTGCCTAAGGCAACTGAGCTTGAGCAGGTGGCTCTGCCTTATATAGGGCCGCCTGCATCACAAAGGGGGAAGAGTCCATTAGGGTTCCAGAGGGGTGTGAAGTCCTGTGTCCACCGTCTCCCCCCACCCCACTTGGCCTTCCCTTCCTGGGCCCTTTCTTTGGCCCCTCTGCTCTAACTGCCTTCCTATTTTCCACCCCATACCCCGCACCCGCCGTCATCCTGCCCTGTGCTTTATCTGCAGAAAGGGTCCTGCTTGTTCTCTCTCAAACCCTGCTCTTCCCTGGGTCCTCTTGACTCTCTGGGTATAACCTTGACTCTGCTCTTGCAAATGCATTTCTTGTCTGAAATCCTACCAGCAAAATTTTTTTTTCAGGATCTAGATCATTTATTTTGTATTTTAACAACAAAATGTTTTTTAAATTTTTTATCAAGTTGTAAATAAAATTTATTTCATTCAATAATCGAACAGCAATCCCACCAGCATTATACCCTGGCACCACCATTTTTTGGATATTTCCATCCCACACCCCAACCTCTGTCCCAAAGCAAAACTAAATAATTTATTTTGTATTATTTGTTGTGAATAAACCGATGAAAATGCTCCAGACAACTTTCCTTAGAGGAGAGTGTTGAAGATTGTTGTATTTCACCTTGGAGCCAGCTGTTATACTCTTTTCTAATAGATTACTATTATGTTGTTAAGGGTTGAGCCTGGTGTGCTTATATATATATATATATATATATATATCTGTAAAAATATATTTCCGTCTAAGATTCGTTGCCTTTTTCTTTAAACCTCATGGTGTGCTACTCTTGGAGTATGAGTGGTGTGAGGTATGGTGATGTCCAGGTATAGGCTCACTCATGGATGGGTTCGGACCGAGAGTGTGCAGAGCAGACATGAGCACGGTAGCAGTTGAGTTCTTGAGGCTTTGGGTTTCGAGGTTGGGTACCTTGGTGGTGATGGGCCCCTCCTGCCCCCTTCAGTCTTCCCTGACAGAAACATCCTGCTTTGAGGTTTCAATGGCCCACCTATGGCAAGTCGGGTGTTTTTGTTGTTGTTGTTTTGCTTTTGGGGTCACAACCGCAATGCACAGGGGTCTTTCGTGGCTTTGCACTCAGGAATTACTCCTGGTGGTGTTTGGGAGACCATATGGGATGCTGGGAATAGAATCCACATCAGCTTCGTGTAACGCAAAAGCCTTACCCGCTGTGCTATCGATCTAACCTCTCTGGCGAGTTGTTTTATACTCTCTTCCAAGAGAAAAGGACATTGAGTCTCTAAATCACAGTTGTTGATGAGATTATCACCACCGGAAATGTTGGATTTGACACTCAGGGTTGAATGTTACTTCCCATTCTTGTTTCCTAGGGAATGCTTTCTTGCCGACATCTGGTCTCCTAAACCTAGGTCTGTGAACAGGAAAGAGCATCTTAGATTTTGGTCTCACCTTCAAGGGTGAGTGCTAAGTCAATTAAATGGTCAAGGCATCTTTTAGTGTTTTCAAATTGAACAGGAAAATAAATATAGGTAAGCTTCTTGCTGCCATGGACGATATCACTTGCTCTCTTTTCTCAAATTTACTGATACTTAAAACTCAAACTTTTAGGTCACACTATAATCAGATGGAGAGACAGAGGGAGGGAGAGAGAGAGAGAGAGAGAGAGAGTTTCTTCAGCAAATACAGCAGCTCAATTCCAACACAAAAGAGTTCCTCCTATTTTTTCAAAGTTTGCTTTTGAATTTTGATGAATAGGGGTGGTTGATCCCTAAACCGGGACCCAAGTCCTCCTCATCATCCAGGAGTGCTTGGGTGTGCAGGCTTGGAGACCATACACTGGGTGCCTGACAGTCAACTGTTCCTGGGATCACACTCAGGCCTGCATGTACTCAATGAGTTCTGTGCCACTTGAGTTTCTTTGTAGGCCAACAAAGATGATCTTGACCAAAATAGAGGTTAATTAAATTTTTGCCATATTTATTACTAATTTAAAATACTTAGCAAGTTTTAATTTTACTTTTTTTGTTGGGGGCTTACACTGGTTGGTTCTCTAGGGTTACTCTGGCTCTGGATCAGCAATCACTCCTGGCAGTGTACAGGAGACCATAGAGTATACTTGGTGTAGAATCTGGATTTTCCCTGTGCAAAGCAATAGACTTGTCCACTGCATTATCTCTCTAGTCCCTGATTTTTTAAAAATTTGAGTGAGGTGTTATTTTAGTGATGCTTGGTGCTGCTTTGGGTAATTGATAGGGAGCTTCGTCATCAGTGTTTACAAGACCATATGGTGATATGGATTGAACCAGAGACTTTTTCATGTGCTTAGGTTATTCTAGTATTTTCTGACCCCAACATGTACTGTACCACAGCACGTGTGTCTAGTTGAACGTTAATTGAGAGAGGGCATGAGGGCTGCAAAGACGGGGCTAGGGAGGACTGTATGAAGCATACAGTGACTCTACTGCAAAGTGCATTTGCTTTTACAGTATGCAGTGAACACTTTGTGGGAAAGCCAAAGGTTCCACGTTGAGCGGGCTACGCTGTTATTCTGTTTTGAAACTGCATATGTGGGCAATTCCTTGAACTTTCTCAGCAAAACAGGACAGGAATGAGAATGTGGTTCCAGGCCCGGCCAAGGCGGATCAGGCGCAGCCTTCCCTTCGGCCACCTTAACAGGGCCAACTGCCAGGCCATGGCACTCCCACATGCCAAGATTTTTCATGCTCGGTGTTGCGAAGATTCTCCCAGGATGTGAGATGCATGCTGAAAGTAGACTATAGACCGAACATAATGCCATTCAATGATTCTTTTGAAAACTACAGCTCCCAAAAGGAGAGAGAGAACAAAATGGAATGCCCTGCTACAGAGGCAGGGTGGGATGGGGGGTATGGATGTGGGAGGGATACTGGGATTAGTGGTGGTGGAGAATGGGCACTGGTGAAGGGATGGGTAGTTGATCATTGTATGACTGAAACCCAAGCACAAAAATGTGTAAATCTACAACTATACCTTATAGTGTTTCACTAATAAAAATTTAAAAAAAAAAGATTTCCCCTCTCATTCCCTTCTCAGGGAAAAAAGCAGGGGCTACCAAGGCCAGTCCCCAACAGTATTGCTCCCCTAAAAATGAATTAAATTGGGCTACATTCCCTCCTCCAACTTTTTATCATTTGGAATTGATTTGATGAGCTGAATGTGCCCATTTAAATGGATTATTTCATGCCAGGATAGAAAAAGTATAGAAAGAAGGAACATAACTTTTGGGTGAGGCTGGGACTATTCCATGGGCCAATGTTGCTTATACTTAAAAGGAAAGTGGAACTAAACATGTCCAATCTGCAGCTGAGGCTGCCAGATCCCTTCTGTCTGTCAGCAGAACAGCCAAGGCTGAGGATATAAGTTCACATATCACCCGGGTCATATGCCTGGTGGGTTCTCCTCCCAGAGTAGGTATTTCACAGAGTGGTGGGAAGATCTCCTCTAAAAGTGATGCCATTGTCCGTTTACTACAATCCTATTTCTTTGTGGTGGGGAGAGACAGGTACGGGGGTGGGGTGTGCCGTATGTGGGTGTGGTTTCTTTTATCATTAGAAAAACCTTGAAAATACAGACCAAAATATTGGCTTATTATTTTGTGTTACTTGTTGATGATTTATATTTTTGTATATCCCTCTTCATTCTCTCTTTATTTTCACCATGGTTATTGAGTTACCAGATGTACAATACAGTTGATCATCATTTTCTTGCACACATCACCCTAATTTTCTGTGATGAGTAAGTCAACCCCTAACCAATGGGAAATGTGGGGCATCAGGGGTTCCGCTGTGCCCTGGATTTGTGGAATTTGATGAGAGAAAAACTAAATATAGATTAGACTGAAGGTATTTCTGTGGGAACACTTATCAGAGATCTAGAAATTGAACATACTGGAGTATAAATCATTTACTTGATAAAAGAATACTACATGAAGTTTACTAGATTCTTATGCCTGCTTCTGCCCTAACTCATTAGATATAAAGCAAACATTTGTCATACACATACACATGAAGCCCTGAACTAAAATTGACATTCAGCAATTGCTTGATAGCACAGTTTGGAGAAAAGAATGTAAAGACATATATGTATACCAACTACAATAATATCATGTTCCAGTTAGTACCTGCAGAAAACTTTCAGTGGTTCATATTTTCTCTGCGTTTGAAAGAGCAGACTGGAATCATTTGGAATAGGACTAAGGAGAAGGAAATGCTGGCTACAGAGCCATAGCACAGTGGGGACGGCATTTGCTTTGCACAGACCGACCCAGGTTGAGGCCCGGCAAACCATATGGTCCCCGAGCACTAGCAGGAGTGATCCCTGAGTGTAGAGTCAGGACTCAGCCCTGAGTATCGCTAGGGTGAGACCTCTGCCTTGGAAAAAGGCCAATAAAAGAAAAGAAAAGAAAAGAAAAGAAAGCAAAGACATGCTGGCCAGTGGCTAGCAAATTCCTAGAGGAGTTGTGGGCTGGGGCACATCTCTTGCCTGAGGAAGTCCTGGGTTTGGATCCTGGAACCACAAGATTCTCTGAGGGTTGGTGCAGTAAGGAGAGCCGAGATAACTGCTAAGAGTATCCCTCCACCAAAAAGCAAATAAGTAACCTAAAGGAAGATAATTTATTTAAAACAAGTAAATTGTAATGTTTTAAGAAAACATGTATATATACATATATATATTTATTACAAAATGTTTTTTTTTGCACTCCAAGAATTCTGACATTTTAAATAGGGTGAGACAACTGGAATTACATATTTTTAATGGATGGTGATATGGGGATCCAGAAGCATCTCTGCAGCTTGTCACTCTCTTTTGAGAATTATTTGTGAGTCTCTGGATCATGATCATTCATGA
The DNA here is from genome assembly GCF_029834395.1 of Sorex fumeus. Lineage (NCBI taxonomy): Eukaryota > Metazoa > Chordata > Mammalia > Eulipotyphla > Soricidae > Sorex > Sorex fumeus. Next base: position 4,117,512 of record NW_026606179.1, on the reverse strand, counting down.
GCTTATTTGATACTCAGAGGTAGTTCTTGGACATGGATGGCAGGAGTAGACCCTTTTATTCATCCCCCTAAGGTTGCTGCCTGAAGTAGTACAATTTTTATGGGGGGGGGGGATCAAAGCTCTTTATTCACCGGTGGGGGGTGGGGAGGGGGGTGTCTTCTGGGGAGGTCAGACGTCGAGGTCATAGGCGGGCTGGGATCTCCGCAGAGCCACAGAAAGCTGAAGTAATACCTTTTCTTCATCATTTTCTCCCTCCCAGATTCCATCAGAATTCCATCCGAATTTTATTTTCATAAGGTTGTTCACATTAATTGATTACATTCAATATTTCAACACCAATCCCAGCCCCTTTATTACATCCCACCACCATTATTTTGAATTTTCCCACAATCATTTAACCCTGCCTACCAGAGGCAGATGCTAGATAATTTATTTTCTATTGCGTATTATGAACATCATGAGAGGTCGTATGCCTGGTAAAACAGCTGAGTGCTTCTGGAATTCTAAAATTGTAAATGGTTGGTGTCCAGAGAGTTCTTTGTAGCGGCCAAATCCATTTTGAGACTCATTTGGGGGTCTCTGGATCAAGGCCATTGATGTGCTGAGATGGTGCCCAGAGGCAGATCGTGGGCGTGACAGCCAGAAACAAAGCATGTGGGGAGACAGGAAAGGGCACTATCTCTGCTGCAGCCATGTGGCATAGAGTCTTAATCCCTGAACCCACCTATCTGGTTTTTGCTTCTGGAAGCTTGTGGCCACCCGGGTTGCATCTGGAGTGGGCGGTGAGGGCACACCTGCTCCATCTGAAGTGCCCCAGTGGATTTGGCTCAGAACAGGGTCCAGAGAAATCCCGGGGAACTGTTGTCTTCCAGTAATTCTAAATGCTTTAGTAATTCTAACATTTCGAATACAATTATACAGCAGATTCATTCATGAGTCCTATGTTGCTCTCTTCCGGAAGCTTTATTTCTGAGTCTCTGGATCATGGCTGTTGATGAGATTATATGGCACCAGGGGGCAGTGTGTGGGTTTACTGCCAAACTACTGGTAAATTTGGGAGATTTGGGGAGGACACTCACACCTCCTCAACCCAGGTTTGAGGTTTCAGTCACAGGTCCCACATATCTGCATTTTTCTGCAGATTCCCTCAGGGGTGAAGCTCATCTGAGCCTGTAGAGAGTTGCCATGAGCAAGGTGGCAGTCAGGTTTTGGAGGTTTGCGGCTATTGGGGCTCTGTTGGGGCAGGCAGGGAACCTCAACCCGCAGCCCCGCACCCTAATTGCCTAGTGAAGACAGTCTGGTGAGGGGTCTGGATATTTGTTACATTTCTATAACAAACAGCTTTATCAAAGGTCAAACTCTCCATTTATCTCACTTAGACCTCTGGTAACTGTCAGGGGAGAGTAAGCATGTATTTCCAGCAAACCACCTCCCCCCACCGCCTTTGCATTTTACCAATGAAGAAACTTAACCCCCGGTGAATACAGAGCTTTCCAAAGTCACAATGTCCCATGGATACATTACCAAGTCAAGTCACCTAGGCTCACAACTGGAAAAAATTCTTCAGAGTGTGTTTGAGATGCCTCAGGAAGCATCTAGGTATCAAATTGGGAATCAAAAATGTCCAGAGAAAATGGATTACAATTAACAGTGTCAACTTTCCGTTCAAGACCAGAGCAGTACTTCAGAAAATTCAAATTCACAGGGAGTGACTCAGGGAAAGGAATCAGTCACTGGAATGAAGGCAGAAAACTCAGATTCCTCCTGTTCCTTGGGCCAATTTCCCACCTAGGAGGTAATAATGTGCGGCTAGACAAATGACTTAAATAACTTGTGCATATGCAAAGAGCCCTTGCTAACAATTGTGACTGGGAAGTATCATTAGGGTGGGCTTAAAATGCTCCTTCCAGAAGAGAATGCAAGGTAATAAAGTAGGAATACCTAGACTTCGTGTGACCCTTAATTATAAAAATAATGGCAGGGAAGGAAATAAATTGAGGGGGTAATTAAGAACAAAGTGGGAGGTAACAGGGGTAGGAGTAACAGACCTTGGGTACTCTGATGGTAGGATGCATGTATATGGCTAAAACACTGAAAAACTCATTTTGTGATCATGAGACCCAAACTACAACAACCACACATGAATATGTGTCTATGGAGTGGCCGGAGCTAAAGTATGGTGAGTAGGGCATTTTCTTGCACTGCAGTCAACCTCTGTTTGATCTCTGGCACCACATATGGTGGCCCGATTTTGCCAGGAGTCATTTGTGTGTGAAGAGCCCTGAGCACTTCTGTGTGGTTCAAATATGTAAAACGTTTCAGGTCAAGGTGGTGGGTGGGAGGGAACCTGGAACACTGGTGAAAGGACGCTGATACCAGTGGTGAGTTTGGTGTTGGAACACTGAATGCCTAGAACTCCATGATGAGCAACTTAATAAATGATGGTGCCATAATCACTGTTTCACTGTCCTCCTGTTGTTCATTGATTTGCTCGAGCAGGCCCAATAACTTTAATAAAGCAATATAATAAAATATATCACCTCATCTCAGCTGGTATTAGCCTCCTACTTGCTCCTCTGCCTTCTCAAATAAATGCTGACTTTATTTATTTCATGCTTATGATGAAATCCTTCGTGAGGAGCACAAGACTCAAGGAAGATCCCTCATTCTTTATCAGCCAATGAGAGAGAATCAGTATTAGTGGCAACAGGCAGCAGTGGGCAAAATAAGCCCAATCCACACCTCCTCCTCCACACACTACTGTCCATTCCCCTGCCTCACTCTGACACACTCCTCCCTAAGTGAGCAGGCCCACCGGTGTCTTGTGACCAGTCCTGAACAACAGAAGCACCAAAAGTAAGTTCTCCTGTGTCTCCCAGTCTGGGAACAACCATCCACACAAACCCCAAACAGATTGCAAACTGAAAACTGGAGTACAGCAGAGGAGGGCTGCCCTTAGATAGATATCCAGGAAGTCTGGTGCAAAACTGTTTTGATCTCCTTTGCTAATGATTCTGCACTTTCGACATCAGGTTTGATGACGTCTCATTCCAATCTTCACTACCGTGCTCAAATATTCCTGTTTCAATTACTCACTACACATCTAATAAAGAACGATTATACAAGATTTTATACAGAATTCACAGAAACCCAAAACAAACCTTATAATTCAATGAGGAAAGAAGCTGAGATGACATTTCTCAAAAGACCACATTTAGAGGTTCATTAAGTACACAAAACTGCAGTCAATGTCACTGAGGGAAATACAAATAAACACCATGAATGAATAACTCCTTCACACCAGTGAGAATGGGCTGTGCAAGAAAGACCAGCACTGGTGGTTATGTGGTGTAAAGGAAACTTCATCCACTGTTTGTGGGATTGTTTCTGGATCAGCCTCTGTGAAAAACTGTATGGATATTTCCAAAAAGTGAGACAGAGCTTCTATCTGTCAGCAATTCCTCTTGGCATCTACCCCAAAAGTATAAAACACTAATTCAAAAAGATATCTATACATTTGGATTCATTGCAGCACCGTTTGTCATAGCCAGGGACTGGAAACAACCTAAGTGCCTAAAACAGAGAAGAGGATTACGACACAATGGAATACTAATCAGTTATAATAAAGAACTTATACCACTTGATATGCTTCTCTGAATAGCCACTGTCACTTCCCCTATAGAGAGTACTTCTTGGGTGAGGGAACCAGTAACAGGGGAATTTCTGAGGACCTCTTAGATTTAAGAAGACTACAGACAGATCTGTAATACCTTCTCCTAGACTTTTAAGGGCTTCTTCTCTTATCTGTAACGTTTTTCTTTTTCTGAAGCCTGTTACCGGTGCTGGGACAACTGGTCAGCTACCAGCAAAAATAAATAAATAAATAAATAAATAAATAAACACATAAACTCAGCCCTCTTTCTAACACCATGCACAAATATCAAATCAATATGGATTTAAAGTCCATAATACCAAAGTCTCCTACCCTGTGCCTGAATATCCTTGCCAGGGCCCAAACAGCTGAAGACCTCCAGGCCCCAGCCAAGGCCATACTGAGGCCACTCTCCACACAATTGGATGAGCCTCATGCATAAAAGAACTGGCAGAGGAACCCAGGTGTGTGGGACCCGGGGCTGAGATCTCCAAGCCTGCACGGTTTGGGACTGGACCTGCCAGTAACTAGACAGTTACACCCACCAACTGCCGTGTAACTCCAACAATGGCCAGGATCCAGAGATTATCACTCTCAGCTCCTGGAAGCGCCCAGCCACATGATAAGATGACATCTTATCATCTCATTCCTACTTTGGACAAACTGGCAGGCTACCAAATGTAACCTGCCCACACGGCAGAGTCTGGCAAACTCCCCGTGGTATACCCAATATGCCAAATACCAGTAACAATGATGGGTCTCACTCTCCTAACCCTGAAAAAGCCTTGAATATGGCACTTTAAAAAAAAAATTTCAGGGCTAGGACGAAGAAGACGTTACTGGCACCTGCTCGAGGCAATCGACGAACAACAGGGTGGTCGTGATCCTGAATATCCTACCTGAATTTGTAAGGTATATGGGGGAAAACTCAGGCAGAACTATCTATGTCATTGAAGTGAAAGATATCTTACAGGATAAAACACCACTGACCAAGCAAGGGGAATGAAAGATAAACAAAAGGGGCTAAATTAACATAAGAACCTCGGGGGTATGGTGCTGCCTGCAGGTCAATCTGTACCTGTGAGGCGAGTGCATCAGTAGCCTGATGGCGCCTTCAGACTTCCAGATACCCCAAAATTGCTGCTGTGCCCTTAGCCAGACCCCAAAAACTTGGGGCAAAGTTAAGCAAGAAAGTAAATGGCCAAAAGTTAGGTATGTGAGAGACACACCCACAAACCACCTCCGGCTCAGCTATATAATTGGAGGCATGGCCTCACTGGTTCCTGATCAAACTCCTAAATGGCCATGATCATAGAGACTCAGAAACAAATCTCAAAACCCAACAGCTTTTGACAGAAATGCGTTGGGTCCCTGCAGTTAGGTTACCGGCACCGGGCCAACCGAGGTGGGAAGCAGTTTTGTGCCTTGGCCTGTTCCCCCTGGTGGCTGGGTGGCCGTCATCCGCCAGAGGCCATTGGACAGTCAAGTTTAGGCCCTCAATGACGAGACATGTGGGGCCTCATGGGATGGGGGTGGAGCCCGCCCTTTCCTCCCAGTCCCAACAAGACCCCGAGTCACTGCCCATGAACGGCCTTTCTGGCTCCTGATCAAGCTGCTTAATGGCCATGATCCCAGAAACTCAGAATCAAATCTCAGAACCCAGCAGGTTTTGGCAGAAATTCCTCCAGATTTAAGTGTTAAAAATTTGGAATTTCAAAATTGTTCAGCCACTACTGCAGCTACACGACGTCATATGTTATTCATAATCAGCAATAGAAAACATTGTCTACAGTTGCCTTTTCAGCAGACCTGAGTGTTGGGGTAAAATCCCAAACAATAATGGTGGGTCTGGTGTCAAAATATTGAATGTAATCAAAGTAGAGAGAGAGAGTAATGTGGAAATCATCTGCCCCACAGGTAGGGGAAGGATGTGGGATGGGGATATACTGGGGATTTTGGTGGTGAAGAATGAGCACTGGTGAAGGTACAGGTGTTTCATTGTATGACCGAGACTTAAACCCAACAGCTTTATAACACTCTCACAGTGATTCAATAAATAAAATTATAAAAATGAAAAAAGCAAGGTGTAGTTCATGCCCAATTCAATCAGCTAATCAGTGGCTGAATAAATAGCAGTACTCCTACATGAAAGAAAGAAAGAAAGAAAGAAAGAAAGAAAGAAAGAAAGAAAGAAAGAACCTATGCACCTCAAAGTAAACAATGAACAGGAAACAAGACAGTCCACAGAATGGGGAAAATTATTTACCTAACACCCATCTGATAAGGGGTCAATATCAAAGATATACATGGAACTGGTAGAACTTGAGAAGAAAAAATCAAATTCGATCACAAACTGGGGAGAAGAGATGAACAGAAACTTCTCCAAAGAAGAAATGCGAATGTCCAAAAGGCACATGAAGGAAATGCTCCACACCACTATTCATCAGGGTGATGCAAATCAAAACAACCACGAGATATCATCTCATGCCTCAGAGACTGGCACACATCAAAAAGAACAAAACCAACCAGTGCTGGCATGGATACGGGGGGAAAGGAAAATTTCATTCATTGCTGGTGTGAAAGTCCAGCCTTTTCAGGAAAAAAATATGGGCTTTCCTCAAAAACCTAGAAATTGTGCTCCCATATGGCCCAGCAGCCCACTTCTGGGAATATATTCTAAGGACCCAGAACTCACAGTGCAAAAACCCATCTGCACTCTGATGTTCATTGCAGCACTATTCCCAATACCCAGAACCCGGAAACATCCTAAGTTCCCTAGAACACATGACTGGTACATCTACATAATGGAACACCCTGCAGCCATTAGAAAAATGAAGTCATGAAAATTGCTCATACATGGATGGACATAGAGAGTGCCATTCTGAATGGAATGAGTTGTTGGAAGAGAGACAGATATAGAATAATCAAACTCATATGTGAGATATTTAAAAAAATAGTATGAGAAAAATACCCAAGGACAGTAGAAATGAGGGCCAGGAGGACTGGTCCACAATAGGAATGGTAGGAAGTTTGCCTCAAATTGTGGGAGAATGCCGTTTGGACAGAGAAGAGACACTAAGACAATGATCATTAGAAATGATCCCTCTGGTCAATATCTGAGTCCTGAAGGAGGTAAAATGATATTCAAAAAAAAAAAAAACTCTTGGGGTATGGTGCCGCCAGCAGGTCAGTCTGTACCTGTGAGGTGAGTGCATCAGCAGCCTGATGGCAACGTCAGACTTTTTGATACCGCAAAATTGCTGCCGTGCCTTTGGCCAGACCCCAAAAACTTGGGGCAAAGTTTACCAAGAAAGTAAATGCCCAAAAGTTAGGTATGTGGGAGATACACCCACAAATCACCTGCAGCTCAGCTATATAATTGGAGGCATGGCCTCTCTGGTTCCTGATCGAACTGCTTAATGGCCATGATCCCAGAGTCTCAGAAACGAATCTCAGAACCCAAAGGCTTTTGGCAGAAATGCGTCCTGTTCCTGCAGTAGGTTACTGGCGCTGGGCCACTCTAGGTGGGAATAGGTTTCGTGCCTTGGCCTGTTCCCCTTGACGGACTGGTGACAGCCATCCTCCAGAGGCCACTGGACAGTCAGGTGTCGGCCTGCAGTGATGAGACATACTGGACCTCACCACATGGGGGTGGAGCAGACTCTTTCTCCCCATCCCAAGGAGACCCCGAGTTGCCGCCTAAAACGGCCTCTCTGGCTCCTGATGAAGCTGATTAATAGCCATGATACTGGAGACTCAGAAATAAATCTTGAAACCCAGCGGCTTTTGGCAGAAATGCATCTGGACTGCATACAAGGTGGCCGCCGGCTCAGAGCTTATTGGAAAGCCAAGTATGAGCTGGAGGTGACGGGGCAGTCTCATGGGAAGGCGGGCAGTACCGGCTCGTCCTTCATGCCCTACCGAGGTCACGAGTTGCCCCCCACAAGCTGTTCTCTGGCATGGTCATGGCTCCAGAGGCAAAAGGACTTAATCCAGAGCCCGGAAGCTTGTGGCAGAAAAGTGAATGGATCATGCGGTGAACTACTGTGCCATGCCTCCACAGGAGGGAAAAGGTGTTGGTCTCTTTCGGCCTTCCCCCCCAGCTCCCCACCCCCGGAAGCAAGGTGGCTGCCACCTCAGAGCATATTGGAAAGCCAGGTATGAACTGGCGGTGAAGGGGCAACTGCAGTCTCATGGGAAGGGGGACAGTACCGGCTCTTCCTTCACGCCCTACCGAGGTCATGAGTTGTCCCCCACAAGCGGCTCTCTGGCATGACCATGGCTCCAGAGGCCAAAGGACTTAGTCCAGAACCCAGCAGCTTGTAGAAGAAAAGTGAATGGACCATGCGTTAAACTACGGCGCCATGCCTCCACAGGAGGGAAAGGATGTTGCTCCCTTCCGCCTTTTCCCCCCTGGCAGCACGGTGGCAGCTGCCTCAAAGCTTATAGGAAAGCCAGGTACAAGCCGGAGGTGAAGGGGCAACTGCAGTCTCATGGGAAGGGGGACAGTACCAGCACGTCTTTTACGCCCTACCGAGGTCATGAGTTATCCCCCATGAGCAGCTCTCTGGCATGGCCATAACACCAGACACACAGAAAACAATCTCGTAATTATCTGGCTCTTTGTAGGAATCCAAAATCATGGCCGAGTGACATTATATGATTCTCATAACCAGCTAGAGCAAACAAAATATTTCCCAATGCCTTCTCAGCAATTCTGATTGTTTGGAGGGAAATTCTAAACAATAATGGTGCATCTTTTGTCGAAATAATGAATGTAACCAATGTAGAGAAGAGTTAAGTAGAAATCATTTGCCTCACAGGCATTAGGAGGGGTGGGGGGGTATACTGGGGTTCTTGGTGTTGAAAAGTTGGTACTGGTGAAGGGAGAGGTGTTTGATCATTGTATGACCAAGACTTAAACCTGAAAGCTTAACAGCTTTTCCCACAGTGATCCAATAAATAAATATAAAAAGAAAAAATAAATAAATAAATTAAGGTGGAGTTCATGCCCAATTCAATCAGCTAATCAGTGGCTGAATAAATAGCAGTACTCCTAGAAAAAAAAACCCTTTGGTAACAATATTGCAACCCCCACTGTCTTATTGGAGAGGGGAGGGAGAGAGGGAAGAGGGAAAGGGAGAGAGAGACAGAGAGATAGAGAGAGATAGAGAGACAGAGGCAGAGACAGACAGACAGACAGAGAGAGGAAGTCTGCCATAGAGGCCAGCTGTAGGGGAGGGGGATGAGGGATCTGGGACATTGATTTTGGGAAATGGACACCGGTGTGTGGATGGGTGTTGGAGCATTGTATGACTGATACCGAGTCATGAACTGCTTTGTCACTGTAAATTAAGTAAGTAAAGGCCCTCCTGTTGATCATCGATTTGCTCGAGTGGGCCCAGGAACGTCTCCATTGCAGACTTTGTTGTTACTGTGTCTGGCATATTGAATACGTCACGGGGAGCTTGCCAGGCTCTGCCGTGCGGGCGAGATACTCTCGGCAGCTTGCCGGGCTCTCCAAGAGGGGCGGAGGAATCGAACTCGGGTCGGCCATGTTGGCTGCATGCAAGGCAAACGCCCTAGCACTGAGTATCTAAAAATGATTTCGTTTTCAAAAAAAAGGACTAAATAAGTCTGGAAAACTTCTTCACACCTTTCACATGATAGGCTGGATTGGGATCATGATCACGATCAAGACCATACTTTTGTCTGTCAATTGCCTCGAGCAGGCCCCAGTAACGTCTCCTTCGTCCAAGTCCTGATATTTTTTAAAAAGTGCCATATTCAAGGCTCTTTCAGGGTTAGGAGAATGAAACCCATCATTGTTACTGGTATTTGGCATATTGGGTACGGCACGAGGAGTTTGCCAGACTCTGCCGTGTGGGCAGGTTACATTTGGTAGCCTGCCAGTTTGTCCAAAGTAGGAATGAGATAATTAGATTGGATTGGGAGTGTTTATTAAAGGAGCCGTGACTGTCAGCAGACCAGCGTCCCAAAGAACTCTCTGCTTGAGGACATTCAGGGATGAGTTTATAAAGGCAAAAAAAAAGTCAAATCTTAGCAGACGTTGGACATAATGGGGCCGTATGTGTTGTGATCAATCAAAGCAAGTTTTAGAAGCAAAATTAGCCAGTTAATGGTCCGGCTGCTTCCAGTCACAAAGAAACTTTGTGGTTATGGGGAACGGTGACAGTTGAGGTCATGGTTCCAGGAGCTGAGCAGTTTGTTTGTGGGTGTGAACAGGTTATACCTGACCCTTGGAACAGTGGAGGGAGTTTCCTCTCTGCTGACGGGCTAGGAGAAAAGAGAGATATAGTCCCTTATGTCAGGAGCCAAAAGCTCGAGACTTACCATAATTGGAGCTGGAATGACAGTGCAGAAGTCCCTAGGGCATAGGACAATGCCTGTGGTCCCCCAATACATGATGCCCGGGCACCATGGTGGGAGAAGGCCCTGTGCCCACCCACCAACACCCCTTAAAAGACTTGTCATGAGCCGATTTTTAATTTTGACAAGCCCTTTGACTCACTTGTTGAGATGATCGTGTGACTTTTATCCTTCGTCTCCTGTATGTGGCCCATCACATGGATCTACCCGTGTCCAACCAGGCTTCCTTCTCTGGCTCCATCCACCCAGCTGTCAACTATTCTTGCATCTCTGCAATCAATCCACTTAATGGTTATGTGGTATCTTTTTGGCAGATTATTTAATTTCACTTGCGAATATTCTGTTGAAGATTTTTCCCTCAAGGTTTTGCAACAACATGACTTCATTTCTTGAGAAGTCCTTCCTGATTGTGCCTGAGGTAAGGTGCTTGAGGGGAGGGTCCTGTGACGACGTGGTCCTTGTTTCACTCCAACATTCTCCATCCTGTACATTCTATGTACAGATGCATAGGCCACAACCCTAAACAAAGCATTCACCGTGGAGGACTTTTCATTTTACACTTCAGTGATACTATTCTCCCAGTCTACACTAAGGAGGGAGGAAAAATCCCAAGCTTGGTAGTGTTTCTAAGGAAAACACTTACCTTAGAACATTAGAAGGTGTATTTACAGAAATGGCCACGAGAGGGCAGCCCAGGCACAGAATCGGAAATCCTCTATGCCTGCTTCTATCTCTCCAACGAATACAAAACTATTAGCACAAAAATTTATAGTCGCCCAATATTAATTGAGAGTACACTTGAGCGGGCCCAGTAATGTCTCCATTGTGAAACTTGTTACTGTGTTTGGCATTTCGAATACGTCACGGATTGCTTGACAGGCTTTGCTGTGCAGGCAGAGGAATGGAACTTGGGTTGCCCAGGTCGGCTGCGTGCAAAGCAAACACCATACCAGCTGTGCTATCGCGCCAGCCCATGGGCGAATTTCTGGAGCAACAAGTGCGTCTATCAAAAGATGAGTATATAATGGTACATTTATATAATTTCAAATGCTGTAATGTCCTTTGCAATAAAAAGGATCACATGAAATGAAATAATTTTGAAGGAAAGAGAAAAATATTGGATTATTTCACTTAAATGTGCACTTTAAGGGTATAAAATAGATTAGGAAAAACACATTTAAAACACAAACCTGTGAACACCGATCACAGCACTAAGACTACTGCGAGCAAGTGGGCAATAGGAGAAATGGCAAGGTGGAAGGTTTTATTAGTGAAACAACAAAAGATAAAGACTCAGGGGAAAGTAATAAAAGAGTTTCTGTGAAAGATTCCTAGGCTAGCTGGCCTTGCTTCTCAGGTTTCTGCCCCTATTCTCGTGGCCACATCTAACACGAAATTTTTGCCCCCTAGGGTCCCAAAGCTGAGTCACAATCAGTGCTGACTCCCTGCCCCTCACCCCAGAAGCATGTGTGTGGGTGAGGAACACGGCAAGGGCAGCTGGGAGACAGAAGGCTCCCTGGTCCCACAAATCAGAAATATACAGTTGGTGCTTCTGTCACTACATATGGTCACTGTGTGTGCTGACCCCCCACAGACAGTGGCTGAGAACCCACACACAAACGACACCTGAGCAGATACACACAACACTGCTTTCTTCCAAATGCCCATGGGGGTGCCCTCCGGGGGTCTATGGGGCACACTGGGAGGGGACATGCTCTTGGGGTTGGGACAGCTGCTGACCTGGAGGCCCCAGTCCTCAGCCTCTTCCAAATGTGTCAACCCTGTGACTGTTTCTTGATTTTCTGTACACTATGGAGCTGTGATTCCCGGGGCCTGCTGGGCCTGGGAGGGTTGGCTAGTGCCTAGAAACAGGAAACAGGAGCCTTGGATAGACAAACCAACCAATCGAGTCTGTCCCCTGCATGTTCCTGCTTTCTGGAATATTCTTCTCTGCTTTATATTACTGCAGCCCAGGTCGCTGATCCGGACGATGCCTCTGTGCCATGGAGCCTGCTGAAACTCTTCAGCCTGGCCCTTCCTAAGTCTGTTTCCGTTGCCTCAAATCTCTCTCCCAGCAAAAGACAGAGATTCCTCGCCGACACCATCCCTGCACACTCCTGCCTACTGACGAACCCCCTGGGCTCCAAGTGTGCTGGCATGCTCCCTCCCTTTAGGACACCTGCTAATGCTGACAGCTGTCTCCTGATCTGTTCAACTCACCATACCTGGAAATTAACATCCTGGATGCATTCGTGTGTATGTGTGTGTGTGAGTGTGTGTGTGTTGTAACACTGAACCACATGCACACCTGGCTCTAAGCATGACGCATCTGAGAGTAGACAGTCATGGAGTCCATAGGGCTTGGCCTGGGGGAGTTTGAGTGGGATCTAGTCTGCAGCGGGCAGGGGCAGTCTCCAGGGGTTCACCAGAATATGAAGAGGAAGGGAAAGGAGAGTGAGCTTCCCCTCCCATCCTTCATTGAGGTGGGGCTGCCTCCTAGACTCAGGACAAGAGCCCTCAGATGGCACTTGGTAACTGCAGTGAGGCGGCCAGGAGTCTGCTCCTCTCTGGTGCACTCAGAACCCAGGACACAGAGAAATGAAGAAAACCAGGGCAGGGGAAAGGCTCAACAGGCTCGAGCACATAATTCATCTGCAGAGGCCCCTGGCATTGAAGGCCCAATGAACACTGCCAGGGATAGTCCTGGGGGTCACTGTGATCCAGACTCACACAGCAGGACAAAATCTCACTGCAGTGCTCCCTGATCCCCGGAGCCTCCTTTACCACCCTCAGTGAAGCTACAGTAACAAGTCTCAGAATAAAAAACAGGGGCAGTGATCCTATGATACAAAGGTGAGAATGCCCAACACCCCTTGACTACATCCGTAGCCAGGAAAATTGCCACCTTGACTGGGGCAGACTTTGTTTTGGGTGCTGACATGGAAGTCAAGGTCTCACACATGAAAGACACATACTCTGCTCTGAGCTTCATCTGGCCCTTTCACACACCATGACATGCTCAGGGACCCTGCACAACTCCTGGGCTAAAGATGAAATCAGGGGATGGAACTATAAAACAGCAGGTAGGGCATTTTCCCAGAGCACTGCCAGGGGAAATTCCTGAGTGCAGGAATAGCCCCTGTCTGTCATCAGGTGTGACCCAGAAAAGAAAAAAATATATAAAATCAGTATATTGCTCTATGTATAGACCACCCAGAGGCATAAACCAGGGTATTCATGCCAAGGTTATTCATAATATCCCTAAATTGGAAATACCCTGGTTTTCCAGCATAAAAATAACAGCAAACAAAACAACAGAAAAAACTCAATCTGTCGTCACCCTCGCTATGGAATACTCCTTGGGAACAAAATCAATGGACCACAATAGCCCAAGCTCGAGGAAGGAACCTCTCCCTCCAGGCCTGTTGTGTGTGTGGTTGTGACTGTGGAGGCTGACAGGAAACAAGCAAGCGTATAGAATGTAGGGCGGAGAGGGTCTCTGCGGGGTCCGCGTTTCATCCAGATCCGAGGAGAGCCACAGAACACATGGATGTGACCAGCTGTCCAGCAAGTGCTACCACCGCTCAGGAGGGGAGAGGCCATGTTCAGTCAACACGGAGGCCCCCACGCATCTCCCAGGCAAGCAGCTAATGTGCTGATGTGGCTATTAGGGAGCTGGTTCCTCCTGCAGGAGGAGCTTCTTGGGGTGCTAAGGCCTCTGCCCTTGGGGCTGCAAAAATAGTACAGTGGATAAGACCCTTTGTCTTCAAGGACCCCCATCACAGCTGGTCCCCAGTGTATCATAAAGGTCTGGGCCCACACTAGGAGTGAACCCTGAGGCATAGCATAAGCTCGGAGTGCCACAGGGTGTGGTCGAAAAGAAAGAAAATAACAAGCAAAAAGAAATACTGGACCTGAGGCTGGAGAGATAGCACAGCGGGTAGAACCTTGCACGTGGCTGACATGGGGTTCGATTCCCAGCATCCCATATGGTCTCCTGTGTACCGCCAGGAGTAATTCCTGAGTGTAGAGCTAGGAGTACCTCCTATGTATGGCCAGGTATGACCCAAAAAGAAAAAAAAAGTAAAGAAATACTGGACCAGAAATGGATACTTTTTCTGTGGTCATTTGGAACACAGAAAAAAATCCTCAAGGGTTTGGTAAAAATTCTTTGACACCAACTCAAATACTATTCTCTTCCCCCAAAGAAGAGTTTTACTCTGAATGGACTCAACTCCAATTTTGATGGGACTCTGAGGAATTCTTTGGCGAACTGCTAGTTTATTCCCTTCAAAAGTGAGGGAGTGTCAAAAGTTTAAAGTCAAGAGATAGTACAGGGCTAAGGTGCTGACCTTGCATGCACCTGAGCCAGGTTTTATAGGCTGTATTAAATATGCTCCCTAAGCCCTACCATGAATAATCCTTCAGCACAGATTTAGGAGGTCTGAACAATGCCTGTTATGACCTAAAGTATGAGAGACAGAGAGAGAGAGAGAGAGAGAGAGAGAGAGAGAGAGAGAGAGAGTGATCACGTGATTATGCCAAGAGAACTTACTAGGTGGACCACATGCTTTGCATGATCAGAGGGCAGTTTCTTTTGGGATGACCACCCTAAAAACGAAGAAATGTCAAGAGAAGGCACATTCTGCTCTTTAATCACGGCATAGGGCATGTGTATAATTTTCCTTCCTTATGGTATGCTCGCCGTGACTTCTCGCTCTCTCTCTTTCTCTCTCTCTCCTCCCCTAGGAAATGCTGTAATCACCTTCTAAACTATGGATTGTTTTGGGCACAAACTTCTAAGGGTCACAGACAGTAGCATTAGTCAGTGAAATGTTGATAGTGTGGAAATCCAGTGTTGAGGAATCTCCTTCAGACTTCCCTCATTTTGAATTTTCTCAATTGTCTTTTCTGTTCCTCCAAACCAAGTCAGAGTCCCTCCAAACCAGATCAGGGTGCACACAGGTCAGGGTTCCTCCAGGTCAGGGTCCCTCCAAACCGGACAAGCGTCCCCCCAGGTCAGGGTCCCTCCAAACCAGACCACGGTCTGTCCAGGTCAGAGTTCCCCCAGGTCAGCATCCCCCCAGGTCAGGGTCTCTCTAGGTCAGGGTCCCACCAAACCAGGTCTGGGTTCCCACCTCAAACACATCATGGTCCCTTCCCCAACCAGCTTAGGGTCCCAGGAAGGTGCCAGGTGTCTCCAACCCTGCATTTAGGTTTCATTTGGGTGAGACCCCCTAATCACTGGTCTCTAAGCACCAAGGAGGACTCTCATTCTTGCAATTATTTTTATGAGAGCTACGGGTCCTTCATTCTTTTCGGAGACCTCAACCCCATATCTGGAAGGCCAGGAAGCCTCCAGAGAGGGAGAGTCACGCTGCTGTGGTTCTTGGGAACACTAAGGCCTACAGCTGCTCTCAGAGGAAACCTGGGCAGGTGGCACATGGTTCCTCCTGTTCCCACAAGCTCCAGGGCACTTTTCTCAGAGCTGAAAAAACTTCTTCAGTCCCTCAACTCCAGCTCCAACACAACAGACAAACATCAGAGTAGGATTGTAAATTATTTAATGGGTAAGAATACAGGAACGATGGGCTGAGGGTCTGCATTCGTGCCTCCGAGGGCCCTGGGGAGAATGGGAAGGATTTGGTGCCCAGCAGGTGGTATCTGGGTGGGACACGGGCTCCCTGTGAGACAAGGTGATGGGGGACCAGGAGGTTCGGCAGAGGGGGTTTGTCCTTGGAATCATTCACTGTCAGCCTGTTTTCACAAGTCGTTCTGGACACAGAGGCAGGGCACACAGCACCTCAGGGCTCTCATGAAGTGGCCCATTCTGGGAGACTGTCTCCTTAGGAATAAGTGCCTGGGACTCCTGATCTTCCAATAGAAGTTTAGGAAAATGCGGGGGCGGCCAGACTGAGTGTGTTGAGTGTCAACTGCTTGAGGAGACTGGCTGAGGGCACATGGCTCTGGATGCTGCTGCCCATTGAGAGTCCTGGCCTCTGAGTGGCAGGGAGCAGGGACGGCACCCACGGGAGGGGCCGTGTTCTGGGAGGCATCTGCAGCCATGGCCAGGGACATGCCCTGCTCCCTGCACCTCCCCTGCTGCCTCTGCCATGTGAGACACTGGGCTCATTCTCTGTGTCCACACTAGCAATCTGGGGGGCCACCCTTCGTCTCCTGGAAGGTGCTGGGGGATAATATAACCCCCTGCGATGTGGAGGACCAGAGGCACACACAGGGAAGGGACAGAGATCTGCGGTGTGGCCAAGGGTCTCAGAGGGAGGGAGGGGTTGGGGCCCAGACAATAGCGTGGAGTACTTCAGGAGATTTCTCCTTCTCTGCACTCCCAGGAGAGCTGCGAGAGGAGGGATGAGTAGAAGGAGGGGGGCCGAGAGGAGGTGGTGGAGCAGAAGTACAGAGGGCCTTCTGCCAGGCTCTTGTGGTGGGCCAGGATGATGCAGTGGCGAAGGGAACTGCAGGTCGCAGAGTGGGGTGAGGGCCAGACCCGGGATCCTGGAGCGAGTGGAGAGGACAGTGCAGGGCAGAGGAACACACGTTGGCTTTCCTGGATGGGCTGCAGAGGCAACAGGGCCTGGACGGCCCATCGGGATCATGGATGGCGGGAAAGAGCCAGATGTAGCAGCATGGTGGGGACTGCTGGAGGAGCCGGGATGGCCTTGTCCCTGCAGACCCTGCAGGAAGGGCTGATGCACAGCAGGTGCTCCCAATGTGGGTCCTTGCAGTATGCCTCCAGGGGGCTGCTGAAGGCAGGGAACAGAGGGCCTTGGAGAGGGCAGAGTGAGGACCAGAAGCCAGTCACATGGGAGAGGTTCTGAAGTCTGTCCCCTACTCTGTTATCACCCTCAGGGCTTCCTGTCCTCTCTATCCCCTCCCCCAAGGCCTTCCTATTAACCCTGTTCCTCTGGCTCCCCTCCCCAGGCAGACCTGGGCAGCCCTCCTGATGCTGGGTCTGGAAGGATGGCGAACACATACCGTTGTAAATTCCGGATAGATTGTATTTGCTGCAGCTCAGCCAGGCTGAAGTGGTACCTCGCACCTAGGAACCAGGGAGAGTGGCTTTTATTAGTGAAGGTGTCACAGTGGCACCTTCATAGGGCCATGGAAGGCACACAGGCATGCTCTTTTCTGTGAGCTTCAACAGCTGACGAGGAGCAGCAAAGGGCAAAAGACTCTCAGAGGCCTGTGGCTTCTGTCAGAGCCCTTTAGATCCATGGTCTCTGGGGAGGCTCCGAGCTCAGCAGGAGGAAGGGGAGGAAGGAGGGGCCACTGTGGGTGAGCTCAGATGGAAAAGGCAGAGACTCACCTCTCAGGATCGAGACCCTCCTGCTTTTCCTAGCTCTCTTGCGCCTCTGAGGAGTGAAAGAATCAGTGATCATTTGGGATCCACTTTTGGACTCCCCTCTCTGAAGCTCTGATGTCCACACATGACCCATAGGAGTCTCACAGGAACAGAGAGGTGAGTTTCTCCCGCAAATCCATCCTAAAATGTCATGAAATGCTTTGTTTTTAGTTTTGATTTTGTGTTTCCAAGTTTTCTCCACAGAACGACACAGCATTTCGATGTTGATAGCTGGCCCCTGTTCAGGGACGTCAGGCAGGGATGTACTTCCTGTGCTCCTTCCCACAGGACCCCAAGTTCTGGGGAAGGGCTCCCCCACTCCACTCTCCTGAAGGGCTGACAGGAGGATGAGTTTGTCTCCCTCCCAACCAGGGAAGTCGTGGTAGGACTTTTCTGTTCGAAGAGACCTTAAAGTCTCAATGGAAGCTGGCTCTAGTATGATGGCACTAGTTAGGATTTTAGTAATGGGGACCTGTCACCCCACACCGTCTGTGAAGTTCAGGTAATTCTCTCTTCAATGAACCCCTTCCCAACCAGTCTGTCCTCCTTGGCAACTAGGCCCTACTTTCTCCTAGATGACCCAATCTATTGATGCGCTAAACCAAACAAATTCATGTTTCAACTTCATGTGTGTGAGAAGTAATAGAAATCACCACCACCCACCAAATGGCTCAAGCACTGGCCCCGGCTCCTACCTTTTGGTCAACTTTTTCCTTACAGAAGGCCATGAAGGATGCTGTTTCCAGGCAAACAATGAAAAGGGAGAGCACCCCTAACACCCCAGGAAAAGGGGGGTGGGATTGCTACTGATCAGCTTTTAGCCTAAGCCCCATAGAGTATCAGTCCGGGGTGTCATCACAACCATCAGAGTCCATATACCGAACTCCATGATCCTGACCACAAGCTGCCTATGGCAACTGAGCGTGAGCGGGTGGCTCTGCCTTATATAGGGCCGCCTGCATCACAAAGGGGGAAGAGTTCATTAGGGTTCCAGAGGGGTGTGAAGTCCTATGTCCACTGTCTCCCCCCACCTCACTTGGCCTTCCCTTCCTGGGCCCTCTCTGTCTCCTCTGCTCTAACTGCCTTCCTACTTTCCACCCCATACCCCGCCCCCGCCGTCATCCTGCCCTGTGCTTTATCTGCAGAAAGGGTCCTGCTTGTTCTCTCTCAAACCCTGCTCTTCCCTGGGTCCTCTTGAGTCTCTGGGAATAACCTTGACTCTTCTCTTGAAAATGCATTTCTTGTCTGAAATCCCACCAGCAAAAAATTTTTTTTCAGGATCTAGATCATTTATTTGTATTGTAACAACAAAAAGTTTTTTTTAAATTTTTATCAAGTAGTGCACAATATTTGATTTCATTTAATAATTGAACACCAATTCCACCAACATTACACCTTCGCACCACCATTTTTTGATATTTCCATCCCACACTCCAACCTCTGTCCCAAAGCAGACCCAAATAATTTATTTTGTATTATTTGTTATGAATACACCACTGAAAATGCTCCAGACAACTTTCCTTAGAGGAGTGTGTGGAAGATTGTTGTATTTCACCCTGGAGCCAGCTGTTATGCCCTTCTCTAAGAGATTACTGTTATGTTGTTAAGGGTTGAACTTGATGTGCATATATATATATATATATATATATATATATATATATGTAAAAATATCTTTCCCTCTAAGATTCATTGCCTTATTCTTTAAACCACGTGGTGTGCTACTCTTGGAGTATGAGTGGTGTGAGTTATGGTGATGTCCAGAAATAGGTTCACTCGTGGATGGGTCTCAGCACGAATGTGTGCAGAGCATATATGAGCATGACGTCATTTGAGTTCTGGAGTTTTTAGGCTATTGAGGCTTGTTCCCTTGGGGTGGTGAGGGGCCTCACCTGCCCCCTTTCAGTGTTCCCCACAAGAATCAGCCTGGCAAGGGTTCCAATGGCATGGCTTATGCGAGTAATTTTATGCTCTCTTCCATAGAAAAGGGCAATGAGTCTCTGGAGCATGACTGTTGATGAGATAATCTCCACCGTAAATTTGTACACTACTTCATTACGATCATCACGACCATCCTTTTATTTGTTGATTGCCTCGAGCAGGCCCCAGTAACGTCTCCTTTGTTCTAGCCCTGAGATTTTCAAAAAAGTGCCATACTCAAGGCTCTTTCAGACTTAGGAGAATGAGACCCATCATTGTTACTGGTATTTGGCATATTGGGTACGCCACGGGGAGTAGGCCAGACTCTGTCGTATGGGCAGGTTACATTCGGTAGCCTGCCAGTTTGTCCACTGCAGGCTGCGGAGCACCGTTAGGGCGGCTTGGCGCCCCGCCCGCCTGGCACCTGGAGGAGTGGTGAGTCCCCGCCGCCACTGCTCAAGTCTCGCTGGTGCTCTGCTGTCAGCGGACTCCAGAGCCGCTGTGAGCATCGCTGAGCCCCGACGAGGGAAGGATGGACAGTGCTGCGCCAGCCAGAGTTGCATGGAGACCTTGGACCGTGTAGGGTGCTTCACCCCGCGTGGAAACGCTTACCAATGCTTTCTCATTTGGCCCCAGACTCCAGTTTGGGAGCAATCTTGTAGCTGGATTCCCCTAAGAGGAGACGTTCCGAAGCGCTAAAAAGAAAGCATTTCAATTTGGAACATTTATTTACAGCTGGAAATGGGGAATGGACTGTCAGACCAGACTTCTATCCTGTCCAGCCTGCCTTCATTTCAGTCCTTCCACATTGTTATTCTGGGTTTGGACTTTGCTGGGAAGACAACTGTATTATACAGGCTGCAATTCAATGAGTTTGTAAATACCATACCTACCAAAGGATTTAACACTGAAATAATTAAGGTAACTTTGGGAAATTCTAAAACTGTCACTTTCCACTTCTGGGATGTAGGTGGTCAGGAGAAATTATGGCCACTGTGGAAGTCATATACCAGATGCACAGATGGCATTGTGTTTGTCGTGGACTCTGTTGATGTTGAAAGAATGGAAGAAGCCAAAACTGAACTTCATAAAATAACCAGGATATCAGAAAATCAAGGAGTACGCATGCTTATAGTTGCTAAAAAACAAGATTTGAGGAACTTGTTGTCTCTGACATTACTTCACATTCTTTATTCCTAGGGAATGCTTTCTGGCCAACATGAAGCCAAGTCTCACTTAAAGGTCTCCCACGCTTAGGTGTGTGAATGGGAAAGACCGTCTTAGACTTTGGTTTCAGTGCAGTCCAAGCACTAGCGCTAAATCAATTAAATGGCCAAGTCATCTTTTAGTATTTTCTAATTGAACAGGAAAATAAAAACAAGCAAGCTTCTCGCTGCCATGGAGCATATCAGTTGCTCTCTTTTCTCAAATTCACTGATGCTTAAAAGTGAAACTTTTAGTTCACACTATATTCAGGTAAACACACACACAAACACACACAGACACACACAGAGGGCGGGGCGGGGGGGAGAGAAGGGAGAGATTGTTCCTTCAGCAAATACAGCAGCTTCAGTTCCAAAACAAAAGACTTCCTCCCATTTTGCCAAAGTTTGCTTTGAAATTTTGATGAATAGGGATGGTTGCTCCCTAAACCGAGACCCAAGTCCTCCTCATTATCCAGGAGTGCTTGGGTGGGCAGGCTTGGAGCCCATACACAGGGTGCCTGACAGTCAGCTATTCCTGGGATCACACTCAGGTCTGCATGTACTCTGCCTGTTCTCTGCCACTTGACTTCCTTTGTAGTCCAACAAAGATAATCTTGACAGATATAGTAGTTAGTTAAATTTTTCCCATATTTATTACTAATTTAAAAAAAAACTTAGTGTGTTTTAATTTTACTTTTTGCTTGGGGCATACACTGCTTGGTGCTCTGGTACCTGGCTCTGGTTCAGCAATCACTCCTGGCAGTGTTCAGGAGACCATAGGGTATACTTCGTGTCGAATCTGGATTTGCCCTGTGCAAGGCAATCGCCTTGTCCACTGTATTATCTCTCTAGTCCCTGATTTTTTAAAATTTGAGTAAGGAGTTATTTTAGTGATGCTTGAAGGCTGCTTTGGGTAATTGATAGGGAGCTTCGTCATCAGTGTTTGCAGGACCACATGGTGATATGGATTGAACCAGAGACTTTTTCATGTGCTTAGCTTATTTGAGTATTTTCTGTCCCTAATATGTACTGTGCCACAGCACATGTGACTAGTCGAACGATAACCCAGATAAGGCATGACTTCTGCAAAGACTGGGGTAGGGAGGACTGTATGAAGCATACACTGACTCTACTGCAAAGCACATTTGCTTTTACAATATGCAGTGAACACTTTGTGGGATAGCCAAGGGTTCCAAGTTGAGCGGGCTATGCTGTTATTCTGTTTTGCAGCTGCATATGTGGGCAGTTCCTTGAACTTTCTCAGCAAAACAGGACAGGAATGAGAATGTGGCTACAGGCCTGGCCAAGGAGGATCAGGTGCAGCCTTCCCTTCGGCTCCCTTAACAGAGTCAACTGCCAGGGCATGGCACTCACACATGCCAACTTTTCCCCTGCTCATTCCATTCCCAGGGAAAACAAGCAGGGGCTACCTAGGCCAGTCCCCAACAGTATTGCACCCCTAAAAATGAATTAAAGTGGGCTACATTCCCACCCCAACTTTTTAACATTTGGAATTGATTTGAGGAGCTGTAGATGCCCTCTTAAATGAATTATTTCATGCCAGGATAGAAAAAGTATAGGAAGAAGAAACAAAACTTTTGGGTGAGGCTGGGACTATTCCATGGACCACCGTTGCTTATACTTAAAAGGGAAGTGGAACTTAATCACTTAATCACTTAACTTCCCTTTAGTCGTCGATTTGCTCGAGCGGGCGCCAGTAACGTCTCCATTTGTTCCTGTCGCGTGCTAGTGTAGCCCAATGGCATCTCTTCGCTCTGGGAACATGGAGGGCCTCAATCCGATCGTTCATGATCTTTACAAAGAAGTCTGACCATCTGGTAGGTGGGCGGCCACGCGGTCTCTTGACATCCCGTGGAATCCAATCAGTAACAGCTCTAGTCCAACGGTCGTCTTTAAATCTCATTACGTGACCAGCCCACCTGATTTTCGACGCCTTGGCATATGAGACAGCGTCCCTGATCCTTGATCGTCGACGGATGTCAGAACTCCGGATTCGTTCTCTCATTTGAGTGAAACGTGATATTCCAAGCATAGCTCTTTCTATTCTTCTTTGGGAGACCTGAATGTCGTTCTCATCTTGTTTGCGTAGGGCCCAGGTCTCTGAGGCATATGTTAATGCAGGAAGAACAGTGGAATCAAAGAGATGTGCCCGGAGCCGGAGGTTCTTCGTCCTCTTAGCTATTTCTTCGACTTTCTTGAAGGCGTTCCAAGCCGCTCTCTTCCTCCTGCGCAGCTCGGGTGCCAGGTCATTTCTCATGTTGACCTCTCGACCTAGGTACACATAGCTGTTGCATTCGGAGATGGTCGTTCCATTGAGAGCGAATGGGGCGTCAGGAACAAGGCTGTTTCTCATAAACATTGTCTTCGTAAGATTCAGCTGTAGTCCTACCTTTCCACACTCACGGTCAAAGTCGGCCAGCATTTGTGCCGCTTGGCTGATGTTTGGTGTTATTAAAACAATGTCATCAGCAAAGCGGAGGTGGTGTAATTGCCGACCATCTATCTTCACTCCCATTCCTTCCCATTCCAGTCGTCGCATGATGTTCTCGAGGGTGGCACTGAAGAGTTTCGGTGAAATGGTATCACCCTGCCGCACCCCTCTCTTGACATCAACGATCACTTCTTTGTAGAATGGTGAGATCCTGGTAGTGAATCCGCAATACAGCTCACGGAGGATCCTGATGTATTGGGCTTGAATGCCCTGATTGGCTAGGGCTTCAATGACCGCTTCCGTCTCAACAGAATCAAAGGCCTTCTTTAAATCAATGAACGTTAAGCAGAGCGGCATCTTGAACTCCCGAGAAACCTCAATGAGTTTGGTTACCGTGTGGATATGGTCGATGGTGCTGAATCCTTTGCGGAACCCTGCTTGCTCGCATGGTTGTCCTTCATCTAGTGTTCTGCCAATCCTATTCAGGATGACTCGAGTGAACAGCTTGTAGATGACAGACAATAGGCAGATCCGGCGATAGTTGCCAATGTCATGGATGTCTCCCTTCTTGAACAGTAGTATGGTCCTGCTGGTTTTCCATTGGGACGGAACCTTGCATTCAGACAGGTAGCGAGTGAAGAACCGAGCCAGTGTATTGATGAGTACTGACGGCAGGTTCTTCAGGTGTTCAGGTCTGACCTTGTCTGGGCCGGGTGCTGTTTGCTTCTTTACCAACGAAATGGCGTGTCGGATTTCGGAAGGGAGAACGTTACGAACGACATACCCATCCTGTGGAATTTGGTATGTCGGCAAGTGGACATGGCTATCGAAGAGATTTGAGTAGAAGTCATGGATAATCTTCTCCATTGCCGTTCTGGAGGATGTGATGGATCCATCAGGACGTCGGAGGGCAGTCATCTTGGTCTTATATACTTAAAAGGGAAGTGGAACTAAACATGTCCAATCTGCAGCTGAGGCTGTCAGATCCCTTCTTTATGTCAGCAGAATTGGCCAGGCTGAGGATATATGTTCACATATCACCCGGGGATATGCCTGGTTGGTTCTCCTCCCAGAATGGGTGTTTCACAAAGTGATTGGAAGATCTCATCTAAACTTGATGCCATTGTCCTTTTTTTCACCATCTTATTTCTTTGTGGTGGGGAGAGGCAGGTATGGGGCGGGGTTTCCATACGGGTGTGTGGTTTCTTTTAACATTAGAAAAACCTGCAAAGTATAGACCAAAATATTGACTGCCTTATTATCCTTTGGTTACTTGTTGATGTTATATATTTATGTATAATCCTCTTCATTCTCTCTTTTTTTTCAGCATGTTTACTGAGGTACAAGATGTATAATAGCATTGATAATCATTTTCACGAACACATAACACCAATACCATACCCATCAAACCCTGCGCCCTAATTTTCTGTGATGAGTAAGTCAACCAAAACCAATGGGAAGTGTGAAGCATCAGGGGTTCTGCCATGCCGTGATCCCATAATCTAGACCCAAAGAATATACAGGGTAACGGATTTGAGGAATTTGATGAGAGAAGAACTAAATATTAGGTTAGACTGAATTTATTTCAGTGGGAGAACTTATCAGAGATCTAGAAACAGAGCATACTGGAGTATAAATCATTTACTTGGTAAGAGAATACTTTCATAAAGATGACTAGATTCCTATGCCTGCTTCTCCTAACTCATTGGATATAAAGCAAACATGTGTGTCGTACACATAAACATAAGGCCCTGAACTAAAATTGATATTCAGAAATTACTTGATAACACAGCTTGGAGAAAAGAATGCAAGACAGGGGCTGGAGCGATAGTACACCGGGTAGTGTGTTTGCCTAGCACGTGGCCAATGTGGGTTTGATTCCCAGCATCCCATATGGTCCCCTGAGCACCGCCAGCAGTAATCCCTGAGTGCAAATCCAGGTGGAAACCAGTGTGCATTGCCAAATGTGAAAAAAAAAGCATGTAAAGACACATATGTATACCAACTACAATAATTTCACGTTCCAGTTAGTACTTGCAGACAAGTTTCAGTGGTTAGTATTTTCACTGAGTTTGAAAGAGCAGGCTGGAGTCATTTGGAATAGTACTAAGGAGAAGGAAATGCTGGCTCCGAAGATAAATTACTGCGCAGAGGCCCTTTGCCTAGCACACAACCAATCCAGGTTCGAGGTCTGGCATCCCACATGATCCCTGAGCACTACGAGGAGTGATCCCTGAGTGCACTGTCAGGACTCAGCCTTGAGCATGGCCAGGGTGACCCTTCCCCCCAAAAGAGGGCAAAAATAAATAAATACGTAAACTTCTTTTCCTGTTCAATTTGAAAACACTAAAAGATGTCTTGACCATTTAATTGACTTAGCACTCACCTTGAAGGTGGACTAAGACCAAAATCTAAGATGCTCTTTCCCATTCACACACCTAGGTTTAGGAGACCTTTAAGTGCCTGCCAGAAAGCGTTCCCTAGGAAGCAAGAATGTGAAGTAACATTCACCCCTGAGTGTCAAATCCAACATTTATGGTGGTGATAATCTAAACAACAACTGTGATTTAGAGACTCACTGTCCTTTTCTCTTGAAAAAGAATATAAAACAACTCGCCACAGCAGGTAGGGCGTTTGCATTGCACAAAGCTGGCCCGGGTTCGATTCCCAGCATCTCATATGTTCTCCCAAACACTGCCAGGAGTAATTCCTGAGTGCAAAGCCAGGAATAACCCCTGTGCATTGCGGGTGTGACCCCAAAAGCAAAACAACAACAACAAAAACACCCGACTTGCCATAGGTGGGCCACTGAAATCTCGAAGCAGGCTGTTTCTGTCAAGGAAGACTGAAGGGGGCAGGAGAGGCCCCTCACCACACCAAGGTACCCAACCTCGAAACCCAAAGCCTCAAGAACTCAACTGCTACCATGCTCATGTCTGCTCTGCACACTCTCGGGCCGAACCCATCCATGAGTGAGCCTATTCCTGGACATTACCATACCTCACACCACTCATACTCCAAGAGTAGCACACCACAAGGTTTAAAGAAAAAGGCAACGAATCTTAGAGGGAAGTATATTTTTAAAGGTATATATAAACACACCAGGGTCAACCCTTAACAACATAACTGTAATCTGTTAGAGAAGAGCATAACAGCTGGCTCCAGGGTGAAATACAAAAATCTTCAACACACTCCTCTAAGGAAAGTTGTCTGGAGCATTATCAGTGGATTATTCATGAGAAATAATACAAAATAAATTATTTGGTTCTGCTTTGGGGCAGAGGTTGGGTGTGGGATGAAAATATCCAAAAAATGGTGGTGCCAGGGTATAATGCTGGTGGGATTGGTGGTCGATTATTAAATGAAATCAAATATTGTTTACAACTTGATAAAAATTTTTTAAAAGTTTTGGTTTTACAATAAAAAACAAATAATCTAGTTCCTGAAAAAATTTTTTTTTAATGATAGGATTTCAGACAAGAAATGCGTTTGAAAGAGCAAAGTCAAGGTTGTTCCCAGAGAGTCAAGAGGACCCAGGGAAGAGTAGGGTTCCAGAGAGAACAAGCAGGACCCTTCCTGGGGATAAAGCAGAGGGCAGGATGAAGGCGGGTGCGGGGTGTGGGGAGGAAAATAGGAAGGCAGTTAGAGCAGAGGGGCCAAAGAAAGGGCCCAGGAAGGGAAGGCCAAGTGGGGTGGGGGGAGACGGTGGACACAGGACTTCACACCCCTCTGGAACCCTAATGGACTCTTCCCCCTTTGTGATGCAGGCAGCCCTATACAAGGCAGAGCCACCCGCTCAGGCTCAGTTGCCATAGGCAGCTTGTGGTCAGGATCATGGAGTTCGGTATATGGACTCTGATGGTTCTGATGACACCCCGGACTGAGACTCTATGGGGCTTAGGCTCAAAGCTGATCAGTAGCGATCCCACCCCCCTTATCCTGGGGGTGTTAGGGGTGCTCTTCCTTTTCATTGTTTGCCTGGAAACAGCATCCTTCGTGGCCTTCTGTAAGAAAAAAGTTGACCAAAAGGTAGGAGCCGGGCCAGTGCTTGAGCCATTTGGTGGGTGGTGGTGATTTCTATTCCTTCTGACACACATGAATTTGAAACATGAATTTGTTTGGTTTAGAGCATCAGCAGATGGGTCATCTAGGAGAAAGTAGGGCCTAGTTGCCAAGGACAGACTGGGTGGGAAGGGATTCTTTGAAGAGAGAATTGCCTGAACTTCATAGACGTTCGGGTGGGGTGACAAGTTCCCATCACTAAAATCCCAACTAGTGCCATCATACTAGAGCCAGCTTCCATTGAGTCGTTAAGGTCCCTTCAGACAAAAAAGTCCCACCACGACTTCCCTGGGTGGGAGGGAGATATCAACCCATCCACCCGTCAGCCCTTCGGGAGAGTGGAATGGGGGGCCCTGCCCCAAAACTTGGGGTCCTGTGCGAAGGAGCACAGGAAGCACATCCTTGCCTGGCGTCCCTGAACAGGGGCTAGATATCAACATGAAATCCTTGTGTCGTGCCAAGGAGAAAACTGGAAACACAAAATCAAAATGAAAACCAAAGCATTTCCTGACATTTTAGGATGAATTCGAGGAAGAAACTCACCTCTCTGTTCCTGTGGAACTCCAATGGGTCATGTCTTCAGAGAGCGTGAGAGAGACTGGGAAGAGCATCAGAGAGGGGAGTACAAAAGTGGATCCCAAATGATGACTGATTCTCTCTCCTCAGAAGCGCAAGAGAGCTAGGAAAAGCAGAAGGGTCACGATCCTGAGAGGTGAGTCTCTGCCTTTTCCATCTGAGATCTCCCAGAGTGGCCCCTCCCTCCTCCCTTCCCTCCTGCCGAGCACAGAGCCTCCCCAGAGACCATGGATCTAAAGGGCTCTGACAGAAGCCACAGGCCTCTGACAACATTTGGCCTTTGCTGCTCCTCATCGGCTGCTGAGGCTTACAGAGAAGAGCATGCCTGGGTGCCCTCCACGGCCCTGGGTCTGTGCCACTTGAGACCGTCACTAATAGCAGCCACTCTCCCTGGTTCCTAGGTGCGAGGTACCACTTCAGCCTGGCTGAGCTGCAGCAAATACAATCTATCCGGAATTTGCAATGGTATGTTTTTGCCCTCCTTCCAGACTCAGCATCAGAATGGCTGCCCAGAACTGCCTGGGGAGGGGAGCAAGAGGAACAAGGATAAGAGGAAGGCCTTGGGGGAGGGTGTAGAGAGGACAGGAAGCCCTGGGGGTGATAACAGGGTAGGGGACAGCCTTCAGAGCCTCTCCCAGGTGACTGGCTTCTGGTCCTCACTCTGCCCTCTCCATGGCCCTCTCTTCCCTGCCTTCAGCAGCCCCCTGGAGGCATACTGCTAGGACCCACATTGGGAGCACCTGCTGTGCATCAGCCCTTCCTGCAGGGTCTGCAGGGACAAGGCCATCCCGGCTCCTCCAGCAGCTCCCGACCAGGCTGCTCCCTCTGGCTATCTCCCGCCATCCACCATCTGGATGGCCAGTCCAGGCCCCGTAGCCTCTGCAGCCCATCCAGGAAAGCCAGCATGTGTTCCCCTGGGCTGCACTGTCCTCTCCACTCGCTCCAGGATCCCGGGTCTGGCCCTCACCCCACTCTGCGACCTGCAGTCCCCTTCCCCACTCCATCACCCCGGCCCACCACAAGACCCTGGCAGAAGTCCCTCTGTACTCCTGCTCCACCACCTCCTCTCGGCCCCCCTCCTTCTACTCATCGCTCCTCTCTCAGCTCTTCTGGGAGTGCAGAGGAGAAACCTCCTGAATTACCCCACGCTATTGTCTGGGTCCCAACCCCTTCATCCCTCTGAGACCCTTGGCCACATCACAGATCTCTGTCCCTTCCCTGTGTGTGCCTCTGGTCCTCCACATCGCAGGGGGGTAAATTATCCCCCAGAACCTTCCAGGAGACTAAGGTTGCCACCCCCCATTGCTACTGTGGACACAGAGAAGGAACCTAGTGTCTCACAGGGGCAGAGGTGGCAGGGGAGGTGCAGGGAGAAGGGTATGTGCCTGGCCAAGGCTGCAGAGGCCTCCCAGACCACTGCCCCTCCCGTGGGTGCTGTCCTCCCTACCTGCGACTCAGAGGCTAGTACTCTCTATGGGCAGCAGCATCCAGAGCCATGTGCCCGCAGTCAGTCTCCCCAAGCAGTTGACACTCAACACACTCAGTCTGGCTGCCCTGGCCTATTCTTAAACTTCCGTTGGAAGATCAGGAACCCCCGGCGCTTATTCCAAAGGAGACAGTTGCCCAGAGTGGGCCGCTTCGTGAGAGCCCTGAGGTGCTGTGTGCCCTGCCTCTGTGTCCAGAACGACATGTGAAAACAGGCCGACAGTAAATGATTCCTAGGACAACTCCCCCTGGGAACCAACTGGTCCCCCATCACCTTGTCTCACAGGGATCCCGTGTCCCACCCAGATACCACATGCTGGGCAACAAATCCTTCCCACTCTCCCCAGGGCCCTCGGAGGCACGAATGCAGACCCTCTGTCCCATCGTTTCTGTATTCTTACCCATTAAATCATTTAGAATCCTACTGTGATGTCTGTCTGCTGTGTTGGAGCTGGAGTTACGGGACTGAAGGAGTTTGTTCAGCTCTGAGCAAGGCGCCCTGGAGCTTGTGGGAACAGGAGGAGCCATGTGCCACCTGCCCAGGTTTCCTCTGAGAGCAGCTGTAGGCCTTAGTGTTCCCAAGAACCACAGCAGCCTGACTCTCCCTCTCTGGAGGCTTCCTGGCCTTCCAGATATGGGGTTGAGGTCCCCGAAAAGAATCAAGGACCAGTAGCTCTCATAAAAATAATTGCAAGGATGAGAGTCCTTCTTGGTATTTAGAGACCAATGATTAGGGGGTCTCACCCAAATGAAGACTAAATGTAGGGTTGGGGACACCTGGCACCTTCCTGGGAACCTGAGCTGGTTGGGGAAGGGACCATGATGTGTTTGAGGCAGGAACCCAAACCTGGTTTGGTGGGACCCTGACCTAGAGAGACCCTGACCTGGGGGGACGCTCACCTGGGGGGACTCTGACCTGGAGGGACCTGGCCTAGTTTGGAGGGACCCTGAACGGGAGGGACCCTTACCTGGTTGGAGGAACCCTGACCTGGAGGGACCCTAACCTGGTTTGGAGGTACCCTGACCTAGGGGGACCCAAGCATCAGCTGAGCTGCCGCCTCCCACGCTGTGCAATGTCCTTTAAACTTGACCCTGAAATTGCCCCCACCCCCAGGAAAGGCTCCTATCAAGTGTTTTTCTTCTCCACATCTGGTGCCCAGACTTCTTCGGGGTTGATTATTTTGAGGACAGAAGCATTTAGCTGAGCAATAGTAGAGGTGAGATCTCTCACAGGGGTGAGATCAGCTGAGAGAAAGGGCACACTTCCAGAGTTGTGTGGGACATGAGAAAACTGGGCAGGGGGAAGAAGGGCCTTGTGGTGGGGCAGAAGTTTCTATAAACATGGAGGGTTGACCTGTAATGTCAGCCTACTGGTCTCTTAGACAAGGACTTAATGGCTCCATGGTGAAATGCAATCTTCACTTTCTTCTCTGGAAACATCCTTGGATGATTCTGTTAGCAAATGTTCACTAACTAGCAATATTTAATTATTGTGGGCCTATGTGGGGGCAAACTAAAGGAGTTATTTGGAAAATTGAGAAGGTGTGATGGTTGTGGGGTTGGTGTTGGAATATTGAATGCCTGTGACAGATCATCATGAATGACTTTGTAAAGCACAGTGTTCATGTAATGTCTAAGGGGAAAATAAATAAGTTTTAAAAAGAAAAAGGATGCTGTCTGTGCCCTCCCCATCCCCTGGTGCCCATAGGCCCACCAGGCACTGCCACACTGAAGCTCATGGGGCCCTGCACAGCCCTTGACTTCCAGGTCTGAGGGCATGTGAGCGCAAAGCCAGAACTGCGGGGATGCTGTCTGGCTTGGCCCCCGCCTCTTTGTGCAAGTTTGTCTAGGTCCTTTCTCTAAATCCGCACTTGTTACACAGCACTCTTTCTCTTTTGTTCGTTATTTTGGAAAATGTTTTCTATGTGCTTCCTATGTTTCTTAGGAAACAATTGATCTATTTATGTGTGTGTTGATCCTTCACTTTCTCTCTTCTGTCAAAAGACATTATTTGAATGGCTTATGAGGAATAAGTTAAGCATTTTATTTTCATTAATTTTAAAATATTGTATGCCTCACCTTGCTGTCCTCATGCGTTATTCTTGGTTCTGTGCTAAACGACAACCCCTAGGACCATAAGTGGTGCCAAGACTGAACCCTGATTCACCGTGTGCTTCCTAGATCCTTTATTTCTGCATTGTTTCTCAGCGCTTTATTACTTTCTGGTTTTAAACTGGGCTTAGTGACAAAAAAAATCTCAAAAACTGAGCAGTTTGCTGCAGAGTCCCTCCAGACAAAATTATCTAAATTTTAGAATTCCAGGAACGCTGAGAGTGAGAGTGGCCACACAACATCTTATGCTATTCACACAAGCAATACAAAATAAATTGTTTGGCATTGCCTTTTTGGCAGGCTCGGATGGTGGCAGGAAACTTCCAAATAATAATGGTAGGACTGGTGTTAAAATATTGAATGTCATCAAAGTAGAGAGAGAGAGAGTGAGTGAGAGAGAGAGAGAGTATTGCAGAAATTGTCTGCCACACAGGCAAGGGAAGGGTTCGCATGGGAGGGGGAGTTACTGGGGATATTGGTGCACTGGTGAAGGGGTGGGTGTTTTATCATTATACGACCAAAACTCAAACAGGAAAGCTTTGTAACTATCTCATGGTTGATTCAATTTGAGAGAGAGAGAGAGAGAGAGAGAGAGAGAGAGAGAGAGAGAGAGAGAGAGAGAGCTGTGCTAACAGGTATTGAAGTGCACCTAACTTTATGACAACTGTTTATCATATATTTACTAAGCCTCTGAGCTAGGCACTGTCCACGGTCCTGAGAATCCAACCATGACCATCACAGGGGTCCCATCCGGTGTACAGAGAAGACATGATCACGACCACGACCATCCCATTGTTCGTTGATTGCCTCGAACAGGCCCCAGTAATGTCTCCTCCTCCTAGCCCTGGGATTTTTTTTAAAAAGTGCCATATTCAAGGCTCTTTCAGGGTTAGGAGAATGAGACCCATCATTGTTACTGGTATTTGGCATATTGGGTATGCCACGGGGAGTTTGCCAGACTCTGCCATGTAGGCAGGTTACGTTTGGTAGCCTGCCAGTTTGTTCAAAGTAGGAATAAGGTAATAAGATGTCCCGCGGCCAGGAATGCGGGCGCGCGGTTCCAGGAGCTGGGTTTTATAGTCTCTGAGTCTTGGCCCTTGATGGGATTACACTGCGCCAGGGGGCCAGTTGGTGGGTTTGACCCCTGCCTACTGAAATTTTGAGGATCTGGTGGACGATGCTCAGCCCTGATCTGAGCAGGCTTGGAGATCTCAGCCCCAGGACCCGCATACCTTTGTTCCTCTGCTTGTACCTTCATGCGTGTGGAGAGTGGTCTCAGCATGGTGGTGGCTGGTTCTGGAGGTCTTCGGCTGCTGGAGCCCTGGTCGGGGTGGGGATAAACTCAACCCGCTCCCTCCAAGGGGCCCCAGCGAGGACAGCCAGGTGCGGGGGCACGGAGACTCTGGGCTGTTCTCATCTGGGAGCTGGGTTTTATAGAAAAGACAATTGAGAAAATTCAAAATGAGGGAAGTCTGAAGGAGAATCCTCAATACTGGATTTCCATACTATCAACATTTCACTGACTAATGCTACTGTCTGTGACCCTTAGAAGTTTGTGCCCAAATACAATCCATAGTTTAGAAGATGATTACAACAATTCTTAGGGGAGGAGAAAGAGAGAAAGAGAAAGAGAGAGAGAGACAGAGACAGAGACAGAGACAGAGAGAGAAGTCAAGGAGAGAATACCATAAGGAAGGAAAATTATACACATGCCATATATGGTGATTAAAGAGCAGAATGTGCCTTCCCTTGACATTTCTTCGTTCTTAGGGTGGTCATCCCAAAAGAACCTGCCCTCTCTTCACGCAAAGCATGCGGTACACCTAGTATGCTCTCTTGGCATAATCACTTGATCACTCTCTCTCTCTCTCTCCTCTGTCTCTCATACATTATGTCATATCAGGCATTGTTCAGACCTCCTGAATCTGTGCTGAAGGATCATTCATGGTAGGGTTTGGGGAGCACATACAATGCAGCTGATAAAACCTGGCTCAGGTGGATGCAAGGTCAGCACCTTAGCCCTGTACTATCTCTTGAATTTAAACTTTTGACTCTCCCTCACTTTTGAAGGGAATAAACTAGCAGTTCGCCAAAGAATTCCTTAGAGTCCCATCAAAATTGCAGTTGAGTCCATTCAGAGTAAAACTCTTCTTTGGGGGACGATAGAAGTATTTGAGTTGGTGTCAAAGAATTTTTACCAAACCCTTGAGGATTTTTCTCTGTGTTCCAAATGACCACAGAAAAAGTATGCATTTCTGGTCCAGGATTTCTTTTCTTTTTTTTTTTCTTTTTGGGTCACACCTGGCGATGCACAGGGGTTACTCCTTGCTCTACACACAGGAATTAGTCCTGGCAATGCACAGGGGACCATATGGGATGCTGGGAATCGAACCCGGGTTAGCTGCGTGGAAGGCCCTACCCACTGTGCTATCTCTCCAGCCCCAGGTCCATTATTTCATTTTGCTTGTTATTTTCTTTCTTTTAGACCACACCCTGTGGCACTCTGAGCTTATGCCATGCCTCAGGGTTCACTCCTAGTGTGGGCCCAGAACTTTATGATACACTGGGGACCAGCTGTGGTGGGCATCCTTGAAGACAAGGGTCTTATCCACTGTACTATCTCTGCAGCCCCAAGGGCAGAGGCCTCAGCACCCTGAGAAGTTCCTCCTGCAGGAGGAGCCGGGCCCCCTCATAGCCACATCAGCACATTGGCTGCTGGCCTAGAAGATGCGTGGGGGCCTCCGTGTTGACTGCACATGGCCTCTCCCCTCCTGAGGGGTGGTAGCACTTGCTGGACCGCTGGTCACATCCATATGTTCTGTGGCTCTCCTCGGATCTGGGTGAAAGGCAGACCCTGCACTGTATTCTCTATGCATGCTTGACTCCTCTCGCCTCCACGGTCACAACCACACACACAACAGGCCTGAAGGGAGAGGTTCCTTCCCCAGCTTGGGCTATTATGATTCATTGATTTTGTTGCCAAGGAGTATTCCATTGCATGGGTGACGACAGACTGAGTTTGTGTGTTGTTTTGTTTGCTGCTTTTTATGCCCGAAAATCAGGGTATTTCCATTTTAGGGATATTATGAATAACCTTGCATGAATAACCTGGTTTATGCCTCTGGGTGGTCTTCACGAAGAGCAATATACTGATTTCATCTTTTTTTTTCTTTTCTGGGTCAC
This sequence comes from Sorex fumeus, assembly GCF_029834395.1. NCBI lineage: Eukaryota > Metazoa > Chordata > Mammalia > Eulipotyphla > Soricidae > Sorex > Sorex fumeus. Next base: position 4,083,118 of record NW_026606179.1, on the reverse strand, counting down.
ACCTCATGACAGACAGGGGCTATTCCTGCACTCAGGAATTACTCCTGGCCGTGCTCGAGGAAAATGCCCTACCTGCTGTGTTATAGTTCCAGCCCCTGATTTCATCTTTAGCCCAGGAGTTTTGAAGGATCCCTGAGCATGTCATGGTGTGTGAAAGGGCCAGATGAAGCTCAGAGCAGAGTATGTGTCTTTCATGTGTGAGACCTTGACTTCCATGTCAGCACCCAAAACAAAGTCTGCCCCTGTCAAGGTGGCAATTTTCCTGGCTCCGGATGTAGTCAAGGGGTGTTGGGCATTCTCACCTCTTTTTCTTAGTATCACTGCTCCCTTTTTATATTCTGAGACTTGTTCCTGAAGCTTCGGTGAGGGTGGTAAAGGAGCCTCATTTTCCTAGTGGGCTCCAGAGTTCAGGGAGCACTGCAGTGAGATTTGGTCCAGCTGTGTGGATCTGGTTCACAGCGACACTCAGGGCTATCCCTGGCAGTGTTCAGTGGGCCATCAATGCCAGGGGTCTCTGCAGAAAAAATATGTGCTCGACCTGATGAGCCTTTCCCCTGCTCTGGTTTTCTCTGAGTCTTTAGTTCTGAGTACACCAGAGGAGCAAACTCCTCACTGCCTCACTGCAGTTCCCCAAGTGCCACCTGAGGGCTCTTGTCCTGAGTCTAGGAGCCAGCACCACCTCAATGAAGGATGGGAGAGGAAGCTCGCTCTCCTTTCCCTTCCTCTCCCTATTCTCCTGAAGCCCTGGAGACACTCCCTGCCTGCTGCAGACTAGATCCCGCTCAAACTCCCCCAGCCCCAGCCCCACGGATCCCGTGACTGTCTATTCTCAAATGCATCTTGCTTAGAACCAGATGTGCGTGTGCTTCAGTGGTCCAACACACAAAAACACACACACACACACACACACACACACACACACATATACGCACGAATGCATCCAGGATTTTAATTTTCAGGTATGGTGAGATGAACAGACCAGGAGACAGCTGTCAGCGTTAGCAGCTGTCTTAATGGGAGCAAGCATGCCAGGACACTTGGAGCCCGGGGGACCTGCAGAAGGCAGGGTTGTGCAGGGATGGTGTAGACGGGGACCATTTGTGTTTGCTGGGAGAGAGATTTGAGGCAGCAGAAAGAGACTTAGGATGGGCCAGGCTGAATAGTTTCAGCAGGCTCCATGACACAGAGGCATCCGCCGGTTCGGGGACCTGGGCTGCAGCTGATGTAAAGCAGAGAAGACTATTCCAGAAAGCAGGAAAGAGTAAAAGGAGGGGGCAGACTCGATTGGTTGGTTTGTCTATCCAAGGCTCCTCTTTCCTGTTTCTAGGCACTAGCCAACCCTCCCAAGCCCACCAGGCCCCGGGAATCACAGCTCCATAGTGTATAGAAAATCAAGAAACAGTCACAGGGTTGACACATTTGGAAGAGGCTGGGAACTGGGGCCTCCAGGTCAGCTGCTGTCCCAACCCCCAGAGCACGGCCCCTCCCAGTGTACCTCATAGACCCCTGGAGGGCACCCTCTTGAGCTTAAGAAGAAAGCAGTGTTGTGTGTATCTGCTCGGGTGTCATTTGTGTGCAGGTTCTCAGCGATTGTCTGTGATGGGTCAGCACACACAGTGACCGAGGTTTGGTGACGAACCATAGGTGGTGACAGCAGCACCAACTTTGTATTTCTGATTTGTGGGACCAGGGAGCCTTTTGTCTCCCGGCTGCCCCTGCCCTGTTCCTCACCCACACAGAAGCTCCTGGGGTGAGGGGCAGGGAGTCAGCATTGATTTTGACTCAGCTGCTGGAACCCAAGGGGGCAGAAATGTACCCACGATGTGCCCACGAGAATAGGGGCAGAAACCTGAGAAGCAAGGCCTGCTAGCCTAGGAATCTTTCAGAAAAACTCTTTTTATTATTTTCCCCTGATTCCATAACTTTTGTTGTTTCACTAATAAAACCTTCCACCTTGCCTTTTCTCCTATTGCCCACTTGATCTCAGTAGTCTTAGTGTTGTGATCGGTGATCACAGGTTTGTGTTTCAAATGTGTTTTTCCTTATCAATTTTATACCCTTAAAGTGCACATATAAGTGAAATAATCCAATATTTTTCTCTTTCCTTCAAAATTATTTCATTTCATGTGATCCTTTTTATTGCAAAGGACATTTCAGCATTTGAAATCATATAATTGTACCACTTTATTTATATACTCATCTTTGGACGGGGCTGTAGCGATAGCACAGTGGTAGGGCATGTGTCTTGCAGGCAGCCAACATGACCGACCCGAGTTTGATTCCTCCACCCCTCTTGGAGAGCCTGGCAAGCTACCTAGAGTATCTCGCCCGCAGGGCAGAGCCTGGCAAGCTGCCTGTGACGTACTCGATATGCCAAACACAGTAACAACAAGTCTCATGATGGAGACCTTACTGGGCCCGCTCGAGCAAATTGATGAACAATGGGAGGACCGTGACCATGACATCTTTTGATAGGAGCACTTGTTTCTCCAGGAATTCCCCCATGGGCTGGAGTGATAGCACAGCTGGTATGGGGTTTAGTTTGCATGCGGCCAACCTGGCCAACCCGAGTTCCATTCCTCAGCTGGCACAGCAAAGTCTGGCAAGCACCCATGACTTATTCGAAATGCCAAACACAGTAACAAGTTTCACAATGGAGACATTACTTGGCCCGCTCAAGTGAACACTGCAAATAATATTGGGCGACTATAAATATTTGTCCTAACATTTTTGTATTCATTGGAGAGATTAGAAGCTGGCATAATTTCTCATTCTGTGCCTGGGCTGCCCTCTCGTGGCCATTTCTGTAAATACACCTTCTAATGTTCTAAGGTAAGTGTTTTCACAGCCCTTTACCAAGCTTGGGATCTTTCCTCCCTCCTTAGTGTAGACTGGGAGAATAGTATCACTAAAGTGTAAAATGAAAAGTCCTCCACGGTGAATGCTTTGTTTAGTGTTGTGGGCTATGCATCTGTACACAGAATGTACAGGATGCAGATTGTTGGAGTGAAACAAGGACCATAACGGCACAGGACCCTCCCCTCAAGCACCTCAGGCACACTCAGGAAGGACTTCTCAAGAAATGATAGGAAGTCATGTTGTTGCAAAACCTTGAGGCAAAAATCTTCAACAGAATATTCGCAAGTGAAATTCAATACTCTGCTAAAAGGATCCCACGTAACGATTCAGTGGAGTGATTGCAGAGATGCAAGAATAGTTGACAGCAGGGTGGATGAGCAGAGAAGGAAGCATGGATGGACACCGGTAGATCCATGTGACGGGTGATGGGCCACATAAAGAAGATGAAGGATAAAAGTCACACCATCATCTCAACAAGTGAGTCAACGGGCTTTCCTAAATTAAGTATCTGTTCATGACAACTCTTTTAAGGGGTGTTGGTGGGTGGGTACAGGCCATGCCTTGTGGTGCCCAGGGCCTGCTCCCACCATGATGCCCGGCATCATGTATTGGGGGACCATAGGCATTGTCCTATGCACTAGGAAACGCTGCATTGTCATTCCAGCTCCAATTGTGGTAAGTCTCGAGCTTTGGGCTCCTGACATAAGGGACTCCGTCTCTCCTTCCCTTCTAGCCTGTCAGCAGAGAGGAAACTCCCTACACTGTTCCAAGGGTCAGGTGTAACCTATTCACAGCCCACAAATGAACTGTTCAACTCCTGGAACCATGACCTCAACTGTGACCGTTTCCCATAACCACGAAGGTTCTTTGTGAGTGGAAGCAGCCGGACCATTAACTAGCTAATTTTGCTTCTAAAACTTGCTTTGCTGATCACGACACATATAGTCCCATTGTGTCCATCATCTGCTAAGATGTGACTTTTTTTTTGTTTTTATAAACTCATGCCTGAATGTCCTCAAGCAGAGAATTCTTTGGGATGCTGGTCTGTTGTTGGTCACTGGCTCCTTTAACAAACACTCTGAATCCAACCTATCATGTGAAAGGTGTGAAGAGGGTAGCCAGACTTATTTAATACTTTTTTTTGAGAAGGGAGTCATTGTTAGATACACAGTGACAAAGCAGTTCATGATTGGGTATCAGTCGTACAATGTTCAACACCCGTCCAGGCACCGGTGTCCATTTCCCAAAACCAATACCTCAGATCCCACATCCCCCTCCCCTACAGCTGGCCTCTATGGCCGACTTCCTCTCTCTCTCTCTCTCTCTCTCTCTCTCTTTCTCTCTCTCTCTCTCTCTCTCTCTCTCTCTCTCTCCCTTTCCCTCTTCCCTCCCCTCTCTCCCTCCCCTCTCCAATAAGGCAGTAGGGGTTGGAATATTGTTACCAGAAGGGGTTTTTTTTTTTTATATCAATTTACCTCCTTGAAGACTCAGATATTTTCCAGAGGGATCATTTCTAATGATCATTGTCTTAGTGTCTCTTCTCTGTCCAAACGGCATTCTCCCACAATTTGAGCATACTCTCTACCACTGCTATCATGGACCAGTCCTCCTGGCCCTCATTTCTGTTGTCCTTGGGTATTTTTCTCATATTATTTTTTTTAATATCCCACATACGAGTATGATCATTCTATAACTGTCTCTCTCCCAACAGCTTATTCCACTCAGAATGGCAATCTATATGTCCATCCGTCTATAAGCAAATTTCATGACTTCATTTTTGTAATGGCTGCAGGATGTTCCATTATGTAGATGTACCAGTCATTTGTTTTAGGGAACTTAGGATGTTTCCGGGTTCTGGGTATTGTGAATAGTGCTGCAATGAACATCAGAGTGCAGATGGGTTTTTGCACTGTGAGTTCTGGGCCCTTAGAGTATATTTCCAGGAGTGGGCTGCTGGGTCATATGGAAGCACAATTTCTAGGTTTTTGAAGAAAGCCCGTATTGGTTTCCTGAAAACACTGGACTTTCCCACCAGCAATGAATGAAATTTCCCTTTCCCCTCGTATCCATGCCAGCACTGGTTGTTTTTGTTCTTTTTGATGTGTGCCAGTCTCTATGGCATGAGATGATATCTCGTGGTTGTTCTGATTTGCATCACCCTGATGAATAGTGGTGTAGAACATTTCCTTCATGTTCCTTTTGGACATTCCCGTTCCTTCTTTGGAGAAGTTTCTGTTCATCTCTTCTCCCCATTTTGTGATTGGATTAGATTTTCTTCTTGTCAAGTTCTACCAGTTCCATTTATATCTTTGGTATTAACCCCTTACCAAATGGGTATTAAGTAAATAAATTTCCGCATTCTGTGGACTGCCTTTGTTTCCTGGTCATTGTTTTCTTTTAAGGTGCCTAGGTTGTTAATTTAATTTAGTCCCTTTTGTTTATCTTTGATTCCACTTTCTTGGTCAGTGGTGTTTCATCCTGTAAGATACCTTTAATTTCAAAGTCACCTTACGAATTCAGGTGAGATATTATGGACTTTAAATCCATATTGATTTGACATTTGTGCATGATGTTAAAAAGAGGGCTAGTTTATGTATTTATTTATTTATGCATGTAGCTGATCAGTTTTCTCAGGACCGGTAACGGACTTTTGAAAAAGAAAAATATTACTGATGACAGTAGAAGGTGTAAAAAGTCTAGGAGAAGATATTACAGATTTGTCTGTAGTCTTCTTAAATCAAAGAGGTCCTCAGAAATTCCCGTTACTGGTTCCCTCACCCAAGCAGTACTCTCTATAGGGGAAGTGACAGCGGCTATTCAGAGCAGCATACCAAGTGGTGTAAGTACTCCACCATAGCTGACTAGTTTTCCATAGTGTGGATAGAACAGTTTCCTAATCCTCTTCTCTTTTTAGGCACTTAGGTTGTTTTCCAGTCCCTAGCAATGATGAGTGGTGCTGCAATGAATCCAAGTGTATAGATATCTTTTTGAACTACTATTTTATACTTTGAGGTAGATGCCAAGAGGAATTGCTGACAGATAGAAGCTTCGTCTTACTTTTTGAGAAATCTCTATTCCGTTTTCCACAGAGGATGACCCAGATACAATCCCACAAACAGTAGATGAGGATTCCTTTTACACCACAAACCCTCCAGAGCTGGTGTTTTTCACACAGTCCATTCTCACTGGTGTGAGAGAGTTATTTTTTCATGGTTTTTATATGCATTTTCCTCAGTTACGGTGACTACATTTTTGTATACTTAGTGATCCTCTAAATGTGGTCTTTTGAGAAATGTCTTCTCAGCTTCTTTCCTTATTAAATTATAAGGTTTGGTTTGGGTTTCTGCGAATTCTGTATAAAATCTTGTATAATCGTACTTTATTAGATGTGTAGTGAGTGAAACTGGCCCAGAAAGGTCAGAACTGAACACCTGAAGAACCTGCCGTCAGTACTCATCAATATGCTGGCTCGGCTCTTCACACGCTACCTGTCTGAATGCAAGGTTCCATCCCTATGGAAAACCAGCAGGACCATACTACTGTACAAGAAGGGAGACATCCATGACATAGGCAACTATCGCCCGACCTGCCTATTGTCTGTCCTCTACAAGCTGTTCACTCAAGTCATCCTGAATAGGATTGGCAGAACACTAGATGAAGGACAACCATGTGAGCAAGCCAGGTTCCGCAAAGGATTTAGCACCATCGACCATATCCACACGATAACCAAGCTCATTGAGGTTTCTCGGGAGTTCCAGATGCTGCTCTGTCTAACGTTCATTGATTTAAAGAAGGCCTTCGATTCTGTTGAAACAGAAGCAGTCATTGAAGCCCTAGCCAATCAGGGCATTCAAACTCAATACATCAGGATCCTCTGTGAGCTGTATTATGGATTCACTACCAGGATCTCACCATTCTACAAAAAAGTAACCATTGATGTCAAAAGACGGGTTCGGCAGGGTGATACCATTTCACCGAAAGTCTTCAGTGCCACCCTCAAGAACATCATGCGACGACTGGAATGGGAAGGAATGGGAGTGAAAATAGATGGTCGGCAACTATACTACCTCCGCTTTGCTGATGACATTGTTCTAATAACACCAAACATTAGCCAAGCGGAACAAATGCTGGCCGACTTTGACCATGAGTGTGAAACAGTCAGACTCCAGCTGAATCTTTTGAAGACAATGTTTATGAGAAACAGACTCGTTCCTGACTCTCCATTCCCTCTCAAGGAAAGGACCATCTCCAAATGCAACACTTCTGTTTAGCTAGGTAGAGAAATCAACATGATAAATGACCTGACACCTGAGTTGCTCAGAAGAGAGCAGCTTGGAATGCCTTCAAGAGCATCAAAGAAATAGCTAAGAGGACAGAGACCCTCTTGCTCCAGGCAAATCTCTTTGATTCCACTGTTCTTCCTGCATTAACATAAGCCTTAGAGACCTGGGCCTTATGCAAACAGGATGAGAATGCTATTCTGGTCTCCCAAAGAGGAATTGAAAGAGCTATGCTTGGAGTATCACATTTCACTCAAATGAGCAAAAGAATCCTGAGTCCCTACCTCTATCAACTATCAAGAATCAAGGATGCTGTCTCCTTTGCCAAGGCACCCAAAATCAGATGGGCTGGTCACATAATGAGATTCAGAGATGACCACTGGACTAGAGCCGTTACCGACTGGATTGGACGGGATGTCAAAAGACCGCGTGGCCGCCCACCTACCAGATGGTCAGACTTCTTCATCAAGATCATGAATGATCGGTTTCAGGCTCTTTGTGTTCCTAAGACGCCATTGGGCTACACTAGCATGTGACAGGGACAAATGGAGACGTTACTGAGGCCAGCTCAAGCAAATCAACGATTAACGGGAAGTCAAGTGATGAAGTGAGTGAATGATACAGGAATATTGGAGCGCGTTAGTGAAGATTGGAATGAGACGCCATCAAACCTTATGGCCAAATGTGCAGGATTATTAGCAAAGGAGATCAAACAGTTTTGCACGAGACTTCCCGGAGATCTTCCTAAGGGCAGCCCTCTTCAGCTGTACTCCAGCTTTCAGTTCAGCAATACACTCTAGAAGACACAGGAGGACTTGCTTTTGGTGCTTCTGTTGTTCAGGATGGGTCACAACACATCAGTGGGCCTGCTCACTTAGGGAGTTGTGTGTCAGAGTGAGGCAGGGCAATGGACAGCAGTGTGTGGAGGAGGAGGTGTGGGCTTATTCTGCCCATTGCTGCCTGTTGCCACTAATACTGATTCTCTCTCATCAGCTGATAAAGTATGAGGGATCTTCCTTGATTCTTGTGCTCCTCACAAAGGATTTCATCATAAGCATGAAATAATTAAAGTCAGCATTTATTTGAGAAGGCAGAGGAGCAAGTAGGAGGCTAGTATCAGCTGAGATGAGGTGATATATTTTATTATATTGTTTTATCAAGCCCCATGATTTAAAACTTGCTCATTATGGAGTTCTAGCATTCAGTGTTCCAACACCAATCTCACCACTATTATCAGCATCCATTCACCAGTGTTCCAGGTTCCCTCTCACCCACCCACCTGCTCCTTGACCAGACTCATAAATTTTTGAGCCACACACAGAGGCGCTCAGGGCTCTTCAATCACGAATGACTCTTGGCAAATTCGGGCCACCATATGTGGTGCCAGAGATCAAACAGGGGTTGACTTCAGTGCACGAAAATGCACTACTCACCATACTATAGCTCCGGCCCCTCCATAGACACATATTCAAGTGTGGTTGTTGTAGTTTGGGTCTCGTGCTCACAAACTGTTTGTTTCATTGTTTTAGCTATATACATGCATCCCACCATCAGAATACCCCTGCCCCTGTTACCTCCCACTTGGTTCATAATTCCCCGCTCAATTCATTTCCTTCCCTGTCATTATTTTTATAATTAAGGCTCACGGGATGTCTAGGTATTCCTACTTTAATACCTCGCATTCTCTTCTGGACAGAGCATTTTCAGCCCACCCTACTGATGCTTCCCAGTCACAATTGTTAACAAGGACTCTTTGTATATGCATAGAATTATTTGAGTCATTTGTCCAGCCGCACCTTATTATTTCATAAATGGGAAATTGGGCCAAAGAACAGGAGGAATCAGAGTTTTCTGCCTTAATTCCAGAGACTGGGTCCTTTCCCTGGGTCACTCCCTGTGAATTTGAATTTTCTGAAGTGCTGCTCTGGTCTTGGACAGAAAGTTGACACCATTTATTGTAATCTATTTTCTCTAGACATTTTGGGTTCCCATATTTGATATCTAGATGCTTCAAGAGGCATCTCAAACACACTCTGAAGTTTCTTTCCAGTTGTGAACCTAGGTGATTTTACTTGGCAATGTATTCAAGGGAAATTATGACTGTGGAAAGCTCTATATCCAACAGGGGCTAAGTTTCTTCAATGGTAAAATGACAGACGGGGGTGGGAGTCGGGTTGCTGGAAATGAGTGCTTATTCTCCATGGAGACGTTACTGGGCATGCTCGAGGAAATCGATGAACAATGGGAGGGCCTTTACCTTTACCTTTACTCTCCCCTTGGAGTTCACAGATGTCTAAGTGAGGTGAATGGAGAGTTTGACCTTTGATAAAGCTGGTTGTTGTATAAATATAACAAATATCCTGAGCTTGCACCAGGCTATCTTCACTGGGGCAACTTTGGGGGGGGAGCTTTTAAGAGGTTCCCTGCCTGCCCCTAAGAGACCCAGTAGCCAAAAACCTCCAAAGCCTGACTGCCGCATTGCTCATGGCAACTCTCCATAGGTTCAGATGAGCTTCACCCCTCAGGGAATCATCAGAAAAACACAGGTATGCGGGACCTGTGGCTGAAACTTCCAAGCTCCCTTGTGAGCAGGAATGGGCATCTTCCCTCAGTCACCCAAATTTACCAGTAGCTTGGCAGTAAACTCACACAGTGCCCCCTGGTGCCATATAATCTCATCAACAGCCATGATCCAGAGACTCAGAAATAAAGCTCCCGGAAGAGATCGACATTGGCCTCACCCAAGAGTGAATCCGCTGTATAATCGTATTCTAAATTTTAGAATTACTAGAGCATTTAGAATTACTAGAATACAACAGTTCACCGAGATCACTATGGATCCCGTTCTGAGCCAAATCCACTGGAGCACTTCAGATGGAGCAGGTGTGCCCTCACCGCCCACTCCAGATGCAACCCTGGTGGCCATCGTCTTCCAGAAGCCAAACCCAGATAGGTTCAGGGACTAAGACTGAATGCCATGTGGCGGCAACAGAGATTGGTGTCTTTTCCTGTCTCCCCTTTGGGTTTGGGTTCTGGCTGTCATGCCCATGATCTGCACTCCACATCAGTGCATCAATGGCCTTGATCCAGAGAATCCGAAATGAATCTCATAATGGATCGCTCCCTACAGAGATGTCTCTGGACCCCAACCATTTACAATTTTAGAATTTTAGAGGCAGTCAGCCGCTTAATCAGCCGTGCAACCTCTCATTATATTGCGAATAAGCAATAGAAAATAAATTATCTAGCATCTGCCTCTGGCAGACAGGTTTTTAAGGTGGTGGGATAATTCAAAATGTTGGTGTTGGGATGTAATAAAGGGCATTGGATTGGTGTTGAAATATTGTTGTAATCAATTAATGTGAATAATCTTATGTAAATAAAATTCTGATGGAATTCTGATGGAATCTGGGAAGAAGAAAACGATGAACAAAAGTGTATTACTTCAGGCAGCAATCTTAGGTGGGTGAATAAGGAGGTCTACTCCTGCTAGCAATGGCCATGAACTGCCTCTGAGCACCACAGACGCTCATGAATGGCCATGATCCAAAGACTCACAAATAAATCTCAAAAGAGAGCGACAAGCTGCAGAGATGCCTCTGGATCCCCAAATCACCATCTATTAAAATATGTAACTCCAGCTGTATCACCCTATGTAAAATGTCAGACTTCTTGGAGTGCAAAATATACATTTTGTAATATACATATAAATGTTTTCTTAAAACATTACTATTTACTTATTTTAAGTAAATAAGTAAATTATCTTCATTCTAGTTATTTATTTGCTTTTTGACTGAGGTTTTCTTAGCGGTTTACTCTGCTCTCCTTATTCCAACAACCCTCAGAGAAACATGTGGTTCCAGGAACCAAACCCAGGAGTTCCGCACGCAAGAGATGTACCCCAGCCTGCAGAGCGTGTAGGAATTTTCTAGCCTCTGACCAGCATTTCTTTGCTTTCTTTCTGTTTTTTTTACATTTATTTATTTATTTATTTATTTATTTATTTATTTTTGCCCTCTTTTGGGAGGAGGGGTTACCCTGGCGATGCTCAGGGCTGAGTTCTGACACTGCACTCAGGGATTACTCCTCGTAGAGCTCAGGGATCATGTGGGATGCCAGACCTTGAACCTGGATTGGTTGTGTGCAAGGCAAAGGCCTTCCTAGCTGTAATTTAGCTCCGCAGCCCGTATTTCTTTCTCATTAGTCCTATTCCAAATGACTCCAGCCTGCTCTTTCAAACTCAGTGAAAATACTAAGCACTGAAACTTGTCTGCAAGTCCTAACTGGAACGTAAAATTATTGTAGTTGGTATACATATATGTCTTTACATGCTCTTTTTCACATTCGGCAATGCACATTGGTTTCCACCTGGATTTGCACTCAGAAATTACTCCTGGAGGTACTCAGGGGACCATATGGGATGCTGGGAATCGAACCTGTGTTGGCCACGTGCTAGGCAAACACCCTACCCGGTGTACAATTGCTCCAGCCCCTGTCTTTGAATTCTTTTCTCCAAGCTGCGCTATCAAGCAATTTCTGAATATCAATTTTAGTTCAGGGCCTTATGTGTATGTGTATGACATGCATGTTTGCTTTATCTTCAATGAGTTAGGAGAAGCAGGCATAAGAATCTAGTCATCTTTATGGAAATATTCTTTTACCAAGTAAATGATTTATACTCCGGTATGCTCAATTTCTAGATCTCTGATAAGTTCTCCCACTGAAATAAATTCAGTCTAACCTAATACTTAGTTCTTCTCTCATCAAATTCCTCAAATCCATTACCCTGTATATTCTTTGGGTCTAGATTATGGGATCAGGGCATAGCAGAACCCCTGATGCTTCACACTTCCATTGGTTGGGGTCGACATACTCATCACAGAAAATTAGGGCGCAGGGTTTGATGGGTATGGTATTGGTGTGATGTGTTCATGAATATGATGATCAAGTCTATTGTGCATCTTGTACCTCAGTAAACATGCTGAAAAAAAAGAGAGAATGAAGAGGATTATACATAAATATAAAACATCAACAAGTAACCAAAGGAGAATAAAAGGTAAAAGGTAAAGGTAAAGGCCCTCCCGTTGATCGTCGATTTGCTCGAGCGGGCCCAGTAACGTCTCCATTGGAGACTTTGTTGTTACTGTGTCTGGCATATCGAATACTCTCGGTAGCTTGCCGGGCTCTCCGAGTAGCTTGCCGGGCTCTCCGAGAATAAGCCAGTCAATATTTTGGTCTATATTTTGCAGGGTTTTCTAATGTTAAAAGAAACCACACACCCGTATGACACCCCTGCCCCATACCTGCCTCTCCACACCACAAAGAAATAGGATGGTGGAAAAATGGACAATGGCATCAGGTTTAGATGAGATCTTCCAATCACTTTGTGAAATACACACTCTGGGAGGAGAACCAACCAGGCATATCCCCGGGTGATATGTGAACATATATCCTCAGCCTGGGCTATTCTGATGACAGACAGAAGGGATCTAGCAACCTCAGCTGCAGATTGGACATGTTTGGTTCCACTTCCCTTTTAAGTATAAGCCACGGTGGTCCATGGAATAGTCCCAGGATCACCCAAAAGTTATGTTCCTTCTTCCTATACTTTTTCTATCCTGGCATGAAATACTCCATTTAAATGGGTGTCTACAGCTCCTCAAATCAATTCCAAATGTTTAAAAGTTGGAGTGGGAATGTAGCCCACTTTAATTCATTTTTAGGGTTGCAAGATTGTTGGGGACTGGCCTAGGTAGCCCCTGCTTGTTTTCCCTGAGAAGGGAATGAGCAGGGAAAAATTTGGCATGTGTGAGTGCCATGCCCTGGCAGTTGACTCTGTTAAGGGAGCCGAAGGGAAGGCTGCACCTGATCCTCCTTGGCCAGGCTTGGAGCCACATTCTCATTCCTGTCCTGTTTCGCTGAGAAAGTTCAAGGAACTGCCCACATATGCAGCTGCAAAACAGAGTAACAGCATAGCCCACTCAATTTGGAACCCTTAGCTTTCCCACGAAGTGTACAGTGCATACTGAAAAAGCAAATGTGCTTTGCAGTAGAGTCGCTGTATGCTTCATACAGTCCTCCCTACCCCAGTCTTTGCAGAAATCATGCCTTCTCTGGGTTACCGTTCGACTAGCCACATATGCTAAGGCACAGTACATATTAGGGTCAGAAAATAGTCAAATAACCTAAGCACATGAAAAGTCTCTGGTTCAATCCATATCACCATGTGGTCCTGCAAACACTGATGACGAAGCTCCCTATCAATTACCCAAAGCAGTATTCAAGCATCACTAAAATAACTTCTTACTCAAATTAAAAAAAAATCGGGGACTAGAGAGATAGTACAGTGGACAAGGCGATTGCCTTGAACAGGGCAAATCCAGATTCGACACCAAGTATACCCTATGGTCTCCTGGACACTACCAGGAGTGATTGCTGTTCCAGAGCCAGTGTACCAGAGCACCAAGCAGTTTATGCAAAAAAGTAAATTTAAAACACGCTAAGTATTTTTTAAATTAGTAATAAATATGGCAAAAAATTTAACTAACCTCTACTTTGGTCAAGATTATCTTTGTTGGACTGCAAAGGAATTCAAGTGGCAGAGAACAGGCAGAGTACATGCAGGCCTGAGTGTGATGCCAGGAATGGCTGACTGTCAGGCACCCTGTGTATGGGCTTGAAGCCTGCCCACCCAAGCACTCCTGGATGATGAGGAGAACTTGGGTCTCGGTTTAGGGAGCAACCATCCCTATTCATCAAAATTTGAAAGCAAACTTTGGAAAAATGGGAGGAAGTCTTTTGTTTTGGAACTGAAGCTGCTGTATTTGCTAAAGAAACACTCTCTCCCTTCTCTCTCTCTCTCTCTCTCTCTCTCTCTCTCTCTCTCTCTGTGTGTCTCTGTGTGTTTGTGTGTGTGTTTATCTGAGTATAGTGTGAACTAAATGTTTGACTTTTAAGTATCAGTGAATTTGAGAAAAGAGAGCAACTGATATGCTCCATGGAAGCAAGAAGCTGACTTGTATTTATTTTCCTGTTCAATTTGAAAATACTAAAAGATGACTTGGCCATTTAATTGATTTAACTCTAGTGCTTGAAGTGCACTGAAACCAAAGTCTAAGATGGTCTTTCCCATTCACACACCTAAGCGAGGAGGTCTTTAAGTGAGACTTGGCTTCATGTTGGCCAGAAAGAATTCCCTAGGAATAAAGAAAGTGAAGTAATGCACAACCCGGGGTGTCCAAATTTATTGTGGAGATTATCTCATCAACAGTCATGCTCCAGAGACTCGTTGCCCTTTTCTATGGAAGAGAGCATAAAATTACTCGCATGAGCCATGCCATTGGAACCCTTGCCAGGCTGATACTTTTGGGAAAAACTGAAGTGGGGTAAGGGAGGCCCCTCACCACCCCAAGGGACCCAGCCTCGATAGCCTAAAACCTCCTGAACCCAAATGACATCATGTTCATATCTGCTCTGCACACACACGGGCTGAGACCCATCCATGAGTGAGCCTATTTCTGGACATCACCATAAATCACACCACTCATACTCCAAGAGTAGCACACCATGAGGTTTAAAGAAGAATCTTACAGGGAAATATATTTTTACAGATATATATATATATATATGCACATCATGTTCAACCCTGAACAGCATAACAGTAATCTCTTAGACAAGGGCATAACAGCTGGCTCCAGGGTGAAATACAACAATCTTCCACACTCTAAGGAAAGATCTCTGGAGCATTTTCAGTGGTGTATTCATAACAAATACAAAATAAATTATTTGGTTCTGGTTTGGGACAGAGGTTGGCGTGTGGGATGGAAATATAAAAAAATAATGGTGGTGCCAAGGTGTAATGTTGGTGGATTGGTGTTTGATTATTAAATGAAATCAAATATTGTGCACTACTTCATAAAAATTTGAAAAACGTTTTGTTGTTACAATACAAAATAAATGATCTAGATCCTGAAAAAAATTTTTTTGCTGGTGGGATTTCAGACAAGAAATGCATTTTCAAGAGAAGAGTCAAGGTTATTCCCAGAGAGTCAAGAGGACCCAGGGAAGAGCAGGGTTCCAGAGAGAATAAGCTGGACCCTTCCTGGGGATAAAGCACAGGTTAGGATGAAGGTGGGGGCGGGGTGTGGGGTGAAAATAGGAAGGCAGTTAGAGCAGAGGGGCCAAAGAAAGGGCCCAGGAAGGGAAAGCAAAGTGGGGTGGGGGGAGATGGTGGACACAGGACTTCACACCCCTCTGGAACCCTAATGGACTCTTCCCCCTTTGTGATGTAGGCGGCCCTATATAAGGCAGAGCCACCTGCTCAAGCTCAGTTGCCATAGGCAGCTTGTGGTCAGGATCATGGAGTTTGGTATATGGACTCTGATGGTTCTGATGACACCCCGGACTGAGACTCTATGGGGCTTAGGCTCAAAGCTGATCAGTAGCAATCCCACCCCCCTTTTCCTGGGGGTGTTAGGGGTGCTCTTCCTTTTCAGTGTTTGCCTGGCAAAAGCATCCTTCCTGGCCTTCTGTAAGAAAAAAGTTGACCAAAAGGTAGAAGCCGGGACCAGTGCTTGAGCCATTTGATGGGTGGTGGTGATTTCTATTACTTCTCACACACATGAATTTGAAACATGAATTTGTTTGGTTTAGTGCATCAGTAGATTAGGTCATCTAGGAGAAAGTAGGGCCTAGTTGCCAAGGAGGATAGACGGGGTGGGAAGGGGTTCATTGAAGAGAGAATTACCTGAACTTCACCGACGGTGTGGGGTAACAGGTTCCCATTACTCAAATCCCAACTAGTGCCATCATACTAGAGCCAGCTTCCATTGAGACGTTAAGGTCTCTTCGAAAAGAAAAGTCCCACCACGAGTTCCCTGGGTGGGAGGGAGATATAAACTCATCCTCTCGTCAACTCTTCAGGAGATTGGAGTGGGGGAGCCCTTTCCCAGAACTTGGGGCCCTGTGGGAAGGAGCATAGGAAATACATCCCTGCCTGGCATCCCTGAAAAGGGGCCAGCTATCAACATCGAAATCCTTGTGTCGTTCCCAGGAGAAAACTGGAAACACAAAATCAAAACCAAAAACAAAGCATTTCATGACATTTTAGGATAGATTTGAGGGAGAAACTCACGTCTCTGTTCCTGTGGGACTCCTACGGATCATGTGTGGACATCAGAGCTTCAGAGTGGGGAGTCCAAAAGTGGTTCCCAAATGATCACTGATTCTTTCTCTCCTCAGAGGTGCAAGAGAGCTAGGAAAAGCAGGAGGGTCGCGATCCTGAGAGGTGAGTCTCTGCCTTTTCCATCTGAGCTCTCCCAGAGTGACCCTTCCCTCCTCCCCTCCCTCCTGCTGAGCTCGAGATTCACCAGAGACCGTGGTTCTGAAGGGCTCCAACAGAAGCCACAGGCCTCTGAGCATCTTTTGCCCTTTGATGCTCCTCGTCGCCTGCTCAGGCTCGCAGAGAAGAATATGCCTGGGTGTCCTCCACAGCCGTGTCTGTGCCACTGTGAGACCTTCACTACTAAAAGCCACTCTTCCAGGTTCCTAGGTGAGAGTTACCACTTCAGCCTGGCGGAGCTGCAGCAAATACAATCTATCCGGAATTTGCAAAGGTATGTGTGTGCCGTCCTTCCAGACCCAGCATCTGGAGGGCTGCCCAGGTCTGCCTGGGGAGGGGAGCCAGAGGAACAGGGATGAGAGGAAGGCCTTGTGGGAGGGTGTAGACAGGATGGGAAGCCCTGGGGGTGATAACAGGGTAGGGGACAGACTTCAGAGGCTCTCCCAGGTGACTGGCTTCTTGTCCTCACTCTGCCTCTCCATGGCCCTCTCTTCCCTGCCTTCAGCAGTCCCCTGGAGGCATACTGCGAGGACCCACATTGGGAGCACCTGCTGTGCATCAGCCCTTCCTGCAGGGTCTGCAGGAACAAGGTAATTCTAGCTCATCCGCACGGCCCACCAGCTCCCAACCAGGCTGATCCCTCTGGCTCTCTCCCGCCATCCACGATCCCAATGCCCAGTCCAGGTCCCGTCACTTCTGCAGCCCATTCAGGAAAGCCAGCGTGGATTCCCCTGACCTGCAGTGTCCTCTCTGCTCGCTCCAGGCTCCTGGGTCTGGCCCTCACCCCACTCTGCAGCCTGCAGTCCCCTTCCAAACTCCATCACCCCGGCCCACCACAAGAGTCTGGCAGAAGTCCCTCTGTACTCCTGCTCCAACACCTCCTCTCGGCCCCCCTCCTCCTCATCCCTCCTCTCTCAGCTCTCCTGGGAGTGCAGAGAAGGAGAAACCTCCTGAAGTACCCCACGCCATTGTCTGGGCTCCAAACCCTCCCTCCCTTTGAGACCCTTGGCCACACCGCAGATCTCTGTCCTTTCCCTATGTGTGCCTCTGGTCCTCCACATGGCAGGCAGGTAAATCATCCCCCAGAACCTTCCAGTAAACAAAAGGTGGCCCACCACGCTGCTGGCTTGGACACAAAGAAGGAGCCCAGTGTCTTACAGGGGCAGAGGCAGCAGGGGAGGGGCAGGGAACTTGGCACCTCCCTGGCCATGGCTGCAGAGGCCTCCCTGACCACTGCCCCTCCTGTTAACGCAGTCCCCACTCCCTGGTACTCAGAGGCCAGGATCCTCTATGGGCAGCACCATACAGAGACGTGTGCCCTCAGCCCATCTCCCCAAGCAGTTGACACTCAACACACTCAGTCTGGCCTAGGCTAGCTGGCCTTGCTTCTCAGGTTTCTGCCCCAATTCTTGTGGGCACATCTAACACAAAATTTTTGCCCCCTGGGGTCCCAACTGCTGAGTCAAAATCAGTGCTGACTCCCTGCCCCTCACCCCAAGAGATTCTGTGTGGGTGAGGAACAGGGCAGGGGCAGCCGGGAGACAGAAGGCTCCCTGGTCCCACAAATCAGAAATACAAAGTTGGTGCTGCTGTCACCACCTAAGGTTCACCACCGAACCTCGGTCACTGTGTGTGCTGACCCATCACAGACAGTCGCTGAGAGCCTGCACACAAACGACATCCGAGCAGATATACACAACACTGCTTTCTTCTCAAGCTCAAGAGCGTGCCCTCCGGGGGTCTATGGGGTACACTGGGAGGGACCGTGCTCTGAGGGTTGGGACAGCAGCTGACCTGGAGGCCCTAGTCCCCAGCCTCCTCCAAATGTGTCAACCCTGTAACTGTTTCTTGATTTTCTGTACACTATTGAGCTGTGATTCCCGGGGCCTGCTGGGCCTGGGAGGGTTGGCTAGTGCCTAGAAACAGGAAACAGGAGCCTTGGATAGACAAACCAACCAATTGAGTCTGTCCCCTCCTCTTACACATTCCTGCTTTCTGGAATATTCTTCTCTGCTTTATATCAGCTGCAGCACAGGTCCCAGCACCGGGGGATGCATTTGTGTCATGGAGCCTGCTGAAACTGTTCAGCCTGGCCCTTCCTAAGTCTGTTTCCGCTGCCTCAAATCTCTCTCCCTGCAAACACAGAGAGTCCTCGCCAACAACGTCCCTGCACACTCCTGCCTCCTGACGAACCCCCTGGGCTTCAAGTGTGCTGGCATGCTCCCGGCCTTTAGGACAGCTGCTAACGCTGACAGCTGTCTCCTGATCTGTTCATCTCACCATACCTGAAAATTAAAATCCTGGATGCATTCGTGTGTATGTGTATAGAATATAGTGCAGAGAGGGTCTCTGCGGGGTCCGCGTTTCATCGAGATCCGAGGAAAGCCACAGAACACATGGATGTGACCAGCTGTCCAGCCTTTGCTACCACCCCTCAGGAGGGGAGAGGCCATGTTCAGTCAACACGGACGCCCCAAGCATCTCCTGGGTCGGCAGCCAATGTGCTGATGCTGCTTTGAGGGGGCCGGGCTCCCCCTGCAGGAGGAGCTTCACAGGGTGCTGAGGCCTCTGCCCTTGGGGCTGCAGAGATAGTACAGTGGATAAGATCCTTGTCTTCAAGGACGCCCACTACAGCAGGTCCCAGTGTATCATAAAGTTCTGGGAGCATACTGGGAGTGAACCCTGAGGCATGGAATAAGCTCAGAGTGCCACAGGGTGTGGTCCAAAAGAAAGAAAAAGCGAAAAGAAATAATGGACCTGGGGCTGGAGAGATAGCACAGTGGATAGGGCCAACTGGGTTCGATTCCCAGCAGACCATATGGTCCTCTGTGGACTGCCAGGACTAATTCCTGACTGCAGACCCAGGAGTATCCCCTGTGCATCACCAGGTGTGACCCAAAAAGGAAAGAAAAGTAAAGAAATACTTTACCAGAAATGGATACTTTTTCTGTGGTCATTTGGAACACAGAGAAAAATCCTCAACGGTGTGGTAGAAGTTCTTTGACACCAACTCAAATATTTCTATCTTCCCTCAAAGAAGAGTTTTACTCTGAATGGACTCAACTCCAATTTTGATGGGAGTCTCAGGAATTCTTTGGAAAACTGCTAGTTTATTCCCTTCAAAAGTGAGGGAGAGTCAAAAGTTAAAAGTCAAGAGATAGTACAGGGCTAAGGTGCTGACCTTGCATGCACCTGAGCCAGGTTTTATCAGCTGCATTACATATGCTCCCCAAACCCTACCATGAATGATCCTTCAGCACAGATTCTGGAGGTGTGAACAATGCCTGGTATGAACTAAAGTATGAGAGACACACACAGAGAGAGAGAGAGAGAGAAAGAGAGAGAGAGAGTGAGAGAGAGAGAGATCAAGTGATTAAGCCAAGAGAGCTTACTAGGTGGACCGCATGCTTTGCATGAACAGAGGGCAGGTTCTTTTGGGATGACCACCCTAAGAACGAAGAAATGTCAAGGGAAGGCACATTCTGCTCTTTAATCACCGCATAGGGCATGTGTATAATTTTCCTTCCTTATGGTATGCTCTCCTAGACTTCTCGCTCTCTCTCTTTCTCTCTCTCTCTTCCCCTAGGAAATGCTGAAATCATCTTCTACACTATGGATTGTATTTGGGCACAAACTTCTAAGGGTCTCAGACAGTAGCATTAGTCAGTGAAATGTTGATAGTATGGAAATCCAGTATTGAGGAATCTCCTTCAGACTTCCCTCATTTTGAATTTTCTCAATTGTCTTTTCTGTCCTCTGGATGGGCCCAAGTGATGGTCATGATTGGATTCTCGGGACCGTGGTCAGTGCCTAGCACAGAGGTTTAGTATGTGATAAACGGTTGTCATAAAGTTAAGTGCACCTCAATACCTGTTAGCACAGCTCTCTCTCTCTCTCTCTCTCTCTCTCTCTCTCTCTCTCTCTCTCTCTCTCTCTCTCTTTCTAATTGAGTCAACCGTGAGATAGTTACAAAACTTTCATGTTTGAGTTTTGGACATATAATGATAAAACACCCACCCCTCCACCAGTGCATATTTTCCACCACCAATATCCCCAGTATCTCCCCTCCCCCCATCCCAATCCTTCTCATGTCTGTGTGGCAGACAATTTCTGTAATACTCTCTCTCTCTCTCTCTACTTTGATGACATTCAATATTTCGACATCACTCCTACCATTATTATTTGGAAGTTTCCTGCCACCACTAAAGCCTGCCAAAAAGTAAATGCTAAACAATTTATTTTGTATTGATTTTGTGAATAGCATAAGATGTTGCGTGGCCACTCTTGCTCTCAGCGTTCCTGCAATTATAAAAGTTTAGAGATTCTGCAGCAAACTGCTCGGATTTGAGATTTTTTTTTTGTCGCTTAGCCAGCTTAAAACTAGAAAGTACTAGAGAGCTGAGAATCAATGCAGAAATAAAGGATCTAGGAAGCACGTGGTGAACCAGGGTTCAGTCTTGGCACCACTTATGGCCCCAGGGGTTGTCGCTTAGCACAGAACCAAGAATAACCCATGAGGGCAGCAGGGTGAGGAATACAATATTTTAAAATTAATGAAAATAAAATGCTTAACTTATAGCTCATAAGTCACTCAAAAAATGTCTTTTAACAGAAGAGAGAAAGTGAAGGATCAACACACACATAAGTAGATCAATTGTTCCCTAAGAAACATAGGAAGCACATAGAAAACATTTTCCAAAAGAACGAACAAAAGAGAAAGAGTGCTGTGTAACAAGTGCGGATTTCGAACAAGGACCTAGACAAACTTGCACAAAGAGGCGGGGGCCAAGCCAGACAGCATCCCCGCAGTTCTGGCTTTTGTGCTCACACGCCCTCAGACCAGGAAGGCAGGGGCTGTGCAGAGTCCCATGAGCCTCAGCGTAGCAGTGCCTGGTGGCAGTGCCTGGGCACCAGGGGAGGGTGAGGGCACAGGCAACGTCCCTTTTCTTTTTAAAACTTACTTATTTATTTTCCCCTTAGACATTGCATGAACACTGTGCTTTACAAAGTCGTTCATGATGATCTGTCACAGGCATTCAATATTCCAACACCAACCCCACAACCATCACACCTTCTCAATTTTCCCAACAACCCCTTTAGCTTGCCCCCTATAGGCCCACAATAATTTAATATTGCTTGTTAGTGAACTTTTGCTAACAGAATGATCTAAGGATGTTTCCAGAGAAGAAAGTGAAGATTGCATTTCTCCATGGAGCCATTAAGTCCTTGTCTAAGAGACCAGTAGGCTGACGTTACAGGTCAACCCTCCATGTTTATAGAAACTCCTGTCCCACCACAAGGCCCTTCTTCCCCCTGCCCAGTTTTCTCATGTCCCACACACCTCTGGGAGTGTGCCCTTTCTCTCAGCTGATCTCACCCCTGTGAGAGATCTCACCTCTACTACTGCTCAGCTAAATGCTTCTGTCCTCAAAATGATCAACCCCCAAGAAGTCTTGGCACCAGATGTGGAGAAGAAAAACACTTGATAGGAGCCTTTCCTGGGGGTGGGGGCAATTTCAGGGTCAAGTTTAAACGACATTGCACAGCATGGGATGCGGCAGCTCAGCTGATTCTTGGGTCCTCCCAGGTCAGGGTCCCTCCAAACCAGGTTAGGGTCCCTCCAGGTCAGGGTTCCTCCAACCAGGTAAGGGTACCCCGGGTCAGGGTCCCTCCAAACCAGGCTAGGGTCCCTCCAGATCTGGGTTCCTCCAAACAGGTAAGGGTCCCCCCGGTCAGGATCCCTCTTAACCAGGCCAGGGTCCCTCCAGGTCAGACTCCCCCCAGGTCACCGTCCCCCCAGGTCAGGGTTCCACCAAACCAGGTCTGGGTTTCCGCCTCAAACACATCAGGGTCCCTTCCCCAACCAGCTCAGGTTCCCAGGAAGGTGCCAGATGTCTCCAACCCTGCATTTTGGCTTCATTTGGGTGAGAACCCCTAATCACTTATCTCTAAATACCAAGAAGGACTCTCATTCTTGCAATTATTTTTATGAGAGCTACAGGTCCTTGATTCTTTTCGGGGACCTCAACCCCATATCTGGAAAGCCAGGAAGCCTCCAGAGAGGGAGAGTCAGGCTGCTGTGGTTCTTGGGAACACTAAGGCCTACAGCTGCTCTCAGAGGAAACCTGGGCAGGTGGCACATGGTTCCTCCTGTGCTCACAAGTTCCAGGGCACTTTTCTCAGAGCTGAACAAACTCCTTCAGTCCCTCAACTCCAGCTCCGACACAGCAGACAGACATCACAGTAGGATTCTAAATGATTTAATGGGTAAGAATACAGGAACAATGGGCCTGAGGGTACACGTTTGTGCCTCCGAGGGCCCTTGGGAGAGTGGGAAGGAGTTGGTGCCCAGCAGGTGGTATCTGGGTGGGACAGGGGCTCCCTGTGAGACACAGTGAAGGAGGACCAGGGGGTTCGGGGCGGGGGGGGGCTTGTCCTTGGAATCATTCACTGTCAGCCTGTTTTCACATGTCGTTCTGGACACGGAGGCAGGGCACACAGCACCTCAGGGCTCTCATGAAGTGGCCCACTCTGGGCGGCTGTCTCCTTTGGAAAAAGGCCCCGGGGCTCCTGATCTTCCAACAGAAGTTTCGGAAAAGGCGGGGGCGGCCAGACTGAGTGTGTTGAGTGTCAACTGATTGGGGAGATGGGCTGAGGGCACATGGCTCTGTATCCTGCTGCCCATAGAGGGTCCTGGCCTCTGAGTAGCAGGTAGCGGGAACGGCACCCACGGGAGGGCCAGTGGTCTGGAAGGCCACTGCTGCCATGGCCAGGGACATGCCCTGCTCCCTGCAACTTCCCTGCTGCCTCTGTCCCTGTGAGACACTGGGCTCAATCTCTGTGTCCACACTAGAAATGTGGGGGGCCACCTTTTGTCTCCTGGAAGGTTCTGGGGGATGATTTAACCCTCTGCGATGTGGAGGACCAGAGGCACACACAGGGAAGGAACAAAGGTCTGTGGTGTGGCCAAGGGTCTCAGAGGGAAGGAGGTTTTGGGGCCCAGACAATAGCGTAGGGTACTTCAGGAGGTTTCTCCTTCTCTGCGCTCCCAGAAGAGATGAGAGAGGAGGGATGAATAGAAGGAGAGGGGCCGAAAGGAGGTGGTGGAGCAGGAGCACAGAGGGACTTCTGCCATGCTCTTGTGGTGGGCCTGGGTCATAGAGTGGGGAAGGGGACTGCAGATCACAGAGTTGGGTGAGGGCCAGACCAGGCAGTCTGGATCGAGTGGAGAGGACAGTGCAGGCCAGGGGAACACACGCTGGCTTTCCTGGATGGGCTGCAGAGGCGACGGGGCCTGGACGGGCCATCGGGATGGTGGATGGTGGGAGAGAGCCAGAGTGAGCAGCCTGGTCGGGAGCTGCTGGAGGAGCCGGGATGGCCTTGTCCCTGCAGACCCTGCAGGAAGGGCTGATGCACAGCAGGTGCTCCCACTGTGGGTCCTCGCGGTATGCCTCCACGGGGCTGCTGAAGGCAGGAAAGAGAGGGCCGTGGAGAGGGCAGGGTGAGGACCAGAAGCCAGTCACCTGGGAGAGGCTCTGAAGTCTGTCACCTACCCTGTTATCACCCCCACGGCTTCCCGTCCTCTCTACTCCCTCCCCCAAGGCCTTCCTCTCATCCCTGTTCCTCTGGCTCCCCTCCCCAGGCAGACCTGGACAGCCCTCCTGATACTGGGTCCGGAAGTATGGCGCACACTTACCGTTGCAAATTCCGGATAGATTGTATTTGCTGCAGTTCAGCCAGGCAGAAGTGGTACCTCGCACCTAGGAACCAGGGAGAGTGGCTTCTATTAGTGAAGGTGTCACAGTGGCACGGACACAGGGGCGGGGAGGGCACCCAGGCATGCTCTTTTCTGCGAGCCTCAGCAGCCAACGAGGAGCAGCAAAGGGCAAAAGACGCTCAGAGGCCTGTGACTTCCATCAGAGCCCTTCAGAGCCATGGTCTCTGGGGAGGCTCCGTGCTCAGCAGGAGGGAGGGGAGGAGGGAGGGGCCACTCTGGGAGAGCTCAGATGGAAAAGGCAGAGACTCACCTCTCAGGATCGAGACCGTCCTGCTTTTCCTAGCTCTCTTGCGCCTCTGAGGAGAGAAAGAATCAGTGATCATTTGGGATCCACTTTTGGACTCCCCTCTCTGAAGCTCTGATGTTCACACATGACCCGTAGGAGTCCCACAGGAACAGAGAAGTGAGTTTCTCCCTCAAATCCATCCTTAAATGTCATGAAATACTTTGGTATTGGTTTTGATTTTGTGTTTCCAGTTTTTTCCTTGGAACGACAGAAGGATTTTCATGTTGATAACAGGCCCCTGTTCAGGGACGCCAGGCAAGGATGTGCTTCTTGTGCTCCTTTCCACAGATCCCCAAATTCTGGGGCAGGGCCCCCCTACTCCAGTCTCCTGAAGGGCTGACTAGGAGGATGGGTTGATGTCTCCCTCCCACCCAGGGAAGTCGTGGTGGGACTTTTCTGTTCGAAGGGACCTTAATGTCTCAATGGATGCTGACTCTAGTACGATGGCACTTGTTGGGATTTTAGTGATGGGAACCTGCCACCCCACCCCAACATCTGTGAAGTTCAGGGAATTCTCTCTTCAATGAACTGCTTCCTACCCAGTCTGTCCTCCTTGGCAACTAGGCCCTACTTTCTCCTAGATGACCCAATCTACTGATGTGCTAAACTAAACAAATTCATGTTTAAATTCATGTGTGTGAGAAGAAATAGAAATCACCACCACCCACCAAATGGCTCAAGCACTGGCCCAGGCTCCTACCTTTTGGTCAACTTTTTTCTTATATAAGGCTATGAAGGATGCTGTAGCCAGGAAAACAATGAAAAGGAAGAGCACCCCTAACACCCCCAGGCAAAGGGGGGTGGGATCGCTACTGATCAGCTTTGAGCCTAAGCCCCACAGAGTCTCAGTCCGGGGTGTCATCACAACCATCAGAGTCCATATACCAAACTCCATGATCCTGACCACAAGCTGCCTATGGCTACTGAGCGTGAGCAGATGGCTCTGCCTTATATAGGGCTGCCAGCATCACAAAGCGGGAAGAGTCCATTAGGGTTCCAGAGGGGTGTGAAGTCCTTTGTCCACTGTCTCCCCCCATCCCCACTTGGCCTTCCCTTCCTGGGCCCTTTCTTTGGCCCCTCTGCTCTAACTGCCTTCCTATTTTCCACCCCACACCCCGCCCCCGCCTTCATTCCCCCCTGTGCTTTATCCCCAGGAAGGGTCCTGCTTGTTCTCTCTGGAACCCTGCTCTTCCCTGGGTCCTCTTGACTCTCTGGGAATAACCTTGATTCTTCTCTCGAAAATACATTTCTTGTCTGAAATCCCACCCGCAGAAAATTTTTTTTCAGGATCTAGATCATTTATTTTGTATTGTAACAACAAAACGTTTTTTACATTTTTATTAAGTAGTGCACAATATTTGATTTCATTTAATAATCGAACACCAATTCCACCAATATTACACCTTTGCACCACCATTTTTTTGATATTTCCATACCGCACCAAAACCTCTGCCCCAAAGCAGAACCAAATAATTTATTTTGTGTTATTTGTTATGAATACACCACTGAAAATGCTCCAGACAACTTTCCTTAGAGGAGAGTGTGGAAGATTGTTGTATTTCACCCAAGAGCCAGTGTTATGCTCTTCTCTAAGGGATTACTGTTATGTTGTTAAGGGTTGAACTTGATGTGCATATATATATGTAAAAATATATTTCCCTCTAAGATTCGTTGCCTTCTTCTTTAAACCCCGTGGTGTTCGTCTCTTGGAGTATGAGTGGTGTATTTCATGGTGATATCCTCACTCGTGGATGGGTCTCAGCCCATGTGTCTGCAGAGCAGATATGAGCATGACGTCATTTGAGTTCTGGAGGTTTTAGGCTATCGAGGCTGGGTCCCTTGGGGTGGTGAGGGCCCTCACCTGCCCCCCTTCAGTGTTCCCCAAAAGCCTGGAAAGGGTTCCAATGGCATGGCTCATGCGAGTAATTTTATGCTCTCTTCCATAGAAAAGGGCAATGAGTCTCTGGAGCATGACTGTTGATGAGATAATCTCCACCGTAACTTTGTACACCCCGGGTAGTAAATTACTTCACATTCTTTACTTCTAGTGAATGCTTTCTGGCCAACATGAAGCCAAGTCTCACTTAAAGCTCTCCTACGCTTAGGTGTGTGAATGGGAAAGACCGTCTTAGACTTTGGTTTCAGTGCACTTCAAGCACTAGAGCTAAATCAATTAAATGGCCAAGTCATCTTTTAGTATTTTCAAATTGAACAGGAAAATAAATACAAGTCAGCTTCTCGCTGCCATGGAGCATATCAGTTGCTCTCTTTTCTCAAATTCACTGATGCTTAAAAGTCAAGTTTTTAGTTCACACTATACTCAGATAAACACACACACAAACACACAGAAACACACACAGAGAGAGAGAGAGAGAGAGAGAGCGAGAGGGGAGAGAGTGTTTCTTCAGCAAATACAACAGCTTCAGTTCCAAAACAAAAGACTTCCTCCCATTTTTCCAAAGTTTCCTTTCAAATTTTGATGAATAGGGATGGTTGCTCCCTAAACCGAGACCCAAGTCCTCCTCCTCATCCAGTAGTGCTTGGGTGGGCAGGCTTGGAGCCCATACACAGGGTGCCTGACAGCTATTCCTGGGATCACACTCAGGCCTGCATGTACTCTGCCTGTTCTCTCTCTGCCACTTGACTTCCTTTGTAGTCCAATAAAGATAATCTTGACCAATGTAGAGGTTAGTTAAATTTTTGCCATATTTATTACTGATTAAAAAATACTTAGCGTGTTTTAATTTTACCTTTTTGCTGGGGGCAAACACTGGTTAGTGCTCTGGTACACTAGCTCTGGATCAGCAATCGCCTCTGGCAGTGTTCAGGCGACCATATGGGTATAGTTGGTGTAGAATCTGGATTTGCCCT
Source organism: Sorex fumeus (assembly GCF_029834395.1). Taxonomy (NCBI): domain Eukaryota; kingdom Metazoa; phylum Chordata; class Mammalia; order Eulipotyphla; family Soricidae; genus Sorex; species Sorex fumeus. The sequence continues at coordinate 4,055,705 of NW_026606179.1, read as the reverse complement.
GTGCAAGGGAATTGCCTTGTCCACTGTACTATCTCTCAAGTCCCTGATTTTTTAAATTTGAGTAAGGAGTTATTTTATTGATGCTTCAAGGCTGCTTTGGGTAATTGATAGGGAGCTTCATCATCAGTGTTTGCAGGACCATATGCTGATATGGATTGAACCAGAGACTTTTCATGTGCTTAGGTTATTTGAGTATTTTCTGACCCTAATATGTACTGTGCCACAGCACATGTGACTAGTCGAACGGTAACCTAGAGAAGGCATGATTTCCGCAAAGACTGGGGTAGGGAGGCTGTATAAAGCATACACTGACTCTACAGCAAAGCACATTTGCTTTTACAGTATGCAGTGAACACTTCGATAGCCAAGGGTTCCACATTGAGCGGGCTACCTGTTATTCTGTTTTGCAGCTGCATATGTGGGCAGTTCCTTGAACTTTCTCAGCGAAACAGGACAGGAATGAGAATCTGGCTCCAAGCCTGACCAAGGAGGATCAGGTGCATCCTTCCCTTCGGCTCCCTTAACAGAGTCAACTGCCAGGGCATGGCACTCACACATGCCAATTTTTTCCCTGCTCATTCCCTTCTCAGGGAAAACAAGTAGGGGCTATCTAGGCAAGTCCTCAATAGTATTGCACCCCTAAAAATGAATTAAAGTGGGCTACATTCCCTCCCCCAAATTTTTAACATTTGGAATTGGTTTGAGGAGCTGTAGATGCCCATTTAAATGAATTATTTCATGCCAGGAAAGAAAAAGTATAGGAAGAAGAAACATAACTTTTGGGTGAGGCTGGGACTATTCCATGGACCACCATTGCTTATACTTAAAAGGGAAGTGGAACTAAACATGTCCAATCTGCAGCTGAGGCTGTCAGATCCCTTCTGTCTGTCAGCAGAATAGCCCAGGCTGAGGATATATGTTCACATATCACCTGGGCATATGCCGGGTTGGTTCTCCTACCAGAGTGCGTATTTCACAAAATGATTGGAAGATCTCATCTAAACTTGATGCCATTGTCCATTTTTCCATCATCCTATTTTTTTTTTTTGTGTTGGGGAGAGGCAGGTATGAGGCGGGGGTGCCATAAGGGTGTGTGGTTTCTTTTAACATTAGAAAAACCTGCAAAATATAGACCAAAATATTGACTGGCTTATTCTCCTTTGGTTACTTGTTAATGTTTTATATTTATGTATAACCCTCTTCATTCTCTCTTTTTTTCCAGCATGTTTACTGAGGTACAAGATGCACAATAGACTTGATTATCATTTTCAGGAACACATCAAACCAATACCATACCCATCAAACCCAGCAACCTAATTTTCTGTGATGAGTATGTCGACCCCAACCGATAGGAAGTGTGAAGCATCAGGGGTTCCGCCATGCCCTGATCCCTTAATCTAGACCCAAAGAATATACAGGGTAATGGACTTGAGGAATTTGATGAGAGAAGAACTAAATATTAGGTTAGACTGAATTTATTTCTGTGAGAGAACTTATCAGAGATCTAGAAATTGAGCATACTGGAGTATAAATCATTTTGTTGGTAAGAGAATACTTTCATAAAGATGACTAGATTCCTATGCCTGCTTCTGTCCTAACTCATTGGCTATAAAGTAAACATGCATGTCGTACACATACACATCAGGCCCTGAACGAAAATTGATATTCAGAAAATGCTTGATAGCACAGCTTGGAGAAAAGAATGCAAAGACAGGGGCTGGAGCGATAGTACACCGGGTAGGGCATTTGCCTAGCACGTGGCCAACACAGGTTCGATTCCCAGCATCCCATATGGTCCCCTGAGTACCTCCAGGAGTAATTCCTGAGTGCAAATCCAGGTGGAAACCAATGTGCATTGCCGAATGTGAAAAAAAGCATGTAAAGACATATATGTATACCAACTACAATAATTTCACGTTCCACTTAGTACTTGCAGACAAGTTTCAGTGGTTAGTATTTTCACTGAGTTGGAAAGAGCAGGCTGGAGTCATTTGGAATAGGACTAAGGAGAAGGAAATGCTGGCTCCGAAGATAAATTACTGCGCAGAGGGCCTTTGCCTTGCACACAACCAATCCAGGTTCGAGGTCTGGCATCCCACATGATCCCTGAGCACAATGAGGAGTGATCCCTGAGTGCAGTGTCAGGACTCAGCCCTGAGCATAGCCAGAGTGACCCCTCCCCCCAAAGGAGGGCAAAAACAAACAAACAAACAAATAAATAAATTAAAAAGAAAAGAAAGAAAGCAAAGAAATGCTGGTCAGAGGCTAGAAAATTCCTAGACAATGTGCAGGCTGGAGTACATCTCTTACCTGCGAAAGTCCTGGGTTTGGTTCCTGGAACCACATGTTTCTCTGAGGGTTGTTGGAGTGAGGAGAGCAGAGAAAACTGCTAAGAAAGCCTCAGGCAAAAAGCAAATAAATAACTAAAATGAAGGTAATTTACTTGTTTACTTAAAATAAGTAAATTGTAATGTTTTAAGAAAACATTTATGTGTATATTACAAAATGAATATTTTGCACTCCATGAATTCTGACATTTTAAATAGGGTGATACAGCTGGAGTTACATATTTTAATAGATGGTGATTTGGGGATCCAGAGGCATCTCTGCAGCTTCTCGCTCTCTTTTGAGATTTATTTGTGAGTCTCTGGATCATGGCCATTCATGAGCATATGTGGTACTCAGAGGCATTTCATGGCCATGGCTAGCAGGAGTAGACCTCTTTATTCACCCACCTAAGATTGCTGCCTGAAGTAATACACTTTTGTTCATCGTTTTCTTCTTTCCAGATTCCATCAGAATTCTGTCAGAATTTTATCTCCATAAGATTGTTCACATTAATTGATTACATTCAATATTTCAACACCAATCCCACCCCCTTTATTACATCCCACCACCATCATTTTGAATTTTCCCACCACCATAAAAAGCTGTTTGCCAGGGGCAGATGCTAGATAATTTATTTTCTATTGCTTATTCTCAATATCATGAGAGGTTGCACGGCTGCTTAAGCGGCTGAGTGCTTCTAAAATTCTAAAATTGTAAATGGTTGGGGTCCAGAGACATCTATGTAGAGAGCGATCCATTATGAGATTCATTTGGGATTCTCTGGATCAAGGCCATTGATGCATTGAGGTGGAGCCCAGATCATGGGCATGACAACCAGAACCCAAACCCAAAGGGGAGACAGGAAGAAACACCAATCTCTGCTGCCACCACATGGCATTGAGTTTTAGTCCCTGAATTCACCTATCTGGGTTTTGCTTTCGGAAGCTCGTGACCACCAGGGTTGCATCTGGTGCGGGCGGTGAGGGCACACCTGCTCCATCTGAAGTGCTCCAGGGGAATTCGCTCAGAACGGGGTCCAGAGTGATCTCGTTGAACTGTTGTCTTCTAGTAATTCTAAATGCTCTAGTAATTCTAAAATTTAGAATACGATTATACAGCAGATTCACTCTTGGGTGAGGCCGATGTCGAATTCTTCCAGGAGTTTTATTTCTGAGTCTCTGGATCATGGCTGTTGATGAGATTATATGGCACCAGGGGGCAGTGTGTGGGTTTACTGCCAAGCTACTGGTAAAATTGGGAGACTGAGGGAAGATGCCCATTCCTGCTCACAAGGGAGCTTGGAAGTTTCAGTCACAGGTCCCTCATACCTGTGTTTTTCTCATGATTCCCTCATGGGTGAAACTCATCCGAACCTATGGAGAGTTGCCATGAGCAAGGTGGCAGTCAGATTTTGGAGGTTTTTAGCTACTGGGGCTCTTAGGGGCAGGCAGGGAACCTCTTACAACCCCCCCCCCCCCAAAGTGGCCCCAGTGAAGACAGTCTGGTGCAAGCTCAGGATATTTGTTACATTTCTTTAACACACAGCTTTATAAAAGGTCAAACTCTCCATTTACCTCACTTAGACATCTATGAATTCCAAGGGGAGAGTAAGCAGGTATTTCCAGCAACCCCACTCCCACCCCCGTCTGTCATTTTACCATTGAAGAAACTTAGCCCCTGTTGGATATAGAGCTTTCCACAGTCACAGTTTCCCTTGGATAGGTTACCAAGCAAAATCACCTAAGCTCACAACTGGAAAGAAACTTCAGAGTGTGTTTGAGATGCCTCAGGAAGCATCTAGATATCAAATATGGGAACTCAAAATGTCTAGAGAAAATAGATTACAATAAATGATGTCAACTTTCTGTCCAAGACCAGAGTAGCACTTCAGAAAATTCAAATTCTCAGGGAGTGACCCAGGGAAAGGACTATGTCTCTGGAATGAAGGCAGAAAACTTTGATTCCTCCTGTTCTTTGGCCCAACAGGCAGCAGTGGTCAAAATAAGCCCGATTCACACCTCCTCCTCCACACACCACTGTCCGTTCCCCTGCCTCACTCTGACATGCACCTCCCTAAGTGAGCAGGCCCACCACTGTGTTGCGACCAGTCCTGAACAACAGAAGTACCAAAAGCAAGTTCTCCGGTGTCTCCCAGTCTGGGAACAACTATCCACACAAACCCCAAACAGATTGCAAACTGAAAGCTGGTGTACAGCAGAGGAGGGCTGCCCTTTGATAGATATCCAGGAAGTCTGGTGCAAAACTGTTTTGCTCTCCTTTGCTAATGATTCTGCACTTTCGACATCAGGTTTGATGACGTCTCATTCCAATCTTCACTATCGTGCTCAAATATTCCTGTTTCATTCACTCACTACACATCTAATAAAGAACGATTATACAAGATTTTATACAGAATTCACAGAAACCCAAAATAAGCCTTATAATTCAATGAGGAAAGAAGCTGAGAAGACATTTCTCAAAAGACCACATTTAGAGGTTCAGTAAGTAAACACAAAACTGCAGTCACCGTCACTGAGGGAAATGCATATAAAAATCATGAATGAATAACTCCCTCACACCAGTGAGAATGGGCTGTGCAAGAAAGACCAGCACTGGTGGTTATGTGGTGTAAAGGAACCTTCATCCACTGTTTGTGGGATTGTTTCTGGGTCAGCCTCTGTGAAAAACTGTATGGAGATTTCCAAAAAGTAAGACAGAGCTTCTATCTGTCAGCAATTCCTCTTGGTATCTACCCCAAAAGTATAAAATACTAATTCAAAAAGATATCTATACATTTGAATTCATTGTAGCACCACTCGTCATAGCCAGGGACTGGAAACAACCTAAGTGTCTATAACAGAAAAGAGGATTAAGACACAATGGAATACTAATCAGCTACAATAAAGTACTTATATCACTTGGTATGCTGCTCTGAATAGCCACTGTCACTTCCCCTATAGAGAGTACTTCTTGGGTGAGGGAACCAGTAACAGGGGAATTTCTGAGGACCTCTTAGATTTAAGAAGACTACAGACTGTAGTAATATCTTATGTAATATCTTCTCCTAGACTTTTAAGGCCTTCTGCTGTTATCTGTAACGTTTTTCTTTTTCAAAAGCCTGTTACCGTGCTGGGAACACTGGTCAGCTACCAGGAAAAAAAATAAATGAATAAATAAATACATACATACATACATAAACTCAGCCCTCTTTCTAACACCATGCACAAATATCAAATCAATATGGATTTAAAGTCTATAACATCCGACCTGAATTTGTAAGGTATATGGGGGAAAACTCAGGCAGAACTATCTATGTCTTTGAAGTGAAAGATATCTTACAGGATGAAACACCACTGACCAAGCAAGGGGAATCAAAGATAAACAAAAGTGACTAAATTAACATAAGAACCTTGGTGCTGCCTGCAGGTCAATCTGTTCCTGTGAGGCGAGTGCATCAGTAGCCTGATGGCGCCTTCACACTTCCAGATACCCCAAAATTGCTGCTGTGCCCTTGGCCAGACCCCAAAAACTTGGGGCAATGTTAAGCAAGAAAGTAAATGGCCAAAAGTTAGGTATGTGAGAGACACACCCACAAACCATGCCCGGTTTAGCTATATAATTGGAGGCATGGCCTCTCTGGTTCCTGATCAAACTCCTTAATGGACATGATCACAGAGACTCAGAAACAAATCTCAAAACCCAACAGCTTTTGACAGAAATGCATCCGGTTCCTGCAGTAGGTTACCGGCACCGGGCCAACTGAGGTGGGAAGCGGTTTTGTGCCTTGGCCTGTTCCCCCTGGTGGCTGGGTGGCCGCCATCCGCCAGAGGCCATTGGACAGTCAAGTTTAGGCTCTCAGTGACGAGACACGTGGGGCCTCATGGGATGGGGGTGGAGCCCGCCCTTTCCTCCCAGTCCAAACAAGACCCCGAGTTACAGCCCATGAACGGCCTTTCTGGCTCGTGATCAAGCTGCTTAATGGCCATGATCCCAGAGACTCAGAAACAAATCTCAGAACCCAGCAGGTTTTGGCAGAAATCCCTCCAGATTTAAGTGTTAACAATTTGGAATTTCAAAATTGTTCAGCCACTACTGCAGCTACGCGACGTCATATGATATTCATAATCAGCAATAGAAAACATTGTCTACTGTTGCCTTTTCAGCAGATCTGAGTGTTGGGGTAAAATCCCAAACAATAATGGCTGGTCTGGTGTCCAAATATTGAATGTAATCAAAGTAGAGAGAGAGTAATGTGGAAATCATCTGCCCCACAGGTAGGGGAAGGATGTGGGATGGGGGTATACTGGGGATTTTGGTGGTGAAGAATGAGTACTGGTGAAGGGACAGGTGTTTCATTGTATGACTGAGACTTAAACCCAAAAGCTTTATAACTGCTCTCACAGTGATTCAATAAATAAAATTATAAAAAATGAAAAAAATCAAGGTGGAGTTCATGCCCAATTCAATCAGCTAATCAGTGGCTGAATAAATAGCAGTACTCCTACATGAGAGAAAGAAAGAAAGAAAGAAAGAAAGAAAGAAAGAAAGAAAGAAAGAAAGAACCTATGCACCTCAAAGGAAACAATGACCAGGAAACAAGACAGTCCACAGAATGGGGCAAATTATTTACCTAACACCCATCTGATAAGGGGTCAATATCAAAGATATACATGGAACTGGTAGAACTTGACAAGAAACAAATCGAATCCATTCACAAACTGGGGAGAAGAGATGAACAGAAACTTCCCAAAGAAGAAATGCGAATGTCCAAAAGGCACATGAAGGAAATGCTCCACATCATTATTCATCAGGGTTATGCAAATCACAACAACCACGAGATACCATCTCATGCCTCACAGACTGGCACACATCAAAAAGAACAAAAACAACCAGTGCTGCCATGAATTCGGGGAGAAAGGGGACTTTCATTCATTGCTGGTGGGAAAGTTCAGCCTTTTCAGGAAACCAATACGGGCTTTCCTCAAAAACCTAGAAATTGTGCTTCCATATGATCCAGCAGCTCACTCCTGGGAATATAATCTAGGGGCCCAGAACTCAGTGCAAAAACCCATCTGCACTCTGATGTTCATTGCAGCACTATTCACAATATCCAGAATCCGGAAACATCCTAAGTTCCTTAGAACAAATGACTGGTACATCTACACAATGGAACACCCTGCAGCCATTAGAAAAATGAAGTCATGAAATTTGCTTATACATGGATGGACATAGAGAGTGCCATTCTGAGTGGAATGAGTTGTTGGGAGAGAGACAGTTAAAGAATGATCATACTCATATGTGGGATATTAAAAAAAACATAGTATGAGAAAAATACCCAAGGATAGCAGAAATGAGGGCCAGGAGGACTGGTCCATGATAGCAGTGGTAGAAAGTATGCTCAAATTGTGGGAGAATGCCGTTTGGACAGAGAAGAGACACTAAGACAATGATCATTAGAAACAATCCCTCTGAACAATATTTGAATCCTGAAGGAGGTAAAATGATATACAAAAAAAAAAAAAGCCCTGGGGGTATGGTGCCACCAGCAGGTCAGTCTGTACCTGTGAGGTGAGTGCATCAGCAGCCTGATGGCAACGTCAGACTTTTTGATACCCCAAAATTGCTGCCGTGCCTTTGGCCAGACCCCAAAAACTTGGGGCAAAGTTTACCAAGAAAGTAAATGCCCACAAGTTAGGTGTGTGGGAGATACACCCACAAATCACCTGCGGCTCAGCTATATAATTGGAGGCATGGCCTCTCTGGTTCCTGATCGAACTGCTTAATGGCCATGATCTCAGAGTCTCAGAAATGAATCTCAGAACCCAAAGGCTTTTGGCAGAAATGCGTCCTGTTCCTGCAGTAGGTTACTGGCGCTGGGCCACTCCAGGTGGGAATAGGTTTCGTGCCTTGGCCTGTTCCCCTTGACGGCCTGGTGATCACCATCCTCCAGAGGCCACTGGACAGTCAGGTTTCGTCCTGCAGTGATGAGATACACTGGGCCTCACCACATGGGGGTGGAGCCGACTCTTTCTCCCCATACCAAGGAGACCCCGAGTTGCCTCCTAAAACGGCCTCTCTGGCTCCTGATGAAGCTGATTAATAGCCATGATACTGGAGACTCAGAAACAAATCTTGAAACCCAGCAGCTTTTGACAGAAATGCATCTGGACTGCATACAAGGTCGCCGCCGGCTCAGAGTTTATTGGAAAGCCAAGTATGAGCCGGTGGTGACGGGGCAGTCTCATGGGAAGGCAGCAGTACCAGGTCGTCCTTCATGCCCTACCGAGGTCACGAGTTGCCCCCCACAAGCAGTTCTCTGGCATGGCTCTGGTCATGGCTCCAGAGGGAAAAGGAATTAATCCAGAGCCCGGAAGCTTGTGGTAGAAAAGTGAATGGACCATGTATTAAACTACTGTTCCATGCCTCCAGAGGAGGGAAAGGGTGTTGCTCCCTTCCGCCTTTTCCCCCCTGGCAGCAAGGTGGGCGCTGCCTCAGAGCTTATAGGAAAGCAAGGTACACTCCAGAGGTGAAGGGGCAACTGCAGTCTCATGGAAAGGGGGACGGTACCAGCACATCCTTTACGCCCTACCGAGGTCATGAGGTATCCCCCACGAGCAGCTCTCTGGCATGGCCATAACACCAAACACACAGAAACCAATCTCGTAATTATCTGGCTCTTTGCAGGAATCCAATATCATGGCCGAGTGACATTATATGATTCTCATAACCAGCTATAGTAAACAAAATATTTCCCAATGCCTTTACAGCAATTCTGATTGTTTGGGGGGAAATTCTAAACAATAATGGTGCATCTTTTGTCGAAATAATGAATGTAACTAATGTAGAGAAGAGTTAAGTAGAAATCATCTGCCTCACAGGCATTAGGAGGGGTGGGAGGGGGGATATACTGGGGTTCTTGGTGGTGAAAAGTGAGTACTGGTGAAGGGAGGGGTGTTTGATCATTGTATGACCGAGACTTAATCCTGAAAGCTTAATAACTTTTCCCACAGTGATCCAATAAATAAATATAAAAAGAAAAAAATAAATAAAAAATTAAGGTGGAGTTCATGCCCAATTCAATCAGCTAATCAGTGGCTGAATAAATAGCAGCACTCCTACAAAAAAACCCCTCTGGTAACAATATTGCAACCCCCACTGTCTTATTGGAGAGGGGAGGGAGAGAGGGAAGAGGGAAAGGGAGAGAGAGACAGAGAGATAGAGAGAGACAGAGAGATAGAGAGACAGAGGCAGAGACAGACAGACAGAGAGAGTGAATAAGTCGGCCATAGAGATCAGCTTAGGGGAGGGGGATGAGGGATCTGGGACATTGATTTTGGGAAATGGACACCGGTGTGTGGATGCGTGTTGGAGCATTGTATGACTGATACCAAGTCATGAACTGCTTTGTCACTGAGTATCTAAAAATTTTTTCGTTTTCAAAAAAAAGTACTAAATAAGTCTGGCAACCTTTTTCACACCTTTCACATGATAGGTTGGATTGGGAGTGTTTATTAAAGGAGCCGTGACCATCAGCAGACCAGCATCCTAAAGAACTGTCTGCTTCAGGACATTCAGGGATGAGTTTATAAAGGCAAAAAAAAGTCACATCTTAGCAGACGATGGACACAATTGGGCCGAATGTGTTTTTATCAATGAAAGCAAGTTTTAGAAGCAAAATTAGCCAGTTAATGGTCCGGCTGCTTCCAGTCACAAAGAACCTTTGTGGTTATGGGGAACGGTGACAGTTGGGGTCATGGTTCCAGGAGCTGAACAGTTTGTTGGTGGGTGTGAACAGGTTATACCTGACCCTTGGAACAGTGGAGGGAGTTTCCTCTCTGCTGACGGGCTAGGAGAAAAGAGAGATGGAGTCCCTTATGTCAGGAGCCCAAAGCTCGAGACTTACCATAATTGGAGCTGGAATGACATTGCAGAAGTCCCTAGGGCATAGGACAATGCCTGTGATCCCCCAATACGTGATGCCCGGGCACCATGGTGGGAGAAGGCCCTGTGCCCACCCAACAACACCCCTTAAAAGACTGGGGCATGGCCTGTGCCCACCCACCAACACCCCTTAAAAGAGTTGTCATGGGCCGATTTTTAATTTTGGCAAGCCCTTTGACTCATTTGTTGCGATGATGGTGTGACTTTTATCCTTCGTCTCCTGTATGTGGCCTATCACAGGGATCTACTGGTGTCCAACCATGCTTCCTTCTCTGGCTCCATCCACCCTGCTGTCAACTATTCTTGCATTTCTGCAATCATTCCACTTAATCGTCATGTGGGATCCTTTAAGCAGAGTATTTAATTTCACTTGCGAATATTCTGCTCAAGATTTTTGCCTCAAGGTTTTGCAACAAAATGACTTCCTATCATTTCTTGAGACGTCCTTCCTGAATGTGCCTGAGGTGCTTGAGGGGAGGGTTGTGTGCCGATGTGGTCCTTGTTTCACTCCAATATTCTGCATCCTGTACATTCTGTGTACAGATGCATAGGCCACAACCCTAAACAAAGCATTCACCATGGAGGACTTTTCATTTTACACTTCAGTGATACTATTCTCCCAGTCTACACTAAGGAGGGTGGAAGATCCCAAGCTTGGTAAGGGGCTGTGACAACACAAATCTTAGAACATTAAAAGGTGTATTTACAGAAATGGCCACGAGAGGGCAGCGCAGGCACAGAATGGGAAATTATGACTGCTTCTAATCTCTCCAATGAATACAAAAATATTAGCACAACATTTTATAGTCGCCCAATATTATTTTCAGTGTTCACTCGAGCGGGCCAAGTAATGTCTCCATTGTGTAACTTGTTACTGTGTTTGGCATTTTCAATACGTCACAGGTAGCTTGCCAGGCTTTACTGTGCCTGTCATAGACAGTAGCATTAGTCAGTGAAATGTTGATAGTATGGAAATTCAGTATCGAGGATTCTCGTTCATACTTCCCTCATTTTGAATTTTCTCAATTGTCATTTCTATCTTCTGGATGGGGCCCTGTGATGGTCATGGTTGGATTCTCAGAACCGTGGCCAGTGCCTAGCACAGGGGCTTAGTAAATATGTGATAAGAGGTTGTTATTAAATTAGGTGCACCTCAATACCTGTTAGCACAGCTCTCTCTCTCTCTCTCTCTCTCTCTCTCTCTCTCTCTCTCTCCCTCTCTTTCTCTCTCTAATCTTTCAAATTGAGTCAATCGTGAGATAGTTACAATGCTTTCATGTTTGAGTTTGGGTCGTATAATAATAAAACACCCACACCTTAACCAGTGCACATTTTTCACCACCAATCTCCCCAGTATCTCCCCCGCCCCCCGCACAATCCCAACTGTTCCCTTTCCTGTGTGGCAGACAATTTCCGCAATACTCTCTCTCTCTACTTTGATGACATTCAATATTTCGACACCAGTCATGCCATTATTATTTGGAAGTTTCCTGCCACCACAAAGCCTGCCGAAAAGGCAATGATAAACAATTTATTTTTTATTGCTTGTGTGACTGGCATAAGATGTTGCGTGGCCACTCTCGCTCTCAGTGCTCCTGGAATTCTAAAAGTTTAAATAATTTTGTCTTGAGAGACTCTGCAGCAAATTGCTCAGTATTGAGTTTTATTTTTTCTTTTTTGTCGCTTAGCCCAGCTGAAAACAAGAAAGTACTAGAGAGCTGAGAAACAATGCAGAAATAAAGGATCTAGGAATCACATAGTGAACCAGGGTTCAGTCTTGGCACTTATGGTCCCAGGGGTTCTCATTTAGCACAGAACCAAGAATAACCCATGAAGACAGCAGGGTGAGGCATACAATATTTTAAAATTAATGAAAATAAAATGCTTAACTTATTTCTCATAACCCACTCAAAAACTGTCTTTTAACAGAAGAGAGAAAGTGAAGGATCAACACACACATAAGTAGATCAATTGATCCCTAAGAAACATAGGAAGCACATAGAAAACATTTTCCAAAAGAACGAACAAAAGAGAAAGAGTGCTGTGTAACAAGTGCGGATTTCGAACAAGGACCTAGACAAACTTGCACAAAGAGGCGGGGGCCAAGCCAGACAGCATCCCCACAGTTCTGACTTTGTGCTCACACGCCCTCAGACTTGGAAGGCAGGGGCTGTGCAGAGCCCCATGAGACTCAGCGTGACAGTGCCTGGTGGCCCTGTGGGCACCAGGGGAGGGGGAGGGCACAGCAGCATCCTTTTTTAAAAGAAAGTTATTTATTTATTTTCCCCTTAGACATTACATGAACACTGTGCTTTACAAAGTCATTCATGATGATCTGTCACAGGCATTCAACATTCCAACACCAACCCCACAACCATCAAACCTTCTCAATTTTCCAAACAACTCCTTTAGCTTGCCCCCGCATAGGCCCACAATAATTTAATATTGCTTGTTAGTGAACATTTGCTAACAGAATCATCCAAGGATGTTTCCAGAGAAGAAAGTGAAGATTGCATTTCACGATGGAGCCATTAAGTCCTTGTCTAAGAGACCAGTAGGCTGACGTTACAGGTCAACCCTCCATGTTCATAGAAACTTCTGTCCAACCACAAGGTCCTTCTTCACCCTGCTCAGTTTTCTCATGTCCCACACACCCCTGGAAGTGTGCCCTCTCTCTCAGCTGATCTCACCCCTGTGAGAGGTGGCTGCCCGGCCACCTCTCCTACTGCTCAGCTAAATGCTTCTGTCCTCAAAATGATCAACCCCCAAGAAGTCTGGGCACCAGATGTGGAGAAGAAAAACACTTGATAGGAGCTTTTCCGGGGGGTGGGGGCTATTTCAGGGTCAAGTTTAAAAGATGTTGCACAGTGTGTGAGGCGGCAGCTCAGCTGATTCTTGGGTCCACTCAAGTCAGGGTCCCTCCAAACCAGGTGAGGGTGCCCCCAGGTCAGGGTCCCTCCAAACCAGGTAAGGGTCCCCCCAGGCCAGGGTCCCTCCAAACCAGGCCAGGGTCCCTCCAAACCAGGCCAGGGTCCCTCCAGGTCAGAGTCCCCCCAGGTCAGCGTCCCCACAGGTCAGGGTGTCTCCAGGTCAGGGTCCCACAAAAACAGGTCTGGGTTCCGCCCCAACACAACATGTCCCTTCCCCAACCAGCTCAGGGTACCAGGAAGGTATCAGGTGTCTCCAACCCCTGCATTTAGGCTTCATTTGGGTGATACCCCCTAATCACTGGCCTCTAAATAGGAAGACTCTCATTCTCACAATTATATTTATGAGAGCTATGGGTCCTTGATTCTTTTTAGGGACTTCAACCTCATATTTGGAAGGCCAGTAAACCTCCAGAGAGGGAGAGTCAGGCTGCTGTGGTTCTTGGGAACACTAAGGCCTGCAGCTGCTCTCAGGGGAAACCTGGGCCAGTGGCACATGGTTCCTCCTGTTTCCACAAGTTCCAGAGCACCTTTCTCAGAGCTGAACAAACTCCGTCAGTCCCTCAATTCCAGATCGAATACAGCAGACAGACATCACAGTAGGATTCTAAATGATTTAATGGTTAAGAATACAGGAACAATGGGGCTGAGGGTCTGCATTAGTGCCTCAGAGGGCCCTGGGGAGAGTGGGAAGGAGTTGGTGCCCAGCAGGTGGTATCTGGGTGGGACACTGGCTCCCTGTGAGGCACGGTGAAGGGGGACCAGGTGGTTCTCAAGCGGTGGTTGTCCTTGGAATCATTCACTGTCAGCCTGTTTTCAAATGTCATTCTGGACACAGAGGCAGGGCACACAGCACCTCAGGGCTCTCATGAAGCGGCCCACTCTGGGCGAATGTCTCCTTTGGAATAAGCGCCGGGGGCTCCTGACCTTCCAACGGAAGTTTAGGAAAAGGCGGGGGTGGCCAGACTGAGTGTGTTGAGTGTCAACTGCTTGGGGAGACTGGGTGAGGGCACACGGCTCTGTATGCAGCTGCCCATCGAGGGTCCTGGCCTCTGAGTAGCAGGGAGTGGGGATGGCACCCACGGGAGGGGCAGTGGTCTGGGAGGCCTCTGCAGCCATGGCCAGCGATATGCCCTGCTCCCTGCACCTCCCCTGCTGCCTCAGCCCCTGTGAGACACTGGACTCTTTCTCCGTGTCCATGCTAGCAATGTGGGGGGCCACGCTTCGTCTCCTGGAAGGTTCTGGGGGACGATTTAACCGCCTGCCATGTGCAGGACCAGAGGCACACACAGAGAAGGGACAGAGATCTGCGGTGTGGCCAAGGGTCTCATAGGGAGGGAGGGTTTGGCGCCCAGACAATAGCGTGGGGTACTTCAGGAGGTTTCTCCTTCTGTTCGCTCCCAGGAGAGCTGAGAGAGGAGGGATGAGTAGAAGGAGGGGGGCCGAGAGGAGGTGGTGGAGCAGGAGTACAGAGGGACTTCTGCCAAGCTCTTGTGGTGGGCTGGGGTGATGGAGTGGGGAAGGGGACGGCGGGTCGCAGAGTGGTTTGCGGGCAACACCCGGAAAACTGGAGTGAGCGGAGAAGACAGTGCAGGCCAGAGGAACACACGCTGGCATTCTTGGACGGGCTGCAAGGGTGACGGGGCCTGTAAGGCACATCAGGATCGTGGATGGCAGGAGAGAGCCAGAGGGAACGGCCTGGTCGGGAGCTGGTGGGCCTTGCGGAGCAGCCGGGATGGCCTTGTCCCTGCAGACCATGCAGGAAGGGCTGATGCATAGCAGGTGCTCCCAATGTGGGTCCTCGCGGTATACCTCCAGGGGGCTCCTGAAGGCAGGGAAGAGAGGGCCATGGAGAGGGCAGGGTGAGGACCTGAAGTCAGTCACCTGGGAGAGGCTCTGAAGTCTGTCCCCTACCCTGTTATCACCCCCAGGGCTTCCAGTCCTCTCTATACCCTCCCCCAAGGCCTTCCTGTCATCCCTGTTCCTCTGGCTCCCCTCCCCAGGCAGACCTGGGCAGCCCTCCTATTGCTGGGTTGGGAAGGAGGGAGCATACATACCATTGCAAATTCCGGATAGATTGTATTTGCTGCAGCTCAGCCAGGCTAAAGTGGTACCTCTCACCTAGGAACCAGGGAGAGTGGCTTCTATTAGTGAAGGTCTCACAGAGGCATGGACACAGGGCCATGGAGGGAACACAGGCATGCTCTTCTCTGCGAGCCTCAGCAGGCGATGAGGAGCAGCAAAGGCCAAAAGACGCTCAGAGGCCTGTAGCTTCCATCAGAGCCCTTCAGAGCCATAATCTCTGGGGAGGCTCCAAGCTCAGCAGGAGGGAGGAGTCACTCTGGGAGAGCTCAAATGGAAAAGGCAGAGACTGACCTCTCAGGATCGCGACCCTCCTGCTTTTCCTAGATCTCTTGCGCCTCTGAGGAGAGAAAGAATCAGTGATCATTTGGGATCCACTTTTGGACTCCCCTCTCTGAAGCTCTGATGTTCACACATGACCCGTAGGAGTCCCACAGGAACAGAGAAGTTAGTTTCTCCCTCAAATCCATCCTTAAATGTCATGAAATACTTTGGTATTGGTTTTGATTTTGTGTTTCCAGTTTTTTCCTTGGAACGACAGAAGGATTTTCATGTTGATAACAGGCCCCTGTTCAGGGACGCCAGGCAAGGATGTGCTTCTTGTGCTCCTTTCCACAGATCCCCAAATTCTGGGGCAGGGCCCCCCTACTCCAGTCTCC
The DNA here is from genome assembly GCF_029834395.1 of Sorex fumeus. NCBI lineage: Eukaryota > Metazoa > Chordata > Mammalia > Eulipotyphla > Soricidae > Sorex > Sorex fumeus. The sequence continues at coordinate 4,039,768 of NW_026606179.1, read as the reverse complement.
TGAAGGGCTGACTAGGAGGATGGGTTGATGTCTCCCTCCCACCCAGGGAAGTCGTGGTGGGACTTTTCTGTTCGAAGGGACCTTAACGTCTCAATCGAAGCTGACTCTAGTATGATGGCACTAGTTGGGATTTTAGTGATGGGAACCTGCCACCCCACCCCAACATCTGTGAAGTTCAGGGAATTCTCTTCATTGACCGCTTCCCACTCAGTCTAACCTCATTGGCAACAAGGCCTACTTTCTCCTAGATGACCCAATCTGCTGATGTGCTAAACCAAACAAATTCATGTTTGATATTCATGTGTGTGAGAAGAAATAGAAATCACCACCGACCAATGGCTCAAGCACTGGACCTGGCTCCTACCTTTTGGTCAACTTTTTTCTTACAGAAGGCCACGAAGGATGCTGTAGCCAGGAAAACAATGAAAAGGAAGAGCACCCCTAACACCCCCAGGATAAGGGGGGTGGGATCGCTACTGATCAGCTTTGAGCATATGCCCCATAGAGTCTCAGTCCGGGGTGTCATCACAACCATCAGAGTCCATATACCAAACTCCATGATCCTGACCACAAGCTGCCTTTGGCAACTGAACGTGAGCAGGTGGCTCTGCCTTATATAGGGCCGCCTGCATCACAAAGGGGGAAGAGTCCATTAGGGGTCCAGAGGGGTGTGAAGTCCTGTGTCCACCGTCTCCCCCCACCCCACTTGGCCTTCCCTTCCTGGGCCCTTTCGTTGGCCCCTCTGCTCTAACTGCCTTCCTATTTTCACCCCACACCCCGCCCCCGCCTTCATCCTGCCCTGTGCCTTATCCCCAGGAAGGGTCCTGCTTGTTCTCTCTGGAACCCTGCTCTTCCCTGGGTCCTCTTGACCCTCTGGGAATAACCTTGACTTTGCTCTTGCAAACACATTTCTTGTCTGAAATCCTATAGCAAAAATTTTTTTTCAGGATCTAGATCATTTATTTTGTATTGTAACAACAAAACGTTTTTTAAATTTTTATTAAGTAGTGCAGAATATTTGATTTCATTTAATAATCGAACACCAATACAGCCAGAATTACACCTTGGTACCACCATTTTTTTGATATTTCCACCCCACACCCAAACCTCTATCCCAAAGCAGAACCAAATAATTTATTTTGTATTATTTGTTATGAATACACCACTGAAAATGCTCCAGACAACTTTCTTTAGAGTGAGGAAGATTGTTGTATTTCACCCTGGAGTCAGCTGTTATGCCCTTCTCTAAGAGATTACTGTTATGTTGTAAAGGTTTGAGCTTGATGTGCATATATATATATATATATATATATATATATAGAGAGAGAGAGAGAGAGAGAGAGAGAGAGATCTGTAAAAATATTTTTCCCACTAAGATTCGTTGCATTCTTCTTTAAACCCCGTGGTGTGCTACTCTTGGAGTATGAGTGTTGTGAGTTATGGTGATGTCCAGAAATAGGCTCACTCGTGGATGGGTCTCAGCCCGTGTGTGTGCAAGCAGATATGAGCATGACGTCATTTGAGTTCTGGAGGTTTTATGCTATCAAGGCTGGGTCCCTTGGGGTGGTTAGGGCCCTCACCTGCCCCCCTTCAGTGTTCCCCAAAAGAAACAGCCTGGCAAGGGTTCCAATGGCAGGACTCATGCTAGTAATTTTATGCTCTCTTCCATAGAAAAGGGCAATGAGTCTCTGGAGCATGACTGTTGATGAGATAATCTCCACCATAAATTTGTACACCCCAGGTTGTAAATTACTTCACTTTCTTTATTCCTAGGGAATGCTTTCTGGCCAACATGAAGCCAAGTCTCACTTAAAGGTCTCCTACGCTTAGGTGTGTGAATGGGAAAGACCATCTTAGACTTTAGTTTCAGTGCACTTCAAGCACTAGGGCTAAATCAATTAAATGGCCACGTCATCTTTTAGTATTTTCAAATTGAACAGGAAAAAAAATTCAAGTAAGCTTCTCGCTGCCATGGAGCATATCAGTTACTCTCTTTTCTCAAATTCACTGATGCTTAAAAGTCAAACTTTTAATTCACACTGTACTCAGATAAACACACACAGAAACACACACAGACACACACAGAGAAACGGGGGGGAGAGAAGGGAGAGATTGTTCCTTCAGCAAATACAGCAGCTTCAGTTCCAAAACAAAAGACTTTCTTCCATTTTGCCAAAGTTTGCTTTCAAATTTTGATGAATAGGGATGGTTGCTCCCTAAACCGAGACCCAAGTCCTCCTGGTCATCCAGGAGTGCTTGGGTGGGCAGGCTTGGAGCCCATACACTGGGTGCCTGACAGTCAGCTATTCCTGGGATCACACTCAGGTCTGCATGTACTCTGCCTGTTCTCTGCCACTTGACTTCCTTTGTAGTCCAACAAAGATTAATCTTGACAGATATAGAAGTTAGTTAAATTTTTCCCATATTTATTACTAATTTAAAAAATACTTAGCGTGTTTTAATTTTACTATTTTACTGGGGGGCATACACTGCTTGGTGCTCTGGTACACTGGCTCTGGATCGGCAATTGCTTCTGGCAGAGTTCAGGTTACCACAGGGTATACTTGGTGTAGAATCTGGATTTGCCCTGTGCAAGGCAATCGCATAGTCCACTGTATTATCTCTCTAGTCCCTGATTTTTTAAAATTTGAGTTAGGAGTTATTTCAGTGATGCTTGAAGGCTGCTTTGGGTAATTGATAGGGAGCTTCATCATCAGTGTTTGCAGGACCACATGGTGATATGGATTGAACCAGAGACTTTTCATGTGCTTAGGTTATTTGAGTATTTTTTGAACCTAATATGTATTGTGCCTTAGCATATGTGGCTAGTCGAACGGTAACCCAGAGAAGGCATGATTTCTGCAAAGGCTGAGGTAGGGAGGACTGTATGAAGCATAGAGCAACTCTACAGCAAAGCATATTTGCTTTTACAGTATGCAGTGTACACTTCGTGGGATAGCCAAGGGTTCCAAGTTGAGCGGGCTACGCTGTTATTCTGTTTTGCAGCTGCATATGTGGGCAGTTCCTTGAACTTTCTCAGCGAAACAGGACAGGAATGTGAATGTGGCTCCAGGCCTGGCCAAGGAGGATCAGGTGCAGCCTTCCCTTCGGCCCCCTTAACAGAGTCAACTGCCAGGGCATGGCGCTCACACATGCCAACTATTTCCTTGCTCATTCCCTTCTCAGGAAAAACAAGCAGGGGCTACCTAGGCCAGTTCCCAACAGTATTGCACCCCTAAAAATGAATTAAAGTGGACTACATTCCCTCCCTCAACTTTTTAACATTTGGAATTGATTTGAGGAGGTGTAGATGCCCATTTAAATGGATTATTTCATTCCAGAATAGAAAAAGTATAGGAAGAAGGAACATAACTTTTGGGTGAGGCTGGGACTGTTCCATGGACCACCGTTGCTTATACTTAAAAGGGAGGTGGAACTAAACAGGTCCAATCAGCAGCTGAGGCTGTCGGATTCCTTCTGTCTGTCTTCAGAATAGCCCAGGCTAAGGATATGTGTTCACAATTCACCCGGGGATATGCCTGGTTGGTTCTCCTCCCAGAGTGTGTATTTCACAAAGTTATTGGAAGATCTCATCTAAACTTGATACATTGTCCATTTTTCCACCATTCTTTATTTTTTTGTGGTGTAGAGAGGCAGGTATGGGGAGGGACATACGGGTGTGTGGTTTCTTTTAACATTAGAAAAACCTGCAAAATATAGACCAAAATATTGACTGGCTTATTCTCCTTTGGTTACTTGTTGATGTTTTATATTTATGTATAATCCTCTTCATTCTCTCTTTTTTTTTCAGCATGTTTACTGAGGTACAAGATGTACAGTAGAGTTGATTATCATTTTCACGAACACATCACACCAATACCGTACCCATCAAACCCTGCGCCCTAATTTTCTGTGATGAGTAAGTCAACCCCAACCAATGGGAAGTGTGAAGCATCAGGGGTTCTGCCATGCCCTGATCCTATAATCTAGACCCAAAGAATATACAGGGTAATGGATTTGAGGAATTTGATGAGAGAAGAACTAAATATTAGGTTAAATTGAATTTATTTCTGTGGGAGAACTTATCAGAGATCTAGAAATGAGCATACTGGAGTATAAATCATTTACTTGGTAAGAGAATACTTTCATAAAGATGACTAGATTCTTATGCCTGCTTCTGTCTTAACTCATTGGCTCTAAAGCAAACATGCATGTCGTATACATACACATAAGGCCCTGAACTAAAACTGATATTCAGAAATTGCTTGATAACGCAGGTTGGAGAAAAGAATGCAAAGACAGGGCCCGGTGCAATTGTACACCGGGTAGGGTGTTTGCCTAGCACGTGGCTGACCCGGGTTCGATTCCCAGCATCCCATATGGTCCCCTGAGTACCTCCAGGAGTAATTCCTGAGTGCAAATCCAGATGGAAACCAATGTGTATTGCCAAATGTGAAAAAAATGATGTAAAGACATATATGTATACCAACTACAATAATTTCACGTTCCAGTTAGGACTTGCAGACAAGTTTCAGTGGTGAGTATTTTCACTGAGTTTGAAAGAGCAGGCTGGAGTCATTTGTAATAGGACTAAGGAGAAAAAAATATGGGCTGTGGCGCTAAATTACTGCGATGAAGGCCTTTGCCTTGCACACAACCAATCCAGGTTCGAGGTCCGGCATCCCACATGATCCCTGAGCAGTATGAGGAGTGATCCCTGAGTGTAGTGTCAGGACTCAACCCTGAGGATGGTCAGGGTGACACCTCCCCCCAAAAGAGGGCAGAAAGAAAGAAAGAAAGAAAGAAAGAAAGAAAGAAAGAAAGAAAGAAAGAAAGAAAGAAAAGAAATGCTGGCCAGAGGCTAGAAAATTCCTAGACATTCTGCAGGCTGGGGTACTTCTCTTGCCTGCGAATGTCCTGGGTTTGGTTCCTGGAACCACATGTTTCTCTGAGGGTTGTTGGAGTAAGGAGAGCAGAGTAAACTGCTAAGAAAACCTCAGCCAAAGAGCAAATAAATAACTACAATGAAGATAATTTACTTATTTACTTAAAATAAGTAAATTGTAATTGTAATGTTTTAAGAAAACATTTATATGTATATTACAAAATGTATGTTTTGCACTCCAAGAATTCTGACATTTAAAATAGGGTGATACAGCTGGAGTTACATATTTTAATACATGGTGATTTGGGGATCCAAAGGCATCTCTGCAGCTTGTCGCTCTCTTTTGAGATTTATTTGTGAGTCTTTAGATCACGGCCAATTATGAGCTTATGTGGCACTCAGAGGCAGTTCATGGCCATGGCTAGCAGGAGTAGACTTCCTTATTCACCCACCTAAGATTGCTGCCTGAAGTAATACACTTTTGTTCATCGTTTTCTTCTTTCCAGATTCCATCAGAATTTTATTTACATAAGATTATTCACATTAATTGATTACATTCAATATTTCAACACCAATCCCACCCCCTTTATTACATCCCAACACCATCATTTTGAATTATCCCACCACCATAAAAACCTGTCTGCCAGGGGCAGATGCTAGATAATTTATTTTCTATTGCTTATTCGCAATATCATGAGAGGTTGCACAGCTGTTTAAGCGGCTGAGTGCCTCTAAAATTCTAAAATTGTAAATGGTTGGGGTCCAGAGACATCTCTGTAGGGAGTGATCCATTATGAGATTCATTTGGAATTCTCTGGATTAAGGCCATTGACGCACTGAGGTGAAGCCCAGATAATGGGCATGACAGCCAGAACCCAAACCCAAAGGGGCGACAGGAAGAGACACCAATCTCTGCTGCCGCCATACGGCTTTGAGTCTTAGTCCCTGAACTCACCTATCTGGGTTTTGCTTCTGGAAGCTCGTGGCCACCAGGATTGCATCTGGAGTGGGTGGTGAGGACACACCTGCTCCATCTGAAGTGCTCCAGTGGAATTGGCTCAGAACGGGATCCAGAGTGATCTCGGTGAACTGTTGTCTTCTAGTAATTCTAAATGCTCTAGTAATTCTAAAATTTAGAATACGATTATACAGCAGATTCACTCTTGGGTGAGGCCGATGTCGATCTCTTCTGGAAGCTTTATTTCTGAGTTTCTGGATCATGGCTGCTGATGAGATTATATGGCACCAGGGGGCAGTGTGTGGGTTTACTGCCAAGCTACTGGTAAATTTGGGAAACTGGGGGAAGATGCCCATTCCTGCTCACAAGGGAGCTTGGAAGTTTCAGCCGCAGATCCCGCATACCTGTGTTTTCCTGATGATTCCCTCATGGGTGAAGCTCATCCGAACCGATGGAGAGTTGCCATGAGCAAGGCGGCAGTCAGGTTTTGGAGGTTTTCGGCTATTGGGGCTCTTAGAGGCAGGCAGGGAACCTCTAACAACCTACCCCCAAAGTTGCCCCCGTGAAGACAGTCTGGTGCAAGTTCTGGATATTTGTTACATTTCTATAACACACAGCTTTATCAAAGGGTAAACTCTCCATTTACCTCACTTAGAAATCTATGAACAACAAGGGGAGAGTAAGCACGTATTTCCAGCAACCCCACTCCCACCCCCGTCTGTCATTTTACCATTGAAGAAACTTAGCCCCTGTTGGATATAGAGCTTTCCACAGTCACAATTTCCCTTGCATAGATCACCAAGCAAAATCACCTAAGCTCACAACTGGAAAGAAACTTCAGAGTGTGTTTGAGATGCCTCAGGAAGCATCTAAATATCAAATTTGGGAACCCAAAATGTCTAGAGAAAATAGATTACAATAAATGGTGTCAACTTTCTGTCCAAGACCAGAGCAGTACTTCAGAAAATTCAAATTCACCTGGAGTGACCCAGGGAAAGGACTCAGTCTCTGGAATGAAGGAAACTCTGATTCCTCCTGTTCTTTGGCCCAATTTCTCATTTATGAAACAATAAGTTGCGACTGGACAAATGACTCAAATAATTCAATGCATATACAAAGAGTCCTTGTTAACAATTGTCACTGGGAAGTATCAGTAGGGTGGGCTTAAAATGCTCCGTCCTGAAAAGAATGCAATGTATTAAAGTAGGAATACCTAGATATCCCGTGACCCTTAATTATAAAAATAATGACAGGGAAGGAAATGAAGTGAGGGGGGGATTAAGAACCAAGTGGGAGTTAACAGGGGCAGGGGTTTTCTGATGGTGGGATGCATGTAAATGGCGAAAACACTGAAACTACCATTTTGTGAGCATGAGACCCAAACTAAAACAACCACACATGAATATGTGTCTATGGAGGGACTGGAGCTATAGTATGGTGAGTAGTGCATTTGCTTCCACTGCAGTCAACCCCTGTTTGATCTCTGGCACCACATATGGTGGTCTACATTTGCCAGGAGTCATTTGTGATTGAAGAGCCCTGAGTGCCTCTGTGTGTGGCTCAAAAATTTATGAGTCTGGTGAAGGAGCAGGTTGGTGGGTGGGAGGGAACCTGGAACACTCGTGAAAGGACGCTGATACCAGTGGTGAGATTGGTGTTGGAACACTGAATGCTAGAACTCCATGATGAGCAAGTTTTAAATCATGGTGCTTGATAAAACAATACAATAAAATATATCAACTCATCTCAGCTGTTAATAGCCTCCTACTTGCTCCTCTGCCTTCTCAAATAAATGCTGACTTTAATTATTTCATGCTTATGATGAAATCCTTCCTGAGGAGCACAAGAATCAGGTAAGATCCCTCATTCTTTATCAGCTTGTTGAGAGAGCATCAGTGTTAGTGGCAACAGGCAGCAATGGGCAAAATAAGCCCACACCTCGTCCTCCACACACCACTGTCCATTGCCCTGCCTCACTCTGACACACACCTCCCTAAGTGAACAGGCCCACCGATGTGTTGTGACCAGTCCTGAACAATAGAAACACCAAAAGCAAGTCCTCCTGTGTCTCCCAGAGCGTATTGCTGAACTGAAAGCTGGAGTACAGCGGAAGAGGGCTGCCCTTAGGGAGATCTTCAGGAAGTCTGGTGCAAAACTGTTTGATCTCCTTTGCTAATATTCCTGCACATTTGGCCATCAGGTTTGATGGTGTCTCATTCCAATCTTCACTAACATGCTCAAATATTCCTGTATCATTCACTCACTTGATCACTTGACTTCCCGTTAATCGTTGATTTGCTCGAGCCGGCGCCAGTAATGTCTCCATTTGTCCCTGTCACGTGCTAGTGTAGCCCAATGGCGTCTATTCGTTCTTGGAACACGAAGAGCCTGAAACTGATCGTTCATGATCTTGATGAAGAAGTCTGACCATCTGGTAGGTGGGCAGCCACACCGTCTTTGAGCTCCCGTGGAATTCAGTCGGTAACGGCTCTAGTCCAGTGGTCATCTCTGAATCTCATTACGTGACCAGCCCATCTGATTTTTGGTGCATTGGCAAAGGAGACAGAGTCCCTGATTCTAGATAGTTGACAGAGGTCAGGACTCAGGATTCTTTCTCTCATTTGAGTGAAATGTGATACTCCAAGCATAGCTCTTTCAATTCCTCTTTGGGAGACCAGTATAGCATTCTCATCTTGTTTGCATAAGGCCCAGGTCTCTAAGGCTTATGTTAATGCAGGAAGAACAGTGGAATCAAAGAGATGTGCCTGGAGCCTGAGGGTCTTTTTCCTCTTAGCTATTTCTTTGATGCTCTTGAAGGCAGTCCAAGCTGCTCTCTTCCTCCTGAGCAACTCAGGTGCCAGGTCATTTATCATGTTGACTTCTCTACCTAGCTACACATAACTGTTGCATTTGGAGATGGTCGTTTCATTGAGAGCAAATGGAGAGTCAGGAAGGAGGCTGTTTATCATAAACATTGTCTTCATAAGATTCAGATGGAGTCCGACCTTTCCACATTCACAGTCAAAGTCGGCCAGCATTTGTGCCGCTTGTCTAATGTTTGGTGTTATTAGAACAATGTCATCAGCCAAGCAGAGGTGGTATAGTTGCCGACAATCTATCTTCACTCCCATTCCTTCCCATTCCAGTTGTTGCATGACGTTCTTGAGGGTGGCACTGAAGACTTTCGTTGAAATGGTATCACCCTGCTGAACCCCTCTCTTAACATCACTGATTACTTCTTTGTAGAATGGTGAGATCCTGGTAGTGAATCCATAATACAGCTCACGGAGGATCCTGATGTATTGAGTTTGAATGCCCTGATTGACTAGGGCTTCAATGATGCTTCTGTTTCAACAGAATCAAAGGCCTTCTTTAAATCAATGAACGTTAGACAGAGCGGCATCTTGAACTCCCGAGAAACCTCAATGAGCTTGGTTATCGTGTAGATATGGTCGATGGTGCTGAATCCTTTGCGGAACCCGGCTTACTCACATGGTTGTCCTTCCTCTAGTGTTCTGCCAATCCTATTGAGGATGACTCGAGTGAACAGCTTGTAGAGGACAGACAATAGGAAGATCGGGCGATAGTTGCCTATGTCATGGATGTCTCCCTTCTTCTACAGTAGTAAGGTCCTGCTGGTTTTCCATTGGGATGGAACCTTGCATTCAGACAGGTAGCGTGTGAAGAGCCAAGCCAGCGTATTGATGAGTACTGACGGAAAGTTCTTCGGGTGTTCAGGTCTGACCTTTCTGGGCCAGTTTCACTCACTACACATCTAATAAATTACGATTATACAAGATTTTATACAGAATCACAGAAACCGAAAACAAACCTTATAATTCAATAAGGAACGAGGCTGAGAAGACATTTCTCTAAAGACCACATTTAGAGAATCATAAAATATACAAAAATGTAGTAATTGTCACTGAGGAAACTCCATATAAAAACCATGAAAAAATAACTCTCTCACACCAGTGAGAATGGGCTGTGTGAAAAAGACCAGCTCTGGGGGTCTTGTGGTGTAAAAGGAACCCTCATCCACTGTTTGTGGGATTGTATCTGGGTGATCCTCTGTGGAAAACGGAATAGAGATTTCTCAAAAAGTAAGACGAAGCTTCTATCTGTCAGCAATTCCTCTTGGCATCTACCTCAAAGTATAAAATAGTAGTTCAAAAAGATATCTATGCACTTGGATTCATTGCAGCACCACTCAACATTGCCAGGAACTGGAAAACAACCTAAGTGCCTAAAAAGAGAAGAGGATTAAGAAACTGTTCTATTCACACTATGGAAAACTAGTCAGCTATAGTGGAATACTTATGCCAATTATTATGCTGCTCTGAATAGCCGCTTTCACTTCCCCTATACAGAGTACTGCTTGGGTGAGGGAACCAGTAACAGGGGAATTTCTTTGATTTAAGAAGACTACAGCTATTTCTTCAACGTTCTTGAAGGCGTTCCAAGCCGCATTCTTCCTCCTGCGCAGCTCAGGTGCCAGGTCATTTGTCATGTTGACCTCTCGACCTAGGTACACATAGCTGTTGCATTCGGAGATGGTCGTTCCATTGAGAGCGAATGGGGCGTCAGGAACAAGGCTGTTTCTCATAAACATTGTCTTCGTAAGATTCAGCTGTAGTCCTACCTTTCCACACTCATGGTCAAAGTCGGCCAGCATTTGTGCCGTTTGGCTGATGTTTGGTGTTATTAAAACAATGTCATCAGCAAAGTGGAGGTGGTGTAGTTGCCGGCCATCTATCTTCACTCCCATTCCTTCCCATTCCAGTCGTCGCATGATGTTCTCGAGGGTGGCACTGAAGACTTTCGGTGAAATGGTATCACCCTGCCGCACCCCTCTCTTGACATCAACGATCACTTCTTTGTAGAATGGTGAGATCCTGGTAGTGAATCCGCAATACAGCTCATGGAGGATCCTGATGTATTGGGCTTGAATGCCCTGATTGGCTAGGGCTTCAATGACCGCTTCCGTCTCAACAGAATCAAAGGCCTTCTTTAAATCAATGACGTTAAACAGAGTGGCATCTTGAACTCCCAAGAAACCTCAGTGAGCTTGGTTATCGTGTGGATATGGTCGATGGTGCTGAATCCTTTGCGGAACCCGGCTTGCTCGCTTGGTTGTCCTTCATCTAGTGTTCTGCCAATCCTATTTAGGATGACTCGAGTGAACAACTTGTAGATGACAGACAATAGGCAGATCAGGCGATAGTTGCCAATGTCATGGATGTCTCCCTTCTTGAACAGTTCAAGAACGTTGAAGAAATAGCTAAGAGGACGAAGAACCTCCGGCTCCGGGCACATCTCTTTGATTCCACTGTTCTTTCTGCATTAACATATGCCTCAGTGACCTGGGCCCTACGCATACAAGATGAGAATGCTATTCAGGTCTCCCAAAGAAGAATAGAAAGAGCTATGCTTGGAATATCACGTTTCACTCAAATGAGAGAACGAATCCGGAGTTCTGACATCCGTCGACGATCAAGGATCAGGGACGCTGTCTCATATGCCAAGGTGTCGAAAATCAGATGGGCTGGTCACGTAATGAGATTTAAAGACGACCGTTGGACTAGAGCTGTTACTGATTGGATTCCACGGGATATCAAAAGACCGCGTGGCCGCCCACCTACCAGATGGTCAGACTTCTTCGTCAAGATCATGAATGATCGGTTTGAGGCCCTTCATGTTCCCGGAGCGAACAGATGCCATTGGGCTACACTAGCACGTGACAGGGACAAATGGAGACGTTACTGGCACCCGCTCGAGCAAATCGACGACTAACGGGAAGTTAAGTGAAGTGATAAGTGAAGAAAACTACAGACAAAACTGTAATATCTTCTAGACTTTTCACGCCTTCTGCTGTCATTCGTAATATTTTTCTTTTTCAAAAGCCTGTTACCAGTCCTGAGAAAACTGACCGGCTACATGCATAAATTAATAAATACATAAACTTGCCCTCTTTCTAACACCATGCACAAATGTCAAATCAATATGGATTTAAAGTCCATAGTGTCTGACCTGAATTTGTAAGGTGACTTTGAAGTGAAAGGTATCTTACCGGATGAAACACAACTGACCAAGAAAGTGGAATCAAAGATAAGCAAAAGGGACTAAATTAAATTAAGAACCTAGGCACCTTGAAAAGGAAACAATGACCAGGAAGCAATGGCAGTCCACAGAATGGGGAAAATTATTTACCCAACACCCATCCGATAAGGGGTCAATACCAAAGATCTATATGGAACTGGTAGAACTTGAGAAGAAAAAATCTAATCCAATCACAAACTGGGGAGAAGAGATGAACAGAATCTTCCCCAAAGAAGAAATGTGAATGTCCAAAAGGCACATGAAGGAAATGCTCCACGCCACTATTCTTCAGGGTGATGCAAATCAAAACAACCACGAGATACCATCTCATGCCATAGAGACTGGCACACATCAAAAAGTACAAAAACAACCAGTGCTGCCACAGATACAGGGAGAAAGGGGACTTTCATTCATTGCTGGTGGGAAAGTCCAGCCTTTTCAGGAAACCAATACGGGCTTTCCTCAAAAACCTAGAAATTGTGCTTCCATATGATCCAGAAGCCCACTCCTGGGAATATAATCTAGGGCCCAGAACTCAATGCAAAAAACCCATCTGCACTCTTATGTCAATCACAGCACTATTCACAATATCCAGAATCTGGAAACATCCTAAGTTCCTTAGAAAAAAATGACTGGTACATCTACACAATGAAACACCCTGCAGCTATTAGAAAAATGAAGTCATGAAATTTGCTTTACATGGATGGACATAGAGAGTGCCATTCTGAGTGGAATGAGTTGTTGGGAGAGAGACAGTTATAGAATGATCATACTCGTATGTGGGATATTAAAAAAAATAATATGAGAAAAATACCCAAGGACAACAGAAATGAGGGCCAGGAGGACTGGTCCATGATAGCAGTGGTAGAGAGTATGCTCAAATTGTGGGAGAATTTCCGTTTGGACAGAGAAGAGTCACTAAGACAATGATCATTAGAAACGATCCCTCTGGACAATATCTGAGTCTTGAAGGAGGTAAAGTGATATAAAAAAAACCCTTCTGGTAACAATATTGCAACCCCCACTGCCTTATTGGAGAGGGGAGGGAGAGAGGGGAGGGAAGAGGGAAAGAGAGGAGAGAGAGAGAGACAGAGAGAGAGAGAGAGACAGAGACAGAGAGACAGAGACAGAGACAGAGACAGAGAGAGAGAGAAGAAAGAGAGAGAGAGAGGAAATCGGCCATAGAGGCCAGTTGTAGGGGAGGGGGATGTGGGATCTGAGACATTGCTTTTGGGAAATGTTCACCGGTGCCTGGATGGGTGTTGAACATTGTACGACTGATACTCAATCATGAACTGCTTTGTCACTACGTATCTAGCAATGATTCCGTTTTCAAAAATAGTATTAAATAAGTCTGGCTACCCTCTTCACACCTTTCACATGATAGATTGGATTGGGAGTGTTTATTAAAGGTGCCAGTGACCAACAACAGACCATCATCCCAAAGAATTCTCTGCTAGAGGACATTCAGGGATGAGTTTATAAAAGCAAAAAAAAAGTCAAATCTTAGCAAATGATGGACACAACGGGGCTGTATGTGTCGTGATCAGCAAAGGAATTTTTAGAAGCAAAATTAGCTAGTTAATGGTCCGGCTGCTTCCAGTCACAAAGAAACTTCGTGGTTATGGGAAACGGTCACAGTTGAGGTCATGGTTTCAGGAGTTGAACCGTTCATTTGTGGGCTGTGAATAGGTTACACCTGACCCTTGGAACAGTGGAGGGAGATTCCTCTCTGCTGACGGGCTAGAAGGGAAGGAGAGACGGAGTCCCTTATGTCAGGAGCCCAAAGCTCGAGACTTACCATAATTGGATCTGGAATGACAGTGCAGAGGTCCCTAGTGCATAGGACAATGCCTATGGTCCCCCAATACGTGATGCCCGGGCACCATGGTAGAAGCAGGCCCTGAGCACCATCAGGCATGGACTGTGCCCACCCACCAACATCCCATAAAATAGTTGTCATGAGCAGATATTTTATTTAGGAAAGCCCGTTGACTCACTTGTTGAGATGATGGTTTGTCTTTTATCCTTCATCTCCTGTATGTGGCCCATCACCCGTCACATGGATCTACTGGTGTCCAACCATGCTTCCTTCTCTGGCTCATCCACCCTGCTGTCAACTATTCTTTTATCTCTGCAATCACTCCACTTAATCGTCATGTGGGATCCTTTTAGCACAGTATTTAATTTCACTTGCGAATATTCTGTTCAAGATTTTTGCCTCTAAGTTTTGAAACAAAATGACTTCCTATCATTTCTTGCCAACATGGCCGACCCAAGTTCGATTCCTCCGCCCCTCTCGGAAAGCCCGGCAAGCTAACGAGAGTATTCGATATGCCAGACACAGTAACAACAAAGTCTCCAAAGGAGACGTTACTGGGCCCGCTCGAGCAAATCGATGATCAACGGGAGGGCCTTTACCTTTACCTTTATCATTTCTTGAGACGTCCTTCCTGAGTGTGCCTGAGGTGCTTGAGGGGAGGGTCGTGTGCCGATGTGGTCCTTGTTTCACTCCAACATTCTGCATCCTGTACATTCTGTGTACAGATGCATAGGCCACAATCCTAAACAAAGCATTCACCGTGGAGGACTTTTCATTTTACACTTCAGTGATTCTATTCTCCCAGTCTACACTAAGGAGGGAGGAAAGAGCCCAAGCTTGGTAGGGGGCTGTGACAACACTTACCTTAGAACATTAGAAGGGGTATTTACAGAAATGGCCACGAGAGGGCAGCCCAGGCACAGAATGAGAAATTAAGCCTGCTTCTAATCTCTCCAATGAATACAAAAATGTTAGCACAAATATTTATAATCACCCAATATTATGTGCAGTGTTCACTTGAGCGGGCCAAGTAATGTCTCCATTGTGAAACTTGTTACTGTGTTTGGCATTTTGAATAAGTCACGGGTGCTTGCCAGGCTTTGCTGTGCCAGTGGAGGAATGAAACTCGGGTTGGCCAGGTCGGCCGCTTGCAAACTAAACCCCCTACCAGCTGTGCTATCACTCCAGCCCATGGGGGAATTTCTGGAGCAACAAGTGCTCCTATCAAAAGATGTCACGGTCACGGTCCTCCCATTGTTCATCGATTTGGTCGAGTGGGCCCAGTAACGTCTCCATCATGAAACTTGTTGTTACTGTGTTTGGCATATGGAGTACATCACAGGTAGCTTGCCAGGCTCTGCCCTGCGGGCAAGATGCTCCTGGTAGCTTGCCGGGCTCCCCAAGACAGGCTGAGGAATCGAAGTCAAGTCGGCCATGTTGGCTGAGTGCAAGGCACACGCCCTACCGCTGTGCTATCGCTATAGCCCTGTCAAAAGATGAGTATATAAATAAGGTGTGGTACATTTATATGAGTTCAAATGCTGAAATGTCCTTTGCAATAAAAAGGATCACAGGAAATGAAATAATTTTGAAGGAAAGAGAAAAATATTGGATTATTTCACTTATATGTGCACTTTAAGGGTATAAAATAAATAAGGAAAACCACATTTGAAACACAAACCTGTGAACACTGATCACAGCACTAAGACTACCGAGAGCAGGTGGGCAATAGGAGAAAAGGCAAGGTGGAAGGTTTTATTAGTGAAACAACAAAAGAAAAGGACTCAGCGGAAGGTAATAAAAGAGTTTCTGTGAAAGATTCCTAGGCTAGCTGGCCTTGCTTCTAAGGTTTCTGCCCCTATTCTCGTGGGCACATCGTGGGCACATTTTTGCCCCCTTGGGTCTCAGCAGCTGAGTCAAAATCAGTGCTGACTCCCTGCCCCTGACCCCAGGAGCTTCTGTGTGGGTGAGGAACACGGAGCGGGCAGCTGGGAGACAGAAGGCTCCCTGGTCCCACAAATCAGAAATATGCAGTTGGTGGTGCCTTCACCACCTATGATTCATCACCAAAACTCGGTCACTGTGTCTGCTGACCCATCACAGACAGTCGCTGAGAACCTGCACACAAATGCACCCGAGCAGATGCGCACAACACTGCTTTCTTCTTAAGCTCAAGAGGGTGCCCTCCGGGGGTCTATGGGGTACACTGGGAGGGGCGGTGCTCTGGGGGTTGGGACAGCAGCTGACCTGGAGGCCCCAGTCCCCAGCCTCCTCCAAATGTGTCAACCCTGTGACTGTTTCTTGATTTTCTGTACACTATAGATCTGTGATTCTCGGGGCCTGCTGGGCCTGGGAGGGTTGGCTAGTGCCTAGAAACAGGAAACAGGAGCCTTGGATAGACAAACCAACCAATCGAGTCTGCCCCCGCCTTTTGCACATTCCTGCTTTCTGGAATAGTCTTCTCTGCTTTATATCAGCTGCAGCCCGGGTCCCTGAAC
This sequence comes from Sorex fumeus, assembly GCF_029834395.1. Taxonomy (NCBI): domain Eukaryota; kingdom Metazoa; phylum Chordata; class Mammalia; order Eulipotyphla; family Soricidae; genus Sorex; species Sorex fumeus. The sequence goes on along the minus strand of NW_026606179.1, from coordinate 4,023,506 downwards.
CAGGGGATGCCACTGTGGAATGGAGCCTGCTGAAACTATTCAGCTTAGCCCATCCTAAGTCTGTTTCTGCTGCCTCATATCTCCCTCTCAGCAAACACAGAGAGTCCTCGTCCACACCATCCCTGCACAACACTGCCTCCTGCCGGACCCCCTGGGCTCCAAGAGTGCTGGCATGCTCTCTCCCTTTAAGACAGCTGCTAACGCTGACAGCTGTCTCCTGATCTGTTCATCTCACCATACCTGACAATTAAAATCCTGGATGCATTCTTGAGTATATGTATATTTGTGTGTGTGTGTGTGTGTGTGTGTGTGTGTGTGTTGGACCACAGAAGCACACGCACACCTGGCTCTAAGCAAGACGCTTTGAGAGTAGACAGTCATGGGATCCGTGGGGCTGGGGCTGGGGGAGTTTGAGCGAGATCTAGTCTGCATCAGGCAGGGAGACTCTCCAGGGGTTCACGAGAATAGGGAGAGGAAGGAAAGGAGAGCGAGCTTCCCCTCCCATCCTTCATTGAGGTGGTGCTGGCTCCTAGACTCAGGACAAGAGCCCTCAGATGGCACTTGGGGAACTGCAGTGATGCGGTCAGAAGTTTGCTCCTCTGGTGCACTCAGAAACCAAGACACAGAGAAATGAAGAAAACCAGAGCAGGGGAAAGGCTCAACAGGCTCGAGCACATATTTCATCTGCAGAGACCCCTGACATTGAAAGCCCACTGAAAACTGCCAGGGATAGCCCTGGGGGTCACTGTAAACCAGACCCACACAGCTGGACCAAATCTCACTGCAGTGCTCCCTGACATCTGGAACTCACTAGGAAAATGAGGCTCCTTTACCACCCTCACTGAAGCTAGAGGAACAAGTCTCAGAATATAAAACGGGGACAGTGATCCTAAGATAAAAAGGTGACAATGCCCAACACCCCTTGACGACATCCGAAGCCAGGAAATTGCCACCTTGCCGGGCCAGACTTTCTGGTGAATGCTGACATGGAAGTCAAGGTCTCACACATGAGAGACACATACTCTGCTCTGAATGTCATCTGGCCCTTTCATACACCATGACATGCTCAGGAATCCTGCACCACTTCTGGGATAATGATGAAATCAGGGGCTGGAACTATTATACAGCAGGTAGGGCATTTTCCCCCGAGCACTGCAAGGAGTAATTCCTGAGTGCAGGAATAGTCCCTGTCTGTCATCAGGTGTGACCCAGAAAAGAAAAAAAAAGATGAAATCAGTATATTGCTCTATGTGCAGATCACCCAGAGGCATAAAGCAGGGTATTCATGGGAAGGCTATTCATAATCTCCCTGAATTGGAAAGACCCTGGTTTTCGGGCATTAAAAGCAGCAAACAAAACAACACACAAACTCAATCTGTCGTCACCCATGCAATGGAATACTCCTTGGCAACAAAATCAATGAACCATAATAGCCCGAGTTGGGGAAGGAACCTCTGCCTCCAGGCCTGTTGTGTGTGTGGTTGTGACCATGGAGGCTAGAGGAGTCAAGCATGCATAGAGAATACAGTGCGGGGTCCGCCTTTCACCCAGATCCGAGGAGAGCCACAGAACACATCGATGTGACCAGCGGTCCAGCAAGTGCTACCACCCCTCAGGAGGGGAGAGGCCATGTTCAGTCAACACGGAGGCCCCCACGATTCTTCCAGGCCAGCAGCCAATGTGCTGATGCGGTTATGAGAGGGCCTGGCTCCTCCTGCAGGAGGAACTTCTCAGGGTGCTGAGGCCTCCCTCTGCCCTTGGGGCTGCAGAGATAGTACAGTGGATAAGACCCTTGTCTTCAAGGACGCCCACCCCAGCTGGTCCCCAGTGTATCATAAAGTTCTGGGAGCACACCGGAGTGAACCCTGAGTCATGGCATAGGCTCAGAGTACCACAGCGTGTGGTCAAAAAGAAAGAAAATAGCAAGCAAAAAAAAAAAAAATAGACCTGGGGCTGGAGAGATATCACAGTAGATAGGGCCTTGCACCACGCGGCCAACCCTGATTCGATTCCCAGCATCCCATATGGTCCCCTGTGCACTACCAGGACTAATTCCTGCGTGTAGAGCGAGGAGTAACCCCTGTGCATCACCAGGTGTGACCCAAAAAGAAAAAAAAGAAAAGAAATCCTGGACCAGAAATGGATACTTTTTCTGTGGTCATTTGGAACACAGAGAAAAATCCTCAAGGGTTTGGTAACAATTCTTTGACACCAACTCAAATACTTCTATCTTCCCCCAAAGAAGAGTTTTACTCTGAATGGCCTCAACTCCAATTTTGATGGGACTCTGAGGTATTCTTTGGCGAACTGCTAGTTTATTCCCTTCAAAAGTGAGGGAGAGTCAAAAGTTAAAAAGTCAAGAGATAGTACAGGGCTAAGGTGCTGACCTTGCATGCACCTGACCCCGGTTTTATCAGCTGTATTGCATATGCTCCCTAAACCCTACCATGAATGATCCTTCAGCACAGATTCAGGAGGTCTGAACAATGCCTGGTATGACCTAATATATGAGAGACAGAGACAGATTGAGAGAGAGAGAGAGTGATCAAGTGATTATGCCAAAAGAGCTAACTAGGTGGACCACATGCTTTGCATGAACAGAGGGCAGGTTCTTTTGGGATTACCACCCTAAGAACGAAGAAATGTCAAGGGAAGGCACATTCTGCTCTTTAGTCACCATATACGGCATGTGTATAATTTTCCTTCCTTATGGTATGCTGTCCTAGACTTCTCGCTCTCTCTTTCTCTTCTCTCTCTCTCCTCCCCTAGGAAATGCTGAAATCATCTTCTAAACTATAGATTGTATTTGGGCACAAACTTATAAGGGTCACAGACAGTAGCATTAGTCAGTGAAATATTGATAGTATGGAAATCCAGTATTGAGGATTCTCCTTCAGACTTCCCTCATTTTGAATGTTCTCAATTGTCTTTTCTGTTCCCCTGGATGGGGCCCCTATGATGGTCATGGTTGGATTCTCAGGACAGTGGACAGTGCCTAGCACAGAGGATTAGTAAATATGTGATAAAAGGTTGTCATAAAGTTAGGTGCACCTCAATACCTGTTAGCACAGCTCTCTCTCTCTCTCTTTCTCTCTCTCTCTCTCTCTCTCTCTCTGATATTGAATCAACCGTGAGATAGTTACAAAGCTTTCATATTAGAGTTTTGGTCATATAATGATAAAACACCAACCCCTTCAACAGTGCACATTTTCCACAACCAATCTCCCAGTATCTCCCCCTCCCCCCGCACCATCCCAACCGTTCCCTTGACTGTGTGGCAGACAATATCTGCAATACTCTCGCTCTCTCTCTACTTTGATGACATTCAATATTTCGGCACCAATCACGCCATTATTATTTGGAAGTTTCCTGCCACCAAAAAGCCTGCTGAAAAGGCAATGATAAACAATTTATTTTGTATTGCTTGTGTGACTGGTATAAGATGTTGCATGGCCACTCTTGCTCTCAGCGCTCCTGGAATTCTAAGTTTAGATAATTTTGTTTGGAGAGTCTGCAGCAAATTGCTCGGTTTTGAGATTTTTTTGTTGTTGTTGTTGCTTAGCCATCTTAAAACAAAAAAGTCCTAGAGAGTTGAGAAACAATGTAGAAATAAAGGATCTAGGAAGCATATGGTGAACCAGGGTTCAGTCTTGGCACCACTTATGGTCCCAGGGGTTGTCGTTTAGCACAGAACCAAGAATAACCCATGAGGAAAGCAGGCTTAGGCATACAATATTTTAAAATTAATGAAAATAAAATGCTTAACTTATTTCTCCTAAACCACTCAAAATATGTCTTTTAACAGAAGAGAGAAAGTGAAGGATCAACACACACATAAGAAGATCAATTGTTCCCTAAGAAACATAGGAAGCACATAGAAAACATTTTCCAAAAGAACGAACAAAAGAGAAAGAGTGCTGTGTAACAAGAGTGGATTTAGAGAAAGGACCTAGACAAACTTGCACAAAGAGGCGGGGGCCAAGCCAGACAGCATCCCCGATGTTCTGGCTTTGTGCTCACACGCCCTCAGACCGGGAAGGCAGGGGCTATGCAGAATCCCATGAGCCTCAAAGTGCTAGTGCCTGGTGGGCCTGTGGGTACCAGGGGACGGGGAGGGCACAGGCAGCATCCTTTATCTTTTCAAAACTTATTTATTTATTTTACCCTTAGACATTACATGAACACTGTGCTTTACAAAGTCGTTCAAGATGATCTGTCACAGGCATTCAATACTCCAACACCAACACCACAATCATCACACCTTCTCAATTTTCCCAACAACCCCTTTATCTTGCCCCCCCATAGGCCCACAAGAATTTAATATTGCTTGTTAGTGAACATTTGCTACCAGAATCATCCAAGGATGTTTCCAGAGAAGAAAATGAAGATTGCATTTCACCACGGAGCGATTAAGTTCATGTCTAAGAGACCAGTAGGCTGATGTTACAGGTCAACCCTCCGTGTTCATAGAAACTTCTGTCCCACCACAAGGTCCTTCTTCCCCCTGCCCAGTTTTCTCATGTCCTACACACCCCTGGAAGTGTGCCCTTTCTCTCAGCTGATCTCACCCCTGTGAGAGGTGGCTGCCCGGTCACCTCTCCTAATGCTCGGCTAAATGCTTCTGTGCCGCGTCCGGCGCTGCGGGGCCGAGCCAGGGGAAGGCCGTCAGGGTGAAAGCAACACTCAAGACACACAGGGCTCCGTCGTGCAGGAGATGGTGAAGGATCTCTGTTTATTGTTTCACACCACAGTATTTATCCCCTCTCCAAGGAAAGGGGAAGGGGCAAGCAGGGGCGTGGGATGAGTCACGCACTGTCAGTCGGCTGATAGCACCCGGCCCTCGTAACCTTTCCGTGTGTCTCAAGGTAGTGGCTGCCAAGTCAGGCTTAGACATAACCACAGAGGACGTGCTAAACCGAGGGTACGCTCTAGATAAGCATTTACAAGCTGGGACATTTCCCAGAACTGAGGCCGTATTGTTGATATCAAGAAGTTGCCCATAATGTGAGTGTGGGGGAGGCAGCAGATCAGGCATCCATTTTGTGCCAGGAGGCAACACTTCTGTCCTCAAAATGATCAACCCCCAAAAAGTCTGGGCACCAGATGTGGAGAAGAAAACCACTTGATAGGAGCCTTTCCGGGGGGTGGGGGCAATTTCAGGGTCAAGTTTAAAGGACGTTGCAAAGCGTGGGACGCGGCAGCTCAGCTGATGCTTGGGTCCCCCCAGGTCAGGGTTCTTCCAAACCAGGTTAGGGTCCCTCCAGGTCATGGTCCCTCCAAACCAGGCCAGGGTCCCTCTAGGTCAGAGTCCCCCTAGGTCAGCGTCCCCCCATGTCAGGGTCTCTCCAGGTCAGGGTCCCACAAAACCAGGTCTGGGTTCCCGCCTCAAACATATCATGTTCACTTCCCCAACCAGCTCAGGTTCCCAGGAAGGCGCTAGGTGTCCCCAACCCTGCATTTAGGCTTCATTTGGGTGAGACCCCCTAATCACTGGTCTCTAAATACAAAGAAGGTCTCTCATTCTTGATTCTTTTCGGGGACCTCAACCCCATATCTGGAAGGCCAGGAAGCCTCCAGAGAGGGAGAGTCAGGCGTCTGTGGTTCTTGGGAACACTAAGGCCTACAGCTGCTCTCAGAGGAAAACTGGGCAGGCGGCACATGGTTCCGCCTTTTCCCACAAGCTCCAGGGCACTTTTCTCAGAGCTGAACAAACTCCTTCAGTCCCTCAACTCAAGTTCCAACACAGCAGACAGACATCACAGTAGGATTCTAAATGATTTAATGGTTAAGAATACAGGAACAATGGGGTTGAGGGTCTGCATTCATGCCTCCAAGGGCGCTGGGGAGAGTGGGAAGGAGTTGGTGCCCAGCAGGTGGTATCTCGGTGGAACACGGACTCCCTGTGAGACATGGTGAAGAGGGACCAGGTGGTTCCCGGGGGGAGTTGTCCTTGGAATCATTCACTGTCAGCCTGTTTTCACATGTCGTTCTGGACACGAAGGCAGGGCACACAGCACCTCAGGGCTCTCATGAAGTGGCCCACTCTGGGAGACTGTCTCCTTTGGAATAAGCACCTGGGGCTCCTGATCTTCCAATGGAAGTTTAGGAAAAGGCGGGGGCGGCCAGACTGAGTGTGTTGAGTGTGAACTGCTTGAGGAGACTGGCTGAGGGCACACGGCTCTGTATGCTGCTGCCCATGGATAGTACTGGCCTCTGAGTAGCAGGTAGCGAGGACGGCACCAACGGGAGGGGCAGTGGTCGGAGAGGCCTCCTCAGACATGGCCAGAGACATTCCCTGCTTTTTGCAACTCCCCTGCTGCCTCTGTCCCTGTGAGACACTGGGCTCCTTCTCTGTGTACACACTAGCAATGTGGGGGTCCACCATTCGTCTCCTGGAAGGTGCTGGGGGATAATTTAACCACCTGCGATGTGGAGGACCAGAGGCACACACAGGGAAGGGACAGAGAACTGTGCTGTGGCCAAGTGTCTCAGAGGGAGGGAGGGGTTGGGGCCTAAACAATGGCGTGGGGTACTTCAGGAGGTTTCTCCTTCTCTGCGCTCCCAGGAGAGCTGAGAGAGGAGGGATGAGTAGAAGGAGGGGGGCCGAGAGGAGGTGTTGGAGCAGGAGTACAGAGGGACGTCTGCCAGGCTCTTGTGGTGGGCCGGGGTGATGGAGTGGGGAAGGGGACTGAAGGTTCCAGAGTGGGGTGAAGGACAGACCCGGGAGACTGGAGCGAGCAGAGAGGACATTGCAGGCCAGGGGAATACACGCTGGCTTTCCTGGATGGGCTGCAGAGGTGACGGGGCTTGGATGGGCCATCGGGATCATGGATGGCGGGAGAGACCCAGAGGGAGCAGCCTGGTTGGGAGCTGGTGGTCCGTGCGGAGGAGCCGGGATGGCCTTATTCCTGCAGACCCTGCAGGAAGGGCTGAAGCACAGCAGATGCTCCCAATGTGGGTCCTCACAGTATGCCTCCAGGGGGCTGCTGAAGGCAGGAAAGAGAGGGCCATGGAGAGGCAGAGTGAGGACCAGAAGCCAGTCACCTGGGATAGGCTCTGAAGTCTGTCCCCTACACTGTTATCACCCCCAGGGCTGCCCGTTCTCTCTATATCCTCCCACAAGGCCTTCCTCTCATCCCTGTTCCTCTGGCTCCCCTCCTCAGGCAGACCTGGGCAGCCCTCCTGTTGCTGGGTCTGGAAGGACAGCCCACACTTACATTGCAAATTCCGGATAGATCGTATTTGCTGCAGCTCAGCCAGGCTGAAGTGGTACCTCGCACCTAGGAACCAGGGAGAGTGGCTTCTATTAGTGAATGTCTCACAGTGACACGGACATAGGGCCGTGGAGGGCACCCAGGCATGCTCTTCTCTGCGAGCCTCAGCAGCCAATGAGGAGCAGCAAAGGGCAAAAGACGTTCAGAGGTCTGTGGCTTCTGTCAGAGCCCTTTAGAGCCATGGTCTCTGGGGAGGCTCTGAGCTCAGCAGGAGGGAGGGGAGGAGGGAAGGGTCACTCTGGGTCAGCTCAGATGGAAAAGGCAGAGACTCGCCTCTCAGGATCGCGACCCTCCTGCTTTTCCTAGCTCTCTTGCACCTCTGAGGAGAGAAAGAATCAGTGATCATTTGGGATCCACTTTTGGACTCCCCTCTCTGAAGCTCTTACATCCACACATGACCCGTCGGAGTACTATGGGAACAGAGAGGTGAGTTTCTCCCTCGAATTCATCCTAAAATGTCATGAAATGCTTTGGTTTTGATTTTGAATTTGTGTTTCCAGTTTTCTCCTTGGCATGACACAAAGATTTCGATGTTGATAGCAGACCCCTGTTCAGGGATGCCAGGCATTGGATATGCTTCCTGTGCTCCTTTGCACAGGACCCCGAGTTCTGGGCTGGGCCCCCGAACTCCACTCTCCTGAAGGGCTCACTGGTAGGATGGGTTGATGTCTCCCTCCCACCCAGTGAAGTCGTGGTGGGACTTTTCTGTTCAAAGTGACCTGAACGTCTCAATGGAAGCTGACTCTAGTATGATGGCACTAGTTGGGATTTTAGTGATGGGAACCTGCCACCCCACCCCAAAATCTGTGAAGTTCAGGGAATTCTCTCTTCAATGAACTGCTTCCCACCCAGTCTGTCCTCCTTGGCTACTAGGCCATACTTTCTTCTAGATGACCCAATCTACTGATGCGCTAAACTAAACAAATTCATGTTTAAATTCATGTGTGTGAGAAGAAATAGAAATCACCACCACCCACCAAATGGCTCAAGCACTGGCCCAGGCTCCTACCTTTTGGTCAACTTTTTTCTTACAGTTGGCCACGAAGGATGCTGTTGCCAGGCAAACAATGAAAAGGGAGAGCACCCCTAACACCCCCAGGATAAGGGGGGTGGGATCGCTACTGATCAGCTTTGAGCCTAAGCCCCATAGAGTCTCAGTCCGGGGTGTCATCACAACCATCAGATTCCATATACCGAACTCCATGATCCTGACCACAAGCTGCCTATGGCAACTGAGCTTGAGCAGGTGGCTCTGCCTTATATAGGGCCGCCTGCATCACAAAGGGGGAAGAGTCCATTAGGGTTCCAGAGGGGTGTGAAGTCCTGTGTCCACCATCTCCCCCCACCCCACTTGGCCTTCCCTTCCTGGGCCCTTTCGTTGGCCCCTCTGCTCTAACTGCCTTCCTATTTTCACCCCACACCCCGCCCCCGCCTTCATCCTGCCCTGTGCTTTATCTGCAGAAAGGGTCCTGCTTGTTCTCTCTCAAACCCTGCTCTTCCCTGGGTCCTCTTGACTCTCTGGGTATAACCTTGACTCTGCTCTTGCAAATGCATTTCTTGTCTGAAATCCTACCAGCAAAAATTTTTTTTTCAGGATCTAGATCATTTATTTTGTATTTTAAAAACAAAATGTTTTTTAAATTTTTTATCAAGTTGTAAATAAAATTTATTTCATTCAATAATCGAACAGCAATCACACCAGCATTATAACCTGGCACCACCATTTTTTGGATATTTCCATCCCACACCCCCACCTCTGTTCCAAAGCAAAACTAAATAATTTATTTTGTATTATTTGTTGTGAATAAACCAATGAAAATGCTCCAGACAACTTTCCTTAGAGGAGAGTGTTGAAGATTGTTGTATTTCACCTTGGAGCCAGCTGTTATACTCTTTTCTAATAGATTACTATTATGTTGTTAAGGGTTGAGCCTGGTGTGCTTATATATATATATATATCTGTAAAAATATATTTCCGTCTAAGATTCGTTGCCTTTTTCTTTAAACCTCATGGTGTGCTACTCTTGGAGTATGAGTGGTGTGAGGTATGGTGATGTCCAGGTATAGGCTCACTCATGGATGGGTTCGGACCGAGAGTGTGCAGAGCAGACATGAGCATGGTAGCAGTTGAGCTCTTGAGGCTTTGGGTTTCGAGGTTGGGTACCTTGGTGTGGTGATGGGCCCCTCCTGCCCCCTTCAGTCTTCCCTGACAGAAACATCCTGCTTTGAGGTTTCAATGGCCCACCTATGGCAAGTCGGGTGTTTTCGTTGTTGTTGTTTTGCTTTTGGGGTCACAACCGCAATGCACAGGGGTCTTTCGTGGCTTTGCACTCAGGAATTACTCCTGGTGGTGTTTGGGAGACCATATGGGATGCTGGGAATAGAATCCACATCAGCTTCGTGTAACGCAAAAGCCCTACCCGCTGTGCTATCGATCTAACCCCTCTGGCGAGTTGTTTTATACTCTCTTCCAAGAGAAAAGGGCAATGAGTCTCTAAATCACAGTTGTTGATGAGATTATCACCACCGGAAATGTTGGATTTGACACTCAGGGTTGAATGTTACTTCCCTTTCTTGTTTCCTAGGGAATGCTTTCTGGCCGACATTTAAAGGTCTCCTAAACCTAGGTCCATGAACAGGAAAGATCATCTTAGATTTTGGTCTCAGTCCACTTTCAAGGGTGAGTGCTAAGTCAATTAAATGGTCAAGGCATCCTGTAGTGTTTTCAAATTGAACAGGAAAAGAAATATAGGTAAGCTTCTTGCTGCCATGGATGATATCACTTGCTCTCTTTTCTCAAATTTACTGATACTTAAAACTCAAACTTTTAGGTCACACTATAATCATATGGAGAGACAGAGGGAGGGAGAGAGAGAGAGAGAGTTTCTTCAGCAAATACAGCAGCTCAATTCCAACACAAGAGTTCCTCCTATTTTTTCAAAGTCTGCTTTTGAATTTTGATGAATAGGGGTGGTTGATCCCTAAACCGGGACCCAAGTCCTCCTCATCATCCAGGAGTGCTTGGGTGTGCAGGCTTGGAGGCCATCCACTGGGTGCCTGACAGTCAACTGTTCCTGGGATCACACTCAGGCCTGCATGTACTCAATGAGTTCTATGCCACTTGAGTTTCTTTGTAGGCCAACAAAGATGATCTTGACCAAAATAGAGGTTAATTAAATTTTTGCCATATTTATTACTAATTTAAAATACTTAGCAAGTTTTAATTTTACTTTTTTTGGTGGGGGCTTACACTGGTTGGTTCTGTAGGGTTACTCTGGCTCTGGTTCAGCAATCACTCCTGGCAGTGTTCAGGAGACCATAGTGTATACTTGGTGTAGAATCTGGATTTTCCCTGTGCAAACCAATAGACTTGTCCACTGTATTATCTCTCTAGTCCCTGATTTTTTAAAAATCTGAGTGAGGTGTTATTTTAGTGATGCTTGATGCTGCTTTAGGTAATTGATAGGGAGCTTCGTCATCAGTGTTTACAAGACCATATGGTGATATGGATTGAACCAGAGACTTTTTCATGTGCTTAGGTTATTCTAGTATTTTCTGACCCCAACATGTACTGTACCACAGCACGTGTGTCTAGTTGAACGTTAATTGAGAGAGGGCATGAGGGCTGCAAAGACGGGGCTAGGGAGGACTGTATGAAGCATACAGTGACTCTACTGCAAAGCCCATTTGCTTTTACAGTATGCAGTGAACACTTTGTGGGAAAGCCAAAGGTTCCACGTTGAGCGGGCTACGCTGTTATTCTGTTTTGAAGCTGCGTATGTGGGCAATTCCTTGAACTTTCTCAGCAAAACAGGACAGGAATGAGAATGTGGTTCCAGGCCCGGCCAAGGCGGATCAAGCGCAGCCTTCCCTTAGGCCCCCTTAACAGGGCCAACTGCCAGGCCATGGCACTCCCACATGCCAAGATTTTTCCTGCTCGGTGTTGCGAAGATTCTCCCAGGATGTGAGATGCATGCTGAAAGTAGACTATAGACCGAACATAATGCCACTCAATGATTCTTTTGAAAATCACAGCTCCCAAAAGGAGAGAGAGAACAAAATGGAATGCCCTGCTACAGAGGCAGGGTGGGATGAGGGGTGTGGATGTGGGAGGGATACTGGGATTAGTGGTGGTGGAGAATGGGCACTGGTGAAGGATGGGTAGTTGATCATTGTATGACTGAAACCCAAGCACAAAAATGTGTAAATCTACAACTATACCTTATAGTGTTTCACTAATAAAAATTAAAAAAAAAAGATTTTCCCCTCTCATTCCCTTCTCAGGGAAAAAAGCAGGGGCTACCAAGGCCAGTCCGCAACAGTATTGCTCCCCTAAAAATGAATTAAATTGGGCTACATTCCCTCCCCCAACTTTTTATCACTTGGAATTGATTTGATGAGCTGAATGTGCCCATTTAAATGGATTATTTCATGCCAGGATAGAAAAAGTATAGAAAGAAGGAACGTAACTTTTGGGTGAGGCTGGGACTATTCCATGGGACACCGTTGCTTATACTTAAAAGGAAAGTGGAACTAAACATGTCCAATCTGCAGCTGAGGCTGCCAGATCCCTTCTGTCTGTCAGCAGAACAGCCAAGGCTGAGGATATATGTTCACATATCACCCGGGTCATATGCCTGGTGGGTTCTCCTCCCAGAGTAGGTATTTCACAGAGTGGTGGGAAGATCTCCTCTAAACGTGATGCCATTGTCCGTTTACCACAATCCTATTTCTTTGTGGTGGGGAGAGACAGGCACGGGGGTGGGGGGTGCCGTATGTGGGTGTGGTTTCTTTTATCATTAGAAAAACCTGCAAAATACAGACCAAAATATTGGCTTATTATTTTGTGTTACTTGTTGATGATTTATATTTTTGTATATCCCTCTTCATTCTCTCTTTATTTTCACCATGGTTATTGAGTTACCAGATGTACAATACAGTTGATCATCATTTTCTTGCACACATCACCCTAATTTTCTGTGATGAGTAAGTCAACCCCTAACCAATGGGAAATGTGGGGCATCAGGGGTTCCACTGTGCCCTGGATTTGTGGAATTTGATGAGAGAAAAACTAAATATAGATTAGACTGAAGGTATTTCTGTGGGAACACTTATCAGAGATCTAGAAATTGAACATACTGGAGTATAAATCATTTACTTAATAAAAGAATACTACATGAAGATTACTAGATTCTTATGCCTGCTTCTGCCCTAACTCATTAGATATAAAGCAAACATTTGTCATACACATACACAAGAGGCCCTGAACTAAAATTGACATTCAGCAATTGCTTGATAGCACAGTTTGGAGAAAAGAATGTAAAGACATATATGTATACCAACTACAATAATATCACGTTCCAGTTAGTACCTGCAGAAAACTTTCAGTGGTTCATATTTTCTCTGCGTTTGAAAGAGCAGACTGGAATCATTTGGAATAGGACTAAGGAGAAGGAAATGCTGGCTACAGAGCCATAGCACAGTGGGGACGGCATTTGCTTTGCACAGGACCGACCCTGGTTGAGGCCCGGCAAACCACATGGTCCCCGAGCACTAGCAGGAGTGATCCCTGAGTGTAGAGTCAGGACTCAGCCCTGAGTATCGCTAGGGTGAGACCTCTGCCTTGGAAAAAGGCCAAGAAAAGAAAAGAAAAGAAAAGAAAAGAAAGACATGCTGGCCAGTGGCTAGCAAATTCCTAGAGAAGTTGTGGGCTGGGGCACATCTCTTGCCTGAGGAAGTCCTGGGTTTGGATCCTGGAACCACAAGATTCTCTGAGGGTTGGTGCAGTAAGGAGAGCCGAGATAACTGCTAAGAGTATCCCTCCACCAAAAAGCAAATAAGTAACCCAAAGGAAGACAATTTATTTAAAACAAGTAAATTGAAAACATGTATATATACATATATATATATTACAAAATGTTTTTTTTTGCACTCCAAGAATTCTGACATTTTAAATAGGGTGAGACAACTGGAATTACATATTTTTAATGGATGGTGATATGGGGATTCAGAGGCATCTCTGCAGCTTGTCACTCTCTTTTGAGAATTATTTGTGAGTCTCTGGATCATGATCATTCATGAGCTTTTTTGATACTCAGAGGCAGTTCTTGGACATGGATGGCAGGAGTAGACCCTTTTATTCATCCCCCTAAGGTTGCTGCCTGAAGTAGTACAATTTTTATGGGGGGGATCAAAGCTCTTTATTCACTGGTGGGGGATGGGGAGGGGGGTGTCTTTTGGGGAGGTCAGACGTCGAGGTCATAGGTGGGCTGGGATCTCCGCAGAGCCACAGAAAGCTGAAGTAATACCTTTTCTTCATCATTTTCTCCCTCCCAGATTCCATCAGAATTCCATCAGAATTTTATTTTCATAAGGTTGTTCACATTAATTGATTACATTCAATATTTCAACACCAATCCCAGCCCCTTTATTACATCCCACCACCATTATTTTGAATTTTCCCACCATCATTTAAGCCTGCCTACCAGAGGCAGATGCTAGATAATTTATTTTCTATTGCGTATTATGAACATCATGAGAGGTCGTATGCCTGGTAAAACAGCTGAGTGCTTCTGGAATTCTAAAATTGAAAATGGTTGGTGTCCAAAAGATCTTTGTAGGGGCCAAATCCATTTTGAGACTCATTTGGGTGTCTCTGGATCAAGGCCATTGATGTGCTGAGATGGTGCCCAGAGGCAGATCGTGGGCATGACAGCCAGAACCAAGGCATGTGGGGAGACAGGAAAGGGCACTATCTCTGCTGCAGCCATGTGGCATAGAGTCTTAATCCCTGAACCCACCTATCTGGTTTTTGCTTCTGGAAGCTTGTGGCCACCCAGGTTGCATCTGGAGTGGGCGGTGAGGGCACACCTGCTCCATCTGAAGTGCCCCAGTGGATTTGGCTCAGAACAGGGTCCAGAGAAATCCTGGGGAACTGTTGTCTTCCAGTAATTCTAAATGCTTTAGTAATTCTAACATTTCGAATACAATTATACAGCAGATTCATTCATGAGTCCTATGTTGCTCTCTTCCGGAAGCTTTATTTCTGAGTCTCTGGATCGTGACTGTTGATGAGATTATATGGCACCAGGGGCCAGTGTGTGGGTTTACTGCCAAGCTCCTGGTAAATTTGGGAGATTTGGGGAGGACACTCACACCTCCTCAACCCAGGTTTGAGGTTTCAGTCACAGGTCACGCATACCTGCATTTTTCTGCAGATTCCCTCAGGGGTGAAGCTCATCTGAGCCTGTAGAGAGTTGCCATGAGCAAGGTGGCAGTCAGGTTTTGGAGATTTGCGGCTATTGGGGCTCTGTTGGGGCAGGCAGGGAACCTCAACCCGCAGCCCCCCACCCTAATTGCCTAGTGAAGACAGTCTGGTGAGGGGTCTGGATATTTGTTACATTTCTGTAACAAACAGCTTTATCAAAGGTCAAACTCTCCATTTATCTCACTTAGACCTCTGGTAACTGTCAGGGGAGAGTAAGCATGTATTTCCAGCAAACCACCTCCCCCCACCGCCTTTGCCATTTTACCAATGAAGAAACTTAACCCCCGGTGAATACAGAGCTTTCCAAAGTCACAATGTCCCATGGATACATTACCAAGTGAAGTCACCTAGGCTCACAACTGGAAAAAAATCTTCAGAGTGTGTTTGAGATGCCTCAGGAAGCATCTAGGTATCAAATTGGGAATCAAAAATGTCCAGAGAAAATGGATTACAATTAACAGTGTCAACTTTCCCTTCAAGACCAGAGCAGTACTTCAGAAAATTCAAATTCACAGGGAGTGACTCAGGGAAAGGAATCAGTCACTGGAATGAAGGCAGAAAACTCAGATTCCTCCTGTTCCTTGGGCCAATTTCCCACCTAGGAGGTAATAATGTGCGGGTAGACAAATGACTTAAATAACTTGTGTATATGCAAAGAGTCCTTGCTAACAATTGTGACTGGGAAGTATCATTAGGGTGGGCTTAAAATGCTCCTTCCAGAGAGAATGCAAGGTAATAAAATAGGAATACCTAGACTTTGTGTGACCCTTAATTATAAAAATAATGGCAGGGAAGGAAATAAATTGAGGGGATAATTAAGAACAAAGTGGGAGGTAACAGGGGTAGGAGTAACAGACCTTGGGTACTCTGATGGTAGGATGCATGTATATGGCTAAAACACTGAAAAACTCATTTTGTGAGCATGAGACCCAAACTACAACAACCACACATGAATATGTGTCTATGGAGGGGCCGGAGCTAAAGTATGGTGAGTAGGGCATTTTCTCGCACTGCAGTCAACCTCTGTTTGATCTCTGGCACCACATATGGTGGCCCGAATTTGCCAGGAGTCATTTGTGTGTGAAGAGCCCTGAGCACTTCTGTGTGGCTCAAATATGTAAAATGTTTCTGGTCAAGGTGGTGGGTGGGAGGGAACCTGGAACACTGGTGAAAGGATGCTGATACCAGTGGTGAGTTTGGTGTTGGAACACTGAATGCCTAGAACTCCATGATGAGCAACTTAATAAATTATGGTGCCATAATCACTGTTTCACTGTCCTTCTGTTGTTCATTGATTTGCTCGAGCAGGCCCAATAACCTTAATAAAGCAATATAATAAAATATATCACCTCATCTCAGCTGGTATTAGCCTCCTACTTGCTCCTCTGCCTTCTGAAATAAATGCTGACTTTATTTATTTCATGCTTATGATGAAGTCCTTCGTGAGGAGCACACGGCTCAAGGAAGATCCCTCATTCTTTATCAGCTGATGAGAGAGAATCAGTATTAGTGGCAACAGGCAGCAGTGGGCAAAATAAGCCCGATCCACACCTCCTCCTCCACACACTACTGTCCATTCCCCTGCCTCACTCTGACACACTCCTGCCTAAGTGAGCAGGCCCACCGGTGTCTTGTGACCAGTCCTGAATAACAGAAGCACCAAAAGTAAGTTCTCCTGTGTCTCCCAATCTGGGAACAACCATCCACAGAAACACCAAACAGATTGCAAACTGAAAACTGGAGTACAGCAGAGGAGGGCTGCCCTTAGATAGATATCCAGGAAGTTTGGTGCAAAACTGTTTTGATCTCCTTTGCTAATGATTCTGCACTTTCGACATCAGGTTTGATGACTTCTCATTCCAATTTTCACTACCGTGCTCAAATATTCCTGTTTCAATTACTCACTACACATCTAATAAAGAACGATTATACAAGATTTTATACAGAATTCACAGAAACCCAAAACAAACCTTATAATTCAATGAGGAAAGAAGCTGAGAAGACATTTCTCAAAAAACCACATTTAGTGGTTCATTAAGTACACAAAACTGCAGTCACCGTCACTGACGGAAACGCATATAAAAACCATGAATGAATAACTCCCTCACACCAGTGAGAATGGGCTGTGCAAGAAAGACCAGCACTGGTGGTTATGTGGTGTAAAGGAAACTTCATCCACTGTTTGTGGGATTATTTCTGGATCAGCCTCTGTGAAAAACTGTGTGGAGATTTCCAAAATGTAAGACAGAGTTTCTATCTGTCAGCAATTCCTCTTGGCATCTACCCCAAAAGTATAAAATACTAATTCAAAAAGATATCTATACATTTGGATTCATTGCAGCACCTTTTGTCATAGCCAGGGACTGGAAACAACCTAAGTGCCTAAAACAAAGAAGAGGATTAAGACACAATGGAATACTAATCAGCTATAATAAAGTACATATGCCACTTGGTATGCTGCTCTGAATAGCCACTGTCACTTCCCCTATAGAGAGTACTTCTTGGGTGAGGGAACCAGTAACAGGGGAATTTCTGAGGACCTCTTAGATTTGAGAAGACTACAGACAGATCTGTAATACCTTCTCCTAGACTTTTAAGGCCTTCTGCTGTTATCTGTAACGTTTTTCTTTTTCAAAAGCCTGTTACCGGTGCTGGGACAACTGGTCAGCTACCAGCAAAAATAAATAAATAAATACATACATACACACATAAATTCAGCCCTCTTTCTAACACCAAGCACAAATATCAAATCAATATGGATTTAAAGTCCATAATATCCGACCTGAATTTGTAAGGTATATGGGGGAAAACTCAGGCAGAACTATCTATGTCTTTGAAGTGAAAGATATCTTACAGGATAAAACACCACTGACCAAGCAACGGGAATCAAAGATAAACAAAAGTGACTAAATTAACATAAGAACCTCGGGGGTATGGTGCTGCCTGCAGGTCAGTCTGTACCTGTGAGGCGAGTGCATCAGTAACCTGATGGCGCCTTTAGACTTCCAGATACCCCAAAATTGCGGCTGTGCCCTTAGCCAGACCCCAAAAACTTGGGGCAAAGTTAAGCAAGAAAGTAAATGGCCAAAAGTTAGGTATGTGAGAGACACACCCACAAACCACCTCCGGCTCAGCTATATAATTGAAGGCATGGCCTCTCTGGTTCCTGATCAAACTCCTAAATGGCCATGATCATAGAGACTCAGAAACAAATCTCAAAACCCAACGGCTTTTGACATAAATGCGTCCGGTCCCTGCAGTTAGGTTACCGGCACCAGGCCAACCGAGGTGGGAAGCGGTTTTGTGCCTTGGCCTGTTCCCCCTGGTGGCTGGGTGGCCGTCATCCGCCAGAGGCCATTGGACAGTCAAGCTTAGGCCCTCAATGACGAGACATGTGGGGCCTCATGGGATGGGGTTAGAGCCCGCCCTTTCCTCCCAGTCCCAACAAGACCCCGAGTCACTGCCCATGAACGGCCTTTCTGGCTCCTGATCAAGCTGCTTAATGGCCATGATCCCAGAAACTCAGAAACAAGTCTCAGAACCCAGCAGGTTTTGGCAGAAATCCCACCAGATTTAAGTGTTAACGATTTGGAATTTCAGAATTGTTCAGCCACTACTGCAGCTACGCGACATCATATGATATTCATAATCACCAATAGAAAACATTGTCTACTGTTGCCTTTTCAGCAGATCTGAGTGTTGGGGTAAAATCCCAAACAATAATGGCTGGTCTGGTGTCCAAATATTGAATGTAATCAAAGTAGAGAGAGAGTAATGTGGAAATCATCTGCCCCACAGGTAGGGAGAGGGTGTGGGATGGGGTAGACTGGGTTTTTTGGTGGTGGAGAATGAGCACTGGTGAAGGTACAGGTGTTTCATTGTATGACTGAGACTTAAACCCAACAGCTTTATAACTGCTCTCACAGTGATTCAATAAATAAAATTATAAAAATGAAAAAAGCAAGGTGTAGTTCATGCCCAATTCAATCAGCTAATCAGTGGCTGGATAAATAGCAGTACTCCTACATGAAAGAAAGAAAGAAAGAAAGAAAGAAAGAAAGAAAGAAAGAAAGAAAGAACCTATGCACCTCAAAGGAAACAATGACCAGGAAACAAGACAGTCCACAAAATGGGGAAAATTATTTACCTAACACCCATCTGATAAGGGGTCAATATCAAAGATATATATGGAACTGGTAGAACTTGAGAAGAAAAAATCAAATTCGATCACAAACTGGGGAGAAGAGATGAACAGAAACTTCTCCAAAGAAGAAATGCGAATGTCCAAAAGGCACATGAAGGAAATGCTCCACACCACTATTCATCAGGGTGATGCAAATCAAAACAACCACGAGATATCATCTCATGCCACAGAGACTGGCACACATCAAAAAGAACAAAACCAACCAGTGCTGGCATGGATACGGGGGGAAAGGAAAATTTCATTCATTGCTGGTGTTAAAGTCCAGCCTTTTCAGAAAAAAAATATGGGCTTTCCTCAAAAACCTAGAAATTGTGCTCCCATATGACCCTGCAGTCCAATTCTGGGAATATACTCTAAGGACCCAGAACTCACAGGGCAAAAACCCATCTGATGTTCTTTGCAGCACTATTCACAATACCCGGAAACATCCTAAATTCCCTAGAAAAAATGACTGGTACATCTACACAATGGAACAACCTGCAGCCATTAGAAAAACGAAGTCATGAAATTTGCTTATACATGGATGTACATAGAGATTGCCATTCTGAGTGGAATGAGTTGTTGGGAGAGAGACAGTTATAGAATAATCATACTCATATGTGGGATATATAAAAAATAGTATGAGAAAAATACCCAAGGTCAGTAAAAATGAGGGCCAGGAGGACTGGTCCACAATAGGAATGGTAGGAAGTTTGCCTCAAATTGTGGGATAATGCCGTTTGGACAGTAAAGAGACACTAAGACAATGATCATTAGAAATGATCCCTCTCGACAATATCTGAGTCCTGAAGGAACTAAAATGATATACAAAAAAAAAAAAAAACCCTGGGGGTATGGTGCCGCCAGCAGGTCAGTCTGTACCTGTGAGGTGAGTGCATCAGCAGCCTGATGGCAACGTCAGACTTTTTGATACCACAAAACTGCTGCCGTGCCTTTGGCCAGACCCCAAAAACTTGGGGCAAAGTTTACCAAGAAAGTAAATGCCCACAAGTTAGGTATGTGGGAGATACACCCACAAATCACCTGCGGCTCAGCTATATAATTGGAGGCATGGCCTCTCTGGTTCCTGATTGAACTCCTTAATGGCCATGATCCCAGAGTCTCAGAAATGAATCTCAGAACCCAAAGGCTTTTGGCAGAAATGCGTCCTGTTCCTGCAGTAGGTTACTGGCGCTGGGCCACTCTAGGTGGGAATAGGTTTCGTGCCTTGGCCTGTTCCCCTTAACGGCCTGGTGACCACCATCCTCCAGAGGCCACTGGACAGTCAGGTGTCGGCCTGCAGTGATGAGACATACTGGGCCTCACCCCATGGCGGTGGAGCAGACTCTTTCTCCCCATCCCAAGGAGACCCCGAGTTGCTGCCTAAAACGGCCTCTCTGGCTCCTGATGAAGCTGATTAATAGCCATGATACTGGAGACTCAGAAACAAATCTTGAAACCCAGCGGCTTTTGGCAGAAATGCATCTGGACTGCATACAAGGTGGCCGCCGGCTCAGAGCTTATTGGAAAGCCAGGAATGAGCTGGTGGTGACAGAGCAGTCTCATGGGAAGGGGGCAGTACCAGGTCGTCCTTCATGCCCTACTGAGGTCACGAGTTGCCCCCCACAAGCAGTTTTCTGGCACGGTCATGTCTCCAGAGGCAAAAGGACTTAATCCAGAGCCCGGAAGCTTGTGGCAGAAAAGTGAATGGACCATGCGTTAAACTACTGTGCCATGCCTCCACAGGAGGGAAAGGGTGTTGGTCCCTTTCGGCCTCCCCGCCCCCCCAGCAGCAAGGTGGCTGCCACCTCAGAGCATATTGGAAAGCCAGGTATGAACTGGCGGTGAAGGGGCAACTGCTGTCTCATGGGAAGGGGGACAGTACCGGCTAGTCCTTCAAGCCCTACCGAGGTCATAATTTGTCCCCCACAAGCGGCTCTCTGGCATGGCCATGGCTCCAGAGGCAAAAGGACTTACTCCAGAGCCCAGCAGCTTGTAGAAGAAAAGTGAATGTACCATGCGTTAAACTATGGCGCCATGCCCCCACAGGAGGGAAAGGTTCTTGCTCCCTTCTGCCTTTTCCTCCCTGGCAGCAAAGTGGTCGCCGCCTCAGAGCTTATAGGAAAGCCAGGTACAAGCCGGAGGTGAAGGGGCAACTGCAGTCTCATGGGAAGGGGGACAGTACCAACACGTCCTTTACGCCCTACAGAGGTCATGAGTTATCCCCCACGAGCAGCTCTCTGGCATGGCCATAACACCAGACACACAGAAACCAATCTTGTAATTATCTGGCTCTTTGCAGGAATCCAAAATCATGGCCGAGTGACATTATATGATTCTCATAACCAGCTATAGCAAACAAAATATTTCCCAATGCCTTTTCAGCAATTCTGATTGTTTCGGGGGAAATTCTAAATAATAATGGTGCATCTTTTGTTGAAATAATGAATGTAACCAATGTAGAGAAGAGTTAAGTAGAAATCATCTGCCTCACAGGCATTAGGAGGGGTGGGGGGGGGTATACTGGGGTTCTTGGTTTTGAAAAGTGAGTACTGGTGAAGGGAGGGGTGTTTGATCATTGTATGACTGAGACTTGAACCTGAAAGCTTAATAACTTTTCCCACAGTGATCCAATAAATAAATATAAAAAGAAAAAAATAAGTAAAAAAATTAAGGTGGAGTTCATGCCCAATTCAATCAGCTAATCAGTGGCTGAATAAATAGCAGCACTCCTACAAAAAAAACCGTCTGGTAACAATATTGCAACCCCCACTGTCTTATTGGAGAGGGGAGGGGGAGAAGAAAAAGGGAAAGGGAGAGAGAGACAGAGAGATAGAGAGAGACAGAGAGATAGAGAGACAGAGGCAGAGACAGACAGACAGACAGAGAGAGAGGAATTCTGCCATAGAGGCCAGCTGTAGGGGAGGGGGATGAGGGATCTGGGACATTGATTTTGGGAAATGGACACCGGTGTGTGGATGGGTGTTGGAGCATTGTATGACTGATACCGAGTCATGAACTGCTTTTACACTGTAAATTAAGTAAGTAAAGGCCCTCCTGTTGATCATTGATTTGCTCGAGTGGGCCCAGGAACGTCTCCATTGCAGACTTTGTTGTTACTGTGTCTGGCATATCGAATACTCTCGGTAGCTTGCCGGGCTCTCCGAGAGGGGCGGAGGAATCGAACTCGGGTCGGCCATGTTGACTGCATGCAAGGCAAACGCCCTACCGCTGAGTATCTAAAAATGATTCCGTTTTCAAAAAAAAAGGACTAAACAAGTCTGGCAAACTTCTTCACACCTTTCACATGATGGGTTGGATTGGGATCACGATCATGATCACGACCATCCTGTTGTCTGTCAATTGCCTCGAGCAGGCCCCAGTAACGTCTCCTTCGTCCAAGTCCTGATATTTTTAAAAAAGTGCCATATTCAAGGCTCTTTCAGGGTTAGGAGAATGAAACCCATCATTGTTACTGGTATTTGGCATATTGGGTACGGCACGGGGAGTTTGCCAGACTCTGCCATGTGGGCAGGTTACATTTGGTAGCCTGCCAGTTTGTCCAAAGTAGGAATGAGATAATTAGTTTGGATTGGGAGTGTTTATTAAAGGAGCCGTGACTGTCAGCAGACCAGCGTCCCAAAGAACTCTCTGCTTGAGGACATTCAGGGATGAGTTTATAAAGGAAAAAAAAAAGTCATATCTTAGCAGACGATGGACACAATGGGGCCGTATGTTTTGTGATCAATGAAAGCAAGTTTTAGAAGCAAAATTAGCCAGTTAATGGTCTGGCTGCTTCCAGTCACAAAGAACATTTGTGGTTATGGGGAACGGTGAGAGTTGGGGTCATGGTTCCAGGAGCTGAACAGTTTGTTTGTGGGTGTGAACAGGTTATACCTGACCCATGGAACAGTGGAGGGAGTTTCCTCTCTGCTGACGGGCTAGGAGAAAAGAGAGATATAGTCCCTTATGTCAGGAGCCCAACGCTTGAGACTTACCATAATTGGAGCTGGAATGACAGTGCAGAAGTCCCTAGTGCATAGGACGATGCCTGTGGTCTCCCAATACATGATGCCCGGGTACCATGGTGGGAGAAGGCCCTGTGCCCACCCACCAACACCCCTTAAAAGAGTTGTCATCAGCCGATTTTTAATTTTGGCAAGCTCTTTGACTCACTTGTTGAGATGATGGTGTGACTTTTATCCTTCGTCTCCTGTATGTGGCCCATCACATGGAACTACAGGAGTCCAACCATGCTTCCTTCTCTGGCTCCATCCACCCTGCTGTCAACGATTCTTGCATCTCTGCAATCACTCCACTTAATGGTTATGTGGCATCTTTTTGGCAGAGTATTGAATTTCACTTGCGAATATTCTGTTGAAGATTTTTGCCTCAAGGTTTTGCAACAACATGACTTCCTATCATTTCTTGAGACGTCCTTCCTGAGTGTGCCTGAGGTGCTTGAGGGGAGGGTCGTGTGCCGACGTGGTCCTTGTTTCACTCCAACATTCTGCATCCTGTACATTCTCTATACAGATGCATAGGCCACAACCCTAAGCAAACCATTCACCGTGGAGGACTTTTCATTTTACACTTCAGTGATACTATTCTCCCAGTCTACACTAAGGAGGGAGGAAAGAGCCCAAGCTTGGTAGGGGGCTGTGACAACACATACCTTCGAACATTAGAAGGTGTATTTACAGAAATGGCCACGAGAGGGCAGCCCAGGCACAGAATCGGAAATCCTCTATGCCTGCTTCTATCTCTCCAATGAATACAAAACTATTAGCACAAAAATTTATAGTCGCCCAATATTAATTGAGAGTATACTTGAGCGGGCCCAGCAATGTCTCCATTGTGAAACTTGTTACTGTGTTTGGCATTTCGAATACATCACGGATTGCTTGCCAGGCTTTGCTGTGCCGGCAGAGGAATGGAACTTGGGTTGCTCAGGTCGGCTGCGTGCAAAGCAAACACCATACCAGCTGTGCTATCGCGCCAGCCCATGGGGGAATTTCTGGAGCAACAAGTGCGTCTATCAAAAGATGAGTATATAAATAAGGTGGTACATTTATATGATTTCAAATGCTGAAAAGTCCTTTGCAATAAAAAGGATCACATGAAATGAAATAATTTTGAAGGAAAGAGAAAAATATTGGATTATTTCACTTAAATGTGCACTTTAAGGGTATAAAATAGATAAGGAAAAACACAGTTAGAACACAAACCTGTGGACATCGATCACAGCACTAAGACTACCAAGAGCAGGTGGGCAATAGGAGAAAAGGTTTTATTAGTGAAACAACAAAAGATAGAGACTCAGGGGAAAGCAATAAAAGAGTTTCTGCAAAAGACTCCTAGGCTAGCTGGCCTTGCTTCTCAGGTTTCTGCCCCTATTCTCCTGGCCACATCTAACACGAAATTTTTGCCCCCTGAGGTCCCAGCAGCTGAGACACAATCAGTGCTGACTCCCTGCCCCTCACCTCAGGAGCCTCTGTGTGGGTGAGGAACACGGCAAGGGCAGCTGGGAGACAGAAGGCTCCCTGGTCCCACAAATCAGAAATATACAGTTGGTGCTTCCGTCACCACATACTGTCACTGTGTGTGCTGACCCCCCACAGACAGTGGCTGAGAACCCACACACAAACGACACCTGAGCAGATACACACAACACTGCTTTCTTCCAAATGCCCAAGGGGGTGCCCTACTGGGGGCTGTGGGGAACAGACACTGGGAGGGGCAGTGCTCTGGGGGTGGGGGCAGCTGCTGACCTGGAGGCCTCGGTCCCTAGCCTCCTCCAAATGTGGCAACCCTGTGACGGTTTCTTGATTTTCTGTACACTATCGAGCTGTGATTCCTGGGCCTGCTGGGCCTGGGAGGGTTGGCTAGTGCCTAGAAACAGGAAACAGGAGCCTTGGATAGACAAACCAACCAATCGAGTCTGTCCCCTCCTTTTGCATATTCCGGCTTTCTGGAATATTCTTCTCTGCTTTATATAACTGTAGCCCAGGTCACTGATCCGGATGATGCCTCTGTGCCATGGAGCCTGCTGAAACTCTTCAGCCTGGCCCTTCCTAAGTCTGTTTCTGCTGCCTCAAATCTCTCTCCCAGCAAACACAGAGAGTCCTCGCCGACACCATCCCTGCACACTCCTGCCTCCTGACGAACCCCCTAGGCTCCAAGGGTGCTGGCATGCTCCCTCCCTTTAGGACAGCTGCTAATGCTGGCAGCTGTCTCCTGATCTGTTCTTCTCACCATACCTGGAAATTAACATCCTGGATTTATTCGTGTGTATGTGTGTGTGTGTGTCTGTGTGTGTCTGTGTGTGATGTAACACTGAACCACATGTACACCTGGCTCTAAGCATGATGCATCTGAGAGTAGACAGTCATGGAGACCGTAGGGCTTGGCCTGGAGGAGTTTGAGTGGAATCTAGTCTGCAGCGGGCAGGGACAGTCTCCAGGGGTTCACCAGAATATGAAGAGGAAGGGAAAGGAGAGTGAGATTCCCCTCCCATTCTTCATTGAGGTGGGGCTGCCTCCTAGACTCAGGACAAGAGCCCTCAGATGGCACTTGGTAACTGCAGTGAGGCGGCCAGGAGTCTGCTCCTCTCTGGTGCACTCAGAACCCAGGACACAGAGAAATGAAGAAAACCAGGGCAGGGGAAAGGCTCAACAGGCTCGAGCACATATTTCATCTGCAGAGGCCCCTGGCATTGAAAGCCCAATGAACACTGCCAGGGATAGCCCTGGGGGTCACTGTGATCCAGACTCACACAGCTGGACAAAATCTCACTGCAGTGCTCCCTGATCCCCGGAGCCCACTAGGAAAATGAGCCTCCTTTACCACCCTCAACGAAGCTTCAAGGAACAAGTCTCAGAATATAAAACAAGGGCAATGATCCTACAACAAAAAGGTGAGAATGCCCAACAGCCCTTGACTACAGCCAGGAAAAGTGCCACCTTGACAGCGGCAGACTTTATTTTGGGTGCTGACATGGAAGTCAAGGTCTCACACATGAAAGACACATACTCAGCTCTGAGCTTCATCTGGCCCTTTCACACACCATGACATGCTCAGGGATCCTTCACAACTCATGGGTTAAAGATGAAATCAGGGGATGGAACTATAAAACAGCAGGTTGGGTATTTTCCCAGAGCACTGCTAGGGAAAGTTCCTGAGTGCAGGAATAGCCCCTGTCTGTCATCAGGTGTGACCAAGAAAGGAAAAAAAAAGATGAAATCAGTATATTGCTCTGTGTGAAGACCACCCAGAGGCATAAACCAGGGTATTCATGGCAAGGCTATTCATAATATCCCTAAATTGGAAATACCCTGGTTTTCCGGCATAAAAATAGCAGCAAACAAAACAACACAAAAAACTCAATCTGTCGTCACCCTCGCGATGGAATACTCCTTGGGAACAAAATCAATGGACCACAATAGCCCAAGCTCGAGGAAGGAACCTCTCCCTCTAGGCCTGTTGTGTGTGTGGTTGTGACTGTGGAGGCTGACCGGAAACTAGCAAGCATATAGAATGTAGTGCGGAGAGGGTCTCTGCGGGGTCCGTGTTTCATCCAGACCCGAGGAGAGCCACAGAACACATGGATGTGACCAGCTATCCAGCAAGTGCTATCACCGCTCAGGAGGGGAGAGGCCATGTTCAGTCAACATGGAGGCCCCCACGCATCTCCCAGGCCAGCAGCTAATGTGCTGATGTGGCTATTAGGGGGCTGGGTCCTCCTGCAGGAGGAGCTTCTCGGGGTGCTGAGGCCTCTGCCCTTGGGGCTGCAGAAATAGTACAGTGGATAAGACCCTTTGTCTTCAAGGACCCCCATCACAACTGGTCCCCAGTGTATCATAAAGTTCTGGGCCCACACTAGGAGTGAACCCTGAGGCATAGCATCAGCTCAGAGTGCCACAGGATGTGGTCGAAAAGAAAGAAAAGAACAAGCAAAAAGAAATACTGGACGTGAAGCTGGAGAGATAGCACAGCGGGTAGAACCTTGCATGTGGCTGACCCGGGTTCAATTCCCAGCATCCCATATGGTCTCCTGTGTAATGCCAGGAGTAATTCCTGAGTGTAGAGCTAGGAGTAACTCCTGTGTATGGCCAGGTATGACCAAAAAAGAAAAAAAAGAAAAAGAAAAGAAAAGAAATACTGGACCAGAAATGGATAGTATTTCTGTGGTCCTTTGGAACACAGAGAAAAATCCTCAAGGGTTTGGTAAAAATTCTGTGACACCAACTCAAATACTTCTATCTTCCCCCAAAGAGTTTTACTCTGAATGGACTCAACTCCAATTTTGATGGGAATCTGAGGAATTCTTTGGAAAACTGCTAGTTTATTCCCTTCAAAAGTGAGGGATAGTCAAAAGTTTAAAGTCAAGAGATAGTACAGGGCTAAGGTGCTGACCTTGCATGCACCTCAGCCAGGTTTTATCAGCTGCATTGCATATGCTCCCTAAACCCTACCATGAATGATCCTTCAGCACAGATTCAGGAGGTCTGAACAATGGCTGCTGTGACATAAAGTATGGGAGAGAGAGAGAGAGAGAGAGAGAGGGAGAGAGGGAGAGAGGGAGAGAGAGAGTGAGAGAGAGCGAGAGATCTTATGCCAGGAGAGCTTACTAGGTGGACCACATGCTTTGCATGAAGAGAGGGCAGGTTCTTTTGGGATGACCACCCTAAGAACGAAGAAATGTCAAGGGAAGGCACATTATGCTCTTTATTCACCATATACGGCATGTGTATACTTTTCCTTCCTTACGGTATGCTCTCCTAGACTTCTCGCTCTCTCTTTCTCTTTCTCTCTTTCTCCTCCCCTAGGAAATGCTGAAATCATCTTCTAAACTATGGATTGTATTTGGGCACAAACTTCTAAGGGTCACAGTCAGTAGCATTAGTGAGTGAAATGTTGATAGTATGGAAATCCAGTATTGAGGATTCTCCTTCAGACTTCCCTCATTTTGAATGTTCTCAATTGTCTTTTTTGTCCCCTGGATGGGCCCCTATGATGGTCATGGGTGGATTCTCAGGACCATGGACAGTGCCTAGCACAGAGTAGCACAGCTCTCTCTCTCTCTCTCTCTCTCTCTCTCTCTCTCTCTCTCTCTCTCTCTCTCTCTCTCTCTCTCTCATTGAGTCAACCGTGAGATAGTTACAAAGCTTTTATGTTTGAGTTTTGGACATATAATGATAAAACACCCACCCCTACACCAGTGCACATTTTCCACCACCAATATCCCCAGTATCTCCCTCCCTCCCACCCACCATCCCAACCCTTCCCTTGCCTGTGTGGCAGACAATTACAGCAATACTCTCTCTCTCTCTCTCTACTTTGATGGCATTCAATATTTCGACACCAGTCCTACAATTATGATTTGGAATTTTCCTGCCACCACCCAAGACTGCCAAAAAGGCTATGTTAAACAATTTATTTTGTATTATTTGTGTGAATAGCGCACGATGTTGCGTGGCCACTCTCGCTCTTAGCACTCCTGGAATTCTAAAAGTTTAGATAATTTTGTCTGGAGAGACTCTGCAGCATACTGCTCGGGTTTGAGATTTTTTTTTTTTTGTCGCTTAGCCCAGCTGAAAACTAGAAAGTACTAGAGAGATAAGAAACAATGCAGAAATAAAGGATCTAGGAAGCAGATCGTGAACCAGGGTTCAGTCTTGGCACCACTTATGGTCCCAGGGGTTGTCGTTTAGCACAGAACCAAGAATAACCCATGACGAAAGCAGGGTGAGGCATACAATATTTTAAAATTAATGAAAATAAAATGCTTAACTTATTCCTTATAAGCCACTCAAAAAATGTCTTTTAACAGAAGAGAGAAAGTGAAGGATCATCACACACATAAGTAGATCAATTGTTCCCTAAGAAACTTAGGAAGCACATAGAAAACATTTTCCAAAAGAACGAACAAAAGAGAAAGAGTGCTGTGTAACAAGTGTGAATTTAGAGCAAGGACCTAGACAAACTTGTACAGAGAGGCATGGGCCAAGCCAGACAGCATCCCCGCAGTTCTGGCTTTGTGCTCACACGCCCTCAGACCAGGAAGTCAGGGGCTGTGCAAGCCCCATGAACCTCAGCAGGGCAGTGCCTGGTGGACCTCTGGGCATAGGGGAAGGGGAGGGCACATGAAGCATCCTTTTTCTTTTTATAACTTTTATTTATTTACTTTCCCCTTAGACATTACATGAACACTGTGCTATACAAAGTCATTCATGATGATATCTCACAGGCTTTCAACATTCCAACACTAACACCACAACCATCACACCTTCTCAATTTTCCCAACAACCCCTTAAGCTCCCCCCCCCATAGGCCCACAGTAATTTAATATTGCTTGTCAGTGAACATTTGCTAACAGAATGATCCAAGGATGTTTTCAGAGAAGAAAGTGAAGATTGCATTTCACCATGGAGCCATTAAGTCCTTGTCTAAGAGACCAGTAGGCTGACGTTACAGCTCAACCCTCCGTGTTTATAGAAACTTCTGTCTCACCACAAGGCCCTTCTTCCCCCTGCCCAGTTTTCTCATGTCCCACACACCCCTGGAAGTGTGCCCTTTCTCCCAGCTGACCTCACCCCTGTGAGAGGTGGCTGCCCGGTCACCTCTCCTACTGCTCAGCTAAATGCTTCTGTCCTCAAAATGATCAACCCCCAAGAAGTCTGGGCACCAGATGTGGAGAAGAAAAACACTTGATAGGAGCTTTTCGGGGCGGGTCGGGGCTATTTCAGGGTCAAGTTTAAAGGACGATGCACAGTGTGTGAGGCAGCAGCTCAGCTGATTCTTGGGTCCCCCCAGGTCAGTGTCCCTCCAAACCAGGTTAGGGTCCCTCCAGGTCAGGATCGCTCCAAACCAGGCCAGGGTCCCTCCAGGTCAGACTCCCCCAAGGTCACCGTCCCCCCAGGTCAGGGTTCCACCAAACCAGGTCTGGGTTCCCGCCTCAAACACATCAGGGTCCCTTCCCCAACCAGCTCAGGTTCCCAGGAAGGTGCCAGGTGTCTCCAACCCTGCATTTAGGCTTCATTTGGGTGAGACCCCCTAATCAATTATCTCTAAATACCAAGAAGGACTCTCATTCTTGCAATTATTTTTATGAGAGCTACAGGGCCTTGATTCTTTTCGGGGACCTCAACCAATATCTGGAAGGCCAGGAAGCCTCCAGAGAGGGAGAGTCAGGCTGCTGTGGTTCTTGGGAACACTAAGGCCAACAGCTGCTCTCAGAGGAAACCTGGGTAGGTGTCACATGGTTCCTCCTGTTCCCACAAGCTCCAGGGCACCTTGCTCAGTGCAGAACAAACTCCTTTAGTCCCTCAATTCAAGCTCCAACACAGCAGACAGACATCACAGCAGGATTCTAAATGATTTAATGGGTAAGAATACAGGAACGATGGGCGAGAGGGTCTGCATTCCTGCCTACTAGGGACCTGGGAAGAATGGGAAGGAGTTGGTGCCCAGTAGAAGGTATCTGGGTGGGACACGGGCTCCCTTTGAGACACGGTGAAGGGGGACCAGGTGGTTCCTGGGGGGGAGGGGGGGTTGTTCATGGAATCATTCACTGTCAGCCTGTTTTCAAATGTCGTTCTGGACATGGAGGCAGGGCACACAGCACCTCAAGGCTCTCATGAAGCGGCCCACTCTGGGCGACTGTCTCCTTTGGAATAAGCGCCGGGGACTCCTGATCTTCCAATGGAAGTTTAGGAAAAAGCGGGGGCGGCCAGACTCAGTGTGTTGAGTGTCAACTGCTTGGGGAGATGGACTGAGGGCACACGGCTCTGTATGGTGTTGCCCATCGAGGGTCCTGGCCTGTGAGTAGCAGCGAGTGGGGACTGCGTCAACAGGAGGGGCAGTGGTCTGGGAGGCCTCTGCAGCCTTGGCCAGGGATGTGCTCAGCTCCCTGCCCCTCCCCTGCTGCCTCTGCCCCTGTAAGAAACTGGGCTCCTTTTTCGTGTCCAAGCCAGCAGTGTGGGGGGCCACCTTTTGTCTCCTGGAAGGTTCTGGGGGACGATTTAACCGCCTGCCATGTGGAGGACCAGAGGCACACACAGGGAAGGGAGAGAGATCCGCGGTGTGGCCAATGGTCTCAGAGGGAGGGAGGGATTGGGGCCCAGAAATAATGTGTGGTAATTCAGGAGGTTTCTCCTTCTCTCCGATCCCAGGAGAGCTGAGAGAGGAGGGATGAGGAGGAGGGGGGGCGAGAGGAGGTGGTGGAGCAGTAGAACAGAGGGACTTCTGCCAGACTCTTGTGGTGGGTCGGGGTGATGGAGTGGAGAAGGGGACTGCAGGCTGCAGAGTGGGGTGAGGGCCAGACCCAGGAGCCTGGATCGAGCAGAGAGGAGAGTGCAGGCCCGGGAGATTACACGCTGGCTGTCTTGGATCGGCTGCAGAGGTGACGGGACCTGGACTGGACATGGGGATCGTGGATGGCGGGAGAGAGCCAGAGGGATCAGCCTGGTTGGGAGCTGGTAGGCCGTGCGGAGCAGCTGGGATGATCTTGTTCCTGCAGACCTTGCAGGAAGGGCTGATGCACAGCAGGTGCTCCCAATGTGGGTCCTCGCGGTATGCCTCCAGGGGGCTGCTGAAGGCAGGGAAGAGAGGGCCATGGAGACGTGCAGTGAGGACCAGAAGGCAGTCACCTGGAGAGGCTATGAAGTCTGTACCCTATCCTGTTATCACCCCCGGGGCTTCCCGTCCTCTCTACACCTTCCCCAAGGCCTTATTCTCATCCCTGTTCCTCTGGCTCCCCTCCCCAGGCAGACCTGGGGAGCCCTCCTGATGCTGGGTCTGGAAGGACAGCGCACACTTACCGTTGCAAATTCCGGATATATTGTATTTGCTGCAGCTCAGCCAGGCTGAATTGGTACCTCTCACCTAGGAACCAGGAAGAGTGGCTTTTATTACTGAAGATCTGAGAGTGGCATGGACGCAGGGCCATGGAGGGCACCCAGGCATGCTCTTCTCTGCGAGCCTCAGCAGCTGACGAGGAGCAGCAAAGGGCAAAAGACGCTCAGAGGCCTGTGGCTTCTGTCAGAGCCCTTAAGAGCCATGGTCTCTGGTTTAGACTCGAGCTCAGCAGGAGGGAGGGGAGGAGGGAAGGGTCACTCTGGGTGAGCTCAGATGGAAAAGGCAGAGACTCACCTCTCAGGATCGCGACCCTCCTGCTTTTCCTAGCTCTCTTGCGCCTCTGAGGAGAGAAAGAATCAGTCATCATTTGGGATCCACTTTTGGACTCCCCTCTCTGAATCGCTGATGTCCACACATGACCCATAGCAGTACCACAGGAACAGAGAGGTGAGTTTCTCCCTCAAATCCATCCTAAAATGTCATGAAATGCTTTCTTTTTGGTTTTGATTTTGTGTTTCCAGTTTTCTCCTCAGAACGACACAAGGATTTCAATGTTGATAGCTGGCCCATTTTCAGGGATGCCAGGCAGGGATGTACTTCCTGTGCTCCTTCCCACAGGACCCCAAGTTCTGGGGAAGGGCTACCCCACTCCAATCTCCTGAAGGGCTGACGAAAGGATGAGTTTATGTCTCCCTCCCACCCAGGGAAGTCGTGGTGGGACTTTTCTGTTCGAAGAGACCTTAACGTCTCAATGGAAGCTGGCTCTAGCATGATGGCACTAGTTGGGATTTTAGTAATCGGAACCTGTCACCCCACGCCATCTGTGAAGTTCAGGTAATTCTCTTTTCAATGAACCCCTTCCCACCCAGTCTGTCCTCCTTGGCAACTAGGCCCTACTTTCTCCTAGATGACCCAATTTACTGAAGCGCTAAACCAAAGAAATTCATGTTTGAAATTCATGTGTATGAGAAGTAATAGAAATCACCACAACCCATCAAATGGCTCAAGCACTGGTCCCCCCGCTCCTACCTTTTGGCCAACTTTATGCTTACAGAAGGCCACGAAGGATGCCATAGCCAGGAAAACAACGAAAAGGAAGAGCACCCCTAACACCCCCAGGAAAAGGGGGGTGGGATCGCTACTGATCAGCTTTGAGCCTAAGACCCATAGAGTCTCAGTCCAGGGTGTCATCAGAACCATCAGAGTCCATATACCGAACTCCATGATCCTGACCACAAGCTGCCTATGGCAACTGAGCTTGAGCAGGTGGCTCTGCCTTATATAGGGCTGCCTGCATCACAAAGGGGGAAGAGTCCATTAGGGTTCCAGAGGGGTGTGAAGTCCTGTGTACACCGTCTCCCCCCACTCCACTTGGCCTTCCCTTCCTGGGCCCTTTATTCGGCCCTTCTGCTCTAACTGCCTTCCTATTTTCCACCCCACACCCCGTCCCCACCTTTTCCTACCCTGACTTATCCCCAGGAAGTGTCCTGCTTGTGCTCACTGGAACCCTGCTCTTCCCTGGGTTCTCTTGACTTTCTGGTAATAACCTTGACTCTTCTCTTGAAAATGCATTTCTTGTCTGAAATCCCATCAGCAAAAAATTTTTTTTCAGGATCTAGATCATTTATTTTGTATTGTACCAACAAAACGTTTTTAAAATTTTTATTAAGAAGTGCACAATATTTTATTTCATTTCATAATCAAATACCAATTCCACCAACATTACACCTTCGCACCACCATTTTTTGATATTTCCATCCCGCACCCCAACCTCTTCCCCAAAGCAGAACCAAATGATTTATTTTGTATTATTTGTTATGAATACACTACTGAAATGCTCCAGACAACTTTCCTTAGAGGAGAGTGTGGAAGATTGTTGTATTTCACCCTGGAGCCAGCTGTTATGTCCTTCTCTAAGAGATTACTGTTATGTTGTTAAGGGTTGAACTTGATGTGCATATATATATACATATATATGTAAAAATATATTTCCCTCTAAGATTCATTGCCTTCTTCTTTAAACCCCGTGGTCTGCGGCTCTTGGAGTATGAGTGGTGTGAGTTATGGTGATGTCCAGAAATAGGCTCACTCGTGGATGGGTCTCAGCCCTAGTGTGTGCAGTGCAGATATGAGCATGACGTCATTTGAGTTCTGGAGGTTTTAGGCTATCGAGGCTGGGACCCTTGGGGTCGTCAGGGGCCTCATCTGCCCTACTTCAGTGTTCACCAAAAG
Organism: Sorex fumeus; assembly: GCF_029834395.1. Lineage (NCBI taxonomy): Eukaryota > Metazoa > Chordata > Mammalia > Eulipotyphla > Soricidae > Sorex > Sorex fumeus. Next base: position 3,989,692 of record NW_026606179.1, on the reverse strand, counting down.
AATCAGCCTGGCAAGGGTTCCAATGGCACGACTCATGCAAGTAATTTTATGCTCTCTTCCATAGAAAAGGGCAATCAGTCTCTGGAACATGATTGCTGATGAGATAATCTCCACCGTAAATTTGTACACCCCGAGTTGTAAATTACTTTACTTTCTTTATTTCTAGGGAATGCTTTCTGGCCAACATGAAGCCAAATCTCACTTAAAGGTCTCCTACGCTTAGGTGTGTAATGGGAAAGACTGTCTTAGACTTTGGTTTCAGTGCACTTCAAGCACTAGTGCTAAATCAATTAAATGGCCTAGACATCTTTTATTATTTTCAAATTGAACAAGAAAATAAATACAAGTAAGCTTCTCGCTGCCATGGAGCATATCAGTTGCTCTCTTTTCTCAAATTCACTGATGCTTGAAAGTCAAACTTTTAGTTCACACTATACTCAGATAAACACACACACAAACACACAGTCACACACACACAGAGAGAGAGAGAGAGAGAAAGAGAGAGAGAGAGAGAGAGAGAGAGAAGGGAGAGAGTGTTTCTTTAGCAAATACAGCAGCTTCAGTTCCAAAACAAAAGACTTTCTCCCATTTTTCCAAAGTTTGCTTTCAAATTTTGATGAATAGGGATGGTTGCTCCCTAAACTGAGACCCAAGTCCTCCTCATCATCCAGGAGTGCTTGGGTGGGCAGGCTTGGAGCCCATAGACATGGTGCCTGACAGTCATCTATTCCTGGGATCACACTCAGGCCTGCATGTACTCTACCTGTTCTCTGTTGCTTGACTTCCTTTGTAGTCCAACAAAGATAATATTGACCGATATAGAGGTTAGTTAAATTTTTGCCATATTTATCACTGATTTAAAAATACTTAGCGTGTTTTTATTTTACTTTTTTGCTGGGGGTATACACTGCTTGGTGTTCTTGTACACTGGCTCTGGATCAGCAATTGCTTCTGGCAGTGTTCAAGCAACCATAGAGTATACTTGGTGTAGAATCTGGATTTGCCCTGTGCAAGGCAATCGCATAGTCCACTGTATTATCTCTCTAGTCGGTGATTTTTTAAAATTTGAGTTAGGAGTTATTTTAGTGATGCTTGAAGGCTTCTTTGAGTAATTGATAGGGAGCTTCGTCATCAGTTTTTGCAGGACCATATGGTGATATGGATTGAACCAGAGACTTTTCATGTGCTTAGGTTATTTGAGTATTTTTTGACCCTAATATGTACTGTGTCGCAGCATATGTGGCTAGTCGAACGGTAACCCAGAAAAGGCATGATTTCTGCAAAGATTGGGGTAGGGAGGCCTGTATGAAGCATACAGCGACTCTACTGTAAAGCACATTTGCTTTTACAGTATGCAGTGTACATTTCGTGGGATAGCCAAGGGTTCCAAGTTGAGCGGGCTATGCTGTTATTCTGTTTTGCAGCTGCATATGTGGGCAGTTCCTTGAACATTTTCAGCGAAACAGGACAGGAATGTGAATGTGGCTCCAGACCTGGCCAAGGAGGATCAGGTGCAGCCTTCCCTTCGGCCCCCTTAACAGAGTCAACTGCCAGGGCATGGCGCTCACACACGCCAACTTTTCCCTGCTCATTCCCTTCTCAGGGAAAATAATCACGAGCTACCTAGGCCATCCCCAACAGTATTGCACCCCTAAAAATGAATTAAATTGGGCTACATTCCCTCCCCCAGCTTTTTAACATTTGGAATTGATTTGAGGAGGTATAGATGCCCATTTCAATGGATTATTTCATGCCAGGATAGAAAAAGTATAGGAAGAAGTAACATAAATTTTGGGTGAGGCTGGGTCTATTCCATGGACCACCGTTGCTCATACTTAAAAGGGAAGTGGAACTAAACATGTCCAGTCTGCAGCTGAGGCTGGCAGATCCCTTCTGACTGTCGGCAGAATAGTCCCGGCTGAGAATATATGTTCACATATCACCTGGGTATATGCTACGCTGGTTCTCCATCCAGAGTGGGTATTTCACAAAGTGATTGGAAGATCTCATCTAAACTTGATGCCATTGTCCATTTTTCAACCATCATTTTTTTTTTTTGTGTTGGGGAGAGGTAGGTATGGAGCGAGAGTGCCATACGGTTGTGTGGTTTTTTTTAACATTAGAAAAACCTGCAAAATATAGACAAAAATATTGACTGGCTTATTCTACTTTGGTTACTTGTTGATGTTTTATATTTATGTATAGCCCTCTTCATTCTCTTTTTTTCCCAGCATGTTTACTGAGGTACAAGATGTACAATAGAGATGATTATCATTTCCACGAACACATAACACAAATACCATACCCTGCGCCCTACTTTTCTGTGATGAGTAATTCGACCCCAACCAATAGGAAGTGTGAAGAAGCATCAGGGGTTCCACCATGCCCTGATCCCATAATCTAGACCCAAAGAATATACAGGCTAATGGATTTGAGGAATTTGATGAGAGACAAACGAAAAATTAGGTTAGAATGAATTTATTTCTGTGGGAGAACTTATCAGAGATCTAGAAATTTAGCATACTGGAAATTGAGCATACTGGAATATAAATCATTTACTTGGTAAGAGAATACCTTCATAAAGATGACTAGATTCTTATGCCCGCTTCTGTCCTAACTCATTGGATATAAAGCAAACATGAATGTCGTACACATACACATCAGGCCCTGAACTAAAACTTATATTCAGAAATTGCTTGATAACACAGCTTGGAGAAAAGAATGCAAAGACAGGGGCTGGAGCAATTGTACACCGGGTAGGGTGTTTGCCTAGCACGGGCCGACCCAGGTTCGATTCCCAGCATCCCATATGGTCCCCTGAGCACCGCCAGGAGTAATTCCTGAGTGCAAATCCAGGTGGAAACCAATGTGCATTGCCGAATGTGAGAAAAAGGATGCAAAGACATATATGTATTCCAACTACAATAATTTCACGTTCCAGTTAGTACTTTCAGACGAGTTTCAGTGGTTAGTATTTTCACTGAGTTTGAACGAGCAGGCTGGAGTCATTTGGAATAGGACTAAGGAGAAAGAAATACGGGCTGCGGAGCTAAATTACTGCGATGAAGGCCTTTGCCTTGCACACCACCAATCAAGGTTCACGGTCTGGCATCCCACAAGATCCCTGAGCTCTGTGAGGAGTGATCCCTGAGTGCACTGTCAGGACTCAGCCCTGAGTATCGCCAGGGTGACCCCTCCCCCCAAAAGAGGGCAAAAATAAATAAATAAATAAATAAATAAATAAATGTAAAAAAAAAGAAAGAAAGCAAAGAAATGCTGGCTGGGGTACATCTCTTGCCTGCGGATGTCCTGGGTTTGGTTCCCGGAACCACATGTTTCTCTGAGGGTTGTTGGAGTAAGGAGAGCAGAGTAAACCGCTAAGAAAACCTCAGCCAAAAAGCAAATAAATAACTAAAATGAAGATAATTTACTTATTTACTTAAAATAAGTAAATTGTAATGTTTTAAGAAAACATTTATATGTATATTACAAAATATATTTTGCACTCCAAGAATTCTGACATTTTACATAGGGTGATACAGCTGGAGTAACATATTTTAATACATGGTGATTTGGGGATCCAGAGGCATCTCTGCAGCTTGTCGCTCTATTTTGAGATTTATTTTTGAGTCTGGATCATGGCCATTCATGAGCTTATGTGGTACTCAGAGGCAGTTCATGGCCATGGCTCGCAGGAGTAGACCTCCTTATTCACCCACCTAAGAGTGCTGCCTGAAGTAATACACTTTTGTTCATCGTTTTCTTCTTCCCAGATTCCATCAGAATTCCATCAGAATTTTATTTACATAAGATTATTCACATTAATTGATCACATCAATATTTCAACACCAATCCAACCCCCTTTATTACATCCCATCACTGTCATTTTGAATTATCCCACCACCATAAAAAGCTGTTTGCCAGGGGCAGATGCTAGATAATTTATTTTCTATTGCTTATTTGCAATATCATGAGAGGTTGCACGGCTGCTTAAGTGGCTGAGTGCCTCTAAAATTCTAAAATTGTAAATGGTTGGGGTCCAGAGGCATCTCTGTAGGGAGCGATCCATTATGAGATTCATTTGGGATTCTCTGGATCAAGCCCATTGATGCCCTGCGGTGGAGCCCAGATCATGGGCATGACAGCCAGAACCCAAACCCAAAGGGGAGACAGGAAGAGACACCAACCTCTGCTGTCGCCATATGGCATTGAGTCTTAGTACCTGAACTCACCTATCTGGATTTTCCTTCTGGAAGCTCGTGGCCACCAGGGTTGCATCTGGAGTGGGTGGTGAGGGCACACCTGCTCCATCTGAAGTGCTCCCGTGGAATTGGCTCAGAACGGGGTCCAGAGTGATCTCGGTGAACTGTTGTCTTCTAGTAATTCTAAATGCTCTAGTAATTCTAAAATTTAGAATACGATTATACAGCAGATTCACTCTTGGGTGAGGCCGATGTCGATCTCTTCCGGGAGCTTTATTTCTGAGTCTCTGGATCATGGCTGTTGATGAGATTATATGGCACCAGGGGGTAGTGTGTGGGTTTGCTGCCAAGCTACTGGTAAATTTAGGAGACTGGGGGAAGATGCCCATTCCTGCTCACAAGGGAGCTTGGAAGTTTCAGCCACAGGTCCCCCATACCTGTGTTTTTCCGATGATTCCCTGAGGGGTGAAGCTCATCTGAACCTATGGAGAGTTGCCATGAGCAAGGCGGCAGTCAGAGTTTGGAGGTTTTTGGCTACTGGGCCTCTTAGAGGCAGGCAGGGAACCTCTAACAACCTCCCCCCAAAGTTGCCCCCGTGAAGACAGCCTAGCACAAGCTCAGGATATTTGTTACATTTCTACAACAAACAGCTTTATCAAAGGTCAAACTCTCCACTCACCTCACATAGACATCTATGAATTCCAAGGGGAGAGTAAGCACGTATTTCCAGCAACCCCACTCCCATTCCCGTCTGTCATTTTACCATTGAAGAAAATTAACCCCTGTTGGATATAGGGCTTTCCACAGTCACAATTTCCCTTGGATAGGTTACCAAGCGAAATCACCTAAGCTCACAACATGAAAGAAACTTCAGAGTGTGTTTGAGATGCCTCAGGAACCATCTAGACACCAAATATGAGAACCCAAAATGTCTAGAGAAAATAGACTACAATAGATATTGTCAATTTTCTGTCCAACACTAGAGCAGCACTTCAGAAAATTCAAATTCTCAGGGAGTGACCCAGGGAAAGAACTCAGTCTCTGGAATGAAGGCAGAAAATTTTGATTCCTCCTGTTCTTTGGCCCTATTTCTCATTTATGAAATAATAATGTGTGGCTGCACAAACTCAAATAATTCAATGCATATAAAAAGAGTCCTTGTTAACAATTGTGACTGGGCAGTATCAGTAGGGTGGGCTTAAAATGCTCCATCCAGAAGAGAATGCAATGTATTAAAGTAGGAATACCTAGACATCCTATGATACTTATTTATAAAAATAATGACTGTGAAGGAAATGAATTGAGGGGGGAATTATGAACCAAGTGGGAGGTAACAGGAGCAAGGGTATTCTGATGGTGGGATGCATTTATATAGCTAAAACAATGAAACAACCATTTTGGGAGCATGAGACCCAAACTACAACATCCACTTGAATATGTGTCTATGGAGGGGCCGGAGCTATAGTATGTTGAGTAGTGCATTTTCTTGCACTGCAGTCAACCCCTGTTTGATCTCTGGCACCACATATGGTGGCCCGAATTAGCCAGGAGTCATTCGTCAGGAAGCATCATGAACGCCTCTGTGTGTGGCACAAAAAATTACGAGTTTGGTCAAGGAGCAGGTTGGTGGGTGGGAGGGAACCTGGAACACTGGTGAAAGGATGCTGATACCAGTGGTGATATTGGTGTTGGAACACTGAATGCTAGAACTCCATGGTGAGCAAGTTTTAAATCATGGTGCTTGATAAAAACAATATAATAAAATATATCACCTCATCTCACCTGGCCTCCTACTTGCTCCTCTGCCTTCTCCAATAAACGCTGCTGTGACATAAAGTATGAGAGAGAGAGAGAGAGAGAGAGAGAGAGAGAAAGAGAGAGAGAGAGAGAAATCAAGTGATTATGCCAAGAGAGCTTACTAGGTGGACCACATGCTTTGCATGATCAGAGGGCAGGTTCTTTTGGGATGACCACCCTAAGAACGAAGAAATGTCAAGGGAAGGCACATTCTGCTCTTTAATCATGGCATAGGGCATGTGTATAATTTTCCTTCCTTATGGTATGCTCTCCTAGACTTCTCGCTCTCTTTCTCTTTCTTTCTCTCTCTCTCTTTCTCTCTCTCTCCTCCCCTAGGAAATGCTGAAATCATCTTCTAAACTATGGATTGTATTCGGGCACAAACTTCTAAGGGTCACAGACAGTAGCATTAGTCAATGAAATGTTGATAGTGTGGAAATCCAGTATTGAGGATTCTCCGTCAGACTTCCCTCATTTTGAATTTTCTCAATTGTCTTTACTGTTCCCCTGGATGCGGCCCCTATGATGGTCATGGGTGGATTGTCAGGAACGTGGACAGTGCCTAACACAGAGGCTTAGTAATTATGTGATAAACGGTTGTCATAAAGTTAGGTGCACCTCAATACCTGTTAGAACAGCTCTCTCTCTCTCTCTCTCTCTCTCTCTCTCATTGAGTCAACTGTCAGATAGTTACAAAACTTTCATGTTTCAGTTTTGGTCATATAATGATAAAACACCCACCCCTTCACCAGTGCACATTTTCCACCACCAATATCCGCAGTATCTCCCCTCCCCACCATCCCAACCCTTCTCTTGCCTGTGTGGCCGACAATTTCTGCAATATTCTTTCTCTCTCTCTGTCTCTCTCTATACTTTGATGACATTCAATATTTTGACGTCACTCCCACCATTATTATTTAAAGTTTCCTGCCACCACTCAAGCCAGCCAAAAAGGCAATGCTAAACAATTTATTTTGTATTGCTTGTGTGAATAGCATAAGATGTTTCGTGGCCACTCTCGCTCTCAGCGTTCCTGGAATTCTAAAAGTTTAGATAATTTTGTCTGAAGAGACTCTGTAGCAAATTGCTCGGTTTTGAGATTTTTTTTGTTGTTGCTTAGCCAGCTTAAAACTAGAAAGTACTAGAGAGCTAAGAAACAATGCAGAAATAACAAATCCAGGAATCAAATGGTGAACCAGGGTTCAGTCTTGGCACCACTTATGGTCCCAGGGGTTGTCGTTTAGCACAGAACCAAGAATAACCCATGAGGAAAGCAGGGTGAGGCATACAATATTTTAAAATTAATGAACATAAAATGCTTAACTTATTCCTCATAAGCCACTCAAAAAATGTCTTTTAACAGAAGAGAGAAAGTGAAGGATCAACACACACATAAGTAGATCAATTGTTCCCTAAGAAACATAAGAAGCACATAGAAAACATTTTCAAAAAGAACGAACAAAAGAGAAAGAGTGCTGTGTAACAAGTGCGGATTTAGAGAAAGGACCTAGACAAACTTGCACAGAGAGGCAGGGGCCAAGCCAGACAGCATCCCCGCAGTACTGGCTTTGTGCTCACCCGCCCTCAGACCAGGAAGTCAGGGGCTGTGCAAGTCCCATGAGCCTCAGCATGGCAGTGCCTGGTGGGCCTGTGGGCACTATGGCATGTGGAGGGCACAGGCAGCATCCTTTTTCTTTTTAAAACTTATCTATTTTCCCCTTAGACATTACATGAACAATGTGCTTTACAAAGTCATTCCTGATGATATGTCACAGGCATTCAACATTCCAAAACCAACCCCACAACCATCAAACCTTGTCAATTTTCCCAACAACTCCTTTAGCTTGCCCCCCCATAGGCCCACAATAATTTAATATTGCTTGTTAGTGAACTTTTGCTACCAGAATGATCCAAGGATGTTTCCAGAGAAGAAAATGAAGATTGCATTTCACCATGGAGCCATTAAGTCCTTGTCTAAGAGACCAGTAGGCTGACGTTACAGGTCAACCCTCCGTGTTTATAGAAACTTCTGTCCCACCACCAGGCCCTTTATTCCCCCTGCCCAGTTTTCTCATGTCCCACACACCCCTGGAAGTGTGCCCTTTCTCTCAGCTGATCTCACCCCTGTGAGAGGTGGCTGCCCGGTCACCTCTCCTACTGCTCAGCTAAATGCTTCTGTCCTCAAAATGATCAACCCCCAAGAAGTCTGGGCACCAGATGTGGAGAAGAAAAACACTTGATAGGAGCTTTTTGGGGGGGTCGGGGCTATTTCAGGGTCAAGTTTAAAGGACGATGCACAGTGTGTGAGGCGGCAGCTCAGCAGATTCTTGGGTCCCCCCAGGTCAGGGTCCCTCCAAACCAGGCCCGGGTCCCTCCAGGTCAGACTCCCCCCAGGTCACCGTCCCCCCAGGTCAGGGTTCCACCAAACCAGGTCTGGGTTCCCGTCTCAAACACATCATGGTCCCTTCCCCAACCAGCTTAGGTTCCCAGGAAGGTGCCGGGTGTCTCCAACCCTGCATTTAGGCTTCATTTGGGTGAGACCCCCTAATCACTTATCTCTAAATATCAAGAAGGACTCTAATTCTTGCAATTATTTTTATGAGAGCTACAGGTCCTTGATTCTTTTCGGGGACCTCAACCAATATCTGGAAAGCCAGGAAGCCTCCAGAGAGGGAGAGTCAAGCTGCTGTGGTTCTTGGGAACACTAAGGCCAACAGCTGCTCTCAGAGGAAACCTGGGTAGGTGTCACATGGTTCCTCCTGTTCGCACAAGCTCCAGGGCACCTTGCTCAGTGCAGAACAAACTCCTTTAGTCCCTCAATTCAAGCTCCAACACAGCAGACAGACATCACAGCAAGATTCTAAATGATTTAATGGGTAAGAATACAGGAACGATGGGCAAGAGGGTCTGCATTCCTGCCTCCTAGGGCCCTGGGGAGAGTGGGAAGGAGTTGGTTCCCAGCAGGTGGTATCTGGGTGGGACACAGGCTCCCTTTGAGACACGGTGAAGGGGGACCAGGTGGTTCCTGGGGGAGAGTGGGGGTTGTTCGTGGAATCATTCACTGTCAGCCTGTTTTCAAATGTCGTTCTGGACATGGAGGCAGGGCACACAGCACCTCAAGGCTCTCATGAAGCGGCCCACTCTAGGCGACCGTCTCCTTTGGAATAAACGCCGGAGACTCCTGATCTTCCAATGGAAGTTTAGGAAAAAGCGGGGGCGGCCAGACTCAGTGTGTTGAGTGTCAACTGCTTGGGGAGATGGGCTGAGGGCACACGGCTCTGTATGGTGCTGCCCATCGAGGGTCCTGGCCTGTGAGTAGCAGCGAGTGGGGACTGCGTCAACAGGAGGGGCAGTGGTCTGGGAGGCCTCTGCAGCCTTGGCCAGGGATGTGCTCAGCTCCCTGCCCCTCCCCTGCTGCCTCTGCCCCTGTAAGACACTGGGCTCCTTTGTCGTGTCCAAGCCAGCAGTGTGGGGGGCCACCTTTTGTCTCCTGGAAGGTTCTGGGGGACGATTTAACCGCCTGCCATGTGGAGGACCAGAGGCACACACAGGGAAGGGAGAGAGATCCGTGGTGTGGCCAATGGTCTCAGAGGGAGGGAGGGATTGGGGCCCAGAAATAACGTGGGGTACTTCAGGAGGTTTCTCCTTCTCTGCGCTCCCAGGAGAGCTTAGAGAAGAGGGATGAGGAGGAGGGGGGCCGAGAGGAGGTGGTGGAGCAGGAGTACAGAGGGACTTCTGCCAGACTCTTTTGGTGGGCCGGGGTGATGAAGTGGAGAAGGGGACTGCAGGCTGCAGAGTGGAGTGAGGGCCAGACCCAGGAGCCTGGAGCGAGCAGAGAGGACAGTGCAGGCCAGGGAGATTACACGCTGGCTTTCTTGGATCAGCTGCAGAGGTGACGGGACCTGGACTGGCCATCGGGATCGTGGATGGCGGGAGAGAGCCAGAGGGATCAGCCTGGTTGGGAGCTGATAGGCCGTGCGGAGCAGCTGGGATAACCTTGCTCCTGCAGACCCTGCAGGAAGGGCTGATGCACAGCAGGTGCTCCCAATGTGGGTCCTCGCGGTATGCCTCCAGGGGGCTGCTGAAGGCAGGGAAGAGAGGGCCATGGAGAGGTGCAGTGAGGACCAGAAGGCAGTCACCTGGAGAGGCTCTGAATTCTGTACCCTATCCTGTTATTACCCCCAGGGCTTCCCATCCTCTCTGCACCTTGCCCAAGGCCTTATTCTCATCCCTGTTCCTCTGGCTCCCCTCCCCAGCTGACCTGGGGAGCCCTCCTGATGCTGGGTTTGGAAGGAGGGCGCACACATACCGTTGCAAATTCCGGATATATTGTATTTGCTGCAGCTCAGCCAGGCTGAATTGGTACCTCTCACCTAGGAACCAGGAAGAGTGGCTTTTATTACTGAAGATCTCACAGTGGCACGGACACAGGGCCATGGAGGGCACCCAGGCATGCTCTACTCTGCGAGCCGCAGCAGCCGACGAGGAGCAGCAAAGGGTAAAAGACGCTCAGAGGTCTGTGGCTTCTGTCAGAACCCTTAAGAGTCATGGTCTCTGGTCTAGACTCGAGCTCAGCAGGAGGGAGTGGAGGAGGGAAGGGTCACTCTGGGTGAGCTCAGATGGAAAAGGAAGAGACTCACCTCTCAGGATCGAGACCCTCCTGCTTTTCCTAGCTCTCTTGCGCCTCTGAGGAGAGAAAGAATCAGTCATCATTTGGGATCCACTTTTGGACTCCCCTCTCTGAAGCTCTGATGTCCACACATGACCCCTAGCAGTCCCACAGGAGCAGAGAGGTGAGTTTCTCTCTCAAATCCATCCTAAAATGTCATGAAATGCTTTCTTTTTGGTTTTGATTTTGTGTTTCCAGTTTTCTCCTCAGAACGACACAAGGATTTCAATGTTGATAGCTGGCCCATTTTCAGGGATGCCAGGCAGGGATGTACTTCCTGTGCTCCTTCCCACAGGACCCCAAGTTCTGGGGAAGGGCTCCCCCACTCCAATCTCCTGAAGTGCTAACGAAAGGATGAGTTTATGTCTCCCTCCCACCCAGGGAAGTCGTGGTGGGACTTTTCTGTTCGAAGAGACCTTAACGTCTCAATGGAAGCTGGCTCTAGCAAGATGGCACTAGTTGGGATTTTAGTAATGGGAACCTGTCACCCCACACCATCTATGTAGTTCAGGTAATTCTCTCTTCAATGAACCCCTTCCCACCCAGTCTGTCCTCCTTGGCAACTAGGCCCTACTTTCTCCTAGATGACCCAATCTACTGATGCGCTAAACCAAAGAAATTCATGTTTGAAATTCATGTGTGTGAGAAGTAATAGAAATCACCACCACCATCCAATGGCTCAAGCAGTGGTCCCGGCTCCTACCTTCTGGTCAACTTTTTTCTTACAGAAGGCCAAGAAGGATGCCATAGCCAGGAAAACAATGAAAAGGGAGAGCACCCCTAACACCCCCAGGAAAAGGGGGGTGGGATCGCTACTGATCAGCTTTGAGCCTAAGACCCATAGAGTCTCAGTCCAGGGTGTCATCAGAACCATCAGAGTCCATATACCGAACTCCATGATCCTGACCACAAGCTGCCTAAGGCAACTGAGCTTGAGCAGGTGGCTCTGCCTTATATAGGGCCGCCTGCATCACAAAGGGGGAAGAGTCCATTAGGGTTCCATAGGGGTGTGAAGTCCTGTGTCCACCATCTCCCCCCACCCCACTTGGCCTTCCCTTCCTGGGCCCTTTATTGGACCCTTCTGCTCTAACTGCCTTCCTATTTTCCACCCCACACCCAGTCCCCGCCTTTTCCTGCCCTGACTTATCCCCAGGAAGTGTCCTGCTTGTGCTCACTGGAACCCTGCTCTTCCCTGGCTTCTCTTGACTTTCTGGTAATAATCTTGACTCTTCTCTTGAAAATGCATTTCTTGTATGAAATCCCATCAGCAAAAAATTTTTTTCAGGATCTAGATAATTTATTTTGTATTGTAACAGCAAAACGTTTTTTAAATTTTTTTCAAGAAGTGCACAATATTTGATTTCATTTAATAATCGAACACCAATTCCACCAACATTACACCTTCGCACCATCATTTTTTTGATATTTCCATCCCGCACCCAAACCTCTTCCCCAAAGCAGAACCAAATGATTTATTTTGTATTATTTGTTATGAATACAGCACTGAAATGCTCCAGACAACTTTCCTTAGAGGACAGTGTGGAAGATTGTTGTATTTCACCCTGGAGCCAGCTGTTATGTCCTTCTCTAAGAGATTACTGTTATGTTGTTAAGGGTTGAACTTGATGTGCAAATATATATACATATATATATGTAAAAATATATTTCCCTCTAAGATTCATTGCCTTCTTCTTTAAACCCTTTGTGTGCGTCTCTTGGAGTATGAGTGGTGTGAGTTATGGTGATGTCCAGAAATAGGCTCACTCGTGGATGGGTCTCAGCCCGAGTGTGTGCAGTGCAGATATGAGCATGACGTCATTTGAGTTCTGGAGGTATTAGGCTATCGAAGCTGGGACCCTTGGGGTGGTCAGGGGCCTCATCTGCCCCACTTCAGTGTTCACCAAAAGAATCAGCCTGGCAAGGGTTCCAATGGCACGGCTCATGCAAGTAATTTTATGCTCTCTTCCATAGAAAAGGACAATCAGTCTCTGGAACATGATTGCTGATGAGATAATCTCCACCGTAAATTTGTACACCCCGAGTTGTAAATTACTTTACTTTCTTTATTTCTAGGTAATGCTTTCTGGCCAACATGAAGCCAAGTCTCACTTAAAGGTCTCCTACGCTTAGGTGTGTAATGGGAAAGACCATCTTAGACTTTGGTTTCAGTGCACTTCAAGCACTAGTGCTAAATCAATTAAATGGCCAAGACATCTTTTAGTATTTTCTAATTGAACAGGAAAATAAATACAACTAAGCTTCTCGCTGCCATGGAGCATATCAGTTGCTCTCTTTTCTCAAATTCACTGATGCTTGAAAGTCAAACTTTTAGTTCACACTATACTCAGACAAACTTTTTGCAAAAAGGTTGCAAAAAGACAAACTTTTGGACAAACTTGCAGGCTATCGAATGTAGCCTGCCCACAGGGCAGAGTCTGGCAAACTCCCCGTGGCATACCAAATATGCCAAATACCAGTAACAATGATGGGTCTCATTCTCCTAAATAGCCTTGAATATAATCTCAGGGCTAGGATGAAAGAGACGTTACTGGGGCCTGCTCGAGGCAATCGACGAATAACAGGATGATGAAATGAAATGAAATGAAAATACTCAGATAAACACACACACACAAACACACACACACACAGAGAGACAGAGAGAGAGAGAGAGGGGGGAGAGAGAGAGAGAGAGAGGAGTTTCTTTAGCAAATGCATCAGCTTCAGTTCCAAAACAAAAGACTTCCTCCCATTTTTCCATAGTTTGCTTTCAAATTTTGATGAATAGGGATGGTTGCTCCCTAAACTGAGACCCAAGTCCTCATCATCATCCAGGAGTGCTTGGGTGGGCAGGCTTGGAGCCCATAGACATGGTGCCTGAGAGTCAGCCATTCCTGGCATCACACTCAGGCCTGCATGTACTCTGCCTGTTCTCTGCCACTTGACTTCCTTTGTAGTCCAACAAAGATAATCTTGACCAATGTAGACGTTAGTTAAATTTTTGCTATATTTATTACTAATTTAAAAAATACTTAGCGTGTTTTAATTTTACTTTTTGCTTGGGGCATACACTGCTTGGTGCTCTGGTACCTGGCTCTGGTTCAGCAATCACTCCTGGCAGTGTTCAGGAAACAATAGGGTATACTTGGTGTAGAATCTGGATATGCCCTGTGCAAGGCAATCGCATAGTCCACTGTATTATCTCTCTAGTCCCTGATTTTTTTAAATTTGAGTAAGGAGTTATTTTAGTGATGCTTGAAGGCTGCTTTGGGTAATTGATAGGAAGCTTTGTCATCAGTGTTTGCAGGACCATATGGTGATATGGATTGAACCAGAGACTTTTCATGTGCTTAGGTTATTGGAGTATTTTTTGAACCTAATATGTACTGTGTCGCAGCATATGTGGCTAGTCGAACGGTAACCCACAGAAGGCATGATTTCTGCAAAGACTGAGGTAGGGAGGACTGTATGAAGCATAGAGCAACTCTACAGCAAAGCATATTTGCTTTTACAGTATGCAGTGTACACTTCGTGGGATAGCCAAGGGTTCCAATTTGAGTGGGCTATGCTGTTATTCTGTTTTGCAGCTGCATATGTGGGCAGTTCCTTGAACATTCTCCGCAAAACAGGACAGGAATGAGAATATGATTCCAGGCCTGGCCAAGGTGGATCAAGTGCAGCCTTCCCTTCGGCCCCCTTAACAGAGTCAACTGCCAGGGCATGGCGCTCACACATGCCAACTTTTTCCTTGCTCATTCCCTTCTCAGGAAAAACAAGCAGGGGCTACCTAGGCCAGTTCCCAACAGTATTGCACCCCTAAAAATGAATTAAAGTGGACTACATTCCCTCCCCCAACTTTTTAACATTTGGAATTGATTTGAGGAGGTGTAGATGCCCATTTAAATGGATTATTTCATGCCAGAATAGAAAAAGTATAGGAAGAAGGAACATAACTTTTGGGTGAGGCTGGGACTGTTCCATGGACCACCGTTGCTTATACTTAAAAGGGAGGTGGAACTAAACATGTCCAATCTGCAGCTGAGGCTGTCAGATCCCTTCTGTCTGTCTTCAGAATAGCCCAGGCTAAGGATATGTGTTCACATTTCACCCGGGGATATGCCTGGTTGGTTCTCCTCGCAGAGTGTGTATTTCACAAAGTGATTGGAAGATCTCATCTAAACTTGATACATTGCCCATTTTTCCACCATTCTTTATTTTTTTGTGGTGTAGAGAGGCAGGTATGGGGAGGGACATACGGGTGTGTGGTTTCATTTAACATTAGAAAAACCTGCAAAACATAGACCAAAATATTGACTGGCTTATTCTCCTTTGGTTAATTGTTGATGTTTTATATTTATGTATAATCCTCTTCATTCTCTCTTTTTTTTTTCAGCAAAAGAGGGCAAAAAGAAAGAAAGAAAGAAAGAAAGAAAGAAAGAAAGAAAGAAAGAAAGTACCTCAGCATGTTTACTGAGGTACAAGATGTACAATAGAGTTGATTATCATTTTCACGAACACATCACACCAATACCGTACCCATCAAACCCTGCGCCCTAATTTTCTGTGATGAGTAAGTCAACCCCAACCAATGGGAAGTGTGAAGCATCAGGGGTTCTGCCATGCCCTGATCCCATAATCTAGACCCAAAGAATATACAGGCTAATGGATTTGAGGAATTTGATGAGAGAAGAACTAAATATTAGGTTAGATTGAATTTATTTCTGTGGGAAAACTTATCAGAGATCTAGAAATTGAGCATACTGGAGTATAAATCATTTACTTGGTAAGAGAATACTTTCATAAAGATGACTAGATTCTTATGCCTGCTCCTGTCTTAACTCATTGGCTATAAAGCAAACATGCATGTCGTATACATACACATAAGGCCCTGAGCTAAAACTGATATTCAGAAATTGCTTGATAACACAGCTTGGAGAAAAGAATGCAAAGACAGGGCCTGGTGCAATTGTACACCGGGTAGGGTGTTTGCCTAGCACGTGGCCGACCCGGGTTCGATTCCCAGCATCCCATATGGTCCCCTGAGTACCTCCTGGAGTAATTCCTGAGTGCAAATCCAGATGGAAACCGATGTGTATTGCCAAATGTGAAAAAAAGCATGTAAAGACATATATGTATACCAACTACAATAATTTCACGTTCCAGTTAGGACTTGCAGACAAGTTTCAGTGGTGAGTATTTTCACTGAGTTTGAAAGAGCAGGCTGGAGTCATTTGTAATAGGACTAAGGAGAAAAAAATATGGGCTGCGGAGCTAAATTACTGCGAGGAAGGCCTTTGCCTTGCACACAACCAATCCAGGTTCGAGGTCCGGCATCCCATATGATCCCTGAGCAGTACGAGGAGTGATCCCTGAGTGCAGTGTCAGGACTCAATCCTGAGCATGGTCAGGGTGACCCCTCCCCCCAAAAGAGGGCAAAAATAAAGAAAGAAAGAAAGAAAGAAAGAAAGAAAGAAAGAAAGAAAGAAAGAAAGCAAGCAAAGAAATGCTGGCCAGAGGCTAGAAAATTCCTAGACATTGTGCAGGCTGGGGTACATCTCTTGCCTGCAGATGTCCTGGGTTTGGTTCCTGGAACCACATGTTTCTCTGAGGGTTGTTGGAGTAAGGAGAGCAGAGTAAACCGCTAAGAATACCTCAGCCAAAAAGCAAATAAATAACTACAATGAAGATAATTTACTTATTTACTTAAAATAAGTAAATTCTAATGTTTTAAGAAAACATTTATATGTATATTACAAAATGTATGTTTTGCACTCCAAGAATTCTGACATTTAAAATAGGGTGATACAGTTGGAGTTACATATTTTAATACATGGTGATTTGGGGATCCAGAGGCATCTCTGCAGCTTGTCGCTCTCTTTTGAGATTTATTTGTGAGTCTTTAGATCACGGCCAATTATGAGCTTATGTGGCACTCAGAGGCAGTTCATGGCCATGGGTAGCAGGAGTAGACCTCCTTATTCACCCACCTAAGATTGCTGCCTGAAGTAATACACTTTTGTTCATCGTTTTCTTCTTCCCAGATTCCATCAGAATTTTATTTACATAAGATTATTCACATTAATTGATTACATTCAATATTTCAACACCAATCCCACCCCCTTTATTATATCCCAACACCATCATTTTGAATTATCCCACCAGCATAAAACCCTGACTGCCAGGGGCAGATGCTAGATTATTTATTTTCTATTGCTTATTCGCAATATCATGAGAGATTGCACGGCTGCTTAAGCGGCTGAGTGCCTCTAAAATTCTAAAATTGTAAATGGTTGGGGTCCAGAGACATCTCTGTAGGGAGTGATCCATTATGAGATTCATTTCGAATTCTCTGGATTAAGGCCATTGACGCACTGAGGTGAAGCCCAGATCATGGGCATGACAGCCAGAACCCAAACCCAAAGGGGCAACAGCAAGAGACACCAATCTCTGCTGCCGCCATACGGCTTTGAGTCTTAGTCCCTGAACTCACCTATCTGGGTTTTGCTTCTGGAAGCTCGTGGCCACCAGGGTTGCATCTGGAGTGGGTGGTGAGGGCACACCTGCTCCATCTGAAGTGCTCCAGTGGAATTGACTCAGAACGGGGTCCAGAGGGATCTCGGTGAACTGTTGTCTTCTAGTAATTCTAAATGCTCTAGTAATTCTAAAATTTAGAATACGATTATACAACAGATTCACTCTTGGGTGAGGCCGATGTCGATCTCTTCCAGGAGCTTTATTTCTGAGTTTCTGGATCATGGCTGCTGATGAGATTATATGGCACCAGGGGGCAGTGTGTGGGTTTACTGCCAAGCTACTGGTAAATTTGGGAGACTGGGGGAAGATGCCCATTCCTGCTCACAAGGGAGCTTGGAAGTTTCAGCGGCAGATCCCGCATACCTGTGTTTTCCTGATGATTCCCTCATGGGTGAAGCTCATCCGAACCGATGGAGAGTTGCCATGAGCAAGGCGGCAGTCAGAGTTTGGAGGTTTTCGGCTACTGGGCCTCTTAGAGGCAGGTAGGGAACCTCTAACAACCTCCCCCCAAAGTTGACCCCGTGAAGACAGCCTGGTGCAAGCTCAGGATATTTGTTACATTTCTACAACAAACAGCTTTATCAAAGGGTAAACTCTCCGTTTACCTCACTTAGAAATCTATGAACAACAAGGGGAGAGTAAGCGTGTATTTCCAGCAACCCCACTCCCACCCCCGTCTGTCATTTTACCATTGAAGAAACTTAGCCCCTGTTGGATATAGAGCTTTCCACAGTCACAATTTCCCTTGCATAGGTCACCAAGCAAAATCACCTAAGCTCACAACTGGAAAGAAACTTCAGAGTGTGTTTGAGATGCCTCAGGAAGCATCTAGATATCAAATTTGGGAACCCAAAATGTCTAGAGAAAAAAGATTACAATAAATGGTGTCAACTTTCTGTCCAAGACCAGAGCAGTACTTCAGAAAATTCAAATTCACTGGGAGTGACCCAGGGAAAGGACTCAGTCTCTGGAATGAAGGAAACTCTGATTCCTCCTGTTCTTTGGCCCAATTTCTCATTTATGAAACAATAAGTTTTGGCTGGACAAATGACTCAAATAATTCTCTGCATATACAAAGAGTACTTGCTAACAATTGTCACTGGGAAGTATCAGTAGCGTGGGCTTAAAATGCTCCGTCCTGAAAAGAATGCAATGTATTAAAGTAGGAATACCTAGATATCCCGTGACCCTTAATTATAAAAATAATGACAGGGAAGGAAATGAAGTGAGGGGGGGATTAAGAACCAAGTGGGAGGTAACAGGGGCAGGGGTTTTCTGATGGTGGGATGCATGTAAATGGCGAAAACACTGAAACTACCATTTTGTGAGCATGAGACCCAAACTAAAACAACCACACATGAATATGTGTCTATGGAGGGACCGCAGCTATAGTATGGTGAGTAGTGCATTTGCTTGCACTGCAGTCAACCCCTGTTTGATCTCTGGCACCACATATGGTGGTCTACATTTGCCAGGAGTCATTCGTGAGTGAAGAGCCCTGAGCGCCTCTGTGTGTGGCTCAAAAATTTATGAGTCTGGTCAAGGAGCAGGTTGGTGGGTGGGAGGGAACCTGGAACACTCGTGAAAGGACGCTGATACCAGTGGTGAGATTGGTGTTGGAACACTGAATGCTAGAAGTCCATGATGAGCAAGTTTTAAATCATGGTGCTTGATAAAACAATACAATAAAATATATCAACTCATCTCAGCTGTTAATAGCCTCCTACTTGCTCCTCTGCCTTCTCAAATAAATGCTGACTTTAATGATTTCATGCTTATGATGAAATCCTTCCTGAGGAGCACAAGAATCAGGTAAGATCCCTCATTCTTTATCAGCTTGTTGAGAGAGCATCAGTGTTAGTGGCAACAGGCAGCAATGGGCAAAATAAGCCCACACCTCGTCCTCCACACACCACTGTCCGTTGCCCTGCCTCACTCTGACACACACCTCCCTAAGTGAACAGGCCCACCGATGTGTTGTGACCAGTCCTGAACAATAGAAACGCCAAAAGCAAGTCCTCCTGTGTCTCCCAGAGCGTATTGCTGAACTGAAAGCTGGAGTACAGCGGAAGAGGGCTGCCCTTAGGGAGATCTTCAGGAAGTCTGGTGCAAAACTGTTTGATCTCCTTTGCTAATATTCCTGCACATTTGGCCATCAGGTTTGATGGTGTCTCATTCCAATCTTCACTAACGTGCTCAAATATTCCTGTATCATTCACTCACTTGATCACTTGACTTCCTGTTAATCGTTGATTTGCTCAAGCCGGCGCCAGTAATGTCTCCATTTGTCCCTGTCACGTGCTAGTGTAGCCCAATGGCGTCTATTCGTTCTAGGAACACAAAGAGCCTGAAACCGATCGTTCATGATCTTGATGAAGAAGTCTGACCATCTGGTAGGTGGGCAGCCACACCGTCTTTGAGCTCCCGTGGAATTCATTCGGTAACGGCTCTAGTCCAGTGGTCATCTCTGAATCTCATTACGTGACCAACCCATCTGATTTTTGGTGCATTGGCAAAGGAGACAGAGTCCCTGATTCTAGATAGTTGACAGAGGTCAGGACTCAGGATTCTTTCTCTCATTTGAGTGAAATGTGATACTCCAAGCATTTGCTCGAGCGGGCCCAGTAACGTCTTCATTGGAGACTTTGTTGTTACTGTGTCTGGCATATCGAATACTCTCGGTAGCTTGCCAGGCTCTCCGAGAGGGGCGGAGGAATCGAACTCGGGTCGGCCATGTTGGCTGCGTGCAAGGCAAACACCCTACCCGCTGTGCTATCGCTCCAGCCTATATCTCTTTCAATTCCTCTTTGGGAGACCAGTATAGCATTCTCATCCTGTTTGCATAAGGCCCAGGTCTCTAAGGCTTATGTTAATGCAGGAAGAACAGTGGAATCAAAGAGATGTGCCTGGAGCCTGAGGGTCTTTTTCCTCTTAGCTATTTCTTTGATGCTCTTGAAGGCCTTCCAAGCTGCTCTCTTCCTCCTGAGCAACTCAGGTGCCAGGTCATTTATCATGTTGACTTCTCTACCTAGCTACACATAATTGTTGCATTTGGAGATGGTCGTTTCATTGAGAGCAAATGGAGAGTCAGGAAGGAGGCTGTTTATCATAAACATTGTCTTCATAAGATTCAGATGGAGTCCGACCTTTCCACACTCACAGTCAAAGTTGGCCAGCATTTGTTCCGCTTGGCTAATGTTTGGTGTTATTAGAACAATGTCATCAGCCAAGCAGAGGTGGTATAGTTGCCGACAATCTATCTTTACTCCCATTCCTTCCCATTCCAGTTGTTGCATGACGTTCTTGAGGGTGGCACTGAAGACTTTCGTTGAAATGGTATCACCCTGCTGAACCCCTCTCTTGACATCACTGATTACTTCTTTGTAGAATGGTGAGATCCTGGTAGTGAATCCATTATACAGCTCATGGAGGATCCTGATGTATTGAGTTTGAATGCCCTGATTGATTAGGGCTTCAATGATGCTTCTGTTTCAACAGAATCAAAGGCCTTCTTTAAATCAATGAACGTTAGACAGAGTGGCATCTTGAACTCCCGAGAAACCTCAATGAGCTTGGTTATCGTGTGGATATGGTCGATGGTGCTGAATCCTTTGCGGAACCCGGCTTACTCACATGGTTGTCCTTCCTCTAGTGTTCTGCCAATCCTATTGAGGATGACTCGAGTGAACAGCTTGTAGAGGACAGACAATAGGAAGATCGGGCGATAGTTGCCTATGTCATGGATGTCTCCCTTCTTCTACAGTAGTAAGGTCCTGCTGGTTTTCCATTGGGATGGAACCTTGCATTCAGACAGGTAGCGTGTGAAGAGCCAAGCCAGCGTATTGATGAGTACTGACGGAAAGTTCTTCGGGTGTTCAGGTCTGACCTTTCTGGGCCAGTTTCACTCACTACACATCTAATAAATTACGATTATACAAGATTTTATACAGAATCACAGAAACCCAAAACAAACCTTATCATTCAATAAGGAACAAGGCTGAGAAGACATTTCTCTAAAGACCACATTTAGAGAATCATAAAATATACAAAAATGTAGTAATCGTCACTGAGGAAACTCCATATAAAAACCATGAGAAAATAACTCTCTCAAACCAGTGAGAATGGACTGTGTGAAAAAGACCAGCTCTGGGGGTCTTGTGTTGTAAAAGGAACCCCCATCCACTGTTTGTGGGATTGTATCTGGTCATCCTCTGTGGAAAACGGTATAGAGATTTCTGAAAAAGTAAGACGAAGCTTCGATCTGTCAGCAATACCTCTTGGAATCTACCTCAAGTATAAAATACTAGTTCAAAAAGATATCTATGCACTTGGATTCATTGCAGCACCACTCATCATTGCCAGGAACTGGAAAACAACCTAAGTGCCTAAAAAGAGAAGAGGATTAAGAAACTGTTCTATCCACACTATGGAAAACTAGTCAGCTATAGTGGAGTACTTAGGCCAATTGGTATGCTGCTCTGAATAGCCGCTGTCACTTCCCCTATAGAGTACTGCTTGGGTGAGGGAACCAGTAACAGGGGAATTTCTTTGATTTAAGAGGACTACAGCTATTTCTTCAACGTTCTTGAAGGCGTTCCAAGCCGCTCTCTTCCTCCTGCGCAGCTCGGGTGCCAGGTCATTTGTCATGTTGACCTCTCGACCTAGGTACACATAGCTGTTGCATTCGGAGATGGTCGTTCCATTGAGAGCGAATGTGGCATCAGGAATGAGGCTGTTTCTCATAAACATTGTCTTCGTAAGTTTCAGCTGTAGTCCTACCTTTCCACACTCACGGTCAAAGTCGGCCAGCATTTGTGCCGTTTGGCTGATGTTTGGTGTTATTAAAACAATGTCATCAGCAAAGCGGAGGTGGTGCAGTTGCCGGCCATCTATCTTCACTCCCATTCCTTCCCATTCCAGTTGTCGCATGATGTTCTCGAGGGTGGCACTGAAGAGTTTCGGTGAAATGGTATCACCCTGCCGCACCCCTCTCTTGACATCAACGATCACTTCTTTGTAGAATGGTGAGATCCTGGTAGTGAATCCGCAATACAGCTCACGGAGGATCCTGATGTATTGGGCTTGAATGCCCTGATTGGCTAGGGCTTCAATGACCGCTTCCGTCTCAACAGAATCAAAGGCCTTCTTTAAATCAATGAACGTTAAACAGAGCGGCGTCTTGAACTCCCGAGAAACCTCAATGAGCTTGGTTATCGTGTGGATATGGTCGATGGTGCTGAATCCTTTGCGGAACCCGGCTTGCTCGCACGGTTGTCCTTCATCTAATGTTCTGCCAATCCTATTTAGGATGACTAAATAGTCATCCTATTTAGGATGACTCGAGTGAACAACTTGTAGATGACAGACAATAGGCAGATCGGGCAATAGTTGCCAATGTCATGGATGTCTCCCTTCTTGAACTGTTCAAGAACGTTGAAGAAATAGCTAAGAGGACAAAGAACCTCCGGCTCCGGGCACATCTCTTTGATTCCACTGTTCTTCCTGAATTAACATATGCCTCAGAGACCTGGGCCCTACGCAAACAAGATGAGAACGCTATTCAGTTCTCCCAAAGAAGAATAGAAAGATCTATGCTTGGAATATCACGTTTCACTCAAATGAGAGAACGAATCCGGAGTTCTGACATCCATCGAGGATCAAGGATCAGGGACGCTGTCTCATATGCCAAGGTGTCGAAAATCAGATGGGCTGGTCACGTAATGAGATTTAAAGACGACCGTTGGACTAGAGCTGTTACTGATTGGATTCCACGGGATGTCAAAAGACCGCGCGGCCGCCCACCTACCAGATGGTCAGACTTCTTCGTCAAGATCATGAACGATCGGTTTGAGGCCCTTCATGTTCCCGGAGCGAACAGATGCCACTGGGCTACACTAGCACGTGGCAGGGACAAATGGAGACGTTACTGGCACCCGCTCGAGCAAATCGACGACTAACGGGAAGTTAAGTGAAGTGATAAGTGAAGAAGACTGCAGACAAAACTGTAATATCTTCTCCTAGACTTTTCACGCCTTCTGCTGTCATTCGTAATATTTTTCTTTTTCAAAAGCCTGTTACCAGTCCTGAGAAAACTGACCGGCTACATGCATAAATAAATATATACATAAACTTGCCCTCTTTCTAACACCATGCACAAATGTCAAATCAATATGGATTTAAAGTCCATAGTGTCTGACCTGAATTTGTAAGGTGACTTTGAAGTGAAAATATCTTTGAAGGTATCTTACAGGATGAAACTCCAGTGACCAAGAAAGTGGAATCAAAGATAAGCAAAAGGGACTAAATTAAATTAAGAACCTGGGCACCTTAAAAGGAAACAATGACCAGGAAACAAAGGCAGTCCACAGAATGGGGAAAATTATTTACCCAACACCCATCAGATAAGGGGTCAATACCAAAGATCTATATGGAACTGGTAGAACTTGAGAAGAAAAAATCTAATCCAATCACAAACTGGGGAGAAGAGATGAACAGAATCTTCCCCAAAGAAGAAATGTGAATGTCCAAAAGGCACATGAAGGAAATGCTCCACGCCACTATTCATCAGGGTGATGCAAATCAAAACAACCACGAGATACCATCTCATGCCATAGAGACTGGCACACATCAAAAAGTACAAAAACAACCAGTGCTGGCACAGATACGGGGAGAAAGGGGACTTTCATTCATTGCTGGTGGGAAAGTCCAGCCTTTTCAGGAAACCAATACGGCTTTCCTCAAAAACCTAGAAATTATACTTCCATATGATCCAGCAGCCCACTCCTGGGAATATAATCTAGGGCCCAGAACTCAATGCAAAAAACCCATCTGCACTCTTATGTCAATCACAGCACTATGCACAATATCCAGAATCCGGAAACATCCTAAGTTCCTTAGAGCAAATGACTGGTACATCTACACAATGGAACACCCTGCAGATATTAGAAAAATGAAGTCATGAAATTTGCTTATACATGGATGGACATAGAGAGTGCCATTCTGAGTGGAATGAGTTGTTGGGAGAGAAACAGTTATAGAATGATCATACTCGTATGTGGGATATTAAAAAAAAATAATATGAGAAAAATACCCAAGGACAGCAGAAATGAGGGCCAGGAGGACTGGTCCATGATAGCAGTGGTAGAGAGTATGCTCAAATTGTGGGAGAATGCCGTTTGACAGAGAAGAGTCACTAAGACAATGATCATTAGAAACGATCCCTCTGGACAATATCTGAGTCTTGAAGGAGGTAAAGTGATATAAAAAAAACCCTTCTGGTAACAATATTGCAAACCTCACTGCATTATTGGAGAGGGGAGGGAGAGAGGGGAGGGAAGAGGGAACGAGAGAGAGAGAGAGAGAGACAGAGACAGAGAGAAGAAAGAGAGAGAGAGAGGAAATTGGCCATAGAGGCCAGTTGTAGGGGAGGGGGATGTGGGATCTGAGATATTGGTTTTGGGAAATGGACACCGGTGCCTGGATGGGTGTTGAACATTGTACGACTGATACGCAATCATGAACTGCTTTGTCACTACGTATCTAGCAATGATTCCGTTTTCAAAAAAAGTACTAAATAAGTCTGGCTACCCTCTTCACACCTTTCACATGATAGATTGGATTGGGAGTGTTTATTAACGGAGCCAGTGACCAATAACAGACAATCATCCCTAAGAATTCTCTGCTAGAGGACATTCAGGGATGAGTTTATAAAAGCAAAAAAAAAGTCAAATCTTAGCAAATGATGGACACAATGGGGCTGTATGTGTCGTGATCAGCAAAGGAAGTTTTAGAAGCAAAATTAGCTAGTTAATGGTCCGGCTGCTTCCAGTCACAAAGAAACTTCGTGGTTATGGGAAACGGTCACAGTTGAGGTCATGGTTTCAGGAGTTGAACCGTTCATTTGTGGGCTGTGAATAGGTTACACCTGACCCTTGGAATAGTGGAGGGAGATTCCTCTCTGCTGACGGGCTAGAAGGGAAGGAGAGACGGAGTCCCTTATGTCAGGAGCCCAAAGCTCGAGACTTACCATAATTGGATCTGGAATGACAGTGCAGAGGTCCCTAGTGCATAGGACAATGCCTATGGTCCCCCAATACGTGATGCCCGGGCACCATGGTAGAAGCAGGCCCTGAGCACCATCAGGCATGGACTGTGCCCACCCACCAACATCCCATAAAATAGTTGTCATGAGCAGATATTTTATTTAGGAAAGCCCTTTGACTCACTTGTTGAGATGATGGTGTGTCTTTTATCCTTCATCTCCTGTATGTGGCCCATCACCCGTCACTTGGATCTACTGGTGTCCAACCATGCTTCCTTCTCTGGCTCATCCACCCTGCTGTCAACTATTCTTTTATCTCTGCAATCACTCCACTTAATTGTCATGTGGGATCCTTTTAGCAGAGTATTTAATTTCACTTGCGAATATTCTGTTCAAGATTTTTGCCTCAAGGTTTTGAAACAAAATGACTTCCTATCATTTCTTGCCAACATGGCCGACCCAAGTTCGATTCCTCTGCCCCTCTCGGAGAGCCCAGCAAGCTACTGAGAGTATTCGATATGCCAGACACAGTAACAACAAAGTCTCCAATGGAGACGTTACTGGGCCCGCTCGAGCAAATCGATGATCAACGGAAGGGCCTTTCCCTTTCCCTTTATCATTTCTTGAGACGTCCTTCCTGAGTGTGCCTGAGGTGCTTGAGGGGAGGATTGTGTGCCGATGTGGTCCTTGTTTCACTCCAACATTCTGCATCCTGTACATTCTGTGTACAGATGCATAGGCCACAATCCTAAACAAAGCATTCACCGTGGAGGACTTTTCATTTTACACTTCAGTGATACTATTCTCCCAGTCTACACTAAGGAGGGAGGAAAGATCCCAAGCTTGGTAGGGGGCTGTGACAACACTTACCTTAGAACATTAGAAGCTGTGTTTACAGAAATGGCCACGAGAGGGCAGCCCAGGCACAGAATGAGAAATTAAGCCTGCTTCTAATCTCTCCAATGAATACAAAAATGTTAGCACAAATATTTATAATCGCCCAATATTATTTGCAGTGTTCACTTGAGCGGGCCAAGTAATGTCTCCATTGTGAAACTTGTTACTGTGTTTGGCATTTTGAATAAGTCACGGGTGCTTGCCAGGCTTTGCTGTGCCAGTGGAGGAATGAAACTCGGGTTGGCCAGGTCGGCCGCTTGCAAACTAAACCCCCTACCAGCTGTGCTATCACTCCAGCCCATGGGGGAATTTCTGGAGCAACAAGTGGGCTATCAAAAGATGTCACGGTCACGGTCCTCCCATTGTTCATCGATTTGGTCGAGTGGGCCCAGTAACGTCTCCATCATGAAACTTGTTGTTACTGTGTTTGGCATATCGAGTACATCACAGGTAGCTTGCCAGGTTCTGCCCTGCGGGCGAGATGCTCTCAGTAGCTTGCTGGGCTCTTCAAGACAGGCTGAGGAATCGAAGTCAAGTCGGCCATGTTGGCTGAGTGCAAGGCACACGCCCTACCACTGTGCTATCGCTATAGCCCCGTCAAAAGATGAGTATATAAATAAGGTGTGGTACATATATATGAGTTCAAATGCTGAAATGTCCTTTGCAATAAAAAAGGATCACATGAAATGAAATAATTTTGAAGGAAAGAGAAAAATATTGGATTATTTCACTTATATGTGCACTTTAAGGGTATAAAATAGATAAGGAAAACCACATTTGAAACACAAACCTGTGAACACTGATCACAGCACTAAGACTACCGAGAGCAGGTGGGCAATAGGAGAAAAGGCAAAGTGGAAGGTTTTATTAGTGAAACAACAAAAGATAAAGACTCAGGAGAAAGTAATAAAAGAGTTTCTGTGAAAGATTCCTAGGCTAGCTGGCCTTGCTTCTCAGGTTTCTGCCCCTATTCTCGTGGGCACATCTGACATAAAATTTTTTGCCCCTTGAGTCCCAGCAGCTGAGTCAAAATCAGTGCTGACTCCCTGCCCCTGACCCCAGGAGCTTCTGTGTGGGTGAGGAACACGGAACGGGCAGCTGGGAGACAGAAGGCTCCCTGGTCCCACAAATCAGAAATATGCAGTTGGTGGTGCCTTCACCACCTATGATTCATCACCCAAACTCGGTCACTGTGTGTGCTGACCCATCACAGACAGTCGTTGAGAACCTGCACACGAATGCACCCGAGCAGATACACACAACACTGCTTTCTTCTTAAGCTCAAGAGGGTGCCCTCCGGGGGTCTATGGGGTACACTGGGAGGGGCGGTGCTCTGGGGGTTGGGACAGCAGCTGACCTGGAGGCCGCAGTTCCCAGCCTCCTCCAAATGTGTCAACCCTGTGACTGTTTCTTGATTTTCTGTACACTATGGATCTGTGATTCCCGGGGCCTGCTAGGCCTGGGAGGGTTGGCTAGTGCCTAGAAACAGGAAACAGGAGCCTTGGATAGACAAACCAACCAATCGAGTCTGCCCCCGCCTTTTGCACATTCCTGCTTTCTGGAATAGTCTTCTCTGCTTCATATCAGCTGCAGCCCGGGTCCCCGAACCAGGGGATGCCACTGTGCCATGGAGCCTGCTGAAACTATTCAGCTTAGCCCATCCTAAGTCTGTTTCTGCTGCCTCATATCTCCCTCTCAGCAAACACAGAGAATCCTCGTCCACACCATCCCTGCACAACACTGCCTCCTGCCGGACCCCCTGGGCTCCAAGTGTGCTGGCATGCTCTCTCCCTTTAAGACAGCTGCTAACACTGACAGCTGTCTCCTGATCTGTTCATCTCACCATACCTGACAACTAAAATCCTGGATGCATTCTTGAGTATATGTGTGTGTGTGTGTGTGTGTGTGAGTGTGTGTGTGTGTGTGTGTGTGTTGGACCACAGAAGCACACGCACACCTGGCTCTAAGCAAGACGCTTTGAGAGTAGACAGTCATGGGATCCGTGGGGCTGGGGCTGGGGGAGTTTGAGCGGGATTTAGTCTGCATCGGGCAGGGAGACTTTCCAGGGGTTCACGAGAATAGGGAGAGGAAGGAAAGGAGAGCGAGCTTCCCCTCCCATCCTTCATTGAGGTGGTGCTTGCTCCTAGACTCAGGACAAGAGCCCTCAGATGGCACTTGGGGAACTGCAGTGATGCGGTCAGAAGTTTGCTCCTCTGGTGCACTCAGAAACCAAGACACAGAGAAATGAAGAAAACCAGGGCAGGGGAAAGGCTCAACAGGCTCGAGCACATATTTCATCTGCAGAGACCCCTGGCATTGAAAGCCCACTGAAAACTGCCAGGGATAGCCCTGGGGGTCACTGTAAACCAGACCCACACAGCTGGACCAAATCTCACTGCAGTGCTCCCTGACATCTGGAACTCACTAGGAAAATGAGGCTCCTTTACCACCCTCACCGAAGCTTCAGGAACAAGTCTCAGAATATAAAACGGGGACAGTGATCCTAAGATAAAAAGGTGAGAATGCCCAACACCCCTTGACTACATCTGGAGCCAGGAAAATTGCCAACTTGACAGGGGCAGACTTTGTTTTGGGTGCTGACATGAAAGTCAAGGTCTCACACATGAAAGACAAATACTCTGCTCTGAGTGTCATCTGGCCCTTTCATACACCATGACATGCTCAGGAATCCTGCACCACTTCTGGGATAATGATGAAATCAGGGGCTGGAACTATAATACGGCAGGTAGGGCATTTTCCCCCGAGCACTGCAAGGAGTAATTCCTGAGTGCAGGAATAGTCCCTGTCTGTCATCAGGTGTGACCCAGAAAAGAAAAAAAAAGATGAAATCAGTATATTGCTCTATGTGAAGATCACCCAGAGGCATAAAGCAGGGTATTCATGGCAAGGTTATTCATAATCTCCCTGAATTGGAAATACCCTGATTTTCGGGCATAAAAAGCAGCAAACAAAACAACACACAAACTCAATCTGTCGTCACCCATGCAATGGAATACTCCTTGGCAACAAAATCAATGAACCATAATAGCCCGAGCTGGGGAAGGAACCTCTGCCTCCAGGCCTGTTGTGTGTGTGGTTGTGACCATGGAGGCGAGAGGAGTCAAGCATGCATAGAGAATACAGTGCGGGGTCCGCCTTTCACCCAGATTCTAGGAGAGCCACAGAACACATGGATGTGACCAGCGGTCCAGCAAGTGCTACCACCCCTCAGGAGGGGTGAGGCCATGTTCAGTCAACACGGAGGCCCATACGATTCTTCCAGGCCAGCAACCAATGTGCTGATGCGGTTATGAGAGGGCCTGGCTCCTCCTGCAGGAGGAACTTCTCAGGGTGCTGAGGCCTCTGCGCTTGGGGCTGCAGAGATAGTACAGTGGATAAGACCCTTGTCTTCAAGGACGCCCACCCCAGCTGGTCCCCAGTGTATCATAAAGTTCTGGGAGCACACCGGAGTGAACCCTGAGTCATGGCATAGGCTCAGAGTACCACAGCATGTGGTCAAAAAGAAAGAAAATAGCCAGCAAAAAAAAATAATAGACCTGGGGCTGGAGAGATAGCACAATGGGTGGGCCTTGCACCACGCGGCCAACCCTGATTCGATTCCCAGCATCCCATATGGTACCCTGTGCACTACCAGGACTAATTCCTGCGTGTAGAGCGAGGAGTAACCCCTGTGCATCACCAGGTGTGACCCAAAAAGAAAAAAAAGAAAAGAAATCCTGTACCAGAAATGGATACTTTTTCTGTGGTCATTTGGAACACAGAGAAAAATCCTCAAGGGTTTGGTAACAATTCTTTGACACCAACTCAAATACTTCTATCTTCCCCCAAAGAAGAGTTTTACTCTGAATGGCCTCAACTCCAATTTTGATGGGACTCTGAGGTATTCTTTGGTGAACTGCTAGTTTATTCCCTTCAAAAGTGA
The DNA here is from genome assembly GCF_029834395.1 of Sorex fumeus. Taxonomy (NCBI): domain Eukaryota; kingdom Metazoa; phylum Chordata; class Mammalia; order Eulipotyphla; family Soricidae; genus Sorex; species Sorex fumeus. The sequence goes on along the minus strand of NW_026606179.1, from coordinate 3,959,612 downwards.
GGGAGAATCAAAAGTTAAAAGTCAAGAGATAGTACAGGGCTAAGGTGCTGACCTTGCATGCACCTGACCCCGGTTTTATCAGCTGTATTGCATATGCTCCCTAAACCCTACCATGAATGATCCTTCAGCACAGATTCAGGAGGTCTGAACAATGCCTGGTATGACCTAATATATGAGAGACAGAGATAGATTGAAAGAGAGAGAGAGAGAGAGAGAGAGTGATCAAGTGATTATGCCAAAAGAGCTAACTAGGTGGACCACATGCTTTGCATGAACAGAGGGCAGGTTCTTTTGGGATGACCACCCTAAGAACGAAGAAATGTCAAGGGAAGGCACATTCTGCTCTTTAGTCACCATATATGACATGTGTATAATTTTCCTTCCTTATGGTATGCTCTCCTAGACTTCTCGCTCTCTCTCTTTCTCTCTCTCTCTCCTCCCCTAGGAAATGCTGAAATCATCTTCTAAACTATGGATTGTATTTGGGCACAAACTTCTAAGGGTCACAGACAGTAGCATTAGTCAGTGAAATATTGATAGTATGGAAATCCAGTATTGAGGATTCTCCTTCAGACTTCCCTCATTTTGAATGTTCTCAATTGTCTTTTCTGTTCCCCTGGATGGGGCCCCTATGATGGTCATGGTTGGATTCTCATGTCCCACACACCCCTGGAAGTGTGCCCTTTCTCCCAGCTGATTTCACCCCTGTGAGAGGTGGCTGCCCGGTCACCTCTCCTAATGCTCAGCTAAATGCTTCTGTGCCGCGTCCGGCGCTGCGGGGCCGAGCCAGGGGAAGGCCGTCAGGGTGAAAGCAACACTCGAGACACACAGGGCTCCGTCGTGCAGGAGATGGTGAAGGATCTCTGTTTATTGTTTCACACCACAGTATTTATCCCCCCTCCAAGGAAAGGGGAAGGGACAAGCAGGGGCGTGGGATGAGTCACGCACTGTCAGTCGGCTGATAGCCCCCGGCCCTCATAACCTTTCCGTGTGTCTCTAGGTAGTGGCTGCCAAGTCAGGCTTAGACATAACCACAGAGGACGTGCTAAAACGAGGGTACGCTCTAGATAAGCATTTACAAGCTGGGACATTTCCCAGAACTGAGGCCATATTGTTGATATCAAGAAGTTGCCCATAATGTGAGTGTGGGGGAGGCAGCAGATCAGGCATCCATTTTGTGCCAGGAGGCAACACTTCTGTCCTCAAAATGATCAACCCCCAAGAAGTCTGGGCACCAGATGTGGAGAAGAAAACCACTTGATAGGAACCTTTCCGGGGGGTGGAGGCAATTTCAGGGTCAAGTTTAAAGGACGTTGCAAAGTGTGGGAGGCGGCAGCTCAGCTGATGCTTGGGTCCCCCCAGGTCAGGGTTCTTCCAAACCAGGTTAGGGTCCTTCCAGGTCATGGTCCCTCCAAACCAGGCCAGGGTCCCCCCAGGTCAGAGTCCCCCTAGGTCAGCGTCCCCCCATGTCAGGGTCTCTCCAGGTCAGGGTCCCACAAAACCAGGTCTTTGTTCCCGCCTCAAACACATCATGTTCACTTCCCCAACCAGCTCAGGTTCCCAGGAAGGCGCTAGGTGTCCCCAACCCTGCATTTAGGCTTCATTTGGGTGAGACCCCCTAATCACTGGTCTCTAAATACCAAGAAGGTCTCTCATTGTTGATTCTTTTCGGGGACCTCAACCCCATATCTGGAAGGCCAGGAAGCCTCCAGAGAGGGAGATTCAGGCGGCTGTGGTTCTTGGGAACACTAAGGCCTACAGCTGCTCTCAGAGGAAAACTGGGTAGGTGGCACATGGTTCCTCCTTTTCTCACAAGCTCAAGGGCACTTTTCTCAGAGCTGAACAAACTCCTTCAGTCCCTCAACTCAAGTTCCAACACAGCAGACAGACATCACAGTAGGATTCTAAATGATTTAATGGTTAAGAATACAGGAACAATGGGGCTGAGGGTCTGCATTCATGCCTCCAAGCGCCCTGGGGAGAGTGGGAAGGAGTTGGTGCCCAGCAGGTGGTATCTGGGTGGGACAAGGACTCCCTGTGAGGCATGGTGAAGAGGGACCAGGTGGTTCCCGGGGGGAGTTGTCCTTGGAATCATTCACTGTCAACCTGTTTTCACATGTCGTTCTGGACACGGAGGCAGGGCACACAGCACCTCAGGGCTCTCACGAAGTGGCCCACTCTGGGAGACTGTCTCCTTTGGAATAAGCGCCCGGGGTTCCTGATCTTCCAATGGAAGTTTAGGAAAAGGCGGGGGCGGCCAGACTGAGTGTGTTGAGTGTGAACTGCTTGCGGAGACTGGCTGAGGGCACACGGCTCTGTATGCTGCTGCCCATGGATAGTACTGGCCTCTGAGTAGCAGGTAGCGAGGACGGCACCCATGGGAGGGGCAGTGGTCTGGGAGGCCTCCTCAGACATGGCCAGAGACATGCCCTGCTTTCTGCAACTCCCTTGCTGCCTCTGTCCCTGTGAGACACTGGGCTCCTTCTCCGTGTTCACACTAGCAATGTGGGGGTCCACCCTTCGTCTCCTGGAAGGTTCTGGGGGATAATTTAACCACCTGCGATGTGGAGGACCAGAGGCACACACAGGGAAGGGACAGAGAACTGTGCTGTGGCCAAGGGTCTCAGAGGGAGGGAGGGGTTGGGGCCCAGACAATGGCGTGGGGTACTTCAGGAGGTTTCTCCTTCTCTGCGCTCCCAGGAGAGCTGAGAGAGGAGGGATGAGTAGAAGGAGGGGGGCCGAGAGGAGGTGGTGGAGCAGGAGTACAGAGGGACTTCTGCCAGGCTCTTGTGGTGGTCCAGGGTGATGGAGTGGGGAAGGGGACTGAAGGTTCCAGAGTGGGGTGAGGGACAGACCCGGGAGACTGGAGCGAGCAGAGAGGACATTGCAGGCCAGGGGAATACACGCTGGCTTTCCTGGATGGGCTGCAGAGGTGACGGGGCTTGGATGGGCCATCGGGATCGTGGATGGCGTGAGAGACCCAGAGGGAGCAGCCTGGTTGGGAGCTGGTGGTCTGTGCGGAGGAGCCGGGATGGCCTTATTCCTGCAGACCCTGCAGGAAGGGCTGATGCACAGCAGATGCTCCCAATGTGGGTCCTCACAGTATGCCTCCAGGGGGCTGCTGAAGGCAGGAAAGAGAGGGCCAGAAGCCAGTCACCTGGGATAGGCTCTGAAGTCTGTCCCCTACACTGTTATCACCCCCAGGGCTGCCTGTTCTCTCTATACCCTCCCACAAGGCCTTCCTCTCATCCCTGTTCCTCTGGGTCCCCTCCTCAGGCAGACCTGGGAAGCCCTCCTGTTGCTGGGTTTGGAAGGAGGGCACATACTTACCATTGCAAATTCCGGATAGATTGTATTTGCTGCAGCTCAGCCAGGCTGAAGTGGTACCTCGCACCTAGGAACCAGGGAGAGTGGCTTCTATTAGTGAATGTCTCACAGTGACACCGACATAGGGCCGTGGAGGGCACCCAGGCATGCTCTTCTCTGCAAGCCTCAGCAGCCAATGAGGAGCAGCAAAGGGCAAAAGACGTTCAGAGGTCTGTGGCTTCTGTCAGAGCCCTTCAGAGCCATGGTCTCTGGGGAGGCTCTGAGCTCAGCAGGAGGGAGGGGAGGAGGGAAGGGTCACTTTGGGTCAGCTCAGATGGAAAAGGCAGAGACTCACCTCTCAGGATCGCGACCCTCCTGCTTTTCCTAGCTCTCTTGCACCTCTGAGGAGAGAAAGAATCAGTGATCATTTGGGATCCACTTTTGGACTCCCCTCTCTGAAGCCCTGACATCCACACATGACCCGTCGGAGTACCAGGGGAAGAGAGGGGTGAGTTTCTCCCTCGAATTCATCCTAAAATGTCATGAAATGCTTTGGTTTTGATTTTGATTTTGTGTTTCCAGTTTTCTCCTTGGCATGACACAAAGATTTCGATGTTGATAGCAGACCCCTGTTCAGGGATGCCAGGCATTGGATATGCTTCCTGTGCTCCTTTGCACAGGACCCTGAGTTCTGGGGCTGGGCCCCCAACTCCACTCTCCTGAAGGGCTCACTGGTAGGATGGGTTGATATCTCCCTCCCACCCAGAGAAGTCGTGGTGGGACTTTTCTGTTCAAAGTGACCTGAACGTCTCAATGGAAGCTGACTCTAGTATGATGGCACTAGTTGGGATTTTAGAAATAGGAATCACCACCACCCACAAATGGCTCAAGCACTGGTCCCCGGCTCCTACCTTTTGGTCAACTTTTTTCTTACAGTTGGCCATGAAGGATACTGTTGCCAGGGAAACAATGAAAAGGGAGAGCACCCCTAACACCCCCAGGAAAAGGGGGGTGGGATCGCTACTGATCAGCTTTGAGCCTAAGCCCCATAGAGTCTCAGTCCGGGGTGTCATCACAACCATCAGAGTCCATATACCGAACTCCATGATCCTGACCACAAGCTGCCTAAGGCAACTGAGCTTGAGCAGGTGGCTCTGCCTTATATAGGGCCGCCTGCATCACAAAGGGGGAAGAGTCCATTAGGGTTCCAGAGGGGTGTGAAGTCCTGTGTCCACCATCTCCCCCCACCCCACTTGGCCTTCCCTTCCTGGGCCCTTTCTTTGGCCCCTCTGCTCTAACTGCCTTCCTATTTTCCACCCCATACCCTGCCCCCGCCGTCATCCTGCCCTGTGCTTTATCTGCAGAAAGGGTCCTGCTTGTTCTCTCTCAAACCCTGCTGTTCCCTGGGTCCTCTTGACTCTCTGGGTATAACCTTGACTCTGCTCTTGCAAATGCATTTCTTGTCTGAAATCCTACCAGCCAAAATTTTTTTTTCAGGATCTAGATCATTTAGTTTGTATTTTAACAACAAAATGTTTTTTACATTTTTTATCAAGTTGTAAATAAAATTTATTTCATTCAATAATTGAACAGCAATCCCACCAGCATTATACCCTGGCACCACCATTTTTTGGATATTTCCATCCCACACCCCAACCTCTGTCCCAAAGCAAAACTAAATTATTTATTTTGTATTATTTGTTGTGAATAAACCAATGAAAATGCTCCAGACAACTTTCCTTAGAGGAGAGTGTTGAAGATTGTTGTATTTCACCTTGGAGCCAGCTGTTATACTCTTTTCTAATAGATTACTATTATGTTGTTAAGGGTTGAGCCTGGTGTGCTTATATATATATATATATGTGTATATATATATGTATATATATATATCTGTAAAAATATGTTTCCGTCTAAGATTCGTTGCCTTTTTCTTTAAACCTCATGGTGTGCTACTCTTGGAGTATGAGTGGTGTGAGGTATGGTGATGTCCAGGTATAGGCTCACTCATGGATGGGTTCGGACCGAGAGTGTGCAGAGCAGACATGAGCATGGTAGCAGTAGAGTTCTTGAGGCTTTGGGTTTCGAGGTTGGGTACCTTGGTGATGGGCCCCTCCTGCCCCCTTCAGTCTTCCCTGACAGAAACACCCTGCTTTGAGGTTTCAATGGCCCACCTATGGCAAGTCGGGTGTTTTTGTTGTTGTTGTTTTGCTTTTGGGGTCACAACCGCAATGCACAGGGGTCTTTCGTGGCTTTGCACTCAGGAATTACTCCTGGTGGTGTTTGGGAGACCATATGGGATGCTGGGAATAGAATCCACATCAGCTTCGTGTAACGCAAAAGCCCTGCCTGCTGTGCTATCGGTCTAACCTCTCTGGCGAGTTATTTTATACTCTCTTCCAAGAGAAAAGGACAATGAGTCTCTAAATCACAGTTGTTGATGAGATTATCACCACCGGAAATGTTGGATTTGACACTCAGGGTTGAATGTTACTTCCCATTCTTGTTTCCTAGGGAATGCTTTCTGGCCGACATTTAAAGGTCTCCTAAACCTAGGTCTGTGAACAGGAAAGAGCATCTTAGATTTTGGTCTCAGTCCACCTTCAAGGGTGAGTGCTAAGTCAATTAAATGGTCAAGGCATCTTTTAGTGTTTTCAAATTGAACAGGAAAAGAAATATAGGCAAGCTTCTTGCTGCCATGGACGATATCACTTGCTCTCTTTTCTCAAATTTACTGATACTTAAAACTCAAACTTTTAGGTCACACTATAATCAGATGGAGAGACAGAGGGAGGGAGGGAGAGAGAGAGAGAGAGAGAGAGAGAGAGAGAGAGAGAGAGAGAGAAAGGGAGAGAGTGTTTCTTCAGCAAATACAGCAGCTCAATTTCAACACAAAAGACTTCCTCCTATTTTTCAAAGTTTGTTTTTGAATTTTGATGAATAGGGGTGGTTGATCCCTAAACCGGGACCCAAGTCCTCCTCATCATCCAGGAGTGCTTGGGTGTGCAGGCTTGGAGGCCATACACTGGGTGCCTGACAGTCAACTGTTCCTGGGATCACACTCAGGCCTGCATGTACTCAATGAGTTCTATGCCACTTGAGTTTCTTTGTAGGCCAACAAAGATGATCTTGACCAAAATAGAGGTTAATTAAATTTTTGCCATATTTATTACTAATTTAAAAATACTTAGCAAGTTTTAATTTTACTTTTTTTGGTGGGGGCTTACACTAGTTGGTTCTTTAGGGTTACTCTGGCTCTGGATCAGCAATCACTCCTGGCAGTGTACAGGAGACCATAGAGTATACTTGGTGTAGAATCTGGATTTTCCCTGTGCAAAGCAATAGACTTGTCCACTGTATTATCTCTCTAGTCCCTGATTTTTTAAAAATTTGTGTGAGGTGTTATTTTAGTGATGCTTGATGCTGCTTTGGGTAATTGATAGGGAGCTTCGTCATCAGTGTTTACAAGACCATATGGTGATATGGATTGAACCAGAGACTTTTTCATGTGCTTAGGTTATTCTAGTATTTTCTGACCCCAACATGTACTGTACCACAGCACGTGTGTCTAGTTGAACGTTAATTGAGAGAGGGCATGAGGGCTGCAAAGACGGGGCTAGGGAGGACTGTATGAAGCATACAGTGACTCTACTGCAAAGCGCATTTGCTTTTACAGTATGCAGTGAACACTTTGTGGGAAAGCCAAAGGTTCCACGTTGAGCGGGCTACGCTGTTATTCTGTTTTGAAGCTGCATATGTGGGCAATTCCTTGAACTTTCTCAGCAAAACAGGACAGGAATGAGAATGTGGTTACAGGCCCGGCCAAGGCGGATCAGGCGCAGCCTTCCCTTCGGCCCCCTTAACAGGGCGAACTGCCAGGCCATGGCACTCCCACATGCCAAGATTTTTCCTGATCGGTGTTGCGAAGATTCTCCCAGGATGTGAGATGCATGCTGAAAGTAGACTATAGACCGAACATAATGCCACTCAATGATTCTTTTGAAAACCACAGCTCCCAAAAGGAGAGAGAGAACAAAATGGAATGCCCTGCTACAGAGGCAGGGTGGGATGGGGGGTATGGATGTGGGAGGGATACTGGGATTAGTGGTGGTGGAGAATCGCACTGGTGAAGGGATGGGTAGTTGATCATTGTATGACTGAAACCCAAGCACAAAAATGTGTAAGTCTACAACTGTACCTTATAGTGTTTCACTAATAAAAATTTAAAAAAAAATTTTCCCCTCTCATTCCCTTCTCAGGGAAAAAAGCAGGGGCTACCAAGGCCAGTCCCCAACAGTATTGCTCCCCTAAAAATGAATTAAATTGGGCTACATTCCCTCCCCCAACTTTTTATCATTTGGATTTGATTTGATGAGCTGAATGTGCCCATTTACATGGATTATTTCAGGCCAGGATAGAAAAAGTATAGAAAGAAGAAACATAACTTTTGGGTGAGGCTGGGACTATCCCATGGGCCACCGTTGCTTATACTTAAAAGGAAAGTGGAACTAAACGTGTCCAATCTGCAGCTGAGGCTGCCAGATCCCTTCTGTCTGTCAGCAGAACAGCCAAGGCTGAGGATATATGTTCACATATCACCCGGGTCATATGCCTGGTGGGTTCTCCTCCCAGAGTAGGTATTTCACAGAGTGGTGGGAAGATCTCCTCTAAACGTAATGCCATTGTCCATTTACCACCATCCTATTTCCCTGTGGTGGGGAGAGACAGGCACGGGGGTGGGGGGGTGTGCCATATGTGGGTGTGGTTTCTTTTATCATTAGAATAACCTGCAAAATACAGACCAAAATATTGGCTTATTATTTTGTGTTACTTGTTGATGATTTATATTTTTGTATATCCCTCTTCATTCTCTCTTTATTTTCACCATGGTTATTGAGTTACCAGATGTACAATACAGTTGATCATCATTTTCTTACACACATCACCCTAATTTTCTATGATGAGGAAGTCAACCCCTAACCAATGGGAAATGTGGGGCATCAGGGGTTCCGCTGTGCCCTGATCCACTTCCCACCTTTCCTTGAGATTCCCATAAACTAGACCCAAAGAATATACAGGGTAATGGATTTGTGGAATTTGATGAGAGAAGAACTAAATATAGATTAGACTGAAGGTATTTCTGTGGGAACACTTATCAGAGATCTAGAAATTGAACATACTGGAGTATAAATCATTTACTTGATAAAAGAATACTACATGAAGATTACTAGATTCTTATGCCTGCTTCTGCCCAAACTCATTAGATATAAAGCAAACATTTGTCATACACATACACATGAGACCCTGAACTAAAATTGACATTCAGAAATTGCTTGATAGCACAGTTTGGAGAAAAGAATGTAAAGACATATATGTATACCAACTACAATAATATCACGTTCCAGTTAGTACCTGCAGAAAACTTTCAGTGGTTCATATTTTCTCTGTGTTTGAAAGAGCAGACTGGAGTCATTTGGAATAGAACTAAGGAGAAGGAAATGCTGGCTACAGAGCCATAGCACAGTGGGGACGGCATTTGCTTTGCACAGGACCGACCCAGGTTGAGGCCCGGCAAACCATATGGTCCCCGAGCACTAGCAGGATTGATCCCTGAGTGGAGAGTCAGGACTCAGCCCTGAGTATCGCTAGGGTGAGACCTCTGCCTTGGAAAAAGGCCAAGAAAAGAAAAGAAAAGAAAAGAAAAGAAAAGAAAAGAAAAGAAAAGAAAAGAAAGCAAAGACATGCTGGCCAGTGGCTAGCAAATTCCTAGAGTTGTTGTGGGCTGGGGCACATCTCTTGCCTGAGGAAGTCCTGGGTTTGGATCCTGGAACCATAAGATTCTCTGAGAGTAGGTGGAGTAAGGAGAGCCGAGATAACTGCTAAGAGTATCCCTCCACCAAAAAGCAAATAAGTAACCCAAAGGAAGATAATTTATTTAAAACAAGTAAATTGTAATGTTTTAAGAAAACATGTATATATACATATATATATATTACAAAATGTTTTTTTTGCACTCCAAGAATTCTGACATTTTAAATAGGGTGATACAACTGGAGTTACATATTTTTAATGGATGGTGATATGGGGATCCAGAGGCATCTCTGCAGTTTGTCACTCTCTTTTGAGAATTATTTGTGAGTCTCTGGATCATGATCATTCATGAGCTTATTTGATACTCAGAGGCAGTTCTTGGACATGGATGGCAGGAGTAGACCCTTGTATTCAGCCCCCTAAGGTTGCTGCCTGAAGTAGTACAATTTTTATGGGGGGGATCAAAGCTCTTTATTCACTGGTGGGGGGTGGGGAGGGGGGTGTCTTTTGGGGAGGTCAGATGTCGAGGTCATAGGCGGGCTGGGATCTCCGCAGAGCCACAGAAAGCTGAAGTAATACCTTTTCTTCATCATTTTCTCCCTCCCAGATTCCATCAAAATTCCATCCGAATTTTATTTTCATAAGGTTGTTCACATTAATTGATTACATTCAATATTTCAACACCAATCCCAGCCCCTTTATTACATCCCACCAGCATTATTTTGAATTTTCCCACAATCATTTAACCCTGCCTACCAGAGGCAGATGCTAGATAATTTATTTTCTATTGCTTATTATGAACATCATGAGAGGTCGTATGCCTGGTAAAACAGCTGAGTGCTTCTGGAATTCTAAAATTGTAAATGGTTGGTGTCCAGAGAGATCTTTGTAGGGGCCAAATCCATTTTGAGACTCATTTGGGGGTCTCTGGATCAAGGCCATTGATGTGCTGAGATGGTGCCCTGAGGCAGATCGTGGGCATGACAGCCAGAACCAAGGCATGTGGGGAGACAGGAAAGGGCACTATCTCTGCTGCAGCCATGTGGCATGGAGTCTTAATCCCTGAACCCACCTATCTGGTTTTTGCTTCTGGAAGCTTGTGGCCACCCGGGTTGCATCTGGAGTGGGCGGTGAGGGCACACCTGCTCCATCTGAAGTGCCCCAGTGGATTTGGCTCAGAACAGGGTCCAGAGAGATCCCGGGGAACTGTTGTCTTCCAGTAATTCTAAATGCTTTAGTAATTCTAACATTTCGAATACGATTATACAGCAGATTCATTCATGAGTCCTATGTTGCTCTCTTCCGGAAGCTTTATTTCTGAGTCTCTGGATCATGGCTGTTGATGAGATTATATGGCACCAGGGGGCAGCGTGTGGGTTTACTGCCAAACTACTGGAAAATTTGGGAGATTTGGGGAGGACACTCACACCTCCTCAACCCAGGTTTGAGGTTTCAGTCACAGGTCACGCATACCTGCATTTTTCTGCAGATTCCCTCAGGGGTGAAGCTCATCTGAGCCTGTAGAGAGTTGCCATGAGCAAGGTGGCAGTCAGGTTTTGGAGGTTTGCGGCTATTGGGGCTCTGTTGGGGCAGGCAGGGAACCTCAACCCGCAGCCCCCCACCCTAATTGCCTAGTGAAGACAGTCTGGTGAGGGGTCTGGATATTTGTTACATTTCTATAACAAATAGCTTTATCAAAGGTCAAACTCTCCATTTATCTCACTTAGACCTCTGGTAACTGTCAGGGAAGAGTAAGCATGTATTTCCAGCAAACCACCTCCCCCCACCGCCTTTGCCATTTTACCAATGAAGAAACTTAACCCCCGGTGAATACAGAGCTTTCCAAAGTCACAATGTCCCATGGATACATTACCAAGTCAAGTCACCTAGGCTCACAACTGGAAAAAATTCTTCAGAGTGTGTTTGAGATGCCTCAGGAAGCATCTAGGTATCAAATTGGGAATCAAAAATGTCCAGAGAAAATGGATTACAATTAACAGTGTCAACTTTCCGTTCAAGACCAGAGCAGTACTTCAGAAAATTCAAATTCACAGGGAGTGACTCAGGGAAAGGAATCAGTCACTGGAATGAAGGCAGAAAACTCAGATTCCTCCTGTTCCTTGGGCCAATTTCCCACCTAGGAGGTAATAATGTGCGGCTAGACAAATGACTTAAATAACTTGTGCATATGCAAAGAGCCCTTGCTAACAATTGTGACTGGGAAGTATCATTTAGGGTGGGCTTAAAATGCTCCTTCCAGAAGAGAATGCAAGGTAATAAAGTAGGAATACCTAGACTTTGTGTGACCCTCAATTGTAAAAATAATGGCAGGGAAGGAAATTAATTGAGGGGATAATTAAGAACAAAGTGGGAGGTAACAGGTGTAGGAGTAACAGACCTTGGGTACTCTGATGGTAGGATGCATGTATATGGCTAAAACACTGAAAAACTCATTTTGTGAGCATGAGACCCAAACTACAACAACCACACATGAATATGTGTCTATGGAGGGGCCGGAGCTAAAGTATGGTGAGTAGGGCATTTTCTTGCACTGCAGTCAACCTCTGTTTGATCTCTGGCACCACATATGGTGGCCCGAATTTGCCAGGAGTCATTTGTGTGTGAAGAGCCCTGAGCACTTCTGTGTGGCTCAAATATTTAAAATGTTTCAGGTCAAGGTGGTGGGTGGGAGGGAACCTGGAACACTGGTGAAAGGACGCTGATACCAGTGGTGAGTTTGGTGTTGGAACACTGAATGCTTAGAACTCCATGATGAGCAACTTAATAAATCATGGTGCCATAATCACTGTTTCACTGTCCTCCTGTTGTTCATCGATTTGCTCGAGCAGGCCCAATAACCTTAATAAAGCAATATAATAAAATATATCACCTCATCTCAGCTGGTATTAGCCTCCTACTTGCTCCTCTGCCTTCTCAAATAAATGCTGACTTTATTTATTTCATGCTTATGATGAAATCCTTCGTGAGGAGCACACGGCTCAAGGAAGATCCCTCATTCTTTATCAGCTGATGAGAGAGAATCAGTATTAGTGGCAACAGGCAGCAGTGGGCAAAATAAGCCCGATCCACACCTCCTCCTCCACACACTACTGTCCATTCCCCTGCCTCACTCTGACACACTCCTCCCTAAGTGAGCAGGCCCACCGGTGTCTTGTGACCAGTCCTGAATAACAGAAGCACCAAAAGTAAGTTCTCCTGTGTCTCCCAATCTGGGAACAACCATCCACAGAAACACCAAACAGATTGCAAACTGAAAACTGGAGTACAGCAGAGGAGGGCTGCCCTTAGATAGATATCCAGGAAGTCTGGTGCAAAACTGTTTTGATCTCCTTTGCTAATGATTCTGCACTTTCGACATCAGGTTTGATGACGTCTCATTTCAATCTTCACTACCGTGCTCAAATATTCCTGTTTCAATTATTCACTACACATCTAATAAAGAACGATGATACAAGATTTTATACAGAATTCACAGAAACCCAAAACAAACCTTATAATTCAATGAGGAAAGAAGCTGAGACGACATTTCTCAAAAGACCACATTTAGAGGTTCATTAAGTACACAAAACTGCAGTCAATGTCACTGAGGGAAACACATATAAAAACCATGAATGAATAACTCCCTCACACCAGTGAGAATGGGCTGTGCAAGAAAGACCAGCACTGGTGGTTATGTGGTGTAAAGGAAACTTCATCCACTGTTTGTGGGATTGTTTCTGGATCAGCCTCTGTGAAAAACTGTATGGATATTTCCAAAAAGTGAGACAGAGCTTCTATCTGTCAGCAATTCCTCTTGGCATCTACCCCAAAAGTATAAAACACTAATTCAAAAAGATATCTATACATTTGGATTCATTGCAGCACCGTTTGTCATAGCCAGGGACTGGAAACAACCTAAGTGCCTAAAACAGAGAAGAGGATTAAGACACAATGGAATACTAATCAGCTATAATAAAGCACTTATACCACTTGATATGCTGCTCTGAATAGCCACTGTCACTTCCCCTATAGAGAGTACTTCTTGGGTGAGGGAACCAGTAACAGGGGAATTTCTGAGGACCTCTTAGATTTAAGAAGACTACAGACAGATCTGTAATACCTTCTCCTAGACTTTTAAGGCCTTCTGCTCTTATCTGTAACGTTTTTCTTTTGCTAAAGCCTGTTACTGGTGCTGGGACAACTGGTCAGCTACCAGCAAAAATAAATAAATAAATAAATAAATAAATAAATACATAAACACATAAACTCAGCCCTCTTTCTAACACCATGCACAAATATCAAATCAATATGGATTTAAATTCCATAATACCAAAGTCTCCTACCCTGTGCCTGAATATCTTTGCCAGGGCCCAAACAGCTGAAGACCTCCAGGCCCCAGCCAAGGCCATACTGAGGCCACTCTCCACAGACTTGGATGAGCCTCACGCATAAAAGAACTGGCAGAGGAACCCAGGTGTGTGGGACCCGGGGCTGAGATCTCCAAGCCTGCACGGTTTGGGACTGGACCTGCCAGTAACTAGACAGTTACACCCACCAACTGCCGTGTAACTCCAACAACGGCCAGGATCCAGAGATTATCACACTCAGCTCCCGGAAGCGCGCAGCCACATGATAAGATGACATCTTATCATCTCATTCCTACTTTGCACAAACTGGCAGGCTACCAAATGTAACCTGCCCACACGGCAGAGTCTGGCAAACTCCCCGTGGTATACCCAATATGCCAAATACCAGTAACAATGATGTGTCTCATTCTCCTAACCCTGAAAAAACCTTGAATATGGCACTTAAAAAAAAAATCTCAGGGCTAGGACGAAGAAGACATTACTGGCACCTGCTCGAGGCAATCGACGAAAAACAGGGTGGTCGTGATCCTGAATATCCGACCTGAATTTGTAAGGTATATGGGGGAAAACTCAGGCAGAACTATCTATGTCTTTGAAGTGAAAGATATCTTACAGGATGAAACACCACTGACCAAGCAAGGGGAATCAAAGATAAACAAAAGTGACTAAATTAACATAAGAACCTCGGGGGTATGGTGCTGCCTGCAGGTCAGTCTGTACCTGTGAGGCGAGTGCATCAGTAACCTGATGGTGCCTTTAGACTTCCAGATACACCAAAATTGCTGCTGTGCCCTTAGCCAGACCCCAAAAACTTGGGGCAAAGTTAAGCAAGAAAGTAAATGGCCAAAAGTTAGGTATGTGAGAGACACACCCACAAACCACCTCCGGCTCAGCTATATAATTGGAGGCATGGCCTCTCTGGTTCCTGATCAAACTCCTAAATGGCCATGATCATAGAGACTCAGAAACAAATCTCAAAACCCAATGGCTTTTGACAGAAATGCGACCGGTCCCTGCAGTTAGGTTACCGGCACCGGGCCAACCGAGGTAGGAAGCGGTTTTGTGCCTTGGTCTGTTCCCCCTGGTGGCTGGGTGGCCGTCATCCGCCAGAGGCCATTGGACAGTCAAGTTTAGGCCCTCAATGACGAGACATGTGGGGCCTCATGGGATGGGGTTAGAGCCCGCCCTTTCCTCCTAGTCCCAACAAGATCCCGAGTCACTGCCCATGAACGGCCTTTCTGGCTCCTGATCAAGCTGCTTAATGGCCATGATCCCAGAAACTCAGAATCAAATCTCAGAACCCAGCAGGTTTTGGCAGAAATCCCACCAGATTTAAGTGTTAAAAATTTGGAATTTCAAAATTATTCAGCCACTACTGCAGCTACACGACGTCATATGTTATTCATAATCAGCAATAGAAAACATTGTCTACTTTTGCCTTTTCAGCAGATCTGAGTGTTGGGGTAAAATCCCAAACAATAATGGTGGGTCTCGTGTCAAAATATTGAATGTAATCAAAGTAGAGAGAGAGTAATGTGGAAATCATCTGCCCCACAGGTAGGGGAAGGATGTGGATTGGGGCATACTGGGGATTTTGGTGGTGAAGAATGAGCACTGGTGAAGGTACAGGTGTTTCATTGTATGACTGAGACTTAAACCCAACAGCTTTATAACTGCTCTCACAGTGATTCAATAAATAAAATTATAAAAATGAAAAAAGCAAGGTGTAGTTCATGCCCAATTCAATGAGCTAATCAGTGGCTGATTAAATAGCAGTACTCCTACATGAAAGAAAGAAAGAAAGAAAGAAAGAAAGAAAGAAAGAAAGAAAAAAAGAACCTATGCACCTCAAAGTAAACAATGAACAGGAAACAAGACAGTCCACAGAATGGGGAAAATTATTTACCTAACACCCATCTGATAAGGGGTCAATATCAAAGATATATATGGAACTGGTAGAACTTGAGAAGAAAAAATCAAATTCAATCACAAACTGGGGAGAAGAGATGAACAGAAACTTCTCCAAAGAAGAAATGCGAATGTCCAAAAGGCACATGAAGGAATGCTGCACACCGCTATTCATCAGGGTGATGCAAATCAAAACAACCACGAGATATCATCTCATGCCTCAAAGACTGGCACACATCAAAAAGAACAAAACCAACCAGTGCTGGCATGGATACGGGGGGAAAGGAAAATTTCATTCATTGCTGGTGTGAAAGTCCAGCCTTTTCAGGAAAAAAATATGGGCTTTCCTCAAAAACCTAGAAATTGTGCTCCCATATGACCCTGCAGCCCACTTCTGGGAATATACTCTAAGGACCCAGAACTCACAGTGCAAAAACCCATCTGCACTCTGATGTTCATTGCAGCACTATTCACAATACCCAGAACCCAGAAACATCCTAAGTTCCCTAGAACAAATGACTGGTACATCTACATAATGGAACACCCTGCAGCCATTAGAAAAATGAAGTCATGAAAATTGCTCATACATGGATGGACATAGTGCCATTTTGAGTGGAATGAGTTGTTGGGAAAGAAACAGTTATAGAATAATCAAACTCATATGTGGGATATTTAAAAAAATAGTATGAGAAAAATACCCAAGGACAGTAGAAATGAGGGCCAGGAGAACTGGTCCACAATAGGAATGGTATGAAGTTTGCCTCAAATTGTGGGAGAATGCCGTTTGGACAGAGAAGAGACACTAAGACAATGATCATTAGAAAGGATCCCTCTGGACAATATCTGAGTCCTGAAGGAGGTAAAATGATATACAAAAAAAAAACAAAAAAAACCCTGGGGCTATGGTGCCACCAGCAGGTCAGTCTGTACCTGTGAGGTGAGTGCATCAGCAGCCTGATGGCAATGTCAGACTTTTTGATACCGCAAAATTGCTGCCGTGCCTTTGGCCAGATCCCAAATACTTGGGGCAAAGTTTACCAAGAAAGTAAATGCCCAAAAGTTAGGTATGTGGGAGATACACCCACAAATCACCTGCGGCTCAGCTATATAACTGGAGGCATGGCCTCTCTGGTTCCTGATTGAACTCCTTAATGGCCATGATCCCAGAGTCTCAGAAATGAATCTCAGAACCCAAAGGCTTTTGGCAGAAATGCGTCCTGTTCCTGCAGTAGGTTACTGGCGCTGGGCCACTCTAGGTGAGAATAGGTTTCGTGCCTTGGCCTGTTCCCCTTGACGGCCTGGTGACCACCATCCTCCAGAGGCCACTGGACAGTCAGGTGTCGGCCTGCAGTGATGAGACATACTGGGCCTCACCCCATGGCGGTGGAGCAGACTCTTTCTCCCCATCCCAAGGAGACCCCAAGTTGCTGCCTAAAACGGCCTCTCTGGCTCCTGATGAAGCTGATTAATAGCCATGATACTGGAGACTCAGAAACACATCTTGAAACCCAGCGGCTTTTGGCAGAAATGCACCTGGACTGCATACAAGGTGGCCGCTGGCTCAGAGCTTATTGGAAAGCCAAGTATGAGCTGGTGGTGATGGGGCAGTCTCATGGGAACGCGGGCAGTACTGGCTCGTCCTTCATGCCCTACCGAGGTCACGAGTTGCCCCCCACAAGCGGCTCTCTGGCATGGCCATGGCTCCAGAGGCAAAAGGACTTAGTCCAGAACCCAGCAGCTTGTAGAAGAAAAGTGAATGGACCATGCGTTAAACTACGGCACCATGCCTCCCCGGGAGGGAAAGGGTGTTGCTCCCTTCCGCCTTTTCCCCCCTGGCAGCAAGGTAGCAGCCGCCTCAAAGCTTATAGGAAAGCCAGGTACAAGCCAGAGGTGAAGCGGCAACTGCAGTCTCATGGGAAGGGGGACAGTACCAGCACGTCCTTTATGCCCTACCGAGGTTATGAGTTATCCCCCATGAGCAGCTCTCTGGCATGGCCATAACACCAGACATACAGAAACCAATCTTGTAATTATCTGGCTCTTTGCAGGAATCCAAAATCATGGTCGAGTGACATTATATGATTCTCATAACCAGCTATAGCAAACAAAATATTTCCCAATGCCTTTTCAGCAATTCTGATTGTTTGGGGGGAAATTCTAAACAATAATGGTGCATCTTTTGTCGAAATATGAATGTAACCAATGTAGAGAAGAGTTAAGTAGAAATCATCTGCCTCACAGGCATTAGGAGGGGTGTGGGGGGGTATACTGGGGTTCTTGGTGTTGAAAAGTTGGTACTGGTGAAGGGAGGGGTGTTTGATCATTGTATGACCGAGACTTAAACCTGAAAGCTTAACAGCTTTTCCCACAGTGATCCAATAAATAAATATAAAAAGAAAAAAATAAATAAAAAATTAAGGTGGAGTTCATGCCCAATTCAATCAGCTAATCAGTGGCTGAATAAATAGCAGTACTCCTACAAAAAAAAACCCTCTGGTAACAATATTGCAACCCCCACTGTCTTATTGGAAAGGGGAGGGAGAGAGGGAAGAGGGAAAGGGAGAGAGAGACAGAGAGATAGAGAGAGACAGAGAGATAGAGAGACAGAGGCAGAGACAGACAGACAGAGAGAGAGGAAGTCTGCCATAGAGGCCAGCTGCAGGGGAGGGGGATGAGGGATCTGGGACATTGATTTTGGGAAATGGACACCAGTGTGTGGATGGGTGTTGGAGCATTGTATGACTGATACCGAGTCATGAACTTCTTTGTCACTGTAAATTAAGTAAGTAAAGGCCCTCCTGTTGATCATCAATTTGCTCGAGTGGGCCCAGTAATGTCTCCATTGCAGACTTTGTTGTTACTGTGTCTGGCATATGGAATACGTCACGGGGACTTGCCAGGCTCTGCCGTGCAGGCGAGATACTCTCGGTAGCTTGCCGGACTCTCCAAGAGGGGCGTAGGAATCGAACTCGGGTCGGCCATGTTGGCTGCGTGCAAGGCAAACGCCCTACCATTGAATATCTAAAAATGATTCCGTTTTCAAAAAAAAGGACTAAATAAGTCTGGCAAACTTCTTCACACCTTTCACATGATGGGTTGGATTGGGATCACGATCACGATCACGACCATCCTGTTGTCCGTCGATTGCCTCGAGAAGGCCCCAGTAACGTCTCCTTCGTCCAAGTCCTGATATTTTTTAAAAAGTGCCCTATTCAAGGCTCTTTCAGGGTTAGGAGAATGAAACCCATCATTGTTACTGGTATTTGGCATATTGGGTACGGCACGAGGAGTTTGCCAGACTCTGCCGTGTGGGCAGGTTACATTTGGTAGCCTGCCAGTTTGTCCAAAGTAGGAATGAGATAATTAGGTTGGATTGGGAGTGTTTATTAAAGGAGCCGTGGCTGTCAGCAGACCAGCGTCCCAAAGAACTCTCTGCTTGAGGACATTCAGGGATGAGTTTATAAAGGCAAAAAAAAAGTCAAATCTTAGCAGACATTGGACATAATGGGGCCGTATGTGTTGTGATCAATCAAAGCAAGTTTTAGAAGCAAAAGTAGCCAGTTAATGGTCCGGCTGCTTCCAGTCACAAAGAACCTTTGTGGTTATGGGGAACGGTGAGAGTTGGGGTCATGGTTCCAGGAGCTGAACAGTTTGTTTGAGGGTGTGAACAGGTTATACCTGACCCATGGAACAGTGGAGGGAGTTTCCTCTCTGCTGATGGGCTAGGAGAAAAGAGAGATGGAGTCCCTTATGTCAGGAGCCCGAAGCTCGAGACTTACCATAATTGGAGCTGGAATGACAGTGCAGAGGTCCCTAGTGCATAGGACAATGCCTGTGGTCCCCCAATACATGATGCCCGGGCACCATGGTGGGAGCAGGTCCTGTGTCCATTCACCAACACCCCTTAAAAGAGTAAAACATGGCCTGTGCCCACTCAACAACACCCCTTAAAAGAGTTGTCATGAGCAGATTTTTAATTTTAACAAGCCCTTTGACTCACTTGTTGAGATGATCGTGTGACTTTTATCCTTCGTCTCCTGTATGTGACCCATCACATGGATCTACCGGTGTCCAACCATGCTTCCTTCTCTGGCTCCATCCACCCAGCTGTCAACTATTTTGCATCTCTGCAATCACTCCACTTAATGGTTATGTGGTATCTTTTTGGCAGATTATTTAATTTCACTTGCGAATATTCTGTTGAAGATTTTTGCCTCAAGGTTTTGCAACAACATGACTTCATTTCTTGAGAAGTCCTTCCTGAGTGTGCCTGAGGTGCTTGAGGGGAGGGTCATGTGCAGACGTGGTCCTTGTTTCACTCCAACATTCTCCATCCTGTACATTCTATGTACAGATGCATAGGCCACAACCCTAAACAAAGCATTCACCGTGGGAGGACTTTTCATTTTACACTTCAGTGATACTATTCTCCCAGTGTACACTAAGGAGGGAGGAAAGATCCCAAGCTTGGTAGGGGGTTGTGACAACACATACCTTAGAACATTCGAAGGTGTATTTACAGAAATGGCCACGAGAGGGCAGCCAGGCACAGAATCGGAAATCCTCTATGCCTGCTTCTATCTCTCCAACGAATACAAAACTATTAGCACAAAAATTTATAGTCGCCCAATATTAATTGTGAGTACACTTGAGCGGGCCCAGTAATGTCTCCATTGTGAAACTTGTTACTGTGTTTGGCATTTCGAATACGTCACTGATTACTTGCCAGGCTTTGCTGTGCCGGCAGAGGAATGGAACTCGGGTTGCCCAGGTCGGCTGCGTGCAAAGCAAACACCATACCAGCGGTACTATCGCGCCAGCCCATGGGGGAATTTCTGGAGCAACAAGTGCGCCTATCAAAAGATGAGTATATAATGGTACATTTATATGATTTCAAATGCTGAAATGTCCTTTGCAATAAAAAGGATCACATAAAATGAAATAATTTTGAAGGAAAGAGAAAAATATTGAATTATTTCACTTATAGGTACACTTTTAGGGTATAAAATAAATGAAGAAAAACACATTTAAAACACAAACCTGTGAACACTGACCATAGCACTAAGACTACTGAGAGCAGGTGGGCAATAGGAGAAAAGGCAAGGTGGAAGGTTTTATTAATGAAATAAAAAAAGATAAGGACTCAGGGGAAAATAATAAAAGAATTTATGTGAAAGATTCCTAGGCTAGCTGGCCTTGCTTCTCAGGTTTCTGCCCCTATTGCACAGCGGGTAGAACCTTGCATGTGGCCGACCTGGGGTTCGATTCCCAGCATCCCATATGGTCTCCTGTGTACCGCCAGGAGTAATTCCTGAGTGTAGAGCTAGGAGTAACTCCTGTGTATGGCCAGGTATGACCCAAAAACAAAAAAAAGAAAAGAAATACTGGACCAGAAATGGATACTTTTTCTGTGGTCGTTTGGAACACAGAGAAAAATCCTCAAGGGTTTGGTAAAAATTCTTTGACACCAACTCAAATACTTCTATCTTCCCCCAAAGAAGAGTTTCACTCTGAATGGACTCAACTCCAATTTTGATGGGAGTCTGAGGAATTCTTTGGAAAACTGCTGGTTTATTCCCTTCAAAAGTGAGGGAGAGTCAAAAGTTAAAAGTCAAGAGATAGTACAGGGCTAAGGTGCTGACCTTGCATGCACCTGACCCAGGTTGTATCGAATGCGTTACATATGCTCCCCAAACCCTACCATGAATGATCCTTCAACACAGATTCAGGAGGTCTGAACAATGCCTGGTATGACCTAAAGTATGAGAGACAAAGAGAGAGAGAGAGAGAGAGAGAGAGAGAGAGAGAGAGAGAGAGAGATCAAGTGATTATGCCAAAAGAGCTTACTAGGTGGACCACATGCTTTGCATGAACAGAGGGCAGGTTCTTTGGGATGACAACCCTAAGAATGAAGAAATGTCAAGGGAAGGCACATTCTGCTCTTTAATCACCGCATACGGCATGTGTATAATTTTCCTTCCTTATGGTATTCTTTCCTAGACTTCTAGCTCTCTCTTTCTCTTTTTCTCCCTCTCCTCCCCTAGGAAATGCTGAAATCATCTTCTAAATTATGGATTGCGTTTGGGCACAAACTTCTAAGGGTCACAGACAGTAGCATTACTCAGTGAAATGTTGATAGTGTGGAAATCCAGTGTTGAGGAATCTCCTTCAGACTTCCCTCATTTTGAATTTTCTCAATTGTCTTTTCTGTTCCTCCAAACCAAGTGAGTCCCTCCAAACCAGATCAGGGTGCACCCAGGTCAGGGTTCCTCCAGGTCAGGGTCCCTCCAAACCAGACAAGGGTCCCCCCAGATCAGGGTCCCTCCAAACCAGGGCAGGGTCCCTCCAGGCCAGAGTCCCCCCAGGTCAGCGTTCCCCCAGGTCAGGGTCTCTCTAGGTCAGGGTCCCACCAAACCAGGTCTGGGTTCCCGCCTCAAACACATCATGATCCCTTCCCCAACCAGCTCGGGGTCCCAGGTAGGTGCCAGGTGTCTCCAACCCTGCATTTAAGCTTCATTTGGGTGAGACCCCCTAATCACTGATCTCTAAACACCAAGGAGGACTCTCATTCTCGCAATTATTTTTATGAGAGCTACGGGTCCTTCATTCTTTTCGGAGACCTCAACCAATATCTGGAAGGCCAGGAAGCCTCCAGAGAGGGAGTGTCAGGCTGCTGTGGTTCTTGGGAACACTAAGGCCTACAGCTGCTCTCAGAGGAAACCTGGGCAGGCGGCACATGGTTCCTCCTTTTCCCACAAGATCCAGGGCACTTTTCTCAGAGCTGAAACAACTCCTTCAGACCCTCAACTCAAGCTCCAACACAGCAGACAGACATCATAGTAGGATTGTAAATGATTTAATGGGTAAGAATACAGGAATGATGGGCTGAGGGTCTGCATTCGTGCCTCCGAGGGCCCTGGGGAGAATGGGAAGGAGTTGGTGCCCAGCAGGTGGTATCTGGGTGGGACACTGGCTCCCTCTGAGGCACGATGACGGGACCAGGAGGTTCGAGGGGGGGGGGTTGTCCTTGGAATCATTCACTGTCACCCTGTTTTCACAAGTCATTCTGGACACAGAGGCAGGGCACACAGGACCTCAGGGCTCTCATGAAGTGGCCATTCTGGGCTACTGTCTCCTTTGGAATAAGCGCCGGGGGCTCCTGACCTTCCAACGGAAGTTTAGGAAAATGCGGGGGCGGCCAGACTGAGTGTGTTGAGTGTCAACTGCGTAGGGAGACTGGCTGAGGGCACATGGCTCTGGATGCTGCTGCCCATTGAGAGTCCTGGCCTCTGAGTGGCAGGGAGCAGGGACGGCACCCATGGGAGGGGCCGTGTTCTGCGAGGCATTTGCAGCCATGGCCAGGGACATGACCTGCTCCCTGCACCTCCCCTGCAGCCTCTGCCCCTGTGAGACACTGGGCTCATTCTCTGTGTCCACAATAGCAATGTGGGGGGCCACCCTTCATCTCCTGGAAGGTGCTGGGGGATAATATAACCCCCTGCGATGTGGAGGACCAGAGGCACACACAGGGAAGGGACAGAGATCTGCAGTGTGGCCAAGTGTCTCAGAGGGAGGGAGAGGTTGGGGCCCAGACAATAGCTTGGGGTACTTCAGGAGATTTCTCCTTCTCTGAACTCCCTAAAGAGCTGAGAGAGGAGGGATGAGTAGAAGGAGGGGGGCCGAGAGGAGGTGGTGGAGCAGGAGTACAGAGGGACTGCTGCCAGGCTCTTGTGGTGGGCAAGGATGATTGAGTGGGGAAGGGAACTGCAGGTCGCAGAGTGGGGTGAGTGCCAGAACCGGGAGTCTGGAGCAAGTGGAGAGGACAGTGCAGGGCAGGGGAACACACGTTGGCTTTCCTGGATGGGCTCCAGAGGCGACCGGGCCTGGACGGGCCATCGAGATCATGGATGGCGGGAAAGAGCCAGAGGGAGCAGCATGGTGGGGAGCTGCTGGAGGAGCTGGGATGGCCTTGTCCCTGCAGACCCTGCAGGAAGGGCTGATGTACAGCAGGTGCTCCCAATGTGGGTCCTCCTGGTATGCCTCCATGGGGCTGCTGAAGGCAGGGAAGAGAGGGCCGTGGAGAGGGCAGAGTGAGGACCAGAAGCCAGTCACATGGGAGAGGCTCTGAAGTCTGTCCCCTACCCTGTTATCACCCTCAGGGATTCCCATCCTCTCTACACCCTCCCCCAAGGCCTTCCTATTATCCCCGTTCCTCTGGCTCCCCTCCCCAGGCCTACCTGGGCAGCCCTCCTGATGCTGGGTCTGGAAGGATGGTGAACACTTACCTTTGTAAATTCCAGATAGATCGTATTTGCTGCAGCTCAGCCAGGCTGAAGTGGTACCTCGCACCTAGGAACCAGGGAGAGTGGCTTTTATTAGTGAAGGTCTCACAGTGGCACCGTCATAGGGCCATGGAAGGCACACAGACATGCTCTTCTCTGCGAGCCTCAACAGCCAACGAGGAACAGCAAAGGGCAAAAGACGCTCAGAGCCTGTGGCTTCTGTCAGAACCCTTTAGATCCATGGTCTCTGGGGAGGCTCCCAGCTCAGCAGGAGGAAGGGGAGGAGGGAGGGGTCACTCTGGGAGAGCTCAGATGGAAAAGGCAGAGACTCACCTCTCAGGATCGAGACCCTCCTGCTTTTCCTAGCTCTCTTGCGCCTCAGAGGAGTGACAGAATCAGTGATCATTTGGGATCCACTTTTGGACTCCCCTCTCCGAAGCTCTGATATCCACACATGACCCATAGGAGTCCCACAGAAACAGAGAGGTGAGTTTCTCCCTCAAGTCCATCCTAAAATGTCATGAAATGCTTTGTTTTTGGTTTTGATTTTGTGTTTCCAGTTTTCTCCACAGAACGACACAAGGATTTCGATGTTGATAGCTGGCCCTTTTTCAGGGATGCCAGGCAGGGATGTACTTCCTGTGCTCCTTCCCACAGGACCCCAAGTTCTTGGGAAGGGCTCCCCCACTCCACTCTCCTGAAAGGCTGACGGGAGGATTAGTTTATGTCTCCCTCACACCCAGGGAAGTCGTGGTGGGACTTTTCTGTTCGAAGAGACCTTAACGTCTCAATGGAAGCTGGCTCTAGTATGATGGCACTAGTTAGGATTTCAGTAACGGGGACCTGTCACCCCACACCATCTGTGAAGTTCAGGTAATTCTCTTTTCAATGAACCCCTTCCCACCCAGTCTGTCCTCCTTGGCAACTAGGCCCTACTTTCTCCTAGATGACCCAATCTACTGATGCACTAAACCAAACAAATTCATGTTTGATATTCATGTGTGTGAGAAGTAATAGAAATCACCACCACCCACCAAATGGCTCAAGCACTGGTCCCGGCTCCTACCTTTTGGTCAACTTTTTTCTTACAGAAGGCCACGAAGGATGCTGTTGCCAGGCAAACAATGAAAAGGGAGAGCACCCCTAACACCCCCAGGAAAAGGGGGGTGGGATTGCTACTGATCAGCTTTTAGCCTAAGCCCCATAGAGTCTCAGTCCGGGGTGTCATCACAACCATCAGAGTCCATATACGAACTCCATGATCCTGACCACAAGCTGCCTATGGCAACTGAGCGTGAGCAGGTGGCTCTGCCTTATATAGGGCCGCCTGCATCACAAAGGGGGAAGAGTCCATTAGGGTTCCAGATGGGTGTGAAGTCCTGTGTCCACTGTCTCCCCCCACCCCACTTGGCCTTACCTTCCTGGGCCCTTTCTTTGGCCCCTCTGCTCTAACTGCCTTCCTACTTTCCACCCCACACCCCGCCCCCGCCTTCATCCTCCCCTGTGCTTTATCCCCAGGAAGGGTCCTACTTGTTCTCTCTGGAACCCTACTCTTCCCTAGATCCTCTTGACTCCCTGGGAATAACCTTGACTCTTCTCTTGAAAATGCATTTCTTGTCTGAAATCCCACCAGCAAAAAAATTTTTTTCAGGATCTAGATCATTTATTTTGTATTGTAACAACAAAACGTTTTTTAAATTTTTATCAAGTAGTGCACAATATTTGATTTCATTTAATAATTGAACACCAATTCCACCAACATTATACCTTCGCACCACCATTTTTTGATATTTCCATCCGGCACCCCAACCTCTGTCCCAAAGCAAACCCAAATAATTTATTTTGTATTATTTGTTATGAATACACCACTGAAAATGCTCTAAACAACTTTCCTTAGTGGACAGTGTGGATGATTATTGTATTTCACCCTGGAGCCAGCTGTTATGCCTTTCTCTAAGAGATTACTGTTATGTTGTTAAGGGTTCAACTTGATGTGCATATATATTTATATATATATATCTGTAAAAATATATTTTCCGCTAAGATTCATTGCCTTATTCTTTAAACTACGTGGTGTGCTACTCTTGCAGTATGAGTGGTGTGAGTTCTGGTGATGTCCAGAAATAGGTTCATTCGTGGATGGGTCTCAGCCCGAATGTGTGCAGAGCAGATATGAGCATGACGTCATTTGAGTTCTGGAGTTTTTAGGCTATTGAGACTTGGTTCCTTGGGGTGGTGAGGGGCCTCACCTGCCCCCTTTCAGTTTTCCCCAAAAGAATCAGCCTGACAAGGGTTCCAATGGCATGGCTCATGCGAGTAATTTTATGCTCTCTCCCATAGAAAAGGGCAATGAGTCTCTGGAGCATGACTGTTGATGAGATAATCTCCACCGTAAATTTGTACACTACTTCATCACAATCATCACAACCATCCTTTTATTTGTCGATTGCCTCGAGCAGGCCCCAGTAACGTCTCCTTTGTCCTAGCCCTGAGATTTTCAAAAAAGTGCCATATTTAAGGCTCTTTCAGAGTTAGGAGAATGAGACCCATCATTGTTACTGGTATTTGGCATATTGGGTACCCCGGTACGCCACGGGGAGTTTGCCAGACTCTGCCATGTGGGCAGGTTACATTCGGTAGCCTGCCAGTTTGTCCACTGCAGGCTGCGGAGCACCGTTAGGGCGGCTTGGCGCACAGCGCCCGCCCTCCCGGCGCCTGGAGGAGTGGTGAGTCCCCGCCGCCGCTGCTCAAGTCTCGCTGGTGCTCTGCTGTCAGTGGACTCCAGAGCCGCTGTGAGCATCGCTGAGCCCCGACGAGGGAAGGATGGACAGTGCTGCACCAGCCAGAGTTGCAGGGAGACCTTGGACCGTGTAGGGCGCTTCACCCCGCGTGGAAACGCTTACCAATGCTTTCTCATTTGGCCCCAGACTCCAGTTTGGGAGCAATCTTGTAGCTGGATTCCCCTAAGAGGAGACGTTCCGAAGCGCTAAAAAGAAAGCATTTCAATTTGGAACATTTATTTACAGCTGGAAATGGGGAATGGACTGTCAGACCAGACTTCTATCCTGTCCAGCTTGCCTTCATTTCAGTCCTTCCACATTGTTATTCTGGGTTTGGACTGTGCTGGGAAGACAACTGTATTATACAGGCTGCAATTCAATGAGTTTGTAAATACCGTACCTACCAAAGGATTTAACACTGAAAAAATTAAGGTAACTTTGGGAAATTCTAAAACAGTCACTTTCCACTTCTGGGATGTAGGTGGTCAGGAGAAATTATGGCCACCGTGGAAGTCATATACCAGATGCACAGATGGCATTGTGTTTGTCGTGGACTCTGTTGATGTTGAAAGAATGGAAGAAGCCAAAACTGAACTTCATAAAATAACCAGGATATCAGAAAATCAAGGAGTACCCGTGCTTATAGTTGCTAACAAACAAGATTTGAGGAACTTGTTGTCTCTGACATTACTTCACTTTCTTTATTCCTAGGGAATTATTTCTGGCCAACATGAAGCCAAGTCTCACTTAAAGGTCTCCTACGCTTAGGTGTGTGAATGGGAAAGACCGTCTTAGACTTTGGTTTCAGTGCACTTCCAGCACTAGAGCTAAATCAATTAAATGGCCAAGTCATCTTTTAGTATTTTCAAATTGAACAGGAAAATAAATACAAGTAAGCTTCTCGCTGCCATGGAGCATATCAGTTGCTCTCTTTTCTCAAATTCACTGATGCTTAAAAGTCAAACTTTTAGTTCACACTATACTCAGATAAACACACACACACAATCACACACACACACACACACACAGAGAGAGAGAGAGAGAGAGAGAGAGAGAGAGAAGGGAGAGAGTGTTTCTTCAGCAAATACAGCAGCTTCAGTTCCAAAACAAAAGACCCTCTCCCATTTTTCCCAAGTTTGCTTTCAAATTTTGATGAATAGGGATGGTTGCTCCCTAAACCGAGACCCAAGTCCTCCTCGTCATCCAGGAGTGCTTGGGTGGGCAGGCTTGGAGCCCATACACTGGGTGCCTGACAGTCAGCTATTCCTGGATTCACACTCAGGCCTGCAAGTACTCTGCCTGTTCTCTGCCACTTGACTTCCTTTGAAGTTCAACAAAGGTAATCTTGACAGATATAGAGGTTAGTTAATTTTTTGCCATATTTATTACTAATTTAAAAATACTTAGCGTGTTTTAATTTTACTTTTTGCTTGGGTGATACGCTGCTTGGTGCTCTGGTACCTGGCTCTGGTTCAACAATCACTCCTGGCAGTGTTCAGGAGACCATAGGGTATACTTGGTGTAGAATCTGGATTTGCCCTGTGCAAGGCAATCGCATTGTCCACTGTATTATCTCTCTAGTCCCTGATTTTTTCAAATTTGAGTAAGGAGTTATTTTATTGATGCTTGAAGGCTGCTTTGGGTAATTGATAGGGAGCTTCGTCATCAGTGTTTGCAGGACCACATGGTGATATGGATTGAATCAGAGACTTTTCATGTGCTTAGGTTATTTGTTACTGTGTCTGGCATATCGAATACTCTCGATAGCTTGCCGGGCTCTCTGAGAGGGGCAGAGGAATCGAACTCGGGTCGGCCATGTTGGCCGCTTGTAAGGCGAACGCCCTACCCGCTGTGCTATGAGTATATTCTGTCCCTAACATGTACTGTGCCGCAGCACATGTGGCTAGTCAAACGGTAACCCAGAGAAGGCATGATTTCTGCAAAGACTGGGGTAGGGAGGACTGTATGAAGCATACAACGACTCTACTGCAAAGCACATTTGCTTTTACAATATGCAGTGAACACTTTGTGGGATAGCCAAGGGTTCCAAGTTGAGCGGGCTATGCTATTATTCTGTTTTGCAGCTGCATATGTGGGCAGTTCCTTGAACTTTCTCAGCGAAACAGGACAGGAATGAGAATGTGGCTCCAGGCCTGGCCAAGGAGGATCAGGTGCAGCCTTCCCTTAGGCTCCCTTAACAGAGTCAACTGCCAGGGCATGGCACTCACACATGCCAAATTTTTCCCTGCTCATTCCCTTCTCAGGGAAAACAAGCAGGGGCTACCTAGGCCAGTCCCCAAGAGTATTGCACCCCTAAAAATGAATTAAATTGGGCTACATTCCCTCCCCTAACTTTTTAACATCTGGAATTGATTTGAGGAGCTGTAGATGCCCATTTAAATGGAGTATTTCATGCCAGGATAGAAAAAGTATAGGAAGAAGGAACATAACTTTTGGGTAAGGCTGGGACTGTTCTATGGACTACAGTTGCTTAGACTTAAAAGGAAAGT
The DNA here is from genome assembly GCF_029834395.1 of Sorex fumeus. Lineage (NCBI taxonomy): Eukaryota > Metazoa > Chordata > Mammalia > Eulipotyphla > Soricidae > Sorex > Sorex fumeus. Next base: position 3,930,651 of record NW_026606179.1, on the reverse strand, counting down.
GGAAATAAATATGTCCAATCTGCAGCTGAGGCTGTCAGATCCCTTCTGTCGTCAGCAGAATAACCCAGGTTGAGGATATATGTTCACATATCACCCGGGGATATGCCTGGTTGGTTCTCCTCCCAGAATGGGTGTTTCACAAAGTGATTGGAAGATCTCATCTAAACTTGAAGCCATTGTCCATTTTTCCACCATTGTATTTCTTTGTGGTATAGAGACGCAGGTATGGGGCGGGGTGACATATGAGTGTGTGGTTTCTTTTAACATTAGAAAAACCTGCAAAATATAGACCAAAATATTGACTGGCTTATTCTCCTTTGGTTACTTCTTGATGTTTTATATTTATGTATATTGCTCTTCATTCTCTCTTTTTTTTTCAGCATGTTTACTGAGGTACAAGATGTACAATAGAGTTGATTATCATTTTCACGAACACATCACACCAATACCATACCCATCAAACCCTGCGCCCTAATTTGCTGTGATGAGTAAGTCAACCCCAACCAATGGGAAGTGTGAAGCATCGGGGGTTCCGCCATGCCCTGATCCCATAATCTAGATCCAAAGAATATACAGGCTAATGGATTTGAGGAATTTGATGAGAGAAGAAGTAAGTATTAGATTAGACTGAATTTATTTCTGTGGGAGAACTTATTAGAGATCTAGAAACAGAGCATACTCGAGTATAAATCCTTTACTTGGTAAGAGAATGCTTTCATAAAGATGACTAGATTCTTATACCTGCTTCTCCTAACTCATTGGATATAAAGCAAACATGTGTGTCATACACATACACATAAGGTCCTGAACTAAAATTGATATTCAGAAATTGCTTGATAACACAGCTTGGAGAAAAGAATGCAAGACGTGGGCTGGAGCGATAGTACACCAGGTACTGTGTTTGCCTAGCACGTGGCCAACGCAGGTTTGATTCCCAGCATCCCATATGGTCCCCTGAGCACCGCAGGAGTAATCCCTGAGTGCAAATACAGGTGGAAACCAGGGTGCATTGCCAAATGTGAAAAAAAAGCATGTAAAGACACATATGTATACCAACTACAATAATTTCACCTTCTAGTTAGTACTTGCAGACAAGTTTCAGTGGTTAGTATTTTCACTGAGTTTGAAAGAGCAGGCTGGATTCATTTGGAATAGGACTAAGGAGAAGGAAATGCTGGCTCCGAAAATAAATTACTGCGCAGAGGGCCTTTGCCTAGCACACAACCAATCCAGGTTCGAGGTCTGGCATCCCACATGATCCCTGAGCACTACGAGGAGTGATCCCTGAGTGCACTGTCAGGACTCAACCCTGAGCATGGTCAGGGTGACCCCTCCCCCCAAAAGAGGGCAAAAATAAATAAATAAGTAAACTTCCTGTTCAATTTGAAAACACTAAAAGATGTCTTGACCATTTAATTGACTTAGCACTCACCTTGAAGGTGGACTAAGACCAAAATCTAAGATGCTCTTTCCCATTCACACACCTATATTTAGGAGACCTTTAAGTGTCGGTCAGAAAGCATTCCCTAGGAAGCAAGAATGTGAAGTAACATTCAACCCTGAGTGTCAAATCCAACATTTACGGTGGTGATAATCTAAACAACTGTGATTTAGAGACTCATTGTCCTTTTCTCTTGAAAAAGAGTATAAAACAACTTGCCACAGCGGGTAGGGCGTTTGCGTTGCACAAAGCTGGCCCGGGTTCGATTCCCAGCATCTCATACTTTCTCCCAAACACCGCCAGGAGTAATTCCTGACTGCAAAGCCAGGAATAACCCCTGTGCATTGCGGGTGTGACCCCAAAAGCAAAACAACAACAACAAAAACACCCGACTTGCCATAGGTGGGCCACTGAAATCTCGAAGCAGGCTGTTTCTGTCAAGGAAGACTGAAGGGGGCAGGAGAGGCCCCTCACCACACCAAGGTACCCAACCTCGAAACCCAAAGCCTCAAGAACTCAACTGCTACCATGCTCATGTCTGCTCTGCACACTCACGGGCCGAAGCCATCCATGAGTGAGCCTATTCCTGGACATTACCATACCTCAAACTACTCATACTCTAAGAGTAGCACACCACAAGGTTTAAAGAAAAAGGCAACGAATCTTAGAGGGAAGTACATTTTTACAGATATATATATATATATGAACACACCAGGCTCAACCCTTAACAACATAACAGTAATCTATTAGAGAAGAGCATAACAGCTGGCTCCAGGGTGAAATACAAAAATCTTCAACACACTCCTCTAAGGAAAGTTGTCTGGAGCATTATCAGTGGTTTATTCATGAGAAATAATACAAAATAAATTATTTGGTTCTGCTTTGGGGCAGAGGTTGGGTGTGGGATGAAAATATCCAAAAAATGGTGGTGCCAGGGTATAATGCTAGTGGGATTGGTGTTCGATTATTAAATGAAATCAAATATTGTTTACAACTTGATAAAAATTTTTAAAAAGATTTGGTTTTACAATAAAAAACAAACAATCTAGTTCCTGAAAATTTTTTTTTACTGGTAGGATTTCAGACAAGAAATTCGTTTGAAAGAGCAAAGTCAAGGTTGTTCCCAGAGAGTCAAGAGGACCCAGGGAAGAGTAGGGTTCCAGAGAGAACAAGCAGGACCCTTCCTGGGGATAAAGCACAGGGCAGGATGAAGGCAGGGGCGGGGTGTGGGGTGGAAAGTAGGAAGGCAGTTAGAGCAGAGGGGCCAAAGAAAGGGCCCAGGAAGGGAAGGCCAAGTGGGGTGGGGGGAGACAGTAGACACAGGACTTCACACCCCTCTGGAACCCTAATGGACTCTTCCCCCTTTGTGATGCAGGCGGCCCTATATAAGGCAGAGCCACCTGCTCAAGCTCAGTTGCCATAGGCAGCTTGTGGTCAGGATCATGGAGTTCGGTATATGGACTCTGATGGTTCTGATGACACCCCGGACTGAGACTCTATGGGGCTTAGGCTCAAAGCTGATCAGTAGCAATCCCACCCCTCTTTTCCTGGGGGTGTTAGGGGTGCTCTTCCTTTTCATTGTTTGCCTGGCAACAGCATCCTTCGTGGCCTTCTGTAAGAAAAAAGTTGACCAAAAGGAAGGAGCTAGGGCCAGTGCTTGAGCCATTCGGTGGGTGGTGGTGATTTCTATTACTTCTCACACACATGAATTTGAAACATGAATTTGTTTGGTTTAGAGCATCAGCAGATGGGTCATCTATGAGAAAGTAGGGCCTAGTTAACAAGGACAAACTGGGTGGGAAGGGATTCTTTGAACAGAGAATTGCCTGAACTTCATAGACGTTGGGGTGGGGTGACAGGTTCCCATCACTAAAATCCCAACTAGTGCCATCATAGTAGAGCCAGCTTCCATTGAGACTTTAAAGTCCCTTCGGACAGAAAAGTCCCACCACGACTTCCCTGGGTGGGAGGGAGACATCAACCCATCCACCCGTCAGCCTTTCAGGAGAGTGGAGTGGGGGGGCCCTGCCCCTAAACTTGGGGTCCTGTGCGAAGGAGCACAGGAAGCACATCCTTGCCTGGCGTCCCTAAACAGGGGCTAGATATCAACATGAAATCCTTGTGTCGTGTCAAGGAGAAAACTGGAAAGACAAAATCAAAACCAAAACCAAAGCATTTCCTGACATTTTAGGATGAATTCGAGGAAGAAAATCACCTCTCTGTTCCTGTGGGACTCCGACGGGTCATGTCTTCAAAGAGCGTCAGAGAGACTGGGAAGAGCGTCAGAGAGGGGAGTACAAAAGTGGATCCCAAATGATCACTGATTCTTTCTCTCCTCAGAAGCGAAAGAGAGCTAGGAAAAGCAGGAGGGCGCGATCTTGAGAGGTGAGTCTCTGCCTTTACCATCTGAGCTCACCCAGAGTGACCCTTCCCTCCTTCCCTCCCTCCTGCTGAGCTCGGAGCCTCCCCAGAGACCATGGCTCTGAAAGGCTCTGACAGAAGCCACAGGCCTCTGAGCATCTTTTGCCGTTTGATGCTCCTCGTGGACTGCTGAGGCTCGCAGAGAAGAGCATGCCTGGGTGCCCTGCACGGCCCTATGTCCGTGCCACTGTGAGACCTTCACTAATAGAAGCCACTCTCCCTGGTTCCTAGGTGGGAGGTACCACTTCAGCCTGGCTGAGCTGCAGCAAATGCAATCTATCCGGAATTTGCAAATGGTTCTGTGCGCCCTGCTTCCAGACTCAGCATCAGAATGGCAGCCCAGGACTGCCTGGGGAGGGGAGCAAGAGGAAAGGGGATGAGAGGAAGGCCTTGGGGGAGGGTGTAGAGAGGACAGGAAGCCCTGGGGGTGATAACAGGGTAAGGGACAGCCTTCAGAACCTCTCCCAGGTGACTGGCTTCTGGTCCTCACTCTGCTTTCTCCACGGCCCTCTCTTCCCTGCCTTCAGCAGCCCCATGGAGGCATACCGCGAGGACCCACATTGGGAGCACCTGCGGTGCATCAGCCCTTCCTGCAGGGTCTGCAGGGACAAGGCCATCCCGGCTCCTCCAGCAGCTCCCGACCAGGCTGCTCCCTCTGGCTCTCTCCTGCCATCCACCATCTCGATGGCCCGTCCAGGTCCCGTAGCCTCTGCAGCCCATCCAGGAAAGCCAGCATGTGTTCCCCTGCCCTGCACTGTCCTCTCCACTCGCTCCAGGATCCCGGGTCTGGCCCTCACCCCACTCTGAGACCTGCAGTCCCCTTCCCCACTCCATCACCCCGGCCCACCACAAGAGCCTGGCAGAAGTCCCTCTGTACTCCTTCTCCACCACCTCCTCTCGGCCCCCCTCCTTCTACTCATCCCTCCTCTCTCAGCTCTTTAGGGAGTGCAGAGAAAGAGAAACCTCCTGAAGTATCCCACACTATTGTCTGGGCCCCAACCCCTCCATCCCTCTGAGACCCTTGACCACATCACAGATCTCTGTCCCTTCCCTGTGTGTGCCTCTGGTCCTCCACATCGCAGGGGGGTAAATTATCCCCCAGAACCTTCCAGGAGACGAAGGTTGGCCCCCCACATTGCTAGCGTGGACACAGAGAAGGAGCCCAGTGTCTCACAGGGGCAGAGGCGGCAGGGGAGGTGCAGGGAGCAGGGCATGTCCCTGGCCATGGCTGCAGAGGCCTCCCAGACCACTGCCCCTCCCGTTGGTACCGTCCTCGCTACCTGCGACCCAGAGGCCAGAACTCTCTATGGGCAGCAGCATCCAGAGCCATATGCCCTCAGCCAGTCTCCCCAAGCAGTTGACACTCAACACACTCAGTCTGGCCGCCCCGGCCTATTCTTAAATTTCCGTTGGAAGATCAGGAGCCCCCGGCGCTTATTCCAAAGGAGACAGGCGCCCAGAGTGGGCCACTTCGTGAGAGCCCTGAGGTGCTGTGTGCCCTGCCTCTGTGTCCAGAACGACATGTGAAAACAGGCCAAAAGTAAATGATTCCTAGGACAACTCCCCCTGGGAACCAACTGGTCCCTCATCACCTTGTCTCACAGGCATCCCGTGTCCCACCCAGATACCACCTGCTGGGCACCAAATCCTTCCCACTCTCCCCAGGGCCCTCGGAGGCACGAATGCAGACCCTCCGCCCCATCATTCCTGTATTCTTACCCATTAAATCATTTAGAATCCTACTGTGATGTCTGTCTGCTGTGTTGGAGCTGGAGTTGAGGGACTGAAGGAGTTTGTTCAGCTCTGAGAAAAGTGCCCTGGAGCTTGTGAGCACAGGAGGAACCTTGTGCCGCCTGCCCAGGTTTCCTCTGACAGCAGCTGTAGGCCTTAGTGTTCCCAAGAACCACAGCCGCCTGACTCTCCCTCTCTGGAGGCTTCTCCCTCTCTGGAGGCTTCCTGGCCTTCCAGATATGGGGTTGAGGTCCCCGAAAAGAATCAAGGCCCTGTAGATCTCATAAAAATAATTGCAAGAATGAGAATCCTTCGTGGTATTTAGAGACCAGTGATTAGGGGGTCTCACCCAAATGAAGACTAAATGTAGGGTTGGGGACACCTGGCACCTTCCTGGGAACCTGAGCTTGTTGGGGAAGGGACCATGATGTGTTTGAGGCAGGAACCCAAACCTGGTTTGGTGGGACCCTGACCTAGAGAGACCCTGACCTGGGGGGACCCTTACCTGGTTGGAGGAACCCTGACCTGGAAGGACCCTAACCTGTTTTGGAGGGACCCTGACCTAGGGGGACCCAAGCATCAGCTGAGCTGCCGCCTCCAACGCTGTGCAATGTCCTTTAAACTTGACCCTGAAATTGCCCACACCCCCAGGAAAGGCTCCTATCAAGTGTTTTTCCTCTCCACATCTAGTGCCCAGACATCTTGGGGGTTGATCATTTTGAGGACAGAAGAATTTAGCTGAGCAGTAGTAGAGGTGAGATCTCTCACAGGGGTGAGATCAGCTGAGAGAAAGGGCACACTTCCAGGGGTGTGTGGGACGTGAGAAAACTGGGCAGGGGGAATGAAGGGCCTTGTGGTGGGACAGAAGTTTCTATAAACACGGAGGGTTGACCTGTAATGTCAGCCTACTGGTCTCTTAGACAAGGACTTAATGGCTCCATGGTGAAATGCAATCTTCACTTTCTTCTCTGGAAACATCCTTGGATCATTCTGGTAGTAAAAGTTCACTAACAAGCAATATTAAATTATTGTGGGCCTATGCGGGGGCAAGTTAAAGGAGTTGTTGGGAAAATTGAGAAGGTGTGATGATTGTGGTGTTGGTGTTGGAATATTGAATGCCTGTGACAGATCATCATGAATGACTTTGTAAAGCACAGTGTTCATGTAATGTCTAAGGGGAAAATAAATAAATAAGTTTTAAAAAGAAAAAGGATGCTACCTGTGCCCTCCCCCTCCTCTAGTGCCCACAGGCCCACCAGGCACTGCCACACTGAAGCTCATGGGACTCTGCACAGCCCCTGCCTTCCTGGTCTGAGGGCGTGTGAGCACAAAAGCCAGAACTGCGGGGATGCTGTCTGGCTTGGCCCCCGCCTCTTTGTGCAAGTTTGTCTAGGTCCTTGCTCTAAATCCGCACTTGTTACACAGCACTCTTTCTCTTTTGTTCGTTCTTTTGGAAAATGTTTTCTATGTGCTTCCTATGTTTCTTAGGAAACAATTGATCTACTTATATGTGTGTTGATCCATCACTTTCTCTCTTCTGTCAAAAGACATTATTTGAATGGCTTATGAGGAATAAGTTAAGCATTTTCTTTTCATTAATTTTAAAATATTGTATGCCTTACCTTGCTGTCCTCATGCGTTATTCTTGGTTCTGTGCTAATCGACAACCCCTGGGACCATAAGTGGTGCCAAGACTGAACCCTGGTTCACCGTGTGCTTCCTAGATCCTTTATTTCTGCATTGTTTCGCAGCGCTTTAGTACTTTCTGGTTTTAAACTGGGCTTAGTGACAAAAAAAAATCTCAAAAACTGAGCAGTTTCCTGCAGAGTCCCTCCAGACAAAATTATCTAAACTTTTAGAATTCCAGGAACGCTGAGAGTGAGAGTGGCTATTCACACAAGCAATACAAAATAAATTGTTTGGCATTGCCTTTTTGGCTGGCTCGGATGGTGGCAGGAAACTTCCAAATAATAATGCTAGGACTGCTGTCAAAATATTGAATGCCATCAAAGTAGAGAGAGAGAGAGAGAGAGAGAGTATTGCAGAAATTGTCTGCCACACAGGCAAGGGAAGGGTTCGCATGGGAGGGGGAGTTACTGGGGATATTGGTGCACTGGTGAAGGGGTGGGTGTTTTATCATTATACGACCAAAACTCAAACAGGAAAGCTTTGTAACTATCTCATGGTTGATTCAATTTGAGAGAGAGAGAGAGAGAGAGAGAGAGAGAGAGAGAGAGAGAGAGAGAGAGAGAGCTGTGCTAACAGGTATTGAAGTGCACCTAACTTTATGACAACTGTTTATCATATATTTACTAAGCCGCTGAGCTACGCACTGTCCACGGTCCTGAGAATCCAACCATGACCATCACAGGGGTCCCATCCGGTGTACAGAGAAGACATGATCACGACCACGACCATTCCATTGTTCGTTGATTGCCTCGAACAGGCCCCAGTAATGTCTCCTCCTCCTAGCCCTGGGATTTTTTTTAAAAAGTGCCATATTCAAGGCTCTTTCAGGGTTAGGAGAATGAGACCCATCATTGTTACTGGTATTTGGCATATTGGGTATGCCACGGGGAGTTTGCCACACTCTGCCATGTAGGCAGGTTACGTTTGGTAGCCTGCCAGTTTGTTCAAAGTAGGAATAAGGTAATAAGATGTCCCGCGGCCAGGAATGCAGCCGCGCGGTTCCAGGAGCTGGGTTTTATAGTCTCTGAGTCTTGGCCCTTGATGGGATTACACTGCGCCAGGGGGGCAGTTGGTGGGTTTGACCCCTGCCTACTGGAATTTTGAGGATCTGGGTGGAGGATGCTCAGCCCTGATCTGAGCAGACTTGGAGATCTCAGCCCCGGGACCCGCATACCTTTGTTCCTCTGCTTGTACCTTCATGCGTGTGGAGAGTGGTCTCAGCATGGTGGTGGCTGGTTCTGGAGGTCTTCGGCTGCTGGAGCCCTGGTCGGAGCGGGGAGAAACTCAACCCGTTCTCCTCCAAGGGGCCCCAGCGAGGACAGCCAGGTGCGGGGGCACGGAGACTCTGGGCTGTTCTCATCTGGGAGCTGCGTTTTATAGAAAAGAAAATTGAGAAAATTCAAAATGAGGGAAGTCTGAAGGAGAATCCTCAATACTGGATTTCCATACTATCAACATTTCACTGACTAATGCTACTGTCTGTGACCCTTAGAAGTTTGTGCCCAAATACAATCCATAGTTAAGAAGATGATTACAACAATTCTTACGGGAGGAGAAAGAGAGAAAGAGAAAGAGAGAGAGACAGAGACAGAGACAGAGACAGAGAGAGAAGTCAAGGAGAGCACACCATAAGGAAGGAAAAATATACACATGCCGTATATGGTGATTAAAGAGCAGAATGTGCCTTCCCTTGACATTTCTTCGTTCTTAGGGTGGTCATCCCAAAGAACCTGCCCTCTCTGCATGCAAAGCATGCGGTCCACCTAGTAAGCTCTCTTGGCATAATCACTTGATCACTCTCTCTCTCTCTCTCTCTCTCTCTCTCTCTCTCTCTCTCTCTCTCTCTCTCCTCTGTCTCTCATACATTATGTCATACCAGGCATTGTTCAGACCTCCTGAATCTGTGCTGAAGGATCATTCATGGTAGGGTTTAGGGAGCACATGCAATGCAGCTGATAAAACCTGGCTCAGGTGGATGCAAGGTCAGCACCTTAGCCCTGTACTATCTCTTGAATTTAAACTTTTGACTCTACCTCACTTTTGAAGGGAATAAACTAGCAGTTCGCCAAAGAATTCCTTAGAGTCCCATCAAAATTGCAGTTGAGTCCATTCAGAGTAAAACTCTTCTTTGGGGGACGATAGAAGTATTTGAGTTGGTGTCAAAGAATTTTTACCAAACCCTTGAGGATTTTTCTCTGTGTTCCAAACGACCACAGAAAAAGTATCCATTTCTGGTCCAGGATTTCTTTTCTTTTTTTTTCTTTTTGGGTCACACCTGGCGATGCACAGGGGTCACTCCTTGCTCTACACACAGGAATTAGTCCTGGCAATGCACAGGGGACCATATGGGATGCTGGGAATCGAACTTGGGTTAGCTGCGTGGAAGGCCCTACCCACTGTGCTATCTCTCCAGCCCCAGGTCCATTATTTCATTTTGCTTGTTATTTTCTTTCTTTTCGACCACACCCTGTGGCACTCTGAGCTTATGCCATGCCCCAGGGGTCACTCCCACTGTGCCCCCAGAACTTTATGATACACTGGGGACCAGCTGCGGTGGGCATCCTTGAAGACAAGGGTCTTATCCACTGTACTATCTCTGCAGCCCCAAGGGCAGAGGCCTCAGCACCCTGAGAAGTTCCTCCTGCAGGAGGAGCCGGGCCCCCTCATAGCCACATCAGCACATTGGCTGCTGGCCTGGTAGCTGCGTGGTGGCCTCCTTGTTGACTAAACATGGCCTCTCCCCTCCTGAGGGGTGGTAGCACTTGCTGGACAGCTCACCACATCCATGTGTTCTGTGGCTCTCCTCTGATCTGGGTGAAAGGTGGACCCCGCACTGTATTCTCTATGCATGCTTGACTCCTCTCACCTCCACGGCCACAACCACACACACAACAGGCCTGAAGGGAGAGGTTCCTTCCCCAGCTTGGGCTATTATGGTTCATTGATTTTGTTGCCAAGGAGTATTCCATTGCATGGGTGACGACAGATTGAGTTTGTGTGTTGTTTTGTTTGCTGGTTTTTATGCTGGAAAACAAGGGTATTTCCATTTTAGGGATATTATGAGTAACCTTGCATGAATAACCTGGTTTATGCCTCTGGGTGGTCTTCACGAAGAGCAATATACTGATTTCATCTTTTTTTTCTTTTCTGGGTCACACCTGATGACAGACAGGGGCTATTCCTGCACTCAGGAATTACTCCTGGCCGTGCTCGAGGAAAATGCCCTACCTGCTGTGTTATAGTTCCAGCCCCTGATTTCATCTTTATCCCAGGAGTTTTGAAGGATCCCTGAGCATGTCATGGTGTGTGAAAGGGCCAGATGACACTCAGAGCAGAGTATGTGTCTTTCATGTGTGAGACCTTGACTTCCATGTCAGCACCCAAAACAAAGTCTGCCCCTGTCAAGGTGGCAATTTTCCTGGCTCCAGATGTAGTCAAGGGGTGTTGGGCATTCTCACCTCTTTATCTTAGTATCACTGCTCCCTTTTTATATTCTGAGACTTGTTCCTGAAGCTTTGTTGAGGGTGGTAAAGGATCCTCATTTTCCTAGTGGGCTCCAGAGTTCAGGGAGCACTGCAGTGAGATTTGGTCCAGCTGTGTGGGTCTGGTTCATGGCAACCCTCAGAGCTATCCCTGGCAGTGTTCATTGGGCCATCAATGCCAGGGGTCTCTGCAGATGAAATATGTGCTCGACCTGATGAGCCTTTCCCCTGCTCTGGTTTTCTCTGAGTCTTGGGTTCTGAGTACACTAGAGGAGCAAACTTCTGACCGCATCACTGCAGTTCCCCAAGTGCCATCTGAGGGCTCTTGTCCTGAGGCTAGGAGCCAGCACCACCTCAATGAAGGATGGGAGAGGAAGCTCGCTCTCCTTTCCCTTCCTCTCCCTATTCTCCTGAAGCCCTGGAGACACTCCCTGCCCGCTGCAGACTAGATCCCGCTCAAACTCCCCCAGCCCCAGCCCCACGGATCCCGTGACTGTCTATTCTCAAATGCATCTTGCTTAGAACCAGATGTGCGTGTGCTTCAGTGGTCCAACACACAGAAACACACACACACACACACACACACACACACACACATACATATACGCACGAATGCATCCAGGATTTTAATTTTCAGGTATGGTGAGATGAACAGATCAGGAGACAGCGGTCAGCGTTAGTAGCAGTCTAACAGGGAGGGAGTATGCCAGCACACTTGGAGCCCCGGGGGTCCGGCAGGGGGCAGGAGTGTGCAGGGATGGTGTAGACAGGGACTCTCTGTGATTGCTGGGAGAGAGATTTGAGGCAGCAGAAACAGACTTAGGATGGTCCAGGCTGAACAGTTTCAGCAGGCTCCATGACACAGAGGCACCCCCCGGTGTGGGGACCTGTGCTGCAGGTGATATAAAGCAGAGAAGAATATTCCAGAAAGCAGGAATGTGCAAAAGGAGGGGACAGACTCGATTGGTTGGTTTGTCTATCCAAGGCTCCTGTTTCCTGTTTCTAAGCATTAGCCAATCCTCCCAGGCCCAGCAGGCCCCTGGAATCACAGCTCCATAGTGTACAGAAAATCAAGAAACCATCACAGGGTTGACACATTTGGAGGAGGCTGCGGACTGGGGCCTCCAGGTCAGCTGCTGTCCCAACCCCCAGAGCAGGGCCCCTCCCAGTGTGTCCCATAGACCCCCGGAGGGCACCCTCTTGAGCTTAAGAAGAAAGCAGTGTTGTGTGTATCTGCTCGGGTGTTGTTTGTGTGCAGGTTCTCAGCGACTGTCTGTGATGGGTCAGCACACACAGTGACAGAGGTTTGGTGACGAACCATAAGTGGTGACGGCAGCACCAACTGTATATTTCTGATTTGTGGGACCAAGGAGCCTTCTGTCTCCCAGCTGCCCCTGCCCTGTTCCTCACCCACACAGAAGCCCCTGGGGTGAGGGGCAGGGAGTCAGCACTGATTTTGACTCAGCTGCTGGGACCCAAGGGGGCAAAAATTTTGTGTTAGATGTGCCCACAAGAATAGGGGCAGAAACCTGAGAAGCAAGGCCAGCTAGCCTAGGAATCTTTCGCAGAAACTCTTTTTATTATTTTCCCCTGAGTCCTTATCTTTTGTTGTTTCACTAATAAAACCTTCCACCTTGCCTTTTCTCCTATTGCCCACCTGCTCTCGGTAGTCTTAGTTCTGTGATCAGTGTTCACAGGTTTGTGTTTCAAATGTGTTTTTCCTTATCTATTTTATACCCTTAAAGTACACATATAAGTGAAATAATCCAATATTTTTCTCTTTCCTTCAAAATTGTTTCATTTCACGTGATCCTTTTTATTGCAAAGGGCATTTCAGCATTTGAAATCATATAAATGTACCACTTTATTTATATACTCATCTTTGGACGGGGCTGTAGCGATAGCACAGCGGTAGGGCGTGTGCCTTGCAGGCAGCCAACATGACCGACCCGAGTTTGATTCCTCCACCCCTCTTGGAGAGCCTGGCAAGCTACTGAGAATATCTCGCCCGCAGGGCAGAGCTTGGCAAGCTGCCTCTGATGTACTCGATATGCCAAACACAGTAAAAACAAGTCTCATGATGGAGACCTTACTGGGCCCGCTCAAGCAAATTGATGAACAATGGGAGGACCGTGACCATGACATCTTTTGATAGGCGGACTTGTTGCTCCAGGAATTCCCCCATGGGCTGGAGCGATAGCACAGGTGATAGGGTGTTTAGTTTGCATGCGGCTAACCTGGCCAACCCGAGTTCAATTCCTCCGCTGGCACAGCAAACCCTGGCAAGCAGCCATGACTTATTCGAAATGCCAAACACAGTACCAAGTTTCACAATGGAGACATTACTTGGCCCAGTCAAGTGAACACTGCAAATAATATTGGGCGACTATAAATATTTGTCCTAACATTTTTGTATTCACTGGAGAGATTAGAAGCTGGCATAATTTCTCATTCTGTGCCTGTGATGCCCTCTCGTGGCCATTTCTGTAAATACACCTTCTAATGTTCTAAGGTATGTGTTATACAGTCCCCTACCAAGCTTGGGCTCTTTCCTCCCTTCTTAGTGTAGACTGGGAGAATAGTATCACTAAAGTGTAAAATGAAAAGTCCTCCATGGTGAATGCTTTGTTTAGTGTTGTGGCCTATGCATCTGTACACAGAATGTACAGGATGCAGATTGTTGGAGTGAAACAAGGACCATAACGGCACAAGACCCTCCCCTCAAGCACCTCAGGCACACTCAGGAAGACTTCTCAAGAAATGATAGGAAGTCATGTTGTTGCAAAACCTTGAGGCAAAAATCTTCAACAGAATATTCGCAAGTGAAATTAAATACTCTGCTAAAAGGATCCCACATGATGATTAAGTGGAGTGATTGCAGAGATGCAAGAATCGTTGACAGCAGGGTGGATGAGCAGAGAAGGAAGCATGGTTGGACACCGGTAGATCCATGTGATGGGTGATGGGCCACATACAGAAGATAAAAGATAAAAGTCACACCATCATCTCAACAAGTGAGTCAACGGGCGTTCCTAAATTAAATATCTGTTCATGACAATTCTTTTAAGGGGTGTTGGTGGGTGGGTACAGGCCATGCCTTGTGGTGCCCAGGGCCTGCTCCCACCATGATGCCCGGGCATCATGTATTGGGGGACCATAGCAATGTCCTATGCACTAGGGACCGCTGCATTGTCATTCCAGCTCCAATTTTGGTAAGTCTCGAGCTTTGGGCTCCTGACATAAGGGACTCCGACTCTCCTTCCATTCTAGCTTGTTAGCAAAGAGGAAACTCCCTACACTGTTCCAAGGGTCAGGTGTAACCTATTCACAGCCCACAAATGAACGGTTCAACTCCTGGAACCATGACCTCAACTGTGACCGTTTCCCATAACCACGAAGGTTCTTTGTGACTGGAAGCAGCCGGACCATTAACTAGCTAATTTTGCTTCTAACACTTCCTTTGCTGATCACGACACATACAGCCGCGTTGTGTCCATCATTTTCTAAGATGTGACTTTTTTTTTGTTTTTATAAACTCATGCCTGAATGTCCTCAAGCAGAGAATTCTTTGGGATGCTGGTCTGTTGTTGGTCACTGGCTCCTTTAACAAACACTCTGAATCCAACCTATCATGTGAAAGGTGTGAAGAGGGTAGCCAGACTTATTTAATACTTTTTTTTGAGAAGGGAATCATTGTTAGATACGCAGTGACAAAGCAGTTCATGATTGGGTATCAGTCGTACAATGTTCAACACCCGTCCAGGCACCGGTGTCCATTTCCCAAAACCAATATCTCAGATCCCACATCCCCCTCCCCTACAGCTGGCCTCTATGGCCGACTTCCTCTCTCCCTTCTCTCTCTCTCTCTCTCTCCCTTTCCCTCTTCCTCCCATCTCTCCCTCCCCTCTCCAATAAGGCAGTGGGGGTTGGAATATTGTTACCAGAAGGGTTTTTTTTTTTATATCACTTTACCTCCTTGAAGACTCAGATATTTTCCAGAGGGATCATTTCTAATGATCATTGTCTTAGTGTCTCTTCTCTGTCCAAACGGCATTCTCACACAATTTGTGCATACCTTCTACCATTGCTATCATAAACCTGTCCTCCTGGCCCTCATTTCTACTGGACTTGGGTATTTTTCTCATACTATGTTTTTTTTAATATCCCACACATGAGTATGATCATTCTATAACTGTTTCTCTCCCAACATCTCATTCCAGTCGGAATGACAATCTCTATGTACATCTTCTATAAGCAAATTTCATGACTTCATTTTTGTAATGGCTGCAGGGTGTTCCTTTATGTAGATGTACCAGTCATTTGTTCTAGGCAACTTAGGATGTTTCCGGGTTCTGGGTATTGTGAATAGTGCTGCAATGAACATCAGAGTGCAGATGGGTTTTTGCACTGTGAGTTCTGGGCCTTTAGAGTATATTTCCAGGAGTGGGCTCCTGGGTCATATGGAAGCACAATTTCTAGGTTTTTGAGGAAAGCCAGTATTGGTTTCCTGAAAAGGCTGGACTTTCCCACCAGCAATGAATGAAAGTTCCCTTTAACCCGTATCCATGCCAGCACTGGTTGTTTTTGTTCTTTTTGATGTGTGCCAGTCTCTATGGCATGAGATGATATCTCGTGGTTGTTCTGATTTGCAGCACCCTGATGAATAGTGGTGTAGAACATTTCCTTCATGTTCCTTTTGGACATTCCCATTCCTTCTTTGGAGAAGTTTCTTTTCATCTCTTCTCCCCAGTTTGTGATTGGATTAGATTTTCTTCTTGTCAAGTTCTACCAGTTCCATTTATATCTTTGGTATTAACCCCTTACCAGATAGGTATTAGGTAAATAATTTTCTGCATTCTGTGGACTGCCTTTGTTTCCTGGTCATTGTTTCCTTTTAAGGTGCCTAGGTTGTTAATTTAATTTAGTCCCTTTTGTTTATCTTTGATTCCACTTTCTTGGTCAGTGGAGTTTCATCCTGTAAGATACCTTTAATTTCAGTCACCTTACGAATTCAGGTCAGATATTACGGGCTTTAAATCCATATTGATTTGACATTTGTGCATGATGTTAAAAAGAGGGCGAGTTTGTGTATTTATTTATTTATGCATGTAGCTGATCAGTTTTCTCAGGACCGGTAACGGACTTTTGAAAAAGAAAAATATTACGGATGACAGTAGAAGGTGTAAAAAGTCTAGGAGAAGATATTACAGATTTGTCTGTTGTCTTCTTAAATCAAAGAGGTCCTCAGAAATTCCCATTACTGGTTCCCTCACCCAAGCAGTACTCTCTATAGGGGAAGTGACAGCGGCTATTCAGAGCAGCATACCAAGTGGTATAAGTACTCCACTATAACTGACTATTTTTCCATAGTGTGGAGAGAACAGTTTCCTAATCCTCTTCTCTTTTTAGGCACTTAGGTTGTTTTCCAGTCCCTGGCAATGATGAGTGGTGCTGCAATGAATCCAAGTGTATAGATATCTTTTTGAACTACTATTTTATACTTTGAGGTAGATGCCAAGAGGAATTGCTGACAGATAGAAGCTCTGTCTTACTTTTTGAGAAATCTCTATTCCGTTTTCCACAGAGGATGACCAGATACAATCCCACAAACAGTAGATGAGGATTCCTTTTACACCACAAACCCCCCAGAGCTGGTCTTTTTCACACAGTCCATTCTCACTGGTGTGAGAGAGTTATTTTTTCATGGTTTTTATATGCATTTTCCTCAGTGACGGTGACTACATTTTTGTATACTTAGTGATCCTCAAAATGTGGTCTTTTGAGAAATGTCTTCTCAGCTTCATTCCTTATTAAATTATAAGGTTTGGTTTGGGTTTCTGTGAATTCTGTATAAAATCTTGTATAATCGTACTTTATTAGATGTGTAGTGAGTGAAACTGATATAGGCAGGTAGACAGGGTGGGCCCCCTCCCGAGGCAATGACAAAAGCCAGCCCTGCAGAAAATAGGAAAACAGGAACTAAGGCTTGATAAGACCCTCACCTGGCTCCAGCAACAGACCCAAAGAAGCTCCTCTAGGAACAAAAGGCCAGGAAAGGAATTTCAAAGAAGATCATCACCACTCCCATCCTCCCTGGCAACCTCCTTAGCAACAGGACACTTATCTGGGAAGAAGCCCCACGTGGGGGCAGGTTGGAGGAACCCTATAAAGGCCACCTTGAACAAAGGAAGCGCGCGCATTTGCTGCCCGAGCCCAAGTGCTGCTTGCGCCCACGTGGCCGAGCACATTTGGTTCCCGAGCACATGTGTCGCCCGCATCTCCCCTCTTGAGATGTGTACTTTCATGCTTTCCTGTCTAACTTTACTCTCTCACTCTCTCTCCCTCCCTCCATACCTAAAAATCCTCCAAATAAAATCTATTTACTTCACTGCTTGTCTACTCCTGAAATTCCTTTCTGCGAGGCGAGACAAGAACCCAGCAACTCTGGGTCCCGAGTGGCAGAGGTGGATGGGGAGAAAGTGACTGTCTTTCTCCTCCCCACTTCACATAAGTCACCCGTGGGGCCCACCGACATCAAAACTGGCCCAGAAAGGTCAGACCTGAACACCTGGAGAACCTGCCATCAGTACTCATCAATACGCTGGCTCGGCTCTTCACAAGCTACCTGTCTGAATGCAAGGTTCCATCCCAATAGAAAACCAGCAGGACCATACTACTGTACAAGAAGGGAGACATCCATGACATAGGCAACTATCGCCCGATCTGCCCATTGTCTGTCATCTACAAGTTGTTCACTCGAATCATCCTGAATAGGAGTGGCAGAACACTAGATGAAGGACAACCATGTGAGCAAGCCTGGTTCCGAAAAGGATTTAGCACCATCGACCATATCCACACGATAACCAAGCTCATTTTGGTTTCTCGGGAGTTCAAGATGCCGCTCTGTCTAACGTTCATTGATTTAAAGAAGGCCTTCGATTCTGTTGAAACAGAAGCAGTCATTGAAGCCCTAGCCAATCAGGGCATTCAAACTCAATACATCAGGATCCTCTGTGAGCTGTATTACGGATTCACTACCAGGATCTCACCTTTGTACAAAAACGTAATCATTGATGTCAAGAGAGGGGTGCGGCAGGGTGATACCATTTCACCGAAAGTCTTCAGTGCCACCCTCGAGAACATCATGCGACGACTGGAATGGGAAGGAATGGGAGTAAAGATAGATTGTCGGCAACTATACCACCTCCGCTTTGCTGATGTCATTGTTCTAATAACACCAAACATTAGCCAAGCGGAACAAATGCTGGCCAACTTTGACCATGAGTGTGGAACGGTCAGACTCCAGCTGAATCTTATGAAGACAATGTTTATGAGAAACAGCCTTGTTCCTGACTCTCCATTCCCTCTCAAGGAAAGGACCATCTCCAAATGCAACACTTATGTTTAGCTAGGTAGAGAAATCAACATGATAAATGACCTGACACCTAAGTTGCTCAGGAGGAAGAGAGCAGCTTGGAATGCCTTCAAGAGCATCAAAGAAATAGCTAAGAGGACAAAGACCCTCTTGCTCCAGGCAAATCTCTTTGATTCCACTGTTCTTCCTGCATTAACATAAGCTTAGAAAGCTGGGCCTTATGCAAACAGGATGAGAATGCTATTCTGGTCTCCCAAAGAGGAATTGAAAGAGCTATGCTTGGAGTATCACATTTCACTCAAATGAGAGAAAGAATCCTGAGTCCCTACCTCTGTCAACTATCAAGAATCAAGGATTCTGTCTTCTTTGTCAAGGCACCCAAAATCAGATGGGCTGGTCACATAATGAGATTCAGAGACGACCACTGGACTAGAGCCATTACCGACTGGGTTCCACGGGAGCTCAAAGACCGCGTGGCCGCCCACCTACCAGATGGTCAGACTTCTTCATCAATATCATGAATGATCGGTTTCAGGCTCTTCGTGTTCCTAAGACACCATTGGGCTACACTAGCACGTGACCAGAACAAATGGAGACGTTACTGGCGCCAGCTCAAGCAAATCAACGATTAACGGAAAGTCAAGTGATGAAGTGAGTGAATGATACAGGAATATTGGAGCGCGTTAGTGAAGATTGGAATGAAACGCCATCAAACCTGATGGCCAAATGTGCAGGTTTATTAGCAAAGGAGATCAAACAGTTTTGCACCAGACTTCCTGGAGATCTCCCTAAGGGCTGCCCTCTTCAGCTGTACTCCAGCTTTCAGTTCAGCAATACACTCTGGGAGACACAGGAGGACTTGCTTTTGGTGCTTCTGTTGTTCAGGACGGGTCACAACACATCAGTGGGCCTGCTCACTTAGGGAGGTGTGTGTCAGAGTGAGGCAGGGCAATGGACAGCAGTGTGTGGAGGAGGAGGTGTGGGCTTATTTTGCCCACTGATGCCTGTTGCCACTAAAACTGATTCTCTCTCATCAGCTGATAAAATATGAGGGATCTTCCTTGATTCTTGTGCTCCTCACGAAGGATTTCATCATAAGCATGAAATAATTAAAGTCAGCATTTATTTGAGAAGGCAAAGGAGCAAGTAGGAGGCTAGTATCAGCTGAGATGAGGTGATGTATTTTATTTTATTGTTTTATCAAGCACCATGATTTAAAACTTGCTCATCATGGAGTTCTAGCATTCAGTGTTCCAACACCAATCTCACCACTGGTATCAGTGTCCATTCACCAGTGTTCCAGGTTCACTCCCACCCACCAGCCTGCTCCTTGACCAGACTCATAAATTTTTGAGCCACACACAGAGGCGCTCAGGGCTCTTCAATCACGAATGACTCCTGGCAAATTCGGGCCACCATATGTGGTGCCAGAGATCAAACAGGGGTTGACTGCAGTGCAAGAAAATGCACTACTCACCATACTATAGCTCCAGCCCCTCCACAGACACATATTCATGTGTGGTTGTTTTAGTTTGGGTCTCATGCTCAAAAAATGGTAGTTTCAGTGTTTTAGCTATATACATGCATCCCACCATCAGAATACCCCTGTCCCTGTTACCTCCCACTTGGTTCATAATTCCCCGCTCAATTCATTTCCTTCCCTGTCATTATTTTTATAATTAAGGCTCATGGGATGTCTAGGTATTCCTACTTTAATACCTCACATTCTCTTCTGGACAGAGCATTTTCAGCCCACGCTACTGATACTTCCCAGTCACAATTGTTAACAAGGACTTTTTGTATATGCATAGAATTATTTGAGTCATTTGTCCAGCCACACCTTATTATTTCATGAATGAGAAATTGTGCCAAAGAACAGGAGGAATCAGAGTTTTCTGCCTTAATTCCAGAGACTGGGTCCTTTCCCTGGGTCACTCCCTGAGAATTTGAATTTTCTGAAGTGCTGCTCTGGACTTGGACAGAAAGTTAACACCATTAATTGTAATCTATTTTCTCTAGAAATTGTGGATTCTCATATTTGATATCTAGATGCTTCCTGAGGCATCTCAAACACACTCTGAAGTTTCTTTTCAGTTGTGAGCCTCGGTGATTTTGCTTGGTAACCTATGCAAGGGAAACTGTGACTGTGGAAAGCTCCATATCCAAGAGGGGTTAACTTTTTTCAATGGTAAAATGACAGATGGGGGAGGGAGTGGGGTTGCTGGAAATACGTGCTTACTCTCCCCTTGGAGTTCACAGATGTCTAAGTGAGCTAAATGGAGAGTTTGACCTTTGATAAAGCTGTTTGTTATAGAAATGTAACAAATATCCACAGCTTGCACCAAGCTGTCTTCACTGGGGCAACTTTGGAGGGAGGTTGTTGGAGGTTCCCTGCCTGCCCCTAAGAGGCCCAGTAGCCAAAAACCTCCAAAACCTGATTGATGCCTTGCTCATGGCAACTCTCCATAAATTCGGATGAGCTTCACCCATGAGGGAATCATTAGAAAAACACAGGTATGTGGGACCTGTGACTGAAATTTCCAAGCTCCCCTGTGAGCAGGAATGGGCATCTTCCCCCAGTCTCCCAAATTTACCAGTAGCTTGGCAGTAAACTCACACACTGCCCCCTGGTGCCACATAATCTGATCAACAGTCACGATCCAGACACTCAGAAATAAAACTACCAGAAGAGATCGACATTAGCCTCACCCAAGAGTGAATCTGCTGTATAATCGCATTCTAAATTTTAGAATTACTAGAGCATTTAGAATTACTAGAAGACAACAGTTCACCGAGATCTCTCTGGACCCAGTTCTGAGCCAATTCCACTAGAGCACTTCAGATGGAGCAGGTGTGTCCTCACCACCCACTCCAGATGCAACCCTGGTGGCCACGAGCTTCCAGAAGCAAAACCCAGATAGGTGAGTTCAGGCACTCAGACTCAATGCCATGTGGCGGCAGCAGAGAATGGTGTCTCTTCCTGTCTCCTCTTTGGGTTTGGGTTCTGGCTGTCATGCCCATGATCTGGGCTCTACCTCAGTGCATCAATGGCCTTGATCCAGAGAATCCCAAATGAATCTCATAATGGATCGCTCCCTACAGAGATGTCTCTGAACCCCAACCATTTACAATTTTAGAATTTTAGAAGCACTCAGACGCTTAAGCAGCCGTGTAGCCTCTCATGATATTGTGAATAAGCAGTAGAAAATAAATTATCTAGCATCTACCCCTGGCAAACAGGTTTTTATGGTGGTGGGAAAATTCAAAATGATGGTGGTGAGATGTAATAAAGGGGGTGGTATTGGTGTTGAAATATTCAATGTAATCAATTAATGTGAAGAATCTTATGGAAATAAATTTCTGATGGAATTCTGATGTAATCTGGGAAGAAGAAAACGATGAACAAAAGTGTATTACTTCAGGCAGCAATCTTAGGTGGGTGAATAAGGAGGTCTACTCCTGCTAGCCATGGCCATGAACTGCCTCTGAGTACCACATAAGCTCAAGAATGGCCGTGATCCAAAGACTCACAAATAAATCTCAAAACAGAGGGACAAGCTGCAGAGATGCCTCTGGATCACCAAATCACTACGTATGAAAATATGTAACTCCAGCTGTATCAACGTATTTAAAATGACAGAATTCTTGGAGTGCAAAATATACATTTTCTTGTACATACATATAAATATTTTCTTAAAATATTACAATTTATTTTTTTAAGTAAACAATCTTCATTTTAGTTGTTAATTTGCTTTTTGACTGAGGGATACTCTTAGCGGTTTTCTCGGCTCTCCACCGACCCTCAGAGAAACATGTGGTTCCAGGAATCAAACCCAGGACATCCGCAGGCAAGAGATGTACCCCAGGCTGCAGCTTGTCTAGGAATTTTCTAGCCTCTGGCCAGCATTTCTTTGCTTTCTTTCTTTGCTTATTTATTTATTTTTGCCCTCTTTTGGGGGGAGGGGTCACCCTGGCGATGCTCAGGGCTGAGTCCTGACACTGCACTCAGGGATTACTCCTCAGGGATCATGTGGGATGCCGGACCTCGAACCTGGATTGGTTGTGTGCAAGGCAAAGGCCTTCGTCGCAGTAATTTAGCTCCGCAGCCCGTATTTCTTTCTCCTTAGTCCTATTCCAAATGACTCCAGCCTGCTCTTTCAAACTCAGTGAAAATACTAACCACTGAAACTTGTCTGCAAGTACTAACTGGAACGTGAAATTATTGTAGTTGGTGTACATATATGTCTTTACATGCTTTTTTTCACATTTGGCAATGTACACTGGTTTCCACCTGGATTTGCACACAGGAATTACTCCTGGCAGTGCTCAGGGGCCATATGGGATGCTGGGAATCGAACCCATGTTGGCCACCTGTTAGGCAAACGCCCTGACTGGTGTACTACCACTCCAGCCCCTGTCTTTGCATTCTTTTCTCCAAGCTGTGCTATCGAGCAATTTCTGAATATCAATTTTAGTTCAGGGCCTTATGTGTATGTGTACGACATACATGTTTGCTTTATATCCAATGAGTTAGGACAGAAGCAGACATAAGAATCGAGTCATCTTTATGAAGGTATTCTCTTACCAAGTAAATGATTTATACTCCAGTATGCTCAATTTCTAGATCTCTGATAAGTGCTCCCACAGAAATAAATTCAGTCTAACCTAATATTTAGTTCTTCTCTCATCGAATTCCTCAAATCCATTACCCTGTATATTCTTTGGGTCTAGATTATGGGATCAGGGCACGGCAGAACCCCTGATGCTTCATACTTCCCATCAGTTGGGGTTGACTTACTCATCACAGAAAATTAGGTGCAAGGTTTGATGGGCATGGTATTGGTTTCATGTGTTCGTGAAAATGACGATCAAGTCTATTGTACATCTTGTACCTCAGTAAACATGCTGAAAAAAAAAGAGAATGACGAGGGATATATAATAAACATAAAACATCAACAAGTAACTAAATGAGAATAAGCCAGTCAATATTTTGGTCTATATTTTGCAGGTTTTTCTAATGTTAAAAGAAACCACACACCCATATGGCACCCCGCCCCATACCTGCCTCTCCCCACCACAAAGAAATAGGATGGTGGAAAAATGGACAATGGCATCAAGTTTAGATGAGATCTTCCAACCTCTTTGTGAAATACGCACTGTGGGAGGAGAACCAACCCAGCATATCCCTGGGTGATAGGTGAACATATATCCTCAGCCCGGGCTATTCTGAAGACAGACAGAAGGGATCTAACAACCTCAGCTGCAGATTGGACATGTTTAGTTCCACTTCCCTTTTAAGTATAAGCCACGGTGGTCCATGGAATAGTCCCAGCCTCACCCAAAAGTTATGTTCCTTCTTCCTATACTTTTTCAATCCTGTCATGAAATAATCCATTTAAATGCAGATGTACAGTTCAGCAAATCAACTCTAAATTATAAAAAGTTGGGGGAGGGAATGTAGCCCAATTTAATTCATTTTTAGGGGTGCAATACTGTTGGGGACTGGCCTAGGTAGCCCCTGCTTGTTTTCCCTGAGAAGGGAATGAGCAGGGAAAAAGTTGGCTTGTGGGAGCGCCATGCCCTGGCAGTTGACCTTGTTAAGGGGGCCGAAGAGAAGGCTGCACCTGATCCACCTTGGCCAGGCCTGGTGCCACATTGTCATTCCTGCCCCATTTTGCTGAGAAAGTTCAAGGAACTGCCCACATATGCAGCTGCAATACTGAAAAACAGCGTAGCCCGCTCAACTTGGAACCCTTGGCTTTCCCACAAAGTGTACACTGCATACTGTAAAAGCAAATGCGCTTTGCAGTAGAGTCGCTGTATGCTTCATACAGTCTTCCCTACCCCAGTCTTTGCAGAAATCATGTCCTCTCTGGGTTATCGTCCACTAGCCAGATGTGCTGCGGCACAGTACATGTTAGGGTCAAAAATTAGCCCAAATAAATTAAGCACATGATAAAGTCTCTGGTTCAATCCATATCACCATATGGTCCTGCAAACACTGATGATGAAGCTTCCCATCAATTACCCAAAACAGCCTTGAAGCATCACTAAAATAACTCGTTACTCAAAATTTAAAAAAATCAGGGACTAGAGAGATAGTACAGTGTACAAGGCGATTGCCTTTCACAGGGCAAATCCAGATTCTACACCAAGTATACACTATGGTCTCCTAAACACTGCCAGGAGTGATTGCTGATCCAGAGCCAGTGTACCAGAGCACCAACCAGTATATGCCCCCAGCAAAAAAATTAAATTAAAACGTGCTAACTATTTTTAAAATTAGTAATAAGTATGGCAAAAATTTAATTAACCTCTACTGTGGTCAAGATTATCTTTGTTGGATTACAAAAGAAGTTAAGTGGCAGAGAAGTCAGTGATTACATGCAGGCCTGAGTGTGATCCCAGGAATAGCTGACTGTCAGGCACCCAGTGTATGGCCTCCAAAACTGCATACCCAAGCACTCCTGGATGATGAGGAGGACTTGGGTCCCGGTTTAGGGAGCAACCATCCCTATTCACCAAATTTGAAAGGAAACTTTGAAAAATAGCAGGAAGTCTTCTGTTTAGGAACTGAAGCTGGTGTATTTGCTGAAGAAACACTCTCCCCTTCTCTCTCTCTCTCTCTCTCTCTCTCTCTCTCTCTCTCTCTCTTTCTCTCTCTCTCTGTGTGTGTTTGTGTGTGTGTTTATCTGAGTACAGTGTGAACTAAAAGTTTGACTTTTAAGCATCAGTGAATTTGAGAAAAGAGAGCAACTGTTATGCTCCATGGCAGCGAGAAGCTTACTTGCATTTATTTTCCTGTTCAATTTGAAAATATAAAAGATGTCTTCGCCATTTGGGCTGGAGTGATAGCACAGCGGTAGGGCGTTTGCCTTGCACACAGCCAACATGGCCAACCCGAGTTCGATTCCTCCGCCCCTCTCAGAGAGCCCGGCAAGCTACCGAGGGTATCTTGCCCTCCCGGCAAAGCCTGGCAAGCTCCCCGTGATGTATTCAATATGCCAAACACAGTAACAATAAGTCTCACAATGGAGATGTTACTGGGCCCGCTCGAGCAAATCGATGAACAATGGGAGGACCGTGACTTTGCCATTTAATTGATTTAGCTCTGGTGCTTGAAGTGCACTGAAACCAAAGTCTAAGATGGTCTTTCCCATTCACACACCTAAGCGTAGGAGACCTTTTTTTTTTTTTTACAGTTGTAGATTTACAATTCTCTGTGCTTTGGTTTCAACCACACAATGATCAGATACCCATCCCTCCACCAGTGCCCATTTTCCACCACCATGGATAATATCCCTCCCACCCCCATCCCCCCATCCCCCCTGTCTCTGTGGCAGGGCAATCCCCTGTGTTCTCTCTCTCCTTTTGGGTGCCGCGGTCTGCAAAAGAGGCATTGAGTGGCAAACATGTTCAGTCCATAGTCCACTTTCGACATGCATCTCCCCTCCTGGGAGGATCCTCCAAACACCCTTTATTTGGTGCTCCCTTCTCTATCTGAATTGCCCTTTCTTCTAGGATACCCGGCTGGCCTCTAAGTTATGGAGTAATCCTCCTGGTGCTGATCTCAGCTATTCTTGGGTATTAATCTCATACTTTGTTACTTTATATCCCCCAGATGAATGCAATCTTTCTATGTCTATCCCTCTATTTTTCTGACTCATTTCGCTTAGCATGATACTTTCCATATTGTACCACTTGTATGTAAATTTCATGACTTCATCTTTTCTAACAGCTACATAGTACTCCATTGTGTAGATGTACCAAAGTTTCTTTAACCAGTCATCTGTTCTTGGGCATTCAGGTTTCTTCCAGTTTCTGGGTATTGTAAAGAGTGAATGGAAAGATATCCCCTGCTCATGGGTCGGGAGACTTAACATTGTCAAAATGGCAATACTACCGAAAGCATTGTATAAATTCAATGCAATCCCTATAAGGATACCCATGACATTCTTCAAAGAAATGGAGCAAATACTCCTGAAATTTATATGGAACAATAAGCCCCCACGAATAGCTAAAGCAATTCTTGGGAAAAAGAAAATGGGAGGAATCAACCTCCCGAACTTCAAACTGTACTACAAAGCAGTAATAATAAAAACAGCATGGTACTGGAACAAAGGCAGAACTGCAGACCAGTGGAACAGGGTTGAATACACTGACATCTCCCCTCAATCATATGCTCATCTAATCTTTGATAAAGGTGCAAGTAATGTGAAGTGGAGTAAGGAAAGCCTCTTTAATAAATTGTGTTGGCATCACTGGACGGCTACATGCAAAAAAATAGGCTCAGAACTCTGCTTAACACCATGTACAAAAGTAAGATCAAAATGGATTAAAGACCTCAACATCAGACCAGAAACCATAAGGTACATTGAAGATAAAGTTGGCAAAACCCTCCATGACATTGAAGCTAATGGTATCTTCAAAGATGCCACGCCACTGGCCGAGCAAGTGAAAACAGAGACAGATAAATGGGACTATCTTAAACTAAGAAGCTTCTGCACCTCCAAGGAAACAGTGACCAAAATACAAAGACAGTCGACAGAATGGGAAAGGATATTCACCGAATACACATCTGACAAGGGGTTGATATCCAGGATATACAAAATACTGGTTAAACTCCACAAGAAGAAAACATCCAACCCCATCCAAAAATGGGGCAATGAAATGAACAGAAACTTTCTCAAAGAAGAAATCCGAAGGAGACCTTTAAGTGAGACTTGACTTCATGTAGTCCAGAAATCATTCCCCAGAAATAAAGAAAGTGAAGTAATGTACAACCCAGGGTGTACGAATTTACAGTGGAGATTATCTCATCAACAGTCATACTCCAGAGACTCATTGCCCTTTTCTATGGAAGAGAACATAAAATCACTCGCATGAGCCGTGCCATTGGAGCACTTGTCAGGCTGTTTATTTTGGGGAACACTGAAGTGGGGCAGGTGAAGCCCCTCACCACCCCAAGGAACCAAGCCTTGATAGCCTAGAACCTACAGAACTCAAATGATGTCATGCTCATATCTGTTCTGCACATACTCCGGCTGAGACCCATCGATGAGTGAGCCTATTTCTGGACATCACCATAAGTCACACCAGTCATACTCCAAGAGACGCACACCATGGGGTTTAAAGAAGAAGGAAACAAATCTTAGAGGGAAATATATTTTTACAGATATCTATATATCTATATACCTATATATATATATATAGATAAGCACATCAAGTTCAACCCTTAACAACATAACAGTAATCTCTTAGAGAAGGGCATAACAGCTGGCTCCAGGGTGACATACAACAATCTTCCACACTCTGCTCTAAGAAAAGTTGTCTGGAGCATTTTCAGTGGTGTATTCTTAACAAATAATACAAAATAAATTATTTGGTTCTGCTTTGGGACAGAGGTTGGGGTGCAGGATGGAAATATCAAAAAAATGGTGGTGCGAAGGTGAAATGTTGGTGGAATTGGTGTTCGATTATTAAATGAAATCAAATATTGTGCACTACTTGATAAAAATTTAAAAAACGTTTTGTTGTTACAATACAAAATAAATTAAACAGATCCTGAAAAAAAATTTTTTGCTGGTGGGATTTCAGACAAGAAATTTGCAAGAGAAGAGTCAAGGTTATTCCCAGAGAGTCAAGAGGACCCAGGGAAGAGCAGGGTTCCAGAGAGAACAAGCAGGACCCTTACTGGGGATAACGCTGCTGGCAGGATGAAGGCGGGGGCGGAGTGTGGAGTGGAACATAGGAAGGCAGTTAGAGCAGAAGGGCCGAATAAAGGGCCCAGGAAGGGAAGGCCAAGTGGGGTGGGGGGAGACGGTGGACACAGGACTTAACACCCCTCTGGAACCCTAATGGACTCTTCCCCCTTTGTGATTCAGGTGGCCCTATATAAGGCAGAGCCACCTGCTCAAGCTCAGTTGCCATAGGCAGCTTGTGGTCAGGATCATGGAGTTCGGTATATGGACTCTGATGGTTCTGATGACACCCCGGACTGAGACTCTGTGGGGCTTAGGCTCAAAGGTGATCAGTAGCGATCCCACCCCCCTTTTCCTGGGGGTGTTAGGGGTGCTCTTCCTTTTCATTGTTTGCCTGGCAACAGCATCCTTCGTGGCCTTATATAAGAAAAAAGTTGACCAAAAGGTAGGAGCCTGGGCCAGTGCTTGAGCCATTTGGTGGGTGGTGGTGATTTCTATTTCTTCTCACACACATGAATTTAAACATGAATTTGTTTAGTTTAGCGCATCAGTAGATTGGGTCATCTAGGAGAAAGTAGGGCCTAGTTCCCAAGGAGGACAGACTGGGTGGGAAGCAGTTCATTAAAAAGAGAATTCCCTGAACTTCACAGATGTTGGGGTGGGGTGGCAGGTTCCCATCACTAAAATCCCAACAAGTGCCATCGTACTAGAGTCAGCTTCCATTGAGACATTAAGGTCCCTTCGAACAGAAAAGTCCCACCACGACTTCCCTGGGTGGGGGGGAAATATCAACCCATCCTCCCAGTCAGCCCTTCAGGAGATTGGAGTAGTGGGGCCTTGCCCCAGAACTCAGGGTCCTGTGGGAAGGAGCACAAGAAGCACATCCCTGCCTGGCGTCCCTGAACAGGGGCCTGCTATCAACATGGAAATCGTTCTGTCGTTCCCAGGAGAAAACTGGAAACACAAAATCAAAACCAAAAACAAAGCATGACATCTTAGGAAGGATCTGAGGGAGAAACTCACTTCTCTGTTCCCGTGGGACTCCTACAGGTCATGTGTGGACATCAGAGCTTCAGAAAGGGGAGTCCAAAAGTGGATCCCAAATGATCACTGATTCTTTCTCTCCTCAGAGGCGCAAGAGAGCTAGGAGGGTCGCGATCCTGAGAGGTGAGTCTCTGCCTTTTCCATCTGAGCTCACCCAGAGTGGCCCCTCCCTTCTCCCCTTCCTCCTGCTGAGCTCGGAGCCTCCCCAGAGACTATAACTCTGAAGGGCTCTGACAGAATCCACAGGCCTCTGAGCGTCTTTTGCCCTTTGCTACTCCTCGTCGGCTGCTGAGGCTCGCAGAGAAGAGCATGCCTGGGTGCCCTCCACGGCCCTGTGTCTGTACCACTGTGAGACCTTCACTAATAGAAGCCACTCTCCCTGGTTCCTAGGTGCGAGGTACCACGTCAGCCAGGCTGAGCTGCAGCAAATACAATCTATCCGGAATTTGCAATGGTAAGTGTGGGCTGTCCTTCCAGACCCAGCATCAGGAGGGCTGCCCAGGTCTGCCTGGGAAGGGGAACCAGAGGAACAGGGATGAGAGGAAGGCCTTGGGGGAGGGTATAGAGAGAACGGGAAGCCCTGGGGGTGATAACAGTGTAGGGGACAGACTTCAGAGCCTATCCCAGGTGACTGGCTTCTGGTCCTCACTCTGCCTCTCCATGGCCCTCTCTTCCCTGCCTTCAGCAGCCCCCTGGAGGCATACCGCGAGGACCCACATTGGGAGCACCTGCTGTGCATTAGCCCTTCCTGCAGGGTCTGCAGGGACAAGGCCATCCCGGCTCCTCCAGCAGCTCTCGACCAGGCTGCTCCCTCTGGGTCTCTCCCGCCATCCACGATCCCTATGGCCCGTCCAGGCCCCATCGCCTCTGCAGCCCATCCAGGAAAACCAGCGTGTGTTCCCCTGGCCTGCAATGTCCTCTCTGCTCGCTCCAGTCTCCCGGGTCTGTCACTCACCCCACTCTGGAACCTTCAGTCCCCTTCCCCACTCCATCACCTCGGCCCACCACAAGAGTCTGGCAGAAGTCCCTCTGTACTCCTGCTCCACCATCTCCTCTCGGCCCCCCTCCTTCTACTCCTCCCTCCTCTCTCAGCTCTCCTGGGAGCGCAGAGAAGGAGAAACCTCCTGAAGTACCCCACGCTATTGTCTGGTCCCCAACCCCTCCCTCCCTCTGTGACCCTTGGCCACACCACAGATCTCTGTCCATTCCCTGTGTGTGCCTCTGGTCCTCCACATCGCAGGGGGTTAAATCGTCCCTCAGAACCTTTCAGGAGACAAAGGGTGGCCCCCCACGTTGCTATTGTGGACACAGAGAAGGAGCCCAGTGTCTCACAGGGGCAGAGGGAGCAGGGCATGTCCCTGGCCATGGCTGCAGAGGACTCCCAGACCACTGCCCCTCCCGTGGGTGCCATTTCCGCTCCCTGCTACTCAGAGGCCAGTACTCTGTATGCGCAGCAGCATACAGAGCCGTGTGCCCTCATCCCATCTCCCAAAGCAGTTGACACTCAACACACTCAGTCTGGCCGCCCCTGCCTTTTCCTAAACTTCCATTGGAAGATCAGGAGCCCCAGGCGCTTATTCCCAAGGAGAGAGTCGCCCAGAGTGGGCCGCTTTGTGAGAGCCCTGAGGTGCTGTGTGCCCTGCCTCCATGTCCAGAACGACATGTGAAAACAGGCCGACAGTGAATGACTCCAAGGACAACTCCCCCGGGAACCACCTGGTCCCCCTTCACCATGTCTCACAGGGAGCCAGTGTCCCACCCAGATACCACCTGCTGGGCACCAACTCCTTCCCACTTTCCCCAGCTCCCTCGGAGGCATGAATGCAGACCCTCAGCCCCATTGTTCCTGTATTCTTACCCATTAAATTATTTAGAATTCTGCTGTGATGTCTGTCTGCTGTGTTGGAGCTGGAGTTGAGGGACTGAAGGAGTTTGTTCAGCTCTGAGAAAAGTGCCCTGGAGTTTGTGGGAACAGGAGGAACCATGTGCTGCCTGCCCAGGTTTCCTGTGAGAGCAGCTGTAGGCCTTAGTGTTCCCAAGAACCACAGCAGTCTGACTTTCCCGCTCTGGAGGATTCCTGGCCTTCCAGATATGGGGTTGTGGTCCCCGGAAAAATCAAGGACCCATAGCTCTCATAAAAATAATTGCGAGAATGAGAGTCCTCCTTGGTATTTAGAGATAAGTGATTAGGGGGTCTCACCCAAATGAAGCCTAAATGCAGGGTTGGAGACACCTGGAACCTTCCTGGGAACCTGAGCTGGTTGGGGAAGGGACCCTGATGTGTTTGAGGCAGAAACCCAGACCTGGTTTGGTGGAACCCTGACCTGGGGGGACGGTGACCTGGGGAGACTCTGACCTGGAGGGACCCTGCCCTGGTTTGGAGGGACCCAGACATGAGGGGACCCTTGTCTGGTTTGGAGGGACCTTGACCTGGAGGAACCCTGACCTGGGGGCACCCTGACCTGGTTTGGAGTCACTCTGACTTGGTTTGGAGGGACAGAAAAGACAATTGAGAAAATTCAAAATGAGGGAAGTCTGAAGGAGAATCCTCAGTACTGGATTTCCATACTATCAACATTTCACTGACTAATGCTACTGTCTGTGACCCTTAGAAGTTTGTGCCCAAATACAATCCATAGTTTAGAAGATGATTTCAGCATTTCCTAGGGGAGGAGAGAGAGAGAAAGAGAGAGAGCGAGAAGTCTAGGAGAGCATACCATAAGGAAGGAAAATTATACACATGCCCTAAAGAACAGAATGTGCTGTCCCTTGATGTTTCTTCGTTCTTAGGGTGATCATCCCAAAAGAACCTGCCCTCTGTTCATGCAAAGCATGCGGTCCACCTAGTAAGCTCTTTTGGCATAATCACTTGATCAGTCTCTCTCTCTTTCTCTCTCTCTCTCTCTCTCTCTCCCTCTCTCTCATACATTAGGTCATACCAGGCATTGTTCATACCATTGTTCATACTGAATCTATGCTGAAGAATCATTCATGGTAGGGTTTGGGGAGCACATGCAATGCAGCTGATAAAACCTGGCTCAGGTGCATGCAAGGTCAGCACCTTAGCCTTGTACTATCTCTTGAATTTTAACTTTTGACTCTCCCTCACTTTTGAAGGGAATAAACTAGCAGTTCTCCAAAGAATTCCTCAGAGTCCCATCAAAATTGGAGTTGAGTCCATTCAGAGTAAAACTCTTCTTTGGAGGAAGATAGAGGTATTTGAGTTGGTGTCAAAGAATTTTTCTCAGTGTTCCAAACGACCACAGAAAAGGTATCCATTTCTGGTCCAGGATTTCTTTTCTTTTTTTTTTCCTTTTTGGGTCACACCTGGCCATACACACGGGTTACTCCTGGCTCAACACTCAGAAATTATTCCTGGCGGTGCACAGGAGACCATATGGGATGCTGGGAATCGAACCCGGGTCAGCCACGTGCAAGGTTCTACCCGCTGTGCTATCTCTCCAGTCCCAAGTCCAGTATTTCTTTTTGCTTGTTATTTTCTTTCTTTTGGACCACACCCTATGGCACTCTGAGCTTATGCTATGCCTCAGGGTTCACTCCTAGTGTATTCCCAGAACTTTATGATACACTGGGGACCAGCTGTTTTGGGGGTCCTTGAAGACAAAGGGTTTTATCCACTGTACTATCTCTGCAGCCCCAAGGGCAGAAGCCTTAGCACTCCAAGAAGCTCCTCCTGCAGGAGGAACCAGACCCCCTCATAGCCACATCAGCAGATTGGCTGCTGGCCTGCGAGAGGCGTGGGGGCCTCCGTGTTTACTGAACATGGCCTCTCCCCTCCTGAGGGATGGTAGCACTTGCTGGACATCTGGTCACATCCATATGTTCTGAGGCTCTCCTCAGATCTGGATGAAACATGGACCCCGCATGACCCTCTCCGCACTACATTCTATACGGTTGCTTGACTCCTCTAAGCCTCCACAGTCACAACCACAAACACAACAGGCCTGAAGGAAGAGGTTCCTTCCCCGAGCTTAGGCTATTGTGGTCCATTGATTTTGTTCCCAAGGAGTATTCCATCAGGAGTGTGACGACAGATTGAGTTCTTTGTGTTGTTTTGTTTGCTGCTATTTTTATGCTGGAAGACGAGGGTATTTCCAATTTAGGGATATTATGAATAACCTTGCCATGAATACCCTGGTTTATGCCTCACATAAAGCAATATACTGATTTCATTTTTCTTTCTTTTCTGGGTCACACCTGATGACAGACAGGGGCTATTCCTGCACTCAGGAACTTCCCCTGGCAGTCCTCTGGGAAAATGCCCTACCTGCTGTTTTATAGTTCCATTTCCTGATTTCATCTTTAGTCCAGGAGTTGTGCAGGGACCCTGAGCATGTCATGGTGTGTGAAAGGGTCAGGTGAAGCTCAGAGCAGAGTATGTGTCTTTCATGTATGCGACCTTGACTTCCATGTCAGCACCCAAAATAAAGTCTGCCCCTGTCAAGGTGGCACTTTTCCTGGCGACGGATGCAGTCAAGGGGTGTTGGGCATTCTCACCTTTTTATCTTAGGATCACTGCCCTGTTTTATATTCTGAGACTTGTTCCTAAGCTTCGCTGAGGGTGGTAGAGGAGGTTCATTTTCCTAGTGGGCTCCGGGGATCAGGGAGCACTGCAGTGAGATTTGGTCCAGGTGTGTGAGTCTGGATCACAGCGACCCCCAGGGCTATCCCTGGCAGTGTTCAGTGGGCCTTCGATGCCAGGGGCCTCTGAAATATGTGAGTTGAAATATGTGCTCGAGCCTGTTTAGTCTTTCCTCTTCCCTGGTTTTCTTCATTTTTCTGTGTCTTGAGTTCTGAGTGCACCAGAGAGGAGCAGACTCCTGACCGCCTCACTGCAGTTCCCAAGTGCCATCTGAGGGCTCTTGTCCTGAGTCTAGGAGGCAGTACCACCTCAATGAAGGATGGGAGAGGAAACTCGCTCTCCTTCCCCTTCCTCTTTCTATTCTCGTGAATCCCTGGAGACTGTCCCTGCCGGCTGCAGACTAGATTCCACTCAAACTCTCCCAATCCAAGCCCTATGGACCCCATGACTGTCTACTCTCAGATGCATCTTGCTTAGAGTCAGGTGTGCATGTGGTTCAGTGTTACAACACACACACACACACACACATATAACACGAATGCATCCAGGATTTTAATTTTCAGGTATGGTGAGATGAACATATCAGGAGACAGCTGTCAGCGTTAGCAGCTGTCCTAAAGGGAGGGAGCATGCCAGCATACTTGGATCCCAGGGGGTTCGTCAGGAGGCAGGAGTGTGCAGGGACAGTGTTGGCAAGGACTCTCTGTTTTTGCTGGGAGAGAGATTTGAGGCAGCGGAAACAGACTTAGGATGGGCCAGACTGAATACTTTCAGCAGGCTTCATGGCACAGAGGCATCCCCCGGCTCAGCGACCTGGGCTGCAGTAATATAAGGCAGAGAAGAATATCCCAGAAAGCAGGAACATGCAAAAGGAGGGGGCAGACTCAATTGGTTGGTTTGTCTATCCAAGGTTCCTGTTTTCTATTTCAAGGCACTTGCCAACCCTCCCAGGCCCAGAAGTTCCCAGGAATCACAGCTCCATAGTGTACAGAAAATCAAGAAACCGTCACAGGGTTGACACATTTGGAGGAGGCTAGGGATCAGGGCCTCCAGGTCAGCAGCTGCCCCCACCCCCAGAGCATGGCCCCTCCCAGTGTACCCCATAGACCCCCAGAGGGCACCCCCTTGGGCATTTGGAAGAAAGCAGTGTTGTGTATATCTGCTCAGGTGTCGTTTGTGTGTGGGTTCTCAGCCACTGTCTGTGGGGGGTCAGCACACACATTGACCGTATGTGGTGACGGAAGCACCAACTGTATATTTCTGATTTGTGGGACCAGGGAGCCTTCTGTCTCCCAACTGCCCTTGCCGTGTTCCTCACCCACACAGAAGCTCCTGGGGTGAGGGGCAGAGATTCAGCACTGATTGTGACTCAGCTGTTGGGACGCCAGGGGGCAAAAATTTTGTGTTACATGTGCCCACAAGAATAGGAGCAGAAACCTGAGAAGCAAGGCCAGCTAGCCTAGGAATCCTTCAGAGAAACTCTTTTATTACTTTCCCCTGAGTCTTTATCTTTTGTTGTTTCACTAATAAAAACTTCCACCTTGCCTTTTCTCCTATTGCCCACCTGCTCTCGTTAGTCTTAGTGCTGTGATCGGTGTTCACAGGTTTGTGTTTCAACTGTGTATTTCTTCATCTATTTTGTACCCTTAAAATGAACCAATAAGTGAAATAATCCAATATTTTTCTCTTTCCTTCAAATTATTTCATTTCATGTGATCCTTTTTATTGCAAAGGACATTTCAGCATTTGAACTCATATAATTGTACCACACCTTATTTATATACTCATCTTTTGATAGGTGCACTTGTTGCTCTAGAAATTCCCCCATGGGCTGGGGCGATAGCACAGCTGGTATGGTGTTTGCTTTGCACGCAGCCGACCTGGGCAACCCGAGTTCCATTTCTCAGTAGACACAGCAAAGCCTGGCAAGCAATCAGTAAAATATTCGAAATGCCAAACATAGTAACAAGTTTCACAATGGAGACATTACTGGGCCCTCTCAAGTGTACTGTGCAATTAATATTGGGCGACTATAAATTTTTGTGCTAATATTTTTGTATTCATTGGATAGAAGAAGGCATAGAGGATTTCCCATTCTGTGCCTGGCTGCCCTCTCGTGGCCATTTCTGTAAATACACCTTCTAATGTTCTAAGGTAAGTGTCCTCACAGCCCCCTACCAAGCTTGGGCTCTTTCCTCATCCTTAGTTTAGAATGGGAGAATAGTATCACTGAAGTGTAAAATGAAAAGACCTCCCCTCCCACGGTGAATGCTTTGTTTAGGGTTGTGGCCTATGCATCTGTACACAGAATGCACAGGATGCAGAATGTTGGAGTGAAACAAGGACCACATCGGCACACAACCCTCCTCTCAAGCACCTCAGGCACACTCAGGAAGGACGTCTTAAGAAATGATAGGAAGTCACACTGTTGCTAAACATTGAGGCAAAAATCCTCAACAGAATATTCGCAAGTGAAATTAAATACTCTGCTAAAAGGATCCCACATGATGATTAAGTGGAGTAATTGCAGAGAAGCAAGAATAGTTGTCAGCAGGGTACAAGAAGCCAGAGAAGGGAGCATGATTGGACACCGGTAGAAACATGTGATGGGTGATGGGCCACATACAGGTGATGAAGGATAAAAGACACACCATCATCTCAACAAGTAAGTCAAAGGGCTTTCCTGAATTAAATATCTTCTCATGACAACTCTTTTAAGGGGTGTTGATGGGTGGGCACAGGCCATGCCTGGTGGTGCTCAGGGCCTGCTCCCACCATAGTGCCCCGGCAACACATATTCGGGGACCATAGGCATTGTCCTATGCACTAGGGACCGCTGCATTGTCATTCCAGCTCCAATTATGGTAAGTCTCGAGCTTTGGGCTCCTGACATAAGGGACTCCGTCTCTCCTTCCCTTCTAGCCCGTCAGCAGAGAGGAAACTCCCTCCACTGTTCCAAGGGTCAGATATAACCTGTTCACAGCCCATAAACGAACTGTTCAACTCCTGGAACCATGACCTCAACTGTGACCGTTTCCCATAGCCATGAAGGTTCTTTGTGAGTGGAAGCAGCCGGACCATTAACTAGCTAATTTTGCTTCTAAAACTTGCTTTGCTGATCACGACACATATAGTCCCATTGTGTCCATCATCTGCTAAGATGTGACTTTTTTTGATTTTATAAACTCATCCCTGAATGTCCTCAAGCAGAGAATTCTTTGGGATGATGGTCTGTTGTTGGTCACTGGCACCTTTAATAAACACTCCCAATCCAACCTATCATGTGAAAGGTGTGAAGAGGGTAGCCAGACTTATTTAATACTTTTTTTTTGAAAACGGAATCATTGTTAGAAAGGCAGTGACAAAAGCAATTCATGATTGGGTATCAGTTGTACAATGTTCAACACTCATCCACTCACCGGTGTCCATCTCCCAAAACCAATGTCTTAGATCCCACATCCGCCTCCCCTACAGCTGGCCTCTATGCCCGATTTCCTCTCTCTCTCTCTGTCTTCTCTCTCTGTCTCTTTCTCTCTATATCTCTCTTTCCCTTTCCCTCTTCCCTCCCGTCTTTCCCTCCCCTCTCCAATAAGACAGTGGGGGTTCCAATATTGTTACCAGAAGGGTTTTTTTTTTGTATCACTTTACCTCCTTCAAGACTCAGATGTTGTCCAGAGGGATCATTTCTAATGATCATTGTCTTAGTGTCTCTTCTCTGTCCAAACGGCATTCTCCCACAATTTGAGCATACTCTCTGCCATTGCTTTCATGGACCTGTCCTCCTGGCCCTCATTTCTACTGTCCTTGGGTATTTTTCTCATACTATTTTTTTAAATATCCCATATATGAGTTTGATTATTCTATAACTGTCTCTCTCCCAACAACTCATTCCACTCAGAATGTCACTCTCTATGACCATCCATGTATGAGCAATTTTCATGACTTCATTTTTCTAATGGCTGCAGGGTGTTCCATTGTGTAGATGTACCAGTCATTTGTTCTAGGGAACTTAGGATGTATCCCGCTTCTGAGTATTGTGAATAGTGCTGCAATGAACCCCGGAGTGCAGATGGGTTTTTGCACTGTGAGTTCTGGGCCCTTAGAGTATATTCTCATGAGTGGGCTGCTGGGTCATATGGAAAGACAATCTAGGTTTTTGAGGAAAGCCCGTATTGGTTTCCTGAAAAGGCTGGACTTTCCCACCAGCAATGAATGAAAGTCCCTTTTCTCCCCGTATCCGTGCCAGCACTGATTGTTTTTGTTCTTTTTGATGTGTGCCAGTCTCTATGGCATGAGATGGTATCTCGTGGTTGTTTTGATTTGCATCACCCTGATGAATAGTGGTGTAGAGCATTTCCTTCATGTGCCTTCATGTGGAGGTGGAGGTGTGGATCAGGCTTATTTTGCCCACTGGTGCTTGTTGCCACTAATACTGATTCTCTCTCATCAGCTGAAAAAGAATGAGGCATCTTCCTTGATTCTTCTGCTCCTCACGAAGGATTTCATCATAAGCATGAAATAATTAAGTCAGCATTTATTTGAGAAGGCAGAAGAGCAAGTAGGATGCTAGTACCAGCTGAGATGAGGTGATATATTTTATTACATTGTTTTATCAAGTCACCATTATTTAAAAGTTGCTCATCATGGAGTTCTGGGCATTCAGTGTTCCAACACCAATCTCACCACTGGTATCAGTGTCCTTTCATCAGTGCTCCAGATTCCCTCCCACCCACGTGCTCCTTGACCAGACATATTATAAATTTTTGAGCCACACAAAGAGGTGTTCAGGGCTCTTCAATCACGAATGACTCCTGGCAAATTCGGACCACCATATGTGGTGCCAGAGATCAAACAGAGGTTGACTGCAGTGCAAGAAAATGCCCTACTCACCATACTATAGCTCCGGCCCCTCCATAGACACATATTCAAGTGTGGTTGTTGCAGTTTGGGTCTCATGCTCACAAAATGGTTGTTTCAGTGTTTTAGCCATATACATGCATCCCACCATCAGAAAACCCCTGCCCCTGTTACCTCCCACTTGGTTCTTAATTCCCCCCTCAATGTATTTCCTTCCCTGTCATTATTTTTATAATTAAGGATCACGGGATGTCTAGGTATTCCTACTTTAATACCTTGCTTTCTCTTCTAGAAGAGCATTTTAAGCCCACCGTACTAAAACACTTCCCAGTGACAATTGTTAGGAAGGACTCTTTGTATATGCACAGAATATTTTGAGTCTTTTGCCCAGCCTCACCTTATTATTTCATAAATGGGAAATTGGATCCAAAGAACAGGAGGAATCAGAGTTTTCTGCCTTCATTCCGGAGACTGATTCCTTTCCCTGGCTCACTCCCTGTGAATTTGAATTTTCTGAAGTGCTGCTCTGGACTTGGACAGAAAGTTGACACCATTTACTGCAATCT
Source organism: Sorex fumeus (assembly GCF_029834395.1). NCBI lineage: Eukaryota > Metazoa > Chordata > Mammalia > Eulipotyphla > Soricidae > Sorex > Sorex fumeus. Next base: position 3,891,741 of record NW_026606179.1, on the reverse strand, counting down.
ATTCTCTCTAGACATTTTGGGTTCCCATATTTGATACCTACATGCTTCCTGAGGCATCTCAAACATACTCTGAAGTTTCTTTCAAGTTGTGAGACTAGGTGATTTTGCTTGGTAACCTATGCAAGGGAAATTGGGACTGTGGAAAGCTCTATATCCAACAGGGGTTAAGTGTCTTCAATGGTAAAATGACAGACGGGGGTGGTAGTGGGGTTGCTGGAAATAAGTGCTTACTCTCCCCTTGGAGTTCACAGATGTCTAAGTGAGCTAAATGGAGAGTTTGACCTTTGATAAAGCTGTTCGTTATAGAAATGTAACAAATATCCACAGCTTGCACCAGGCTGTCTTCATGGGGGCGACTTTGGTGGGGGGGGGGGCGGCTTTAGAGATTCCCTGCCTGCCTCTACAGAGGCCCAGTAGCCGAAAACCTCCAAAACCTGACTGCCGCCTTGTTCATGGAAACTCTCCACAGTTTTGGATGAGCTTCACCCAGAGGGAATCATCAGAAAAACACAAGTAGGCGGCACCTGTGACTGAAACTTCCAAGCTCACTGGTGAGCAAGAAGAGGCATCTTCCCCCAATCTCCCAAATTTACCAGTAGCTTGGCAGTAAACCCACACACTGACCCCTGGTGCCATATAATCTCATCAACAGCCACGATCCAGAGACTCAGAAATAAAGCTCCCGCAAGAGATCGACATCGGCCTCACCCAAGAGTGAATCTGCTGTATAATCGTATTCTAAATTTTAGAATTATTACAGTATTTAGAATTACTAGAGAACAACAGTTCGCCGAGATCACTCTGGACCCCGTTCTGAGACAATTCCACTGGAGCACTTCAGATGGAGCAGGTGTGCCCTCACCGCCCACTCCAGATGCAACCCTGGTGGCCACGAGCTTCCAGAAGCAAAACCCAGATAGGTGGGTTCAAGGACTAAGACTCAATGCCGCATGGCGGCAGCAGAGATAGGTGTCTCTTCCTGTCTCCCCACATGCTTTGGGTTCTGGCTGTCATGCCCATGATCTGGGCTCCACCTCAGTGCATCAACGGCCTTGATCCAGAGAATCCCAAATGAATCTCACAATGGATCGCTCCCTACAGAGATGTCTGTGGACCCCAACCATTTACAATTTTAGAATTTTAGAAGCACTCAGCCGCTTAAGAGGCCATGCATCCTCGCATGATATCGCAAATAAGCAATAAGGCAAGGTAAGTTAAAGGCCCTCCCGTTGATCATCAATTTGCTCGAGCGGGCCCAGTATCGTCTCCATTGGAGACTTTGTTGTTACTGTGTTTTGCATATTGAATATGTCACGGGGAGCTTGCCAGGCTCTGCCGTGCGGGCGAGATACTCTCAGTAGCTTGCTGGGCTCTCGGAGAGAGGCGGAAGAATCGAACTCAGGTCAGCCATGTTGGCTACGTGCAAGGCAAACGCCCTACCGCTCTGCTATCGCTCTAGCCCATAAGCGATAGAAAATAAATTATCTAGCATCTGCCCCTGGCAAACAGCTTTTTATGGTGGTGGGAAAATTCAAAATGATGGTGGTGGGATGTAATAAAGGGGGTTGGATTGGTGTTGAAATATTGAATGTAATCAATTAATGTGAATAATCTTATGGAAATAAAATTCTGATGGAATTCTGATGGAATCTGGGAAGAAGAAAACGATGAACAAAAGTGTATTACTTCAGGCAGCTCTCTTAGGTAGGTGAATAAAGAGGTCTACTCCTGCTAGCAATGGCCATGAACTGCCTCTGAGTACCACATAAGCTCATGAATGGCCATGATCATAGACTCACAAATAAATCTCAAAAGAGAGCGACAAGTTGTAGATATGCCTCTGGATCCCCAAATCACCATGTATTAAAATATGTAACTCCAGCAGTATCACCCTATGTAAAATGTCAGAATTCTTGGAGTGCAAAATATACATTTTGTAATATACATATAAATGTTTTCTTAAAACATTACAATTTACTTATTTTAAGTAAATAAGTAAATTATCTTCATTTCCGTTATTTATTTGCTTTTTGGCTGAGGTTTTCTTAGCAGTTTTCTCTGCTCTCCTTACTCCAACAACCCTCAGAGAAACATGTGGTTCCAGGAACCAAACCCAGGACATCCGCAGGCAAGAGATGTACCCCAGCCTGCAGGATGACTAGGAATTTTCTAGCCTCTGGCCAGCATTTCTTTGCTTTCTTTTTTTTACATTTATTTGTTTATTTATTTATTTATTTTTGCCCTCTTTTGGAGGGAGGGGTCACCCTGGCCATGCTCAGGACTGAGTCCTGACACTACACTCAGGGATTACTCCTCGTAGTGCTCAAGGATCATGTGGGATGCCAGACTTCGAACCTGGATTGGTTGTGTGCAAGGCACTAAGGCCCTCTGCGCAGTAATTTAGCTCCGCAGCCAGTATTTCTTTCTCCTTAGTCCTATTCCAAATGACTCCAGCCTGCTCTTTCAAACTCAGTGAAAATACTAACCACTGAAACTTGTCTGCAAGTACTAACTGGAACGTGAAATTATTGTAGTTGGTATACATATATGTCTTTACATGCTTTTTTTCACATTTGGCAATGTACACTGGTTTCCACCTGGATTTGCCCTCAGGAATTACTCCTGGCGGTCCTCAGGGGACCATGTGGGATGCTGGGAATCAAAACCGCGTTGGCCACGTGCTAGGCAAATGCACTGCCCGTTGTACTATCACTCCAGCCACTGTCTTGCATTCTTTTCTCCAAGCGGTGCTATCGAGCAATTTCTGAATATCAATTTTAGTTCAGGGCCTTATGTGTACGTATACGACATGCATATTTGCTTTATATCCAATGAGTTAGGACAGAAGCAGGCATAGGAATCTAGTCATCTTTATGAACGTATTCTCTTACCAAATAAATGATTTATACTCCAGTATGCTCTGTTTCTAGATCTCTGATAAGTTCTCCCACAGAAATAAATTCAGTCTAACCTAATATTTAGTTCTTCTCTCATCAAATTCCTCAAATCCACTACCCTGTATATTCTTTGGGTCTAGATTATGGGATCAGGGCATGGCAGAACCCCTGATGCTTCACACTTCCCATTGCTTGGGGTTGACTTACTCATCACAGTAACCTTGAGGGATAGCACAGCAGTAGGGCGTTTGCCTTACAAGCGGCCAACATGGCCGACCCGAGTTCGATTCCTCCGCCCCTCTCGGAGAGCCCAGCAAGCTACCGAGAGTATTCGATATACCAAACACAGTTAACAACAAAGTCTCCAATTGAGACTTTACTGGGCCCGCTCGAGCAAATTGACGATCAACGGGAAGGCCTTTACCTTTACCTTTTCTCATCACAGTACATTGGGGCGCAGGGTTTGATGCGTATGGTATTGGTGTGATGTGTTTGTGAATATGATGATCAAGTCTATTGTGCATCTTGTACCTCAGTAAACATGCTGAAAAAAAGAGAGAATGAAGAGGAATATACATAAATATAAAACATCAACAAGTAACCAAAGGAGAATAAGGCAGTCAATATTTTGGTCTATATTTTGCAGGTTTTACTAATGTTAAAAGAAACCACACACCCGTATGGCACCCCGCCCGATACCTGCGTCTCTCCACCACAAAGAAATACAATGGTGGAAAAATGGACAATGGCTTCAAGTTTAGATGAGATCTTCCAATCACTTTGTGAAACACCATTCTGGGAGGAGAACCAACCAGGCATATCCCCGGGTGATATGTGAACATATATCCTCAGCCTGGGCTATTCTGCTGAGGACAGAAGGGATCTGGCAGCCTCAGCTGCAGATTGGACATGTTTAGTTCCACTTCCCTTTTAAGTATAAGCAATGGTGATCCATGGAATAGTCCCAGCCTCACCCAAAAGTTATGTTCGTTCTTCCTATACTTTTTCTATCCTGGCATGAAATAATTCATTTAAATGGGCATCTACATCTCCTCAAATCAATTCCAAATGTTAAAAAGTTGGGAGAGGGAATGTAGCCCAATTTAATTCATTTTTAGGGGTGCAATAATGTTGGGGACTGGCCTAGGTAGCCCCTGCTTGTTTTCCCTGAGAAGAGAATGAGCAGGGAAAATGTTGGTATGTGTGAGTGCCATGCCCTTGCAGTTGACTCTGTTAAGGGAGCCGAAGGGAAGGCTGCAACTGATCCTCCTTGGCCAGGCCTGGAGCCGCATTCTCATTCCTGTCCTGTTTTGCTGAGAAAGTTCAAGGAACTGCCCACATATGCAGCTGTAAAACAGAATAACAGCGTAGCCCGCTCAACTTGGAACCCTTCGCTATCCCACGAAGTGTACAGTGCATACTGTAAAAGCAAATGTGCTTTGCAGTAGAGTCGCTGTATGCTTCATACAGTCCTCCCTACCCCAGTCTTTGCAAAAATCATGCCTTCTCTGGGTTACCGTTTGACTAGCCACATGTGCTGCGGCACAGAACATATTAGGGACAGAAAATACTCACGTAACCTAAGCACATGAAAAAGTCTCTGGTTCAATCCATATCACCATGTGGTCCTGCAGACACTGATGACGAAGCTCCCTATCAATTACCCAAAGCAGCCTTCAAGCATCAATAAAATAACTCCTAACTCAAATTAAAAAAAATCAGGGACTAGAGAGATAATACAGTGGACAAGGCGATTTCCTTGCACAGGGCAAATCCAGATTCTACACCAAGTATACCCTATTGTCTCCTGAACACTGCCAGGAGTGATTGCTGAACCAGAGCCAGGTACCAGACCACCAAGCAGCGTATGACCCAAGCAAAAAGTAAAATTAAAGCACGCTAAGTATTTTTAAATTAGTAATAAATATGGCAAAAATTTAACTAACCTCTACTTTTGTCAAGATTATCTTTGTTGGACTACAAATGAAGTCAAGTGGCAGAGAACAGGCAGAGTACATGCAGGCCTGAGTGTGAATCCAGGAATAGCTGACTGTCAGGCACCCTCTGTATGGCCTCCAAGCCTGCCCACCGAAGCAGCCTTGGATGATAAGGAGGACTTGGGTCTCGGTTTAGGGAGCAACCATCTCTATTCATCAAAATTTCAAAGCAAACTTTGGCAAAATGGGAGAGAGTCTTTTGTTTTGGAGCTGAAGCTGCTGTATTTGCTGAAGAATCACTCTCTCCCTTCTCTCTCTCTCTCTCTCTCTCTCTCTCTCTCTCTCTCTCTCTCTCTCTCTTCTCTCTCTCTGCGTTTGTTTGTGTCTTTATCTGAGTACAGTGTGAACTAAAAGTTTGACTTTTAAGCATCAGTGAATTTGAGAAAAGAGAGCAACTGATATGCTCCATGGCAGCGAGAAGCTTACTTGTATTTATTTTCCTGTTCAATTAGAAAATACTAAAAGATGACTTGGCCATTTAATTGATTTAGCTCTAGTGCTTGAAGTGCACTGAAACCAAAGTCTAAGACAGACGGTCTTTCCCATTCACACACCTAAGCGTAGGAGACCTTTAAGTGAGACTTGGCTTCTTGTTGGCCAGAAAGCATTCCCTAGGAATAAAGAAAGTGAAGCAATGTCAGAGACAACAAGTTCCTCAAATCTTGTTTGTTAGCAACTATAAGCACGGGTACTCCTTGATTTTCTGATATCCTGGTTATTTTATGAAGTTCAGTTTTGGCTTCTTCCATTCTTTCAACATCAACAGAGTCCACGACAAACACAATGCCATCTGTGCATCTGGTATATGACTTCCACAGTGGCCATAATTTCTCCTGACAACCTACATCCCAGAAGTGGAAAGTGACTTTTAGAATTTCCCAAAGTTACTTTAATTTATTCAGTGTTAAATCCTTTGGTAGGTACGGTATTTACAAACTCATTGAATTGCAGCCTGTATAATACAGTTGTCTTCCCAGCACAGTCCAAACCCAGAATAACAATGTGGAAGGAATGAAATGAAGGCAAGCTGGACAGGATAGAAGTCTGGTCTGACAGTCCATTCCCCATTTCCATCTGTAAATAAATGTTCCAAATTGAAATGCTTTCTTTTTAGCGCTTCGGAACGTCTCCTCTTAGGGGAATCCAGCTACAACATTGCTCCCAAACTGGAGTCTGGGGCCAAATGAGAAAGCATTGGTAAGCGTTTCCACGCGGGGTGAAGCGCCCTACAGGGTCCAAGGTCTCTGCGCAACTCTGGCTGGCGCAGCACTGTCCATCCTTCCCTTGTCGGGGTTCAGCGAGGCTCACAGCAGCTCTGAAGTCTGCTGACAGCAGAGCACCAGCGAGACGTGTGCAGTGGCGGCGGGGACTCACCACTCCTCCAGGCCCCGGTCGGGCGCTGTGCGCCAAGCCGCCCTAATGGTGCTCTGTGGCCCACAGTAGACAAACTGGCAGGCTACAGAATGTAACCTGCCCACACTGCAGAGTCTGGCAAACTCCCCGTGGCTTACCTAATATGCCAAATACCAGTAATAATGATGGATCTCATTCTCCTAACTCTGAAAGAACCTTGAATATGGCACTTTTTTAAAAATCTCAGGGCTAGGATAAAGGAGATGCTACTGGGGCCTGCTCAAGGCAATCGACAAATAAAAGGATGGTCGTGATGATCATGATGAAGTAATGTACAACCTGGGGTGTACAAATTTATGGTGGAGATTATCTCATCAACAGTCATACTCCAGAGAGTCATTGCGCTTTTCTATGGAAGAGAGCATAAAATTACTCGCATGAGCCATGCCATTGGAACCCTTGCCAGGCTGATTCTTTTGGGGAATACTGAAAGGGGGCAGGTTAGGCCCCTCACCACCCCAAGGGACCAAGCCTCGATAGCCTAAAAACGCCAGAACTCAAATGACGTTATGCTCATATCTACTCTGCACACATTCGTGCTGAATCCCATCCACGAGTGAACCTACTTCTGGACATCACCATAACTCACACCACTCATACTCCCAGAGTAGCACACCACGGGGTTTAAAGAAGAAGGCAACGAATCTTAGAGGGAAATATATTTTTACAGATATATATATATATGCACACCAATTTCAACCCTTAACAACATAACAGTAATCTCTTAGAGAAGGGCATAACAGCTGGCTCCAGGGTGAAATACAATAATCTTCCGCACTCTCCTCTAAGGAAAGTTGTCTGGAGCATTTTCAGTGGTGTATTCATAACAAATAATACAAAATAAATTATTTGGTTCTTCTTTGGGGCAGAGGTTGGGGTGCGGGATGGAAATATCAAAAAAATGGTGGTGCGAAGGTGTAATGTTGGTGGAATTGGTGTTCGATTATTAAATGAAATCAAATATTGTGCACTACTTGATAAAAATTTAAAAAATGTTTTGTTGTTACAATACAAAATAATTGATCTAGATCCTGAAAAAAAATTTTTTGCTGGTGGGATTTCAGACAAGAAATGCATTTTCAAGAGTAGAGTCAAGGTTATTCCCAGGGAGTCAAGAGGATCCAGGGAAGAGCAGGGTTCCAGAGAGTACAAGCAGGACACTTCCTGGGGATAAAGAACAAGGGAGGATGAAGGCAGGGGCAGGTTGTGGGGTGGAAAGTAGGAAGGAAGTTAGAGCAGAGGGGCCAAAGAAAGGGCCAGGAAGGGAAGGCCAAGTGGGGTGGGGGGAGACAGTGGACACAGGACTTCACACCCTTATGGAACCCTAATGGACTCTTCCCCCTTTGTGATGCAGGCGGCCCTATATAAGGCAGAGCCACCCGCTCACGCTCAGTTGCCATAGGCAGCTTGTGGTCAGGATCATGGAGTTTGGTATATGGACTCTGATGATTCTGATGACACTCCGGACTGAGACTCTATGGGGCTTAGGCTCAAAGCTGATCAGTAGCGATCCCACCCCCCTTTTCCTGGGGGTGTTAGGGGTGCTCTTCCTTTTCATTGTTTGCCTGGCAACAGCATCCTTCGTGGCCTTCTGTAAGAAAAAAGTTGACCAAAAGGTAGGAGCCGGGACCAGTGCTTGAGCCATTGGGTGGGTGGTGGTGATTTCTATTACTTCTCACACACATGAATATCAAACATGAATTTGTTTGGTTTGGGCTGGAGCGATAGCACAGCGAGTAGGGCATTCACCTTACAAGCGGCCAACATGGCCGACCCGAGTTAGATTCCTCCGCCCCTCTCGGAGAGCACGGCAAGCTACCGAGAGTATTCGATATGCCAGACACAGTAACAACAAAGTCTCCAATGGAGATGTTACTGGGCCCGCTCGAGCAAATCGATGATCAACGGGAGGGCCTTTACCTTTACCGTAGTGCATCAGTAGATTGGGTCATCTAGGAGAAAGTAGGGCCTAGTTGCCAAGGAGGACAGACTGGGTGGGAAGGGGTTCACTGAAGAGAGAATTACCTGAACTTCACAGACAGTGTGGGGTGACAGGTTCCCATTACTAAAATCCCAACTAGTGCCATCATACTAGAGCCAGCTTCCATTGAGACGTTAAGGTCTCTTCGAACAGAAGTCCCACCACGACTTCCCTGAGTGGGAGGGAGACATAAACTCATCCTCTCGACAGCCCTTCAGGAGATTGGAGTGGGGGAGCCCTTCACTAGGACTTGGGGTCCTGTGGGAAGGAGCACAGGAACTACATCCCTTCCTGGCATCCCTGAAAGTAGGCCAGCTATCAACATCGAAATCTTTGTGTCGTTCCGAGGAGAAAACTGGAAACACAAAATCAAAACCAAAACCAAAGCATTTCCTGACATTTTAAGATGAATTCGAGGGAGAAACTCACCTCTCTGTTCCTGTGGGACTCCAACGGGTCATGTCTTCAGAGAGGGTCAGAGAGACAAGGCAGAGCTTCAGAGAGGGGAGTACAAAAGTGGATCCCAAATGATCACTGATTCTTTCTCTCGTCAGAGGCGCAAGAGAGCTAGGAAAAGCAGGAGGGTCGCGATCCTGAGAGGTGAGTCTCTGCCTTTTCCATCTGAGCTCACCCAGAGTGGCCCCTCCCTCCTCCCCTCCCTCCTGCTGAGCTCAGAGCCTCCCCAGAGACCATGGCTCTGAAGGGCTCTGACAGAAGCCACAAGCCTCTGGGCGTCTTTTGCCCTTTGCTGCTCCTCGTAGAGCAGATGCCATCCCATATTCTTCTCTGCTGCTGCTGAGGCTCACAGAGAAGAATATGCCTGGGTGCCCTCCACGGCCCTGGGTCCATGCCACTATGAGACCATCACTAAAAGAAGCCGCTCTCCCTGGTTCCTAGGTGCGAGGTACCACTTCAGCCTGACTGAGCTGCAGCAAATACAATCTATCCGGAATTTGCAACGGTATGTGTGCGCCCTCCTTCCAGACCCAGCATCAGGAGTGCTGCCCAGGTCTTCCTGGGGAGGGGAGCCAGAGGAACAGGGATGAGAGGAAGGCCTTGGGGGAGGGAGTAGATAGGAGAGGAAGCCCTGGGGGTGATAACAGGGTAGGGGACAGACTTCAAAGCCTCCCCCAGGTGACTGACCTCTAGTCCTCACTCTGCCTCTCCATGGCCCTCTCTTCCCTGCCTTCAGCAGCCCTCTGGAGGCATACCGCGAGGACCCACATTGGGAGCACCTGCTGTGCATCAGCACTTCCTGCAGGGTCTGCAGGGACAAGGCCATCCCAGCTGCTCCGCACGGCCCACCAGCTCCCGACCAGGCTCCTCCCTCTGGCTCTTTCCCGCCATCTAATATGCCGATGGCCTCTCCAGGCCCCGTCGCCTCTGCAGCCCATCCAGGAAAGCCAGCGTGTGTTCCCCTGCCCTGCACTGACCTCTCCACTCGCTCCAGGCTCCCGGGTCTGGCCCTCACCCCACTCTGCAGCCTGCAGTCCCCTTCCCCACTCCATCACCCCGGCCCACCACAAGAGCCTGGCAGCAGTCCCACTGTACTCCTGCTCCACCACCTCTTTTCGGCTCCCCTCCTTCTACTCATCCCTCCTCTCTCAGCTCTTCTGGGAGCGCAGAGAAGGAGAAACCTCCTGAAGTACCCCATGCTATTGTCTGGGCCCCAACCCCTCCCTCCCTCAGAGACCCTTGGCCACACAGCAGATCTCTGTCCCTTCCCTGTGTGTACCTCTAGTCCTCCACATCGCAGGGGGTTAAATTATTCCCCAGAACCTTCCAGGAGACAAATGATGGCCCCCCACATTGCTAGCGTGGACACAGAGAAGAAGCCCAGTGTCACACAGGGGCAGAGTCCGCAGGGGAGGTGCAGGGAGCAGGGCATGTCCCTGGCCATGGCTGCAGAGGCCTCCCAGACCACTGCCCCTCCTGTGGGTGCTGTCCCCGCTCCCTGCTACTCAGAGGCCACGACCCTCGATGGGCAGCAGCATACAGAGCCGTGTGCCCTCAGCCCATCTCCGCAAGCAGTTGACACTCAACACACTCAGTCTGGCTGCCCCCGCCTTTTCCTAAACTTCCGTTGGAAGATCAGGAGCCCCAGGCGCTTATTCCAAAGGAGACAAGGGCCCAGAGTGGGCCACCTTGTGAGAGCCCTGAGGTGCTGTGTGCCCTGCCTCCATGTCCAGAATGACATGTGAAAACAGACTGACAGGGTGACAACCCCTCCCCATCCAGTAACCTCCTGGTCCCCCTCATCGTGCCTCACAGGGAGCCCGTGTCCCACCCAGATACCACCTTCTGGGCACCAACTCCTTCCTACTCTCCCCAGGGCCCTCGGAGGCATGAATGCAGACCCTCAGCCCTATTGTTCCTGTATTTTTACCCATTGAATCATTTTGAATCCTGCTGTGATGTCTGTCTGCTGTGTCGGAGCTTGAGTTGCGGGACTGAAGGAGTGCAAGAACGAGAGTCCTCCTTGGTGTTTAGAGACCAGAGATTAGGGGGTCTCACCCAAATGAAGCCTAAATGCAGGGTTGGAGACACCTGGCACCTTCCTGGGAACCTGATTTGGTTAAAGAAGGGACCATGATGTGTTTGAGGTGGGAACCCAGCCCTGGTTTGGTGGGAACCTGACCTAGAGAGACCCTGACCTCGGGGGACGCGGACCTGGGGGGACTCTGACCTGGAGGGACCCTGGCCTGGTTTGGAGGCACCCTGACTTGGGGGGATCCAAGCATCAGCTGAGCTGCCGCCTCACACACTGTGCAACGTCCTTTAAACTTGACCTTGAAATACCCCCCACACCCCCAGAAAAGCTCCTATCAAGTATTTTTCTTCTCCACATCTGGTGCCCAGACTTCTTGGGGGTTGATCATTTTGAGGACAAAAGCATTTAGCTGAGCATTAGAACAGGTGACCGGGCAGCCACCTCTCACAGGGGTGAGATCAGCTGAGAGAAAGGGCAGACTTCCAGGGATGTGTGGAACATAAGAAAACTGGGCAGGGGGAAGAAGGGCCTTGAGGCGGGACAGAAGTTTCTATAAACAAGGAGGGTTGAGCTGTAACGTCAGCCTACTGGTCTCTTAGACAAGGACTTAATGGCTCCATGGTGAAATGCAATCTTCACTTTCTTCTCTGGAAACATCTTTGGATTATTCTGTTAGCAAAAGTTCACTAACAGCCAATATTAAATTATTGTGGGCCTATGGGGGGGCTAGCTAAAGGGGTTGTTGGGAAATTTGAGAAGGTGTGATGGTTGTGGGGTTGGTGGTGGAATTTTGAATGCCTGTGACAGATCATCATGAATGACTTTGTAAAGCACAGTGTTCATGTAATGTCTAAGGGGAAAATAAATAAGTAAGTTTTAAAAAGAAAAAGGATGTTGCCTGTGCCCTCCCCCTCCCCTGGTGCCCAGGCACTGCCACCAGGCACTGCCACGCTGAGGCTCATGGGACTCTGCACAGCCCCTGCCTTCCCGGTCTGAGGGCATGTAAGCACAAAGCCAGAACTGCGGGGATGCTGTCTGGCTTGGCCCACGCCTCTCTGTACAAGTTTGTCTAAGTCCTTGCTCTAAATCCGCACTTGTTACACAGCACTCTTTCTCTTTTGTTCGTTCTTTTGGAAAATGTTTTCTATGTGCTTCCTATGTTTCTTAGGGAACAATTTATCTACTTATGTGTGTGTTGATCCTTCACTTTCTCTCTTCTGTTAAAAGACATTTTTTGAGTGGCTTATGAGGAATAAGTTAAGCATTTCATTTTCATTAATTTTAAAATATTGTATGCCTCACCCTGCTTTCCTCATGGGTTATTCTTGGTTCTGTGCTAAACGACAACCCCTGGGACCGTAAGTGGTGCCAGGACTGAACCCTGGTTCACCATCTGCTCCCTAGATCCTTTATTTCTGCATTGTTTCTCAGCTGTCTAGTACTTTCTAATTTTCAGCTGGCTAAGCGACAAAAAATATCTCAAAACCGAGCAATTTGCTGCAGAGTCTCTCCAGACAAAATTATCTAAACTTTTAGAATTGCAGGAATGCTAAGAGCGAGAGTGGCCACGCAACATCTTATACTATTCACACAAGCAATACAAAATCACTTGTTTAGCATTGCCTTTTTGGCTGGCTTGAGTGGTGGCAGGAAACTTCCAAATAATAATGGTAGGAGTGATGTCGAAATATTGAATGCCATCAAAGTAGAGAGAGAGAGACAATTGCGGAAATTATCTGCCACACAGGCAAGAGAAGGTTTGGGATGGTGGGGAGGGGAGATTCTGGGGATATTGGTGGTGGGAAATGTGCTCTGGTGAAGGGGTGGGTGTTTTATCATTAGATGACCAAAACTCAAACATGAAAGCTTTGTAAATATCTGACGGTTGACTCAATTAGAGAGAGAGAGAGAATGAGAGTGAGAGAGACAGACAAAGAGAGAGAGAGAGAGAGAGAGAGAGAGAGAGAGAGAGAGAGAGCTGTGCTAACAGGTATTGAGGTGTACCTAACTTTATGACAACAGTTTATCACATATTTACTAATCCTCTGTGCTAGGCACTGTCCACGGTCCTGAGAATCCATCCATGACCATCATAGGGGCCCATCCAGGGGACAGAAAAGACAATTGAGAAAATTCAAAATGAGGGAAGTCTGAAGGAGAATCCTCAATACTGGATTTTCATACTATCAACATTTCACTCACTAATGCTACTGTCTGTGACCCTTAGAAGTTTGTGCCCAAATACAATTCATAGTTTAGAAGATGATTACAGCAATCCCTAGGGGAGGAGAAAGAGAGAAAGGGAAAGAGAGAGTGAGAAGTCTAGGAGAGCATACCATGAGGAAGGAAAATTATACACATGCCGTATATGGTGACTAAAGAGCAGAATGTGCCTTCCCTTGACATTTTTTCGTTCTTAGGGTGGTCATCCCAAAAGAACCTGCCCTCTGATCATGCAAAGCATGCGGTCCACCTAGTAAGCTCTTTTGGCATAATCACTTGATCTCTCTCTCTCTCTCATATATTAGGTCATACCAGGCATTGTTCAGACCTCCCGAATCTGTGCGGAAGGATCATTCATGGTAGGGTTTAGGGAGCACATGCAATGCAGCTGATAAAACCTGGCTCAGGTGCATGCAAGGTCAGCACCTTAGCCCTGTACTATCTCTTGACTTTAAACTTTTGACTCTCCCTCACTTTTGAAGGGAATAAACTAGCAGTTCGCCAAAGAATTCCTCAGAGTCCCATCAAAATTGGAGTTGAGTCCATTCAGAATAAAACTCTTCTTTGAGGGAAGATAGAAGTATTTGAGTTGGTGTCACAGAACTTTTACCAAACCATGAGGATTTTTCTCTATGTTCCAAATGACCACAGAAAAAGTATCCATTTCTGGTAAAGTATTTCTTTTCTTTTTTTTCCTTTTTGGGTCACACCTGGTGATGCACATGGGATACTCCTGGCTCTGCAGTCAGGAATTATTCCTGGCAGTGCACAGAGGACCATATGGTCTGCTGGGAATCGAATCCAGTTGGCCCTATCCACTGTGCTATCTCTTCAGCCCCAGGTCCATTATTTCTTTTTTGCTTTTTCTTTCATTTGGACCACACCCTGTGGCACTCTGAGCTTATTCCATGCTTCAGGGTTCACTCCCAGTCTGCTCCCAGAACTTTATGATACACTGGGACCTGCTGTAGTGGGCGTCCTTGAAGACAAGGGTCTTATCCACTGTACTATCTCTGCTGCCCCAAGGGCAGAGGCCTCAGCACCCTGCGAAGCTCCTCCTGCAGGGGGAGCCCGGCCCCCTCAAAGCAGCATCAGCACATTGGCTGCCGACCCAGGAGATGCTTGGGGCATCCGTGTTGACTGAACATGGCCTCTCCCCTCCTGAGGGGTGGTAGCAAAGGCTGGACAGCTGGTCACATCCATGGGTTCTGTGGCTTTCCTCGGATCTCGATGAAACGCGGACCCCGCAGAGACCCTCTCTGCACTATATTCTATACACATACACACGAATGCATCCAGGATTTTAATTTACAGGTATGGTGATTTGAACAGATCAGGAGACAGCTGTCAGCGTTAGCAGCTGTCCTAAAGTCCGGGAGCATGCCAGCACACTTGAAGCCCAGGGGGTCCAGCAGGAGGCAGGAGTGTGCAGGGACGTTGTTGGCGAGGACTCTCTGTGTTTGCAGGGAGAGAGATTTGAGGCAGCGGAAACAGACTTAGGATGGTCCAGGCTGAACAGTTTCAGCAGGCTCCATGACACAAACGCATCCCCCGGTGCTGGGACCTGTGCTGCAGCTGATATAAAGCAGAGAAGAATATTCCAGAAAGCAGGAATATGCAAGAGGAGGGGACATACTCATTTGGTTGGTTTTGCCTATCCACGGCTCCTGTTTCCTGTTTCTAGGCACTAGCCAACCCTCCCAGGCCCAGCAGGTCCCAGGAATCACAGCTCCACAGTGTACAGAAAATCAAGAAACAGTCAAGCAGTTGCCACTTTTGGAATAGGCTGGGGACTGGGGCCTCCAGATCAGCAGCTGTCCCAACCCCAAGAGCACGGCCCCTCACAGTGTACCCCGTAGACCCCCGGAGGGCACCCTCTTGAGCTTGAGAAGAGAGCAGTGTTGTGTGTATCTGCTGGGTGTCATTTGTGTGCAGGTTCTCAGCAACTATCTGTGATGGGTCAGCACACATAGTGACCGAGGTTCAGTGATGAACCATAGGTGGTGATGGCAGCACCAACTGTATATTTCTGATTTGTGGGACCAGGGAGCCTTCTGTCTCCCATCTGCCCCTGCCCTGTTCCTCACCCACACAGAATCTCTTGTGGTGAGGGTCAGGGAGTCAGCACTGATTTTGACTCAGCAGTTGGGACCCCAGGGGCAAAAATTTTGTATTAGATGTGCCCACAAGAATAGGGGCAGAAACCTGAGAAGCAAGGCCAGCTAGCCAAGGAATCTTTCAGAAAAACTCTTTTATTACCTTCCCCTGAGTCCTTTTCTTTTGTTGTTTCACTAATAAAACCTTTTACCTTGCCTTTTCTCCTATTGCCCACTTGATCTCAGTAGTCTTAGTGCTATGATTGGTGTTCACAGATTTGTGTTTTAAATGTATTTTTCCTTATCAATTTTATACCCTTAAAGTACAATAATCAGTGAAATAATCCAATATTTTTTTCTTTCCTACAAAATTATTTCATTTCATGTGATCCTTTTTATTGCAAAGGACATTTCAGCATTTGAAATCATATAAATGTACCACCTTATTTATATACTCATCTTTTGATAGGCGCTCTTGTTGCTCCAGAAATTCCCCATGGGCTGGCGCGATACCACAGCTGGTATGGTGTTTGCTTTGCACGCAGCTGACCTGGCCAATCCGAGTTCCATTCCTCCACTGGCACAGCAAAGCCTGGCAAGCAACCCGTCACTTATTCGAAATGCCAAACACAGTAACAAGTTTTGCAATGGAGACATAATTTGGCCCGCTCAGGTGAACACTGCAAATAATAGTGGGCGACTATAAATTTTTGTGCTAATATATTTGTATTCATTGGAGAGATTAGAAGCAGGCTTAATTTCCCATTCTGTGCCTGTGATGCCCTCTCGTGGTCATTTCTGTAAATACAACTTCGAATGTTCTAAGGTAAGTGTTGTCACAGCCCCCTACCAAGCTTGGGCTCTTTCCTCCCCCCTTAGTGTAGACTGGGAGAATAGTATCACTGAAGTGTAAAATGAAAAGTCCTCCCACGGTGAACGCTTTGTTTACAGTTGTGGCCTATGCATCTGTACACAGAAATTACAGGATGCAGAATGTTGGAGTGAAACAAGGACCACATCGGCACAGGACCCTCCCCTCAAGCACCTCAGGCACACTCAGGAAGGACTTCTCAAGAAATGATAGGAAATCATTTTGTTGCAAAACCTTGAGGCAAAAATCTTCAACAGAATATTCGCAAGTGAAGTTAAATACTCTGCTAAAGGATCCCACATGATGATTAAGTGGAGTGATTGCAGAGATGCAAGAATCGTTGACAGCAGGGTGGATGAGCAGAGAAGGAAGCATGGTTGTACACCGGTAGATACATGTGATGGGTGATGGGCCACGGGCCACATACAGGAGATGAAGGATAAAAGTCACACCATCATCTCAACAAGTGAGTCAAAGGGATTGCCAAAATTAAAAATCTGCTCATGACAACTCTTTTAAGGGGTGTTGGTGGGTGGGTACAGGCCATGCCTTGTGGTGCTCAGGGCCTGCTCCCTCCATGGTGCCCGGTAATCATGTATTGGGGGACCGTAGGCATTGTCCTATGCACTAGGGACCTCTGCATTGTCATTCCAGCTCCAATTATGGTAAGTCTCGACCTTTGGGCTCCTGACATAAGGGTCTCTGTCTCCCCTTCCCTTCTAGCCCATCAGCAGAGAAGAATCTCCCTCCAGTGTTCCAAGAGTCAGGTGTAACCTATTCACAGCCCACAAATGAACGGTTCAACTACTGAAACCATGACCTCAATAGTGACCGTTTCCCATAACCACGAAATTTCTTTGTGACTGGAAGCAGCCGGACCATTAACTAGCTAATTTCAGTTCTAAAACTTCCTTTGCTGATCACGACACATACAGCCCCGTTGTGTCCATCATTTCCTAAGATTTGACTTATTTTTGCTTTTATAAACTCATCCCTGAATGTCCTCAAGCAGAGAATTCTTTGGGATGATTGTCTGTTGTTGGTCACTGACTCCTTTAATAAAAACTCCCAGTCTTACCTTTCATGTGAAAGGTGTGAAGAGGTTAGCCAGATTTATTCAATACTTTTTTTTTTTGAGAAGGGAATCATTGTAAGATACGCAGTGACAAAGCAGTTCATGATTGGGTATCAGTCGTACAATGTTCAACACCCATCCAGGCACCGGTGTCCATTTCCCAAAACCAATATCTCAGATCCCACATCCCCCTACCCTACAGCGGCCTCTATGTCCGACTTCCTCTGTCTCTTCCTTCTCTGTTTCTCTCTCTCTCTCTCTCTCTCTCTCTCTCTCTCTCTCTCTCTCTCTCTCTCTCTTCCCTCCACTCTTTCCCTCCCCTATCCAATAAGGCAGTGGGGGTTGCAATATTGTTACCAGAAGAGTTTTTTTTATATCACTTTACCTCCTTTAAGACTCAAATATTGTCCAGAGGGATCATTTCTAATGATCATTGTCTTAATGTCTCTTCTCTGTCCAAACGGCATTCTCCCACAATTTGAGCATACTCTCTACCACTGCTATCATGGACCAGTCCTTCTGGCCCTCATTTCTGCTGTCCTTGGGTATTTTTCTCATACTATGTTTTTTTTTAATATCCCACATATGAGTATGATCATTCTATAACTGTCTCTCTCCAACAGCTCATTCCACTCGGAATGGCAATCTCTATGTCCATCCATGTATAAGCAAATTAAATGACTTCATTTTTCTAATGGCTGCAGGGTGTTCCATTATGTAGATGTACCAGTCATTTCTTCTAGGGAACTTAGGATGTTTACGGGTTCTGGGTATTGTGAATAGTGCTGCAATGAACATCAGAGTGCAGATGGGTTTTTGCACTGTGAGTTCTGGGTCCTTAGAATATATTCCCAGAAGTGGGCTGCAGGGTCATATGGGAGCACAATTTCTAGGTTTTTGAGGAAAGCCTGTATTTTTTTCCTGAAAAGTCTGGACTTTCCCATCAGCAATGAATGAAATTTCCCTTTCCCCCCGTATCCATGCCAGCACTGGTTGGTTTTGTTCTTTTTGATGTGTGCCAGTCTCTGTGGCATGAGATGGTATCTCGTGGTTGTTTTGATTTGCATCATCCTGATGAATAGTGGTGTAGAGCATTTTCTTCATGTGCCTTTTGGACATTCACATTTCTTCTTTGGGGAAGTTTCTGTTCATCTCTTCTCCCCAGTTTGTGATTGGATTCGACTTTTTTCTTCTAATGTTCTACCAGTTCCATATAAATCTTTGATATTGACCCCTTATCAGATGGGTGTTAGGTAAATAATTTTCCCCATTCTGTGGACTGCCATTGCTTCCTGGTCATTGTTTCCTTTTCAAGGTGCCTAGGTTCTTAATTTAATTTAGTCCCTTTTGCTTATCTTTGATTCCACTTTCTTGGTCAGTGGTGTTTCATCCGGTAAGATACCTTTCACTTCAAAGTCACCTTACAAATTCAGGTCAGACACTATGGAGTTTAAATCCATATTGATTTGACATTTGTGCATGGTGTTAGAAAGAGGGCTAGTTTATGTATTTATTTATTTACGCATGTAGCTGATCCGTTTTCTCAGGACTGGTAATGGACTTTTGAAAAAGAAAAATATTACGGGTGACAGCAGAAGGTGTGAAAAGTCTAGGAGAAGATATTACAGATTTGTCTGTAGTCTAGAGCCGTTACCAACTGAATTCCATGGGAGCTCAAAGACCGTGTGGCCTCCCACCTACCAGATGGTCAGACTTCTTCATCAAGATCATGAACGATCGGTTTCAGGCTCTTCGTGTTCCTAGAACGAACAGATACCACTGGGCTACACTAGCACGTGACAGAGATAAATGGAGACGTTACTGGCGCTGGCTCGAGCAAATCAATGATTAACGGGAAGTCAAGTGATCAAGTGAGTGAATGATACAGGAATATTTGAGTACGTTAGTGAAGATTGGAATGAGATGGCAACAAACCTGATGGCCAAATGGCAGGATTATTAGCAAAGGAGATCAAACAGTTTTGTATCAGACTTCCTGGAGATCTCCCTAAGGGCAGCCCTCTTCCACTGTACTCCAGCTTTCAATTCAGCAATAAGGTCTGGGAGACACAGGAGGACTTGCTTTTGGTGCTTCTGTTGTTCAGGACTGGTCACAACACATCGGTGGGCCTGCTCACTTAGGGAGGTGTGTGGCAGATGAGGCAGGGGAACGGACAGTGGTGTGTGGAGGAGGAGGTGTGGGCTTATTTTGCCCACTGCTGCCTTTTGCCACTAATACTGATTCATTCTCTCTCATCAGCTTAAAATGAAAGAGGAATCTTCCCTGATTCTTGTGCTCCTCACGAAGGATTTCATCATAAGCATGAAATAATTAAAGTCAGCATTTATTTAAGAAGGCAGAGGAGCTAGTACCAGCTGATATGAGGTGATATATTTTATTATATTGTTTTATCAAGCACCATGATTTAAAACTTGCTCATCATGGAGTTCTAGCATTCAGTGTTCCAACACCAATCTCACCACTGGTATCAGCGTCCTTTCACCAGTGTTCCATTTTCCCTCCCACCCACCAACCTGCTCCTTGACCAGACTCATAAATTTTTGAGCCACACACAGAGGCGCTCAGGGCTCTTCAATCACGAATGACTCCTGGCAAATTCGGGCCACCATATGTGGTGCCAGAGATCAAACAGGGGTTCACTGCAGTGCAAGCAAATGCACTACTCACCATACTATAACTCCGGCCCCTCCATAGACACATATTCAAGTGGATGTTGTAGTTTGGGTCTCATGCTCACAAAATGGTTGTTTCAGTGTTTAAGCCATATACATGCATCCCACCATCAGAATACCCCTGTCCCTGTTACCTCCCACTTGGTTCTTAATTCCCCCCTCAATTCATTTCCTTCCCTTTCATTATTTTTATTATTAAGGGCCATAGGATGTCTAGGTATTCCTACTTTAATACATTGCATTCTCTTCTGGATGGAGCATTTTAAGCCCACCCTACTGATACTTCCCAGTCACAATTGTTAACAAGGACTCTTTGTATATGCATTGAATTATTTGAGTTTGTGCAGCTGCACCTTATTATTTCATAAATGAGAAATTGGGCCAAAGAACAGGAGGAATCAGAGCTTTCTGCCTTCATTCCAGAGACTGAGTCCTTTCCCTGGGTCATTCCCTGTGAATTTGAATTTTCTGAAGTGCTGCTCTGGTCTTGGACAGAAAGTTGACACCATTTAATGTAATCTATTTTCTCTGGACATTTTGCGTTCCCATATTTGATATCTAGATGCTTCCTGAGGTATCTCAAACACACTCTGAAGTTTCTTTCCAGTTGTGAGCTTAGGTGATTTTGCTTGGTAACCTATGCAAGGGAAATTGTGACTGTGGAAAGCTCTATATCCAACAGGGGTTAATTTTCTTCAATGGTAAAATGACAGACGGGGTGGGAGTGGGGTTGCTGGAAATACGTGCTTACTCTCCCCTTGGAGTTCATAGATGTCTAAGTGAGGTAAATGGAGAGTTTCACTTTTGATAAAGCTGTTTGTTATAGAAATGTAACAAATATCCAGAACTTGCACCAGGCTGTCTTCACTGGGGCAACTTTGGGGGTAGGTTGTTAGAGCTTCCCTGCCTGCCCCTACAGAGCCCCAGTAGCCGAAAACCTCCAAAACCTGACTGCCGCCTTGCTCATGGCAACTCTCCATAGTTCGGATGAGCTTCACCCATGAGGGAATCATCAGAAAAACACAGGTATGCAGGACCTGTGGCTGAAACTTCCAAGCTCCCTTGTGAGCAGGAATGGGCATCTTCCCCCAATGTCCCAAATTTACCAGTAGCTTGGCAGTAAACCCACACACTGCCCCCTGGTGCCATATAATCTCATCAACAGCCATGATCCAGAGACTCAGGAATAAAGCTCCTGGAAGAGATCGACAGTGGCCTCACCCAAGAGTGAATCTGCTTTATAATCATATTCTAAGTTTTAGAATTACTAGAGCATTTAGAATTACTAGAAGACAACAGTTCACCGAGATCACTCTGGACCTTGTTCTGAGCCAATTCCACTGGAGCACTTCAGATGGAGCAGGTGTGCCCTCACCACCCACTCCAGATGCAACCCTGGTGGCCATGAGTTTCTAGAAGCAAAACCCAGATAGGTGAGTTCAGGGACTAAGACTCAATGCTATATGGCAGCAGCAGAGATTGGTGTCTCTTCCTGTCTCCCCTTTGGGTTTGGGTTCTGGCTGTCATGCCCATGATCTGGGCGCCACCTCAGTGCGTCAATGGCCTTGATCCAGAGAATTCGAAATGAATCTCATAATGGATCGCTCCCTACAGAGATGTCTCTGGACGCCAACCATTTGCAATTTTACAATTTTAGAAGCACTCAGCCACTTAAGCAGCCGTGCAACCTCTCATGATATAGCGAATAAGCAATAGAAAATAAATTATCTAGCATCTTCCCCTGGCAAACTGGTTTTTATGGTGGTGGGAAAATTGAAAATGATGGTGGTGGGATGTAATAAAGGGGGTGGGATTGGTGTTGAAATATTGAATGTGATCAATTAATGTGAATAATCTTATGGAAATAAAATTCTGATGGAATTCTGATGGAATCTGGGAAGAAAAAAACGATGAACAAAAGTGTATTACTTCAGGCAGCAATCTTAGGTGGGTGAATAAAGAGGTCTACTCCTGCTAGTAATGGCCATGAACTGCCTCTGAGTGCCACATAAGCTCATAATTGGCCGTGATCTAAAGACTCACAAATAAATCTCAAAAGAGAGCGAGAAGCTGCAGAGATGCCTCTGGATCCCCAAATCACCATGTATTAAAATATGTAACTCCAGCTGTATCACCCTATTTAAAATGTCAGAATTCTTGGAGTGAAAAATATACATTTTATAATATACATATAAATGTTTTTTAAAATATTACAATTTACTTTTTTAATTTTAAGTAAGTAAGTAAATCATCTTCATTTTAATTATTTATTTGCTTTTTGGCTTAGGTTGTCTTAGCGGTTTTCTCGGCTCTCCTTACTCCAACAACCGTCAGATTATTAAATGAAATCAAATATTGTGCACTACTTGATAAAAATTTAAAAAACGTTTTGTTGTTACAATACAAAATAAATGATCTAGATCCCGAGAAAAAATTTTTTGCTGGTGGGATTTCAGACAAGAAATGCATTTGCAAGAGAAGAATCAAGGTTATTCCCAGAGAGTCAGGAGGACCCAGGGAAGAGCAGGGTTCCAGAGAGAACAAGCAGGACCCTTCCTGGGGATAAAGCACAGGGCAGGATGTAGGCGGGGGCGGGGTGTGGGGTGGAAAGTAAGAAGGCAGTTAGAGCAGAGGGGCCAAAGAAAGGGCCAGGAAGGGAAGGCCAAATGGGGTGGGGGGAGACAGTGGACACAGGACTTCACACCCCTCTGGAACCCTAATGGACTCTTCCCCCTTTGTGATGCAGGCGGCCCTATATAAGGCAGAGCCACCCGCTCACGCTCAGTTGCCATAGGCAGCTTGTGGTCAGGATCATGGAGTTCGGTATATGGACTCTGATGGTTCTGATGACACCCCGGACTGAGACTCTATGGGGCATAGGCTCAAAACTGATCAGTAGCGATCCTACCCCCGTTATCCTGGGGGTGTTAGGGGTGCTCTTCCTTTTCATTGTTTTCCTGGCTACAGCATCCTTCGTGGCCTTCTGTAAGAAAAAAGTTGACCAAAAGGTAGGAGCCAGGGACAGTGCTTGAGCCATTTGGTGGGTGGTGGTGATTTCTATTTTTTCTTACACACATGAGTTTGAAACATGAATTTGTTTGGTTTAGCACATCAGCATATTAAGTCATCTAGGAGAAAGTAGGGCCTTGTTGCCAAGGAGGACAGACTGGGTGTGAAGCGGTTCAATGAAGAGAGAATTCCCTGAACTCCACAGATGTTGGGGTGGGGTGGCAGGTTCCCATCACTAAAATTCCAACTAGTGCCATCGTGCTAGAGTCAGCTTCCATTGAGACATTAAGGTCCCTTTGAACAGAAAAGTCCCACCACGACTTCCCTGGGTGGGAGGGAAACATCAACCCATCCTCCCAGTCAGACTTTCAGGAGATTGGAGTAGTGGGACCTTGCCCCAGAACTCAGGGTCCTGTGGGAAGGAGCACAAGAAGCACATCCCTGCCTGACGTCCCTGAACAGGGGCCTGCTATCAACATGGAAATCCTTCTGTCGTTCCAAGGAGAAAACTGGAAACACAAAATCAAAACCAAATACAAAGCATTTCATGACATTTAAGGATGGATTTGAGGGAGAAACTCACCTCTCTGTTCCTGTGGGACTCCTACGGGTCATGTGTGGACATCAGAGCTTCAGAGAGGGGAGTCCAAAAGTGGATCCCAAATGATCACTGATTCTTTCTCTCCTCAGAGGCGCAAGAGAGCTAGGAAAAGCAGGAGGGTCGCGATCCTGAGAGGTGAGTCTCTGCCTTTTCCATTTGAGCTCTCCCAGAGTGACTCCTCCCTCCTGCTGAGCTTGGAGCCTCCCCAGAGATTATGGCTCTGAAGGGCTCTGATGGAAGCTACAGGCCTCTGAGCGTCTTTTGGCCTTTGCTGCTCCTCATCGCCTGCTGAGGCTCGCAGAGAAGAGCATGCCTGTGTTCCCTCCATGGCCCTGTGTCCATGCCTCTGTGAGACCTTCACTAATAGAAGCCACTCTCCCTGGTTCTTAGGTGCGAGGAACCACTTCAGCCTGGCTGAGCTGCAGCAAATACAATCTATCCAGAATTTGCAAAGGTAAGTGTGGGCTGTCCTTCCAGACCCAGCATCAGGAGGGCTGCCCATGTCTGCCTGGGGAGGGGAGCCAGAGGAACAGGGATGAGAGGAAGGCCTTGGGGGAGGGTGTAGAGAGGACTGGAAGTCCTGGGAGTGATAACAGTGTAGGGGACAGACTTCCGAGCCTCTCCCAGGTGACTGGCTTCTGGTCCTCACCCTGCCCTCTCCACGGCCCTCTCTTCCCTGCCTTAAGCAGCCCCCTGGAGGCATACTGCTAGGACCCACATTGGGAGCACCTGATGTGCATCACCCCTTCCTGCAGGGTCTGCAGGGACAAGGCCATCCAGGCTCCTCCAGCAGCTCCTGACCAGGCTGCTCCCTCTGGCTCTATCCCGGCATCCACGATCCCTATGGCCCGTCCAGGCCCCGTCGCCTCTGCAGTCCATCCAGGAAAGCCAGCGTGTGTTCCCCTGGCCTGCACCGTCCTCTGCACTCGCTCCAGGCTCCCGGGTCTGGCCCTCACATCATTCTGCAACCTGAATTCCCCTTCCCCACTCCATCACCTCGGCCCACCACAAGAGTCTGGCAGAAGTCCCTCTGTGCTACTGCTCCACCACCTCCTCTCGGCCCCCCTCCTTCTAATCATCCCTCCTCTCTCAGCTCTCCCTGGAGCACAGAGAAGGAGAAACCTCCTGAAGTACCCCATGCTATTGTCTGGGCCCCAACCCCTCCCTCCCTCTGAGACCCTTGGCCACACCGTGGATCTCTGTCTCTTCCCTGTGTGTGCCTCTGGTCCTCCACATAGCAGGGGGTTAAATCGTCCCTCAGAACCTTTCAGGAGAAAAAGGCTGGCCCCCCATGTTGCTACTGTGGACACAGAGAAGGAGCTCAGTGTCTCACAGGGGCAGAGGTGGCAGTGGAGGTGCAGGGAGCAGGGCATGTCCCTGGCCATTGCTGCAGAGGCCTCCGAGACCACTGCCCCTCCCGTGGGTGCTGTACCTGTTCCCTGCTACTCAGAGGCCAGTACTCTCCATGGGCAGTAGCATACAAAGCCGTGTGCCCTCAGCCAGTCTCCCCAAGCAGTTGACACTCAACACACTCAGTCTGGCCGCCCCCGACTTTTCCTAAACTTCTATTGGAAGATCAGGAGCCCCAGGTGCTTATTCCAAAGGAGACAGGTGCCCAGAGTGGGCAGCTTCGTGAGAGCCCTGATGTGCCCTGCCTCCGTGTCCAGAACAACATGTGAAAACAGGCTGACAGTGAATGATTCCAAGGACAACCCCCGCCCCTCTGGGAACCACCTGGTCCCCCTTCATGGTGCCTCACAGGGAGCCAGTGTCCCACCCAGATACCACCTGCTGGGCACCAACTCCTTCCCACTCTCCCAAGGGCCCTCGGAGGCATGAAAGCAGACCCTCCGACCCATCGTTCCTGTATTCTTACCCATTAAATCATTTAGAATCCTACTGTGATGTCTGTCTGCTGTGTTGGAGCTTGAGTTGAGGGACTCAAGGAGTTTGTTCAGCTCTGAGCAAGGCGCCCTGGAGCTTGTGGGAACAGGAGGAACCATGTGCCACCTGCCCAGGTTTCCTCTGAGAGCAGCTGTAGGCCTTAGTGTTCCCAAGAACCACAGCAGCCTGACTTTCCCTCTCTGGAGGCTTCCTGGCCTTCCAGATATTGGTTGCGGTCCCCGAAAAGAATCAAGGACCTGTAGCTCTCATAAAAATAATTGCAAGAATGAAAGTCCTCCTTGGTATTTAGAGACCAGTGATTAGGTGCTATCACCCAAATGAAGCCTAAATGCAGGGTTGAAGACACCTGGCACCTTCCTCAGAAGCTGAGCTGGTTGGGGAAGGGACCATGCTGTGTAAGAGTCGGGAACCCAAACCTGTTTTGGAGGGACCCTGACCTAGAGATACCCTGACCTGGGGGGACGCTGACCTGGGGGGACTCTGACATGGAAGTACCCTGCCCTCCTTTGGAGGGACCCTGACATGAGGGGACCCTTGTCTGGTTTGGAGGGACCCTGACCTGGGGGGACCCTTGTCTCATTTGGAGGGACCCTGACCTGGAGCAACCCTGACCTGGGGGCACCCTGACCTGGTTTGGAAGGACTCTGACTTGGTTTAGAGGGACAGAAAAGACAATTGAGAAAATTCAAAATGAGGGAAGTCAGAGAGAATTCTCAGTACTGGATTTCCATACTATCAACATTTCACTCACTAATGCTACTGTCTTGTGTCCCTTAGAAGTTTGTGTCCAAATACAATCCATAGTTTAGAAGATGATTACAGCAATTCCTAGGGGAGGAGAAAGAAAGAGAAAGAGAGAGCGAGAAGTCTAGGAGAGCATACCATAAGGAAGGAAAATTATACACATGCCGTATATGGTGATTAAAGAGCAGAATGTGCCGTCCCTTGATACTTTTTCATTCATAGGGTGGACATACCAAAAGAACCTGCCCTCTGTTCATGCAAAGCATGCGGTCCACCTAGTAAGCTCTTTTGGCATAATCACTTGATCTCTCTCTCTCTCTCTCTCTCTCTCTCTCTCTCTCTCTCTCTCTCTCTCTCTCCCTCTCTCTCATACATCAGGTCATACCAGGCATTGTTCATACCATTGTTCATACTAAATCTGTGCTGAAGGATCATTCATGGTAGGGTTTAGGGAGCATATGTAATGCAGCTGATAAAACCTGGCTCGGGTGCGTACAAGGTCAGAACCTTAGCCTTGAATTTTACTATCTCTTGAATTTTAACTTTTGACTCTCCCTCACTTTTGAAGGGAATAAACTAGCAGTTCGCCAAAGAATTCCTCAGAGTCCCATCAAAATTTGAGTTTAGACCATTCAGTGTAAAGCTCTTCTTTGGAGGAAGATAGAAGTATTTGAGTTGGTGTCAAAGAATTTTTACCAAACCCTTGAGGATTTTTCTCTGTGTTCCAAATGACCACAGAAAAAGTATCCATTTCTGGTCCAGGATTTCGTTTCTTTTTTTTCCTTTTTGGGTCACACCTGGCCATACCCAGGGGTTACTCCTGGCTCTATACTCAGAAATTATTCCTGGCTGTGCACAGGAGACCATATGGGATGTTGGGAATCGAACCCGGGTCGGCCACGTGCAAGGTTCTACCCACTGTGCTATCTCTCCAGCCCCAAGTCCAGTATTTCTTTTTGCTTGTTATTTTCTTTCTTTTGGACCACACCCTATGGCACTCCGAGCTTATGCTATGCCTCAGGGTTCACTCCTAGTGCGGGCCCAGAACTTTATGATACACTGGGGACCAGCTGTTTTGGGGGTCCTTGAAGACAAAGGGTTTTATCCACTCTACTATCTCTGCAGCCCCAAGAGCAGAGGCCTTAGCACTCCGAGAAGCTCCTCCTGCAGGAGGAACCAGACCCCCTCATAGCCACATCAGCAGATTGGCTGCTGGCCTGGGAGATGCGTGGGGGCCTCCGTGTTGACTGAACATGGCCTCTCCCCTCCTGAGGGGTGGTAGCACTTGCTGGACAGCTGGTCACATCCATGTGTTCTGTGGTTCTCCTCGGATCTGGATGAAACACGGACCCTGCATGACCCTCTCCGCACTACATTCTATATGGTGACTTGGCTCCTCTAAGCGTCCACAGTCACAACCACAAACACAACAGGCCTGAAGGGAGAGATTCCTTCCCTGAGCTTGGGCTACTGTGGTCCAGTGATTTTGTTGCCAAGGAGTATTCCATCGTGTGGGTGACAAAAGATTGAGTTTTTTGTGTTGTTTTGTTTCCTGCTATTTTATGCTGGAAAACAAGGGTATTTCCAATTTAGGGATATTATGAATAACCTTGTATGAATACCCTGGTTTATGCCTCTGGGTGGTCTTCACATAGAGCATTATACTGATTTCATCTTTTTTTTTCTTTTCTGGGTCGCACCTGATGACAGACAGGGGCTATTCCTGCACTCAGGAACTTCCCCTGGCAGTGCTCTGGGAAAATGCCCTACCTGCTGTTTTATAGTTCCATTTCCTGATTTCATCTTTAGCCCAGGAGTTGTGCAGGGTCCCTGAGCATGTCATGGTGTGTGAAAGGGCCAGATGAAGCTCAGAGCAGAGTATGTGTCTTTCATGTGTGAGACCTTGACTTCCATGTCAGCACCCAAAACAAAGTCTGCCCCTGTCAAGGTTGCACTTTTCCTGGCTATGGATGCAGTCAAGGGGTGTTGGGCATTCTCACCTTATTATCTTAGGATCACTGCCCCGTTTTATATTCTGAGACTTGTTCCTAAGCTTCGCTGAGGGTGGTAGTGGAGGTTCATTTTCCTAGTGGGCTCTGGGCATCAGGGAGCACTGCAGTGAGATTTGGTCCAGGTGTGTGAGTCTGGATCACAGCGACCCCCAGGGCTATCCCTGGCAGTGATCAGTGGGCCTTCGATGCCACGGGTCTCTGCAGTTGAAATATGTGCTCGAGCCTATTTAGTCTTTCCCCTGCCCTGGTTTTCTTCATTTCTCTGTGTCCTGGGTTCTGACTGCACCAGAGAGGAGCAGACTCCTGGCCGCCTCACTGCAGTTCCCAAGTGCCATCTGAGGGCTCTTGTCCTGAGTCTAGGAGGCAGCCCCACCTCAATGAAGGATGGGAGGGGAAGCTCACTCTCCTTTCCCTTCCTCCTCGTATTCTCGTGAACCCCTGGAGACTGTCCCTGCCCGCTGCAGACTAGATCCCACTCAAACTCCCTCAGGCCAAGCCCTACGGACTCCATGACTGTCTACTCTCAGATGCATCTTGCTTAGAGCCAGGTATGCGTGTGGTTCAGTGTTACAACACACACA
Source organism: Sorex fumeus (assembly GCF_029834395.1). NCBI lineage: Eukaryota > Metazoa > Chordata > Mammalia > Eulipotyphla > Soricidae > Sorex > Sorex fumeus. The sequence goes on along the minus strand of NW_026606179.1, from coordinate 3,863,152 downwards.
CACACACACACACACACACATACACACGAATGCATCCAGGATGTTAATTTCCAGGTATGGTGAGATGAACAGATCAGGAGACAGCTGTCAGCATTAGCAGCTGTCCTAAAGGGAGGGAGCATGCCAGCACACTTGGAGCCCAGGGGTTCGTCAGGAGGCAGGAGTGTGCAGGGAGGTTGTTGGCGAGGACTCTCTGTGTTTGCTGGGAGAGAAATTTGAGGCAGCAGAAACAGATTTAGGACGAGCCAGACTAAATATTTTCAGCACGCTCCATGGCACAGAGGCATCGCCCGGCTCAGGGACCTGGGCTGCAGTAATATAAGGCAGAGAAGAATATTCCAGAAAGCAGGAATGTGCAAAAGGAGGGGGCAGACTCGATTGGTTGGTTTGTCTATCCAAGGCTCCTGTTTCCTGTTTCTAGGCACTAGCCAACCCTCCCAGGCCCATCAGGCCCCGGGAATCACAGCTCCATAGTGTACAGAAAATCAAGAAACAGTCACAGGGTTGACACATTTGGAGGAGGCTAGGGACCGGGGCCTCCAGGTCAGCAGCTGCCCCCACCCCCAGAGCATGGCCCCTCCCAGTGTACCCCATAGACCCCCAGAGGGCACCCCCATGGGCATTTGGAAGAAAGCAGTGTTGTGTGTATCTGCTCAGGTGTCGTTTGTGTGTGGGTTCTCAGCCACTGTCTGTGGGGGGTCAGCACGCACAGTGACCGTATGTGGTGATGGAAGCACCAACTGTATATTTCTGATTTGTGGGACCAGGGAGCCTTCTGTCTCCCAGCTGCCCTTGCTGTGTTCCTCAACCACACAGAGGCTCCTGGGGTGAGGGGCAGGGAGTCAGCACTGATTGTGACTCAGCTGTTGGGATCCCAGGTGGCAAAAATTTCCTGTTAGATGTGGTCACGAGAATAGGGGCAGAAACCTGAGAAGCAAGGCCAGCTAGCCTAGGAATCTTTCACATAAATTCTTTTATTATTTTCCCCTGAGTCCTTATCTTTTGTTATTTCATTAATAAAACCTTCCACCTTGCCTTTTCTCCTATTGCCCACCTGCTCTCGGTAGTCTTAGTGCTATGATCAGTGTTCACAGGTTTGTGTTTTAAATGTGTTTTTCTTCATCTATTTGATACCCTTAAAGTGCACCTATAAGTGAAATAATCCAATATTTTTCTCTTTCCTTCAAAATTATTTCATTTCATGTGATCCTTTTTATTGCAAAGGACATTTCAGCATTTGAAATCATATAAATGTACCACTTTATTTATATACTCATCTTTGGACGGGGCTGTAGCGATAGCACAGCGGTAGGGCGTGTGCCTTGCAGGCAGCCAACATGACCGACCCGAGTTTGATTCCTCCACCCCTCTTGGAGAGCCTGGCAAGCTACTGAGAATATCTCGCCCGCAGCACTGGTTGGTTTTGTTCTTTTTGATGTGTGCCAGTCTCTATGGCATGAGATGGTATCTCGTGGTTGTTGTGATTTGCATCACCCTGATGAATAGTGGTGTGGAGCATTTCGTTCATGTTCCTTTTGGACATTGGCATTTCTTCTTTGGGGAAGTTTCTGTTCATCTCTTCTCCCCAGTTTGTGATTGGATTCGATTTTTTTCTTCTCAAGTTCTACCAGTTCCATTTAGATCTTTGGTATTGACCCCTTACCGGATGGGTGTTGGGTAAATAATTTTCCCCATTCTGTGGACTGCCATTGTTTCCTGGTCATTGTTTCCTTTTAAGGTGCCTAGGTTCTTAATTTAATTTAGGCCCTTTTGTTTATCTCTGATTCCACGTTCTTGGTCAGTTGTGTTTCATCCTGTAAGATACATTTCACTTCAAAGTCACCTTACAAATTCAGGTCACACACTATGGACTTTAAATCCATATTGATTTGACATTTGTGCATGGTGTTAGAAAGAGGGTAAGTTTATGTATTTATTTATTTATGCATGTAGCTGATCAGTTTTCTCAGGAATGGTAACGGGCTTTTGAAAAAGAAAAATTTTGCGGATGACAACAGAAGGCGTGAAAAGTCTAGGAGAAGATATTACAGTTTTGTCTGTAGTCTTCTTAAATCAAAGAAATTCCCCTGTTACTGGTTCCCTCACCCAAGCAGTGCTCTATAGGGGAAGTGACAGTGGCTATTCAGAGCAGCATACCAATTGGCATAAGTACTCCACTATAGCTGACTAGTTTGCCATAGTGTGAATAGAAAAGTTTCCTAATCCTCTTCTTTTTTTAGGCACTTAGTTTGTTTTCCAGTTCCTGGCAATGATGAGTGATGCTGCAATGAATCCAAGTGCATAGATATCTTTTTGAACTAGTATTTTATCCTTGAGGTAGATGCCAAGAGGAATTGCTGACAGATAGAAGCTCCGTCTTACTTTTTGAGAAATCTCTATACCATTTTCCACAGAGGATGACCCAGATACAATCCCACAAATAGTGGATGAGGGTCTTTTTACACCACAAAGGCCCCAGAGCTTGTCTTTTTCACAGAGCCCATTCTCACTGGTGTGAGAGAGTTATTTTTTCATGGTTTTATATGGATTTTCCACAGTAACGGTGACTACATTTTTGTATATTTTGTGATTCTCTAAATGTGGTCTTTAGAGAAATGTCTTCTCAGCTTCGTTCCTTATTGAATTATAAGGTTTGTTTTGGATTTCTGTGATTCTGTATAAAATCTTGTATAATCGTACTTTATTAGATGTGTAGTGAGTGAAACTGGCCCAGAAAGGTCAGACCTGAACACCCAAAGAACTTTCCGTCAGTACTCATCAATATGCTGGCTCGGCTCTTCACATGCTACCTGTCTGAATGCAAGGTTCCATCCCAATGGAAAACCAGCAGGACCATACTACTGTACAAGAAGGGAGACATCTATGACATAGGCAACTATTGCCCGATCTGCCTATTGTCTGTCCTCTACAAGCTGTTCACTCGAGTAATCCTGAATAGGATTGGCAGAACACTAGAGGAAGGACAAGCATGTGAGTAAGCCTGATTCCGCAAAGGATTCAGCACCATCGACCATATCCACACGATAACCAAGCTCATTGAGGTTTCTCGGGAGTTCAAGATGCCACTCTGTCTAACGTTCATTGATTTAAAGAAGGCCTTTGATTCTGTTGAAACAGAAGCAGTCATTGAAGCCCTAGCCAATCAGGGCATTCAAACTCAATACATCAGGATCCTCTGTGAGCTGTATTGCGGATTCACTACCAGGATCTTACCATTCTACAAAGAAGTGATCGTTGATGTCAAGAGAGGGGTTCGGCAGGGTGACACCATTTCACCAAAAGTCTTCAGTGCCACCCTCAAGAATGTCATAGGACAACTAGAATGGGAAGGAATGGGAGTGAAGATAGATTGTCGGCAACTATACCACCTCCGCTTTGCTGATGACATTGTTCTAATAACACCAAACATTAGCCAAGCGGCACAAATGCTGGCCGACATTGACTGTGAGTGTGGAAAGGTCGGACTCCATCTGAATCTTATGAAGACAATGTTTATGAGAAACAGCCTCGTTCCTGACTCTCCATTTGCTCTCAACAAAACGACCATCTCCAAATGCAACAGTTATGTGTAGCTAGGTAGAGAAGTCAACATGATAAATGACCTGGCACCTGAGTTGCTCTGGAGGAAGAGAGCAGCTTGGAAGGCCTTCAAGAGCATCACAGAAATAGCTAAAAGGACAAAGACCCTCAGGCTCCAGGCACATCTCTTTGATTACACTGTTCTTCCTGCATTAACATAAGCCTTAGAGACCTGGGCCTTATGCAAACAGCATGAGAATGCTATTCTGGTCTCCCAAAGAGGAATTGAAAGAGCTATGCTAGGAGTATCACATTTCATTCAAATGAGAGAAAGAATCCTGAGTCCTGACCTCTGTCAACTATCAAGAATCACGGACTCTGTCTCCTTTGCCAAGGCACCAAAAATCAGATGGGCTGGTCATGTAGTGAGATTCAGAGATGATCACTGGACTAGAGCCATTACCGACTGAATTCCACGGGAGCTCAAAGACCGTGTGGCTGCCCACCTACCAGATGGTCAGACTTCTTCATCAAGATCATGAATGATCGGTTTCAGGCTCTCCCTGTTCCTAGAACGAACAGACGCCATTGGCTACACTAGCACGTGACAGGGACAAATGGAGACATTACTGGCGCCGGCTCGAGCAAATCAACGATTAACGGGAAGTCAAGTGATCAAGTGAGTGAGTGATGCAGGAATATTTGAGCACGTTAATGAAGATTGGAATGAGACGCCGTCAAACCTGATGGCCAAATGTGCAGGATTATTAGCAAAGGAGATCAAACAGTTTTGCACCAGACTTCCTGAAGATCTCCCTAAGGGCAGGCCTCTTCTGCTGTACTCCAGCTTTCAGTTCGGCAATACGCTCTGGGAGACACAGGAAGACTTGCTTTTGGTGCTTCTGTTGTTCAGGACTGGTCACAACACATCGGTGGTCCTGCTCATTTAGGGAGGTGTGTGTCAGACTGAGGCAGGGGGAATGGACAGTGGTGTGTGGAGGAGCAGGTGTAGATTGGGCTTATTTTGCCCACTGCTGCCTGTTGCCACTAATACTGATTCTCTCTCATCGGCTGATAAAGAATGAGGGATCTTCCTTGATTCTTGTGCTCCTCAAGAAGGCTTTCACCATAAGCATGAAATAATTAAAGTCAGCATTTATTTGAGAAGGCAGAGGAGCAAGTAGGAGGATAGTATCAGCTGAGATGAGGTGATATATTTTATTATATTGTTTTATCAAACACCATGATATAAAAGTTGCTCATCATGGAGTTCTAGCATTCAGTGTTCCAACACCAATCTCACCACTGGTATCAGCGTCCTTTCACCAGTGTTCCATTTTCCCTCCCACCCACCAACCTGATCCTTGACAAGACTCATAAATTTTTGAGCCACACACAGAGGTGCTCAAGGCTCTTCACTCACGAATGACTCCTGGCAAATTTGGGGCACCATATGTGGTGCCAGAGATCAAACAGGGGTTGACTGCAGTGTAAGAAAATGCACTACTCACCATATCTCCGGTCCCTCCATAGACACATATTCATGTGTGGTTGTTTTAGTTTGGGTCTCATGCTCACAAAATGGTTCTTTCAGTGTTTTAGCCATATACATGCATCCCACCATCAGAAAAATCCTGCCCCTGTTACCTCCCACTTGGTTCTTAATTCCCCCCTCACTTCATTTCCTTCCCTGTCATTATTTTTATAATTAAGGTCACGGGATGTCTAGGTATTCCTACTTTAATACATTGCATTCTCTTCTGGATGGACATTTTAAGCCCACCCTACTGACACTTCCCAGTGACAATTGTTAAGAAGGACTCTTTGTATATGCATTGAATTATTTGAGATTGTGCAGCCGCACCTTATTATTTCACAAATGAGAAATTGGACCAAAGAACAGGAGGAATCAGAGTTTTCTGCCTTCATTCCAGAGACTGAGTCCTTTCCCTGGGTCACTCCCTCTGTAAATTTTCTGAAGTTCTGCTCTGGTCTTGGAGAGAAAGTTGACACCATTTATTGTACTCTATTTTCTCTAGACATTGTGGGTTCCCATATTTGATATCTAGATGCTTCTTGAGGCATCTCAAACACACTCTGAAGTTTCTTTCCAGTTGTTAGCTTAGGTGATTTTGTTTGGTAAACTATCCAAGGGAAATTGTGACTGTGGAAAGCTCTATATCCAACAGGGGTTAATTTTCTTCAATGGTAAAATGACAGACGGGGGTGGGAGTGGGGTTGCTGGAAATACGTGCTTACTCTCCCCTTGGAGTTCATAGATGTCTAAGTGAGGTGAGTGGAGAGTTTGACCTTTGATAAAGCTGTTTGTTGTAGAAATGTAACAAATATCCTGAGCTTGCACCAGGCTGTCTTCACGGGGGCAACTTTGGGGGTACGTTGTTAGAGGTTCCCTGCCTACCCCTAAGAGCCCCAGTAGCCGAAAACCTCCAAAACCTGACTGCCGCCTTGCTCATGGCAACCCTCCATAGGTTCAGATGAGCTTCACCCATGAGGGAATCATCAGAAAAACACAGGTATGCGGGACCTGTGACTGAAACGTCCAAGCTCCCTTGTGAGCAGGAATGGGCATCTTCCCCCAGTCTCCCAAATTTATCAGTAGCTTGGCAGTAAACACACACACTGCCCCCTGGTGCCATATAATCTCATCAACAGCCATGATCCAGAGACTCAGAAATAAAGCTCCTGGAAGAGATCGACATTGGCCTCACCCAAGAGTGAATCTGCTGTATAATCGTATTCTAAATTTTAGAATTACTAGAGCATTTAGAATTACTAGAAGACAACAGTTCACCGAGATCACTCTGGACCCCGTTCTGAGCCAATTCCACTGGAGCACTTCAGATGGAGCAGGTGTGCCCTCACTGCCCACTCCAGATGCAACCCTGGTGGCCACGAGCTTCCAGAAGCAAAACCCAGATAGGTGAGTTCAGGGACTAAGACTCAATGCCATGTGGCGGCAGCAGAGATTGGTGTCTCTTCCTGTCTCCCCTTTGGGTTTGGGTTCTGGCTGTCATGCCCATGTCTGGGCTCCACCTCAGTGCATCAATGGCCTTAATCCAGAGAATTCGAAATGAATCTCATAATGGATCGCTTCCTACAGAGATGTCTCTGGACCCCAACCATTTACAATTTTAGAATTTTAGAGGCACTCAGCCACATAAGCAGCCGTGCAACCTCTCATGATATTGAGAATAAGCAATAGAAAATAAATTATCTAGCATCTGCCCCTGGCAGGCAGGTTTTTAAGGTGGTGGGATAATTCAAAATGATGGTGTTGGGATGTAATAAAGGGCGTTGGATTGGTGTTGAAATATTGATGTAATCAATTAATGTGAATAATCTTATGTAAATAAAATTCTGATGGAATTCTGATGGAATCTGGGAAGAAGAAAATGATGAACAAAAGTGTATTACTTCAGGCAGCAATCTTAGGTGGGTGAATAAAGAGATCTACTCCTGCTAGCCATGGCCATGAACTGCCTCTGAGTACCGCATACGCTCATGAATGGCCATGATCCAAAGACTCACAAATAAATCTCAAAAGAGAGCGACAAGCTGCAAAGATGCCTCTGGATCCCCAAATCACCATGTATTAAAATATGTAACTCCAGGTGTATCACCCTATTTAAAATGTCAGAATTCTTGGAGTGCAAAATATACATTTTGTAATATACATATAAATGTTTTCTTAAAGCATTACAATTTACTTATTTTAAGTAAATAAGTAAATTATCTTCATTTCCGTTATTTATTTGCTTTTTGGCTGAGGTTTTCTTAGCGTTTACTCTGCTCTCCTTACTCCAACAACCCTCAGAGAAACATGTGGTTCCAGGAACGAAACCCAGGACATCCGCACGCAAGAGATGTACCCCAGCCTGCAGAACGTCTAGGAATTTTCTAGCCTTTGGCCAGCATTTCTTTGCTTTCTTTATTTTCTTTTCTTATTTATTTATTTATTTATTTATTTATTTATTTTTTACCTCTTTTGGGGGGAGGGGTTACCCTGGCGATGCTCAGGGCTGAGTCCTGACACTGCACTTAGGGATCACTGCTCTTAGTGCTCAGGGATCATGTGGGATGCCAGACCTTGAACCTGGATTTGTTGTGTGCAAGGCAAAGGCCTTCCTAGCAGTAATTTAGCTTCGCAGCCCATATTTTTTTCTCCTTAGTCCTATTCCAAATGACTCCAGCCTGCTCTTTCAAACTCAGTGAAAATACTAACCACTGAAACTTGTCTGCAAGTCCTAACTGGAACGTGAAATTATTGTAGTTGTTATATATATATATATGTCTTTACATGCTTTTTTTCACATTCGGCAATACACATTGGTTTCCACCTGGATTTGCACTCAGGAATTACTCCTGGCGGTGCTCAGGGGACCATATGGGATGCTGGGAATCGAACCCGGGTCGGCCACGTGCTAGGCAAACACCCTACCCGGTGTACAATTGCACCAGGCCCTGTCTTTGCATTCTTTTCTCCAAGCTGTGTTATCAAGCAATTTCTGAATATCAGTTTTAGTTCTGGGCCTTTTGCGTATGTATACGACATTCATGTTTGCTTTATAGCCAATGAGTTAGGACAGAAGCAGGCTTAAGAATCTAGTCATCTTTATGAAAGTATTCTCTTACCAAGTAAATGATATATACTCCAGTATGCTCAATTTCTAGATCTCTGATAAGTTCTCCTACAGAAATAAATTCAATCTAACCTAATATTTAGTTCTTCTCTCATCAAATTCCTCAAATCCATTACCCTCTATATTCTTTGGGTCTAGTTTATGGGATCAGGGCATGGCAGAACCCCTGATGCTTCACACTTCCCATTGGTTGGGGTTGACTTACTCATCACAGAAAATTAGGGCGCAGGGTTTGATGAGTATGGTATTGGTGTGATGTGTTCGTGAAAATGATTATCAACTCTATTGTATATCTTGTACCTCAGTAAACATGCTGAAAAAAAAAGAGAGAATGAAGAGGATTATACATAAATATAAAACATCAACAAGTAACCAACGGAGAATAAGCCAGGCAATATTTTGGTCTATATTTTGCAGGTTTTTCTAATGTTAAAAGAAACCACGCACCCGTATGCCCCTCCCCATACCTGCCTCTCTCCACCACAAAAAAATAAAGGATGGTGGAAAAATGGACAATGGCTTCATGTTTAGATGAGATCTTCCAATCACTTTGTGAAATACCCACTCTGGGAGGAGAACCAACCAGGCATATCCCCGGGTGAAATGTGAACACATATACTTAGCCTGGGTTATTCTGCTGACAGACCGAAGGGATCTGACAGCCTCAGCTGCAGATTGGACATGTTTAGTTCCACCTCCCTTTTAAGTATAAGCAATGGTGGTCCATGGAATAGTCCTAGCCTCACACAAAAGTTATGTTCCTTCTTCTTATACTTTTTCTACCCTGACATGAAATAATACATTGAAATGGGCATCTACAGCTCCTCAAATCAATTCCAAATGTTAAAAAGTTGGGGGAGGGAATGTAGCCCACTTTAATTCATTTTTAATGGTGCAGTACTGTTGGGAACCGGCCTAGGTAGTCCCTGCTTGTTTTCCCTGAGAAGGGAATGAGCAGGGAAAAAGTTGGCATGTGTGAGCGCCATGCCCTGGCAGTTGACTCTGTTAAGGGGGCCGAAGGGAAGGCTGCACCTGATCCTCCTTGGCCAGGCCTGGAGCCACATTCACATTCCTGTCCTGTTTCGCTGAGAAAGTTCAAGGAACTGCCCACATATGCAGCTCCAAAACAGAATAACAGGATAGCCCGCTCAACTTTGAACCCTTGACTATCCCACGAAATGTACACTGCATACTGTAAAAGCAAATGTGCTTTACAGTAGAGTCGCTGTGTGCTTCATACAGTCCTCCCTACCCCAGTCTTTGCAGAAATCATGCCTTCTCTGGGTTACCGTTCGACTAGCCACATATGCTACGGCACAATACATATTAGGGTCAAAAAATACTCAAATAACCTAAGCACATGAAAAGTCTCTGGTTCAATCCATATCACCATGTGGTCCTGCAAACACTGATGATGAAGCTCTCTATCAATTACCTAAAGCAGCCTTCAAGCATCACTAAAATAACTCCTAACTCAAATTTTAAAAAATCAGGGACTAGAGAGATAATACAGTGGACTATGCGATTGCCTTGCACAGGGCAAATCCAGATTCTACACCAAGTATACCCTGTGGTAACCTGAACACTGCCAGAAGCAATTGCTGATCCAGAGCCAGTGTACCAGAGCACCAAGCAGTGTATACCCCCAGCAAAAAAGTAAAATTAAAATACGCAAAGTATTTTTTAAATTAGTAATAAATATGGCAAAAATTTAACTAACCTCTACATTGGTCAAGATTATCTTTGTTGGACTACAAAGGAAGTCAATTGGCAGAGAACAGGTAGAGTACATGCAGGCCTGAGTGTTATCCCAGGAATGGCTGACTGTCAGGCACCATGTGTATGGGCTCCAAGCCTGCCCACCCAAGCACTCCTGGATAATGATGAGGACCCTATTCATCAAAATTTGAAAGCAAACTTTTGAAAAATGGGAGGAAGTCTTTTGTTTTGGAACTGAAGCTGATGCATCTGCTAAAGAAACACTCTCTCCCTTCTCTCTCTCTCTCTCTCTCTCTCTCTCTCTCTCTCTATCTCTCTGTTCTCTCTCTCTCTGTTCTCTCTCTCTCTCTGTGATTGTGTGTGTATTTATCTGAGTACAGTGTGAACTAAAAGTTTGACTTTTAAGCATCAGTGAATTTGAGAAAAGAGAGCAACTGATATGCTCCATGGCAGCAAAAAGCTGGTTTGTAGTTATTTTCCTGTTCAATTTGAAAATACTAAAAGATGACTTGGCCATTTAATTGATTTAGTTCTAGTGCTTGAAGTGCACTGAAACCAAAGTCTAAGACGGTCTTTCCCATTCACACACCTAAGCGTATGAGACCTTTAAGTGAGACTTGGCTTCATGTTGGCCAGAAAGCATTCCCTAGGAATAAAGAAAGTGAAGAAATTTACAACCCGGGGTGTACAAATTTACGGTGGAGATTATCTCATCAGCAATCATGTTCCAGAGACTGATTGCCCTTTTCTTTGGAAGAGAGCACAAAATTACTCGCATGAGCCGTGCCATTGGAATCCTTGCCAGGCTGATTCTTTTGGGGAACACTGAAGGGGGGCAGGTGAGGCCCCTCACCTCCCCAAGGGACCCAGCCTCGATAGCCTAAAACCTCCAGAACTCAAATGACGTCATGCTCATATCTGCTCTGCACACACACGGGCTGAGATCCATCCACGAGTGAACCTATTTCTGGACATCTCCATAACTCACTCCACTCATACTCCAAGAGACGCACACCACGGGGTTTAAAGAAGAAGGCAATGAATCTTAGAGGGAAATATATTTTTACATATATATATGTATATATATGCACATCAAGTTCAACCCTTAACAACATAACAGTAATCTCTTAGAGAAGGACATAACAGCTGGCTCCAGGGTGAAATGCAACAACCTTCCACACTCTCCTCTAAGGAAAGTTGTCTGGAGCATTTCAGTGGTATATTCATAACAAATAATAAAAAATAAATCATTTGGTTCTGCTTTGGGGAAGAGGTTGGGGTGCAGGATGGAAATATCAAAAAAATTGTGGTGCGAAGGTGTAATGTTGGTGGAATTGGTGTTCGATTATTAAATGAAATCAAATATTGTGCACTTCATGATAAAATTTTAAAAAATGTTTCGTTGTTACAATACAAAATAAATGATCTAGATCCTGAAAATAATTTTTTGCTGGTGGGATTTCAGACAAGAAATGCATTTTCAAGAGAAATGTCAAGGTTATTACCAGAAAGTCAAGAGAACCCAGGGAAGAGCAGGGTTCCAGTGAGCACAAGCAGGACACTTCCTGGGGATGAGGACAGGGCAGGAAAAGGCGGGGACGGGGTGTGGGGTGGAAAATAGGAAGGCAGTTAGAGCAGAGGGGCCAAAGAAAGGGCCCAGGAAGGGAAGGCCAAGTGGGGTGGGGGGAGACAGTGGATACAGGACTTCACACCCCTATGGAACCCTAATGGACTCTTCCCCCTTTGTGATGCAGGCGGCCCTATATAAGGCAGAGCCATCCGCTCACGCTCAGTTGCCATAGGCAGCTTGTGGTCAGGATCATGGAGTTTGGTATATGGACTCTGATGGTTCTGATGACACCCCGGACTGAGACTCTGTGGGGCTTAGGCTCAAAACTGATCAGTAGCAATCCCACCCCCCTTATCCTGGGGGTGTTAGGGGTGCTCTTCCTTTTCATTGTTTTCCTGGCTACAGCATCCTTCATGGCCTTCTGTAAGAAAAAAGTTGACCAAAAGGTAGGAGCTGGAATCAGTGCTTGAGCTATTGGATGGTGGTGGTGATTCCTATTACTTCTCACACACATGAATTTCAAACATGAATTTGTTTGGTTTAGTGCATCAGTAGATTGGGTCATCTAGGAGAAAGTAGGGCCTAGTTGCCAAGGAGGACAGACTGGGTGGGAAGGGGTTCATTGAAGAGAGAATTACCTGAACTTTACAGACAGTGTGGGGTGACAGTTTCCCATTACTAAAATCCCAACTAGTGCCATCATGCTAGAGCCAGCTTCCATTGAGACCTTATGGTTTCTTCGAACAGAAAATTCCCACCACGACTTCCCTGGGTGGGAGGGAGACATAAACTCATCCTCTCGTCAGCCCTTCAGGAGACTGGAGTGGGGGAGCCCTTATCCAGAACTTGGGGTCCTGCGGGAAGGAGTACAGGAAGTACATCCCTGCCTGGCATCCCTGAAAAGGGGCCAGCTATCAACATCGAAATCCTTGTGTCGTTCCGAGGAAAAACTGGAAACACAAAATCAAAACCAGAAACAAAGCATTTCATGACATTTTAGGATGGATTTGAGGGAGAAACTCACCTCTCTGTTCCTGTGGGACTGCTATGGGTCATGTGTGGACATCAGAGCTTCAGAGAGGGGAGTCCAAAAGTGGATCCCAAATGATTACTGATTCTCTCCTCAGAGGTGCAAGGCCCTCCCGTTGATCGTCGATTTGCTCGAGCGGGCCCAGTAATGTCTCCAATGGAGACTTTGTTGTTACTGTGTCTGGCATATCAAATACTCTCGGTAGCTTGCCGGGCTCTCCGAGAGGGGCAGGGGCAGAGTGGCTGGAGCGATAGCACAGCGGGTAGGGCGTTCGCCTTACAAGCGGCCAACATGGCCGACCCGAGTTCGATTCCTCCGCCCCTCTCGGAGAGCCCGGCAAGCTACCGAGAGTATTGGATATGCCAGACACAGTAACAACAAAGTCTCCAATGGAGACGTTACTGGGCCCGCTCGAGCAAATCGACGATCAACGGGAGGGCCTTTACCTTATCAGAGGTGCAAGAGAGCTAGGAAAAGCAGGAGGGTCGCGATCCTGAGAGGTGAGTCTGCCTTTTCCATCTGAGCTCACCCAGAGTGACCCCTACCTCTTCCCCTCCCTCCTGCTGAGCTCGAGCCTACACCAGAGACCATGCTCTGAAGGGCTCTGACAGAAGCCACAGGCCTCTGAGCGTCTTTTGCCCTTTGATGTTCCTCGTCGCCTGCTCAGGCTCGCAGAGAAGAGCATGCCTGTGTGCCCTCCACAGCCCTGTGTCCGTGCCACTGTGAGACCTTCACTAATAAAAGCCACTCTTCCTGGTTCCTAGGTGAGAGGTACCAATTCAGCCTGGCTGAGCTGCAGCAAATACAATCTATACGGAATTTGCAACGGTATGTGTGCGCCCTCCTTCCATACCCAGCATCAGGAGGGCTGTCCAGGTCTGCCTGGGGAGGGGAGCCAGAGAAACAGGGATAAGAGGAAGGCCTTGTGGAGGGTGTAGAGAGGACGGGAAGCCCTGGGGGTGATAACAGGGTAGGGTACAGACTTCAGAGGCTCTCCAGGTCACTGGCTTCTGGTCCTCACTGCACCTCTCCATGGCCCTCTCTTCCCTGGCTTCAGCAGCCCCCTGGAGGCATACCACGAGGACCCACATTGGGAGCACCTGCTGTGCATCAGCCCTTCCTGCAGGGTCTGCAGGAACAAGGTCATCCCAGCTGCTCCGCACGGCCTACCAGCTCCCAACCAGGCTGATCCCTCTGGCTCTCTCCTGCCATCCACGATCCCGATGGCCAGTCCAGGTCCCATCACCTCTGCAGCCCTTCCAGGAAAGCCAGCATGTAATCCCCCTGGCCTGCACTGTCCTCTCTGCTTGCTCCAGGCTCCTGAGTCTGGCCCTCACCCCACTCTGCAGCCTGCATTCCCCTTCCCCACTCCATCACCCCGGCCCACCACAAGAGTCTGGCAGAAGTCCCTCTGTGCTACTGCTCCACCGCCTCCTCTTGGCCGCCCTCCTCCTCATCCCTCCTCTCTCAGCTCTCCTGGGAGCGCAGAGAAGGAGAAACCTCCTGAAGTACCCCACGTTATTTCTGGGCTCCAATCCCTCCCTCCCTCTGAGACCCTTGGCCACACCGCGGATCTCTCTCCCTTCCCTGTGTGTGCCTCTGGTCCTCCACATGGCAGGCGGTTAAATCGTCCCCCAGAACCTTCCAGGAGACAAAAGGTGGCCCCCCACACTGCTGGCTTTGACACGAAAAAGGAGCCCAGTGTCTTACAGGGGCAGAGGCAGCAGGGAAGGGTCAGGGAGCTGAGCCCATCCCTGGTCATGGCTGCAGAGGCCTCCCACACCACTGCCCCTCCTGTTAACGCAGTCCCCACTCGCTGCTACTCACAGGCCAGGACCCTCGATAGGCAGCACCATACAGAGCCATGTGCCCTCAGCCCATCTCCCCAAGCAGTTGACACTCAATGCACTGAGTCTGGCCACCCCTGCCTTTTCCTAAACTTCCGTTGGAAGATCAGGAGCCCCCGGCGCTTATTCCAAAGGAGACAGTCGCCCAGAGTGGGCCGCTTCATGAGAGCCTTGAGGTGCTGTGTGCCCTGCCTCCATGTCCAGAACGACATTTGAAAACAGGCTGACAGTGAATGATTCCATGAACAACCCCCTCTCCCCCCCAGGAACCACCTGGTCCCCCTTCACCATGTCTCAAAGGGAGCCCGTGTCCCACCCAGATACCTTCTGCTGGGCACCAACTCCTTCCCACTCTCCCCAGGGCCCTAGGAGGCAGGAATGCAGACCCTCTCGCCCATCGTTCCTGTATTCTTACCCATTAAATCATTTAAAATCCTGCTGTGATGTCTGTCTGCTGTGCTGGAGCTTGAATTGAGGGACTGAAGGAGTTTGTTCTGCACTGAGCAAGGAGCCCTTGAGCTTGTGGGAACAGGAGGAGCCATGTGCCACCTGCCCAGGTTTCCTCTGAGAGCAGCTATAGGCCTTAGTGTTCCCAAGAACCACAGCAGCCTGACTCTCCCTCTCTGGAGGCTTCCTGGCCTTCCAGATATTGGTTGAGGTCCCTGAAAAGAATCAAGGACCTGTAGCTCTCATAAAAATAATTGCAAGAATGAGAGTCCTTCTTGGTATTTAGAGATAAGTGATTAGGGGTTCTCACCCAAATGAAGCCAAAATGCAGGGTTGGAGACACCTGGCACCTTCCTGGGAACCTGAGCTGGTTGGGGAAGGCACCCTGATGTGTTTGAGGCGGGAACCCAGACCTGGTTTGGTGGAACCCTGACCTGGGGGGAGTCTGACCTGGAGGGATCGTGGCCTGGTTTGGAGGGACCCTGACCTGGGGGGACCCAAGAATCAGCTGAGCTGCCGCCTCACACACTGTGCATCGTCCTTTCAACTTGACCCTGAAATAGCCCCGACCCCCCCGAAAAGCTCCTATCAAGTGTTTTTCTTCTCCACATCTGGTGCCCAGATTTCTTGGGGGTTGATCATTTTGAGGACAGAAGCATTTAGCTGAGCAGTAGGAGAGGTGACCGGGCAGCCACCTCTTACAGGGGTGAGATCAGCTGAGAGAAAGGGCACACTTCCAGGGGTGTGTGGGACATGAGAAAACTGGGCAGGGGGAATGAAGGGCCTTGTGGTGGGACAGAAGTTTCTATAAACACGGAGGGTTGACCTGTAACATCAACCTACTGGTCTCTTAGACAAAGACTTAATGGCTCCATGGTGAAATGCAATCTCCATTTTCTTCTCTGGAAACATACTTGGATCATTCTGTTAGCAAAAGTTCACTAGCAAGCAATATTAAATTATTGTGGGCCTATGGGGGGGGGCTTAAGGGGTTGTTGGGAAAATTGAGAAGGTGTGCTGGTTGTGGGGTTGGTGTTGGAATGTTGAATGCCTGTGACATATCATCACGAATGACTTTGTAAAGCACAGTGTTCATGTAATGTCTAAGGGTAAAATAAATAAATAAGTTTTGAAAAGAAAAAGGATGCTGCCTGTGCCCTCCCCATCCCCTGGTGCCCACAGGCCCACCAGGCACTAGCACTTTGAGGCTCATGGGACTCTGCATAGCCCCTGCCTTCCCGGTCTGAGGGCGTGTGAGCACAAAGCCAGAACTTCGGGGATGCTGTCTGGCTTGGCCCCCGCCTCTTTGTGCAAGTTTGTCTAGGTCCTTTCTCTAAATCCGCACTTGTTACACAGCACTCTTTCTCTTTTGTTCGTTCTTTTGGAAAATGATTTCTATGTGCTTCCTATGTTTCTTAGGGAACAATTGATCTACTTATGTGTGTGTTGATCCTTCACTTTCTCTCTTCTGTTAAAAGACATTTTTTGAGTGGCTTATGAGGAATAAGTTAAGCATTTCATTTTCATTAATTTTAAAATATTGTATGCCTCACCCTGCTTTCCTCATGGGTCATTCTTGGTTCTGTGCTAAACGACAACCTCTGGGATCACACGTGGTGCCAGGACTGAACCCTGGTTCACAATTTGATTCCTGGATTCGTTATTTCTGCATTGTTTCTTAGCTCTCTAGTATTTCCAGTTTTAAGCTGGCTAAGCAACAACAACAAAAAAATCTGAAAACCGAGCAATTTGCTGCAGAGTCTCTCCAGACAAAATTACCCAAACTTTTAGAATTCCAGGAACGCTGAGAGCGAGAGTGGCCACGAAACATCGTGTGCTATTCACACAAGCAGTACAAAATAAATTGTTTAGCATTGCCTTTTTGGCAGGCTTGAGTGGTGGCAGGAAACTTCTAAATAATAATGGTGGGAGTGATGTCGAAATATTGAATGTCATCAAAGTACAGAGAGAGACAGAGAGAGAGAGAGTATTGCAGAAATTATCTGCCACACAGGAAAGAGAAGGGTTGGGATGGTGGGGAGGGGAGATACTGGGAATATTGGTGGTGGAAAATGTGCACTGGTGAAGGGGTGGGTGTTTTATCATTATACGACCAAAACTGAAATATGAAAGCTTTGTAACTATTTGACAGTTGACTCAAAGAGAGAGAGAGAGAGAGAGAGAGAGAGAGAGAGAGAGAGAGAGAGCTGTGCTAACAGGTATTGAGGTGCACCTAACTTTATGACAACCGTTTATCACATAATTACTAAGCCTCTGGGCTAGGCACTGTCCACGTTCCTGACAATCCACCCATGACCATCATAGGGGCCGCATCCAGGGGAACAGAAAGGACAAGTGAGAAAAATCAAAATGAGGGAAGTCTGAAGGAGAATCCTCAGTACTGGATTTCCATACTATCAACATTTCACTGACTAATGCTACTGTCTGTGACCCTTAGAAGTTTGTGCCCAAATACAATCCATAGTTTAGAAGATGATTACAGCAATTCCTAGGGGAGGAAAGAGAGAGAAAGAGAGAGAGTGAGAAATCTAGGAGAGCATACCATAAGGAAGGAAAATTATACACATGCCGTATATGGTGATTAAAGAGCAGAATGTGCCTTCCCTTGACATTTTTTCATTCTTAGGGTGGTTATGCTAAAAAAACCTGCCCTCTGTTCATGCAAAACATGTGGTCCACCTAGTAAGCTCTTTTGGCATAATCACTTGCTCTCTCTCTCTCTCTCATACTTTATGTCACACCAGGCATTGTTTAGACCTCCTGAATCTGTGTTGAAGAATCATTCATGGTAGGGTTTAGGGAGCACATGCAATGCAGCTGATAAAACGTGGCTCAGGTGCATGCAACGTCAGCACCTTAGCCCTGTACTGTCTCTTGACTTTAAACTTTTGACTCTCCCTCACTTTTGAAGGGAATAAACTAGCAATTCGCCAAAGAATTCCTCAGACTCCCATCAAAATTGGAGTTGAGTCCATTCAGAGTAAAACTCTTCTTTGGCGGAAGATAGAAGTATTTGAGTTGGTGTCAAAGAATTTTTACCAAACCCTTGAGGATTTTTCTCAGTGTTCCAAATGACCACAGAAAAAGTATCCATTTCTGGTCCACGATTTCTTTTCTTTTTTTTTCTTTTTGGGTCACACCTGGAGATGCATAGGGGTTACTCCTCGCTCTACACGCAGGAATTAGTCCTGGTAGTGCACAGGGGACCATATGGGATGCTGGAAATCGAACCAGGGTTGGTCGCGTGGTGCAAGGCCCTACCCACTGTGCTATCTCTCCTGCCCCAAGTCCAGTATTTCTTTTTGCTTGTTATTTTCTTTCTTTTCGACCACACCCTGTGGCACCCTGAGCTGATGCCATGCCTCAGGGTTCACTCCCAGTGTGCCCCCAGCAATTTATGATACACTGGGGACCAGCTGGGGTAGGCTTCCTTGAAGACAAGGGTCTTATCCACTGTACTATCTCTGCAGCCCCAAGGGCAGAGGCCTCAGCACCCTGAGAATCTCCTCCTGCAGGAGGAGTCGGGCCCCCTCATAGCCGCATCAGCACATTGGCAGCTGGCCTAGGAGATGCTTGGGGGCCTCCGTGTTGACTGAACATGGCCTCTCCACTCCCGAGGGGTAGTAGCACTTGTTGGACAGCTGGCCACATCCATGTGTTCTGTGGCTCTCCTCGGATCTGGGTGAAAGGGGGATCCTGCACTGTATTCTCTATGCATGCTTGACTCCTCTCGCCTCCACAGTCACAGCCACACACACAACAGACCTGGAGGCAGAGGTTCCATCCCCAGCTTGGGCTATTATGGTTCATTGATTTTGTTTCCAAGGAGTATTCCATCGTGTGGGTGACGACAGATTGTGTTTTTTGTGTTGTTTTGTTTGCTGCAATTTATGCCATAAAACCAGGGTATTTCCAATTTAGGGATATTATGAATAACCTTGCCATGAATACCCTGGTTTATGCCTCTGGGTGGTCTTCACATAAAGCAATATACTGATTTCATCTTTTTTTTTTTCTTTTCCGGCTCACACCTTATGACAGACAGGGGCTATTCCTGCACTTAGGAATTTCTCCTGGCCGTGCTCTGGGAAAATGCCCTACCTGCTGTATTATAGTTCCAGGCCCTGATTTCATCTTTAGCCCAGGAGTTGTGCAGGACCCCTGAGCATGTCATGGTGTGTGAAAGGGCCAGATGAAGCTCAGAGCAGAGTATGTGTCTTTCATGTGTGAGACCTAGACTTCCATATCAGCACCCAAAAGAAAGTCTGCCCCTGTCAAGGTGGCAATTTTCCTGGCTACGGATGTAGTCAAGGGGTGTTGGGCATTCTCACCTTTTTATCGTAGGATCACTGCCCCCGTTTTATATTCTGAGACTTGTTCCTAAAGCTTCGGTGAGGGTGGTAAAAGAGCCTCATTTTCCTAGTTGGTTCCAGAGGTCAGGGAGCACTGCAGTGAGATTTGGTACAGCTGTGTGGGTCTGGTTCACAGCAAACCCCAGGGCTATCCCTGGCAGTGTTCAGTGGGCCTTCAATGCCAGGGGTCTCTGCAGATGAAATATGTGCTCGAGCCTGTTGAGCCTTTCCCCTGCCCTGGTTTTCTTCATTTCTCTGTGTCTTGGGTTCTGAATGCACCAGAGGAGCAGACTCCTGACCGCGTCTCTGTAGTTCCCCAAGTACCACCTGAGGGCTCTTGTCCTGAGTCTAGGAGGCAGCCCCACCTCAATGAAGGATGGGAGGGGAAGCTCACTCTCCTTTCCTTCCTCTCCCTATTCTCATGAAGCCCTGGAGACTGTCCCTGCCCTCTGCAGACTAGATCTTGCTCAAACTCCCCCAGCCCCAGTCCCACGGATCCCATGACTGTCTACTCTCAAAAGCATCTTGTTTAGAGCCAGGTGTTCATGTGCTTCAGTGGTCCAACACACACACACACACACACACACACACACACACACTCATACATATACACACGAATGCATCCAGATTTTATTGTCAGGTATGGTGAGATGAACAGATCAGGAGACAGCTGTCAGCGTTAGCAGCTGTCTAAAAGGGAGGGAGCATGCCAGCACACTTGGAGCCCAGGGGGTCCGGCAGGAGGCAGAAGTGTGCAGGGATGGTGTAGACAGGGACTCTCTGTGATTGCTGGGAGAGAGATTTGAGGCAGCGAAAACAGACTTAGGATCGGCCAGGTTGAATAGTTTCAGCAGGCTCCGTGATACAGAGGCATCCCCTGATTCGGGGACCTGGGGTGCAGCTGATATAAAGCAGAGAAGACTATTCCAGAAAGCAGGAATATGCAAAAGGAGGGGACAGACTCGTTTGGTTGGGTTGTCTATCCAAGGCTCCAGTTTCCTGTTTCTAGGCACTAGCCAACCCTCCCGGGCCCAGCAGGCCCAGGAATCACAGCTCCATAGTGTACAGAAAATCAAGAAACAGTCACAGGGTTGACACATTTGGAAGAGTCTGGGGACTGGGGCCTCCAGGTCAGCTGCTGTCCCAACCCCCAGATCACGGCCCCTCCCAGTGTGCCCCATAGACTCTCGGACGGCACCCTCTTGAGCTTACGAAGAAAGCAGTGTTGTGTGTATCTGCTCGGGTGTCATTTGTGTGCAGATTCTCAGTGACCATCTGTGATGGTGAGCATACACAGTGACCGAGGTTTCGTGATGTACCAAAGATGGTGACGGCAGCACCAACTGTATATATTTCTGATTTGTGGGACCAGGGAGCCTTCTGTCTCCCAGCTGCCCCTGCCCTGTTCCTCACCCACACAGAAGCTCCTGGGGTGAGGGGCAGGGAGTCAGGACTGATTGTGACTCAGTTTTTGGGACCCCAGGTGGCAAAAATTTCATGTTAGATGTGCCCAAGAGAATAGGGGAAGAAACCTGAGAAGCAAAGCCAGCTAGCGTAGGAATCTTTCACAGAAACTCTTTTATTATTTTCCCCTGAGTCCTTTTCTTTTGTTGTTTCACCAATAAAACCTTTCACCTTGCCTTTTCTCCTATTGCCCACCTGCTATTGGTAGTCTTAGGGCTGTGATCGGTGTTCACAGGTTTGTGTTTCAAATGTGTTTTTCCTTATCTATTTTATACCCTTTAAGTGCACATATAAGTTAAATAATCCAATATTTTTCTCTTTCCTTCAAAATTATTTCCTTTCATGTGATCCTTTTTATTGCAAAGGAAATTTCAGCATTTAAAATCATATAAATGTACCACCTTATTAATATACGCATCTTTTGATGGGGCTGGAGTGATAGCACACTGGTAGGGCGAGTGCCTTGCACGCAGCCAACATGGCCGACTCGAGTTCGATTCCTCCGCGCCTCTCCGAGAGACCAGCAAGCTACCGAGAGTATCTCACCCGCACATCAAAGCCTGGCAAGCTACCCATGACGTATTTGATATGCCAAACACAGTAACAACAAGTCTCATGATGGAGACATAACTGGGCCCACTCAAGCAAATCAATGAATAATGAGAGGACCGTGACCGTGACATCTTTTGATAGGAGCACTTGTTGCTCCAGGAATTCCCCCATGGGCTGGAGCGATAGCACAGCTGGTAGGGTGTTTAGTTTGCACCCAGCTGACCTGTCCAACCCGAGTTCCATTCCTCAGCTGGCACAGCAAAGCCTGGCAAGCATCCGTGACTTATTCGAAATGCCAAACACAGTAACAAGTTTCACAATGGAGACATTACTTGGCCCGCTCAAGTGAACACTGCAAATAATATTGGGCGACTATAAATATTTGTGCTAACATTTTTGTATTCTCTGGAGAGATTAGAAGCAGGCATAATTTCTCATTCTGTGCCTGCGCTGCCCTCTCGTGGCCATTTCTGTACATACATATGTTCTAAGGTATGTGTTGTCACAGCCCCCTACCAAGCTTGGGATCTTTCCTCCCTCCTTAGTGTAGACTGGGAGAATAGAATCACTGAAGTGTAAAATGAAAAGTCCTCCCACGGTGAATGCTTTGTTTAGGGTTGTGGCCTATGCATCTGTACACAGAATGTACAGGATGCAGAATGTTGGAGTGAAACAAGGACCACATGGGCACAGGACCCTCCCCTCAAGCACCTCAGGCACACTCAGGAAGGACTTCTCAAGAAATGATAGGAAGTCATGTTGTTGCAAAACCTTGAGGCAAAAATCTTCAACAGAATATTCGCAAGTGAAATTAAATACTCTGCTAAAAGGATCCCACATAACGATTCAGTGGAGTGATTGCAGAGATGCAAGAATAGTTGACAGCAGGTGGATGGAGCCAGAGAAGGAAGCATGGTTGGACACCGGTAGATCCATGTGATGGGTGATGGGCTACGGGCCACATACAGGAGACAAAGATAAAAGTCACACCATCATCTCAACAAGTGAGTCAAAGAGCTTTCCTAAATTAAATATCTGTTCATGACAACTCTTTTAAGGGGTGTTGGTGGGTGGGCACAGGCCATGCCTTGTGGTACTGCTTCCACAATGGTGCCTGGGCATCACCTATTGGGGGACCATAGGCATTATCCTATGCACTAGGGACCTCTGCATTGTCATTCCAGCTCCAATTATGGTAAGTCTCAAGCTTTGGGCTCCTGACATAAGGGACTCCATCTCTCTTTCCTCCTCGCCCGTCAGCAGAGAGGAAACTCCCTCCATTGTTCCAAGGGTCAGGTGTAACCTATTCACAGCCCACAAATGAACTGTTCAGCTCCTGAAACCATGACCTCAACTGTGACCGTTTCCCATAACCTTGAAGGTTCTTTGTGACTGGAAGCTGCCGGATCATTAACTAGCTAATTTCGCTTCTAAAACTTGCTTTGCTGATCACCACATATACAGCCCCGTTGTGGTCATCATCTGCTAAGATATGACTTTTTTTTTTTTGCTTTTATAAACTCATCCCTGAAAGTCCTCAAGCAGAGAATTCTTTGGGATGATTGTCTGTTGTTGGTCACTGGCTCCTTTAATAAACACTCCCAATCCAACCTATCATGTGAAAGGTGTGAAAAGGGTAGCCAGACTTATTTAATACTTTTTTTTGAAAACGGAATCATTGTTACATACGCAGTGACAAAGCAGATCATGATTGGGTATCAGTCGTACAATGTTCAACACCCATCCAGGCACCGGTGTCCGTTTCGCAAAACCAATGTCTTAGATCCCACATCCCCCTCCCCTACAGTTGGCCTCTATGGCAGACTTCCTCTCTCTCTCTCTCTCTCTCTCTCTCTCTTCTCTCTCTCCCCCTTTCCCTCTTCCCTGCCCTCTCTCCCTCCCCTCTCCAATAAGGCAGGAGGGGTTGCAATATTGCTACCAGAAGGGTTTTTTTTTTATATCACTTTACCTCCTTCAAGACTCAGATATTGTCCAGAGGGATCATTTCTAATGATCATTGTCTTAGTGTCTCTTCTCTATCCAAATGGAATTCTCCCACAATTTGTGCATACCTTCTACCATTGCTATCATAAACCTGTCCTCCTGGCCCTCATTTCTACTGGACTTGGGTATTTTTCTCATACTATGTTTTTTTAATATCCTACATATGAGTATGATCATTCTATAACTGTCTCTTTCCCAACAACTCATTCCACTCAGAATGGCCCTCTCTATGTCCATCCATGTATAAGCAAATTTCATGACTTCATTTTTCTAATGGCTGCAGGGTTTTCCATTATGTAGATGTACCAGTCATTTGTTCTAGGGAACTTAGGATTTTTCTGGGTTCTCGGTATTGGGAATAGTACTGCAATGAACATCAGAGTGCAGATGGGTTTTTGCACTTTGAGTTCTGGGCCCTTAGAGTCTATTCCCAGGAGTGGGCTGCTGGGTCATATGGAAGCACAATTTCTAGCTTTTTGAGGAAAGCCCGTATTGGTTTCCTGAAAAGGCTGGACTTTCCCACCAGCAATGAATGAAAGTATTCTCTTACCAACTAATTGATTTATACTCCAGTAGGCTCAATTTCCAGATCTCTGATAAGTGCTCCCACAGAAATAAGTTCAGCCTAACCTAATATTTAGTTCTTCTCTCATCAAATCCCTCAAATCCATTACCATGTATATTCTTTGGTTCTAGATTATGGGATCAGGGCATGGCAGAACCCCTGATGCTTCACACTTCCCATTGGTTGGGGTTGACTTACTCATCACAGAAAATTAGGGCACAGGGTTTGATGGGTACGGTATTGGTGTGATATGTTCATGAAAATGATTATCAACTCTATTGTACATCTTGTACCTCAGTAAACATGCTTAAAAAAATGAGTGACGGAAGAGGGATATACATAAATATAAAACATCAACAAGTAACCAAAGTCGAATAAGCCAGTCAATATTTTGGTCCATATTTTGCAGGTTTTTCTAATGTTAAAAGAAACCACACACCCGTATGGCACCCGGCCCCATAACTGCCTCTCTCCACCACAAAAAAAAATAGAATGGTGGAAAAATGGACAATTGCATCAAGATTAGATGAGATCTTCCAATAACTTTGTGAAATACCCACTCTGAGAGGATAACCAACCAGGCATATCCCCGGGTGATATGTGAACATATATCCTCAGCCTGGGCTATTCTGTTGACAGACAGAAGGGATCTGACAGCATCAGCTGCAGACTGGACATGTTTACTTCCACTTCCCTTTTAAGTATAACCAACGGTGGTCAATGGAATGGTCCCGGACTCACCCAAAAGTTATGTTCCTTCTTCCTATACTTTTTCTATCCTGGCATGAAATAATCCATTTAAATGGGCATCTACAGCTCCTCAAATCAATTCCAAATGTTTAAAAGTTTGAGTGGGAATGTAGCCCACTTTAATTCATTTTTAGGGTTGCAAGACTGTTGGGGACTGGCCTAGGTAGCCCCTGCTTGTTTTCCCTGAGAAGGGAATGAGCAGGGAAAAAGTTGGCATGTGTGAGTTCCATGCCCTGGCAGTTGACTCTGTTAAGGGAGCCGAAGGGAAGGCTGCACCTGATCCTCCTTGGCCAGGCCTGGAGCCACATTCACATTCCTGTCCTGTTTCGCTGAGAAAGTTCAAGGAACTGCCCACATATGCAGCTCCAAAACAGAATAACAGCGTAGCCCGCTCAACTTGGAACCCTTGGCTATCCCACGAAGTGTACACTGCATACTGTAAAAGCCAATGTGCTTTGCAGTAGAGTCGCTGTATGCTTCATACAGTCCTCCCTACCCCAGTCTTTGCAGAAATCATGCCTTCTCTGGGTTACCGTTCGACTAGCCACATATGGTGAGGCACAGTACATATTAGGGTGAGAAAATAATCAAATAACCTAAGCACATGAAAAGTCTCTGGTTCAATCCATATCACCATGTGGTCCTGCAAACACTGATGACGAAGCTCCCTATCAATTACCCAAAGCAGCCTTCAAGCATCATTAAAATAATTCCTTTCTGAAATTAAAAAAAATCAGGGACTAGAGAGATAATACAGTGGACTATGCGATTGCCTTGCACAGGGCAAATCCAGATTCTACACCAAGTATACTCTGTGGTAACCTGAACACTGCCAGAAGCAATTGCTGATCCAGAGCCAGTGTACCAGAGCACCAGGCAGTGTATGCCCCCCAGTAAAATAGTAAAATTAAAACACGCTAAGTATTTTTTAAATTAGTAATAAATATGGCAAAAATTTAACTAACCTCTACATTGGTCAAGATTATCTTTGTTGGACTACAAAGGAAGTCAATTGGCAGAGAACAGGCAGAGTACATGCAGGACTGAGTGTGATCCCAGGACTGTCAGGTAACTTGTGTATGGGCTCCAAGCCTGCCCACCCAAGCACTCCTGGATGAGGAGGAGGACTTGGGTCCCGGTTTATGGAGAACCATCCCTATTCATCAAAATTTGAAAGCAAACTTGGGAAAAATGGGAGAGGGTCTTTTGTTTTGGAACTGAAGCTGCTGTATTTGCTGAAGGAACAATCTCTCCCTTCTCTCCCCCCCCTTTCTCTGTGTGTGTCTGTGTGTGTTTCTGTGTGTGTTTATCTGAGTACAGTGTGAACTAAAAGTTTGACTTTTAAGCATCAGTGAATTTGAGAAAAGAGAGTAACTGATATGCTCCATGGCAGCGAGAAGCTTACTTGAATTTTTTTTCCTGTTCAATTTGAAAATACTAAAAGATGACGTGGCCATTTAATTGATTTAGCCCTAGTGCTTGAAGTGCACTGAAACCAAAGTCTAAGACGGTCTTTCCCATTCACACACCTAAGCGTAGGAGACCTTTAAGTGAGACTTGGCTTCATGTTGGCCAGAAAGCATTCCCTAGGAATAAAGAAAGTAAAGTAATTTACAACCCGGGGTGTACAAATTTATGGTGGAGACTATTTCATCAACAGTCATGCTCCAGAGACTCATTGCCCTTTTCTATGGAAGAGAGCATAAAATTACTAGCATGAGTCCTGCCATTGGAACCCTTGCCAGGCTGTTTCTTTTGGGGAACACTGAAGGGGGGCAGGTGAGGGCCCTAACCACCCCAAGGGACCCAGCCTTGATAGCATAAAACCTCCAGAACTCAAATGACGTCATGCTCATATCTGCACTGCACACACTCGTGCTGAGACCCATCCACGAGTGAGCCTATTTCTGGACATCACCATAACTCGCACCACTCATACTCCAAGAGACGCACACCACGGGGTTTAAAGAAGAATGCAACGAATCTTAGTGGGAAAAATATTTTTACAGATCTCTCTCTCTCTCTATATATATATATATATACATATATATGCACATCAAGCTCAAACCTTTACAACATAACAGTAATCTCTTAGAGAAGGGCATAACAGCTGGCTCCAGGGTGAAATACAACAATCTTCCTCACTCTAAAGAAAGTTGTCTGGAGCATTTTCAGTGGTGTATTCATAACAAATAATACAAAATAAATTATTTGGTTCTGCTTTGGGATAGAGGTTTGGGTGTGGGATGGAAATATCAAAAAAATGGTGGTACCAAGGTGTAATTCTGGCTGTATTGGTGTTCGATTATTAAATGAAATCAAATATTCTGCACTACTTGATAAAAATTTAAAAAACGTTTTGTTGTTACAATACAAAATAAATGATCTAGATCCTGAAAAAAATTTTTTGCTATAGGATTTCAGACAAGAAATGTGTTTGCAAGAGCAAAGTCAAGGTTATTCCCAGAGGGTCAAGAGGACCCAGGGAAGAGCAGAGTTCCAGAGAGAACAAGCAGGACCCTTCCTGGGGATAAGGCACAGGGCAGGATGAAGGCAGGGGCGGGGTGTGGGGTGAAAATAGGAAGGCAGTTAGAGCAGAGGGGCCCAAGAAAGGGCCCAGGAAGGGAAGGCCAAGTGGGGTGGGGGGAGACGGTGGACACAGGACTTCACACCCCTCTGGAACCCTAATGGACTCTTCCCCCTTTGTGATGCAGGCGGCCCTATATAAGGCAGAGCCACCCGCTCACGCTCAGTTGCCATAGGCAGCTTGTGGTCAGGATCATGGAGTTCGGTATATGGACTCTGATGGTTGTGATGACACCCCGGACTGAGACTCTGTGGGGCTTAGGCTCAACGCTGATTAGTAGCGATCCCACCCCCCTTATCCTGGGGTTGTTAGGGGTGCTCTTCCTTTTCATTGTTTTCCTGGTTACAGCATCCTTCGTGGCCTTCTGTAAGAAAAAAGTTGACCAAAAGGTAGGAGCCAGGGCCAGTGCTTGAGCCATTTGGTCGGTGCTGATTTCTATTTCTTCTCACACACATGAATTTAAACATGAATTTGTTTAGTTTAGCGCATCAGTAGATTGGGTCATCTAGGAGAAAGTAGGGCCTAGTTGCCAAGGAGGACAGACTGGGTGGGAAGCGTTCAATGAAGAGAGTATTCCCTGAACTTCACAGATGTTGGGGTGGGGTGGCAGGTTCCCATCACTAAAATCCCTACTAGTGCCATCATACTAGAGTCAACTTCCATTGAGACGTTCAGGTCACTTTGAACAGAAAAGTCCCACCACGACTTCCCTGGGTGGGAGGGAGACATCAACCCAACCTCCTAGTCAGACCTTCAGGAGACTGGAGTAGGGGGGCCCTGCCCCAGAACTTGGGGTTCTGTGGAAAGGAGCACAAGAAGCACATTCTTGCCTAGCGTCCCTGAACAGGGGCCTGTTATCAACATGAAAATCCTTCTGTCGTTCCAAGGAAAAAACTGGAAACACAAAATCAAAACCAATACCAAAGTATTTCATGACATTTAAGGATGGATTTGATGGAGAAACTCACCTCTCTGTTCCTGTGGGACTCCTACGGGTCATATGTGAACATCAGAGCTTCAGAGAGGGGAGTCCAAAAGTGGATCCCAAATGATCACTGATTCTTTCTCTCCTCAGAGGCGCAAGAGATCTAGGAAAAGCAGGAGGGTCGCGATCCTGAGAGGTGAGTCTCTGCCTTTTCCATTTGAGCTCTCCCAGAGTGACTCCTCCCTCCTGCTGAGCTTGGAGCCCCCCCAGAGATTATGGCTCTGAAGTGCTCTGATGGAAGCTACAGGCCTCTGAGCGTCTTTTGGCCTTTGCTGCTCCTCATCGCCTGCTGAGGCTCGCAGAGTAGAGCATGCCTGTGTTCCCTCCATGGCCCTGTGTCCATGCCTCTGTGAGACCTTCACTAATAGAAGCCACTCTCCCTGGTTCCTAGGTGAGAGGTACCACTTTAGCCTGGCTGAGCTGCAGCAAATACAATCTATCCGGAATTTGCAATGGTATGTGTGCGCCCTCCTTCCCAACCCAGCAATAGGAGGGCTGCCCAGGTCTGCCTGGGGAGGGGAGCCAGAGGAACAGGGATGACAGGAAGGCCTTGGGGGAGGGTATAGAGAGGACTGGAAGCCCTGGGGGTGATAACAGGGTAGGGGACAGACTTCAGAGCCTCTCCCAGGTGACTGACTTCAGGTCCTCACCCTGCCCTCTCCATGGCCCTCTCTTCCCTGCCTTCAGCAGCCCCCTGGAGGTATACCGCGAGGACCCACATTGGGAGCACCTGCAATGCATCAGCCCTTCCTGCATGGTCTGCAGGGACAAGGCCATCCCGGCTGCTCCGCAAGGCCCACCAGCTCCCGACCAGGCCGTTCCCTCAGGCTCTCTCCTGCCATCCACTATCCTGATGTGCCTTACAGGCTCCGTCACCCTTGCAGCCCGTCCAAGAAAGCCAGCATGTGTTCCTCTGGCCTGCACTGTCTTCTCCGCTCACTCCAGTTTTCTGGGTGTTGCCCTCAAACCACTCTGCGACCCGCCGTCCCCTTTCCCACTCCATCACCCCAGCCCACCACAAGAGCTTGGCAGAAGTCCCTCTGTACTCCTGCTCCACCAGCTCCTCTCGGCCACCCTCCTTCTACTCATCCCTCCTCTCTCAGCTCTCCTGGGAGCGAACAGAAGGAGACACCTCCTGAAGTACCCCACGCTATTGTCTGGGCCCCAAACCCTCCCTCCCTATGAGACCCTTGGCCACACCGCAGATCTCTGTCCCTCCTCTGTGTGTGCCTCTGGTCCTGCACATGACAGGTGGTTAAATCGTCCCCCAGAACCTTCCAGGAGACGAAGCGTGGGCCCCCACATTGCTAGCATGGACACGGAGAAAGAGCCCAGTGTCTCACAGGGGCTGAGGCGGCAGGGGAGGTGTAGGGAGCAGGGCATATCCCTGGCCATGGCTGCAGAGGTCTCCCAGACCACTGCCCCTCCCGTGGGTGCCATCCCCACTCCCTGCTACTCAGAGGCCAGGACCCTCGATGGGCAGCTGCATACAGAGCCGTGTGCCCTCAGCCAGTCTCCCCAAGCAGTTGACACTCAACACACTCAGTCTGGCCGCCCCCGCCTTTTCCCAAACTTCCGTTGGAAGATCAGGAGCCCCCGGCGCTTATTCCAAAGGAGACAGGCTCCCAGAGTGGGCAGCCTTGTGAGAGCCCTGAGGTGCTGTGTGCCCTGCCTCTGTGTCCAGAATGACATTTGAAAACAGGCTGACAGTGAATGATTCCAAGGACAACCACCGCTTGAGAACCACCTGGTCCCTCTTCACCGTGCCTCACAGGGAGCCAGTGTCCCACCCAGATACCACCGGCTGGGCACCAACTCAGTCCCACTCTCCCCAGGGCCCTAGGAGGCACGAATGCAGACCCTCAGCCCCATTGTTCCTATACTATTACCCATTAAATCATTTAGAATCCTCCAGTGATATCTGTCTGCTGTATTCGATCTGGAATTGAGGGACTGACGGAGTTTGTTCAGCTCTGAGAAAGGTGCTCTGGAGCTTGTGGAAACAGGAGGAACCATGTGCCACTGGCCCAAGTTTCCCCTGAGAGCAGCTGTAGGCCTTAGTGTTCCCAAGAACCAGAGCAGCCTGACTCTCCCTCTCTGGAGGTTTACTGGCCTTCCAAATATGAGGTTGAAGTCCCCAAAAAGAATCAAGGACCCATAGCTCTCATAAAAATAATTGTGAGAATGAGAGTCCTCCTATTTAGAGGCCAGTGTTTAGGGGGTATCACCCAAATGAAGCCTAAATGCAGGGGTTGGAGACACCTGACAACTTCCTGGTACCCTGAGCTGGTTGGGGAAGGGACATGTTGTGTTGGGGGGGGAACCCAGACCTGTTTTTGTGAGACCCTGACCTGTGGGGACGCTGACCTGGGGGGACTCTGAACTGGAGGGACCCTGGCCTGGTTTGGAGGGACCCTGAACTGGGGAGACCCTTACCTGATTTGGAGGGACCCTGACCTGGGGGCACCCTCACCTGGTTTGGAGGGACCCTGACTTGAGGGGACCCAAGAATCAGCTGAGCTGCCACCTCACACACTGTGCAACGTCCTTTAAACTTGAGCCTTAAATAGCCCCCCATCCCCCGGAAAACCTCCTATCAAGTGATTTTCTTCTCCACATCTGGTGCCCAGACTGCTTGGGGGTTGATCATTTTGAGGACAGAAGCATTTAGCTGAGCAGTAGGAGAGGTGACCGTGTAGCCACCTCTCACAGGGTTGAGATCAGCTGAGAGAAAGGGCACACTCCCAGAGGTGTGTGGGACATGAGAAAACTGGGCAGGGGGAAGAAGGGCCTTGTGGTGGGACAGAAGTTTCTATGAACACGGAGGGTTGAGCTGTAACGTCAGCCTACTGGTCTCTTAGACAAGGACTTAATGGCTCCATGGAGAAATGCAATCTTCACTTTCTTCTCTGGAAACATCCTTGGATCATTCTGTTAGCAAATGTTCACTAACAAGCAATATTAAATTATTGTGGGCCTATGGTGGGGGAGCTTAAGGGGATGTTGGGAAAATTGAGAAGGTGTGATGGTTGTGGGGTTGGTGTTGGAATGTTGAATGCCTGTGACATATCATCATGAATGACTTTATAAAGCATAGTGTTCATGTAATGTCTAAGGGGAAAATAAATAAATAATTTTTTTAAAAAAAAGGATGCTGCTGTGCCCTCCCCCTCCCCTGGTGCCCACAGGGTCACCAGTCACTGTCACGCTGAGTCTCATGGGGCTCTGCACAGCCCCTGCCTTCCATGTCTGAGGGTGTGTGAGCACAAAGCCAGAACTGTGGGGATGGTGTCTGGCTTGGCCCCCGCCTCTTTGTGCAAGTTTGTCTAGGTCCTTTCTCTAAATCCGCACTTGTTACACAGCACTCTTTCTCTTTTGTTCGTTCTTTTGGAAAATGTTTTCTATGTGCTTCCTATGTTTCTTAGGGAACAATTGATCTACTTATGTGTGTGTTGATCCTTCACTTTCTCTCTTCTGTTAAAAGACAGTTTTTGAGTGGGTTATGAGAAATAAGTTAAGCATTTTATTTTCACTAATTTTAAAATATTGTATGCCTCACCCTGCTGTCTTCATGGGTTATTCTTGGTTCTGTGCTAAACGAGAACCCGTGGGACCATAAGTGGTGCCAAGACTGAACCCTGGTTCACTATGTGCTTCCTAGATTCTTTATTTCTGCATTGTTTCTCAGCTCTCTAGTACTTTCTTGTTTTCAGCTGGGCTAAGCGACAAAAAAAGAAAAAATAAAACTCAATACCGAGCAATTTGCTGCAGAGTCTCTCCAGACAAATTTATCTAAACTTTTAGAATTCCAGGAGCGCTGAGAGCAAGAGTGGCCACACAACATCTTATGCCAGTCACACAAGCAATAAAAAATAAATTGTTTATCATTGCCTTTTCGGCAGGCTTTGTGGTGGCAGGAAACTTCCAAATAATAATGGTAGGACTGGTGTCGAAATATTGAATGTCATCAAAGTAGATAGAGACAGTATTGCGGAAATTGTCTGCCACACAGGCAAGGGAACAGTTGGGATTGTGTGGGGGGCGGGGAGATACTGGGGAGATTGTTGGTGGAAAAGGTGCACTGGTTAAGGGGTGGGTGTTTTATTATTATACGACCCAAACTCAAACATGAAAGCATTGTAACTATCTCACGACTGACTCAATTTGAAAGATTAGAGAGAGAAAGAGAGAGAGAGAGAGAGAGAGCTGTGCTAACAGGTATTGAGGTGCACCTAATTTAATAACAACCTCTTATCACATATTTACTAAGCCCCTGTGCTAGGCACTGGCCAGGGCCCTGAGAATCCAACCATGACCATCACAGGGGCCCCATCCAGGGGATAGAAAAGACAATTGAGAAAATTCAAAATGAGGGAAGTGTGAATGAGAATCCTCAATACTGAATTTCCATACTATCAACATTTCACTGACTAATGCTACTGTCTATGACAGGCACAGTAAAGCCTGGCAAGCTACCTGTGACGTATTGAAAATGCCAAACACAGTAAAAAGTTTCACAATGGAGACATTACTGGGCCCGCTCGAGTGAACACTGCAAATAATATGGGGCGACTATAAAATTTTGTGCTAATATTTTTGCATTCATTGGAGAGATTAGAAGCAGGCATAATTTCCCATTCTGTGCCTGGGCTGCCCTCTCGTGGTCATTTCTGTAAATACACCTTCTAATGTTCTAAGATTTGTGTTGTCACAGCCCCTTACCAAGCTTGGGATCTTTCCTCCCTCCTTGTGTAGACTGGGAGAATAGTATCACTGAAGTGTAAAATGAAAAGTCCTCCACGGTGAATGCTCTGTTTAGGGTTGTGGCCTATGCATCTGTACACAGAATGTACAGGATGCAGAATATTGGAGTGAAACAAGGACCACATCGGCACACAACCCTCCCCTCAAGCACCTCAGGCACATTCAGGAAGGACGTCTCAAGAAATGATAGGAAGTCATGTTGTTTCAAAACCTTGAGGCAAAAATCTTGAGTAGAATATTCGCAAGTGAAATTAAATACTCTGCTAAAAGGATCCCACATGACGATTAAGTGGAGTGATTGCAGAGATGCAAGAATAGTTGACAGCAGGGTGGATGGAGCCAGAGAAGGAAGCATGGTTGGACACCGGTAGATCCCTGTGATAGGCCACATACAGGAGACGAAGGATAAAAGTCACACCATCATCTCAACAAATGAGTCAAAGGACTTGCCAAAATTAAAAATCGGCTCATGACAACTCTTTTAAGGGGTGTTGGTGGGTGGGCACAGGCCATGCCCCACTCTTTTAAGGGGTGTTGGTGGGTGGGCACAGGGCCTTCTCCCACCATGGTGCCCGGGCATCACGTATTGGGGGACCACAGGCACTGTCCTATGCACTAGGGACTTCTGCACTGTCATTCCAGCTCCAATTATGGTAAGTCTCGAGCTTTGGGCTCCTGACATAAGGGACTCCATCTCTCTTTTCTCCTAGCCCGTCAGCAGAGAGGAAACTCCCTCCACTGTTCCAAGGGTCAGGTATAACCTGTTCACACCCACAAACAAACTGTTCAGCTCCTGGAACCATGACCCCAACTGTCACCGTTCCCCATAACCACAAAGGTTCTTTGTGACTGGAAGCAGCCGGACCATTAACTGACTAATTTTGCTTCTAAAACTTGCTTTGATTGATCACAACACATGTGGCCCAATTGTGTCCATCGTCTGCTAAGATGTGACTTTTTTTGCCTTTGTAAACTCATCCCTGAATGTCCTCAAGCAGAGAGTTCTTTGGGATGCTGGTCTGCTGATGGTCATGGCTCCTTTAATAAACACTCCCAATCCAACCTATCATGTGAAAGGTGTGAAAAAGGTTGCCAGACTTATTTAGTACTTTTTTTTGAAAATGGAATCATTGTTAGACACTCAGTGACAAAGCAGTTCATGACTTGGTATCAGTCATACAATGCTCCAACATGCATCCACACACCGGTGTCCATTTCCCAAAATTAATGTCCCAGATCCCTCATCCCCCTCCCCTAAGCTGGCCTCTATGGCCGACTTAGTCACTCTCTCTGTCTGTCTGTCTCTGCCTCTGTCTCTCTATCTCTCTGTCTGTCTCTCTCTGTTTCTCTCTCCCTTTCCCTCTTTCCTCTCTCCTTCCCCGCTCCAATAAGACAGTGGGGGTTGCAATATTGTTACCAGAGGGGTTTTTTTGTAGGAGTGCTGCTTTTATTCAGCCACTGATTAGCTAATTGAATTGGGCATGAACTCCACCTTAATTAATTAATTTATTTTTTTCTTTTTATATTTATTTATTGGATCACTGTGGGAAAAGTTATTACGCTTTCAGGTTTAAGTCTCGGTCATACAATGATCAAACACCCCTCCCTTCACCAGTACTCACTTTTCACCACCAAGAACCCCAGTATCTCCCCCCTCCCACCCCTCCAAATGCCTGTCAGGCAGATGATTTCTACTTAACTCTTCTCTACATTGGTTACATTCATTATTTCGACAAAAGATGCACCATTATTGTTTAGAATTTCCCCCCAAACAATCAGAATTGCTGAAAAGGCATTGAGAAATATTTTGTTTACTATAGCAGGTTATGAGAATCATATAATGTCACTCGGCCATGATTTTGGATTCCTGAAAAGAGCCAGATAATTACGAGATTGGTTTCTGTGTGTTTGGTGTTATGGCCATGCCAGAGAGCTGCTCGTGGGGGATACCTCATGACCTCGGTAGGGCGTAAAGGATGTGCTGGTACCGTCCCCCTTTCCATGAGACTGCAGTTGCCCCTTCACCTCTGGCGTGTACCTTGCTTTCCTATAAGCTCTGAGGCAGCGGCCACCTTGCTGCCAGGGGGGAAAAGGCGGAAGGGAGCAACACCCTTTCCCTCCTGTGGGGGCATGGCGCCATAGATCAACGCATGGTACATTCACTTTTCTTCTGCAAGCTGCTGGGCTCTGGACTAAGTCCTTTTGCCTCAGGAGCCATGGCCATGCCAGAGAGCCGCTTGTGGGGGACAACTAATGACCTCGGTAGGGCGTAAAGGACGTGCTGGTACCGTCTCCCTTTCCATGAGACTGCAGTTGCCCCTTCACCTCTGGAGTGTACCTTGCTTTCCTATAAGCTCTGAGGCAGCGGCCACCTTGCTTCCAGGGGGGAAAAGGCAGAAGGGAGCAACACCCTTTCCCTCCTCTGGAGGCATGGAACAGTAGTTTAATGCATGGTCCATTAACTTTTCTGCCACAAGCTTCCGGGCTCTGGATTAAGTCCTTTTGCCTCTAGAGCCATGACCAGAGCCATGCCAGAGAACTGCTTGTGGGGGGCAACTCGTGACCTCGGTAGGGCATGAAGGACGAGCCGGTACTGCCTGCCTTCCCATGAGACTGCCCCGTCACCACCGGCTCATACGTGGCTTTCCAATAAGCTCTGAGCCGGCGGCCACCTTGTATGCAGTCCACATGCATTTCTGCCGAAAGCCGCTGGGTTTCAAGATTTGTTTCTGAGTCTCCATTATCATGGCTATTAATCAGCTTCATCAGGAACCAGAGAGGCCATTTTAGGCGGCAACTCGGGGTCTCCTTGGGATGGGGAGAAAGAGTCGGCTCTACCCCCATGTGGTGAGGCCCAGTGTGTCTCATCACTGCAGGCCGAAACCTGTCTGTCCAGTGGCCTCTGGAGGATGGTGGTCACCAGGCCGTCAAGGGGAACAGGCCAAAGCATGAAACCTATTCCCACCTGGAGTGGCCCAGGGCCAGTAACCTACTGAAGGAACAGGACGCATTTCTGCCAAAAGCCTTTGGGTTCTGAGATTCATTTCTGAGACTCTGGGATCATGGCCATTAAGCAGTTCTATCAGGAACAGAGAGGCCATGCCTCCAATTATATAGCTGAGCCGCAGGTGATTTGTGGGTGTATCACCCACATAACTAACTTTTGAGCATTTACTTTCTTGGTAAACTTTGCCCCAAGATTTTAGGGTCTGGCCAAAGGCACGGCAGCAATTTTGGGGTATCAAAAAGTCTGACGTTGCCATCAGGCTGCTGATGCACTCACCTCACAGGTAGAGACTGACCTGCTGGTAGCACCATACCATCAAGGCTTTTTTTTTTTTGTATATCATTTTACCTCCTTCAGGACTCAAATATTGTTCAGAGGGATTGTTTCTAATGATCATTGTCTTAGTGTCTCTTCTCTGTCCAAACGGCATTCTCCCACAATTTGAGGCAAACTTCCTACCATTCCTATTGTGGACCAGTCCTCCTAGCCCTCATTTCTACTGTCCTTGGGTATTTTTCTCATACTATT
This sequence comes from Sorex fumeus, assembly GCF_029834395.1. Taxonomy (NCBI): domain Eukaryota; kingdom Metazoa; phylum Chordata; class Mammalia; order Eulipotyphla; family Soricidae; genus Sorex; species Sorex fumeus. Next base: position 3,826,759 of record NW_026606179.1, on the reverse strand, counting down.
TTTTTTATATATCCCACATATGAGTTTGATTATTCTATATCTGTCTCTCTCCCAACAACTCATTCCACTCATAATGGCCCTCTCTATGTCCATCCATGTATAAGCAATTTTCATGACTTCATTTTTCTAATGGCTGCAGGGTGTTCCATTGTGTAGATGTACCAGTCATTTGTTCTAAGGAATTTAGGATGTTTCCGGATTCTGGATATTGTGAATAGTGCTGCAATGACCATCAGAGTGCAGATGGGTTTTTGCACTGAGTTCTGGGCCCCTAGATTATATTCCCAGGAGTGAGCTGCTGGATCATATGGAACCACAATTTCGTAGGTTTTTGAGGAAAGCCCATATTGGTTTTCTGAAAAGGCTGAACTTTCCCACCAGCAATAAATCTAAGTCCCCTTTCTCCCCATATCCGTGCCAGCATTGGATTTTCTTGTTTTTTTTGATGTTTGCCAGTCTCTATGGCATGAGATGGTATCTCGTGGTTGTTTTGATTTGCATCACCCTGATGAATAGTGGTGTAGAGCATTTCCTTCATGGGCCTTTTGGACATTCACATTTCTTCTTTGGGGAAGTTTCTGTTCATCTCTTCTCCCCAGTTTGTGATTGGATTCGATATTTTTCTTGTCAAGTTCTACCAGTTCCATGTATATCTTTGATATTGACCCCTTATCAGATGGGTGTTAGGTAAATAATTTTCCCCATTCTGTGGACTGTCTTGTTTCCTGGTCATTGTTTCCTTTGAGGTGCATAGGTTCTTTCTTTCTTTCTTTCTTTCTTTCTTTCTTTCTTTCTTTCTTTCTTTCTTTCATGTAGGAGTACTGCTATTTATTCAGCCACTGGTTAGCTGATTGAATTGGGCATGAACTCCATCTTGATTTTTTTATTTTTTATAATTTTATTTATTGAATCACTGTGAGAGAAGTTATAATGCTTTTGGGTTTAAGTCTCAGTCATACAGTGAAACACCTGTACCTTCACCAGTGCTCATTCTTCACCACCAAAATCCCCAGTATACCCCCATCCTACATCCTTCCCCTACCTGTGGGGCAGATGATTTCTACATTACTCTCTCTCTCTACTTTGATTACATTCAATATTTTGACACCAGACCCACCATTATTGTTTGGGATTTTACCCCAACACTCAGATCTGCTGAAAAGGCAACAGTAGACAATGTTTTCTATTGCTGGTTAGGAATATCATATGACGTCGCGTAGCTGCAGTAGTGGCTGAACAATTTTGAAATTCCAAATTTTTAACACTTAAATCTGGAGGGATTTCTGCCAAAACCTGCTGGGTTCTGAGATTTGTTTCTGAGTCTCTGGGATCATGGCCATTAAGCAGCTTGATCAGGAGCCAGAAAGGCCGTTCATGGGCTGTGACTCAGGGTCTTGTTGGGACTGGGAGGAAAGGACGGGCTCCACCCCCATCCCATGAGGCCCCACGTATCTTGTCACTGAGGGCCTAAACTTTACTATCCAATGGCCTCTGGCGGATGGTGGCCAACGAGCCACCAGGGGGAACAGGCCAAGGCAGAAAACCGCTTCCCACCTGGGTTGGCCCGGGGCCAGTAACCTACTACAGGGACCGGACGCATTTCTGTCAAAAGCCATTGGGTTTTGAGATTTGTTTCTGAGTCTCTGTGATCATGGCCATTAAGGAGTTTGATCAGGAACCAGAGAGGCCATGCCTCCAATTATATAGCTGAGCCGGAGGTGGTTTGTGGGTGTGTCTCTCACATACCTAACTTTTGGCCATTTACTTTCTTGCTTAACTTTGCCCCAAGTTTTTGGGATCTGGCCAAGGGCACAGCAGCAATTTTGGGGTATCTGGAAGTCTGAAGGCACCATCAGGCTACTGATGCACTCGCCTCACAGGTACAGATTGACCTGCAGGCAGCACCATTCCCCCTAGGTTCTTATGTTAATTTAGACACTTTTGTTTATCTTTGATTCCCCTTGCTTGGTCAGTGGTGTTTCATCCTGTAAGATATCTTTCATTTCAAAGACATAGATAGTTCTGCCTGAGTTTTCCCCCATATACCTTACAAATTCAGGTCAGATGTTATAGACTTTAAATCCATATTGATTTGATATTTGTGCATGGTGTTAGAAAGAGGGCTGAGTTTATGTATGTATGTATGTATGTATTTATTCATTTTTTTTCCCTGGTAGCTGACCAGTGTTCCCAGCACGGTAACAGGCTTTTGAAAAAGAAAAACGTTACAGATAACAGCAGAAGGGCTTAAAAGTCTAGGAGAAGATATTACAGATCTGTCTGTAGTCTTCTTATATCTAAGAGGTCCTCAGAAATTCCCCTGTTACTGGTTCCCTCACCCAAGAAGTACTCTCTATAGGGGAAGTGACAGTGGCTATTCAGAGCAGCATATCAAGTGGCATAAGTACTTTATTATAGCTGATTAGTATTCCATTGTGTTTTAATCCTCTTCTCTGTTTTAGGCACTTAGGTTGTTTCCAGTCCCTGGCTATGACAAACGGTGCTGCAATGAATCCAAATGTATAGATATCTTTTTGAATTAGTATTTTATACTTTTGGGGTAGATGCCAAGAGGAATTGCTGACAGATAGAAGCTCCGTCTTACTTTTTGGAAATATCTATACAGTTTTTCACAGAGGCTGATCCAGAAACAATCCCACAAACAGTGGATGAAGGTTCCTTTACACCACATAACCACCAGTGGTGGTCTTTCTTGCACAGCACACTCTCACTGGTGTGAGGGAGTTATTCATTCATGATTTTTATATGCATTTCCCTCAGTGACGGTGACTGCAGTTTTGTGTTTACTTACTGAACCTCTAAATGTGGTCTTTTGAGAAATGTCTTCTCAGCTTCTTTCCTCATTGAATTATAAGGTTTGTTTTGGGTTTCTGTTAATTCTGTATAAAATCTTGTATAATCGTTCTTTATTAGATGTGTAGTGAGTGAATGAAACAGGAATATTTGAGCACGGTAGTGTAGATTGGTATGAGAAGTCATCAAACCTGATGTCCAAAGTGCAGAATCATTAGCAAAGGAGATCAAAACAGTTTTGCACCAAACTTCCTGGATATCTATCTAAGGGCAGCCCTCCTCTGCTGTACTCCAACTTTCAGTTTGCAATCTGTTTGGGGTTTGTGTGGATAGTTGTTCCCAGACTGGGAGACACAGGAGAACTTACTTTTGGTACTTCTGTTGTTCAGGACTGGTCGCAACACAGCGGTGGGCCTGCTCACTTAGGGAGGTGTGTGTCAGAGTGAGGCAGGGGAGCGGACAGTGGTGCGTGGAGGAGGAGGTGTGGATCGGGCTTATTTTGACCACTGCTGCCTGTTGCCACTAATACTGATTCTCTCTCATCAGCTGATAAAGAATGAGGGATCTTCCTTGATTCTTGTGCTCTTCAGGAAAGATTTCATCATAAGCATGAAATAATTAAAGTCAGCATTTATTTAAGAAGGCAGAGGAGGCAAGTAAGAGGCTTGTATCAGCTGGGATGAGGTCATATATTTTATTATATTGCTTTATTAAGGTTATTGGGCCTGCCCGAGCAAATCAATGAAAAACGGGAGGACAGTGATACAGTGATTATGGCAGTGATTATGGTAAACCATGATTTACTAGGTTGCTCATCATGGACTTCAAGGCATTCAGTGTTCCAACACCAAACTCACCACTGGTATCAGCGTCCTTTCACCAGTGTTCCAGGTTTCCTCCCTCCCACCAACCTGCTCCTTACCCAGACACATTATACATTTATTCATTTTTGAGCCACACACAGAGGAGCTCAGGGTTCACGAATGACTCCTGGCAAATTCGGGTTACCATACGTGGTGCCAGAGATCAAATAGAGGTTGACTGCAGTGCAAGAAAATGCACTACTCACCATACTATAGCTCTGGCCCCTCCATAGACACATATTCAAGTGTGGTTGTTGTAGTTTGGGTCTCTTGCTTACAAAATGATTGTTTCTGTGTTTTAGCCATATACATGCATCCCACCATCAGAATACCCCTGCCCCTGTTACCTCCCACTTGGTTCATAATTCCCCGCTCAATTCATTTTCTTCCTTGTCATTATTTTTATAATTAAGGGTCACGGGATGTCTAGGTATTCCTACGCTAATGTCTCGCATTCTCTTCTGGACAGGGCATTTTAAGCCCACCCTACTGATACTTCCCAGTCAAATTGTTAACAAGGACTCTTTGTATATGCATAGAATTATTTGAGTCATTTGTCCAGCCACACCTTATTATTTCATGAATGAGAAATTGGGCCAAAGAACAGGAGGAATCAGAGTTTTCTGCCTTAATTCCAGAGACTGGGTCCTTTCCCTGGGTCACTCCCTGTGAATTTGAATTTTCTGAAATGCCGCTCTGGTCTTGGACAGAAAGTTGACACCATTAATTGTAATTTATTTTCTCTAGAAATTGTGGATTCCCATACTTGATATCTAGATGCTTCCTGAGGCATCTCAAACACACTCTGAAGTCTCTTTTCAGTTGTGAGCCTAGGTGATTTTGCTTGGTAACCTATCCAAGGGAAATAGTGACTGTGGAAAGCTCTAAATCCAACAGGGGTTAATTTTCTTCAATGGTAAAATGACAGATGGGGGTGGGAGTGGGGTTGCTGGAAATACGTGCTTACTCTCCCCTTGGAGTTCACAGATGTCTAAGTGAGGTAAATGGAGAGTTTGACCTTTGATAAAGCTGTTTGTTATAGAAATGTAACAAATATCCTGAGCTTGCACCAGGCTGTCTTCACTGGGGCCACTTTGGGGGGAGGTTGTTAGATGTTCCCTGCCTGCCCCTAAGAGGCCCAGTGGCCAAAAACCTTAAAAACCTGACTGCCGCCTTGCTCATGGCAACTCTCCATAGGTTTGGATGAGCTTCACCCCTCAGGGAATCATCAGAAAAACACAGGTATGCAGGACCTGTGACTGAAACTTCCAAGCTCCCTTGTGAGCAGGAATGGGTATCTTCCCCCAGTCTCCCAAATTTACCAGTAGCTTGGCAGTAAACTCACACAGTGTCCCCTGGTGCCATATAATCTCATCAACAACCATGATCCAGAGACTCAGAAATAAAACTCCCGGAAGAGATCGACATCGGCCTCACCCAAGAGTGAATCTGCTGTATAATCGTATTCTAAATTTTAGAATTACTAGAGCATCTATAATTACTAGAATACAACAGTTCACCGAGATCACTCTGGATCCCGTTCTGAGCCAATTCCACTGGAGCACTTCAGATGGAGCAGGCGTGCCCTCACCACCCACTCCAGATGCAACCCTGGTGGCCATGAGCTTCCAAAAGCAAAACCCATAGAGGTGAGTTCAGGGACTAAGACTCAATGCCATATGGCAGCAGCAGAGATTGGTGTCTCTTCCTGTCTCCCCTTTGGGTTTGGGTTCTGGCTGTCATGCCCATGATCTGGGCTCCACCGCAGGGCATAAATGGCCTTGATCCAGAGAATCCCAAATGAATCTCATAATGGATCGCTCCCTACAGAGATGTCTCTGGAGCCCAACCATTTACAATTTTAGAATTTTAGAAGCACTCAGCCGCTTAAGCAGCCGAGCAATCTCTCATGATATTGCAAATAAGCGATAGAAAATAAATTATCTAGCATCTGCCCCTGGCAAACAGGTTTTTATGGTGGTGGGAAAATTCAAAATGATGGTGGTGGGTTGTAATAAAGGGGGTGGGTTTGGTGTTGAAATATTGAATGTAATCAATTAATGTGAATAATCTTATGTAAATAAAATTCTGATGAAATTCTGATGGAATCTGGGAAGAAGAAAACGATGAACAAAAGTGTATTACTTCAGGCAGCAATCTTAGGGTGAATAAAGAGGTCTACTCCTGCTAGCCATGGCCATGAACTGCCTCTGAGTACCACATAAGCTCATGAATGGCCATGATCCAGACTCAAAATTAAATCTCAAAAGAGAGCGACAAGCTGCAGAGGTGCCTCTGGATCCCCAAATAACCATGTATGAAAATATGTAACTCCAGCTGAATCACCCTATTTGAAATGTCAGAATTCTTGGATTGCAAAATATACATTTTCTTGTACATACATATAAATGTTTACTTAAAATATTACAATTTACTTATTTAAAGTAAATAATCTTCATTTTAGTTGTTTATTTGCTTTTTGGCTGAGGGATATACTTAGCGGTTTTCTCCGCTTTCCACAGACCCTCAGAGAAACATGTGGTTCTAGGAACCAAACCCAGGACTTCCACAGGCAAGAGATGTACCCCAGCCTGCAGCTTGTCTAGGAATTTTCTAGCCTCTGGCTAGCATTTCTTTGCTTTCTTTTCTTTTTTATTTATTTATTTATTTATTTATTTTTGCCCTATTTTGGGGGGAGGGGTCACCCTGGCGATGCTCAGGGCTGAGTCCTGACACTGCACTCAGGGATCACTCCTCGTAGTGCTCAGAGGTCATGTGGGATGACGGACCTCGAACCTGGATTGGCTGTGTGCAAGGCAAAGGCCCTCCTCGCAGTAATTTAGCTCTGCATCCAGTATTTTCTTCTCCTTAGTCCTATTCCAAATCACTCCAGCCTGCTCTTTCCAACTCAGTGAAAATACTAACCACTGAAACTTGTCTGCAAGTACTAACTGGAACGTGAAATTATTGTAGTTGGTATACATATATGTCTTTACATGCTTTTTTTCACATTTGGCAATGTACACTGGTTTCCACCTGTATTTGCACACAGGAATTACTCCTGGCGGTGCTCAGGGTACCATATGGGATGCTGGGAATCGAACCCATGTTGGCCACGTGCTAGGCAAACGTCCTACATGGTGTATTATTGCTCCAGCCCCTGTCTTTGCATTCTTTTCTCCAAGGTGTGCTATCGAGCAATTTCTGAATATCAATTTTAGTTCAGGGCCTTATGTGTATGTGTACGACATGCATGTTTGCTTTATAGCCAATGAGTTAGGACAGAAGCAGGCTTAAGAATCTAGTCATCTTTATGAATGTACTCTCTTACCAAGCAAATGATTTATACTCCAGTATGCTCAATTTCTAGATCTCTGATAAGTACTCCCACAGAAATAAATTCAGTCTAACCTAATATTTAGTTCTTCTCTCATCGAATTCCTCAAATCCATTACCCTGTATTTTCTTTGGGTCTAGTTTACGGGATCAGGGCACGACGGAACCCCTGATGCTTCACACTTCCCATTGGTAGGGGTTGACTTACTCATCACAGAAAATTACGGCGCAGGGTTTGATGAGTATGGTATTGGTGTGATGTGTTCGTGAAAATGACGATCAAGTCTATTGTACATCTTGTACCTCAGTAAACATGCTGAAAAAAAAAAAGAGAGAGAGAATGAAGTGGGATATACATAAATATAAAACATCAACAAGTAACCAAAGGAGAATAAGCCAGTCAATATTTTGGTCTATATTTTGCAGGTTTTTCTGATGGTAAAAGAAACCACACACCCATATGGCACCCTGCCCCATACCTGCCTCTCCCCACCACAAATAAATAGGATGGTGGAAAAATGGTCAATGGCATCAAGTTTAGATGAGATCTTCCAATCACTTTGTGAAATATGCACTCTGGAAGGAGAACCAACCAGGCATATCCCCGGGTGATAGGTGAACATATATCCTCAGCCTGGGCTATTCTGAAGACAAACAGAAGGGATCTAACAACCTCAGCTGAAGATTGGACATGTTTAGTTCCGTTTCCCTTTTAAGTATAAGCCAGTGTGGTCCATGGAATAGTCCCAGCCTCACCCAAAAGTTATGTTCCTTCTTCCTATACTTTTTCTATCCTGGCATGAAATACTCCATTTAAATGTGGATGTACAGCTCAGCAAATCAACTCTAAATTATAAAAAGTTGGGGGAGGGAACGTAGCCCAATTTAATTTATTTTTAGGGGAGCAATACTGTTGGGGACTGGCCTTGGTAGCCCATGCTTGTTTTCCCTGAGAAGGAAATGAGCAGGGAAAAGTTGGCATGTGTGAGCGCCATGCCCTGGCAGTTGACCTTGTTATGGGGGCCAAAGGGAAGGCTGCACCTGATCCACCTTGGCCAGGCCTGGTGCCACATTCTCATTCCTGTCCCATTTTGCTGAGAAATTTCAAGGAACTGCCAAGATATGCAGCTGCAATACTGAATAACAGCGTAGCCCGCTCAACTTGGAACCCTTGGCTTTCCCTCGAAGTGTTCACTGCATACTGTAAAAGCAAATGTGCTTTGCAGTAGAGTCGCTGTATGCTTCATACAGTCCTCCCTACCCCAGTCTTTGCAGCTCTCATGCCCTCTCTGGGTTATTGTCCAACTAGCCACATGTGCTGCGGCACAGTACAGGTCAGGGTCAAAAATTAGCACAAATAAATTAAGCACATGATAAAGTCTCTGGTTCAATCCATATCACTATATGGGCCTGCAAACACTGATGATGAAGCTCCCTATCAATTACACAAAGCAGCCTTCAAGCATCACTAAAATAACTGCTTACTCAAATTTAAAAAATCAGGGACTAGAGAGATAATACAGTGGACAAGGCGATTGCCTTGCACAGGGCAAATCCAGATTCTACACCAAGTATACCCTATGGTCGCCTGAACACTGCCAGAGGCGATTGCTGATCCAGAGCTAGTGTACCAGAGCACTAACCAGTGTATGCTCCCAGCAAAAAAGTAAAATTAAAACACGCTAAGTATTTTTTAATCAGTAATAAATATGGCAAAAATTTAACTAACGTCTACTTTGGTCAAGATTATCTTTATTGGACTACAAAGGAAGTTAAGTGGCAGAGAAGTCAGTGATTACATGCAGGCCTGAGTGTGATCCCAGGAATAGCTGAATGTCAGGCACCCAGTGTATGGGCTCCAAGCCTGCCCACCCAAGCACTACTGGATGAGGAGGAGGACTTGGGTCCCAGTTTAAGGAGCAACCATCCCTATTCATCAAAATTTAAAAGCAAACTTTGGAAAAATGGGAGGAAGTCTTCTGTTTTGGAACTGAAGCTGCTGTGTTTGTGAAGAAACACTCTCCCCACGCCCCCCCCCCTCTTTCTCTGTGTGTGTGTGTTTGTGTGTGTATTTATCTGAGTATAGTGTGAACTAAAAGCTTGACTTTTAAGCATCAGTGAATTTGAGAAAAGAGAGCAACTGATATGCTCCATGGCAGCGAGACGCTTACTTGTATTTATTTTCCTGTTTAATTTGAAAATATAAAAGATGTCTTCGCCATTCGGGCTGGAGCGATAGCACAGAGTTAGGGCTTTTGCCTTGCACGCAGCCAATATGGCTGACCCGAGTTCGATTCCTCTGCCCCTCTCAAAGAGCCCGGCAAGCTACCGAGAGTATCTCGCCCGCACGACAGAGCCTGGCAAGCTACCCGTGATGTATTCAATATGCAAAACACAGTAACAACAAGTCTCACAATGGAGATGTTACTGGGCCCCATTGAGCAAATCCATGAACAATGGGAGGACTGTGACTTTGCCATTCAATTGATTTATCTCTAGTGCTTGAAGTGCACTGAAACCAAAATCTAAGATGGTCTTTCCCATTACACACCTAAGCGTAGGAGACCTTTAAGTGAGACTTGGCTTCATGTCGTCCAGAAAGCATTCTCTAGGAATAAAGAAAGTGAAGTAATTTACAACCCGGGGTGTACAAATTTACAGTGGAGATTATCTCATCAACAGTTATGCTCCAGAAACTCATTGCCCTTTTCTATGGAAGAGAGCATAAAATTACTGGCATGAGCTATGCCATTGGAACCCTTGCCAGGCTGATTCTTTTGGGGAACACCGAAGGGGGGCAGGTGAGGCCCCTCAACACCCCAAGGGACCCAGCCTCAATAGCCTAAAACCTCCAGAACTCAAATGACGTCATGCTCATATCTGCTCTGCAAACACTCGGTCTCAGACCCATCCACAAGTGAGCCTATTTCTGGAAATCACCATAACTCACAACACTCATACTCCAAGGGTAGCACACCATGGGGTTTAAAGAAGAAGGCAACGAAACGAATTTTAGAGGTAAATATATTTTTACAGATATATATATATATATATATATATAAGCACATCAAGCTCAACCCTTGACAACATAACAGTAATCTCTTAGAGAAGGGCATAACAGCTGGATCCAGGGTGACATACAACAAACTTCCACACTCTAAGAAAAGTTGTCTGGAGCATTTTCAGTGGTGTATTCATAACAAATAATATAAAATAAATTATTTGGTTCTGCTTTCGGTGAAGTGTTGGGGTGTGGGATGAAAATATAAAAATAATGGTGGTGAGAAGGTGTAATGTTGGTGGAATTGGTGTTCGATTATTAAATGAAATAAAATATTATGCACGAATTGATAAAAATTTAAATAATGTTTTGTTGTTACAATACAAAATAAATGATCTAGATCCTGAGAAAAATTTTTTTGCTAGTAGGATTTCAGACAAGAAATGGGTTTGCAAGAGCAAAGTCAAAGTTCTTCCCAGAGAGTCAAGAGGACCCAGGGAAGAGCAGGGTTCCAGAGAGAACAAGCAGGACCCTTCCTGGGGATAAGGCACAGGGCAGGATGAAGGCGGGGACGGGTGTGGGTGGAAAATAGGAAGGCAGTTAGAGCAGAGGGGCCAAAGAAATGGCCCAGGAAGGGAAGGCCAAGTGGGGTGGGGGGAGACAGTGGACACAGGACTTCACACCCCTCTGGAACCCTAATGGACTCTTCCCCCTTTGTGATGCAGGAGGCCCTATATAAGGCAGAGCCACCAGCTCATGCTCAGTTGCCAAAGGCAGCTTGTGGTCAGGATCATGGAGTTCGGTATACGGACTCTGATGGTTCTGCTGACACTCCTGACTGAGACTCTGTGGGGCTTAGGCTCAAAGCTGATCAGTAGCGATCCCACCCCCCTTTTCCTGGGGGTGTTCGGGGTGCTCTTCCTTTTCCTTGTTTGCCTGGCTACAGCATCTTTCCTGGCCTTCTGTAAGAAAAAAGTTGACCAAAATGTAGGAGTCAGGGGCAGTGCTTGAGCCATTTGGTGTGTGGTGGTGATTTCTATTACTTCTCACACACATGAACTTGAAACATGAATTTGTTTGGTTTAGCGAATCAGCAGATTGGGTCATCTAGGAGAAAGAAGGGCCTTGTTGCCAAGGAGGACTGACTGGGTGGGAAGCGGTTCAATGAAGAGACGATTCCCTGAACTTCACAGACATTGGAGTGGGGTGGCCGGTTCCCATCACTAAAATCCCAACTAGTGCCATCATACTAGAGTCAGCTTCCATTGAGACATTAAGGTCACTTTGAACAGAAAAATCCCACCAAAACTTCCCAGAGTGGGAGGGAGACATCACCCATCCTACCAGTCAGCCCTTCAGGAGACTGGAGTAGTGGGGCCCTGCCCCAGAACTCAGAGTCCTGTGGGAAGGAGCACAGGAAGCACATCCCTGCCTGGCATCCCTGAATAGGGGCCTGCTATCAACATGAAAATCCTTCTGTCGTTCCAAGGAGAAAACTGGAAACAAAAAATCAAAACCAAAACCAAAGCATTTCATGACATTTTAGGATGGATTTGAGGGAGAAAATCACCTCTCTGTTCCTGTGGGACTCCTATGGGTCATGTGTGGATATCAGAGCTTCAGAGAGGAGAGTCCAAAAGTGGATCCCAAATGATTACTGATTCTTTCTTTCCTCAGAGGCGCAAGAGAGCTAGGAAAAGCAGGAGGGTTGCGATCCTGAGAGGGTGAGTCTCTGCCTTTTCCATCTGCGCTCTCCCAGAGTAACCCCTCCCTCCTCCCCTCCCTCCTGCCGAGCACGGAGCCTCCCCAGAGACCATGGATCTAAAGGGCTCTGACAGAAGCCACAGGCCTGTGAGCGTGCTTTTCCCTTTGCGGCTCCTCATCGGCTGCTGAGGCTCGCAGAGAAGAGCATGCCTGGATGCCCTCCACGGCCATGTGTCTGTGCCACTGTGAGATCTTCACTAATAGAAACCACTCTCCCTGGTTCCTAGGTGCGAGGTACCACTTCAGCCTGGCTGAGCTGCAGCAAATACAATCTATCCGGAATTTGTAACGGTAAGTGTGCGCCCTCCTTCCAGACCCAGTATCAGGAGGGCTGCCCAGGTCTGCCTGGGGAGGGGAGCCAGAGGAACAGGGATGAGAGGAAGGCCTTGGTGGAGGGAGTAGAGAGGACGGGAAGCCCTGGGGGTGATATCAGGGTAGGTGACAGACTTCAGAGCCTCTCCCAGGTGACTGGGTTCTGGTCCTCACCTTGCCCTCTCCAGGCCCTCTCTTTCCTGCCTTCAGCAGACCCATGGAGGCATACCGCGAGGACCCACAGTGGGAGCACCTGCTGCGCATCAGCCCTTCCTGCAGGGTCTACAGGGACAAGGCCATCCCAGCTCCTCCAGCAGCTTCCGACCAGGCTGCTCCCTCTGGCTCTATCCAGCCATCCACAATCCCGATGGCCCGTCCAGGCCCCGTCGCCTCTGCAGCCCATCCAGGAAAGCCAGCGTGTGTTCCCCTGGCCTGCACTGTCCTCTCCACTCACTCCAGGCTCCCGGGTCTGGCCCTCACCCCACTCTGCGACCTGCAGTCCACTACACCACTCCATCACCGGGGCCCACCTCAAGAGCCTGGCAGAAGTCCTTCTGTACTCCTGCTCCACCACCTCCTCGTGGCCCCCCTCCCTCTACTCATCCCTCCTCTCGCAGCTCTTCTGGGAGCGCAGAGAATGAGAAACCTCCTGAAGTACCCCACGCTATTGTCTGGGCCCCAACCTCTCTCTTCCTCTGAGACCCTTGGCCACACAGCAGATCTCTGTCCCTTCCCTGTGTGTGCCTCTGGTCCTCCACATCGCAGGGGGTTAAATTATCCCCCAGAACCTTCCAGGAGATGAAGGTTGGCCCCCCACATTGCTAGTGTTGACACAGAGAAGGAGCCCAGTGTCTCACAGGGGCAGAGGCCGCAGGGGAGGTGCAGAGAGTAGGGCATGTCCCTGACCATGGCTGCAGAGGCCTCCCAGAACATGGCCCTTCCCATGGGTGCCGTCCCTGCTCCCTGCCACTCAGAGGCCAGGACTCTCAATGGGCAGCAGCATCCAGAGCCATGTGCCCTCAGCCAGTCTTCCCAAGCAGTTGACACTCAACACACTCAGTCTGGCCGCCCCCGCCTTTTCCTAAACTTCCATTGGAAGATCAGGAGCCCCGGGCGCTTATTCCAAAGGAGACATTCGCCCAGAGTGGGCCGCTTCATGAGCACCCTGAGGTGCTGTGTGCCCTGCCTCTTTGTCCAGAACGACTTGTGAAAACAGGCTCACAGTGAATGATTCCAAGGACAACCCCCCTGCCTCACAACCTCCTGGTCCCCCTCATCGTGCCTCACAGGGAGCCAGTGTCCCACCCAGATACCACCTGCTGGGCACCAACTCCTTCCCATTCTCCCCAGGGCCCTCGGAGGCACGAATGCAGACCCTCAGCCCATCGTTCCTGTATTCTTCCCCATTAAATCATTTACAATCCTACTGTGATGTCTGTCTGCTGAGTTGGAGCTTGAGTTGATGGACTGAAGGAGTTTGTTCAGCTTTAAGAAAAGTGCCCTGGAGCTTGTGAGAACAGGAGGAGCCATGTGTTGCCTGCCCAGGTTTCCACTGAGAGCAGCTGTAGGCCTTAGTGTTCCCAAGAACCACAGCAGCCTGACTCTCCCTCTCTGGAGGCTTCCTGGCCTTCCAGATATTGGTTGAGGTCCCCAAAAAGAATCAAGGACCCGTAGCTCTCATAAAAATAATTGCGGGAATGAGAGTCCTCCTTGGTGTTTAGAGACCAGTGATTAGGGGGTCTCACCCAAATGAAGCCTAAGTACAGGTGTTGGAGACACCTCACACCTTCCTGGAACCCTGAGATGGTTGGGGAAGGGACCATGATGTGTTTGAGGCGGGAACCCAGACCTGGTTTGTTGGGACCCTGACCTAGACAGATCCTGACATGGGGGGACTCTGACCTGGACGGACCCTTGTCTGGTTTGGAGGGACCCTGACCTGGGGGAACCCCTGACTGGTTTGGAGGGACCCTGACCTGGAGGAACTCTGACCTGGAGGCACCCTGATCTGGTTTGGAGGGACTCTGACTTGGTTTGGAGGAACAGAAAAGACAATTGAGAAAATTCAAAATGAGGGAAGTCTGAAGGAGAATCCTCAATACTGGATTTCCACACTGTCAACATTTCACTGACTAATGCTACTGTCTGTGACCCTTAGAAGTTTGTGCCCAAATACAATCCATTGTTTAGAAGATGATTACAGCATTTCCTAGGGGAGGAGAGAGAGAGAAGAGAAAGAGAGAGCGAGAAGTCTAGGAAAGAATACCATAAGGAAGGAAAATTATACACATGCCCTATGCCGTGATTAAAGAGCAGAATGTGCCTTCCCTTGACATTTCTTCGTTCTTAGGGTGGTCATGCCAAAAGAACCTGCCCTCTGATCATGCAAAGCATGTGGTCCACCTAGTAAGCTCTCTTGGCATAATCACTTCATCACTGTGTGTGTGTGTGTGTGTGTGTGTGTGCGTGTGTGTGTGTCTCTGTCTCTCATACATTATTAGGTCATACCAGGCATTGTTCAGACCTCCTGAATCTGTGCTGAAGGATCATTCATGGTAGGGTTTGGGGAGCATATGCAATACAGCTGATAAAACAAGGGTTAGGTGCATGCAAGATCAGCACCTTAGCCCTGTACTATCACTTGACTTTTAACTTTTGACTCTCCCTCACTTTTGAAGGGAATAAACTAGCAGTTTTCCAAAGAGTTCCTCAGACTCCCATCAAAATTGGAGTTGAGTCCATTCAGAGTAAAACTCTTCTTTGGGGGAAGATAGAAGTATTTGAGTTGGTGTCAAAGAATTTTTACCAAACCCTTGAGGATTTTTCTCTGTGTTCCAAACGACCACAGAAAAAGTATCCATTTCTTGTCCATTCTTTCTTTTCTTTCTTTTTTTGGGGGGTCATACCTGGCGATACACAGGAGTTACTCCTAGCTCTACACTCAGGAATTACTCCTGGCGGTACACAGGAGAACATATGGGATGCTGGGAATTGAACCCGGGTCGGCCACGTGCAAGGTTCTAGCCGCTGTGCTATCTCTCCAGCCTCAGGTCCAGTATTTCTTTTTGCTTGTTATTTTCCTTCTTTTGGACCACACCCTATGGCACTCCGAGCTTATGCTATGCCTCAGGGTTCACTGCTAGTGTGGGCCCAGAATTTTATGATACACTGGGGACCAGCTGTGATGGGGGTCCTTGACGACAAAGGGTCTTATCCACTGTACTATTTCTGCAGCCCCAAGGGCAGAGGCCTCAGCACCCCGAGACGCTCCTCCTGCAGGAGGAACCAGCCCCCTAATAGCCACATCAGCACATTAGCTGCTGACCTGGGAGATGCGTGGGGGCCTCCGTGTTGACTGAACATGGCCTCTCCTCTCCTGAGAGTTGGTAGCACTTGCTGGACAGCTGGTCACATCCATGTGTTATGTGGCTCTCCTCGGATCTGGGTGAAAAGCGGACCCCGCAGAGACCCTCTCCGCACTACATTCTATACACTTGCTTGTTTCCTGTCAGCCTCCACAGTCACAACCACACACACAACAGGCCTGGAGGGAGAGGTTCCTTCCTCGACCTTGGGCTATTGTGGTCCATTGATTTTGTTCCCAAGGAATATTCCATTGTGAGGGTGACGACAGATTGAGTTTTTTGTGTTGTTTTGTTTGCTGCTATTTTTATGCCGGAAAACCAGGGTATTTCCAATTTAGGGATATTATGAATAGCCTTGCCATGAATACCCTGGTTTATGCCTCTGGGTGGTCTTCACATAGAGCAATATACTGACTTTATATTTCTTTTCTGGGTCACACCTGATGACAGACAGGGGCTGTACCTGCACTCAGGAATTATTCCTGGCAGTGCTCTGGGAAAATGCCCTACCTGCTGTTTTATAGTTCCATCCCCTGATTTCATCTTTAGCCCAGGAGTTGTGCAGTGTCCCTGAGCATGTCATCGTGTGGGAAAGGGCCAGATGAAGCTCAGAGCTGAGTATGTGTCTTTCATGTGTGAGACCTTGACTTCCATGTCAGCACCCAAAACAAAGTCTTCCCCTGACAATGTGGCAATTTTCCTGGCTGTAGTCAAGGGCTGTTCGGCATTCTCACCTTTTTATCTTAGGATCACTTCCCCCGTTTTATATTCTGAGACTTGTTCCTGAAGCTTCGGTGAGGGTGGTAAAGGAGGCTCATTTTCTAAGTGGGCTCCGGGTATCAGGGAGCACTGCAGTGAGATTTGGTACAGCTGTGTGAGTCTGGATCACAGTGACAGTGTTCATTGGGCCTTCAGTGCCAGGGGACTCTGCAGTTGAAACATGTGCTCGAGCCTGTTGATCCTTTCCCCTTACCTGGTTTTCTTCATTTCTCTGTGTCTTGGGTTCTGAATGCACCAGAGGAGCAGACTCCTGACCACCTCACTGCAGTTCCCAAGTGCCATCTGAGGGATCTTGTCCTGAGTCTAGGAGGCAGCACCACCTCAATGAAGGATGGGAGGGGAAGCTCGCTCTCCTTTCCTTCCTCTCCCTATTCTCATGAAGCCCTGGAGACTGTCCCTGCCTGCTGCAGACTAGATCCCACTCAAACTCCCCCAGGCCAAGTCCTAAGGACTCCATGACTGTCTACTCTCAGATGCATCTTGCTTAGAGCCAGGTGCGTGTGGTTCAGTGTTACAACACACACACACACACACACACACACACACACACACACACACACACACACACACACATATACACACGAATGCATCCAGGATGTTAATTTCCAGGTATGGTGAGATGAACAGATCAGGAGACAGCTGTCAGCATTAGCAGCTGTCCTAAAGGGAGGGAGCATGCCAGCACACTTGGAGCCCAGGGGGTTCGTCAGGAGGCAGGAGTGGGCAGGGAGGGTGTTGGCGAGGACTCTCTGTGTTTGCTGGGAGAGAGATTTGAGGCAGCAGAAACAGACTTAGGAAGGGCCAGTCCGAAGAGTTTCAGCAGGCTCCATGGCACAGAGGCATCCCCCGGTTCTGGGACCGGGGCTACAGCTGATATAAAGCAGAAAAGACTATTCCAGAAAGCAGGAAAGAGTAAAAGGAGGGGACAGACTCGATTGGTTGGTTTGTCTATCCAAGGCTCCTGTTTCCTGTTTCTAGGCACTAGCAAACCCTCCCAGGCCCAGAAGGCCCCAGAAATCACAGCTCCATAGTGTACAGAAAATCAAGAAACTGTCACAGGGTTGACACATTTGGAGGAGGCTAGGGACCAGGGCCTCCAGGTCAGCAGCTGCCCCCACCCCCAGAGCACTGCCCCTTCCAGTGTCTGTACCCCACAGACCCCAGGAGGGCACCCTCTTGAGCATTTGGAAGAAAGCAGTGTTGTGTGTATCTGCTCAGGTGTCGTTTGTGTGTGGGTTCTCAGCCCCTGTCTGTGGGGGGTCAGCACACACAGTGACAGTATGTGGTGACGGAAGCACCAACTGTATATTTCTGATTTGTGGGACCAGGGAGCCTTCTGTCTCCCAACTTCCCTTGCCGTGTTCCTCACCCACACAGAGGCTCCTGGGGTGAGGGGCAGGGAGTCAGCACTGATTGTGACTCAGCTGTTGGGACCCCAGGGGGCAAAAATTTCTTGTTAGATGTGGCCAGGAGAATAGGGGCAGAAACCTGAGAAGCAAGGCCAGCTAGCCTAGGAGTCTTTTGCAGAAACTCTTTTATTACTTTCCCCTGAGTCTTTATCTTTTGTTGTTTTACTAATAAAACCTTCCACCTTGCCTTTTCTCCTATTGTCCACCTGCTCTCGGTAGTTTTAGTGCTGTGATCGATGTCCACAGGTTTGTGTTTTAAATGTGTTTTTCCTTGTCTATTTTATACCCTTAAAGTGTGCATTTAAGTGAAATAATCCAATATATTTCTCTTTCCTTCAAAATTATTTCATTTCATGTGATCTTTTTTATTGCAAAGGACATTTCAGCATTTGAAATCATATAAATGTACCCTTATAAGGTAAAGGTAAAGGCCCTCCCGTTGATCGTCGATTTGCTCGAGCGGGCCCAGTAACGTCTCCATTGGAGACATTGTTGTTACTGTGTCTGGCATATCGAATACTCTCGGTAGCTTGCCGGGCTCTCCGAGAGGGGCGGAGGAATCGAACTTGGGTCGGCCATGTTGGCCGCATGTAAGGCGAACGCCCTACCCGCTGTGCTATCGCTCCAGCCCTAAATGTACCCTTACATACTCATCTTTTGATAGACGCACTTGTTGCTCCAGAAATTCCCCCATGGGCTGGCGCGATAGCACAGCTGGTATGGTGTTTGCTTTGCATGCAGCCGACCTGAGCAACCCAAGTTCCATTCCTCTGCTGGCACAGCAAAGCCTGGCAAGCAATCCGTGATGTATTCGAAATGCCAAACACAGTAACAAGTTTCACAATGGAGACATTACTGGGCCCGCACAAGTTTACTCTCAATTAATATTGGGCGACTATAAATTTTTGTGCTAATAGTTTTGTATTCATTGGAGAGATAGGAGAGATAGAAGCAGGCATAGAGGATTTCCGTTTCCGTGCCTGGGCTGCCCTCTCGTGGCCATTTCTGTAAATACACCTTCTAATGTTCGAAGGTAAGTGTTGTCACAGCCCCCTACCAAGCTTGGGCTCTTTCCTCCCTCCTTAGTGTAGACTGGGAGAATAGTATCACTGAAGTGTAAAATGAAAAGTCCTCCACGGTGAATGCTTTGTTTAGGGTTGTGGCCTATGCATCTGTACACAGAATGTACAGGACGCAGAGTGTTGGAGTGAAACAAGGACCACATCAGCACACAACCCTCCCCTCAAGCACCTCAGGCACACTCAGGAAGGACACTCAAGAAATGATAGGAAGACATTTTGTTGCAGAACCTTGAGGCAAAAACCTTCAACAGAATATTCGCAAGTGAAATTAAATACTCTGCCAAAAAGATACCACATAACCATTAAGTGGAGTGATTGCAGAGATGCAAGAATAGTTGACAGCAGGGTGGATGGAACCAGAGGAGGAAGCATGGTTGGACTCCTGTAGATCCATGTGATGGGCCACATACAGGAGACGAAGGATAAAAGTTACACCATCATCTGAACAAATGAGTCAAAGGGCTTGCCAAAATTAAAAATCGGCTCATGACAACTCTTTTAAGGGGTGTTGGTGGGTGGGCACAGGGCCTTCTCCCACCATGGTGCCCGGGCATCACGTATTGGGGGACCACAGGCATTGTCCTATGCACTAGGGACTTCTGCAATGTCATTCCAGCTCCAATTATGGTAAGTCTCGAGCTTTGGGCTCCTGACATAAGGGACTCCATCTCTCTTTTCTCCTAGCCCATCAGCGGAGAGGAAACTCCCTCCACTGTTCCAAGGGTCAGGTATAACCTGTTCACACCCACAAACAAACTGTTTAGCTCTTGGAACCATGACCCCAGCTGTCGATGTTCCCCATAGGGTTCTTTGTGACTGGAAGCAGCCTAACCATTAACTGGCTAATTTTGCTTCTAAAACTTGCATTGATTGATCACAACACATGCGGCCCCATTGTGTCCATCGTCTGCTAAGATTTGACATTTTTTTTCCTTTATAAACTCATCCCTGAATGTCCTCAAGCAGAGAGTTCTTTGGGACGCTGGTCTGCTGACAGTCACGGCTCCTTTAATAAACACTCCCAATCCAACCTAATTATCTCATTCCTATTTTGGACAAACTGGCAGGCTACCAAATGTAACCTGCCCACACGGCAGAGTCTGGCAAACTCCCCGTGCCGTACCCAATATGCCAAATGCCAGTAACAATGATGGGTTTCATTCTCCTAACCCTGAAAGAGCCTTGAATATGGCACATTTTAAAAAATATCAGGGCTTGGACGAAGGAGACGTTACTAGGGCCTGCTGCAGGCATTCGACAAACAACAGGATGGTCGTGATCGTGATTGTGATCCCAATCCAACCTATCATGTGAAAGGTGTGAAAAAGGTTGCCAGACTTATTTAGTACTTTTTTTGGAAAACGGAATCATTTTTAGATACTCAGTGACAAAGCAGTTCATGACTCGGTATCAGTCATACAATGCTCCAACACCCATCCACACACCGGTGTCCATTTCCCAAAATCAATGTCCCAGATCCCTCATCCCCCTCCCCTACAGCTGGCCTCTATGGCAGACTTTCTCTGTCTGTCTGTCTGTCTCTGCCTCTGTCTCTCTATCTCTCTGCCTCTCTCTCCGTTTCCCTCTTCCCTCTGTCCCTCCCCTCTTCAATAAGACAGTGGGGGTTGCAATATTGTTACCAGAGGGGTTTTTTTTGTAGGAGTGTTGCTATTTATTCAGCCACTTATTAGCTGATTGAATTGGGCATGAACTCCACCTTAATTTTTTATTTATTTTTTTCTTTTTATATTTATTTATTGGATCACTGTGGGAAAAGCTGTTAAGCTTTCAGGTTTAAGTCTCGGTCATACAATGATCAAACACCCCTCCCTTCACCAGTACTCACTTTTCAACACCAAGAACCCCAGTATACCCCCCCTCCCACCCCTCCTAATGCCTGTGAGGCAGATGATTTCTACTTAACTCTTCTCTACATTGGTTACATTCATCATTTCCACAAAATATGCACCATTATTGTTTAGAGTTTCCCCACAAACAATCAGAAATGCTGAAAATGCATTGGGAAATATTTTGTTTGCTATAGCTGGTTATGAGAATCATATAATGTCACTCGGCCATGATTTTGGATTCCTGCAAAGAACCAGATAATTACGAGATTGGTTTCTGTGTGTCTGGTGTTATGGCCATGCCAGAGAGCTGCTCGTGGGGGATAACTCATGACCTCGGTAGGGCATAAAGGACGTGCTGGTACTATCCCCCTTCCCATGAGACTGCAGTTGCCCCTTCACCTCCAGCTTGTACCTGGCATTCCTATAAGCTCTGAGGCAGCGGCCACCTTGCTGCCAGGGGGGAAAAGGCGGAAGGGAGCAACACCCTTTCCCTTCTCTGGAGGCATGGAACAGTAGTTAAACGCATGGTCCATTCACTTTTCTGCCACAAGCTTCCGGGCTCTGGATTAAGTCCTTTTGCCTCTGGAGCCATGACATTGCCAGAGAACTGCTTGTGGGGGGAAACTCGTGACCTCGGTAGGGCATGAAGGACGAGTTGGTACTGCCCCCCTTCCCATGAGACTGCCCCGTCACCACCTGCTCATACCTGGCTTTCCAATAAGCTCTGAGCCGGCAGCCACCAGGTATGCAGTCCAGATGCATTTCTGCCAAAAGCCGCTGGGTTTCAAGGTTTGTGTCTGAGTCTCCAGTATCATGGCTATTAATCAGCTTCATCAGGAGCCAGAGAGGCCGTTTTAGGCGGCAACTCGGGGTCTCCTTGGTATGGGGAGAAAGAGTCGGCTCTACCCCCATGTGGTGAGGCCCAGTGTGTCTCATCACTGCAGGCCCAAACCTGACTGTCCAGTGGCGTCTGGAGGGTGGTGGTCACCAGGCTGCCAGGGGGAACAGGTCAAGGCACGAAACCTATTCCCACCTGGAATGGCCCAGCGCCAGTAACCTACTGCAGGAACAGGACGCATTTCTGCCAAAAGCCTTTGGGTTCTGAGATTCGTTTCTGAGACTCTGGGATCATGGCCATTAAGCAGTTCGATCAGGAACCAGAGAGGCCATGCCTCCAATTATATAGCTGAGCCGGAGGTGGTTTGTGGGTGTGTCTCCCACATACCTAACTTGTGGGCATTTACTTTCTTGGTAAACTTTGCCCCAAGTTTTTGGGGTCTGGCCAAAGGCACGGCAGAAATTTTGGGGTATCAAAAAGTCTGACATTGCAATCAGGCTGTTGATGCACTCACCTCACAGATACAGACTGACCTGCTTGTGGCACCATACCCCCAGGGTTTGTTTGTTTGGGTTTTTTTTGTATATCATTTTACCTTCTTCAGGACTCAGATATTGTCCAGAGGGATCCTTTCTAATGATCATTGTCTTAGTGTCTCTTCTCTGTCCAAACGGCATTTTCCCACAATTTGAGGCAAACTTCTTACCATTCCTATCGTGGACCAGTCCTCCTGGCCCTCATTTTTACTGTCCTTGGGTATTTTTCTCATACTATTTTTTTTATATATCCCACATATGAGTTTGATTATTCTATATCTGTCTCTCTCCCAACAACTCATTCCACTCAGAATGGCACTCTCTATGTCCATCCATGTATAAGTAAAATTCATGACTTCATTTTTCTAATGGCTGCAGGGTGTTCCATTGTGTAGGTGTACCAGTCATTTGTTCTAAGGACATTAGGATGTTTCCGGATTCTGGATATTGTGAATAGTGCTGCGATGAACATCAGAGTGCAGTTGGGTTTTTGCATTGAGTTATGGGTCCCTAGATTATATTCCCAGGACTGGGCTGCTGGATCATATGGAAGCACAATTTCTAGGTTTTTGAGGAAAGCCCGTATTGGTTTCCTGAAAAGACTGGACTTTCCCACCAGCAATGATTGAAAGTCCCCTTTCTCCCCATATCCATGCCAGCACTAGTTGTTTGTGTTCTTTTTGTTGTGTGCCAGTCTCTATGGCATGAGATGATATCTCGTGGTTGTTTTGATTTGCATCACCCTGATGAATAGTGGTGTGGAGCATTTCCTTCATGTGCCTTTTGGACATTCACATTTCTTCTTTGGGGAAGATTCTGTTCATCTCTTCTCCCCAGTTTGAGATTGGATTCGATTTTTTTCTTCTCAAGTTCTACCAGTTCCATATAGATCTTTGGTATTGACCCCTTATCAGATGGGTGTTAGGTAAATTATATTCCCCATTCTGTGGACTGCCATTGATTCCTGGTCATTGTTTCCTTTTAAGGTGCCTAGGTTCTTAATTTAATTTAGTCCCTTTTGCTTATCTTTGATTTCACTTTCTTGGTCACTGGAGTTTCATCCTGTAAGATAGCTTCAAAGATATTTTCATTTCAAAGTCTCCTTACAAATTCAGGTCAGACACTATGGACTATAAATCCATATTGATTTGACAGTTGTGCATGGTGTTAGAAAAAGGGCAAGTTTATGTATTTATTTATTTTTGCATGTAGCTGATCAGTTTTCTCAGGCTGGTAACGGGCTTTTGAAAAAGAAAAATATTACGGATGACAGCAGAAGGCGTGAAAAGTCTAGAAGAAGATATTACAGTTTTGTCTGAAGTCTTCTTAAATCAAAGAGGTCCTCAGAAATTTCCCCTGTTACTGGTTCCCTCACACAAGCAGTACTCTCTATAGCAGAAGTGACAGCAGCTATTCAGAACAGCATACCAAATGGCATAAGTACTCCACTTTAGCTGACTAGTTTTCCATAGTTTGGATAGAACAGTTTCTTAATCCTCTTCTCTTTTTAGGCACTTAGTTGTTTTCCAGTCCCTGGCAATGATGAGTGGTGCTGCAATGAATCCAAGTGTATAGATGTCTTTTTGAACTACTATTTTATACTTTGAGGTAGATGCCAAGAGGAATTCCTGACAGATAGAAGCTCCGTCTTACTTTTTGAGAAATCTCTATACCGTTTTCCACAGAGGATGACCCAGATAGAATCACACAAACAGTGGATGAGGGTTCTTTTTACAACACAAAGCTCTCAGAGCTGTTCTTTTTCACACAGCCCATTCTCACTTGTGTGAGAGAGTTATTTTTTCATGGTTTTTATATGCATTTTCCTCAGTGACGATGACTACATTTTTGTATACTTAGTGATCCTCTAAATGTGGTCTTTTGAGAAATGTCTTCTCAGCTTCTTTCCTTATTGAATTATAAGGTTTGTTTTGGGTTTCTGTGATTCTGTATAAAATCTTGTATAATCGTACTTTATTAGATGTATACTGAGTGAAACTGGCCCAGAAAGGTCAGACCTGAACACCTGAAGAACTTTCTGTCAGTACTTATCAATACGCTGGCTCAGCTCTTCACACGCTACCTGTCTGAATGCAAGGTTCCATCCCTATGGAAAATCAGCAGGACTATACTACTGTACACGAAGGGAGACATCCATGACATAGGTAACTATCGCCCAATCTGCCAATTGTCTGTCCTCTACAACCTTTTCACTCGAATCATCCTGAATAGGAGTGGCAGAGCACTAGGTGAAGGACAACCATGTGAGCAAGCCGTGTTCCGCAAAGGATTCAGCACCATTGACCATATCCACATGATAACCAAGCTCATTGAGGTTTCTCAGGAATTCAAGATGCTGCTCTGTCTAACGTTCATTGATTTAAAGAAGGACTTTGATTCTGTTGAAACGGAAGCAGTCATTGAAGCCCTAGCCAATCAGGGCATTCAAACTCAATACATCAGGATCCTCTGTGAGCTGTATTACGGATTCACTACCAGGATCTCACCATTCTACAAAGAATTAATTATTGATGTCAAGAAAGGGGTTCGGCAGGGTGATACCATTTCACCGAAAGTCTTCAGTGCCACCCTCAAGAACATCATGGAACAACTGGAATGGGAAGGAATGGGAGTGAAAATAGATGGTCGGCAACTACACCACCTCCGCTTTGCTGATGACATTGTTCTAATAACACCAAACATTAGCCAAGCGGCACAAATGCTGGCCGACTTTGACCGTGAGTGTGGAAATGTTGGACTCCAGCTGAATCTTAAGAAGACAATGGTTATGAGAAACAGCCTCTTTCCTAACTCTCCATTCTCTCTCAATGAAACGACCATCTCCAAATGCAACAGTTTTGAGTAGCTAGGTAGAGAAGTTAACATGATAAATGACCTGGCACCTGAGTTGCTCAGGAGGAAGAGAGACTCTTGGACTGCCTTCAAGAGAATGAAAGAAATAGCTAAGAGGACAAAGACCCTCAGGCTCCAGGCAAATCTCTTTGATTCCACTGTTCTTCCTGCATTAACATAAGCCTTAGAGACCTGGGCCTTATGCAAACAGCATGAGAATGCTATTCTGGTCTCCCAAAGAGGAATTGAAAGAGCTATGCTTGGAGTATCACATTTCACTCAAATGAGAGAAAGAAATCTGAGTCCTGACCTCTGTCAACTATCAAGAATCATGGACTCTGTCTCCTTTGCCAAGGCACCAAAAATCAGATGGGCTGGTCACGTAATGAGATTCATAGACGACCACTGGACTAGAACCGTTACCGACTGGATTCCAAGGGAGCTCAAAGACCGTGTGGCCGCCCACCTACTAGATGGTCAGACTTCTTCAAGATCATGAAAGATCGGTTTCAGGCTCTTCGTGTTCCTAGAACGAACAGATGCCATTGGGCTACACAAGCACGTGACAGGGACAAATGGAGACGTTACTGGCGCGGGGTCGAGCAAATCAACGATTAACGGGAAGTCAAGTGATCAAGTGAGTGAATGATACAGGAATATTTGAGCACGTTAGTGAAGATTGGAATGAGTCTCCATCAAACCTGATGGCCAAATGTGCAGGATTATTAGCAAAGGAGATCAAACAGTTTTGCACAGATCTCCCTGTACTCCCTGGAGTACAGCCCTCTTCCGCTGTACTCCAGCTTTCAGTTCAGCAATACGTTCTGGGAGACACAGGAGGACTTGCTTTTGGTGCTTCTGTTGTTCAGGACTGGTCACAACACATCGGTGGGCCTGCTCATTTAGGGAGGTGTGTGTCAGAGTGAGGCAGGGGGAATGGACAGTGGTGTGTGGAGGAGGAGGTGTGGGCTTATTTTGCCCACTGCTGCCTGTTGCCACTAATACTGATTCTCTCTCATCAGCTGAAAAAGAAAGAGGGATCTTTCCTGATTCTTGTGCTCCTCACGAAGGATTTCATCATAAGCATGAAATAATTAAAGTCAGCATTTATTTGAGAAGGCAGAGGAGCAAGTAGTAGGCTAGTACCAGCTGAGATGAGGTGATATATTTTATTATATTGTTTTATCAAGCACTGAAGAGTTTCGGTGAAATGGTATCACCCTGCTGCACCCCTCTCTTGACATCAACGATTAATTCTTTGTAAAATGGTGAGATCCTGGTAGTGAATCCGCAATACAGCTCACGGAGGATCCTGATGTATTGGGCTTGAATGCCCTGATTGGCTAGGGCTTCAATGACCGCTTCCGTCTCAACAGAATCAAAGGCCTTCTTTAAATCAATGAACGTTAAAGAGAGCGGCATCTTGAACTCCCGAGAAACCTCAATGAGCTTGGTTATTGTGTGGATATGGTCTATGGTGCTGAATCCTTTGCGGAACCCTGCTTGCTCGCATGGTTGTCCTTCATCTAGTGTTCTGCCAATCCTATTTAGGATGACTCGAGTGAACAACTTGTAGATGACAGACAATAGGCAGATCGGGCGATAGTTGCCTATGTCATGAATGTCTCCCTTCTTGAACAGTAGTACGGTCCTGCTGGTTTTCCATTGGGACGGAACCTTGCATTCAGACAGGTAGCGAGTGAAGAGCCGAGCCAGTGTATTGATGAGTACTGATGGCAGGTTCTTCAGGTGTTCAGGTCTGACCTTGTCTGGGCCGGGTCCTGTTTGTTTCTTTACCGACGAAATGGCGTGTCAGATTTCGGAAGGGAGAATGTTGGGAACGACATATCCATCATGTGGAATTTGGTATGTCCGCAAGTGGACATGGATATCGAAGAGATTTGAGTAGAAGTCATGGATAATCTTCTCCATTGCCGTTCTGGAGGATGTGATGGATCCATCAGGACGTCGGAGGTCAGTCATCTTGGTCTTATAGTTGGCGAAGGACAGGCGGGCGTTACGAATACTTTTCCTGGCTTCTGCTGCATCTACCAGTACTTCTGCTCTTGTCTCTTTGAGGTCTTCCTTGATCGCATCTCTGCACTGCTTTGCGAGCTCGGACGTTGGCTTGCGGTTACCTGAGGCATGCGCCAAACCACGCTGGCAAATTAGCTCAAGAGTTTTCGAAGATAGGCGATTTTTTGTGGCTATCTCTCTCTTGGCGTTCCTTGCACATTCATGGAGGTGCTGAACCAGTCGATCGTATTCCTCGTCAATATTGTCAACAATGGCATCTTCCCATGTTGCCGCAATAGTACCAAAGAGTTCCCAGTTGGTGGTCATTCTGGGAGTTCTCTTTTTGAACTTTGCAGCCCTTTCTCCCTGCTCTGTGAAGTAGAATTTTGCACGAAGGAGACGGTGGTCCGATCCCGTTCGAAATTTTGGGACAACAGCGACATCAGTCAGGCAAAACCGTCGATTGAATATGATGTGGTCTATTTCATTGTGGAATCGTCCACCGGGAGACTCCCATGTCCATCGTTTAGACATGGGAGACATGCCACCCTCGAGAACATCATGTAACGATTGGAATGGGAAGGAATGGGAGTGAAGATAGATGGTCGGCAACTACACCACCTCCGCTTTGCTGATGACATTGTTTTAATAACACCAAACATCAGCCAAGCGGCACAAATGCTGGTCGACTTTGACCGTGAGTGTGGAAAGGTAGGACTCCAGCTGAATCTTACGGAGACAATGTTTATGAAAAACAGCCTTGTTCCTGACACCCCATTCTCTCTCAATGGAACGACCATCTCCGAATGCAACAGCTATGTGTACCTACGTCAAGAGGTCAACATGACAAATGACCTGGCACCCGAGCTGCGCAGGAAGAAGAGAGCGGCTTGGAACGCCTTCAAGAACGTCGAAGACGTCCTTCATTAACATATGCCTCAGAGACCTGGTCCCTACGCAAACAAGATGAGAACGGCATTCAGGTCTCCCAAAGAAGAATAGAAAGAGCTATGCTTGGAATATCACGTTTCACTCAAATGAGAGAAAGAATCCGGAGTTCTGACATCCATTGACGATCAAGGATCAGGGACGCTGTCTCATTTGCCAAGGTGTCGAAAATCAGATGGGCTGGTCACGTAATGAGATTTAAAGACGACCGTTGGACTAGAGCTGTTTCTGACTGGATTCCACGGGATGTCAAAAGACCACATGGCCGCCCACCTACCAGATGGTCAGACTTCTTCGTCAAGATCATGGTTTGAGGCCCTTCATGTTCCCGGAGCGAAAAGATACCATTGGGCTACACTAGCACGCGACAGGGACAAATGGAGACGTTACTGGCGCCCGCTCGAGCAAATCGACGACTAACGGGAAGTTAAGTGATTAAGTGATTAAGTTTTATCAAGCGCATAATTTAAAACTTGCTCATCGTGGAGTTCTAGCATTCAGTGTTCCAACACCAATCTCATCACTGGTATCAGCGTCCTTTCACCAGTGTTCCAGGTTCCCTCCCTCCCACCAACCTGCTCCTTGACCAGACTCATAAATTTTTGAGCCACACACAGAGGCGCTCAGGGCTCTTCAATCACGAATGACTAATGGCAAATTCGGGCCACCATATGTGGTGCCAGAGATCAAACAGGGGTTGACTGCAGTGCACGAAAATGCACTACTCACCATACTATAGCTCCGGCCCCTCCATAGACACATATTCAAGTGTGGTTGTTGTAGTTTGGGTCTCATGCTCACAAACGTTTGTTTCATTGTTTTAGCTATATACATGCATGCCACCATCAGAATACCCCTGCCCCTGTGACCTCCCACTTGGTTCTAAATTCCCCCCTCAATTCTTTTCCTTCCCTGTCATTATTTTTATAATTAAGGGTCACGGGATGTCTAGGTATTCCTACGCTAATGTCTCGCATTCTCTTCTGGACAGGGCATTTTAAGCCCACCCTACTGATGCTTCCCAATTGTTAACAAGGACGTTTTGTATATGCATAGAATTATTTGAGTCATTTGTCCAGCCGCACCTTATTATTTCATGAATGAGAAATTGGGCCAAAGATCAGGAGGAATCAGAGTTTTCTGCCTTCATTCCAGAGACTGAGTCCTTTCAATGGGTCACTCCCTGTGAATTTGAATTTTCTGAAGTGCTGCTCTGGTCTTGGACAGAAAGTTGACATCATTTACTGTAATCTATTTTCTCTAGACATTTTGGCTTCCATATTTGATATCTAGATGCTTCCTGAGGCATCTCAAACACACTCTGAAGTTTCTTTCCAGTTGTGAGCCTAGGTGATTTTGCTTGGTAACCTATGCAAGGGAAATTGTAACTGTGGAAAGCTCTATATCCAACAGGGGCTAAGTTTCTTCAATGGTAAAATGACAGACGGGGGTGGGAGTGGGGTTGCTGGAAATACGTGCTTATTCTCCCCTTGGAGTTCATAGATGTCTAAGTGAGGTGAATGGAGAGTTTGCCCTTTGATAAAGCTGTTTGTTATAGAAATGTAACAAATATCCTGAGCTTGCACCAGGCTGTCTTCACTGGGGCCACTTTGGGGGGAGCTTCTTAGAGGTTCCCTGCCTGCCCCTAAGAGGCCCAGTAACCAAAAACCTCCAAAACCTGACTGCTGCCTTGCTCATGGCAACTCTCCATAGGTTCGGATGAGCTTCACCCATGAGGGAATCATCAGAAAAACACAGGTATGCGGCTCCTGTGACTGAAACTTCCAAGCTCCCTTGTGAGCAGGAATGGGCATCTTCCCCCAATCTCCCAAATTTACCAGTAGCTTGGCAGTAAACCCACACACTGCCCCCTGGTGCCATATAATCTCATCAACAACCACCATCCAGAGACTCAGAAATAAAACTCCTGGAAGAATTCGACATAGGCCTCACCCAAGAGCGAATCTGCTGTATAATCGTATTCTAAATTTTAGAATTACTAGAGCATTTAGAATTACTAGAATACAACAGTTCAACGAGATCACACTGGACCCCGTTCTGAGCCAATTCCACTGGAGCACTTCAGATGGAGCATGTGTCTTAACCACCCATTCCAGATGCAACCCTGGTGGTCACGAGCTTCCAAAAGCAAAACCCAGATAGGTGAATTCAGGGACTAAAACTCAATGCCATGTGGTGGCAGCAGAGATTGGTGTTTCTTCCTGTCTCCCCTTTGGGTTTGGGTTCTGGCTGTCATGCCCATGATCTGGGCTCCACCGCAGGGCATCAATGGGCTTGATCCAGAGAATCCCAAATGAATCTCATAATGGATCGCTCTCTACAGAGATGTCTCTGGACCCCAATCATTTACAATTTTAGAATTTTAGAAGCACTCAGCCGCTTAAGCAGCCGTGCAACCTCTCATGATATTGCGAATAAGCAGTAGAAAATAAATTATCTAGCATCTGCGCATGGCAGACAGGTTTTTATGGTGGTGGGAAAATTCAAAATGATGGTGGTGGGATGTAATAAAAGGGGTGGGATTGGTGATGAATATTAAATGTAATCAATTAATGTGAACAATCTTATGGAAATAAAAGTCTGATGGAATCCTGATGGAATCTGGGAGGAAGAAAACAATGAACAAAAGTGTATTACTTCAGGCAACAATCTTAGGTGGGTGAATAAAGAGGTCTAATCCTGTTAGCCATGGCCATAAACTGCCTCTGAGTACCACATAAGCTCATGAATGGCCATGATCCGTAGACTCACAAATAAATCTCAAAAGAGAGCGACAAGCTGCAGAGATGCCTCTGGATCCCCAAATCACCATGTATGAAAATATGTTACTCCAGCTGTATCACCCTATTTAAAATGTCAGAATTCTTGGAGTGCAAAATATTCATTTTGTAATATACACATAAAAGTTTTCTTAAAACATTACAATTTACTTATTTTAAGTAAACAAGTAATTTACCTTCATTTTAGTTATTTATTTGCTTTGGCTGAGGTTTTCTTAGCGGTTTACTCTGCTCTCCTTACTCCAACAACCCTCAGAGAAACATGTGGTTCCAGGAACCAAACCCAGGCCATCTGCAGCAAGAGATGTACCCCAGCCTGCAGATTGTCTAGGAATTTTCTAGCCTCTGGCTAGCATTTCTTTGCTTTCTTTCTTTTCTTTTTTATTTATTTATTTGTTTGTTTGTTTGTTTTTGCCCTCTTTTGGGGGGAGGGGTCACCCTGGTGACGCTCAGGGCTGAGTCTTGACACCACACTCAGGGATCACTCTTCGTAGTGCTCAGGGATCATGTGGGATGCCAGACCTTCAACCTGGATTGGTAGTGTGCAAGGCAAAGGCCTTCATCGCAGCCCGTATTTCTTTCTCCTTAGTCCTATTCCAAATGACTCCAGCCTGCTCTTTCAAACTCAGTGAAAATACTAACCACTGAAACTTGTCTGCAAGTACTAACTGGAACGTGAAATTATTGTAGTTGGTATACATATATGTCTTTACATGCTTTATTTCACATTCGGCAATGCACTTTGGTTTCTACCTGGATTTGCACTCAGGAATTACTCCTGGCGGTGCTCAGGGGACCATATGGGATGCTGGGAATCGAACCCGTGTTGGCCACGTGCTAGGCAAATGCCCTACCCTGTGTACTATCGCTCCAGCCCCTGTGTTTGCATTCTTTTCTCCAAGCTGTGCTATCAAGCAATTTCTGGATATCAATTTTAGTTCAGGGCCTTATGTGTATGTGTACGACATGCATGTTTGCTTTATATCCAATGAGTTAGGACAGAAGCAGGCATAGGAATCTAGTCATCTTTATGAAAGTATTCTCTTACCAACAAAATGATGTATACTCCAGTATGCTCAATTTCTAGATCTCTGATAAGTTCTCTCACAGAAATAAATTCAGTCTAACCTAATATTTAGTTCTTCTCTCATCAAATTCCTCAAGTCCATTACCCTGTATATTCTTTGGGTCTAGATTATGGGATCAGGGCATGGCGGAACCCCTGATGCTTCGTACTTCCTGTTGGTTGGGGTCGACATACTCATCACAGAAAATTAGGGTGCAGGGTTTGATGGGTATGGTATTGGTTTGTTGTGTTCCTGAAAATGATAATCAAGTCTATTGTGCATCTTGTACCTCAGTAAACATGCTAGAAAAAAAGAGAGAATGAAGAGGGCTACACATAAATATAAAACATCAACAAGTAACCAAAGGAGAATAAGCCAGTCAATATTTTGGTCTATATTTTGCAGTTTTTTCTAATGTTAAAAGAAACCACACACCCTTATGGCACCCCCGCCCCATACCTGCCTCTCCCCAACACAAAAAAAAAATAGGATGATGGAAAAATGGACAATGGCATCAAGTTTAGATGAGATCTTCCAATCACTTTGTGAAACACCCATTCTGGGAGGAGAACCAAGCAGGCATATGCCCGGGTGATATGTGAACATATATCCTTAGCCTGGCCTATTCTGCTGACAGACAGAAGGGATCTGACAGCCTCAGCTGCAGATTGGACATGTTTAGTTCCACTTCCCTTTTAAGTATAAGTAACGGTGGTCCATGGAATAGTCCCAGCCTCACCCAAAAGTTATGTTTCTTCTTCCTATACTTTTTCTAGCCTGGCATGAAATAATTCATTTAAATGGGCATCTACAGCTCCTCAAATCAATTCCAAATGTTAAAAAGTAGGGGGAGGGAATGTAGCCCACGTTAATTCATTTTTAAGGGTGCAATACTGTTGAGGACTTGCCTAGATAGCCCCTGCTTGTTTTCCCTGAGAAGGGAATGAGCAGGGGAAAAGTTGGCATGTGTGAGTGCCATGCCCTGGCAGTTGACTCTGTTAAGGGAGCCGAAGGGAAGGATGCACCTGATCCTCCTTGGTCAGGCTTGGAGCCAGATTCTCATTCCTGTCCTGTTTCGCTGAGATAGTTCAAGGAACTGCCCACATATGCAGCTGCAAAACAGAATAACAGGTAACCCGCTCAACATGGAACCCTTGGCTATCGAAGTGTTCACTGCATACTGTAAAAGCAAATGTGCTTTGCAGTAGAGTCTGTGTATGCTTCATACAGCCTCCCTACCCCAGTCTTTGCAGAAATCATGCCTTCTCTGGGTTACCGTTCGATTAGTCACATGTGCTGCGGCATAGTACATATTAGGGTCAGAAAATACTCAAATAACCTAAGCATATGAAAAGTCTCTGGTTCAATCCATATCACCATATGGTCCTGCAAACACTGATGATGAAGCTCCCTATCAATTACCCAAAGCATCCTTGAAGCATCAGTGAAATAATTCCTTACTCAAATTTAAAAAGTCAGAGACTTGAGAGATAGTACAGTGGACAAGGCGATTGCCTTGCACAGGGCAAATCCAGATTCTACACCAAGTATACCCTATGGTCGCCTGAACACTGCCAGAGGCGATTGCTGATCCAGAGCTAGTGTACCAGAGCACTAACCAGTGTATGCCCCCAGCAAAAAAGTAAAATTAAAACACGCTAAGTATTTTTTAATCAGTAATAAATATGGAAAAAATTTAACTAACCTCTACATTGGTCAAGATTATCTTTATTGGACTACAAAGGAAGTTAGGTGGCAGAGAAGTCAGTGATTACATGCAGGCCTGAGTGTGATCCCAGGAATAGCTGACTGTCAGGCACCCTGTGTATGGGCTCCAAGCCTGCCCACCCAAGCACTACTGAATGATGAGGAGGACTTGGGTCTCGGTTTAGGGAGCAACCATCCCTATTCATCAAAATTTGAAAGCAAACTTGGGAAAAATGGCAGGAAGTCTTTTGTTTTGGAACTGAAGCTGCTGTATTTGCTGAAGAAACATTCTCTCCCTTCTCTCTCTCTCTCTCTCTGTCTGTGTGTGTGTCTCTGTGTGTTTGTGTGTTTGTTTATCTGAGTATAGTGTGAACTGAAAGTTTGACTTTCAAACATCAGTGAATTTGAGAAAAGAGAGCAACTGATATGCTCCATGGCAGCGAGAAGCTTACTTGTATTTATTTTCCTGTTCTATTTGAAAATACTAAAAGATGTCTTGGCCATTTAATTGATTTAGCTCTAGTGCTTGCAGTGCACTGAAACCAAAGTCTAAGATGGTCTTTCCCATTACACACCTAAGCGTAGGAGACCTTTAAGTGAGACTTGGCTTCATGTTGGCCAGAAAGCATTCCCTAGAAGTAAAGAATGTGAAGAAATTTACAACCCGGGGTGTACAAAGTTACGGTGGAGATTATCTCATCAACAGTCATGCTCCAGAGACTCATTGCGTTCTTCTATGGAAGAGATCCTAAAATAACTCGCATGAGCCATGCCATTGGAACCCGTGCCAGGATGTTTCTTTTGGGGAACACTGAATTGGTGCAGGTGAGTCCCCTCACCACCCCAAGGGACCCAGCCTCGATAGCCTAAAACCTCCAGAACTCAAATGACGTCATGCTCATATCTGCTCTGCACACACACGGGCTGAGACCCATTCACGAGTGAGCCTATTTCTGGACATCACCATGAATTACACCACTCATACTCCATGAGACAAACACCACGGGGTTTAAAGAAGAAGGCAATGAATCTTAGACGGAAAGATATTTTTACATATATATATATTGCTCCGGCAATATATATATATGTATATATATATGCACATCAAGTTCAACCCTTAAGAACATAACAGTAATCTCTTAGAGAAGGGCATAACAGCTGGCTCTTGGGCGAAATACAACAATCTTCCATACTCTCCTCTAAGGAAAGTTGTCTGGAGCATTTTCAGTGGTGTATTCATAACAAATAACACAAAATAAATTATTTGGTTCTGCTTTGGGGCAGAGGTTGTGGTGCGGGATGGAAATATTAACAAAAATGGTGGTGCAAAGGTGTAATATTGGTGGAATTGGTGTTTGATTATTAAATGAAATCAAATATTGTGCACTACTTAATAAAAATTTAAAAAACGTTTTGTTGTTACAATACAAAATAAATGATCTAGTTCCTGAAAAAAATTTTTTTGCTGGTGGGACTTCAGACAAGAAATGCATTTTCAAGAGAAGAGTCAAGGTTATTCCCAGAGAGTCAAGAGGACCCAGGGAAGAGCAGGGTTCCAGAGAGAACAAGCAGGACCCTTCCTGGGGATAAAGCACGGGGCATTATGAAGGTGGGGGCAGGGTGGGGGTGGAAATTAGGAAGGCAGTTAGAGCAGAGGGGCCAAAGAAAGGGCCCAGGAAGGGAATGCCAAGTGGGGTGGGGGGAGATGGTGGACACAGGACTTCACACCCCTCTGGAACCCTAATGGACTCTTCCCCCTTTGTGATGCAGGTGGCCCTATATAAGGCAGAGCCACCTGCTCAAGCTCAGTTACCATAGGCAGCTTGTGGTCAGGATCATGGAGTTCGGTATATGGACTCTGATGGTTTTGATGACACCCCGGACTGAGACTCTATGCGGCTTAGGCTCAAAGCTGATCAGTAGCGATCCCACCCCCCTTTTCCTGGACGTGTTAGGGGTGCTCTTCCTTTTCATTGTTTGCCTGGCTACTGCATCTTTCGTGGCCTTC
Source organism: Sorex fumeus (assembly GCF_029834395.1). Taxonomy (NCBI): domain Eukaryota; kingdom Metazoa; phylum Chordata; class Mammalia; order Eulipotyphla; family Soricidae; genus Sorex; species Sorex fumeus. The sequence goes on along the minus strand of NW_026606179.1, from coordinate 3,791,409 downwards.
TGTAAGAAAAAAGTTGACCAAAGTTAGGAGCCGGGACCAGTGCTTGAGCCATTGGTTGGGTGGTGGTGATTTCTATTACTTCTCACAAACATGAATTTGAAACATCAATTTGTTCGGTTTAGCGCATCAGTAGATTGAGTCATCTAGGAGAATGTAGGGCCTTGTTGCCAAGGAGGACAGACTGGGTGGGAAGGGGTTCATTGAAAAGAGAATTACCTGAACTTCACTGACAGTGTGGGGTGACAGGTTCACATTTCTAAAATCCTAACTAGTGCCATCATACTAGAGTCAGCTTCCATTGAGACGTTAAGGTCTCTTTGAAGAGAAAAGTCCCACCACTACTTCCTTTGTTGGGAGGGAGACATAAACTCATCCTCCCGTCAGCCCTTCAGAAGAGTGGAGTGGGGGAGCCCTTCCCGAGAACTTGGGGTCCTGTGGGAAGGAGCACAGGAAGTACATCCCTGCCTGGCATCCCTGAAAAGGGGCCAGCTATCAACATCGAAATCCTTCTGTCGTTCCAAGGAGAAAACTGGAAACACAAAATCAAAACCAAAAACAAAGCATTTCATGACATTTTAGGATGGATTTGAGGGAGAAACTCACCTCCCTGTTCCTGTGGGACTCCTATGGGTCATGTGTGGACATCAGAGCTTCAGAGAGGGGAGTACAAAAATGGATCCCAAATTATCACTGATTCTTTCCCTCCTCAGAGGCGCAAGAGAGCTAGGAAAAGCAGGAGGGTCGCGATCCTCAGAGGTGAGTCTCTGTCTTTTCCATCTGAGCTCTCCCAGAGTGGCCCATCCCTCCTCCCCTCCCTCCTGCTGAGCACGGAGCCTCCCCAGAGACCATGGCTCTGAAGGGCTCTGACAGAAGCCACAGGCCTCTGAGTGTCTTTTGCCCTTTGCTGCTCCTCATTGGCTGCTGAGGCTGTCTGCTGTGTTGGAGCTGGAGTTGAGGGACTGAAGGAGTTTGTTCAGCTCTGAGAAAAGTGCCCTGGAGTTTGTGGGAACAGGAGGAACCATGTGCTGCCTGCCCAGGTTTCCTCTGAGAGCAGCTATAGGCCTTAGTGTTCCCAAGAACCACAGCAGCCTGACTCTCCCTCTCTGGAGGCTTCCTGGCCTTCCAGATATTGGTTGAGGTCCCCGAAAAGAATCAAGGACCTGTAGCTCTCATAAAAATAATTGCAAGAATGAGAGTCCTTCTTGGTATTTAGAGATAAGTGATTAGGGGTTCTCACCCAAATGAAGCCTAAATGCAGGGTTTGAGACACCTGGCACTTTCCTGGGAACCTGAGCTGGTTGGGGAAGGGACCCTGATGTGTTTGAGGCGGAAACTCAGACCTGGTTTGGACCCTGACCTGGGGGGACGGTGACCTGGGGGGAGTCTGACCTGGAGGGTCCCTGGCCTGGTTAAGAGGGATCCTGACCGGGGGGACCCTTACCTGTTTGGAGGAACCCAGATCTGGAGGGACCCTAGCCTGGTTTGGAGGGACCCTGACCGGGTGGTACGTTACCTGGTTGGAGGAACCTTGACCTGGAGGGACCCTAACCTGGTTTGGAGGGACCCTGACCTGGGAGGACCCAAGAATCAGCTGAGCTGCCGCATCCCACGCTGTGCAATGTCATTTAAACTTGACCCTGAAATTGCCCCCACCCCCAGGAAAGGCTCCTATCAAGTGTTTTTCTTCTCCACATCTGGTGCCCAGACTTCTTGGGGGTTGATCATTTTGAGGACAGAAGCATTTAGCTGAGCAGTAGTAGAGGTGAGATCTCTCACAGGGGTGAGATCAGCTGAGAGAAAGGGCACACTCCCAGAGGTGTGTGGGACATGAGAAAACTGGGCAGGGGGAAGAAGGGCCTTGTGGTGGGACAGAAGTTTCTATAAACATGGAGGGTTGACCTGTAACGTCAGCCTACTGGTCTCTTAGACAAGGACTTAATGGCTCCATGGAGAAATGCAATCTTCACTTTCTTCTCTGGAAACATCCTTGGATCATTCTGTTAGCAAAAGTTCACTAACAAGCAGTATTAAATTATTGTGGGCCTATAGGGGGCAAGCTAAAGGGGTTGTTGGGAAAATTGAGAAGGTGTGATGGTTGTGGGGTTGGTGTTGGAATATTGAATGCCTGTGACAGATCATCATGAACGACTTTGTAAAGCACAGTGTTCATGCAATGTCTAAGGGGAAAATAAATAAGTAAGTTTTAAAAAGAAAAAGGACGTTGCCTGTGCCCTCACCCTCCCCTGGTGCCCAGGCACTGCCACCAGGCACTGCTACGCTGAGGCTCATGGGACTCTGCACAGCCCCTGCCTTCCCAGTCTGAGGGCGTGTGAGCACAAAAGCCAGAACTGCGGGGATGCTGTCTGGCTTGGCCCCCGCCTCTTTGTGCAAGTTTGTCTAGGTCCTTTCTCTAAATCCGCACTTGTTACACAGCACTCTTTCTCTTTTGTTCGTTCTTTTGGAAAATGTTTTCTATGTGCTTCCTATGTTTCTTAGGGATCAATTGATCTACTTATGTGTGTGTTGATCCTTCACTTTCTCTCTTCTGTTAAAAGACATTTTTTGAGTGACTTATGAGCTATAAGTTAAGCATTTTATTTTCACAGCGGTAGGACGTTCGCCCTACAAGCGGCCAACATGGCCTACCCGAGTTCGATTCCTCCGCCCCTCTCGGAGAGCCCGGCAAGCTACCGAGAGTATTGGATATGCCAGACACAGTAACAACAAAGTCTCCAATGGAGACGTTACTGGGCCCGCTCGAGCAAATCGACGATCAACGGGAGGGCTTTTACCTTTACCTTTACCTTTAATTTTAAAATATTGTATTCCTCACCCTGCTGCCCTCATGGGTTATTCTTGGTTCTGTGCTAAACGACAACCCCTGGGGCCATAAGTGGTGCCAAGACTGAACCCTGGTTCACCACGTGCTTCCTAGATCCTTTATTTCTGCATTGATTCTCAGCTCTCTAGTACTTTCTAGTTTAAGTTGGCTAAGCGACAAAAAAAAATCTCAAATCCGAGCAGTTTTCTGCAGAGTCTCTCCAGACAAAGTTATCTAAACTTTTAGAATTGCAGGAACGCTGAGAGCGAGATTGGCCACGCAACATCTTATGCTATTCACAAAAGCAATACAAAATAAATTGTTTATCATTGCCTTTTTGGCAGGTTTTAGTGGTGGCAGGAAACTTCCAAATAATAATGGTAGGAGTGATGTCGAAATATTGAATGTCTTCAAAGTAGAGAGAGAGAGAGTATTGCAGAAATTGTCTGCCACACAGACATGAGAAGGATTGGGATGGGGGGAGGGGAGATACTGGGGATATTGGTGGTGGAAAATATGCACTGGTGGAGGGGTGGGTGTTTTATCATTATATGTCCAAAACTCAAACATGAAAGTTTTGTAACTATCTCATGATTGACTCAATTAGAAAGAGAGAGAGAGAGAGAGAGAGAGAGAGAGAGAGAGAGAGCTGTGCTAACAGGTATTGAGGTGCACCTAACTTTATGACAACCGTTTATCACATAATTACTAAACCTCTGTGCTAGGCACTGACCATGGTCCCGAGAATCCAATCATGACCATCACTTGGACCCATCCAGGGGACAGAAAAGACAATTGAGAAAATTCAAAATGAGGGAAGTCTGAAGGAGATTCCTCAATAATGGATTTCCATATTATTAACATTTCACTGACTAATGCTACTGTCTGTGACCCTTAGAAATTTGTGCCCAAATACAATCCATAGTTTAGAAGATGATTTCAGCATTTCCTAGGGGAGGAGAGAGAGAGAAAGAGAGAGAGCGAGAAGTCACGGAGAGCATACCATAAGGAAGGAAAATTATACACATGCCCTATGCAGTGATTAAAGAGCAGAATGTGCCTTCCCTTGACATTTCTTCATTCTTAGGGTGGTCATCCCAAAAGAACCTGCCCTCTGTTCATGCAAAGCATGCGGTCCACCTAGTAAGCTCTCTTGGCTTAATCACTTGATATCTCTCTCTCTCTCTCACTCTCTCTCTCTCTCTCTCTCCCTCTGTCTCTCATACTTTAGGTCATACCAGGCATTGTTCAGACCTCCTGAATCTGTGCTGAAGGATCATTCATGGTAGGGTATGGGGAGCACATGCAATGCAGCTGATAAAACCTGGCTCAGGTGCATGCAAGGTCAGCACCTTAGCCCTGTACTATCTCTTGACTTTTAACTTTTGACTCTCCCTCACTTTTGAAGGGAATAAACTAGCAGTTTTCCAAAGAATTCCTCAGACTCCCATCAAAATTGGAGTTGAGGCCATTCAGAGTAAAACTCTTCTTTGAGAGAAGATAGAAATATTTGAGTTGGTGTCAAAGAACTTTTACCAAACCGTTGAGGATTTTTCTCTGTGTTCCAAATGACCACAGAAAAAGTATCCATTTCTGGTAAAGTATTTCTTTACTTTTTTTTCCTTTTTGGGTCACACCTGGTGATGCACAGGGGATACTCCTGGGTCTGCAGTCAGGAATTAGTCCTGGCAGTGCACAGAGGACCATATGGTCTGCTGGGAATCGAACCCAGTTGGCCCTATCCACTGTGCTATCTCTCCAGCCCCAGGTCCATTATTTCTTTTTGCTTTTTATTTTTTTTCTTTTGGACCACACCCTGTGGCACTCTGAGCTTATTCCATGCCTCAGGGTTCACTCCCAGTGTGCTCCCAGAACTTTATGATACTCTGGGACCAGCTGTAGTGGGCATCCTTGAAGACAAGGGTCTTATCCACTGTACTATCTCTGCTGCCCCAAGGGCAGAGGCCTCAGCACCCTGCGAAGCTCCTCCTGCAGGAGGAGCCCGGCCCCCTCAAAGCAGCATCAGCACATTGGCTGCCGACCCAGGAGATGCTTGGGGCGTCCGTGTTGACTGAACATGGCCTCTCCCCTCCTGAGGGGTGGTAGCAAAGGCTGGACAGCTGGTCACATCCATGTGTTCTGTGGCTTTCCTCGGATCTCGATGAAACGCAGACCCCGCAGAGACCCTCTCTGCACTATATTCTATACACATACACACGAATGCATCCAGGATTTTAATTTTCAGGTATGGTGAGATGAACAGATCAGGAGACAGCTGTCAGCGTTAGCAGCTGTCCTAAAGGCCGGGAGCATGCCAGCACACTTGAAGCCCAGGGGGTTCGTCAGGAGGCAGGAGTGTGCAGGGACATTGTTGGCGAGGACTCTCTCTGTTTGCAGGGAGAGAGATTTGAGGCAGCAGACACAGACTTAGGATGGGCCAGGCTGAATAGTTTCAGCAGGCTCCATGACACAAACGCATCCCCCGGTGCTGGGACCTGTGCTGCAGCTGATATAAAGCAGAGAAGACTATTCCAGAAAGCAGGAAAGAGTAAAAGGAGGGGACAGACTTGATTGGTTGGTTTGTCTATCCAAGGCTCCTGTTTCCTGTTGCTAGGCACTAGCCAACCCTCCAGGCCCAGCAGGTCCCAGGAATCACATCTCCATAGTGTACAGAAAATCAAGAAACAGTCAAGGGGTTGACACTTTTGGAAGAGGCTGGGGACTGGGGCCTCCAGGTCAGCTGCTGTCCCAACCCCAATAACATGGCCCCTCACAGTGTACCCCATAGACCCCCGGAGGGCACCCTCTTGAGCTTGAGAAGAAAGCAGTGTTGTGTGTATCTGCTCGGATGTCGTTTGTGTGCAGGCTCTTAGCGACTGTCTGTGATGGGTCAGCACACACAGTGACCGAGGTTCGGTGATGAACCATAGGTGGTGACAGCAGCACTAACTTTGTATTTCTGATTTGTGGGACCAGGGAGCCTTCTATCTCCCGGCTGCCCCTGCCCTGTTCCTCACCCACACAGAATCTCTTGGGGTGAGGGGCAGGGAGTCAGCACTGATTTTGACTCAGCTGTTGGGACCCCAGGGGGCAAAAATTTTGTGTTAGATGTGCCCACAAGAATTGGGGCAGAAACCTGAGAAGCAAGGCCAGCTAGCCTAGGCCAGACTGAGTGTGTTGAGTGTCAACTGCTTGGGGAGATGGGCTGAGGGCACACGGCTCTGTATGGTGCTGCCCATCGAGGATCCTGGCCTCTGAGTAGCAGGGAGTGGGGACTGCGTTAACAGGAGGGGCAGTGGTCAGGGAGGCCTCTGCAGCCATGGCCAGGGAGGTGCCAAGTTCCCTGCCCCTCCCCTGCTGCCTCTGCCCCTGTAAGACACTGGGCTCCTTCTTCGTGTCCAAGCCAGCAGCGTGGTGGGCCACCTTTTGTTTACTTGAAGGTTCTGGGGGATGATTTACTTGCCTGCCATGTGGAGGACCAGAGGCACACACAGGGAAAGGACAGAGATCTGCGGTGTGGCCAAGGGTCTCAGAGGGAGGGAGGGGTTGGAGCCCAGACAATGGCGTGGGGTACTTCAGGAGGTTTCTCCTTCTCTGCACTCCCAGGAGAGCTGAGAGAGGAGGGATGAGGAGGAGGGGGGCCGAGAGGAGGTGTTGGAGCAGGAGTACAGAGGGACTTCTGCCAGACTCTTGTGGTGGGCCGGGGTGATGGAGTTTGGAAGGGGACTGCAGGCTGCAGAGTGGGGTGAGGGCCAGACCCAGGAGCCTGGAGCGAGCAGAGAGGACACTGCAGGTCAGGGGAATCCACGCTGGCTTTCCTGAATGGGCTGCAGAGGTGACGGGACCTGGACTGGGCATTGGGATCGTGGATGGCGGGAGAGAGGCAGAGGGATCAGCCTGGTTGGGAGCGGTGGGCCGTGCGGATGAGCTAGGATGACCTTGTTCCTGCAGACCCTGCAGGAAGGGCTGATGCATAGCAGGTGCTCCCAATGTGGGGCCTCGTGGTATGCCTCCAGGGGACTGCTGAAGGCAGGGAAGAGAGTGCCATGGAGAGGCAGAGTGAGGACAAGAAGCCAGTCACCTGGGAGAGCCTCTGAAGTCTGTCCCCTACCCTGTTATCACCCCCAGGGCTTCCCGTCCTGTCTACACCCTCCCCCAAGGCCTTCCTCTCATCCCTGTTCCTCTGGCTCCCCTCCCCAGGCAGACCTGGGCAGCCCTCCAGATGCTGGGTCTGGAAGGACGGCACACACATACCTTTGCAAATTTCGGATAGATTGTATTTGCTGCAGCTCCGCCAGGCTGAAGTGGTAACTCTCACCTAGGAACCTGGAAGAGTGGCTTTTAGTAGTGAAGGTCTCACAGTGGCACAGACACGGCTGTGGAGGACACCCAGGCATGCTCTTCTCTGCGAGCCTGAGCAGGCGACGAGGAGCATCAAAGGGCAAAAGACGCTCAGAGGCATGTGGCTTCTGTCAGAGCCCTTCAGAGCCATGGTCTCTGGTGAATCTCGAGCGCAGCAAGAGGGTGGGGAGGAGGGAAGGGTCACTCTGGGTGAGCTCAGATGGAAAAGGCAGAGACTCACCTCTCAGAATCGAGACCCTCCTGCTTTTCCTAGCTCTCTTGCGCCTCTGAGGAGAGAAAGAATCAGTGATCATTTGGGATCCACTTTTGGACTCCCCTCTTTGAAGCTCTGATGTTCACACATGACCCGTCAGAGTCCCACAGGAACAGAGAGGTGAGTTTCTCCCTCAAATCCATCCTAAAATGTCATGAAATGCTGTGTTTTTGGTTTTGATTTTGTGTTTCCAGTTTTCTCCTGGGAACAACACAAGGATTTCGAATTGATAGCTGGCCCCTTTTCAGGGATGCCAGGCAGGGATGTATTTCCTATGCTCCTTCCCACAGGACCCCAAGTTCTGGGGAAGGGCTCCCCCACTCCAATCTCCCGAAGGGTTGACGAGAGGATGAGTTTATGTCTCCCTCCCACCCAGGGAACTCGTTGTGGGACTTTTCTTTTCAAAGAGACCTTAACATCTCAATGGAAGCTGTCTCTAGTATGATGGCACTATTTGGGGTTTGAGTAATGGGAACCTGTTACCCCACACCGTCTGTGAAGTTCAGGTAATTCTCTCTACAATGAACCCCGTCCCACCCAGTCTGTCCTCCTTGGCAACTAGGCCCTACTTTCTCCTAGATGACCCAATCTACTGATGCGCTACACCAAAGAAATTCATGTTTGAAATTCATGTGTGTGAGAAGTAATAGAAATCACCACCACCATCCAATGGCTCAAGCACTGGTCCCGGCTACTACCTTTTGGTCAACTTTTTTCTTACAGAAGGCCAGGAAGGATGCTTTTGCCAGGCAAACACTGAAAAGGAAGAGCACCCCTAACACCCCCAGGAAAAGGGGGTGGGATTGCTACTGATCAGCTTTGAGCCTAAGCCCCATAGAGTCTCAGTCCAGGGTGTCATCACAAACATCAGAGTCCATATACCAAACTCCATGATCCTGACCACAAGCTGCCTATGGCAACTGAGCGTGAGCGGATGGCTCTGCCTTATAGAGGGCCGCCTGCATCACAAAGGGGGAAGAGTCCATTAGGGTTCCAGAGGGGTGTGAAGTCCTGTGTCCACCATCTCCCCCCACCCCACTTGGCCTTCCCTTCCTGGGCCCTTTCTTTGGCCCTTCTGCTCTAACTGCCTTCCTATTTTCACCCCACACACCGCCCCCGCCTTCATTCTCCCCTGTGCTTTATCCCCAGGAAGGGTCCTGCTTGTTCTCTCTGGAACCCTGCTCTTCCCTGGGTCCTCTTGACTCTCTGGGAATAACCTTGACTCTTCTCTTGAAAATGCATTTCTTGTCTGAAATCCCACCAGCAAAAAAATTTTTTCAGGATCTAGATCATTTATTTTGTATTGTAACAAAGAAACGTTTTTCAAATTTTTATAAAGTAGTGCACAATATTTGATTTCATTTAATAATCGAACACAAATCCACCAACATTACACCTTGGCACCACCATTATATTTCCATCCCTCACGCCAACCTCTGTCCCAAAGCAGAACCAAATAATTTATTTTGTATTATTTGTTATGAATACACCACTGAAAATGCTCCAGAGAACTTTCCTTAGAGTGTGGAAGATTGTTGTATTTCACCCTGGAGCCAGCTGTTATGCCCTTGTCTAAGAGATTACTGTTATGCTGTTCAGGGTTGAACATGATGTGCATATATATATATATATATATATATATATATATATATATATATATCTGTAAGAATATATTTCCCTCTAAGATTCTTCTTTAAGCCTCGTGGTGTGCTACTCTTGGAGTATGAGTGGTGTGATTTATGGTGATGTCCAGAAATAGGCTCACTCGTGGATGGGTCTCAGCCCGTGTGTGTGCAGAGCAGATATGAACATGACGTCATTTGGGTTCTGGAGGTTTTAGGCTATTGACGCTGGATTCCTTGGGGTGGTGAGGGGCCTCACTTATCCCACTTCAGTGTTTCCCAAACGTATCAGCCTGGCAAGGGTTCCAATGGCATGGCTCATGCGAGTAATTTTATGCTCTCTTCCATAGAAGAACGCAATGAGTCTCTGGAGCATGACTGTTGATGAGATAATCTCCACCGTAACTTTGTACACCCCGGGTTGTAAATTACTTCACATTCTTTACTTCTAGGGAATGCTTTCTGGCCAACATGAAGCCAAGTCTCACTTAAAGGTCTCCTACGCTTAGGTGTGTAATGGGAAAGACCGTCTTAGACTTTGGTTTCAGTGCACTTCAAGCACTAGAGCTAAATCAATTAAATGGCCAAGACATCTTTTAGTATTTTCAAATTGAACAGGAAAGTAAATACAAGTAAGCTTCTCGCTGCCATGGAGCATATCAGTTGCTCTCTTTTCTCAAATTCACTGATGCTTAAAAGTCAAACTTTTAGTTCACACTGTACTCAGATAAACACACACACAAACACACAGAGACACACAGAGAGAGAGAGAGAGAGAGAGAGAGAGAGAGGTGGGGGGGGAGAGAGTGTTTCTTCAGCAAATACAGCAGCTTCAGTTACAGAACAAAAGACCTCCTGCCATTTTTCCAAAGTTTGCTTTCAAATTTTGATGAATAGGGATGGTTCTCCCTAAACTGGGACCCAAGTATTCCTCATAATCCAGGAGTGCTCGGGTGGGCGGGCTTGGAGCCCATACACAGGGTGCCTGACAGTCAGCCATTCCTGGCATCACACTCAGGCCTGCAGGTACTCTGCCTGTTTTCTGCCACTTGACTTCCTTTGTAGTACAACAAAGATAATCTTGACCAAAGTAGAGGTTAGTTAAATTTTTTGCCATATTTATTACTAATTTAAAAAATACTTAGCATGTTTTAATTTTACTTTTTTGCTGGGGGCATACACTGCTTGGTGCTCTGGTACACTGGCTCTGTATCAGCAATCACTCCTGGCAGTGTTCAGGCGACCATAGGGTATACTTGGTGTAGAATCTGGATTTGCCCTGTGCAAGGCAATCGCCTTGTCCACTGTACTATCTCTCTAGTCCCTGATTTTTTTTAATTTGAGTAAGAAGTTATTTTAGTGATGCTTGAAGGCTGCTTTGGGTAATTGATAGGGAGCTTCGTCATCAGTGTTTGCAGGACCACATGGTGATATGGATTGAACCAGAGACTTTTCATGTGCTTAGGTTATTTGATTATTTTCTGACCCTAATATGTACTGTGCCTCAGCATACGTGGCCAGTCGAACGGTAACCCAGAGAAGGCATGATTTCTGCAAAGACTGGGGTAGGGAGTACTGTATGAAGCATACAGGGACTCTACTGCAAAGCACATTTGCTTTTACAGTATGCAGTGAATACTTCGTGGGAAAGCTAAGGGTTCCAACTTGAGCGGGCTATGCTGTTACTCTGTTTTGCAGCTGCATATGTGGGCAGTTCCTTGAACTTTCTCAGCGAAACAGGACAGGAATGAGAATGTGGCTCCAAGCCTGGCCAAGGAGGATCAGGTGCAGCCTTCCCTTCGGCTCCCTTAACAGAGTCAACTGCCAGGGCATGGCACTCACACATGCCAACTTTTTCCCTGCTCATTCCCTTCTCAGGGAAAACAAGCAGGGGCTACCTAGGCCAGTCCCCAACAATATTGCACCCCTAAAAATGAATTAAAGTGGGCTACATTCCCACTCCAACTTTTAAACATTTGGAATTGATTTGAGGAGCTGTAGGCGCCCATTTAAATGGAGTATTTCATGCCAGGATAGAAAAAGTATAGGAAGAAGGAACATAACTTTTGGGTGATCCTGGGACTATTACATGGACCACCGTGGCTTATACTTAAAAGGGAAGTGGAACCAAACATGTCCAATCTGCAGCTGAGGTTGCTAGATCCCTTCTGTCTCTCATCAGAATAGCCCAGGCTGAGGATATATGTTCACATATCACCCGGGGATATGCCTGGTTGGTTCTCCTCCCAGAGTGTGTATTTCACAAAGTGATTGGAAGATCTCATCTAAACCTGATGCCATTGTCCATTTTTCCACCATCCTATTTCTTTGTGGTGTGGAGAGGCAGGTATAGGGCAGGGGTGCCATACGGGTGTGTGGTTTCTTTTAACATTAGAAAACGCTGCAAAATATAGACCAAAATATTGACTGGCTTATTCTCCTTTGGTTACTTGTTGATGTTTTATATTTATGTATAACACTCTTCATTCTCTCTTTTTTTTTCAGCATGTTTACTGAGGTACAAGTTGCACAATAGACTTGATCATCATATTCATGAAAACATCACACCAATACCATACCCATCAAACCCTGCGCCCTAATTTTCTGTGATGAGTAATTCAACCCCAACCAATGGAAGTGTGAAGCATCAGGGGTTCTGCTATGCCCTGATCCCATAATCTAGACCCAAAGAATATACAGGGTAATGGATTTGAGGAATTTGATGAGAGAAGAACTAAGTATTAGGTTAGACTGAATTTATTTCTGTGGGAGAACTTATCAGAGATCTAGAAATTGAGCATACCGGAGTATAAATCATTTACTTGGTAAAAGAATATTTTCATAAAGATGACTAGATTCTTATGCCTGCTTCTCCTAACTCATTGCATATAAAGCAAACATGCATGTCATACACATACACATAAGGCCCTGAACTAAAATTGACATTCAGAAATTGCTTGATAGCACAGCTTGGAGAATAGCATGCAAAGACAGGCGCTGGAGCGATAGTACACCGGGTAGGGCGTTTGCCTAGCACGTGGCCAACGCGGGTTCGATTCCCAGCATCCCATATGGTCCCCTGAGTACCTCCAGGAGTAATTTCTGAGTGCAAATCCAGGTGGAAACCAATGTGCATTGCCGAATGTGAAAAAAGAAGCATGTAAAGACATATATGTATACCAACTACAATAATTTCACGTTCCAGTTAGTACTTGCAGACAAGTTTCAGTGGTTAGTATTTTCACTGAGTTTGAAAGAGCAGGCTGGAGTCATTTGGAATAGGACTAAGGAGAAAGAAATACGGGCTGCGGAGCTAAAGTACTGCGATGAAGGCCTTTGCCTTGCACACAACCAATCCAGGTTCAAGGTCTGGCATCCCACATGATCCCTGAGCTCTACGAGGAGTGATCCCTGAGTGCAGTGTCAGAACTCAGCCCTGACCATTGCCAGGGTAACCTCTCCTCCCCAAAGAGGGCAAAAATAAATAAATAAATAAATAAAAAAGAAAAGAAAGAAAGCAAAGAAATGCTAGCCAGAGGCTAGAAAATTCCTAGACAATCTGCAGGCTGGGGTACATCTCTTGCCTGCGGAATTCCTCGGTTTCTTTCTTGGAACCACATGTTTCTCTGAGGGTTGTTGGAATAAGGAGAGCAGAGTAAACCGCTAAGAAAACCTCAGCCAAAAAGCAAATAAATAACTACAATGAAGATAATTTACTTATTTACTTAAAATTAGTAAATTGTAATGTTTTAAGAAAACATTTATATGTATATTACAAAATGTATATTTTGCACTTCAAGAATTCTGACATTTTACATAGGGTGATACAGCTGGAGTTACATATTTTAATACATGGTGATTTGGGGATCCAGAGGCATCTCTGCAGCTTGTTGCTCTCTTTTGAGATTTATTTGTGAGTCGATGGATCATGGCCATTCATGAGCTTATATGGCATGGCATTTCATGGCCATGGCTAGCAGGAGTAGACCTCTTTATTCACCCACCTAAGATTGCTGCCTGAAGTAATACACTTTTGTTCATCGTTTTCTTCTTCCCAGATTCCATCAGAATTCCATCAGAATTTTATTTCCCTAAGATTATTCACATTAATTGATTACATTCAATATTTCAACACCAATCCAAACCCCTTTATTACATCCCAATACCATCATTTTGAATTATCCCACCACCATAAAAAGCTGTCTGCCAGAGGCAGATGCTAGATAATTTATTTTCTATTGCTTATTCGCAATATCATGAGAGGTTGCACGGCTGATTAAGCGGCTGACTGCCTCTAACATTCTAAAATTGTAAATGGTTGGGGTCCAGAGACATCTCTGTAGGGAGCGATCCAATATGAGATTCATTTGGGATTCTCTGGATCAAGGCCATTGATGCACTGAGGTGGAGCCCAGATCATGGGCATGACAGCCAGAACCCAAACCCAAAGGGGAGACAGGAAAAGACACCAATCTCTGCTGCCGCCACATGGCATTCAGTCTTAGTCCCTGAACCTATCTGGGTTTGGCTTCTGGAAGACCATGGCCACCAGGGTTGCATCTGGAGTGGGCGGTGAGGGCACACCTGCTCCATCTGAAGTGCTCCAGTGGATTTGGCTCAGAACGGGATCCAGAGTGATCTCGGTGAACTGTTGTATTCTAGTAATTCTAAATGCTCTAGTAATTCTAAAATTTAGAATACGATTATACAGTGGATTCACTCTTGGGTGAGGCCAATGTCGATCTCTTCTGGGAGCTTTATTTCTGAGTCTCTGGATCATGGCTGTTGATGAGATTATATGGCACCAGGGGGCAGTGTGTGGGTTTACTGCCAAGCTACTGGTAAATTTGGGAGACTGGGGGAAGATGCCCATTCCTGCTCACAAGGAGCTTGGAAGTTTCAGCCACAGGTCCCGCATACCTGTGTTTTTCTGATGATTCCCTGAGGGGTGAAGCTCATCTGAACCTATGGAGAGTTGCCATGAGCAAGGCGGCAGTCAGGCTTTGGAGGTTTTCGGCTACTGGGTCTCTTAGGGGCAGGCAGGGAACCTCTTAAAAGCTCCCCCCCCCCCAAAGTTGCCCCAGTGAAGACAGCCTGGTGCAAGCTCAAGATATTTATTATATTTCTACAACAACCAGCTTTATCAAAGGTCAAACTCTCCATTCACCTCACTTAGACATCTGTGAACTCCAAGGGGAGAGTAAAGGTAAAGGTAAAGGCCCTCCCATTGTTCATCGATTAGCTCGAGCATGCCCAGTAACGTCTCCATGGAGAATAAGCACTCATTTCCAGCAACCCCACTCCCACCCCCGTCTGTGATTTTACCATTGAAGAAACTTAATCCCTGTTGGATATAGAGCTTTCCACAGTCACAATTTCCCTTGCATAGGTCACCAAGGAAAATCACCTAGGCTCACAACTGGAAAGAAACTTCAGAGTGTGTTTGAGATGCCTCAAGAAGCATCTAGATATCAAATATGGGAACGCAAAATATCCAGAGAAAATGGATTACAATAAATGGTGCCAACTTTCTGTCCAAGACCAGAGCAGCACTTCAGAAAATTCAAATTCACAGGGAGTGACCCAGGTAAAGGACTCAGTCTCTGGAATGAAGGCAGAAAACTCTGATTCCTCCTGTTCTTTGGCACAATGTCCCATTTATGAACAAATAAGGTGCAGCTGGACAAATGACTCAAATAATTCTATGCATATACAAAGAGTCCTTGTTAACAATTGTGACTGGGAAGTACCAGTAGCGTGGGCTGAAAATGCTCTGTCCAGAAGAGAATGCGAGGTATTAAAGTAGGAATACCTAGACATCCCATGAGCCTTAATTATAAAAATAATGACAGGGAAGGAAATGAATTGAGCGGGGAATTATGAACCAAGTGGGAGGTAACAGGGACAGGGGTATTCTGATGGTGGGATGCATGTATATAGCTAAAACAATGAAACAACCAGTTTGTGAGCACGAGACCCAAACTACAACAACCACACTTGAATATGTGTCTATGGAGGGGCCGGAGCTATAGTATGGTGAGTAGTGCATTTTCGTGCACTGCAGTCAACCCCTGTTTGATCTCTGGCACCACATATGGCGGCCCGAATTTGCCAGGAGTCATTCGTGATTGAAGAGCCCTGAGCGCCTCTGTGTGTGGCTCAAAAATTTATGAGTCTGGTCAAGGAGCAGGTTGGTGGGAGGGAGGGAACCTGGAACACTGGTGAATGGACGCTGATAACAGTGGTGACATTGGTGTTGGAACACTGAATGCTAGAACTCCATGATGAGCAAGTTTTAAATCATGGTGCTTGATAAAACAATAAAATAAAATATATCGCCTCATCTCAGCTGATACTAGCCTCCTACTTGCTCCTTTGCCTTCTCAAATAAATGTTGACTTTAATTATTTCATGCTTATGATGAAATCCTTCGTGAGGAGCACAAGAATCAAGGAAGATCCCTCATATTTTATCAGCTGATGAGAGAGAATCAGTTTTAGTGGCAACAGGCATCAGTGGGCAAAATAAGCCCACACCTCCTCCTCCACACACTGCTGTCCATTACCCTGCCTCACTCTGACACACACCTCCCTAAGTGAGCAGGCCCACTGATGTGTTGTGACCCGTCCTGAACAACAGAAGCACCAAAAGCAAGTCCTCCTGTGTCTCCCAGAGTGTATTGCTGAACTGAAAGCTGGAGTACAGCTGAAGAGGGCTGCCCTTAGGGAGATCTTCAGGAAGTCTGGTGCAAAACTGTTTGATCTCCTTTGCTAATAATCCTGCACATTTGGCCATCAGGTTTGATCGCGTTTCATTCCAATCTTCACTAACGCGCTCCAATATTCCTGTATCATTCACTCACTTCATCACTTGACTTTCCGTTAATCGTTGATTTGCTTGAGTTGGCGCCAGTAACGTCTCCATTTGTTCCGGTCACGTGCTAGTGTAGACCAGTGGTGTCTTAGGAACACGAAGAGCCTGAAACCGATCGTTCATGATATTGATGATGAAGTCTGACTATCTGGTAGGTGGGCGGCCACGCGGTCTTTGAGCTCCCGTGGAACCCAGTCGGTAACGGCTCTAGTCCAGTGGTCGTCTCTGAATCTCATTATGTGACCAGCCCATCTGATTTTGGGAGCCTTGGCAAAGGAGACAGCATCCTTGATTCTTGATAGTTGACAGAGGTAGGGAACCAGGATTCTTATGCTCATTTGAGTGAAATGTGATACTCCAAGCATAGCTCTTTCAATTCCTCTTTGGGAGACCAGAATAGCATTCTCATCCTGTTTGCATAAGGCCCAGGTTTCTAAGCTTATGTTAATGCAGGAAGAACAGTGGAATCAAAGAGATTTGCCTGGAGCCAGAGGGTCTTTGTCCTCTTAGCTATTTCTTTGATGCTCTTGAAGGCATTCCAAGCTGCTCTCTTCCTCCTGAGCAACTTAGGTGTCAGGTCATTTATCATGTTGATTTCTCTACATAGCTAAACATAAGTGTTGCATTTGGAGATGGTCCTTTCCTTGAGAGGGAATGGAGAGTCAGGAACAAGGCTGTTTCTCATAAACATTGTCTTCATAAGATTCAGCTGGAGTCCGACCGTTCCACACTCATGGTCAAAGTCGGCCAGCATTTGTTCCGCTTGGCTAATGTTTGGTGTTATTAGAACAATGACATCAGTAAAGCGGAGGTGGTATAGTTGCCGACAATCTATCTTCACTCCCATTCCTTCCCATTCCAGTCGTCGCATGATGTTCTCGAGGGTGGCACTGAAGACTTTCGGTGAAATGGTATCACCCTGCCGCACCCCTCTCTTGACATCAATGATTACGTTTTTGTACAATGGTGAGATCCTGGTAGTGAATCCGTAATACAGCTCACAGAGGATCCTGATGTATTGAGTATGAATGCCCTGATTGGCTAGGGCTTCAATGACTGCTTCTGTTTCAACAGAATCGAAGGCCTTCTTTAAATCAATGAACGTTAGACAGAGCGGCATCTTGAACTCCCGAGAAACCTCAATGAGCTTGGTTATCATGTGGATATGGTCGATGGTGCTAAATCCTTTGTGGAACCAGGCTTGCTCACATGGTTGTCCTTCATCTAGTGTTCTGCCAATCCTATTCAGGATGACTCGAGTGAACAGGTTTTAGATGACAGACAATGGGCAGATCGGGCAATAGTTGCCTATGTCATGGATGTCTCCCTTCTTGTACAGTAGTATGGTCCTGCTGGTTTTCCATTGGGATGGAACCTTGCATTCAGACAGGTAGCTTGTGAAGAGCCGAGCCAGCATATTGATGAGTACTGATGGCAGGTTCTTCAGGTGTTCAGTTGTGACCTTTCTGGGCCAGTTTCACTCACTACACATCTAATAAAGTATGATTATACAAGATTTTATACAGAATTCACAGAAACCCAAACCAAACCTTATAATTTAATAAGGAAAGAAGCTGAGAAGACATTTCTCAAAAGACCACATTTAGAGGATCACTAAGTATACAAAAATGTAGTCACCGTCACTGAGGAAAATGCTTATAAAAACCATGAAAAAATAACTCTCTCACATCAGTGAGAATGGACTGTGTGAAAAAGACCAGCTCTGGGGGTTTTGTGGTGTAAAAGGAATCCTCATCTACTGTTTGTGGGATTGTATCTGGGTCATCCTCTGTGGACAACGGAATAGAGATTTCTCAAAAAGTAAGACGAAGCTTCTATCTGTCAGCAATTCCTCTTGGCATCTACCTCAAAGTATAAAATAGTAGTTCAAAAAGATATCTATACACTTGGATTCATTGCGGCACCACTCATCATTGCCAGGGACTGGAAAACAACCTAAGTGTCTAAAAAGAGAAGAGGATTAGGAAACTGTTCTATCCACACTATGGAAAAATAGTGAGCTATAATTAAGTACTTACACCACTTGGTATGCTGCTCTGAATAGCCGCTGTCACTTCCCCTATAGAGAGTACTGCTTGGGTGAGGGAACCAGTAATGGGAATTTCTGAGGACCTCTTTGATTTCAGAAGACTACAGACAAATATGTAATATCTTCTCCTAGACTTTTTACACCTTCTACTGTCATCCGTAATATTTTTCTTTTTCAAAACTCCGTTACTGGTCCTGAGAAAACTGATCAGCTACATGCATAAATAAATAAATACATAAAATAGCCCTCTTTTTAACATCATGCACAAATGTCAAATCAATATGGATTTAAAGTCCATAATATCTGACCTGAATTCATAAGGTGACTTTGAAATTAAAGGTATCATACAGGATGAAACACCACTGACCAAGAAAGTGGAATCAAAGATAAACAAAAGGGACTAAATTAAATTAACAACCTAGGCACCTTAAAAGGAAACAATGACCAGGAAAAAAGGCAGTCCACAGAATGCGGAAATTTATTTACCTAATACCCATCTGGTAAGGGGTTAATACCAAAGATATAAATGGAACTGGTAGAACTTGACAAGAAGAAAATCTAATCCAATCACAAACTGGGGAGAAGAGATGAACAGAAATTCCCAAAGAAGAAATGGGAATGTCCAAAAGGAACATGAAGGAAATGTTCTACACCACTTTTCATCAGGGTGATGCAAATCAGAACAACCACGAGATATCATCTCATGCCATAGAGACTGGCACACATCAAAAAGAACAAAAACAACCAGTGCTGGCATGGATACGGGGTAAAGGGAACTTTCATTCATTGCTGGCGGGAAAGTCCAGCCTTTTCAGGAAACCAATACGGACTTTCCTCAAAAACCTAGAAATTGTGTTTCCATATGACCCAGCAGCCCACTCCTGGAAATATACTCTAAGGGCCCAGAACTCACAGTGCAAAAACCCATCTGCACTCTGATGTTCATTGCAGCACTATTCACAATACCCAGAACCCGGAAACATCCTAGGTTGCCTAGAACAAAGGACTGGTACATCTACACAATGGAACACCCTGCAGCCATTACAAAAAATGAAGTCATGAAATTTGCTTATAGAGGGATGTACATAGAGATTGTCATTCCGACTGGAATGAGATGTTGGGAGAGAAACAGTTATAGAATGATCATACTCATATGTGGGATATTAAAAAAAACATAGTATGAGAAAAATACCCAAGGATAGCAGAAATGAGGGCCAGGAGGACTGGTCCATGATAGCAGTGTTAGAGAGTATGCTCAAATTGTGGAAGAATGCCGTTTGGACAGAGAAGAAACACTAAGACAATGATCATTAGAAATGATCCCTCTGGAAAATATCTGAGGGTTCAAGGAGGTAAAGTGATATAAAAAAAAACCCTTTTGGTAACAATATTCCAACCCCCACTGCCTTATTGGAGAGGGGAGGGAAGAGGGAAAGGGAGAGAAAGAGAGAGAGAGAAGAAAGAGAGAGAGAGGAAGTCGGCCATAGAGGCCAGCTGTAGGGGAGGGGGATGTGGGATCTGAGATATTGGTTTTGGGAAATGGACACCGGGGCCTGGACGGGTGTTGAACATTGTACGACTGATACCCAATCATGAACTGCTTTGTCACTGCGTATCTAACAATGATTCCCTTCTCAAAAAAAAGTATTAAATAAGTCTGGCTACCCTCTTCACACCTTTCACATGATAGGTTGGATTTGGAGTGTTTATTAAAGGAGCCAGTGAGCAACAACAGACCAGCATCCCAAAGAATTCTCTGCTTGAGGACATTCAGGGATGAGTTTATAAAAACAAAAAAAAAGTCACATCTTAGAAAATGATGGACACAACGGGGCTGTATGTGTCGTGATCAGCAAAGGAAGTTTTAGAAGCAAAATTAGCTAGTTAATGGTCCGGCTGCTTCCAGTCACAAAGAACCTTCGTGGTTATGGGAAACGGTCACAGTTGAGGTCATGGTTCCAGGAGTTGAACCGTTCATTTGTGGGCTGTGCATAGGTTACACCTGACCCTTGGAACAGTGTAGGGAGTTTCCTCTTTGCTAACAAGCTAGAATGGAAGGAGAGTAGGAGTCCCTTATGTCAGGAGCCCAAAGCACGAGACTTACCAAAATTGGAGCTGGAATGACAATGCAGCGGTCCCTAGTGCATAGGACATTGCTATGGTCCCCCAATACATGATGCCCGGGCATCATGGTGGGAGCAGGCCCTGAGCACCACAAGGCATGGCCTGTACCCACCCACCAACACCCCTTAAAAGAGTTGTCATGAACAGATATTTAATTTAGGAAAGCCCGTTGACTCACTTGTTGAGATGATGGTGTGACTTTTATCCTTCATCTTCTGTATGTGGCCCATCATCCATCACATGGATCTACCAGTGTCCATCCATGCTTCCTTCTCTGCTCATCCACCCTGTTGTCAACTATTCTTGTATCTCTGCAATCACTCCACTTAATCATCATGTAGGATCCTTTTAGCAGAGTATTTAATTTCACTTGCGAATATTCTGTTGAAGATTTTTGCCTCAAGGTTTTGAAACAAAATGACTTCCTATCATTTCTTGAGACGTCCTTCCTGAGTGTGCCTGAGGTGCTTGAGGGGAGGGTTGTGTGCCGATGTGGTCCTTGTTTCGCTCCAACATTCTGCATCCTGTACATTCTGTGTACAGATGCATAGTCCACAACCCTAAACAGAGCATTCACCGTGGAAGACTTTTCATTTTACACTTCAGTGAAACTATTCTCCCAGTCTACACTAAGGAGGGAGGAAAGAGCCCAAGCTTGGTAGGGGGCTGAGACAACACATACCTTAGAACATTAGAAGGTGTGTTTACAGAAATGTCCACGAGAGGGCAGCCCAGGCACAGAATGAGAAATTATGCCTGCTTCTAATCTCTCCAGTGAATACAAAAATGTTAGCACAAATATTTATAGTCGCCCAATATTATTTGCAGTGTTCATTTGAGCGGGCCAAGTAATGTCTCCATTGTGAAACTTGTTACTGTGTTTGACATTTTGAATAAGTCACGGGTGCTTTCCAGTCTTTGCTGTGCCAGCAGAGGAATGAAACTCAGGTTGGCCAGGTAGGCTGCTTGCAAACTAAACACCCTATCACCTGTGCTATCACTCCAGCCCATGGGGGAATTCCTGGAGCAACAAGTGCGCCTATCAAAAGATGGCACGGTCACGGTCCTCCCATTGTTCATCAATTTGCTCGAGCAGGCCCAGTAAGGTCTCCATCATGAGACTTGTTGTTACTGTGTTTGGCATATCGAGTACGTCACAGGCAGCTTGCCAGGCTCTGCCCTGCGGGCGAGATACTCTCAGTAGCTTGCCGGGCTCTCCAAGAGGGGCGGAGGAATCAAACTCGGGTCGGTCATGTTGGCTGCCTGCAAGGCACATGTCCTACCTCTGTGCTATCGCTACAGCCCCGTCCTAAGATGAGTATATAAATAAAGTGGTACAATTATATGATTTCAAATGCTGAAATGTCCTTTGCAATAAAAAGGATCACATGAAATGAAATAATTTTGAAGGAAAGAGAAAAATATTGGATTATTTCACTTATAGGTGCACTTTAAGGGTATAAAATAGATAAGGAAAAACACATTTGAAACACAAACCTGTGAACACTGATCACAGCACTAAGACTACCGAGAACAGGTGGGCAATAGGAGAAAAGGCAAGGTGGAAGGTTTTATTAGTGAAACAACAAAAGATAAAGACACAGGGGAAAGTAATAAGAGTTTCTCTGAAAGATTCCTTGGCTAACTGGCCTTGCTTCTCAGGTTCCTGCCACTATTCTTGTGGGCACATCTAACACGAAATTTTTGCCCCCTCAGGTTCCAACAGCTGAGTCACAATCAGTGCTGACTCCCTGCCCCTCACCCCAGGAGCTTCTGTGTGGGTGAGGAACAGGGCAGGGGCAGCCCGGAGACAGAAGGCTCCCTGGTCCCACAAATCAGAAATATACGGTTGGTGCTGCCGTCACCACCTATGGCTCGTCACCAAACCTCGGTCACTGTGTGTGCTGACACATCACATACAGTCGCTGAGAACCTGCACACAAATGACACCCGAGCAGATACACACAACACTGCTTTCTTCTTAAGCTCAAGAGGGTGCCCTCCGGGGGTCTATGGGGCACACTGGGAGGGGCCATGCTCTGGGGGTTGGGACAGCAGCTGACCTGGAGGCCCCAGTCCCCAGCCTCTTCCAAATGTGTCAACCCTGTGACTGTTTCTTGATTTTCTGTACACTATGGAGCTGTGATTCCCGGGGCCTGCTGGGTCTGGGAGGGTTGGCTAGTGCCTAGAAACAGGAAACAGGAGCCTTGGATAGACAAACCAACCAATCGAGTCTGCCCCCGCCTTTTGCACATTCCTGCATTCTGGAATATTCTTCTCTGCTTCATATCAGCTGCAGCCCAGGTCCCCGAACCAGGGGATGCCAACCGTGCCATGGAGCCTGCTGAAACTATTCAGCCTGGCCCATCCTAAGTCTGTTTCTGCTGCCTCATATCTCCCTCTCAGCAAACATAGAGAGTCCTCGTCCACACCATCCCTGCACACCACTGCCTCATGCCGGACCCCCTGGGCTCCAAGTGTGCTGGCATGCTCCCTCCCTTTAAGACAGCTGCTAACGCTGACAGCTGTCTCCTGATCTGTTCATCTCACCATACCTGACAATTAAAATCCTTGATGCATTCTTGCGTATATGTATGTGTGTGTGTGTGTGTGTGTGTGTGTGTGTGTGTGTGTGTTGGACCACAGAAGCACACGCACACCTGGCTCTAAGCAAGATGCATTTGAGAGTAGACAGTCATGGGATCCGTGGGGCTGGGGCTGGGGGAGTTTGAGCGGGATCTAGTCTGCATCGGGCAGGGAGAGTCTCCAGGGATTCACGAGAATAGGGAGAGGAAGGGAAAGGAGAGCGAGCTTCCCCTCCCATCCTTCATTGAGGTGGTGCTGGCTCCTAGACTCAGGACAAGAGCCCTCAGATGGCACTTGGGGAACTGCAGTGATGCGGTCAGAAGTTTGCTCCTCTGGTGCACTCAGAAACCAAGACACAGAGAAATGAAGAAAACCAGAGCAGGGGAAAGGCTCAACAGGCTCGAGCACATATTTCATCTGCAGAGACCCCTGGCATTGAATGCCCACTGAAAACCGCCAGGGATAGCCCTGGGTGTCGCTGTGAACCAGATCCACACAGCTGGACCAAATCTCACTGCAGTGCTCCCTGGCCTCTAGAGCTCACTAGGAAAATGAGGCTCCTTTACCACCCTCACCGAAGCTTCAGGAACAAGTCTCAGAATATAAAACGGGGACAGTGATCCTAAGATAAAAAGGTGAGAATGCCCAACACCCCTTGACTACATCTGGAGCCAGGAAAATTGCCAACTTGACAGGGCAGACTTTGTTTTGGGTGCTGACATGAAAGTCAAGGTCTCACACATGAAAGACACATACTCTGCTCTGAGTGTCATCCGGCCCTTTCATACACCATGACATGCTCAGGGATCCTGCACCACTTCTGGGATAAAGATGAAATCAGGGGCTGGAACTATAATGCAGCAGGTAGGGCATTTTCCCAGAGCACTGCCAGGGCAAGTTCCTGAGTGCAGGAATAGCCCCTGTCTGTCATCAGGTGTGACCCAGAAAAGAAAAAAAAAAGATGAAATCAGTATATTGCTCTATGTGAAGAACACCCAGAGGCATAAAGCAGGGTATTCATGGCAAGGTTATTCATAATCTCCCTGAATTGGAAATACCCTGATTTTCGGGCATAAAAAGCAGCAAACAAAACAACACACAAACTCAATCTGTCGTCACCCATGCAATGGAATACTCCTTCGCAAAAAAATCAATGAACCACAATACCCCAAGGTGGGGAAGGAACCTCTGTTTCCAGGCCTGTTGTGTGTGTGGTTGTGACTGTGGAGGCGAGAGGAGTCAAGCATGCATAGAGAATACAGTGCGGGGTCTGCCTTTCACCCAGATCCGAGGAGAGCCACAGAACACATGGATGTGACCAGCGGTCCAGCAAGTGCTACCACCCCTCAGGAGGGGAGAGGCCATGTTCAGTCAACACGGAGGCCCCCACGCATCTCCCAGGCCAGCAGCCAATCTGCTGATGTGGCTATGAGGGGGTCTGGTTCCTCCTGCAGGAGGAGCTTCTCGGAGTGCTAAGGCCTCTGCCCTTGGGGCTGCAGAGATAGTAGAGTGGATAAAACCCTTTGTCTTCAAGGACCCCCAAAACAGCTGGTCCCCAGTGTATCATAAAGTTCTGGGAATACACTGGAGTGAACCCTGAGTCATGGCATAAGCTCAGAGTACCACAGCGTGTGGTCAAAAAGAAAGAAAATAACAAGCAAAAAGAAATAATGGACCTGGGGCTGGAGAGATAGCACAGTGGGTGGGCCTTGCACCACGCTGCCAACCCTGATTCGATTCCCAGCATCCCATATGGTCCCCTGTGCACTGCCAGGACTAATTCCTGCGTGCAGAGCGAGGAGTAATCCCTGTGCATCGCCAGGTGTGACCCAAAAAGGAAAAAAAAGAAAAGAAATCCTGGACCAGAAATGGATACTTTTTCTGTGGTCGTTTGGAACACAGAGAAAAATCCCCAAGGGTTTGGTAAAAATTCTTTGACATCAACTCAAATACTTCTATCTTCCCCCAAAGAAGAGTTTTACTCTGAATGGACTCAACTCCAATTCTGATGGGAGTCTGAGGAATTCTTTGGCGAACTGCTAGTTTATTCCCTTCAAAAGTGAGGGAGAGTCAAAAGTTTAAAGTCAAGAGATAGTACAGGGCTAAGGTGCTGACCTTGCATGCACCTGAGCCACGTTTTATCAGCTGCATTGCATGTGCTCCCTAAACCCTACCATGAATGATCCTTCATCACAGATTCAGGTGGTCTGGGCAATGCCTGGTATGACCTAATATATGAGAGACAGAGATAGATTGAGAGAGAGAGAGAGAGAGATCAAGTGATTATGCCAAGAGAGCTTACTAGGTGGACCACAGGTTCTTTTGGGATGACTACCCTATGAACGAAAAAATATCAAGGGAAGGCACATTCTGCTCTTTAATCACCATATACGGCATGTGTATAATTTTCCTTCCTTATGGTATGCTCTCCTAGACTTCTCACTCTCTCTCTCTTTCTCTCTTTCTCCTCCCCTAGGGATTGCTGTAATCATCTTCTAAACTATGGATTGTTTTGGGCACAAACTTCTAACGGTCACAGACAGTAGCATTAGTCAGTGAAATGTTGATAGTATGGAAATCCAGTATTGAGAATTCTCCTTCAGACTTCCCTCATTTTGAATGTTCTCAATTGTCTTTTCTGTTCCCCTGGATGGGGCCCCTATTATGGTGATGGTTGGATTCTCAGGATTGTGGACAGTGCCTAGCACAGAGGATTAGTAAATATGTGATAAACGGTTGTCATAAAGTTAGGTGCACCTCAATACCTGTTAGTACAGCTCTCTCTCTCTTTCTCTCTCTCTCTCTCTCTAATTGAGTCAACCATCAGATAGTTACAAAGCTTTCATGTTAGAGTTTTGGTCATCTAATGATAAAACACCCACCCCTTCACCAGTGCACATTTTCTACGACCAATCTCCCCAGTATCTCCCCCGCCCCCTGCACCATCCCAACCATTCCCTTGACTGTGTGGCAGACAATTTTCCAATACTCTCGCTCTCTCTCTACTTTGATGACATTCAATATTTCAGCACCAATCACGCCATTATTATTTGGAAGTTTCCTGCCACCACAAAGCCTGCTGATAAGGCAATGATAAACAATTTATTTTTTATTGCTGGTGTGACTGGCATAAGATGTTGCGTGGCCACTCCTGCTCTCAGTGCTCCTGGAATTCTAAAAGTTTAGATAATTTTATTTGGAGAGACTCTGCAGCAAATTGCTCGGTTTTGCGATTTTTTTTTGTTGTTGTTGTTGCTTAGCCATCTTAAAAGTGAAAAGTCCTAGAGAGCTGAGAAACAATGCAGAAATAAAGGATCTAGGAAGCACATGGTGAACCAGGGTTCAGTCTTGGCACCACTTATGGTCCCAGGGCTTGTTGTTTAGCACAGAACCAAGAATAACCCATGAGGAAAGCAGGCTTAGGCATACAATATTTTAAAGGTAAAGGTAAAGGTAAAGGCCCTCCCGTTGATCGTCAATTTTCTCGAGCGGGCCCAGTAACGTCTCCATTGGAGACTTTGTTGTTACTGTGTCTGGCATATCGAATACTCTCAGTAGCTTGCCGGGCTCTCCGAGAGGGGCGGAGGAATCGAACTCAGGTCGGCCATGTTGGCCGCTTGTAAGGTGAACGCCCTACCCGCTGTGCTATGAAAATAAAATGCTTAACTTATTCCTCATAACCCACTCAAAAAATGTCTTTAAACAGAAGAGAGAAAGTGAAGGATCACCACACACATAAGAAGATCAATTTTTCCCTAAGAAACATAGGAAGCACATAGAAAACATTTTCCAGAAGAACTAACAAAAGAGAAAGAGTGCTGTGTAACAAGTGTGGATTTAGAGAAAGGACCTAGACAAACTTGCACAAAGAGGCGTGGGCCAAGCCAGACAGCATCCCCGAAGTTCTGGCTTTGTGCTCACACGCCCTCAGACCGGGAAGGCAGGGGCTATGCAGAGTCCCATGAGCCTCAAAGTGCTAGTGCCTGGTGGGCCTGTGGGCACCAGGGGACAGGGAGGGCACAGGCAGCATCCTTTTTCTTTTCAAAACTTATTTATTTATTTTACCCTTAGACATTACATGAACACTGTGCTTTACAAAGTCGTTCAAGATGATCTGTCACAGGCATTCAATACTCCAACACCAACACCACAATCATCACACCTTCTCAATTTTCCCAACAACCCCTTTATCTTGCCCCCCCATAGGCCCACAAGAATTTAATATTGCTTGTTAGTGAACATTTGCTAACAGAATCATCCAAGGATGTTTCCAGAGAAGAAAATGAAGATTGCATTTCACCATGGAGCGATTAAGTTCATGTCTAAGAGACCAGTAGGCTGATGTTACAGGTCAACCCTCCATGTTCATAGAAACTTCTGTCCCACCACAAGGTCCTTCTTCCCCCTCCCCAGTTTTCTCATGTCCTACACACCCCTGGAAGTGTGCCCTTTCTCTCAGCTGATCTCACCCCTGTGAGAGGTGGCTGCCCGGTCACCTCTCCTACTGCTCAGCTAAATGCTCTGTCCTCAAAATGATCAACCCCCAAGAAGTCTGGGCACCAGATGTGGAGAAGAAAACCACTTGATAGGAGCCTTTCCGGGGGGTGGGGGCAATTTCAGGGTCAAGTTTAAAGGACGTTGCAAAGCGTGGGAGGCGGCAGCTCAGCTGATGCTTGGGTCCCCCCAGGTCAGGGTTCTTCCAAACCAGGTTAGGGTCCCTCCAGGTCATGGTGCCTCCAAACCAGGCCAGGGTCCCTCCACGTCAGAGTCCCCCTAGGTCAGCGTCCCCCCATGTCAGGGTCTCTCCAGGTCAGGGTCCCACAAAACCAGGTCTGGGTTCCCGCCTCAAACATATCATGTTCACTTCCCCAACCAGCTCAGGTTCCCAGGAAGGCGCTAGGTGTCCCCAACCCTGCATTTAGGCTTCATTTGGGTGAAACCCCTAATCACTGGTCTCTAAATACAAAGAAGGTCTCTCATTCTTGATTCTTTTCGGGGACCTCAACCCCATATCTGGAAGGCCAGGAAGCCTCCAGAGAGGGAGAGTCAGGCGGCTGTGGTTCTTGGGAACACTAAGGCCTACAGCTGCTCTCAGAGGAAAACTGGGCAGGCGGCACATGGTTCCTCCTTTTCCCACAAGCTCCAGGGCACTTTTCTCAGAGCTGAACAAACTCCTTCAGTCCCTCAACTCAAGTTCCAACACAGCAGACAGACATCACAGTAGGATTCTAAATGATTTAATGGTTAAGAATACAGGAACAATGGGGTTGAGGGTCTGCATTCATGCCTCCAAGGGCGCTGGGGAGAGTGGGAAGGAGTTGGTGCCCAGCAGGTGGTATCTGGGTGGGACAGGGACTCCCTGTGAGACATGGTGAAGAGGGACCAGGTGGTTCCCGGGGGGAGTTGTCCTTGGAATCATTCACTGTCAGCCTGTTTTCACATGTCATTCTGGACACGAAGGCAGGGCACACAGCACCTCAGGGCTCTCACGAAGTGGCCCATTCTGGGAGACTGTCTCCTTTGGAATAAGCGCCTGGGGCTCCTGATCTTCCAATGGAAGTTTAGGAAAAGGCGGGGGCGGCCAGACTGAGTGTGTTGAGTGTGAACTGCTTGAGGAGACTGGCTGAGAACACACGGCTCTGTATGCTGCTGCCCATGGATAGTACTGGCCTCTGAGTAGCAGGTAGCGAGGACGGCACCCACGGGAGGGGCAGTGGTCTGGGAGGCCTCCTCAGACATGGCCAGAGACATGCCCTGCTTTCTGCAACTCCCCTGCTGCCTCTGCCCCTGTGAGACACTGGGCTCCTTCTCTGTGTACACACTAGCAATGTGGGGGTCCACCATTCGTCTCCTGGAAGGTGCTGGGGGATAATTTAACCACCTGCGATGTGGAGGAACAGAGGCACACACAGGGAAGGGACAGAGACATGTGCTGTGGCCAAGTGTCTCAGAGGGAGGGAGGGGTTGGGGCCTAAACAATGGCGTGGGGTACTTCAGGAGGTTTCTCCTTCTCTGCGCTCCCAGGAGAGCTGAGAGAGGAGGGATGAGTAGAAGGAGGGGGGCCGAGAGGAGGTGGTGGAACGGGAGTACAGAGGGACTTCTGCCAGGCTCTTGTGGTGGGCCGGGGTGATGGAGTGGGGAAGGGGACTGAAGGTTCCAGAGTGGGGTGAGGGACAGACCCGGGAGACTGGAGTGAGCAGAGAGGACATTGCAGGCCAGGGGAATACACGCTGTCTTTCCTGGATGGGCTGCAGAGGTGACGGGGCCTGGATGGGCCATCGGGATCGTGGATGGCGGGAGAGACCCAGAGGGAGCAGCCTGGTTGGGAGCTGGTGGTCCGTGCGGAGGAGCCGGGATGGCCTTATTCCTGCAGACCCTGCAGGAAGGGCTGATGCACAGCAGGTGCTCCCAATGTGGGTCCTCACAGTATGCCTCCAGGGGGCTGCTGAAGGCAGGAAAGAGAGGGCCGTGGAGAGGCAGAGTGAGGACCAGAAGCCAGTCACCTGGGATAGGCTCTGAAGTCTGTCCCCTACACTGTTATCACCCCCAGGGCTGCCCGTTCTCTCTATACCCTCCCCCAAGGCCTTCCTCACATCCCTTTTCCTCTGGCTCCCCTCCTCAGGCAGACCTGGGCAGCACTCCTGTTGCTGGGTCTGGAAGGACAGCCCACACTTACCACTGCAAATTCCGGATAGATTGTATTTGCTGCAGCTCAGCCAGGCTGAAGTGGTACCTCTCACCTAGGAACCAGGGAGAGTGGCTTCTATTAGTGAATGTCTCACAGTGACACGGACATAGGGCCGTGGAGGGCACCCAGGCATGCTCTTCTCTGCGAGCCTCAGCAGCCAATGAGGAGCAGCAAAGGGCAAAAGACGTTCAGAGGTCTGTGGCTTCTGTCAGAGCCCTTCAGAGCCATGGTCTCTGGGGAGGCTCTGAGCGCAGCAGGAGGGAGGGGAGGAGGGAAGGGTCACTCTGGGTCAGCTCAGATGGAAAAGGCAGAGACTCACCTCTCAGGATCGTGACCCTCCTGCTTTTCCTAGCTCTCTTGCACCTCTGAGGAGAGAAAGAATCAGTGATCATTTGGGATCCACTTTTGGACTCCCCTTTCTGAAGCTCTTACATCCACACATGATCCGTCGGAGTACCATGGGAACAGAGAGGTGAGTTTCTCCCTCGAATTCATCCTAAAATGTCATGAAATGCTTTGGTTTTGATTTTGATTTTGTGTTTCCAGTTTTCTCCTTGGCATGACACAAAGATTTCGATGTTGATAGCAGACCCCTGTTCAGGGATGCCAGGCATTGGATATGCTTCCTGTGCTCCTTTGCACAGGACCCCGAGTTCTGGGGCTGGGCCCCCGAACTCCACTCTCCTGAAGGGCTCACTGGTAGGATGGGTTGATGTCTCTCTCCCACCCAGAGAAGTCGTGGTGGGACTTTTCTGTTCAAAGTGACCTGAACGTCTCAATGGAAGCTGACTCTAGTATGATGGCACTAGTTGGGATTTTAGTGATGGGAATCTGCCACCCCACCCCAAAATCTGTGAAGTTCAGGGAATTCTCTCTTCAATGAACTGCTTCCCACCCAGTCTGTCCTCCTTGGCTACTAGGCCCTACTTTCTTCTAGATGACCCAATCTACTGATGCGCTAAACTAAACAAATTCGTGTTTAAATTCATGTGTGTGAGAAGAAATAGAAATCACCACCACCCACCAAATGGCTCAAGCACTGGCCCCGGCTCCTACCTTTTGGTCAACTTTTTTCTTACAGTTGGCCATGAAGGATACTGTTGCCAGGGAAACAATGAAAAGGGAGAGCACCCCTAACACCCCCAGGAAAAGGGGGGTGGGATCGCTACTGATCAGCTTTGAGCCTAAGCCGCATAGAGTCTCAGTCCGGGGTGTCATCACAACCATCAGAGTCCATATACCGAACTCCATGATCCTGACCACAAGCTGCCTAAGGCAACTGAGCTTGAGCAGGTGGCTCTGCCTTATATAGGGCCGCCTGCATCACAAAGGGGGAAGAGTCCATTAGGGTTCCAGAGGGGTGTGAAGTCCTGTGTCAACCGTCTCCCCCCACCCCACTTGGCCTTCCCTTCCTGGGCCCTTTCTTTGGCCCCTCTGCTCTAACTGCCTTCCTATTTTCCACCCCATAACCCGCCCCCGCTGTCATCCTGCCCTGTGCTTTATCTGCAGAAAGGGTCCTGCTTGTTCTCTCTGGAACCCTGCTCTTCCCTGGGTCCTCTTGACTCTCTGGGTATAACCTTGACTCTGCTCTTGCAAATGCATTTCTTGTCTGAAATCCTACCAGCAAAAATTTTTTTTTCAGGATCTAGATCATTTATTTTGTATTTTAACAATAAAATGTTTTTTAAATTTTTTATCAAGTTGTAAATAAAATTTATTTCATTCAATAATCGAACAGCAATCCCACCAGCATTATACCCTGGCACCACCATTTTTTGGATATTTCCATCCCACACCCCAACCTCTGTCCCAAAGCAAAACTAAATAATTTATTTTGTATTATTTGTTGTGAATAAACCAATGAAAATGCTCCAGACAACTTTCCTTAGAGGAGAGTGTTGAAGATTGTTGTATTTCACCTTGGAGCCAGCTGTTATACTCTTTTCTAATAGATTACTATTATGTTGTTAAGGGTTGAGCCTCGTGTGCTTATATTATATATATATCTGTAAAAATATATTTCCGTCTAAGATTCGTTACCTTTTTCTTTAAACCTCATGGTGTGCTACTCTTGGAGTATGAGTGGTGTGAGGTATTGTGATGTCCAGGTATAGGCTCACTCATGGATGGGTTCAGACCGAGAGTGTGCAGAGCAGACATGAGCATGGTAGCAGTTGAGTTCTTGAGGCTTTGGGTTTCGAGATTGGGTACCTTGGTGGTGATGGGCCCCTCCTGTCCCCTTCAGTCTTCCCTGACAGAAACATCCTGCTTTGAGGTTTCAATGGCCCACCTATGGCAAGTCGGGTGTTTTTGTTGTTGTTGTTTTGCTTTTGGGGTCACAACCGCAATGCACAGGGGTATTTCATGGCTTTGCACTCAGGAATTACTCCTGGTGATGTTTGGGAGACCATATGGGATGCTGGGAATAGAATCCACATCAGCTTTGTGTAACATAAAAGCCTTACCTGCTGTGCTATCGATCTAACCTCTCTGGCGAGTTGTTTTATACTCTCTTCCATGAGAAAAGGACAATGAGTCTCTAAATCACAGTTTGTGATGAGATTATCACCACCGGAAATGTTGGATTTGACACTCAGGGTTGAATGTTACTTCCCATTCTTGTTTCCTAGGGAATGCTTTCTGGCCGACATTTAAAGGTCTCCTAAACCTAGGTCTGTGAACAGGAAAGAGCATCTTAGATTTTGGTCTCAGTCCACCTTCAAGGGTGAGTGCTAGGTCAATTAAATGGTCAAGACATCTTTTATTGTTTTCAAATTGAACAGGAAAAGAAATACAGGTAAGCTTCTTGCTGCCATGGACGATATCACTTGCTCTCTTTTCTCAAATTTACTGATACTTAAAACTCAAACTTTTAGGTCACACTATAATCAGATGGAGAGACAGAGGGAGGGGGAGAGAGAGAGAGAGAGAGAGAGAGAGAGAGAGAGAGAGAGAGAGAGAGAGAGAGAGAGTTTCTTCAGCAAATACAGAAGCTCAATTCCAACACAAAAAAGTTCCTCCTATTTTTTCAAAGTTTGCTTTTGAATTTTGATGAATAGGGCTGGTTGATCCCTAAACCGGGACCCAAGTCCTCCTCATCATCCAGGAGTGCTTGGGTGTGCAGGCTTGGAGGCTATACACTAGGTGCCTGACAGTCAACTGTTCCTGGGATCACACTCAGGCCTGCATGTACTCAATGAGTTTTGTGCCACTTGAGTTTCTTTGTAGGCCAACAAAGATGATCTTGACCAAAATAGAAGTTAATTAAATTTTTGCCATATTTATTAACTAATTTAAAAATACTTAGCAAGTTTTAATTTTACTTTTTTTTGTGGGGGCTTACACTGCTTGGTTCTCTAGGTTTACTCTGGCTCTGGATCAGCAATCACTCCTGGCAGTGAACAGGAGACCATAGGGTATACTTGGTGTAGAATCTGGATTTTCCCTGTGCAAAGCAATAGACTTGTCCACTGTATTATCTCTCTAGTCCCTGATTTTTTAAAAATTTGTGTGAGGTGTTATTTTAGTGATGCTTGATGCTGCTTTGGGTAATTGATAGGGAGCTTCGTCCTCAGTGTTTGCAAGACCATATGGTGATATGGATTGAACCAGAGACTTTTTCATGTGCTTAGGTTATTCTAGTATTTTCTGACCCCAACATGTACTGTACCACAGCACGTGTGTCTAGTTGAACGTTAATTGAGAGAGGGCATGAGGGCTGCAAAGACGGGGCTAGGGAGGACTGTATGAAGCATACAGAGACTCTACTGCAAAGCGCATTTGCTTTTACAGTATGCAGTGAACACTTTGTGGGAAAGCCAAAGGTTCCACGTTGAGCGGGCTACGCTGTTATTCTGTTTTGAAGCTGCATATGTGGGCAATTCCTTGAACTTTCTCAGCAAAACAGGACAGGAATGAGAATGTGGTTACAGGCCCGGCCAAGGCGGATCAGGCGCAGCCTTCCCTTCGGCCCCCTTAACAGGGCCAACTGCCAGGCCATGGCACTCCCACATGCCAAGATTTTTCCTGCTCGGTGTTGCGAAGATTCTCCCAGGATGTGAGATGCATGCTGAAAGTAGACTATAGACCGAACATAATGCCATTCAATGATTCTTTTGAAAATCACAGCTCCCAAAAGGAGAGAGAGAACAAAATGGAATGCCCTGCTACAGAGGCAGGGTGGGATGGGGGGTGTGGATGTGGGAGGGATACTGGGATTAGTGGTGGTGGAGAATGGGCACTGGTGAAGGATGGGTAGTTGATCATTGTATGACTGAAACCCAAGCACAAAAATGTGTAAATCTACAACTATACCTTATAGTGTTTCACTAATAAAAATTAAAAAAAAAAAATTTCCCCTCTCATTCCCTTCTCAGGGAAAAAAGCAGGGGCTACCAAGGCCAGTCCCCAACAGTATTGCTCCCCTAAAAATGAATTAAATTGGGCTACATTCCCTCCCCCAACTTTTTATCACTTGGAATTGATTTGATGAGCTGAATGTGCCCATTTACATGGATTATTTCATGCCAGGATAGAAAAAGTATAGAAAGAAGGAACGTAACTTTTGGGTGAGGCTGGGACTATTCCATGGGCCACCGTTGCTTATACTTAAAAGGAAAGTGGAACTAAACATGTCCAATCTGCAGCTGAGGCTGCCAGATCCCTTCTGTCTGTCAGCAGAACAGCCAAGGCTGAGGATATATGTTCACATATCACCCGGGTCATATGCCTGGTGGGTTCTCCTCCCAGAGTAGGTATTTCACAGAGTGGTGGGAAGATCTCCTCTAAACGTGATGCCATTGTCCGTTTACCACAATCCTATTTCTTTGTGGTGGGGAGAGACAGGCACGGGGGTGGGGGGTGCCGTATGTGGGTGTGGTTTCTTTTATCATTAGAAAAACCTGCAAAATACAGACCAAAATATTGGCTTATTATTTTGTGTTACTTGTTGATGATTTATATTTTTGTATATCCCTCTTCATTCTCTCTTTATTTTCACCATGGTTATTGAGTTACCAGATGTACAATACAGTTGATCATCATTTTCTTGCACACATCACCCTAATTTTCTGTGATGAGTAAGTCAACCCCTAACCAATGGGAAATGTGGGGCATCAGGGGTTCCACTGTGCCCTGGATTTGTGGAATTTGATGAGAGAAAAACTAAATATAGATTAGACTGAAGGTATTTCTGTGGGAACACTTATCAGAGATCTAGAAATTGAACATACTGGAGTATAAATCATTTACTTAATAAAAGAATACTACATGAAGATTACTAGATTCTTATGCCTGCTTCTGCCCTAACTCATTAGATATAAAGCAAACATTTGTCATACACATACACAAGAGGCCCTGAACTAAAATTGACATTCAGCAATTGCTTGATAGCACAGTTTGGAGAAAAGAATGTAAAGACATATATGTATACCAACTACAATAATATCACGTTCCAGTTAGTACCTGCAGAAAACTTTCAGTGGTTCATATTTTCTCTGCGTTTGAAAGAGCAGACTGGAATCATTTGGAATAGGACTAAGGAGAAGGAAATGCTGGCTACAGAACCATAGCACAGTGGGGACGGCATTTGCTTTGCACAGGACCGACCCAGGTTGAGGCCCGGCAAACCACATGGTCCCCGAGCACTAGCAGGAGTGATCCCTGAGTGTAGAGTCAGGACTCAGCCCTGAGTATCGCTAGGGTGAGACCTCTGCCTTGGAAAAAGGCCAAGAAAAGAAAAGAAAAGAAAAGAAAAGAAAAGAAAAGAAAAGAAAAGAAAGACATGCTGGCCAGTGGCTAGCAAATTCCTAGAGAAGTTGTGGGCTGGGGCACATCTCTTGCCTGAGGAAGTCCTGGGTTTGGATCCTGGAACCACAAGATTCTCTGAGGGTTGGTGCAGTAAGGAGAGCCGAGATAACTGCTAAGAGTATCCCTCCACCAAAAAGCAAATAAGTAACCCAAAGGAAGACAATTTATTTAAAACAAGTAAATTGAAAACATGTATATATACATATATATATATTACAAAATGTTTTTTTTGCACTCCAAGAATTCTGACATTTTAAATAGGGTGAGACAACTGGAATTACATATTTTTAATGGATGGTGATATGGGGATTCAGAGGCATCTCTGCAGCTTGTCACTCTCTTTTGAGAATTATTTGTGAGTCTCTGGATCATGATCATTCATGAGCTTATTTGATACTCAGAGGCAGTTCTTGGACATGGATGGCAGGAGTAGACCCTTTTATTCATCCCCCTAAGGTTGCTGCCTGAAGTAGTACAATTTTTATGGGGGGGATCAAAGCTCTTTATTCACTAGTGGGGGATGGGGAGGGGGGTGTCTTTTGGGGAGGTCAGACGTCGAGGTCATAGGTGGGCTGGGATCTCGGCAGAGCCACAGAAAGCTGAAGTAATACCTTTTCTTCATCATTTTCTCCCTCCCAGATTCCATCAGAATTCCATCAGAATTTTATTTTCATAAGGTTGTTCACATTAATTGATTACATTCAATATTTCAACACCAATCCCAGCCCCTTTATTACATCCCACCACCATTATTTTGAATTTTCCCACCATCATTTAAGCCTGCCTACCAGAGGCAGATGCTAGATAATTTATTTTCTATTGCGTATTATGAACATCATGAGAGGTCGTATGCCTGGTAAAACAGCTGAGTGCTTCTGGAATTCTAAAATTGAAAATGGTTGGTGTCCAAAAGATCTTTGTAGGGGCCAAATCCATTTTGAGACTCATTTGGGTGTCTCTGGATCAAGGCCATTGATGTGCTGAGATGGTGCCCAGAGGCAGATCGTGGGCATGACAGCCAGAACCAAGGCATGTGGGGAGACAGGAAAGGGCACTATCTCTGCTGCAGCCATGTGGCATAGAGTCTTAATCCCTGAACCCACCTATCTGGTTTTTGCTTCTGGAAGCTTGTGGCCACCCGGGTTGCATCTGGAGTGGGCGGTGAGGGCACACCTGCTCCATCTGAAGTGCCCCAGTGGATTTGGCTCAGAACAGGGTCCAGAGAAATCCTGGGGAACTGTTGTCTTCCAGTAATTCTAAATGCTTTAGTAATTCTAACATTTAGAATATGATTATACAGCAGATTCATTCATGAGTCCTATGTTACTCTAATCTGGAAGCTTTATTTCTGAGTCTCTGGATCATGACTGTTGATGAGATTATATGGCACCAGGGGGCAGTGTGTGGGTTTACTGCCAAACTACTGGTAAATTTGGGAAATTTGGGGAGGACACTCACACCTCCTCAACCCAGGTTTGCGGTTTCAGTCACAGGTCACGCATACCTGCATTTTTCTGCAGATTCCCTCAGGGGTGAAGCTCATCTGAGCCTGTAGAGAGTTGCCATGAGCAAGGTGGCAATCAGGTTTTGGAGGTTTGCGGCTACTGGGGCTCTGTTGGGGCAGGCAGGGAACCTCAACCCGCAGCCCCCCACCCTAATTGCCTAGTGAAGACAGTCTGGTGAGGGGTCTGGATATTTGTTACATTTCTGTAACAAACAGCTTTATCAAAGGTCAAACTCTCCATTTATCTCACTTAGACCTCTGGTAACTGTCAGGGGAGAGTAAGCATGTATTTCCAGCAAACCACCTCCCCCCACCGCCTTTGCCATTTTACCAATGAAGAAACTTAACCCCCGGTGAATACAGAGCTTTCCAAAGTCACAATGTCCCATGGATACATTACCAAGTCAAGTCACCTAGGCTCACAACTGGAAAAAATTCTTCAGAGTGTGTTTGAGATGCCTCAGGAAGCATCTAGGTATCAAATTGGGAATCAAAAATGTCCAGAGAAAATGGATTACAATTAACAGTGTCAACTTTCCGTTCAAGACCAGAGCAGTACTTCAGAAAATTCAAATTCACAGGGAGTGACTCAGGGAAAGGAATCAGTCACTGGAATGAAGGCAGAAAACTCAGATTCCTCCTGCTCCTTGGGCCAATTTCCCACCTAGGAGGTAATAATGTGCGGCTAGACAAATGACTTAAATAACTTGTGTATATGCAAAGAGTCCTTGCTAACAATTGTGACTGGGAAGTATCATTAGGGTGGGCTTAAAATGCTCCTTCCAGAAGAGAATGCAAGGTAATAAAGTAGGAATACCTAGACTTCGTGTGACCCTTAATTGTAAAAATAATGGCAGGGAAGGAAATAAATTGAGGGGATAATTAAGAACAAAGTGGGAGGTAACAGGGGTAGGAGTAACAGACCTTGGGTACTCTGATGGTAGGATGCATGTATATGGCTAAAACACTGAAAAACTCATTTTGTGAGCATGAGACCCAAACTACAACAACCACACATGAATATGTGTCTATGGAGGGGCCGGAGCTAAAGTATGGTGAGTAGGGCATTTTCTCGCACTGCAGTCAACCTCTGTTTGATCTCTGGCACCACATATGGTGGCCCGAATTTGCCAGGAGTCATTTGTGTGTGAAGAGCCCTGAGCACTTCTGTGTGGCTCAAATATGTAAAATGTTTCTGGTCAAGGTGGTGGGTGGGAGGGAACCTGGAACACTGGTGAAAGGACGCTGATACCAGTGGTGAGTTTGGTGTTGGAACACTGAATGCCTAGAACTCCATGATGAGCAACTTAATAAATTATGGTGCCATAATCACTGTTTCACTGTCCTCCTGTTGTTCATTGATTTGCTCGAGCAGGCCCAATGACCTTAATAAAGCAATATAATAAAATATATCACCTCATCTCAGCTGGTATTAGCCTCCTACTTGCTCCTCTGCCTTCTGAAATAAATGCTGACTTTATTTATTTCATGCTTATGATGAAGTCCTTCGTGAGGAGCACAAGAATCAAGGAAGATCCCTCATTCTTTATCAGCTGATGAGAGAGAATCAGTATTAGTGGCAACAGGCAGCAGTGGGCAAAATAAGCCCGATCCACACCTCCTCCTCCACACACTACTGTCCATTCCCCTGCCTCACTCTGACACACTCCTGCCTAAGTGAGCAGGCCCAACGGTGTGTTGTGACCAGTCCTGAATAACAGAAGCACCAAAAGTAAGTTCTCCTGTGTCTCCCAGTCTGGGAACAACCATCCACAGAAACACCAAACAGATTGCAAACTGAAAACTGGAGTACAGCAGAGGAGGGCTGCCCTTAGATAGATATCCAGGAAGTTTGGTGCAAAACTGTTTTGATCTCCTTTGCTAATGATTCTGCACTTTCGACATCAGGTCTGATGACTTCTCATTCCAATTTTCACTACCGTGCTCAAATATTCCTGTTTCAATTACTCACTACACATCTAATAAAGAACGATTATACAAGATTTTATACAGAATTCACAGAAACCCAAAACAAACCTTATAATTCAATGAGGAAAGAAGCTGAGAAGACATTTCTCAAAAAACCACATTTAGAGGTTCATTAAGTACACAAAACTGCAGTCACCGTCACTGACGGAAACGCATATAAAAACCATGAATGAATAACTCCCTCACACCAGTGAGAATGGGCTGTGCAAGAAAGACCAGCACTGGTGGTTATGTGGTGTGAAGGAAACTTCATCCACTGTTTGTGGGATTATTTCTGGATCAGCCTCTGTGAAAAACTGTGTGGAGATTTCCAAAATGTAAGACAGAGTTTCTATCTGTCAGCAATTCCTCTTGGCATCTACCCCAAAAGTATAAAATACTAATTCAAAAAGATATCTATACATTTGGATTCATTGCAGCACCTTTTGTCATAGCCAGGGACTGGAAACAACCTAAGTGCCTAAAACAAAGAAGAGGATTAAGACACAATGGAATACTAATCAGCTATAATAAAGTACATATGCCACTTGGTATGCTGCTCTGAATAGCCACTGTCACTTCCCCTATAGAGAGTACTTCTTGGGTGAGGGAACCAGTAACAGGGGTATTTCTGAGGACCTCTTAGATTTGAGAAGACTACAGACAGATCTGTAATACCTTCTCCTAGACTTTTAAGGCCTTCTGCTGTTATCTGTAACGTTTTTCTTTTTCAAAAGCCTGTTACCGGTGCTGGGACAACTGGTCAGCTACCAGCAAAAATAAATAAATAAATAAATACATGCATACATACACACATAAATTCAGCCCTGTTTCTAACACCAAGCACAAATATCAAATCAATATGGATTTAAAGTCCATAATATCCGACCTGAATTTGTAAGGTATATGGGGGAAAACTCAGGCAGAACTATCTATGTCTTTGAAGTGAAAGATATCTTACAGGATAAAACACCACTGACCAAGCAAAGGGAATCAAAGATAAACAAAAGTGACTAAATTAACATAAGAACCTCGGGGGTATGGTGCTGCCTGCAGGTCAGTCTGTACCTGTGAGGCGAGTGCATCAGTAACCTGATGGCGCCTTTAGACTTCCAGATACCCCAAAATTGCGGCTGTGCCCTTAGCCAGACTCCAAAAACTTGGGGCAAAGTTAAGCAAGAAAGTAAATGGCCAAAAGTTAGGTATGTGAGAGACACACCCACAAAGCACCTCCGGCTCAGCTATATAATTGGAGGCATGGCCTCTCTGGTTCCTGATCAAACTCCTAAATGGCCATGATCATAGAGACTCAGAAACAAATCTCAAAACCCAACGGCTTTTGACATAAATGCGTCCGGTCCCTGCAGTTAGGTTACCGTCACCGGGCCAACCCAGGTGGGAAGTGGTTTTCTGCCTTGGCCTGTTCCCCCTGGTGGCTGGGTGGCAGTCATCCGCCAGAGGCCATTGGACAGTCAAGCTTAGGCCCTCAATGACGAGACATGTGGGGCCTCATGGGATGGGGTTAGAGCCCGCCCTTTCCTCCCAGTCCCAACAAGACCCCGAGTCACTGCCCATGAACGGCCTTTCTGGCTCCTGATCAAGCTGCTTAATGGCCATGATCCCAGAAACTCAGAAACAAGTCTCAGAACCCAGCAGGTTTTGGCAGAAATCCCACCAGATTTATGTGTTAACGATTTGGAATTTCAGAATTGTTCAGCCACTACTGCAGCTACGCGACGTCATATGATATTCATAATCACCAATAGAAAACATTGTCTACTGTTGCCTTTTCAGCAGATCTGAGTGTTGGGGTAAAATCCAAAAACAATAATGGCTGGTCTGGTGTCCAAATATTGAATGTAATCAAAGTAGAGAGAGAGTAATGTGGAAATCATCTGCCCCACAGGTAGGGAGAGGGTGTGGGATGGGGTAGACTGGGTTTTTTGGTGGTGGAGAATGAGCACTGGTGAAGGTACAGGTGTTTCATTGTATGACTGAGACTTAAACCCAAAAGCTTTATAACTGCTCTCACAGTGATTCAATAAATAAAATTATAAAAATGAAAAAAGCAAGGTGTAGTTCATGCCCAATTCAATCAGCTAATCAGTGGCTGGATAAATAGCAGTACTCCTACATGAAAGAAAGAAAGAAAGAAAGAAAGAAAGAAAGAAAGAAAGAACCTATGCACCTCAAAGGAAACAATGACCAGGAAACAAGACAGTCCACAAAATGGGGAAAATTATTTACCTAACACCCATCTGATAAGGGGTCAATATCAAAGATATATATGGAACTGGTAGAACTTGAGAAGAAAAAATCAAATTTGATCACAAACTGGGGAGAAGAGATGAACAGAAACTTCTCCAAAGAAGAAATGCGAATGTCCAAAAGGCACATGAAGGAAATGCTCCACACCACTATTCATCAGGGTGATGGAAATCAAAACAACCACGAGATATCATCTCATGCCACAGAGACTGGCACACATGAAAAAGAACAAAACCAACCAGTGCTGGCATGGATACGGGGGGGAAAGGAAAATTTCATTCATTGCTGGTGTGAAAGTCCAGCCTTTTCAGGAAAAAAAT
Organism: Sorex fumeus; assembly: GCF_029834395.1. Classification (NCBI taxonomy): domain Eukaryota; kingdom Metazoa; phylum Chordata; class Mammalia; order Eulipotyphla; family Soricidae; genus Sorex; species Sorex fumeus. Next base: position 3,750,162 of record NW_026606179.1, on the reverse strand, counting down.
ATGGGCTTTCCTCAAAAACCTAGAAATTGTGCTCCCATATGACCCTGCAGTCCAATTCTGGGAATATACTCTAAGGACCCAGAACTCACAGGGCAAAAACCCATCTGATGTTCTTTGCAGCAGTATTCACAATACCCAGAACCCGGAAACATCCTAAGTTCCCTAGAACAAATTACTGGTACATCTACACAATGGAACACCCTGCAGCCATTAGAAAAACGAAGTCATGAAATTTGCTTATACATGGATGTACATAGAGATTGCCATTCTGAGTGGAATGAGTTGTTGGGAGAGAGACAGTTATAGAATAATCATACTCATATGTGGGATATATAAAAAATAGTATGAGAAAAATACCCAAGGACAGTAAAAATGAGGGCCAGGAGGACTGGTCCACAATAGGAATGGTAGGAAGTTTGCCTCAAATTGTGGGAGAATGCCGTTTGGACAGTAAAGAGACACTAAGACAATGATCATTAGAAATGATCCCTCTCGACAATATCTGAGTCCTGAAGGAACTAAAATGATATACAAAAAAAAAAAAAAACCCTGGGGGTATGGTGCCGCCAGCAGGTCAGTCTGTACCTATGAGGTGAGTGCATCAGCAGCCTGATGGCAACGTCAGACTTTTTGATACCACAAAACTGCTGCCGTGCCTTTGGCCAGACCCCAAAAACTTGGGGCAAAGTTTACCAAGAAAGTAAATGCCCACAAGTTAGGTATGTGGGAGACCCACCCACAAACCACCTCTGTCTCAGCTATATAATTGGAGGCATGGCCTCTCTGGTTCCTGATCGAACTGCTTAATGGCCATGATCCCAGAGTCTCAGAAACGAATCTCAGAACCCAAAGGCTTTTGGCAGAAATGCGTCCTGTTCCTGCAGTAGGTTACTGGCGCTGGGCCACTCTAGGTGGGAATAGGTTTCGTGCCTTGGCCTGTTCCTCTTGACGGACTGGTGACAACCATCCTCCAGAGGCCACTGGACAGTCAGGTTTGGGCCTGCAGTGACAAGACACACTGGGCCTCACCACATGGGGGTGGAGCAGACTCTTTCTCCCCATCCCAAGGAGACCCCGAGTTGCTGCCTAAAACGGCCTCTCTGGCTCCTGATGAAGCTGATTAATAGCCATGATACTGGAGACTCAGAAACAAATCTTGAAACCCAGCGGCTTTTGGCAGAAATGCATCTGGACTGCATACAAGGTGGCCGCCGGCTCAGAGCTTATTGGAAAGCCAGGAATGAGCTGGTGGTGACAGAGCAGTCTCATGGGAAGGGGGCAGTAGCAGGTCGTCCTTCATGCCCTACTGAGGTCACGAGTTGCCCCCCACAAGCAGTTTTCTGGCACGGTCATGTCTCCAGAGGCAAAAGGACTTAATCCAGAGCCCGGAAGTTTGTGGCAGAAAAGTGAATGGACCATGCGTTAAACTACTGTGCCATGCCTCCACAGGAGGGAAAGGGTGTTGGTCCCTTTCGGCCTCCCCGCCCCCCCAGCAGCAAGGTGGCTGCCACCTCAGAGCATATTGGAAAGCCAGGTATGAACTGGCGGTGAAGGGGCAACTGCTGTCTCATGGGAAGGGGGACAGTACCGGCTAGTCCTTCAAGCCCTACCGAGGTCATAATTTGTCCCCCACAAGCGGCTCTCTGGCATGGCCATGGCTCCAGAGGCAAAAGGACTTACTCCAGAGCCCAGCAGCTTGTAGAAGAAAAGTGAATGTACCATGCGTTAAACTATGGCGCCATGCCCCCACAGGAGGGAAAGGTTCTTGCTCCCTTCTGCCTTTTCCTCCCTGGCAGCAAAGTGGTCGCCGCCTCAGAGCTTATAGGAAAGCCAGGTACAAGCCGGAGGTGAAGGGGCAACTGCAGTCTCATGGGAAGGGGGACAGTACCAACACGTCCTTTACGCCCTACAGAGGTCATGAGTTATCCCCCACGAGCAGCTCTCTGGCATGGCCATAACACCAGACACACAGAAACCAATCTTGTAATTATCTGGCTCTTTGCAGGAATCCAAAATCATGGCCGAGTGACATTATATGATTCTCATAACCAGCTATAGCAAACAAAATATTTCCCAATGCCTTTTCAGCAATTCTGATTGTTTCGGGGGAAATTCTAAATAATAATGGTGCATCTTTTGTTGAAATAATGAATGTAACCAATGTAGAGAAGAGTTAAGTAGAAATCATCTGCCTCACAGGCATTAGGAGGGGTGGGGGGGTATACTGGGGTTCTTGGTTTTGAAAAGTGAGTACTGGTGAAGGGAGGGGTGTTTGATCATTGTATGACTGAGACTTGAACCTGAAAGCTTAATAACTTTTCCCACAGTGATCCAATAAATAAATATAAAAAGAAAAAAATAAGTAAAAAAATTAAGGTGGAGTTCATGCCCAATTCAATCAGCTAATCAGTGGCTGAATAAATAGCAGCACTCCTACAAAAAAAACCGTCTGGTAACAATATTGCAACCCCCACTGTCTTATTGGAGAGGGGAGGGGGAGAAGAAAAAGGGAAAGGGAGAGAGAGACAGAGAGATAGAGAGAGACAGAGAGATAGAGAGACAGAGGCAGAGACAGACAGACAGAGAGAGAGGAAGTCTGCCATAGAGGCCAGCTGTAGGGGAGGGGGATGAGGGATCTGGGACATTGATTTTGGGAAATGGACACCGGTGTGTGGATGGGTGTTGGAGCATTGTATGACTGATACCGAGTCATGAACTGCTTTTACACTGTAAATTAAGTAAGTAAAGGCCCTCCTGTTGATCATTGATTTGCTCGAGTGGGCCCAGGAACGTCTCCATTGCAGACTTTGTTGTTACTGTGTCTGGCATATCGAATACTCTCGGTAGCTTGCCGGGCTCTCCGAGAGGGGCGGAGGAATCGAACTCGGGTCGGCCATGTTGACTGCATGCAAGGCAAACGCCCTACCGCTGAGTATCTAAAAATGATTCCGTTTTCAAAAAAAAAGGACTAAACAAGTCTGGCAAACTTCTTCACACCTTTCACATGATGGGTTGGATTGGGATCACGATCACGATCACGACCATCCTGTTGTCTGTCAATTGCCTCGAGCAGGCCCCAGTAACGTCTCCTTCGTCCAAGTCCTGATATTTTTAAAAAAGTGCCATATTCAAGGCTCTTTCAGGGTTAGGAGAATGAAACCCATCATTGTTACTGGTATTTGGCATATTGGGTACGGCACGGGGAGTTTGCCAGACTCTGCCATGTGGGCAGGTTACATTTGGTAGCCTGCCAGTTTGTCCAAAGTAGGAATGAGATAATTAGTTTGGATTGGGAGTGTTTATTAAAGGAGCCGTGACTGTCAGCAGACCAGCGTCCCAAAGAACTCTCTGCTTGAGGACATTCAGGGATGAGTTTATAAAGGAAAAAAAAAAGTCAAATCTTAGCAGACGATGGACACAATGGGGCCGTATGTTTTGTGATCAATCAAAGCAAGTTTTAGAAGCAAAATTAGCCAGTTAATGGTCTGGCTGCTTCCAGTCACAAAGAACCTTTGTGGTTATGGGGAACGGTGAGAGTTGGGGTCATGGTTCCAGGAGCTGAACAGTTTGTTTGTGGGTGTGAACAGGTTATACCTGACCCATGGAACAGTGGAGGGAGTTTCCTCTCTGCTGACGGGCTAGGAGAAAAGAGAGATATAGTCCCTTATGTCAGGAGCCCAAAGCTTGAGACTTACCATAATTGGAGCTGGAATGACAGTGCAGAAGTCCCTAGTGCATAGGACAATGCCTGTGGTCTCCCAATACATGATGCCCGGGTACCATGGTGGGAGAAGGCCCTGTGCCCACCCACCAACACCCCTTAAAAGAGTTGTCATCAGCCGATTTTTAATTTTGGCAAGCTCTTTGACTCACTTGTTGAGATGATGGTGTGACTTTTATCCTTCGTCTCCTGTATGTGGCCCATCACACGGAACTACAGGAGTCCAACCATGCTTCCTTCTCTGGCTCCATCCACCCTGCTGTCAACGATTCTTGCATCTCTGCAATCACTCCACTTAATGGTTATGTGGCATCTTTTTGGCAGAGTATTGAATTTCACTTGCAAATATTCTGTTGAAGATTTTTGCCTCAAGGTTTTGCAACAACATGACTTCCTATCATTTCTTGAGACGTCCTTCCTGAGTGTGCCTGAGGTGCTTGAGGGGAGGGTCGTGTGCCGACGTGGTCCTTGTTTCACTCCAACATTCTGCATCCTGTACATTCTCTATACAGATGCATAAGCCACAACCCTAAGCAAACCATTCACCGTGGAGGACTTTTCATTTTACACTTCAGTGATACTATTCTCCCAGTCTACACTAAGGAGGGAGGAAAGAGCCCAAGCTTGGTAGGGGGCTGTGACAACACATACCTTAGAACATTAGAAGGTGTATTTACAGAAATGGCCACGAGAGGGCAGCCCAGGCACAGAATCGGAAATCCTCTATGCCTGCTTCTATCTCTCCAATGAATACAAAACTATTAGCACAAAAATTTATAGTCGCCCAATATTAATTGAGAGTACACTTGAGCGGGCCCAGCAATGTCTCCATTGTGAAACTTGTTACTGTGTTTGGCATTTCGAATACATCACGGATTGCTTGCCAGGCTTTGCTGTGCCGGCAGAGGAATGGAACTTGGGTTGCTCAGGTCGGCTGCGTGCAAAGCAAACACCATACCAGCTGTGCTATCGCCCCAGCCCATGGGGGAATTTCTGGAGCAACAAGTGCGTCTATCAAAAGATGAGTATATAAATAAGGTGGTACATTTATATGATTTCAAATGCTGAAATGTCCTTTGCAATAAAAAGGATCACATGAAATGAAATAATTTTGAAGGAAAGAGAAAAATATTGGATTATTTCACTTAAATGCGCACTTTAAGGGTATAAAATAGATAAGGAAAAACACATTTAAAACACAAACCTGTGGACATCGATCACAGCACTAAGACTACCAAGAGCAGGTGGGCAATAGGAGAAAAGGTTTTATTAGTGAAACAACAAAAGATAGAGACTCAGGGGAAAGCAATAAAAGAGTTTCTGCAAAAGACTCCTAGGCTAGCTGGCCTTGCTTCTCAGGTTTCTGCCCCTATTCTCCTGGCCACATCTAACAAGAAATTTTTGCCCCCTGAGGTCCCAGCAGCTGAGACACAATCAGTGCTGACTCCCTGCCCCTCACCTCAGGAGCCTCTGTGTGGGTGAGGAACACGGCAAGGGCAGCTGGGAGACAGAAGGCTCCCTGGTCCCACAAATCAGAAATATACAGTTGGTGCTTCCGTCACCACATACTGTCACTGTGTGTGCTGACCCCCCACAGACAGTGGCTGAGAACACACACACAAACGACACCTGAGCAGATACACACAACACTGCTTTCTTCCAAATGCCCAAGGGGGTGCCCTACTGGGGGCTGTGGGGTACAGACACTGGGAGGGGCAGTGCTCTGGGGGTGGGGGCAGCTGCTGACCTGGAGGCCTCGGTCCCTAGCCTCCTCCAAATGTGGCAACCCTGTGACGGTTTCTTGATTTTCTGTACACTATCGAGCTGTGATTCCTGGGCCTGCTGGGCCTGGGAGGGTTGGCTAGTGCCTAGAAACAGGAAACAGGAGCCTTGGATAGACAAACCAACCAATCGAGTCTGTCCCCTCCTTTTGCATATTCCGGCTTTCTGGAATATTCTTCTCTGCTTTATATAACTGTAGCCCAGGTCACTGATCCGGATGATGCCTCTGTGCCATGGAGCCTGCTGAAACTCTTCAGCCTGGCCCTTCCTAAGTCTGTTTCTGCTGCCTCAAATCTCTCTCCCAGCAAACACAGAGAGTCCTCGCCGACACCATCCCTGCACACTCCTGCCTCCTGACGAACCCCCTAGGCTCCAAGGGTGCTGGCATGCTCCCTCCCTTTAGGACAGCTGCTAATGCTGGCAGCTGTCTCCTGATCTGTTCTTCTCACCATACCTGGAAATTAACATCCTGGATGCATTCGTGTGTATGTGTGTGTGTGTGTGTCTGTGTGTGTCTGTGTGTGATGTAACACTGAACCACATGCACACCTGGCTCTAAGCATGATGCATCTGAGAGTAGACAGTCATGGAGACCGTAGGGCTTGGCCTGGAGGAGTTTGAGTGGAATCTAGTCTGCAGCGGGCAGGGACAGTCTCCAGGGGTTCACCAGAATATGAAGAGGAAGGGAAAGGAGAGTGAGATTCCCCTCCCATTCTTCATTGAGGTGGGGCTGCCTCCTAGACTCAGGACAAGAGCCCTCAGATGGCACTTGGTAACTGCAGTGAGGCGGCCAGGAGTCTGCTCCTCTCTGGTGCACTCAGAACCCAGGACACAGAGAAATGAAGAAAACCAGGGCAGGGGAAAGGCTCAACAGGCTCGAGCACATATTTCATCTGCAGAGGCCCCTGGCATTGAAAGCCCAATGAACACTGCCAGGGATAGCCCTGGGGGTCACTGTGATCCAGACTCACACAGCTGGACAAAATCTCACTGCAGTGCTCCCTGATCCCCGGAGCCCACTAGGAAAATGAGCCTCCTTTACCACCCTCACCGAAGCTTCAAGGAACAAGTCTCAGAATATAAAACAAGGGCAATGATCCTACAACAAAAAGGTGAGAATGCCCTACAGCCCTTGACTACAGCCAGGAAAAGTGCCACCTTGACAGCGGCAGACTTTATTTTGGGTGCTGACATGGAAGTCAAGGTCTCACACATGAAAGACACATACTCAGCTCTGAGCTTCATCTGGCCCTTTCACACACCATGACATGCTCAGGGATCCTTCACAACTCATGGGTTAAAGATGAAATCAGGGGATGGAACTATAAAACAGCAGGTTGGGTATTTTCCCAGAGCACTGCTAGGGAAAGTTCCTGAGTGCAGGAATAGCCCCTGTCTGTCATCAGGTGTGACCAAGAAAGGAAAAAAAAAGATGAAATCAGTATATTGCTCTGTGTGAAGACCACCCAGAGGCATAAACCAGGGTATTCATGGCAAGGCTATTCATAATATCCCTAAATTGGAAATACTCTGGTTTTCCGGCATAAAAATAGCAGCAAACAAAACAACACAAAGAACTCAATCTGTCGTCACCCTCGCGATGGAATACTCCTTGGGAACAAAATCAATGGACCACAATAGCCCAAGCTCGAGGAAGGAACCTCTCCCTCCAGGCCTGTTGTGTGTGTGGTTGTGACTGTGGAGGCTGACCGGAAACTAGCAAGCATATAGAATGTAGTGCGGAGAGGGTCTCTGCGGGGTCCGTATTTCATCCAGACCCGAGGAGAGCCACAGAACACATGGATGTGACCAGCTGTCCAGCAAGTGCTATCACCGCTCAGGAGGGGAGAGGCCATGTTCAGTCAACATGGAGGCCCCCACGCATCTCCCAGGCCAGCAGCTAATGTGCTGATGTGGCTATTAGGGGGCTGGGTCCTCCTGCAGGAGGAGCTTCTCGGGGTGCTGAGGCCTCTGCCCTTGGGGCTGCAGAAATAGTACAGTGGATAAGACCCTTTGTCTTCAAGGACCCCCATCACAACTGGTCCCCAGTGTATCATAAAGTTCTGGGCCCACACTAGGAGTGAACCCTGAGGCATAGCATCAGCTCAGAGTGCCACAGGATGTGGTCGAAAAGAAAGAAAAGAACAAGCAAAAAGAAATACTGGACGTGAAGCTGGAGAGATAGCACAGCGGGTAGAACCTTGCATGTGGCCGACCCGGGTTCAATTCCCAGCATCCCATATGGTCTCCTGTGTAATGCCAGGAGTAATTCCTGAGTGTAGAGCTAGGAGTAACTCCTGTGTATGGCCAGGTATGACCAAAAAAGAAAAAAAAAGAAAAAGAAAAGAAAAGAAATACTGGACCAGAAATGGATAGTATTTCTGTGGTCCTTTGGAACACAGAGAAAAATCCTCAAGGGTTTGGTAAAAATTCTGTGACACCAACTCAAATACTTCTATCTTCCCCCAAAGAAGAGTTTTACTCTGAATGGACTCAACTCCAATTTTGATGGGAATCTGAGGAATTCTTTGGAAAACTGCTAGTTTATTCCCTTCAAAAGTGAGGGATAGTCAAAAGTTTAAAGTCAAGAGATAGTACAGGGCTAAGGTGCTGACCTTGCATGCACCTCAGCCAGGTTTTATCAGCTGCATTGCATGTGCTCCCTAAACCCTACCATGAATGATCCTTCAGCACAGATTCAGGAGGTCTGAACAATGGCTGCTGTGACATAAAGTATGGGAGATAAAGAGAGAGAGAGGGAGAGAGGGAGAGAGAGAGAGAGAGTGAGAGAGCGAGAGATCTTATGCCAGGAGAGCTTACTAGGTGGACCACATGCTTTGCATGAAGAGAGGGCAGGTTCTTTTGGGATGACCACCCTAAGAACGAAGAAATGTCAAGGGAAGGCACATTATGCTCTTTAATCACCATATACGGCATGTGTATATTTTTCCTTCCTTATGGTATGCTCTCCTAGACTTCTCGCTCTCTCTTTCTCTTTCTCTCTTTCTCCTCCCCTAGGAAATGCTGAAATCATCTTCTAAACTATGGATTGTATTTGGGCACAAACTTCTAAGGGTCACAGACAGTAGCATTAGTCAGTGAAATGTTGATAGTATGGAAATCCAGTATTGATGATTCTCCTTCAAACTTCCCTCATTTTGAATTTTCTCAATTGTCTTTTCTGTCCCCTGGATGGGTCCCTATGCTGGTCATGGGTGGATTCTCAGGACCGTGGACAGTGCCTAGCACAGAGTAGCACAGCTCTCTCTCTCTCTCTCTCTCTCTCTCTCTCTCTCTCTCTCTCTCTCTCTCTCTCTCTCTCTCTCATTGAGTCAACCGTGAGATAGTTACAAAGCTTTTATGTTTGAGTTTTGGACATATAATGATAAAACACCCACCCCTACACCAGTGCACATTTTCCACCACCAATATCCCCAGTATCTCCCTCCCTCCCACCCACCATCCCAATCCTTCCCTTGCCTGTGTGGCAGACAATTACAGCAATACTCTCTCTCTCTCTCTCTACTTTGATGGCATTCAATATTTCGACACCAGTCCTACCATTATGATTTGGAATTTTCCTGCCACCACCCAAGACTGCCAAAAAGGCTATGCTAAACAATTTATTTTGTATTATTTGTGTGAATAGCGCACGATGTTGCGTGGCCACTCTCGCTCTTGGCACTCCTGGAATTCTAAAAGTTTAGATAATTTTGTCTGGAGAGACTCTGCAGCATACTGCTCAGGTTTGAGATTTTTTTTTTTGTTGCTTAGCCCAGCTGAAAACTAGAAAGTACTAGAGAGATAAGAAACAATGCAGAAATAAAGGATCTAGGAAGCAGATCGTGAACCAGGGTTCAGTCTTGGCACCACTTATGGTCCCAGGGGTTGTCGTTTAGCACAGAACCAAGAATAACCCATGAGGAAAGCAGGGTGAGGCATACAATATTTTAAAATTAATGAAAATAAAATGCTTAACTTATTCCTCATAAGCCACTCAAAAAATGTCTTTTAACAGAAGAGAGAAAGTGAAGGATCATCACACACATAAGTAGATCAATTGTTCCCTAAGAAACTTAGGAAGCACATAGAAAACATTTTTCCAAAAGAACGAACAAAAGAGAAAGAGTGCTGTGTAACAAGTGTGAATTGAGAGCAAGGACCTAGACAAACTTGTACAGAGAGGCGTGGGCCAAGCCAGACAGCATCCCCGCAGTTCTGGCTTTGTGCTCACACGCCCTCAGACCAGGAAGTCAGGGGCTGTGCAAGCCCCATGAACCTCAGCAGGGCAGTGCCTGGTGGACCTCTGGGCAAAGGGGAGGGGGAGGGCACATGAAGCATCCTTTTTCTTTTTATAACTTTTATTTATTTACTTTCCCCTTAGACATTACATGAACACTGTGCTTTACAAAGTCATTCATGATGATATCTCACAGGCTTTCAACATTCCAACACTAACACCACAACCATCACACCTTCTCAATTTTCCCAACAACCCCTTAAGCTCCCCCCCCATAGGCCCACAGTAATTTAATATTGCTTGTCAGTGAACATTTGCTAACAGAATGATCCAAGGATGTTTTCAGAGAAGAAAGTGAAGATTGCATTTCACCATGGAGCCATTAAGTCCTTGTCTAAGAGACCAGTAGGCTGACGTTACAGCTCAACCCTCCGTGTTTATAGAAACTTCTGTCTCACCACAAGGCCCTTCTTCCCCCTGCCCAGTTTTCTCATGTCCCACACACCACTGGAAGTGTGCCCTTTCTCCCAGCTGACCTCACCCCTGTGAGAGGTGGCTGCCCAGTCACTTCTCCTACTGCTCAGCTAAACTTCTGTCCTCAAAATGATCAACCCCCAAGAAGTCTGGGCACCAGATGTGGAGAAGAAAAACACTTGATAGGAGCTTTTCGGGGGGGGTCGGGGCTATTTCAGGGTCAAGTTTAAAGGACGATGCACAGTGTGTGAGGCAGCAGCTCAGCTGATTCTTGGGTCTCCCCAGGTCAGGGTCCCTCCAAACCAGGTTAGGGTCCCTCCAGGTCAGGATCGCTCCAAACCAGGCCAGGGTCCCTCCAGGTCAGACTCCCCCAAGGTCACCGTCCCCCCAGGTCAGGGTTCCACCAAACCAGGTCTGGGTTCCCGCCTCAAACACATCAGGGTCCCTTCCCCAACCAGCTCAGGTTCCCAGGAAGGTGCCAGGTGTCTCCAACCCTGCATTTAGGCTTCATTTGGGTGAGACCCCCTAATCAATTATCTCTAAATACCAAGAAGGACTCTCATTCTTGCAATTATTTTTATGAGAGCTACAGGGCCTTGATTCTTTTCGGGGACCTCAACCAATATCTGGAAGGCCAGGAAGCCTCCAGAGAGGGAGAGTCAGGCTGCTGTGGTTCTTGGGAACACTAAGGCAAAAAGCTGCTCTCAGAGGAAACCTGGGTAGGTGGCACATGGTTCCTCCTGTTCCCACAAGCTCCAGGGCACCTTGCTCAGTGCAGAACAAACTCCTTTAGTCCCTCAATTCAAGCTCCGACACAGCAGACAGACATCACAGCAGGATTCTAAATGATTTAATGGATAAGAATACAGGAACGATGGGCGAGAGGGTCTGCATTCCTGCCTACTAGGGACCTGGGAAGAATGGGAAGGAGTTGGTGCCCAGTAGAAGGTATCTGGGTGGGACACGGGCTCCCTTTGAGACACGGTGAAGGGGGACCAGGTGGTTCCTGGGGGGGGGGGGGGGTTGTTCATGGAATCATTCACTGTCAGCCTGTTTTCAAATGTCGTTCTGGACATGGAGGCAGGGCACACAGCACCTCAAGGCTCTCATGAAGCGACCCACTCTGGGCGACTGTCTCCTTTGGAATAAGCGCCGGGGACTCCTGATCTTCCAATGGAAGTTTAGGAAAAAGCGGGGGCGGCCAGACTCAGTGTGTTGAGTGTCAACTGCTTGGGGAGATGGACTGAGGGCACACGGCTCTGTATGGTGTTGCCCATCGAGGGTCCTGGCCTGTGAGTAGCAGCGAGTGGGGACTGCGTCAACAGGAGGGGCAGTGGTCTGGGAGGCCTCTGCAGCCTTGGCCAGGGATGTGCTCAGCTCCGTGCCCCTCCCCTGCTGCCTCTGCCCCTGTAAGACACTGGGCTCCTTTGTCGTGTCCAAGCCAGCAGTGTGGGGGGCCACCTTTTGTCTCCTGGAAGGTTCTGGGGGACGATTTAACCGCCTGCCATGTGGAGGACCAGAGGCACACACAGGGAAGGGAGAGAGATCCGCGGTGTGGCCAATGGTCTCAGAGGGAGGGAGGGATTGGGGCCCAGAAATAATGTGTGGTAATTCAGGAGGTTTCTCCTTCTCTGCGATCCCAGGAGAGCTGAGAGAGGAGGGATGAGGAGGAGGTGGGGCGAGAGGAGGTGGTGGAGCAGTAGCACAGAGGGACTTCTGCCAGACTCTTGTGGTGGGTCGGGGTGATGGAGTGGAGAAGGGGACTGCAGGCTGCAGAGTGGGGTGAGGGCCAGACCCAGGAGCCTGGAGCGAGCAGAGAGGACAGTGCAGGCCCGGGAGATTACACGCTGGCTGTCTTGGATCGGCTGCAGAGGTGACGGGACCTGGACTGGACATCGGGATCGTGGATGGCGGGAGAGAGCCAGAGGGATCAGCCTGGTTGGGAGCTGGTAGGCCGTGCGGAGCAGCTGGGATGATCTTGTTCCTGCAGACCTTGCAGGAAGGGCTGATGCACAGCAGGTGCTCCCAATGTGGGTCCTCGCGGTATGCCTCCAGGGGGCTGCTGAAGGCAGGGAAGAGAGGGCCATGGAGAGGTGCAGTGAGGACCAGAAGGCAGTCACCTGGAGAGGCTATGAAGTCTGTACCCTATCCTGTTATCACCCCCGGGGCTTCCCGTCCTCTCTACACCTTCCCCAAGGCCTTATTCTCATCCCTGTTCCTCTGGCTCCCCTCCCCAGGCAGACCTGGGGAGCCCTCCTGATGCTGGGTCTGGAAGGACAGCGCACACTTACCGTTGCAAATTCCGGATATATTGTATTTGCTGCAGCTCAGCCAGGCTGAATTGGTACCTCTCACCTAGGAACCAGGAAGAGTGGCTTTTATTACTGAAGATCTGAGAGTGGCATGGACGGAGGGCCAGGGAGGGCACCCAGGCATGCTCTTCTCTGCGAGCCTCAGCAGCTGACGAGGAGCAGCAAAGGGCAAAAGACGCTCAGAGGCCTGTGGCTTCTGTCAGAGCCCTTCAGAGCCATGGTCTCTGGTTTAGACTCAAGCTCAGCAGGAGGGAGGGGAGGAGGGAAGGGTCACTCTGGGTGAGCTCAGATGGAAAAGGCAGAGACTCACCTCTCAGGATCGCGACCCTCCTGCTTTTCCTAGCTCTCTTGCGCCTCTGAGGAGACAAAGAATCAGTGATCATTTGGGATCCACTTTTGGACTCCCCTCTCTGAATCTCTGATGTCCACACATGACCCATAGCAGTCCCACAGGAACAGAGAGGTGAGTTTCTCCCTCAAATCCATCCTAAAATGTCATGAAATGCTTTCTTTTTGGTTTTGATTTTGTGTTTCCAGTTTTCTCCTCAGAACGACACAAGGATTTCAATGTTGATAGCTGGCCCGTTTTCAGGGATGCCAGGCAGGGATGTACTTCCTGTGCTCCTTCCCACAGGACCCCAAGTTCTGGGGAAGGGCTACCCCACTCCAATCTCCTGAAGGGCTGACGAAAGGATGAGTTTATGTCTCCCTCCCACCCAGGGAAGTCGTGGTGGGACTTTTCTGTTCGAAGAGACCTTAACGTCTCAATGGAAGCTGGCTCTAGCATGATGGCACTAGTTGGGATTTTAGTAATGGGAACCTGTCACCCCACGCCATCTGTGAAGTTCAGGTAATTCTCTCTTCAGTGAACCCCTTCCCACCCAGTCTGTCCTCCTTGGCAACTAGGCCCTACTTTCTCCTAGATGACCCAATTTACTGAAGCGCTAAACCAAAGAAATTCATGTTTGAAATTCATGTGTATGAGAAGTAATAGAAATCACCACAACCCATCAAATGGCTCAAGCACTGGTCCCCGCTCCTACCTTTTGGTCAACTTTATGCTTACAGAAGGCCACGAAGGATGCCATAGCCAGGAAAACAACGAAAAGGAAGAGCACCCCTAACACCCCCAGGAAAAAAGGGGTGGGATCGCTACTGATCAGCTTTGAGCCTAAGACCCATAGAGTCTCAGTCCGGGGTGTCATCAGAACCATCAGAGTCCATATACCGAACTCCATGATCCTGACCACAAGCTGCCTAAGGCAACTGAGCTTGAGCAGGTGGCTCTGCCTTATATAGGGCCGCCTGCATCACAAAGGGGGAAGAGTCCATTAGGGTTCCAGAGGGGTGTGAAGTCCTGTGTACACCGTCTCCCCCCACTCCACTTGGCCTTCCCTTCCTGGGCCCTTTCTTTGGCCCCTCTGCTCTAACTGCCTTTCTATTTTTCACCCCACACCCAGTCCCCGCCTTTTCCTGCCCTGACTTATCCCCAGGAAGTGTCCTGCTTGTGCTCACTGGAACCCTGCTCTTCCCTGGGTTCTCTTGACTTTCTGGTAATAACCTTGACTCTTCTCTTGAAAATGCGTTTCTTGTCTGAAATCCCATCAGCAAAAAAATTTTTTTCAGGATCTAGATCATTTATTTTGTATTGTAACAACAAAACGTTTTTAAAATTTTTATTAAGAAGTGCACAATATTTTATTTCATTTCATAATCAAATACCAATTCCACCAACATTACACCTTCGCACCACCATTTTTTGATATTTCCATCCCGCACCCCAACCTCTTCCCCAAAGCAGAACCAAATGATTTATTTTGTATTATTTGTTATGAATACACTACTGAAATGCTCCAGACAACTTTCCTTAGAGGAGAGTGTGGAAGATTGTTGTATTTCACCCTGGAGCCAGCTGTTATGTCCTTCTCTAAGAGATTACTGTTATGTTGTTAAGGGTTGAACTTGATGTGCATATATATATATATATACATATATATGTAAAAATATATTTCCCTCTAAGATTCATTGCCTTCTTCTTTAAACCCCGTGGTGTGCGGCTCTTGGAGTATGAGTGGTGTGAGTTATGGTGATGTCCAGAAATAGGCTCACTCGTGGATGGGTCTCAGCCCTAGTGTGTGCAGTGCAGATATGAGCATGACGTCATTTGAGTTCTGGAGGTTTTAGGCTATCGAGGCTGGGACCCTTGGGGTCGTCAGGGGCCTCATCTGCCCTACTTCAGTGTTCACCAAAAGAATCAGCCTGGCAAGGGTTCCAATGGCACGACTCATGCAAGTAATTTTATGCTCTCTTCCATAGAAAAGGGCAATCAGTCTCTGGAACATGATTGCTGATGAGATAATCTCCACCGTAAATTTGTACACCCCGAATTGTAAATTACTTTACTTTCTTTATTTCTAGGGAATGCTTTCTGGCCAACATGAAGCCAACTCTCACTTAAAGGTCTCCTACGCTTAGGTGTGTAATGGGAAAGACTGTCTTAGACTTTGGTTTCAGTGCACTTCAAGCACTAGTGCTAAATCAATTAAATGGCCTAGACATCTTTTATTATTTTCAAATTGAACAAGAAAATAAATACAAGTAAGCTTCTCGCTGCCATGGAGCATATCAGTTGCTCTCTTTTCTCAAATTCACTGATGCTTGAAAGTCAAACTTTTAGTTCACACTATACTCAGATAAACACACACACAAACACACAGTCACACAGAGAGAGAGAGAGAGAGAGAGAGAGAGAGAGAGAGAGAAGGGAGAGAGTGTTTCTTTAGCAAATACAGCAGCTTCAGTTCCAAAACAAAAGACTTTCTCCCATTTTTCCAAAGTTTGCTTTCAAATTTTGATGAATAGGGATGGTTGCTCCCTAAACTGAGACCCAAGTCCTCCTCATCATCCAGGAGTGCTTGGGTGGGCAGGCTTGGAGCCCATAGACATGGTGCCTGACAGTCATCTATTCCTGGGATCACACTCAGGCCTGCATGTACTCTACCTGTTCTCTGTTACTTGACTTCCTTTGTAGTCCAACAAAGATAATATTGACCGATATAGAGGTTAGTTAAATTTTTGCCATATTTATCACTGATTTAAAAATACTTAGCGTGTTTTTATTTTACTTTTTTGCTGGGGGTATACACTGCTTGGTGTTCTTGTACACTGGCTCTGGATCAGCAATTGCTTCTGGCAGTGTTCAAGCAACCATAGAGTATACTTGGTGTAGAATCTGGATTTGCCCTGTGCAAGGCAATCGCATAGTCCACTGTATTATCTCTCTAGTCGGTGATTTTTTAAAATTTGAGTTAGGAGTTATTTTAGTGATGCTTGAAGGCTTCTTTGAGTAATTGATAGGGAGCTTCGTCATCAGTTTTTGCAGGACCATATGGTGATATGGATTGAACCAGAGACTTTTCATGTGCTTAGGTTATTTGAGTATTTTTTGACCCTAATATGTACTGTGTCGCAGAATATGTGGCTAGTCGAACGGTAACCCAGAAAAGGCATGATTTCTGCAAAGATTGGGGTAGGGAGGCCTGTATGAAGCATACAGCGACTCTACTGTAAAGCACATTTGCTTTTACAGTATGCAGTGTACATTTCGTGGGATAGCCAAGGGTTCCAAGTTGAGTGGGCTATGCTGTTATTCTGTTTTGCAGCTGCATATGTGGGCAGTTCCTTGAACATTTTCAGCGAAACAGGACAGGAATGTGAATGTGGCTCCAGACCTGGCCAAGGAGGATCAGGTGCAGCCTTCCCTTCGGCCCCCTTAACAGAGTCAACTGCCAGGGCATGGCGCTCACACACGCCAACTTTTCCCTGCTCATTCCCTTCTCAGGGAAAATAATCACGAGCTACCTAGGCCATCCCCAACAGTATTGCACCCCTAAAAATGAATTAAAATGGGCTACATTCCCTCCCCCAGCTTTTTAACATTTGGAATTGATTTGAGGAGGTATAGATGCCCATTTCAATGGATTATTTCATGCCAGGATAGAAAAAGTATAGGAAGAAGTAACATAACTTTTGGGTGAGGCTGGGTCTATTCCATGGACCACCGTTGCTCATACTTAAAAGGAAAGTGGAACTAAACAGGTCCAGTCTGCAGCTGAGGCTGGCAGATCCCTTCTTACTGTCGGCAGAATAGTCCCGGCTGAGAATATATGTTCACATATCACCTGGGTATATGCTACGCTGGTTCTCCATCCAGAGTGGGTATTTCACAAAGTGATTGGAAGATCTCATCTAAACTTGATGCCATTGTCCATTTTTCAACCATAATTTTTTTTTTTGTGGTGGGGAGAGGTAGGTATGGAGCGAGAGTGCCATACGGTTGTGTGGTTTTTTTTAACATTAGAAAAACCTGCAAAATATAGACAAAAATATTGACTGGCTTATTCTACTTTGGTTACTTGTTGATGTTTTATATTTATGTATAGCCCTCTTCATTCTCTTTTTTTCCCAGCATGTTTACTGAGGTACAAGATGTACAATAGAGATGATTATCATTGCCACGAACACATAACACAAATACCATACCCTGCGCCCTACTTTTCTGTGATGAGTAATTCGACCCCAACCGATAGGAAGTGTGAAGAAGCATCAGGGGTTCCACCATGCCCTGATCCCATAATCTAGACCCAAAGAATATACAGGCTAATGGATTTGAGGAATTTGATGAGAGACAAACGAAAAATTAGGTTAGAATGAATTTATTTCTGTGGGAGAACTTATCAGAGATCTAGAAATTTAGCATACTGGAAATTGAGCATACTGGAGTATAAATCATTTACTTGGTAAGAGAATACCTTCATAAAGATGACTAGATTCTTATGCCCGCTTCTGTCCTAACTCATTGGATATAAAGCAAACATGAATGTCGTACACATACACATCAGGCCCTGAACTAAAACTTATATTCAGAAATTGCTTGATAACACAGCTTGGAGAAAAGAATGCAAAGACAGGGGCTGGAGCAATTGTACACCGGGTAGGGTGTTTGCCTAGCACGGGCCGACCCAGGTTCGATTCCCAGCATCCCATATGGTCCCCTGAGCACCGCCAGGAGTAATTCCTGAGTGCAAATCCAGGTGGAAACCAATGTGCATTGCCGAATGTGAGAAAAAGGATGCAAAGACATATATGTATTCCAACTACAATAATTTCACGTTCCAGTTAGTACTTTCAGACGAGTTTCAGTGGTTAGTATTTTCACTGAGTTTGAACGAGCAGGCTGGAGTCATTTGGAATAGGACTAAGGAGAAAGAAATACGGGCTGCGGAGCTAAATTACTGCGATGAAGGCCTTTGCCTTGCACACCACCAATCAAGGTTCATGGTCTGGCATCCCACAAGATCCCTGAGCTCTGTGAGGAGTGATCCCTGAGTGCACTGTCAGGACTCAGCCCTGAGTATCGCCAGGGTGACCCCTCCCCCCAAAAGAGGGCAAAAATAAATAAATAAATAAATAAATAAATGTAAAAAAAAAAAGAAAGAAAGCAAAGAAATGCTGGCCAGAGGTTAGAAAATTCCTAGTCATCCTGCAGGCTGGGGTACATCTCTTGCCTGCGGATGTCCTGGGTTTGGTTCCTGGAACCACATGTTTCTCTGAGGGTTGTTGGAGTAAGGAGAGCAGAGTAAACCGCTAAGAAAACCTCAGCCAAAAAGCAAATAAATAACTACAATGAAGATAATTTACTTATTTACTTAAAATAAGTAAATTGTAATGTTTTAAGAAAACATTTATATGTATATTACAAAATATATTTTGCACTCCAAGAATTCTGACATTTTACATAGGGTGATACAGCTGGAGTAACATATTTTAATACATGGTGATTTGGGGATCCAGAGGCATCTCTGCAGCTTGTCGCTCTCTTTTGAGATTTATTTTTGAGTCTGGATCATGGCCATTCATGAGCTTATGTGGTACTCAGAGGCAGTTCATGGCCATGGCTCGCAGGAGTAGACCTCCTTATTCACCCACCTAAGAGTGCTGCCTGAAGTAATACACTTTTGTTCATCGTTTTCTTCTTCCCAGATTCCATCAGAATTCCATCAGAATTTTATTTACATAAGATTATTCACATTAATTGATCACATCAATATTTCAACACCAACCCAACCCCCTTTATTACATCCCATCACTGTCATTTTGAATTATCCCACCACCATAAAAAGCTGTTTGCCAGGGGCAGATGCTAGATAATTTATTTTCTATTGCTTATTTGCAATATCATGAGAGGTTGCACGGCTGCTTAAGCGGCTGAGTGCCCTAAAATTCTAAAATTGTAAATGGTTGGGGTCCAGAGACATCTCTGTAGGGAGCGATCCATTATGAGATTCATTTGGGATTCTCTGGATCAAGCCCATTGATGCCCTGCGGTGGAGCCCAGATCATGGGCATGACAGCCAGAACCCAAACCCAAAGGGGAGACAGGAAGAGACACCAACCTCTGCTGTCGCCATATGGCATTGAGTCTTAGTACCTGAACTCACCTATCTGGATTTTCCTTCTGGAAGCTCGTGGCCACCAGGGTTGCATCTGGAGTGGGTGGTGAGGGCACACCTGCTCCATCTGAAGTGCTCCCGTGGAATTGGCTCAGAACGGGGTCCAGAGTGATCTCGGTGAACTGTTGTCTTCTAGTAATTCTAAATGCTCTAGTAATTCTAAAATTTAGAATACGATTATACAGCAGATTCACTCTTGGGTGAGGCCGATGTCGATCTCTTCCGGGAGCTTTATTTCTGAGTCTCTGGATCATGGCTGTTGATGAGATTATATGGCACCAGGGGGTAGTGTGTGGGTTTGCTGCCAAGCTACTGGTAAATTTAGGAGACTGGGGGAAGATGCCCATTCCTGCTCACAAGGGAGCTTGGAAGTTTCAGCCACAGGTCCCCCATACCTGTGTTTTTCCGATGATTCCCTGAGGGGTGAAGCTCATCTGAACCTATGGAGAGTTGCCATGAGCAAGGCGGCAGTCAGAGTTTGGAGGTTTTTGGCTACTGGGCCTCTTAGAGGCAGGCAGGGAACCTCTAACAACCTCCCCCCAAAGTTGCCCCCGTGAAGACAGCCTGGCACAAGCTCAGGATATTTGTTACATTTCTACAACAAACAGCTTTATCAAATGTCAAACTCTCCACTCACCTCACATAGACATCTATGAATTCCAAGGGGAGAGTAAGCACGTATTTCCAGCAACCCCACTCCCATTCCCGTCTGTCATTTTACCATTGAAGAAAATTAACCCCTGTTGGATATAGGGCTTTCCACAGTCACAATTTCCCTTGGATAGGTTACCAAGCGAAATCACCTAAGCTCACAACATGAAAGAAACTTCAGAGTGTGTTTTAGATGCCTCAGGAACCATCTAGATACCAAATATGAGAACCCAAAATGTCTAGAGAAAATAGACTACAATAGATATTGTCAATTTTCTGTCCAACACTAGAGCAGCACTTCAGAAAATTCAAATTCTCAGGGAGTGACCCAGGGAAAGAACTCAGTCTCTGGAATGAAGGCAGAAAATTTTGATTCCTCCTGTTCTTTGGCCCTATTTCTCATTTATGAAATAATAATGTGTGGCTGCACAAACTCAAATAATTCAATGCATATAAAAAGAGTCCTTGTTAACAATTGTGACTGGGCAGTATCAGTAGGGTGGGCTTAAAATGCTCCATCCAGAAGAGAATGCAATGTATTAAAGTAGGAATACCTAGACATCCTATGATACTTATTTATAAAAATAATGACTGTGAAGGAAATGAATTGAGGGGGGAATTATGAACCAAGTGGGAGGTAACAGGAGCAAGGGTATTCTGATGGTGGGATGCATTTATATAGCTAAAACAATGAAACAACCATTTTGTGAGCATGAGAACCAAACTACAACAACCACACTTGAATATGTGTCTATGGAGGGGCCGGAGCTATAGTATGTTGAGTAGTGCATTTTCTTGCACTGCAGTCAACCCCTGTTTGATCTCTGGCACCACATATTGTGGCCTGAATTAGCCAGGAGTCATTCGTCAGGAAGCATCATGAACGCCTCTGTGTGTGGCACAAAAAAATTACGAGTTTGGTCAAGGAGCAGGTTGGTGGGTGGGAGGGAACCTGGAACGCTGGTGAAAGGATGCTGATACCAGTGGTGATATTGGTGTTAGAACACTGAATGCTAGAACTCCATGGTGAGCAAGTTTTAAATCATGGTGCTTGATAAAAACAATATAATAAAATATATCACCTCATCTCACCTGGTAATAGCCTCCTACTTGCTCCTCTGCCTTCTCCAATAAACGCTGCTGTGACATAAAGTATGAGAGAGAGAGAGAGAGAGAGAGAGAGAGAGAGAGAGAGAGAGAAATCAAGTGATTATGCCAAGAGAGCTTACTAGGTGGACCACATGCTTTGCATGATCAGAGGGCAGGTTCTTTTGGCATGACCACCCTAAGAACGAAGAAATGTCAAGGGAAGGCACATTCTGCTCTTTAATCATGGCATAGGGCATGTGTATAATTTTCCTTCCTTATGGTATGCTCTCCTAGACTTCTCGCTCTCTTTCTCTTTCTTTCTCTCTCTCTCTTTCTCTCTCTCTCCTCCCCTAGGAAATGCTGAAATCATCTTCTAAACTATGGATTGTATTCGGGCACAAACTTCTAAGGGTCACAGACAGTAGCATTAGTCAATGAAATGTTGATAGTGTGGAAATCCAGTATTGAGGATTCTCCTTCAGACTTCCCTCATTTTGAATTTTCTCAATTGTCTTTACTGTTCCCCTGGATGCGGCCCCTATGATGGTCATGGGTGGATTGTCAGGAACGTGGACAGTGCCTAACACAGAGGCTTAGTAATTATGTGATAAACGGTTGTCATAAAGTTAGGTGCACCTCAATACCTGTTAGAACAGCTCTCTCTCTCTCTCTCTCTCTCTCATTGAGTCAACTGTCAGATAGTTACAAAACTTTCATGTTTCAGTTTTGGTCATATAATGATAAAACACCCACCCCTTCACCAGTGCACATTTTCCACCACCAATATCCGCAGTATCTCCCCTCCCCACCATCCCAACCCTTCTCTTGCCTGTGTGGCCGACAATTTCTGCAATACTATTTCTCTCTCTCTGTCTCTCTCTATACTTTGATGACATTCAATATTTTGACGTCACTCCCACCATTATTATTTAAAGTTTCCTGCCACCACTCAAGCCAGCCAAAAAGGCAATGCTAAACAATTTATTTTGTATTGCTTCTGTGAATAGCATAAGATGTTTCGTGGCCACTCTCGCTCTCAGCGTTCCTGGAATTCTAAAAGTTTAGATAATTTTGTCTGAAGAGACTCTGTAGCAAATTGCTCGGTTTTGAGATTTTTTTTTTTTTGTCGCTTAGCCAGCTTAAAACTAGAAAGTACTAGAGAGCTAAGAAACAATGCAGAAATAACGAATCCAGGAATCAAATGGTGAACCAGGGTTCAGTCTTGGCACCACTTATGGTCCCAGGGGTTGTCGTTTAGCACAGAACCAAGAATAACCCATGAGGAAAGCAGGGTGAGGCATACAATATTTTAAAATTAATGAACATAAAATGCTTAACTTATTCCTCATAAGCCACTCAAAAAATGTCTTTTAACAGAAGAGAGAAAGTGAAGGATCAACACACACATAAGTAGACCAATTGTTCCCTAAGAAACATAAGAAGCACATAGAAAACATTTTCCAAAAGAACGAACAAAACAGAAAGAGTGCTGTGTAACAAGTGCGGATTTAGAGAAAGGACCTAGACAAACTTGCACAGAGAGGCAGGGGCCAAGCCAGACAGCATCCCCGCAGTTCTGGCTTTGTGCTCACACGCCCTCAGACCAGGAAGTCAGGGGCTGTGCAAGCCCCATGAGCCTCAGCGTGGCAGTGCCTGGTGGGCCTGTGGGCACTATGGCATGTGGAGGGCACAGGCAGCATCCTTTTTCTTTTTAAAACTTATCTATTTTCCCCTTAGACATTACATGAACACTGTGCTTTACAAAGTCATTCCTGATGATATGTCACAGGCATTCAACATTCCAAAACCAACCCCACAACCATCAAACCTTCTCAATTTTCCCAACAACTCCTTTAGCTTGCCCCCCCATAGGCCCACAATAATTTAATATTGCTTGTTAGTGAACTTTTGCTACCAGAATTATCCAAGGATGTTTCCAGAGAAGAAAATGAAGATTGCATTTCACCATGGAGCCATTAAGTCCTTGTCTAAGAGACCAGTAGGCTGACGTTACAGGTCAACCCTCCGTGTTTATAGAAACTTCTGTCCCACCACCAGGCCCTTTATTCCCCCTGCCCAGTTTTCGCATGTCCCACACACCCCTGGAAGTGTGCCCTTTCTCTCAGCTGATCTCACCCCTGTGAGAGGTGGCTGCCCGGTCACCTCTCCTACTGCTCAGCTAAATGCTTCTGTCCTCAAAATGATCAACCCCCAAGAAGTCTGGGCACCAGATGTGGAGAAGAAAAACACTTGATAGGAGCTTTTTGGGGGGGTCGGGGCTATTTCAGGGTCAAGTTTAAAGGACGATGCACAGTGTGTGAGGCGGCAGCTCAGCAGATTCTTGGGTCTCCCCAGGTCAGGGTCCCTCCAAACCAGGCCAGGGTCCCTCCAGGTCAGACTCCCCCCAGGTCACCGTCCCCCAGGTCAGGGTTCCACCAAACCAGGTCTGGGTTCCCGCCTCAAACACATCAGGGTCCCTTCCCCAACCAGCTTAGGTTCCCAGGAAGGTGCCGGGTGTCTCCAACCCTGCATTTAGGCTTCATTTGGGTGAGACCCCCTAATCACTTATCTCTAAATACCAAGAAGGACTCTCATTCTTGCAATTATTTTTATGAGAGCTACAGGTCCTTGATTCTTTTCGGGGACCTCAACCAATATCTGGAAAGCCAGGAAGCCTCCAGAGAGGGAGAGTCAAGCTGCTGTGGTTCTTGGGAACACTAAGGCCAACAGCTGCTCTCAGAGGAAACCTGGGTAGGTGTCACATGGTTCCTCCTGTTCCCACAAGCTCCAGGGCACCTTGCTCAGTGCAGAACAAACTCCTTTAGTCCCTCAATTCAAGCTCCAACACAGCAGACAGACATCACAGCAAGATTCTAAATGATTTAATGGGTAAGAATACAGGAACGATGGGCGAGAGGGTCTGCATTCCTGCCTCCTAGGGCCCTGGGGAGAGTGGGAAGGAGTTGGTGCCCAGCAGGTGGTATCTGGGTGGGACACGGGCTCCCTTTGAGACACGGTGAAGGGGGACCAGGTGGTTCCTGGGGGAGAGGGGGGGTTGTTCGTGGAATCATTCACTGTCAGCCTGTTTTCAAATGTCGTTCTGGACATGGAGGCAGGGCACACAGCACCTCAAGGCTCTCATGAAGCGGCCCACTCTAGGCGACCGTCTCCTTTGGAATAAACGCCGGGGACTCCTGATCTTCCAATGGAAGTTTAGGAAAAAGCGGGGGCGGCCAGACTCAGTGTGTTGAGTGTCAACTGCTTGGGGAGATGGGCTGAGGGCACACGGCTCTGTATGGTGCTGCCCATCGAGGGTCCTGGCCTGTGAGTAGCAGCGAGTGGGGACTGCGTCAACAGGAGGGGCAGTGGTCTGGGAGGCCTCTGCAGCCTTGGCCAGGGATGTGCTCAGCTCCGTGCCCCTCCCCTGCTGCCTCTGCCCCTGTAAGACACTGGGCTCCTTTGTCGTGTCCAAGCCAGCAGTGTGGGGGGCCACCTTTTGTCTCCTGGAAGGTTCTGGGGGACGATTTAACCGTCTGCCATGTGGAGGAGGAGAGGAACACACAGGGAAGGGAGAGAGATCCGTGGTGTGGCCAATGGTCTCAGAGGGAGGGAGGGATTGGGGCCCAGAAATAACGTGGGGTACTTCAGGAGGTTTCTCCTTCTCTGCGCTCCCAGGAGAGCTTAGAGAAGAGGGATGAGGAGGAGGGGGGCCGAGAGGAGGTGGTGGAGCAGGAGTACAGAGGGACTTCTGCCAGACTCTTTTGGTGGGCCGGGGTGATGAAGTGGAGAAGGGGACTGCAGGCTGCAGAGTGGGGTGAGGGCCAGACCCAGGAGCCTGGAGCGAGCAGAGAGGACAGTGCAGGCCAGGGAGATTACACGCTGGCTTTCTTGGATCAGCTGCAGAGGTGACGGGACCTGGACTGGCCATCGGGATCGTGGATGGCGGGAGAGAGCCAGAGGGATCAGCCTGGTTGGGAGCTGATAGGCCGTGCGGAGCAGCTGGGATAACCTTGTTCCTGCAGACCCTGCAGGAAGGGCTGATGCACAGCAGGTGCTCCCAATGTGGGTCCTCGCGGTATGCCTCCAGGGGGCTGCTGAAGGCAGGGAAGAGAGGGCCATGGAGAGGTGCAGTGAGGACCAGAAGGCAGTCACCTGGAGAGGCTATGAAGTCTGTACCCTATCCTGTTATTACCCCCAGGGCTTCCCGTCCTCTCTGCACCTTGCCCAAGGCCTTATTCTCATCCCTGTTCCTCTGGCTCCCCTCCCCAGGCAGACCTGGGGAGCCCTCCTGATGCTGGGTTTGGAAGGAGGGCGCACACATACCGTTGCAAATTCCGGATATATTGTATTTGCTGCAGCTCAGCCAGGCTGAATTGGTACCTCTCACCTAGGAACCAGGAAGAGTGGCTTTTATTACTGAAGATCTCACAGTGGCACGGACACAGGGCCATGGAGGGCACCCAGGCATGCTCTACTCTGCGAGCCGCAGCAGCCGACGAGGAGCAGCAAAGGGTAAAAGACGCTCAGAGGTCTGTGGCTTCTGTCAGAACCCTTAAGAGCCATGGTCTCTGGTCTAGACTCGAGCTCAGCAGGAGGGAGTGGAGGAGGGAAGGGTCACTCTGGGTGAGCTCAGATGGAAAAGGAAGAGACTCACCTCTCAGGATCGCGACCCTCCTGCTTTTCCTAGCTCTCTTGCGCCTCTGAGGAGAGAAAGAATCAGTCATCATTTGGGATCCACTTTTGGACTCCCCTCTCTGAAGCTCTGATGTCCACACATGACCCATAGCAGTCCCACAGGAGCAGAGAGGTGAGTTTCTCTCTCAAATCCATCCTAAAATGTCATGAAATGCTTTCTTTTTGGTTTTGATTTTGTGTTTCCAGTTTTCTCCTCAGAACGACACAAGGATTTCAATGTTGATAGCTGGCCCGTTTTCAGGGATGCCAGGCAGGGATGTACTTCCTGTGCTCCTTCCCACAGGACCCCAAGTTCTGGGGAAGGGCTCCCCCACTCCAATCTCCTGAAGTGCTGACGAAAGGATGAGTTTATGTCTCCCTCCCACCCAGGGAAGTCGTGGTGGGACTTTTCTGTTCGAAGAGACCTTAACGTCTCAATGGAAGCTGGCTCTAGCATGATGGCACTAGTTGGGATTTTAGTAATGGGAACCTGTCACCCCACACCATCTATGTAGTTCAGGTAATTCTCTCTTCAATGAACCCCTTCCCACCCAGTCTGTCCTCCTTGGCAACTAGGCCCTACTTTCTCCTAGATGACCCAATCTACTGATGCGCTAAACCAAAGAAATTCATGTTTGAAATTCATGTGTGTGAGAAGTAATAGAAATCACCACCACCATCCAATGGCTCAAGCAGTGGTCCCGGCTCCTACCTTCTGGTCAACTTTTTTCTTACAGAAGGCCACGAAGGATGCTGTAGCCAGGAAAACAATGAAAAGGGAGAGCACCCCTAACACCCCCAGGAAAAGGGGGGTGGGATCGCTACTGATCAGCTTTGAGCCTAAGTCCCATAGAGTCTCAGTCCAGGGTGTCATCAGAACCATCAGAGTCCATATACCGAACTCCATGATCCTGACCACAAGCTGCCTAAGGCAACTGAGCTTGAGCAGGTGGCTCTGCCTTATATAGGGCCGCCTGCATCACAAAGGGGGAAGAGTCCATTAGGGTTCCATAGGGGTGTGAAGTCCTCTGTCCACCGTCTCCCCCCACCCCACTTGGCCTTCCCTTCCTGGGCCCTTTATTGGACCCTTCTCCTCTAACTGCCTTCCTATTTTCCACCCCACACCCAGTCCCCGCCTTTTCCTGCCCTGACTTATCCCCAGGAAGTGTCCTGCTTGTGCTCACTGGAACCCTGCTCTTCCCTGGCTTCTCTTGACTTTCTGGTAATAATCTTGACTCTTCTCTTGAAAATGCATTTCTTGTATGAAATCCCATCAGCAAAAAATTTTTTTCAGGATCTAGATAATTTATTTTGTATTGTAACAGCAAAACGTTTTTTAAATTTTTTTCAAGAAGTGCACAATATTTGATTTCATTTAATAATCGAACACCAATTCCACCAACATTACACCTTCGCACCACCATTTTTTTGATATTTCCATCCCGCACCCAAACCTCTTCCCCAAAGCAGAACCAAATGATTTATTTTGTATTATTTGTTATGAATACAGCACTGAAATGCTCCAGACAACATTCCTTAGAGGACAGTGTGGAAGATTGTTGTATTTCACCCTGGAGCCAGCTGTTATGTCCTTCTCTAAGAGATTACTGTTATGTTGTTAAGGGTTGAACTTGATGTGCAAATATATATACATATATATATGTAAAAATATATTTCCCTCTAAGATTCATTGTCTTCTTCTTTAAACCCTTTGTGTGCGTCTCTTGGAGTATGAGTGGTGTGAGTTATGGTGATGTCCAGAAATAGGCTCACTCGTGGATGGGTCTCAGCCCGAGTGTGTGCAGTGCAGATATGAGCATGACGTCATTTGAGTTCTGGAGGTTTTAGGCTATCGAAGCTGGGACCCTTGGGGTGGTCAGGGGCCTCATCTGCCCCACTTCAGTGTTCACCAAAAGAATCAGCCTGGCAAGGGTTCCAATGGCACGGCTCATGCAAGTAATTTTATGCTCTCTTCCATAGAAAAGGACAATCAGTCTCTGGAACATGATTGCTGATGAGATAATCTCCACCGTAAATTTGTACACTCCGAGTTGTAAATTACTTTACTTTCTTTATTTCTAGGTAATGCTTTCTGGCCAACATGAAGCCAAGTCTCACTTAAAGGTCTCCTACGCTTAGGTGTGTAATGGGAAAGACCATCTTAGACTTTGGTTTCAGTGCACTTCAAGCACTAGTGCTAAATCAATTAAATGGCCAAGACATCTTTTAGTATTTTCTAATTGAACAGGAAAATAAATAGAAGTAAGCTTCTCGCTGCCATGGAGCATATCAGTTGCTCTCTTTTCTCAAATTCACTGATGCTTGAAAGTCAAACTTTTAGTTCACACTATACTCAGACAAACTTTTTGCAAAAAGTTTGCAAAAAGACAAACTTTTGGACAAACTTGCAGGCTATCGAATGTAGCCTGCCCACAGGGCAGAGTCTGGCAAACTCCCCGTGGCATACCAAATATGCCAAATACCAGTAACAATGATGGGTCTCATTCTCCTAAATAGCCTTGAATATAATCTCAGGGCTAGGATGAAAGAGACGTTACTGGGGCCTGCTCGAGGCAATCGACAAATAACAGGATGATGAAATGAAATGAAATGAAAATACTCAGATAAACACACACACACAAACACACACACAGACAGAGAGAGAGGGGGGGGGAGAGAGAGAGAGAGAGAGGAGTTTCTTTAGCAAATGCATCAGCTTCAGTTCCAAAACAAAAGACTTCCTCCCATTTTTCCATAGTTTGCTTTCAAATTTTGATGAATAGGGATGGTTGCTCCCTAAACTGAGACCCAAGTCCTCATCATCATCCAGGAGTGCTTGGGTGGGCAGGCTTGTAGCCCATAGACATGGTGCCTGACAGTCAGCCATTCCTGGCATCACACTCAGGCCTGCATGTACTCTGCCTGTTCTCTGCCACTTGACTTCCTTTGTAGTCCAACAAAGATAATCTTGACCAATGTAGACGTTAGTTAAATTTTTGCTATATTTATTACTAATTTAAAAAATACTTAGCGTGTTTTAATTTTACTTTTTGCTTGGGGCATACACTGCTTGGTGCTCTGGTACCTGGCTCTGGTTCAGCAATCACTCCTGGAAGTGTTCAGGAGACAATAGGGTATACTTGGTGTAGAATCTGGATTTGCCCTGTGCAAGGCAATCGCATAGTCCACTGTATTATCTCTCTAGTCCCTGATTTTTTTAAATTTGAGTAAGGAGTTATTTTAGTGATGCTTGAAGGCTGCTTTGGGTAATTGATAGGAAGCTTTGTCATCAGTGTTTGCAGGACCATATGGTGATATGGATTGAACCAGACACTTTTCATGTGCTTAGGTTATTGGAGTATTTTTTGAACCTAATATGTACTGTGTCGCAGCATATGTGGCTAGTCGAACGGTAACCCACAGAAGGCATGATTTCTGCAAAGACTGAGGTAGGGAGGACTGTATGAAGCATAGAGCAACTCTACAGCAAAGCATATTTGCTTTTACAGTATGCAGTGTACACTTCGTGGGATAGCCAAGGGTTCCAATTTGAGTGGGCTATGCTGTTATTCTGTTTTGCAGCTGCATATGTGGGCAGTTCCTTGAACATTCTCCGCAAAACAGGACAGGAATGAGAATATGACTCCAGGCCTGGCCAAGGTGGATCAAGTGCAGCCTTCCCTTCGGCCCCCTTAACAGAGTCAACTGCCAGGGCATGGCGCTCACACATGCCAACTTTTTCCTTGCTCATTCCCTTCTCAGGAAAAACAAGCAGGGGCTACCTAGGCCAGTTCCCAACAGTATTGCACCCCTAAAAATGAATTAAAGTGGACTACATTCCCTCCCCCAACTTTTTAACATTTGGAATTGATTTGAGGAGGTGTAGATGCCCATTTAAATGGATTATTTCATGCCAGAATAGAAAAAGTATAGGAAGAAGGAACATAACTTTTGGGTGAGGCTGGGACTGTTCCATGGACCACCGTTGCTTATACTTAAAAGGGAGGTGGAACTAAACAGGTCCAATCTGCAGCTGAGGCTGTCAGATCCCTTCTGTCTGTCTTCAGAATAGCCCAGGCTAAGGATATGTGTTCACATTTCACCCGGGGATATGCCTGGTTGGTTCTCCTCGCAGAGTGTGTATTTCACAAAGTGATTGGAAGATCTCATCTAAACTTGATACATTGTCCATTTTTCCACCATTCTTTATTTTTTTGTGGTGTAGAGAGGCAGGTATGGGGAGGGACATACGGGTGTGTGGTTTCATTTAACATTAGAAAAACCTGCAAAACATAGACCAAAATATTGACTGGCTTATTCTCCTTTGGTTAATTGTTGATGTTTTATATTTATGTATAATCCTCTTCATTCTCTCTTTTTTTTTCAGCAAAAGAGGGCAAAAAGAAAGAAAGAAAGAAAGAAAGAAAGAAAGAAAGAAAGAAAGAACCTCAGCATGTTTACTGAGGTACAAGATGTACAATAGAGTTGATTATCATTTTCACGAACACATCACACCAATACCGTACCCATCAAACCCTGCGCCCTAATTTTCTGTGATGAGTAAGTCAACCCCAACCAATGGGAAGTGTGAAGCATCAGGGGTTCTGCCATGCCCTGATCCCATAATCTAGACCCAAAGAATATACAGGCTAATGGATTTGAGGAATTTGATGAGAGAAGAACTAAATATTAGGTTAGATTGAATTTATTTCTGTGGGAAAACTTATCAGAGATCTAGAAATTGAGCATACTGGAGTATAAATCATTTACTTGGTAAGAGAATACTTTCATAAAGATGACTAGATTCTTATGCCTGCTTCTGTCTCAACTCATTGGCTATAAAGCAAACATGCATGTCGTATACATACACATAAGGCCCTGAGCTAAAACTGATATTCAGAAATTGCTTGATAACACAGCTTGGAGAAAAGAATGCAAAGACAGGGCCTGGTGCAATTGTACACCGGGTAGGGTGTTTGCCTAGCACGTGGCTGACCCGGGTTCGATTCCCAGCATCCCATATGGTCCCCTGAGTACCTCCTGGAGTAATTCCTGAGTGCAAATCCAGATGGAAACCAATGTGTATTGCCAAATGTGAAAAAAAGCATGTTAAGACATATATGTATACCAACTACAATACTTTCACGTTCCAGTTAGGACTTGCAGACAAGTTTCAGTGGTGAGTATTTTCACTGAGTTTGAAAGAGCAGGCTGGAGTCATTTGGAATAGGACTAAGGAGAAAAAAATATGGGCTGCAGAGCTAAATTACTGCGAGGAAGGCCTTTGCCTTGCACACAACCAATCCAGGTTCGAGGTCCGGCATCCCACATGATCCCTGAGCAGTACGAGGAGTGATCCCTGAGTGCAGTGTCAGGACTCAACCCTGAGCATGGTCAGGGTGACCCCTCCCCCCAAAAGAGGGCAAAAATAAAGAAAGAAAGAAAGAAAGAAAGAAAGAAAGAAAGAAAGAAAGAAAGAAAGAAAGAAAGCAAGCAAAGAAATGCTGGCCAGAGGCTAGAAAATTCCTAGACATTGTGCAGGCTGGGGTACATCTCTTGCCTGCAGATGTCCTGGGTTTGGTTCCTGGAACCACATGTTTCTCTGAGGGATGTTGGAGTAAGGAGAGCAGAGTAAACTGCTAAGAAAACCTCAGCCAAAAAGCAAATAAATAACTAGAATGAAGATAATATACTTATTTACTTAAAATAAGTAAATAGTAATGTTTTAAGAAAACATTTATATGTATATTACAAAATGTATATTTTGCACTCCAAGAATTCTGATATTTTACATAGGGTGATACAGCTGGAGTTACATATTTTAATACATGGTGATTTGGGGATCCAGAGGCATCTCTGCAGCTTGTCGCTCTCTTTTGAGATTTATTTGTGAGTCTTTAGATCACGGCCAATTATGAGCTTATGTGGCACTCAGAGGCAGTTCATGGCCATGGCTAGCAGGAGTAGACCTCCTTATTCACCCACCTAAGATTGCTGCCTGAAGTAATACACTTTTGTTCATCGTTTTCTTCTTCCCAGATTCCATCAGAATTTTATTTACATAAGATTATTCACATTAATTGATTACATTCAATATTTCAACACCAATCCCACCCCCTTTATTATATCCCAACACCATCATTTTGAATTATCCCACCAGCATAAAACCCTGTCTGCCAGGGGCAGATGCTAGATAATTTATTTTCTATTGCTTATTCGCAATATCATGAGAGATTGCACGGCTGCTTAAGCGGCTGAGTGCCTCTAAAATTCTAAAATTGTAAATGGTTGGGGTCTAGAGACATCTCTGTAGGGAGTGATCCATTATGAGATTCATTTCATATTCTCTGGATTAAGGCCATTGACGCACTGAGGTGAAGCCCAGATCATGGGCATGACAGCCAGAACCCAAACCCAAAGGGGCAACAGCAAGAGACACCAATCTCTGCTGCCGCCATACGGCTTTGAGTCTTAGTCCCTGAACTCACCTATCTGGGTTTTGCTTCTGGAAGCTCGTGGCCACCAGGGTTGCATCTGGAGTGGGTGGTGAGGGCACACCTGCTCCATCTGAAGTGCTCCAGTGGAATTGGCTCAGAACGGGGTCCAGAGGGATCTCGGTGAACTGTTGTCTTCTAGTAATTCTAAATGCTCTAGTAATTCTAAAATTTAGAATACGATTATACAACAGATTCACTCTTGGGTGAGGCCGATGTCGATCTCTTCCAGGAGCTTTATTTCTGAGTTTCTGGATCATGGCTGCTGATGAGATTATATGGCACCAGGGGGCAGTGTGTGGGTTTACTGCCAAGCTACTGGTAAATTTGGGAGACTGGGGGAAGATGCCCATTCCTGCTCACAAGGGAGCTTGGAAGTTTCAGCCACAGGTCTCGCATACCTGTGTTTTCCTGATGATTCCCTCATGGGTGAAGCTCATCCGAACCGATGGAGAGTTGCCATGAGCAAGGCGGCAGTCAGGCTTTGGAGGTTTTCGGCTACTGGGGCTCTGTAGGGGCAGGCAGGGAAGCTCTAACAACCTACCCCCAAAGTTGACCCCGTGAAGACAGCCTGGTGCAAGCTCAGGATATTTGTTACATTTCTACAACAAACAGCTTTATCAAAGGGTAAACTCTCCGTTTACCTCACTTAGAAATCTATGAACAACAAGGGGAGAGTAAGCACGTATTTCCAGCAACCCCACTCCCACCCCCGTCTGTCATTTTACCATTGAAGAAACTTAGCCCCTGTTGGATATAGAGCTTTCCACAGTCACAATTTCCCTTGCATAGGTCACCAAGCAAAATCACCTAAGCTCACAACTGGAAAGAAACTTCAGAGTGTGTTTGAGATGCCTCAGGAAGCATCTAGATATCAAATTTGGGAACCCAAAATGTCTAGAGAAAAAAGATTACAATAAATGGTGTCAACTTTATGTCCAAGACCAGAGCAGTACTTCAGAAAATTCAAATTCACTGGGAGTGACCCAGGGAAAGGACTCAGTCTCTGGAATGAAGGAAACTCTGATTCCTCCTGTTCTTTGGCCCAATTTCTCATTTATGAAACAATAAGTTGCGGCTGGACAAATGACTCAAATAATTCTCTGCATATACAAAGAGTACTTGTTAACAATTGTCACTGGGAAGTATCAGTAGGGTGGGCTTAAAATGCTCCGTCCTGAAAAGAATGCAATGTATTAAAGTAGGAATACCTAGATATCCCGTGACCCTTAATTATAAAAATAATGACAGGGAAGGAAATGAAGTGAGGGGGGGATTAAGAACCAAGTGGGAGGTAACAGGGGCAGGGGTTTTCTGATGGTGGGATGCATGTAAATGGCGAAAACACTGAAACTACCATTTTGTGAGCATGAGACCCAAACTAAAACAACCACACATGAATATGTGTCTATGGAGGGACCGCAGCTATAGTATGGTGAGTAGTGCATTTGCTTGCACTGCAGTCAACCCCTGTTTGATCTCTGGCACCACATATGGTGGTCTACATTTGTCAGGAGTCATTCGTGAGTGAAGAGCCCTGAGCGCCTCTGTGTGTGGCTCAAAAATTTATGAGTCTGGTCAAGGAGCAGGTTGGTGGGTGGGACGGAACCTGGAACACTGGTGAAAGGACGCTGATACCAGTGGTGAGATTGGTGTTGGAACACTGAATGCTAGAAGTCCATGATGAGCAAGTTTTAAATCATGGTGCTTGATAAAACAATACAATAAAATATATCAATTCATCTCAGCTGTTAATAGCCTCCTACTTGCTCCTCTGCCTTCTCAAATAAATGCTGACTTTAATGATTTCATGCTTATGATGAAATCCTTCCTGAGGAGCACAAGAATCAGGTAAGATCCCTCATTCTTTATCAGCTTGTTGAGAGAGCATCAGTGTTAGTGGCAACAGGCAGCAATGGGCAAAATAAGCCCACACCTCGTCCTCCACACACCACTGTCCGTTGCCCTGCCTCACTCTGACACACACCTCCCTAAGTGAACAGGCCCACCGATGTGTTGTGACCAGTCCTGAACAATAGAAACGCCAAAAGCAAGTCCTCCTGTGTCTCCCAGAGCGTATTGCTGAACTGAAAGCTGGAGTACAGCGGAAGAGGGCTGCCCTTAGGGAGATCTTCAGGAAGTCTGGTGCAAAACTGTTTGATCTCCTTTGCTAATATTCCTGCACATTTGGCCATCAGGTTTGATGGTGTCTCATTCCAATCTTCACTAACGTGCTCAAATATTCCTGTATCATTCACTCACTTGATCACTTGACTGCCCGTTAATCGTTGATTTGCTCGAGCCGGCGCCAGTAATGTCTCCATTTGTCCCTGTCACGTGCTAGTGTAGCCCAATGGCGTCTATTCGTTCTAGGAACACAAAGAGCCTGAAACCGATCGTTCATGATCTTGATGAAGAAGTCTGACCATCTGGTAGGTGGGCAGCCACACCGTCTTTGAGCTCCCGTGGAATTCAGTCGGTAACGGCTCTAGTCCAGTGGTTATCTCTGAATCTCATTACGTGACCAACCCATCTGATTTTTGGTGCATTGGCAAAGGAGACAGAGTCCCTGATTCTAGATAGTTGACAGAGGTCAGGACTCAGGATTCTTTCTCTCATTTGAGTGAAATGTGATACTCCAAGCATTTGCTCGAGCGGGCCCAGTAACGTCTTCATTGGAGACTTTGTTGTTACTGTGTCTGGCATATCGAATACTCTCGGTAGCTTGCCAGGCTCTCCGAGAGGGGCGGAGGAATCGAACTCGGGTCGGCCATGTTGGCTGCGTGCAAGGCAAACACCCTACCCGCTGTGCTATTGCTCCAGCCCATATCTCTTTCAATTCCTCTTTGGGAGACCAGTATAGCATTCTCATCCTGTTTGCATAAAGCCCAGGTCTCTAAGGCTTATGTTAATGCAGGAAGAACAGTGGAATCAAAGAGATGTGCCTGGAGCCTGAGGGTCTTTTTCCTCTTAGCTATTTCTTTGATGCTCTTGAAGGCATTCCAAGCTGCTCTCTTCCTCCTGAGCAACTCAGGTGCCAGGTCATTTATCATGTTGACTTCTCTACCTAGCTACACATAACTGTTGCATTTGGAGATGGTCGTTTTGTTGAGAGCAAATGGAGAGTCAGGAACGAGGCTGTTTATCATAAACATTGTCTTCATAAGATTCAGCTGGAGTCCGACCGTTCCACACTCATGGTCAAAGTCGGCCAGCATTTGTTCCGCTTGGCTAATGTTTGGTGTTATTAGAACAATGTCATCAGCCAAGCAGAGGTGGTATAGTTGCCGACAATCTATCTTCACTCCCATTCCTTCCCATTCCAGTTGTTGCATGACGTTCTTGAGGGTGGCACTGAAGACTTTCGTTGAAATGGTATCACCCTGCTGAACCCCTCTCTTGACATCACTGATTACTTCTTTGTAGAATGGTGAGATCCTGGTAGTGAATCCATTATACAGCTCATGGAGGATCCTGATGTATTGAGTTTGAATGCCCTGATTGACTAGGGCTTCAATGATGCTTCTGTTTCAACAGAATCAAAGGCCTTCTTTAAATCAATGAACGTTAGACAGAGTGGCATCTTGAACTCCCGAGAAACCTCAATGAGCTTGGTTATCGTGTGGATATGGTCGAAGGTGCTGAATCCTTTGCGGAACCCGGCTTACTCACATGGTTGTCCTTCCTCTAGTGTTCTGCCAATCCTATTGAGGATGACTCGAGTGAACAGCTTGTAGAGGACAGACAATAGGAAGATCGGGCGATAGTTGCCTATGTCATGGATGTCTCCCTTCTTCTACAGTAGTAAGGTCCTGCTGGTTTTCCATTGGGATGGAACCTTGCATTCAGACAGGTAGCGTGTGAAGAGCCAAGCCAGCGTATTGATGAGTACTGACGGAAAGTTCTTCGGGTGTTCAGGTCTGAATTTTCTGGGCCAGTTTCACTCACTACACATCTAATAAATTACGATTATACAAGATTTTATACAGAATCACAGAAACCCAAAACAAACCTTATCATTCAATAAGGAACAAGGCTGAGAAGACATTTCTCTAAAGACCACATTTAGAGAATCATAAAATATACAAAAATGTAGTAATCGTCACTGAGGAAACTCCATATAAAAACCATGAGAAAATAACTCTCTCACACCAGTGAGAATGGACTGTGTGAAAAAGACCAGCTCTGGGGGTCTTGTGGTGTAAAAGGAACCCTCATCCACTGTTTGTGGGATTGTATCTGGTCATCCTCTGTGGAAAACGGTATAGAGATTTCTGAAAAAGTAAGACGAAGCTTCGATCTGTCAGCAATACCTCTTGGAATCTACCTCAAGTATAAAATACTAGTTCAAAAAGATATCTATGCACTTGGATTCATTGCAGCACCACTCATCATTGCCAGGAACTGGAAAACAACCTAAGTGCCTAAAAAGAGAAGAGGATTAAGAAACTGTTCTATCCACACTATGGAAAACTAGTGAGCTATAGTGGAGTACTTAGGCCAATTGGTATGCTGCTCTGAATAGCCGCTGTCACTTCCCCTATAGAGTACTGCTTGGGTGAGGGAACCAGTAACAGGGGAATTTCTTTGATTTAAGAGGACTACAGCTATTTCTTCAACGTTCTTGAAGGCGTTCCAAGCCGCTCTCTTCCTCCTGCGCAGCTCGGGTGCCAGGTCATTTGTCATGTTGACCTCTCGACCTAGGTACACATAGCTGTTGCATTCGGAGATGGTCGTTCCATTGAGAGCAAATGGGGCATCAGGAATGAGGCTGTTTCTCATAAACATTGTCTTCGTAAGTTTCAGCTGTAGTCCTACCTTTCCACACTCACGGTCAAAGTCGGCCAGCATTTGTGCCGTTTGGCTGATGTTTGGTGTTATTAGAACAATGTCATCAGCAAAGCGGAGGTGGTGTAGTTGCCGGCCATCTATCTTCACTCCCATTCCTTCCCATTCCAGTTGTCGCATGATGTTCTCGAGGGTGGCACTGAAGAGTTTCAGTGAAATGGTATCACCCTGCCGCACCCCTCTCTTGACATCAACGATCACTTCTTTGTAGAATGGTGAGATCCTGGTAGTGAATCCGCAATACAGCTCACGGAGGATCCTGATGTATTGGGCTTGAATGCCCTGATTGGCTAGGGCTTCAATGACCGCTTCCGTCTCAACAGAATCAAAGGCCTTCTTTAAATCAATGAACGTTAAACAGAGCGGCGTCTTGAACTCCCGAGAAACCTCAATGAGCTTGGTTATCGTGTGGATATGGTCGATGGTGCTGAATCCTTTGCGGAACCCGGCTTGCTCGCACGGTTGTCCTTCATCTAATGTTCTGCCAATCCTATTTAGGATGACTCGAGTGAACAACTTGTAGATGACAGACAATAGGCAGATCGGGCAATAGTTGCCAATGTCATGGATGTCTCCCTTCTTGAACTGTTCAAGAACGTTGAAGAAATAGCTAAGAGGACGAAGAACCTCCGGCTCCGGGCACATCTCTTTGATTCCACTGTTCTTCCTGCATTAACATATGCCTCAGAGACCTGGGCCCTACGCAAACAAGATGAGAACGCTATTCAGTTCTCCCAAAGAAGAATAGAAAGATCTATGCTTGGAATATCACGTTTCACTCAAATGAGAGAACGAATCCGGAGTTCTGACATCCATCGAGGATCAAGGATCAGGGACGCTGTCTCATATGCCAAGGTGTCGAAAATCAGATGGGCTGGTCACGTAATGAGATTTAAAGACGACCGTTGGACTAGAGCTGTTACTGATTGGATTCCACGGGATGTCAAAAGACCGCGCGGCCGCCCACCTACCAGATGGTCAGACTTCTTCGTCAAGATCATGAACGATCGGTTTGAGGCCCTTCATGTTCCCGGAGCGAACAGATGCCACTGGGCTACACTAGCACGTGGCAGGGACAAATGGAGACGTTACTGGCACCCGCTCGAGCAAATCGACGACTAACGGGAAGTTAAGTGAAGTGATAAGTGAAGAAGACTGCAGACAAAACTGTAATATCTTCTCCTAGACTTTTCACGCCTTCTGCTGTCATTCGTAATATTTTTCTTTTTCAAAAGCCTGTTACCAGTCCTGAGAAAACTGACCGGCTACATGCATAAATAAATAAATACATAAACTTGCCCTCTTTCTAACACCATGCACAAATGTCAAATCAATATGGATTTAAAGTCCATAGTGTCTGACCTGAATTTGTAAGGTGACTTTGAAGTGAAAATATCTTTGAAGGTATCTTACAGGATGAAACTCCAGTGACCAAGAAAGTGGAATCAAAGATAAGCAAAAGGGACTAAATTAAATTAAGAACCTGGGCACCTTAAAAGGAAACAATGACCAGGAAACAAAGGCAGTCCACAGAATGGGGAAAATTATTTACCCAACACCCATCAGATAAGGGGTCAATACCAAAGATCTATATGGAACTGGTAGAACTTGAGAAGAAAAAATCTAATCCAATCACAAACTGGGGAGAAGAGATGAACAGAATCTTCCCCAAAGAAGAAATGTGAATGTCCAAAAGGCACATGAAGGAAATGCTCCACGCCACTATTCATCAGGGTGATGCAAATCAAAACAACCACAAGATACCATCTCATGCCATAGAGACTGGCACACATCAAAAAGTACAAAAACAACCAGTGCTGGCACAGATACGGGGAGAAAGGGGACTTTCATTCATTGCTGGTGGGAAAGTCCAGCCTTTTCAGGAAACCAATACGGCTTTCCTCAAAAACCTAGAAATTATACTTCCATATGATCCAGCAGCCCACTCCTGGGAATATAATCTAGGGCCCAGAACTCAATGCA
Organism: Sorex fumeus; assembly: GCF_029834395.1. Lineage (NCBI taxonomy): Eukaryota > Metazoa > Chordata > Mammalia > Eulipotyphla > Soricidae > Sorex > Sorex fumeus. The sequence continues at coordinate 3,711,382 of NW_026606179.1, read as the reverse complement.
AAAAACCCATCTGCACTCTTATGTCAATCACAGCACTATGCACAATATCCAGAATCCGGAAACATCCTAAGTTCCTTAGAGCAAATGACTGGTACATCTACACAATGGAACACCCTGCAGCTATTAGAAAAATGAAGTCATGAAATTTGCTTATACATGGATGGACATAGAGAGTGCCATTCTGAGTGGAATGAGTTGTTGGGAGAGAAACAGTTATAGAATGATCATACTCGTATGTGGGATATTAAAAAAAAATAATATGAGAAAAATACCCAAGGACAGCAGAAATGAGGGCCAGGAGGACTGGTCCATGATAGCAGTGGTAGAGAGTATGCTCAAATTGTGGGAGAATGCCGTTTGACAGAGAAGAGTCACTAAGACAATGATCATTAGAAAGGATCCCTCTGGACAATATCTGAGTCTTGAAGGAGGTAAAGTGATATAAAAAAAACTCTTCTGGTAACAATATTGCAAACCTCACTGCCTTATTGGAGAGGGGAGGGAGAGAGGGGAGGGAAGAGGGAATGAGAGAGAGAGAGACAGAGACAGAGACAGAGACAGAGAGAAGAAAGAGAGAGAGAGAGAGGAAATCGGCCATAGAGGCCAGTTGTAGGGGAGGGGGATGTGGGATCTGAGATATTGGTTTTGGGAAATGGACACCGGTGCCTGGATGGGTGTTGAACATTGTACGACTGATACCCAATCATGAACTGCTTTGTCACTACGTATCTAGCAATGATTCCGTTTTCAAAAAAAGTACTAAATAAGTCTGGCTACCCTCTTCACACCTTTCACATGATAGATTGGATTGGGAGTGTTTATTAATGGAGCCAGTGACCAATAACAGACAATCATCCCTAAGAATTCTCTGCTAGAGGACATTCAGGGATGAGTTTATAAAAGCAAAAAAAAAGTCAAATCTTAGCAAATGATGGACACAATGGGGCTGTATGTGTCGTGATCAGCAAAGGAAGTTTTAGAAGCAAAATTAGCTAGTTAATGGTCCGGCTGCTTCCAGTCACAAAGAAACTTCGTGTTTATGGGAAACGGTCACAGTTGAGGTCATGGTTTCAGGAGTTGAACCGTTCATTTGTGGGCTGTGAATAGGTTACACCTGACCCTTGGAACAGTGGAGGGAGATTCCTCTCTGCTGACGGGCTAGAAGGGAAGGAGAGACGGAGTCCCTTATGTCAGGAGCCCAAAGCTCGAGACTTACCATAATTGGATCTGGAATGACAGTGCAGAGGTCCCTAGTGCATAGGACAATGCCTATGGTCCCCCAATACGTGATGCCCGGGCACCATGGTAGAAGCAGGCCCTGAGCACCATCAGGCATGGACTGTGCCCACCCACCAACATCCCATAAAATAGTTGTCATGAGCAGATATTTTATTTAGGAAAGCCCTTTGACTCACTTGTTGAGATGATGGTGTGTCTTTTATCCTTCATCTCCTGTATGTGGCCCATCACCCGTCACTTGGATCTACTGGTGTCCAACCATGCTTCCTTCTCTGGCTCATCCACCCTGCTGTCAACTATTCTTTTATCTCTGCAATCACTCCACTTAATCGTCATGTGGGATCCTTTTAGCACAGTATTTAATTTCACTTGCGAATATTCTGTTCAAGATTTTTGCCTCAAGGTTTTGAAACAAAATGACTTCCTATCATTTCTTGCCAACATGGCCGACCCAAGTTCGATTCCTCTGCCCCTCTCGGAGAGCCCAGCAAGCTACCGAGAGTATTCGATATGCCAGACACAGTAACAACAAAGTCTCCAATGGAGACGTTACTGGGCCCGCTCGAGCAAATCGATGATCAACGGAAGGGCCTTTCCCTTTACCTTTATCATTTCTTGAGACGTCCTTCCTGAGTGTGCCTGAGGTGCTTGAGGGGAGGATTGTGTGCCGATGTGGTCCTTGTTTCACTCCAACATTCTGCATCCTGTACATTCTGTGTACAGATGCATAGGCCACAATCCTAAACAAAGCATTCACCGTGGAGGACTTTTCATTTTACACTTCAGTGATACTATTCTCCCAGTCTACACTAAGGAGGGAGGAAAGATCCCAAGCTTGGTAGGGGGCAGTGACAACACTTACCTTAGAACATTAGAAGCTGTGTTTACAGAAATGGCCACGAGAGGGCAGCCCAGGCACAGAATGAGAAATTAAGCCTGCTTCTAATCTCTCCAATGAATACAAAAATGTTAGCACAAATATTTATAATCACCCAATATTATTTGCAGTGTTCACTTGAGCGGGCCAAGTAATGTCTCCATTGTGAAACTTGTTACTGTGTTTGGCATTTTGAATAAGTCACGGGTGCTTGCCAGGCTTTGCTGTGCCAGTGGAGGAATGAATCTCGGGTTGGCCAGGTCGGCCGCTTGCAAACTAAACCCCCTACCAGCTGTGCTATCACTCCAGCCCATGGGGGAATTTCTGGAGCAACAAGTGGGCTATCAAAAGATGTCACGGTCACGGTCCTCCCATTGTTCATCGATTTGGTCGAGTGGGCCCAGTAACGTCTCCATCATGAAACTTGTTGTTACTGTGTTTGGCATATCGAGTACATCACAGGTAGCTTGCCAGGTTCTGCCCTGCGGGCGAGATGCTCTCAGTAGCTTGCTGGGCTCTTCAAGACAGGCTGAGGAATCGAAGTCAAGTCGGCCATGTTGGCTGAGTGCAAGGCACACGCCCTACCACTGTGCTACCGCTACAGCCCCGTCAAAAGATGAGTATATAAATAAGGTGTGGTACATATATATGAGTTCAAATGCTGAAATGTCCTTTGCAATAAAAAAGGATCACATGAAATGAAATAATTTTGAAGGAAAGAGAAAAATATTGGATTATTTCACTTATATGTGCACTTTAAGGGTATAAAATAGATAAGGAAAACCACATTTGAAACACAAACCTGTGAACACTGATCACAGCACTAAGACTACCGAGAGCAGGTGGGCAATAGGAGAAAAGGCAAGGTGGAAGGTTTTATTAGTGAAACAACAAAAGATAAAGACTCAGGAGAAAGTAATAAAAGAGTTTCTGTGAAAGATTCCTAGGCTAGCTGGCCTTGCTTCTCAGGTTTCTGCCCCTATTCTCGTGGGCACATCTGACATGAAATTTTTTGCCCCTTGAGTCCCAGCAGCTGAGTCAAAATCAGTGCTGACTCCCTGCCCCTGACCCCAGGAGCTTCTGTGTGGGTGAGGAACACGGAACGGGCAGCTGGGAGACAGAAGGCTCCCTGGTCCCACAAATCAGAAATATGCAGTTGGTGGTGCCTTCACCACCTATGATTCATCACCCAAACTCGGTCACTGTGTGTGCTGACCCATCACAGACAGTCGTTGAGAACCTGCACACAAATGCACCCGAGCAGATACACACAACACTGCTTTCTTCTTAAGCTCAAGAGGGTGCCCTCCGGGGGTCTATGGGGTACACTGGGAGGGGCGGTGCTCTGGGGGTTGGGACAGCAGCTGACCTGGAGGCCGTAGTTCCCAGCCTCCTCCAAATGTGTCAACCCTGTGACTGTTTCTTGATTTTCTGTACACTATGGATCTGTGATTCCCGGGGCCTGCTGGGCCTGGGAGGGTTGGCTAGTGCCTAGAAACAGGAAACAGGAGCCTTGGATAGACAAACCAACCAATCAAGTCTGCCCCCGCCTTTTGCACATTCCTGCTTTCTGGAATAGTCTTCTCTGCTTCATATCAGCTGCAGCCCGGGTCCCTGAACCAGGGGATGCCACTGTGCCATGGAGCCTGCTGAAACTATTCAGCTTAGCCCATCCTAAGTCTGTTTCTGCTGCCTCATATCTCCCTCTCAGCAAACACAGAGAGTCCTCGTCCACACCATCCAAGCACACCACTGCCTCCTGCCGGACCCCCTGGGCTCCAAGTGTGCTGGCATACTCCCTCCCTGTTAGACTGCTACTAACGCTGACAGCTGTCTCCTGATCTGTTCATCTCACCATACCTGACAACTAAAATCCTGGATGCATTCTTGAGTATATGTATGTTTGTGTGTGTGTGTGTGTGTGTGTGTGTGTGTGTGTTGGACCACAGAAGCACACGCACACCTGGCTCTAAGCAAGACGCTTTGAGAGTAGACAGTCATGGGATCCGTGGGGCTGGGGCTGGGGGAGTTTGAGCGGGATTTAGTCTGCATCGGGCAGGGAGACTCTCCAGGGGTTCACGAGAATAGGGAGAGGAAGGAAAGGAGAGCGAGCTTCCCCTCCCATCCTTCATTGAGGTGGTGCTGGCTCCTAGACTCAGGACAAGAGCCCTCAGATGGCACTTGGGGAACTGCAGTGATGCGGTCAGAAGTTTGCTCCTCTGGTGCACTCAGAAACCAAGACACAGAGAAATGAAGAAAACCAGAGCAGGGGAAAGGCTCAACAGGCTCGAGCACATATTTCATCTGCAGAGACCCCTGGCATTGAATGCCCACTGAAAACTGCCAGGGATAGCCCTGGGTGTCCTGTGAACCAGACCCACACAGCTGGACTAAATCTCACTGCAGTGCTCCCTGACATCTGGAACTCACTAGGAAAATGAGGCTCCTTTACCACCCTCACTGAAGCTTCAGGAACAAGTCTCAGAATATAAAACGGGGACAGTGATCCTAAGATAAAAAGGTGAGAATGCCCAACACCCCTTGACTACATCTGGAGCCAGGAAAATTGCCAACTTGACAGGGGCAGACTTTGTTTTGGGTGCTGACATGAAAGTCAAGGTCTCACACATGAAAGACACATACTCTGCTCTGAGTGTCATCTGGCCCTTTCATACACCATGACATGCTCAGGAATCCTGCACCACTTCTGGGATAATGATGAAATCAGGGGCTGGAACTATAATACAGCAGGTAGGGCATTTTCCCCCGAGCACTGCAAGGAGTAATTCCTGAGTGCAGGAATAGTCCCTGTCTGTCATCAGGTGTGACCCAGAAAAGAAAAAAAAAGATGAAATCAGTATATTGCTCTATGTGAAGATCACCCAGAGGCATAAAGCAGGGTATTCATGGCAAGGTTATTCATAATCTCCCTGAATTGGAAATACCCTGATTTTCGGGCATAAAAAGCAGCAAACAAAACAACACACAAACTCAATCTGTCGTCACCCATGCAATGGAATACTCCTTGGCAACAAAATCAATGAACCATAATAGCCCGAGCTGGGGAAGGAACCTCTGCCTCCAGGCCTGTTGTGTGTGTGGTTGTGACCATGGAGGCGAGAGGAGTCAAGCATGCATAGAGAATACAGTGCGGGGTCCGCCTTTCACCCAGATTCTAGGAGAGCCACAGAACACATGGATGTGACCAGCGGTCCAGCAAGTGCTACCACCCCTCAGGAGGGGAGAGGCCATGTTCAGTCAACACGGAGGCCCATATGATTCTTCCAGGCCAGCAACCAATGTGCTGATGCGGTTATGAGAGGGCCTGGCTCCTCCTGCAGGAGGAGTTTCTCAGGGTGCTGAGGCCTCTGCCCTTGGGGCTGCAGAGATAGTACAGTGGATAAGACCCTTGTCTTCAAGGACGCCCACCCCAGCTGGTCCCCAGTGTATCATAAAGTTCTGGGAGCACACTCGAGTGAACCCTGAGTCATGGCATAGGCTCAGAGTACCACAGCATGTGGTCAAAAAGAAAGAAAATAGCCAGCAAAAAAAAATAATAGACCTGGGGCTGGAGAGATAGCACAATGGGTAGGGCCTTGCACCACGCGGCCAACCCTGATTCGATTCCCAGCATCCCATATGGTACCCTGTGCACTACCAGGACTAATTCCTGCGTGTAGAACGAGGAGTAACCCCTGTGCATCACCAGGTGTGACCCAAAAAGAAAAAAAAGAAAAGAAATCCTGGACCAGAAATGGATACTTTTTCTGTGGTCATTTGGAACACAGAGAAAAATCCTCAAGGGTTTGGTAACAATTCTTTGACACCAACTCAAATACTTCTATCTTCCCCCAAAGAAGAGTTTTACTCTGAATGGCCTCAACTCCAATTTTGATGGGACTCTGAGGTATTCTTTGGTGAACTGCTAGTTTATTCCCTTCAAAAGTGAGGGAGAGTCAAAAGTTAAAAGTCAAGAGATAGTACAGGGCTAAGGTGCTGACCTTGCATGCACCTGACCCCGGTTTTATCAGCTGTATTGCATATGCTCCCTAAACCTTACCATGAATGATCCTTCAGCACAGATTCAGGAGGTCTGAACAATGCCTGGTATGACCTAATATATGAGAGACAGAGATAGATTGAAAGAGAGAGAGAGAGAGAGAGAGAGAGAGAGAGAGAGAGTGATCAAGTGATTATGCCAAAAGAGCTAACTAGGTGGACCACATGCTTTGCATGAACAGAGGACAGGTTCTTTTGGGATGACCACCCTAAGAACGAAGAAATGTCAAGGGAAGGCACATTCTGCTCTTTAGTCACCATATATGACATGTGTATAATTTTCCTTCCTTATGGTATGCTCTCCTAGACTTCTCGCTCTCTCTCTTTCTCTCTCTCTCTCCTCCCCTAGGAAATGCTGAAATCATCTTCTAAACTATGGATTGTATTTGGGCACAAACTTCTAAGGGTCACAGACAGTAGCATTAGTCAGTGAAATATTGATAGTATGGAAATCCAGTATTGAGGATTCTCCTTCAGACTTCCCTCATTTTGAATGTTCTCAATTGTCTTTTCTGTTCCCCTGGATGGGGCCCCTATGATGGTCATGGTTGGATTCTCAGGACCGTGGACACTGCCTAGCACAGAGGATTAGTAAATATGTGATAAAAGGTTGTCATAAAGTTAGGTGCACCTCAATACCTGTTAGCACAGCTCTCTCTCTCTCTCTCTCTCTCTCTCTCTCTCTCTCTCTCTCTCTGAAATTGAATCAACCATGAGATAGTTACAAAGCTTTCATGTTAGACTTTTGGTCATATAATGATAAAACACCAACCCCTTCAACAGTGCACATTTTCCACAACCAATCTCCCCAGTATCTCCCCCGCCCCCCGCACCATCCCAACCGTTCCCTTGACTGTGTGGCAGACAATATCCGCAATACTCTCGCTCTCTCTCTACTTTGATGACATTCAATATTTCGGCACCAATCACGCCATTATTATTTGGAAGTTTCCTGCCACCACAAAGCCTGCTGAAAAGGCAATGATAAACAATTTATTTTGTATTGCTTGTGTGACTGGTATAAGATGTTGCATGGCCACTCTTGCTCTCAGCGCTCCTGGAATTCTGAAAGTTTAGATAATTTTATTTGGAGAGTCTGCAGCAAATTGCTCGGTTTTGAGATTTTTTTTTGTTCTTGTTGTTGCTTAGCCATCTTAAAACTAAAAAGTCCTAGAGAGCTGAGAAACAATGCAGAAATAAAGGATCTAGGAAGCATATGGTGAACCAGGGTTCAGTCTTGGCACCACTTATGGTCCCAGGGGTTGTCGTTTAGCACAGAACCAAGAATAACCCATGAGGAAAGCAGGCTTAGGCATACAATATTTTAAAATTAATGAAAATAAAATGCTTAACTTATTCCTCATAACCCACTCAAAAAATGTCTTTTAACAGAAGAGAGAAAGTGAAGGATCACCACACACATAAGAAGATCAATTGTTCCCTAAGAAACATAGGAAGCACATAGAAAACAATTTCTAAAAGAACGAACAAAAGAGAAAGAGTGCTGTGTAACAAGAGTGGATTTAGAGAAAGGACCTAGACAAACTTGCACAAAGAGGCATGGGCCAAGCCAGACAGCATCCCCGATGTTCTGGCTTTGTGCTCACACGCCCTCAGACCGGGAAGGCAGGGGCTATGCAGAATCCCATGAGCCTCAAAGTGCTAGTGCCTGGTGGGCCTGTGGGCACCAGGGGACGGGGAGGGCACAGGCAGCATCCTTTTCCTTTTCAAAACTTATTTATTTATTTTACCCTTAGACATTACATGAACACTGTGCTTTACAAAGTCGTTCATGATGATCTGTCACAGGCATTCAATATTCCAACACCAACACCACAATCATCACACCTTCTCAGTTTTCCCAACAACCCCTTTATCTTGCCCCCCCATAGGCCCACAAGAATTTAATATTGCTTGTTAGTGAACATTTGCTAACAGAATGATCCAAGGATGTTTCCAGAGAAGAAAATGAAGATTGCATTTCACCATGGAGCCATTAAGTTCATGTCTAAGAGACCAGTAGGCTGATGTTACAGGTCAACCCTCCGTGTTCATAGAAACTTCTGTCCCACCACAAGGCCCTTCTTCCCCCTGCCCAGTTTTCTCATGTCCCACACACCCCTGGAAGTGTGCCCTTTCTCCCAGCTGATTTCACCCCTGTGAGAGGTGGCTGCCCGGTCACCTCTCCTAATGCTCAGCTAAATGCTTCTGTGCCGCGTCCGGCGCTGCGGGGCCGAGCCAGGGGAAGGCCGTCAGGGTGAAAGCAACACTCGAGACACACAGGGCTCCGTCGTGCAGGAGATGGTGAAGGATCTCTGTTTATTGTTTCACACCACAGTATTTATCCCCCCTCCAAGGAAAGGGGAAGGGGCAAGCAGGGGCGTGGGATGAGTCACGCACTGTCAGTCGGCTGATAGCCCCCGGCCCTCATAACCTTTCCGTGTGTCTCTAGGTAGTGGCTGCCAAGTCAGGCTTAGACATAACCACAGAGGACGTGCTAAACCGAGGGTACGCTCTAGATAAGCATTTACAAGCTGGGACATTTCCCAGAACTGAGGCCATATTGTTGATATCAAGAAGTTGCCCATAATGTGAGTGTGGGGGAGGCAGCAGATCAGGCATCCATTTTGTGCCAGGAGGCAACACTTCTGTCCTCAAAATGATCAACCCCCAAGAAGTCTGGGCACCAGATGTGGAGAAGAAAACCACTTGATAGGAACCTTTCCGGGGGGTGGGGGCAATTTCAGGGTCAAGTTTAAAGGACGTTGCAAAGTGTGGGAGGCGGCAGCTCAGCTGATGCTTGGGTCCCCCCAGGTCAGGGTTCTTCCAAACCAGGTTAGGGTCCTTCCAGGTCATGGTCCCTCCAAACCAGGCCAGGGTCCCCCCAGGTCAGAGTCCCCCTAGGTCAGCGTCCCCCCATGTCAGGGTCTCTCCAGGTCAGGGTCCCACAAAACCAGGTCTGGGTTCCCGCCTCAAACACATCATGTTCACTTCCCCAAACAGCTCAGGTTCCCAGGAAGGCGCTAGGTGTCCCCAACCCTGCATTTAGGCTTCATTTGGGTGAGACCCCCTAATCACTGGTCTCTAAATACCAAGAAGGTCTCTCATTGTTGATTCTTTTCGGGGACCTCAACCCCATATCTGGAAGGCCAGGAAGCCTCCAGAGAGGGAGATTCAGGCGGCTGTGGTTCTTGGGAACACTAAGGCCTACAGCTGCTCTCAGAGGAAAACTGGGTAGGTGGCACATGGTTCCTCCTTTTCTCACAAGCTCAAGGGCACTTTTCTCAGAGCTGAACAAACTCCTTCAGTCCCTCAACTCAAGTTCCAACACAGCAGACAGACATCACAGTAGGATTCTAAATGATTTAATGGTTAAGAATACAGGAACAATGGGGCTGAGGGTCTGCATTCATGCCTCCAAGGGCCCTGCGGAGAGTGGGAAGGAGTTGGTGCCCAGCAGGTGGTATCTGGGTGGGACAAGGACTCCCTGTGAGGCATGGTGAAGAGGGACCAGGTGGTTCCCGGGGGGAGTTGTCCTTGGAATCATTCACTGTCAACCTGTTTTCACATGTCGTTCTGGACACGGAGGCAGGGCACACAGCACCTCAGGGCTCTCACGAAGTGGCCCACTCTGGGAGACTGTCTCCTTTGGAATAAGCGCCCGGGGTTCCTGATCTTCCAATGGAAGTTTAGGAAAAGGCGGGGGCGGCCAGACTGAGTGTGTTGAGTGTGAACTGCTTGCGGAGACTGGCTGAGGGCACACGGCTCTGTATGCTGCTGCCCATGGATAGTACTGGCCTCTGAGTAGCAGGTAGCGAGGACGGCACCCATGGGAGGGGCAGTGGTCTGGGAGGCCTCCTCAGACATGGCCAGAGACATGCCCTGCTTTCTGCAACTCCCTTGCTGCCTCTGTCCCTGTGAGACACTGGGCTCCTTCTCTGTGTTCACACTAGCAATGTGGGGGTCCACCCTTCGTCTACTGGAAGGTTCTGGGGGATAATTTAACCACCTGCGATGTGGAGGACCAGAGGCACACACAGGGAAGGGACAGAGAACTGCGCTGTGGCCAAGGGTCTCAGAGGGAGGGAGGGGTTGGGGCCCAGACAATGGCGTGGGGTACTTCAGGAGGTTTCTCCTTCTCTGCGCTCCCAGGAGAGCTGAGAGAGGAGGGATGAGTAGAAGGAGGGGGGCCGAGAGGAGGTGGTGGAGCGGGAGTACAGAGGGACTTCTGCCAGGCTCTTGTGGTGGTCCAGGGTGATGGAGTGGGGAAGGGGACTGAAGGTTCCAGAGTGGGGTGAGGGACAGACCCGGGAGACAGGAGCGAGCAGAGAGGACATTGCAGGCCAGGGGAATACACGCTGGCTTTCCTGGATGGGCTGCAGAGGTGACGGGGCTTGGATGGGCCATCGGGATCGTGGATGGCGGGAGAGACCCAGAGGGAGCAGCCTGGTTGGGAGCTGGTGGTCTGTGCGGAGGAGCCGGGATGGCCTTATTCCTGCAGACCCTGCAGGAAGGGCTGATGCACAGCAGATGCTCCCAATGTGGGTCCTCACAGTATGCCTCCAGGGGGCTGCTGAAGGCAGGAAAGAGAGGGCCAGAAGCCAGTCACCTGGGATAGGCTCTGAAGTCTGTCCCCTACACTGTTATCACCCCCAGGGCTGCCTGTTCTCTCTATACCCTCCCACAAGGCCTTCCTCTCATCCCTGTTCCTCTGGGTCCCCTCCTCAGGCAGACCTGGGAAGCCCTCCTGTTGCTGGGTTTGGAAGGAGGGCACATACTTACCATTGCAAATTCCGGATAGATTGTATTTGCTGCAGCTCAGCCAGGCTGAAGTGGTACCTCGCACCTAGGAACCAGGGAGAGTGGCTTCTATTAGTGAATGTCTCACAGTGACACGGACATAGGGCCGTGGAGGGCACCCAGGCATGCTCTTCTCTGCAAGCCTCAGCAGCCAATGAGGAGCAGCAAAGGGCAAAAGACGTTCAGAGGTCTGTGGCTTCTGTCAGAGCCCTTCAGAGCCATGGTCTCTGGGGAAGCTCTGAGCTCAGCAGGAGGGAGGGGAGGAGGGAAAGGTCACTTTGGGTCAGCTCAGATGGAAAAGGCAGAGACTCACCTCTCAGGATCGCGACCCTCCTGCTTTTCCTAGCTCTCTTGCACCTCTGAGGAGAGAAAGAATCAGTGATCATTTGGGATCCACTTTTGGACTCCCCTCTCTGAAGCCCTGACATCCACACATGACCCGTCGGAGTACCAGGGGAAGAGAGGGGTGAGTTTCTCCCTCGAATTCATCCTAAAATGTCATGAAATGCTTTGGTTTTGATTTTGATTTTGTGTTTCCAGTTTTCTCCTTGGCATGACACAAAGATTTCGATGTTGATAGCAGACCCCTGTTCAGGGATGCCAGGCATTGGATATGCTTCCTGTGCTCCTTTGCACAGGACCCTGAGTTCTGGGGCTGGGCCCCCAACTCCACTCTCCTGAAGGGCTCACTGGTAGGATGGGTTGATATCTCCCTCCCACCCAGAGAAGTCGTGGTGGGACTTTTCTGTTCAAAGTGACCTGAACGTCTCAATGGAAGCTGACTCTAGTATGATGGCACTAGTTGGGATTTTAGAAATAGGAATCACCACCACCCACCAAATGGCTCAAGCACTGGTCCCCGGCTCCTACCTTTTGGTCAACTTTTTTCTTACAGTTGGCCATGAAGGATACTGTTGCCAGGGAAACAATGAAAAGGGAGAGCACCCCTAACACCCCCAGGAAAAGGGGGGTGGGATCGCTACTGATCAGCTTTGAGCCTAAGCCCCATAGAGTCTCAGTCCGGGGTGTCATCACAACCATCAGAGTCCATATACCGAACTCCATGATCCTGACCACAAGCTGCCTAAGGCAACTGAGCTTGAGCAGGTGGCTCTGCCTTATATAGGGCCGCCTGCATCACAAAGGGGGAAGAGTCCATTAGGGTTCCAGAGGGGTGTGAAGTCCTGTGTCCACCGTCTCCCCCCACCCCACTTGGCCTTCCCTTCCTGGGCCCTTTCTTTGGCCCCTCTGCTCTAACTGCCTTCCTATTTTCCACCCCATACCCTGCCCCCGCCGTCATCCTGCCCTGTGCTTTATCTGCAGAAAGGGTCCTGCTTGTTCTCTCTCAAACCCTGCTGTTCCCTGGGTCCTCTTGACTCTCTGGGTATAACCTTGACTCTGCTCTTGCAAATGCATTTCTTGTCTGAAATCCTACCAGCCAAAATTTTTTTTTCAGGATCTAGATCATTTAGTTTGTATTTTAACAACAAAATGTTTTTTACATTTTTTATCAAGTTGTAAATAAAATTTATTTCATTCAATAATCGAACAGCAATCCCACCAGCATTATACCCTGGCACCACCATTTTTTGGATATTTCCATCCCACACCCCAACCTCTGTCCCAAAGCAAAACTAAATTATTTATTTTGTATTATTTGTTGTGAATAAACCAATGAAAATGCTCCAGACAACTTTCCTTAGAGGAGAGTGTTGAAGATTGTTGTATTTCACCTTGGAGCCAGCTGTTATACTCTTTTCTAATAGATTACTATTATGTTGTTAAGGGTTGAGCCTGGTGTGCTTATATATATATATGTGTGTATATATATATGTATATATATATATCTGTAAAAATATGTTTCCGTCTAAGATTCGTTGCCTTTTTCTTTAAACCTCATGGTGTGCTACTCTTGGAGTATGAGTGGTGTGAGGTATGGTGATGTCCAGGTATAGGCTCACTCATGGATGGGTTCGGACTGGAAGTGTGCAGAGCAGACATGAGCATGGTAGCAGTTGAGCTCTTGAGGCTTTGGGTTTCGAGGTTGGGTACCTTGGTGATGGGCCCCTCCTGCCCCCTTCAGTCTTCCCTGACAGAAACACCCTGCTTTGAGGTTTCAATGGCCCACCTATGGCAAGTCGGGTGTTTTTGTTGTTGTTGTTTTGCTTTTGGGGTCACAACCGCAATGCACAGGGGTCTTTCGTGGCTTTGCACTCAGGAATTACTCCTGGTGGTGTTTGGGAGACCATATGGGATGCTGGGAATAGAATCCACATCAGCTTCGTGTAACGCAAAAGCCCTGCCTGCTGTGCTATCGGTCTAACCTCTCTGGCGAGTTATTTTATACTCTCTTCCAAGAGAAAAGGACAATGAGTCTCTAAATCACAGTTGTTGATGAGATTATCACCACCGGAAATGTTGGATTTGACACTCAGGGTTGAATGTTACTTCCCATTCTTGTTTCCTAGGGAATGCTTTCTGGCCGACATTTAAAGGTCTCCTAAACCTAGGTCTGTGAACAGGAAAGAGCATCTTAGATTTTGGTCTCAGTCCACCTTCAAGGGTGAGTGCTAAGTCAATTAAATGGTCAAGGCATCTTTTAGTGTTTTCAAATTGAACAGGAAAAGAAATATAGGTAAGCTTCTTGCTGCCATGGACGATATCACTTGCTCTCTTTTCTCAAATTTACTGATACTTAAAACTCAAACTTTTAGGTCACACTATAATCAGATGGAGAGACAGAGGGAGGGAGGGAGAGAGAGAGAGAGAGAGAGAGAGAGAGAGAGAGAGAGAGAGAGAGAGAGAGAGAGAGAGAAAGGGAGAGAGTGTTTCTTCAGCAAATACAGCAGCTCAATTCCAACACAAAAGACTTCCTCCTATTTTTCAAAGTTTGTTTTTGAATTTTGATGAATAGGGGTGGTTGATCCCTAAACCGGGACCCAAGTCCTCCTCATCATCCAGGAGTGCTTGGGTGTGCAGGCTTGGAGGCTATACACTGGGTGCCTGACAGTCAACTGTTCCTGGGATCACACTCAGGCCTGCATGTACTCAATGAGTTCTGTGCCACTTGAGTTTCTTTGTAGGCCAACAAAGATGATCTTGACCAAAATAGAGGTTAATTAAATTTTTGCCATATTTATTACTAATTTAAAAATACTTAGCAAGTTTTAATTTTACTTTTTTTGGTGGGGGCTTACACTAGTTGGTTCTCTAGGGTTACTCTGGCTCTGGATCAGCAATCACTCCTGGCAGTGTACAGGAGACCATAGAGTATACTTGGTGTAGAATCTGGATTTTCCCTGTGCAAAGCAATAGACTTGTCCACTGTATTATCTCTCTAGTCCCTGATTTTTTAAAAATTTGTGTGAGGTGTTATTTTAGTGATGCTTGATGCTGCTTTGGGTAATTGATAGGGAGCTTCGTCCTCAGTGTTTGCAAGACCATATGGTGATATGGATTGAACCAGAGACTTTTTCATGTGCTTAGGTTATTCTAGTATTTTCTGACCCCAACATGTACTGTACCACAGCACGTGTGTCTAGTTGAACGTTAATTGAGAGAGGGCATGAGGGCTGCAAAGACGGGGCTAGGGAGGACTGTATGAAGCATACAGTGACTCTACTGCAAAGCGCATTTGCTTTTTTTTTTTTTTTTTTTTATTTTTTTTATTTATTGAATCACTGTGGGAAAAGTTACAGAGCTTTCGGGTTTAGGTCTCAGTCATGTAGATACCAAACACATTTCCCTTTACCAATACTCATTTTTAACCCCGAACCCCAATAGACCCCCACCTCCCACCCCTCCCAATTCTTTGTAAGGCAGATGAGTTCTAGTTAATACTCTATCTACTTTGACTAGATAGATTATTTCGATAGAAGATGCACAATTATTGTTTAGAGTTTACGACCCACCCCCCCCCCCCAATCAGACATGCTGAAACAGCGTTGTGAAATGATTTGCTTTCTACAATTTGGTTTAAGAATAAAATGATGTCGCGCGGCCGCAATAGCGGCCGCGCGGTTTTGAATTTCTGCTACTTTACTTATTGACCCTGGAAGAATTTCTATTAAAAGTTAGCTAGTTAAGAGATTGGTTTCTGTGCCCTGGAGTCGTGGCCGTGCCGGAGAGCCGCTCGTGGGGGGCAGCTGGCGACCTCGGTGGGGCGTGGGGGACGGCCCACAAAGCCCCCCTTCCCATGAGGTCCCCGCCGCTCCCCCGACTCCGGCTCAAACCCGCTTTCCACAAGGCTCCCGTGCGGCCGCCATCTTTCTTTCCAGAGAGGAGCGGGCGGGCTGGTCAACGCCCTTCCCCCTCCGGGCAGGCTTGGTGGCGCGGATCAACACAAGTCCATTTGCTTTTCTGCTCCAAGCGGCTGGTTCTCTGTGCTAAGTCCTTGTGCCTCCGGGGCCGTGGCCGTGCCGGAGAGCCGCTCGTGGGGGGCAGCTGGCGACCTCGGTGGGGCGTGGGGGACGGCCCACAAAGCCCCCCTTCCCATGAGGTCCCCGCCGCTCCCCCGAGTCCGGCTCAAACCCGCTTTCCACAAGGCTCCCGTGCGGCCGCCATCTTTCTTTCCAGAGAGGAGCGGGCGGGCTGGTCAACGCCCTTCCCCCTCCGGGCAGGCTTGGTGGCGCGGATCAACACAAGTCCATTTGCTTTTCTGCTCCAAGCGGCTGGTTCTCTGTGCTAAGTCCTTGTGCCTCCGGGGCCGTGGCCGTGCCGGAGAGCCGCTCGTGGGGGGCAGCTGGCGACCTCGGTGGGGCGTGGGGGACGGCCCACAAAGCCCCCCTTCCCATGAGGTCCCCGCCGCTCCCCCGAGTCCGGCTCAAACCCGCTTTCCACAAGGCTCCCGTGCGGCCGCCATCTTTCTTTCCAGAGAGGAGCGGGCGGGCTGGTCAACGCCCTTCCCCCTCCGGGCAGGCTTGGTGGCGCGGATCAACACAAGTCCATTTGCTTTTCTGCTCCAAGCGGCTGGTTCTCTGTGCTAAGTCCTTGTGCCTCTGGGGCCGTGGCCGTGCCGGAGAGCCGCTCGTGGGGGGCAGCTGGCGACCTCGGTGGGGCGTGGGGGACGGCCCACAAAGCCCCCCTTCCCATGAGGTCCCCGCCGCTCCCCCGAGTCCGGCTCAAACCCGCTTTCCACAAGGCTCCCGTGCGGCCGCCATCTTTCTTTCCAGAGAGGAGCGGGCGGGCTGGTCAACGCCCTTCCCCCTCCGGGCAGGCTTGGTGGCGCGGATCAACACAAGTCCATTTGCTTTTCTGCTCCAAGCGGCTGGTTCTCTGTGCTAAGTCCTTGTGCCTCCGGGGCCGTGGCCGTGCCGGAGAGCCGCTCGTGGGGGGCAGCTGGCGACCTCGGTGGGGCGTGGGGGATGGCCCACAAAGCCCCCCTTCCCATGAGGTCCCCGCCGCTCCCCCGAGTCCGGCTCAAACCCGCTTTCCACAAGGCTCCCGTGCGGCCGCCATCTTTCTTTCCAGAGAGGAGCGGGCGGGCTGGTCAACGCCCTTCCCCCTCCGGGCAGGCTTGGTGGCGCGGATCAACACAAGTCCATTTGCTTTTCTGCTCCAAGCGGCTGGTTCTCTGTGCTAAGTCCTTGTGCCTCCGGGGCCGTGGCCGTGCCGGAGAGCCGCTCGTGGGGGGCAGCTGGCGACCTCGGTGGGGCGTGGGGGACGGCCCACAAAGCCCCCCTTCCCATGAGGTCCCCGCCGCTCCCCCGAGTCCGGCTCAAACCCGCTTTCCACAAGGCTCCCGTGCGGCCGCCATCTTTCTTTCCAGAGAGGAGCGGGCGGGCTGGTCAACGCCCTTCCCCCTCCGGGCAGGCTTGGTGGCGCGGATCAACACAAGTCCATTTGCTTTTCTGCTCCAAGCGGCTGGTTCTCTGTGCTAAGTCCTTGTGCCTCCGGGGCCGTGGCCGTGCCGGAGAGCCGCTCGTGGGGGGCAGCTGGCGACCTCGGTGGGGCGTGGGGGACGGCCCACAAAGCCCCCCTTCCCATGAGGTCCCCGCCGCTCCCCCGACTCCGGCTCAAACCCGCTTTCCACAAGGCTCCCGTGCGGCCGCCATCTTTCTTTCCAGAGAGGAGCGGGCGGGCTGGTCAACGCCCTTCCCCCTCCGGGCAGGCTTGGTGGCGCGGATCAACACAAGTCCATTTGCTTTTCTGCTCCAAGCGGCTGGTTCTCTGTGCTAAGTCCTTGTGCCTCCGGGGCCGTGGCCGTGCCGGAGAGCCGCTCGTGGGGGGCAGCTGGCGACCTCGGTGGGGCGTGGGGGACGGCCCACAAAGCCCCCCTTCCCATGAGGTCCCCGCCGCTCCCCCGAGTCCGGCTCAAACCCGCTTTCCACAAGGCTCCCGTGCGGCCGCCATCTTTCTTTCCAGAGAGGAGCGGGCGGGCTGGTCAACGCCCTTCCCCCTCCGGGCAGGCTTGGTGGCGCGGATCAACACAAGTCCATTTGCTTTTCTGCTCCAAGCGGCTGGTTCTCTGTGCTAAGTCCTTGTGCCTCCGGGGCCGTGGCCGTGCCGGAGAGCCGCTCGTGGGGGGCAGCTGGCGACCTCGGTGGGGCGTGGGGGACGGCCCACAAAGCCCCCCTTCCCATGAGGTCCCCGCCGCTCCCCCGAGTCCGGCTCAAACCCGCTTTCCACAAGGCTCCCGTGCGGCCGCCATCTTTCTTTCCAGAGAGGAGCGGGCGGGCTGGTCAACGCCCTTCCCCCTCCGGGCAGGCTTGGTGGCGCGGATCAACACAAGTCCATTTGCTTTTCTGCTCCAAGCGGCTGGTTCTCTGTGCTAAGTCCTTGTGCCTCCGGGGCCGTGGCCGTGCCGGAGAGCCGCTCGTGGGGGGCAGCTGGCGACCTCGGTGGGGCGTGGGGGACGGCCCACAAAGCCCCCCTTCCCATGAGGTCCCCGCCGCTCCCCCGAGTCCGGCTCAAACCCGCTTTCCACAAGGCTCCCGTGCGGCCGCCATCTTTCTTTCCAGAGAGGAGCGGGCGGGCTGGTCAACGCCCTTCCCCCTCCGGGCAGGCTTGGTGGCGCGGATCAACACAAGTCCATTTGCTTTTCTGCTCCAAGCGGCTGGTTCTCTGTGCTAAGTCCTTGTGCCTCCGGGGCCGTGGCCGTGCCGGAGAGCCGCTCGTGGGGGGCAGCTGGCGACCTCGGTGGGGCGTGGGGGACGGCCCACAAAGCCCCCCTTCCCATGAGGTCCCCGCCGCTCCCCCGAGTCCGGCTCAAACCCGCTTTCCACAAGGCTCCCGTGCGGCCGCCATCTTTCTTTCCAGAGAGGAGCGGGCGGGCTGGTCAACGCCCTTCCCCCTCCGGGCAGGCTTGGTGGCGCGGATCAACACAAGTCCATTTGCTTTTCTGCTCCAAGCGGCTGGTTCTCTGTGCTAAGTCCTTGTGCCTCCGGGGCCGTGGCCGTGCCGGAGAGCCGCTCGTGGGGGGCAGCTGGCGACCTCGGTGGGGCGTGGGGGACGGCCCACAAAGCCCCCCTTCCCATGAGGTCCCCGCCGCTCCCCCGAGTCCGGCTCAAACCCGCTTTCCACAAGGCTCCCGTGCGGCCGCCATCTTTCTTTCCAGAGAGGAGCGGGCGGGCTGGTCAACGCCCTTCCCCCTCCGGGCAGGCTTGGTGGCGCGGATCAACACAAGTCCATTTGCTTTTCTGCTCCAAGCGGCTGGTTCTCTGTGCTAAGTCCTTGTGCCTCCGGGGCCGTGGCCGTGCCGGAGAGCCGCTCGTGGGGGGCAGCTGGCGACCTCGGTGGGGCGTGGGGGATGGCCCACAAAGCCCCCCTTCCCATGAGGTCCCCGCCGCTCCCCCGAGTCCGGCTCAAACCCGCTTTCCACAAGGCTCCCGTGCGGCCGCCATCTTTCTTTCCAGAGAGGAGCGGGCGGGCTGGTCAACGCCCTTCCCCCTCCGGGCAGGCTTGGTGGCGCGGATCAACACAAGTCCATTTGCTTTTCTGCTCCAAGCGGCTGGTTCTCTGTGCTAAGTCCTTGTGCCTCCGGGGCCGTGGCCGTGCCGGAGAGCCGCTCGTGGGGGGCAGCTGGCGACCTCGGTGGGGCGTGGGGGACGGCCCACAAAGCCCCCCTTCCCATGAGGTCCCCGCCGCTCCCCCGAGTCCGGCTCAAACCCGCTTTCCACAAGGCTCCCGTGCGGCCGCCATCTTTCTTTCCAGAGAGGAGCGGGCGGGCTGGTCAACGCCCTTCCCCCTCCGGGCAGGCTTGGTGGCGCGGATCAACACAAGTCCATTTGCTTTTCTGCTCCAAGCGGCTGGTTCTCTGTGCTAAGTCCTTGTGCCTCCGGGGCCGTGGCCGTGCCGGAGAGCCGCTCGTGGGGGGCAGCTGGCGACCTCGGTGGGGCGTGGGGGACGGCCCACAAAGCCCCCCTTCCCATGAGGTCCCCGCCGCTCCCCCGACTCCGGCTCAAACCCGCTTTCCACAAGGCTCCCGTGCGGCCGCCATCTTTCTTTCCAGAGAGGAGCGGGCGGGCTGGTCAACGCCCTTCCCCCTCCGGGCAGGCTTGGTGGCGCGGATCAACACAAGTCCATTTGCTTTTCTGCTCCAAGCGGCTGGTTCTCTGTGCTAAGTCCTTGTGCCTCCGGGGCCGTGGCCATGCCGGAGAGCCGCTCGTGGGGGGCAGCTGGCGACCTCGGTGGGGCGTGGGGGACGGCCCACAAAGCCCCCCTTCCCATGAGGTCCCCGCCGCTCCCCCGAGTCCGGCTCAAACCCGCTTTCCACAAGGCTCCCGTGCGGCCGCCATCTTTCTTTCAAAGCGCATTTGCTTTTACAGTATGCAGTGAACACTTTGTGGGAAAGCCAAAGGTTCCACGTTGAGCGGGCTACGCTGTTATTCTGTTTTGAAGCTGCATATGTGGGCAATTCCTTGAACTTTCTCAGCAAAACAGGACAGGAATGAGAATGTGGTTACAGGCCCGGCCAAGGCGGATCAGGCGCAGCCTTCCCTTCGGCCCCCTTAACAGGGCCAACTGCCAGGCCATGGCACTCCCACATGCCAAGATTTTTCCTGCTCGGTGTTGCGAAGATTCTCCCAGGATGTGAGATGCATGCTGAAAGTAGACTATAGACCGAACATAATGCCACTCAATGATTCTTTTGAAAACCACAGCTCCCAAAAGGAGAGAGAGAACAAAATGGAATGCCCTGCTACAAAGGCAGGGTGGGATGGGGGGTATGGATGTGGGAGGGATACTGGGATTAGTGGTGGTGGAGAATCGCACTGGTGAAGGGATGGGTAGTTGATCATTGTATGACTGAAACCCAAGCACAAAAATGTGTAAGTCTACAACTGTACCTTATAGTGTTTCACTAATAAAAATTAAAAAAAAAAATTTTCCCCTCTCATTCCCTTCTCAGGGAAAAAAGCAGGGGCTACCAAGGCCAGTCCCCAACAGTATTGCTCCCCTAAAAATGAATTAAATTGGGCTACATTCCCTCCCCCAACTTTTTATCATTTGGATTTGATTTGATGAGCTGAATGTGCCCATTTACATGGATTATTTCATGCCAGGATAGAAAAAGTATAGAAAGAAGGAACATAACTTTTGGGTGAGGCTGGGACTATCCCATGGGCCACCGTTGCTTATACTTAAAAGGAAAGTGGAACTAAACGTGTCCAATCTGCAGCTGAGGCTGCCAGATCCCTTCTGTCTGTCAGCAGAACAGCCAAGGCTGAGGATATATGTTCACATATCACCCGGGTCATATGCCTGGTGGGTTCTCCTCCCAGAGAAGGTATTTCACAGAGTGGTGGGAAGATCTCCTCTAAATGTAATGCCATTGTCCATTTACCACCATCCTATTTCCCTGTGGTGGGGAGAGACAGGCACGGGGGTGGGGGGGGTGTGCCATATGTGGGTGTGGTTTCTTTTATCATTAGAATAACCTGCAAAATACAGACGAAAATATTGGCTTATTATTTTGTGTTACTTGTTGATGATTTATATTTTTGTATATCCCTCTTCATTCTCTCTTTATTTTCACCATGGTTATTGAGTTACCAGATGTACAATACAGTTGATCATCATTTTCTTACACACATCACCCTAATTTTCTATGATGAGGAAGTCAACCCCTAACCAATGGGAAATGTGGGGCATCAGGGGTTCCGCTGTGCCCTGATCCACTTCCGACCTTTCCTTGAGATTCCCATAAACTAGACCCAAGGAATATACAGGGTAATGGATTTGTGGAATTTGATGAGAGAAGAACTAAATATAGATTAGACTGAAGGTATTTCTGTGGGAACACTTATCAGAGATCTAGAAATTGAACATACTGGAGTATAAATCATTTACTTGATAAAAGAATACTACATGAAGATTACTAGATTCTTATGCCTGCTTCTGCCCAAACTCATTAGATATAAAGCAAACATTTGTCATACACATACACATGAGGCCCTGAACTAAAATTGACATTCAGAAATTGCTTGATAGCACAGTTTGGAGAAAAGAATGTAAAGACATATATGTATACCAACTACAATAATATCACGTTCCAGTTAGTACCTGCAGAAAACTTTCAGTGGTTCATATTTTCTCTGTGTTTGAAAGAGCAGACTGGAGTCATTTGGAATAGAACTAAGGAGAAGGAAATGCTGGCTACAGAGCCATAGCACAGTGGGGACGGCATTTGCTTTGCACAGGACCGACCCAGGTTGAGGCCCGGCAAACCATATGGTCCCCGAGCACTAGCAGGATTGATCCCTGAGTGGAGAGTCAGGACTCAGCCCTGAGTATCGCTAGGGTGAGACCTCTGCCTTGGAAAAAGGCCAAGAAAAGAAAAGAAAAGAAAAGAAAGCAAAGACATGCTGGCCAGTGGCTAGCAAATTCCTAGAGTTGTTGTGGGCTGGGGCACATCTCTTGCCTAAGGAAGTCCTGGGTTTGGATCCTGGAACCATAAGATTCTCTGAGAGTAGGTGGAGTAAGGAGAGCCGAGATAACTGCTAAGAGTATCCCTCCACCAAAAAGCAAATAAGTAACCCAAAGGAAGATAATTTATTTAAAACAAGTAAATTGTAATGTTTTAAGAAAACATGTATATATACATATATAAATATATTACAAAATGTTTTTTTTGCACTCCAAGAATTCTGACATTTTAAATAGGGTGATACAACTGGAGTTACATATTTTTAATGGATGGTGATATGGGGATCCAGAGGCATCTCTGCAGTTTGTCACTCTCTTTTGAGAATTATTTGTGAGTCTCTGGATCATGATCATTCATGAGCTTATTTGATACTCAGAGGCAGTTCTTGGACATGGATGGCAGGAGTAGACCCTTGTATTCAGCCCCCTAAGGTTGCTGCCTGAAGTAGTACAATTTTTATGGGGGGGATCAAAGCTCTTTATTCACTGGTGGGGGGTGGGGAGGGGGGTGTCTTTTGGGGAGGTCAGATGTCGAGGTCATAGGCGGGCTGGGATCTCCGCAGAGCCACAGAAAGCTGAAGTAATACCTTTTCTTCATCATTTTCTCCCTCCCAGATTCCATCAGAATTCCATCCGAATTTTATTTTCATAAGGTTGTTCACATTAATTGATTACATTCAATATTTCAACACCAATCCCAGCCCCTTTATTACATCCCACCAGCATTATTTTGAATTTTCCCACAATCATTTAACCCTGCCTACCAGAGGCAGATGCTAGATAATTTATTTTCTATTGCTTATTATGAACATCATGAGAGGTCGTATGCCTGGTAAAACAGCTGAGTGCTTCTGGAATTCTAAAATTGTAAATGGTTGGTGTCCAGAGAGATCTTTGCAGGGGCCAAATCCATTTTGAGACTCATTTGGGGGTCTCTGGATCAAGGCCATTGATGTGCTGAGATGGTGCCCAGAGGCAGATCGTGGGCATGACAGCCAGAACCAAGGCATGTGGGGAGACAGGAAAGGGCACTATCTCTGCTGCAGCCATGTGGCATGGAGTCTTAATCCCTGAACCCACCTATCTATCTGGTTTTTGCTTCTGGAAGCTTGTGGCCACCCGGGTTGCATCTGGAGTGGGCGGTGAGGGCACACCTGCTCCATCTGAAGTGCCCCAGTGGATTTGGCTCAGAACAGGGTCCAGAGAGATCCCGGCGAACTGTTGCCTTCCAGTAATTCTAAATGCTTTAGTAATTCTAACATTTAGAATATGATTATACAGCAGATTCATTCATGAGTCCTATGTTGCTCTCTTCCGGAAGCTTTATTTCTGTGTCTCTGGATCGTGACTGTTGATGAGATTATATGGCACCAGGGGCCAGTGTGTGGGTTTACTGCCAAGCTACTGGTAAATTTGGGAGATGGGGGGAGGACACTCACACCTCCTCAACCCAGGTTTGAGGTTTCAGTCACAGGTCACGCATACCTGCATTTTTCTGCAGATTCCCTCAGGGGTGAAGCTCATCTGAGCCTGTAGAGAGTTGCCATGAGCAAGGTGGCAGTCAGGTTTTGGAGGTTTGCGGCTATTGGGGCTCTGTTGGGGCAGGCAGGGAACCTCAACCCGCAGCCCCCCACCCTAATTGCCTAGTGAAGACAGTCTGGTGAGGGGTCTGGATATTTGTTACATTTCTGTAACAAACAGCTTTATCAAAGGTCAAACTCTCCATTTATCTCACTTAGACCTCTGGTAACTGTCAGGGGAGAGTAAGCATGTATTTCCAGCAAACCACCTCCCCCCACCGCCTTTGCCATTTTACCAATGAAGAAACTTAACCCCCGGTGAATACAGAGCTTTCCAAAGTCACAATGTCCCATGGATACATTACCAAGTCAAGTCACCTAGGCTCACAACTGGAAAAAATTCTTCAGAGTGTGTTTGAGATGCCTCAGGAAGCATCTAGGTATCAAATTGGGAATCCAAAATGTCCAGAGAAAATGGATTACAATTAACAGTGTCAACTTTCCATTCAAGACCAGAGCAGTACTTCAGAAAATTCAAATTCACAGGGAGTGACTCAGGGAAAGGAATCAGTCACTGGAATGAAGGCAGAAAACTCAGATTCCTCCTGTTCCTTGGGCCAATTTCCCACCTAGGAGGTAATAATGTGCGGCTAGACAAATGACTTAAATAACTTGTGTATATGCAAAGAGTCCTTGCTAACAATTGTGACTGGGAAGTATCATTTAGGGTGGGCTTAAAATGCTCCTTCCAGAAGAGAATGCAAGGTAATAAAGTAGGAATACCTAGACTTTGTGTGACCCTCAATTGTAAAAATAATGGCAGGGAAGGAAATAAATTGAGGGGATAATTAAGAACAAAGTGGGAGGTAACAGGGGTAGGAGTAACAGACCTTGGGTACTCTGATGGTAGGATGCATGTATATGGCTAAAACACTGAAAAACTCATTTTGTGAGCATGAGACCCAAACTACAACAACCACACATGAATATGTGTCTATGGAGGGGCCGGAGCTAAAGTATGGTGAGTAGGGCATTTTCTTGCACTGCAGTCAACCTCTGTTTGATCTCTGGCACCACATATGGTGGCCCGAATTTGCCAGAAGTCATTTGTGTGTGAAGAGCCCTGAGCACTTCTGTGTGGCTCAAATATTTAAAATGTTTCAGGTCAAGGTGGTGGGTGGGAGGGAACCTGGAACACTGGTGAAAGGACGCTGATACCAGTGGTGAGTTTGGTGTTGGAACACTGAATGCTTAGAACTCCATGATGAGCAACTTAATAAATCATGGTGCCATAATCACTGTTTCACTGTCCTCCTGTTGTTCATCGATTTGCTCGAGCAGGCCCAATAACCTTAATAAAGCAATATAATAAAATATATCACCTCATCTCAGCTGGTATTAGCCTCCTACTTGCTCCTCTGCCTTCTCAAATAAATGCTGACTTTATTTATTTCATGCTTATGATGAAATCCTTCGTGAGGAGCACACGGCTCAAGGAAGATCCCTCATTCTTTATCAGCTGATGAGAGAGAATCAATATTAGTGGCAACAGGCAGCAGTGGGCAAAATAAGCCCGATCCACACCTCCTCCTCCACACACCACTGTCCATTCCCCTGCCTCACTCTGACACACTCCTCCGTAAGTGAGCAGGCCCACCGGTGTCTTGTGACAAGTCCTGAATAACAGAAGCACCAAAAGTAAGTTCTCCTCTGTCTCCCAGTCTGGGAACAACCATCCACACAAACCCCAAACAGATTGCAAACTGAAAACGGGAGTACAGCAGAGGAGGGCTGCCCTTAGATAGATATCCAGGAAGTCTGGTGCAAAACTGTTTTGATCTCCTTTGCTAATGATTCTGCACTTTCGACATCAGGTTTGATGACGTCTCATTTCAATCTTCACTACCGTGCTCAAATATTCCTGTTTCAATTACTCACTACACATCTAATAAAGAACGATGATACAAGATTTTATACAGAATTCACAGAAACCCAAAACAAACCTTATAATTCAATGAGGAAAGAAGCTGAGACGACATTTCTCAAAAGACCACATTTAGAGGTTCATTAAGTACACAAAACTGCAGTCACTGTCACTGAGGGAAACACATATAAAAACCATGAATG
This sequence comes from Sorex fumeus, assembly GCF_029834395.1. Lineage (NCBI taxonomy): Eukaryota > Metazoa > Chordata > Mammalia > Eulipotyphla > Soricidae > Sorex > Sorex fumeus. The sequence continues at coordinate 3,685,894 of NW_026606179.1, read as the reverse complement.
AATAACTCCCTCACACCAGTGAGAATGGGCTGTGCAAGAAAGACCAGCACTGGTGGTTATGTGGTGTACAGGAAACTTCATCCACTGTTTGTGGGATTGTTGCTGGATCAGCCTCTGTGAAAAACTGTGTGGAGATTTCCAAAAAGTAAGACAGAGCTTCTATCTGTCAGCAATTCCTCTTGGCATCTACCTCAAAAGTATAAAATACTAATTCAAAAAGATATCTATACATTTGGATTCATTGCAGCACCTTTTGTCATAGCCAGGGACTGGAAACAACCTAAGTGCCTAAAACAAAGAAGAGGATTAAGACACAATAGAATACTAATCAGCTATAATAAAGTACTTATGCCACTTGATATGCTGCTCTGAATAGCCACTGTCACTTCCCCTATAGAGAGTACTTCTTGGGTGAGGGAACCAGTAACAGGGGAATTTCTGAGGACCTCTTAGATTTGAGAAGACTACAGACAGATCTGTAATACCTTCTCCTAGACTTTTAAGGCCTTCTGCTGTTATCTGTAACGTTTTTCTTTTTCAAAAGCCTGTTACCGGTGCTGGGACAACTGGTCAGCTACCAGCAAAAATAAATAAATAAATACATACATACATACACACATAAATTCAGCCCTCTTTCTAACACCAAGCACAAATATCAAATCAATATGGATTTAAAGTCCATAATATCCGACCTGAATTTGTAAGGTATATGGGGGAAAACTCAGGCAGAACTATCTATGTCTTTGAAGTGAAAGATAACTTACAGGATAAAACACCACTGACCAAGCAAGGGGAATCAAAGATAAACAAAAGTGACTAAATTAACATAAGAACCTCGGGGGTATGGTGCTGCCTGCAGGTCAGTCTGTACCTGTGAGGCGAGTGCATCAGTAACCTGATGGCGCCTTTAGACTTCCAGATACCCCAAAATTGCGGCTGTGCCCTTAGCCAGACCCCAAAAACTTGGGGCAAAGTTAAGCAAGAAAGTAAATGGCCAAAAGTTAGGTATGTGAGAGACACACCCACAAACCACCTCCGACTCAGCTATATAATTGGAGGCATGGCCTCTCTGGTTCCTGATCAAACTCCTAAATGGCCATGATCATAGAGACTCAGAAACAAATCTCAAAACCCAACAGCTTTTGACAGAAATGCGTCCGGTCCCTGCAGTTAGGTTACCGGCACCGGGCCAACTGAGGTGGAAAGCGGTTTTGTGCCTTGGCCTGTTCCCCCTGGTGGCTGGGTGGCCGTCATCCGCCAGAGGCCATTGGACAGTCAAGCTTAGGCCCTCAATGACGAGACATGTGGGGCCTCATGGGATGGGGTTAGAGCCCGCCCTTTCCTCCTAGTCCCAACAAGACCCCGAGTCACTGTCCATGAACGGCCTTTCTGGCTCCTGATCAAGCTGCTTAATGGCCATGATCCCAGAAACTCAGAAACAAATCTCAGAACCCAGCATGTTTTGGCAGAAATCCCTCCAGATTTAAGTGTTAAAAATTTGGAATTTCAGAATTGTTCAGCCACTACTGCAGCTACGCGACGTCATATGATATTCATAATCAGCAATAGAAAACACTGTCTACTGTTGCCTTTTCAGCAGATCTGAGTGTTGGGGTAAAATCCCAAACAATAATGGCTGGTCTGGTGTCCAAATATTGAATGTAATCAATGTAGAGAGAGAGTAATGTGGAAATCATCTGCCCCACAGGTAGGGAGAGGGTGTGGGATGGGGTAGACTGGGTTTTTTGGTGGTGGAGAATGAGCACTGGTGAAGGTACAGGTGTTTCATTGTATGACTGAGACTTAAACCCAAAAGCTTTATAACTGCTCTCACAGTGATTCAATAAATAAAATTATAAAAATGAAAAAAGCAAGGTGTAGTTCATGCCCAATTCAATCAGCTAATCAGTGGCTGAATAAATAGCAGTACTCCTACATGAAAGAAAGAAAGAAAGAAAGAAAGAAAGAAAGAAAGAAAGGAAGAAAGAAAGAAAGAACCTATGCACCTCAAAGTAAACAATGACCAGGAAACAAGACAGTCCACAGAATGGGGAAAATTATTTACCTAACACCCATCTGATAAGGGGTCAATATCAAAGATATATATGGAACTGGTAGAACTTGAGAAGAAAAAATCAAATTCGATCACAAACTGGGGAGAAGAGATGAACAGAAACTTCTCCAAAGAAGAAATGCGAATGTCCAAAAGGCACATGAAGGAAATGCTGCACACCACTATTCATCAGGGTGATGCAAATCAAAACAACCACGAGATATCATCTCATGCCTCAGAGACTGGCACACATCAAAAAGAACAAAACCAGCCAGTGCTGGCATGGATACGGGGGGAAAGGAAAATTTTATTCATTGCTGGTGTGAAAGTTCAGCCTTTTCAGGAAAAAATATGGGCTTTCCTCAAAAACCTAGAAATTGTGCTCCCATATGACCCTGCAGTCCAATTCTGGGAATATACTCTAAGGACCCAGAACTCACAGTGCAAAAACCCATCTGCACTCTGATGTTCTTTGCAGCACTATTCACAATACCCGGAAACATCCTAAATTCCCTAGAACAAATGACTGGTACATCTACACAATGGAACGCCCAGCAGCCATTAGAACAACGAAGTCATGAAATTTGCTTATACATGGATGTACATAGAGATTGCCATTCTGAGTGGAATGAGTTGTTGGGAGAGAGACAGTTATAGAATAATCATACTCATATGTGGCATATATAAAAAATAGTATGAGAAAAATACCCAAGGACAGTAAAAATGAGGGCCAGGAGGACTGGTCCACAATAGGAATGGTAGGAAGTTTGCCTCAAATTGTGGGAGAATGCCGTTTGGACAGAGAAGAGACACTAAGACAATGATCATTAGAAATGATCCCTCTGGACAATATCTGAGTCCTGTAGGAGGTAAAATGATATACAAAAAAAAAAAAAAACCCTGGGTATGGTGCCGCCAGCAGGTCAGTCTGTACCTGTGAGGTGAGTGCATCAGTAGCCTGGTGGCAACGTCAGACTTTTTGATACCCCAAAATTGCTGCCGTGCCTTTGGCCAGACCCTAAAAACTTGGGGCAAAGTTTACCAAGAAAGTAAATGCCCACAAGTTAGGTATGTGGGAGACACACCCACAAACCACCTCCGTCTCAGCTATATAATTGGAGGCATGGCCTCTCTGGTTCCTGATAGAACTGCTTAATGGCCATGATCCCAGAGTCTCAGAAACGAATCTCAGAACCCAAAGACTTTTGGCAGAAATGCGTCCTGTTCCTGCAGTAGGTTACTGGCGCTGGGCCACTCCACGTGGGAATAGGTTTCGTGCCTTGGCCTGTTCCCCCTGGCGGCCTGGTAACCACCATCCTCCAGAGGCCACTGGACAGTCAGGTTTGGGCCTGCAGTGACAAGACACACTGGGCCTAACCACATGGGGGTGGAGGAGACTCTTTCTCCCCATCACAACGAGACCCTGAGTTGCCACCTAAAACGGCCTCTCTGGCTCCTGATGAAGCTGATTAATAGCCATGATAATGGAGACTCAGAAACAAATCTTGAAACGCAGCGGCTTTTGGCCGAAATGCATCTGGACTGCATACAAGGTGGCTGCCGGCTCAGAGTTTATTGGAAAGCCAGGAATGAGCTGGTGGTGACAGGGCAGTCTCATGGGAAGGGGGCAGTACCAGGTCGTCCTTCATGCCCTACTGAGGTCACGAGTTGCCCCCCACAAGCAGTTCTCTGGCACGGTCATGTCTCCAGAGGCAAAAGGACTTAATCCAGAGCCCGGAAGCTTGTGGCAGAAAAGTGAATGGACCATGCGTTAAACTACTGTGCCATGCCTCCACAGGAGGGAAAGGGTGTTGGTCCCTTTCGGCCTCCCCCCCTCCCCCAGCAGCAAGGTGACCACCACCTCAGAGCATATTGGAAAGCCAGGTATGAACTGGCGGTGAAGGGGCAACTGCTGTCTCATGGGAAGGGGGACAGTACCGGCTATTCCTTCAAGCCCTACCGACGTCATAATTTGTCCCCCACAAGCGGCTCTCTGGCATGGCCATGGCTCCAGAGGCAAAAGGACTTAGTCCAGAGCCCAGCAGCTTGTAGAAGAAAAGTGAATGTACCATGCCTTAAACTATGGTGCCATGCCCCCACAGGAGGGAAAGGTTCTTGCTCCCTTCTGCCTTTTCCCCCCTGGCAGCAAGGTGGTTGCCGCCTCAGAGCTTATAGGAAAGCCAGGTACAAGCCGGAGGTGAAGGGGCAACTGCAGTCTCATGGGAAGGGGGACAGTACCAACACGTCCTTTACGCCCTACAGAGGTCATGAGTTATCCCCCATGAGCAGCTCTCTGGCATGGCCATAACACCAGACACACAGAAACCAATCTTGTAATTATCTGGCTCTTTGCAGGAATCCAAAATCATGGCCGAGTGACATTATATGATTCTCATAACCAGCTATAGCAAACAAAATATTTCCCAATGCCTTTTCAGCAATTCTGATTGTTTCGGGGGAAATTCTAAATAATAATGGTGCATCTTTTGTTGAAATAATGAATGTAACCAATGTAGAGAAGAGTTAAGTAGAAATCATTTGCCTCACAGGCATTAGGAGGGGTGTGAGGGGGGGGGGGTATACTGGGGTTCTTGGTTTTGAAAAGTGAGTACTGGTGAAGGGAGGGGTGTTTGATCATTGTATGACTGAGACTTGAACCTGAAAGCTTAATAACTTTTCCCACAGTGATCCAATAAATAAATATAAAAAGAAAAAAATAAATAAAAAAATTAAGGTGGAGTTCATGCCCAATTCAATCAGCTAATCAGTGGCTGAATAAATAGCAGTACTCCTACAAAAAAAACCGTCTTGTAACAATATTGCAACCCCACTGTCTTATTGGAGAGGGGAGGGGGAGAAGAAAAAGGGAAAGGGAGAGAGAGACGGAGAGATAGAGAGAGACAGAGAGATAGAGAGACAGAGGCAGAGACAGACAGACAGACAGACAGACAGAGAGGAAGTCTGCCATAGAGGCCAGCTGTAGGGGAGGGGGATGAGGGATCTGGGACATTGATTTTGGGAAATGGACACCGGTGTGTGGATGGGTGTTAGAGCATTGTATGACTGATACCGAGTCATGAACTGCTTTGTCACTGTAAATTAAGTAAGTAAAGGCCCTCCTGTTGATCATCAATTTGCTCGAGTGGGCCCAGTAACGTCTCCATTGCAGACTTTGTTGTTACTGTGTCTGGCATATCGAATACGTCACGGGGAGCTTGCCAGGCTCTGCCGTGCGGGCGAGATACTCTCGGTGGCTTGCCGGGCTCTCCGAGAGGGGCAGAGGAATCGAACTCAGGTCGGCCATGTTGGCTGCGTGCAAGGCAAACGCCCTACCACTGAGTATCTAAAAATGATTTCGTTTTCAAAAAAAAGGACTAAATAAGTCTGGCAAACTTCTTCACACCTTTCACATGATAGGCTGGATTGGGATCACGATCACGATCACGACCATCCTGTTGTCTGTCAATTGCCTCGAGCAGGCCCTAGTAACGTCTCTTTCGTCCAAGTCCTGATATTTTTTAAAAAGTGCCATATTCAAGGCTCTTTCAGGGTTAGGAGAATGAAACCCATCATTGTTACTGGTATTTGGCATATTGGGTACGCCACGGGAAGTTTGCCAGACTCTGCCGTGTGGGCAGGTTACATTTGGTAGCCTGCCAGTTTGTCCAAAGTAAGAATGAGATAATTACAATGGATTGGGAGTGTTTATTAAAGGAGCCATGACTGTCAGCAGACCAGCGTCCCAAAGAACTCTCTGCTTGAGGACATTCAGGGATTAGTTTATAAAGGCAAAAAAAAAAAAGTCAAATCTTAGCAGACGTTGGACATAATGGGGCCGTATGTGTTGTGATCAATCAAAGCAAGTTTTAGAAGCAAAAGTAGCCAGTTAATGGTCCGGCTGCTTCCAGTCACAAAGAAATTTTGTGGTTATGGGGAACGGTGACAGTTGAGGTCATGGTTCCAGGAGCTGAACAGTTTGTTTGTGGGTGTGAACAGGTTATACCTGTCCCTTGGAACAGTGGAGGGAGTTTCCTCTCTGCTGACGGGCTAGGAGAAAAGAGAGATATAGTCCCTTATGTCAGGAGCCCAAAGCTCGAGACTTACCATTATTGGAGCTGGAATGACAGTGCAGAAGTCCCTAGTGCATAGGACAATGCCTGTGGTCCCCCAATACATGATGCCCGGGCACCATGGTGGGAGAAAGCCCTGTGCCCACCCACCAACACCCCTTAAAAGAGTTGTCATGAGCCGATTTTTAATTTTGACAAGCCCTTTGACTCACTTGTTGAGATGACCGTGTGACTTTTATCCTTCGTCTCCTGTATGTGGCCCATCACATGGATCTACCCGTGTCCAACCAGGCTTCCTTCTCTGGCTCCATCCACCCAGCTGTCCACTTAATGGTTATGTGGTATCTTTTTGGCAGATTATTTAATTTCACTTGCGAATATTCTGTTGAAGATTTTTCCCTCAAGGTTTTGCAACAACATGACTTCATTTCTTGAGAAGTCCTTCCTGAGTGTGCCTGAGGTAAGGTGCTTGAGGGGAGGGTCCTGTGCCGACGTGGTCCTTGTTTCACTCCAACATTCTCCATCCTGTACATTCTATGTACAGATGCATAGGCCACAACCCTAAACAAAGCATTCACCGTGGAGGACTTTTCATTTTACACTTCAGTGATACTATTCTCCCAGTCTACACTAAGGAGGGAGGAAAGATCCAAAGCTTGGTAGGGGGCTGTGACAACACTTACCTTAGAACATTAGAAGGTGTATTTACAGAAATGGCCACGAGAGGGCAGCCCAGGCACAGAATCGGAAATCCTCTATGCCTGCTTCTATCTCTCCAACGAATACAAAACTATTAGCACAAAAATTTATAGTCGCCCAATATTAATTGAGAGTACACTTGAGCGGGCCCAGGAATGTCTCCATTGTGAAATTTGTTATTGTGTTTGGCATTTCGAATACGTCACGGATTGCTTGCCAGGCTTTGCTGTGCCGACTGAGAAATGGAACTCGGGTTGCCCAGGTCGGCTGCGTGCAAAGCAAACACCATACCAGCTGTGCTATCGCGCCAGCCCACGGGCGAATTTCTGGAGCAACAAGTGCGTCTATCAAAAGATGAGTATATAATGGTACATTTAAATAATTTCAAATGCTGTAATGTCCTTTGCAATAAAAAGGATCACATGAAATGAAATAATTTTGAAGGAAAGAGAAAAATATTGGATTATTTCACTTAAATGCACACTTTAAGAGTATAAAATAGATAAGGAAAAACACATTTAAAACACAAACCTGTGGACATCGATCACAGCACTAAAACTACCGAGAGCAGGTGGGCAATAGGAGAAAAGGCAAGGTGGAAGGTTTTATTAGTGAAATAACAAAAGATAAGGAATCAGGGGAAAATAATAAAAGAGTTTCTGTGAAAGATTCCTAGGCTAGCTGGCTTTGCTTCTCAGGTTTCTGCCCCTATTCTCGTGGGCACATCTAATACGAAATTTTTGCCCCCTGGGGTCCCAACAGCTGAGTCACAATCAGTGCTGACTCCCTACCCCTCACCCCAGGAGCCTCTGTGTGGGTGAGGAACACAGAAAGGGCAGCTGGGAGACAGAAGGCTCCCTGGTCCCACAAATCAGAAATATACAGTTGGTGCTTCCGTCACCACATACTGTCACTGTGTGTGCTGACCCCCCACAGAGAGTGGCTGAGAACCCACACACAAACGACACCTGAGCAGATACACACAACACTGCTTTCTTCCAAATGCTGCCTTTTCAGCAGATCTGAGTGTTGGGATAAAATCCCAAACAATAATGGCGGGTCTGGTGTCAAAATATTGAATGTAATCAAAGTAGAGAGAGAGAGTAATGTGGAAATCATCTGCCCCACAGGTAGGGGAAGGATGTGGAATGGGGGTATACTGGGGATTTTGGTGGTGAAGAATGAGCACTGGTGAAGGTACAGGTGTTTCATTGTATGACTGAGACTTAAACCCAACAGCTTTATAACTGCTCTCACAGTGATTCAATAAATAAAATTATAAAAATGAAAAAAGCAAGGTGTAGTTCATGCCCAATTCAATCAGCTAATCAGTGGCTGAATAAATAGCAGTACTCCTACATGAAAGAAAGAAAGAAAGAAAGAAAGAACCTATTCACCTCAAAGTAAACAATGAACAGGAAACAAGGCAGTCCACAGAATGGGGAAAATTATTTACCTAACACCCATCTGATAAGGGGTCAATATCAAAGATATATATGGAACTGGTAGAACTTGAGAAGAAAAAATCAAATTCGATCACAAACTGGGGAGAAGAGATGAACAGAAACTTCTCCAAAGAAGAAATGCGAATGTCCAAAAGGCACATGAAGGAATGCTGCACACCACTATTCATCAGGGTGATGCAAATCAAAACAACCACGAGATATCATCTCATGCCTCAGCGACTGGCACACATTAAAAAGAACAAAACCAACCAGTGCTGGCATGGATACGGGGGGAAAGGAAAATTTCATTCATTGCAGGTGTGAAAATCCAGCCTTTTCAGGAAAAAAATATGGGCTTTCCTCAAAAACCTAGAAATTGTGCTCCCATATGACCCTGCAGCCCACTTCTGGGAATATATTCTAAGGACCCAGAACTCACAGTGCAAAAACCCATCTGCACTCTGATGTTCATTGCAGCACTATTCACAATACCCAGAACCCGGAAACATCCTAAGTTCCCTAGAACACATGACTGGTACATCTACATAATGGAACACCCTGCAGCCATTAGAAAAATGAAGTCATGAAAATTGCTCATACATGGATGGACATAGTGCCATTCTGAGTGGAATGAGTTGTTGGGAGAGAGACAGTTATAGAATAATCAAACTCATATGTCGGATATATATAAAAAATAGTATGAGAAAAATACCCAAGGACAGTAGAAATGAGGGCCAGGAGAACTGGTCCACGATAGGAATGGTAGGAAGTTTGCCTCAAATTGTGGGAGAATGCCGTTTGGACAGAGAAGAGACACTAAGACAATGATCATTAGAAAGGATCCCTCTGGACAATATCTGAGTCCTGAAGGAGGTAAAATGATATACGAAAAAAAAAAAAAAAACCCTGGGTATGGTGCCGCCAGCAGGTCAGTCTGTACCTGTGAGGTGAGTGCATCAGCAGCCTGATGGCAACGTCAGACTTTTTGATACCCCAAAATTGCTGCCGTGCCTTTGGCCAGACCCTAAAATCTTGGGGCAAAGTTTACCAAGAAAGTAAATGCCCAAAAGTTAGGTATGTGGGAGATACACCCACAAATCACCTGCGGCTCAGCTATATAATTGGAGGCATGGCCTCTCTGGTTCCTGATTGAACTCCTTAATGGCCATGATCCCAGAGTCTCAGAAATGAATCTCAGAACCCAAAGGCTTTTGGCAGAAATGCGTCCTGTTCCTGCAGTAGGTTACTGGCGCTGGGCCACTCCAGGTGGGAATAGGTTTCGTGCCTTGGCCTGTTCCTCTTGACGGACTGGTGACAACCATCCTCCAGAGGCCACTGGACAGTCAGGTGTCGGCCTGCAGTGATGAGATACACTGGGTCTCACCACATGGGGGTGGAGCCGACTCTTTCTCCCCATCCCAAGGAGACCCTGAGTTGCCGCCTAAAACGGCCTCTCTGGCTCCTGATGAAGCAGATTAATAGCCATGATACTGGAGACTCAGAAATAAATCTTGAAACCCAGCGGCTTTCGGCAGAAATGCATCTGGACTGCATACAAGGTGGCCGCCAGCTCAGAGCTTATTGGAAAGCCAAGTATGAGCTGGAGGTGACGGGGCAGTCTCATGGGAAGGCGGGCAGTACCGGCTCGTCCTTCATGCCCTACCGAGGTCACGAGTTGCCCCCCACAAGCTGTTCTCTGGCATGGCTCTGGTCATGGCTCCAGAGGCAAAAGGACTTAATTCAGAGCCCGGAAGCTTGTGGCAGAAAAGTGAATGGATCATGCGGTAAACTACTGTGCCATGCCTCCACAGGAGGGAAAAGGTGTTGGTCCCTTTCGGCCTTCCCCCCCAACCCCCCACCCCCGGCAGCAAGGTGGCTGCCACCTCAGAGCATATTGGAAAGCCAGGTATGAACTGGCGGTGAAGGGGCAACTGCTGTCTCATGGGAAGGGGGACAGTACCGACTCTTCCTTCACGCCCTACCGAGGTCATGAGTTGTCCCCCACAAGCGGCTCTCTGGCATGGCCACGGCTCCAGAGGCCAAAGGACTTAGTCCAGAACCCAGCAGCTTGTAGAAGAAAAGTGAATGTACCATGCATTAAACTATGGCGCCATCCCTCCACGGGAGGGAAAGGATGTTGCTCCCTTCTGCCTTTTCCCCCCTGGCAGCAAGGTGGCTGCCGCCTCAAAGCTTATAGGAAAGCCAGGTACAAGCCAGAGGTGAAGGGGCAACTGCAGTCTCATGGGAAGGGCGATAGTACCAGCACGTCCTTTATGCCCTACCGAGGTCATGAGTTATCCCCCATGAGCAGCTCTCTGGCATGGCCATAACACCAAACACACAGAAACCAATCTCGTAATTATCTGGCTCTTTGCAGGAATCCAAAATCATGGCCGAGTGACATTATATGATTCTCATAACCAGCTATAGCAAACAAAATATTTCCCAATGCCTTTTCAGCAATTCTGATTGTTTGGGGGGAAATTCTAAACAATAATGGTGCATCTTTTGTCGAAATAATGAATGTAACCAATGTAGAGAAGAGTTAAGTAGAAATCATCTGCCTCACAGGCATTAGGAGGGGTGGGAGGGGGGGTATACTGGGGTTCTTGGTGTTGAAAAGTTGGTACTGGTGAAGGGAGGGGTGTTTGATCATTGTATGACCAAAACTTAAACCTGAAAGCTTAACAGCTTTTCCCACAGTGATCCAATAAATAAATATAAAAAGAAAAAATAAATAAATAAATTCAGGTGGAGTTCATGCCCAATTCAATCAGCTAATCAGTGGCTGAATAAATAGCAGTACTCCTACCAAAAAAAATCCTCTGGTAACAATATTGCAACCCCCACTGTCTTATTGGAGAGGGGAGGGAGAGAGGGAAGAGGGAAAGGGAGAGAGAGACAGAGAGATAGAGAGAGACAGAGAGATAGAGAGACAGAGGCAGAGACAGACAGACAGACAGACAGAGAGGAAGTCTGCCATAGAGGCCAGCTGTAGGGGAGGGGGATGAGGGATCTGGGACATTGATTTTGGGAAATGGACACCGGGGTGTGGATGGGTGTTGGAGCATTGTATGACTGATACCGAGTCATGAACTGCTTTTACACTGTAAATTAAGTAAGTAAAGGCCCTCCTGTTGATCATTGATTTGCTCGGGTGGGCCCAGGAACGTCTCCATTGCAGACTTTGTTGTTACTGTGTCTGGCATATCGAATACTCTCGGTAGCTTGCCGGGCTCTCCAAGAGGGGCGGAGGAATCGAACTCGGGTCAGCCATGTTGACTGCATGCAAGGCAAACGCCCTACCGCTGAGTATCTAAAAATGATTCCGTTTTCAAAAAAAAAAGGACTAAATAAGTCTGGCAAACTTCTTCACACCTTTCACATGATGGGTTGGATTGGGATCACGATCACGATCACGACCATCCTGTTGTCTGTCGATTGCCTCGAGCAGGCCCCAGTAATGTATCCTTCGTCCAAGTCCTGATATTTTTTAAAAACTGCCATATTCAAGGCTCTTTCAGGGTTAGGAGAATCAAACCCATCATTGTTACTGGTATTTGGCATATTGGGTACGGCACGAGGAGTTTGCCAGACTCTGCCGTGTGGGCAGGTTACATTTGGTAGCCTGCCAGTTTGTCCAAAGTAGGAATGAGATAATTAGTTTGGATTGGGAGTGTTTATTAAAGGAGCCGTGACCATCAGCAGACCAGCGTCCCAAAGAACTCTCTGCTTGAGGACATTCAGGGATGAGTTTATAAAGGAAAAAAAAAAAGTCATATCTTAGCAGACGATGGACACAATGGGGCCGTATGTTTTGTGATCAATCAAAGCAAGTTTCAGAAGCAAAATTAGCCAGTTAATGGTCCAGCTGCTTCCAGTCACAAAGAACCTTTGTGGTTATGGGGAACGGTGAGAGTTGGGGTCATGGTTCCAGGAGCTGAACAGTTTGTTTGTGGGTGTGAACAGGTTATACCTGACCCATGGAACAGTGGAGGGAGTTTCCTCTCTGCTGACGGGCTAGGAGAAAAGAGAGATATAGTCCCTTATGTCAGGAGCCCAAAGCTCGAGACTTACCATAATTGGAGCTGGAATGACAGTGCAGAAGTCCCTAGTGCATAGGACAATGCCTGTGGTCCCCCAATACATGATGCCCGGGCACCATGGTGGGAGAAGGCCCTGTGCCCACCCACCAACACCCCTTAAAAGAGTTGTCATCAGCCGATTTTTAATTTTGGCAAGCTCTTTGACTCACTTGTTGAGATGATGGTGTGACTTTTATCCTTCGTCTCCTGTATGTGGCCCATCACATGGAACTACAGGAGTCCAACCATGCTTCCTTCTCTGGCTCCATCCACCCTCCTGTCAACGATTCTTGCATCTCTGCAATCACTCCACTTAAAGGTTATGTGGTATCTTTTTGGCAGAGTATTTAATTTCACTTGCGAATATTCTGTTGAAGATTTTTGCCTCAAGGTTTTGCAACAACATGACTTCCTATCATTTCTTGAGAAGTCCTTCCTGAGTGTGCCTGAGTTGCTTGAGGGTAGGGTCCTGTGCCCATGTGGTCCTTGTTTCACTCCAACATTCTGCATCCTGTACATTCTGTGTACAGATGCATAGGCCACAACACTAAACAAAGCATTCACCGTGGAGGACTTTTCATTTTACACTTCAGTGATACTATTCTCCCAGTCTACACTAAGGAGGGAGGAAAGAGCCCAAGCTTGGTAGGGGGCTGTGACAACACATACCTTAGAACATTCGAAGGTGTATTTACAGAAATGGCCACGAGAGGGCAGCCCAGGCACAGAATCGGAAATCCTCTATGCCTGCTTCTATCTCTCCTACGAATACAAAACTATTAGCACAAAAATTTATAGTCGCCCAATATTAATTGAGAGTACACTTGAGCGGGCCCAGTAATGTCTCCATTGTGAAACTTGTTATTGTGTTTGGCATTTCGAATACGTCACGGATTGCTTGCCAGGCTTTGCTGTGCCGGCAGAGGAATGGAACTCGGGTTGCCCAGGTCGGCTGCGAGCAAAGCAAACACCATACCAGCTGTGCTATCGCGCCAGCCCATGGGGGAATTTCTGGAGCAACAAGTGCGCCTATCAAAAGATGAGTATATAATGGTACATTTATATAATTTCAAATGCTGTAATGTCCTTTGCAATAAAAAGGATCACATGAAATGAAATAATTTTGAAGGAAAGAGAAAAATATTGAATTATTTCACTTATAGGTACACTTTTAGGGTATAAAATAAATGAAGAAAAACACATTTAAAACACAAACCTGTGAACACTGATCATAGCACTAAGACTACTGAGAGGAGGTGGGCAATAGGAGAAAAGGCAAGGTGGAAGGTTTTATTAATGAAATAAAAAAAGACAAGAACTCAGGGGAAAATAATAAAAGAATTTATGTGAAAGATTCCTAGGCTAGCTGGCCTTGCTTCTCAGGTTTCTGCCCCTATTGCACAGCGGGTAGAACCTTGCATGTGGCCGACCTGGGGTTCGATTCCCAGCATCCCATATGGTCTCCTGTGTACCGCCAGGAGTAATTCCTGAGTGTAGAGCTAGGAGTAACTCCTGTGTATGGCCAGGTATGACCCAAAAAGAAAAAAAAAGAAAAGAAATACTGGACCAGAAATGGAACACAGAGAAAAATCCTCAAGGGTTTGGTAAAAATTCTTTGACACCAACTCAAATACTTCTATCTTCCCCCAAAGAAGAGTTTCACTTTGAATGGACTCAACTCCAATTTTGATGGGAGTCTGAGGAATTCTTTGGAAAACTGCTGGTTTATTCCCTTCAAAAGTGAGGGAGAGTCAAAAGTTAAAAGTCAAGAGATAGTACAGGGCTAAGGTGCTGACCTTGCATGCACCTGACCCAGGTTTTATCGAATGCGTTACATATGCTCCCCAAACCCTACCATGAATGATCCTTCAACACAGATTCAGGAGGTCTGAACAATGCCTGGTATGACCTAAAGTATGAGAGACAAAGAGAGAGAGAGAGAGAGAGAGAGAGAGAGAGAGAAAGAGAGAGAGAGAGAGTGATCAAGTGATTATGCCAAGAGAACATACTAGGTGGACCACATGTTTGCATGATCAGAGGGCAGGTTCCTTGGGATGACCACCCTAAGAATGAAGAAATGTCAAGGGAAGGCACATTCTGCTCTTTAATCACCGCATACGGCATGTGTATAATTTTCCTTCCTTATGGTATTCTTTCCTAGACTTCTAGCTCTCTCTTTCTCTTTTTCTCTCTCTCCTCCCCTAGGAAATGCTGAAATCATCTTCTAAATTATGGATTGCATTTGGGCACAAACTTCTAAGGTTCACAGACAGTAGCATTAGTCAGTGAAATGTTGATAGTGTGGAAATCCAGTACTGAGGATTCTCCTTCAGACTTCCCTCATTTTGAATTTTCTCAATTGTATTTTCTGTTCCTCCAAACCAAGTGAGTCCCTCCAAACCAGATCAGGGTGCACCCAGGTCAGGGTTCCTCCAGGTCAGGGTCCCTCCAAACCAGACAAGGGTCCCCCCAGATCAGGGTCCCTCCAAACCAGGGCAGGGTCCCTCCAGGCCAGAGTCCCCCCAGGTCAGCGTCCCCCCAGGTCAGGGTCTCTCAAGGTCAGGGTCCCACCAAACCAGGTCTGGGTTCCCACCTCAAACACATCATGGTCCCTTCCCCAACCAGCTTAGGGTCCCAGGAAGGTGCGAGGTGTCTCCAACCCTGCATTTAGGCTTCATTTGGGTAAGACCCCCTAATCACTGGTTTCTAAATACCAAGGAGGACTCTCATTCTCGCAATTATTTTTATGAGAGCTACGGGTCCTTCATTCTTTTCGGAGACCTCAACCCCATATCTGGAAGGCCAGGAAGCCTCCAGAGAGGGAGTGTCAGGCTGCTGTGGTTCTTGGGAACACTAAGGCCTACAGCTGCTCTCAGAGGAAACCTGGGCAGGCGGCACATGGTTCCTCCTTTTCTCACAAGATCCAGGGCACTTTTCTCAAAGCTGAAAAAACTCCTTCAGACCCTCAACTCAAGCTCCAACACAGCAGACAGACATCATAGTAGGATTGTAAATGATTTAATGGGTAAGAATACAGGAACGATGGGCTGAGGGTCTGCATTCGTGCCTCCGAGGGCCCTGGGGAGAATGGGAAGGAGTTGGTGCCCAGCAGGTGGTATCTGGGTGGGACACTGGCTCCCTCTGAGGCACGATGAGGGGGACCAGGAGGTTCGAGGGGGGGGGTTGTCCTTGGAATCATTCATTGTCACCCTGTTTTCACAAGTCATTCTGGACACAGAGGCAGGGCACACAGGACCTCAGGGCTCTCATGAAGTGGCCATTCTGGGCTACTGTCTCCTTTGGAATAAGCGCCGGGGGCTCCTGATCTTCCAACGGAAGTTTAGGAAAATGCGGGGGCGGCCAGACTGAGTGTGTTGAGTGTCAACTGCGTAGGGAGACTGGCTGAGGGCACATGGCTCTGGATGCTGCTGCCCATTGAGAGTCCTGGCCTCTGAGTGGCAGGGAGCAGGGACGGCACCCATGGGAGGGGCCATGTTCTGGGAGGCATTTGCAGCCATGGCCAGGGACATGACCTGCTCCCTGCACCTCCCCTGCAGCCTCTGCCCCTGTGAGACACTGGGCTCATTCTCTGTGTCCACAATAGCAATGTGGGGGGCCACCCTTCATCTCCTGGAAGGTGCTGGGGGATAATATAACCCCCTGCGATGTGGAGGACCAGAGGCACACACAGGGAAGGGACAGAGATCTGCGGTGTGGCCAAGTGTCTCAGAGGGAGGGAGAGGTTGGGGCCCAGACAATAGCTTGGGGTACTTCAGGAGATTTCTCCTTCTCTGCGCTCCCAGGAGAGCTGAGAGAGGAGGGATGAGTAGAAGGAGGGGGGCCGAGAGGAGGTGGTGGAGCAGAAGTACAGAGGGCCTTCTGCCAGGCTCTTGTGGTGGGCCAGGATGATGGAGTGGGGAAGGGAACTGCAGGTCGCAGAGTGGGGTGAGTGCCAGAACCGGGAGTCTGGAGCAAGTGGAGAGGACAGTGCAGGGCAGGGGAACACACGTTGGCTTTCCTGGATGGGCTCCAGAGGCGACGGGGCCTGGACGGGCCATCGAGATCATGGATGGCGGGAAAGAGCCAGAGGGAGAAGCATGGTGGGGAGCTGCTGGAGGAGCTGGGATGGCCTTGTCCCTGCAGACCCTGCAGGAAGGGCTGATGTACAGCAGGTGCTCCCAATGTGGGTCCTCCTGGTATGCCTCCAGGGGGCTTCTGAAGGCAGCGAAGAGAGGGCCGTGGAGAGGGCAGAGTGAGGACCAGAAGCCAGTCACATGGGAGAGGCTCTGAAGTCTGTCCCCTACCCTGTTATCACCCTCAGGGATTCCCGTCCTCTCTACACCCTCCCCCAAGGCCTTCCTATTATCCCTGTTCCTCTGGCTCCCCTCCCCAGGCAGACCTGGGCAGCCCTCCTGATGCTGGGTCTGGAAGGATGGTGAACACTTACCTTTATAAATTCCGGATAGATCGTATTTGCTGCAGCTCAGCCAGGCTGAAGTGGTACCTCGCACCTAGGAACCAGGGAGAGTGGCTTTTATTAGTGAAGGTCTCACAGTGGCACCGTCATAGGGCCATGGAAGGCACACAGACATGCTCTTCTCTGCGAGCCTCAACAGCCAACGAGGAACAGCAAAGGGCAAAAGACGCTCAGAGCCTGTGGCTTCTGTCAGAACCCTTTAGATCCATGGTCTCTGGGGAGGCTCCCAGCTCAGCAGGAGGAAGGGGAGGAGGGAGGGGTCACTCTGGGAGAGCTCAGATGGAAAAGGCAGAGACTCACCTCTCAGGATCGAGACCCTCCTGCTTTTCCTAGCTCTCTTGCGCCTCAGAGGAGTGACAGAATCAGTGATCATTTGGGATCCACTTTTGGACTCCCCTCTCCGAAGCTCTGATGTCCACACATGACCCATAGGAGTCCCACAGAAACAGAGAGGTGAGTTTCTCCCTCAAGTCCATCCTAAAATGTCATGAAATGCTTTGTTTTTGGTTTTGATTTTGTGTTTCCAGTTTTCTCCACAGAACGACATAAGGATTTCGATGTTGATAGCTGGCCCCTTTTCAGGGATGCCAGGCAGGGATGTACTTCCTGTGCTCCTTCCCACAGGACCCCAAGTTCTCGGGAAGGGCTCCCCCACTCCACTCTCCTGAAAGGCTGACGGGAGGATTAGTTTATGTCTCCCTCACACCCAGGGAAGTCGTGGTGGGACTTTTCTGTTCGAAGAGACCTTAACGTCTCAATGGAAGCTGGCTCTAGTATGATGGCACTAGTTAGGATTTCAGTAACGGGGACCTGTCACCGCACACCGTCTGTGAAGTTCAGGTAATTCTCTTTTCAATGAACCCCTTCCCACCCAGTCTGTCCTCCTTGGCAACTAGGCCCTACTTTCTCCTAGATGACCCAATCTACTGATGCGCTAAACCAAACAAATTCAGGATTGAAATTCATGTGTGTGAGAAGTAATAGAAATCACCACCACCCACCCAATGGCTTAAGCACTGGTCCCGACTCCTACCTTTTGGTCAACTTTTTTCTTACAGAAGGACACGAAGGATGCTGTTGCCAGGAAAACAAGGAAAAGAAAGAGCACCCCTAACACCCCCAGGAAAAGGGGGGTGGGATTGCTACTGATCAGCTTTTAGCCTAAGCCCCATAGAGTCTCAGTCCGGGGTGTCATCAGAACCATCAGAGTCCATATACCGAACTCCATGATCCTGACCACAAGCTGCCTATGGCAACTGAGCTTGAGCGGGTGGCTCTGCCTTATGTAGGGCCGCCTGCATCACAAAGGGGGAAGAGTCCATTAGGGTTCCAGATGGGTGTGAAGTCCTGTGTCCACTGTCTCCCCCCACCCCACTTGGCCTTCCCTTCCTGGGCCCTTTCTTTGGCCCCTCTGCTCTAACTGCCTTCCTACTTTCCACCCCACACCCCGCCCCCGCCTTCATCCTCCCTTGTTCTTTATCCCCAGGAAGGGTCCTACTTGTTCTCTCTGGAACCCTACTCTTCCCTAGATCCTCTTGACTCCCTGGGAATAACCTTGACTCTTCTCTTGAAAATGCATTTCTTGTCTGAAATCCCACCAGCAAAAAAATTTTTTTTCAGGATCTAGATCATTTATTTTGTATTGTATCAACAAAACGTTTTTTAAATTTTTATCAAGTAGTGCACAATATTTGATTTCATTTAATAATTGAACACCAATCCTGGAGCGATAGCACAGCGGGTAGGGCGTTTGCCTTACAAGTGGCCAACATGGCCGACCCGAGTTCGATTCCTCCGCCCCTCTCGGAGAGCCCGGCAAGCTACTGAGAGTATTCGATGTGCCAGACACAGTAACAACAAAGTCTCCAATGGAGACGTTACTGGGCCCGCTCGAGCTCGAGCAATTGAACACCAATTCCACCAACATTACACCTTCGCACCACCATTTTTTGATATTTCCATCCGGCACCCCAACCTCTGTCCCAAAGCAAACCCAAATAATTTATTTTGTATTATTTGTTATGAATACACCACTGAAAATGCTCTAAACAACTTTCCTTAGTGGACAGTGTGGAAGATTATTGTATTTCACCCTGGAGCCAGCTGTTATGCCCTTCTCTAAGAGATTACTGTTATGTTGTTAAGGGTTGAACTTGATGTGCATATATATATATATATATATATATATCTGTAAAAATATATTTCCCGCTAAGATTCATTGCCTTATTCTTTAAACTACGTGGTGTGCTACTCTTGCAGTATGAGTGGTGTGAGTTCTGGTGATGTCCAGAAATAGGTTCACTCGTGGATGGGTCTCAGCCCGAATGTGTGCAGAGCAGATATGAGCATGACGTCATTTGAGTTCTGGAGTTTTTAGGCTATTGAGGCTTGGTTCCTTGGGGTGGTGAGGGGCCTCACCTGCCCCCTTTCAGTTTTCCCCAAAAGAATCAGCCTGGCAAGGGTTCCAATGGCATGGCTCATGCGAGTAATTTTATGCTCTCTCCCATAGAAAAGGGCAATGAGTCTCTGGACCATGACTGTTGATGAGATAATCTCCACCGTAAATTTGTACACTACTTCATCACGATCATCACAACCATCCTTTTATTTGTCGATTGTCTCGAGCAGGCCCCAGTAACGTCTCCTTTGTCCTAGCCCTGAGATTTTCAAAAAAGTGCCATATTTAAGGCTCTTTCAGAGTTAGGAGAATGAGACCCATCATTGTTACTGGTATTTGGCATATTGGGTACCCCGGTACGCCACGGGGAGTTTGCCAGACTCTGCCATGTGGGCAGGTTACATTCGGTAGCCTGCCAGTTTGTCCACTGCAGGCTGCGGAGCACCGTTAGGGCGCCTTGGTGCACAGCGCCCGCCCGCCCGGCGCCTGGAGGAGTGGCGAGTCCCCGCCGCCGCTGCTCAAGTCTCGCTGGTGCTCTGCTGTCAGTGGACTCCAGAGCCGCTGTGAGCATCGCTGAGCCCCGACGAGGGAAGGATGGACAGTGCTGCACCAGCCAGAGTTGCAGGGAGACCTTGGACCGTGTAGGGCGCTTCACCCCGCGTGGAAACGCTTACCAATGCTTTCTCATTTGGCCCCAGACTCCAGTTTGGGAGCAATCTTGTAGCTGGATTCCCCTAAGAGGAGACGTTCCGAAGCGCTAAAAAGAAAGCATTTCAATTTGGAACATTTATTTACAGCTGGAAATGGGGAATGGACTGTCAGACCAGACTTCTATCCTGTCCAGCTTGCCTTCTTTTCAGTCCTTCCACATTGTTATTCTGGGTTTGGACTGTGCTGGGAAGACAACTGTATTATACAGGCTGCAATTCAATGAGTTTGTAAATACCGTACCTACCAAAGGATTTAACACTGAAAAAATTAAGGTAACTTTGGGAAATTCTAAAACAGTCACTTTCCACTTCTGGGATGTAGGTGGTCAGGAGAAATTATGGCCACTGTGGAAGTCATATACCAGATGCACAGATGGCATTGTGTTTGTCGTGGACTCTGTTGATGTTGAAAGAATGGAAGAAGCCAAAACTGAACTTCATAAAATAACCAGGATATCAGAAAATCAAGGAGTACCCGTGCTTATAGTTGCTAACAAACAAGATTTGAGGAACTTGTTGTCTCTGACATTACTTCACTTTCTTTATTCCTAGGGAATTATTTCTGGCCAACATGAAGCCAAGTCTCACTTAAAGGTCTCCTACGATTAGGTGTGTGAATGGGAGAGACTGTCTTAGACTTTGGTTTCAGTGCACTTCAAGCACTAGAGCTAAATCAATTAAATGGCCAAGTCATCTTTTAGTATTTTCAAATTGAACACGAAAATAAATACAAGTAAGCTTCTCGCTGCCATGGAGCATATCAGTTGCTCTCTTTTCTCAAATTCACTGATGCTTAAAAGTCAAACTTTTAGTTCACACTATACTCAGATAAACACACACACACAATCACACACACACACACACACACACAGAGAGAGAGAGAGAGAGAGAGAGAGAGAGAGAGAGAGAAGGGAGAGAGTGTTTCTTCAGCAAATACAGCAGCTTCAGTTCCAAAACAAAAGACCCTCTCCCATTTTTCCCAAGTTTGCTTTCAAATTTTGATGAATAGGGATGGTTGCTCCCTAAACCGAGACCCAAGTCCTCCTCGTCATCCAGGAGTGCTTGGGTGGGCAGGCTTGGAGCCCATACACTTGTTGCCTGACAGTCAGCTATTCCTGGATTCACACTCAGGCCTACATGTACTCTGCCTGTTCTCTGCAACTTGACTTCCTTTGAAGTTCAACAAAGGTAATCTTGACAGGTATAGAGGTTAGTTAATTTTTTGCCATATTTATTACTAATTTAAAAAATACTTAGCGTGTTTTAATTTTACTTTTTGCTTGGGGCATACGCTGCTTGGTGCTCTGGTACCTGGCTCTGGTTCAGCAATCACTCCTGGCAGTGTTCAGGAGACAATAGGGTATACTTGGTGTAGAATCTGGATTTGCCCTGTGCAAGGCAATCGCATAGTCCACTGTATTATCTCTCTAGTCCCTGATTTTTTAAAATTTGAGTAAGGAGTTATTTTATTGATGCTTGAAACCTGCTTTGGGTAATTGATAGGGAGCTTCGTCATCATTGTCTGCAGGACCACATGGTGATATGGATTGAACCAGAGACTTTTTCATGTGCTTAGGTTATTTGTTACTGTGTCTGGCATATCGAATACTCTCGATAGCTTGCCGGGCTCTCTGAGAGGGGCAGAGGAATCGAACTCGGGTCGGCCATGTTGGCCGCTTGTAAGGCGAACGCCCTACCCGCTGTGCTATGAGTATATTCTGTCCCTAACATGTACTGTGCCGCAGCACATGTGGCTAGTCAAACGGTAACCCAGAGAAGGCATGATTTCTGCAAAGACTGGGGTAGGGAGGACTGTATGAAGCATACAACGACTCTACTGCAAAGCACATTTGCTTTTACAATATGCAGTGAACACTTTGTGGGATAGCCAAGGGTTCCAAGTTGAGCGGGCTATGCTGTTATTCTGTTTTGCAGCTGCATATGTGGGCAGTTCCTTGAACTTTCTCAGCGAAACAGGACAGGAATGAGAATGTGGCTCCAGGCCTGGCCAAGGAGGATCAGGTGCAGCCTTCCCTTAGGCTCCCTTAACAGAGTCAACTGCCAGGGCATGGCACTCACACATGCCAAATTTTTCCCTGCTCATTCCCTTCTCAGGGAAAACAAGCGGGGGCTACCTAGGCCAGTCCCCAAGAGTATTGCACCCCTAAAAATGAATTAAATTGGGCTACATTCCCTCCCCTAACTTTTTAACATCTGGAATTGATTTGAGGAGCTGTAGATGCCCATTTAAATGGAGTATTTCATGCCAGGATAGAAAAAGTATAGGAAGAAGGAACATAACTTTTGGGTAAGGCTGGGACTGTTCTATGGACTACAGTTGCTTAGACTTAAAAGGAAAGTGGAAATAAATATGTCCAGTCAGCAGCTGAGGCTGTCAGATCCCTTCTGTCGTCAGCAGAATAACCCAGGCTGAGGATATATGTTCACATATCACCCGGGGATATGCCTGGTTGGTTCTCCTCCCAGAATGGGTGTTTCACAAAGTGATTGGAAGATCTCATCTAAACTTGAAGCCATTGTCCATTTTTCCACCATTGTATTTCTTTGTGGTATAGAGACGCAGGTATGGGGCGGGGTGACATATGAGTGTGTGGTTTCTTTTAACATTAGAAAAACCTGCAAAATATAGACCAAAATATTGACTGGCTTATTCTCCTTTGGTTACTTCTTGATGTTTTATATTTATGTATATTTTTCTTCATTCTCTGTTTTTTTTTCAGCATGTTTACTGAGGTACAAGATGTACAATAGAGTTGATTATCATTTTCACGAACACATCACACCAATACCATACCCATCAAACCCTGCGCCCTAATTTGCTGTGATGAGTAAGTCAACCCCAACCAATGGGAAGTGTGAAGCATCGGGGGTTCCGCCGTGCCCTGATCCCATAATCTAGATCCAAAGAATATACAGGATAATGGATTTGAGGAATTTGATGAGAGAAGAAGTAAGTATTAGATTAGACTGAATTTATTTCTGTGGGAGAACTTATTAGAGATCTAGAAACAGAGCATACTCGAGTATGAATCCTTTACTTGGTAAGAGAATGCTTTCATAAGGATGACTAGATTCTTATACCTGCTTCTCCTAACTCATTGGATATAAAGCAAACATGTGTGTCATACACATACACATAAGGTCCTGAACTAAAATTGATATTCAGAAATTGCTTGATAACACAGCTTGGAGAAAAGAATGCAAGACGGGGGCTGGAGCAATAGTACACCAGGTACTGTGTTTGCCTAGCACGTGGCCAACGCAGGTTTGATTCCCAGCATCCCATATGGTCCCCTGAACACCGCAGGAGTAATCCCTGAGTGCAAATACAGGTGGAAACCAGGGTGCATTGCCAAATGTGAAAAAAAAGCATGGAAAGACTCATATGTATACCAACTACAATAATTTCATGTTCTAGTTAGTACTTGCAGACAAGTTTCAGTGGTTAGTATTTTCACTGAGTTTGAAAGAGCAGGCTGGAGTCATTTGGAATAGGACTAAGGAGAAGGAAATGCTGGCTCCGAAGATAAATTACTGCGCAGAGGGCCTTTGCCTAGCACACAACCAATCCAGGTTTGAGGTCTGGCATCCCACATGATCCCTGAGCACTACGAGGAGTGATCCCTGAGTGCACTGTCAGGACTCAACCCTGAGCATGGTCAGGGTGACCCCTCCCCCCAAAAGAGGGCAAAAATAAATAAATAAGTAAACTTCTTTTCCTGTTCAATTTGAAAACACTAAAAGATGTCTTGACCATTTAATTGACTTAGCACTCACCTTGAAGGTGGACTAAGACCAAAATCTAAGATGCTCTTTCCCATTCACACACCTATATTTAGGAGACCTTTAAGTGTCGGTCAGAAAGCATTCCCTAGGAAGCAAGAATGTGAAGTAACATTCAACCCTGAGTGTCAAATCCAACATTTATGGTGGTGATAATCTAAACAACTGTGATTTAGAGACTCATTGTCTTTTCTCTTGAAAAAGAGTATAAAACAACTTGCCACAGCGGGTAGGGCGTTTGCGTTGCACAAAGCTGGCCCGGGTTCGATTCCCAGCATCTCATACTTTCTCCCAAACACCGCCAGGAGTAATTCCTGAGTGCAAAGCCAGGAATAACCCCTGTGCATTGTGGGTGTGACCCCAAAAGCAAAACAACAACAACAAAAACACCCGACTTGCCATAGGTGGGCCACTGAAATCTCGAAGCAGGCTGTTTCTGTCAAGGAAGACTGAAGGGGGCAGGAGAGGCCCCTCACCACACCAAGGTACCCAACCTCGAAACCCAAAGCCTCAAGAACTCAACTGTTACCATGCTCATGTCTGCTCTGCACACTCTTGGGCCGAAGCCATTCATGAGTGAGCCTATTCCTGGACATTACCATACCTCAAACTACTCATACTCTAAGAGTAGCACACCACAAGGTTTAAAGAAAAAGGCAACGAATCTTAGAGGGAAGTACATTTTTACAGATATATATATATATACAAACACACCAGGCTCAACCCTTAACAACATAACAGTAATCTATTAGAGAAGAGCATAACAGCTGGCTCCAGGGTGAAATACAAAAATCTTCAACACACTCCTCTAAGGAAAGTTGTCTGGAGCATTATCAGTGTTTTATTCATGAGAAATAATACAAAATAAATTATTTGGTTCTGCTTTGGGGCAGAGGTTGGGTGTGGGATGAAAATATCCAAAAAATGGTGGTGAATACACTGACATCTCCCCTCAATCATATGATCATCTAATCTTTGATAAAGGTGCAAGTAATGTGAAGTGGAGTAAGGAAAGCCTCTTTAACAAATTGTGCTGGCATCACTGGACGGCTACATGCAAAAAAATGGGCTCAGAACTCTGCCTAACACCGTGTACAAAAGTAAGATCAAAATGGATTAAAGACCTCAACATCAGACCAGAAACCATAAGGTACATTGAAGACAAAGTTGGCAAAACCCTCCATGATATTGAAGCTAATGGTATCTTCAAAGATGCCACGCCACTGGCCGAGCAAGTGAAAACAGAGATAGATAAATGGGACTATCTTAAACTAAGAAGCTTCTGCACCTCCAAAGAAACAGTGACCAAAATACAAAGACAGTCTACAGAATGGGAAAGGATATTCGCCGAATACACATCTGACAAGGGGCTGATATCCAGGATATACAAAATACTGGTTAAACTCCACAAGAAGAAAACATCCAACCCCATCCAAAAATGGGGCAATGAAATGAACAGAAACTTTCTCAAAGAAGAAATCCGAATGGCAAAAAAGCACATGAGAAAATGCTCTACATCATTAATCATCAGGGAGATGCAGATCAAAACCACAATGAGATACCATCTCACACCTCAGAGACTGGCCCACATTCAAAAGAACAAAAGCAACCGATGCTGGCGTGGATGTGGCGAGAAAGGGACACTCCTTCACTGTTGGTGGGAATGTCCACTGGTTCAGCCCTTCTGGAAAACAGTATGGACGATTCTCAAAAAATTAGAAATTGAGCTCCCATTTGACCCAGCAATACCACTCCTGGGAATATATCCCAGAGAGGCAAAAATGTATAGTCTAAGTGACATCTGCACTTGTTTGTTCATTGCAGCACTCTTCACAATAGCCAGAAACTGGAAGAAACCTGAGTGCCCAAGAACAGATGACTGGTTAAAGAAACTTTGGTACATCTACACAATGGAGTACTATGTAGCTCTTAGAAAAGATGAAGTCATGAAATTTACATACAAGTGGTACAACATGGAAAGTATCATGCTAAGCGAAATGAGTCAGAAAGAGAGGGATAGACATAGAAAGATTGCATTCATCTGGGGGATATAAAGTAACAAAATAGGAGATTAATACCCAAGAATAGCTGAGATCAGCACCAGGAGGATTACTCCGTAGCTTAATGGACAATTGGGCATTCTAGAGGAAAGGGCAGCTCAGATAGAGAAGGGAACACCAAATAAAGGGTGTTTGGTGGTCCCTCCCAGGAGGGAGGGGAGATGCATGTCGAAAGTGGACTATGGACTGAACATGTTTGCCACTCAATGCCTCTTTTGCAGACCACAACACCCAAAAGGAGAGAGAGAACACAGGGGATTGCCCTGCCACAGAGGCAGGGGGGGATGGGGGGATGGGGGTGGGGGGGACGTTATCCATGGTGGTGGAAAATGGGCACTGGTGGAGGGATAGGTATCTGATCATTGTATAATTGAAACCTAAGCACAAAAATTGTAAATCTACAACTGTACCTCATGGTGTTTCACTAATAAAAAAAAAATGGTTGTGCCAGGGTATAATGCTAGTGGGATTGGTGTTCGATTATTAAATGAAATCAAATATTGTTTACAACTTGATAAAAATTTTTAAAAAGATTTGGTTTTACAATAAAAAACAAACAATCTAGTTCCTGAAAATTTTTTTTACTGGTAGGATTTCAGACAAGAAATGCGTTTGAAAGAGCAAAGTCAAGGTTGTTCCCAGAGAGTCAAGAGGACCCAGGGAAGAGTAGGGTTCCAGAGAGAACAAGCAGGACCCTTCCTGGGGATAAAGCACAGGGCAAGATGACAGCGGGGTCGGGGTGTGGGGTGGAAAGTAGGAAGGCAGTTAGAGCAGAGGGGCCAAAGAAAGGGCCCAGGAAGGGAAGGCTAAGTGGGGTGGGGGGAGACGGTGGACACAGGAATTCACACCCCTCTGGAACCCTAATGAACTCTTCCCCCTTTGTGATGCAGGTGGCCCTATATAAGGCAGAGCCACCTGCTCACGCTCAGTTGCAATAGGCAGCTTGTGGTCAGGGTCATGGAGTTCGGTATATGGACTCTGATGGTTCTGGTGACACCCCGGACTGAGACTATATGGGGCTTAGGCTCAAAGCTGATCAGTAGCAATCCCACCCCTCTTTTCCTGGGGGTGTTAGGGGTGCTCTTCCTTTTCATTGTTTGCCTGGCAACAGCATCCTTCGTGGCCTTCTGTAAGAAAAAAGTTGACCAAAAGGAAGGAGCTAGGGCCAGTGCTTGAGCCATTCGGTGGGTGGTGGTGATTTCTATTACTTCTCACACACATGAATTTGAAACATGAATTTGTTTGGTTTAGAGCATCAGCAGATGGGTCATCTATGAGAAAGTAGGGCCTAGTTGCCAAGGACAAACTGGGTGGGAAGGGATTCTTTGAACAGAGAATTGCCTGAACTTCATAGACGTTGGGGTGGGGTGACAGGTTCCCATCACTAAAATCCCAACTAGTGCCATCATAGTAGAGCCAGCTTCCATTGAGACTTTAAAGTCCCTTCAGACAGAAAAGTCCCACCACGACTTCCCTGGGTGGGAGGGAGACATCAACCCATCCACCCGTCAGCCCTTCGGGAGAGTGGAGTGGGGGGGCCCTGCCGCAAAACTTGGGGTCCTGTGCGAAGGAGCACAGGAAGCACATCCTTGCCTGGCGTCCCTGAACAGGGGCTAGATATCAACATGAAATCCTTGTGTCGTGCCAAGGAGAAAACTGGAAACACAAAATCAAAACCAAAACCAAAACCAAAGCATTTCCTGACATTTTAGGATGAATTCCAGGAAGAAAATCACCTCTCTGTTCCTGTGGGACTCCGACGGGTCATGTCTTCAAAGAGCGTCACAGGGACTGGGAAGAGCGTCAGAGAGGGGAGTACAAAAGTGGATCCCAAATGATCACTGATTCTTTCTCTCTTCAGAAGCGAAAGAGAGCTAGGAAAAGCAGGAGGGCGCGATCTTGAGAGGTGAGTCTCTGCCTTTACCATCTGAGCTCACCCAGAGTGACCCCTCCCTCCTTCCCTCCCTCCTGCTGAGCTCCGAGCCTCCCCAGAGACCATGGCTCTGAAAGGCTCTGACAGAAGCCACAGGCCTCTGAGCATCTTTTGCCGTTTGATGCTCCTCGTGGACTGCTGAGGCTCGCAGAGAAGAGCATGCCTGGGTGCCCTGCACGGCCCTATGTCCGTGCCACTGTGAGACCTTCACTAATAGAAGCCACTCTCCCTGGTTCCTAGGTGCGAGGTACCACTTCAGCCTGGCTGAGCTGCAGCAAATGCAATCTATCCGGAATTTGCAAACGGTTCTGTGCGCCCTCCTTCCAGACTCAGCATCAGAATGGCAGCCCAGGACTGCCTGGGGAGGGGAGCAAGAGGAAAGGGGATGAGAGGAAGGCCTTGGGGGAGGGTGTAGAGAGGACAGGAAGCCCTGGGGGTGATAACAGGGTAAGGGACAGCCTTCAGAGCCTCTCCCAGGTGACTGGCTTCTGGTCCTCACTCTGCCTTCTCCACGGCCCTCTCTTCCCTGCCTTCAGCAGCCCCATGGAGGCATACCGCGAGGACCCACATTGGGAGCACCTGCGGTGCATCAGCCCTTCCTGCAGGGTCTGCAGGGACAAGGCCATCCCGGCTCCTCCAGCAGCTCCCGACCAGGCTGCTCCCTCTGGCTCTCTCCTGCCATCCACCATCTCGATGGCACGTCCAGACCCCATAGCCTCTGCAGCCCATCCATGAAAGCCAGCATATGTTCCCCTGCCCTGCACTGTCCTCTCCACTCGCTCCAGGATCCCGGGTCTGGCCCTCACCCCACTCTGCGACCTGCAGTCCCCTTCCCCACTCCATCACCCCGGCCCACCACAAGAGCCTGGCAGAGGTTCCTCTGTACTCCTGCTCCACCACCTGCTCTCGGCCCCCCTCCTTCTACTCATCCCTCCTCTCTCAGCTCTTCAGGGAGTGCAGAGAAAGAGAAACCTCCTGAATTATCCCACGCTATTGTCTGGGCCCCAACCCCTCCATCCCTCTGAGACCCTTGGCCACATCACAGATCTCTGTCCCTTCCCTGTGTGTGCCTCTGGTCCTCCACATCGCAGGGGGGTAAATTATCCCCCAGAACCTTCCAGGAGACGAAGGTTGGCCCCCCACATTGCTAGCATGGACACAGAGAAGGAGCCCAGTGTCTCACAGGGGCAGAGGCGGCAGGGGAGGTGCAGGGAGCAGGGCATGTCCCTGGCCATGGCTGCAGAGGCCTCCCAGACCACTGCCCCTCCCGTTGGTACTGTTCTCGCTACCTGCGACCTAGAGGCCAGAACTCTCTATGGGCAGCAGCATCCAGAGCCATATGCCCTCAGCCAGTCTCCCCAAGCAGTTGACACTCAACACACTCAGTCTGGCCGCCCCGGCCTATTCTTAAATTTCCGTTGGAAGATCAGGAGCCCCCGGCGCTTATTCCAAAGGAGACAGGCGCCCAGAGTGGGCCACTTCGTGAGAGCCCTGAGGTGCTGTGTGCCCTGCCTCTGTGTCCAGAACGACATGTGAAAACAGGCCAAAAGTAAATGATTCCTAGGACAACTCCCCCTGGGAACCAACTGGTCCCTCATCACCTTGTCTCACAGGGATCCCGTGTCCCACCCAGATACCACCTGCTGGGCACCAAATCCTTCCCACTCTCCCCAGGGCCCTCGGAGGCACGAATGCAGACCCTCTGTCCCATCGTTCCTGTATTCTTACCCATTAAATCATTTAGAATCCTACTGTGATGTCTGTCTGCTGTGTTGGAGCTGGAGTTGAGGGACTGAAGGAGTTTGTTCAGCTCTGAGAAAAGTGCCCTGGAGCTTCTGAGCACAGGAGGAACCATGTGCCGCCTGCCCAGGTTTCCTCTGAGAGCAGCTGTAGGCCTTAGTGTTCCCAAGAACCACAGCTGCCTGACTCTCCCTCTCTGGAGGCTTCTCCCTCTCTGGAGGCTTCCTGGCCTTCCAGATATGGGGTTGAGGTCCCCGAAAAGAATCAAGGCCTTCTTGGTATTTAGAGACCAGTGATTAGGGGGTCTCACCCAAATGAAGACTAAATATAGGGTTGGGGACACCTGGCACCTTCCTGGGAACCTGAGCTGGTTGGGGAAGGGACCATGATGTGTTTGAGGCAGGAACCCAAACCTGGTTTGGTGGGACCCTGACCTAGAGAGACCCTGACCTGGGGGGACTCTTACCTGGTTGGAGGAACCCTGACCTGGAAGGACCCTAACCTGTTTTGGAGGGACCCTGACCTAGGGGGACCCAAGCATCAGCTGAGCTGCCCCCTCCAACGCTGTGCAATGTCCTTTAAACTTGACCCTGAAATTGCCCACACCCCCAGGAAAGGCTCCTATCAAGTGTTTTTCCTCTCCACATCTAGTGCCCAGACATCTTGGGGGTTGATCATTTTGAGGACAGAAGAATTTAGCTGAGCAGTAGTAGAGGTGAGATCTCTCACAGGGGTGAGATCAGCTGAGAGAAAGGGCACACTTCCAGGGGTGTGTGGGACGTGAGAAAACTGGGCAGGGGGAAGAAGGGCCTTGTGGTGGGACAGAAGTTTCTATAAACACGGAGGGTTGACCTGTAATGTCAGCCTACTGGTCTCTTAGACAAGGACTTAATGGCTCCATGGTGAAATGCAATCTTCACTTTCTTCTCTGGAAACATCCTTGGATCATTCTGGTAGTAAAAGTTCACTAACAAGCAATATTAAATTATTGTGGGCCTATGGGGGGGCAAGCTAAAGGAGTTGTTGGGAAAATTGAGAAGGTGTGATGATTGTGGTGTTGGTGTTGGAATATTGAATGCCTGTGACAGATCATCATGAATGACTTTGTAAAGCACAGTGTTCATGTAATGTCTAAGGGGAAAATAAATAAATAAGTTTTAAAAAGAAAAAGGATGCTGCCTGTGCCCTCCCCCTCCTCTAGTGCCCACAGGCCCACCAGGCACTGCCACACTGAAGCTCATGGGGCCCTGCACAGCCCCTGACTTCGAGGTCTGAGGGCGTGTGAGCACAAAGCCAGAACTGCGGGGATGCTGTCTGGCTTGGCCCCCGCCTCTTTGTGCAAGTTTGTCTAGGTCCTTGCTCTAAATTCGCACTTGTTACACAGCACTCTTTCACTTTTGTTCGTTCTTTTGGAAAATGTTTTCTATGTGCTTCCTATGTTTCTTAGGAAACAATTGATCTACTTATATGTGTGTTGATCCTTTACTTTCTCTCTTCTGTTAAAAGACATTATTTGAATGGCTTATGAGGAATAAGTTAAGCATTTTATTTTCATTAATTTTAAAATATTGTATGCCTCACCCTGCTGTTCTCATGGACTATTTTTGGTTCTGTGCTAAACGACAACCCCTGGGACCATAAGTGGTGCCAAGACTGAACCCTGGTTCACCGTGTGCTTCCTAGGTCCTTTATTTCTGCATTGTTTATCAGCGCTTTAGTACTTTCTGGTTTTAAACTGGGCTTAGCGACAAAAAAAATCTCAAAAACTGAGCAGTTTGCTGCAGAGTCTCTCCAAACAAAATTATCTAAACTTTTAGAATTCCAGGAACGCTGAGAGTGAGAGTGGCCTCGAAACATCTTATGCTATTCACACAAGCAATACAAAATAAATTGTTTGGCATTGCCTTTTTTGCAGGCTCAGATGGTGGCAGGAAACTTCCAAATAATAATGGTAGGATTGGTGTCAAAATATTGAATGTCATCAAAGTAGAGAGAGAGAGAGAGTATTGCAGAAATTGTCTGCCACACAGGCAAGGGAAGGGTTTGGATGGGAGGGGGAGATACTGGGGATATTGGTGGTGGAAAATGTGCACTGGTGAAGGGATGGGTGTTTTATCATTATAAGACCAAAACTCAAACAGGAAAGCTTTGTAACTATCTCACGGTTGATTCAACTAGAGAGAGAGAGAGAGAGAGATCGAGAGAGAGAGAGAGCTGTGCTAACAGGTATTGAAGTGCACCTAACTTTATGACAACTGTTTATCATATATTTACTAAGCCTCTGAGCTAGGCACTGTCCACGGTCCTGAGAATCCAACCATGACCATCACAGGGGTCCCATCCGGTGTACAGAGAAGACATGATCAAGATCACGACCATCCCATTGTTCGTCGATTGCCTCGAGCAGGCCCCAGTAATGTCTCCTCCTCCTAGTCCTGGGATTTTTTTTTTAAAAAAGTGCCATATTCAAGGCTCTTTCAGGGTTAGGAGAATGAGACCCATCATTGTTACTGGTATTTGGCATATTGGGTATGCCACGGGAAATTTGCCAGACTCTGCCGTGTAGGCAGGTTACATTTGGTAGCCTGCCAGTTTGTTCAAAGTAGGAATAAGGTAATAAGATGTCCCGTGGCCAGGAATGCGGCCGCGCAGTTCCAGGAGCTGGGTTTTATAGTCTCTGAGTCTTGGCCCTTGATGGGATTACACTGCGCCAGGGGGCCAGTTGGTGGGTGTGACCCCCTGCCTACTGGAATTTGGAGGATCTGGGTGGAGGATGCTCAACCCTGATCTGAGCAGGCTTGGAGATCTCAGCCCGGGGACCCGCATACCTTTGTTCCTCTGCTTGTACCTTCATGCGTGTGAAGAGTGGTCTCAGCATGGTGGTGGCTGGTTCTGGAGGTCTTCAGCTGCTGGAGCCCTGGTCGTGGCGGGGAGAAACTCAACCCGCTTCCCTCCAAGGGACCCCAGTGAGGACAGCCAGAAAAGACAATTGAGAAAAATCAAAATGAGGGAAGTCTGAAGGAGATTCCTCAATACTGATTTCCACACTATCAACATTTCACTGACTAATGCTACTGTCTGTGATCCTTAGAAGTTTGTGCCCAAATACAATCCATAGTTTAGAAGATGATTACAGCATTTCCTAGGGGAGGAGAGAGAGAGAAAGAGAGAGAGCGAGAAGTCCAGGAGAGCATACCATAAGGAAGGAAAATTATACACATGCTGTATGCGGTGATTAAAGAGCAGAATGTGCCTTCCCTTGACATTTCTTCATTCTTAGGGTGGTCATCCCAAAAGAACCTGCCCTCTGTTCATGCAAAGCATGCGGTCCACCTAGTAAGCTCTCTTGGCTTAATCACTTGATCTCTCTCTCTTTCTCTCTCTCTCTCTCTCAATCTATCTCTGTCTCTCATATTTTGGGTCATACCAGACATTGTTCAGACCTCCTGAATCTGTGCTGAAGGATCATTCATGGTAGGGTTTGGGGAGCATATGTAATGCATCCGATAAAACCTGGGTCAGGTGCATGCAAGGTCAGCACCTTAGCCCTGTACTATCTCTTGATTTTTAACTTTTGACTCTCCCACACTTTTGAAGGGAATAAACTAGCAGTTCGCCAAAGAATACCTCAGAGTCCTATCAAAATGGGAGTTGAGTCGATTCAGAGTAAAACTCTTCTTTGGGGGAAGATAGATGTATTTGAGTTGGTGTCAAAGAATTTTTACCAAACCCTTGAGGATTTTTCTCTGTGTTGCAAACGACCACAGAAAAAGTATCCATTTCTGGTCCAGGATTTCTTTTCTTTTTTTTTTCTTTTTGAGTCACACCTGGCGATGCACAGGGGTTACTCCTCGTTCTACACACAGGAATTAGTCCTGGCAATGCACAGGGGACCTTATGGGATGCTGGGAATCGAACCCGGGTTAGCTGCGTGGAAGGCCCTACCCACTGTGCTATCTCTCCAGCCCCAGGTCCATTATTTCTTTTTGCTTGTTATTTTCTTTCTTTTCGACCACACCCTGCAGCACTCTGAGCTTATGCCATGCCTCAGGGATCACTCCCAGTGTGCCCCCAGAAATTTATGATACACTGGGGACCAGCTGTGTTGGGCATCCTTGAAGATGAGGGTCTTATCCACTGTACTATCTCTGGAGCCCCAAGGGCAGAGGCCTCAGCACCCTGAGAAGCTCCTCCTGCACGAGGAGCCGGACCCCCTCATAGCCGAATCAGCACATTGGCTGGTGGCCTGGGAGATGTCTGGGGGCCTCCATGTTGACTAAACATGGCCTCTCCCCTCCTGAGGCGTGGTAGCACTTGCTGTGTTCTGTGGCTCTCCTCGGATCTGGTTGAAAGGCGGACCCCGCACTGTATTCTCTATGCATGCTTGACTCCTCTCACCTCCACGGTCACAACCACACACACAACAGGCCTGAAGGGAGAGGTTCCTTCCCCAGCTTGGGCTATTATCATTCATTGATTTTGTTGCCAAGGAGTATTCCATCGCGTGGGTGACGACAGATTGAGTTTTGTGTGTTGTTTTGTTTGCTGCTTTTTATGCCCGAAAACCAGGGTATTTCCATTTTAGGGATATTATGAATAACCTTGCATGAATACCCTGGTTTATGCCTCTGGGTGGTCTTCACGAAGAGCAATATACTGATTTCATCTTTTGTTTTTCTTTTCTGGGTCACACCTGATGATAAACAGGGGCTATTCCTGCACTCAGGAATTACTCCTGGCCGTGCTCAAGGAAAATGCCCTACCTGCTGTGTTATAGTTCCAGCCCCTGATTCATCTTTATCCCAGGAGTTCTGAAGGATCCCTGTGCATGTCATGGTATGTGAAAGGGCCAGATGAAGCTCAGAGCAGAGTATGTGTCTTTCATGTGTGAAATCTTGACTTCCATGTCAGCACCCAAAACAAATTCTGCCCCTGTCAAGGTGGCAATTTTCCAGGCTACGGACGTAGTCAATGGGTGTTGGGCATTCTCACCTTTTTATCTTAGGATCACTGCTCCCTTTTTATATTCTGAGACTTGTTCCTGAAGCTTCGGTGAGAGTGGTAAAGGAGCCTCATTTTCCTAGTTGGCTCCAGAGGTCAGGGAGCACTGCAGTGAGATTTGGTCCAGCTGTGTGGGTGTGGTTCATGGCAACCCTCAGGGCTATCCCTGGCAGTGTTCAGTGGGCCTTCAATGCCAGGGGTCTCTGCAGATGAAATATGTGCTCGAACCTGATGAGCCTTATCACTGCTCTGGTTTTCTCTGTGTCTTGGGTTCTGAGTGCACCAGAGGAGCAAACTCCTCACTGCCTCACTGCAGTTCCCCAAGTGCCACCTGAGGGCTCTTATCCTGAGTCTAGGAGCCAGCACCACCTCAATGAAGGATGGGAGAGGAAGCTCGCTCTCCTTTCCCTTCCTCTCCCTATTCTCTTGAATCCCTGGAGACTGTCCCTGCCCGCTGCAGACTAGATCCCGCTCAAACTCCCCCAGCCCCAGCCCCACGGATCCCATCACTGTCTACCCATGACTGTCTATTCTCAAATGCATCTTGCTTAGAGCCAGGTGTGTGTGTGCTTCAGTGGTCCAACACACACAAACACACACACACACAAACACACACACACACGTACATATACGCACAAATGCATCCAGGATTTTAATTTTCAGGTATGGTGAGATGAACAGAACAGGAGACAGCTGTCAGCGTTAGTAGCAGTCTAACAGGGAGGGAGTATGCCAGCACACTTGGAGCCCCGGGGGTCCGGTAGGAGGCAGGAGTGTGCAGGGATGGTGTAGACGGGGACTCTTTGTGTTTGCTGGGAGAGAGATTTGAGGCAGCAGAAACAGACTTAGGATGGTCCAGGCTGAATAGTTTCAGCAGGCTCCGAGACACAGAGGCATCCCCTGATTCAGGGACCTGGGCTGCAGCTGATGTAAAGCAGAGAAGACTATTCCAGAAAGCAGGAATATGCAAAAGGAGGGGACAGACTCGATTGGTTGGTTTGTCTATCCAAGGCTCCTGTTTCCTGTTTCTAGGCACTAGCCAACCCTCCCAGGCCCAGCAGGCCCCGGGAATCACAGCTCCATAGTGTATAGAAAATCAAGAAACAGTCACAGGGTTGACACATTTGGAGGAGGCTGGGGACTGGGGCCTCCAGATCAGCTGCTGTCCCAACCCCCAGAGCACGGCCCCTCCCAGTGTACCCCATAGACCCCCGGAGGGCACCCTCTTGAGCTTAAGAAGAAAGCAGTGTTGTGTGTATCTGCTCGGGTGTCATTTTTGTGCAGGTTCTCAGCGATTGTCTGTGATGGGTCAGCACACACAGTGACCGAGGTTTGGTGACGAACCATAGGTGGTGACAGCAGCACCAACTTTGTATTTCTGATTTGTGGGACCAGGGAGCCTTCTGTCTCCGGGCTGCCCCTGCCCTGTTCCTCACCCACACAGAAGCTCCTGGGGTGAGGGGCAGGGAGTCAGCACTGATTTTGACTCAGCTGCTGGAACCCAAGGGGGCAAAAATGTACCCATGATGTGCCCACGAGAATAGGGGCAGAAACCTGAGAAGCAAGGCCTGCTAACCTAGGAATCTTTCAGAAAAACTTTTTATTATTTTCCCCTGATTCCATAACTTTTGTTGTTTCACTAATAAAACCTTCCACCTTGCCTTTTCTCCTATTGCCCACTTGATCTCAGTAGTCTTAGTGCTGTGATCGGTAATCACAGGTTTGTGTTTCAAATGTGTTTTTCCTTATCTATTTTATACCCTTAAAGTGCATATATAATTGAAATAATCCAATATTTTTCTCTTTCCTTCAAAATTATTTCATTTCATGTGATCCTTTTTATTGCAAAGGACATTTCAGCATTTGAAATCATATAATTGTACCACTTTATTTATATACTCATCTTTGGACGGGGCTGTAGCGATAGCACAGTGGTAGGGCATGTGCCTTGCAGGCAGCCAACATGACCGACCCGAGTTTGATTCCTCCACCCCTCTTGGAGAGCCCGGAAAGCTACAGAGAGTATCTAGCCCGCAGGGCAGAGCCTGGCAAGCTACCTGTGACGTACTCGATATGCCAAACACAGTAACAAGAAGTCTCATGATGGAGACCTTACTGGGCCCGCTCAAGCAAATTGATGAACAATGGGAGGACCGTGACCGTGACATGTTTTGGTAGGAGCACTTGTTTCTCCAGGAATTCCCCCATGGGCTGGAGCGATAGCACAGCTGGTAGGGGGTTCAGTTTGCATGCGGCCAACCTGGCCAACCCAAGTTCCACTCCTCAGCTGGCACAGCAAAGCCTGGCAAGCACCCATGACTTATTCAAAATGCCAAACACAGTAACAAGTTTCACAATGAAGACATTACTTGGCCCAGTCAAGTGAACACTGCAAATAATATTGGGCGACTATAAATATTTGTCCTAACATTTTTGTATTCATTGGAGAGATTAGAAGCAGGCATAATTTCTCATTCTGTGCCTGTGATGCCCTCTCGTGGCCATTTCTGTAAATACACCTTCTAATGTTCTAAGGTATGTGTTGTCACAGCCCCCTACCAAGCTTGGGCTCTTTCCTCCCTCCTTAGTGTAGACTGGGAGAATAGTATCACTGAAGTGTAAAATGAAAAGTCCTCCACGGTGAATGCTTTTTTTAGGGTTGTGGCCTATGTATCTGTACACAGAATGTACAGAATGCAGAATGTTGGAATGAAACGAGGACCATAACGGCACAGGACCCTCCCCTCAAGCACCTCAGGCACACTCAGGAAGGACGTCTAAATAAATGATAGGAAGTCATGTTGTTGCAAAACCTTGAGGCAAAAATCTTCAACAGAATATTCGCAAGTGAAATTAAATACTCTGCTAAAAGGATCCCACATGATGATTAAGTGGAGTGATTGCAGAGATGCAAGAATAGTTGACAACAGGGTGGATGAGCAGAGAAGGAAGCATGGATGGACACCAGTAGATCCATGTGATGGGTGATGGGCCACATACAGAAGATGAAGGATGAAAGTCACACCATCATCTCAACAAGTGAGTCAACGGGCTTTCCTAAATTAAGTATCTGTTCATAACAACTCTTTTAAGGGGTGTTGGTGGGTGGGTACAGGCCATGCCTTGTGGTGCTCAGGGCCGGCTCCCACCATGATGCCCGGGCATCATGTATTGGGGGACCATAGCCAATGTCCTATGCACTAGGGACCGCTGCATTGTCATTCCAGCTCCAATTTTGGTCAGTCTCGAGCTTTGGGCTCCTGACATAAGGGACTCCGACTCTCCTTCCATTCTAGCCTGTCAGCAGAGAGGAAACTCCCTACACTGTTCCAAGGGTCAGGTGTAACCTATTCACAGCCCACAAATGAACTGTTCAACTCCTGGAACCACGACCTCAACTGTGACCGTTTCCCATAACCACGAAGGTTCTTTGTGAGTGGAAGCAGCCGGACCATTAACTAGCTAATTTTGCTTCTAAAACTTGCTTTGCTGATCACGACACATATAGCCCCGTTGTGTCCATCATTTTCTAAGATGTGACTTTTTTTTTGTTTTTATAAAATCATCCCTGAATGTCCTCAAGCACAGAATTCTTTGGGATGATTGTCTGTTGTTGCTCACTGGCTCCTTTAATAAACACTCCGAATCCAACCTATCATGTGAAAGGTGTGAAGAAGGTAGCCAGACTTATTTAATACTTTTTTTTTGAGAAGGGAATCATTGTTAGATACGCAGTGACAAAGCAGTTCATGATTGGGTACCAGTCGTACAATGTTCAACACCCGTCCAGGCACCGGTGTCCATTTCCCAAAACCAATATCTCAGATCCCACATCCCCCTCCCCTACAGCTGGCCTCTATGGCCGACTTCCTCTCTCTTTTCTCTCTCTCTCTCTCTCTTTCTCTCTCTCTCTCTCTCTCTCTCTCCCTTTCCCTCTTCCCTCCCCTCTCTCCCTCCCCTCTCCAATAAGGCAGTGGGGGTTGGAATATTGTTACCAGAAGGGTGTTTTTTTTTTATATCACTTTACCTCCTTGAAGACTCAGATATTTTCCAGAGGGATCATTTCTAATGATCATTGTCTTAGTGTCTCTTCTCTGTCCAAACGGCATTCTCCCACAATTTGAGCATACTCTCTAACACTGCTATCATGGACCAGTCCTCCTGGCCCTCATTTCTGCTATCCTTCGGTATTTTTCTCATACTATGTTTTTTTTTAATATCCCACATATGAGTATGATCATTCTATAACTGTTTCTCTCCCAACATCTCATTCCAGTCGGAATGACAATCTCTATGTACATCCCTCTATAAGCAAATTTCATGACTTCATTTTTGTAATGGCTGCAGGATGTTCCATTATGTAGATGTACCAGTCATTTGTTCTAGGCAACCTAGGATGTTTCCGGGTTCTGGGTATTGTGAATAGTGCTGCAATGAACATCAGAGTGCAGATGGGTTTTTGCACTGTGAGTTCTGGGCCCTTAGAGTATATTTCCAGGAGTGGGCTACTGGGTCATATGGAAGCACAATTTCTAGGTTTTTGAGGAAAGCCCGTATTGGTTTCCTGAAAAGGCTGGACTTTCCCACCAGCAAAGAATGAAAGTTACCTTTCACCCTGTATCCATGCCAGCACTGGTTGTTTTTGTTCTTTTTGATGTGTGCCAGTCTCTATGGCATGAGATGATATCTCGTGGTTGTTCTGATTTGCATCACCCTGATGAATAGTGGTGTAGAACATTTCCTTCATATTCCTTTTGGACATTCCCGTTCCTTCTTTGGGAAGTTTCTGTTCATCTCTTCTCCCCAGTTTGTGATTGGATTAGATTTTCTTCTTGTCAAGTTCTACCAGTTCCATTTATATCTTTGGTATTAACCCCTTACCAGATGGGTATTAGGTAAATAAATTTCCGCATTCTGTGGACTGCCTTTGTTTCCTAGTCATTGTTTCCTTTTAAGGTGCCTAGGTTCTTAATTTAATTTAGTCCCTTTTGTTTATCTTTGATTCCACTTTCTTGGTCAGTGGTGTTTCATCCTGTAAGATACCTTTAATTTCAATCACCTTACGAATTCAGGTCAGATATTACGGACTTTAAGTCCATATTGATTTGACATTTGTGCATGATGTTAAAAAGCGGGCTAGTTTATGTATTTATTTATTTATGCATGTAGCTGATCAGTTTTCTCAGGACCGGTAACGGACTTCTGAAAAAGAAAAATATTACGGATGACAGTAGAAGGTGTAAAAAGTCTAGGAGAAGATATTACAGATTTGTCTGTAGTCTTCTGAAATCAAAGAGGTCCTCAGAAATTCCCGTTACTGGTTCCCTCACCCAAGCAGTACTCTCTATAGGGGAAGTGACAGCGGCTATTCAGAGCAGCATACCAAGTGGTGTAAGTACTTAATTATAGCTCACTATTTTTCCGTAGTGTGGATAGAACAGTTTCCTAATCCTCTTCTCTTTTTAGGCACTTAGGTTGTTTTCCAGTTCCTGGCAATGATGAGTGGTGCTGCAATGAATCCAAGTGTATAGATATCTTATTGAACTACTATTTTATAATTTGAGGTAGATGCCAAGAGGAATTGCTGACAGGTAGAAGCTCTGTCTTGCTTTTTGAGAAATCTCTATTCCGTTTTCCACAGAGGATGACCCAGATACAATCCCACAAACAGTAGATGAGGATTCCTCTTACACCACAAACCATCCAGAGCTGGTCTTTTTCACACAGTCCATTCTAACTGGTGTGAGAGAGTTATTTTTCATGGTTTTTATATGCATTTTCCTCAGTGACGGTGACTACATTTTTGTATACTTAGTGATCCTCTAAATGTGGTCTTTTAGGAAATGTCTTCTCAGTTTCTTTCCTTATTAAATTATAAGGTTTGGTTTGGGTTCCTGGAATTCTGTAAAAAATCTTGTATAATCATACTTTATTAGATGTGTAGTGAGTGAAACTGGCCCAGAAAGGTCAGAACTGAACACCTGAAGAACCTGCCATCAGTACTCATCAATACGCTGGCTCGGCTCTTCAAAAGCTACCGGTCTGAATGGAAGGTTCCATCCCAATGGAAAACCAGCAGGACCATACTACTGTACAAGAAGGGAGACATCCATGACATAGGCAACTATCGCCCGATCTGCCTATTGTCTGTCATCTACAAGCTGTTCACTCGAGTCATCCTGAATAGGATTGGCAGAACACTAGATGAAGGACAACCATGTGAGCAAGCCTAGTTCCCCAAAGGATTTAGCACCATCGACCACATCCACAGAATAACCAAGCTCATTGAGGTTTCTCGGGAGTTCAAGATGCCGCTCTGTCTAACGTTCATTGATTTAAAGAAGGCCTTCGATTCTGTTGAAACAGAAGCAGTCATTGAAGCCCTAGCCAATCAGGGCATTCAAACTCAATACATCAGGATCCTCTGTGAGCTGTATTATGGATTCACTACCAGGATCTCACCATTCTACAAAAAAGTAATCATTGATGTCAAGAGAGGGGTTTGGCAGGGTGATACCATTTCACCGAAACTCTTCAGTGCCACCCTCAAAAACATCATGTGACGACTGGCATGGGAAGGAATGGGAGTGAAGATAGATGGTCGGCAACTATACCACCTCCGCTTTGCTGATGACATTGTTCTAATAACACCAAACATTAGCCAAGCGGCACAAATGCTGGCCAACTTTGACCGTGAGTGCGGAACGGTCGGACTCCAGCTGAATCTTATGAAGACAATGTTTATGAGAAACAGCCTCTTTCCTGACTCTCCATTCCCTCTCAAGGAAAGGACCATTTCCAAATGCAACACTTATGTTTAGCTAGGTAGAGAAATCAACATGATAAATGACCTGACATCTGAGTTGCTCAGGAGGAAGAGAGCAGCTTGGAAGGCCTTCAAGAGCATCAAAGAAATAGCTAAGAGGACAAAGACCCTCTGGCTCCAGGCAAATCTCTTTGATTCCACTGTTCTTCCTGCATTAACATAAACCTTAGAGACCTGGGCCTTATGCAAACAGGTTGAGAATGCTATTCTGGTCTCCCAAAGAGGAATTGAAAGAGCTATGCTTGGAGTATCACATTTCACTCAAATGAGCAAAAGAATCCTGATTCCCTACCTCTGTCAACTATCAAGAATCAAGGATGCTGTCTCCTTTGCCAAGGCACCCAAAATCAGGTGGGCTGGTCACATAATGAGATTCAGAGAGGATCACTGGACTAGAGCCGTTACCGACTGGATTCCACGGGAGCTCAAAGACCGCGTGGCCGCCCACCTACCAGATGGTCAGACTTCTTCATCAATATCATGAATGATCGGTTTCAGGCTCTTCGTGTTCCTAAGACACCATTGGGCTACACTAGCACGTGACAGGAACAAATGGAGACGTTACTGGCGCCAGCTCAATCAAATCAATGATTAACGGGAAGTCAAGTGATGAAGTGAGTGAATGATACAGGAGTATTGGAGCACTTTAGTGAAGATTGGAATGAGACGCCATCAAACCTGATGGCCAAATGTGCAGGATTATTAGCAAAGGAGATCAAACAGTTTTGCACCAGACTTCACGGAGATCTCCCTAAGGGCAGCCCTCTTCAGCTGTACTCCAGCTTTCAGTTCAGCAATACACTCTGGGAGACACAGGAGGACTTGCTTTTGGTGCTTCTGTTGTTCAGGACGGGTCACAACACATCAGTGGGCCTGCTCACTTAGGGAGGAGTGTGTCAGAATGAGGCAGGGCAATGGACAGTGGTGTGTGGAGGAGGAGGTGTGGGCTTATTTTGCCCACTG
This sequence comes from Sorex fumeus, assembly GCF_029834395.1. NCBI lineage: Eukaryota > Metazoa > Chordata > Mammalia > Eulipotyphla > Soricidae > Sorex > Sorex fumeus. The sequence goes on along the minus strand of NW_026606179.1, from coordinate 3,643,630 downwards.
CTGCCTTTTGCCACTAATACTGATTCTCTCTCATCAGCTGATAAAGTATGAGGGATCTTCCTTGATTCTTGTGCTCCTCACGAAGGATTTCATCATAAGCATGAAATAATTAAAGTCAGCATTTATTTGAGAAGGCAGAGGAGCAAGTAGGAGGCTAGTATCAGCTGAGATGAGGTGATATATTTTATTATATTGTTTTATCAAGCCCCATGATTTAAAACTTGCTCATCATGGAGTTCTACCATTCAGTGTTCCAACACCAATCTCACCACTGGTATCAGCGTCCATTCACCAGTGTTCCATGTTCCCTCCCACTCACCAACCTGCTCCTTGACCAGACTCATAAATTTTTGAGCCACACACAGAGAGCCACACTCAGGGCTCTTCAATCACGAATGACTCCTGGCAAATTCGGGCCACCATATGTGGTGCCAGAGATCAAACAGGGGTTGACTTCAGTGCACGAAAATGCACTACTCACCATACTATAGCTCCGGCCCCTCCATAGACAGATATTCAAGTGTGGTTGTTGTAGTTTGGGTCTCATGCTCACAAACTGTTTGTTTCATTGTTTTAGCTATATACATGCATCCCACCATCAGAATACCCCTGCCCCTGTTACCTCCCACTTGGTTCATAATTCCCCGCTCAATTCATTTCCTTCCCTGTCATTATTTTTATAATTAAGGCTCAGGGATGTCTAGGTATTCCTACTTTAATACATCGCATTCTCTTCTGGACAGAGCATTTTCAGCCCACGCTACTGATACTTCCCAGTCACAATTGTTAACAAGGACTCTTTGTATATGCATAGAATTATTTGAGTCATTTGTCCAGCTGCACCTTATTTTTTCATAAATGGGACATTGTGCCAAAGAACAGGAGGAATCAGAGTTTTCTGCCTTCATTCCAGAGACTGAGTCCTTTCCCTGGGTCACTCCCTGTGAATTTGAATTTTCTGAAGTGCTGCTCTGGTCTTGGACAGAAAGTTGACACCATTTATTTTAATCCATTTTCTCTGGACATTTTGCGTTCCCATATTTGATATCTAGATGCTTCCTGAGGCATCTCAAACACACTCTGAAGTTTCTTTCCAGTTGTGAACCTAGGTGATTTTACTTGTTAACGTATTCAAGGGAAATTGTGATTGTGGAAAGCTCTATATCCAACAGGGGCTAAGTTTCTTCAATGGTAAAATCACAGATGGGGGTGGGAATGGGGTTGCTGGAAATGCGTGCTTAGTCTCCAATGGAGACATTACTGGGCCCGCTCGAGCAAATCGATGAACAATGGGAGGGACTTTAACTTTACCTTTATTCTCCCCTTGGAGTTCACAGATGTCTAAGTGAAGTCAATGGAGAGTTTGACCTTTGATAAAGCTGTTTGTTGTAGAAATATAACAAATATCCTGAGCTTGCACCAGGCTGTCTTCACTGGGGCAACTTTGGGGGGGAGCTTCTTAGAGGTTCCCTGCCTGCCCCTAAGAGCCCCAGTAGCCAAAAACCTCCAAAACCTGACTGCCGCCTTGCTCATGGCAACTCTCCATAGATTCAGATGAGCTTCACCCATGAAGGAATCATCAGAAAAACACAGGTATGCGGGACCTGTGACTGAAACTTCCAAGCTCCCTTGTGAGCACGAATGGGCATCTTCCCTCAGTCTCCCAAATTTACCAGTAGCTTGGCAGTAAACTCACACAGTGCCCCCTGGTGCCATATAATCTCATCAACAGCCACGATCCAGAGACTCAGGAATAAAGCTCCTGGAAGAGATCGACATCGGCCTCACCCAAGAGTGAATCTGCTTTATAATCGTATTCTAAGTTTTAGAATTACTAGAGCATTTAGAATTACTAGAAGACAACAGTTCACCGAGATCACTCTGGACCCCGTTCTGAGCCAATTCCACTGGAGCACTTCAGATGGAGCAGGTGTGCCCTCACCGCCCACTCCAGATGCAACCCTGGTGGCCATGAGCTTCCAGAAGCCAAACCCAGATAGGTGAGTTCAGGAACTAAGACTCAATGCTATATGGCAGCAGCAGAGGTTGGTGTCTCTTCCTGTCTCCCCTTTGGGTTTGGGTTCTGGCTGTCATGCCCATGATCTGGGCTCCACCTCAGTGCACCAATGGCCTTGATCCAGAGAATCCCAAATGAATCTCATAATGGATCGCTCCCTACAGAGATGTCTCTGGACCCCAACCATTTACAATTTTAGAATGTTAGAGGCAGTCAGCCGCTTAATCAGCCGTGCAACCCCTCATGATATTGCGAATAAGCAATAGAAAATAAATTATCTAGCATCTGCCTCTGGCAGACAGGTTTTTATGCTGGTGGGATAATTCAAAATGATGGTGTTGGGATGTAATAAGGGGAGTTGGATTGGTGTTGAAATATTGAATGTAATCAATTAATGTGAATAATCTTATGGAAATAAAATTCTGATGGAATTCTGATGGAATCTGGGAAGATGAAAATGATGAACAAAAGTGTATTACTTCAGGCAGCAATCTTAGGTGGGTGAATAAAGAGGTCTACTCCTGCTAGCCATGGCCATGAAATGCCTCTGAGTACCACATAAGCTCATGAATGGCCATGATCCGTAGACTCACAAATAAATCTCAAAAGAGAGCGACAAGCTGCAGAGATGCCTCTGGATCCCCAAATCACCATGTAGTAAAATATGTAACTCCAGCTGTATCACCCTATGTAAAATATCAGAATTCTTGGAGTGCAAAATATACATTTTGTAATATACATATAAATGTTTTCTTAAAACATTACTATTTACTTATTTTAAGTAAATAAGTATATTATCTTCATTCTAGTTATTTATTTGCTTTTTGGCTGAGGTTTTCTTAGCGGTTTACTCTGCTCTCCTTATTCCAACAACCCTCAGAGAAACATGTGGTTCCAGGAACCAAACCCAGGAGTTCCGTAGCCTGCAGAGCGTGTAGGATGTACCCCAGCCTGCAGAGCGTGTAGGAATTTTCTAGCCTCTGGCCAGCATTTCTTTGCTTTCTTTCTTTTTTTTACATTTATTTATTTATTTATTTATTTATTTATTTTTGCCCTCTTTGGGGAGGAGGGGTTACCCTGGCGATGCTCAGGGCTGAGTTCTGACACTGCACTCAGGGATTACTCCTCGTAGAGCTCAGGAATATTGTGGGATGCCAGACCTTGAACTTGGATTGGTTGTGTGCAAGGCAAAGGCCTTCATCGCAGTAATTTAGCTCCGCAGCCCGTATTTCTTTCTCCTTAGTCCTATTCCAAATGACTCCAGCCTGCTCTTTCAAACTCAGTGAAAATACTAACCACTGAAACTTGTCTGCAAGTACTAACTGGAACGTGAAATTATTGTAGTTGGTATACATATATGTCTTTACATGCTTCTTTTTTCACATTCGGCAATGCACATTGGTTTCCACCTGGATTTGCACTCAGAAATTACTCCTGGAGGTACTCAGGGGACCATATGGGATGTTGGGAATCGAACCCGTGTTGGCCACGTGCAAGGCAAACGCCCTACCCGGTGTACTATCGCTCCAGCCCCTGTCTTTGCATTCTATTCTCCAAGCTGTGCTATCAAGCAATTTCTGAATATCAGTTTTAGTTCAGGGCCTTATGTGTATGTGCATGACATGCATGTTTGCTTTATATGCATAGAGTTACGAGAAGCAGGCATAAGAATCTAGTCATCTTTATGAAAATATTCTTTTACCAAGTAAATGATTTATACTCCGGTATGCTCAATTTCTAGATCTCTGATAAGTTCTCCCACAGAAATAAATTCAGTCTAACCTAATACTTAGTTCTTCTCTCATCAAATTCCTCAAATCCATTACCCTGTATATTCTTTGGGTCTAGGTTATGGGATCAGGGCATAGCAGAACCCATGATGCTTCACACTTCCATTGGTTGGGGTTGAATTACTCATCACAGAAAATTTGGGCACAGGGTTTGATGGGTATGGTATTGGTGTGATGTGTTCATGAATATGATGATCAAGTCTATTGTGCATCTTGTACCTCAGTAAAAATGCTGAAAAAAAAGAGAGAATGAAGAGAGCTATACATAAATATAAAACATCAACAAGTAACCAAAGGAGAATAAGCCAGTCAATATTTTGGCCTATATTTTGCAGGTTTTTCTAATGTTAAAAGAAACCACACACCCGTATGGCACCCCTGCCCCATACCTGCCTCTCCACAACACAAAGAAATAGGATGGTGGAAAAATCGACAATGGCATCAGGTTTAGATGAGATCTTCCAATCACTTTGTGAAATACACACTCTGGGAGGAGAACCAACCAGGCATATCCCCGGGTGATATGTGAACATATATCCTCAGCCTGGGCTAGTCTGATGAGAGACAGAAGGGATCTAGCAACCTCAGCTGCAGATTGGACATGTTTGGTTCCACTTCCCTTTTAAGTATAAGCCACGGTGGTCCATGGAATAGTCCCAGGATCACCCAAAAGTTATGTTCCTTCTTCCTATACTTTTTCTATCCTGGCATGAAATAATCCATTTAAATGGGCGTCTACAGCTCCTCAAATCAATTCCAAAGGTTTAAAAGTTGGAGTGGGAATGTAGCCCACTTTAATTCATTTTTAGGGGTGCAATACTGTTGGGGACTGGCCTAGGTAGCCCCTGCTTGTTTTCCCTGAGAAGGGAATGAGCAGGGAAAAAGTTGGCATGTGTGAGTGCCATGCCCTGGCAGTTGACTCTGTTAAGGGAGCCGACGGGAATGCTGCACCTGATCCTCCTTGGCCAGGCCTGGAGCCACATTCACATTCCTGTCCTGTTTCGCTGAGAAAGTTCAAGGAACTGCCCACATATGCAGCTCCAAAACAGAGTAACAGCGTAGCCCGCTCAACTTGGAACCCTTAGCTTTCCCACGAAGTGTATAGTGCATACTGTAAAAGCAAATGTGCTTTGCAGTAGAGTCGCTGTATGCTTCATACAGTCCTCCCTACCCCAGTCTTTGCAGAAATCATGCCTTCTCTGGGTTACCGTTCGACTAGCCACATATGGTGTGCAACAGTACATATTAGGGTGAGAAAATAATCAAATAACCTAAGCACATGAAAAGTCTCTGGTTCAATCCATATCACCATGTGGTCCTGCAAACACTGATGACGAAGCTCCCTATCAATTACCCAAAGCAGCCTTCAAGCATCACTAAAATAACTTCTTACTCAAATTTAAAAAAATCAGGGACTAGAGAGATAGTACAGTGGACAAGGCGATTGCCTTGAACAGGGCAAATCCAGATTCTACACCAAGTATACCCTATGGTCGCCTGAACACTGCCAGGAGTGATTGCTGATACAGAGCCAGTGTACCAGAGCACCAAGCAGTGTATGCCCCCAGCAAAAATGTAAAATTAAAACACGCTAAGTATTTTTTAAATTAGTAATAAATATGGCAAAAAATTTAACTAACCCTACTTTGGTCAAGATTATATTTGTTGTACTACAAAGGAAGTCAAGTGGCAGAAAACAGGCAGAGTACATGCAGGCCTGAGTGTGATGCCAGGAATGGCTGACTGTCAGGCACCCTGTGTATGGGCTCCAAGCCCGCCCACCCGAGCACTCCTGGATTATGAGGAAGACTTGGGTCCCAGTTTAGGGAGAACCATCCCTATTCATCAAAATTTGAAAGCAAACTTTGGAAAAATGGCAGGAAGTCTTTTGTTCTGTAACTGAAGCTGCTGTATTTGCTGAAGAAACACTCTCTCCTCTCTCTCTCTCTCTCTCTCTCTCTCTGTGTGTGTGTGTCTCTGTGTGTTTGTGTGTGTGTTTATCTGAGTACAGTGTGAACTAAAAGTTTGACTTTTAAGCATCAGTGAATTTGAGAAAAGAGAGCAACTGATATGCTCCATGGCAGCGAGAAGCTTACTTGTATTTACTTTCCTGTTCAATTTGAAAATACTAAAAGATGTCTTGGCCATTTAATTGATTTAGCTCTAGTGCTTGAAGTGCACTGAAACCAAAGTCTAAGACGGTCTTTCCCATTACACACCTAAGCGTAGGAGACCTTTAAGTGAGACTTGGCTTCATGTTGGCCAGAAAGCATTCCCTAGAAGTAAAGAATGTGAAGTAATTTACAACCCGGGGTGTACAAAGTTACGGTGGAGATTATCTCATCAACAGTCATGCTCCAGAGACTCATTGCCCTTTTCTATGGAAGAGAGCATAAAATTACTCGCATGAGCCATGCCATTGGAACCCTTGCCAGGCTGATACGTTTGGGAAACACTGAAATGGGGTAAGTGAGGCCCCTCACCACCCCAAGGGATCCAGCGTCAATAGCCTAAAACCTCCAGAACCCAAATGACGTCATGTTCATATCTGCTCTGCACACACACGGGCTGAGACCCATCCACGAGTGAGCCTATTTCTGGACATCACCATAAATCACACCACTCATACTCCAAGAGTAGCACACCACGAGGCTTAAAGAAGAATCTTAGAGGGAAATATATTCTTACAGATATATATATATATATATATATATATATATATATATGCACATCATGTTCAACCCTGAACAGCATAACAGTAATCTCTTAGACAAGGGCATAACAGCTGGCTCCAGGGTGAAATACAACAATCTTCCACACTCTAAGGAAAGTTCTCTGGAGCATTTTCAGTGGTGTATTCATAACAAATAATACAAAATAAATTATTTGGTTCTGCTTTGGGACAGAGGTTGGCGTGAGGGATGGAAATATAATGGTGGTGCCAAGGTGTAATGTTGGTGGATTTGTGTTCGATTATTAAATGAAATCAAATATTGTGCACTACTTTATAAAAATTTGAAAAACGTTTCTTTGTTACAATACAAAATAAATGATCTAGATCCTGAAAAAATTTTTTTGCTGGTGGGATTTCAGACAAGAAATGCATTTTCAAGAGAAGAGTCAAGGTTATTCCCAGAGAGTCAAGAGGACCCAGGGAAGAGCAGGGTTCCAGAGAGAACAAGCAGGACCCTTCCTGGGGATAAAGCACAGGGGAGAATGAAGGCGGGGGCGGTGTGTGGGGTGAAAATAGGAAGGCAGTTAGAGCAGAAGGGCCAAAGAAAGGGCCCAGGAAGGGAAGGCCAAGTGGGGTGGGGGGAGATGGTGGACACAGGACTTCACACCCCTCTGGAACCCTAATGGACTCTTCCCCATTTGTGATGCAGGCGGCCCTCTATAAGGCAGAGCCATCCGCTCACGCTCAGTTGCCATAGGCAGCTTGTGGTCAGGATCATGGAGTTTGGTATATGGACTCTGATGTTTGTGATGACACCCTGGACTGAGACTCTATGGGGCTTAGGCTCAAAGCTGATCAGTAGCAATCCCACCCCCTTTTCCTGGGGGTGTTAGCGGTGCTCTTCCTTTTCAGTGTTTGCCTGGCAAAAGCATCCTTCCTGGCCTTCTGTAAGAAAAAAGTTGACCAAAAGGTAGTAGCCGGGACCAGTGCTTGAGCCATTGGATGGTGGTGGTGATTTCTATTACTTCTCACACACATGAATTTCAAACATGAATTTCTTTGGTTTAGCGCATCAGTAGATTGGGTCATCTAGGAGAAAGTAGGGCCTAGTTGCCAAGGAGGACAGACTGGGTGGGACGGGGTTCATTGTAGAGAGAATTACCTGAACTTCACAGACGGTGTGGGGTAACAGGTTCCCATTACTCAAATCCCAACTAGTGCCATCATACTAGAGACAGCTTCCATTGAGATGTTAAGGTCTCTTTGAAAAGAAAAGTCCCACAACGAGTTCCCTGGGTGGGAGGGAGACATAAACTCATCCTCTCGTCAACCCTTCGGGAGATTGGAGTGGGGGAGCCCTTCCCCAGAACTTGGGGTCCTGAGGGAAGGAGCATAGGAAATACATCCCTGCCTGGCATCCCTGAAAAGGCGCCAGCTATCAACATCGAAATCCTTGTGTCGTTCCCAGGAGAAAACTGGAAACACAAAATCAAAACCAAAAACACAGCATTTCATGACATTTTAGGATGGATTTGAGGGAGAAACTCACCTCTCTGTTCCTGTGGGACTCTGACGGGTCATGTGTGAACATCAGAGCTTCAAAGAGGGGAGTCCAAAAGTGGATCCCAAATGATCACTGATTCTTTCTCTCCTCAGAGGCGCAAGAGAGCTAGGAAAAGCAGGAGGGTCTCGATTCTGAGAGGTGAGTCTCTGCCTTTTCCATCTGAGCTCACCCAGAGTGACCCTTCCCTCCTCCCCACCCTCCTGCTGCGCTCGAGATTCACCAGAGACCATGGCTCTGAAGGGCTCTGACAGAAGCCACATGCCTCTGAGCGTCTTTTGCCCTTTGATGCTCCTCGTCGCCTGCTCAGGCTCGCAGAGAAGAGCATGCCTGGGTGTCCTCCACAGCCGTGTCTGTGCCACTGTGAGACCTTCACTACTAAAAGCCACTCTTCCAGGTTCCTAGGTGAGAGTTACCACTTCAGCCTGGCGGAGCTGCAGCAAATACAATCTATCCGGAATTTGCAAAGGTATGTGTGTGCCGTCCTTCCAGACCCAGCATCTGGAGGGCTGCCCAGGTCTGCCTGGGGAGGGGAGCCAGAGGAACAGGGATGAGAGGAAGGCCTTGGGGGAGGGTGTAGACAGGACGGGAAGCCCTGGGGGTGATAACAGGGTAGGGGACAGACTTCAGAGGCTCTCCCAGGTGACTGGCTTCTTGTCCTCACTCTGCCTCTCCATGGCCCTCTCTTCCCTGCCTTCAGCAGTCCCCTGGAGGCATACCGCGAGGCCCCACATTGGGAGCACCTGCTATGCATCAGCCCTTCCTGCAGGGTCTGCAGGAACAAGGTCATCCTAGCTCATCCGCACGGCCCACCGCTCCCAACCAGGCTGATCCCTCTGGCTCTCTCCCGCCATCCACGATCCCAATGCCCAGTTCAGGTCCCGTCACCTCTGCAGCCCATTCAGGAAAGCCAGCGTGGATTCCCCTGACCTGCAGTGTCCTCTCTGCTCGCTCCAGGCTCCTGGGTCTGGCCCTCACCCCACTCTGCAGCCTGCAGTCCCCTTCCAAACTCCATCACCCCGGCCCACCACAAGAGTCTGGCAGAAGTCCCTCTGTACTCCTGCTCCAACACCTCCTCTCGGCCCCCCTCCTCCTCATCCCTCCTCTCTCAGCTCTCCTGGGAGTGCAGAGAAGGAGAAACCTCCTGAAGTACCCCACGCCATTGTCTGGGCTCCTACCCCTCCCTCCCTCTGAGACCCTTGGCCACACCGCAGATCTCTGTCCTTTCCCTGTGTGTGCCTCTGGTCCTCCACATGGCAGGCAAGTAAATCATCCCCCAGAACCTTCAAGTAAACAAAAGGTGGCCCACCACGCTGCTGGCTTGGACACGAAGAAGGAGCCCAGTGTCTTACAGGGGCAGAGGCAGCAGGGGAGGGGCAGGGAACTTGGCACCTCCCTGGCCATGGCTGCAGAGGCCTCCCTGACCACTGCCCCTCCTGTTAATGCAGTCCCCACTCCCTGCTACTCAGAGGCCAGGATCCTCGATGGGCAGCACCATACAGAGCCGTGTGCCCTCAGCCCATCTCCCCAAGCAGTTGACACTCAACACACTCAGTCTGGCCTAGGCTAGCTGGCCTTGCTTCTCAGGTTTCTGCCCCAATTCTTGTGGGCACATCTAACACAAAATTTTTGCCCCCTGGGGTCCCAACAGCTGAGTCAAAATCAGTGCTGACTCCCTGCCCCTCACCCCAAGAGATTCTGTGTGGGTGAGGAACAGGGCAGGGGCAGCCGGGAGATAGAAGGCTCCCTGGTCCCACAAATCAGAAATACAAAGTTAGTGCTGCTGTCACCACCTATGGTTCATCACCAAACCTCGGTCACTGTGTGTGCTGACCCATCACAGACAGTCGCTAAGAGCCTGCACACAAATGACATCCGAGCAGATACACACAACACTGCTTTCTTCTCAAGCTCAAGAGGGTGCCCTCCGGGGGTCTATGGGGTACACTGTGAGGGGCCATGTTATTGGGGTTGGGACAGCAGCTGACCTGGAGGCCCCAGTCCCCAGCCTCTTCCAAATGTGTCAACCCCTTGACTGTTTCTTGATTTTCTGTACACTATGGAGATGTGATTCCTGGGACCTGCTGGGCCTGGAGGGTTGGCTAGTGCCTAGCAACAGGAAACAGGAGCCTTGGATAGACAAACCAACCAATCAAGTCTGTCCCCTCCTCTTGCACATTCCTGCTTTCTGGAATATTCTTCTCTGCTTTATATCAGCTGCAGCACAGGTCCCAGCACCGGGGGATGCGTTTGTGTCATGGAGCCTGCTGAAACTATTCAGCCTGGCCCATCCTAAGTCTGTTTCTGCTGCCTCAAATCTCTCTCCCTGCAAACAGAGAGAGTCCTCGCCAACAATGTCCCTGCACACTCCTGCCTCCTGACGAACCCCCTGGGCTTCAAGTGTGCTGGCATGCTCCCGGCCTTTAGGACAGCTGCTAACGCTGACAGCTGTCTCCTGATCTGTTCATCTCACCATACCTGAAAATTAAAATCCTGGATGCATTCGTGTGTATGTGTATAGAATATAGTGCAGAGAGGGTCTCTGCAGGGTCTGCGTTTCATCGAGATCCGAGGAAAGCCACAGAACACATGGATGTGACCAGCTGTCCAGCCTTTGCTACCACCCCTCAGGAGGGGAGAGGCCATGTTCAGTCAACACGGACGCCCCAAGCATCTCCTGGGTCGGCAGCCAATGTGCTGATGCTGCTTTGAGGGGGCCGGGCTCCTCCTGCAGGAGGAGCTTCGCAGGGTGCTGAGGCCTCTGCCCTTGGGGCAGCAGAGATAGTACAGTGGATAAGACCCTTGTCTTCAAGGATGCCCACTACAGCTGGTCCCAGAGTATCATAAAGTTCTGGGAGCACACTGGGAGTGAACCCTGAGGCATGGAATAAGCTCAGAGAGCCACAGGGTGTGGTCCAAAAGAAAAAAAAAAGCAAAAAGAAATAATGGAACTGGGGCTGGAGAGATAGTACAGTGGATAGGGCCAACTGGGTTCGATTCCCAGCAGACCATATGGTCCTCTGTGCACTGCCAGGACTAATTCCTGACTGCAGACCCAGGAGTATCCCCTGTGCATCACCAGGTGTGACCCAAAAAGGAAAAAAAAGTAAAGAAATACTTTACCAGAAATGGATACTTTTTCTGTGGTCATTTGGAACACAGAGAAAAATCCTCAACGGTTTGGTAAAAGTTCTTTGACACCAACTCAAATATTTCTATCTTCCCTCAAAGAAGAGTTTTACTCTGAATGGCCTCAACTCCAATTTTGATGGGAGTCTGAGGAATTCTTTGGAAAACTGCTAGTTTATTCCCTTCAAAAGTGAGGGAGAGTCAAAAGTTAAAAGTCAAGAGATAGTACAGGGCTAAGGTGCTGACCTTGCATGCACCTGAGCCAGGTTTTATCAGCTGCATTGCATGTGCTCCCCATACCCTACCATGAATGATCCTTCAGCACAGATTCAGGAGGTCTGAACAATGCCTGGTATGACCTAAAGTATGAGAGACAGAGGAGAGAGAGAGAGAGAGAGAGAGAGAGAGAGAGAGAGAGAGAGAGAGAGAGAGAGATATCAAGTGATTAAGCCAAGAGAGCTTACTAGGTGGACCGCATGCTTTGCATGAACAGAGGGCAGGTTCTTTTGGGATGACCACCCTAAGAATGAAGAAATGTCAAGGGAAGGCACATTCTGCTCTTTAATCACTGCATAGGGCATGTGTATAATTTTCCTTCCTTATGGTATGCTCTCCGTGACTTCTCGCTCTCTCTCTTTCTCTCTCTCTCCTCCCCTAGGAAATGCTGAAATCATCTTCTAAACTATGGATTGTATTTGGGCACAAATTTCTAAGGGTCACAGACAGTAGCATTAGTCAGTGAAATGTTGATAATATGGAAATCCAGTATTGAGGAATCTCCTTCAGACTTCCCTCATTTTGAATTTTCTCAATTGTCTTTTCTGTCCCCTGGATGGGTCCAAGTGATGGTCATGATTGGATTCTCGGGACCATGGTCAGTGCCTAGCACAGAGGTTTAGTAATTATGTGATAAACGGTTGTCATAAAGTTAGGTGCACCTCAATACCTGTTAGCACAGCTCTCTCTCTCTCTCTCTCTCTCTCTCTCTCTCTCTCTCTTTCTAATTGAGTCAATCATGAGATAGTTACAAAACTTTCATGTTTGAGTTTTGGACATATAATGATAAAACACCCACCCCTCCACCAGTGCATATTTTCCACCACCAATATCCCCAGTATCTCCCCTCCCCCCATCCCAATCCTTCTCATGTCTGTGTGGCAGACAATTTCTGCAATACTCTCTCTCACTCTACTTTGAAGACATTCAATATTTCGACATCACTCCTACCATTATTATTTGGAAGTTTCCTGCCACCACTAAAACCTGCCAAAAAGGCAATGATAAACAATTTATTTTGTATTGCTTTTGTGAATAGCATAAGATGTTGCGTGGCCACTCTCGCTCTCAGCGTTCCTGCAATTCTAAAAGTTTAGATAACTTTGTCTGGAGAGACTCTGCAGCAAACTGCTCGGATTTGAGATTTTTTTTTTGTCGCTTAGCCAGCTTAAACTAGAAAGTACTAGAGAGCTGAGAATCAATGCAGAAATAAAGGATCTAGGAAGCACGTGGTGAACCAGGGTTCAGTCTTGGCACCACTTATGGCCCCAGGGGTTGTCGTTTAGCACAGAACCAAGAATAACCCATGAGGGCAGCAGGGTGAGGAATACAATATTTTAAAATTAAAGGTAAAGGTAAAGGTAAAGGCCCTCCCGTTGATCGTCGATTTGCTCGAGCGGGCCCAGTAACGTCTCCATTGGAGACTTTGTTGTTACTGTGTCTGGCATATCCAATACTCTCGGTAGCTTGCCGGGCTCTCCGAGAGGGGCGGAGGAATCGAACTCGGGTAGGCCATGTTGGCCGCTTGTAGGGCGAACGTCCTACCGCTGTGAAAATAAAATGCTTAACTTATAGCTCATAAGTCACTCAAAAAATGTCTTTTAACAGAAGAGAGAAAGTGAAGGATCAACACACACATAAGTAGATCAATTGATCCCTAAGAAACATAGGAAGCACATAGAAAACATTTTCCAAAAGAACGAACAAAAGAGAAAGAGTGCTGTGTAACAAGTGCGGATTTAGAGAAAGGACCTAGACAAATTTGCACAAAGAGGCGGGGGCCAAGCCAGACAGCATCCCCGCAGTTCTGGCTTTTGTGCTCACACGCCCTCAGACTGGGAAGGCAGGGGCTGTGCAGAGTCCCATGAGCCTCAGCGTGGCAGTGCCTGGTGGCAGTGCCTGGGCACCAGGGGAGGGTGAGGGCACAGGCAACGTCCTTTTTCTTTTTAAAAATTACTTATTTATTTTCCCCTTAGGCATTGCATGAACACTGTGCTTTACAAAGTCGTTCATGATGATCTGTCACAGGCATTCAATATTCCAACACCAACCCCACAACCATCACACCTTCTCAATTTTCCCAACAACCCCTTTAGCTTGCCCCCTATAGGCCCACAATAATTTAATACTGCTTGTTAGTGAACTTTTGCTAACAGAATGATCCAAGGATGTTTCCAGAGAAGAAAGTGAAGATTGCATTTCTCCATGGAGCCATTAAGTCCTTGTCTAAGAGACCAGTAGGCTGACGTTACAGGTCAACCCTCCATGTTTATAGAAACTTCTGTCCCACCACAAGGCCCTTCTTCCCCCTGCCCAGTTTTCTCATGTCCCACACACCTCTGGGAGTGTGCCCTTTCTCTCAGCTGATCTCACCCCTGTGAGAGATCTCACCTCTACTACTGCTGCTCAGCTAAATGCTTCTGTCCTCAAAATGATCAACCCCCAAGAAGTCTGGGCACCAGATGTGGAGAAGAAAAACACTTGATAGGAGCCTTTCCTGGGGGTGGGGGCAATTTCAGGGTCAAGTTTATATGACATTGCACAGCGTGGGATGCGGCAGCTCAGCTGATTCTTGGGTCCTCCCAGGTCAGGGTCCCTCCAAACCAGGTTAGGGTCCCTCCAGGTCAAGGTTCCTCCAACCAGGTAACGTACCACCCGGTCAGGGTCCCTCCAAACCAGGCTAGGGTCCCTCCAGATCTGGGTTCCTCCAAACAGGTAAGGGTCCCCCCGGTCAGGATCCCTCTTAACCAGGCCAGGGACCCTCCAGGTCAGACTCCCCCCAGGTCACCGTCCCCCCAGGTCAGGGTTCCACCAAACCAGGTCTGAGTTTCCGCCTCAAACACATCAGGGTCCCTTCCCCAACCAGCTCAGGTTCCCAGGAAAGTGCCAGGTGTCTCAAACCCTGCATTTAGGCTTCATTTGGGTGAGAACCCCTAATCACTTATCTCTAAATACCAAGAAGGACTCTCATTCTTGCAATTATTTTTATGAGAGCTACAGGTCCTTGATTCTTTTCGGGGACCTCAACCAATATTTGGAAGGCCAGGAAGCCTCCAGAGAGGGAGAGTCAGGCTCCTGTGGTTCTTGGGAACACTAAAGCCTATAGCTGCTCTCAGAGGAAACCTGGGCAGGCAGCACATGGTTCCTCCTGTTCCCACAAACTCCAGGGCACTTTTCTCAGAGCTGAACAAACTCCTTCAGTCCCTCAACTCCAGCTCCAACACAGCAGACAGCCTCAGCAGCCAATGAGGAGCAGCAAAGGGCAAAAGACACTCAGAGGCCTGTGGCTTCTGTCAGAGCCCTTCAGAGCCATGGTCTCTGGGGAGGCTCCGTGCTCAGCAGGAGGGAGGGGAGGAGGGAGGGGCCACTCTGGGAGAGCTCAGATGGAAAAGACAGAGACTCACCTCTGAGGATCGCGACCCTCCTGCTTTTCCTAGCTCTCTTGCGCCTCTGAGGAGGGAAAGAATCAGTGATAATTTGGGATCCATTTTTGTACTCCCCTCTCTGAAGCTCTGATGTCCACACATGACCCATAGGAGTCCCACAGGAACAGGGAGGTGAGTTTCTCCCTCAAATCCATCCTAAAATGTCATGAAATGCTTTGTTTTTGGTTTTGATTTTGTGTTTCCAGTTTTCTCCTTGGAACGACAGAAGGATTTCGATGTTGATAGCTGGCCCCTTTTCAGGGATGCCAGGCAGGGATGTACTTCCTGTGCTCCTTCCCACAGGACCCCAAGTTCTCGGGAAGGGCTCCCCCACTCCACTCTTCTGAAGGGCTGACGGGAGGATGAGTTTATGTCTCCCTCCCAACAAAGGAAGTAGTGGTGGGACTTTTCTCTTCAAAGAGACCTTAACGTCTCAATGGAAGCTGACTCTAGTATGATGGCACTAGTTAGGATTTTAGAAATGTGAACCTGTCACCCCACACTGTCAGTGAAGTTCAGGTAATTCTCTTTTCAATGAACCCCTTCCCACCCAGTCTGTCCTCCTTGGCAACAAGGCCCTACATTCTCCTAGATGACTCAATCTACTGATGCGCTAAACCGAACAAATTGATGTTTCAAATTCATGTTTGTGAGAAGTAATAGAAATCACCACCACCCAACCAATGGCTCAAGCACTGGTCCCGGCTCCTAACTTTGGTCAACTTTTTTCTTACAGAAGGCCACGAAAGATGCTGTAGCCAGGCAAACAATGAAAAGGAAGAGCACCCCTAACACGTCCAGGAAAAGGGGGGTGGGATCGCTACTGATCAGCTTTGAGCCTAAGCCCCATAGAGTCTCAGTCCGGGGTGTCACCAGAACCATCAGAGTCCATATACTGAACTCCATGATCCTGACCACAAGCTGCCTATGGCAACTGAGCTTGAGCAGGTGGCTCTGCCTTATATAGGGCCACCTGCATCACAAAGGGGGAAGAGTCCATTAGGGTTCCAGAGGGGTGTGAAGTCCTGTGTCCACCATCTCCCCCCACCCCACTTGGCATTCCCTTCCTGGGCCCTTTCTTTGGCCCCTCTGCTCTAACTGCCTTCCTAATTTCCACCCCCACCCTGCCCCCGCCTTCATAATGCCCCGTGCTTTATCCCCAGGAAGGGTCCTGCTTGTTCTCTCTGGAACCCTGCTCTTCCCTGGGTCCTCTTGACTCTCTGGGAATAACCTTGACTCTTCTCTTGAAAATGCATTTCTTGTCTGAAGTCCCACCAGCAAAAAATTTTTTTTCAGGAACTAGATCATTTATTTTGTATTGTAACAACAAAACGTTTTTTAAATTTTTATTAAGTAGTGCACAATATTTGATTTCATTTAATAATCAAACACCAATTCCACCAATATTACACCTTTGCACCACCATTTTTGTTAATATTTCCATCCCGCACCACAACCTCTGCCCCAAAGCAGAACCAAATAATTTATTTTGTGTTATTTGTTATGAATACACCACTGAAAATGCTCCAGACAACTTTCCTTAGAGGAGAGTATGGAAGATTGTTGTATTTCGCCCAAGAGCCAGCTGTTATGCCCTTCTCTAAGACATTACTGTTATGTTCTTAAGGGTTGAACTTGATGTGCATATATATATATATACATATATATATATATTGCCGGAGCAATATATATATATGTAAAAATATCTTTCCCTCTAAGATTCATTGCCTTCTTCTTTAAACCCCGTGGTGTTTGTCTCATGGAGTATGAGTGGTGTAATTCATGGTGATGTCCAGAAATAGGCTCACTCGTGAATGGGTCTCAGCCCGTGTGTGTGCAGAGCAGATATGAGCATGACGTCATTTGAGTTCTGGAGGTTTTAGGCTATCGAGGCTGGGTCCCTTGGGGTGGTGAGGGGACTCACCTGCACCAATTCAGTGTTCCCCAAAAGAAACAGCCTGGCACGGGTTCCAATGGCATGGCTCATGCGAGTAATTTTAGGCTCTCTTCCATAGAAGAACGCAATGAGTCTCTGGAGCATGACTGTTGATGAGATAATCTCCACCGTAACTTTGTACACCCCGGGTTGTAAATTACTTCACATTCTTTACTTCTAGGGAATGCTTTCTGGCCAACATGAAGCCAAGTCTCACTTAAAGGTCTCCTACGCTTAGGTGTGTAATGGGAAAGACCATCTTAGACTTTGGTTTCAGTGCACTGCAAGCACTAGAGCTAAATCAATTAAATGGCCAAGACATCTTTTAGTATTTTCAAATAGAACAGGAAAATAAATACAAGTAAGCTTCTCGCTGCCATGGAGCATATCAGTTGCTCTCTTTTCTCAAATTCACTGATGTTTGAAAGTCAAACTTTCAGTTCACACTATACTCAGATAAACACACACACAAACACACAGAGACACACACACAGACAGAGAGAGAGAGAGAGAGAAGGGAGAGAATGTTTCTTCAGCAAATACAGCAGCTTCAGTTCCAAAACAAAAGACTTCCTGCCATTTTTCCAAAGTTTCCTTTCAAATTTTGATGAATAGGGGTGGTTGCTCCCTAAACCGAGACCCAAGTCCTCCTCATCATTCAGTAGTGCTTGGGTGGGCAGGCTTGGAGCCCATACACAGGGTGCCTGACAGTCAGCTATTCCTGGGATCACACTCAGGCCTGCATGTAATCACTGACTTCTCTGCCACTTAACTTCCTTTGTAGTCCAATAAAGATAATCTTGACCAATGTAGAGGTTAGTTAAATTTTTGCCATATTTATTACTGATTAAAAAATACTTAGCGTGTTTTAATTTTACTTTTTTGCTGGGGGCAAACACTGGTTAGTGCTCTGGTACACTAGCTCTGGATCAGCAATCGCCTCTGGCAGTGTTCAGGCGACCATAGGGTATACTTGGTGTAGAATCTGGATTTGCCCTGTGCAAGGCAATCGCCTTGTCCACTGTACTATCTCTCAAGTCTCTGACTTTTTAAATTTGAGTAAGGAATTATTTCACTGATGCTTCAAGGATGCTTTGGGTAATTGATAGGGAGCTTCATCATCAGTGTTTGCAGGACCATATGGTGATATGGATTGAACCAGAGACTTTTCATATGCTTAGGTTATTTGAGTATTTTCTGACCCTAATATGTACTATGCCGCAGCACATGTGACTAATCGAACGGTAACCCAGAGAAGGCATGATTTCTGCAAAGACTGGGGTAGGGAGGCTGTATGAAGCATACACAGACTCTACTGAAAAGCACATTTGCTTTTACAGTATGCAGTGAACACTTCGATAGCCAAGGGTTCCATGTTGAGCGGGTTACCTGTTATTCTGTTTTGCAGCTGCATATGTGGGCAGTTCCTTGAACTATCTCAGCGAAACAGGACAGGAATGAGAATCTGGCTCCAAGCCTGACCAAGGAGGATCAGGTGCATCCTTCCCTTCGGCTCCCTTAACAGAGTCAACTGCCAGGGCATGGCACTCACACATGCCAACTTTTCCCCTGCTCATTCCCTTCTCAGGGAAAACAAGCAGGGGCTATCTAGGCAAGTCCTCAACAGTATTGCACCCTTAAAAATGAATTAACGTGGGCTACATTCCCTCCCCCTACTTTTTAACATTTGGAATTGATTTGAGGAGCTGTAGATGCCCATTTAAATGAATTATTTCATGCCAGGCTAGAAAAAGTATAGGAAGAAGAAACATAACTTTTGGGTGAGGCTGGGACTATTCCATGGACCACCATTACTTATACTTAAAAGGGAAGTGGAACTAAACATGTCCAATCTGCAGCTGAGGCTGTCAGATCCCTTCTGTCTGTCAGCAGAATAGGCCAGGCTAAGGATATATGTTCACATATCACCCGGGCATATGCCTGCTTGGTTCTCCTCCCAGAATGGGTGTTTCACAAAGTGATTGGAAGATCTCATCTAAACTTGATGCCATTGTCCATTTTTCCATCATCCTATTTTTTTTTTGTGTTGGGGAGAGGCAGGTATGGGGCGGGGGTGCCATAAGGGTGTGTGGTTTCTTTTAACATTAGAAAAACCTGCAAAATATAGACCAAAATATTGACTGGCTTATTCTCCTTTGGTTACTTGTTGATGTTTTATATTTATGTGTAGCCCTCTTCATTCTCTCTTTTTTTCTAGCATATTTACTGAGGTACAAGATGCACAATAGACTTGATTATCATTTTCAGGAACACAACAAACCAATACCATACCCATCAAACCCTGCACCCTAATTTTCTGTGATGAGTATATCGACCCCAACCAACAGGAAGTACGAAGCATCAGGGGTTCCGCCATGCCCTGATCCCATAATCTAGACCCAAAGAATATACAGGGTAATGGACTTGAGGAATTTGATGAGAGAAGAACTAAATATTAGGTTAGACTGAATTTATTTCTGTGAGAGAACTTATCAGAGATCTAGAAATTGAGCATACTGGAGTATACATCATTTTGTTGGTAAGAGAATACTTTCATAAAGATGACTAGATTCCTATGCCTGCTTCTGTCCTAACTCATTGGATATAAAGCAAACATGCATGTCGTACACATACACATAAGGCCCTGAACTAAAATTGATATCCAGAAATTGCTTGATAGCACAGCTTGGAGAAAAGAATGCAAACACAGGGGCTGGAGCGATAGTACACAGGGTAGGGCATTTGCCTAGCACGTGGCCAACACGGGTTCGATTCCCAGCATCCCATATGTTCCCCTGAGCACCGCCAGGAGTAATTCCTGAGTGCAAATCCAGGTAGAAACCAAAGTGCATTGCCGAATGTGAAATAAAGCATGTAAAGACATATATGTATACCAACTACAATAATTTCACGTTCCAGTTAGTACTTGCAGACAAGTTTCAGTGGTTAGTATTTTCACTGAGTTTGAAAGAGCAGGCTGGAGTCATTTGGAATAGGACTAAGGAGAAAGAAATACGGGCTGCGATGAAGGCCTTTGCCTTGCACACAACCAATCCAGGTTGAAGGTCTGGCATCCCACATGATCCCTGAGCACTACGAAGAGTGATCCCTGAGTGTGGTGTCAAGACTCAGCCCTGAGCGTCACCAGGGTGACCCCTCCCCCCAAAAGAGGGCAAAAACAAACAAACAAACAAATAAATAAATAAAAAAGAAAAGAAAGAAAGCAAAGAAATGCTAGCCAGAGGCTAGAAAATTCCTAGACAATCTGCAGGCTGGGGTACATCTCTTGCTGCAGATGGCCTGGGTTTGGTTCCTGGAACCACATGTTTCTCTGAGGGTTGTTGGAGTAAGGAGAGCAGAGTAAACCGCTAAGAAAACCTCAGCCAAAAAGCAAATAAATAACTAAAATGAAGGTAATTTACTTGTTTACTTAAAATAAGTAAATTGTAATGTTTTAAGAAAACTTTTATGTGTATATTACAAAATGAATATTTTGCACTCCAAGAATTCTGACATTTTAAATAGGGTGATACAGCTGGAGTAACATATTTTCATACATGGTGATTTGGGGATCCAGAGGCATCTCTGCAGCTTGTCGCTCTCTTTTGAGATTTATTTGTGAGTCTACGGATCATGGCCATTCATGAGCTTATGTGGTACTCAGAGGCAGTTCATGGCCATGGCTAACAGGATTAGACCTCTTTATTCACCCACCTAAGATTGTTGCCTGAAGTAATACACTTTTGTTCATTGTTTTCTTCCTCCCAGATTCCATCAGGATTCCATCAGACTTTTATTTCCATAAGATTGTTCACATTAATTGATTACATTAAATATTCATCACCAATCCCACCCCTTTTATTACATCCCACCACCATCATTTTGAATTTTCCCACCACCATAAAAACCTGTCTGCCATGCGCAGATGCTAGATAATTTATTTTCTATTGCTTATTCGCAATATCATGAGAGGTTGCACGGCTGCTTAAGCGGCTGAGTGCTTCTAAAATTCTAAAATTGTAAATGATTGGGGTCCAGAGACATCTCTGTAGAGAGCGATCCATTATGAGATTCATTTGGGATTCTCTGGATCAAGCCCATTGATGCCCTGCGGTGGAGCCCAGATCATGGGCATGACAGCCAGAACCCAAACCCAAAGGGGAGACAGGAAGAAACACCAATCTCTGCTGCCACCACATGGCATTGAGTTTTAGTCCCTGAATTCACCTATCTGGGTTTTGCTTTTGGAAGCTCGTGACCACCAGGGTTGCATCTGGAATGGGTGGTTAAGACACATGCTCCATCTGAAGTGCTCCAGTGGAATTGGCTCAGAACAGGGTCCAGTGTGATCTCGTTGAACTGTTGTATTCTAGTAATTCTAAATGCTCTAGTAATTCTAAAATTTAGAATACGATTATACAGCAGATTCACTCTTGGGTGAGGCCGATGTCGAATTCTTCCAGGAGTTTTATTTCTGAGTCTCTGGATGGTGGTTGTTGATGAGATTATATGGCACCAGGGGGCAGTGTGTGGGTTTACTGCCAAGCTACTGGTAAATTTGGGAGATTGGGGGAAGATGCCCATTCCTGCTCACAAGGGAGCTTGGAAGTTTCAGTCACAGGAGCCGCATACCTGTGTTTTTCTGATGATTCCCTCATGGGTGAAGCTCATCCGAACCTATGGAGAGTTGCCATGAGCAAGGCAGCAGTCAGGTTTTGGAGGTTTTTGGTTACTGGGCCTCTTAGGGGCAGGCAGGGAACCTCTAAGAAGCTCCCCCCAAAGTGGCCCCAGTGAAGACAGCCTGGTGCAAGCTCAGGATATTTGTTACATTTCTATAACAAACAGCTTTATCAAAGGGCAAACTCTCCATTCACCTCACTTAGACATCTATGAACTCCAAGGGGAGAATAAGCACGTATTTCCAGCAACCCCACTCCCACCCCCGTCTGTCATTTTACCATTGAAGAAACTTAGCCCCTGTTGGATATAGAGCTTTCCACAGTCACAATTTCCCTTGCATAGGTTACCAAGCAAAATCACCTAGGCTCACAACTGGAAAGAAACTTCAGAGTGTGTTTGAGATGCCTCAGGAAGCATCTAGATATCAAATATGGAACCCAAAATGTCTAGAGAAAATAGATTACAGTAAATGATGTCAACTTTCTGTCCAAGACCAGAGCAGCACTTCAGAAAATTCAAATTCACAGGGAGTGACCCATGGAAAGGACTCAGTCTCTGGAATGAAGGCAGAAAACTCTGATTCCTCCTGTTCTTTGGCCCAATTTCTCATTCATGAAATAATAAGGTGCGGCTGGACAAATGACTCAAATAATTCTATGCATATACAAAACGTCCTTGTTAACAATTGTGACTGGGAAGCATCAGTAGGGTGGGCTTAAAATGCCCTGTCCAGAAGAGAATGCGAGACATTAGCGTAGGAATACCTAGACATCCCGTGACCCTTAATTATAAAAATAATGACAGGGAAGGAAAAGAATTGAGGGGGGAATTTAGAACCAAGTGGGAGGTCACAGGGGCAGGGGTATTCTGATGGTGGCATGCATGTATATAGCTAAAACAATGAAACAAACGTTTGTGAGCATGAGACCCAAACTACAACAACCACACTTGAATATGTGTCTATGGAGGGGCCGGAGCTATAGTATGGTGAGTAGTGCATTTTCGTGCACTGCAGTCAACCCCTGTTTGATCTCTGGCACCACATATGGTGGCCCGAATTTGCCATTAGTCATTCGTGATTGAAGAGCCCTGAGCGCCTCTGTGTGTGGCTCAAAAATTTATGAGTCTGGTCAAGGAGCAGGTTGGTGGGAGGGAGGGAACCTGGAACACTGGTGAAAGGACGCTGATACCAGTGATGAGATTGGTGTTGGAACACTGAATGCTAGAACTCCAGGATGAGCAAGTTTTAAATTATGCGCTTGATAAAACTTAATCACTTAATCACTTAACTTCCCGTTAGTCGTCGATTTGCTCGAGCGGGCGCCAGTAACGTCTCCATTTGTCCCTGTCGCGTGCTAGTGTAGCCCAATGGTATCTTTTCGCTCCGGGAACATGAAGGGCCTCAAACCATGATCTTGACGAAGAAGTCTGACCATCTGGTAGGTGGGCGGCCATGTGGTCTTTTGACATCCCGTGGAATCCAGTCAGTAACAGCTCTAGTCCAACGGTCATCTTTAAATCTCATTACGTGACCAGCCCATCTGATTTTCGACACCTTGGCAAATGAGACAGCGTCCCTGATCCTTGATCGTCAATGGATGTCAGAACTCCGGATTCTTTCTCTCATTTGAGTGAAACGTGATATTCCAAGCATAGCTCTTTCTATTCTTCTTTGGGAGACCTGAATGCCGTTCTCATCTTGTTTGCGTAGGGACCAGGTCTCTGAGGCATATGTTAATGCAGGACGTCTTCGACGTTCTTGAAGGCGTTCCAAGCCGCTCTCTTCTTCCTGCGCAGCTCGGGTGCCAGGTCATTTGTCATGTTGACCTCTTGACGTAGGTACACATAGCTGTTGCATTCGGAGATGGTCGTTCCATTGAGAGCGAATGGGGCGTCAGGAACAAGGCTGTTTTTCATAAACATTGTCTTCGTAAGATTCAGCTGGAGTCCTACCTTTCCACACTCACGGTCAAAGTCGACCAGCATTTGTGCCGCTTGGCTGATGTTTGGTGTTATTAAAACAATGTCATCAGCAAAGCGGAGGTGGTGTAGTTGCCGACCATCTATCTTCACTCCCATTCCTTCCCATTCCAATCGTTACATGATGTTCTCGAGGGTGGCATGTCTCCCATGTCTAAACGATGGACATGGGAGTCTCCCGGTGGACGATTCCACAATGAAATAGACCACATCATATTCAATCGACGGTTTTGCCTGACTGATGTCGCTGTTGTCCCAAAATTTCGAACGGGATCGGACCACCGTCTCCTTCGTGCAAAATTCTACTTCACAGAGCAGGGAGAAAGGGCTGCAAAGTTCAAAAAGAGAACTCCCAGAATGACCACCAACTGGGAACTCTTTGGTACTATTGCGGCAACATGGGAAGATGCCATTGTTGACAATATTGACGAGGAATACGATCGACTGGTTCAGCACCTCCATGAATGTGCAAGGAACGCCAAGAGAGAGATAGCCACAAAAAATCGCCTATCTTCGAAAACTCTTGAGCTAATTTGCCAGCGTGGTTTGGCGCATGCCTCAGGTAACCGCAAGCCAACGTCCGAGCTCGCAAAGCAGTGCAGAGATGCGATCAAGGAAGACCTCAAAGAGACAAGAGCAGAAGTACTGGTAGATGCAGCAGAAGCCAGGAAAAGTATTCGTAACGCCTGCCTGTCCTTCGCCAACTATAAGACCAAGATGACTGACCTCCGACGTCCTGATGGATCCATCACATCCTCCAGAACGGCAATGGAGAAGATTATCCATGACTTCTACTCAAATCTCTTCGATATCCATGTCCACTTGCGGACATACCAAATTCCACATGATGGATATGTCGTTCCCAACATTCTCCCTTCCGAAATCTGACACGCCATTTCGTCGGTAAAGAAACAAACAGGACCCGGCCCAGACAAGGTCAGACCTGAACACCTGAAGAACCTGCCATCAGTACTCATCAATACACTGGCTCGGCTCTTCACTCGCTACCTGTCTGAATGCAAGGTTCCGTCCCAATGGAAAACCAGCAGGACCGTACTACTGTTCAAGAAGGGAGACATTCATGACATAGGCAACTATCGCCCGATCTGCCTATTGTCTGTCATCTACAAGTTGTTCACTCGAGTCATCCTAAATAGGATTGGCAGAACACTAGATGAAGGACAACCATGCGAGCAAGCAGGGTTCCGCAAAGGATTCAGCACCATAGACCATATCCACACAATAACCAAGCTCATTGAGGTTTCTCGGGAGTTCAAGATGCCGCTCTGTTTAACGTTCATTGATTTAAAGAAGGCCTTTGATTCTGTTGAGACGGAAGCGGTCATTGAAGCCCTAGCCAATCAGGGCATTCAAGCCCAATACATCAGGATCCTCCGTGAGCTGTATTGCGGATTCACTACCAGGATCTCACCATTTTACAAAGAAGTGATCGTTGATGTCAAGAGAGGGGTGCAGCAGGGTGATACCATTTCACCGAAACTCTTCAGTGCTTGATAAAACAATATAATAAAATATATCACCTCATCTCAGCTGGTACTAGCCTACTACTTGCTCCTCTGCCTTCTCAAATAAATGCTGACTTTAATTATTTCATGCTTATGATGAAATCCTTTGTGAGGAGCACAAGAATCAGGAAAGATCCCTCTTTCTTTTTCAGCTGATGAGAGAGAATCAGTATTAGTGGCAAAAGGCAGCAGTGGGCAAAATAAGCCCACACCTCCTCCTCCACACACCACTGTCCATTCCCCCTGCCTCACTCTGACACACACCTCCCTAAATGAGCAGGCCCACCGATGTGTTGTGACCAGTCCTGAACAACAGAAGCACCAAAAGCAAGTCCTCCTGTGTCTCCCAGAACGTATTGCTGAACTGAAAGCTGGAGTCCAGCGGAAGAGGGCTGTACTCCAGGGAGTACAGGGAGATCTGTGCAAAACTGTTTGATCTCCTTTGCTAATAATCCTGCACATTTGGCCATCAGGTTTGATGGAGACTCATTCCAATCTTCACTAACGTGCTCAAATATTCCTGTATCATTCACTCACTTGATCACTTGACTTCCCGTTAATCGTTGATTTGCTCGACCCCGCGCCAGTAACATCTCCATTTGTCCCTGTCACGTGCTTGTGTAGCCCAATGGCATCTGTTCGTTCTAGGAACACGAAGAGCCTGAAACCGATCTTTCATGATCTTGAAGAAGTCTGACCATCTAGTAGGTGGGCGGCCACACGGTCTTTGAGCTCCCTTGGAATCCAGTCGGTAACGGTTCTAGTCCAGTGGTCGTCTATGAATCTCATTACGTGACCAGCCCATCTGATTTTTGGTGCCTTGGCAAAGGAGACAGAGTCCATGATTCTTGATAGTTGACAGAGGTCAGGACTCAGATTTCTTTCTCTCATTTGAGTGAAATGTGATACTCCAAGCATAGCTCTTTCAATTCCTCTTTGGGAGACCAGAATAGCATTCTCATGCTGTTTGCATAAGGCCCAGGTCTCTAAGGCTTATGTTAATGCAGGAAGAACAGTGGAATCAAAGAGATTTGCCTGGAGCCTGAGGGTCTTTGTCCTCTTAGCTATTTCTTTGATGCTCTTTAAGGCAGTCCAAGAGTCTCTCTTCCTCCTGAGCAACTCAGGTGCCAGGTCATTTATCATGTTAACTTCTCTACCTAGCTACTCAAAACTGTTGCATTTGGAGATGGTCGTTTCATTGAGAGAGAATGGAGAGTTAGGAAAGAGGCTGTTTCTCATAACCATTGTCTTCGTAAGATTCAGCTGGAGTCCAACATTTCCACACTCACGGTCAAAGTCGGCCAGCATTTGTGCCGCTTGGCTAATGTTTGGTGTTATTAGAACAATGTCATCAGCAAAGCGGAGGTGGTGTAGTTGCCGACCATCTATTTTCACTCCCATTCCTTCCCATTCCAGTTGTTCCATGATGTTCTTGAGGGTGGCACTGAAGACTTTCGGTGAAATGGTATCACCCTGCCGAACCCCTTTCTTGACATCAATAATTAATTCTTTGTAGAATGGTGAGATCCTGGTAGTGAATCCGTAATACAGCTCACAGAGGATCCTGATGTATTGAGTTTGAATGCCCTGATTGGCTAGGGCTTCAATGACTGCTTCCGTTTCAACAGAATCAAAGTCCTTCTTTAAATCAATGAACGTTAGACAGAGCAGCATCTTGAATTCCTGAGAAACCTCAATGAGCTTGGTTATCATGTGGATATGGTCAATGGTGCTGAATCCTTTGCGGAACATGGCTTGCTCACATGGTTGTCCTTCACCTAGTGCTCTGCCACTCCTATTCAGGATGATTCGAGTGAAAAGGTTGTAGAGGACAGACAATTGGCAGATTGGGCGATAGTTACCTATGTCATGGATGTCTCCCTTCGTGTACAGTAGTATAGTCCTGCTGATTTTCCATAGGGATGGAACCTTGCATTCAGACAGGTAGCGTGTGAAGAGCTGAGCCAGCGTATTGATAAGTACTGACAGAAAGTTCTTCAGGTGTTCAGGTCTGACCTTTCTGGGCCAGTTTCACTCAGTATACATCTAATAAAGTACGATTATACAAGATTTTATACAGAATCACAGAAACCCAAAACAAACCTTATAATTCAATAAGGAAAGAAGCTGAGAAGACATTTCTCAAAAGACCACATTTAGAGGATCACTAAGTATACAAAAATGTAGTCATCGTCACTGAGGAAAATGCATATAAAAACCATGAAAAAATAACTCTCTCACACAAGTGAGAATGGGCTGTGTGAAAAAGAACAGCTCTGAGAGCTTTGTGTTGTAAAAAGAACCCTCATCCACTGTTTGTGTGATTCTATCTGGGTCATCCTCTGTGGAAAACGGTATAGAGATTTCTCAAAAAGTAAGACGGAGCTTCTATCTGTCAGGAATTCCTCTTGGCATCTACCTCAAAGTATAAAATAGTAGTTCAAAAAGACATCTATACACTTGGATTCATTGCAGCACCACTCATCATTGCCAGGGACTGGAAAACAACTAAGTGCCTAAAAAGAGAAGAGGATTAAGAAACTGTTCTATCCAAACTATGGAAAACTAGTCAGCTAAAGTGGAGTACTTATGCCATTTGGTATGCTGTTCTGAATAGCTGCTGTCACTTCTGCTATAGAGAGTACTGCTTGTGTGAGGGAACCAGTAACAGGGGAAATTTCTGAGGACCTCTTTGATTTAAGAAGACTTCAGACAAAACTGTAATATCTTCTTCTAGACTTTTCACGCCTTCTGCTGTCATCCGTAATATTTTTCTTTTTCAAAAGCCCGTTACCAGCCTGAGAAAACTGATCAGCTACATGCAAAAATAAATAAATACATAAACTTGCCCTTTTTCTAACACCATGCACAACTGTCAAATCAATATGGATTTATAGTCCATAGTGTCTGACCTGAATTTGTAAGGAGACTTTGAAATGAAAATATCTTTGAAGCTATCTTACAGGATGAAACTCCAGTGACCAAGAAAGTGAAATCAAAGATAAGCAAAAGGGACTAAATTAAATTAAGAACCTAGGCACCTTAAAAGGAAACAATGACCAGGAATCAATGGCAGTCCACAGAATGGGGAATATAATTTACCTAACACCCATCTGATAAGGGGTCAATACCAAAGATCTATATGGAACTGGTAGAACTTGAGAAGAAAAAAATCGAATCCAATCTCAAACTGGGGAGAAGAGATGAACAGAATCTTCCCCAAAGAAGAAATGTGAATGTCCAAAAGGCACATGAAGGAAATGCTCCACACCACTATTCATCAGGGTGATGCAAATCAAAACAACCACGAGATATCATCTCATGCCATAGAGACTGGCACACAACAAAAAGAACACAAACAACTAGTGCTGGCATGGATATGGGGAGAAAGGGGACTTTCAATCATTGCTGGTGGGAAAGTCCAGTCTTTTCAGGAAACCAATACGGGCTTTCCTCAAAAACCTAGAAATTGTGCTTCCATATGATCCAGCAGCCCAGTCCTAGGAATATAATCTAGGGACCTATAACTCAATGCAAAAACCCATCTGCACTCTGATGTTCATCGCAGCACTATTCACAATATCCAGAATCCGGAAACATCCTAATGTCCTTAGAACAAATGACTGGTACACCTACACAATGGAACACCCTGCAGCCATTAGAAAAATGAAGTCATGAATTTTACTTATACATGGATGGACATAGAGAGTGCCATTCTGAGTGGAATGAGTTGTTGGGAGAGAGACAGATATAGAATAATCAAACTCATATGTGGGATATATAAAAAAAATAGTATGAGAAAAATACCCAAGGACAGTAAAAATGAGGGCCAGGAGGACTGGTCCACGATAGGAATGGTAAGAAGTTTGCCTCAAATTGTGGGAAAATGCCGTTTGGACAGAGAAGAGACACTAAGACAATGATCATTAGAAAGGATCCCTCTGGACAATATCTGAGTCCTGAAGAAGGTAAAATGATATACAAAAAAAACCCAAACAAACAAACCCTGGGGGTATGGTGCCACAAGCAGGTCAGTCTGTATCTGTGAGGTGAGTGCATCAACAGCCTGATTGCAATGTCAGACTTTTTGATACCCCAAAATTTCTGCCGTGCCTTTGGCCAGACCCCAAAAACTTGGGGCAAAGTTTACCAAGAAAGTAAATGCCCACAAGTTAGGTATGTGGGAGACACACCCACAAACCACCTCCGGCTCAGCTATATAATTGGAGGCATGGCCTCTCTGGTTCCTGATCGAACTGCTTAATGGCCATGATCCCAGAGTCTCAGAAACGAATCTCAGAACCCAAAGGCTTTTGGCAGAAATGCGTCCTGTTCCTGCAGTAGGTTACTGGCGCTGGGCCATTCCAGGTGGGAATAGGTTTCGTGCCTTGACCTGTTCCCCCTGGCAGCCTGGTGACCACCACCCTCCAGACGCCACTGGACAGTCAGGTTTGGGCCTGCAGTGATGAGGCACACTGGGCCTCACCACATGGGGGTAGAGCCGACTCTTTCTCCCCATACCAAGGAGACCCCGAGTTGCCGCCTAAAACGGCCTCTCTGGCTCCTGATGAAGCTGATTAATAGCCATGATACTGGAGACTCAGACACAAACCTTGAAACCCAGCGGCTTTTGGCAGAAATGCATCTGGACTGCATACCTGGTGGCTGCCGGCTCAGAGCTTATTGGAAAGCCAGGTATGAGCAGGTGGTGACGGGGCAGTCTCATGGGAAGGGGGGCAGTACCAACTCGTCCTTCATGCCCTACCGAGGTCACGAGTTTCCCCCCACAAGCAGTTCTCTGGCAATGTCATGGCTCCAGAGGCAAAAGGACTTAATCCAGAGCCCGGAAGCTTGTGGCAGAAAAGTGAATGGACCATGCGTTTAACTACTGTTCCATGCCTCCAGAGAAGGGAAAGGGTGTTGCTCCCTTCCGCCTTTTCCCCCCTGGCAGCAAGGTGGCCGCTGCCTCAGAGCTTATAGGAATGCCAGGTACAAGCTGGAGGTGAAGGGGCAACTGCAGTCTCATGGGAAGGGGGATAGTACCAGCACGTCCTTTATGCCCTACCGAGGTCATGAGTTATCCCCCACGAGCAGCTCTCTGGCATGGCCATAACACCAGACACACAGAAACCAATCTCGTAATTATCTGGTTCTTTGCAGGAATCCAAAATCATGGCCGAGTGACATTATATGATTCTCATAACCAGCTATAGCAAACAAAATATTTCCCAATGCATTTTCAGCAATTCTGATTGTTTGTGGGGAAACTCTAAACAATAATGGTGCATATTTTGTGGAAATGATGAATGTAACCAATGTAGAGAAGAGTTAAGTAGAAATCATCTGCCTCACAGGCATTAGGAGGGGTGGGAGGGGGGGTATACTGGGGTTCTTGGTGTTGAAAAGTGAGTACTGGTGAAGGGAGGGGTGTTTGATCATTGTATGACCGAGACTTAAACCTGAAAGCTTAACAGCTTTTCCCACAGTGATCCAATAAATAAATATAAAAAGAAAAAAATAAATAAAAAATTAAGGTGGAGTTCATGCCCAATTCAATCAGCTAATCAGTGGCTGAATAAATAGCAACACTCCTACAAAAAAAACCCCTCTGGTAACAATACTGCAACCCCCACTGTCTTATTGAAGAGGGGAGGGACAGAGGGAAGAGGGAAACGGAGAGAGAGGCAGAGAGATAGAGAGACAGAGGCAGAGACAGACAGACAGACAGAGAAAGTTTGCCATAGAGGCCAGCTGTAGGGGAGGGGGATGAGGGATCTGGGACATTGATTTTGGGAAATGGACACCGGTGTGTGGATGGGTGTTGGAGCATTGTATGACTGATACCGAGTCATGAACTGCTTTGTCACTGAGTATCTAAAAATGATTCCGTTTTCCAAAAAAAGTACTAAATAAGTCTGGCAACCTTTTTCACACCTTTCACATGATAGGTTGGATTGGGATCACAATCACGATCACGACCATCCTGTTGTTTGTCGAATGCCTGCAGCAGGCCCTAGTAACGTCTCCTTCGTCCAAGCCCTGATATTTTTTAAAATGTGCCATATTCAAGGCTCTTTCAGGGTTAGGAGAATTAAACCCATCATTGTTACTGGCATTTGGCATATTGGGTACGGCACGGGGAGTTTGCCAGACTCTGCCGTGTGGGCAGGTTACATTTGGTAGCCTGCCAGTTTGTCCAAAATAGGAATGAGATAATTAGGTTGGATTGGGAGTGTTTATTAAAGGAGCCGTGACTGTCAGCAGACCAGCGTCCCAAAGAACTCTCTGCTTGAGGACATTCAGGGATGAGTTTATAAAGGAAAAAAAATGTCAAATCTTAGCAGACGATGGACACAATGGGGCCGCATGTGTTGTGATCAATCAATGCAAGTTTTAGAAGCAAAATTAGCCAGTTAATGGTTAGGCTGCTTCCAGTCACAAAGAACCCTATGGGGAACATCGACAGCTGGGGTCATGGTTCCAAGAGCTAAACAGTTTGTTTGTGGGTGTGAACAGGTTATACCTGACCCTTGGAACAGTGGAGGGAGTTTCCTCTCTGCTGACGGGCTAGGAGAAAAGAGAGATGGAGTCCCTTATGTCAGGAGCCCAAAGCTCGAGACTTACCATAATTGGAGCTGGAATGACATTGCAGAAGTCCCTAGTGCATAGGACAATGCCTGTGGTCCCCCAATACGTGATGCCCGGGCACCATGGTGGGAGAAGGCCCTGTGCCCACCCACCAACACCCCTTAAAAGAGTTGTCATGAGCCGATTTTTAATTTTGGCAAGCCCTTTGACTCATTTGTTCAGATGATGGTGTAACTTTTATCCTTCGTCTCCTGTATGTGGCCCATCACATGGATCTACAGGAGTCCAACCATGCTTCCTCCTCTGGTTCCATCCACCCTGCTGTCAACTATTCTTGCATCTCTGCAATCACTCCACTTAATGGTTATGTGGTATATTTTTGGCAGAGTATTTAATTTCACTTGCGAATATTCTGTTGAAGGTTTTTGCCTCAAGGTTCTGCAACAAAATGACTTCCTATCATTTCTTGAGTGTCCTTCCTGAGTGTGCCTGAGGTGCTTGAGGGGAGGGTTGTGTGCTGATGTGGTCCTTGTTTCACTCCAACACTCTGCGTCCTGTACATTCTGTGTACAGATGCATAGGCCACAACCCTAAACAAAGCATTCACCGTGGAGGACTTTTCATTTTACACTTCAGTGATACTATTCTCCCAGTCTACACTAAGGAGGGAGGAAAGAGCCCAAGCTTGGTAGGGGGCTGTGACAACACTTACCTTCGAACATTAGAAGGTGTATTTACAGAAATGGCCACGAGAGGGCAGCCCAGGCACGGAAACGGAAATCCTCTATGCCTGCTTCTATCTCTCCTATCTCTCCAATGAATACAAAACTATTAGCACAAAAATTTATAGTCGCCCAATATTAATTGAGAGTAAACTTGTGCGGGCCCAGTAATGTCTCCATTGTGAAACTTGTTACTGTGTTTGGCATTTCGAATACATCACGGATTGCTTGCCAGGCTTTGCTGTGCCAGCAGAGGAATGGAACTCGGGTTGCCCAGGTCGGCTGCGTGCAAAGCAAACACCATACCAGCTGTGCTATCGCGCCAGCCCATGGGGGAATTTCTGGAGCAACAAGTGCGTCTATCAAAAGATGAGTATATAAGGGTACATTTAGGGCTGGAGCGATAGCACAGCGGGTAGGGCGTTCGCCTTACATGCGGCCAACATGGCCGACCCAAGTTCGATTCCTCCGCCCCTCTCGGAGAGCCCGGCAAGCTACCGAGAGTATTCGATATGCCAGACACAGTAACAACAAAGTCTCCAATGGAGACGTTACTGGGCCCGCTCGAGCAAATCGACGATCAACGGGAGGGCCTTTACCTTTACCTTATAAGGGTACATTTATATGATTTCAAATGCTGAAATGTCCTTTGCAATAAAAAAGATCACATGAAATGAAATAATTTTGAAGGAAAGAGAAATATATTGGATTATTTCACTTAAATGCACACTTTAAGGGTATAAAATAGACAAGGAAAAACACATTTAAAACACAAACCTGTGGACATCGATCACAGCACTAAAACTACCGAGAGCAGGTGGACAATAGGAGAAAAGGCAAGGTGGAAGGTTTTATTAGTAAAACAACAAAAGATAAAGACTCAGGGGAAAGTAATAAAAGAGTTTCTGCAAAAGACTCCTAGGCTAGCTGGCCTTGCTTCTCAGGTTTCTGCCCCTATTCTCCTGGCCACATCTAACAAGAAATTTTTGCCCCCTGGGGTCCCAACAGCTGAGTCACAATCAGTGCTGACTCCCTGCCCCTCACCCCAGGAGCCTCTGTGTGGGTGAGGAACACGGCAAGGGAAGTTGGGAGACAGAAGGCTCCCTGGTCCCACAAATCAGAAATATACAGTTGGTGCTTCCGTCACCACATACTGTCACTGTGTGTGCTGACCCCCCACAGACAGTGGCTGAGAATCCACACACAAACGACACCTGAGCAGATACACACAACACTGCTTTCTTCCAAATGCTCAAGAGGGTGCCCTCCTGGGGTCTGTGGGGTACAGACACTGGAAGGGGCAGTGCTCTGGGGGTGGGGGCAGCTGCTGACCTGGAGGCCCCGGTCCCTAGCCTCCTCCAAATTTGTCAACCCTGTGACAGTTTCTTGATTTTCTGTACACTATGGAGCTGTGATTTCTGGGGCCTTCTGGGCCTGGGAGGGTTTGCTAGTGCCTAGAAACAGGAAACAGGATCCTTGGAGAGACAAACCAACCAATCGAGTCTGTTCCCTCCTTTTACTCTTTCCTGCTTTCTGGAATAGTCTTTTCTGCTTTATATCAGCTGTAGCCCCGGTCCCAGAACCGGGGGATGCCTCTGTGCCACGGAGCCTGCTGAAACTCTTCGGCCTGGCCCTTCCTAAGTCTGTTTCTGCTGCCTCAAATCTCTCTCCCAGCAAACACAGAGAGTCCTCGCCAACACCCTCCCTGCCCACTCCTGCCTCCTGACGAACCCCCTGGGCTCCAAGTGTGCTGGCATGCTCCCTCCCTTTAGGACAACTGCTAACGCTGACAGCTGTCTCCTGATCTGTTCATCTCACCATACCTGGAAATTAACATCCTGGATGCATTCGTGTGTATGTGTGTGTGTGTGTGTGTGTGTGTGTGTGTGTGTGTGTGTGTGTTGTAACACTGAACCACACGCACCTGGCTCTAAGCAAGATGCATCTGAGAGTAGACAGTCATGGAGTCCTTAGGACTTGGCCTGGGGGAGTTTGAGTGGGATCTAGTCTGCAGCAGGCAGGGACAGTCTCCAGGGCTTCATGAGAATAGGGAGAGGAAGGAAAGGAGAGCGAGCTTCCCCTCCCATCCTTCATTGAGGTGGTGCTGCCTCCTAGACTCAGGACAAGATCCCTCAGATGGCACTTGGGAACTGCAGTGAGGTGGTCAGGAGTCTGCTCCTCTGGTGCATTCAGAACCCAAGACACAGAGAAATGAAGAAAACGAGGTAAGGGGAAAGGATCAACAGGCTCGAGCACATGTTTCAACTGCAGAGTCCCCTGGCACTGAAGGCCCAATGAACACTGTCACTGTGATCCAGACTCACACAGCTGTACCAAATCTCACTGCAGTGCTCCCTGATACCCGGAGCCCACTTAGAAAATGAGCCTCCTTTACCACCCTCACCGAAGCTTCAGGAACAAGTCTCAGAATATAAAACGGGGGAAGTGATCCTAAGATAAAAAGGTGAGAATGCCGAACAGCCCTTGACTACAGCCAGGAAAATTGCCACATTGACAGGGGAAGACTTTGTTTTGGGTGCTGACATGGAAGTCAAGGTCTCACACATGAAAGACACATACTCAGCTCTGAGCTTCATCTGGCCCTTTCCCACACGATGACATGCTCAGGGACACTGCACAACTCCTGGGCTAAAGATGAAATCAGGGGGTGGAACTATAAAACAGCAGGTAGGGCATTTTCCCAGAGCACTGCCAGGAATAATTCCTGAGTGCAGGTACAGCCCCTGTCTGTCACCAGGTGTGACCCAGAAAAGAAATATAAAGTCAGTATATTGCTCTATGTGAAGACCACCCAGAGGCATAAACCAGGGTATTCATGGCAAGGCTATTCATAATATCCCTAAATTGGAAATACCCTGGTTTTCCGGCATAAAAATAGCAGCAAACAAAACAACACAAAAAACTCAATCTGTCGTCACCCTCACAATGGAATATTCCTTGGGAACAAAATCAATGGACCACAATAGCCCAAGGTCGAGGAAGGAACCTCTCCCTCCAGGCCTGTTGTGTGTGTGGTTGTGACTGTGGAGGCTGACAGGAAACAAGCAAGTGTATAGAATGTAGTGAGGAGAGGGTCTCTGCGGGGTCCGTGTTTCACCCAGATCCGAGGAGAGCCACATAACACATGGATGTGACCAGCTGTCCAGCAAGTGCTACCAATGCTCAGGAGGTACCATGTTCAGTCAACACAGAGGCCCCCACGCATCTCCCAGGTCAGCAGCTAATGTGCTGATGTGGCTATTAGGGGGCTGGTTCCTCCTGCAGGAGGAGCGTCTCGGGGTGCTGAGGCCTCTGCCCTTGGGGCTGCAGAAATAGTACAGTGGATAAGACCCTTTGTCGTCAAGGACCCCCATCACAGCTGGTCCCCAGTGTATCATAAAATTCTGGACCCACACTAGCAATGAACCCTGAGGCATAGCATAAGCTCGGAGTGCCATAGGGTGTGGTCCAAAAGAAGGAAAATAACAAGCAAAAAGAAATACTGGACCTGAGGCTGGAGAGATAGCACAGCGGCTAGAACCTTGCACGTGGCCTACCCGGGTTCAATTCCCAGCATCCCATATGTTCTCCTGTGTACCGCCAGGAGTAATTCCTGAGTGTAGAGCTAGGAGTAACTCCTGTGTATCGCCAGGTATGACCCCCCAAAAAAAGAAAGAAAAGAAATAATGGACAAGAAATGGATACTTTTTCTGTGGTCGTTTGGAACACAGAGAAAAATCCTCAAGGGTTTGGTAAAAATTCTTTGACACCAACTCAAATACTTCTATCTTCCCCCAAAGAAGAGTTTTACTCTGAATGGACTCAACTCCAATTTTGATGGGAGTCTGAGGAACTCTTTGGAAAACTGCTAGTTTATTCCCTTCAAAAGTGAGGGAGAGTCAAAAGTTAAAAGTCAAGTGATAGTACAGGGCTAAGGTGCTGATCTTGCATGCACCTAACCCTTGTTTTATCAGCTGTATTGCATATGCTCCCCAAACCCTACCATGAATGATCCTTCAGCACAGATTCAGGAGGTCTGAACAATGCCTGGTATGACCTAATAATGTATGAGAGACAGAGACACACACACACGCACACACACACACACAGTGATGAAGTGATTATGCCAAGAGAGCTTACTAGGTGGACCACATGCTTTGCATGATCAGAGGGCAGGTTCTTTTGGCATGACCACCCTAAGAACGAAGAAATGTCAAGGGAAGGCACATTCTGCTCTTTAATCACGGCATAGGGCATGTGTATAATTTTCCTTCCTTATGGTATTCTTTCCTAGACTTCTCGCTCTCTCTTTCTCTTCTCTCTCTCTCCTCCCCTAGGAAATGCTGTAATCATCTTCTAAACAATGGATTGTATTTGGGCACAAACTTCTAAGGGTCACAGACAGTAGCATTAGTCAGTGAAATGTTGACAGTGTGGAAATCCAGTATTGAGGATTCTCCTTCAGACTTCCCTCATTTTGAATTTTCTCAATTGTCTTTTCTGTTCCTCCAAACCAAGTCAGAGTCCCTCCAAACCAGATCAGGGTGCCTCCAGGTCAGAGTTCCTCCAGGTCAGGGTCCCTCCAAACCAGTCAGGGGTTCCCCCAGGTCAGGGTCCCTCCAAACCAGACAAGGGTCCGTCCAGGTCAGAGTCCCCCCATGTCAGGATCTGTCTAGGTCAGGGTCCCAACAAACCAGGTCTGGGTTCCCGCCTCAAACACATCATGGTCCCTTCCCCAACCATCTCAGGGTTCCAGGAAGGTGTGAGGTGTCTCCAACACCTGTACTTAGGCTTCATTTGGGTGAGACCCCCTAATCACTGGTCTCTAAACACCAAGGAGGACTCTCATTCCCGCAATTATTTTTATGAGAGCTACGGGTCCTTGATTCTTTTTGGGGACCTCAACCAATATCTGGAAGGCCAGGAAGCCTCCAGAGAGGGAGAGTCAGGCTGCTGTGGTTCTTGGGAACACTAAGGCCTACAGCTGCTCTCAGTGGAAACCTGGGCAGGCAACACATGGCTCCTCCTGTTCTCACAAGCTCCAGGGCACTTTTCTTAAAGCTGAACAAACTCCTTCAGTCCATCAACTCAAGTTCCAACTCAGCAGACAGACATCACAGTAGGATTGTAAATGATTTAATGGGGAAGAATACAGGAACGATGGGCTGAGGGTCTGCATTCGTGTCTCCGAGGGCCCTGGGGAGAATGGGAAGGAGTTGGTGCCCAGCAGGTGGTATCTGGGTGGGACACTGGCTCCCTGTGAGGCACGATGAGGGGGACCAGGAGGTTGTGAGGCGGGGGGGTTGTCCTTGGAATCATTCACTGTGAGCCTGTTTTCACAAGTCGTTCTGGACAAAGAGGCAGGGCACACAGCACCTCAGGGTGCTCATGAAGCGGCCCACTCTGGGCGAATGTCTCCTTTGGAATAAGCGCCCGGGGCTCCTGATCTTCCAATGGAAGTTTAGGAAAAGGCGGGGGCGGCCAGACTGAGTGTGTTGAGTGTCAACTGCTTGGGAAGACTGGCTGAGGGCACATGGCTCTGGATGCTGCTGCCCATTGAGAGTCCTGGCCTCTGAGTGGCAGGGAGCAGGGACGGCACCCATGGGAAGGGCCATGTTCTGGGAG
This sequence comes from Sorex fumeus, assembly GCF_029834395.1. Lineage (NCBI taxonomy): Eukaryota > Metazoa > Chordata > Mammalia > Eulipotyphla > Soricidae > Sorex > Sorex fumeus. The sequence continues at coordinate 3,605,701 of NW_026606179.1, read as the reverse complement.
GCCTCTGCAGCCATGGTCAGGGACATGCCCTACTCTCTGCACCTCCCCTGCGGCCTCTGCCCCTGTGAGACACTGGGCTCCTTCTCTGTGTCAACACTAGCAATGTGGGGGGCCAACCTTCATCTCCTGGAAGGTTCTGGGGGATAATTTAACCCCCTGCGATGTGGAGGACCAGAGGCACACACAGGGAAGGGACAGAGATCTGCTGTGTGGCCAAGGGTCTCAGAGGAAGAGAGAGGTTGGGGCCCAGACAATAGCGTGGGGTACTTCAGGAGGTTTCTCATTCTCTGCGCTCCCAGAAGAGCTGCGAGAGGAGGGATGAGTAGAGGGAGGGGGGCCACGAGGAGGTGGTGGAGCAGGAGTACAGAGGGACTTCTGCCAGGCTCTTGAGGTGGGCCCCGGTGATGGAGTGGTGTAGTGGACTGCAGGTCGCAGAGTGGGGTGAGGGCCAGACCCGGGAGCCTGGAGTGAGTGGAGAGGACAGTGCAGGCCAGGGGAACACACGCTGGCTTTCCTGGATGGGCTGCAGAGGTGACGGGGCCTGGACGGGCCATCGGGATTGTGGATGGCTGGATAGAGCCAGAGGGAGCAGCCTGGTCGGAAGCTGCTGGAGGAGCTGGGATGGCCTTGTCCCTGTAGACCCTGCAGGAAGGGCTGATGCGCAGCAGGTGCTCCCACTGTGGGTCCTCGCGGTATGCCTCCATGGGTCTGCTGAAGGCAGGAAAGAGAGGGCCGTGGAGAGGGCAAGGTGAGGACCAGAACCCAGTCACCTGGGAGAGGCTCTGAAGTCTGTCACCTACCCTGATATCACCCCCAGGGCTTCCCGTCCTCTCTACTCCCTCCACCAAGGCCTTCCTCTCATCCCTGTTCCTCTGGCTCCCCTCCCCAGGCAGACCTGGGCAGCCCTCCTGATACTGGGTCTGGAAGGAGGGCGCACACTTACCGTTACAAATTCCGGATAGATTGTATTTGCTGCAGCTCAGCCAGGCTGAAGTGGTACCTCGCACCTAGGAACCAGGGAGAGTGGTTTCTATTAGTGAAGATCTCACAGTGGCACAGACACATGGCCGTGGAGGGCATCCAGGCATGCTCTTCTCTGCGAGCCTCAGCAGCCGATGAGGAGCCGCAAAGGGAAAAGGACGCTCACAGGCCTGTGGCTTCTGTCAGAGCCCTTTAGATCCATGGTCTCTGGGGAGGCTCCGTGCTCGGCAGGAGGGAGGGGAGGAGGGAGGGGTTACTCTGGGAGAGCTCAGATGGAAAAGGCAGAGACTCACCCTCTCAGGATCGCAACCCTCCTGCTTTTCCTAGCTCTCTTGCGCCTCTGAGGAAAGAAAGAATCAGTAATCATTTGGGATCCACTTTTGGACTCTCCTCTCTGAAGCTCTGATATCCACACATGACCCATAGGAGTCCCACAGGAACAGAGAGGTGATTTTCTCCCTCAAATCCATCCTAAAATGTCATGAAATGCTTTGGTTTTGGTTTTGATTTTTTGTTTCCAGTTTTCTCCTTGGAACGACAGAAGGATTTTCATGTTGATAGCAGGCCCCTATTCAGGGATGCCAGGCAGGGATGTGCTTCCTGTGCTCCTTCCCACAGGACTCTGAGTTCTGGGGCAGGGCCCCACTACTCCAGTCTCCTGAAGGGCTGACTGGTAGGATGGGTGATGTCTCCCTCCCACTCTGGGAAGTTTTGGTGGGATTTTTCTGTTCAAAGTGACCTTAATGTCTCAATGGAAGCTGACTCTAGTATGATGGCACTAGTTGGGATTTTAGTGATGGGAACCGGCCACCCCACTCCAATGTCTGTGAAGTTCAGGGAATCGTCTCTTCATTGAACCGCTTCCCACCCATTCAGTCCTCCTTGGCAACAAGGCCCTTCTTTCTCCTAGATGACCCAATCTGCTGATTCGCTAAACCAAACAAATTCATGTTTCAAGTTCATGTGTGTGAGAAGTAATAGAAATCACCACCACACACCAAATGGCTCAAGCACTGCCCCTGACTCCTACATTTTGGCCAACTTTTTTCTTACAGAAGGCCAGGAAAGATGCTGTAGCCAGGCAAACAAGGAAAAGGAAGAGCACCCCGAACACCCCCAGGAAAAGGGGGGTGGGATCGCTACTGATCAGCTTTGAGCCTAAGCCCCACAGAGTCTCAGTCAGGAGTGTCAGCAGAACCATCAGAGTCCGTATACCGAACTCCATGATCCTGACCACAAACTGCCTTTGGCAACTGAGCATGAGCTGGTGGCTCTGCCTTATATAGGGCCTCCTGCATCACAAAGGGGGAAGAGTCCATTAGGGTTCCAGAGGGGTGTGAAGTCCTGTGTCCACTGTCTCCCCCCACCCCACTTGGCCTTCCCTTCCTGGGCCATTTCTTTGGCCCCTCTGCTCTAACTGCCTTCCTATTTTCCACCCACACCCCGTCCCCGCCTTCATCCTGCCCTGTGCCTTATCCCCAGGAAGGGTCCTGCTTGTTCTCTCTGGAACCCTGCTCTTCCCTGGGTCCTCTTGACTCTCTGGGAAGAACTTTGACTTTGCTCTTGCAAACCCATTTCTTGTCTGAAATCCTACTAGCAAAAAAATTTTTCTCAGGATCTAGATCATTTATTTTGTATTGTAACAACAAAACATTATTTAAATTTTTATCAATTCGTGCATAATATTTTATTTCATTTAATAATCGAACACCAATTCCACCAACATTACACCTTCTCACCACCATTATTTTTATATTTTCATCCCACACCCCAACACTTCACCCAAAGCAGAACCAAATAATTTATTTTATATTATTTGTTATGAATACACCACTGAAAATGCTCCAGACAACTTTTCTTAGAGTGTGGAAGTTTGTTGTATGTCACCCTGGATCCAGCTGTTATGCCCTTCTCTAAGAGATTACTGTTATGTTGTCAAGGGTTGAGCTTGATGTGCATATATATATATATATATATATATATATATATATATATCTGTAAAAATATATTTACCTCTAAAATTCGTTTCGTTGCCTTCTTCTTTAAACCCCATGGTGTGCTACCCTTGGAGTATGAGTGTTGTGAGTTATGGTGATTTCCAGAAATAGGCTCACTTGTGGATGGGTCTGAGACCGAGTGTTTGCAGAGCAGATATGAGCATGACGTCATTTGAGTTCTGGAGGTTTTAGGCTATTGAGGCTGGGTCCCTTGGGGTGTTGAGGGGCCTCACCTGCCCCCCTTCGGTGTTCCCCAAAAGAATCAGCCTGGCAAGGGTTCCAATGGCATAGCTCATGCCAGTAATTTTATGCTCTCTTCCATAGAAAAGGGCAATGAGTTTCTGGAGCATAACTGTTGAGAGATAATCTCCACTGTAAATTTGTACACCCCGGGTTGTAAATTACTTCACTTTCTTTATTCCTAGAGAATGCTTTCTGGACGACATGAAGCCAAGTCTCACTTAAAGGTCTCCTACGCTTAGGTGTGTAATGGGAAAGACCATCTTAGATTTTGGTTTCAGTGCACTTCAAGCACTAGAGATAAATCAATTGAATGGCAAAGTCACAGTCCTCCCATTGTTCATGGATTTGCTCAATGGGGCCCAGTAACATCTCCATTGTGAGACTTGTTGTTACTGTGTTTTGCATATTGAATACATCACGGGTAGCTTGCCAGGCTCTGTCGTGCGGGCGAGATACTCTCGGTAGCTTGCCGGGCTCTTTGAGAGGGGCAGAGGAATCGAACTCGGGTCAGCCATATTGGCTGCGTGCAAGGCAAAAGCCCTAACTCTGTGCTATCGCTCCAGCCCGAATGGCGAAGACATCTTTTATATTTTCAAATTAAACAGGAAAATAAATACAAGTAAGCGTCTCGCTGCCATGGAGCATATCAGTTGCTCTCTTTTCTCAAATTCACTGATGCTTAAAAGTCAAGCTTTTAGTTCACACTATACTCAGATAAATACACACACAAACACACACACACAGAGAAAGAGAGGGGGGGGCGTGGGGAGAGTGTTTCTTCACAAACACAGCAGCTTCAGTTCCAAAACAGAAGACTTCCTCCCATTTTTCCAAAGTTTGCTTTAAAATTTTGATGAATAGGGATGGTTGCTCCTTAAACTGGGACCCAAGTCCTCCTCATCATCCAGGAGTGCTTGGGTGGGCAGGCTTGGAGCCCATACACTGGGTGCCTGACATTCAGCTATTCCTGGGATCACACTCAGGCCTGCATGTAATCACTGACTTCTCTGCCACTTAACTTCCTTTGTAGTCCAATAAAGATAATCTTGACCAAAGTAGACGTTAGTTAAATTTTTGCCATATTTATTACTAATTTAAAAATACTTAGCGTGTTTTAATTTTACTTTTTTGCTGGGGGCATACACTGGTTAGTGCTCTGGTACACTAGCTCTGGATCAGCAATCGCCTCTGGCAGTGTTCAGGCGACCATAGGGTATACTTGGTGTAGAATCTGGATTTGCCCTGTGCAAGGCAATCGCCTTGTCCACTGTATTATCTCTCTAGTCCCTGATTTTTAAAATTTGAGTAAGGAGTTATTTTAGTGATGCTTGAAGGCTGCTTTGGGTAATTGATAGGGAGCTTCATCATCAGTGTTTGCAGGCCCATATAGTGATATGGATTGAACCAGAGACTTTATCATGTGCTTAATTTATTTGTGCTAATTTTTGACCCTGACCTGTACTGTGCCGCAGCACATGTGGCTAGTTGGACAATAACCCAGAGAGGACATGAGAGCTGCAAAGACTGGGGTAGGGAGGACTGTATGAAGCATACAGCGACTCTACTGCAAAGCACATTTGCTTTTACAGTATGCAGTGAACACTTCGAGGGAAAGCCAAGGGTTCCAAGTTGAGCGGGCTACGCTGTTATTCAGTATTGCAGCTGCATATCTTGGCAGTTCCTTGAAATTTCTCAGCAAAACGGGACAGGAATGAGAATGTGGCACCAGGCCTGGCCAAGGTGGATCAGGTGCAGCCTTCCCTTCGGCCCCCATAACAAGGTCAACTGCCAGGGCATGGCGCTCACACATGCCAACTTTTTCCCTGCTCATTTCCTTCTCAGGGAAAACAAGCATGGGCTACCAAGGCCAGTCCCCAACAGTATTGCTCCCCTAAAAATAAATTAAATTGGGCTACGTTCCCTCCCCCAACTTTTTATAATTTAGAGTTGATTTGCTGAGCTGTACATCCACATTTAAATGGAGTATTTCATGCCAGGATAGAAAAAGTATAGGAAGAAGGAACATAACTTTTGGGTGAGGCTGGGACTATTCCATGGACCACACTGGCTTATACTTAAAAGGGAAACGGAACTAAACATGTCCAATCTTCAGCTGAGGTTGTTAGATCCCTTCTGTTTGTCTTCAGAATAGCCCAGGCTGAGGATATATGTTCACCTATCACCCGGGGATATGCCTGGTTGGTTCTCCTTCCAGAGTGCATATTTCACAAAGTGATTGGAAGATCTCATCTAAACTTGATGCCATTGACCATTTTTCCACCATCCTATTTATTTGTGGTGGGGAGAGGCAGGTATGGGGCAGGGTGCCATATGGGTGTGTGGTTTCTTTTACCATCAGAAAAACCTGCAAAATATAGACCAAAATATTGACTGGCTTATTCTCCTTTGGTTACTTGTTGATGTTTTATATTTATGTATATCCCACTTCATTCTCTCTCTCTTTTTTTTTTCAGCATGTTTACTGAGGTACAAGATGTACAATAGACTTGATCGTCATTTTCACGAACACATCACACCAATACCATACTCATCAAACCCTGCGCCGTAATTTTCTGTGATGAGTAAGTCAACCCCTACCAATGGGAAGTGTGAAGCATCAGGGGTTCCGCCGTGCCCTGATCCCGTAAACTAGACCCAAAGAAAATACAGGGTAATGGATTTGAGGAATTCGATGAGAGAAGAACTAAATATTAGGTTAGACTGAATTTATTTCTGTGGGAGCACTTATCAGAGATCTAGAAATTGAGCATACTGGAGTATAAATCATTTGCTTGGTAAGAGAATACATTCATAAAGATGACTAGATTCTTAAGCCTGCTTCTGTCCTAACTCATTGGCTATAAAGCAAACATGCATGTCGTACACATACACATAAGGCCCTGAACTAAAATTGATATTCAGAAATTGCTCGATAGCGCACCTTGGAGAAAAGAATGCAAAGACAGGGGCTGGAGCAATAATACACCATGTAGGACGTTTGCCTAGCACGTGGCCAACATGGGTTCGATTCCCAGCATCCCATATGGTACCCTGAGCACCGCCAGGAGTAATTCCTGTGTGCAAGTACAGGTGGAAACCAGTGTACATTGCCAAATGTGAAAAAAAGCATGTAAAGACATATATGTATACCAACTACAATAATTTCACGTTCCAGTTAGTACTTGCAGACAAGTTTCAGTGGTTAGTATTTTCACTGAGTTGGAAAGAGCAGGCTGGAGTGATTTGGAATAGGACTAAGGAGAAGCAAATACTGGATGCAGAGCTAAATTACTGCGAGGAGGGCCTTTGCCTTGCACACAGCCAATCCAGGTTCGAGGTCCGTCATCCCACATGACCTCTGAGCACTACGAGGAGTGATCCCTGAGTGCAGTGTCAGGACTCAGCCCTGAGCATCGCCAGGGTGACCCCTCCCCCCAAAAGAGGACAAAAATAAATAAATAAATAAATAAATAAATAAAAAAGAAAAGAAAGCAAAGAAATGCTAGCCAGAGGCTAGAAAATTCCTAGACAAGCTGCAGGCTGGGGTACATCTCTTGCCTGCGGAAGTCCTGGGTTTGGTTCCTAGAACCACATGTTTCTCTGAGGGTCTGTGGAAAGCGGAGAAAACCGCTAAGTATATCCCTCAGCCAAAAAGCAAATAAACAACTAAAATGAAGATTATTTACTTTAAATAAGTAAATTGTAATATTTTAAGTAAACATTTATATGTATGTACAAGAAAATGTATATTTTGCAATCCAAGAATTCTGACATTTCAAATAGGGTGATTCAGCTGGAGTTACATATTTTCATACATGGTTATTTGGGGATCCAGAGGCACCTCTGCAGCTTGTCGCTCTCTTTTGAGATTTAATTTTGAGTCTGGATCATGGCCATTCATGAGCTTATGTGGTACTCAGAGGCAGTTCATGGCCATGGCTAGCAGGAGTAGACCTCTTTATTCACCCTAAGATTGCTGCCTGAAGTAATACACTTTTGTTCATCGTTTTCTTCTTCCCAGATTCCATCAGAATTTCATCAGAATTTTATTTACATAAGATTATTCACATTAATTGATTACATTCAATATTTCAACACCAAACCCACCCCCTTTATTACAACCCACCACCATCATTTTGAATTTTCCCACCACCATAAAAACCTGTTTGCCAGGGGCAGATGCTAGATAATTTATTTTCTATCGCTAATTTGCAATATCATGAGAGATTGCTCGGCTGCTTAAGCGGCTGAGTGCTTCTAAAATTCTAAAATTGTAAATGGTTGGGCTCCAGAGACATCTCTGTAGGGAGCGATCCATTATGAGATTCATTTGGGATTCTCTGGATCAAGGCCATTGATGCCCTGCGGTGGAGCCCAGATCATGGGCATGACAGCCAGAACCCAAACCCAAAGGGGAGACAGGAAGAGACACCAATCTCTGCTGCTGCCATATGGCATTGAGTCTTAGTCCCTGAACTCACCTCTATGGGTTTTGCTTTTGGAAGCTCATGGCCACCAGGGTTGCATCTGGAGTGGGTGGTGAGGGCAAGCCTGCTCCATCTGAAGTGCTCCAGTGGAATTGGCTCAGAACGGGATCCAGAGTGATCTCGGTGAACTGTTGTATTCTAGTAATTATAGATGCTCTAGTAATTCTAAAATTTAGAATACGATTATACAGCAGATTCACTCTTGGGTGAGGCCGATGTCGATCTCTTCCGGGAGTTTTATTTCTGAGTCTCTGGATCATGGTTGTTGATGAGATTATATGGCACCAGGGGACACTGTGTGAGTTTACTGCCAAGCTACTGGTAAATTTGGGAGACTGGGGGAAGATACCCATTCCTGCTCACAAGGGAGCTTGGAAGTTTCAGTCACAGGTCCTGCATACCTGTGTTTTTCTGATGATTCCCTGAGGGGTGAAGCTCATCCGAACCTATGGAGAGTTGCCATGAGCAAGGCGGCAGTCAGGTTTTGGAGGTTTTTGGCCACTGGGCCTCTTAGGGGCAGGCAGGGAACATCTAACAACCTCCCCCCAAAGTGGCCCCCGTGAAGACAGCCTGGTGCAAGCTCAGGATATTTGTTACATTTCTATAACAAACAGCTTTATCAAAGGTCAAACTCTCCATTTACCTCACTTAGACATCTGTGAACTCCAAGGGGAGAGTAAGCACGTATTTCCAGCAACCCCACTCCCACCCCCATCTGTCATTTTACCATTGAAGAAAATTAACCCCTGTTGGATTTAGAGCTTTCCACAGTCACTATTTCCCTTGGATAGGTTACCAAGCAAAATCACCTAGGCTCACAACTGAAAAGAGACTTCAGAGTGTGTTTGAGATGCCTCAGGAAGCATCTAGATATCAAGTATGGGAATCCACAATTTCTAGAGAAAATAAATTACAATTAATGGTGTCAACTTTCTGTCCAAGACCAGAGCGGCACTTCAGAAAATTCAAATTCACAGGGAGTGACCCAGGGAAAGGACCCAGTCTCTGGAATTAAGGCAGAAAACTCTGATTCCTCCTGTTCTTTGGCCCAATTTCTCATTCATGAAATAATAAGGTGTGGCTGGACAAATGACTCAAATAATTCTATGCATATACAAAGAGTCCTTGTTAACAATTTGACTGGGAAGTATCAGTAGGGTGGGCTTAAAATGCCCTGTCCAGAAGAGAATGCGAGACATTAGCGTAGGAATACCTAGACATCCCGTGACCCTTAATTATAAAAATAATGACAAGGAAGAAAATGAATTGAGCGGGGAATTATGAACCAAGTGGGAGGTAACAGGGGCAGGGGTATTCTGATGGTGGGATGCATGTATATGGCTAAAACACAGAAACAATCATTTTGTAAGCAAGAGACCCAAACTACAACAACCACACTTGAATATGTGTCTATGGAGGGGCCAGAGCTATAGTATGGTGAGTATTGCATTTTCTTGCACTGCAGTCAACCTCTATTTGATCTCTGGCACCACGTATGGTAACCCGAATTTGCCAGGAGTCATTCGTGAACCCTGAGCTCCTCTGTGTGTGGCTCAAAAATGAATAAATGTACACTTTGTCTGGGTAAGGAGCAGGTTGGTGGGAGGGAGGGAACCTGGAACACTGGTGAAAGGACGCTGATACCAGTGGTGAGTTTGGTGTTGGAATACTGAATGCCTTGAAGTCCATGATGAGCAACCTAGTAAATCATGGTTTACCATAATCACTGCAATAATCACTGTATCACTGTCCTCCCGTTTTTCATTGATTTGCTCGAGCAGGCCCAATAACCTTAATAAAGCAATATAATAAAATATACGACCTCATCCCAGCTGATACAAGCCTCTTACTTGCCTCCTCTGCCTTCTTAAATAAATGCTGACTTTAATTATTTCATGCTTATGATGAAATCTTTCCTGAAGAGCACAAGAATCAAGGAAGATCCCTCATTCTTTATCAGCTGATGAGAGAGAATTAGTATTAGTGGCAACAGGCAGCAGTGGTCAAAATAAGCCCAATCCACACCTCCTCCTCCACACACCACTGTCCGCTCCCCTGCCTCACTCTGACACACACCTCCCTAAGTGAACAGGCCCACCACTGTGTTGCGACCAGTCCTGAACAACAGAAGCACCAAAAGTAAGTTCTCCTGTGTCTCCCAGTCTGGGAACAACTATCCACACAAACCCCAAACAGATTGCAAACTGAAAGCTGGAGTACAGCAGAGGAGGGATGCCCTTAGATAGATATCCAGGAAATCTGGTGCAAAACTGTTTTGATCTCCTTTGCTAATGATTCTGCACTTTGGACATCAGGTTTGATGACTTCTCATACCAATCTACACTACCGTGCTCAAATATTCCTGTTTCATTCACTCACTACACATCTAATAAAGAACGATTATACAAGATTTTATACAGAATTAACAGAAACCCAAAACAAACCTTATAATTCAATGAGGAAAGAAGCTGAGAAGACATTTCTCAAAAGACCACATTTAGAGGTTCAGTAAGTAAACACAAAACTGCAGTCACCGTCACTGAGGGAAATGCATATAAAAATCAGGAATGAATAACTCCCTCACACCAGTGAGAGTGTGCTGTGCAAAAAAGACCAGCACTGGTGGTTATGTGGTGTAAAGGAACCTTCATCCACTGTTTGTGGGATTGTTTCTGGATCAGCCTCTGTGAAAAACTGTATAGATATTTCCAAAAAGTAAGACGGAGCTTCTATCTGTCAGCAATTCCTCTTGGCATCTACCCCAAAAGTATAAAACACTAATTCAAAAAGATATCTATACATTTGGATTCATTGCAGCACCGTTTGTCATAGCCAGGGACTGGAAACAACCTAAGTGCCTAAAACAGAGAAGAGGATTAAAACACAATGAAATACTAATCAGCTATAATAAAGTACTTATGCCACTTGATATGCTGCTCTGAATAGCCACTGTCACTTCCCCTATAGAGAGTACTTCTTGGGTGAGGGAACCAGTAACAGGGGAATTTCTGAGGCCCTCTTAGATATAAGAAGACTACAGACAGATCTGTAATATCTTCTCCTAGACTTTTAAGCCCTTCTGCTGTTATCTGTAACGTTTTTCTTTTTCAAAAGCCTGTTACCGTGCTGGGAACACTGGTCAGCTACCAGGGAAAAAAAATGAATAAATAAATACATACATACATACATAAACTCAGCCCTCTTTCTAACACCATGCACAAATATCAAATCAATATGGATTTAAAGTCTATAACATCTGACCTGAATTTGTAAGGTATATGGGGGAAAACTCAGGCAGAACTATCTATGTCTTTGAAATGAAAGATATCTTACAGGATGAAACACCACTGACCAAGCAAGGGGAATCAAAGATAAACAAAAGTGACTAAATTAACATAAGAACCTAGGGGGAATGGTGCTGCCTGCAGGTCAATCTGTACCTGTGAGGCGAGTGCATCAGTAGCCTGATGGCGCCTTCAGACTTCCAGATACCCCAAAATTGCTGCTGTGCCCTTGGCCAGATCCCAAAAACTTGGGGCAAAGTTAAGCAAGAAAGTAAATGGCCAAAAGTTAGGTATGTGAGAGACACACCCACAAACCACCTCCGGCTCAGCTATATAATTGGAGGCATGGCCTCTCTGGTTCCTGATCAAACTCCTTAATGGCCATGATCACAGAGACTCAGAAACAAATCTCAAAACCCAATGGCTTTTGACAGAAATGCGTCCGGTCCCTGTAGTAGGTTACTGGCCCCGGGCCAACCCAGGTGGGAAGCGGTTTTCTTCCTTGGCCTGTTCCCCCTGGTGGCTTGTTGGCCACCATCCGCCAGAGGCCATTGGATAGTCAAGTTTAGGCCCTCAGTGACAAGATACGTGGGGCCTCATGGGATGGGGGTGGAGCCCGTCCTTTCCTCCCAGTCCCAACAAGACCCCGAGTCACAGCCCATGAACGGCCTTTCTGGCTCCTGAACAAGCTGCTTAATGGCCATGATCCCAGAGACTCAGAAACAAATCTCAGAACCCAGCAGGTTTTGGCAGATATCCCTCCAGATTTAAGTGTTAAAAATTTGGAATTTCAAAATTGTTCAGCCATTACTGCAGCTACGCGACGTCATATGATATTCCTAACCAGCAATAGAAAACATTGTCTACTGTTGCCTTTTCAGCAGATCTGAGTGTTGGGGTAAAATCCCAAACAATAATGGTGGGTCTGGTGTCAAAATATTGAATGTAATCAAAGTAGAGAGAGAGAGTAATGTAGAAATCATCTGCCCCACAGGTAGGGGAAGGATGTAGGATGGGGGTATACTGGGGATTTTGGTGGTGAAGAATGAGCACTGGTGAAGGTACAGGTGTTTCACTGTATGACTGAGACTTAAACCCAAAAGCATTATAACTTCTCTCACAGTGATTCAATAAATAAAATTATAAAAAATAAAAAAATCAAGATGGAGTTCATGCCCAATTCAATCAGCTAACCAGTGGCTGAATAAATAGCAGTACTCCTACATGAAAGAAAGAAAGAAAGAAAGAAAGAAAGAAAGAAAGAAAGAAAGAAAGAAAGAAAGAACCTATGCACCTCAAAGGAAACAATGACCAGGAAACAAGACAGTCCACAGAATGGGGAAAATTATTTACCTAACACCCATCTGATAAGGTGTCAATATCAAAGATATACATGGAACTGGTAGAACTTGACAAGAAAAATATCGAATCCAATCACAAACTGGGGAGAAGAGATGAACAGAAACTTCCCCAAAGAAGAAATGTGAATGTCCAAAAGGCCCATGAAGGAAATGCTCTACACCACTATTCATCAGGGTGATGCAAATCAAAACAACCACGAGATACCATCTCATGCCATAGAGACTGGCAAACATCAAAAAAAACAAGAAAATCCAATGCTGGCACGGATATGGGGAGAAAGGGGACTTAGATTTATTGCTGGTGGGAAAGTTCAGCCTTTTCAGAAAACCAATATGGGCTTTCCTCAAAAACCTACGAAATTGTGGTTCCATATGATCCAGCAGCTCACTCCTGGAATATAATCTAGGGGCCCAGAACTCAGTGCAAAAACCCATCTGCACTCTGATGGTCATTGCAGCACTATTCACAATATCCAGAATCCGGAAACATCCTAAATTCCTTAGAACAAATGACTGGTACATCTACACAATGGAACACCCTGCAGCCATTAGAAAAATGAAGTCATGAAAATTGCTTATACATGGATGGACATAGAGAGGGCCATTATGAGTGGAATGAGTTGTTGGGAGAGAGACAGATATAGAATAATCAAACTCATATGTGGGATATATAAAAAAAATAGTATGAGAAAAATACCCAAGGACAGTAGAAATGAGGGCCAGGAGGACTGGTCCACAATAGGAATGGTAGGAAGTTTGCCTCAAATTGTGGGAGAATGCCGTTTGGACAGAGAAGAGACACTAAGACAATGATCATTAGAAACAATCCCTCTGAACAATATTTGAGTCCTGAAGGAGGTAAAATGATATACAAAAAAAAAAAGCCTTGATGGTATGGTGCTACCAGCAGGTCAGTCTCTACCTGTGAGGTGAGTGCATCAGCAGCCTGATGGCAACGTCAGACTTTTTGATACCCCAAAATTGCTGCCGTGCCTTTGGCCAGACCCTAAAATCTTGGGGCAAAGTTTACCAAGAAAGTAAATGCTCAAAAGTTAGGTATGTGGGTGATACACCCACAAATCACCTGCGGCTCAGCTATATAATTGGAGGCATGGCCTCTCTGGTTCCTGATAGAACTGCTTAATGGCCATGATCCCAGAGTCTCAGAAATGAATCTCAGAACCCAAAGGCTTTTGGCAGAAATGCGTCCTGTTCCTTCAGTAGGTTACTGGCCCTGGGCCACTCCAGGTGGGAATAGGTTTCATGCTTTGGCCTGTTCCCCTTGACGGCCTGGTGACCACCATCCTCCAGAGGCCACTGGACAGACAGGTTTCGGCCTGCAGTGATGAGACACACTGGGCCTCACCACATGGGGGTAGAGCCGACTCTTTCTCCCCATCCCAAGGAGACCCCGAGTTGCCGCCTAAAATGGCCTCTCTGGCTCCTGATGAAGCTGATTAATAGCCATGATACTGGAGACTCAGAAACAAATCTTGAAACCCAGCGGCTTTTGGCAGAAATGCATCTGGACTGCATACAAGGTGGCCGCCGGCTCAGAGCTTATTGGAAAGCCAAGTATGAGCCGGTGGTGACGGGGCAGTCTCATGGGAAGGCAGGCAGTACCGGCTCGTCCTTCATGCCCTACCGAGGTCACGAGTTGCCCCCCACAAGCAGTTCTCTGGCATGGCTCTGGTCATGGCTCTAGAGGCAAAAGGACTTAATCCAGAGCCCGGAAGCTTGTGGCAGAAAAGTGAATGGACCATGCATTAAACTACTGTTCCATGCCTCCAGAGGAGGGAAAGGGTGTTGCTCCCTTCTGCCTTTTCCCCCCTGGAAGCAAGGTGGCTGCCGCCTCAGAGCTTATAGGAAAGCAAAGTACACTCCAGAGGTGAAGGGGCAACTGCAGTCTCATGGAAAGGGGGACGGTACCAGCACGTCCTTTACGCCCTACCGAGGTCATTAGTTGTCCCCCACAAGCGGCTCTCTGGCATGGCCATGGCTCCTGAGGCAAAAGGACTTAGTCCAGAGCCCAGCAGCTTGCAGAAGAAAAGTGAATGTACCATGCGTTAATCTATGGCGCCATGCCCCCACAGGAGGGAAAGGGTGTTGCTCCCTTCCGCCTTTCCCCCCCTGGCAGCAAGGTGGCCGCTGCCTCAGAGCTTATAGGAAAGCAAGGTACACGCCAGAGGTGAAGGGGCAACTGCAGTCTCATGGAAAGGGGGACGGTACCAGCACATCCTTTACGCCCTACCGAGGTCATGAGGTATCCCCCACGAGCAGCTCTCTGGCATGGCCATAACACCAAACACACAGAAACCAATCTCGTAATTATCTGGCTCTTTTCAGGAATCCAAAATCATGGCCGAGTGACATTATATGATTCTCATAACCTGCTATAGTAAACAAAATATTTCTCAATGCCTTTTCAGCAATTCTGATTGTTTGGGGGGAAATTCTAAACAATAATGGTGCATCTTTTGTCGAAATAATGAATGTAACCAATGTAGAGAAGAGTTAAGTAGAAATCATCTTCCTGACAGGCATTTGGAGGGGTGGGAGGGGGGAGATACTGGGGTTCTTGGTGGTGAAAAGTGAGTACTGGTGAAGGGAGGGGTGTTTGATCATTGTATGACCGAGACTTAAACCTGAAAGCGTAATAACTTTTCCCACAGTGATCCAATAAATAAATACAAAAAGAAAAAAATAAATTAATTAATTAAGGTGGAGTTCATGCCCAATTCAATTAGCTAATCAGTGGCTGAATAAAAGCAGCACTCCTACAAAAAAAAACCCTCTGGTAACAATATTGCAACCCCCACTGTCTTATTGGAGCGGGGAAGGAGAGAGGGAAGAGGGAAAGGGAGAGAGAAACAGAGAGAGACAGACAGAGAGATAGAGAGACAGAGGCAGAGACAGACAGACAGAGAGAGTGACTAAGTCGGCCATAGAGGCCAGCTTAGGGGAGGGGGATGAGGGATCTGGGACATTGATTTTGGGAAATGGACACCGGTGTGTGGATGCATGTTGGAGCATTGTATGACTGATACCAAGTCATGAACTGCTTTGTCACTGAGTGTCTAACAATGATTCCATTTTCAAAAAAAAGTACTAAATAAGTCTGGCAACCTTTTTCACACCTTTCACATGATAGGTTGGATTGGGAGTGTTTATTAAAGGAGCCATGACCATCAGCAGACCAGCATCCCAAAGAACTCTCTGCTTGAGGACATTCAGGGATGAGTTTACAAAGGCAAAAAAAGTCACATCTTAGCAGACGATGGACACAATTGGGCCACATGTGTTGTGATCAATCAAAGCAAGTTTTAGAAGCAAAATTAGCCAGTTAATGGTCCGGCTGCTTCCAGTCACAAAGAACCTTTGTGGTTATGGGGAACGGTGACAGTTGGGGTCATGGTTCCAGGAGCTGAACAGTTTGTTTGTGGGTGTGAACAGGTTATACCTGACCCTTGGAACAGTGGAGGGAGTTTCCTCTCTGCTGACGGGCTAGGAGAAAAGAGAGATGGAGTCCCTTATGTCAGGAGCCCAAAGCTCGAGACTTACCATAATTGGAGCTGGAATGACAGTGCAGAAGTCCCTAGTGCATAGGACAGTGCCTGTGTCCCCCAATACGTGATGCCCGGGCACCATGGTGGGAGAAGGCCCTGTGCCCACCCACCAACACCCCTTAAAAGAGTGGGGCATGGCCTGTGCCCACCCACCAACACCCCTTAAAAGAGTTGTCATGAGCCGATTTTTAATTTTGGCAAGCCCGTTGAATCATTTGTTGAGATGATGGTGTGACTTTTATCCTTCGTCTCCTGTATGTGGCCTATCACAGGGATCTACCGGTGTCCAACCATGCTTCCTTCTCTGGCTCCATCCACCCTGCTGTCAACTATTCTTGCATTTCTGCAATCACTCCACTTAATCGTCATGTGGGATCCTTTAAGCAGAGTATTTAATTTCACTTGCGAATATTCTGCTCAAGATTTTTGCCTCAAGGTTTTGCAACAAAATGACTTCCTATCATTTCTTGAGTGTCCTTCCTGAATGTGCCTGAGGTGCTTGAGGGGAGGGTTGTGTGCCGATGTGGTCCTTGTTTCACTCCAATATTCTGCATCCTGTGCATTCTGTGTACAGATGCATAGGCCACAACCCTAAACAGAGCATTCACCGTGGAGGACTTTTCATTTTACACTTCAGTGATACTATTCTCCCAGTTTACACTAAGGAGGGAGGAAAGATCCCAAGCTTGGTAAGGGGCTGTGACAACACAAATCTTAGAACATTAGAAGGTGTATTTACAGAAATGACCACGAGAGGGCAGCCCAGGCACAGAATGGGAAATTATGCCTGCTTCTAATCTCTCCAATGAATGCAAAAATATTAGCACAAAATTTTATAGTCGCCCCATATTATTTGCAGTGTTCACTCGAGCGGGCCCAGTAATGTCTCCATTGTGAAACTTTTTACTGTGTTTGGCATTTTCAATACGTCACAGGTAGCTTGCCAGGCTTTACTGTGCCTGTCATAGACAGTAGCATTAGTCAGTGAAATGTTGATAGTATGGAAATTCAGTATTGAGGATTCTCATTCACACTTCCCTCATTTTGAATTTTCTCAATTGTCTTTTCTATCCCCTGGATGGGGCCCCTGTGATGGTCATGGTTGGATTCTCAGGGCCCTGGCCAGTGCCTAGCACAGGGGCTTAGTAAATATGTGATAAGAGGTTGTTATTAAATTAGGTGCACCTCAATACCTGTTAGCACAGCTCTCTCTCTCTCTCTCTCTCTTTCTCTCTCTAATCTTTCAAATTGAGTCAGTCGTGAGATAGTTACAATGCTTTCATGTTTGAGTTTGGGTCGTATAATAATAAAACACCCACCCCTTAACCATTGCACATTTTCCACCAACAATCTCCCCAGTATCTCCCCGCCCCCCACACAATCCCAACTGTTCCCTTGCCTGTGTGGCAGACAATTTCCGCAATACTGTCTCTCTCTACTTTGATGACATTCAATATTTCGACACCAGTCCTACCATTATTATTTGGAAGTTTCCTGCCACCACAAAGCCTGCCGAAAAGGCAATGATAAACAATTTATTTTTTATTGCTTGTGTGACTGGCATAAGATGTTGCGTGGCCACTCTTGCTCTCAGCGCTCCTGGAATTCTAAAAGTTTAGATAAATTTGTCTGGAGAGACTCTGCAGCAAATTGCTCGGTATTGAGTTTTATTTTTTCTTTTTTTGTCGCTTAGCCCAGCTGAAAACAAGAAAGTACTAGAGAGCTGAGAAACAATGCAGAAATAAAGAATCTAGGAAGCACATAGTGAACCAGGGTTCAGTCTTGGCACCACTTATGGTCCCACGGGTTCTCGTTTAGCACAGAACCAAGAATAATCCATGAAGACAGCAGGGTGAGGCATACAATATTTTAAAATTAGTGAAAATAAAATGCTTAACTTATTTCTCATAACCCACTCAAAAACTGTCTTTTAACAGAAGAGAGAAAGTGAAGGATCAACACACACATAAGTAGATCAATTGTTCCCTAAGAAACATAGGAAGCACATAGAAAACATTTTCCAAAAGAACGAACAAAAGAGAAAGAGTGCTGTGTAACAAGTGCGGATTTAGAACAAGGACCTAGACAAACTTGCACAAAGAGGCGGGGGCCAAGCCAGACACCATCCCCACAGTTCTGGCTTTGTGCTCACACACCCTCAGACATGGAAGGCAGGGGCTGTGCAGAGCCCCATGAGACTCAGCGTGACAGTGACTGGTGACCTTGTGGGCACCAGGGGAGGGGGAGGGCACAGCAGCATCCTTTTTTTTAAAAAAATTATTTATTTATTTTCCCCTTAGACATTACATGAACACTATGCTTTATAAAGTCATTCATGATGATATGTCACAGGCATTCAACATTCCAACACCAACCCCACAACCATCACACCTTCTCAATTTTCCCAACATCCCCTTAAGCTCCCCCACCATAGGCCCACAATAATTTAATATTGCTTGTTAGTGAACATTTGCTAACAGAATGATCCAAGGATGTTTCCAGAGAAGAAAGTGAAGATTGCATTTCTCCATGGAGCCATTAAGTCCTTGTCTAAGAGACCAGTAGGCTGACGTTACAGCTCAACCCTCCGTGTTCATAGAAACTTCTGTCCCACCACAAGGCCCTTCTTCCCCCTGCCCAGTTTTCTCATGTCCCACACAACTCTGGGAGTGTGCCCTTTCTCTCAGCTGATCTCAACCCTGTGAGAGGTGGCTACACGGTCACCTCTCCTACTGCTCAGCTAAATGCTTCTGTCCTCAAAATGATCAACCCCCAAGCAGTCTGGGCACCAGATGTGGAGAAGAAAATCACTTGATAGGAGGTTTTCCGGGGGATGGGGGGCTATTTAAGGCTCAAGTTTAAAGGACGTTGCACAGTGTGTGAGGTGGCAGCTCAGCTGATTCTTGGGTCCCCTCAAGTCAGGGTCCCTCCAAACCAGGTGAGGGTGCCCCCAGGTCAGGGTCCCTCCAAATCAGGTAAGGGTCTCCCCAGTTCAGGGTCCCTCCAAACCAGGCCAGGGTCCCTCCAGTTCAGAGTCCCCCCAGGTCAGCGTCCCCACAGGTCAGGGTCTCACAAAAACAGGTCTGGGTTCCCCCCCCCCCCAACACAACATGTCCCTTCCCCAACCAGCTCAGGGTACCAGGAAGTTGTCAGGTGTCTCCAACCCCTGCATTTAGGCTTCATTTGGGTGATACCCCCTAAACACTGGCCTCTAAATAGGAGGACTCTCATTCTCACAATTATTTTTATGAGAGCTATGGGTCCTTGATTCTTTTTGGGGACTTCAACCTCATATTTGGAAGGCCAGTAAACCTCCAGAGAGGGAGAGTCAGGCTGCTCTGGTTCTTGGGAACACTAAGGCCTACAGCTGCTCTCAGGGGAAACTTGGGCCAGTGGCACATGGTTCCTCCTGTTTCCACAAGCTCCAGAGCACCTTTCTCAGAGCTGAACAAACTCCGTCAGTCCCTCAATTCCAGATCGAATACAGCAGACAGATATCACTGGAGGATTCTAAATGATTTAATGGGTAATAGTATAGGAACAATGGGGCTGAGGGTCTGCATTCGTGCCTCCTAGGGCCCTGGGGAGAGTGGGACTGAGTTGGTGCCCAGCCGGTGGTATCTGGGTGGGACACTGGCTCCCTGTGAGGCACGGTGAAGAGGGACCAGGTGGTTCTCAAGCGGTGGTTGTCCTTGGAATCATTCACTGTCAGCCTGTTTTCAAATGTCATTCTGGACACAGAGGCAGGGCACACAGCACCTCAGGGCTCTCACAAGGCTG
This sequence comes from Sorex fumeus, assembly GCF_029834395.1. Lineage (NCBI taxonomy): Eukaryota > Metazoa > Chordata > Mammalia > Eulipotyphla > Soricidae > Sorex > Sorex fumeus. The sequence continues at coordinate 3,586,002 of NW_026606179.1, read as the reverse complement.
CCCACTCTGGGAGCCTGTCTCCTTTGGAATAAGCGCCGGGGGCTCCTGATCTTCCAACGGAAGTTTGGGAAAAGGCGGGGGCGGCCAGACTGAGTGTGTTGAGTGTCAACTGCTTGGGGAGACTGGCTGAGGGCACACGGCTCTGTATGCAGCTGCCCATCGAGGGTCCTGGCCTCTGAGTAGCAGGGAGTGGGGATGGCACCCACGGGAGGGGCAGTGGTCTGGGAGACCTCTGCCGCCATGGCCAGGGATATGCCCTGCTCCCTACACCTCCCCTGCCGCCTCAGCCCCTGTGAGACACTGGGCTCTTTCTCCGTGTCCATGCTAGCAATGTGGGGGCCCACGCTTCGTCTCGTGGAAGGTTCTGGGGGACGATTTAACCGCCTGCCATGTGCAGGACCAGAGGTACACAAAGAGAAGGGACAGAGATCTGCGGTGTGGCCAAGGGTCTCATAGGGAGGGAGGGTTTGGGGCCCAGACAATAGCGTGGGGTACTTCAGGAGGTTTCTCCTTCTGTTCGCTCCCAGGAGAGCTGAGAGAGGAGGGATGAGTAGAAGGAGGGTGGCCGAGAGGAGCTGGTGGAGCAGGAGTACAGAGGGACTTCTGCCAAGCTCTTGTGGTGGGCTGGGGTGATGGAGTGGGAAAGGGGACGGCGGGTCGCAGAGTGGTTTGAGGGCAACACCCGGAAAACTGGAGTGAGCGGAGAAGACAGTGCAGGCCAGAGGAACACATGCTGGCTTTCTTGGACGGGCTGCAAGGGTGACGGAGCCTGTAAGGCACATCAGGATCGTGGATGGCAGGAGAGAGCCTGAGGGAACGGCCTGGTCGGGAGCTGGTGGGCCTTGCGGAGCAGCCGGGATGGCCTTGTCCCTGCAGACCATGCAGGAAGGGCTGATGCATTGCAGGTGCTCCCAATGTGGGTCCTCGCGGTATACCTCCAGGGGGCTGCTGAAGGCAGGGAAGAGAGGGCCGTGGAGAGGGCAGGGTGAGGACCTGAAGTCAGTCACCTGGGAGAGGCTCTGAAGTCTGTCCCCTACCCTGTTATCACCCCCAGGGCTTCCAGTCCTCTCTATACCCTCCCCCAAGGCCTTCCTGTCATCCCTGTTCCTCTGGCTCCCCTCCCCAGGCAGACCTGGGCAGCCCTCCTATTGCTGGGTTGGGAAGGAGGGCGCATACATACCATTTCAAATTCCGGATAGATTGTATTTGCTGCAGCTCAGACAGGCTAAAGTGGTACCTCTCACCTAGGAACCAGGGAGAGTGGCTTCTATTAGTGAAGGTCTCACAGAGGCATGGACACAGGGCCATGGAGGGAACACAGGCATGCTCTACTCTGCGAGCCTCAGCAGGCGATGAGGAGCAGCAAAGGCCAAAAGACGCTCAGAGGCCTGTAGCTTCCATCAGAGCACTTCAGAGCCATAATCTCTGGGGAGGCTCCAAGCTCAGCAGGAGGGAGGAGTCACTCTGGGAGAGCTCAAATGGAAAAGGCAGAGACTCACCTCTCAGGATCGCGACCCTCCTGCTTTTCCTAGATCTCTTGCGCCTCTGAGGAGAGAAAGAATCAGTGATCATTTGGGATCCACTTTTGGACTCCCCTCTCTGAAGCTCTGATGTTCACATATGACCCGTAGGAGTCCCACAGGAACAGAGAGGTGAGTTTCTCCATCAAATCCATCCTTAAATGTCATGAAATACTTTGGTATTGGTTTTGATTTTGTGTTTCCAGTTTTTTCCTTGGAACGACAGAAGGATTTTCATGTTGATAACAGGCCCCTGTTCAGGGACGCTAGGCAAGGATGTGCTTCTTGTGCTCCTTTCCACAGAACCCCAAGTTCTGGGCTGGGCCCCCCTACTCCAGTCTCCTGAAGGTCTGACTAGGAGGTTGGGTTGATGTCTCCCTCCCACCCAGGGAAGTCGTGGTGGGACTTTTCTGTTCAAAGTGACCTGAATGTCTCAATGGAAGTTGACTCTAGTATGATGGCACTAGTAGGGATTTTAGTGATGGGAACCTGCCACCCCACCCCAACATCTGTGAAGTTCAGGGAATACTCTCTTCATTGAACGCTTCCCACCCAGTCTGTCCTCCTTGGCAACTAGGCCCTACTTTCTCCTAGATGACCCAATCTACTGATGCGCTAAACTAAACAAATTCATGTTTAAATTCATGTGTGTGAGAAGAAATAGAAATCAGCACCGACCAAATGGCTCAAGCACTGGACCTGGCTCCTACCTTTTGGTCAACTTTTTTCTTACATAAGGCCACGAAGGATGCTGTAACCAGGAAAACAATGAAAAGGAAGAGCACCCCTAACACCCCCAGGATAAGGGGGGTGGGATCGCTACTAATCAGCGTTGAGCCTAAGCCCCACAGAGTCTCAGTCCGGGGTGTCATCACAACCATCAGAGTCCATATACCGAACTCCATGATCCTGACCACAAGCTGCCTATGGCAACTGAGCGTGAGCGGGTGGCTCTGCCTTATATAGGGCCGCCTGCATCACAAAGGGGGAAGAGTCCATTAGGGTTCCAGAGGGGTGTGAAGTCCTGTGTCCACCGTCTCCCCCCACCCCACTTGGCCTTCCCTTCCTGGGCCCTTTCTTTGGCCCCTCTGCTCTAACTGCCTTCCTATTTTCACCCCACACCCCGCCCCCGCCTTCATCCTGCCCTGTGCCTTATCCCCAGGAAGGGTCCTGCTTGTTCTCTCTGGAACTCTGCTCTTCCCTGGGTCCTCTTGACCCTCTGGGAATAACCTTGACTTTGCTCTTGCAAACACATTTCTTGTCTGAAATCCTATAGCAAAAAATTTTTTTCAGGATCTAGATCATTTATTTTGTATTGTAACAACAAAACGTTTTTTAAATTTTTATCAAGTAGTGCAGAATATTTGATTTCATTTAATAATCGAACACCAATACAGCCAGAATTACACCTTGGTACCACCATTTTTTTGATATTTCCATCCCACACCCAAACCTCTATCCCAAAGCAGAACCAAATAATTTATTTTGTATTATTTGTTATGAATACACCACTGAAAATGCTCCAGACAACTTTCTTTAGAGTGAGGAAGATTGTTGTATTTCACCCTGGAGCCAGCTGTTATGCCCTTCTCTAAGAGATTACTGTTATGTTGTAAAGGTTTGAGCTTGATGTGCATATATATGTATATATATATATATATATAGAGAGAGAGAGAGAGAGAGATCTGTAAAAATATTTTTCCCACTAAGATTCGTTGCATTCTTCTTTAAACCCCGTGGTGTGCGTCTCTTGGAGTATGAGTGGTGCGAGTTATGGTGATGTCCAGAAATAGGCTCACTCGTGGATGGGTCTCAGCACGAGTGTGTGCAGTGCAGATATGAGCATGACGTCATTTGAGTTCTGGAGGTTTTATGCTATCAAGGCTGGGTCCCTTGGGGTGGTTAGGGCCCTCACCTGCCCCCCTTCAGTGTTCCCCAAAAGAAACAGCCTGGCAAGGGTTCCAATGGCAGGACTCATGCTAGTAATTTTATGCTCTCTTCCATAGAAAAGGGCAATGAGTCTCTGGAGCATGACTGTTGATGAAATAGTCTCCACCATAAATTTGTACACCCCGGGTTGTAAATTACTTCACTTTCTTTATTCCTAGGGAATGCTTTCTGGCCAACATGAAGCCAAGTCTCACTTAAAGGTCTCCTACGCTTAGGTGTGTGAATGGGAAAGACCATCTTAGACTTTGGTTTCAGTGCACTTCAAGCACTAGGGCTAAATCAATTAAATGGCCACGTCATCTTTTAGTATTTTCAAATTGAACAGGAAAAAAAATTCAAGTAAGCTTCTCGCTGCCATGGAGCATATCAGTTACTCTCTTTTCTCAAATTCACTGATGCTTAAAAGTCAAACTTTTAGTTCACACTGTACTCAGATAAACACACACAGAAACACACACAGACACACACAGAGAAACGGGGGGGAGAGAAGGGAGAGATTGTTCCTTCAGCAAATACAGCAGCTTCAGTTCCAAAACAAAAGACTTCTTCCCATTTTGCCAAAGTTTGCTTTCAAATTTTGATGAATAGGGATGGTTCTCCATAAACCGGGACCCAAGTCCTCCTCCTCATCCAGGAGTGCTTGGGTGGGCAGGCTTGGAGCCCATACACAAGTTACCTGACAGTCCTGGGATCACACTCAGTCCTGCATGTACTCTGCCTGTTCTCTGCCAATTGACTTCCTTTGTAGTCCAACAAAGATAATCTTGACCAATGTAGAGGTTAGTTAAATTTTTGCCATATTTATTACTAATTTAAAAAATACTTAGCGTGTTTTAATATTACTATTTTACTGGGGGGCATACACTGCCTGGTGCTCTGGTACACTGGCTCTGGATCAGCAATTGCTTCTGGCAGTGTTCAGGTTACCACAGAGTATACTTGGTGTAGAATCTGGATTTGCCCTGTGCAAGGCAATCGCATAGTCCACTGTATTATCTCTCTAGTCCCTGATTTTTTTTAATTTCAGTAAGGAATTATTTTAATGATGCTTGAAGGCTGCTTTGGGTAATTGATAGGGAGCTTCGTCATCAGTGTTTGCAGGACCACATGGTGATATGGATTGAACCAGAGACTTTTCATGTGCTTAGGTTATTTGATTATTTTCTCACCCTAATATGTACTGTGCCTCAGCATATGTGGCTAGTCGAACGGTAACCCAGAGAAGGCATGATTTCTGCAAAGACTGGGGTAGGGAGGAATGTATGAAGCATACAGCGACTCTACTGCAAAGCACATTGGCTTTTACAGTATGCAGTGTACACTTCGTGGGATAGCCAAGGGTTCCAAGTTGAGCGGGCTACGCTGTTATTCTGTTTTGGAGCTGCATATGTGGGCAGTTCCTTGAACTTTCTCAGCGAAACAGGACAGGAATGTGAATGTGGCTCCAGGCCTGGCCAAGGAGGATCAGGTGCAGCCTTCCCTTCGGCTCCCTTAACAGAGTCAACTGCCAGGGCATGGAACTCACATTTGCCAACTTTTTCCCTGCTCATTCCCTTCTCAGGGAAAACAAGCAGGGGCTACCTAAGCCAGTCCCCAACAGTCTTGCAACCCTAAAAATGAATTAAAGTGGGCTACATTCCCACTCCAACTTTTAAACATTTGGAATTGATTTGAGGAGGTGTAGATGCCCATTTAAATGGATTATTTCATGCCAGGATAGAAAAAGTATAGGAAGAAGGAACATAACTTTTGGGTGAGTCCGGGACCATTCCATTGACCACCGTTGGTTATACTTAAAAGGGAAGTGGAAGTAAACATGTCCAGTCTGCAGCTGATGCTGTCAGATCCCTTCTGTCTGTCAACAGAATAGCCCAGGCTGAGGATATATGTTCACATATCACCCGGGGATATGCCTGGTTGGTTATCCTCTCAGAGTGGGTATTTCACAAAGTTATTGGAAGATCTCATCTAATCTTGATGCAATTGTCCATTTTTCCACCATTCTATTTTTTTTTTTTGTGGTGGAGAGAGGCAGTTATGGGGCCGGGTGCCATACGGGTGTGTGGTTTCTTTTAACATTAGAAAAACCTGCAAAATATGGACCAAAATATTGACTGGCTTATTCGACTTTGGTTACTTGTTGATGTTTTATATTTATGTATATCCCTCTTCCGTCACTCATTTTTTTAAGCATGTTTACTGAGGTACAAGATGTACAATAGAGTTGATAATCATTTTCATGAACATATCACACCAATACCGTACCCATCAAACCCTGTGCCCTAATTTTCTGTGATGAGTAAGTCAACCCCAACCAATGGGAAGTGTGAAGCATCAGGGGTTCTGCCATGCCCTGATCCCATAATCTAGAACCAAAGAATATACATGGTAATGGATTTGAGGGATTTGATGAGAGAAGAACTAAATATTAGGTTAGACTGAACTTATTTCTGTGGGAGCACTTATCAGAGATCTGGAAATTGAGCCTACTGGAGTATAAATCAATTAGTTGGTAAGAGAATACTTTCATTCATTGCTGGTGGGAAAGTCCAGCCTTTTCAGGAAACCAATACGGGCTTTCCTCAAAAAGCTAGAAATTGTGCTTCCATATGACCCAGCAGCCCACTCCTGGGAATAGACTCTAAGGGCCCAGAACTCAAAGTGCAAAAACCCATCTGCACTCTGATGTTCATTGCAGTACTATTCCCAATACTGAGAACCCGGAAAAATCCTAAGTTCCCTAGAACAAATGACTGGTACATCTACATAATGGAAAACCCTGCAGCCATTAGAAAAATGAAGTCATTTAATTTGCTTATACATGGATGGACATAGAGAGTGCCATTCTGAGTGGAATGAGTTGTTGGGAAAGAGACAGTTATAGAATGATCATACTCATATGTAGGATATTAACAAAACATAGTATGAGAAAAATACCCAAGTCCAGTAGAAATGAGGGCCAGGAGGACAGGTTTATGATAGCAATGGTAGAAGGTATGCACAAATTGTGGGAGAATTCCATTTGGATAGAGAAGAGACACTAAGACAATGATCGTTAGAAATGATCCCTCTGGACAATATCTGAGTCTTGAAGGAGGTAAAGTGATATAAAAAAAAAACCCTTCTGGTAGCAATATTGCAACCCCTCCTGCCTTATTGGAGAGGGGAGGGAGAGAGGGCAGGGACGAGGGAAAGGGGGTAGAGAGAGAGAGAGAGAGAGAGAGAGAGAGAGAGAGAGAGAGAGGAAGTCTGCCATAGAGGCCAACTGTAGGGGAGGGGGATGTGGGATCTAAGACATTGGTTTTGGGAAATGGACACCGGTGAGTGGATGGGTGTTGAACATTGTACGACTGATACCCAATCATGATCTGCTTTGTCACTGCGTATGTAACAATGATTCCGTTTTCAAAAAAAAGTATTAAATAAGTCTGGCTACCCTTTTCACACCTTTCACATGATAGGTTGGATTGGGAGTGTTTATTAAAGGAGCCAGTGACCAACAACAGACAATCATCCCAAAGAATTCTCTGCTTGAGGACTTTCAGGGATGAGTTTATAAAAGCAAAAAAAAAAAAGTCATATCTTAGCAGATGATGACAACAACGGGGCTGTATATGTGGTGATCAGCAAAGCAAGTTTTAGAAGCGAAATTAGCTAGTTAATGATCCGGCAGCTTCCAGTCACAAAGAACCTTCAAGGTTATGGGAAACGGTCACAGTTGAGGTCATGGTTTCAGGAGCTGAACAGTTCATTTGTGGGCTGTGAATAGGTTACACCTGACCCTTGGAACAATGGAGGGAGTTTCCTCTCTGCTGATGGGCGAGGAGGAAAGAGAGATGGAGTCCCTTATGTCAGGAGCCCAAAGCTTGAGACTTACCATAATTGGAGCTGGAATGACAATGCAGAGGTCCCTAGTGCATAGGATAATGCCTATGGTCCCCCAATAGGTGATGCCCAGGCACCATTGTGGAAGCAGTACCACAAGGCATGGCCTGTGCCCACCCACCAACACCCCTTAAAAGAGTTGTCATGAACAGATATTTAATTTAGGAAAGCTCTTTGACTCACTTGTTGAGATGATGGTGTGACTTTTATCTTTGTCTCCTGTATGTGGCCCGTAGCCCATCACCCATCACATGGATCTACCGGTGTCCAACCATGCTTCCTTCTCTGGCTCCATCCACCTGCTGTCAACTATTCTTGCATCTCTGCAATCACTCCACTGAATCGTTATGTGGGATACTTTTAGCAGAGTATTTAATTTCACTTGCGAATATTCTGTTGAAGATTTTTGCCTCAAGGTTTTGCAACAACATGACTTCCTATCATTTCTTGAGAAGTCCTTCCTGAGTGTGCCTGAGGTGCTTGAGGGGAGGGTCCTGTGCCCATGTGGTCCTTGTTTCACTCCAACATTCTGCATCCTGTACATTCTGTGTACAGATGCATAGGCCACAACCCTAAACAAAGCATTCACCGTGGGAGGACTTTTCATTTTACACTTCAGTGATTCTATTCTCCCAGTCTACACTAAGGAGGGAGGAAAGATCCCAAGCTTGGTAGGGGGCTGTGACAACACATACCTTAGAACATTAGAAGGTGTATTTACAGAAATGGCCACGAGAGGGCAGCGCAGGCACAGAATGAGAAATTATGCCTGCTTCTAATCTCTCCAGAGAATACAAAAATGTTAGCACAAATATTTATAGTCGCCCAATATTATTTGCAGTGTTCACTTGAGCGGGCCAAGTAATGTCTCCATTGTGAAACTTGTTACTGTGTTTGGCATTTTGAATAAGTCACGGATGCTTGCCAGGCTTTGCTGTGCCAGCTGAGGAATGGAACTCGGGTTGGACAGGTCAGCTGGGTGCAAACTAAACACCCTACCAGCTGTGCTATCGCTCCAGCCCATGGGGGAATTCCTGGAGCAACAAGTGCTCCTATCAAAAGATGTCACGGTCACGGTCCTCTCATTATTCATTGATTTCCTTGAGCGGGCCCAGTTATGTCTCCATCATGAGACTTGTTGTTACTGTGTTTGGCATATCAAATACGTCATGGGTAGCTTGCCAGGCTTTGATGTGCGGGTGAGATACTCTCGGTAGCTTGCTGGTCTCTCGGAGAGGGGCAGAGGAATCGAACTCGAGTCGGCCATGTTGGTTGCGTGCAAGGCACTCGCCCTACCAGTGTGCTATCGCTCCAGCCCCGTCAAAAGATGCGTATATTAATAAGGTGGTACATTTATATGATTTTAAATGCTGAAATTTCCTTTGCAATAAAAAGGATCACATGAAAGGAAATAATTTTGAAGGAAAGAGAAAAATATTGGATTATTTAACTTATATGTGCACTTAAAGGGTATAAAATAGATAAGGAAAAACACATTTGAAACACAAAACTGTGAACACCGATCACAGCCCTAAGACTACCAATAGCAGGTGGGCAATAGGAGAAAAGGCAAGGTGAAAGGTTTTATTGGTGAAACAACAAAAGAAAAGGACTCAGGGGAAAATAATAAAAGAGTTTCTGTGAAAGATTCCTACGCTAGCTGGCTTTGCTTCTCAGGTTTCTTCCCCTATTCTCTTGGGCACATCTAACATGAAATTTTTGCCACCTGGGGTCCCAAAAACTGAGTCACAATCAGTCCTGACTCCCTGCCCCTCACCCCAGGAGCTTCTGTGTGGGTGAGGAACAGGGCAGGGGCAGCTGGGAGACAGAAGGCTCCCTGGTCCCACAAATCAGAAATATATACAGTTGGTGCTGCCGTCACCATCTTTGGTACATCACGAAACCTCGGTCACTGTGTGTGCTCACCATCACAGATGGTCACTGAGAACCTGCACACAAATGACACCCGAGCAGATACACACAACACTGCTTTCTTCGTAAGCTCAAGAGGGTGCCGTCCGAGAGTCTATGGGGCACACTGGGAGGGGCCGTGATCTGGGGGTTGGGACAGCAGCTGACCTGGAGGCCCCAGTCCCCAGCCTCTTCCAAATGTGTCAACCCTGTGACTGTTTCTTGATTTTCTGTACACTATGGAGCTGTGATTCCTGGGCCTGCTGGGCCTGGGAGGGTTGGCTAGTGCCTAGAAACAGGAAACTGGAGCCTTGGATAGACAAACCAACCAAACGAGTCTGTCCCCTCCTTTTGCATATTCCTGCTTTCTGGAATAGTCTTCTCTGCTTTATATCAGCTGCACCCCAGGTCCCCGAATCAGGGGATGCCTCTGTATCACGGAGCCTGCTGAAACTATTCAACCTGGCCGATCCTAAGTCTGTTTTCGCTGCCTCAAATCTCTCTCCCAGCAATCACAGAGAGTCCCTGTATACACCATCCCTGCACACTTCTGCCTCCTGCCGGACCCCCTGGGCTCCAAGTGTGCTGGCATGCTCCCTCCCTTTTAGACAGCTGCTAACGCTGACAGCTGTCTCCTGATCTGTTCATCTCACCATACCTGACAATAAAATCCTGGATGCATTCGTGTGTATATGTATGAGTGTGTGTGTGTGTGTATGTGTGTGTGTGTTGGACCACTGAAGCACATGAACACCTGGCTCTAAACAAGATGCTTTTGAGAGTAGACAGTCATGGGATCCGTGGGACTGGGGCTGGGGGAGTTTGAGCAAGATCTAGTCTGCAGAGGGCAGGGACAGTCTCCAGGGCTTCATGAGAATAGGGAGAGGAAGGAAAGGAGAGTGAGCTTCCCCTCCCATCCTTCATTGAGGTGGGGCTGCCTCCTAGACTCAGGACAAGAGCCCTCAGATGGTACTTGGGGAACTACAGAGACGCGGTCAGGAGTCTGTTCCTCTGGTGCATTCAGAACCCAAGACACAGAGAAATGAAGAAAACCAGGGCAGGGGAAAGGCTCAACAGGCTCGAGCACATATTTCATCTGCAGAGACCCCTGGCATTGAAGGCCCACTGAACACTGCCAGGGATTGCCCTGGGGTTTGCTGTGAACCAGACCCACACAGCTGTACCAAATCTCACTGCAGTGCTCCCTGACCTCTGGAACCAACAAGGAAAATGAGGCTCTTTTATCACCCTCACCGAAGCTTTAGGAACAAGTCTCAGAATATAAAACGGGGGCAGTGATCCTACGATAAAAAGGTGAGAATGCCCAACACCCCTTGACTACATCCGTAGCCAGGAAAATTGCCACCTTGACAGGGGCAGACTTTCTTTTGGGTGCTGATATGGAAGTCAAGGTCTCACACATGAAAGACACATACTCCACATACTCTGCTCTGAGCTTCATCTGGCCCTTTCACACACCATGACATGCTCAGGGGTCCTGCACAACTCCTGGGCTAAAGATGAAATCAGGGCCTGGAACTATAATACAGCAGGTAGGGCATTTTCCCAGAGCACGGCCAGGAGAAATTCCTAAGTGCAGGAATAGCCCCTGTCTGTCATAAGGTGTGAGCCAGAAAAGAAAAAAAAAGATGAAATCAGTATATTGCTTTATGTGAAGACCACCCAGAGGCATAAACCAGGGTATTCATGGCAAGGTTATTCATAATATCCCTAAATTGGAAATACCCTGGTTTTGTGGCATAAATTGCAGCAAACAAAACAACACAAAAAACACAATCTGTCGTCACCCACACGATGGAATACTCCTTGGAAACAAAATCAATGAACCATAATAGCCCAAGCTGGGGAAGGAACCTCTGCCTCCAGGCCTGTTGTGTGTGTGGTTGTGACCATGGAGGCGAGAGGAGTCAAGCATGCATAGAGAATACAGTGCGGGATCCCCCTTTCACCCAGATCCGAGGAGAGCCACAGAACACATGGATGTGGCCAGCTGTCCAGCAAGTGCTACTACCCCTCAGGAGGGGAGAGGCCATGTTCAGTCAACACGGAGGCCCCCATGCATCTCCCAGGCCAGCTGCCAATGTGCTGATGCGGCTATGAGGGGGCCCGACTCCTCCTGCAGGAGGAGATTCTCAGGGTGCTGAGGCCTCTGCCCTTGGGGCTGCAGAGATAGTACAGTGGATAAGACCCTTGTCTTCAAGGACGCCCACCCCAGCTGGTCCCCAGTGTATCCTAAAGTTCTGGGAGCACACTGGGAGTGAACCCTGAGGCATGGCATCAGCTCAGAGTGTCACAGGGTGTGATCGAAAAGAAAGAAAATAACAAGCAAAAAGAAATACTGGACTTGGGGCAGGAGAGATAGCACAGTGGGTAGGGCCTTGCACCACGCGACCAACCCTGGTTCGATTTCCAGCATCCCATATGGTCCCCTGTGCACTGCCAGGACTAATTCCTGCGTGTAGAGCGAGGAGTAACCCCTGTGCATCTCCAGGTGTGACCCAAAAAGAAAAAAAAAGAAAAGAAATCGTGGACCAGAAATGGATACTTTTTCTGTGGTCATTTGGAACACTGAGAAAAATCCTCAAGGGTTTGGTAAAAATTCTTTGACACCAACTCAAATACTTCTATCTTCCGCCAAAGAAGAGTTTTACTCTGAATGGCCTCAACTCCAATTTTGATGGGAGTCTGAGGAATTCTTTGGCGAATTGCTAGTTTATTCCCTTCAAAAGTGAGGGAGAGTCAAAAGTTTAAAGTCAAGAGACAGTACAGGGCTAAGATGCTGACGTTGCATGCACCTGAGCCACGTTTTATCAGCTGCATTGCATATGCTCCCTAAACCCTACCATGAATGATTCTTCAACACAGATTCAGGAGGTCTAAACAATGCCTGGTGTGACATAAAGTATGTGAGAGAGAGAGAGAGAGAGAGAGAGAGAGAGAGAGAGAGAGAGAGAGCAAGTGATTATGCCAAAAGAGCTTACTAGGTGGACCACATGCTTTGCATGAACAGAGGGCAGGTTCTTTTAGCATAACCACCCTAAGAATGAAAAAATGTCAAGGGAAGGCACATTCTGCTCTTTAATCACCATATACGGCATGTGTATAATTTTCCTTCCTTATGGTATGCTCTCCTAGACTTCTCACTCTCTCTCTTTCTCTCTCTTTCCTCCCCTAGGAATTGCTGTAATCATCTTCTAAACTATGTATTGTATTTGGGCACAAACTTCTAAGGGTCACAGACAGTAGCATTAGTCAGTGAAATGTTGATAGTATGGAAATCCAGTATTGAGGAGTCTCCTTCAGACTTCCCTCGTTTTGAATTTTCTCACTTGTCTTTTCTGTTCCCCTGGATGCGGCCCCTATGATGGTCATGGGTGGATTGTCAGGAACGTGGACAGTGCCTAGCACAGAGGCTTAGTAATTATGTGATAAACGGTTGTCATAAAGTTAGGTGCACCTCAATACCTGTTAGCACAGCTCTCTCTCTCTCTCTCTCTCTCTCTCTCTCTCTCTCTCTCTCTCTCTCTCTCTCTCTCTGTCTCTCTCTCATTGAGTCAACTGTCAAATAGTTACAAAGCTTTCATATTTCAGTTTTGGTCGTTTAATGATAAAACACCCACCCCTTCACCAGTGCACATTTTCCACCACCAATATCCCCAGTATCTCCCCTCCCCATCATCCCAACCCTTCTCTTTCCTGTGTGGCAGATAATTTCTGCAATACTCTCTCTCTCTCTGTCTCTCTCTGTACTTTGATGACATTCAATATTTCGACATCACTCCCACCATTATTATTTAGAAGTTTCCTGCCACCACTCAAGCCTGCCAAAAAGGCAATGCTAAACAATTTATTTTGTACTGCTTGTGTGAATAGCATAAGATGTTTCGTGGCCACTCTCGCTCTCAGCGTTCCTGGAATTCTAAAAGTTTGGGTAATTTTGTCTGGAGAGACTCTGCAGCAAATTGCTCGGTTTTCAGATTTTTTTGTTGTTGTTGCTTAGCCAGCTTAAAACTAGAAAGTACTAGAGAGCTAAGAAACAATGCAGAAATAACGAATCCAGGAATCAAATTGTGAACCAGGGTTCAGTCCTGGCACCACGTATGATCCCAGGGGTTGTCGTTTAGCACAGAACCAAGAATGACCCATGAGGAAAGCAGGGTGAGGCATACAATATTTTAAAATTAATGAAAATGAAATGCTTAACTTATTCCTCATAAGCCACTCAAAAAATGTCTTTTAACAGAAGAGAGAAAGTGAAGGATCAACACACACATAAGTAGATCAATTGTTCCCTAAGAAACATAGGAAGCACATAGAAATCATTTTCCAAAAGAACGAACAAAAGAGAAAGAGTGCTGTGTAACAAGTGCGGATTTAGAGAAAGGACCTAGACAAACTTGCACAAAGAGGCGGGGGCCAAGCCAGACAGCATCCCCGAAGTTCTGGCTTTGTGCTCACACGCCCTCAGACCGGGAAGGCAGGGGCTATGCAGAGTCCCATGAGCCTCAAAGTGCTAGTGCCTGTGGGCCTGTGGGCACCAGGGGATGGGGAGGGCACAGGCAGCATCCTTTTTCTTTTCAAAACTTATTTATTTATTTTCCCCTTAGACATTACATGAACACTGTGCTTTACAAAGTCATTCCTGATGATATGTCACAGGCATTCAACATTCCAACACCAACCCCACAACCAGCACACCTTCTCAATTTTCCCAACAACCCCTTAAGCCCCCCCCCATAGGCCCACAATAATTTAATATTGCTTGCTAGTGAACTTTTGCTAACAGAATGATCCAAGTATGTTTCCAGAGAAGAAAATGGAGATTGCATTTCACCATGGAGCCATTAAGTCTTTGTCTAAGAGACCAGTAGGTTGACGTTACAGGTCAACCCTCCGTGTTTATAGAAACTTCTGTCCCACCACAAGGCCCTTCATTCCCCCTGCCCAGTTTTCTCATGTCCCACACACCCATGGAAGTGTGCCCTTTCTCTCAGCTGATCTCACCCCTGTAAGAGGTGGCTGCCCGGTCACCTCTCCTACTGCTCAGCTAAATGCTTCTGTCCTCAAAATGATCAACCCCCAAGAAATCTGGGCACCAGATGTGGAGAAGAAAAACACTAGATAGGAGCTTTTCGGGGGGGTCGGGGCTATTTCAGGGTCAAGTTGAAAGGACGATGCACAGTGTGTGAGGCGGCAGCTCAGCTGATTCTTGGGTCCCCCCAGGTCAGGGTCCCTCCAAACCAGGCCACGATCCCTCCAGGTCAGACTCCCCCCAGGTCAGGGTTCCACCAAACCAGGTCTGGGTTCCCGCCTCAAACACATCAGGGTGCCTTCCCCAACCAGCTCAGGTTCCCAGGAAGGTGCCAGGTGTCTCCAACCCTGCATTTTGGCTTCATTTGTGTGAGAACCCCTAATCACTTATCTCTAAATACCAAGAAGGACTCTCATTCTTGCAATTATTTTTATGAGAGCTACAGGTCCTTGATTCTTTTCAGGGACCTCAACCAATATCTGGAAGGCCAGGAAGCCTCCAGAGAGGGAGAGTCAGGCTGCTGTGGTTCTTGGGAACACTAAGGCCTACAGCTGCTCTCAGAGGAAACCTGGGCAGGTGGCACATGGTTCCTCCTGTTCCCACAAGCTCAAGGGCACCTTGCTCAGTGCAGAACAAACTCCTTCAGTCCCTCAATTCAAGCTCCAGCACAGCAGACAGACATCACAGCAGGATTTTAAATGATTTAATGGGTAAGAATACAGGAACGATGGGCGAGAGGGTCTGCATTCCTGCCTCCTAGGGCCCTGGGGAGAGTGGGAAGGAGTTGGTGCCCAGCAGAAGGTATCTGGGTGGGACACGGGCTCCCTTTGAGACATGGTGAAGGGGGACCAGGTGGTTCCTGGGGGGGAGAGGGGGTTGTTCATGGAATCATTCACTGTCAGCCTGTTTTCAAATGTCGTTCTGGACATGGAGGCAGGGCACACAGCACCTCAAGGCTCTCATGAAGCGGCCCACTCTGGGCGACTGTCTCCTTTGGAATAAGCGCCGGGGGCTCCTGATCTTCCAACGGATGTTTAGGAAAAGGCAGGGGTGGCCAGACTCAGTGCATTGAGTGTCAACTGCTTGGGGAGATGGGCTGAGGGCACATGGCTCTGTATGGTACTGCCTATCGAGGGTCCTGGCCTGTGAGTAGCAGCGAGTGGGGACTGCGTTAACAGGAGGGGCAGTGGTCTGGGAGGCCTCTGCAGCCATGACCAGGGATGGGCTCAGCTCCCTGACCCTTCCCTGCTGCCTCTGCCCCTGTAAGACACTGGGCTCCTTTTTCGTGTCAAAGCCAGCAGTGTGGGGGGCCACCTTTTGTCTCCTGGAAGGTTCTGGGGGATGATTTAACCGCCTGCCATGTGGAGGACCAGAGGCACACACAGGGAAGGGAGAGAGATCCGCGGTGTGGCCAAGGGTCTCAGAGGGAGGGAGGGATTGGAGCCCAGAAATAACGTGGGGTACTTCAGGAGGTTTCTCCTTCTCTGCGCTCCCAGGAGAGCTGAGAGAGGAGGGATGAGGAGGAGGGCGGCCAAGAGGAGGTGGTGGAGCAGTAGCACAGAGGGACTTCTGCCAGACTCTTGTGGTGGGCCGGGGTGATGAAGTGGAGAAGGGGAATGCAGGCTGCAGAGTGGGGTGAGGGCCAGACTCAGGAGCCTGGAGCAAGCAAAGAGGACAGTGCAGGCCAGGGGGATTACATGCTGGCTTTCCTGGAAGGGCTGCAGAGGTGATGGGACCTGGACTGGCCATCGGGATCGTGGATGGCAGGAGAGAGCCAGAGGGATCAGCCTGGTTGGGAGCTGGTAGGCCGTGCGGAGCAGCTGGGATGACCTTGTTCCTGCAGACCCTGCAGGAAGGGCTGATGCACAGCAGGTGCTCCCAATGTGGGTCCTCGTGGTATGCTTCCAGGGGGCTGCTGAAGCCAGGGAAGAGAGGGCCATGGAGAGGTGCAGTGAGGACCAGAAGCCAGTGACCTGGAGAGCCTCTGAAGTCTGTACCCTACCCTGTTATCACCCCCAGGGCTTCCCGTCCTCTCTACACCCTCCACAAGGCCTTCCTCTTATCCCTGTTTCTCTGGCTCCCCTCCCCAGGCAAACCTGGACAGCCCTCCTGATGCTGGGTATGGAAGGAGGGCGCACACATACCGTTGCAAATTCCGTATAGATTGTATTTGCTGCAGCTCAGCCAGGCTGAATTGGTACCTCTCACCTAGGAACCAGGAAGAGTGGCTTTTATTAGTGAAGGTCTCACAGAGGCACGGACACAGGGCTGTGGAGGGCACACAGGCATGCTCTTCTCTGCGAGCCTCAGCAGCCGACGAGGAGCAGCAAAGGGCAAAAGACGCTCAGAGGCCTGTGGCTTCTGTCAGAGCCCTTCAGAGCATGGTCTCTGGTGTAGGCTCGAGCTCAGCAGGAGGGAGGGGAAGAGGTAGGGGTCACTCTGGGTGAGCTCAGATGGAAAAGGCAGACTCACCTCTCAGGATCGCGACCCTCCTGCTTTTCCTAGCTCTCTTGCACCTCTGATAAGGTAAAGGCCCTCCCGTTGATCGTCGATTTGCTCGAGCGGGCCCAGTAACGTCTCCATTGGAGACTTTGTTGTTACTGTGTCTGGCATATCCAATACTCTCGGTAGCTTGCCGGGCTCTCCGAGAGGGGCGGAGGAATCGAACTCGGGTCGGCCATGTTGGCCGCTTGTAAGGCGAACGCCCTACCCGCTGTGCTATCGCTCCAGCCACTCTGCCCCTGCCCCTCTCGGAGAGCCCGGCAAGCTACCGAGAGTATTTGATATGCCAGACACAGTAACAACAAAGTCTCCAATGGAGACGTTACTGGGCCCGCTCGAGCAAATCGACGATCAACGGGAGGGCCTTGCACCTCTGAGGAGAGAAAGAATCAGTAATCATTTGGGATCCACTTTTGGACTCCCCTCTCTGAAGCTCTGATGTCCACACATGACCCATAGCAGTCCCACAGGAACAGAGAGGTGAGTTTCTCCCTCAAATCCATCCTAAAATGTCATGAAATGCTTTGTTTTTGGTTTTGATTTTGTGTTTCCAGTTTTTCCTCGGAACGACACAAGGATTTCGATGTTGATAGCTGGCCCCTTTTCAGGGATGCCAGGCAGGGATGTACTTCCTGTACTCCTTCCCGCAGGACCCCAAGTTCTGGATAAGGGCTCCCCCACTCCAGTCTCCTGAAGGGCTGACGAGAGGATGAGTTTATGTCTCCCTCCCACCCAGGGAAGTCGTGGTGGGAATTTTCTGTTCGAAGAGACCATAAGGTCTCAATGGAAGCTGGCTCTAGCATGATGGCACTAGTTGGGATTTTAGTAATGGGAAACTGTCACCCCACACTGTCTGTGAAGTGCAGGTAATTCTCTCTTCAATGAACCCCTTCCCACCCAGTCTGTCCTCCTTGGCAACTAGGCCCTACTTTCTCCTAGATGACCCAATCTACTGATGCACTAAACCAAACAAATTCATGTTTGAAATTCATGTGTGTGAGAAGTAATAGGAATCACCACCACCATCCAATAGCTCAAGCACTGATTCCAGCTCCTACCTTTTGGTCAACTTTTTTCTTACAGAAGGCCATGAAGGATGCAGTAGCCAGGAAAACAATGAAAAGGAAGAGCACCCCTAACACCCCCAGGATAAGGGGGGTGGGATTGCTACTGATCAGCTTTGAGCCTAAGCCCCACAGAGTCTCAGTCCGGGGTGTCATCACAACCATCAGAGTCCATATACCGAACTCCATGATCCTGACCACAAGCTGCCTATGGCAACTGAGCTTGAGCGGGTGGCTCTGCCTTATATAGGGCCGCCTGCATCACAAAGGGGGAAGAGTCCATTAGGGTTCCATAGGGGTGTGAAGTCCTGTGTCCACTGTCTCCCCCCACCCCACTTGGCCTTCCCTTCCTGGGCCCTTTCTTTGGCCCCTCTGCTCTAACTGCCTTCCTATTTTCCACCCCACACCCCGTCCCCGCCTTTTCCTGCCCTGTCCTCATCCCCAGGAAGTGTCCTGCTTGTGCTCACTGGAACCCTGCTCTTCCCTGGGTTCTCTTGACTTTCTGGTAATAACCTTGACATTTCTCTTGAAAATGCATTTCTTGTCTGAAATCCCACCAGCAAAAAATTATTTTCAGGATCTAGATCATTTATTTTGTATTGTAACAACGAAACATTTTTTAAAATTTTATCATGAAGTGCACAATATTTGATTTCATTTAATAATCGAACACCAATTCCACCAACATTACACCTTCGCACCACAATTTTTTTGATATTTCCATCCTGCACCCCAACCTCTTCCCCAAAGCAGAACCAAATGATTTATTTTTTATTATTTGTTATGAATACACCACTGAAATGCTCCAGACAACTTTCCTTAGAGGAGAGTGTGGAAGGTTGTTGCATTTCACCCTGGAGCCAGCTGTTATGTCCTTCTCTAAGAGATTACTGTTATGTTGTTAAGGGTTGAACTTGATGTGCATATATATACATATATATATGTAAAAATATATTTCCCTCTAAGATTCATTGCCTTCTTCTTTAAACCCCGTGGTGTGCGTCTCTTGGAGTATGAGTGGAGTGAGTTATGGAGATGTCCAGAAATAGGTTCACTCGTGGATGGGTCTCAGCCCGTGTGTGTGCAGAGCAGATATGAGCATGACGTCATTTGAGTTCTGGAGGTTTTAGGCTATCGAGGCTGGCTCCCTTGGGGAGGTGAGGGGCCTCACCTGCCCCACTTCAGTATTCCCCAAAAGAATCAGCCTGGCAAGGATTCCAATGGCACGGCTCATGCGAGTAATTTTGTGCTCTCTTCCAAAGAAAAGGGCAATCAGTCTCTGGAACATGATTGCTGATGAGATAATCTCCACCGTAAATTTGTACACCCTGGGTTGTAAATTACTTCACTTTCTTTATTCCTAGGGAATGCTTTCTGGCCAACATGAAGCCAAGTCTCACTTAAAGGTCTCCTACGCTTAGGTGTGTGAATGGGAAAGACCGTCTTAGACTTTGGTTTCAGTGCACTTCAGGCACTAGAACTAAATCAATTAAATGGCCAAGTCATCTTTTAGTATTTTCAAATTGAACAGGAAAATAACTACAAACCAGCTTCTTGCTGCCATGGAGCATATCAGTTGCTCTCTTTTCTCAAATTCACTGATGCTTAAAAGTCAAACTTTTAGTTCACACTGTACTCAGATAAATACACACACAAACAGAGAGAGAGAGAGAGAGAACAGAGAGAGAGAGAGAGAACAGAGAGAGAGAGAGAGAGACGGGAGAGAGTGTTTTTTTAGCAGATGCATCAGCTTCAGTTCCAAAACAAAAGACTTCCTCCCATTTTTCAAAAGTTTGCTTTCAAATTTTGATGAATAGGGTCCTCATCATCATCCAGGAGTGCTTGGGTGGGCAGGCTTGGAGCCCATACACATGGTGCCTGACAGTCAGCCATTCCTGGGATAACACTCAGGCCTGCATGTACTCTACCTGTTCTCTGCCACTTGACTTCCTTTGTAGTCCAACAAAGATAATCTTGACCAATGTAGAGGTTAGTTAAATTTTTGCCATATTTATTACTAATTTAAAAAATACTTTGCGTATTTTAATTTTACTTTTTTGCTGGGGGTATACACTGCTTGGTGCTCTGGTACACTGGCTCTGGATCAGCAATTGCTTCTGGCAGTGTTCAGGCGACCATTGGGTATACTTGGTGTAGAATCTGGATTTGCCCTGTGCAAGGCAATCGCATAGTCCACTGTATTATCTCTCTAGTCCCTGATTTTTTAAAATTTGAGTTAGGAATTATTTTAGTGATGCTTGAAGGCTGCTTTGGGTAATTGATAGGAAGCTTTGTCATCAGTGTTTGCAGGACCATATGCTGATATGGATTGAACCAGAGACTTTTCATGTGCTTAGGTTATTTGAGTATTTTTTGACCCTAATATGTATTGTGCCGTAGCATATGTGGCGAGTTGAACGGTAACCCAGAGAAGGCATGATTTCTGCAAAGACTGGGGTAGGGAGGACTGTATGAAGCACACAGCGACTCTACTGTAAAGCACATTTGCTTTTACAGTATGCAGTGTACATTTCGTGGGATAGTCAAGGGTTCAAAGTTGAGCGGGCTATCCTGTTATTCTGTTTTGGAGCTGCATATGTGGGCAGTTCCTTGAACTTTCTCAGCGAAACAGGACAGGAATGTGAATGTGGCTCCAGGCCTGGCCAAGGAGGATCAGGTGCAGCCTTCCCTTCGGCCCCCTTAACAGAGTCAACTGCCAGGGCATGGCGCTCACACATGCCAACTTTTTCCCTGCTCATTCCCTTCTCAGGGAAAACAAGCAGGGACTACCTAGGCCAGTTCCCAACAGTACTGCACCATTAAAAATGAATTAAAGTGGGCTACATTCCCTCCCCCAATTTTTAACATTTGGAATTGATTTGAGGAGCTGTAGGTGCCCATTTCAATGTATTATTTCATGCCAGGGTAGAAAAAGTATAAGAAGAAGGAACATAACTTTTGTGTGAGGCTAGGACTATTCCATGGACCACCATTGCTTATACTTAAAAGGGAGGTGGAACTAAACATGTCCAATCTGCAGCTGAGGCTGTCAGATCCCTTCGGTCTGTCAGCAGAATAACCCAGGCTAAGTATATGTGTTCACATTTCACCCGGGGATATGCCTGGTTGGTTCTCCTCCCAGAGTGGGTATTTCACAAAGTGATTGGAAGATCTCATCTAAACATGAAGCCATTGTCCATTTTTCCACCATCCTTTATTTTTTTGTGGTGGAGAGAGGCAGGTATGGGGAGGGGCATACGGGTGCGTGGTTTCTTTTAACATTAGAAAAACCTGCAAAATATAGACCAAAATATTGCCTGGCTTATTCTCCTTTGGTTACTTGTTGATGTTTTATATTTATGTATAATCCTCTTCATTCTCTCTTTTTTTTTTCAGCATGTTTACTGAGGTACAAGATGTACAATAGAGTTGATAATCATTTTCACGAACACATCACACCAATACCATACTCATCAAACCCTGCGCCGTAATTTTCTGTGATGAGTAAGTCAACCCCAACCAATGGGAAGTGTGAAGCATCAGGGGTTCTGCCATGCCCTGATCCCATAATCTAGAACCAAAGAATATACAGGGTAATGGATTTGAGGAATTTGATGAGAGAAGAACTAAATATTAGGTTAGATAGAATTTATTTCTGTAGGAGAACTTATCAGAGATCTAGAAATTGAGCATACTGGAGTATATATCATTTACTTGGTAAGAGAATACTTTCATAAAGATGACTAGATTCTTAAGCCTGCTTCTGTCCTAACTCATTGGCTATAAAGCAAACATGAATGTCGTATACATACGCAAAAGGCCCAGAACTAAAACTGATATTCAGAAATTGCTTGATAACACAGCTTGGAGAAAAGAATGCAAAGACAGGGCCTGGTGCAATTGTACACCGGGTAGGGTGTTTGCCTAGCACGTGGCCGACCCGGGTTCGATTCCCAGCATCCCATATGGTCTCCTGAGCACTGCCAGGAGTAATTCCTGAGTGCAAATCCAGGTGGAAACCAATGTGTATTGCCGAATGTGAAAAAAAGCATGTAAAGAAATATATATATATAACAACTACAATAATTTCACGTTCCAGTTAGGACTTGCAGACAAGTTTCAGTGGTTAGTATTTTCACTGAGTTTGAAAGAGCAGGCTGGAGTCATTTGGAATAGGACTAAGGAGAAAAAAATATGGGCTGCGAAGCTAAATTACTGCTAGGAAGGCCTTTGCCTTGCACACAACAAATCCAGGTTCAAGGTCTGGCATCCCACATGATCCCTGAGCACTAAGAGCAGTGATCCCTAAGTGCAGTGTCAGGACTCAGCCCTGAGCATCGCCAGGTAACCCCTCCCCTCAAAAGAGGTCAAAAATAAATAAATAAATAAATAAATAAATAAATAAATAAGAAAAGAAAAGAAAGAAAGCAAAGAAATGCTGGCCAAAGGCTAGAAAATTCCTAGACGTTCTGCAGGCTGGGGTACATCTCTTGCCTGCGGATGTCCTGGGTTTCGTTCCTGAAACCACATGTTACTCTGAGGGTTGTTGGAGTAAGGAGAGCAGAGTAAACGCTAAGAAAACCTCAGCCGAAAAGCAAATAAATAACGGAAATGAAGATAATTTACTTATTTACTTAAAATAAGTAAATTGTAATGCTTTAAGAAAACATTTATATGTATATTACAAAATGTATATTTTGCACTCCAAGAAATCTGACATTTTAAATAGGGTGATACACCTGGAGTTACATATTTTAATACATGGTGATTTGGGGATCCAGAGCCATCTCTGCAGCTTGTCGCTCTCTTTTGAGATTTATTTGTGAGTCTTTGGATCATGGCCATTCATGAGCGTATGTGGTACTCAGAGGCAGTTCATGGCCATGGCTAGCAGGAGTAGACCTCTTTATTCACCCACCTAAGATTGCTGCCTGAAGTAATACACTTTTGTTCATCGTTTTCTTCTTCCCAGATTCCATCAGAATTCCATCAGAATTTTATTTACATAAGATTATTCACATTAATTGATTACATCAATATTTCAACACCAATCCAACGCCCTTTATTACATCCCAACACCATCATTTTGAATTATCCCACCACCTTAAAAACCTGCCTGCCAGGGGCAGATGCTAGATAATTTATTTTCTATTGCTTATTCTCAATATCATGAGAGGTTGCACGGCTGCTTATGTGGCTGAGTGCCTCTAAAATTCTAAAATTGTAAATGGTTGGGGTCCAGAGACATCTCTGTAGGAAGCGATCCATTATGAGATTCATTTCGAATTCTCTGGATTAAGGCCATTGATGCACTGAGGTGGAGCCCAGATCATGGGCATGACAGCCAGAACCCAAACCCAAAGGGGAGACAGGAAGAGACACCAATCTCTGCTGCCGCCACATGGCATTGAGTCTTAGTCCCTGAACTCACCTATCTGGGTTTTGCTTCTGGAAGCTCGTGGCCACCAGGGTTGCATCTGGAGTGGGCAGTGAGGGCACACCTGCTCCATCTGAAGTGCTCCAGTGGAATTGGCTCAGAACGGGGTCCAGAGTGATCTCGGTGAACTGTTGTCTTCTAGTAATTCTAAATGCTCTAGTAATTCTAAAATTTAGAAATCGATTATACAGCAGATTCACTCTTGGGTGAGGCCGATGTCGAATTCTTCCAGGAGCTTTATTTCTGAGTCTCTGGATCATGGCTGTTGATGAGATTATATGGCACCAGGGGGCAGTGTGTGGGTTTACTGCCAAGCTACTGGTAAATTTGGGAGACTGGGGGAAGATGCCCATTCCTGCTCACAAGGGAGCTTGGACGTTTCAGTCACAGGTCCCGCATACCTGTGTTTTTCTGATGATTCCCTCATGGGTGAAGCTCATCTGAACCTATGGAGGGTTGCCATGAGCAAGGCGGCAGTCAGGTTTTGGAGGTTTTCGGCTACTGGAGCTCTTAGGGGTAGGCAGGGAACCTCTAACAACGTCCCCCCAAAGTTGCCCCCGTGAAGACAGCCTGGTGCAAGCTCAGGATATTTGTTACATTTCTACAACAAACAGCTTTATCAAAGGTCAAACTCTCCACTCACCTCACTTAGACATCTATGAACTCCAAGGGGAGAGTAAGCACGTATTTCCAGCAACCCCACTCCCACCCCCGTCTGTCATTTTACCATTGAAGAAAATTAACCCCTGTTGGATATAGAGCTTTCCACAGTCACAATTTCCCTTGGATAGTTTACCAAACAAAATCACCTAAGCTAACAACTGGAAAGAAACTTCAGAGTGTGTTTGAGATGCCTCAAGAAGCATCTAGATATCAAATATGGGAACCCACAATGTCTAGAGAAAATAGAGTACAATAAATGGTGTCAACTTTCTCTCCAAGACCAGAGCAGAACTTCAGAAAATTTACAGAGGGAGTGACCCAGGGAAAGGACTCAGTCTCTGGAATGAAGGCAGAAAACTCTGATTCCTCCTGATCTTTGGCCCAATTTCTCATTTGTGAAATAATAAGGTATGGCTGCACAATCTCAAACAATTCAATGCATATACAAAGAGTCCTTCTTAACAATTGTCACTGGGAAGTGTCAGTAGGGTGGGCTTAAAATGTCCATCCAGAAGAGAATGCAATGTATTAAAGTAGGAATACCTAGACATCCCGTGACCTTAATTATAAAAATAATGACAGGGAAGGAAATGAAGTGAGGGGGGAATTAAGAACCAAGTGGGAGGTAACAGGGGCAGGGTTTTTCTGATGGTGGGATGCATGTATATGGCTAAAACACTGAAAGAACCATTTTGTGAGCATGAGACCCAAACTAAAACAACCACACATGAATATGTGTCTATGGAGGGACCGGAGATATGGTGAGTAGTGCATTTTCTTACACTGCAGTCAACCCCTGTTTGATCTCTGGCACCACATATGGTGCCCCAAATTTGCCAGGAGTCATTCGTGAGTGAAGAGCCTTGAGCACCTCTGTGTGTGGCTCAAAAATTTATGAGTCTTGTCAAGGATCAGGTTGGTGGGTGGGAGGGAAAATGGAACACTGGTGAAAGGACGCTGATACCAGTGGTGAGATTGGTGTTGGAACACTGAATGCTAGAACTCCATGATGAGCAACTTTTATATCATGGTGTTTGATAAAACAATATAATAAAATATATCACCTCATCTCAGCTGATACTAGCCTCCTACTTGCTCCTCTGCCTTCTCAAATAAATGCTGACTTTAATTATTTCATGCTTATGGTGAAAGCCTTCTTGAGGAGCACAAGAATCAAGGAAGATCCCTCATTCTTTATCAGCCTATGAGAGAGAATCAGTATTAGTGGCAACAGGCAGCAGTGGGCAAAATAAGCCCGATCTACACCTGCTCCTCCACACACCACTGTCCATTCCCCCTGCCTCAGTCTGACACACACCTCCCTAAATGAGCAGGACCACCGATGTGTTGTGACCAGTCCTGAACAACAGAAGCACCAAAAGCAAGTCTTCCTGTGTCTCCCAGAGCGTATTGCCGAACTGAAAGCTGGAGTACAGCAGAAGAGGCCTGCCCTTAGGGAGATCTTCAGGAAGTCTGGTGCAAAACTGTTTGATCTCCTTTGCTAATAATCCTGCACATTTGGCCATCAGGTTTGACGGCGTCTCATTCCAATCTTCATTAACTTGCTCAAATATTCCTGCATCACTCACTCACTTGATCACTTGACTTCCCGTTAATCGTTGATTTGCTCGAGCCGGCGCCAGTAATGTCTCCATTTGTCCCTGTCACGTGCTAGTGTAGCCAATGGCGTCTGTTCGTTCTAGGAACATGGAGAGCCTGAAACCGATCATTCATGATCTTGATGAAGAAGTCTGACCATCTGGTAGGTGGGCAGCCACACGGTCTTTGAGCTCCCGTGGAATTCAGTCGGTAACGGCTCTAGTCCAGTGATCATCTCTGAATCTCACTACATGACCAGCCCATCTGATTTTTGGTGCCTTGGCAAAGAAGACAGAATCCTTGATTCTTGATAGTTGACAGAGGTCAGGACTCAGGATTCTTTCTCTCATTTGAATGAAATGTGATACTCCTAGCATAGCTCTTTCAATTCCTCTTTGGGAGACCAGAATAGCATTCTCATCCTGTTTGCATAAGGCCCAGGTCTCTAAGGCTTATGTTAATGCAGGAAGAACAGTGGAATCAAAGAGATGTGCCTGGAGCCTGAGGATCTTTGTCCTTTTAGCTATTTCTGTGATGCTCTTGAAGGCCTTCCAAGCTGCTCTCTTCCTCCAGAGCAACTCAGGTGCCAGGTCATTTATCATGTTGACTTCTCTACCTAGCTACACATAACTGTTGCATTTGGAGATGGTCGTTTTGTTGAGAGCAAATGGAGAGTCAGGAACGAGGCTGTTTCTCATCAACATTGTCTTCATAAGATTCAGATGGAGTCCGACCTTTCCACACTCACAGTCAATGTCGGCCAGCATTTGTGCCGCTTGTCTAATGTTTGGTGTTATTAGAACAATGTCATCAGCAAAGCGGAGGTGGTATAGTTGCCGACAATCTATCTTCACTCCCATTCCTTCCCATTCCAGTTGTCGTATGACATTCTTGAGGGTGGCACTGAAGACTTTTGGTGAAATGGTGTCACCCTGCCGAACCCCTCTCTTGACATCAACGATCACTTCTTTGTAGAATGGTAAGATCCTGGTAGTGAATCCGCAATACAGCTCACGGAGGATCCTGATGTATTGAGTTTGAATGCCCTGATTGGCTAGGGCTTCAATGACTGCTTCTGTTTCAACAGAATCAAAGGCCTTCTTTAAATCAATGAACGTTAGACAGAGTGGCATCTTGAACTCCCGAGAAACCTCAATGAGCTTGGTTATCGTGTGGATATGGTCGATGGTGCTGAATCCTTTGCGGAATCAGGCTTACTCATATGGTTGTCCTTCCTCTAGTGTTCTGCCAATCCTATTCAGGATTACTCGAGTGAACAGCTTGTAGAGGACAGACAATAGGCAGATCGGGCAATAGTTGCCTATGTCATAGATGTCTCCCTTCTTGTACAGTAGTATGGTCCTGCTGGTTTTCCATTGGGATGGAACCTTGCATTCAGACAGGTAGCATGTGAAGAGCCGAGCCAGCATATTGATGAGTACTGACGGAAAGTTCTTTGGGTGTTCAGGTCTGACCTTTCTGGGCCAGTTTCACTCACTACACATCTAATAAAGTACGATTATACAAGATTTTATACAGAATCACAGAAATCCAAAACAAACCTTATAATTCAATAAGGAACGAAGCTGAGAAGACATTTCTCTAAAGACCACATTTAGAGAATCACAAAATATACAAAAATGTAGTCACCGTTACTGTGGAAAATCCATATAAAACCATGAAAAAATAACTCTCTCACACCAGTGAGAATGGGCTCTGTGAAAAAGACAAGCTCTGGGGCCTTTGTGGTGTAAAAAGAACCCTCATCCACTGTTTGTGGGATTGTATCTGGGTCATCCGCTGTGGAAAACGGTATAGAGATTTCTCAAAAAGTAAGACGGAGCTTCTATCTGTCAGCAATTCCTCTTGGCATCTACCTCAAGTATAAAATACTAGTTCAAAAAGATATCTATGCACTTGGATTCATTGCAGCATCACTCATCATTGCCAGGAACTGGAAAACAACCTAAGTGCCTAAAAAAAGAAGAGGATTAGGAAACTTTTCTATTCACACTATGGCAAACTAGTCAGCTATAGTGGAGTACTTATGCCAATTGGTATGCTGCTCTGAATAGCCGCTGTCACTTCCCCTATAGAGCACTGCTTGGGTGAGGGAACCAGTAACAGGGGAATTTCTTTGATTTAAGAAGACTACAGACAAAACTGTAATATCTTCTCCTAGACTTTTCACGCCTTCTGCTGTCATCCGCAAAATTTTTCTTTTTCAAAAGCCCGTTACCAGTCCTGAGAAAACTGATCAGCTATATGCATAAATAAATAAATACATAAACTTACCCTCTTTCTAACACCATGCACAAATGTCAAATCAATATGGATTTAAAGTCCATAGTGTCTGACCTGAATTTGTAAGGTGACTTTGAAGTGAAATGTATCTTACAGGATGAAACACAACTGACCAAGAACTTGGAATCAGAGATAAAGAAAAGGGCCTAAATTAAATTAAGAACCTAGGCACCTTAAAAGGAAACAATGACCAGGAAACAATGGCAGTCCACAGAATGGGGAAAATTATTTACCCAACACCCATTCGGTAAGGGGTCAATACCAAAGATCTAAATGGAACTGGTAGAACTTGAGAAGAAAAAAATCGAATCCAATCACAAACTGGGGAGAAGAGATGAACAGAAACTTCCCCAAAGAAGAAATGCCAATGTCCAAAAGGAACATGAACGAAATGCTCCACACCACTATTCATCAGGGTGATGCAAATCACAACAACCACGAGATACCATCTCATGCCATAGAGACTGGCACACATCAAAAAGAACAAAAAAAAAAAAACAGTGCTGGCACGGATACGGGAGGAAAGGGAAATTTCAGTTATTGCTGGTGGGAAAGTCCAGTCTTTTCAGGAAACCAATATGGGCTTTCCTCAAAAACCTAGAAATTGTGATTCCATATGATCCAGCAGACCAGTCCTGGGAATATAATCTAGGGTCCAGAACTCAATGCAAAAACCCATCTGCACTCTTATGTCAATCACAGCACTATTCACAATATCCAGAATCCGGAAACATCCTAAGTTCTTTAGAACAAATGACTGTTACATCTGCAAAATGGAACACCCTGCAGCTATTAGAAAAATGAAGTCATGAAATTTGTTTATACATGGATGGACATAGAGAGTGCCATTCTGAGTGGAATGAGTTGTTGGGAGAGAGACAGATATAGAATAATCAAACTCATATGTGGGATATATAAAAAAATAGTATGAGAAAAATACCCATGGACACTAAAAATGAGGGCCAGGAGGACTGGTCCATGATAGGAATGGTACCAAGTTTGCCTCAAATTGTGGGAGAATACCGTTTGGACAGAGAAGAGACACTAAGACAATGATCATTAGAAGCGAACCCTCTGGACAATATCTGAGTCCTGAAGGAGGTAAAATGATATACAAAAAAAAAAAAAACCCTAGGGGTATGGTGCCACCAGCAGGTCAGTCTGTATCTGGAGGTGAGTGCATCAGCAGCCTGATTGCAACGTCAGACTTTTTGATACCCCAAAATTACTGCCGCGCCTTTGGCCAGACCCCAAAATTTGGGGCAAAGTTTACCAAGAAAGTAAATGCCCACAAGTTAGGTATGTGGGAGACACACCCACAAACCACCTCAGGCTCAGCTATATAATTGGAAGCATGGCCTCTCTGGTTCCTGATCGAACTGCTTAATGGCCATGATCCCAGAGTCTCAGAAACGAATCTCAGAACCCAAAGGCTTTTGGCAGAAATGCGTCCTGTTCCTGCAGTAGGTTACTGGCGCTAGGCCACTCCAGGTGGGAATAGGTTTCGTGCCTTGGCCTGTTCCCCCTGGCGGCCTGGTGACCACCATCATCCAGAGGGCACTGGACAGTCAGGTTTGGGCCTGCAGTGACGAGACACACTGGGCCTCACCACATGGGGGTGGAGCAGACTCTTTCTCCCCATCCCAAGGAGACCCCGAGTTGCTGCCTAAAACGGCCTCTCTGGCTCCTGATGAAGCTAATTAATAGCCATGATACTGGAGACTCAGAAACAAATCTTGAAACCCAGCGGCTTTTTGCAGAAATGCATCTGGACTGCATACCTGGTGACTGCTGGCTCAGAGCTTATTGCAAAGCCAGGTATGAACCGGTGGTGACGGGGCAGTCTCACGGGAAGGGTGGCAGTACCAACTCATCCTTCATGCCCTACTGAGGTCACGAGTTGCCCCCCACAAGCAGTTCTCTGGCATGGTCATGGCTCCAGAGGCAAAAGGACTTAATCCAGAGCCCGGAAGCTTGTGGCAGAAAAGTGAATGGAACATGCGTTAAACTACTGTGCCATGCTTCCACAGGAAGGGAAGGGTGTTGATCCATTTCGCCCTTTCCCCCCCCCAACCCCCGGGAAGCAAGGTGACCACCACCTCAGAGCATATTGGAAAGCCAGGTATGAACTGGCGGTGAAGGGGCAACTGCTGTCTCATGGGAAAGGGGACAGTACCAGCACGTCCTTTACGCCCTACCAAGGTCATGAATTGTACCCCACAAGCAGCTCTCTGGCACGGCCATGGCTCTAGAGGCAAAAGGACTTAGTCCAGAGCCCAGCAGCTTGTAGAAGAAAAGTGAATGGACCATGCGTTAAACTACGACACCATGCCTCCCCGGGAGGGAAAGGGTGTTGCTCCCTTCCGCCTTTTCCCCCCTGGCAGCAAGGTGGCCGCCACCTCAGAGCTTATAGGAAAGCCAGGTACAAGCCAGAGGTGAAGGGGCAACTGCAGTCTCATGGGAAGGGGGACAGTACCAGCACGTCCTTTACGCCCTACCGAGGTCGTGAGTTATCCCCCATGAGCAGCTCTCTGGCATGGCCATAACACCAGACACACAGAAACCAATCTCGTAATTATCTGGCTCTTTGCAGGAATCCAAAATCATGGCCGAGTGACATTATATGATTCTCATAACAAGCTAGAGCAAACAAAATATTTCCCAATGCCTTTTCAGCAATTCTGATTGTTTGGGGGAAATTCTAAACAATAATGGTGCATCTTTTGTCGAAATATGAATGTAACCAATGTAGAGAAGAGTTAAGTAGAAATTATCTGCCTCATAGACATTAGGAGGGGTGGGAGGAGGGTATACTGGGGTTCTTGGTGTTGAAAAGTGAGTACTGGTGAAGGGAGGGGTGTTTCATCATTGTAGGACTGAGACTTCAACCTGAAAGCTTAATAAGTTTTCTCACAGTGATTCAATAAATAAATATAAAAAGAAAAAAATAAATAAATAAATTAAGGTGGAGTTCATGCCCAATTCAATCAGCTAATCAGTGGCTGAATAAATAGCAGTACTCCTACAAAAAAAAAAAACCCTGTGGTAACAATATTGCAACCCCCACTGTCTTATTGGAGAGGGGAGGGACAGAGGGAAGAGGGAAAGGTAGAGAGAGAGAGAGAGAGATAGAGAAACATAGGCAGAGACAGACGGACAGAGAGAGAGAGGAAGTCTGCCATAGAGGCCATCTGTAGGGGAGGGGGATGAGGGATCTGGGACATTGATTTTGGGAAATGGACACCGGTGTGTGGATGGGTGTTGGAGCATTGTATGACTGATACCGAGTCATGAACTGCTTTGTCACTGAGTATCTAAAAATGGTTCCGTTTTCAAAAAAAAGGACTAAATAAGTCTGGCAAATTTCTTCACACCTTTCACATGATGGGTTGGATTGGGATCACGATCACGATCACGACCATCTTGTTGTTCGTCGATTGCCTTGAGCAGGCCCCAGTAACGCCTCCTTCGTCCAAGCCTTGATATTTTTTTTTAAAGTGCCATATTCAAGGCTCTTTCAGGGTTAGGAGAATGAAACCCATCATTGTTACTGGTATTTGTCATATTGGGTACGGCACGGGGAGTTTTCCAGACTCTGCCGTGTGGGCAGGTTACATTTGGTAGCCTGCCAGTTTGTCCAAAGTCGGAACGAGATAATTAGGTTGGATTGGGTGTGTTTATTAAAGGAGCCGTGACCATCAGCAGACCCGCATCCCAAAGAACTCTCTGCTTGAGGACATTCAGGGATGAGTTTATAAAGGCAAAAAAAGTCAAATCTTAGCAGACAATGGACACAATGGGGCCACATGTGTTGTGATCAATCAAAGCAAGTTTTAGAAGCAAAATTAGCCAGTTAATGGTCCAGCTGCTTCCAGTCACAAAGAACCTTTGTGGTTATGGGGAACGGTGACAGTTGGGGTCATGGTTCCAGGAGCTGAACAGTTTGTTTGTGGGTGTGAACAGGTTATACCTGACCCTTGGAACAGTGGAGGGAGTTTCCTCTCTGCAGACGCGCTAGGAGAAAAGAGAGATGGAGTCCCTTATGTCAGGAGCCCAAAGCTCGAGACTTACCATAATTGGAGCTGGAACGACAGTGCAGAAGTCCCTAGTGCATAGGACAATGCCTGTGGTCCCCCAATACGTGATGCCCAGGCACCATGGTGGTAGCAGGCCCTGTGTCCATCCACCAACACCCCTTAAAAGAGTAGAGCATGGCCTGTGCCCACTCAACAACACCCCTTAAAAGAGTTGTCATAAGCAGATTTTTAATTTTGGCAAGCACTTTGACTCACTTGTTGAGATGATGCTGTGACTTTTATCCTTCGTCTCCTGTATGTGGCCCATCACATGGATCTACCGGTGTCCAACCATGCTTCCTCCTCTGACTCCATCCACCCTGCTGTCAACGGTTCTTGCATCTCTCCAATCAGTCCACTTAATGGTTATGTGGTATCTTTTTGGCAGAGTATTTAATTTCACTTGCGAATATTCTGTTGAAGGTTTTTGCCTCAAGGTTTTGCAACAACATGACTTCCTATCATTTCTTGAGACGTCCTTCCTGAGTGTGCCTGAGGTGCTTGAGGGGAGGGTCGTGTGCCGATGTGTTTCTTGTTTCACTCCAACATTCTCCATCCTGTACATTCTATGTACAGATGCATAGACCACAACCCTAAACAAAGCATTCACCGTGGAGGACTTTTCATTTTACACTTCAGTGATACTATTCTCCCAGTCTACACTAAGGAGGGAGGAAAGATCCCAAGCTTGGTAGGGGGCTGTGACACACTTACCTTAGAACATTAGAAGGTGTATTTACAGAAATGGCCACGAGAGGGCAGCCCAGGCACAGAATCGGAAATCCTCTATGCCTGCTTCTATCTCGCCAACGAATACAAAACTATTAGCACAAAAATTTATAGTCGCCCAATATTAATTGAGAGAACACTTGAGCGGGCCCAGTAATGTCTCCATTGTGAAACTTGTTACTGTGTTTGGCATTTCGAATACGTCACAGATTGCTTGCCAGGCTTTGCTGTGCCGGCAGAGGAATGGAACTCGGGTTGCCCAGGTCGGCTGCGTGCAAAGCAAACACCATACCAGCGGTGCTATCGCGCCAGCCCATGGGGGAATTTCTGGAGCAACATGTGTGCCTATCAAAAGATGAGTATATAAGGGTACATTTATATGATTTCAAATGCTGAAATGTCCTTTGCAATAAAAAGGATCACATAAAATGAAATAATTTTGAAGGAAAGAGAAAAATATTGGATTATTTCACTTATAGGTGCACTTTAAGGGTATCAAATAGATGAAGAAAAGCACATTTAAAACACAAACCTGTGAACACTGATCATAGCACTAAGACTACCGAGAGCAGGTGGGCAATAGGAGAAAAGGCAAGGTGGAAGGTTTTATTAATGAAATAACAAAAGATAAGGACTCAGGGGAAAATAATAAAAGAATTTATGTGAAAGATTCCTAGGCTAGCTGGCCTTGCTTCTCAGGTTTCTGCCCCTATTCTCGTGGCCACATCTAACAGGAAATTTTTGCCACCTGGGATCCCAACAGCTGAGTCACAATCAGTGCTGACTCCCTGCCCCTCACCCCAGGAGCCTCTGTGTGGTTGAGGAACACGGCAAGGGCAGCTGGGAGACAGAAGGCTCCCTGGTCCCACAAATCAGAAATATACCGTTGGTGCTTCTGTCACCACATACGGTCAATGTGTGTGCTGACCCCCCACAGACAGTGGCTGAGAACCCACACACAAACGACACCTGAGCAGATATACACAACACTGCTTTCTTCCAAATGCCCAAGGGGGTGCCCTCTGGGGGTCTATGGGGTACACTGGGAGGGGCCATGCTCTGGGAGTGGGGGCAGCTGCTGACCTGGAGACCCTGGTCCCTAGCCTCCTCCAAATGTGTCAACCCTGTGACGGTTTCTTGATTTTCTATACACTATGGAGCTGTGATTCCTGGGAACTTCTGGGCCTGGGAGGGTTGGCAAGTGCCTAGAAATAGAAAACAGGAGCCTTGGAGAGACAAACCAACCAATCAAGTCTGCCCCCTCCTTTTGTACGTTCCTGCTTTCTGGAATATTCTTCTCTGCCTTATATTACTGCAGCCCAGGTCCCTGAGCCGGGCGATGCCTCTGTGCCATGGAGCGTGCTGAAAATATTTAGTCTGGCTCGTCCTAAATCTGTTTCTGCTGCCTCAAATTTCTCTCCCAGCAAACACAGAGAGTCCTCGCCAACAACCTCCCTGCACACTCTTGCCTCCTGACGAACCCCCTGAGATCCAATGCTGGGTGCTGGCATGCTCCCTCCCTTTAGGACAGCTGCTAATGCTGACAGCTGTCTCCTGATCTGTTCATCTCACCATACCTGGAAATTAACATCCTGGATGCATTCGTGTGTATGTGTGTGTGTGTGTGTGTGTGTGTGTGTGTGTGTGTTGTAACACTGAACCACACGCACACCTGGCTCTAAGCAAGATGCATCTGAGAGTAGACAGTCATGGAGTCCGTAGGGCTTGGCCTGAGGGAGTTTGAGTGGGATCTAGTCTGCAGCGGGCAGGGACAGTCTCCAGGGGTTCATGAGAATACGAGGAGGAAGGGAAAGGAGAGTGAGCTTCCCCTCCCATCCTTCATTGAGGTGGGGCTGCCTCCTAGACTCAAGACAAGAGCCCTCAGATGGCACTTGGGAACTGCAGTGAGGCGGCCAGGAGTCTGCTCCTCTCTGGTGCAGTCAGAACCCAGGACACAGAGAAATGAAGAAAACCAGGGCAGGGGAAAGACTAAACAGGCTCGAGCACATATTTCAACTGCAGAGACCCGTGGCATCGAAGGCCCACTGATCACTGCCAGGGATAGCCCTGGGGGTCGCTGTGATCCAGACTCACACACCTGGACCAAATCTCACTGCAGTGCTCCCTGATGCCCAGAGCCCACTAGGAAAATGAACCTCCACTACCACCCTCAGCGAAGCTTAGGAACAAGTCTCAGAATATAAAATGGGGCAGTGATCCTAAGATAATAAGGTGAGAATGCCCAACACCCCTTGACTGCATCCATAGCCAGGAAAAGTGCCACCTTGACAGGGGCAGACTTTGTTTTGGGTGCTGACATGGAAGTCAAGGTCTCACACATGAAAGACACATACTCTGCTCTGAGCTTCATCTGGCCCTTTCACACACCATGACATGCTCAGGGACCCTGCACAACTCCTGGGCTAAAGATGAAATCAGGAAATGGAACTATAAAACAGCAGGTAGGGCATTTTCCCAGAGCACTGCCAGGGGAAGTTCCTGAGTGCAGGAATAGCCCCTGTCTGTCATCAGGTGCGACCCAGAAAAGAAAAAAAAAGATGAAATCAGTATAATGCTCTATGTGAAGACCACCCAGAGGCATAAACCAGGGTATTCATACAAGGTTATTCATAATATCCCTAAATTGGAAATACCCTTGTTTTCCAGCATAAAATAGCAGGAAACAAAACAGCACAAAAAATTCAATCTTTTGTCACCCACACGATGGAATACTCCTTGGCAACAAAATCACTGGACCACAGTAGCCCAAGCTCAGGGAAGGAGTCTCTCCCTTCAGGCCTGTTGTGTTTGTGGTTGTGACTGTGGACGCTTAGAGGAGCCAAGTCACCATATAGAATGTAGTGCGGAGAGGGTCATGCAGGGTCCGTGTTTCATCCAGATCCGAGGAGAACCACAGAACACATGGATGTGACCAGCTGTCCAGCAAGTGCTACCACCCCTCAGGAGGGGAGAGGCCATGTTCAGTCAACACGGAGGCCCCCACGCATCTCCCAGGCCAGCAGCCAATCTGCTGATGTGGCTATGAGGGGGTCTGGTTCCTCCTGCAGGAGGAGCTTCTCGGAGTGCTAAGGCCTCTGCCCTTGGGGCTGCAGAGATAGTAGAGTGGATAAAACCCTTTGTCTTCAAGGACCCCCAAAACAGCTGGTCCCCAGTGTATCATAAAGTTCTGGGCCCGCACTAGGAGTGAACCCTGAGGCATAGCATAAGCTCGGAATGCCATAGGGTGTGGTCCAAAAGAAAGAAAATAACAAGCAAAAAGAAATACTGGACTTGGGGCTGGAGAGATAGCACAGCGGGTGGAACCTTGCACGTGGCCGACCCGGGTTCGATTCCCAACATCCCATATGGTCTCCTGTGCACAGCCAGGAATAATTTCTGAGTATAGAGCCAGGAGTAACCCCTGGGTATGGCCAGGTGTGACCCAAAAAGGAAAAAAAAGAAACGAAATCCTGGACCAGAAATGGATACTTTTTCTGTGGTCATTTGGAACACAGAGAAAAATCCTTAAGGGTTTGGTAAAAATTCTTTGACACCAACTCAAATACTTCTATCTTCCTCCAAAGAAGAGCTTTACACTGAATGGTCTAAACTCAAATTTTGATGGGACTCTGAGGAATTCTTTGGTGAACTGCTATTAATTCCCTTCAAAAGTGAGGGAGAGTCAAAAGTTAAAATTCAAGAGATAGTAAAATTCAAGGCTAAGGTTCTGACCTTGTATGCACCTGAGCCAGGTTTTATCAGCTGCATTACATATGCTCCCTAAACCCTACCATGAATGATCCTTCAGCACAGATTTAGTATGAACAATGGTATGAACAATGCCTGGTATGACCTGATGTATGAGAGAGAGGGGGAGAGAGAGAGAGAGAGAGAGAGAGAGAGAGAGAGATCAAGTGATTATGCCAAAAGAGCTTACTAGGTGGACCGCATGCTTTGCATGAACAGAGGGCAGGTTCTTTTGGTATGTCCACCCTATGAATGAAAAAGTATCAAGGGACGGCACATTCTGCTCTTTAATCACCATATACGGCATGTGTATAATTTTCCTTCCTTATGGTATGCTCTCCTAGACTTCTCGCTCTCTCTTTCTCTTTCTTTCTCCTCCCCTAGGAATTGCTGTAATCATCTAAACTATGGATTGTATTTGGACACAAACTTCTAAGGGACACAAGACAGTAGCATTAGTCAGTGAATGTTGATAGTATGGAAATCCAGTACTGAGAATTCTCTTTCTGACTTCCCTCATTTTGAATTTTCTCAATTGTCTTTTCTGTCCCTCTAAACCAAGTAAGAGTCCTTCCAAACCAGGTCAGGGTGCCCCCAGGTCAGGGTTGCTCCAGGTCAGGGTCCCTCCAAATGAGACAAGGGTCCCCCCAGGTCAGGGTCCCTCCAAACCAGACAAGGGTCCCCTCATGTCAGGGTCCCTCCAAAGGAGGGCAGGGTACTTCCATGTCAGAGTCCCCCCAGGTCAGCGTCCCCCAGGTCAGGGTATCTCTAGGTCAGGGTCCCTCCAAAACAGGTTTGGGTTCCCGACTCTTACACAGCATGGTCCCTTCCCCAACCAGCTCAGCTTCTGAGGAAGGTGCCAGGTGTCTTCAACCCTGCATTTAGGCTTCATTTGGGTGATAACACCTAATCACTGGTCTCTAAATACCAAGGAGGACTCTCATTCTTGCAATTATTTTTATGAGAGCTACAGGTCCTTGATTCTTTTCGGGGACCGCAACCAATATCTGGAAGGCCAGGAAGCCTCCAGAGAGGGAAAGTCAGGCTGCTGTGGTTCTTGGGAACACTAAGGCCTACAGCTGCTCTCAGAGGAAACCTGGGCAGGTGGCACATGGTTCCTCCTGTTCCCACAAGCTCCAGGGCGCCTTGCTCAGAGCTGAACAAACTCCTTGAGTCCCTCAACTCAAGCTCCAACACAGCAGACAGACATCACAGTAGGATTCTAAATGATTTAATGGGTAAGAATACAGGAACGATGGGTCGGAGGGTCTGCTTTCGTGCCTCCGAGGGCCCTTGGGAGAGTGGGAAGGAGTTGGTGCCCAGCAGGTGGTATCTGGGTGGGACACTGGCTCCCTGTGAGGCACCATGAAGGGGGACCAGGTGGTTCCCAGAGGGGCGGGGGTTGTCCTTGGAATCATTCACTGTCAGCCTGTTTTCACATGTCGTTCTGGACACGGAGGCAGGGCACATCAGGGCTCTCACGAAGCTGCCCACTCTGGGCACCTGTCTCCTTTGGAATAAGCACCTGGGGCTCCTGATCTTCCAAGAGAAGTTTAGGAAAAGGCGGGGGCGGCCAGACTGAGTGTGTTGAGTGTCAACTGCTTGGGGAGACTGGCTGAGGGCACACGGCTTTGTATGCTACTGCCCATGGAGAGTACTGGCCTCTGAGTAGCAGGGAGCAGGTACAGCACCCACGGGAGGGGCAGTGGTCTCGGAGGCCTCTGCAGCAATGGCCAGGGACATGCCCTGCTCCCTGCACCTCCACTGCCACCTCTGCCCCTGTGAGACACTGAGCTCCTTCTCTGTGTCCACAGTAGCAACATGGGGGGCCAGCCTTTTTCTCCTGAAAGGTTCTGAGGGACGATTTAACCCCCTGCTATGTGGAGGACCAGAGGCACACACAGGGAAGAGACAGAGATCCACGGTGTGGCCAAGGGTCTCAGAGGGAGGGAGGGGTTGGGGCCCAGACAATAGCATGGGGTACTTCAGGAGGTTTCTCCTTCTCTGTGCTCCAGGGAGAGCTGAGAGAGGAGGGATGATTAGAAGGAGGGGGGCCGAGAGGAGGTGGTGGAGCAGTAGCACAGAGGGACTTCTGCCAGACTCTTGTGGTGGGCCGAGGTGATGGAGTGGGGAAGGGGAATTCAGGTTGCAGAATGATGTGAGGGCCAGACCCGGGAGCCTGGAGCGAGTGCAGAGGACGGTGCAGGCCAGGGGAACACACGCTGGCTTTCCTGGATGGACTGCAGAGGCGACGGGGCCTGGACGGGCCATAGGGATCGTGGATGCCGGGATAGAGCCAGAGGGAGCAGCCTGGTCAGGAGCTGCTGGAGGAGCCTGGATGGCCTTGTCCCTGCAGACCCTGCAGGAAGGGGTGATGCACATCAGGTGCTCCCAATGTGGGTCCTAGCAGTATGCCTCCAGGGGGCTGCTTAAGGCAGGGAAGAGAGGGCCGTGGAGAGGGCAGGGTGAGGACCAGAAGCCAGTCACCTGGGAGAGGCTCGGAAGTCTGTCCCCTACACTGTTATCACTCCCAGGACTTCCAGTCCTCTCTACACCCTCCCCCAAGGCCTTCCTCTCATCCCTGTTCCTCTGGCTCCCCTCCCCAGGCAGACATGGGCAGCCCTCCTGATGCTGGGTCTGGAAGGACAGCCCACACTTACCTTTGCAAATTCTGGATAGATTGTATTTGCTGCAGCTCAGCCAGGCTGAAGTGGTTCCTCGCACCTAAGAACCAGGGAGAGTGGCTTCTATTAGTGAAGGTCTCACAGAGGCATGGACACAGGGCCATGGAGGGAACACAGGCATGCTCTTCTCTGCGAGCCTCAGCAGGCGATGAGGAGCAGCAAAGGCCAAAAGACGCTCAGAGGCCTGTAGCTTCCATCAGAGCCCTTCAGAGCCATAATCTCTGGGGAGGCTCCAAGCTCAGCAGGAGGGAGGAGTCACTCTGGGAGAGCTCAAATGGAAAAGGCAGAGACTCACCTCTCAGGATCGCGACCCTCCTGCTTTTCCTAGCTCTCTTGCGCCTCTGAGGAGAGAAAGAATCAGTGATCATTTGGGATCCACTTTTGGACTCCCCTCTCTGAAGCTCTGATGTCCACACATGACCCGTAGGAGTCCCACAGGAACAGAGAGGTGAGTTTCTCCCTCAAATCCATCCTTAAATGTCATGAAATGCTTTGTATTTGGTTTTGATTTTGTGTTTCCAGTTTTCTCCTTGGAACGACAGAAGGATTTCCATGTTGATAGCAGGCCCCTGTTCAGGGACGTCAGGCAGGGATGTGCTTCTTGTGCTCCTTCCCACAGGACCCTGAGTTCTGGGGCAAGGTCCCACTACTCCAATCTCCTGAAAGTCTGACTGGGAGGATGGGTTGATGTTTCCCTCCCACCCAGGGAAGTCGTGGTGGGACTTTTCTGTTCAAAGGGACCTTAATGTCTCAATGGAAGCTGACTCTAGCACGATGGCACTAGTTGGAATTTTAGTGATGGGAACCTGCCACCCCACCCCAACATCTGTGGAGTTCAGGGAATTCTCTCTTCATTGAACCGCTTCACACCCAGTCTGTCCTCCTTGGCAACAAGGCCCTACTTTCTCCTAGATGACCCAATCTACTGATGCACTAAACCAAACAAATTCATGTTTCAAACTCATGTGTGTGAGAAAAAATAGAAATCACCACCACCCACCAAATGGCTCAAGCACTGGCCCTGGCTCCTACCTTTTGGTCAACTTTTTTCTTACAGAAGGCCACGAAGGATGCTGTAGCCAGGAAAACAATGAAAAGGAAGAGCACCCCTAACACCCCCAGGATAACGGGGGTGGGATCGCTACTGATCAGTTTTGAGCCTATGCCCCATAGAGTCTCAGTCCGGGGTGTCATCAGAACCATCAGAGTCCATATACCGAACTCCATGATCCTGACCACAAGCTGCCTATGGCAACTGAGCGTGAGCGGGTGGCTCTGCCTTATATAGGGCCGCCTGCATCACAAAGGGGGAAGAGTCCATTAGGGTTCCAGAGGGGTGTGAAGTCCTGTGTCCACTGTCTCCCCCCACCCCACTTGGCCTTCCCTTCCTGGCCCTTTCTTTGGCCCCTCTGCTCTAACTGCCTTCTTACTTTCCACCCCACAACCCGCCCCCGCCTACATCCTGCCCTGTGCTTTATCCCCAGGAAGGGTCCTGCTTGTTCTCTCTGGAACCCTGCTCTTCCCTGGGTCCTCTTGACTCTCTGGGAATAACCTTGACTCTACTCTTGAAAATGCATTTCTTGTCTGAAATCCCACCAGCAAAAAATTTTTTCTCGGGATCTAGATCATTTATTTTGTATTGTAACAACAAAACGTTTTTTAAATTTTTATCAAGTAGTGCACAATATTTGATTTCATTTAATAATCTGACGGTTGTTGGAGTAAGGAGAGCCGAGAAAACCGCTAAGACAACCTCAGCCAAAA
The DNA here is from genome assembly GCF_029834395.1 of Sorex fumeus. Classification (NCBI taxonomy): domain Eukaryota; kingdom Metazoa; phylum Chordata; class Mammalia; order Eulipotyphla; family Soricidae; genus Sorex; species Sorex fumeus. The sequence goes on along the minus strand of NW_026606179.1, from coordinate 3,545,114 downwards.
AGCAAATAAATAATTAAAATTAAGATGATTTACTTACTTACTTAAAATTAAAAAAGTAAATTGTAATATTTTAAAAAACATTTATATGTATATTATAAAATGTATATTTTTCACTCCAAGAATTCTGACATTTTAAATAGGGTGATACAGCTGGAGTTACATATTTTAATACATGGTGATTTGGGGATCCAGAGGCATCTCTGCAGCTTCTCGCTCTCTTTTGAGATTTATTTGTGAGTCTTTAGATCACGGCCAATTATGAGCTTATGTGGCACTCAGAGGCAGTTCATGGCCATTGCTAGCAGGAGTAGACCTCTTTATTCACCCACCTAAGATTGCTGCCTGAAGTAATATACTTTTGTTCATCGTTTTTTTCTTCCCAGATTCCATCAGAATTCCATCAGAATTTTATTTCCATAAGATTATTCACATTAATTGATCACATTCAATATTTCAACACCAATCCAACCCCCTTTATTACATCCCACCACCATCATTTTCAATTTTCCCACCACCATAAAAACCAGTTTGCCAGGGGAAGATGCTAGATAATTTATTTTCTATTGCTTATTCGCTATATCATGAGAGGTTGCACGGCTGCTTAAGTGGCTGAGTGCTTCTAAAATTGTAAAATTGCAAATGGTTGGCGTCCAGAGACATCTTTGTAGGGAGCGATCCATTATGAGATTCATTTCGGATTCTCTGGATCAAGGCCATTGACGCACTGAGGTGGCGCCCAGATCATGGGCATGACAGCCAGAACCCAAACCCAAAGGGGAGACAGGAAGAGACACCAATCTCTGCTGCTGCCATATAGCATTGAGTCTTAGTCCCTGAACTCACCTATCTGGGTTTTGCTTCTAGAAACTCATGGCCACCTGGGTTGCATCTGGAGTGGGTGGTGAGGGCACACCTGCTCCATCTGAAGTTCTCCAGTGGAATTGGCTCAGAACGGGATCCAGAGTGATCTCGGTGAACTGTTGTCTTCTAGTAATTCTAAATGCTCTAGTAATTCTAAAACTTAGAATATGATTATACAGCAGATTCACTCTTGGGTGAGGCCACTGTCGATCTCTTCCAGGAGCTTTATTCCTGAGTCTCTGGATCATGGCTGTTGATGAGATTATATGGCACCAGGGGGCAGTGTGTGGGTTTACTGCCAAGCTACTGGTAAATTTGGGACATTGGGGGAAGATGCCCATTCCTGCTCACAAGGGAGCTTGGAAGTTTCAGCCACAGGTCCTGCATACCTGTGTTTTTCTGATGATTCCCTCATGGGTGAAGCTCATCCGAACTATGGAGAGTTGCCATGAGCAAGGCGGCAGTCAGGTTTTGGAGGTTTTCGGCTACTGGGGCTCTGTATGGGCAGGCAGGGAACCTCTAACAACCTCCCCCCAAAGTTGCCCCCGTGAAGACAGCCTGGTGCAAGCTCAGGATATTTGTTACATTTCTACAACAAACAGCTTTATCAAAGGTCAAACTCTCCACTCACCTCACTTAGACATCTATGAACTCCAAGGGGAGAGTAAGCACGTATTTCCAGCAACCCCACTCCCACCCCGTCTGTCATTTTACCATTGAAGAAAATTAACCCCTGTTGGATATAGAGCTTTCCACAGTCACAATTTCCCTTGCATAGGTTACCAAGCAAAATCACCTAAACTCACAACTGGAAAGAAACTTCAGAGTGTGTTTGAGATACCTCAGGAAGCATCTAGATATCAAATATGGGAACGCAAAATGTCCAGAGAAAATAGATTACATTAAATGGTGTCAACTTTCTGTCCAAGACCAGAGCAGCACTTCAGAAAATTCAAATTCACAGGGAATGACCCAGGGAAAGGACTCAGTCTCTGGAATGAAGGCAGAAAGCTCTGATTCCTCCTGTTCTTTGACCCAATTTCTCATTTATGAAATAATAAGGTGTAGATGCACAAACTCAAATAATTCAATGCATATACAAAGAGTCCTTGTTAACAATTGTGACTGGGAAGTATCAGTAGGGTGGGCTTAAAATGCTCCATCCAGAAGAGAATGCAATGTATTAAAGTAGGAATACCTAGACATCCTATGGCCCTTAATTATAAAAATAATGACAGGGAAGGAAATGAATTGAGGGGGGAATTAAGAACCAAGTGGGAGGTAACAGGGACAGGGGTATTCTGATGGTGGGATGCATGTATATGGCTTAAACACTGAAACAACCATTTTGTGAGCATGAGATCCAAACTACAACATCCACTTGAATATGTGTCTATGGAGGGGCCGGAGCTATAGTATGGTGAGTAGTGCATTTGCTTGCACTGCAGTGAACCCCTGTTTGATCTCTGGCACCACATATGGTGGCCCGAATTTGCCAGGAGTCATTCGTGATTGAAGAACCCTGAGTGCCTCTGTGTGTGGCTCAAAAATTTATGAGTCTGGTCAAGGAGCAGGTTGGTGGGTGGGAGGGAAAATGGAACATTGGTGAATGGACGCTGATACCAGTGGTGAGATTGGTGTTGGAACACTGAATGCTAGAACTCCATGATGAGCAAGTTTTAAATCATGGTGCTTGATAAAACAATATAATAAAATATATCACCTCATATCAGCTGGTACTAGCTCCTCTGCCTTCTTAAATAAATGCTGACTTTAATTATTTCATGCTTATGATGAAATCCTTCGTGAGGAGCACAAGAATCAGGGAAGATTCCTCTTTCATTTTAAGCTGATGAGAGAGAATGAATCAGTATTAGTGGCAAAAGGCAGCAGTGGGCAAAATAAGCCCACACCTCCTCCTCCACATACCACTGTCCGTTCCCCTGCCTCATCTGCCACACACCTCCCTAAGTGAGCAGGCCCACCGATGTGTTGTGACCAGTCCTGAACAACAGAAGCACCAAAAGCAAGTCCTCCTGTGTCTCCCAGACCTTATTGCTGAATTGAAAGCTGGAGTACAGTGGAAGAGGGCTGCCCTTAGGGAGATCTCCAGGAAGTCTGATACAAAACTGTTTGATCTCCTTTGCTAATAATCCTGCCATTTGGCCATCAGGTTTGTTGCCATCTCATTCCAATCTTCACTAACGTGCTCAAATATTCCTGTATCATTCACTCACTTGATCACTTGACTTCCCGTTAATCATTGATTTGCTCGAGCCAGCGCCAGTAACGTCTCCATTTATCTCTGTCACGTGCTTGTGTAGCCCAGTGGTATCTGTTCGTTCTAGGAACACGAAGAGCCTGAAACCGATCGTTCACGATCTTGATGAAGAAGTCTGACCATCTGGTAGGTGGGAGGCCACACGGTCTTTGAGCTCCCATGGAATCCAGTTGGTAACGGCTCTAGACTACAGACAAATCTGTAATATCTACTCCTAGACTTTTCACACCTTCTGCTGTCACCCGTAATATTTTTCTTTTTCAAAAGCCCATTACCAGTCCTGAGAAAACGGATCAGCTACATGCGTAAATAAATAAATACATAAACTAGCCCTCTTTCTAACACCATGCACAAATGTCAAATCAATATGGATTTAAACTCCATAGTGTCTGACCTGAATTTGTAAGGTGACTTTGAAGTGAAAGGTATCTTACCGGATGAAACACCACTGACCAAGAAAGTGGAATCAAAGATAAGCAAAAGGGACTAAATTAAATTAAGAACCTAGGCACCTTGAAAAGGAAACAATGACCAGGAAGCAATGGCAGTCCACAGAATGGGGAAAATTATTTACCTAACACCCATCTGATAAGGGGTCAATATCAAAGATCTATATGGAACTGGTAGAACATTAGAAGAAAAAAGTCGAATCCAATCACAAACTGGGGAGAAGAGATGAACAGAAACTTCCCCAAAGAAGAAATGTGAATGTCCAAAAGGCACATGAAGAAAATGCTCTACACCGCTATTCATCAGGATGATGCAAATCAAAACAACCACGAGATACCATCTCATGCCACAGAGACTGGCACACATCAAAAAGAACAAAACCAACCAGTGCTGGCATGGATACGGGGGGAAAGGGAAATTTCATTCATTGCTGATGGGAAAGTCCAGACTTTTCAGGAAAAAAATACAGGCTTTCCTCAAAAACCTAGAAATTGTGCTCCCATATGACCCTGCAGCCCACTTCTGGGAATATATTCTAAGGACCCAGAACTCACAGTGCAAAAACCCATCTGCACTCTGATGTTCATTGCAGCACTATTCACAATACCCAGAACCCGTAAACATCCTAAGTTCCCTAGAAGAAATGACTGGTACATCTACATAATGGAACACCCTGCAGCCATTAGAAAAATGAAGTCATTTAATTTGCTTATACATGGATGGACATAGAGATTGCCATTCCGAGTGGAATGAGCTGTTGGAGAGAGACAGTTATAGAATGATCATACTCATATGTGGGATATTAAAAAAAACATAGTATGAGAAAAATACCCAAGGACAGTAGAAATGAGGGCCAGAAGGACTGGTCCATGATAGCAGTGGTAGAGAGTATGCTCAAATTGTGGGAGAATGCCGTTTGGACAGAGAAGAGACATTAAGACAATGATCATTAGAAATGATCCCTCTGGACAATATTTGAGTCTTAAAGGAGGTAAAGTGATATAAAAAAAACTCTTCTGGTAACAATATTGCAACCCCCACTGCCTTATTGGATAGGGGAGGGAAAGAGGGGAGGGAAGAGAGAGAGAGAGAGAGAGAGAGAGAGAGAGAGAGAGAGAGAGAGAGAGAACAGAGAAGGAAGAGACAGAGGAAGTCGGACATAGAGGCCGCTGTAGGGGAGGGGGATGTGGGATCTGAGATACTGGTTTTGGGAAATGGACACCGGTGCCTGGATGGGTGTTGAACATTGTACGACTGATACCCAATCATGAACTGCTTTGTCACTGCGTATCTTACAATGATTCCCTTCTCAAAAAAAAAAGTATTGAATAAATCTGGCTAACCTCTTCACACCTTTCACATGAAAGGTAAGACTGGGAGTTTTTATTAAAGAAGTCAGTGACCAACAACAGACAATCATCCCAAAGAATTCTCTGCTTGAGGACATTCAGGGATGAGTTTATAAAAGCAAAAATAAGTCAAATCTTAGGAAATGATGGACACAACGGGGCTGTATGTGTCGTGATCAGCAAAGGAAGTTTTAGAACTGAAATTAGCTAGTTAATGGTCCGGCTGCTTCCAGTCACAAAGAAATTTCGTGGTTATGGGAAACGGTCACTATTGAGGTCATGGTTTCAGTAGTTGAACGTTCATTTGTGGGCTGTGAATAGGTTACACCTGACTCTTGGAACACTGGAGGGAGATTCTTCTCTGCTGATGGGCTAGAAGGGAAGGGGAGACAGAAACCCTTATGTCAGGAGCCCAAAGGTCGAGACTTACCATAATTGGAGCTGGAATGACAATGCAGAGGTCCCTAGTGCATAGGACAATGCCTACGGTCCCCCAATACATGATTACCGGGCACCATGGAGGGAGCAGGCCCTGAGCACCACAAGGCATGGCCTGTACCCACCCACCAACACCCCTTAAAAGAGTTGTCATGAGCAGATTTTTAATTTTGTCAATCCCTTTGACTCACTTGTTGAGATGATGGTGTGACTTTTATCCTTCATCTCCTGTATGTGGCCCGTGGCCCATCACCCATCACATGGATCTACCGGTGTACAACCATGCTTCCTTCTCTGCTCATCCACCCTGCTGTCAACGATTCTTGCATCTCTGCAATCACTCCACTTAATCATCATGTGGGATCCTTTAGCAGAGTATTTAATTTCACTTGCGAATATTCTGTTGAAGATTTTTGCCTCAAGGTTTTGCAACAAAATGATTTCCTATCATTTCTTGAGAAGTCCTTCCTGAGTGTGCCTGAGGTGCTTGAGGGGAGGGTCCTGTGCCGATGTGGTCCTTGTTTCACTCCAACATTCTGCATCCTGTAATTTCTGTGTACAGATGCATAGGCCACAACTGTAAACAAAGCGTTCACCGTGGGAGGACTTTTCATTTTACACTTCAGTGATACTATTCTCCCAGTCTACACTAAGGGGGGAGGAAAGAGCCCAAGCTTGGTAGGGGGCTGTGACAACACTTACCTTAGAACATTCGAAGGTGTATTTACAGAAATGACCACGAGAGGGCATCACAGGCACAGAATGGGAAATTAAGCCTGCTTCAAATCTCTCCAATGAATACAAACATATTAGCACAAAAATTTATAGTCGCCCACTATTATTTGCAGTGTTCACCTGAGCGGGCCAAATTATGTCTCCATTGCGAAACTTGTTACTGTGTTTGGCATTTCGAATAAGTGACGGGTTGCTTGCCAGGCTTTGCTGTGCCAGTGGAGGAATGGAACTCGGATTGGCCAGGTCAGCTGCGTGCAAAGCAAACACCATACCAGTTGTGGTATCGCGCCAGCCCATGGGGAATTTCTGGAGCAACAAGAGAGCCTATCAAAAGATGAGTATATAAATAAGGTGGTACATTTATATGATTTCAAGTGCTGAAATGTCCTTTGCAATAAAAAGGATCACATGAAATGAAATAATTTTGTAGGAAAGAAAAAAATATTGGATTATTTCACTGATTATTGCACTTTAAGGGTATAAAATTGATAAGGAAAAATACATTTAAAACACAAATCTGTGAACACCAATCACAGCACTAAGACTACTGAGATCAAGTGGGCAATAGGAGAAAAGGCAAGGTAAAAGGTTTTATTAGTGAAACAACAAAAGAAAAGGACTCAGGGGAAGGTAATAAAAGAGTTTTTCTGAAAGATTCCTTGGCTAGCTGGCCTTGCTTCTCAGGTTTCTGCCCCTATTCTTGTGGGCACATCTAACACAAAATTTTTGCCCCTGGGGTCCCAACTGCTGAGTCAAAATCAGTGCTGACTCCCTGACCCTCACCACAAGAGATTCTGTGTGGGTGAGGAACAGGGCAGGGGCAGCTGGGAGACAGAAGGCTCCCTGGTCCCACAAATCAGAAATATACAGTTGGTGCTGCCATCACCACCTATGGTTCATCACCGAACCTCGGTCACTATGTGTGCTGACCCATCACAGATAGTCGCTGAGAACCTGCACACAAATGACACCCAGCAGATACACACAACACTGCTTTCTTCTCAAGCTCAAGAGGGTGCCCTCCGGGGGTCTACGGGGTACACTGTGAGGGGCCGTGCTCTTGGGGTTGGGACAGCTGCTGACCTGGAGGCCCCAGTCCCCAGACTATTCCAAAAGTGGCAACTGCTTGACTGTTTCTTGATTTTCTGTACACTATGGAGCTGTGATTCCTGGGACCTGCTGGCCTGGGTGGATTGGCTAGTGCCTAGAAACAGGAAACAGGAGCCGTGGATAGGCAAAACCAACCAAATGAGTATGTCCCCTCCTCTTGCATATTCCTGCTTTCTGGAATATTCTTCTCTGCTTTATATCAGCTGCAGCACAGGTCCCAGCACCGGGGGATGCGTTTGTGTCATGGAGCCTGCTGAAACTGTTCAGCCTGGACCATCCTAAGTCTGTTTCCGCTGCCTCAAATCTCTCTCCCTGCAAACACAGAGAGTCCTCGCCAACAACGTCCCTGCACACTCCTGCCTCCTGCCGGACCCCCTGGGCTTCAAGTGTGCTGACATGCTCCCGGACTTTAGGACAGCTGCTAACGCTGACAGCTGTCTCCTGATCTGTTCAACTCACCATACCTGTAAATTAAAATCCTGGATGCATTCGTGTGTATGTGTATAGAATATAGTGCAGAGAGGGTCTCTGCGGGGTCCGCGTTTCATCGAGATCCGAGGAAAGCCACAGAACCCATGGATGTGACCAGCTGTCCAGCCTTTGCTACCACCCCTCAGGGGGGAGAGGCCATGTTCAGTCAACATGGACGCCCCAAGCATCTCCTGGGTCGGCAGCCAATGTGCTGATGCTGCTTTGAGGGGGCCGGGCTCCCCCTGCAGGAGGAGCTTCGCAGGGTGCTGAGGCCTCTGCCCTTGGGGCTGCAGAGATAGTACAGTGGATAAGACCCTTGTCTTCAAGGACGCCCACTACAGCAGGTCCCAGTGTATCATAAAGTTCTGGGAGCAGACTGGGAGTGAACACTGAAGCATGGAATAAGCTCAGAGTGCCACAGGGTGTGGTCCAAATGAAAGAAAAAGCAAAAAAGAAATAATGGACCTGGGGCTGAAGAGATAGCACAGTGGATAGGGCCAACTGGATTCGATTCCCAGCAGACCATATGGTCCTCTGTGCACTGCCAGGAATAATTCCTGACTGCAGAGCCAGGAGTATCCCCTGTGCATCACCAGGTGTGACCCAAAAAGGAAAAAAAAAGAAAAGAAATGCTTTACCAGAAATGGATACTTTTTCTGTGGTCATTTGGAACATAGAGAAAAATCCTCAACGGTTTGGTAAAAGTTCTGTGACACCAACTCAAATACTTCTATCTTCCCTCAAAGAAGAGTTTTACTCTGAATGGACTCAACTCCAATTTTGATGGGACTCTGAGGAATTCTTTGGCGAACTGCTAGTTTATTCCCTTCAAAAGTGAGGGAGAGTCAAAAGTTTAAAGTCAAGAGATAGTACAGGGCTAAGGTGCTGACCTTGCATGCACCTGAGCCAGGTTTTATCAGCTGCATTGCGTATGCTCCCTAAACCCTACCATGAATGATCCTTCCGCACAGATTCGGGAGGTCTGAACAATGCCTGGTATGACCTAATATATGAGAGAGAGAGAGAGAGAGAGATCAAGTGATTATGCCAAAAGAGCTTACTAGGTGGACCACATGATTTGCATGAACAGAGAGCAGGTTCTTTTGGTATGACCACCCTAAGAATGAAAAAATGTCAAGGGAAGGCACATTCTCCTCTTTAATCACCGCATAGGGCATGTGTATAATTTTCCTTCCTTATGGTATGCTCTCCTAGACTTCTCGCTCTCTCTCTTTCTCTCTCTCTCCTCCCCTAGGAAATGCTGAAATCATCTTCTAAACTATGGATTGTATTTGGGCACAAACTTCTAAGGGTCACAGACAGTAGCATTAGTCAGTGAAATGTTGATAGTGTGGAAATCCAGTATTGAGGATTCTCCTTCAGACTTCCCTCATTTTGAATTTTCTCAATTGTCTTTTCTGTCCCCTGGATGGGCCCCTATGATGGTCATGGATGGATTCTCAGGACCGTGGACAGTGCCTAGCACAGAGGATTAGTAAATATGTGATAAACTGTTGTCATAAAGTTAGGTGCACCTCAATACCTGTTAGCACAGCTCTCTCTCTCTCTCTCTCTCTCTCTCTCTCTCTGTCTGTCTCTCTCACACTCTCTCTCTCCCTCTCTCTAAATGAGTCAACCGTCAGATATTTACAAAGCTTTCATGTTTGAGTTTTGGTCATCTAATGATAAAACACCCCCCCCTTCACCAGTGCACATTTCCCACCACCAATATCCCCAGAATCTCCCCTCCCCACCATCCCAAACCTTCTCTTGCCTGTGTGGCAGATAATTTCCGCAATTGTCTCTCTCTCTCTACTTTGATGACATTCAATATTTCGACATCACTCCTACCATTATTATTTGGAAGTTTCCTGCCACCACTCAAGCCAGCCAAAAAGGCAATGCTAAACAAGTGATTTTGTATTGCTTGTGTGAATAGTATAAGATGTTGCGTGGCCACTCTCGCTCTTAGCGTTCCTGCAATTCTAAAAGTTTAGATAATTTTGTCTGGAGAGACTCTGCAGCAAATTGCTCGGTTTTGAGATTTTTTTTGTCGCTTAGCCAGCTGAAAATTAGAAAGTACTAGACAGCTGAGAAACAATGCAGAAATAAAGGATCTAGGGAGCAGATGGTGAACCAGGGTTCCGTCTTGGCACCACTTACGGTTCCAGGGGTTGTCGTTTAGCACAGAACCAAGAATAACCCATGAGGAAAGCAGGGTGAGGCATACAATATTTTAAAATTAATGAAAATAAAATGCTTAACTTATTCCTCATAAGCCACTCAAAAAATGTCTTTTAACAGAAGAGAGAAAGTGAAGGATCAACACACACATAAGTAGATAAATTGTTCCCTAAGAAACATAGGAAGCACATAGAAAACATTTTCCAAAAGAACGAACAAAAGAGAAAGAGTGCTATGTAACAAGTGCGGATTTAGAGCAAGGACCTAGACAAACTTGTACAGAGAGGCGTGGGCCAAGCCAGACAGCATCCCCGCAGTTCTGGCTTTGTGCTTACATGCCCTCAGACCGGGAAGGCAGGGGCTGTGCAGAGTCCCATGAGCCTCAGCGTGGCAGTGCCTGGTGGCAGTGCCTGGGCACCAGGGGAGGGGGAGGGCACAGGCAACATCCTTTTTCTTTTTAAAACTTACTTATTTATTTTCCCCTTAGACATTACATGAACACTGTGCTTTACAAAGTCATTCATGATGATCTGTCACAGGCATTCAAAATTCCAACACCAACCCCACAACCATCACACCTTCTCAATTTTCCCAACAACCCCTTTAGCTAGCCCTCCCATAGGCCCACAATGATTTAATATTCTTGTTAGTGAACTTTTGCTAACAGAATAATCCAAATATGTTTCCAGAGAAGAAAGTGAAGATTGCATTTCACCAAGGAGCCATTAAGTCCTTGTCTAAGAGACCAGTAGGCTGACGTTACAGGTCAACCCTCCTTGTTTATAGAAATTACTGTCCTGCCTCAAGGCCCTTCTTCCCCCTGCCCAGTTTTCTCATGTCCCACACACCCCTGGAAGTGTGCCCTTTCTTTCAGCTGATCTCACCCCTGTGAGAGGTGGCTGCCCGGTCACCTGTTCTAATGCTCAGCTAAATGCTTTTGTCCTCAAAATGATCAACCCCCAAGAAGTCTGGGCACCAGATGTGGAGAAGAAAAATACTTAATAGGAGCTTTTCTGGGGGTGTGGGGGGTATTTCAAGGTCAAGTTTAAAGGACGTTGCACAGTGTGTGAGGCGGCAGCTCAGCTGATGCTTGGATCCCCCAAGTCAGGGTGCCTCCAAACCAGGCCAGGGTCCCTCCAGGTCAGAGTCCCCCCAGGTCCGCGTCCCCCGAGGTCAGGGTCTCTCTAGGTCAGGTTCCCACCAAACCAGGGCTGGGTTCCCACCTCAAACACATCATGGTCCCTTCTTTAACCAAATCAGGTTCCCAGGAAGGTGCCAGGTGTCTCCAACCCTGCATTTAGGCTTCATTTGGGTGAGACCCCCTAATCTCTGGTCTCTAAACACCAAGGAGGACTCTCATTCTTGCACTCCTTCAGTCCCGCAACTCAAGCTCCCACACAGCAGACAGACATCACAGCAGGATTCAAAATGATTCAATGGGTAAAAATACAGGAACAATAGGGCTGAGGGTTTGCATTCATGCCTCCGAGGGCCCTGGGGAGAGTAGGAAGGAGTTGGTGCCCAGAAGGTGGTATCTGGGTGGGACACGGGCTCCCTGTGAGGCACGATGAGGGGGACCAGGAGGTTACTGGATGGGGAGGGGTTGTCACCCTGTCAGTCTGTTTTCACATGTCATTCTGGACATGGAGGCAGGGCACACAGCACCTCAGGGCTCTCACAAGGTGGCCCACTCTGGGCCCTTGTCTCCTTTGGAATAAGCGCCGGGGGCTCCTGATCTTCCAACGGAAGTTTAGGAAAAGGCAGGGGCAGCCAGACTGAGTGTGTTGAGTGTCAACTGCTTGCGGAGATGGGCTGAGGGCACACGGCTCTGTATGCTGCTGCCCATCGAGGGTCATGGCCTCTGAGTAGCAGGGAGCGGGGACAGCACCCACAGGAGGGGCAGTGGTCTGGGAGGCCTCTGCAGCCATGGCCAGGGACATGCCCTGCTCCCTGCACCTCCCCTGCGGACTCTGCCCCTGTGTGACACTGGGCTTCTTCTCTGTGTCCACGCTAGCAATGTGGGGGGCCATCATTTGACTCCTGGAAGGTTCTGGGGAATAATTTAACCCCCTGCGATGTGGAGGACTAGAGGTACACACAGGGAAGGGACAGAGATCTGCTGTGTGGCCAAGGGTCTCTGAGGGAGGGAGGGGTTGGGGCCCAGACAATAGCATGGGGTACTTCAGGAGGTTTCTCCTTCTCTGCGCTCCCAGAAGAGCTGAGAGAGGAGGGATGAGTAGAAGGAGGGGGGCCGAAAAGAGGTGGTGGAGCAGGAGTACAGTGGGACTGCTGCCAGGCTCTTGTGGTGGGCCGGGGTGATGGAGTGGGGAAGGGGACTGCAGGCTGCAGAGTGGGGTGAGGGCCAGACCCGGGAGCCTGGAGCGAGTGGAGAGGTCAGTGCAGGGCAGGGGAATACACGCTGGCTTTCCTGGATGGGCTGCAGAGGCGACGGGGCCTGGAGAGGCCATCGGCATATTAGATGGCAGGAAAGAGCCAGAGGGAGGAGCCTGGTCAGGAGCTGGTGGGCCATGCGGAGCAGCTGGGATGGCCTTGTCCCTGCAGACCCTGCAGGAAGGGCTGATGCACAGCAGGTGCTCCCAATGTGGGTCCTCGCGGTATGCCTCCAGAGGGCTGCTGAAGGCAGGGAAGAGAGGGCCATGGAGAGGCAGAGTGAGGACTAGAGGTCAGTCACCTGGGGGAGGCTTTGAAGTCTGTCCCCTACCCTGTTATCACCCCCAGGGCTTCCTCTCCTATCTACTCCCTCCCCCAAGGCCTTCCTCTCATCCCTGTTCCTCTGGCTCCCCTCCCCAGGAAGACCTGGGCAGCACTCCTGATGCTGGGTCTGGAAGGAGGGCGCACACATACCGTTGCAAATTCCGGATAGATCGTATTTGCTGCAGCTCAGTCAGGCTGAAGTGGTACCTCGCACCTAGGAACCAGGGAGAGTGGCTTCTTTTAGTGATGGTCTCACAGTGGCATGGACCCAGGGCCGTGGAGGGCACCCAGGCATATTCTTCTCTGTGAGCCTCAGCAGCAGCAGAGAAGAATATGGGATGGCATCTGCTCTACGAGGAGCAGCAAAGGGCAAAAGACGCCCAGAGGACTGTGGCTTCTGTCAGAGCCCTTCAGAGCCATGGTCTCTGGGGAGGCTCTGAGCTCAGCAGGAGGGAGGGGAGGAGGGAGGGGCCACTCTGGGTGAGCTCAGATGGAAAAGGCAGAGACTCACCTCTCAAGATCGCGCCCTCCTGCTTTTCCTAGCTCTCTTGCGCCTCTGACGAGAGAAAGAATCAGTGATCATTTGGGATCCACTTTTGTACTCCCCTCTCTGAAGCTCTGCCTTGTCTCTCTGACCCTCTCTGAAGACATGACCCGTTGGAGTCCCACAGGAACAGAGAGGTGAGTTTCTCCCTCGAATTCATCTTAAAATGTCAGGAAATGCTTTGGTTTTGGTTTTGATTTTGTATTTCCAGTTTTCTCCTCAGAACGACACAAAGATTTCGATGTTGATAGCTGGCCTACTTTCAGGGATGCCAGGAAGGGATGTAGTTCCTGTGCTCCTTCCCACAGGACCCCAAGTCCTAGTGAAGGGCTCCCCCACTCCAATCTCCTGAAGGGCTGACGAGAGGATGAGTTTATGTCTCCCTCCCACTCAGGGAAGTCGTGGTGGGACTTTTCTGTTCGAAGAGACCTTAACGTCTCAATGGAAGCTGGCTCTAGTATGATGGCACTAGTTGGGATTTTAGTAATGGGAACCTGTCACCCCACACTGTCTGTGAAGTTCAGGTAATTCTCTCTTCAGTGAACCCCTTCCCACCCAGTCTGTCCTCCTTGGCAAATAAGCCCTACTTTCTCCTAGATGACCCAATCTACTGATGCACTAAGGTAAAGGTAAAGGCCCTCCCGTTGATCATCGATTTGCTCGAGCGGGCCCAGTAACATCTCCATTGGAGACTTTGTTGTTACTGTGTCTGGCATATCGAATACTCTCGGTAGCTTGCCGGGCTCTCCGAGAGGGGCGGAGGAATCGAACTCGGGTCGGCCATGTTGGCCGCTTGTAAGGTGAACGCCCTACACGCTGTGCTATCGCTCCAGCCCAAACCAAACAAATTCATGTTTGATATTCATGTGTGTGAGAAGTAATAGAAATCACCACCACCCACCCAATGGCTCAAGCACTGGTCCCGGCTCCTACCTTTTGGTCAACTTTTTTCTTACAGAAGGCCACGAAGGATGCTGTTGCCAGGCAAACAATGAAAAGGAAGAGCACCCCTAACATCCCCAGGAAAAGGGGGGTGGGATCGCTACTGATCAGCTTTGAGCCTAAGCCCCATAGAGTCTCAGTCCGGAGTGTCATCAGAACCATCAGAGTCCATATACCAAACTCCATGATCCTGACCACAAGCTGCCTATGGCAACTGAGCGTGAGCAGGTGGCTCTGCCTTATATAGGGCCGCCTGCATCACAAAGGGGGAAGAGTCCATTAGGGTTCCAGAGGGGTGTGAAGTCCTGTGTCCACTGTCTCCCCCCACCCCACTTGGCCTTCCCTTCCTGGGCCCGTTCTTTGGCCCCTCTGCTCTAACTGCCTTCCTACTTTCCACCCCACAACCTGCCCCTGCCTTCATCCTCCCTTGTTCTTTATCCCCAGGAAGTGTCCTGCTTGTACTCTCTGGAACCCTGCTCTTCCCTGGATCCTCTTGACTCCCTGGGAATAACCTTGACTCTACTCTTGAAAATGCATTTCTTGTCTGAAATCCCACCAGCAAAAAATTTTTTTTCAGGATCTAGATCAATTATTTTGTATTGTAACAACAAAACATTTTTTTAAATTTTTATCAAGTAGTGCACAATATTTGATTTCATTTAATAATCGAACACCAATTCCACCAATATTACACCTTCGCACCACCATTTTTTTGATATTTCCATCCCGCACCCCAACCTCTGCCCCAAAGAAGAACCAAATAATTTATTTTGTATTATTTGTTATGAATACACCACTGAAAATGCTCCAGACAACTTTCCTTAGAGGAGAGTGCAGAAGATTGTTGTATGTCACCCTGGATCCAGCTGTTATGCCCTTCTCTAAGAGATTACTGTTATGTTGTTAAGGGTTGAAATTGATGTGCATATATATATATATATCTGTAAAAATATATTTCCCTCTAAGATTCGTTGCCTTCTTCTTTAAACCCCGTGGTGTGCTACTCTGGGAGTATGAGTGGTGTGAGTTATGGTGATGTCCAGAAGTAGGTTCACTCGTGGATGGGATTCAGCACGAATGTGTGCAGAGTAGATATGAGCATAACGTCATTTGAGTTCTGGCGTTTTTAGGCTATCGAGGCTTGGTCCCTTGGGGTGGTGAGGGCCCTAACCTGCCCCCTTTCAGCGTTCCCCAAAAGAATCATCCTGGAATATACAAAATACTGGTTAAACTCCACAAGAAGAAAACATCCAACCCCATCCAAAAATGGGGCAATAAAATGAACAGAAACTTTCTCAAAGAAGAAATCCGAATGGCAAAAAAGCACATGAGAAAATGCTCTACATCATTAATCATCAGGGAGATGCAGATCAAAACCACAATGAGATACCATCTCACACCTCAGAGACTAGCCCACATTCAAAAGAACAAAAGCAACCGATGCTGGCGTGGATGTGGCGAGAAAGGGACACTCCTTCACTGTTGGTGGGAATGTCCACTGGTTCAGCCCTTCTGGAAAACAGTATGGACGATTCTCAAAAAATTAGAAATTGAGCTCCCATTTGACCCAGCAATACCACTCCTGGGAATATATCCCAGAGAGGCAAAAATGTATATTCGAAGTGACATCTGCACTTGTTTGTTCATTGCAGCACTCTTTACAATAGCCAGAAACTGGAAGAAACCTGAGTGCCCAAGAACAGATGACTGGTTAAAGAAACTTTGGTACATCTACACAATGGAGTACTATGTAGCTCTTAGAAAAGATGAAGTCATGAAATTTACATACAAGTGGTACAATATGGAAAGTATCATGCTAAGCGAAATGAGTCAGAAAGAGAGGGATAGACATAGAAAGATTGCATTCATCTGGGGGATATAAAGTAACAAAGTATGAGATTAATACCCAAGAATAGCTGAGATCAGCACATGGAGGATTACTCCATAACTTAGAGGCCAGCCGGGTATCCTAGAGGAAAGGGCAGTTCAGATAGAGAAGGGAGCACCAAATAAAGGATGTTTGGAGGATCCTCCCTGGAGGGGAGATGCATGTCGAAAGTAGACTATGGACTGAACATGTTTGCCACTCAATGCCTCTTTTGCAGACCACAACACCCAAAAGGAGAGAGAGAACACAGGGGATTGCCCTGCCACAGAGACAGGGGGGATGGGGGGATGGGGGTGGGAGGGATATTATCCATGGTGGTGGAAAATGGGCACTGGTGGAGGGATGGGTATCTGATCATTGTATAACTGAAACCAAAGCACAAAAAATTGTAAATCTACAACTTTTAAAAAAAATAAAATACAATAAAGGGGAAAAAAAAAAAAAAGAATCATCCTGGAAAGGGTTCCAATGGCATGGCTCATGCGAGTAATTTTATGCTCTCTTCCATAGAAAAGCGCAATGACTCTCTGGAGTATGACTGTTGATGAGATAATCTCCACCATAAATTTGTACACCCCAGGTTGTACATTACTTCATCATGATCATCACGACCATCCTTTTATTTGTCGATTGCCTTGAGCAGGCCCCAGTAACATCTCCTTTATCCTAGCCCTGAGATTTTTAAAAAAGTGCCATATTCAAGGTTCTTTCAGAGTTAGGAGAATGAGATCCATCATTATTACTGGTATTTGGCATATTAGGTAAGCCACGGGGAGTTTGCCAGACTCTGCAGTGTGGGCAGGTTACATTCTGTAGCCTGCCAGTTTGTCCACTGTGGGCCACGGAGCACCATTAGGGCGGCTTGGCGCACAGCGCCCGACCGGGGTCTGGAGGAGTGGTGAGTCCCCGCTGCCACTGCACACGTCTCGCTGGTGCTCTGCTGTCAGCAGACTTCAGAGCTGCTGTGAGCCTCGCTGAACCCCGACAAGGGAAGGATGGACAGTGCTGCGCCAGCCAGAGTTGCGCAGAGACCTTGGACCCTGTAGGGCGCTTCACCCCGCGTGGAAACGCTTACCAATGCTTTCTCATTTGGCCCCAGACTCCAGTTTGGGAGCAATGTTGTAGCTGGATTCCCCTAAGAGGAGACGTTCCGAAGCGCTAAAAAGAAAGCATTTCAATTTGGAACATTTATTTACAGATGGAAATGGGGAATGGACTGTCAGACCAGACTTCTATCCTGTCCAGCTTGCCTTCATTTCACCCCTTCCACATTGTTATTCTGCGTTTGGACTGTGCTGGGAAGACAACTGTATTATACAGGCTGCAATTCAATGAGTTTGTAAATACCGTACCTACCAAAGGATTTAACACTGAAAAAATTAAAGTAACTTTGGGAAATTCTAAAAGTCACTTTCCACTTCTGGGATGTAGGTGGTCAGGAGAAATTATGGCCACTGTGGAAGTCATATACCAGATGCACAGATGGCATTGTGTTTGTCGTGGACTCTGTTGATGTTGAAAGAATGGAAGAAGCCAAAACTGAACTTCATAAAATAACCAGGATATCAGAAAATCAAGGAGTACCCGTGCTTATAGTTGCTAACAAACAAGATTTGAGGAACTTGTTGTCTCTGACATTGCTTCACTTTCTTTATTCCTAGGGAATTCTTTCTGGCCAACATGAAGCCAAGTCTCACTTAAAGGTCTCCTACGCTTAGGTGTGTGAATGGGAAAGACCGTCTGTCTTAGACTTTGGTTTCAGTGCACTTCAAGCACTAGAGCTAAATCAATTAAATGGCCAAGTCATCTTTTAGTATTTTCTAATTGAACAGGAAAATAAATACAAGTAAGCTTCTCGCTGCCATGGAGCATATCAGTTGCTCTCTTTTCTCAAATTCACTGATGCTTAAAAGTCAAACTTTTAGTTCACACTGTACTCAGATAAAGACACAAACAAACGCAGAGAGAGAGAAGAGAGAGAGAGAGAGAGAGAGAGAGAGAGAGAGAGAGAGAGAGAGAGAGAGAGAGAGAGAAGGGAGAGAGTGATTCTTCAGGAAATACAGCAGCTTCAGCTCCAAAACAAAAGACTCTCTCCCATTTTGCCAAAGTTTGCTTTGAAATTTTGATGAATAGAGATGGTTGCTCCCTAAACCAAGACCCAAGTCCTCCTTATCATCCAAGGCTGCTTCGGTGGGCAGGCTTGGAGGCCATACAGAGGGTGCCTGACAGTCAGCTATTCCTGGATTCACACTCAGGCCTGCATGTACTCTGCCTGTTCTCTGCCACTTGATTTCCTTTGTAGTCCAACAAAGATAATCTTGACAAAAGTAGAGGTTAGTTAAATTTTTGCCATATTTATTACTAATTTAAAAATACTTAGCGTGTTTTAATTTTACTTTTTGCTTGGGTCATACGCTGCTTGGTGGTCTGGTACCTGGCTCTGGTTCAGCAATCACTCCTGGCAGTGTTCAGGAGACAATAGGGTATACTTGGTGTAGAATCTGGATTTGCCCTGTGCAAGGAAATCGCCTTGTCCACTGTATTATCTCTCTAGTCCCTGATTTTTTAAAATTTAAGTAAGGAGATATTTTAGTGATGCTTGAAGGCTGCTTTGGGTAATTGATAGGGAGCTTCGTCATCATTGTCTGCAGGACCACATGGTGATATGGATTGAACCAGAGACTTTTTCATGTGCTTAGGTTACGTGAGTATTTTCTGTCCCTAATATGTCCTGTGCCGCAGCACATGTGGTTGGTCAAACGGTAACCCAGAGAAGGCATGATTTTTGCAAAGACTGGGGTAGGGAGGACTGTATGAAGCATACAGCGACTCTACTGCAAAGCACATTTGCTTTTACAGTATGCAGTGTACACTTCGTGGGATAGCGAAGGGTTCCAAGTTGAGCGGGCTATGCTGTTATTCTGTTTTACAGCTGCATATGTGGGCAGTTCCTTGAACTTTCTCAGCAAAACAGGACAGGAATGAGAATGCGGCTCCAGGCCTGGCCAAGGAGGATCAGGTGCAGCCTTCCCTTCGGCTCCCTTAACAGAGTCAACTGCAAGGGCATGGCACTCACACATACCAACATTTTCCCTGCTCATTCCCTTCTCAGGGAAAACAAGCAGGGGCTACCTAGGCCAGTCCCCAAGAGTATTGCACCCCTAAAAATGAATTAAATTGGGCTACATTCCCTCCCCCAACTTTTTAACATTTGGAATTGATTTGAGGAGATGTAGATGACAATTTAAATGGAGTATTTCATGCCAGGATAGAAAAAGTATAGGAAGAACGAACATAACTTTTGGGTGAGGCTGGGACTATTCCATGGATCACCATTGCTTATACTTAAAAGGGAAGTGGAACTAAACATGTCCAATCTGCAGCTGAGGCTGTCAGATCCCTTCTGTCCTCAGCAGAATAGCCCAGGCTGAGGATATATGTTCACATATCACCCGGGGATATGCATGGTTGGTTCTCCTCCCAGAATGGTGTTTCACAAAGTGATTGGAAGATCTCATCTAAACTTGAAGCCATTGTCCATTTTTCCACCATTGTATTTCTTTGTGGTGGAGAGACGCAGGTATCGGGCGGGGTGCCATACGGGTGTGTGGTTTCTTTTAACATTAGTAAAACCTGCAAAATATAGACCAAAATATTGACTGCCTTATTCTCCTTTGGTTACTTGTTGATGTTTTATATTTATGTATATTCCTCTTCATTCTCTCTTTTTTTCAGCATGTTTACTGAGGTACAAGATGCACAATAGACTTGATCATCATATTCACAAACACATCACACCAATACCATACCCATCAAACCCTGCGCCCCAATGTACTGTGATGAGTAAAGGTAAAGGTAAAGGCCTTCCCGTTGATCGTCAATTTGCTCGAGCGGGCCCAGTAAAGTCTCAATTGGAGACTTTGTTGTTAACTGTGTTTGGTATATCGAATACTCTCGGTAGCTTGCTGGGCTCTCCGAGAGGGGTGGAGGAATCGAACTCGGGTCGGCCATGTTGGCCGCTTGTAAGGCAAACGCCCTACTGCTGTGCTATCCCTCAAGGTTGCTGTGATGAGTAAGTCAACCCCAAGCAATGGGAAGTGTGAAGCATCAGGGGTTCCGCCATGCCCTGATCCCATAATCTAGACCCAAAGAATATACAGGGTAATGGATTTGAGGAATTTGATGAGAGAAGAACTAAATATTAGGTTAGACTGAATTTATTTCTGTGGGAGAACTTATCAGAGATCTAGAAACAGAGCATACTGGAGTATAAATCATTTACTTGGTAAGAGAATACGTTCATAAAGATGACTAGATTCCTATGCCTGCTTCTGTCCTAACTTATTGGATATAAAGCAAACATGCATGTCGTATACATACACATAAGGCCCTGAACTAAAATTGATATTCAGAAATTGCTCGATAGCACCGCTTGGAGAAAAGAATGCAAGACAGTGGCTGGAGTGATAGTACAACGGGCAGTGCATTTGCCTAGCACGTGGCCAACGCGGTTTTGATTCCCAGCATCCCACATGGTCCCCTGAGGACCGCCAGGAGTAATTCCTGAGGGCAAATCCAGGTGGAAACCAGTGTACATTGCCAAATGTGAAAAAAAGCATGTAAAGACATATATGTATACCAACTACAATAATTTCACGTTCCAGTTAGTACTTGCAGACAAGTTTCAGTGGTTAGTATTTTCACTGAGTTTGAAAGAGCAGGCTGGAGTCATTTGGAATAGGACTAAGGAGAAAGAAATACTGGCTGCGGAGGTAAATTACTGTGCAGAGGGCCTTAGTGCCTTGCACACAACCAATCCAGGTTCGAGGTCTGGCATCCCACATGATCCTTGAGCACTACGAGGAGTAATCCCTGAGTGTAGTGTCAGGACTCAGTCCTGAGCGTGGCCAGGGTGACCCCTCCCTCCAAAAGAGGGCAAAAATAAATAAATAAATAAACAAATAAATGTAAAAAAAAGAAAGCAAAGAAATGCTGGCCAGAGGCTAGAAAATTCCTAGTCATCCTGCAGGCTGGGGTACATCTCTTGCCTGCGGATGTCCTGGGTTTGGTTCCTGGAACCACATGTTTCTCTGAGGGTTGTTGGAGTAAGGAGAGCAGAGAAAACTGCTAAGAAAACCTCAGCCAAAAAGCAAATAAATAACGGAAATGAAGATAATTTACTTATTTACTTAAAATAAGTAAATTGTAATGTTTTAAGAAAACATTTATATGTATATTACAAAATGTATATTTTGCACTCCAAGAATTCTGACATTTTACATAGGGTGATACTGCTGGAGTTACATATTTTAATACATGGTGATTTGGGGATCCAGAGGCATCTCTGCAGCTTGTCGCTCTCTTTTGAGATTTATTTGTGATTCTATGGATCATGGTCATTCATGAGCTTATGTGGTACTCAGAGGCAGTTCATGGCCATTGCTAGCAGGAGTAGACCTCTTTATTCACCTACCTAAGAGAGCTGCCTGAAGTAATACACTTTTGTTCATCGTTTTCTTCTTCCCAGATTCCATCAGAATTCCATCAGAATTTTATTTCCATAAGATTATTCACATTAATTGATTACATTCAATATTTCAACACCAATCCAACCCCCTTTATTACATCCCACCACCATCATTTTGAATTTTCCCACCACCATAAAAAGCTGTTTGCCAGGGGCAGATGCTAGATAATTTATTTTCTATCGCTTATGGGCTAGAGCGATAGCAGAGCGGTAGGGCGTTTGCCTTGCACGTAGCCAACATGGCTGACCTGAGTTCGATTCTTCCGCCTCTCTCCGAGAGCCCAGCAAGCTACTGAGAGTATCTCGCCCGCACGGCAGAGCCTGGCAAGCTCCCCGTGACATATTCAATATGCAAAACACAGTAACAACAAAGTCTCCAATGGAGACGATACTGGGCCCGCTCGAGCAAATTGATGATCAACGGGAGGGCCTTTAACTTACCTTACCTTATTGCTTATTTGCGATATCATGCGAGGATGCATGGCCTCTTAAGCGGCTGAGTGCTTCTAAAATTCTAAAATTGTAAATGGTTGGGGTCCAGAGACATCTCTGTAGGGAGCGATCCATTGTGAGATTCATTTGGGATTCTCTGGATCAAGGCCGTTGATGCACTGAGGTGGAGCCCAGATCATGGGCATGACAGCCAGAACCCAAAGCATGTGGGGAGACAGGAAGAGACACCAATCTCTGCTGCCGCCATGCGGCATTGAGTCTTAGTCCTTGAACCCACCTATCTGGGTTTTGCTTCTGGAAGCTCGTGGCCACCAGGGTTGCATCTGGAGTGGGCGGTGAGGGCACACCTGCTCCATCTGAAGTGCTCCAGTGGAATTGTCTCAGAACGGGGTCCAGAGTGATCTCGGCGAACTGTTGTTCTCTAGTAATTCTAAATACTGTAATAATTCTAAAATTTAGAATACGATTATACAGCAGATTCACTCTTGGGTGAGGCCGATGTCGATCTCTTGCGGGAGCTTTATTTCTTAGTCTCTGGATCATGGCTGTTGATGAGATTATATGGCACCAGGGGTCAGTGTGTGGGTTTACTGCCAAGCTACTGGTAAATTTGGGAGATTGGGGGAAGATGCCTCTTCTTGCTCACAAGTGAGCTTGGAAGTTTCAGTCACAGGTGCCGCCTACTTGTGTTTTTCTGATGATTCCCTCTGGGTGAAGCTCATCCAAAACTGTGGAGAGTTTCCATGAACAAGGCGGCAGTCAGGTTTTGGAGGTTTTCGGCTACTGGGCCTCTGTAGAGGCAGGCAGGGAATCTCTAAAGCCGCCCCCCCCCACCAAAGTCGCCCCCATGAAGACAGCCTGGTGCAAGCTGTGGATATTTGTTACATTTCTATAACGAACAGCTTTATCAAAGGTCAAACTCTCCATTTAGCTCACTTAGACATCTGTGAACTCCAAGGGGAGAGTAAGCACATATTTCCAGCAACCCCACTCCCACCCCCGTCTGTCATTTTACCATTGAAGACACTTAACCCCTGTTGGATATAGAGCTTTCCACAGTCCCAATTTCCCTTGCATAGGTTACCAAGCAAAATCACCTAGTCTCACAACTTGAAAGAAACTTCAGAGTATGTTTGAGATGCCTCAGGAAGCATGTAGGTATCAAATATGGGAACCCAAAATGTCTAGAGAGAATAGATTGCAGTAAATGGTGTCAACTTTCTGCCCAAGTCCAGAGCAGCACTTCAGAAAATTCAAATTCACAGGGAGTGAGCCAGGGAAAGGAATCAGTCTCCGGAATGAAGGCAGAAAACTCTGATTCCTCCTGTTCTTTGGATCCAATTTCCCATTTATGAAATAATAAGGTGAGGCTGGGCAAATGACTCAAAATATTCTGTGCATATACAAAGAGTCCTTCCTAACAATTGTCACTGGGAAGTGTTTTAGTACAGTGGGCTTAAAATGCTCTTCTAGAAGAGAAAGCAAGGTATTAAAGTAGGAATACCTAGACATCCCGTGATCCTTAATTATAAAAATAATGACAGGGAAGGAAATACATTGAGGGGGGAATTAAGAACCAAGTGGGAGGTAACAGGGGCAGGGGTTTTCTGATGGTGGGATGCATGTATATGGCTAAAACACTGAAACAACCATTTTGTAAGCATGAGACCCAAACTACAACAACCACACTTGAATATGTGTCTATGGAGGGGCCAGAGCTATAGTATGGTGAGTAGTGCATTTTCATGCACTGCAGTCAACCCCTGTTTGATCTCTGGCACCACATATGGTGGTCCGAATTTTCCAGGAGTCATTCATGAGTGAAGAGCCCTGAACACCTCTTTGTGTGGCTCAAAAATTTATAATATGTTTGGTCAAGGAGCACGTGGGTGGGAGGGAATCTGGAGCACTGGTGAAAGGACACTGATACCAGTGGTGAGATTGGTGTTGGAACACTGAATACCCAGAACTCCATGATGAGCAACTTTTAAATAATGGTGACTTGATAAAACAATGTAATAAAATATATCACCTCATCTCAGCTGGTACTAGCATCCTACTTGCTCTTCTGCCTTCTCAAATAAATGCTGACTTAAGTATTTCATGCTTATGATGAAATCCTTCATGAGGAGCACAAGAATCAAGGAAGATAGCTCATTCTTTTTCAGCTGATGAGAGAATCAGTATTAGTGGCAACAAGCACCAGTGGGCAAAATAAGCCCGATCCACACCTCCACCTCCACATGAAGGCACATGAAGGAAATGCTCTACACCACTATTCATCAGGGTGATGCAAATCAAAACAACCACGAGATACCATCTCATGCCATAGAGACTGGCACACATCAAAAAGAACAAAAACAATCAGTGCTGGCACGGATACGGGGAGAAAAGGGACTTTCATTCATTGCTGGTGGGAAAGTCCAGCCTTTTCAGCTAAACAATACGGGCTTTCCTCAAAAACCTAGATTGTCTTTCCATATGACCCAGCAGCCCACTCATGAGAATATACTCTAAGGGCCCAGAACTCACAGTGCAAAAACCCATCTGCACTCCGGGGTTCATTGCAGCACTATTCACAATACTCAGAAGCGGGATACATCCTAAGTTCCCTAGAACAAATGACTGGTACATCTACACAATGGAACACCCTGCAGCCATTAGAAAAATGAAGTCATGAAAATTGCTCATACATGGATGGACATAGAGAGGGCCATTCTGAGTGGAATGAGTTGTTGGGAGAGAGACAGTTATAGAATAATCAAACTCATATGTGGGATATTTAAAAAAATAGTATGAGAAAAATACCCAAGGACAGTAGAAATGAGGGCCAGGAGGACAGGTCCATGAAAGCAATGGCAGAGAGTATGCTCAAATTGTGGGAGAATGCCGTTTGGACAGAGAAGAGACACTAAGACAATGATCATTAGAAATGATCCCTCTGGACAACATCTGAGTCTTGAAGGAGGTAAAGTGATACAAAAAAAAACCCTTCTGGTAACAATATTGCAACCCCCACTGCCTTATTGGAGAGGGGAGGGAAAGACGGGAGGGAAGAGGGAAAGGGAAAGAGAGATATAGAGAGAAAGAGACAGAGAGAGAAGACAGAGAGAGAGAGAGGAAATCGGGCATAGAGGCCAGCTGTAGGGGAGGCGGATGTGGGATCTGAGACATTGGTTTTGGGAGATGGACACCGGTGAGTGGATGAGTGTTGAACATTGTACAACTGATACCCAATCATGAATTGCTTTTGTCACTGCCTTTCTAACAATGATTCCGTTTTCAAAAAAAAAGTATTAAATAAGTCTGGCTACCCTCTTCACACCTTTCACATGATAGGTTGGATTGGGAGTGTTTATTAAAGGTGCCAGTGACCAACAACAGACCATCATCCCAAAGAATTCTCTGCTTGAGGACATTCAGGGATGAGTTTATAAAATCAAAAAAAGTCACATCTTAGCAGATGATGGACACAATGGGACTATATGTGTCGTGATCAGCAAAGCAAGTTTTAGAAGCAAAATTAGCTAGTTAATGGTCCAGCTGCTTCCACTCACAAAGAACCTTCATGGCTATGGGAAACGGTCACAGTTGAGGTCATGGTTCCAGGAGTTGAACAGTTCGTTTATGGGCTGTGAACAGGTTATATCTGACCCTTGGAACAGTGGAGGGAGTTTCCTCTCTGCTGACGGGCTAGAAGGGAAGGAGAGACGGAGTCCCTTATGTCAGGAGCCCAAAGCTCGAGACTTACCATAATTGGAGCTGGAATGACAATGCAGAGGTCCCTAGTGCATAGGACAATGCCTGTGGTCCCCGAATATGTGTTGCCGGGGCACTATGGTGGGAGCAGGCCCTGAGCACCACCAGGCATGGCCTGTGCCCACCCATCAACACCCCTTAAAAGAGTTGTCATGAGAAGATATTTAATTCAGGAAAGCCCTTTGACTTACTTGTTGAGATGATGGTGTGTCTTTTATCCTTCATCACCTGTATGTGGCCCATCACCCATCACATGTTTCTACCGGTGTCCAATCATGCTCCCTTCTCTGGCTTCTTGTACCCTGCTGACAACTATTCTTGCAGCTCTGCAATCACTCCACTTAATCGTTTGTGGGATACTTTTAGCAGAGTATTTAATTTCACTTGCGAATACTCTGTTGAAGATTTTTGCCTCAATGTTTAGCAACAGTGTGACTTCTTATCATTTCTTAAGACGTCCTTCCTGAGTGTGCCTGAGGTGCTTGAGAGGAGGGTTGTGTGCCGATGTGGTCCTTGTTTCACTCCAACATTCTGCATCCTGTGCATTCTGTGTACAGATGCATAGGCCACAACCCTAAACAAAGCATTCACCGTGGGAGGGGAGGTCTTTTCATTTTACACTTCAGTGATACTATTCTCCCATTCTAAACTAAGGATGAGGAAAGAGCCCAAGCTTGGTAGGGGGCTGTGAGGACACTTACCTTAGAACATTAGAAGGTGTATTTACAGAAATGGCCACGAGAGGGCAGCCAGGCACAGAATGGGAAACCCTCTATGCCTTCTTCTATCCAATGAATACAAAAATATTAGCACAAAAATTTATAGTCGCCCAATATTAATTGCACAGTACACTTGAGAGGGCCCAGTAATGTCTCCATTGTGAAACTTGTTACTATGTTTGGCATTTCGAATATTTTACTGATTGCTTGCCAGGCTTTGCTGTGCCGACTGAGAAATGGAACTCAGGTTGCCCAGGTCGGCTGCGTGCAAAGCAAACACCATACCAGCTGTGCTATCGCCCCAGCCCATGGGGGAATTTCTAGAGCAACAAGTGCACCTATCAAAAGATGAGTATATAAATAAGGTGTGGTACAATTATATGAGTTCAAATGCTGAAATGTCCTTTGCAATAAAAAGGATCACATGAAATGAAATAATTTGAAGGAAAGAGAAAAATATTGGATTATTTCACTTATTGGTTCATTTTAAGGGTACAAAATAGATGAAGAAATACACAGTTGAAACACAAACCTGTGAACACCGATCACAGCACTAAGACTAACGAGAGCAGGTGGGCAATAGGAGAAAAGGCAAGGTGGAAGTTTTTATTAGTGAAACAACAAAAGATAAAGACTCAGGGGAAAGTAATAAAAGAGTTTCTCTGAACGATTCCTAGGCTAGCTGGCCTTGCTTCTCAGGTTTCTGCTTCTATTCTTGTGGGCACATGTAACACAAAATTTTTGCCCCCTGGCGTCCCAACAGCTGAGTCACAATCAGTGCTGACTCCCTGCCCCTCACCCCAGGAGCTTCTGTGTGGGTGAGGAACACGGCAAGGGCAGTTGGGAGACAGAAGGCTCCCTGGTCCCACAAATCAGAAATATACAGTTGGTGCTTCTGTCACCACATACGGTCAATGTGTGTGCTGACCCCCCACAGACAGTGGCTGAGAACCCACACACAAACGACACCTGAGCAGATATACACAACACTGCTTTCTTCCAAATGCCCAAGGGGGTGCCCTCTGGGGGTCTATGGGGTACACTGGGAGGGGCCATGCTCTGGGGGTGGGGGCAGCTGCTGAACTGGAGGCCCTGATCCCTAGCCTCCTCCAAATGTGTCAACCCTGTGACGGTTTCTTGATTTTCTGTACACTATGGAGCTGTGATTCCTGGGAACTTCTGGGCCTGGGAGGGTTGGCAAGTGCCTTGAAATAGAAAACAGGAACCTTGGATAGACAAACCAACCAATCGAGTCTGCCCCCTCCTTTTGCATGTTCCTGCTTTCTGGGATATTCTTCTCTGCCTTATATTACTGCAGCCCAGGTCGCTGAGCCGGGGGATGCCTCTGTGCCATGGAGCCTGCTGAAAGTATTCAGTCTGGCCCATCCTAAGTCTGTTTCCGCTGCCTCAAATCTCTCTCCCAGCAAAAAGAGAGAGTCCTTGCCAACACTGTCCCTGCACACTCCTGCCTCCTGACGAACCCCCTGGGATCCAAGTATGCTGGCATGCTCCCTCCCTTTAGGACAGCTGCTAACGCTGACAGCTGTCTCCTGATATGTTCATCTCACCATACCTGAAAATTAAAATCCTGGATGCATTCGTGTGTATGTGTGTGTGTGTGTGTGTGTGTGTGTGTGTGTGTTGTAACACTGAACCACATGCACACCTGACTCTAAGCAAGATGCATCTGAGAGTAGACAGTCATGGGGTCCATAGGGCTTGGACTGGGAGAGTTTGAGTGGAATCTAGTCTGCAGCCGGCAGGGACAGTCTCCAGGGATTCACGAGAATAGAAAGAGGAAGGGAAAGGAGAGCGAGTTTCCTCTCCCATCCTTCATTGAGGTGGTACTGCCTCCTAGACTCAGGACAAGAGCCCTCAGATGGCACTTGGGAACTGCAGTGAGGCAGTCAGGAGTCTGCTCCTCTCTGGTGCACTCAGAACTCAAGACAGAAAAATGAAGAAAACCAGGGAAGAGGAAAGACTAAACAGGCTCGAGCACATATTTCAACTCACATATTTCAGAGGCCCCTGGCATCGAAGGCCCACTGAACACTGCCAGGGATAGCCCTGGGGGTCGCTGTGATCCAGACTCACACACCTGGACCAAATCTCACTGCAGTGCTCCCTGATCCCCGGAGCCCACTAGGAAAATGAACCTCCTCTACCACCCTCAGCGAAGCTTAGGAACAAGTCTCAGAATATAAAACAGGGCAGTGATCCTAAGATAATAAGGTGAGAATGCCCAACACCCCTTGACTGCATCCGTCGCCAGGAAAAGTGCCACCTTGACAGGGGCAGACTTTATTTTGGGTGCTGACATGGAAGTCAAGGTCTCATACATGAAAGACACATACTCTGCTCTGAGCTTCACCTGACCCTTTCACACACCATGACATGCTCAGGGTCCCTGCACAACTCCTGGACTAAAGATGAAATCAGGAAATGGAACTATAAAACAGCAGGTACGGCATTTTCCCAGAGGACGGCCAGGGGAAGTTCCTGAGTGCAGGAATAGCCCCTGTCTGTCATCAGGTGTGACCCAGAAAAGAAAGAAAAATGAAATCAGTATATTGCTTTATGTGAGGCATAAACCAGGGTATTCATGGCAAGGTTATTCATAATATCCCTAAATTGGAAATACCCTCGTCTTCCAGCATAAAAATAGCAGCAAACAAAACAACACAAAGAATTCAATCTTTCGTCACACTCCTGATGGAATACTCCTTGGGAACAAAATCAATGGACCACAATAGCCTAAGCTCGGGGAAGGAACCTCTTCCTTCAGGCCTGTTGTGTTTGTGGTTGTGACTGTGGAGGCTTAGAGGAGTCAAGCAACCGTATAGAATGTAGTGCGGAGAGGGTCATGCGGGGTCCATGTTTCATCCAGATCTGAGGAGAGCCACAGAACATATGGATGTGACCAGATGTCCAGCAAGTGCTACCATCCCTCAGGAGGGGAGAGGCCATGTTCAGTAAACACGGAGGCCCCCACGCCTCTCCCAGGCCAGCAGCCAATCTGCTGATGTGGCTATGAGGGGGTCTGGTTCCTCCTGCAGGAGGAGCTTCTCGGAGTGCTAAGGCTTCTGCCCTTGGGGCTGCAGAGATAGTACAGTGGATAAAACCCTTTGTCTTCAAGGACCCCCAAAACAGCTGGTCCCCAGTGTATCATAAAGTTCTGGGAATACACTAGGAGTGAACCCTGAGGCATAGCATAAGCTCAGAGTGCCATAGGGTGTGGTCCAAAAGAAAGAAAATAACAAGCAAAAAGAAATACTGGACTTGGGACTGGAGAGATAGCACAGCGGGTAGAACCTTGCACGTGGCTGACCCGGGTTCGATTCCCAGCATCCCATATGGTCTCCTGTGCACCGCCAGGAATAATTTCTGAGTGTTGAGCCAGGAGTAACCCGTGTGTATGGCCAGGTGTGACCCAAAAAGGAAAAAAAAAAGAAAAGAAATCCTGGACCAGAAATGGATACCTTTTCTGTGGTCGTTTGGAACACTGAGAAAAATTCTTTGACACCAACTCAAATACCTCTATCTTCCTCCAAAGAAGAGTTTTACTCTGAATGGACTCAACTCCAATTTTGATGGGACTCTGAGGAATTCTTTGGAGAACTGCTAGTTTATTCCCTTCAAAAGTGAGGGAGAGTCAAAAGTTAAAATTCAAGAGATAGTACAAGGCTAAGGTGCTGACCTTGCATGCACCTGAGCCAGGTTTTATCAGCTGCATTGCATGTGCTCCCCAAACCCTACCATGAATGATTCTTCAGCATAGATTCAGTATGAACAATGGTATGAACAATGCCTGGTATGACCTAATGTATGAGAGAGAGGGAGAGAGAGAGAGAGAGAGAGAGAGAGAGAGAGAGAGAGAGAGACTGATCAAGTGATTATGCCAAAAGAGCTTACTAGGTGGACCGCATGCTTTGCATGAACAGAGGGCAGGTTCTTTTGGGATGATCACCCTAAGAACGAAGAAACATCAAGGGACAGCACATTCTGTTCTTTAGGGCATGTGTATAATTTTCCTTCCTTATGGTATGCTCTCCTAGACTTCTCGCTCTCTCTCTTTCTCTCTCTCTCCTCCCCTAGGAAATGCTGAAATCATCTTCTAAACTATGGATTGTATTTGGGCACAAACTTCTAAGGGTCACAGACAGTAGCATTAGTCAGTGAAATGTTGATAGTATGGAAATCCAGTACTGAGGATTCTCCTTCTGACTTCCCTCATTTTGAATTTTCTCAATTGTCTTTTCTGTCCCTCCAAACCAAGTCAGAGTGACTCCAAACCAGGTCAGGGTGCCCCCAGGTCAGGGTTCCTCCAGGTCAAGGTCCCTCCAAACCAGACAAGGGTCCCCTCATGTCTGGGTCCCTCCAAACCAGGGCAGGGTCCCTCCAGGTCAGAGTCTCCCCAGGTCACCGTCCCCCCAGGTCAGGGTTCCACCAAACCAGGTCTGGGTTTCTGCCTCAAACACATCAGGGTCCCTTCCCCAACCAGCTCAGGTTCCCAGGAAGGTGCCAGGTGTCTCCAACCCTGCATTTAGGCTTCATTTGGGTGAGACCCCCTAATCACTTATCTCTAAATACCAAGGAGGACTCTCATTCTCGCAATTATTTTTATGAGAGCTATGGGTCCTTGATTTTTCCGGGGACCACAACCCCATATCTGGAAGGCCAGGAATCCTCCAGAGCGGGAAAGTCAGACTGCTGTGGTTCTTGGGAACACTAAGGCCTACAGCTGCTCTCAGAGGAAACGTGGGCAGGCTGCACATGGCTCCTCCTGTTCTCACAAGCTCCAGGGAACTTTTCTCAGAGCTGAACAAACTCCTTCAGTCCTTCAACTCAAGTTGCAACACAGCAGACAGACATCACAGTAGGATTCTAAATGATTTAATGGTTAAGAATACAGGAACAATGGGGCTGAGGGTCTGCATTAATGCCTCCAGAGGGCGCTGGGGAAAGTGGGAAGGAGTTGGTGCCCAGCAGGTGGTATCTGGGTGGGACACTGGCTCCCTGTGAGACATGGTGAAGGGGGACCAGGTGGTTCCCGGGGGAGTTGTCCTTGGAGTCATTCACTGTCGGCCTGTTTTCACATGTCGTTCTGGACATGGAGGCAGGGCACACAGCACCTCAGGGCTCTCACAAAGCGGCCCACTCTGGGCGACTCTCTCCTTGGGAATAAGCGCCTGGGGCTCCTGATCTTCCAATGGAAGTTTAGGAAAAGGCGGGGGCGGCCAGACTGAGTGTGTTGAGTGTCAACTGCTTTGGGAGATGGGATGAGGGCACACGGCTCTGTATGCTGCTGCGCATAGAGAGTACTGGCCTCTGAGTAGCAGGGAGTGGAAATGGCACCCACGGGAGGGGCAGTGGTCTGGGAGGCCTCTGCAGCCATGGCCAGGGACATGCCCTGCTCCCTCTGCCCCTGTGAGACACTGGGCTCCTTCTCTGTGTCCACAATAGCAACGTGGGGGGCCACCCTTTGTCTCCTGAAAGGTTCTGAGGGACGATTTAACCCCCTGCGATGTGGAGGACCAGAGGCACACACAGGGAATGGACAGAGATCTGTGGTGTGGCCAAGGGTCACAGAGGGAGGGAGGGGTTGGGGACCAGACAATAGCGTGGGGTACTTCAGGAGGTTTCTCCTTCTCTGCGCTCCCAGGAGAGCTGAGAGAGGAGGGAGGAGTAGAAGGAGGGGGGCCGAGAGGAGATGGTGGAGCAGGAGTACAGAGGGACTTCTGCCAGACTCTTGTGGTGGGCCGAGGTGATGGAGTGGGGAAGGGGACTGAAGGTTCCAGAGTGGGGTGAGTGACAGACCCGGGAGACTGGAGCGAGCAGAGAGGACATTGCAGGCCAGGGGAACACACGCTGGCTTTCCTGGATGGGCTGCAGAGGCGATGGGCCCTGGACGGGCCATAGGGATCGTGGATGGCGGGAGAGACCCAGAGGGAGCAGCCTGGTCGAGAGCTGCTGGAGGAGCCGGGATGGCCTTGTCCCTGCAGACCCTGCAGGAAGGGCTAATGCACAGCAGGTGCTCCCAATGTGGGTCCTCGCGGTATGCCTCCAGGGGGCTGCTGAAGGCAGGGAAGAGAGGGCCATGGAGAGGCAGAGTGAGGACCAGAAGCCAGTCACCTGGGATAGGCTCTGAAGTCTGTCCCCTACACTGTTATCACCCCCAGGGCTTCCCGTTCTCTCTATACCCTCCCCCAAGGCCTTCCTCTCATCCCTGTTCCTCTGGTTCCCCTTCCCAGGCAGACCTGGGCAGTCCTCCTGATGCTGGGTCTGGAAGGACAGCCCACACTTACCATTGCAAATTCCGGATAGATCGTATTTGCTGCAGCTCAGCCTGGCTGAAGTGGTACCTCTCACCTAGGAACCAGGGAGAGAGGCTTCTATTAGTGAAGGTCTCACAGTGGTACAGACGCAGGGCCGTGGAGGGCACCCAGGCATGCTCTTCTCTGCGAGCCTCAGCAGCCGACGAGGAGTAGCAAAGGGCAAAAGACGCTCAGAGGCCTGTGGATTCTGTCAGAGCCCTTCAGAGTTATAGTCTCTGGGGAGGCTCCGAGCTCAGCAGGAGGAAGGGGAGAAGGGAGGGGCCACTCTGGGTGAGCTCAGATGGAAAAGGCAGAGACTCACCTCTCAGGATCGCGACCCTCCTAGCTCTCTTGCGCCTCTGAGGAGAGAAAGAATCAGTGATCATTTGGGATCCACTTTTGGACTCCCCTTTCTGAAGCTCTGATGTCCACACATGACCCGTAGGAGTCCCACGGGAACAGAGAAGTGAGTTTCTCCCTCAAATCCTTCCTAAGATGTCATGAAATGCTTTGTTTTTGGTTTTGATTTTGTGTTTCCAGTTTTCTCCTGGGAACGACAGAACGATTTCCATGTTGATAGCAGGCCCCTGTTCAGGGACGCCAGGCAGGGATGTGCTTCTTGTGCTCCTTCCCACAGGACCCTGAGTTCTGGGGCAAGGCCCCACTACTCCAATCTCCTGAAGGGCTGACTGGGAGGATGGGTTGATGTTTCCCTCCCACCCAGGGAAGTCGTGGTGGGACTTTTCTGTTCGAAGGGACCTTAATGTCTCAATGGAAGCTGACTCTAGTACGATGGCACTTGTTGGGATTTTAGTGATGGGAACCTGCCACCCCACCCCAACATCTGTGAAGTTCAGGGAATTCTCTTTTTAATGAACTGCTTCCCACCCAGTCTGTCCTCCTTGGCAACTAGGCCCTACTTTCTCCTAGATGACCCAATCTACTGATGCGCTAAACTAAACGAATTCATGTTTAAATTCATGTGTGTGAGAAGAAATAGAAATCACCACCACCCACCAAATGGCTCAAGCACTGGCCCAGGCTCCTACCTTTTGGTCAACTTTTTTCTTATATAAGGCCACGAAGGATGCTGTTGCCAGGCAAACAATGAAAAGGAAGAGCACCCCTAACACCCCCAGGAAAAGGGGGGTGGGATCGCTACTGATCAGCTTTGAGCCTAAGCCCCATAGAGTCTCAGTCCGGGTGTCATCAGAACCATCAGAGTCCATATACTGAACTCCATGATCCTGACCACAAGCTGCCTATGGCAACTGAGCTTGAGCAGGTGGCTCTGCCTTATATAGGGCCGCCTGAATCACAAAGGGGGAAGAGTCCATTAGGGTTCCAGATGGGTGTGAAGTCCTGTGTCCACCGTCTCCCCCCACCCCACTTGGCCTTCCCTTCCTGGGCCTTTCTTTGGCCCCTCTGCTCTAACTGCCTTCCTATGTTCCACTCCACACTCCGCCCCCGCCTTCATCCTGCCAGCAGCTTTATCCCCAGTAAGGGTCCTGCTTGTTCTCTCTGGAACCCTGCTCTTCCCTGGGTCCTCTTGACTCTCTGGGAATAACCTTGACTCTTCTCTTGCAAATTTCTTGTCTGAAATCCCACCAGCAAAAAATTTTTTTTCAGGATCTGTTTAATTTATTTTGTATTGTAACAACAAAACGTTTTTTAAATTTTTATCAAGTAGTGCACAATATTTGATTTCATTTAATAATCGAACACCAATTCCACCAACATTTCACCTTCGCACCACCATTTTTTTTGATATTTCCATCCCGCACCCCAACCTCTGTCCCAAAGCAGAACCAAATAATTTATTTTGTATTATTTGTTAAGAATACACCACTGAAAATGCTCCAGACAACTTTTCTTAGAGCAGAGTGTGGAAGATTGTTGTATTTCACCCTGGAGCCAGCTGTTATGCCCTTCTCTAATAGATTACTGTTATGTTGTTAAGGGTTGAACTTGATGTGCTTATCTATATATATATAGGTATATAGATATATAGATATCTGTAAAAATATATTTCCCTCTAAGATTTGTTTCCTTCTTCTTTAAACCCCATGGTGTGCGTCTCTTGGAGTATGACTGGTGTGACTTATGGTGATGTCCAGAAATAGGCTCACTCATCGATGGGTCTCAGCCGGAGTATGTGCAGAGCAGATATGAGCATGACATCATTTGAGTTCTGTAGGTTCTAGGCTATCAAGGCTTGGTCCCTTGGGGTGGTGAGGGGCTTCACCTGCCCCACTTCAGTGTTCCCCAAAATAAACAGCCTGGCAAGGGCTCCAATGGCACGGCTCATGCGAGTAATTTTATGTTCTCTTCCATAGAAAAGGACAATGAGTCTCTGGAGTATGACTGTTGATGAGATAATCTCCACTGTAAATTCGTACACCCTGGGTTGTACATTACTTCACTTTCTTTATTTCTGGGGAATGATTTCTGGACTACATGAAGCCAAGTCTCACTTAAAGGTCTCCTTCGGATTTCTTCTTTGACAAAGTTTCTGTTCATTTCATTGCCCCATTTTTGGATGGGGTTGGATGTTTTCTTCTTGTGGAGTTTAACCAGTATTTTGTATATCCTGGATATCAACCCCTTGTCAGATGTGTATTCGGTGAATATCCTTTCCCATTCTGTCGACTGTCTTTGTATTTTGGTCACTGTTTCCTTGGAGGTGCAGAAGCTTCTTAGTTTAAGATAGTCCCATTTATCTGTCTCTGTTTTCACTTGCTCGGCCAGTGGCGTGGCATCTTTGAAGATACCATTAGCTTCAATGTCATGGAGGGTTTTGCCAACTTTATCTTCAATGTACCTTATGGTTTCTGGTCTGATGTTGAGGTCTTTAATCCATTTTGATCTTACTTTTGTACATGGTGTTAAGCAGAGTTCTGAGCCTATTTTTTTGCATGTAGCCGTCCAGTGATGCCAACACAATTTATTAAAGAGGCTTTCCTTACTCCACTTCACATTACTTGCACCTTTATCAAAGATTAGATGAGCATATGATTGAGGGGAGATGTCAGTGTATTCAACCCTGTTCCACTGGTCTGCAGTTCTGCCTTTGTTCCAGTACCATGCTGTTTTAATTATTACTGCTTTGTAGTACAGTTTGAAGTTCGGGAGGTTGATTCCTCCCATTTTCTTTTTCCCAAGAATTGCTTTAGCTATTCGTGGGGGCTTATTGTTCCATATAAATTTCAGGAGTATTTGCTCCATTTCTTTGAAGAATGTCATGGGTATCCTTATAGGGATTGCATTGAATTTATACAATGCTTTCGGTAGTATTGCCATTTTGACAATGTTAAGTCTCCCGACCCATGAGCAGGGGATATCTTTCCATTCACTCTTTACAATACCCAGAAACTGGAAGAAACCTGAATGCCCAAGAACAGATGACTGGTTAAAGAAACTTTGGTACATCTACACAATGGAGTACTATGTAGCTGTTAGAAAAGATGAAGTCATGAAATTTACATACAAGTGGTACAATATGGAAAGTATCATGCTAAGCGAAATGAGTCAGAAAAATAGAGGGATAGACATAGAAAGATTGCATTCATCTGGGGGATATAAAGTAACAAAGTATGAGATTAATACCCAAGAATAGCTGAGATCAGCACCAGGAGGATTACTCCATAACTTAGAGGCCAGCCGGGTATCCTAGAAGAAAGGGCAATTCAGATAGAGAAGGGAGCACCAAATAAAGGGTGTTTGGAGGATCCTCCCAGGAGGGGAGATGCATGTCGAAAGTGGACTATGGACTGAACATGTTTGCCACTCAATGCCTCTTTTGCAGACCGCGGCACCCAAAAGGAGAGAGAGAACACAGGGGATTGCCCTGCCACAGAGACAGGGGGGATGGGGGGATGGGGGTGGGAGGGATATTATCCATGGTGGTGGAAAATGGGCACTGGTGGAGGGATGGGTATCTGATCATTGTGTGGTTGAAACCAAAGCACAGAGAATTGTAAATCTACAACTGTAAAAAAAAAAAAAAGGTCTCCTACGCTTAGGTGTGTGAATGGGAAAGACCATCTTAGACTTTGGTTTCAGTGCACTTCAAGCACCAGAGCTAAATCAATTAAATGGCAAAGTCACGGTCCTCCCATTGTTCATCGATTTGCTCGAGCGGGCCCAGTAACATCTCCATTGTGAGACTTATTGTTACTGTGTTTGGCATATTGAATACATCACGGGGAGCTTGCCAGGCTTTGCTGGGAGGGCAAGATACCCTCGGTAGCTTGCCGGGCTCTCTGAGAGGGGCGGAGGAATCGAACTCGGGTTGGTCATGTTGGCTGTGTGCAAGGCAAACGCCCTACCGCTGTGCTATCACTCCAGCCCAAATGGCGAAGACATCTTTTATATTTTCAAATTGAACAGGAAAATAAATACAAGTAAGCTTCTCGCTGCCATGGAGCATAACAGTTGCTCTCTTTTCTCAAATTCACTGATGCTTAAAAGTCAAACTTTTAGTTCACACTGTACTCAGATAAACACACACACAAACACACACAGAGAGAGAGAGAAAGAGAGAGAGAGAGAGAGAGAGAGAGAGAGAGAGAGAGAGAGAGAAGGGGAGAGTGTTTCTTCAGCAAATACACCAGCTTCAGTTCCTAAACAGAAGACTTCCTGCTATTTTTCAAAGTTTCCTTTCAAATTTGGTGAATAGGGATGGTTGCTCCCTAAACCGGGACCCAAGTCCTCCTCATCATCCAGGAGTGCTTGGGTGGGCAGGCTTGGAGCCCATACACTGGGTGCCTGACATTCAGCTATTCCTGGGATCACACTCAGGCCTGCATGTAATCACTGACTTCTCTGCCAATTAACTTCTTTTGTAATCCAACAAAGATAATCTTGACCACAGTAGAGGTTAATTAAATTTTTGCCATACTTATTACTAATTTTAAAAATAGTTAGCATGTTTTAATTTAATTTTTTTGCTGGGGGCATATACTGGTTGGTGCTCTGGTACACTGGCTCTGGATCAGCAATCACTCCTGGCAGTGTTCAGGAGACCATAGTGTATACTTGGTGTAGAATCTGGATTTGCCCTGTGAAAGGCAATCGCCTTGTACACTGTACTATCTCTCTAGTCCCTGATTTTTTTAAATTTTGAGTAACGAGTTATTTTAGTGATGCTTCAAGGCTGTTTTGGGTAATTGATGGGGAGCTTCATCATCAGTGTTTGCAGGACCATATGGTGATATGGATTGAACCAGAGACTTTATCATGTGCTTAATTTATTTGGGCTAATTTTTGACCCTAACATGTACTGTGCCGCAGCACATCTGGCTAGTGGACGATAACCCAGAGAGGGCATGATTTCTGCAAAGACTGGGGTAGGGAAGACTGTATGAAGCATACAGCGACTCTACTGCAAAGCGCATTTGCTTTTACAGTATGCAGTGTACACTTTGTGGGAAAGCCAAGGGTTCCAAGTTGAGCGGGCTACGCTGTTTTTCAGTATTGCAGCTGCATATGTGGGCAGTTCCTTGAACTTTCTCAGCAAAATGGGACAGGAATGACAATGTGGCACCAGGCCTGGCCAAGGTGGATCAGGTGCAGCCTTCTCTTCGGCCCCCTTAACAAGGTCAACTGCCAGGGCATGGCGCTCCCACAAGCCAACTTTTTCCCTGCTCATTCCCTTCTCAGGGAAAACAAGCAGGGGCTACCTAGGCCAGTCCCCAACAGTATTGCACCCCTAAAAATGAATTAAATTGGGCTACATTCCCTCCCCCAACTTTTTATAATTTAGAGTTGATTTGCTGAACTGTACATCTGCATTTAAATGGATTATTTCATGACAGGATTGAAAAAGTATAGGAAGAAGGAACATAACTTTTGGGTGAGGCTGGGACTATTCCATGGACCACCGTGTCTTATACTTAAAAGGGAAGTGGAACTAAACATGTCCAATCTGCAGCTGAGGTTGTTAGATCCCTTCTGTCTGTCTTCAGAATAGCCCGGGCTGAGGATATATGTTCACCTATCACCCAGGGATATGCTGGGTTGGTTCTCCTCCCACAGTGCGTATTTCACAAAGAGGTTGGAAGATCTCATCTAAACTTGATGCCATTGTCCATTTTTCCACCATCCTATTTCTTTGTGGTGGGGAGAGGCAGGTATGGGGCGGGGTGCCATATGGGTGTGTGGTTTCTTTTAACATTAGAAAAACCTGCAAAATATAGACCAAAATATTGACTGGCTTATTCTCGTTTAGTTACTTGTTGATGTTTTATGTTTATTATATATCCCTCGTCATTCTCTCTCTTTTTTTTTCAGCATGTTTACTGAGGTACAAGATGTACAATAGACTTGATCGTCATTTTCACGAACACATGAAACCAATACCATGCCCATCAAACCTTGCACCTAATTTTCTGTGATGAGTAAGTCAACCCCAACTGATGGGAAGTATGAAGCATCAGGGGTTCTGCCGTGCCCTGATCCCATAATCTAGACCCAAAGAATATACAGGGTAATGGATTTGAGGAATTCGATGAGAGAAGAACTAAATATTAGGTTAGACTGAATTTATTTCTGTGGGAGCACTTATCAGAGATCTAGAAATTGAGCATACTGGAGTATAAATCATTTACTTGGTAAGAGAATACCTTCATAAAGATGACTCGATTCTTATGTCTGCTTCTGTCCTAACTCATTGGATATAAAGCAAACATGTATGTCGTACACATACACATAAGGCCCTGAACTAAAATTGATATTCAGAAATTGCTCAATAGCACAGCTTGGAGAAAAGAATGCAAAGACAGGGGCTGGAGTGGTAGTACACCAGTCAGGGCGTTTGCCTAACAGGTGGCCAACATGGGTTAGATTCCCAGCATCCCATATGGCCCCTGAGCACTGCCAGGAGTAATTCCTGTGTGCAAATCCAGGTGGAAACCAGTGTACATTGCCAAATGTGAAAAAAAGCATGTAAAGACATATATGTACATCAACTACAATAATTTCACGTTCCAGTTAGTACTTGCAGACAAGTTTCAGTGGTTAGTATTTTCACTGAGTTTGAAAGAGCAGACTGGAGTCATTTGGAATAGGACTAAGGAGAAAGAAATACGGGCTGCGGAGCTAAATTACTGTGACGAAGGCCTTTGCCTTGCACACAACCAATCCAGGTTCGAGGTCCGGCATCCCACATGATCCCTGAGGAGTGATCCCTGAGTGCAGTGTCAGGACTCAGCCCTGAGCATCGCCAGGGTGACCCCTCCCCCCAAAAGAGGGCAAAAATAAATAAATAAATAAGGAAAGAAAGAAAGCAAAGAAATGCTGGCCAGAGGCTAGAAAATTCCTAGACAAGCTGCAGCCTGGGGTACATCTCTTGCCTGCGGATGTCCTGGGTTTGATTCCTGGAACCACATGTTTCTCTGAGGGTCGGTGGAGAGCCGAGAAAACCGCTGAGAGTATCCCTCAGTCAAAAAGCAAATTAACAACTAAAATGAAGATTGTTTACTTAAAAAAATAAATTGTAATATTTTAAGAAAATATTTATATGTATGTACAAGAAAATGTATATTTTTCACTCCAAGAATTCTATCATTTTAAATACGTTGATACAGCTGGAGTTACATATTTTCATACGTAGTGATTTGGTGATCCAGAGGCATCTCTGCAGCTTGTCCCTCTGTTTTGAGATTTATTTGTGAGTCTTTGGATCACGGCCATTCATGAGCTTATGTGGTACTCAGAGGCAGTTCATGGCCATGTCTCTCAGGAGTAGACCTCCTTATTCACCCACCTAAGATTGCTGCCTGAAGTAATACACTTTTGTTCATCGTTTTCTTCTTCCCAGATTACATCAGAATTCCATCAGAAATTTATTTCCATAAGATTCTTCACATTAATTGATTACATTGAATATTTCAACACCAATACCACCCCCTTTATTACATCTCACCACCATCATTTTGAATTTTCCCACCACCATAAAAACCTGTTTGCCAGGGGTAGATGCTAGATAATTTATTTTCTACTGCTTATTCACAATATCATGAGAGGCTGCACGGCTGCTTAAGCGTCTGAGTGCTTCTAAAATTCTAAAATTGTAAATGGTTGGGGTTCAGAGACATCTCTGTAGGGAGCGATCCATTATGAGATTCATTTGGGATTCTCTGGATCAAGGCCATTGATGCACTGAGGTAGAGCCCAGATCATGGGCATGACAGCCAGAACCCAAACCCAAAGAGGAGACAGGAAGAGACACCATTCTCTGCTGCCGCCACATGGCATTGAGTCTGAGTCCCTGAACTCACCTATCTGGGTTTTGCTTCTGGAAGCTCGTGGCCACCAGGGTTGCATCTGGAGTGGGTGGTGAGGACACACCTGCTCCATCTGAAGTGCTCTAGTGGAATTGGCTCAGAACTGGGTCCAGAGCGATCTCGGTGAACTGTTGTCTTCTAGTAATTCTTGATGCTCTAGTAATTCTAAAGTTTAGAATGCGATTATACAGCAGATTCACTCTTGGGTGAGGCTGATGTCGATCTCTTCTGGTAGTTTTATTTCTGAGTGTCTGGATCGTGACTGTTGATCAGATTATGTGGCACCAGGGGGCAGTGTCTGAGTTTACTGCCAAGCTACTGGTAAATTTGGGAGACTGGGGGAAGATGCCCATTCCTGCTCACAGGGGAGCTTGGAAATTTCAGTCACAGGTCCCACATACCTGTGTTTTTCTAATGATTCCCTCATGGGTGAAGCTCATCCGAATTTATGGAGAGTTGCCATGAGCAAGGCATCAATCAGGTTTTGGAGGTTTTTGGCTACTGGGCCTCTTAGGGGCAGGCAGGGAACCTCCAACAACCTCCCCCCAAAGTTGCCCCAGTGAAGACAGCCTGGTGCAAGCTGTGGATATTTGTTACATTTCTATAACAAACAGCTTTATCAAAGGTCAAACTCTCCATTTAGCTCACTTAGACATCTGTGAACTCCAAGGGGAAAGTAAGCACGTATTTCCAGCAACCCCACTCCCTCCCCCATCTGTCATTTTACCATTGAAAAAAGTTAACCCCTGTTGGATATGGAGCTTTCCACAGTCACAGTTTCCCTTGCATAGGTTACCAAGCAAAATCACCGAGGCTCACAACTGAAAAGAAACTTCAGAGTGTGTTTGAGATGCCTCAGGAAGCATCTAGATATCAAATATGAGAATCCACAATTTCTAGAGAAAATAGATTACAATTAATGGTGTTAACTTTCTGTCCAAGTCCAGAGCAGCACTTCAGAAAATTCAAATTCTCAGGGAGTGACCCAGGGAAAGGACCCAGTCTCTGGAATTAAGGCAGAAAACTCTGATTCCTCCTGTTCTTTGGCACAATTTCTCATTCATGAACTAATAAGGTGTGGCTGGACAAATGACTCAAATAATTCTATGCATATACAAAAAGTCCTTGTTAACAATTGTGACTGGGAAGTATCAGTAGCGTGGGCTGAAAATGCTCTGTCCAGAAGAGAATGTGAGGTATTAAAGTAGGAATACCTAGACATCCCATAAGCCTTAATTATAAAAATAATGACAGGGAAGGAAATGAATTGAGCGGGGAATTATGAACCAAGTGGGAGGTAACAGGGGCAGGGGTATTCTGATGGTGGGATGTATGTATATGGCTAAAACACTGAAACTACCATTTTTTGATCATGAGACCCAAACTAAAACAACCACACTTGAATATGTGTCTATGGAGGGGCTGGAGCTATAGTATGGTGAGTAGTACATTTTCTTGCACTGCAGTCAACCCCTGTTTGATCTCTGGCACCACATATGGTGGCCCGAATTTGCCAGGAGTCATTCGTGATTGAAGAGCCCTGAGCGCCTCTGTGTGTGGCTCAAAAATTTATGAGTCTGGTCAAGGAGCAGGCTGGTGGGTGGGAGTGAACCTGGAACACTGGTGAATGGACGCTGATACCAGTGGTGAGATTGGTGTTGGAACACTGAATGCTAGAACTCCATGATGAGCAAGTTTTAAATCATGGTGCTTGATAAAACAATAAAATAAAATACATCACCTCATCTCAGCTGATACTAGCCTCCTACTTGCTCCTTTGCCTTCTCAAATAAATGCTGACTTTAATTATTTCATGCTTATGATGAAATCCTTCGTGAGGAGCACAAGAATCAAGGAAGATCCCTCATATTTTATCAGCTGATGAGAGAGAATCAGTTTTAGTGGCAACAGGCATCAGTGGGCAAAATAAGCCCACACCTCCTCCTCCACACACTGCTGTCCATTGCCCTGCCTCACTCTGACACACACCTCCCTAAGTGAGCAGGCCCACTGATGTGTTGTGACCCGTCCTGAACAACAGAAGCACCAAAAGCAAGTCCTCCTGTGTCTCCCAGAGTGTATTGCTGAACTGAAAGCTGGAGTACAGCTGAAGAGGGCAGCCCTTAGGGAGATCTCCAGGAAGTCTGGTGCAAAACTGTTTGATCTCCTTTGCTAATAATCCTGCACAT
Organism: Sorex fumeus; assembly: GCF_029834395.1. Lineage (NCBI taxonomy): Eukaryota > Metazoa > Chordata > Mammalia > Eulipotyphla > Soricidae > Sorex > Sorex fumeus. The sequence continues at coordinate 3,501,900 of NW_026606179.1, read as the reverse complement.
TTGGCCATCAGGTTTGATGGCGTTTCATTCCAATCTTCACTAACGCGCTCCAATATTCCTGTATCATTCACTCACTTCATCACTTGACTTTCCGTTAATCGTTGATTTGCTTGAGCTGGCGCCAGTAACGTCTCCATTTGTTCTGGTCACGTGCTAGTGTAGCCCAATGGTGTCTTAGGAACACGAAGAGCCTGAAACCGATCATTCATGATATTGATGAAGAAGTCTGACCATCTGGTAGGTGGGCGGCCACGCGGTCTTTGAGCTCCTGTGGAACCCAGTCGGTAATGGCTCTAGTCCAGTGGTCGTCTCTGAATCTCATTATGTGACCAGCCCATCTGATTTTGGGTGCCTTGGCAAAGAAGACAGAATCCTTGATTCTTGATAGTTGACAGAGGTAGGGACTCAGGATTCTTTCTCTCATTTGAGTGAAATGTGATACTCCAAGCATAGCTCTTTCAATTCCTCTTTGGGAGACCAGAATAGCATTCTCAACCTGTTTGCATAAGGCCCAGCTTTCTAAGCTTATGTTAATGCAGGAAGAACAGTGGAATCAAAGAGATTTGCCTGGAGCAAGAGGGTCTTTGTCCTCTTAGCTATTTCTTTGATGCTCTTGAAGGCATTCCAAGCTGCTCTCTTCCTCCTGAGCAACTTAGGTGTCAGGTCATTTATCATGTTGATTTCTCTACCTAGCTAAACATAAGTGTTGAGTTTGGAGATGGTCCTTTCCTTGAGAGGGAATGGAGAGTCAGGAACAAGGCTGTTTCTCATAAACATTGTCTTCATAAAATTCAGCTGGAGTCCGACCGTTCCACACTCATGGTCAAAGTTGGCCAGCATTTGTTCCGCTTGGCTAATGTTTGGTGTTATTAGAACAATGACATCAGCAAAGCGGAGGTGGTATAGTTGCCGACAATCTATCTTTACTCCCATTCCTTCCCATTCCAGTCGTCGCATGATGTTCTCGAGGGTGGCACTGAAGACTTTCGGTGAAATGGTATCACCCTGCCGCACCCCTATCTTGACATCAATGATTACGTTTTTGTACAAAGGTGAGATCCTGGTAGTGAATCCGTAATACAGCTCACAGAGGATCCTGATGTATTGAGTTTGAATGCCCTGATTGGCTAGGGCTTCAATGACTGCTTCTGTTTCAACAGAATCGAAGGCCTTCTTTAAATCAATGAACGTTAGACAGAGCGGCATCTTGAACTCCCGAGAAACCACAATGAGCTTGGTTATCGTGTGGATATGGTCGATGGTGCTAAATCCTTTGCGGAACCAGGCTTGCTCACATGGTTGTCCTTCATCTAGTGTTCTGCCAATCCTATTCAGGATGACTCGAGTGAACAGCTTGTAGATGACAGACAATGGGCAGATCGGGCGATAGTTGCCTATGTCATGGATGTCTCCCTTCTTGTACAGTAGTATGGTCCTGCTGGTTTTCTATTGGGATGGAACCTTGCATTCAGACAGGTAGCTTGTGAAGAGCCGAGCCAGCGTATTGATGAGTACTGATGGCAGGTTCTCCAGGTGTTCAGGTCTGACCTTTCTGGGCCAGTTTCACTCACTACACATCTAATAAAGTACGATTATACAAGATTTTATACAGAATTCACAGAAACCCAAACCAAACCTTATAATTTAATAAGGAATGAAGCTGAGAAGACATTTCTCAAAAGACCACATTTAGAGGATCACTAAGTATACAAAAATGTAGTCACCGTCACTGAGGAAAATGCATATAAAAACCATGAAAAAATAACTCTCTCACACCAGTGAGAATGGACTGTGTGAAAAAGACCAGCTCTGGGGGGTTTGTGGTGTAAAAGGAATCCTCATCTACTGTTTGTGGGATTGTATCTGGTCATCCTCTGTGGAAAACGGAATAGAGATTTCTCAAAAAGTAAGACAGAGCTTCTATCTGTCAGCAATTCCTCTTGGCATCTACCTCAAAGTATAAAATATTAGTTCAAAAAGATATCTATACACTTGGATTCATTGCAGCACCACTCATCATTGCCAGGGACTGGAAAACAACCTAAGTGCCTAAAAAGAGAAGAGGATTAGGAAACTGTTCTCTCCACACTATGGAAAAATAGTCAGTTATAGTGGAGTACTTATACCACTTGGTATGCTGCTCTGAATAGCCGCTGTCACTTCCCCTATAGAGAGTACTGCTTGGGTGAGGGAACCAGTAATGGGAATTTCTGAGGACCTCTTTGATTTAAGAAGACAACAGACAAATCTGTAATATCTTCTCCTAGACTTTTTACACCTTCTACTGTCATCCGTAATATTTTTCTTTTTCAAAAGTCCGTTACCGGTCCTGAGAAAACTGATCAGCTACATGCATAAATAAATAAATACACAAACTCGCCTTCTTTTTAACATCATGCACAAATGTCAAATCAATATGGATTTAAAGTCCGTAATATCTGACCTGAATTCGTAAGGTGACTGAAATTAAAGGTATCTTACAGGATGAAACTCCACTGACCAAGAAAGTGGAATCAAAGATAAAAAAAAAGGGACTAAATTAAATTAACAACCTAGGCACCTTAAAAGGAAACAATGACCAGGAAACAAAGGCAGTCCACAGAATGCAGAAAATTATTTACCTAATACCTATCTGGTAAGGGGTTAATACCAAAGATATAAATGGAACTGGTAGAACTTGACAAGAAGAAAATCTAATCCAATCACAAACTGGGGAGAAGAGATGAAAAGAAACTTCTCCAAAGAAGGAATGGGAATGTCCAAAAGGAACATGAAGGAAATGTTCTACACCACTATTCATCAGGGTGCTGCAAATCAGAACAACCACGAGATATCATCTCATGCCATAGAGACTGGCACACATCAAAAAGAACAAAAACAACCAGTGCTGGCATGGATACGGGGTGAAAGGGAACTTTCATTCATTGCTGGTGAGAAAGTCCAGCCTTTTCAGGAAACCAATACTGGCTTTCCTCAAAAACCTAGAAATTGTGCTTCCATATGACCCAGGAGCCCACTCCTGGAAATATACTCTAAAGGCCCAGAACTCACAGTGCAAAAACCCATCTGCACTCTGATGTTCATTGCAGCACTATTCACAATACCCAGAACCCGGAAACATCCTAAGTTGCCTAGAACAAATGACTGGTACATCTACATAAAGGAACACCCTGCAGCCATTACAAAAATGAAGTCATGAAATTTGCTTATAGAAGATGTACATAGAGATTGTCATTCCGACTGGAATGAGATGTTGGGAGAGAAACAGTTATAGAATGATCATACTCATATGTGGGATATTAAAAAAAACATAGTATGAGAAAAATACCCAAGTCCAGTAGAAATGAGGGCCAGGAGGACAGGTTTATGATAGCAATGGTAGAAGGTATGCACAAATTGTGGGAGAATGCCGTTTGGACAGAGAAGAGACACTAAGACAATGATCATTAGAAATGATCCCTCTGTAAAATATCTGAGTCTTCAAGGAGGTAAAGTGATATAAAAAAAAAAACCCTTCTGGTAACAATATTCCAACCCCCACTGCCTTATTGGAGAGGGGAGGGAGAGATGGGAGGAAGAGGGAAAGGGAGAGAGAGAGAGAGAGAGAGAGAGAGAGAGAGAAGGGAGAGAGGAAGTCGGCCATAGAGGCCAGCTGTAGGGGAGGGGGATGTGGGATCTGAGACATTGGTTTTGGGAAATGGACACCGATGCCTGGATGGGTGTTGAACATTGTACGACTGATACCCAATCATGAACTGCTTTGTCACTGCGTATCTAACAATGATTCCCTTCTCAAAAAAAAGTATTAAATAAGTCTGGCTACCCTCTTCACACCTTTCACATGATAGGTTGGATTGGAAGTGTTTATTAAAGGTGCCAGTGACCAACAACAGACCATCATCCCAAAGAATTCTCTGCTTGAGGACATTCAGGGATGAGTTTATAAAAGCAAAAAAAAGTCACATCTTAGAAAATGATGGACACAACGGGGCTATATGTGTTGTGATCAGCAAAGCAAGTTTTAGAAGCAAAATTAGCTAGTTAATGGTCCGGCTGCTTCCAGTCACAAAGAACCTTCGTGGTTATGGGAAACGGTCACAGTTGAGGTCATGGTTCCAGGAGTTGAACAGTTCATTTGTGGGCTGTGAATAGGTTACACCTGACCCTTGGAACAGTGTAGGGAGTTTCCTCTTTGCTGACGAGCTAGAATGGAAGGAGAGTCGGAGTCCCTTATGTCAGGAGCCCAAAGCTCGAGACTTACCAAAATTGGAGCTGGAATGACAATGCAGCGGTCCCTAGTGCATAGGACATTGCTATGGTCCCCCAATACATGATGCCCGGGCATCATGGTGGGAGCAGGCCCTGGGCACCACAAGGCATGGCCTGTACCCACCCACCAACACCCCTTAAAAGAGTTGTCATGAACAGATACTTAATTTAGGAAAGCCCGTTGACTCACTTGTTGAGATGATGGTGTGACTTTTATCTTTTATCTTCTGTATGTGGCCCATCACCCATCACATGGATCTACCGGTGTACAACCATGCTTCCTTCTCTGCGCATCCACCCTGCTGTCAACGATTCTTGCATCTCTGCAATCACTCCACTTAATCATCATGTGGGATCCTTTTAGCAGAGTATTTAATTTCACTTGCGAATATTCTGTTGAAGATTTTTGCCTCAAGGTTTTGCAACAACATGACTTCCTATCATTTCTTGAGAAGTCTTCCTGAGTGTGCCTGAGGTGCTTGAGGGGAGGGTCTTGTGCCGTTATGGTCCTTGTTTCACTCCAACAATCTGCATCCTGTACATTCTGTGTACAGATGCATAGGCCACAACACTAAACAAAGCATTCACCATGGAGGACTTTTCATTTTACACTTTAGTGATACTATTCTCCCAGTCTACACTAAGGAGGGAGGAAAGAGCCCAAGCTTGGTAGGGGACTGTGATAACACATACCTTAGAACATTAGAAGGTGTATTTACAGAAATGGCCACGAGAGGGCATCACAGGCACAGAATGAGAAATTATGCCAGCTTCTAATCTCTCCAGTGAATACAAAAATGTTAGGACAAATATTTATAGTCGCCCAATATTATTTGCAGTGTTCACTTGACTGGGCCAAGTAATGTCTCCATTGTGAAACTTGGTACTGTGTTTGGCATTTCGAATAAGTCATGGGTGCTTGCCAGGGTTTGCTGTGCCAGTGGAGGAATTGAACTTGGGTTGGCCAGGTTAGCCGCATGCAAACTAAACACCCTATCACCTGTGCTATCGCTCCAGCCCATGGGGGAATTCCTGGAGCAACAAGTCCGCCTATCAAAAGATGTCATGGTCACGGTCCTCCCATTGTTCATCAATTTGCTTGAGCGGGCCCAGTAAGGTCTCCATCATGAGACTTGTTGTTACTGTGTTTGGCATATCGAGTACATCAGAGGCAGCTTGCCAGGCTCTGCCCTGCGGGCGAGATATTCTCAGTAGCTTGCCAGGCTCTCCAAGAGGGGTGGAGGAATCAAACTCGGGTCGGTCATGTTGGCTGCCTGCAAGGCACACGCCCTACCGCTGTGCTATCGCTACAGCTCTGTCCAAAGATGAGTATACAAATAAAGTGGTACAATTTTATGATTTCAAATGCTGAAATGTCCTTTGCAATAAAAAGGATCACATGAAATGAAATAATTTTGAAGGAAAGAGAAAAATATTGGATTATTTCACTTATATGTGTACTTTAAGGGTATAAAATAGATAAGGAAAAACACATTTGAAACACAAACCTGTGAACACTGATCACAGAACTAAGACTACCGAGAGCAGGTGGGCAATAGGAGAAAAGGCAAGGTGGAAGGTTTTATTAGTGAAACAACAAAAGATAAGGACTCAGGGGAAAATAATAAAAAGAGTTTCTGCGAAAGATTCCTAGGCTAGCTGGCCTTGCTTCTCAGGTTTCTGCCCCTATTCTTGTGGGCACATCTAACACGAAATTTTTGCCCCCTTGGGTCCCAGCAGCTGAGTCAAAATCAGTGCTGACTCCCTGCCCCTCACCCCAGGGGCTTCTGTGTGGGTGAGGAACAGGGCAGGGGCAGCTGGGAGACAGAAGGCTCCTTGGTCCCACAAATCAGAAATATACAGTTGGTGCTGCCGTCACCACCTATGGTTCGTCACCAAACCTCTGTCACTGTGTGTGCTGACCCATCACAGACAGTCGCTGAGAACCTGCACACAAACAACACCCGAGCAGATACACACAACACTGCTCTCTTCTTAAGCTCAAGAGGGTGCCCTCCGGGGGTCTATGGGACACACTGGGAGGGGCCCTGCTCTGGGGGTTGGGACAGCAGCTGACCTGGAGGCCCCAGTCCCCAGCCTCCTCCAAATGTGTCAACCCTGTGATGGTTTCTTGATTTTCTGTACACTATGGAGCTGTGATTCCCGGGGCCTGCTGGGCCTGGGAGGATTGGCTAGTGCTTAGAAACAGGAAACAGGAGCCTTGGATAGACAAACCAACCAATCGAGTCTGTCCCCTCCTTTTGCACATTCCTGCTTTCTGGAATATTCTTCTCTGCTTTATATCACCTGCAGCACAGGTCCCCACACCGGGGGGTGCCTCTGTGTCATGGAGCCTGCTGAAACTGTTCAGCCTGGACCATCCTAAGTCTGTTTCTGCTGCCTCAAATCTCTCTCCCAGCAATCACAGAGTGTCCCTGTCTACACCATCCCTGCACACTCCTGCCCCCTGCCGGACCCCCTGGGCTCCAAGTGTGCTGGCATACTCCCTCCCTGTTAGACTGCTACTAACGCTGACAGCTGTCTCCTGATCTGTTCATCTCACCATACCTGAAAATTAAAATCCTGGATGCATTCGTGCGTATATGTATGTGTGTGTGTGTGTGTGTGTGTGTGTTTCTGTGTGTTGGACCACTGAAGCACACGCACATCTGGTTCTAAGCAAGATTCATTTGAGAATAGACAGTCACGGGATCCGTGGGGCTGCGGCTGGGGGAGTTTGAGCGGGATCTAGTCTGCAGCGGGCAGGGACAGTCTCCAGGGCTTCAGGAGAATAGGGAGAGGAAGGGAAAGGAGAGCGAGCTTCCTCTCCCATCCTTCATTGAGGTGGTGCTGGCTCCTAGCCTCAGGACAAGAGCCCTCAGATGGCACTTGGGGAACTGCAGTGATGCGGTCAGAAGTTTGCTCCTCTGGTGTACTCAGAACCCAAGACTCAGAGAAAACCAGAGCAGGGGAAAGGCTCATCAGGTCGAGCACATATTTCATCTGCAGAGACCCCTGGCATTGATGGCCCACTGAACACTGCCAGGGATAGCCCTGAGGGTTGCCATGAACCAGACCCACACAGCTGGACCAAATCTCACTGAAGTGCTCCCTGACCTCTGGAGCCCACTAGGAAAATGAGGATCCTTTACCACCCTCACCGAAGCTTCAGGAACAAGTCTCAGAATATAAAAAGGGAGCAGTGATACTAAGATAAAGAGGTGAGAATGCCCAACACCCCTTGACTACATCTGGAGCCAGGAAAATTGCCACCTTGACAGGGGCAGACTTTGTTTTGGGTGCTGACATGGAAGTCAAGGTCTCACACATGAAAGACACATACTCTGCTCTGAGCTTCATCTGGCCCTTTCACACACCATGACATGCTCAGGGATCCTTCAAAACTCCTGGGATAAAGATGAAATCAGGGACTGGAACTATAACACAGCAGGTAGGGCATTTTCCTCGAGCACGGCCAGGAGTAATTCCTGAGTGCAGGAATAGCCCCTGTCTGTCATCAGGTGTGACCCAGAAAAGAAAAAAAAGATGAAATCAGTATATTGCTCTTCGTGAAGACCACCCAGAGGCATAAACCAGGTTATTCATGCAAGGTTACTCATAATATCCCTAAAATGGAAATACCCTTGTTTTCCAGCATAAAAACCAGCAAACAAAACAACACACAAACTCAATCTGTCGTCACCCATGCAATGGAATACTCCTTGGCAACAAAATCAATGAATCATAATAGCCCAAGCTGGGGAAGGAACCTCTCCCTTCAGGCCTGTTGTGTGTGTGGTTGTGACCGTGGAGGTGAGAGGAGTCAAGCATGCATAGAGAATACAGTGCGGGGTCCACCTTTCACCCAGATCCGAGGAGAGCCTCAGAAAACATGGATGTGGTGAGCTGTCCAGCAAGTGCTACCACCCCTCAGGAGGGGAGAGGCCATGTTTAGTCAACAAGGAGGCCACCACGCATCTACCAGGCCAGCAGCCAATGTGCTGATGTGGCTATGAGGGGGCCCGGCTCCTCCTGCAGGAGGAGCTTCTCAGGGTGCTGAGGCCTCTGCCCTTGGGGCTGCAGAGATAGTACAGTGGATAAGACCCTTGTCTTCAAGGATGCCCACCACAGCTGGTCCCCAGTGTATCATAAAGTTCTGGGGGCACAGTGGGAGTGACCCCTGGGGCATGGCATAAGCTCAGAGTGCCACAGGGTGTGGTCGAAAAGAAAGAAAATAACAAGCAAAATGAAATAATGGACCTGGGGCTGGAGAGATAGCACAGTGGGTAGGGCCTTGCACGCGGCTAACCCAAGTTCGATTCCCAGCATCCCATATGGTCCCCTGTGCATTGCCAGGACTAATTCCTGTGTGTAGAGCAAGGAGTAACCCCTGTGCATCGCCAGGTGTGACCCAAAAAGAAAAAAAAAGAAAAGAAATCCTGGACCAGAAATGGATACTTTTTCTGTGGTCGTTTGGAACACAGAGAAAAATCCTCAAGGGTTTGGTAAAAATTCTTTGACACCAACTCAAATACTTCTATCGTCCCCCAAAGAAGAGTTTTACTCTGAATGGACTCAACTGCAATTTTGATGGGACTCTAAGGAATTCTTTGGCGAACTGCTAGTTTATCCCCTTCAAAAGTGAGGTAGAGTCAAAAGTTTAAATTCAAGAGATAGTACAGGGCTAAGGTGCTGACCTTGCATCCACCTGAGCCAGGTTTTATCAGCTGCATTGCATGTGCTCCCTAAATCCTACCATGAATGATCCTTCAGCACAGATTCAGGAGGTCTGAACAATGCCTGGTATGACATAATGTATGAGAGACAGAGGAGAGAGAGAGAGAGAGAGAGAGAGAGAGAGAGAGAGTGATCAAGTGATTATGCCAAGAGAGCTTACTAGGTGGACCGCATGCTTTGCATGCAGAGAGGGCAGGTTCTTTGGGATGACCACCCTAAGAACGAAGAAATGTCAAGGGAAGGCACATTCTGCTCTTTAATCACCATATACGGCATGTGTATATTTTTCCTTCCTTATGGTGTGCTCTCCTTGACTTCTCTCTCTGTCTCTGTCTCTGTCTCTGTCTCTGTCTCTGTCTCTCTCTTTCTCTTTCTCTCTTTCTCCTCCCGTAAGAATTGTTGTAATCATCTTCTTAACTATGGATTGTATTTGGGCACAAACTTCTAAGGGTCACAGACAGTAGCATTAGTCAGTGAAATGTTGATAGTATGGAAATCCAGTATTGAGGATTCTCCTTCAGACTTCCCTCATTTTGAATTTTCTCAATTTTCTTTTCTATAAAACGCAGCTCCCAGATGAGAACAGCCCAGAGTCTCCGTGCCCCCGCACCTGGCTGTCCTCGCTGGGGCCCCTTGGAGGAGAACGGGTTGAGTTTCTCCCCGTTCCGACCAGGGCTCCAGCAGCCGAAGACCTCCAGAACCAGCCACCACCATGCTGAGACCACTCTCCACACGCATGAAGGTACAAGCAGAGGAACAAAGGTATGCGGGTCCCGGGGCTGAGATCTCCAAGTCTGCTCAGATCAGGGCTGAGCATCCTCCACCCAGATCCTCAAAATTCCAGTAGGCAGGGGTCAAACCCACCAACTGCCCCCCTGGCGCAGTGTAATCCCATCAAGGGCCAAGACTCAGAGACTATAAAACCCAGCTCCTGGAACCGCGCAGCTGCATTCCTGGCCGCGGGACATCTTATTACCTTATTCCTACTTTGAACAAACTGGCAGGCTACCAAACGTAACCTGCCTACATGGCAGAGTCTGGCAAACTCCCCGTGGCATACCCAATATGCCAAATACCAGTAACAATGATGGGTCTCATTCTCCTAACCCTGAAAGACCCTTGAATATGGCACTTTTTAAAAAAAAATCCCAGGGCTAGGAGGAGGAGACATTACTGGGGCCTGTTCGAGGCAATCAACGAACAATGGAATGGTCGTGGTCGTGATCATGTCTTCTCTGTACACCGGATGGGACCCCTGTGATGGTCATGGTTGGATTCTCAGGACCGTGGACAGTGCCTAGCTCAGCGGCTTAGTAAATATATGATAAACAGTTGTCATAAAGTTAGGTGCACTTCAATACCTGTTAGCACAGCTCTCTCTCTCTCTCTCTCTCTCTCTCTCTCTCTCTCTCTCTCTCTCAAATTGAATCAACCATGAGATAGTTACAAAGCTTTCCTGTTTGAGTTTTGGTCGTATAATGATAAAACACCCACCCCTTCACCAGTGCACCAATATCCCCAGTAACTCCCCCTCCCATGCGAACCCTTCCCTTGCCTGTGTGGCAGACAATTTCTGCAATACTCTCTCTCTCTCTCTCTACTTTGATGGCATTCAATATTTTGACAGCAGTCCTAGCATTATTATTTGGAAATTTCCTGCCACCATCCGAGCCAGCCAAAAAGGCAATGCCAAACAATTTATTTTGTATTGCTTGTGTGAATAGCCACTCTCACTCTCAGCGTTCCTGGAATTCTAAAAGTTTAGATAATTTTGTCTGGAGGGACTCTGCAGGAAACTGCTCAGTTTTTGAGATTTTTTTTTGTCACTAAGCCCAGTTTAAAACCAGAAAGTACTAAAGCGCTGCGAAACAATGCAGAAATAAAGGATCTAGGAAGCACACGGTGAACCAGGGTTCAGTCTTGGCACCACTTATGGTCCCAGGGGTTGTCGATTAGCACAGAACCAAAAATAACGCATGAGGACAGCAAGGTAAGGCATACAATATTTTAAAATTAATGAAAAGAAAATGCTTAACTTATTCCTCATAAGCCATTCAAATAATGTCTTTTGACAGAAGAGAGAAAGTGATGGATCAACACACATATAAGTAGATCAATTGTTTCCTAAGAAACATAGGAAGCACATAGAAAACATTTTCCAAAAGAACGAACAAAAGAGAAAGAGTGCTGTGTAACAAGTGCGGATTTAGAGAAAGGACCTAGACAAACTTGCACAAAGAGGCGGGGGCCAAGCCAGACAGCATCCCCGCAGTTCTGGCTTTGTGCTCACACGCCCTCAGACCTGGAAGTCAGGGGCTGTGCAGGGCCCCATGAGCTTCAGTGTGGCAGTGCCTGGTGGGCCTGTGGGCACTAGAGGAGGGGGAGGGCACAGGCAGCATCCTTTTTCTTTTTAAAACTTATTTATTTATTTTCCCCTTAGACATTACATGAACACTGTGCTTTACAAAGTCATTCATGATGATCTGTCACAGGCATTCAATATTCCAACACCAACACCACAATCATCACACCTTCTCAATTTTCCCAACAACTCCTTTAACTTGCCCCCCCATAGGCCCACAATAATTTAATATTGCTTGTTAGTGAACTTTTACTACCAGAATGATCCAAGGATGTTTCCAGAGAAGAAAGTGAAGATTGCATTTCACCATGGAGCCATTAAGTCCTTGTCTAAGAGACCAGTAGGCTGACATTACAGGTCAACCCTCCGTGTTTATAGAAACTTCTGTCCCACCACAAGGCCCTTCATTCCCCCTGCCCAGTTTTCTCACGTCCCACACACCCCTGGAAGTGTGCCCTTTCTCTCAGCTGATCTCACCCCTGTGAGAGATCTCACCTCTCCTACTGCTCAGCTAAATGCTTCTGTCCTCAAAATGATCAACCCCCAAGATGTCTGGGCACTAGATGTGGAGAGGAAAAACACTTGATAGGAGCCTTTCCTGGGGGTGTGGGCAATTTCAGGGTCAAGTTTAAAGGACATTGCACAGCGTTGGAGGCGGCAGCTCAGCTGATGCTTGGGTCCCCCTAGGTCAGGGTCCCTCCAAAACATGTTAGGGTCCTTCCAGGTCAGGGTTCCTCCAACCAGGTAAGGGTCCCCCCAGGTCAGGGTCTCTCTAGGTCAGGGTCCCACCAAACCAGGTTTGGGTTCCTGCCTCAAACACATCATGGTCCCTTCCCCAACAAGCTCAGGTTCCCAGGAAGGTGCCAGGTGTCCCCAACCCTACATTTAGTCTTCATTTGGGTGAGACCCCCTAATCACTGGTCTCTAAATACCACGAAGGACTCTCATTCTTGCAATTATTTTTATGAGAGCTACAGGGCCTTGATTCTTTTCGGGGACCTCAACCCCATATCTGGAAGGCCAGGAAGCCTCCAGAGAGGGAGAAGCCTCCAGAGAGGGAGAGTCAGGCGGCTGTGGTTCTTGGGAGCACGAAGGCCTACAGCTGCTGTCAGAGGAAACCTGGGCAGGCGGCACAAGGTTCCTCCTGTGCTCACAATCTCCAGGGCACTTTTCTCAGAGCTGAACAAACTCCTTCAGTCCCTCAACTCCAGCTCCAACACAACAGACAGACATCACAGTAGGATTCTAAATGATTTAATGGGTAAGAATACAGGAATGATGGGACGGAGGGTCTGCATTCGTGCCTCCGAGGGCCCTGGGGAGAGTGGGAAGGATTTGGTGCCCAGCAGGTGGTATCTGGGTGGGACACGGGATGCCTGTGAGACAAGGTGATGAGGGACCAGTTGGTTCCCAGGGGGAGTTGTCCTAGGAATCATTTACTTTTGGCCTGTTTTCACATGTCGTTCTGGACACAGAGGCAGGGCACACAGCACCTCAGGGCTCTCACGAAGTGGCCCACTCTGGGCGCCTGTCTCCTTTGAAATAAGCGCCGGGGGCTCCTGATCTTCCAACGGAAATTTAAGAATAGGCCGGGGCGGCCAGACTGAGTGTGTTGAGTGTCAACTGCTTGGGGAGACTGGCTGAGGGCATATGGCTCTGGATGCTGCTGCCCATAGAGAGTTCTGGCCTCTGGGTCGCAGGTAGGGAGGACGGTACCAACGGGAGGGGCAGTGGTCTGGGAGACCTCTGCAGCCATGGCCATGGACATGCCCTGCTCCCTGCACCTCCCCTGCCGCCTCTGCCCCTGTGAGACACTGGGCTCCTTCTCTGTGTCCACGCTAGCAATGTGGGGGGCCAACCTTCGTCTCCTGGAAGGTTCTGGGGGATAATTTACCCCCCTGCGATGTGGAGGACCAGAGGCACACACAGGGAAGGGACAGAGATCTGTGATGTGGCCAAGGGTCTCAGAGGGATGGAGGGGTTGGGGCCCAGACAATAGTGTGGGATACTTCAGGAGGTTTCTCTTTCTCTGCACTCCCTAAAGAGCTGAGAGAGGAGGGATGAGTAGAAGGAGGGGGGCCGAGAGGAGGTGGTGGAGCAGGAGTACAGAGGGACTTCTGCCAGGCTCTTGTGGTGGGCCGGGGTGATGGAGTGGGGAAGGGGACTGCAGGTCTCAGAGTGGGGTGAGGGCCAGACCCGGGATCCTGGAGCGAGTGGAGAGGACAGTGCAGGGCAGGGGAACACATGCTGGCTTTCCTGGATGGGCTGCAGAGGCTACGGGACCTGGACGGGCCATCGAGATGGTGGATGGCAGGAGAGAGCCAGAGGGATCAGCCTGGTCGGGAGCTGCTGGAGGAGCCAGGATGGCCTTGTCCCTGCAGACCCTGCAGGAAGGGCTGATGCACCGCAGGTGCTCCCAATGTGGGTCCTCGCGGTATGCCTCCATGGGGCTGCTGAAGGCAGGGAAGAGAGGGCCGTGGAGAAAGCAGAGTGAGGACCAGAAGCCAGTCACCTGGGAGAGGCTCTGAAGGCTGTCCCTTACCCTGTTATCACCCCCAGGGCTTCCTGTCCTCTCTACACCCTCCCCCAAGGCCTTCCTCTCATCCCCTTTCCTCTTGCTCCCCTCCCCAGGCAGTCCTGGGCTGCCATTCTGATGCTGAGTCTGGAAGCAGGGCGCACAGAACCGTTTGCAAATTCCGGATAGATTGCATTTGCTGCAGCTCAGCCAAACTGAAGTGGTACCTCGCACCTAGGAACCAGGGAGAGTGGCTTCTATTAGTGAAGGTCTCACAGTGGCACGGACATAGGGCCGTGCAGGGCACCCAGGCATGCTCTTCTCTGCGAGCCTCAGCAGTCCACGAGGAGCATCAAACGGCAAAAGATGCTCAGAGGCCTGTGGCTTCTGTCAGAGCCTTTCAGAGCCATGGTCTCTGGGGAGGCTCCGAGCTCAGCAGGAGGGAGGGAAGGAGGGAAGGGTCACTCTGGGTGAGCTCAGATGGTAAAGGCAGAGACTCACCTCTCAAGATCGCGCCCTCCTGCTTTTCCTAGCTCTCTTTCGCTTCTGAGGAGAGAAAGAATCAGTGATCATTTGGGATCCACTTTTGTACTCCCCTCTCTGACGCTCTTCCCAGTCTCTCTGACGCTCTTTGAAGACATGACCTGTCGGAGTCCCACAGGAACAGAGAGGTGATTTTCTTCCTCGAATTCATCCTAAAATGTCAGGAAATGCTTTGGTTTTGGTTTTGATTTTGTGTTTCCAGTTTTCTCCTTGGCACGACACAAGGATTTCATGTTGATATCTAGCCCCTGTTTAGGGACGCCAGGCAAGGATGTGCTTCCTGTGCTCCTTCGCACAGGACCCCAAGTTTTGGGGCAGGGCCCCCCCACTCCACTCTCCCGAAGGGCTGACGGGTGGATGGGTTGATGTCTCCCTCCCACCCAGGGAAGTCGTGGTGGGACTTTTCTGTCCGAAGGGACTTTAAAGTCTCAATGGAAGCTGGCTCTACTATGATGGCACTAGTTGGGATTTTAGTGATGGGAACCTGTCACCCCACCCCAACGTCTATGAAGTTCAGGCAATTCTCTGTTCAAAGAATCCCTTCCCACCCAGTTTGTCCTTGGTAACTAGGCCCTACTTTCTCATAGATGACCCATCTGCTGATGCTCTAAACCAAACAAATTCATGTTTCAAATTCATGTGTGTGAGAAGTAATAGAAATCACCACCACCCACCGAATGGCTCAAGCACTGGCCCTAGCTCCTTCCTTTTGGTCAACTTTTTTCTTACAGAAGGCCACGAAGGATGCTGTTGCCAGGCAAACAATGAAAAGGAAGAGCACCCCTAACACCCCCAGGAAAAGAGGGGTGGGATTGCTACTGATCAGCTTTGAGCCTAAGCCCCATAGAGTCTCAGTCCGGGGTGTCATCAGAACCATCAGAGTCCATATACCGAACTCCATGATCCTGACCACAAGCTGCCTATGGCAACTGAGCTTGAGCAGGTGGCTCTGCCTTATATAGGGCCGCCTGCATCACAAAGGGGGAAGAGTCCATTAGGGTTCCAGAGGGGTGTGAAGTCCTGTGTCTACTGTCTCCCCCCACCCCACTTGGCCTTCCCTTCCTGGGCCCTTTCTTTGGCCCCTCTGCTCTAACTGCCTTCCTACTTTCCACCCCACACCCAGCCCCTGCCTTCATCCTGCCCTGTGCTTTATCCCCAGGAAGGGTCCTGCTTGTTCTCTCTGGAACCCTACTCTTCCCTGGGTCCTCTTGACTCTCTGGGAACAACCTTGACTTTGCTCTTTCAAACGCATTTCTTGTCTGAAATCCTACCAGTAAAAAAAAATTTTCAGGAACTAGATTGTTTGTTTTTTATTGTAAAACCAAATCTTTTTAAAAATTTTTATCAAGTTGTAAACAATATTTGATTTCATTTAATAATCGAACACCAATCCCACTAGCATTATACCCTGGCACCACCATTTTTGGGATATTTTCATCCCACACCCAACCTCTGCCCCAAAGCAGAACCAAATAATTTATTTTGTATTATTTCTCATGAATAAACCACTGATAATGCTCCAGACAACTTTCCTTAGAGGAGTGTGTTGAAGATTTTTGTATTTCACCCTGGAGCCAGCTGTTATGCTCTTCTCTAATAGATTACTGTTATGTTGTTAAGGGTTGAGCCTGGTGTGTTCATATATATATATATATCTGTAAAAATGTACTTCCCTCTAAGATTCGTTGCCTTTTTCTTTAAACCTTGTGGTGTGCTACTCTTAGAGTATGAGTAGTTTGAGGTATGGTAATGTCCAGGAATAGGCTCACTCATGGATGGCTTCGGCCCGAGAGTGTGCAGAGCAGACATGAGCATGGTAGCAGTTGAGTTCTTGAGGCTTTGGGTTTCGAGGTTGGGTACCTTGGTTTGGTGAGGGGCCTCTCCTGCCCCCTTCAGTCTTCCTTGACAGAAACAGCCTGCTTCGAGATTTCAGTGGCCCACCTATGGCAAGTCGGGTGTTTTTGTTGTTGTTGTTTTGCTTTTGGGGTCACACCCGCAATGCACAGGGGTTATTCCTGGCTTTGCAGTCAGGAATTACTCCTGGGGGTGTTTGGGAGAAAGTATGAGATGCTGGGAATCGAACCCGGGCCAGCTTTGTGCAACGCAAACGCCCTACCCGCTGTGGCAAGTTGTTTTATACTCTTTTTCAAGAGAAAAGGACAATGAGTCTCTAAATCACAGTTGTTTAGATTATCACCACCGTAAATGTTGGATTTGACACTCAGGGTTGAATGTTACTTCACATTCTTGCTTCCTAGGGAATGCTTTCTGACCGACACTTAAAGGTCTCCTAAATATAGGTGTGTGAATGGGAAAGAGCATCTTAGATTTTGGTCTTAGTCCACCTTCAAGGTGAGTGCTAAGTCAATAAAATGGTCAAGACATCTTTTAGTGTTTTCAAATTGAACAGGAAAAGAAGTTTACTTATTTATTTATTTTTGCCCTCTTTTGGGGGGAGGGGTCACCCTGACCATGCTCAGGGTTGAGTCCTGACAGTGCACTCAGGGATCACTCCTCGTAGTGCTCAGGGATCATGTGGGATGCCAGACCTCGAACCTGGATTGGTTGTGTGCTAGGCAAAGGCCCTCTGCGCAGTAATTTATTTTCGGAGCCAGCATTTCCTTCTCCTTAGTCCTATTCCAAATGACTCCAGCCTGCTCTTTCAAACTCAGTGAAAATACTAACCACTGAAACTTGTCTGCAAGTACTAACTAGAACGTGAAATTATTGTAGTTGGTATACATATGTGTCTTTACATACTTTTTTTTCACATTTGGCAATGCACCCTGGTTTCCACTTGTATTTGCCCTCAGGGATTACTCCTGCGGTGCTCAGGGGACCATATGGGATGCTGGGAATCAAACCTGCGTTGGCCACGTGCTAGGCAAACACAGTACCTGGTGTACTATCGCTCCAGCCCACGTCTTGCATTCTTTTCTCCAAGCTGTGTTATCAAGCAATTTCTGAATATCAATTTTAGTTCAGGACCTTATGTGTATGTGTATGACACACATGTTTGCTTTATATCCAATGAGTTAGGAGAAGCAGGTATAAGAATCTAGTCATCTTTATGAAAGCATTCTCTTACCAAGTAAAGGATTTATACTCGAGTATGCTCTGTTTCTAGATCTCTAATAAGTTCTCCTACAGAAATAAATTCAGTCTAATCTAATACTTACTTCTTCTCTCATCAAATTCCTCAAATCCATTATCCTGTATATTCTTTGGATCTAGATTATGGGATCAGGGCATGGCGGAACCCCCGATGCTTCACACTTCCCATTGGTTGGGGTTGACTTACTCATCACAGCAAATTAGGGCGCAGGGTTTGATGGGTATGGTATTGGTGTGATGTGTTCGTGAAAATGATAATCAACTCTATTGTACATCTTGTACCTCAGTAAACATGCTGAAAAAAAAAGAGAGAATGAAGAGCAATATACATAAATATAAAACATCAAGAAGTAACCAAAGGAGAATAAGCCAGTCAATATTTTGGTCTATATTTTGCAGGTTTTTCTAATGTTAAAAGAAACCACACACTCATATGTCACCCCGCCCCATACCTGCGTCTCTATACCACAAAGAAATACAATGGTGGAAAAATGGACAATGGCTTCAAGTTTAGATGAGATCTTCCAATCACTTTGTGAAACACCCATTCTGGGAGGAGAACCAACCAGGCATATCCCCGGGTGATATGTGAACATATATCCTCAACCTGGGTTATTCTGCTGACGACAGAAGGGATCTGACAGCCTCAGCTGCAGACTGGACATATTTATTTCCACTTTCCTTTTAAGTCTAAGCAACTGTAGTCCATAGAACAGTCCCAGCCTTACCCAAAAGTTATGTTCCTTCTTCCTATACTTTTTCTATCCTGGCATGAAATACTCCATTTAAATGGGCATCTACAGCTCCTCAAATCAATTCCAGATGTTAAAAAGTTAGGGGAGGGAATGTAGCCCAATTTAATTCAGTTTTAGGGGTGCAATACTCTTGGGGACTTGCCTAGGTAGCCCCTGCTTGTTTTCCCTGAGAAGGGAATGAGCAGGGAAAAATTTGGCATGTGTGAGTGCCATGCCCTGGCAGTTGACTCTGTTAAGGGAGCCTAAGGGAAGGCTGCACCTGATCCTCCTTGGCCAGGCCTGGAGCCACATTCTCATTCCTGTCCTGTTTCGCTGAGAAAGTTCAAGGAACTGCCCACATATGCAGCTGCAAAACAGAATAATAGCATAGCCCGCTCAACTTGGAACCCTTGGCTATCCCACAAAGTGTTCACTGCATATTGTAAAAGCAAATGTGCTTTGCAGTAGAGTCGTTGTATGCTTCATACAGTCCTCCCTACCCCAGTCTTTGCAGAAATCATGCCTTCTCTGGGTTACCGTTTGACTAGCCACATGTGCTGCGGCACAGTACATGTTAGGGACAGAATATACTCATAGCACAGCGGGTAGGGCGTTCGCCTTACAAGCGGCCAACATGGCCGACCCGAGTTCGATTCCTCTGCCCCTCTCAGAGAGCCCGGCAAGCTATCGAGAGTATTCGATATGCCAGACACAGTAACAAATAACCTAAGCACATGAAAAAGTCTCTGGTTCAATCCATATCACCATGTGTTCCTGCAAACACTGATGACGAAACTCCCTATCAATTACCCAAAGAAGCCTTCGAGCATCAATAAAATAACTCCTTACTCAAATTTAAAAAAATCAGGGACTAGAGAGATAATACAGTGGACAATGTGATTGCCTTGCACAGGGCAAATCCAGATTCTACACCAAGTATACCCTATGGTCTCCTGAACACTGCCAGGAGTGATTGCTGAACCAGAGCCAGGTACCAGAGCACCAAGCAGCGTATGCCCCAAGCAAAAAGTAAAATTAAAACACGCTAAGTATTTTTTAAATTAGTACTAAATATGGCAAAAAATTAACTAACCTCTATATCTGTCAAGATTACCTTTGTTGAACTTCAAAGGAAGTCAAGTGGCAGAGAACAGGCAGAGTACTTGCAGGCCTGAGTGTGAATCCAGGAATAGCTGACTGTCAGGCACCCAGTGTATGGGCTCCAAGCCTGCCCACCCAAGCACTCCTGGATGACGAGGAGGACTTGGGTCTCGGTTTAGGGAGCAACCATCCCTATTCATCAAAATTTGAAAGCAAACTTGGGAAAAATGGGAGAGGGTCTTTTGTTTTGGAACTGAAGCTGCTGTATTTGCTGAAGAAACACTCTCTCCCTTCTCTCTCTCTCTCTCTCTCTCTCTCTCTCTCTCTCTCTCTCTCTCTCTGTGTGTGTGATTGTGTGTGTGTGTTTATCTGAGTATAGTGTGAACTAAAAGTTTGACTTTTAAGCATCAGTGAATTTGAGAAAAGAGAGCAACTGATATGCTCCATGGCAGCGAGAAGCTTACTTGTATTTATTTTCCTGTTCAATTTGAAAATACTAAAAGATGACTTGGCCATTTAATTGATTTAGCTCTAGTGCTGGAAGTGCACTGAAACCAAAGTCTAAGACGGTCTTTCCCATTCACACACCTAATCGTAGGAGACCTTTAAGTGAGACTTGGCTTCATGTTGGCCAGAAATAATTCCCTAGGAATAAAGAAAGTGAAGTAATGTCAGAGACAACAAGTTCCTCAAATCTTGTTTGTTAGCAACTATAAGCACGGGTACTCCTTGATTTTCTGATATCCTGGTTATTTTATGAAGTTCAGTTTTGGCTTCTTCCATTCTTTCAACATCAACAGAGTCCACGACAAACACAATGCCATCTGTGCATCTGGTATATGACTTCCACAGTGGCCATAATTTCTCCTGACCACCTACATCCCAGAAGTGGAAAGTGACTGTTTTAGAATTTCCCAAAGTTACCTTAATTTTTTCAGTGTTAAATCCTTTGGTAGGTACGGTATTTACAAACTCATTGAATTGCAGCCTGTATAATACAGTTGTCTTCCCAGCACAGTCCAAACCCAGAATAACAATGTGGAAGGACTGAAATGAAGGCAAGCTGGACAGGATAGAAGTCTGGTCTGACAGTCCATTCCCCATTTCCAGCTGTAAATAAATGTTCCAAATTGAAATGCTTTCTTTTTAGCGCTTCGGAACGTCTCCTCTTAGGGGAATCCAGCTACAACATTGCTCCCAAACTGGAGTCTGGGGCCAAATGAGAAAGCATTGGTAAGCGTTTCCACGCGGGGTGAAGCGCCCTACACGGTCCAAGGTCTCCCGGCAACTCTGGCTGGTGCAGCACTGTCCATCCTTCCCTCGTCGGGGCTCAGCGATGCTCACAGCGGCTCTGGAGTCCACTGACAGCAGAGCACCAGCGAGACTTGAGCAGCGGCGGCGGGGACTCGCCACTACTCCAGGCGCCGGGAGGGCGGGCGCTGTGCGCCAAGCCGCCCTGACGGTGCTCCGCAGCCTGCAGTGGACAAACTGGCAGGCTACCGAATGTAACCTGCCCACATGGCAGAGTCTGGCAAACTCCCCGTGGCGTACCGGGGTACCCAATATGCCAAATACCAGTAACAATGATGGGTCTCATTCTCCTAACTCTGAAAGAGCCTTAAATATGGCACTTTTTTGAAAATCTCAGGGCTAGGACAAAGGAGACGTTACTGGGGCCTGCTCGAGGCAATCGACAAATAAAAGGATGGTTGTGATGATCGTGATGAAGTAGTGTACAAATTTACGGTGGAGATTATCTCATCAACAGTCATGGTCCAGAGACTCATTGCCCTTTTCTATGGGAGAGAGCATAAAATTACTCGCATGAGCCATGCCATTGGAACCCTTGCCAGGCTGATTCTTTTGGGGAAAACTGAAAGGGGGCAGGTGAGGCCCCTCACCACCCCAAGGAACCAAGCCTCAATAGCCTAAAAACTCCAGAACTCAAATGACGTCATGCTCATATCTGCTCTGCACACATTCGGGCTGAGACCCATCCACGAGTGAACCTATTTCTGGACATCACCAGAACTCACACCACTCATACTGCAAGAGTAGCACACCACGTAGTTTAAAGAATAAGGCAATGAATCTTAGCGGAAAATATATTTTTACAGATATATATATAAACATATATGCACATCAAGTTCAACCCTTAACAACATAACAGTAATCTCTTAGAGAAGGGCATAACAGCTGGCTCCAGGGTGAAATACAATAATCTTCCACACTGTCCACTAAGGAAAGTTGTCTGGAGCATTTTCAGTGGTGTATTCATAACAAATAATACAAAATAAATTATTTGGGTTTGCTTTGGGACAGAGGTTGGGGTGCCGGATGGAAATATCAAAAAATGGTGGTGCGAAGGTATAATGTTGGTGGAATTGGTGTTCAATTATTAGATGAAATCAAATATTGTGCACTACTTGATAAAAATTTAAAAAACGTTTTGTTGTTACAATACAAAATAAATGATCTAGATCCTGAAAAAAAATTTTTTGCTGGTGGGATTTCAGACAAGAAATGCATTTTCAAGAGAAGAGTCAAGGTTATTCCCAGGGAGTCAAGAGGATCTAGGGAAGAGTAGGGTTCCAGAGAGAACAAGTAGGACCCTTCCTGGGGATAAAGCACAGGGGAGGATGAAGGCGGGGGCGGGGTGTGGGGTGGAAAGTAGGAAGGCAGTTAGAGCAGAGGGGCCAAAGAAAGGGCCCAGGAAGGTAAGGCCAAGTGGGGTGGGGGGAGACAGTGGACACAGGACTTCACACCCATCTGGAACCCTAATGGACTCTTCCCCCTTTGTGATGCAGGCGGCCCTATATAAGGCAGAGCCACCCGCTCACGCTCAGTTGCCATAGGCAGCTTGTGGTCAGGATCATGGAGTTCGTATATGGACTCTGATGGTTGTGATGACACCCCGGACTGAGACTCTATGGGGCTTAGGCTAAAAGCTGATCAGTAGCAATCCCACCCCCCTTTTCCTGGGGGTGTTAGGGGTGCTCTCCCTTTCATTGTTTGCCTGGCAACAGCATCCTTCGTGGCCTTCTGTAAGAAAAAAGTTGACCAAAAGGTAGTAGCCGGGACCAGTGCTTGAGCCATTTGGTGGGTGGTGGTGATTTCTATTACTTCTCACACACATGAATATCAAACATGAATTTGTTTGGTTTAGTGCATCAGTAGATTGGGTCATCTAGGAGAAAGTAGGGCCTAGTTGCCAAGGAGGACAGACTGGGTGGGAAGGGGTTCATTGAAAAGAGAATTACCTGAACTTCACAGATGGTGTGGGGTGACAGGTCCCCGTTACTGAAATCCTAACTAGTGCCATCATACTAGAGCCAGCTTCCATTGAGACGTTAAGGTCTCTTCGAACAGAAAAGTCCCACCACGACTTCCCTGGGTGTGAGGGAGACATAAACTAATCCTCCCGTCAGCCTTTCAGGAGAGTGGAGTGGGGGAGCCCTTCCCAAGAACTTGGGGTCCTGTGGGAAGGAGCACAGGAAGTACATCCCTGCCTGGCATCCCTGAAAAAGGGCCAGCTATCAACATCGAAATCCTTGTGTCGTTCTGTGGAGAAAACTGGAAACACAAAATCAAAACCAAAAACAAAGCATTTCATGACATTTTAGGATGGACTTGAGGGAGAAACTCACCTCTCTGTTTCTGTGGGACTCCTATGGGTCATGTGTGGATATCAGAGCTTCGGAGAGGGGAGTCCAAAAGTGGATCCCAAATGATCACTGATTCTGTCACTCCTCTGAGGCGCAAGAGAGCTAGGAAAAGCAGGAGGGTCTCGATCCTGAGAGGTGAGTCTCTGCCTTTTCCATCTGAGCTCTCCCAGAGTGACCCCTCCCTCCTCCCCTTCCTCCTGCTGAGCTGGGAGCCTCCCCAGAGACCATGGATCTAAAGGGTTCTGACAGAAGCCACAGGCTCTGAGCATCTTTTGCCCTTTGCTGTTCCTCGTTGGCTGTTGAGGCTCGCAGAGAAGAGCATGTCTGTGTGCCTTCCATGGCCCTATGACGGTGCCACTGTGAGACCTTCACTAATAAAAGCCACTCTCCCTGGTTCCTAGGTGCGAGGTACCACTTCAGCCTGGCTGAGCTGCAGCAAATACGATCTATCTGGAATTTACAAAGGTAAGTGTTCACCATCCTTCCAGACCCAGCATCAGGAGGGCTGCCCAGGTCGACCTGGGGAGGGGAGCCAGAGGAACAGGGATAATAGGAAGGCCTTGGGGGAGGGTGTAGAGAGGATGGGAATCCCTGAGGGTGATAACAGGGTAGGGGACAGACTTCAGAGCCTCTCCCATGTGACTGGCTTCTGGTCCTCACTCTGCCCTCTCCACGGCCCTCTCTTCCCTGCCTTCAGCAGCCCCCTGGAGGCATACCAGGAGGACCCACATTGGGAGCACCTGCTGTACATCAGCCCTTCCTGCAGGGTCTGCAGGGACAAGGCCATCCCAGCTCCTCCAGCAGCTCCCCACCATGCTGCTCCCTCTGGCTCTTTCCCGCCATCCATGATCTCGATGGCCCGTCCAGGCCCCGTCGCCTCTGGAGCCCATCCAGGACAGCCAACGTGTGTTCCCCTGCCCTGCACTGTCCTCTCCACTTGCTCCAGACTCCCGGTTCTGGCACTCACCCCACTCTGCGACCTGCAGTTCCCTTCCCCACTCCATCATCCTGGCCCACCACAAGAGCCTGGCAGAAGTCCCTCTGTACTTCTGCTCCACCACCTCCTCTCGGCCCCCCTCCTTCTACTCATCCCTCCTCTCTCAGCTCTCCTGGGAGCGCAGAGAAGGAGAAATCTCCTGAAGTACCCCAAGCTATTGTCTGGGCCCCAACCTCTCCCTCCCTCTGAGACACTTGGCCACACCGCAGATCTCTGTCCCTTCCCTGTGTGTGCCTCTGGTCCTCCACATCGCAGGGGGTTATATTATCCCCCAGCACCTACCAGGAGATGAAGGGTGGCCCCCCACATTGCTATTGTGGACACAGAGAATGAGCCCAGTGTCTCACAGGGGCAGAGGCTGCAGGGGAGGTGCAGGGAGCAGGTCATGTCCCTGGCCATGGCTGCAGATGCCTCCCAGAACACGGCCCCTCCCATGGGTGCCGTCCCTGCTCCCTGCCACTCAGAGGCCAGGACTGTCAATGGGCAGCAGCATCCAGAGCCATGTGCCTTCAGCCAGTCTCCCTACGCAGTTGACACTCAACACACTCAGTCTGGCCGCCCCCACATTTTCCTAAACTTCCGTTGGAAGATCAGGAGCCCCCGGCGCTTATTCCAAAGGAGACAGTAGCCCAGAATGGCCACTTCATGAGAGCCCCGAGGTCCTGTGTGCCCTGCCTCTGTGTCCAGAATAACTTGTGAAAACAGGGTGACAGTGAATGATTCCAAGGACAACCCCCCCCCTCGAACCTCCTGGTCCCCCTCATCGTGCCTCAGAGGGAGCCAGTGTCCCACCCAGATACCACCTGCTGGGCACCAACTCCTTCCCATTCTCCCCAGGGCCCTCGGAGGCACGAATGCAGACCCTCAGTCCATCGTTCCTGTATTCTTACCCATTAAATCATTTACAATCCTACTATGATGTCTGTCTGCTGTGTTGGAGCTTGAGTTGAGGGTCTGAAGGAGTTTTTTCAGCTTTGAGAAAAGTGCCCTGGATCTTGTGAGAAAAGGAGGAACCATGTGCCGCCTGCCCAGGTTTCCTCTGAGAGCAGCTGTAGGCCTTAGTGTTCCCAAGAACCACAGCAGCCTGACACTCCCACTCTGGAGGCTTCCTGGCCTTCCAGATATGGGGTTGAGGTCTCCGAAAAGAATGAAGGACCCGTAGCTCTCATAAAAATAATTGCGAGAATGAGAGTCCTCCTTGGTGTTTAGAGATCAGTGATTAGGGGGTCTCACCCAAATGAAGCTTAAATGCAGGGTTGGAGACACCTGGCACCTACCTGGGACCCTGAGCTGGTTGGGGAAGGGATCATGATGTGTTTGAGGCGGGAACCCAGACCTGGTTTGGTGGGACCCTGACCTAGAGAGACCCTGACCTGGGGGGACGCTGACCTGGGGGGACTCTGGCCTGGAGGGACCCTGCCCTGGTTTGGAGGGACCCTGAACTGGGGGGACCCTTGTCTGGTTTGGAGGAACCCTGACCTGGAGGAACCCTGACCTGGGTGCACCCTGATCTGGTTTGGAGTGAGTCACTTGGTTTGGAGGAACAGAAAATACAATTGAGAAAATTCAAAATGAGGGAAGTCTGAAGGAGATTCCTCAACACTGGATTTCCACACTATCAACATTTCACTGACTAATGCTACTGTCTGTGACCCTTAGAAGTTTGTGCCCAAATGCAATCCATAATTTAGAAGATGATTTCAGCATTTCCTAGGGGAGGAGAGAGAGAAAAATAGAAAGAGAGAGCTAGAAGTCTAGGAAAGAATACCATAAGGAAGGAAAATTATACACATGCCGTATGCGGTGATTAAAGAGCAGAATGTGCCTTCCCTTGACATTTCTTCATTCTTAGGGTGGTCATCCCAACGAACCTGCCCTCTGATCATGCAAAGCATGTGGTCCACCTAGTATGTTCTCTTGGCATAATCACTTGATCACTCTCTCTCTCTCTCTCTCTCTCTCTCTCTCTCTCTCTCTCTCTCTCTTTGTCTCTCATACTTTAGGTCATACCAGGCATTGTTCAGACCTCCTGAATCTGTGTTGAAGGATCATTCATGGTAGGGTTTGGGGAGCATATGTAACGCATTCGATAAAACCTGGGTCAGGTGCATGCAAGGTCAGCACCTTAGCCCTGTACTATCTCTTGACTTTTAACTTTTGACTCTCCCTCACTTTTGAAGGGAATAAACCAGCAGTTTTCCAAAGAATTCCTCAGACTCCCATCAAAATTGGAGTTGAGTCCATTCAGAGTGAAACTCTTCTTTGGGGGAAGATAGAAGTATTTGAGTTGGTGTCAAAGAATTTTTACCAAACCCTTGAGGATTTTTCTCTGTGTTCCAAACGACCACAGAAAAAGTATCCATTTCTGGTCCAGTATTTCTTTTCTTTTTTTTTTCTTTTTGGGTCATACCTGGCCATACACAGGAGTTACTCCTAGCTCTACACTCAGGAATTACTCCTGGCGGTACACAGGAGACCATATGGGATGCTGGGAATCGAACCCCAGGTCGGCCACATGCAAGGTTCTACCCGCTGTGCAATAGGGGCAGAAACCTGAGAAGCAAGGCCAGCTAGCCTAGGAATCTTTCACATAAATTCTTTTATTATTTTCCCCTGAGTCCTTATCTTTTTTTATTTCATTAATAAAACCTTCCACCTTGCCTTTTCTCCTATTGCCCACCTGCTCTCAGTAGTCTTAGTGCTATGATCAGTGTTCACAGGTTTGTGTTTTAAATGTGTTTTTCTTCATTTATTTTATACCCTAAAAGTGTACCTATAAGTGAAATAATTCAATATTTTTCTCTTTCCTTCAAAATTATTTCATTTTATGTGATCCTTTTTATTGCAAAGGACATTTCAGCATTTGAAATCATATAAATATACCATTATATACTCATCTTTTGATAGGCGCACTTGTTGCTCCAGAAATTCCCCCATGGGCTGGCGCGATAGTACCGCTGGTATGGTGTTTGCTTTGCACGCAGCCGACCTGGGCAACCCGAGTTCCATTCCTCTGCCGGCACAGCAAAGCCTGGCAAGCAATCAGTGACGTATTCGAAATGCCAAACACAGTAACAAGTTTCACAATGGAGACATTACTGGGCCCGCTCAAGTGTACTCACAATTAATATTGGGCGACTATAAATTTTTGTGCTAATAGTTTTGTATTCGTTGGAGAGATAGAAGCAGGCATAGAGGATTTCCGATTCTGTGCCTGGGCTGCCCTCTCGTGGCCATTTCTGTAAATACACCTTCGAATGTTCTAAGGTATGTGTTGTCACAACCCCCTACCAAGCTTGGGATCTTTCCTCCCTCCTTAGTGTACACTGGGAGAATAGTATCACTGAAATGTAAAATGAAAAGTCCTCCCACGGTGAATGCTTTGTTTAGGGTTGTGGCCTATGCATCTGTACATAGAATGTACAGGATGGAGAATGTTGGAGTGAAACAAGGACCACGTCGGCACATGACCCTCCCCTCAAGCACCTCAGGCACACTCAGGAAGGACTTCTCAAGAAATGAAGTCATGTTGTTGCAAAACCTTGAGGCAAAAATCTTCAACAGAATATTCGCAAGTGAAATTAAATAATCTGCCAAAAAGATACCACATAACCATTAAGTGGAGTGATTGCAGAGATGCAAAATAGTTGACAGCTGGGTGGATGGAGCCAGAGAAGGAAGCATGGTTGGACACCGGTAGATCCATGTGATGGGTCACATACAGGAGACCAAGGATAAAAGTCACACGATCATCTCAACAAGTGAGTCAAAGGGCTTGTCAAAATTAAAAATCTGCTCATGACAACTCTTTTAATGGGTGTTGTTGTGTGGGCACAGGCCATGTTTTACTCTTTTAAGGGGTGTTAGTGAATGGACACAGGACCTGCTCCCACCATGGTGCCCGGGCATCATGTATTGGGGGACCACAGGCATTGTCCTATGCACTAGGGACCTCTGCACTGTCATTCCAGCTCCAATTATGGTAAGTCTCGAGCTTCGGGCTCCTGACATAAGGGACTCCATCTCTCTTTTCTCCTAGCCCATCAGCAGAGAGGAAACTCCCTCCACTGTTCCATGGGTCAGGTATAACCTGTTCACACCCTCAAACAAACTGTTCAGCTCCTGGAACCATGACCCCAACTCTCACCGTTCCCCATAACCACAAAGGTTCTTTGTGACTGGAAGCAGCCGGACCATTAACTGGCTACTTTTGCTTCTAAAACTTGCTTTGATTAATCACAACACATACGGCCCCATTATGTCCAATGTCTGCTAAGATTTGACTTTTTTTTTGCCTTTATAAACTCATCCCTGAATGTCCTCAAGCAGAGAGTTCTTTGGGATGCTGGTCTGCTGACAGCCACGGCTCCTTTAATAAACACTCCCAATCCAACCTAATTATCTCATTCCTACTTTGGACAAACTGGCAGGCTACCAAATGTAACCTGCCCACACGGCAGAGTCTGGCAAACTCCTCGTGCCGTACCCAATATGCCAAATACCAGTAACAATGATGGGTTTCATTCTCCTAACCCTGAAAGAGCCTTGAATAGGGCACTTTTTAAAAAATATCAGGACTTGGACGAAGGAGACGTTACTGGGGCCTTCTCGAGGCAATCGACGGACAACAGGATGGTCGTGATCGTGATCGTGATCCCAATCCAACCCATCATGTGAAAGGTGTGAAGAAGTTTGCCAGACTTATTTAGTCCTTTTTTTTGAAAACGGAATCATTTTTAGATATTCAATGGTAGGGCGTTTGCCTTGCACGCAGCCAACATGGCCGACCCGAGTTCGATTCCTACGCCCCTCTTGGAGAGTCCGGCAAGCTACCGAGAGTATCTCGCCTGCACGGCAGAGCCTGGCAAGTCCCCGTGACGTATTCCATATGCCAGACACAGTAACAACAAAGTCTGCAATGGAGACATTACTGGGCCCACTCGAGCAAATCGATGATCAACAGGAGGGCCTTTACTTACTTAATTTACAGTGACAAAGAAGTTCATGACTCGGTATCAGTCATACAATGCTCCAACACCCATCCACACACTGGTGTCCATTTCCCAAAATCAATGTCCCAGATCCCTCATCCCCCTCCCCTGCAGCTGGCCTCTATGGCAGACTTCCTCTCTCTCTGTCTGTCTGTCTCTGCCTCTGTCTCCCTATCTCTCTGTCTCTCTCTATCTCTCTGTCTCTCTCTCCCTTTCCCTCTTCCCTCTCTCCCTCCCCTTTCCAATAAGACAGTGGGGGTTGCAATATTGTTACCAGAGGGTTTTTTTTTTGTAGGAGTACTGCTATTTATTCAGCCACTGATTAGCTGATTGAATTGGGCATGAACTCCACCTTAATTTTTTATTTATTTTTTTCTTTTTATATTTATTTATTGGATCACTGTGGGAAAAGCTGTTAAGCTTTCAGGTTTAAGTCTCGGTCATACAATGATCAAACACCCCTCCCTTCACCAGTACCAACTTTTCAACACCAAGATCCCCAGTATACCCCCCCCACACCCCTCCTAATGCCTGTGAGGCAGATGATTTCTACTTAACTCTTCTCTACATTGGTTACATTCATATTTCGACAAAAGATGCACCATTATTGTTTAGAATTTCCCCCCAAACAATCAGAATTGCTGAAAAGGCATTGGGAAATATTTTGTTTGCTATAGCTGGTTATGAGAATCATATAATGTCACTCGACCATGATTTTGGATTCCTGCAAAGAGCCAGATAATTACAAGATTGGTTTCTGTATGTCTGGTGTTATGGCCATGCCAGAGAGCTGCTCATGGGGGATAACTCATGACCTCGGTAGGGCATAAAGGACATGCTGGTACTGTCCCCCTTCCCATGAGACTGCAGTTGCCGCTTCACCTCTGGCTTGTACCTGGCTTTCCTATAAGCTTTGAGGCGGCTGCCACCTTGCTGCCAGGGGGGAAAAGGCGGAAGGGAGCAACACCCTTCCCTCCCGGGGAGGCATGGTGCCGTAGTTTAAAGCATGGTCCATTCACTTTTCTTCTACAAGCTGCTGGGTTCTGGACTAAGTCCTTTTGCCTCTGGAGCCATGGCCATGCCAGAGAGCCGCTTGTGGGGGGCAACTCGTGACCTCGGTAGGGCATGAAGGACGAGCCGGTACTGCCCGCGTTCCCATGAGACTGCCCCGTCACCACCAGCTCATACTTGGCTTTCCAATAAGCTCTGAGCCGGCGGCAACCTTGTATGCAGTCCAGATGCATTTCTGCCAAAAGCCGCTGGGTTTCAAGATTTGTTTCTGAGTCTCCAGTATCATGGCTATTAATCAGCTTCATCAGGAGCCAGAGAGGCCGTTTTAGGCAGCAACTCGGGGTCTCCTTGGGATGGGGAGAAAGAGTCTGCTCCACCGCCATGGGGTGAGGCCCAGTATGTCTCATCACTGCAGGCCCAAACCTGACTGTCCAGTGGCCTCTGGAGGATGGTGGTCACCAGGCCGTCAAGGGGAACAGGCCAAGGCACGAAACCTATTCCCACCTAGAGTGGCCCAGCGCCAGTAACCTACTGCAGGAACAGGACGCATTTCTGCCAAAAGCCTTTGGGTTCTGAGATTCATTTCTGAGACTCTGGGATCATGGCCATTAAGCAGTTCGATCAGGAACCAGAGAGGCCATGCCTCCAATTATATAGCTGAGCCGGAGGTGATTTGTGGGTGTATCTCCCACATACCTAACTTTTGGGCATTTACTTTCTTGGTAAACTTTGCCCCAAGTATTTGGGATCTGGCCAAAGGCACGGCAGCAATTTTGCGGTATCAAAAAGTCTGACATTGCCATCAGGCTGCTGATGCACTCACCTCACAGGTACAGACTGACCTGCTGGTGGCACCATAGCCCCAGGGTTTTTTTTTTGGGTTTTTTTGTATATCATTTTACCTCCTTCAGGACTCAGATATTGTCCAGAGGGATCCTTTCTAATGATCATTGTCTTAGTGTCTCTTCTCTGTCCAAACGGCATTCTCCCACAATTTGAGGCAAACTTCATACCATTCCTATTGTGGACCAGTTCTCCTGGCCCTCATTTCTACTGTCCTTGGGTATTTTTCTCATACTATTTTTTTAAATATCCCACATATGAGTTTGATTATTCTATAACTGTTTCTTTCCCAACAACTCATTCCACTCAGAATGGCACTATGTCCATCCATGTATGAGCAATTTTCATGACTTCATTTTTCTAATGGCTGCAGGGTGTTCCATTATGTAGATGTACCAGTCATTTGTTCTAGGGAACTTAGGATGTTTCTGGGTTCTGGGTATTGTGAATAGTGCTGCAATGAACATCAGAGTGCAGATGGGTTTTTGCACTGTGAGTTCTGGGTCCTTAGAGTATATTCCCAGAAGTGGGCTGCAGGGTCATATGGGAGCACAATTTCTAGGTTTTTGAGGAAAGCCCATATTTTTTTCCTGAAAAGGCTGGACTTTCACACCAGCAGTGAATGAAATTTTCCTTTCCCCCCGTATCCATGCCAGCACTGGTTGGTTTTGTTCTTTTTGATGTGTGCCAGTCTCTGAGGCATGAGATGATATCTCGTGGTTGTTTTGATTTGCATCACCCTGATGAATAGTGGTGTGGAGCATTTCCTTCATGTGCCTTTTGGACATTCGCATTTCTTCTTTGGAGAAGTTTGTGTTCATCTCTTCTCCCCAGTTTGTGATCGAATTTGATTTTTTCTTCTCAAGTTCTACCAGTTCCATATATATCTTTGATATTGACCCCTTATCAGATGGGTGTTAGGTAAATAATTTTCCCCATTCTGTGGACTGTCTTGTTTCCTGTTCATTGTTTACTTTGAGGTGCATAGGTTCTTTCTTTCTTTCTTTCTTTCTTTCTTTCTTTCTTTCTTTCATGTAGGAGTACTGCTATTTATTCAGCCACTGATTAGCTCATTGAATTGGGCATGAACTACACCTTGCTTTTTTCATTTTTATAATTTTATTTATTGAATCACTGTGAGAGCAGTTATAAAGCTGTTGGGTTTAAGTCTCAGTCATACAATGAAACACCTGTACCTTCACCAGTGCTCATTCTCCACCACCAAAATCCCCAGTATGCCCCAATCCACATCCTTCCCCTACCTGTGGGGCAGATGATTTCCACATTACTCTCTCTCTACTTTGATTACATTCAATATTTTGACACCAGACCCACCATTATTGTTTGGGATTTTACCCCAACACTCAGATCTGCTGAAAAGGCAAAAGTAGACAATGTTTTCTATTGCTGATTATGAATAACATATGACGTCGTGTAGCTGCAGTAGTGGCTGAATAATTTTGAAATTCCAAATTTTTAACACTTAAATCTGGAGGAATTTCAGCCAAAACCTGCTGGGTTCTGAGATTTGATTCTGAGTTTCTGGGATCATGGCCATTAAGCAGCTTGATCAGGAGCCAGAAAGGCCGTTCATGGGCAGTGACTCGGGATCTTGTTGGGACTAGGAGGAAAGGGCGGGCTCTAACCCCATCCCATGAGGCCCCACATGTCTCGTCATTGAGGGCCTAAACTTGACTGTCCAATGGCCTCTGGCGGATGACGGCCACCCAGCCACCAGGGGGAACAGACCAAGGCACAAAACCGCTTCCTACCTCGGTTGGCCCGGTGCCGGTAACCTAACTGCAGGGACCGGTCGCATTTCTGTCAAAAGCCATTGGGTTTTGAGATTTGTTTCTGAGTCTCTATGATCATGGCCATTTAGGAGTTTGATCAGGAACCAGAGAGGCCATGCCTCCAATTATATAGCTGAGCCGGAGGTGCTTTGTGGGTGTGTCTCTCACATACCTAACTTTTGGCCATTTACTTTCTTGCTTAACTTTGCCCCAAGTTTTTGGGGTCTGGCTAAGGGCACAGCAGCAATTTTGGTGTATCTGGAAGTCTAAAGGCACCATCAGGTTACTGATGCACTCGCCTCACAGGTACAGACTGACCTGCAGGCAGCACCATACCCCCGAGGTTCTTATGTTAATTTAGTCACTTTTGTTTATCTTTGATTCCCCTTGCTTGGTCAGTGGTGTTTCATCCTGTAAGATATCTTTCACTTCAAAGACATAGATAGTTCTGCCTGAGTTTTCCCCCATATACCTTACAAATTCAGGTCGGATATTCAGGATCACGACCACCCTGTTGTTCGTCGATTGCCTCGAGCAGGTGCCAGTAACGTCTTCTTCGTCCTAGCCCTGAGATTTTTTTTTTTTAAAGTGCCATATTCAAGGTTTTTTCAGGGTTAGGAGAATGAGACCCATCATTGTTACTGGTATTTGGCATATTGGGTATACCACGGGGAGTTTGCCAGACTCTGCCGTGTGGGCAGGTTACATTTGGTAGCCTGCCAGTTTGTGCAAAGTAGGAATGAGATGATAAGATGTCATCTTATCATGTGGCCGCGCGCTTCCGGGAGCTGAGTGTGATAATCTCTGGATCCTGGCCGTTGTTGGAGTTACACGGCAGTTGGTGGGTGTAACTGTCTAGTTACTGGCAGGTCCAGTCCCAAACCGTGCAGGCTTGGAGATCTCAGCCCCGAGTCCCACACACCTGGGTTCCTCTGCCAGTTCTTTTATGCGTGAGGCTCATCCAAGTCTGTGGAGAGTGGCCTCAGTATGGCCTTGGCTGGAGCCTGGAGGTCTTCAGCTGTTTGGGCCCTGGCAAGGATATTCAGGCACAGGGTAGGAGACTTTGGTATTATGGACTTTAAATCCATATTGATTTGATATTTGTGCATGGTGTTAGAAAGAAGGCTGAGTTTATGTGCTTATTTATTTATGTATTTATTTATTTATTTATTTTTGCTGGTAGCTGACCAGTTGTCCCAGCACCAGTAACAGGCTTTAGAAAAAGAAAAACGTTACAGATAAGAGCAGAAGGCCTTAAAAGTCTAGGAGAAGGTATTACAGATCTGTCTGTAGTCTTCTTAAATCTAAGAGGTACTCAGAAATTCCCCTGTTACTGGTTCCCTCACCCAAGAAGTACTCTCTATAGGGGAAGTGACAGTGGCTATTCAGAGCAGCATATCAAGTGGTATAAGTGCTTTATTATAGCTGATTAGTATTCCATTGTGTCTTAATCCTCTTCTCTGTTTTAGGCACTTAGGTTGTTTCCAGTCCCTGGCTATGACAAACGGTGCTGCAATGAATCCAAATGTATAGATATCTTTTTGAATTAGTGTTTTATACTTTTGGGGTAGATGCCAAGAGGAATTGCTGACAGATAGAAGCTCTGTCTCACTTTTTGGAAATATCCATACAGTTTTTCACAGAGGCTGATCCAGAAATAATCCCACAAACAGTGGATGAAGTTTCCTTTACACCACATAACCACCAGTGCTGGTCTTTCTTGCACAGCCCATTCTCACTGGTGTGAGGGAGTTATTCATTCATGGTTTTTATATGTGTTTCCCTCAGTGACATTGACTGCAGTTTTGTGTACTTAATGAACCTCTAAATGTGGTCTTTTGAGAAATGTCGTCTCAGCTTCTTTCCTCATTGAATTATAAGGTTTGTTTTGGGTTTCTGTGAATTCTGTATAAAATCTTGTATCATCGTTCTTTATTAGATGTGTAGTGAATAATTGAAACAGGAATATTTGAGCACGGTAGTGAAGATTGAAATGAGACGTCATCAAACCTGATGTCGAAAGTGCAGAATCATTAGCAAAGGAGATCAAAACAGTTTTGCACCAGACTTCCTGGATATCTATCTAAGGGCAGCCCTCCTCTGCTGTACTCCAGTTTTCAGTTTGCAATCTGTTTGGGGTTTGTGTGGATGGTTGTTCCCAGACTGGGAGACAGAGGAGACCTTACTTTTGGTGCTTCTGTTATTCAGGCCTTGTCACAAGACACCGGTGGGCCTGCTCACTTACGGAGGAGTGTGTCAGAGTGAGGCAGGGGAATAGACAGTCGTGTGTGGAGGAGGAGGTGTGGATCGGGCTTATTTTGCCCACTGCTGCCTGTTGCCACTAATACTGATTCTCTCTCATCAGCTGATAAAGAATGAGGGATCTTCCTTGAGCCGTGTGCTCCTCACGAAGGATTTCATCATAAGCATGAAATAAATAAAGTCAGCATTTATTTGAGAAGGCAGAGGAGCAAGTAGGAGGCTAATACCAGCTGAGATGAGGTGATATATTTTATTATATTGCTTTATTAAGGTTATTGGGCCTGCTCGAGCAAATCGATGAACAACAGGAGGACAGTGAAACAGTGATTATGGCACCATGATTTATTAAGTTGCTCATCATGGAGTTCTAAGCATTCAGTGTTCCAACACCAAACTCACCACTGGTATCAGCGTCCTTTCACCAGTGTTCCAGGTTCCCTCCCACCCACCACCTTGACCTGAAACATTTTAAATATTTGAGCCACACAGAAGTGCTCAGGGCTCTTCACACACAAATGACTCCTGGCAAATTCGGGCCACCATATGTGGTGCCAGAGATCAAACAGAGGTTGACTGCAGTGCAAGAAAATGCCCTACTCACCATACTTTAGCTCCGGCCCCTCCATAGACACATGTTCATGTGTGGTTGTTGTAGTTTGGGTCTCATGCTCACAAAATGAGTTTTTCAGTGTTTTAGCCATATACATGCATCCTACCATCAGAGTACCCAAGGTCTGTTACTCCTACCCCTGTTACCTCCCACTTTGTTCTTAATTATCCCCTCAATTTATTTCCTTCCCTGCCATTATTTTTACAACTGAGGGTCACACAAAGTCTAGGTATTCCTACTTTATTACCTTGCATTCTCTTCTGGAAGGAGCATTTTAAGCCCACCCTAAATGATACTTCCCAGTCACAATTGTTAGCAAGGACTCTTTGCATATACACAAGTTATTTAAGTCATTTGTCTAGCCGCACATTATTACCTCCTAGGTGGGAAATTGGCCCAAGGAACAGGAGGAATCTGAGTTTTCTGCCTTCATTCCAGTGACTGATTCCTTTCCCTGAGTCACTCCCTGTGAATTTGAATTTTCTGAAGTACTGCTCTGGTCTTGAATGGAAAGTTGACACTGTTAATTGTAATCCATATTCTCTGGACATTTTTGATTCCCAATTTGATACCTAGATGCTTCCTGAGGCATCTCAAACACACTCTGAAGATTTTTTTCCAGTTGTGAGCCTAGGTGACTTGACTTGGTAATGTATCCATGGGACATTGTGACTTTGGAAAGCTCTGTATTCACCGGGGGTTAAGTTTCTTCATTGGTAAAATGGCAAAGGCGGTGGGGGGAGGTGGTTTGCTGGAAATACATGCTTACTCTCCCCTGACAGTTACCAGAGGTCTAAGTGAGATAAATGGAGAGTTTGACCTTTGATAAAGCTGTTTGTTATAGAAATGTAACAAATATCCAGACCCCTCACCAGACTGTCTTCACTAGGCAATTAGGGTGGGGGGCTGCGGGTTGAGGTTCCCTGCCTGCCCCAACAGAGCCCCAATAGCCGCAAACCTCCAAAACCTGACTGCCACCTTGCTCATGGCAACTCTCTACAGGCTCAGATGAGCTTCACCCCTGAGGGAATCTGCAGAAAAATGCAGGTATGTGGGACCTGTGACTGAAACCGCAAACCTGGGTTGAGGAGGTGTGAGTGTCCTCCCCAAATCTCCCAAATTTACCAGTAGTTTGGCAGTAAACCCACACACTGCCCCCTGGTGCCATGTAATCTCATCAACAGTCACGATCCAGAGACTCAGAAATAAAGCTTCCGGAAGAGAGCAACATAGGACTCATGAATGAATCTGCTGTATAATCATATTCTAAATGTTAGAATTACTAAAGCATTTAGAATTACTGGAAGACAACAGTTCCCCGGGATCTCTCTGGACCCTGTTCTGAGCCAAATCCACTGGGGCACTTCAGATGGAGCAGGTGTGCCCTGACCGCCCACTCCAGATGCAACCCGGGTGGCCACAAGCTTCCAGAAGCAAAAACCAGATAGATAGGTGGGTTCAGGGATTAAGACTCCATGCCACATGGCTGCAGCAGAGATAGTGCCCTTTCCTGTCTCCCCACATGCCTTGGTTCTGGCTGTCATGCCCACGATCTGCCTCTGGGCACCATCTCAGCACATCAATGGCCTTGATCCAGAGACCCCCAAATGAGTCTCAAAATGGATTTGGCCCCTGCAAAGATCTCTCTGGACACCAACCATTTACAATTTTAGAATTCCAGAAGCACTCAGCTGTTTTACCAGGCATACGATCTCTCATGATGTTCATAATAAGCAATAGAAAATAAATTATCTAGCATCTGCCTCTGGTAGGCAGGGTTAAATGATTGTGGGAAAATTCAAAATAGTGGTGGTGGGATGTAATAAAGGGGCTGGGATTGGTGTTGAAATATTGAATGTAATCAATTAATGTGAACAACCTTATGAAAATAAAATTCGGATGGAATTCTGATGGAATCTGGGAGGCAGAAAATGATGAAGAAAAGGTATTACTTCAGCTTTCTGTGGCTCTGCGGAGATCCCAGCCTGCCTATGACCTCGACGTCTGACCTCCCCAAAAGACACCCCCTTCCCCACCCCCCACCAGTGAATAAAGAGCTTTGATCCCCCCCATAAAAATTGTACTACTTCAGGCAGCAACCTTAGGGGGCTGAATACAAGGGTCTACTCCTGCCATCCATGTCCAAGAACTGCCTCTGAGTATCAAATAAGCTCATGAATGATCATGATCCAGAGACTCACAAATAATTCTCAAAAGAGAGTGACAAACTGCAGAGATGCCTCTGGATCCCCATATCACCATCCATTAAAAATATGTAACTCCAGTTGTATCACCCTATTTAAAATGTCAGAATTCTTGGAGTGCAAAAAAAAATTTTGTAATATATATATATGTATATATACATGTTTTCTTAAAACATTACAATTTACTTGTTTTAAATAAATTATCTTCCTTTGGGTTACTTATTTGCTTTTTGGTGGAGGGATACTCTTAGCAGTTATCTCGGCTCTCCTTACTCCACCTACTCTCAGAGAATCTTATGGTTCCAGGATCCAAACCCAGGACTTCCTTAGGCAAGAGATGTGCCCCAGCCCACAACAACTCTAGGAATTTGCTAGCCACTGGCCAGCATGTCTTTGCTTTCTTTTCGTTTCTTTTCTTTTCTTTTCTTTTCTTTTCTTTTCTTTTCTTGGCCTTTTTCCAAGGCAGAGGTCTCACCCTAGCGATAGTCAGGGCTGAGTCCTGACTCTACACTCAGGGATCACTCCTGCTAGTGCTCGGGGACCATATGGTTTGCCGGGCCTCAACCTGGGTCGGTCCTGTGCAAAGCAAATGCCGTCCCCACTGTGCTATGGCTCTGTAGCCAGCATTTCCTTCTCCTTAGTTCTATTCCAAATGACTCCAGTCTGCTCTTTCAAACGCAGAGAAAATATGAACCACTGAAAGTTTTCTGCAGGTACTAACTGGAACGTGATATTATTGTAGTTGGTATACATATATGTCTTTACATTCTTTTCTCCAAACTGTGCTATCAAGCAATTTCTGAATGTCAATTTTAGTTCAGGGCCTCATGTGTATGTGTATGACAAATGTTTGCTTTATATCTAATGAGTTTGGGCAGAAGCAGGCATAAGAATCTAGTAATCTTCATGTAGTATTCTTTTATCAAGTAAATGATTTATACTCCAGTATGTTCAATTTCTAGATCTCTGATAAGTGTTCCCACAGAAATACCTTCAGTCTAATCTATATTTAGTTCTTCTCTCATCAAATTCCACAAATCCATTACCCTGTATATTCCTTGGGTCTAGTTTATGGGAATCTCAAGGAAAGGTGGGAAGTGGATCAGGGCACAGCGGAACCCCTGATGCCCCACATTTCCCATTGGTTAGGGGTTGACTTCCTCATCATAGAAAATTAGGGTGATGTGTGTAAGAAAATGATGATCAACTGTATTGTACATCTGGTAACTCAATAACCATGGTGAAAATAAAGAGAGAATGAAGAGGGATATACAAAAATATAAATCATCAACAAGTAACACAAAATAATAAGCCAATATTTTGGTCTGTATTTTGCAGGTTATTCTAATGATAAAAGAAACCACACCCACATATGGCACACCCCCCCCACCCCCGTGCCTGTCTCTCCCCACCACAGGGAAATAGGATGGTGGTAAATGGACAATGGCATTACGTTTAGAGGAGATCTTCCCACCACTCTGTGAAATACCTACTCTGGGAGGAGAACCCACCAGGCATATGACCCGGGTGATATGTGAACATATATCCTCAGCCTTGGCTGTTCTGCTGACAGACAGAAGGGATCTGGCAGCCTCAGCTGCAGATTGGACACGTTTAGTTCCACTTTCCTTTTAAGTATAAGCAACGGTGGCCCATGGGATAGTCCCAGCCTCACCCAAAAGTTATGTTCCTTCTTTCTATACTTTTTCTATCCTGGCATGAAATAATCCATGTAAATGGGCACATTCAGCTCATCAAATCAAATCCAAATGATAAAAAGTTGGGGGAGGGAATGTAGCCCAATTTAATTCATTTTTAGGGGAGCAATACTGTTGGGGACTGGCCTTGGTAGCCCCTGCTTTTTTCCCTGAGAAGGGAATGAGAGGGGAAATTTTTTTTTTTAATTTTTATTAGTGAAACACTATAAGGTACAGTTGTAGACTTACACATTTTTGTGCTTGGGTTTCAGTCATACAATGATCAACTACCCATCCCTTCACCAGTGCGATTCTCCACCACCACTAATCCCAATATCCCTCCCACATCCATACCCCCCATCCCACCCTGCCTCTGTAGCAGGGCATTCCATTTTGTTCTCTCTCTCCTTTTGGGAGCTGTGGTTTTCAAAAGAATCATTGAGTGGCATTATGTTCGGTCTATAGTCTACTTTCAGCATGCATCTCACATCCTGGGAGAATCTTCGCAACACCGATCAGGAAAAATCTTGGCATGTGGGAGTGCCATGGCCTGGCAGTTGGCCCTGTTAAGGGGGCCGAAGGGAAGGCTGCGCCTGATCCGCCTTGGCCGGGCCTGTAACCACATTCTCATTCCTGTCCTGTTTTGCTGAGAAAGTTCAAGGAATTGCCCACATATGCAGCTTCAAAACAGAATAACAGCGTAGCCCGCTCAACGTGGAACCTTTGGCTTTCCCACAAAGTGTTCACTGCATACTGTAAAAGCAAATGCACTTTGCAGTAGAGTCACTGTATGCTTCATACAGTCCTCCCTAGCCCAGTCTTTGCAGCCCTCATGCCCTCTCTCAATTAACGTTCAACTAGACACACGTGCTGTGGTACAGTACATGTTGGGGTCAGAAAATACTAGAATAACCTAAGCACATGAAAAAGTCTCTGGTTCAATCCATATCACCATATGGTCTTGTAAACACTGATGACGAAGCTCCCTATCAATTACCCAAAGCAGCATCAAGCATCACTAAAATAACACCTCACTCAAATTTTTAAAAAATCAGGGACTAGAGAGATAATACAGTGGACAAGTCTATTGCTTTGCACAGGGAAAATCCAGATTCTACACCAAGTATACTCTATGGTCTCCTGTACACTGCCAGGAGTGATTGCTGATCCAGAGCCAGAGTAACCCTAGAGAACCAACCAGTGTAAGCCCCCAACAAACAAAGTAAAATTAAAACTTGCTAAGTATTTTAAATTAGTAATAAATATGGCAAAAATTTAATTAACCTCTATTTTGGTCAAGATCATCTTTGTTGGCCTACAAAGAAACTGAAGTGGCACAGAACTCATTGAGTACATGCAGGCCTGAGTGTGATCCCAGGAACAGTTGACTGTCAGGCACCCAGTGTATGGTCTCCAAGCCTGCACACCCAAGCACTCCTGGATGATGAGGAGGACTTGGGTCCCGGTTTAGGGATCAACCACCCCTATTCATCAAAATTCAAAAGCAAACTTTGAAAAAATAGGAGGAACTCTTTTGTGTTGGAATTGAGCTGCTGTATTTGCTGAAGAAACTCTCTCTCTCTCTCTCTCTCTCTCCCTCCCTCTGTCTCTCCATCTGATTATAGTGTGACCTAAAAGTTTGAGTTTTAAGTATCAGTAAATTTGAGAAAAGAGAGCAAGTGATATCGTCCATGGCAGCAAGAAGCTTACCTATATTTATTTTCCTGTTCAATTTGAAAACACTAAAAGATGCCTTGACCATTTAATTGACTTAGCACTCACCCTTGAAGGTGGACTGAGACCAAAATCTAAGATGCTCTTTCCTGTTCACAGACCTAGGTTTAGGAGACCTTTAAATGTCGGCCAGAAAGCATTCCCTAGGAAACAAGAATGGGAAGTAACATTCAACCCTGAGTGTCAAATCCAACATTTCCGGTGGTGATAATCTCATCAACAACTGTGATTTAGAGACTCATTGTCCTTTTCTCTTGGAAGAGAGTATAAAACAACTCGCCAGAGAGGTTAGATCGATAGCACAGCGGGTAAGGCTTTTGCGTTACACGAAGCTGATGTGGATTCTATTCCCAGCATCCCATATGGTCTCCCAAACACCACCAGGAGTAATTCCTGAGTGCAAAGCCACGAAAGACCCCTGTGCATTGCGGTTGTGACCCCAAAAGCAAAACAACAACAACAAAAACACCCGACTTGCCATAGGTGGGCCATTGAAACCTCAAAGCAGGATGTTTCTGTCAGGGAAGACTGAAGGGGGCAGGAGGGGCCCATCACCACCAAGGTACCCAACCTCGAAACCCAAAGCCTCAAGAACTCAACTGCTACCATGCTCATGTCTGCTCTGCACACTCTCGGTCCGAACCCATCCATGAGTGAGCCTATACCTGGACATCACCATACCTCACACCACTCATACTCCAAGAGTAGCACACCATGAGGTTTAAAGAAAAAGGCAACGAATCTTAGACGGAAATATATTTTTACAGATATATATATATATATATATATATATATAAGCACACCAGGCTCAACCCTTAACAACATAATAGTAATCTATTAGAAAAGAGTATAACAGCTGGCTCCAAGGTGAAATACAACAATCTTCAACACTCTCCTCTAAGGAAAGTTGTCTGGAGCATTTTCATCGGTTTATTCACAACAAATAATACAAAATAAATTATTTAGTTTTGCTTTGGGACAGAGGTTGGGGTGTGGGATGGAAATATCCAAAAAATGGTGGTGCCAGGGTATAATGCTGGTGGGATTGCTGTTCGATTATTGAATGAAATAAATTTTATTTACAACTTGATAAAAAATTTAAAAAACATTTTGTTGTTAAAATACAAAATAAATGATCTAGATCCTGAAAAAAAAAATTTTGCTGGTAGGATTTCAGACAAGAAATGCATTTGCAAGAGCAGAGTCAAGGTTATACCCAGAGAGTCAAGAGGACCCAGGGAAGA
Organism: Sorex fumeus; assembly: GCF_029834395.1. NCBI lineage: Eukaryota > Metazoa > Chordata > Mammalia > Eulipotyphla > Soricidae > Sorex > Sorex fumeus. Next base: position 3,459,474 of record NW_026606179.1, on the reverse strand, counting down.
GCAGGGTTTGAGAGAGAAAAAAGCAGGACCCTTTCTGCAGATAAAGCACAGGGCAGGATGACAGCGGGGGCGGGGTATGGGGTGGAAAATAGGAAGGCAGTTAGAGCAGAGGGGCCAAAGAAAGGGCCCAGGAAGGGAAGGCCAAGTGGGGTGGGGGGAGACGGTGGACACAGAACTTCACACCCCTCTGGAACACTAATGGACTCTTCCCCCTTTGTGATGCAGGCGGCCCTATATAAGGCAGAGCCACCTGCTCAAGCTCAGTTGCCTTAGGCAGCTTGTGGTCAGGATCATGGAGTTCGGTATATGGACTCTGATGGTTCTGATGACACCCCGGACTGAGACTCTATGGGGCTTAGGCTCAAAGCTGATCAGTAGCGATCCCACCCCCCTTTTCCTGGGGGTGTTAGGGGTGCTCTCCCTTTTCATTGTTTCCCTGGCAACAGTATCCTTCATGGCCAACTGTAAGAAAAAAGTTGACCAAAAGGTAGGAGCCGGGGCCAGGGCTTGAGCCATTTGGTGGGTGGTGGTGATTTCTATTTATTCTCACACACATGAATTTAAACATGAATTTGTTTAGTTTAGCGCATCAGTAGATTGGGTCATCTAGAAGAAAGTAGGGCCTAGTAGCCAAGGAGGACAGACTGGGTGGGAAGCAGTTCATTGAAGAGAGAATTCCCTGAACTTCACAGACTTTGGGGTGGGGTGATAGGTTCCCATCACTAAAATCCCAACTAGTGCCATCTTACTAGAGTCAGCTTCCATTGAGACGTTCAGGTCACTTTGAACAGAAAAGTCCCACCACGACTTCTCTGGGTGGGAGGGAGACATCAACCCATCCTACCAGTGAGCCCTTCAGGAGAGTGGAGTTGGGGGCCCAGCCCCAGAACTCAGGGTCCTGTGCAAAGGAGCACAGGAAGCATATCCAATGCCTGGCATCCCTGAACAGGGGTCTGCTATCAACATCGAAATCTTTGTGTCATGCCAAGGAGAAAACTGGAAACACAAAATCAAAATCAAAACCAAAGCATTTCATGACATTTTAGGATGAATTCGAGGGAGAAACTCACCCCTCTCTTCCCCTGGTACTCCGACGGGTCATGTGTGGATGTCAGGGCTTCAGAGAGGGGAGTCCAAAAGTGGATCCCAAATGATCACTGATTCTTTCTCTCCTCAGAGGTGCAAGAGAGCTAGGAAAAGCAGGAGGGTCGCGATCCTGAGAGGTGAGTCTCTGCCTTTTCCATCTGAGCTGACCCAAAGTGACCCTTCCCTCCTCCCCTCCCTCCTGCTGAGCTCAGAGCCTCCCCAGAGACCATGGCTCTGAAGGGCTCTGACAGAAGCCACAGACCTCTGAACGTCTTTTGCCCTTTGCTGCTCCTCATTGGCTGCTGAGGCTTGCAGAGAAGAGCATGCCTGGGTGCCCTCCACGGCCCTATGTCCGTGTCACTGTGAGACATTCACTAATAGAAGCCACTCTCCCTGGTTCCTAGGTGCGAGGTACCAGTTCAGCCTGGCTGAGCTGAGGCAAATACAATCTATCCGGAATTTGCAATGGTAAGTATGTGCCCTCCTTCCAAACCCAGCAACAGGAGGGCTTCCCAGGTCTGCCTGAGGAGGGGACCCAGAGGAACAGGGATGAGAGGAAGGCCTTGTGGGAGGGTATAGAGAGAACGGGCAGCCCTGGGGGTGATAACAGTGTAGGGGACAGACTTCAGAGCCTATCCCAGGTGACTGGCTTCTGGCCCTCTCTTTCCTGCCTTCAGCAGCCCCCTGGAGGCATACTGTGAGGACCCACATTGGGAGCATCTGCTGTGCATCAGCCCTTCCTGCAGGGTCTGCAGGAATAAGGCCATCCCGGCTCCTCCGCACAGACCACCAGCTCCCAACCAGGCTGCTCCCTCTGGGTCTCTCCCGCCATCCACGATCCCGATGGCCCATCCAAGCCCCGTCACCTCTGCAGCCCATCCAGGAAAGCCAGCGTGTATTCCCCTGGCCTGCAATGTCCTCTCTGCTCGCTCCAGTCTCCCGGGTCTGTCCCTCACCCCACTCTGGAACCTTCAGTCCCCTTCCCCACTCCATCACCCTGGACCACCACAAGAGCCTGGCAGAAGTCCCTCTGTACTCCCGCTCCACCACCTCCTCTCGGCCCCCCTCCTTCTACTCATCCCTCCTCTCTCAGCTCTCCTGGGAGCGCAGAGAAGGAGAAACCTCCTGAAGTACCCCACGCCATTGTCTGGGCCCCAACCCCTCCCTCCCTCTGAGACCCTTGGCCACAGCGCAGTTCTCTGTCCCTTCCCTGTGTGTGCCTCTGGTCCTCCACATCGCAGGTGGTTAAATTATCCCCCAGAACCTTCCAGGAGACGAAGGGTGGACCCCCACATTGCTAGTGTGAACACAGAGAAGGAGCCCAGTGTCTCACAGGGACAGAGGCAGCAAGGGAGTTGCAGAAAGCAGGGCATGTCTCTGGCCATGTCTGAGGAGGCCTCCCAGACCACTGCCCCTCCCATGGGTGCCGTCCTCGCTACCTGCTACTCAGAGGCCAGTACTATCCATGGGCAGCAGCATACAGAGCCGTGTGCCCTCAGCCAGTCTCCTCAAGCAGTTCACACTCAACACACTCAGTCTGGCCGCCCCCGCCTTTTCCTAAACTTCCATTGGAAGATCAGGAGCCCCGGGCGCTTATTCCAAAGGAGACAGTCTCCCAGAGTGGGCCACTTCGTGAGAGCCCTGAGGTGCTGTGTGCCCTGCCTTCGTGTCCAGAACGACATGTGAAAACAGGCTGACAGTGAATGATTCCAAGGACAACTCCCCCCGGGAACCACCTGGTCCCTCTTCACCATGTCTCACAGGGAGTCCCTGTCCCACCCAGATACCACCTGCTGGGCACCAACTCCTTCCCACTCTCCCCAGGGCCCTCGGAGGCACGAATGCAGACCCTCAGCCCATCGTTCCTGTATTCTTACCCATTAAATCATTTACAATCCTACTATGATGTCTGTCTGCTGTGTTGGAGCTTGAGTTGAGGGTCTGAAGGAGTTTGTTCAGCTCTGAGAAAAGTGCCCTTGAGCTTGTGAGAAAAGGAGGAACCATGTGCCACCTACCCAGTTTTCCTCTGAGAGCAGCTGTAGGCCTTAGTGTTCCCAAGAACCACAGCCGCCTGACTCTCCCTCTCTGGAGGCTTCCTGGCCTTCCAGATATGGGGTTGAGGTCCCCGAAAAGAATCAACAATGAGAGACCTTCTTGGTATTTAGAGACCAGTGATTAGGGGGTCTCACCCAAATGAAGCCTAAATGCAGGGTTGGGGACACCTAGCACCTTCCTGGGAACCTGAGCTGGTTGGGGAAGTGAACATGATGTGTTTGAGGCGGGAACCCAGACCTGGTTTTGTGGGACCCTGACCTGGAGAGACCCTGACATGGGGGGACGCTGACCTAGGGGGACTCTGACCTGGGGGGACCCTGGCCTGGTTTGGAGGGACCATGACCTGGAAGGACCCTAACCTGGTTTGGAAGAACCCTGACCTGGGGGGACCCAAGCATCAGCTGAGCTGCCGCCTCCCACACTTTGCAACGTCCTTTAAACTTGACCCTGAAATTGCCCCCACCCCCCGGAAAGGTTCCTATCAAGTGGTTTTCTTCTCCACATCTGGTGCCCAGACTTCTTGGGGGTTGATCATTTTGAGGACAGAAGTGTTGCCTCCTGGCACAAAATGGATGCCTGATCTGCTGCCTCCCCCACACTCACATTATGGGCAACTTCTTGATATCAACAATACGGCCTCAGTTCTGGGAAATGTCCCAGCTTGTAAATGCTTATCTAGAGCGTACCCTCGGTTTAGCACGTCCTCTGTGGTTATGTCTAAGCCTGACTTGGCAGCCACTACCTAGAGACACACGGAAAGGTTATGAGGGCCGGGGGCTATCAGCCGACTGACAGTGCGTGACTCATCCCACGCCCCTGCTTGCCCCTTCCCCTTTCCTTGGAGGGGGGATAAATACTGTGGTGTGAAACAATAAACAGAGATCCTTCACCATCTCCTGCACGACGGAGCCCTGTGTGTCTCGAGTGTTGCTTTCACCCTGACGGCCTTCCCCTGGCTCGGCCCCGCAGCGCCGGACGCGGCACAGAAGCATTTAGCTGAGCAGTAGGAGAGGTGACCGGGCAGCCACCTCTCACAGGGGTGAAATCAGCTGGGAGAAAGGGCACACTTCCAGGGGTGTGTGGGACATGAGAAAACTGGGCAGGGGGAAGAAGGGCCTTGTGGTGGGACAGAAGTTTCTATGAACACGGAGGGTTGACCTGTAACATCAGCCTACTGGTCTCTTAGACATGAAATTAATGGCTCCATGGTGAAATGCAATCTTCATTTTCTTCTCTGGAAACATCCTTGGATCATTCTGTTAGCAAATGTTCACTAACAAGCAATATTAAATTCTTGTGGGCCTATGGGGTGGCAAGATAAAGGGGTTGTTGGGAAAACTGAGAAGGTGTGATGATTGTGGTGTTGGTGTTGGAATATTGAATGCCTGTGACAGATCATCTTGAACGACTTTGTAAAGCACAGTGTTCATGTAATGTCTAAGGGTAAAATAAATAAATAAGTTTTGAAAAGGAAAAGGATGCTGCCTGTGCCCTCCCCGTCCCCTGGTGCCCACAGGCCCACCAGGCACTAGCACTTTGAGGCTCATGGGATTCTGCATAGCCCCTGCCTTCCCGGTCTGAGGGCGTGTGAGCACAAAGCCAGAACATCGGGGATGCTGTCTGGCTTGGCCCATGCCTCTTTGTGCAAGTTTGTCTAGGTCCTTTCTCTAAATCCACTCTTGTTACACAGCACTCTTTCTCTTTTGTTCGTTCTTTTGGAAAATGTTTTCTATGTGCTTCCTATGTTTCTTAGGGAACAATTGATCTTCTTATGTGTGTGGTGATCCTTCACTTTCTCTCTTCTGTTAAAAGACATTTTTTGAGTGGGTTATGAGGAATAAGTTAAGCATTTTATTTTCATTAATTTTAAAATATTGTATGCCTAAGCCTGCTTTCCTCATGGGTTATTCTTGGTTCTGTGCTAAACGACAACCCCTGGGACCATAAGTGGTGCCAAGACTGAACCCTGGTTCACCATATGCTTCCTAGATCCTTTATTTCTGCATTGTTTCTCAGCTCTCTAGGACTTTTTAGTTTTAAGATGGCTAAGCAACAACAACAACAAGAAAAAATCTCAAAACCGAGCAATTTGCTGCAGACTCTCCAAATAAAATTATCTAAACTTTCAGAATTCCAGGAGCGCTGAGAGCAAGAGTGGCCATGCAACATCTTATACCAGTCACACAAGCAATACAAAATAAATTGTTTATCATTGCCTTTTCAGCAGGCTTTGTGGTGGCAGGAAACTTCCAAATAATAATGGCGTGATTGGTGCCGAAATATTGAATGTCATCAAAGTAGAGAGAGAGCGAGAGTATTGCGGATATTGTCTGCCACACAGTCAAGGGAATGGTTGGGATGGTGCGGGGGGCGGGGGAGATACTGGGAGATTGGTTGTGGAAAATGTGCACTGTTGAAGGGGTTGGTGTTTTATCATTATATGACCAAAAGTCTAACATGAAAGCTTTGTAACTATCTCACGGTTGATTCAATTTCAGAGAGAGAGAGAGAGAGAGAGAGAGAGAGAGAGAGAGAGAGCTGTGCTAACAGGTATTGAGGTGCACCTAACTTTATGACAACCTTTTATCACATATTTACTAATCCTCTGTGCTAGGCAGTGTCCACGGTCCTGAGAATCCAACCATGACCATCATAGGGGCCCCATCCAGGGGAACAGAAAAGACAATTGAGAACATTCAAAATGAGGGAAGTCTGAAGGAGAATCCTCAATACTGGATTTCCATACTATCAATATTTCACTGACTAATGCTACTGTCTGTGACCCTTAGAAGTTTGTGCCCAAATACAATCCATAGTTTAGAAGATTATTTCAGCATTTCCTAGGGGAGGAGAGAGAGAGAGAGAAAGAGAGAGAGCGAGAAGTCTAGGACAGCATACCATAAGGAAGGAAAATTATACACATGTCATATATGGTGACTAAAGAGCAGAATGTGCCTTCCCTTGACATTTCTTCGTTCTTAGGGTGGTCATCCCAAAAGAACCTGCCCTCTGTTCATGCAAAGCATGTGGTCCACCTAGTTAGCTCTTTTGGCATAATCACTTGATCTCTCTCTCTCTCTCTCTCTCTCTCTTTCAATCTATCTCTGTCTCTCATATATTAGGTCATACCAGGCATTGTTCAGACCTCCTGAATCTGTGCTGAAGGATCATTCATGGTAGGGTTTAGGGAGCATATGCAATACAGCTGATAAAACCGGGGTCAGGTGCATGCAAGGTCAGCACCTTAGCCCTGTACTATCTCTTGACTTTTAACTTTTGATTCTCCCTCACTTTTGAAGGGAATAAACTAGCAGTTCACCAAAGAATACCTCAGAGTCCCATCAAAATTGGAGTTGAGGCCATTCAGAGTAAAACTCTTCTTTGGGGGAAGATAGAAGTATTTGAGTTGGTGTCAAAGAATTGTTACCAAACCCTTGAGGATTTTTCTCTGTGTTCCAAATGACCACAGAAAAAGTATCCATTTCTGGTCCAGGATTTCTTTTCTTTTTTTTCTTTTTGGGTCACACCTGGTGATGCACAGGGGTTACTCCTCGCTCTACACGCAGGAATTAGTCCTGGTAGTGCACAGGGGACCATATGGGATGCTGGGAATCGAATCAGGGTTGGCCGCGTGGTGCAAGGCCCTACCCATTGTGCTATCTCTCCAGCCCCAGGTCTATTATTTTTTTTTGCTGGCTATTTTCTTTCTTTTTGACCACATGCTGTTGTACTCTGAGCCTATGCCATGACTCAGGGTTCACTCGAGTGTGCTCCCAGAACTTTATGATACACTGGGGACCAGCTGGGGTGGGCGTCCTTGAAGACAAGGGTCTTATCCACTGTACTATCTCTGCAGCCCCAAGCGCAGAGGCCTCAGCACCCTGAGAAGTTCGTCCTGCAGGAGGAGCCAGGCCCTCTCATAACCGCATCAGCACATTGGCTGCTGACCTGGAAGAATCGTGGGGGCCTCCGTGTTGACTGAACATGGCCTCTCCCCTCCTGAGGGGTGGTAGCACTTGCTGGACCGCTGGTCACATCCATGTGTTCTGTGGCTCTCCTAGAATCTGGGTGAAAGGCGGACCCCGCACTGTATTCTCTATGCATGCTTGACTCCTCTCGCCTCCATGGTCACAACCACACACACAACAGGCCTGGAGGCAGAGGTTCCTTCCCCAGCTCGGGCTATTATGGTTCATTGATTTTGTTGCCAAGGAGTATTCCATTGCATGGGTGACGACAGATTGAGTTTGTGTGTTGTTTTGTTTGCTGCTTTTTATGCCCGAAAATCAGGGTATTTCCAATTCAGGGAGATTATGAATAACCTTGCCATGAATACCCTGCTTTATGCCTCTGGGTGATCTTCACATAGAGCAATATACTGATTTCATCTTTTTTTTTCTTTTCTGGGTCACACCTGATGACAGACAGGGACTATTCCTGCACTCAGGAATTACTCCTTGCAGTGCTCGGGGGAAAATGCCCTACCTGCTGTATTATAGTTCCAGCCCCTGATTTCATCATTATCCCAGAAGTGGTGCAGGATTCCTGAGCATGTCATGGTGTATGAAAGGGCCAGATGACACTCAGAGCAGAGTATTTGTCTTTCATGTGTGAGACCTTGACTTTCATGTCAGCACCCAAAACAAAGTCTGCCCCTGTCAAGTTGGCAATTTTCCTGGCTCCAGATGTAGTCAAGGGGTGTTGGGCATTCTCACCTTTTTATCTTAGGATCACTGTCCCCGTTTTATATTCTGAGACTTGTTCCTGAAGCTTCAGTGAGGGTGGTAAAGGAGCCTCATTTTCCTAGTGAGTTCCAGATGTCAGGGAGCACTGCAGTGAGATTTGGTCCAGCTGTGTGGGTCTGGTTTACAGTGACCCCCAGGGCTATCCCTGGCAGTTTTCAGTGGGCTTTCAATGTCAGGGGTCTCTGCAGATGAAATATGTGCTCGAGCCTGTTGAGCCTTTCCCCTGCTCTGGTTTTCTTCATTTCTCTGTGTCTTGGTTTCTGAGTGCACCAGAGGAGCAAACTTCTGACCGCATCACTGCAGTTCCCCAAGTGCCATCTGAGGGGTCTTGTCCTGAGTCTAGGAGCCAGCACCACCTCAATGAAGGATGGGAGGGGAAGCTCGCTCTCCTTTCCTTCCTCTCCCTATTCTCATGAACCCCTGGAGAGTCTCCCTGCCCGATGCAGACTAAATCCCGCTCAAACTCCCCCAGCCCCAGCCCCACGGATCCCATGACTGTCTACTCTCAAAGCGTCTTGCTTAGAGCCAGGTGTGCGTGTGCTTCTGTGGTCCAACACACACACACACACACACACACACACACACACACACACACACACACAAACATACATATACTCAAGAATGCATCCAGGATTTTAGTTGTCAGGTATGGTGAGATGAACAGATCAGGAGACAGCTGTCAGTGTTAGCAGCTGTCTTAAAGGGAGAGAGCATGCCAGCACACTTGGAGCCCAGGGGGTCCAGCAGGAGGCAGTCTTGTGCAGGGATGGTGTGGACGAGGACTCTCTGTGTTTGCTGAGAGGGAGATATGAGGCAGCAGAAACAGACTTAGGATGGGCTAAGCTGAATAGTTTCAGCAGGCTCCATGGCACAGTGGCATCCCCTGGTTCGGGGACCCGGGCTGCAGCTGATATGAAGCAGAGAAGACTATTCCAGAAAGCAGGAATGTGCAAAAGGCGGGGGCAGACTCGATTGGTTGGTTTGTCTATCCAGGGCTCCTGTTTCCTGTTTCTAGGCACTAGCCAACCCTCCCAGGCCCAGCAGGCCCCGGGAATCACAGATCCATAGTGTACAGAAAATCAAGAAACAGTCACAGGGTTGACACATTTGGAGGAGGCTGGGAACTGCGGCCTCCAGGTCAGCTGCTGTCCCAACCCCCAGAGCACCGCCCCTCCCAGTGTACCCCATAGACCCCCAGAGGGCACCCTCTTGAGCTTAAGAAGAAAGCAGTGTTGTGTGTATCTGCTCGGGTGCATTTGTGTGCAGGTTCTCAACGACTGTCTGTGATGGGTCAGCACACACAGTGACCGAGTTTGGGTGATGAATCATAGGTGGTGAAGGCACCACCAACTGCATATTTCTGATTTGTGGGACCAGGGAGCCTTCTGTCTCCCAGCTGCCCGTTCCGTGTTCCTCACCCACACAGAAGCTCCTGGGGTCAGGGGCAGGGAGTCAGCACTGATTTTGACTCAGCTGCTGGGACTCAAGGGGCAAAAAATTTCATGTCAGATGTGCCCACGAGAATAGGGGCAGAAACCTGAGAAGCAAGGCCAGCTAGCCTAGGAATCTTTCACAGAAACTCTTTTATTACTTTCTCCTGAGTCTTTATCTTTGTTGTTTCATTAATAAAACCTTCCACCTTGCCTTTTCTCCTATTGCCCACCTGCTCTCGGTAGTCTTAGTGCTGTGATCGGTGTTCACAGGTTTGTGTTTCAAATGTGGTTTTCCTTATCTATTTTATACCCTTAAAGTGCACATATAAGTGAAATAATCCAATATTTTTCTCTTTCCTTCAAAATTATTTCATTTCATGTGATCCTTTTTTATTGCAAAGGACATTTCAGCATTTGAACTCATATATATGTACCACACCTTATTTATATACTCATCTTTTGACGGGGCTGTAGCGATAGCACAGTGGTAGGGCGTGTGCCTTGCACTCAGCCAACATGGCCGACTTGACTTCGATTCCTCAGCCTGTCTTGAAGAGCCCAGCAAGCTACTGAGAGCATCTCGCCCGCAGGGCAGAACCTGGCAAGCTACCTGTGATGTACTCGATATGCCAAACACAGTAACAACAAGTTTCATGAAGGAGACGTTACTGGGCCCACTCGACCAAATCGATGAACAATGGGAGGACCGTGACCGTGACATCTTTTGATAGCCCACTTGTTGCTCCAGAAATTCCCCCATGGGCTGGAGTGATAGCACAGCTGGTAGGGGGTTTAGTTTGCAAGCGGCCGACCTGGCCAACCCGAGATTCATTCCTCCACTGGCACAGCAAAGCCTGGCAAGCACCCGTGACTTATTCAAAATGCCAAACACAGTAACAAGTTTCACAATGGAGACATTACTTGGCCCGCTCAAGTGAACACTGCAAATAATATTGGGTGATTATAAATATTTGTGCTAACATTTTTGTATTCATTGGAGAGATTAGAAGCAGGCTTAATTTCTCATTCTGTGCCTGGGCTGCCCTCTCGTGGCCATTTCTGTAAACACAGCTTCTAATGTTCTAAGGTAAGTGTTGTCACAGCCCCCTACCAAGCTTGGGATCTTTCCTCCCTCCTTAGTGTAGACTGGGAGAATAGTATCACTGAAGTGTAAAATGAAAAGTCCTCCACGGTGAATGCTTTGTTTAGGATTGTGGCCTATGCATCTGTACACAGAATGTACAGGATGCAGAATGTTGGAGTGAAACAAGGACCACATCGTCACACAATCCTCCCCTCAAGCACCTCAGGCACACTTAGGAAGGACGTCTCAAGAAATGATAAAGGTAAAGGGAAAGGCCCTTCCGTTGATCATCGATTTGCTCGAGCGGGCCCAGTAACGTCTCCATTGGAGACTTTGTTGTTACTGTGTCTGGCATATCGAATACTCTCGGTAGCTTGCTGGGCTCTCCGAGAGGGGCAGAGGAATCGAACTTGGGTCGGCCATGTTGGCAAGAAATGATAGGAAGTCATTTTGTTTCAAAACCTTGAGGCAAAAATCTTGAACAGAATATTCGCAAGTGAAATTAAATACTGTGCTAAAAGGATCCTACATGACGATTAAGTGGAGTGATTGCAGAGATAAAAGAATAGTTGACAGCAGGGTGGATGAGCCAGAGAAGGAAGCATGGTTGGACACCAGTAGATCCAAGTGACAGGTGATGGGCCACATACAGGAGATGAAGGATAAAAGACACACCATCATCTCAACAAGTGAGTCAAAGGGCTTTCCTAAATAAAATATCTGCTCATGACAACTATTTTATGGGATGTTGGTGGGTGGGCACAGTCCATGCCTGATGGTGCTCAGGGCCTGCTTCTACCATGGTGCCCGGGCATCACGTATTGGGGGACCATAGGCATTGTCCTATGCACTAGGGACCTCTGCACTGTCATTCCAGATCCAATTATGGTAAGTCTCGAGCTTTGGGCTCCTGACATAAGGGACTCCGTCTCTCCTTCCCTTCTAGCCCGTCAGCAGAGAGGAATCTCCCTCCACTGTTCCAAGGGTCAGGTGTAACCTATTCACAGCCCACAAATGAACGGTTCAACTCCTGAAACCATGACCTCAACTGTGACCGTTTCCCATAAACACGAAGTTTCTTTGTGACTGGAAGCAGCCGGACCATTAACTAGCTAATTTTGCTTCTAAAACTTCCTTTGCTGATCACGACACATACAGCCCCATTGTGTCCATCATTTGCTAAGATTTGACTTTTTTTTTGCTTTTATAAACTCATCCCTGAATGTCCTCTAGCAGAGAATTCTTAGGGATGATTGTCTGTTATTGGTCACTGGCTCCGTTAATAAACACTCCCAATCCAATCTATCATGTGAAAGGTGTGAAGAGGGTAGCCAGACTTATTTAGTACTTTTTTTGAAAACGGAATCATTGCTAGATACGTAGTGACAAAGCAGTTCATGATTGCGTATCAGTCGTACAATGTTCAACACCCATCCAGGCACCGGTGTCCATTTCCCAAAACCAATATCTCAGATCCCACATCCCCCTCCCCTACAACTGGCCTCTATGGCCGATTTCCTCTCTCTCTCTCTCTTTCTTCTCTCTGTCTCTGTCTCTCTCTCTCTCTCTCTCTCGTTCCCTCTTCCCTCCCCTCTCTCCCTCCCCTCTCCAATAAGGCAGTGAGGTTTGCAATATTGTTACCAGAAGGGTTTTTTTTTATATCACTTTACCTCCTTCAAGACTCAGATATTGTCCAGAGGGATCGTTTCTAATGATCATTGTCTTAGTGACTCTTCTCTGTCAAACGGCATTCTCCCACAATTTGAGCATACTTTCTACCACTGCTATCAGGGACCAGTCCTCCTGGCCCTCATTTCTGCTGTCCTTGGGTATTTTTCTCATATTATTTTTTTTAATATCCCACATACGAGTATGATCATTCTATAACTGTTTCTCTCCCAACAACTCATTCCACTCAGAATGGCAATCTCTATGTCCATCCATGTATAAGCAAATTTCATGACTTCATTTTTCTAATAGCTGCAGGGTGTTCGATTGTGTAGATGTACCAGTCATTTGCTCTAAGGAACTTAGGATGTTTCCGGATTCTGGATATTGTGCATAGTGCTGTGATTGACATAAGAGTGCAGATGGGTTTTTTGCATTGAGTTCTGGGCCCTAGATTATATTCCCAGGAGTGGGCTGCTGGATCATATGGAAGTATAATTTCTAGGTTTTTGAGGAAAGCCGTATTGGTTTCCTGAAAAGGCTGGACTTTCCCACCAGCAATGAATGAAAGTCCCCTTTCTCCCCGTATCTGTGCCAGCACTGGTTGTTTTTGTACTTTTTGATGTGTGCCAGTCTCTATGGCATGAGATGGTATCTCGTGGTTGTTTTGATTTGCATCACCCTGATGAATAGTGGCGTGGAGCATTTCCTTCATGTGCCTTTTGGACATTCACATTTCTTCTTTGGGGAAGATTCTGTTCATCTCTTCTCCCCAGTTTGTGATTGGATTAGATTTTTTCTTCTCAAGTTCTACCAGTTCCATATAGATCTTTGGTATTGACCCCTTATCTGATGGGTGTTGGGTAAATAATTTTCCCCATTCTGTGGACTGCCTTTGTTTCCTGGTCATTGTTTCCTTTTAAGGTGCCCAGGTTCTTAATTTAATTTAGTCCCTTTTGCTTATCTTTGATTCCACTTTCTTGGTCACTGGAGTTTCATCCTGTAAGATACCTTCAAAGATATTTTCACTTCAAAGTCACCTTACAAATTCAGGTCAGACACTATGGACTTTAAATCCATATTGATTTGACATTTGTGCATGGTGTTAGAAAGAGGGCAAGTTTATGTATTTATTTATTTATGCATGTAGCCGGTCAGTTTTCTCAGGACTGGTAACAGGCTTTTGAAAAAGAAAAATATTACGAATGACAGCAGAAGGCGTGAAAAGTCTAGGAGAAGATATTACAGTTTTGTCTGCAGTCTTCTTCACTTATCACTTCACTTAACTTCCCGTTAGTCGTCGATTTGCTCGAGCGGGTGCCAGTAACGTCTCCATTTGTCCCTGCCACGTGCTAGTGTAGCCCAGTGGCATCTGTTCGCTCCGGGAACATGAAGGGCCTCAAACCGATCGTTCATGATCTTGACGAAGAAGTCTGACCATCTGGTAGGTGGGCGGCCGCGCGGTCTTTTGACATCCCGTGGAATCCAATCAGTAACAGCTCTAGTCCAACGGTCGTCTTTAAATCTCATTACGAGACCAGCCCATCTGATTTTCGACACCTTGGCATATGAGACAGCGTCCCTGATCCTTGATCCTCGATAAATGTCAGAACTCCGGATTCGTTCTCTCATTTGAGTGAAACGTGATATTCCAAGCATAGATCTTTCTATTCTTCTTTGGGAGAACTGAATAGCGTTCTCATCTTGTTTGCGTAGGGCCCAGGTCTCTGAGGCATATGTTAATGCAGGAAGAACAGTGGAATCAAAGAGATGTGCCCAGAGCCGGAGGTTCTTCGTCCTCTTAGCTATTTCTTCAACGTTCTTGAACAGTTCAAGAAGGGAGACATCCATGACATTGGCAACTATTGCCCGATCTGCCTATTGTCTGTCATCTACAAGTTGTTCACTCGAGTCATCCTAAATAGGATGACTATTTAGTCATCCTAAATAGGATTGGCAGAACATTAGATGAAGGACAACCGTGCGAGCAAGCCGGGTTCCGCAAAGGATTCAGCACCATTGACCATATCCACACGATAACCAAGCTCATTGAGGTTTCTCGGGAGTTCAAGACGCCGCTCTGTTTAACGTTCATTGATTTAAAGAAGGCCTTTGATTCTGTTGAGACGGAAGCGGTCATTGAAGCCCTAGCCAATCAGGGCATTCAAGCCCAATACATCAGGATCCTCCGTGAGCTGTATTGCGGATTCACTACCAGGATCTCACCATTCTACAAAGAAGTGATCGTTGATGTCAAGAGAGGGGTGCGGCAGGGTGATACCATTTCACCGAAACTCTTCAGTGCCACCCTCGAGAACATCATGCGACAACTGGAATGGGAAGGAATGGGAGTGAAGATAGATGGCCGGCAACTACACCACCTCCGCTTTGCTGATGACATTGTTCTAATAACACCAATCATCAGCCAAACGGCACAAATGCTGGCCGACTTTGACCGTGAGTGTGGAAAGGTAGGACTACAGCTGAAACTTACGAAGACAATATTTATGAGAAACAGCCTCATTCCTGATGCCCCATTCGCTCTCAATGGAACGACCATCTCCGAATGCAACAGCTATGTGTACCTAGGTCGAGAGGTCAACATGACAAACGACCTGGCACCCGAGCTGCGCAGGAGGAAGAGAGCGGCTTGGAACGCCTTCAAGAACGTTGAAGAAATAGCTGTAGTCCTCTTAAATCAAAGAAATTCCCCTGTTACTGGTTCCCTCACCCAAGCAGTACTCTATAGGGGAAGTGACAGCGGCTATTCAGAGCAGCATACCAATTGGCCTAAGTACTCCACTATAGCTGACTAGTTTTCCATAGTGTGGATAGAACAGTTTCTTAATCCTCTTCTCTTTTTAGGCACTTAGGTTGTTTTCCAGTTCCTGGCAATGATGAGTGGTGCTGCAATGAATCCAAGTGCATAGATATCTTTTTGAACTAGTATTTTATACTTGAGGTAGATTCCAAGAGGTATTGCTGACAGATCGAAGCTTCGTCTTACTTTTTCAGAAATCTCTATACCGTTTTCCACAGAGGATGACCAGATACAATCCCACAAACAGTGGATGAGGGTTCCTTTTACACCACAAGACCCCCAGAGCTGGTCTTTTTCACACAGTCCATTCTCACTGGTGTGAGAGAGTTATTTTCTCATGGTTTTTATATGGAGTTTCCTCAGTGACGATTACTACATTTTTGTATATTTTATGATTCTCTAAATGTGGTCTTTAGAGAAATGTCTTCTCAGCCTTGTTCCTTATTGAATGATAAGGTTTGTTTTGGGTTTCTGTGATTCTGTATAAAATCTTGTATAATCGTAATTTATTAGATGTGTAGTGAGTGAAACTGGCCCAGAAAGGTCAGACCTGAACACCCGAAGAACTTTCCGTCAGTACTCATCAATACGCTGGCTTGGCTCTTCACACGCTACCTGTCTGAATGCAAGGTTCCATCCCAATGGAAAACCAGCAGGACCTTACTACTGTAGAAGAAGGGAGACATCCATGACATAGGCAACTATCACCCGATCTTCCTATTGTCTGTCCTCTACAAGCTGTTCACTCGAGTCATCCTCAATAGGATTGGCAGAACACTAGAGGAAGGACAACCATGTGAATAAGCCGGGTTCCGCAAAGGATTCAGCACCATCGACCATATCCACACGATACCAAGCTCATTGAGGTTTCTCGGGAGTTCAAGATGCCACTCTGTCTAACGTTCATTGATTTAAAGAAGGCCTTTGATTCTGTTGAAACAGAAGCATCATTGAAGCCCTAGTCAATCAGGGCATTCAAACTCAATACATCAGGATCCTCCATGAGCTGTATAATGGATTCACTACCAGGATCTCACCATTCTACAAAGAAGTAATCAGTGATGTCAAGAGAGGGGTTCAGAGCCCGCCCCCAAGGGCCTGGGTTCCTCTCTGGGCACGCGCAGCTAGAAACAGCCCCTAGACAGCCGGTTTTCAACCCCTGATCTGCGTGGGACGGGCACAGAGGCCCAGCTCTGGGCAACAAAGCTGAACGGCTCCAATTCCAACAGGTACAGCCCGCCCCCAAGGGCCTGGGTTCCTCTCTGGGCACGCGCAGCTGGAAACAGCCCCTAGACAGCCGGTTTTCAACCCCTGATCTGCGTGGGACGGGCACAGAGGCCCAGCTCTGGGCAACAAAGCTGAACGGCTCTAATTCCAAACAGGAGACATTCCCAACTCCTCGCCCAGTGCCAGGGACTCTTTCCGGAGCCGCGGCCGCTAACGCGGCCTCGAAATATTTTCCCACTACATATACCATAGGAACCATAAGCTAACTTCTTAGATGGAAACTTCTCTATTTTAGCTCAGCCACTAGAAACACAGTACCCAATAACTCATAAGCCTATCTTAACTCACACTGCATATCAAGCAGAATAGTAACACTGAACGTGAAGGACTAAACCACACCTCTCACAATGGTAAAGCAACGCAAAAGCCCACCAAATATTCACATTGAAGAGTCTAGCCCAGATGACACCAACAGTACTGTAGTGTTAGACAACCTCTCTGACAAGGAATTCAGAAGGGAGCTACTTAGGATGCTTAGGGAATTAAAAGAAACAATGGAAAGCAATGCCAATAGAAGACAAGAGGATCTGAAGACAGAAATGAGGAAAATGCAATCAGAAATGTCAGACCTGAAAAATCTCGTAGGCGAATTGAAAAGCTCAGTGGAAGGCCTCAGCAGCAGAGTAAGAGCGGCTGAGAACAGAATCAGTGAGCTCGAAGATGAAGTTCAGAGACTCTCCAGAAAAGAGCAGAAATGGAAAAGAGACTCACAATTCGGGAACAGATGGCAAGAGAAGATCGTGATGAAGCCAAGAGGGGTAACATAAGAATTATTGGAGTCCCAGAGGGACAGGAAGAAAACCTCGATGAAGAAGAAACTGTCAAAGACATCATTGCTACAACATTTCCAGAGCTGAAGAAAACTTGTGACCACATTCAGGAGGCCCGAAGGGTACCAGCTAGAAGAAATCCGAATAAAAATACCCCAAGACACATTCTGATCAAAATGACCAAAACCTTAGACAGAGACAAAATTCTGAAAGCAGCAAGACCGAAGAAAGAAATCTCTTACAAAGGAGCATCCTTAAAATTCACAGCTGATTTTTCTGATGAAACCCTCATGGCCCGAAAACAGTGGTGGGACATAGTAAAAAAACTCAATGAAATAAATGCCTCCCCCAAAATACTTTTCCCAGCAAGACTCTCATTCATAATAGAAGGAACAACACACAGTTTCACAGACAAACAACAGCTCAGGAACTTCATAGACTCAAAACCATGGTTACAAGAACAACTAAATGGGCTACTTTAAGGCAAGAAAGGCCCCTCAAATACACCCAATTTTAACATAACAATGGGACAAAATCCCATAACAATAATCTCTCTCAATGTCAATGGGCTAAACGCACCAATTAAAAGACATAGAGTGGCAGGATGGATTAGAAAATTGAACCCAACATTCTGCTGCCTGCAAGAAACGCATCTCAATAGTCAAAGCAAACACAGACTCAGAGTCAAAGGCTGGAAAACAATCCTACAGGCAAACAGCTCCCATAAAAAAGCTGGGGTAGCCATCCTTATATCGGACCACATCGATTTCAGAGTGAGGAAGGTCATAAGAGACAGTGAAGGCCATTTCTTATTGATCAGAGGATCTGTACAACAGGAAGAACTTACAATAATAAATGTATATGCACCTAATGAGAGACCAGCAAAGTATTTAAAACAACTACTCATAGATTTGGAAAAAGACATCAATAGCAACACAATACTAGTGGGAGACTTCAACACTGCTTTGTCACCTCTTGATAGATCAACCAGACTCAAGCTTAGCAAGGACATACTTCATTTGAGGGAAACAATGGAAGAAAGGGACTTAGTAGATATATACAGGACACTTCATCCACAAAAAGCTGAATACACATTCTTCTCAAGCGTACATGGAACATTATCCAAGATAGACCACATGCTGAGCCACAAAACATGCCTCCATAAAATTAAGAAGGTAGAGATTGTATCAACAATTTTCTCAGACCATAATGCGCTGAAATTAGAAGTAAATCACACACAAAAACAGAAAACTAAATCAAACACCTGGAAATTAAACAGTGCACTATTGAACAATGAGTGGATTAGACAGGAAATCAAAGAGGAAATCAAAAGTTTCCTAGAAACGAATGAAAATGAGAACACGAGTTACCAAAACTTATGGGACACAGCAAAGGCTGTGTTAAGAGGAAAGTTTATAGCTCTACAAGCATTCCCCAGGAAGGAGGAGCGAGCACACATAAGTAACCTAACCTCACAGCTTAAGAGCTTGGAGAAGGACCAAAAAAAGGAGCACAACCCGAACAGGAGAAAGGAAATAATAAAACTCAGAGCAGAGATTAACGAGATGGAAACCCAAAAAACAATCCGAAAGATCAATGAAACCAAGAGCTGGTTCTTCGAGAAAATTAACAAGATCGATAAGCCTCTAGCAAAACTCACAAAGAAAGGGAGAGAGAAAACCCTAATAAACCGAATCAGAAATGAAAAGGGGGTCATTACAACAGAAACCACAGAAATTCAGAGGATCCTCAAGGAATACTTTGAGAAGTTTATGCCACGGAACATCAAAACCTCGAGGAAATGGATAAATTCCTAGACTCCTACAGACTCCCAAGGCTGAACCAAGAAGACCTGGAATACCTGAACAGACCTATCACCATCAAGGAAATTGAAATGGTAATAAAAAGTCTCCCCAAGCACAAAAGTCCTGGCCCGGATGGATTCACTAGTGAATTCTTCCAAATCTTTAAAGAGGACTTACTCCCGATGCTCTTTAAGCTTTTCCACGAAATTGAAATATCAAAAACACTTCCGAACAGTTTCTACGAAGCAAATATCACACTGATACCAAAAGCAGACAGAGATACCACAAAGAAAGAGAATTACAGGCCGATATCCCTGATGAACACAGATGCAAAGATCCTCAACAAACTACTAGCAAATAGAATCCAACTACTCATCAAAAAGATCATACACCATGACCAAGTAGGATTCATCCCAGGGATGCAAGGATGGTTTAACATTCGGAAATCAATCAACATAATCCACCATATCAACAAAAGAAAAGATAAAAAGCATATGATCATATCAATAGATGCAGAGAAAGCATTTGATAAGATCCAGCACCCCTTTATGATGAAAACCCTAGCCAAAATGGGTATAGAGGGGACCTTCCTCAACATAATTAAAGCCATCTACCACAATTCTACAGCAAGCATCATCCTCAATGGGGAAAAACTGAGAGCCTTCCCTCTAAGATCAGGGACGAGACAGGGATGCCCACTCTCTCCACTGCTGTTCAATATAGTACTGGAAGTACTTGCAATAGCGATTAGGCAGGAACAAGATATTAAGGGCATTCAGGTAGGAAAGGAAGAAATCAAGCTCTCACTATTCGCAGATGATATGATACTCTACTTAGAGAACCCAATAACTTCCACCAAAAAACTCCTAGAAACAATAGACTCGTATAGTAAAGTTGCAGGTTATAAAATCAATACCCAAAAGTCCATGGCTTTCCTATACGCAAACAGTGAGAGAGAAGAAAGCAACATGAAAAAAACAATCCCATTCACAATTGTGCCCCAGAAAATCAAGTACCTAGGAATCAGCTTAACTAAGAAAGTAAAGGACCTGTACAAAGAAAACTACAAAACGCTACTTCAGGAAATAAAAGAGGACATGAGGAAATGGAAAGATATCCCCTGCTCATGGGTCGGGAGACTTAACATTGTCAAAATGGCAATACTACCGAAAGCATTGTATATATTCAATGCAATCCCTATAAGGATACCCATGACATTCTTCAAAGAAATGGAGCAAACACTCTTGAAATTTATATGGAACAATAAGCCCCCACGAATAGCTAAAGCAATTCTTGGGAAAAAGAAAATGGGAGGAATCAACCTCCCGAACTTCAAACTGTACTACAAAGCAGTAATAATTAAAACAGCATGGTACTGGAACAAAGGCAGAACTGCAGACCAATGGAACAGGGTTGAATACACTGACATCTCTCCTCAATCATATGCTCATCTAATCTTTGATAAAGGTGCAAGTAATGTGAAGTGGAGTAAGGAAAGCCTCTTTAATAAATTGTGTTGGCATCACTGGACGGCTACATGCAAAAAAATAGGCTCAGAACTCTGCCTAACACCATGTACAAAAGTAAGATCAAAATGGATTAAAGACCTCAACATCAGACCGGAAACCATAAGGTACATTGAAGACAAAGTTGGCAAAACCCTCCATGACATTGAAGCTAATGGTATCTTCAAAGATGCCACGCCACTGGCCGAGCAAGTGAAAACAGAGATAGATAAATGGGACTATCTTAAACTAAGAAGCTTCTACACCTCCAAAGAAACAGTGACCAAAATACAAAGACAGTCGACAGAATGGGAAAGGATATTCACCAAATACACATCTGACAAGGGGTTGATATCCAGGATATACAAAATACTGGTTAAACTCCACAAGAAGAAAACATCCAACCCCATCCAAAAATGGGGCAATGAAATGAACAGAAACTTTCTCAAAGAAGAAATCCGAATGGCAAAAAAGCACATGAGAAAATGCTCTACATCATTAATCATCAGGGAGATGCAGATCAAAACCACAATGAGATACCATCTCACACCTCAGAGACTGGCCCACATTCAAAAGAACAAAAGCAACCGATGCTGGTGTGGATGTGGCGAGAAAGGGACACTCCTTCACTGTTGGTGGGAATGTCCACTGGTTCAGCCCTTCTGGAAAACAGTATGGACGATTCTCAAAAAATTAGAAATTGAGCTCCCATTTGACCCAGCAATACCACTCCTGGGAATATATCCCAGAGAGGCAAAAATGTATAGTCGAAGTGACATCTGCACTTGTTTGTTCATTGCAGCACTCTTTACAATAGCCAGAAACTGGAAGAAACCTGAGTGCCCAAGAACAGATGACTGGTTAAAGAAACTTTGGTACATCTACACAATGGAGTACTATGTAGCTCTTAGAAAAGATGAAGTCATGAAATTTACATACAAGTGGTACAATATGGAAAGTATCATGCTAAGCGAAATGAGTCAGAAAGAGAGGGATAGACATAGAAAGATTGCATTCATCTGGGGGATATAAAGTAACAAAGTATGAGATTAATACCCAAGAATAGCTGAGATCAGCACATGGAGGATTACTCCATAACTTAGAGGCCAGCCGGGTATCCTAGAGGAAAGGGCTGTTCAGATAGAGAAGGGAGCACCAAATAAAGGATGTTTGGAGGATCCTCCCAGGAGGGGAGATGCATGTCGAAAGTAGACTATGGACTGAACATGTTTGCCACTCAATGCCTCTTTTGCAGACCACAACACCCAAAAGGAGAGAGAGAACACAGGGGATTGCCCTGCCACAGAGACAGGGGGGATGGGGGGATGGGGGTGGGAGGGATATTATCCATGGTGGTGGAAAATGGGCACTGGTGGAGGGATGGGTATCTGATCATTGTATAATTGAAACCAAAGCACAAAAAATTGTAAATCTACAACTTTAAAAAAAATAAAATAAAATAAAGGGAAAAAAAAAAGAGAGGGGTTCAGCAGGGTGATACCATTTCAACGAAAGTCTTCAGTGCCACCCTCAAGAAAGTCATGCAACAACTGGAATGGGAAGGAATGGGAGTGAAGATAGATTGTCGGCAACTATACCACCTCTGCTTGGCTGATGACATTGTTCTAATAACACCAAACATTAGCCAAGCGGAACAAATGCTGGCCAACTTTGACTGTGAGTGTGGAAAGGTCGGACTCCATCTGAATCTTATGAAGACAATGTTTATGATAAACAGCCTCGTTCCTGACTCTCCATTTGCTCTCAATGAAACGACCATCTCCAAATGCAACAATTATGTGTAGCTAGGTAGAGAAGTCAACATGATAAATGACCTGGCACCTGAGTTGCTCAGGAGGAAGAGAGCAGCTTGGAAGGCCTTCAAGAGCATCAAAGAAATAGCTAAGAGGAAAAAGACCCTCAGGCTCCAGGCACATCTCTTTGATTCCACTGTTCTTCCTGCATTAACATAAGCCTTAGAGACCTGGGCCTTATGCAAACAGGATGAGAATGCTATACTGGTCTCCCAAAGAGGAATTGAAAGAGATATGGGCTGGAGCGATAGCACAGCGGGTAGGGTGTTTGCCTTGCACGCAGCCAACATGGCCGACCCGAGTTCGATTCCTCCGCCCCTCTCGGAGAGCCCGGCAAGCTACCGAGAGTATTCGATATGCCAGACACAGTAACAACAAAGTCTCCAATGAAGACGTTACTGGGCCCGCTCGAGCAAATGCTTGGAGTATCACATTTCACTCAAATGAGAGAAAGAATCCTGAGTCCTGACCTCTGTCAACTATCTAGAATCAGGGACTCTGTCTCCTTTGCCAATGCACCAAAAATCAGATGGGTTGGTCACGTAATGAGATTCAGAGATGACCACTGGACTAGAGCCGTTACCGACTGAATTCCACGGGAGCTCAAAGACGGTGTGGCTGCCCACCTACCAGATGGTCAGACTTCTTCATCAAGATCATGAACGATCGGTTTCAGGCTCTTTGTGTTCCTAGAACGAATAGACGCCATTGGGCTACACTAGCACGTGACAGGGACAAATGGAGACATTACTGGCGCCGGCTCGAGCAAATCAACGATTAACGGGAAGTCAAGTGATCAAGTGAGTGAATGATACAGGAATATTTGAGCACGTTAGTGAAGATTGGAATGAGACACCATCAAACCTGATGGCCAAATGTGCAGGAATATTAGCAAAGGAGATCAAACAGTTTTGCACCAGACTTCCTGAAGATCTCCCTAAGGGCAGCCCTCTTCCGCTGTACTCCAGCTTTCAGTTCAGCAATACGCTCTGGGAGACACAGGAGGACTTGCTTTTGGCGTTTCTATTGTTCAGGACTGGTCACAACACATCAGTGGGCCTGTTCACTTAGGGAGGTGTGTGTCAGAGTGAGGCAGGGCAACGGACAGTGGTGTGTGGAGGACGAGGTGTGGGCTTATTTTGCCCATTGCTGCCTGTTGCCACTAACACTGATGCTCTCTCAACAAGCTGATAAAGAATGAGGGATCTTACCTGATTCTTGTGCTCCTCAGGAAGGATTTCATCATAAGCATGAAATCATTAAAGTCAGCATTTATTTGAGAAGGCAGAGGAGCAAGTAGGAGGCTATTAACAGCTGAGAGGAGTTGATATATTTTATTGTATTGTTTTATCAAGCACCATGATTTAAAACTTGCTCATCATGGACTTCTAGCATTCAGTGTTCCAACACCAATCTCACCACTGGTATCAGCGTCCTTTCACCAGTGTTCCAGGTTCCCTCCCACCCACCAACCTGCTCCTTGACCAGACTCATAAATTTTTGAGCCACACACAGAGGCGCTCAGGGCTCTTCACTCACGAATGACTCCTGGCAAATGTAGACCACCATATGTGGTGCCAGAGATCAAACAGGGGTTGACTGCAGTGCAAGCAAATGCACTACTCACCATACTATAGCTGCGGTCCCTCCATAGACACATATTCATGTGTGGTTGTTTTAGTTTGGGTCTCATGCTCACAAAATGGTAGTTTCAGTGTTTTCGCCATTTACATGCATCCCACCATCAGAAAACCCCTGCCCCTGTTAACTCCCACTTGGTTCTTAATCCCCCCCTCACTTCATTTCCTTCCCTGTCATTATTTTTATAATTAAGGGTCACGGGATATCTAGGTATTCCTACTTTAATACATTGCATTCTTTTCAGGACGGAGCATTCTAAGCCCACCCTACTGATACTTCCCAGTGACAATTGTTAACAAGTACTCTTTGTATATGCAGAGAATTATTTGAGTCATTTGTCCAGCCGCAACTTACTGTTTCATAAATGAGAAATTGGGCCAAAGAACAGGAGGAATCAGAGTTTCCTTCATTCCAGAGACTGAGTCCTTTCCCTGGGTCACTCCCAGTGAATTTGAATTTTCTGAAGTACTGCTCTGGTCTTGGACAGAAAGTTGACACCATTTATTGTAATCTTTTTTCTCTAGACATTTTGGGTTCCCAAATTTGATATCTAGATGCTTCCTGAGGCATCTCAAACACACTCTGAAGTTTCTTTCCAGTTGTGAGCTTAGGTGATTTTGCTTGGTGACCTATGCAAGGGAAATTGTGACTGTGGAAAGCTCTATATCCAACAGGGGCTAAGTTTCTTCAATGGTAAAATGACAGACGGGGGTGGGAGTGGGGTTGCTGGAAATACACGCTTACTCTCCCCTTGTTGTTCATAGATTTCTAAGTGAGGTAAACGGAGAGTTTACCCTTTGATAAAGCTGTTTGTTGTAGAAATGTAACAAATATCCTGAGCTTGCACCAGGCTGTCTTCACGGGGTCAACTTTGGGGGGAGGTTGGTAGAGGTTCCCTGCCTGCCTCTAAGAGGCCCAATAGCCGAAAACCTCCAAACTCTGACTGCCGCCTTGCTCATGGCAACTCTCCACCGGTTCGGATGAGCTTCACCCATGAGGGAATCATCAGGAAAACACAGGTATGCGGGATCTGCGGCTGAAACTTCCAAGCTCCCTTGTGAGCAGGAATGGGCATCTTAGAGGGAAATATATTTTTACATATATATATGTATATATATTTGCACATCAAGTTCAACCCTTAACAACATAACAGTAATCTCTTAGAGAAGGACATAACAGCTGGCTCCAGGGTGAAATACAACAATCTTCCACACTGTCCTCTAAGGAAAGTTGTCTGGAGCATTTCAGTGCTGTATTCATAACAAATAATACAAAATAAATCATTTGGTTCTGCTTTGGGGAAGAGGTTTGGGTGCGGGATGGAAATATCAAAAAAATGGTGGTGCGAAGGTGTAATGTTGGTGGAATTGGTGTTCGATTATTAAATGAAATCAAATATTGTGCACTTCTTGAAAAAAATTTAAAAAACGTTTTGCTGTTACAATACAAAATAAATTATCTAGATCCTGAAAAAAATTTTTTGCTGATGGGATTTCATACAAGAAATGCATTTTCAAGAGAAGAGTCAAGATTATTACCAGAAAGTCAAGAGAAGCCAGGGAAGAGCAGGGTTCCAGTGAGCACAAGCAGGACACTTCCTGGGGATAAGTCAGGGCAGGAAAAGGCGGGGACTGGGTGTGGGGTGGAAAATAGGAAGGCAGTTAGAGCAGAAGGGTCCAATAAAGGGCCCAGGAAGGGAAGGCCAAGTGGGGTGGGGGGAGACGGTGGACAGAGGACTTCACACCCCTATGGAACCCTAATGGACTCTTCCCCCTTTGTGATGCAGGCGGCCCTATATAAGGCAGAGCCACCTGCTCAAGCTCAGTTGCCTTAGGCAGCTTGTGGTCAGGATCATGGAGTTCGGTATATGGACTCTGATGGTTCTGATGACACCCTGGACTGAGACTCTATGGGACTTAGGCTCAAAGCTGATCAGTAGCGATCCCACCCCCCTTTTCCTGGGGGTGTTAGGGGTGCTCTCCCTTTTCATTGTTTTCCTGGCTATGGCATCCTTCGTGGCCTTCTGTAAGAAAAAAGTTGACCAGAAGGTAGGAGCCGGGACCACTGCTTGAGCCATTGGATGGTGGTGGTGATTTCTATTACTTCTCACACACATGAATTTCAAACATGAATTTCTTTGGTTTAGCGCATCAGTAGATTGGGTCATCTAGGAGAAAGTAGGGCCTAGTTGCCAAGGAGGACAGACTGGGTCGGAAGGGGTTCATTGAAGAGAGAATTACCTGAACTACATAGATGGTGTGGGGTGACAGGTTCCCATTACTAAAATCCCAACTAGTGCCATCATGCTAGAGCCAGCTTCCATTGAGACGTTAAGGTCTCTTCGAACAGAAAAGTCTCACCACGACTTCCCTGGGTGGGAGGGAGACATAAACTCATCCTTTCGTCAGCCCTTCAGGAGATTGGAGTGGGGGAGCCCTTCCCCAGAACTTGGGGTCCTGTGGGAAGGAGCACAGGAAGTACATCCCTGCCTGGCATCCCTGAAAACGGGCCAGCTATCAACATTGAAATCCTTGTGTCGTTCTGAGGAGAAAACTGGAAACACAAAATCAAAACCAAAAAGAAAGCATTTCATGACATTTTAGGATGGATTTGAGAGAGAAACTCACCTCTCTGCTCCTGTGGGACTGCTATGGGTCATGTGTGGACATCAGAGCTTCAGAGAGGGGAGTCCAAAAGTGGATCCCAAATGATGACTGATTCTTTCTCTCCTCAGAGGCGCAAGAGAGCTAGGAAAAGCAGGAGGGTCGCGATCCTGAGAGGTGAGTCTCTTCCTTTTCCATCTGAGCTCACCCAGAGTGACCCTTCCCTCCTCCACTCCCTCCTGCTGAGCTCGAGTCTAGACCAGAGACCATGGCTCTTAAGGGTTCTGACAGAAGCCACAGACCTCTGAGCGTCTTTTACCCTTTGCTGCTCCTCGTCGGCTGCTGCGGCTCGCAGAGTAGAGCATGCCTGGGTGCCCTCCATGGCCCTGTGTCCGTGCCACTGTGAAATCTTCAGTAATAAAAGCCACTCTTCCTGGTTCCTAGGTGAGAGGTACCAATTCAGCCTGGCTGAGCTGCAGCAAATACAATATATCCGGAATTTGCAACGGTATGTGTGCGCCCTCCTTCCAAACCCAGCATCAGGAGGGCTCCCCAGGTCAGCTGGGGAGGGGAGCCAGAGGAACAGGGATGAGAATAAGGCCTTGGGCAAGGTGCAGAGAGGACGGGAAGCCCTGGGGGTAATAACAGGATAGGGTACAGAATTCAGAGCCTCTCCAGGTGACTGCCTTCTGGTCCTCACTGCACCTCTCCATGGCCCTCTCTTCCCTGCCTTCAGCAGCCCCCTGGAGGCATACCGCGAGGACCCACATTGGGAGCACCTGCTGTGCATCAGCCCTTCCTGCAGGGTCTGCAGGAACAAGGTTATCCCAGCTGCTCCGCACGGCCTATCAGCTCCCAACCAGGCTGATCCCTCTGGCTCTCTCCCGCCATCCACGATCCCGATGGCCAGTCCAGGTCCCGTCACCTCTGCAGCTGATCCAAGAAAGCCAGCGTGTAATCTCTGTGGCCTGCACTGTCCTCTCTGCTCGCTCCAGGCTCCTGGGTCTGGCCCTCACCCCACTCTGCAGCCTGCAGTCCCCTTCTCCACTTCATCACCCCGGCCCACCAAAAGAGTCTGGCAGAAGTCCCTCTGTACTCCTGCTCCACCACCTCCTCTCGGCCCCCCTCCTCCTCATCCCTCTTCTCTAAGCTCTCCTGGGAGCGCAGAGAAGGAGAAACCTCCTGAAGTACCCCACTTTATTTCTGGGCCCCAATCCCTCCCTCCCTCTGAGACCATTGGCCACACCACGGATCTCTCTCCCTTCCCTGTGTGTGCCTCTCCTCCTTCACATGGCAGGCGGTTAAATCGTCCCCCAGAACCTTCCAGGAGACAAAAGGTGGCCCCCCACACTGCTGGCTTGGACACGACAAAGGAGCCCAGTGTCTTACAGGGGCAGAGGCAGCAGGGGAGGGCCAGGGAGCTGAGCACATCCCTGGCCAAGGCTGCAGAGGCCTTCCAGACCACTGCCCCTCCTGTTGACGCAGTCCCCACTCGCTGCTACTCACAGGCCAGGACCCTCGATGGGCAGCACCATACAGAGCCGTGTGCCCTCAGCCCATCTCCCCAAGCAGTTGACACTCAACACACTGAGTCTGGCCGCCCCTGCTTTTTCCTAAACTTCCATTGGAAGATCAGGAGTCCCCGGCATTTATTCCAAAGGAGACGGTCGCCTAGAGTGGGCCGCTTCATGAGAGCCTTGAGGTGCTGTGTGCCCTGCCTCCATGTCCAGAACGACATTTGAAAACAGGCTGACAGTGAATGATTCCATGAACAACCCCCCCTCTCCCCCAGGAACCACCTGGTCCCCCTTCACCGTGTCTCAAAGGGAGCCCGTGTCCCACCCAGATACCTTCTACTGGGCACCAACTCCTTCCCACTCTCCCCAGGGCCCTAGGAGGCAGGAATGCAGACCCTCTCGCCCATCGTTCCTGTATTCTTACCCATTAAATCATTTAGAATCTTGCTGTGATGTCTGTCTGCTGTGTTGGAGCTTGAATTGAGGGACTAAAGGAGTTTGTTCTGCACTGAGCAAGGTGCCCTGGAGCTTGTGGGAACAGGAGGAACCATGTGACACCTACCCAGGTTTCCTCTGAGAGCAGCTGTTGGCCTTAGTGTTCCCAAGAACCACAGCAGCTTGACTCTCCCTCTCTGGAGGCTTCCTGGCTTTCCAGATATTGGTTGAGGTCCCCGAAAAGAATCAAGGACCTGTAGCTCTCATAAAAATAATTGCAAGAATTAGAGTCCTTCTTGGTATTTAGAGATAAGTGATTAGGGGGTCTCACCCAAATGAAGCCTAAATGCAGGGTTGGAGACACCCGGCACCTTCCTGGGAACCTGAGCTGGTTGGGGAAGGGACCATGATGTGTTTGAGACGGGAACCCAGACCTGGTTTGGTGGAACCCTGACCTGGGGGGACGGTGACCTGGGGGGAGTCTGACCTGGAGGGACCCTGGCCTGGTTTGGAGGGACCCTGACCTGGGGGGACCCAAGAATCTGCTGAGCTGCCGCCTCACACACTGTGCATCGTCCTTTAAACTTGACCCTGAAATAGCCCCGACCCCCCCAAAAAGCTCCTATCAAGTGTTTTTCTTCTCCACATCTGGTGCCCAGACTTCTTGGGGGTTGATCATTTTGAGGACAGAAGCATTTAGCTGAGCAGTAGGAGAGGTGACCGGGCAGCCACCTCTCACAGGGGTGAGATCAGCTGAGAGAAAGGGCACACTTCCAGGGGTGTGTGGGACATGAGAAAACTGGGCAGGGGGAATAAAGGGCCTGGTGGTGGGACAGAAGTTTCTATAAACACGGAGGGTTGACCTGTAACGTCAGCCTACTGGTCTCTTAGACAAGGACTTAATGGCTCCATGGTGAAATGCAATCTTCATTTTCTTCTCTTTCGGAAACATCCTTGGATCATTCTGGTAGCAAAAGTTCACTAACAAGCAATATTAAATTATTGTGGGCCTATGGGGGGGCAAGCTAAAGGAGTTGTTGGGAAAATTGAGAAGGTTTGATGGTTGTGGGGTTGGTTTTGGAATGTTGAATGCCTGTGACATATCATCAGGAATGACTTTGTAAAGCACAGTGTTCATGTAATGTCTAAGGGGAAAATAGATAAGTTTTAAAAAGAAAAAGGATGCTGCCTGTGCCCTCCACATGCCATAGTGCCCACAGGCCCACCAGGCACTGCCACGCTGAGGCTCATGGGGCTTGCACAGCCCCTGACTTCCTGGTCTGAGGGCGGGTGAGCACAAAGCCAGAACTGCGGGGATGCTGTCTGGCTTGGCCCCTGCCTCTCTGTGCAAGTTTGTCTAGGTCCTTTCTCTAAATCCGCACTTGTTACACAGCACTCTTTCTCTTTTGTTCGTTCTTTTGGAAAATGTTTTCTATGTGCTTCTTATGTTTCTTAGGGAACAATTGATCTACTTATGTGTGTGTTGATCCTTCACTTTCTCTCTTCTGTTAAAAGACATTTTTTGAGTGGCTTATGAGAAATAAGTTAAGCATTTTATGTTCATTAATTTTAAAATATTGTATGCCTCACCCTGCTTTCCTCATGGGTTATTCTTGGTTCTGTGCTAAACGACAACCCCTGGGACCATAAGTGGTGCCAAGACTGAACCCTGGTTCACCATTTGATTCCTGGATTCGTTATTTCTGCATTGTTTCTTAGCTCTCTAGTACTTTCTAGTTTTAAGCTGGCTAAGCAACAACAAAAAAAATCTCAAAACCGAGCAATTTGCTACAGAGTCTCTTCAGACAAAATTATCTAAACTTTTAGAATTCCAGGAACGCTGAGAGCGAGAGTGGCCACGAAACATCTTATGCTATTCACAGAAGCAATACAAAATAAATTGTTTAGCATTGCCTTTTTGGCTGGCTTGAGTGGTGGCAGGAAACTTTAAATAATAATGGTGGGAGTGACGTCAAAATATTGAATGTCATCAAAGTATAGAGAGAGACAGAGAGAGAGAAATAGTATTGCAGAAATTGTCGGCCACACAGGCAAGAGAAGGGTTGGGATGGTGGGGAGGGGAGATACTGCGGATATTGGTGGTGGAAAATGTGCACTGGTGAAGGGGTGGGTGTTTTATCATTATATGACCAAAACTGAAACATGAAAGTTTTGTAACTATCTGACAGTTGACTCAATGAGAGAGAGAGAGAGAGAGCTGTTCTAACAGGTATTGAGGTGCACCTAACTTTATGACAACCGTTTATCACATAATTACTAAGCCTCTGTGTTAGGCACTGTCCACGTTCCTGACAATCCACCCATGACCATCATAGGGGCCGCATCCAGGGGAACAGTAAAGACAATTGAGAAAATTCAAAATGAGGGAAGTCTGAAGGAGAATCCTCAATACTGGATTTCCACACTATCAACATTTCATTGACTAATGCTACTGTCTGTGACCCTTAGAAGTTTGTGCCCGAATACAATCCATAGTTTAGAAGATGATTTCAGCATTTCCTAGGGGAGGAGAGAGAGATAAAGAGAGAGAGAGAAAGAAAGAGAAAGAGAGCGAGAAGTCTAGGAGAGCATACCATAAGGAAGGAAAATTATACACATGCCCTATGCCATGATTAAAGAGCAGAATGTGCCTTCCCTTGACATTTCTTCGTTCTTAGGGTGGTCATCCCAAAAGAACCTGCCCTCTGATCATGCAAAGCATGTGGTCCACCTAGTAAGCTCTCTTGGCATAATCACTTGATTTCTCTCTCTCTCTCTCTCTCTCTCTCTCTCTCTCTCTCTCTCTCTCTCTCTCATACTTTATGTCACAGCAGCGTTTATTGGAGAAGGCAGAGGAGCAAGTAGGAGGCTATTACCAGGTGAGATGAGGTGATATATTTTATTATATTGTTTTTATCAAGCACCATGATTTAAAACTTGCTCACCATGGAGTTCTAGCATTCAGTGTTCCAACACCAATATCACCACTGGTATCAGCATCCTTTCACCAGCGTTCCAGGTTCCCTCCCACCCACCAACCTGCTCCTTGACCAAACTCGTAATTTTTTGTGCCACACACAGAGGCGTTCATGATGCTTCCTGACGAATGACTCCTGGCTAATTCGGGCCACCATATGTGGTGCCAGAGATCAAACAGGGGTTGACTGCAGTGCAAGAAAATGCACTACTCAACATACTATAGCTCCGGCCCCTCCATAGACACATATTCATGTGTGGTTGTTGTAGTTTGGTTCTCATGCTCACAAAATGGTTGTTTCATTGTTTTACCTATATAAATGCATCCCACCATCAGAATACCCTTGCTCCTGTTACCTCCCACTTGGTTCATAATTCCCCCCTCAATTCATTTCCTTCACAGTCATTATTTTTATAAATAAGTATCATAGGATGTCTAGGTATTCCTACTTTAATACATTGCATTCTCTTCTGGATGGAGCATTTTAAGCCCACCCTACTGATACTGCCCAGTCACAATTGTTAACAAGGACTCTTTTTATATGCATTGAATTATTTGAGTTTGTGCAGCCACACATTATTATTTCATAAATGAGAAATAGGGCCAAAGAACAGGAGGAATCAAAATTTTCTGCCTTCATTCCAGAGACTGAGTTCTTTCCCTGGGTCACTCCCTGAGAATTTGAATTTTCTGAAGTGCTGCTCTAGTGTTGGACAGAAAATTGACAATATCTATTGTAGTCTATTTTCTCTAGACATTTTGGGTTCTCATATTTGGTATCTAGATGGTTCCTGAGGCATCTCAAACACACTCTGAAGTTTCTTTCATGTTGTGAGCTTAGGTGATTTCGCTTGGTAACTTATCCAAGGGAAATTGTGACTGTGGAAAGCCCTATATCCAACAGGGGTTAATTTTCTTCAATGGTAAAATGACAGACGGGAATGGGAGTGGGGTTGCTGGAAATACGTGCTTACTCTCCCCTTGGAATTCATAGATGTCTATGTGAGGTGAGTGGAGAGTTTGACCTTTGATAAAGCTGTTTGTTGTAGAAATGTAACAAATATCCTGAGCTTGCACCAGGCTGTCTTCACTGGGGCAACTTTGGGGGGAGGTTGTTAGAGGTTCCCTGCCTGCCTCTAAGAGGCCCAGTAGCCAAAAACCTCCAAACTCTGACTGCCGCCTTGCTCATGGCAACTCTCCATAGGTTCAGATGAGCTTCACCCCTCAGGGAATCATCGGAAAAACACAGGTATGGGGGACCTGTGGCTGAAACTTCCAAGCTCCCTTGTGAGCAGGAATGGGCATCTTCCCCCAGTCTCCTAAATTTACCAGTAGCTTGGCGCAAACCCACACACTACCCCCTGGTGCCATATAATCTCATCAACAGCCATGATCCAGAGACTCAGAAATAAAGCTCCCAGAAGAGATCGACATCGGCCTCACCCAAGAGTGAATCTGCTGTATAATCGTATTCTAAATTTTAGAATTACTAGAGCATTTAGAATTACTAGAAGACAACAGTTCACCGAGATCACTCTGGACCCCGTTCTGAGCCAATTCCACGGGAGCACTTCAGATGGAGCAGGTGTGCCCTCACCACCCACTCCAGATGCAACCCTGGTGGCCACGAGCTTCCAGAAGGAAAATCCAGATAGGTGAGTTCAGGTACTAAGACTCAATGCCGTATGGCGACAGCAGAGGTTGGTGTCTCTTCCTGTCTCCCCTTTGGGTTTGGGTTCTGGCTGTCATGCCCATGATCTGGGCTCCACCGCAGGGCATCAATGGGCTTGATCCAGAGAATCCCAAATGAATCTCATAATGGATCGCTCCCTACAGAGATGTCTCTGGACCCCAACCATTTACAATTTTAGAATTTTAGGGCACTCAGCCGCTTAAGCAGCCGTGCAACCTCTCATGATATTGCAAATAAGCAATAGAAAATAAATTATCTAGCATCTGCCCCTGGCAAACAGCTTTTTATGGTGGTGGGATAATTCAAAATGACAGTGATGGGATGTAATAAAGGGGGTGGGATTGGTGTTGAAATATTGATGTGATCAATTAATGTGAATAATCTTATGTAAATAAAATTCTGATGGAATTCTGATGGAATCTGGGAAGAAGAAAACGATGAACAAAAGTGTATTACTTCAGGCAGCACTCTTAGGTGGGTGAATAAGGAGGTCTACTCCTGCGAGCCATGGCCATGAACTGCCTCTGAGTACCACATAAGCTCATGAATGGCCATGATCCAGACTCAAAAATAAATCTCAAAAGAGAGCGACAAGCTGCAGAGATGCCTCTGGATCCCCAAATCACCATGTATTAAAATATGTTACTCCAGCTGTATCACCCTATGTAAAATGTCAGAATTCTTGGAGTGCAAAATATATTTTGTAATATACATATAAATGTTTTCTTAAAACATTACAATTTACTTATTTTAAGTAAATAAGTAAATTATCTTCATTGTAGTTATTTATTTGCTTTTTGGCTGAGGTTTTCTTAGCGGTTTACTCTGCTCTCCTTACTCCAACAACCCTCAGAGAAACATGTGGTTCCAGGAACCAAACCCAGGACATCCGCAGGCAAGAGATGTACCCCAGCCTGCAGGATGACTAGGAATTTTCTAACCTCTGGCCAGCATTTCTTTGCTTTCTTTCTTTTTTTTTTTTACATTTATTTATTTATTTATTTATTTATTTATTTTTGCCCTCTTTTGGGGGGAGGGGTCACCCTGGCGATACTCAGGGCTGAGTCCTGACAGTGCACTCAGGGATCACTCCTCACAGAGCTCAGGGATCTTGTGGGATGCCAGACCATGAACCTTGATTGGTGGTGTGCAAGGCAAAGGCCTTCATCGCAGTAATTTAGCTCCGCAGCCCGTATTTCTTTCTCCTTAGTCCTATTCCAAATGACTCCAGCCTGCTCGTTCAAACTCAGTGAAAATACTAACCACTGAAACTCGTCTGAAAGTACTAACTGGAACGTGAAATTATTGTAGTTGGAATACATATATGTCTTTGCATCCTTTTTCTCACATTCGGCAATGCACATTGGTTTCCACCTGGATTTGCACTCAGGAATTACTCCTGGCGGTGCTCAGGGGACCATATGGGATGCTGGGAATCGAACCTGGGTTGGCCCGCGCTAGGCAAACACCCTACCCGGTGTACAATTGCTCCAGCCCCTGTCTTTGCATTCTTTTCTCCAAGCTGTGTTATCAAGCAATTTCTGAATATAAGTTTTAGTTCAGGGCCTGATGTGTATGTGTACGACATTCATGTTTGCTTTATATCCAATGAGTTAGGACAGAAGCGGGCATAAGAATCTAGTCATCTTTATGAAGGTATTCTCTTACCAAGTAAATGATTTATACTCCAGTATGCTCAATTTCCAGTATGCTAAATTTCTAGATCTCTGATAAGTTCTCCCACAGAAATAAATTCATTCTAACCTAATTTTTCGTTTGTCTCTCATCAAATTCCTCAAATCCATTAGCCTGTATATTCTTTGGGTCTAGATTATGGGATCAGGGCATGGTGGAACCCCTGATGCTTCTTCACACTTCCTATCGGTTGGGGTCGAATTACTCATCACAGAAAAGTAGGGCGCAGGGTATGGTATTTGTGTTATGTGTTCATGGAAATGATAATCATCCCTATTGTACATCTTGTACCTCAGTAAACATGCTGGGAAAAAAAGAGAATGAAGAGGGCTATACATAAATATAAAACATCAACAAGTAACCAAAGTAGAATAAGCCAGTCAATATTTTTGTCTATATTTTGCAGGTTTTTCTAATGTTAAAAAAAACCACACAACCGTATGGCACTCTCGCTCCATACCTACCTCTCCCCACCACAAAAAAAAAAATGATGGTTGAAAAATGGACAATGGCATCAAGTTTAGATGAGATCTTCCAATCACTTTGTGAAATACCCACTCTGGATGGAGAACCAGCGTAGCATATACCCAGGTGATATGTGAACATATATTCTCAGCCGGGACTATTCTGCCGACAGTCAGAAGGGATCTGCCAGCCTCAGCTGCAGACTGGACATGTTTAGTTCCACTTCCCTTTTAAGTATGAGCAACGGTGGTCCATGGAATAGACCCAGCCTCACCCAAAAGTTATGTTACTTCTTCCTATACTTTTTCTATCCTGGCATGAAATAATCCATTGAAATGGGCATCTATACCTCCTCAAATCAATTACAAATGTTAAAAAGCTGGGGGAGGGAATGTAGCCCAATTTAATTCATTTTTAGGGGTGCAATACTGTTGGGGATGGCCTAGGTAGCTCGTGATTATTTTCCCTGAGAAGGGAATGAGCAGGGAAAAGTTGGCGTGTGTGAGCGCCATGCCCTGGCAGTTGACTCTGTTAAGGGGGCCGAAGGGAAGGCTGCACCTGATCCTCCTTGGCCAGGTCTGGAGCCACATTCACATTCCTGTCCTGTTTCGCTGAAAATGTTCAAGGAACTGCCCACATATGCAGCTGCAAAACAGAATAACAGCATAGCCCGCTCAACTTGGAACCCTTGGCTATCCCACGAAATGTACACTGCATACTGTAAAAGCAAATGTGCTTTACAGTAGAGTCGCTGTATGCTTCATACAGGCCTCCCTACCCCAATCTTTGCAGAAATCATGCCTTTTCTGGGTTACCGTTCGACTAGCCACATATGCTGCGACACAGTACATATTAGGGTCAAAAAATACTCAAATAACCTAAGCACATGAAAAGTCTCTGGTTCAATCCATATCACCATATGCTCCTGCAAAAACTGATGACGAAGCTCCCTATCAATTACTCAAAGAAGCCTTCAAGCATCACTAAAATAACTCCTAACTCAAATTTTAAAAAATCACCGACTAGAGAGATAATACAGTGGACTATGCGATTGCCTTGCACAGGGCAAATCCAGATTCTACACCAAGTATACTCTATGGTTGCTTGAACACTGCCAGAAGCAATTGCTGATCCAGAGCCAGTGTACAAGAACACCAAGCAGTGTATACCCCCAGCAAAAAAGTAAAATAAAAACACGCTAAGTATTTTTAAATCAGTGATAAATATGGCAAAAATTTAACTAACCTCTATATCGGTCAATATTATCTTTGTTGGA
This sequence comes from Sorex fumeus, assembly GCF_029834395.1. NCBI lineage: Eukaryota > Metazoa > Chordata > Mammalia > Eulipotyphla > Soricidae > Sorex > Sorex fumeus. The sequence goes on along the minus strand of NW_026606179.1, from coordinate 3,423,099 downwards.
CTACAAAGGAAGTCAAGTAACAGAGAACAGGTAGAGTACATGCAGGCCTGAGTGTGATCCCAGGAATAGATGACTGTCAGGCACCATGTCTATGGGCTCCAAGCCTGCCCACCCAAGCACTCCTGGATGATGAGGAGGACTTGGGTCTCAGTTTAGGGAGCAACCATCCCTACTCATCAAAATTTGAAAGCAAACTTTGGAAAAATGGGAGAAAGTCTTTTGTTTTGGAACTGAAGCTGCTGTATTTGCTAAAGAAACACTCTCTCCCTTCTCTCTCTCTCTCTCTCTCTCTCTCTCTCTCTCTCTCTCTCTCTCTCTCTCTCTGTGTGTGTGTGACTGTGTGTTTGTGTGTGTGTTTATCTGAGTATAGTGTGAACTAAAAGTTTGACTTTCAAGCATCAGTGAATTTGAGAAAAGAGAGCAACTGATATGCTCCATGGCAGCGAGAAGCTTACTTGTATTTATTTTCTTGTTCAATTTGAAAATAATAAAAGATGTCTAGGCCATTTAATTGATTTAGCACTAGTGCTTGAAGTGCACTGAAACCAAAGTCTAAGACAGACTTTCCCATTACACACCTAAGCGTAGGAGACCTTTAAGTGAGACTTGGCTTCATGTTGGCCAGAAAGCATTCCCTAGAAATAAAGAAAGTAAAGTAATTTACAATTCGGGGTGTACAAATTTACGGTGGAGATTATCTCATCAGCAATCATGTTCCAGAGACTGATTGCCCTTTTCTATGGAAGAGAGCATAAAATTACTTGCATGAGTCGTGCCATTGGAACCCTTGCCAGGCTGATTCTTTTGGTGAACACTGAAGTAGGGCAGATGAGGCCCCTGACGACCCCAAGGGTCCCAGCCTCGATAGCCTAAAACCTCCAGAACTCATATGACGTCATGCTCATATCTGCACTGCACACACTAGGGCTGAGACCCATCCACGAGTGAGCCTATTTCTGGACATCACCATAACTCACACCACTCATACTCCAAGAGCCGCACACCACGGGGTTTAAAGAAGAAGGCAATGAATCTTAGAGGGAAATATATTTTTACATATATATGTATATATATATGCACATCAAGTTCAACCCTTAACAACATAACAGTAATCTCTTAGAGAAGGACATAACAGCTGGCTCCAGGGTGAAATACAACAATCTTCCACACTCTCCTCTAAGGAAAGTTGTCTGGAGCATTTCAGTAGTGTATTCATAACAAATAATACAAAATAAATCATTTGGTTCTGCTTTGGGGAAGAGGTTGGGGTGCGGGATAGAAATATCAAAAAATGGTGGTGCGAAGGTGTAATGTTGGTGGAATTGGTATTTGATTATGAAATGAAATAAAATATTGTGCACTTCTTAATAAAAATTTTAAAAACGTTTTGTTGTTACAATACAAAATAAATGATCTAGATCCTGAAAAAAAATTTTTTGCTGATGGGATTTCAGACAAGAAATGCATTTTCAAGAGAAGAGTCAAGGTTATTACCAGAAAGTCAAGAGAACCCAGGGAAGAGCAGGGTTCCAGTGAGCACAAGCAGGACACTTCCTGGGGATAAGTCAGGGTAGGAAAAGGTGGGGACGGGGTGTGGGGTGGAAAATAGGAAGGCAGTTAGAGCAGAAGGGCCGAATAAAGGGCCCAGGAAGGGAAGGCCAAGTGGAGTGGGGGGAGACGGTGTACACAGGACTTCACACCCCTCTGGAACCCTAATGGACTCTTCCCCCTTTGTGATGCAGTCAGCCCTATATAAGGCAGAGCCATCTGCTCAAGCTCAGTTGCCATAGGCAGCTTGTGGTCAGGATCATGGAGTTCGGTATATGGACTCTGATGGTTCTGATGACACCCCGGACTGAGACTCTATGGGTCTTAGGCTCAAAGCTGATCAGTAGCGATCCCACCCCCCTTTTCCTGGGGGTGTTAGGGGTGCTCTTCCTTTTCGTTGTTTTCCTGGCTATGGCATCCTTCGTGGCCTTCTGTAAGCATAAAGTTGACCAAAAGGTAGGAGCGGGGACCAGTGCTTGAGCCATTTGACGGGTTGTGGTGATTTCTATTACTTCTCATACACATGAATTTCAAACATGAATTTCTTTGGTTTAGCGCTTCAGTAAATTGGGTCATCTAGGAGAAAGTAGGGCCTAGTTGCCAAGGAGGACAGACTGGGTGGGAAGGGGTTCATTGAAAAGAGAATTACCTGAACTTCACAGATGGCGTGGGGTGACAGGTTCCGATTACTAAAATCCCAACTAGTGCCATCATGCTAGAGCCAGCTTCCATTGAGACGTTAAGGTCTCTTCGAACAGAAAAGTCCCACCACGACTTCCCTGGGTAGGAGGGAGACATAAACTCATCCTTTCGTCAGCCCTTCAGGAGATTGGAGTGGGGTAGCCCTTCCCCAGAACTTGGGGTCCTGTGGGAAGGAGCACAGGAAGTACATCCCTGCCTGGCATCCCTGAAAATGGGCCAGCTATCAACACTGAAATCCTTGTGTCGTTCCGAGATGAAAACTGGAAACACAAAATCAAAACCAAAAAGAAAGCATTTCATGACATTTTAGGATGGATTTGAGGGAGAAACTCACCTCTCTGTTCCTGTGGGACTGCTATGGGTCATGTGTGGACATCAGAGATTCAGAGAGGGGAGTCCAAAAGTGGATCCCAAATGATGACTGATTCTTTCTCTCCTCAGAGGCGCAAGAGAGCTAGGAAAAGCAGGAGGGTCGCGATCCTGAGAGGTGAGTCTCTGCCTTTTCCATCTGAGCTCACCCAGAGTGACCCTTCCCTTCTCCCCTCCCTCCTGCTGAGCTCGAGTCTAAACCAGAGACCATGGCTCTTAAGGGCTCTGACAGAAGCCACAGGCCTCTGAGCGTCTTTTGCCCTTTGCTGCTCCTCGTCAGCTGCTGAGGCTCGCAGAGTAGAGCATGCCTGGGTGCCCTCCATGGCCCTGCGTCCATGCCACTCTCAGATCTTCAGTAATAAAAGCCACTCTTCCTGGTTCCTAGGTGAGAGGTACCAATTCAGCCTGGCTGAGCTGCAGCAAATACAATATATCCGGAATTTGCAACGGTAAGTGTGCGCTGTCCTTCCAGACCCAGCATCAGGAGGGCTCCCCAGGTCTGCCTGGGGAGGGGAGCCAGAGGAACAGGGATGAGAATAAGGCCTTGGGGAAGGTGTAGAGAGGACGGGAAGCCCTGGGGGTAATAACAGGATAGGGTACAGACTTCATAGCCTCTCCAGGTGACTGCCTTCTGGTCCTCACTGCACCTCTCCATGGCCCTCTCTTCCCTGCCTTCAGCAGCCCCCTGGAGGCATACCGCGAGGACCCACATTGGGAGCACCTGCTGTGCATCAGCCCTTCCTGCAAGGTCTGCAGGAACAAGATCATCCCAGCTGCTCCGCACGGCCTACCAGCTCCCAACCAGGCTGATCCCTCTGGCTCTCTCCCGCCATCCACGATCCCGATGGCCAGTCCAGGTCCCGTCACCTCTGCAGCCGATCCAAGACAGCCAGCGTGTAATCTCCCGGGCCTGCACTGTCCTCTCTGCTCGCTCCAGGCTCCTGGGTCTGGCCCTCACCCCACTCTGCAGCCTGCAGTCCCCTTCTCCACTCCATCACCCCGACCCACCACAAGAGTCTGGCAGAAGTCCCTCTGTGCTACTGCTCCACCACCTCCTCTCGCCCCCCCTCCTCCTCATCCCTCCTCTCTCAGCTCTCCTGGGATCACAGAGAAGGAGAAACCTCCTGAATTACCACACATTATTTCTGGGCCCCAATCCCTCCCTCCCTCTGAGACCATTGGCCACACCGCGGATCTCTCTCCCTTCCCTGTGTGTGCCTCTGGTCCTCCACATGGCAGGCGGTTAAATCGTCCCCCAGAACCTTCCAGGAGACAAAAGGTGGCCCCCCACACTGCTGGCTTGGACACGAAAAAGGAGCCCAGTGTCTTACAGGGGCAGAGGCAGCAGGGGAGGGGCACGGAGCTGAGCACATCCCTGGCCAAGGCTGCAGAGGCCTACCAGACCACTGCCCCTCCTGTTGACGCAGTCCCCACTCGCTGCTACTCACAGGCCAGGACCCTCGATGGGCAACACCATACAGAGCCGTGTGCCCTCAGTCCATCTCTCCAAGCAGTTGACACTCAACACACTGAGTCTGGCCGCCCCCGCTTTTTCCTAAACTTCCATTGGAAGATCAGGAGTCCCCGGCGCTTATTCCAAAGGAGACAGTCGCCCAGAGTGGGTCGCTTCATGAGAGCCTTGAGGTGCTGTGTGCCCTGCCTCCATGTCCAGAACGACATTTGAAAACAGGCTGACAGTGAATGATTCCATGAACAACCCCCCCTCCCCCCCAGGAACCACCTGGTCCCCCTTCACTGTGTCTCAAAGGGAGCCCGTGTCCCACCCAGATACCTTCTACTGGGCACCAACTCCTTCCCATTCTTCCCAGGTCCCTAGTAGGCAGGAATGCAGACCCTCTCGCCCATCGTTCCTGTATTCTTACCCATTAAATCATTTAGAATCCTGCTGTGATGTCTGTCTGCTGTGTCGGAGCTTGAATTGAGGGACTAAAGGAGTTTGTTCTGCACTGAGCAAGGTGCCCTGGAGCTTGTGGGAACAGGAGGAACCATGTGCCACCTACCCAGGTTTCCTCTGAGAGCAGCTTTTTGCCTTAGTGTTCCCAAGAACCACAGCAGCCTGACTCTCCCTCTCTGGAGGCTTCCTGGCCTTCCAGATATTGGTTGAGGTCCCCGAAAAGAATCAAGGCCCTGTAGCTCTCATAAAAATAATTGCAAGAATGAGAGTCCTTCTTGGTATTTAGAGATAATTGATTAGGGGGTCTCACCCAAATGAAGCCTAAATGCAGGGTTGGAGACACCTGGCACCTTCCTGGGAACCTGAGCTGGTTGGGGAAGGGACCCTGATGTGTTTGAGGCGGGAACCCAGACCTGGTTTGGTGGAACCCTGACCTGGGGGGACGGTGACCTTGGGGGAGTCTGACCTGGAGGGACCCTGGCCTGGTTTGGAGCAATCCTGACCTGGAGGGACCCTAACCTGGTTTGGAGGGACCCTGACCTGGGGGGACCCAAGAATCAGCTGAGCTGCTGCCTCACACACTGTGCATCGTCCTTTAAACTTGACCCTGAAATAGCCCCGACCCCCCCCCCGAAAAGCTCCTATCAAGTGTTTTTCTTCTCCACATCTGGTGCCCAGACTTCTTGGGGGTTGATCATTTTGAGGACAGAAGTTTAGCTGAGCAGTAGGAGAGGTGACTGGGCAGCCACCTCTCACAGGGGTGAGGTCAGCTGGGAGAAAGGGCACACTTCCAGTGGTGTGTGGGACATGAGAAAACTGGGCAGGGGGAAGAAGGGCCTTGTGGTGAGACAGAAGTTTCTATAAACACGGAGGGTTGAGCTGTAACGTCAGCCTACTGGTCTCTTAGACAAGGACTTAATGGCTCCATGGTGAAATGCAATCTTCACTTTCTTCTCTGAAAACATCCTTGGATCATTCTGTTAGCAAATGTTCACTGACAAGCAATATTAAATTACTGTGGGCCTATGGGGGGGGGGGAGCTTAAGGGGTTGTTGGGAAAATTGAGAAGGTGTGATGGTTGTGGTGTTAGTGTTGGAATGTTGAAAGCCTGTGAGATATCATCATGAATGACTTTGTAAAGCACAGTGTTCATGTAATGTCTAAGGGGAAAGTAAATAAATAAAAGTTATAAAAAGAAAAAGGATGCTTCATGTGCCATCCCCCTCCCCTTTGCCCAGAGGTCCACCAGGCACTGCCCTGCTGAGGTTCATGGGGCTTGCACAGCCCCTGACTTCCTGGTCTGAGGGCGTGTGAGCACAAAGCCAGAACTGCGGGGATGCTGTCTGGCTTGGCCCACGCCTCTCTGTACAAGTTTGTCTAGGTCCTTGCTCTAAATTCACACTTTTTACACAGCACTCTTTCTCTTTTGTTCGTTCTTTTGGAAAATGTTTTCTATGTGCTTCCTAAGTTTCTTAGGGAACAATTGATCTACTTATGTGTGTGATGATCCTTCACTTTCTCTCTTCTGTTAAAAGACATTTTTTCAGTGGCTTATGAGGAATAAGTTAAGCATTTTATTTTCATTAATTTTAAAATATTGTATGCCTCACCCTGCTTTCCTCATGGGTTATTCTTGGTTCTGTGCTAAACGACAACCCCTGGGACCATAAGTGGTGCCAAGACTGAACCCTGGTTCACGATCTGCTTCCTAGATCCTTTATTTCTGCATTGTTTCTTATCTCTCTAGTACTTTCTAGTTTTCAGCTGGGCTAAGCGACAAAAAAAAAAAAAAAACTCAAACCCGAGCAGTATGCTGCAGAGTCTCTCCAGACAAAATTATCTAAACTTTTAGAATTCCAGGAGTGCTAAGAGCGAGAGTGGCCACGCAACATCGTGCGCTATTCACACAAATAATACAAAATAAATTGTTTAGCATAGCCTTTTTGGCAGTCTTGGGTGGTGGCAGGAAAATTCCAAATCATAATGGTAGGACTGGTGTCGAAATATTGAATGCCATCAAAGTAGAGAGAGAGAGAGAGAGTATTGCTGTAATTGTCTGCCACACAGGCAAGGGAAGGATTGGGATGGTGGGTGGGAGGGAGGGAGATATTGGGGATATTGGTGGTGGAAAATGTGCACTGGTGTAGGGGTGGGTGTTTTATCATTATATGTCCAAAACTCAAACATAAAAGCTTTGTAACTATCTCACGGTTGACTCAATGAGAGAGAGAGAGAGAGAGAGAGAGAGAGAGAGAGAGAGCTGTGCTACTCTGTGCTAGGCACTGTCCATGGTCCTGAGAATCCACCCATGACCATCATAGGGGCCCATCCAGGGGACAGAAAAGACAATTGAGAAAATTCAAAATGAGGGAAGTTTGAAGGAGAATCCTCAATACTGGATTTCCATACTATCAACATTTCACTGACTAATGCTACTGTCTGTGACCCTTAGAAGTTTGTGCCCAAATACAATCCATAGTTTAGAAGATGATTTCAGCATTTCCTAGGGGAGGAGAAAGAGAGAAAGAGAAAGAGAGAGCGAGAAGTCTAGGAGAGCATACCGTAAAGAAGGAAAAGTATACACATGCCGTATATGGTGAATAAAGAGCATAATGTGCCTTCCCTTGACATTTCTTCGTTCTTAGGGTGGTCATCCCAAAAGAACCTGCCCTCTCTTCATGCAAAGCATGTGGTCCACCTAGTAAGCTCTCCTGGCATAAGATCTCTCTCTCTCTCTCACTCTCTCTCTCTCTCCCTCTCTCCCTCTCTCTCTCTTTCTCTCCCATACTTTATGTCACAGCAGCCATTGTTCAGACCTCCTGAATCTGTGCTGAAGGATCATTCATGGTAGGGTTTAGGGAGCATATGCAATGCAGCTGATAAAACCTGGCTGAGGTGCATGCAAGGTCAGCACCTTAGCCCTGTACTATCTCTTGACTTTAAACTTTTGACTATCCCTCACTTTTGAAGGGAATAAACTAGCAGTTTTCCAAAGAATTCCTCAGATTCCCATCAAAATTGGAGTTGAGTCCATTCAGAGTAAAACTCTTCTTTGGGGGAAGATAGAAGTATTTGAGTTGGTGTCACAGAATTTTTACCAAACCCTTGAGGATTTTTCTCTGTGTTCCAAAGGACCACAGAAATACTATCCATTTCTGGTCCAGTATGTCTTTTCTTTTCTTTTTCTTTTTTTTTCTTTTTTGGTCATACCTGGCCATACACAGGAGTTACTCCTAGCTCTACACTCAGGAATTACTCCTGGCATTACACAGGAGACCATATGGGATGCTGGGAATTGAACCCGGGTCAGCCACATGCAAGGTTCTACCCGCTGTGCTATCTCTCCAGCTTCACGTCCAGTATTTCTTTTTGCTTGTTCTTTTCTTTCTTTTCGACCACATCCTGTGGCACTCTGAGCTGATGCTATGCCTCAGGGTTCACTCCTAGTGTGGGCCCAGAACTTTATGATACACTGGGGACCAGTTGTGATGGGGGTCCTTGAAGACAAAGGGTCTTATCCACTGTACTATTTCTGCAGCCCCAAGGGCAGAGGCCTCAGCACCCCGAGAAGCTCCTCCTGCAGGAGGACCCAGCCCCCTAATAGCCACATCAGCACATTGGCTGCTGGCCTGGGAGATGCGTGGGGGCCTCCGTGTTGACTGAACATGGCCTCTCCCCTCCTGAGCGGTGATAGCACTTGCTGGACAGCTGGTCACATCCATGTGTTCTGTGGCTCTCCTCGGGTCTGGATGAAACACGGACCCCGCAGAGACCCTCTCCGCACTACATTCTATATGCTTGCTAGTTTCCGGTCAGCCTCCACAGTCACAACCACACACACAACAGGCCTGGAGGGAGAGGTTCCTTCCTCGATCTTGGGCTATTGTGGTCCATTGATTTTGTTCCCAAGGAGTATTCCATCGCGAGGGTGACGACAGATTGAGTTCTTTGTGTTGTTTTGTTTGCTGCTATTTTTATGCCGGAAAACCAGAGTATTTCCAATTTAGGGATATTATGAATAGCCTTGCCATGAATACCCTGGTTTATGCCTCTGGGTGGTCTTCACACAGAGCAATATACTGATTTCATCTTTTTTTTTCCTTTCTTGGTCACACCTGATGACAGACAGGGGCTATTCCTGCACTCAGGAACTTTCCCTAGCAGTGCTCTGGGAAAATACCCAACCTGCTGTTTTATAGTTCCATCCCCTGATTTCATCTTTAACCCATGAGTTGTGAAGGATCCCTGAGCATGTCATGGTGTGTGAAAGGGCCATATGAAGCTCAGAGCTGAGTATGTGTCTTTCATATGTGAGACCTTGACTTCCATGTCAGCACCCAAAATAAAGTCTGCCGCTGTCAAGGTGGCACTTTTCCTGGCTGTAGTCAAGGGCTGTAGGGCATTCTCACCTTTTTGTTGTAGGATCATTGCCCTTGTTTTATATTCTGAGACTTGTTCCTTGAAGCTTCGGTGAGGGTGGTAAAGGAGGCTCATTTTCCTAGTGGGCTCCGGGGATCAGGGAGCACTGCAGTGAGATTTTGTCCAGCTGTGTGAGTCTGGATCACAGTGACCCCCAGGGCTATCCCTGGCAGTGTTCATTGGGCTTTCAATGCCAGGGGCCTCTGCAGATGAAATATGTGCTCGAGCCTGTTGAGCCTTTCCCCTGCCCTGGTTTTCTTCATTTCTCTGTGTCCTGGGTTCTGAGTGCACCAGAGAGGAGCAGACTCCTGGCCGCCTCACTGCAGTTACCAAGTGCCATCTGAGGGCTCTTGTCCTGAGTCTAGGAGGCAGCCCCACCTCAATGAAGAATGGGAGGGGAATCTCACTCTCCTTTCCCTTCCTCTTCATATTCTGGTGAACCCCTGGAGACTGCCCCTGCCCGCTGCAGACTAGATTCCACTCAAACTCCTCCAGGCCAAGCCCTACGGTCTCCATGACTGTCTACTCTCAGATGCATCATGCTTAGAGCCAGGTGTGCATGTGGTTCAGTGTTACATCACACACAGACACACACAGACACACACACACACACACACACACACACACACACATACACACGAATAAATCCAGGATGTTAATTTCCAGGTATGGTGAGAAGAACAGATCAGGAGACAGCTGCCAGCATTAGCAGCTGTCCTAAAGGGAGGGAGCATGCCAGCACCCTTGGAGCCTAGGGGGTTCGTCAGGAGGCAGGAGTGTGCAGGGATGGTGTCGGCGAGGACTCTCTGTGTTTTCTGGGAGAGAGATTTGAGGCAGCAGAAACAGACTTAGGAAGGGCCAGGCTGAAGAGTTTCAGCAGGCTCCATGGCACAGAGGCATCATCCGGATCAGTGACCTGGGCTACAGTTATATAAAGCAGAGAAGAATATTCCAGAAAGCCGGAATATGCAAAAGGAGGGGACAGACTCGATTGGTTGGTTTGTCTATCCAAGGCTCCTGTTTCCTGTTTCTAGGCACTAGCCAACCCTCCCAGGCCCAGCAGGCCCAGGAATCACAGCTCGATAGTGTACAGAAAATCAAGAAACCGTCACAGGGTTGCCACATTTGGAGGAGGCTAGGGACCGAGGCCTCCAGGTCAGCAGCTGCCCCCACCCCCAGAGCACTGCCTCTCCCAGTGTCTGTACCCCACAGCCCCCAGTAGGGCACCCCCTTGGGCATTTGGAAGAAAGCAGTGTTGTGTGTATCTGCTCAGGTGTCGTTTGTGTGTGGGTTCTCAGCCACTGTCTGTGGGGGGTCAGCACACACAGTGACAGTATGTGGTGACGGCAGCACCAACTGTATATTTCTGATTTGTGGGACCAGGGAGCCTTCTGTCTCCCAGCTGCCCTTGCCGTGTTCCTCACCCACACAGAGGCTCCTGAGGTGAGGGGCAGGGAGTCAGCACTGATTGTGTCTCAGCTGCTGGGACCTCAGGGGGCAAAAATTTCGTGTTAGATGTGGCCAGGAGAATAGGGGCAGAAACCTGAGAAGCAAGGCCAGCTAGCCTAGGAGTCTTTTGCAGAAACTCTTTTATTGCTTTCCCCTGAGTCTCTATCTTTTGTTGTTTCACTAATAAAACCTTTTCTCCTATTGCCCACCTGCTCTTGGTAGTCTTAGTGCTGTGATCGATGTCCACAGGTTTGTGTTTTAAATGTGTTTTTCCTTATCTATTTTATACCCTTAAAGTGCGCATTTAAGTGAAATAATCCAATATTTTTCTCTTTCCTTCAAAATTATTTCATTTCATGTGATCCTTTTTATTGCAAAGGACATTTCAGCATTTGAAATCATATAAATGTACCACCTTATTTATATACTCATCTTTTGATAGACGCACTTGTTGCTCCAGAAATTCCCCCATGGGCTGGCGCGATAGCACAGCTGGTATGGTGTTTGCTTTGCACGCAGCCGACCTGAGCAACCCAAGTTCCATTCCTCTGCCGGCACAGCAAAGCCTGGCAAGCAATCCGTGACGTATTCGAAATGCCAAACACAATAACAAGTTTCACAATGGAGACATTACTGGGCCCGCTCAAGTGTACTCACAATTAATATTGGGCGACTATAAATTTTTGTGCTAATAGTTTTGTATTCGTTGGAGAGATAGAAGCAGGCATAGAGGATTTCCGATTCTGTGCCTGGGCTGCCCTCTCGTGGCCATTTCTGTAAATACACCTTCGAATGTTCTAAGGTATGTGTTGTCACAGCCCCCTACCAAGCTTGGGCTCTTTCCTCCCTCCTTAGTGTAGACTGGGAGAATAGTATCACTGAAGTGTAAAATGAAAAGTCCTCCACGGTGAATGGTTTGCTTAGGGTTGTGGCCTATGCATCTGTATAGAGAATGTACAGGATGCAGAATGTTGGAGTGAAACAAGGACCACGTCGGCACACGACCCTCCCCTCAAGCACCTCAGGCACACTCAGGAAGGACGTCTCAAGAAATGATAGGAAGTCATGTTGTTGCAAAACCTTGAGGCAAAAATCTTCAACAGAATATTCGCAAGTGAAATTCAATACTCTGCCAAAAAGATGCCACATAACCATTAAGTGGAGTGATTGCAGAGATGCAAGAATCGTTGACAGCAGGGTGGATGGAGCCAGAGAAGGAAGCATGGTTGGACTCCTGTAGTTCCATGTGATGGGCCACATACAGGAGACGAAGGATAAAAGTCACACCATCATCTCAACAAGTGAGTCAAAGAGCTTGCCAAAATTAAAAATCGGCTGATGACAACTCTTTTAAGGGGTGTTGGTGGGTGGGCACAGGGCCTTCTCCCACCATGGTACCCGGGCATCATGTATTGGGAGACCACAGGCATTGTCCTATGCACTAGGGACTTCTGCACTGTCATTCCAGCTCCAATTATGGTAAGTCTCAAGCTTTGGGCTCCTGACATAAGGGACTATATCTCTCTTTTCTCCTAGCCCGTCAGCAGAGAGGAAACTCCCTCCACTGTTCCATGGGTCAGGTATAACCTGTTCACACCCACAAACAAACTGTTCAGCTCCTGGAACCATGACCCCAACTCTCACCGTTCCCCATAACCACAAAGGTTCTTTGTGACTGGAAGCAGCCAGACCATTAACTGGCTAATTTTGCTTCTAAAACTTGCTTTGATTGATCACAAAACATACGGCCCCATTGTGTCCATCGTCTGCTAAGATATGACTTTTTTTTTTCCTTTATAAACTCATCCCTGAATGTCCTCAAGCAGAGAGTTCTTTGGGACGCTGGTCTGCTGACAGTCACGGCTCCTTTAATAAACACTCCCAATCCAAACTAATTATCTCATTCCTACTTTGGACAAACTGGCAGGCTACCAAATGTAACCTGCCCACATGGCAGAGTCTGGCAAACTCCCCGTGCCGTACCCAATATGCCAAATACCAGTAACAATGATGGGTTTCATTCTCCTAACCCTGAAAGAGCCTTGAATATGGCACTTTTTTAAAAATATCAGGACTTGGACGAAGGAGACGTTACTGGGGCCTGCTCGAGGCAATTGACAGACAACAGGATGGTCGTGATCGTGATCGTGATCCCAATCCAACCCATCATGTGAAAGGTGTGAAGAAGTTTGCCAGACTTGTTTAGTCCTTTTTTTTTGAAAACGGAATCATTTTTAGATACTCAGCGGTAGGGCGTTTGCCTTGCATGCAGTCAACATGGCCGACCCGAGTTCGATTCCTCCGCCCCTCTCAGAGAGCCCGGCAAGCTACCGAGAGTATTCGATATGCCAGACACAGTAACAACAAAGTCTGCAATGGAGACGTTCCTGGGCCCACTCGAGCAAATCAATGATCAACAGGAGGGCCTTTACTTACTTAATTTACAGTGTAAAAGCAGTTCATGACTCGGTATCAGTCATACAATGCTCCAACACCCATCCACACACCGGTGTCCATTTCCCAAAATCAATGTCCCAGATCCCTCATCCCCCTCCCCTACAGCTGGCCTCTATGGCAGACTTCCTCTCTCTCTGTCTGTCTGTCTCTGCCTCTGTCTCTCTATCTCTCTGTCTCTCTCTATCTCTCTGTCTCTCTCTCCCTTTCCCTTTTTCTTCTCCCCCTCCCCTCTCCAATAAGACAGTGGGGGTTGCAATACTGTTACCAGACGGTTTTTTTTGTAGGAGTGCTGCTATTTATTCAGCCACTGATTAGCTGATTGAATTGGGCATGAACTCCACCTTAATTTTTTTACTTATTTTTTTCTTTTTATATTTATTTATTGGATCACTGTGGGAAAAGTTATTAAGCTTTCAGGTTCAAGTCTCAGTCATACAATGATCAAACACCCCTCCCTTCACCAGTACTCACTTTTCAAAACCAAGAACCCCAGTATACCCCCCCCCCCACCCCTCCTAATGCCTGTGAGGCAGATGATTTCTACTTAACTCTTCTCTACATTGGTTACATTCATTATTTCAACAAAAGATGCACCATTATTATTTAGAATTTCCCCCGAAACAATCAGAATTGCTGAAAAGGCATTGGGAAATATTTTGTTTGCTATAGCTGGTTATGAGAATCATATAATGTCACTCGGCCATGATTTTGGATTCCTGCAAAGAGCCAGATAATTACAAGATTGGTTTCTGTGTGTCTGGTGTTATGGCCATGCCAGAGAGCTGCTCGTGGGGGATAACGCATGACCTCTGTAGGGCGTAAAGGACGTGTTGGTACTGTCCCCCTTCCCATGAGACTGCAGTTGCCCCTTCACCTCCGGCTTGTACCTGGCTTTCCTATAAGCTCTGAGGCGGCGACCACTTTGCTGCCAGGGAGGAAAAGGCAGAAGGGAGCAAGAACCTTTCCCTCCTGTGGGGGCATGGCGCCATAGTTTAACGCATGGTACATTCACTTTTCTTCTACAAGCTGCTGGGCTCTGGAGTAAGTCCTTTTGCCTCTGGAGCCATGGCCATGCCAGAGAGCCGCTTGTGGGGGACATATTATGACCTCGGTAGGGCTTGAAGGACTAGCCGGTACTGTCCCCCTTCCCATGAGACAGCAGTTGCCCCTTCACCGCCAGTTCATACCTGGCTTTCCAATATGCTCTGAGGTGGCAGCCACCTTGCTGCTGGGGGGGCGGGGAGGCCGAAAGGGACCAACACCCTTTCCCTCCTGTGGAGGCATGGCACAGTAGTTTAACGCATGGTCCATTCACTTTTCTGCCACAAGCTTCCGGGCTCTGGATTAAGTCCTTTTGCCTCTGGAGACATGACCGTGCCAGAAAACTGCTTGTGGGGGACAACTCGTGACCTCAGTAGGGCATGAAGGACGACCTGGTACTGCCCCCTTCCCATGAGACTGCTCTGTCACCACCAGCTCATTCCTGGCTTTCCAATAAGCTCTGAGCCGGCGGTCACCTTGTATGCAGTCCAGATTCATTTCTGCCAAAAGCCGCTGGGTTTCAAGATTTGTTTCTGAGTCTCCAGTATCATGGCTATTAATCAGCTTCATCAGGAGCCAGAGAGGCCGTTTTAGGCAGCAACTCGGGGTCTCCTTGGGATGGGGAGTAAGAGTCTGCTCCACCCCCATGTGGTGAGGCCCAGTGTGTCTTGTCACTGCAGGCCCAAACCTGACTGTCCAGTGGCCTCTGGAGGATGGTTGTCACCAGTCCGTCAAGAGGAACAGGCCAAGGCACGAAACCTATTCCCACCTAGAGTGGCCCAGCGCCAGTAACCTACTGCAGGAACAGGACGCATTTCTGCCAAAAGCCTTTGGGTTCTGAGATTCGTTTCTGAGACTCTGGGATCATGGCCATTAAGCAGTTCGATCAGGAACCAGAGAGGCCATGCCTCCAATTATATAGCTGAGACAGAGGTGGTTTGTGGGTGGGTCTCCCACATACCTAACTTGTGGGCATTTACTTTCTTGTTAAACTTTGCCCCAAGTTTTTGGGGTCTGGCCAAAGGCACGGCAGCAGTTTTGTGGTATCAAAAAGTCTGACGTTGCCATCAGGCTGCTGATGCACTCACCTCACAGGTACAGACTGACCTGCTGGTGGCACCATACCCCCAGGGTTTTTTTTTTTTTTTGTATATCATTTTACCTCCTTCAGGACTCAGATATTGTCGAGAGGGATCATTTCTAATGATCATTGTCTTAGTGTCTCTTTACTGTCCAAACGGCATTCTCCCACAATTTGAGGCAAACTTCCTACCATTCCTATTGTGGACCAGTCCTCCTGGCCCTCATTTTTACTGTCCTTGGGTATTTTTCTCATACTATTTTTTATATATCCCACATATGAGTATGATTATTCTATAACTGTCTCTCTCCCAACAACTCATTCCACTCAGAATGGCAATCTCTATGTACATCCATGTATAAGCAAATTTCATGACTTCGTTTTTCTAATGGCTGCAGGGTGTTCCATTGTGTAGATGTACCAGTAATTTGTTCTAGGGAACTTAGGATGTTTCCGGGTTCTGGGTATTGTGAATACTGCTGCAAAGAACATCAGATGGGTTTTTGCCCTGTGAGTTCTGGGTCCTTAGAGTATATTCCCAGAATTGGACTGCAGGGTCATATGGGAGCACAATTTCTAGGTTTTTGAGGAAAGTCCATATTTTTTTCCTGAAAAGGCTGGACTTTCACACCAGCAATGAATGAAATTTTCCTTTCCCCCCCGTATCCATGCCAGCACTGGTTGGTTTGGTTCTTTTTCATGTGTGCCAGTCTCTGTGGCATGAGATGATATCTCGTGGTTGTTTTGATTTGCATCACCCTGATGAATAGTGGTGTGGAGCATTTCCTTCATGTGCCTTTTGGACATTCGCATTTCTTCTTTGGAGAAGTTTGTGTTCATCTCTTCTCCCCAGTTTGTGATCGAATTTGATTTTTTCTTCTCAAGTTCTACCAGTTCCATATATATCTTTGATATTGACCCCTTATCAGATGGGTGTTAGGTAAATAATTTTCCCCATTTTGTGGACTGTCTTGTTTCCTGGTCATTGTTTCCTTTGAGGTGCATAGGTTCTTTCTTTCTTCCTTCCTTCCTTTCTTTCTTTCTTTCTTTCTTTCTTTCTTTCTTTCTTTCATGTAGGAGTACTGCTATTTATCCAGCCACTGATTAGCTGATTGAATTGGGCATGAACTACACCTTGCTTTTTTCATTTTTATAATTTTATTTATTGAATCACTGTGAGAGCAGTTATAAAGCTTTTGGGTTTAAGTCTCAGTCATACAATGAAACACCTGTACCTTCACCAGTGCTCATTCTCCACCACCAAAAAACCCAGTCTACCCCATCCCACACCCTCTCCCTACCTGTGGGGCAGATGATTTCCACATTACTCTCTCTCTACTTTGATTACATTCAATATTTGGACACCAGACCAGCCATTATTGTTTGGGATTTTACCCCAACACTTAGATCTGCTGAAAAGGCAACAGTAGACAATGTTTTCTATTGGTGATTATGAATATCATATGACGTCGCGTAGCTGCAGTAGTGGCTGAACAATTTTGAAATTCCAAATCGTTAACACTTAAATCTGGTGGGATTTCTGCCAAAACCTGCTGGGTTCTGAGACTTGTTTCTGAGTTTCTGGGATCATGGCCATTAAGCAGCTTGATCAGGAGCCAGAAAGGCCATTCATGGGCAGTGACTCGGTGTCTTGTTGGGACTGGGAGGAAAGGGCGGGCTCTAACCCCATCCCATGAGGCCCCACATGTCTCGTCATTGAGGGCCTAAGCTTGACTGTCCAATGGCCTCTGGCGGATGACGGCCACCCAGCCACCAGGGGGAACAGGCCAAGGCAGAAAACCACTTCCCACCTGGGTTGGCCCGGTGCCGGTAACCTAACTGCAGGGACCGGACGCATTTACGTCAAAAGCTGTTGGGTTTTGAGATTTGTTTCTGAGTCTCTATGATCATGGCCATTTAGGAGTTTGATCAGGAACCAGAGAGGCCATGCCTCCAATTATATAGCTGAGCCGGAGGTGGTTTGTGGGTGTGTCTCTCACATACCTAACTTTTGGCCATTTACTTTCTTGCTTAACTTTGCCCCAAGTTTTTGGGGTCTGGCTAAGGGCACAGCCGCAATTTTGGGGTATCTGGAAGTCTAAAGGCGCCATCAGGTTACTGATGCACTCGCCTCACAGGTACAGACTGACCTGCAGGCAGCACCATACCCCCGAGGTTCTTATGTTAATTTAGTCACTTTTGTTTATCTTTGATTCCCTTTGCTTGGTCAGTGGTGTTTTATCCTGTAAGATATCTTTCACTTCAAAGACATAGATAGTTCTGCCTGAGTTTTCCCCCATATACCTTACAAATTCAGGTCGGATATTATGGACTTTAAATCCATATTGATTTGATATTTGTGCTTGGTGTTAGAAACAGGGCTGAATTTATGTGTGTATGTATGCATGTATTTATTTATTTATTTATTTTTGCTGGTAGCTGACCAGTTGTCCCAGCACCGGTAACAGGCTTTTGAAAAAGAAAAACATTACAGATAACAGCAGAAGGCCTTAAAAGTCTAGGAGAAGGTATTACAGATCTGTCTGTAGTCTTCTCAAATCTAAGAGGTCCTCAGAAATTCCCCTGTTACTGGTTCCCTCACCCAAGAAGTACTCTCTATAGGGGAAGTGACAGTGGCTATTCAGAGCAGCATACCAAGTGGCATATGTACTTTATTATAGCTGATTAGTATTCCATTGTGTCTTAATCCTCTTCTTTGTTTTAGGCACTTAGGTTGTTTCCAGTCCCTGGCTATGACAAAAGGTGCTGCAATGAATCCAAATGTATAGATATCTTTTTGAATTAGTATTTTATACTTTTGGGGTAGATGCCAAGAGGAATTGCTGACAGATAGAAACTCTGTCTTACATTTTGGAAATCTCCACACAGTTTTTCACAGAGGCTGATCCAGAAATAATCCCACAAACAGTGGATGAAGTTTCCTTTACACCACATAACCACCAGTGCTGGTCTTTCCTGCACAGCCCATTCTCACTGGTGTGAGGGAGTTATTCATTCATGGTTTTTATATGCGTTTCCGTCAGTGACGGTGACTGCAGTTTTGTGTACTTAATGAACCTCTAAATGTGGTTTTTTGAGAAATGTCTTCTCAGCTTCTTTCCTCATTGAATTATAAGGTTTGTTTTGGGTTTCTGTGAATTCTGTATAAAATCTTGTATAATCGTTCTTTATTAGATGTGTAGTGAGTAATTGAAACAGGAATATTTGAGCACGGTAGTGAAAATTGGAATGAGAAGTCATCAAACCTGATGTCGAAAGTGAAGAATCATTAGCAAAGGAGATCAAAACAGTTTTGCACCAAACTTCCTGGATATCTATCTAAGGGCAGCCCTCCTCTGCTGTACTCCAGTTTTCAGTTTGCAATCTGTTTGGTGTTTCTGTGGATGGTTGTTCCCAGACTGGGAGACACAGGAGAACTTACTTTTGGTGCTTCTGTTATTCAGGACTGGTCACAACACACCGTTGGGCCTGCTCACTTAGGCAGGAGTGTGTCAGAGTGAGGCAGGGGAATGGACAGTAGTGTGTGGAGGAGGAGGTGTGGATCGGGCTTATTTTGCCCACTGCTGCCTGTTGCCACTAATACTGATTCTCTCTCATCAGCTGATAAAGAATGAGGGATCTTCCTTGATTCTTGTGCTCCTCACGAAGGACTTCATCATAAGCATGAAATAAATAAAGTCAGCATTTATTTCAGAAGGCAGAGGAGCAAGTAGGAGGCTAATACCAGCTGAGATGAGGTGATATATTTTATTATATTGCTTTATTAAGGTTATTGGGCCTGCTCGAGCAAATCAATGAACAACAGGAGGACAGTGAAACAGTGATTATGGCACCATAATTTATTAAGTTGCTCATCATGGAGTTCTAGGCATTCAGTGTTCCAACACCAAACTCACCACTGGTATCAGCATCCTTTCACCAGTGTTCCAGGTTCCCTCCCACCCACCACCTTGACCAGAAACATTTTACATATTTGAGCCACACAGAAGTTCTCAGGGCTCTTCACACACAAATGACTCCTGGCAAATTCGGGCCACCATATGTGGTGCCAGAGATCAAACAGAGGTTGACTGCAGTGCGAGAAAATGCCCTACTCACCATACTTTAGCTCCGACCCCTCCATAGACACATATTCATGTGTGGTTGTTGTAGTTTGGGTCTCATGCTCACAAAATGAGTTTTTCAGTGTTTTAGCCATATACATGCATCCTACCATCAGAGTACCCAAGGTCTGTTACTCCTACCCCTGTTACCTCCCACTTTGTTCTTAATTATCCCCTCAATTTATTTCCTTCCCTGCCATTATTTTTATAATTAAGGGTCACACAAAGTCTAGGTATTCCTACTTTATTACCTTGCATTCTCTCTGGAAGGAGCATTTTAAGCCCACCCTAATGATACTTCCCAGTCACAATTGTTAGCAAGGACTCTTTGCATATACACAAGTTATTTAAGTCATTTGTCTACCCGCACATTATTACCTCCTAGGTGGGAAATTGGCCCAAGGAACAGGAGGAATCTGAGTTTTCTGCCTTCATTCCAGTGACTGATTCCTTTCCCTGAGTCACTCCCTGTGAATTTGAATTTTCTGAAGTACTGCTCTGGTCTTGAATGGAAAGTTGACACTGTTAATTGTAATCCATATTCTCTGGACATTTTTGATTCCCAATTTGATACCTAGATGCTTCCTGAGGCATCTCAAACACACTCTGAAGATTTTTTTCCAGTTGTGAGCCTAGGTGACTTGACTTGGTAATGTATCCATGGGACATTGTGACTTTGGAAAGCTCTGTATTCACCGGGGGTTAAGTTTCTTCATTGGTAAAATGGCAAAGGCGGTGGGGGGAGGTGGTTTGCTGGAAATACATGCTTACTCTCCCCTGACAGTTACCAGAGGTCTAAGTGAGATAAATGGAGAGTTTGACCTTTGATAAAGCTGTTTGTTACAGAAATGTAACAAATATCCAGACCCCTCATGGGTCTGGATGGTCATGATGGGTCTCATTCTCCTAAAAAGCCTTGAATAAAATCTCAGGGCTAGGATGAAAGAGACGTTACTGGGGCCTGCTCGAGGCAATCGACGATTAACAGGATGAATGAATGAATGAATGAATGAATCCAGACCCCTCACCAGACTGTCTTCACTAGGCAATTAGGGTGGGGGGCTGCGGGTTGAGGTTCCCTGCCTGCCCCAACAGAGCCCCAATAGCCACAAACCTCCAAAACCTGACTGCCACCTTGCTCATTGCAACTCTCTACAGGCTCAGATGAGCTTCACCCCTGAGGGAATCTGCAGAAAAATGCAGGTATGCGTGACCTGTGACTGAAACCTCAAACCTGGGTTGAGGAGGTGTGGGCGTCCTCCCCCTGCCTCCCAAATTTACCAGTAGCTTGGCAGTAAACCCACACACTGGCCCCTGGTGCCATATAATCTCATCAACAGTCACGATCCAGAGACTCAGAAATAAAGCTTCCAGATTAGAGCAACATAGGACTCATGAATGAATCTGCTGTATAATCGTATTCGAAATGTTAGAATTACTAAAGCATTTAGAATTACTGGAAGACAACAGTTCCCCAGGATTTCTCTGGACCCTGTTCTGAGCCAAATCCACTGGGGCACTTCAGATGGAGCAGGTGTGCCCTCACCGCCCACTCCAGATGCAACCCAGGTGGCCACAAGCTTCCAGAAGCAAAAACCAGATAGGTGGGTTCAGGGATTAAGACTCTATGCCACATGGCTGCAGCAGAGATAGTGCCCTTTCCTGTCTCCCCACATGCCTTGGTTCTGGCTGTCATGCCCACGATCTGCCTCTGGGCACCATCTCAGCACATCAATGGCCTTGATCCAGAGACACCCAAATGAGTCTCAAAATGGATTTGGCCCCTACAAAGATCTTTTGGACACCAACCATTTTCAATTTTAGAATTCCAGAAGCACTCAGCTGTTTTACCAGGCATACGACCTCTCATGATGTTCATAATACGCAATAGAAAATAAATTATCTAGCATCTGCCTCTGGTAGGCAGGCTTAAATGATGGTGGGAAAATTCAAAATAATGGTGGTGGGATGTAATAAAGGGGCTGGGATTGGTGTTGAAATATTGAATGTAATCAATTAATGTGAACAACCTTATGAAAATAAAATTCGGATGGAATTCTGATGGAATCTGGGAGGGAGAAAATGATGAAGAAAAGGTATGACTTCAGCTTTCTGTGGCTCTGCGGAGATCCCAGCCTGCCTATGACCTCGACGTCTGACCTCCCCAGAAGACACCCCCATCCCCACCCCCCACCGGTGAATAAAGAGCTTTGATCCCCCCCATAAAAATTGTACTACTTCAGGCAGCAACCTTAGGGGGCTGAATACAAGGGTCTACTCCTGCCATCCATGTCCAAGAACTGCCTCTGAGTATCAAATAAGCTCATGAATGATCATGATCCAGAGACTCACAAATAATTCTCAAAAGAGAGTGACAAGCTGCAGAGATGCCTCTGGATCCCCATATCACCATCCATTAAAAATATGTAATTCCAGTTGTCTCACCCTATTTAAAATGTCAGAATTCTTGGAGTGCAAAAAAAACATTTTGTAATATATATATGTATATATACATGTTTTCAATTTACTTGTTTTAAATAAATTGTCTTCCTTTGGGTTACTTATTTGCTTTTTGGTGGAGGGATACTCTTAGCAGTTATCTCGGCTCTCCTTACTGCACCAACCCTCAGAGAATCTTGTGGTTCCAGGATCCAAACCCAGGACTTCCTCAGGCAAGAGATGTGCCCCAGCCCACAACTTCTCTAGGAATTTGCTAGCCACTGGCCAGCATGTCTTTCTTTTCTTTTCTTTTCTTTTCTTTTCTTTTCTTTTCTTTTCTTGGCCTTTTTCCAAGGCAGAGGTCTCACCCTAGCGATACTCAGGGCTGAGTCCTGACTCTCCACTCAGGGATCACTCCTGCTAGTGCTCGGGGACCATGTGGTTTGCCGGGCCTCAACCTGGGTCGGTCCTGTGCAAAGCAAATGCCGTCCCCACTGTGCTATGGCTCTGTAGCCAGCATTTCCTTCTCCTTAGTCCTATTCCAAATGATTCCAGTCTGCTCTTTCAAACGCAGAGAAAATATGAACCACTGAAAGTTTTCTGCAGGTACTAACTGGAACGTGATATTATTGTAGTTGGTATACATATATGTCTTTACATTCTTTTCTCCAAACTGTGCTATCAAGCAATTGCTGAATGTCAATTTTAGTTCAGGGCCTCTTGTGTATGTGTATGACAAATGTTTGCTTTATATCTAATGAGTTAGGGCAGAAGCAGGCATAAGAATCTAGTAATCTTCATGTAGTATTCTTTTATTAAGTAAATGATTTATACTCCAGTATGTTCAATTTCTAGATCTCTGATAAGTGTTCCCACAGAAATACCTTCAGTCTAATCTATATTTAGTTTTTCTCTCATCAAATTCCACAAATCCAGGGCACAGTGGAACCCCTGATGCCCCACATTTCCCATTGGTTAGGGGTTGACTTACTCATCACAGAAAATTAGGGTGATGTGTGCAAGAAAATGATGATCAACTGTATTGTACATCTGGTAACTCAATAACCAACCATGAAGAGAGAATGAAGAGGGATATACAAAAATATAAATCATCAACAAGTAACACAAAATAATAAGCCAATATTTTGGTCTGTATTTTGCAGGTTTTTCTAATGATAAAAGAAACCACACCCACATACGGCACCCCCCACCCCCGTGCCTGTCTCTCCCCACCACAAAGAAATAGGATTGTGGTAAACGGACAATGGCATCACGTTTAGAGGAGATCTTCCCACCACTCTGTGAAATACCTACTCTGGGAGGAGAACCCACCAGGCATATGACCCGGGTGATATGTGAACATATATCCTCAGCCTTGGCTGTTCTGCTGACAGACAGAAGGGATCTGGCAGCCTCAGCTGCAGATTGGACATGTTTAGTTCCACTTTCCTTTTAAGTATAAGCAACGGTGGCCCATGGAATAGTCCCAGCCTCACCCAAAAGTTACGTTCCTTCTTTCTATACTTTTTCTATCCTGGCATGAAATAATCCATTTAAATGGGCACATTCAGCTCATCAAATCAATTCCAAGTGATAAAAAGTTGGGGGAGGGAATGTAGCCCAATTTAATTCATTTTTAGGGGAGCAATACTGTTGGGGACTGGCCTTGGTAGCCCCTGCTTTTTTCCCTGAGAAGGGAATGAGAGGGGAAAATCTTTTTTTTTTAATTTTTATTAGTGAAACACTATAAGGTATAGTTGTAGATTTACACATTTTTGTGCTTGGGTTTCAGTCATACAATGATCAACTACCCATCCTTCACCAGTGCCCATTCTCCACCACCACTAATCCCAGTATCCCTCCCACATCCACACCCCCCATCCCACCCTGCCTCTGTAGCAGGGCATTCCATTTTGTTCTCTCTCTCCTTTTGGGAGCTGTGATTTTCAAAAGAATCATTGAGTGGCATTATGTTCGGTCTATAGTCTACTTTCAGCATGCATCTCACATCCTGGGAGAATCTTCGCAACACCGAGCAGGAAAAATCTTGGCATGTGGGAGTGCCATGGCCTGGCAGTTGGCCCTGTTAAGGGGGCCGAAGGGAAGGCTGCGCTTGATCCGCCTTGGCCGGGCCTGGAACCACATTCTCATTCCTGTCCTGTTTCGCTGAGAAAGTTCAAGGAACTGCCCACATATGCAGCTTCAAAACAGAATAACAGCGTAGCCCGCTCAACGTGGAACCTTTGGCTTTCCCACAAAGTGTTCACTGCATACTGTAAAAGCAAATGCACTTTGCAGTAGAGTCACTGTATGCTTCATACAGTCCTCCCTAGCCCCGTCTTTGCAGCCCTCATGCCCTCTCTCAATTCACGTTCAACTAGACACACGTGCTGTGGTACAGTACATGTTGGGGTCAGAAAATACTAGAATAACCTAAGCACATGAAAAAGTCTCTGGTTCAATCCATATCACCATATGGTCTTGTAAACACTGATGACGAAGCTCCCTATCAATTACCTAAAGCAGCATCAAGCATCACTAAAATAACACCTCACTCAGATTTTTAAAAAATCAGGGACTAGAGAGATAATACAGTGGACAAGTCTATTGCTTTGCACAGGGAAAATCCAGATTCTACACCAAGTATACCCTATGGTCTCCTGAACACTGCCAGGAGTGATTGCTGAACCAGAGCCAGAGTAACCCTACAGAACCAACCAGTGTAAGCCCCCACCAAAAAAAGTAAAATTAAAACTTGCTAAGTATTTTAAATTAGTAATGAATATGGCAAAAATTTAATTAACCTCTATTTTGGTCAAGATCATCTTTGTTGGCCTACAAAGAAACTCAAGTGGCATAGAATTCATTGAGTACATGCAGGCCTGAGTGTGATCCCAGGAACAGTTGACTGTCAGGCACCCAGTGTATGGCCTCCAAGCCTGCACACCCAAGCACTCCTGGATGATGAGGAGGACTTGGGTCCCGGTTTAGGGATCAACCATCCCTATTCATCAAAATTCAAAAGCAGACTTTGAAAAAATAGGAGGAACTCTTTTGTGTTGGAATTGAGCTGCTGTATTTGCTGAAGAAACTCTCTCTCTCTCTCTCCCTCCCTCTGTCTCTCCATATGATTATAGTGTGACCTAAAAGTTTGAGTTTTAAGTATCAGTAAATTTGAGAAAAGAGAGCAAGTGATATCATCCATGGCAGCAAGAAGCTTACCTATATTTCTTTTCCTGTTCAATTTGAAAACACTACAGGATGCCTTGACCATTTAATTGACTTAGCACTCACCCTTGAAGGTGGACTGAGACCAAAATCTAAGATGCTCTTTCCTGTTCATGGACCTAGGTTTAGGAGACCTTTAAATGTCGGCCAGAAAGCATTCCCTAGGAAACAAGAATGGGAAGTAACATTCAACCCTGAGTGTCAAATCCAACATTTCCGGTGGTGATAATCTCATCAACAACTGTGATTTAGAGACTCATTGTCCTTTTCTCTTGGAAGAGAGTATAAAACAACTCGCCAGAGAGGTTAGATCGATAGCACAGCGGGTAGGGCTTTTGCGTTACACGAAGCTGATGTGGATTCTATTCCCAGCATCCCATATGGTCTCCCAAACACCACCAGGAGTAATTCCTGAGTGCAAAGCCACGAAAGACCCCTGTGCATTGCGGTTGTGACCCCAAAAGCAAAACAACAACAACGAAAACACCCGACTTGCCATAGGTGGGCCATTGAAACCTCAAAGCAGGATGTTTCTGTCAGGGAAGACTGAAGGGGGCAGGAGGGGCCCATCACCACACCAAGGTACCCAACCTCTAAACCCAAAGCCTCAAGAGCTCAACTGCTACCATGCTCATGTCTGCTCTGCACACTCTCGGTCCGAACCCATCCATGAGTGAACCTATACCTGGACATCACCATACCTCACACCACTCATACTCCAAGAGTAGCACACCATGAGGTTTAAAGAAAAAGGCAACGAATCTTAGACGGAAATATATTTTTACAGATATATATATATATATATAAGCACACCAGGCTCAACCCTTAACAACATAATAGTAATCTATTAGAAAAGAGTATAACAGCTGGCTCCAAGGTGAAATACAACAATCTTCAACACTCTCCTCTAAGGAAAGTTGTCTGGAGCATTTTCATCGGTTTATTCACAACAAATAATACAAAATAAATTATTTAGTTTTGCTTTGGGACAGAGGTTGGGGTGTGGGATGGAAATATCCAAAAAATGGTGGTGCCAGGGTATAATGCTGGTGGGATTGCTGTTCGATTATTGAATGAAATAAATTTTATTTACAACTTGATAAAAAATTTAAAAAACATTTTGTTGTTAAAATACAAAATAAATGATCTAGATCCTGAAAAAAAAATTTTTGCTGGTAGGATTTCAGACAAGAAATGCATTTGCAAGAGCAGAGTCAAGGTTATACCCAGAGAGTCAAGAGGACCCAGGGAAGAGCAGGGTTTGATAGAGAACAAGCAGGACCCTTTCTGCAGATAAAGCACAGGGCAGGATGAAGGCGGGGGCGGGGTGTGGGGTGAAAATAGGAAGGCAGTTAGAGCAGAGGGGCCAAAGAAAGGGCCCAGGAAGGGAAGGCCAAGTGGGGTGGGGGGA
This sequence comes from Sorex fumeus, assembly GCF_029834395.1. Classification (NCBI taxonomy): domain Eukaryota; kingdom Metazoa; phylum Chordata; class Mammalia; order Eulipotyphla; family Soricidae; genus Sorex; species Sorex fumeus. The sequence goes on along the minus strand of NW_026606179.1, from coordinate 3,396,916 downwards.
GACGGTGGACACAGGACTTCACACCCCTCTGGAACCCTAATGGACTCTTCCCCCTTTGTGATGCAGGCGGCCCTATATAAGGCAGAGCCACCTGCTCAAGCTCAGTTGCCATAGGCAGCTTGTGGTCAGGATCATGGAGTTCGGTATATGGACTCTGATGGTTGTGATGACACCCCGGACTGAGACTCTATGGGGCTTAGGCTCAAAGCTGATCAGTAGCGATCCCACCCCCCTTTTCCTGGGGGTGTTAGGGGTGCTCTCCCTTTTCATTGTTTGCCTGGCAACAGCATCCTTCGTGGCCAACTGTAAGAAAAAAGTTGACCAAAAGGTAGGAGCCTGGGCCAGTGCTTGAGCCATTTGGTGGGTGGTGGTGATTTCTATTTCTTCTCACACACATGAATTTAAACATGAATTTGTTTAGTTTAGCGCATCAGTAGATTGGGTCATCTAGAAGAAAGTATGGCCTAGTAGCCAAGGAGGACAGACTGGGTGGGAAGGGGTTCATTGAAGAGAGAATTCCCTGAACTTCACAGATGTTGGGGTGGGGTGGCAGGTTCCCATCACTAAAATCCCAACTAGTGCCATCATACTAGAGTCAGCTTCCATTGAGACGTTCAGGTCACTTTGAACAGAAAAGTCCCACCACGACTTCACTGGGTGGGAGGGAGACATCAACCCATTCTACCAGTGAGCCCTTCAGGAGAGTGGAGTTCGGGGGCCCAGCCCAGAACTCGGGGTCCTGTGCAAAGGAGCACAGGAAGCATATCCAATGCCTGGCATCCCTGAACAGGGGTCTGCTATCAACATCGAAATCTTTGTGTCATGCCAAGGAGAAAACTGGAAACACAAAATCAAAATCAAAACCAAAGCATTTCATGACATTTTAGGATGAATTCGAGGGAGAAACTCACCTCTCTGTTCCCATGGTACTCCGACGGGTCATGTGTGGATGTAAGAGCTTCAGAGAGGGGAGTCCAAAAGTGGATCCCAAATGATCACTGATTCTTTCTCTCCTCAGAGGTGCAAGAGAGCTAGGAAAAGCAGGAGGGTCGCGATCCTGAGAGGTGAGTCTCTGCCTTTTCCATCTGAGCTGACCCAGAGTGACCCTTCCCTCCTCCCCTCCCTCCTGCTGAGCTCAGAGCCTCCCCAGAGACCATGGCTCTAAAGGGCTCTGACAGAAGCCACAGACCTCTGAACGTCTTTTGCCCTTTGCTGCTCCTCATTGGCTGCTGAGGCTCGCAGAGAAGAGCATGCCTGGGTGCCCTCCACGGCCCTATGTCCGTGCCACTGTGAGACATTCACTAATAGAAGCCACTCTCCCTGGTTCCTAGGTGCGAGGTACCACTTCAGCCTGGCTGAGCTGCAGCAAATACAATCTATCCGGAATTTGCAATGGTAAGTGTGGGCTGTCCTTCCAGACCCAGCAACAGGAGGGCTGCCCAGGTCTGCCTGAGGAGGGGAGCCAGAGGAACAGGGATGAGAGGAAGGCCTTGTGGGAGGATATAGAGAGAACGGGCAGCCCTGGGGGTGATAACAGTGTAGGGGACAGACTTCAGAGCCTATCCCAGGTGACTGGCTTCTGGTCCTCACTCTGCCTCTCCACGGCCCTCTCTTTCCTGCCTTCAGCAGCCCCCTGGAGGCATACTGTGAGGACCCACATTGGGAGCATCTGCTGTGCTTCAGCCCTTCCTGCAGGGTCTGCAGGAATAAGGCCATCCCGGCTCCTCCGCACAGACCACCAGCTCCCAACCAGGCTGCTCCCTCTGGGTCTCTCCCGCCATCCATGATCCCGATGGCCCATCCAAGCCCTGTCACCTCTGCAGCCCATCCAGGAAAGCCAGCGTGTATTCCCCTGGCCTGCAATGTCCTCTCTGCTCGCTCCAGTCTCCCGGGTCTGTCCTTCACCCCACTCTGGAACCTTCAGTCCCCTTCCCCACTCCATCACCCCGGCCCACCACAAGAGCCTGGCAGACGTCCCTCTGTACTCCTGCTCCACCACCTCCTCTCGGCCCCCCTCCTTCTACTCATCCCTCCTCTCTCAGCTCTCCTGGGAGCGCAGAGAAGGAGAAACCTCCTGAAGTACCCCACGCCATTGTTTAGGCCCCAACCCCTCCCTCCCTCTGAGACACTTGGCCACAGCACAGTTCTCTGTCCCTTCCCTGTGTGTGCCTCTGGTCCTCCACATCGCAGGTGGTTAAATTATCCCCCAGCACCTTCCAGGAGACGAATGGTGGACCCCCACATTGCTAGTGTGTACACAGAGAAGGAGCCCAGTGTCTCACAGGGACAGAGGCAGCAGGGGAGTTGCAGAAAGCAGGGCATGTCTCTGGCCATGTCTGAGGAGGCCTCTCAGACCACTGCCCCTCCCGTTGGTGCCGTCCTCGCTACCTGCTACTCAGAGGCCAGTACTATCCATGGGCAGCAGCATACAGAGCCGTGTGCCCTCAGCCAGTCTCCTCAAGCAGTTCACACTCAACACACTCAGTCTGGCCGCCCCCGCCTTTTCCTAAACTTCCATTGGAAGATCAGGAGCCCCAGGTGCTTATTCCAAAGGAGACAGTCTCCCAGAGTGGGCCACTTCGTGAGAGCCCTGAGGTGCTGTGTGCCCTGCCTTCGTGTCCAGAACGACATGTGAAAACAGGCTGACAGTGAATGATTCCAAGGACAACTCCCCCCGGGAACCACCTGGTCCCTCTTCACCATGTCTCACAGGGAGTCCGTGTTCCACCGAGATACCACCTGCTGGGCACCAACTCCTTCCCACTCTCCCCAGCGCCCTTGGAGGCATGAATGCAGACCCTCAACCCCATTGTTCCTGTATTCTTAACCATTAAATCATTTAGAATCCTACTGTGATGTCTGTCTGCTGTGTTGGAACTTGAGTTGAGGGACTGAAGGAGTTTGTTCAGCTCTGAGAAAAGTGCCCAGGAGCTTGTGGGAAAAGGCGGAACCATGTGCCGCCTGCCCAGTTTTCCTCTGAGAGCAGCTGTAGGCCTTAGTGTTCCCAAGAACCACAGCCGCCTGACTCTCCCTCTCTGGAGGCTTCCTGGCCTTCCAGATATGGGGTTGAGGTCCCCGAAAAGAATCAACAATGAGAGACCTTCTTTGTATTTAGAGACCAGTGATTAGGGGGTCTCACCCAAATGAAGCCTAAATGCAGGGTTGGGGACACCTAGCGCCTTCCTGGGAACCTGAGCTGGTTGGGGAAGTGAACATGATATGTTTGAGGTGGGAACCCAGACCTGGTTTTGTGGGACCCTGACCTGGAGAGACCCTGACATGGGGGGACGCTGACCTAGGGGGACTCTGACCTAGAGGGACCCTGGCCTGGTTTGGAGGGACCATGACCTGGAGGGACCCTAACCTGGTTTGGAAGAACCCTGACCTGGGGGGACCCAAGCATCAGCTGAGCTGCCGCCTCCCACGCTTTGCAACGTCCTTTAAACTTGACCCTGAAATTGCCCCCAACCCCGGAAAGGCTCCTATCAAGTGGTTTTCTTCTCCACATCTGGTGCCCAGACTTCTTGGGGGTTGATCATTTTGAGGACAGAAGTGTTGCCTCCTGGCACAAAATGGATGCCTGATCTGCTGCCTCCCCCACACTCACATTATGGGCAACTTCTTGATATCAACAATACGGCCTCAGTTCTGGGAAATGTCCCAGCTTGTAAATGCTTATCTAGAGCGTACCCTCGGTTTAGCACGTCCTCTGTGGTTATGTCTAAGCCTGACTTGGCAGCCACTACCTTGAGACACACGGAAAGGTTACGAGGGCCGGGTGCTATCAGCCGACTGACAGTGCGTGACTCATCCCACGCCCCTGCTTGCCCCTTCCCCTTTCCTTGGAGGGGGGATAAATACTGTGGTGTGAAACAATAAACAGAGATCCTTCACCATCTCCTGCACGACGGAGCCCTGTGTGTCTTGAGTGTTGCTTTCACCCTGACGGCCTTCCCCTGGCTCGGCCCCGCAGCGCCGGACGCGGCACAGAAGCATTTAGCCGAGCATTAGGAGAGGTGACCGGGCAGCCACCTCTCACAGGGGTGAGATCAGCTGAGAGAAAGGGCACACTTCCAGGGGTGTGTAGGACATGAGAAAACTGGGCAGGGGGAAGAAGGACCTTGTGGTGGGACAGAAGTTTCTATGAACACGGAGGGTTGACCTGTAACATCAGCCTACTGGTCTCTTAGACATGAACTTAATCGCTCCGTGGTGAAATGCAATGTTCATTTTCTTCTCTGGAAACATCCTTGGATGATTCTGGTAGCAAATGTTCACTAACAAGCAATATTAAATTCTTGTGGGCCTATGGGGGGGCAAGATAAAGGGGTTGTTGGGAAAATTGAGAAGGTGTGATGATTGTGGTGTTGGTGTTGGAGTATTGAATGCCTGTGACAGATCATCTTGAATGACTTTGTAAAGCACAGTGTTCATGTAATGTCTAAGGGTAAAATAAATAAATAAGTTTTGAAAAGATAAAGGATGCTGCCTGTGCCCTCCCCGTCCCCTGGTACCCACAGGCCCACCAGGCACTAGCACTTTGAGGCTCATGGGATTCTGCATAGCCCCTGCCTTCCCGGTCTGAGGGCGTGTGAGCACAAAGCCAGAACATCGGGGATGCTGTCTGGCTTGGCCCCCGCCTCTTTGTGCAAGTTTGTCTAGGTCCTTTCTCTAAATCCACTCTTGTTACACAGCACTCTTTCTCTTTTGTTCGTTCTTTTGGAAAATGTTTTCTATGTGCTTCCTATGTTTCTTAGGGAACAATTGATCTTCTTATGTGTGTGTTGATCCTTCACTTTCTCTCTTCTGTTAAAAGACATATTTTGAGTGGTTTAGGAGAAATAAGTTAAGCATTTTATTTTCATTAATTTTAAAATATTGTATGCCTAAGCCTGCTTTCCTCATGGGTTATTCTTGGTTCTGTGCTAAACGACAACCCCTGGGACCATAAGTGGTGCCAAGACTGAACCCTGGTTCACCATATGCTTCCTAGATCCTTTATTTCTACATTGTTTCTCAGCTCTCTAGGACTTTTTTGTTTTAAGATGGCTAAGCAACAACAACAACAAAAAAAAATCTCAAAACCGAGCAATTTGCTGCAGACTCTCCAAACAAAATTATCTAAACTTAGAATTCCAGGAGCGCTGAGAGCAAGAGTGGCCATGCAACATCTTATACCAGTCACACAAGCAATACAAAATAAATTGTTTATCATTGCCTTTTCAGCAGGCTTTGTGGTGGCAGGAAACTTCCAAATAATAATGGCGTGATTGGTGCCGAAATATTGAATGTCATCAAAGTAGAGAGAGAGCGAGAGTATTGCGGATATTGTCTGCCACACAGTCAAGGGAACGGTTGGGATGGTGCGGGGGGCGGGGGAGATACTGGGGAGATTGGTTGTGGAAAATGTGCACTGTTGAAGGGGTTGGTGTTTTATCATTATATGATCAAAACTCTAATATGAAAGCTTTGTAACTATCTTACGGTTGATTCAATATCAGAGAGAGAGAGAGAGAGAGAGAGAAAGAGAGAGAGAGAGCTGTGCTAACAGGTATTGAGGTGCACCTAACTTTATGACAACCTTTTATCACATATTTACTAATCCTCTGTGCTAGGCACTGTCCACTGTCCTGAGAATCCAACCATGACCATCATAGGGGCCCCATCCAGGGGAACAGAAAAGACAATTGAGAACATTCAAAATGAGGGAAGTCTGAAGGAGAATCCTCAATACTGGATTTCCATACTATCAATATTTCACTGACTAATGCTACTGCCTGTGACCCTTATAAGTTTGTGCCCAAATACAATCCATAGTTTAGAAGATGATTTCAGCATTTCCTAGGGGAGGAGAGAGAGAGAAGAGAAAGAGAGAGCGAGAAGTCTAGGACAGCATACCATAAGGAAGGAAAATTATACACATGCCGTATATGGTGACTAAAGAGCAGAATGTGCCTTCCCTTGACATTTCTTCGTTCTTAGGGTGGTCATCCCAAAAGAACCTGCCCTCTGTTCATGCAAAGCATGTGGTCCACCTAGTTAGCTCTTTTGGCATAATCACTTGATCACTCTCTCTCTCTCTCTCTCAATCTGTCTCTGTCTCTCATATATTAGGTCATACCAGGCATTGTTCAGACCTCCTGAATCTGTCCTGAAGGATCATTCATGGTAGGGTTTAGGGAGCATATGCAATACAGCTGATAAAACCGGGGTCAGGTGCATGCAAGGTCAGCACCTTAGCCCTGTACTATCTCTTGACTTTTAACTTTTGACTCTCCCTCACTTTTGAAGGGAATAAACTAGCAGTTCGCCAAAGAATACCTCAGAGTCCCATCAAAATTGGAGTTGAGGCCATTCAGAGTAAAACTCTTCTTTGGGGGAAGATAGAAGTATTTGAGTTGGTGTCAAAGAATTGTTACCAAACCCTTGAGGATTTTTCTCTGTGTTCCAAATGACCACAGAAAAAGTATCCATTTCTGGTCCAGGATTTCTTTTCTTTTTTTTCTTTTTGGGTCACACCTGGTGATGCACAGGGGTTACTCCTCGCTCTACACGCAGGAATTAGTCCTGGTAGTGCACAGGGGACCATATGGGATGCTGGGAATCGAATCAGGGTTGGCCGCGTGGTGCAAGGCCCTATCTACTGTGCTATCTCTCCAGCCCCAGGTCTATTATTTTTTTTTTGCTTGCTATTTTCTTTCTTTTTGACCACACGCTGTGGTACTCTGAGACTATGCCATGACTCAGGGTTCACTCCAGTGTGCTCCCAGAACTTTATGATACACTGGGGACCAGCTGGGGTGGGCGTCCTTGAAGACAAGGGTCTTATCCACTGTACTATCTCTGCAGCCCCAAGGGCAGAGGGCTCAGCACCCTGAGAAGTTCCTCCTGCAGGAGGAGCCAGGCCCTCTCATAACCGCATCAGCACATTGGCTGCTGACCTGGAAGAATCGTGGGGGCCTCCGTGTTGACTGAACATGGCCTCTCCCCTCCTGAGGGGTGGTAGCACTTGCTGGACCGCTGGTCACATCCATGTGTTCTGTGTCTCTCCTCGGATCTGGGTGAAAGGCGGACCCCGCACTGTATTCTCTATGGACTCTCTGTGTTTGCTGAGAGGGAGATATGAGGCAGCAGAAACAGACTTAGGGTGGGCTAAGCTGAATAGTTTCAGCAGGCTCCATTCCACAGTGGCATCCCCTGGTTCAGGGACCCGGGCTGCAGCTGATATGAAGCAGAGAAGACTATTCCAGAAAGCAGGAATGTGCAAAAGGCGGGGGCAGACTTGATTGGTTGGTTTGTCTATCCAAGGCTCCTCTTTCCTGTTTCTAGGCACTAGCCAACCCTCCCAGGCCCAGCAGGCCCCGAGAATCACAGATCTATAGTGTACAGAAAATCAAGAAACAGTCACAGGGTTGACACATTTGGAGGAGGCTGGGGACTGGGGCCTCCAGGTCAGCTGCTGTCCCAACCCCCAGAGCACCGCCCCTCCCTGTGTACCCCATAGACCCCCGGAGGGCACCCTCTTGAGCTTAAGAAGAAAGCAGTGTTGTGTGCATCTGCTCGGGTGCATTTGTGTGCAGGTTCTCAGCGACTGTCTGTGATGGGTCAGCAGACACAGTGACCGAGTTTTGGTGATGAATCATAGGTGGTGAAGGCACCACCAACTGCATATTTCTGATTTGTGGGACCAGGGAGCCTTCTGTCTCCCAGCTGCCCGCTCCGTGTTCCTCACCCACACAGAAGCTCCTGGGGTCTGGAGCAGGGAGTCAGCACTGATTTTGACTCAGCTGCTGAGACCCAAGGGGGCAAAAATGTGCCCACGATGTGCCCACGAGAATAGGGGCAGAAACCTTAGAAGCAAGGCCAGCTAGCCTAGGAATCTTTCACAGAAACTCTTTTATTACCTTCCGCTGAGTCCTTTTCTTTTGTTGTTTCACTAATAAAACCTTCCACCTTGCCTTTTCTCCTATTGCCCACCTGCTCTCGGTAGTCTTAGTGCTGTGATCAGTGTTCACAGGTTTGTGTTTCAAATGTGGTTTTCCTTATCTATTTTATACCCTTAAAGTGCACATATAAGTGAAATAATCCAATATTTTTCTCTTTCCTTCAAAATTATTTCATTTCTTGTGATCCTTTTTATTGCAAAGGACATTTCAGCATTTGAACTCATATAAATGTACCACACCTTATTTATATACTCATCTTTTGACGGGGCTGTAGCGATAGCACAGCGGTAGGGCGTGTGCCTTGCACTCAGCCAACATGGCCGACTTGACTTCGATTCCTCAGCCTGTCTTGGAGAGCCCGGCAAGCTACCGAGAGCATCTTGCCCGCAGGGCAGAGCCTGGCAAGCTACCTGTGATGTACTCCATATGCCAAACACAGTAACAACAAGTTTCATGATGGAGACGTTACTGGGCCCACTCGACCAAATCGATGAACAATGGGAGGACCGTGACCGTGACATCTTTTGATAGCCCACTTGTTGCTCCAGAAATTCCCCCATGGGCTGGAGTGATAGCACAGCTGGTAGGGGGTTTAGTTTGCAAGCGGCCGACCTGGCCAACCCGAGTTTCATTCCTCCACTGGCACAGCAAAGCCTGGCAAGCACCCGTGACTTATTCAAAATGCCAAACACAGTAACAAGTTTCACAATGGAGACATTACTTGGCCCGCTCAAGTGAACACTGCACATAATATTGGGTGATTATAAATATTTGTGCTAACATTTTTGTATTCATTGGAGAGATTAGAAGCAGGCTTAATTTCTCATTCTGTGCCTGGGCTGCCCTCTCGTGGCCATTTCTGTAAATACACCTTCTAATGTTCTAAGGTATGTGTTGTCACAGCCCCCTACCAAGCTTGGGCTCTTTCCTCCCTCCTTAGTGCACTGGGAGAATAGAATCACTGAAGTGTAAAATGAAAAGTCCTCCACGGTGAATGCTTTGTTTAGGATTGTGGCCTATGCATCTGTACACAGAATGTACAGGATGCAGAATGTTGGAGTGAAACAAGGACCACATCGGCACACGACCCTCCCCTCAAGCACCTCAGGCACACTCAGGAAGGACGTCTCAAGAAATGATAAAGGTAAAGGTAAAGGCCCTCCCGTTGATCATCGATTTGCTCGAGCGGGCCCAGTAACGTCTCCATTGGAGACTTTGTTGTTACTGTGTCTGGCATATCGAATACTCTCGGTAGCTTGCCGGGCTCTCCAAGAGGGGCGGAGGAATCGAACTTGGGTCGGCCATGTTGGCAAGAAATGATAGGAAGTCATTTTGTTTCAAAACTTAGAGGCAAAAATCTTGAACAGAATATTCGCAAGTGAAATTAAATACTGTGCTAAAAGGATCCCACATGACGATTAAGTGGAGTGATTGCAGAGATAAAAGAATAGTTGACAGCAGGGTGGATGAGCCAGAGAAGGAAGCATGGTTGGACACCAGTAGATCCATGTGACGGGTGATGGGCCACATACAGGAGATGAAGGATAAAAGACACACCATCATCTCAACAAGTGAGTCAACGGGCTTTCCTAAATAAAATATCTGCTCATGACAACTATTTTATGGGATGTTGGTGGGTGGGCACAGTCCATGCCTGATGGTGCTCAGGGCCTGCTTCTACCATGGTGCCCGGGCATCACGTATTGGGGGACCATAGGCATTGTCCTATGCACTAGGGACCTCTGCACTGTCATTCCAGATCCAATTATGGTAAGTCTCGAGCTTTGGGCTCCTGACATAAGGGACTCCGTCTCTCCTTCCCTTCTAGCCCGTCAGCAGAGAGGAATCTCCCTCCACTGTTCCAAGGGTTAGGTGTAACCTATTCACAGCCCACAAATGAACGGTTCAACTCCTGAAACCATGACCTCAACTGTGACCGTTTCCCATAAACACGAAGTTTCTTTGTGACTGGAAGCAGCCGGACGATTAACTAGCTAATTTTGCTTCTACAAATTCCTTTGCTGATCACGACACATACAGCCCCGTTGTGTCCATCATTTGCTAAGATTTGACTTTTTTTTTGCTTTTATAAACTCATCCCTGAATGTCCTCTAGCAGAGAATTCTTTGGGATGATGGTCTGTTGTTGGTCACTGGCACCTTTAATAAACACTCCCAATCCAATCTATCATGTGAAAGGTGTGAAGAGGGTAGCCAGACTTATTTAATACTATTTTTGAAAACGGAATCATTGCTAGATACGTAGTGACAAAGCAGTTCATGATTGCGTATCAGTCGTACAATGTTCAACACCCATCCAGGCACCGGTGAACATTTCCCAAAAGCAATGTCTCAGATCCCACATCCCCCTCCCCTACAACTGGCCTCTATGGCCGATTTCCTCTCTCTCTCTCTTTCTTCTCTCTCTCTCTGTCTCTGTTTCTGTCTCTGTCTCTCTGTCTCTGTCTCTCTCTCTCTCTCTCTCTCTCTCTCTGTCTCTCTCTCTCTCCTCTCTTTCCCTCTTCCCTCCCCTGTCTCCCTCCCCTCTCCAATAAGGCAGTGAGGGTTGCAATATTGTTACCAGAAGGGTTTTTTTTATATCACTTTACCTCCTTCAAGACTCAGATATTGTCCAGAGGGATCGTTTCTAATGATCATTGTCTTAGTGTCTCTTCTCTGTCCAAACGGCATTCTCCCACAATTTGAGCATACTCTCTACCACTGCTATCATGGACCAGTCCTCCTGGCCCTCATTTCTGCTGTCCTTGGGTATTTTTCTCATATTATTTTTTTTAATATCCCACATACGAGTATGATCATTCTATAACTGTTTCTCTCCCAACAACTCATTCCACTCAGAATGGCACTCTCTATGTCCATCCATGTAAAGCAAATTTCATGACTTCATTTTTCTAATAGCTGCAGGGTGTTCCATTGTGTAGATGTACCAGTCATTTGTTCGAAGGAACTTAGGATGTTTCCGGATTCTGGATATTGTGCATAGTGCTGTGATTGACATAAGAGTGCAGATGGGTTTTTTGCATTGAGTTCTGGGCCCTAGATTATATTCCCAGGACTGGGCTGCTGGATCATATGGAAGTACAATTTCTAGGTTTTTGAGGAAAGCCCGTATTGGTTTCCTGAAAATGCTGGACTTTCCCACCAGCAATGAATGAAAGTCCCCTTTCTCCCCATATCTGTGCCAGCACTGGTTGTTTTTGTACTTTTTGATGTGTGCCAGTTTCTATGGCATGAGATGGTATCTCGTGGTTGTTTTGATTTGCATCACCCTGATGAATAGTGGTGTGGAGCATTTCCTTCATGTACCTTTTGGACATTCACATTTCTTCTTTGGGGAAGATTCTGTTCATCTCTTCTCCCCAGTTTGTGATTGGATTCGACTTTTTTCTTCTAATGTTCTACCAGTTCCATATAGATCTTTGGTATTGACCCCTTATCAGATGGGTGTTAGGTAAATAATTTTCCCCATTCTGTGGACTGCCTTTGTTTCCTGGTCATTGTTTCCTTTTAAGGTGCCTAGGTTCTTAATTTAATTTAGTCCCTTTTGCTTATCTTTGATTCCATTTTCTTGGTCAGTTGTATTTCATCCGGTAAGATACCTTTCACTTAAAAGTCACCTTACAAATTCAGGTCAGACACTATGGACTTTAAATCCATATTGATTTGACATTTGTGCATAGTGTTAGAAAGAGGGCAAGTTTATGTATTTATTTATTTATGCATGTAGCCGGTCAGTTTTCTCAGGACTGGTAACGGGCTTTTGAAAAAGAAAAATATTACGGATGACAGCAGAAGGCGTGAAAAGTCTAGGAGAAGATATTACAGTTTTGTTTATAGTCTTCTTCACTTATCACTTCACTTAACTTCCCGTTAGTCGTCGATTTGCTCGAGCGGGTGCCAGTAACGTCTCCATTTGTCCCTGTCGCGTGCTAGTGTAGCCCAATGGCATCTGTTCGCTCCGGGAACATGAAAGGCCTCAAACCCATCATTCATGATCTTGACGAAGAAGTCTGACCATCTGGTAGGTGGGCGGCCACGCGATCTTTTGACATCCCGTGGAATCCAATCAGTAACAGCTCTAGTCCAGCGGTCGTCTTTAAATCTCATTATGTGACCAGCCCATCTGATTTTCGACACCTTGGCATATGAGACAGCGTCCCTGATCCTTGATCGTCGACGGATGTCAGAACTCCGGATTCGTTCTCTCATTTGAGTGAAACGTGATATTCCAAGCATAGCTCTTTCTATTCTTCTTTGGGAGACCTGAATAGCGTTCTCATCTTGTTTGCATAGGGCCCAGGTCTCTGAGGCATATGTTAATGCAGGAAGAACAGTGGAATCAAAGAGATGTGCCCGAAGCCGGAGGTTCTTCGTCCTCTTAGCTATTTCTTCAACGTTCTTGAACTGTTCAAGAAGGGAGACATCCATGACATTGGCAACTATCGCCCAATCTGCCTATTGTCTGTCATCTACAAGTTGTTCACTCGAGTCATCCTAAATAAGATTGGCAGAACACTAGATGAAGGACAACCATGCGAGCAAGCCGGGTTCCGCAAAGGATTCAGCACCATCGACCATATCCACACGATAACCAAGCTCATTGAGGTTTCTCGGGAGTTCAAGATGCCGCTCTGTTTAACGTTCATTGATTTAAAGAAGGCCTTTGATTCTGTTGAGACGGAAGCGGTCATTGAAGCCCTAGCCAATCAGGGCATTCAAGCCCAATACATCAGGATCCTCCGTGAGCTGTATTGTGGATTCACTACCAGGATCTCACCATTCTACAAAGAAGTGATCGTTGATGTCAAGAGAGGGGTGCGGCAGGGTGATAGCATTTCACCGAAACTCTTCAGTGCCACCCTCGAGAACATCATGCGACGACTGGAATGGGAAGGAATGGGAGTGAAGATAGATGGCCGGCAACTACACCACCTCCACTTTGCTGATGACATTGTTTTAATAACACCAAACATCAGCCAAGCGGCACAAATGCTGGCCGACTTTGACTGTGAGTGTGGAAAGTTAGGACTACAGCTGAATCTTACGAAGACAATGTTTATGAGAAACAACCTTGTTCCTGACGCCCCATTCGCTCTCAATGGAACGACCATCTCCGAGTGCAACAGCTATGTGTACCTAGGTCGAGAGGTCAACATGACAAGTGACCTGGCACCCGAGCTGCGCAGGAGGAAGAGAGCAGCTTGGAACGCCTTCAAGAACGTTGAAGAAATAACTGTAGTCTTCTTAAATCAAAGAAATTCCCCTGTTACTGGTTCCCTCACCCAAGCAGTACTTTGTATAGGGGAAGTGACAGCGGCTATTCAGAGCAGCATACCAATTGGCATAAGTACTCCACTATAGCTGACTAGTTTTCCATAGTGTGGATAGAACAGTTTCTTAATCCTCTTCTCTTTTTAGGCACTTAGGTTGTTTTCCAGTTCCTGGCATTGATGAGTGGTGCTGCAATGAATACAAGTGTATAGATATCTTTTTGAACTAGCATTTTATACTTGAGGTAGATGCCAAGAGGAATTGCTGACAGATAGAAGCTCCGTCTTACTTTTTCAGAAATCTCTATACCGTTTTCCACAGAGGATGACCCAGATACAATCCCACAAACAGTGGATGAGGGTTCCTTTTATACCACAAGACCCCCAGAGCTGGTCTTTTTCACACAGCCCATTCTCACTGGTGTGAGAGAGTTATTTTTTCATGGTTTTTATATGGAGTTTCCTCAGTGACGATTACTACATTTTTGTATATTTTATGATTCTCTAAATGTGGTCTTTAGAGAAATGTCTTCTCAGCCTCGTTCCTTATTGAATTATAAGGTTTGTTTTGGGTTTCTGTGATTCTGTATAAAATCTTGTATAATCGTACTTTATTAGATGTGTAGTGAGTGAAACTGGCTCAGAAAGGTCAGACCTGAACACCCGAAGAACTTTCCGTCACTACTCATCAATACGCTGGCTCGGCTCTTCACACGCTACCTGTCTGAATGCAAGTTTCCATCCCAATGGAAAACAAGCAGGACCATACTACTGTAGAAGAAGGGAGACATCCATGACATAGGCAACTATCGCCCGATCTGCCTATTGTCTGTCCTCTACAAGCTGTTCACTCGAGTCATCCTGAATAGGATTGGCAGAACACTAGAGGAAGGACAACCATGTGAGTAAGCCGGGTTCCGCAAAGGATTCAGCACCATCGACCATATCCACACGATAACCAAGCTCATTGAGGTTTCTCGGGAGTTCAAGATGCCGCTGTGTCTAACGTTCATTGATTTAAAGAAGGCCTTTGATTCTGTTGAAACAGAAGCATCACTGAAGCCCTAGTCAATCAGGGCATTCAAACTCAATACATCAGGATCCTCCGTGAGCTGTATTATGGATTCACTACCAGGATCTCACCATTCTACAAAGAAGTAATCATTGATGTCAAAAGAGGGGTTCAGCAGGGTGATACCACTTCAAGGAAAGTCTTCAGTGCCACCCTCAAGAATGTCATGCAACAACTGGAATGGGAAGGAATGGGAGTGAAGATAGATTGTCGGCAACTATACCACCTCTGCTTGGCTGATGACATTGTTCTAATAACACCAAACATTAGCCAAGCGGAACAAATGCTGGCCGACTTTGACCATGAGTGTGGAACGGTCGGACTCCAGCTGAATCTTATGAAGACAATGTTTATGATAAACAGCCTCGTTCCTGACTCTCCATTTGCTCTCAACAAAACGACCATCTCCAAATGCAACAGTTATGTGTAGCTAGGTAGAGAAGTCAACATGATAAATGACCTGGCACCTGAGTTGCTCAGGAGGAAGAGAGCAGCTTGGAAGGCCTTCAAGAGCATCAAAGAAATAGCTAAGAGGAAAAAGACCCTCAGGCTCCAGGCACATTTCTTTGATTCCACTGTTCTTCCTGCATTAACATAAGCCTTAGAGACCTGGGCCTTATGCAAACAGGATGAGAATGCTATACTGGTCTCCCAAAGAGGAATTGAAAGAGATATGCTTGGAGTATCACATTTCACTCAAATGAGAGAAAGAATCCTGAGTCCTGACCTCTGTCAACTATCTACAATCAGGGACTCTGTCTCCTTTGCCAATTCACCAAAAATCAGATGGGTTGGTCACGTAATGAGATTCAGAGATGACCACTGGACTAGAGCCATTACCGACTGAATTCCACGGGAGCTCAAAGACGGTGTGGCTGCCCACCTACCAGATGGTCAGACTTCTTCATCAAGATCATGAAGGATCGGTTTCAGGCTCTTCGTGTTCCTAGAACGAATAGACGCCATTGGGCTACACTAGCACGTGACAGGGACAAATGGAGACATTACTGGTGCCGGCTCGAGCAAATCAACGATTAACGGGAAGTCAAGTGATCAAGTGAGTGAATGATACAGGAATATTTGAGCACGTTAGTGAAGATTGGAATGAGACACCATCAAACCTGATGGCCAAATGTGCAGGAATATTAGCAAAGGAGATCAAACAGTTTTGCACCAGACTTCCTGAAGATCTCCCTAAGGGCAGCCCTCTTCCGCTGTACTCCAGCTTTCAGTTCAGCAATACGCTCTGGGAAACACAAAAGGACTTGCTTTTGGTGTTTCTATTGTTCAGGACTGGTCACAACACATCGGTGGGCCTGTTCACTTAGGGAGGTGTGTGTCAGAGTGAGGCAGGGCAACGGACAGTGGTGTGTGGAGGACGAGGTGTGGGCTTATTTTGCCCATTGCTGCCTGTTGCCACTAACACTGATGCTCTCTCAACAATCTGATAAAGAATGAGGGATCTTACCTGATTCTTGTGCTCCTCAGGAAGGATTTCATCATAAGCATGAAATAATTAAAGTCAGCATTTATTTGAGAAGGCAGAGGAGCAAGTAGGAGGCTAGTACCAGCTGGGATGAGGTGACATATTTTATTATATTGTTTTATCAAGCACCATGATATAAAAGTTGCTCATCATGGAGTTCTAGCACTCAGTGTTCCAACACCAATCTCACCACTGGTATCAGCGTCCTTTCACCAGTGTTCCAGGTTCCCTCCCACCCACCCACCTGCTCTTTCACCAGACTCATAAATTTTTGAGCCACACACAGAGGCACTCAGGGCTCTTCAATCACAAATGACTCCTGGCAAATGTAGACCACCATATGTGGTGCCAGAGATCAAACAGGGGTTGACTGCAGTGCAAGCAAATGCACTACTCACCATACTATAGCTCCGGTCCCTCCATAGACACATATTCATGTGTGGTTGTTTTAGTTTGGGTCTCATGCTCACAAAATGATAGTTTCAGTGTTTTCGCCATTTACATGCATCCCACCATCAGAAAACCCCTGCCCCTGTTACCTCCCACTTGGTTCTTAATCCCCCCCTCACTTCATTTCCTTCCCTGTCATTATTTTTATAATTAAGGGTCACGGGATATCTAGGTATTCCTACTTTAATACATTGCATTCTCTTCAGGACGGAGCATTTTAAGCCCACCCTACTGATACTTCCCAGTGACAATTGTTAACAAGTAATCTTTGTATATGCAGAGAATTATTTGAGTCATTTGTCCAGCCGCAACTTATTGTTTCATAAATGAGAAATTGGGCCAAAGAACAGGAGGAATCAGAGTTTCCTTCATTCCAGATACTGAGTCCTTTCCCTGGGTCACTCCCAGTGAATTTGAATTTTCTGAAGTACTGCTCTGGTCTTGGACAGAAAGTTGACACCATTTATTGTAATCTTTTTTTCTCTAGACATTTTGGGTTCCCAAATTTGATATCTAGATGCTTCCTGAGGCATCTCAAACACACTCTGAAGTTTCTTTCCAGTTGTGAGCTTAGGTGATTTTGCTTGGTGACCTATGCAAGAGAAATTGTGACTGTGGAAAGCTCTATATCCAACAGGGGTTAATTTTCTTCAATGGTAAAATGAGAGACGGGGGTGGTAGTGGGGTTGCTGGAAATACGTGTTTACTCTCCCTTTGGAGTTCATAGATGTCTAAGTGAGGTGAATGGAGAGTTTGACCTTTGATAAAGCTGTTTGTTGTAGAAATGTAACAAATATCCTGAGCTTGCACCAGGCTGTCTTCACGGGGACAACTTTGGGGGGAGGTTGTTAGAGGTTCCCTGCTTGCCTCTAAGAGGCCCAATAGCCGAAAACCTCCAAACTCTGACTGCCGCCTTGCTCATGGCAACTCTCCATCGGTTCGGATGAGCTTCACCCATGAGGGAATCATCAGGAAAACACAGGTATGCGGGATCTGCGGCTGAAACTTCCAAGCTCCCTTGTGAGCAGGAATGGGCATCTTCCCCCAGTCTCCCAAATTTACCAGTAGCTTGGCAGTAAACCCACACACTGCCCCCTGGTGCCATATAATCTCATCAACAGCCATGATCCAGAAACTCAGAAATAAAGCTCCTGGAAGAGATCGACATGGGCCTCACCCAAGAGTGAATCTGCTGTATAATCGTATTCTAAATTTTAGAATTACTAGAGCATTTAGAATTACTAGAAGACAACAGTTCACCGAGATCCCTCTGGACCCCGTTCTGAGCCAATTCCACTGGAGCACTTCAGATGGAGCAGGTGTGCCCTCACCGCCCACTCCAGATGCAACCCTGGTGGCCACGAGCTTCCAGAAGCAAAACCCAGATAGGTGAGTTCAGGGACTAAGACTCAAAGCCGTATGGCGGCAGCAGAGATTGGTGTCTCTTCCTGTCGCCCCTTTGGGTTTGGGTTCTGGCTGTCATGCCCATGATCTGGGCTTCACCTCAGTGCGTCAATGGCCTTAATCCAGAGAATTCGAAATGAATCTCATAATGGATCACTCCCTACAGAGATGTCTCTGGACCCCAACCATTTACAATTTTAGAATTTTAGAGGCACTCAGCCGCTTAAGCAGCCGTGCAACCTCTCATGATATTGCGAATAAGCAATAGAAAATAAATTATCTAGCATCTGCCACTGGCAGACAGGTTTTTATGCTGGTGGGATAATTCAAAATGATGGTGTTGGGATGTAATAAAGGGGGTGGGATTGGTGTTGAAATATTGAATGTAATCAATTAATGTGAATAATCTTATGGAAATAAAATTCTGATGGAATCTGGGAAGAAGAAAACGATGAACAAAAGTATATTACTTCAGGCAGCAATCTTAGGTGGGTGAATAAGGAGGTCTACTCCTGCTAGCCATGGTCATGAACTGCCTCTGAGTGCCACATAAGCTCATAATTGGCCGTGATCTAAAGACTCACAAATAAATCTCAAAAGAGAGCGACAAGCTGCAGAGATGCCTCTGGATCCCCAAATCACCATGTATTAAAATATGTAACTCCAGCTGTATCACCCTATTTTAAATGTCAGAATTCTTGGAGTGCAAAACATACGTTTTGTAATATACATATAAATGTTTTCTTAAAACATTAGAATTTACTTATTTTAAGTAAATAAGTAAATTATCTTCATTGTAGTTATTTATTTGCTTTTTGGCTGAGGTATTCTTAGCGGTTTACTCTGCTCTCCTTACTCCAACAACCCTCAGAGAAACATGTGGTTCCAGGAACGAAACCCAGGACATCCGCAGGCAAGAGATGTACCCCAGCCTGCACAATGTCTAGGAATTTTCTAGCCTCTGGCCAGCATTTCTTTGCTTGCTTGCTTGCTTTCTTTCTTTCTTTCTTTCTTTCTTTCTTTCTTTCTTTCTTTATTTTTGCCCTCTTTTGGGGGGAGGGGTCACCCTGACCATGCTCAGGGTTGAGTCCTGACACTGCACTCAGGGATCACTCCTCGTACTGCTCAGGGATCATGTGGGATGCCGGACCTCGAACCTGGATTGGTTCTGTGCAAGGCAAAGGTCTTCATCACAGTAATTTAGCTCCGCAGCCCATATTTTTTTCTCCTTAGTCCTATTACAAATGACTCCAGCCTGCTCTTTCAAACTCAGTGAAAATACTCACCACTGAAACTTGTCTGCAAGTCCTAACTGGAACGTGAAATTATTGTAGTTGGTATACATATATGTCTTTACATGCTTTTTTTCACATTTGGCAATACACATTGGTTTCCATCTGGATTTGCACTCAGGAATTACTCCAGGAGGTACTTAGGGGACCATATGGGATGCTGGGAATCGAACCCGGGTCGGCCACGTGCTAGGCAAACACCCTACCCGGTGTACAGTTGCACCAGGCCCTGTCTTTGCATTCTTTTCTCTAAGCTGTGTTATCAAGCAATTTCTGAATATCAGTTTTAGTTCAGGGCCTTATGTGTATGTATACGACATGCATGTTTGCTTTATAGCCAATGAGTTAAGACAGAAGCAGGCATAAGAATCTAGTCATCTTTATGAAAATATTCTCTTACCAAGTAAATGATTTATACTCCAGTATGCTCAATTTCTAGATCTCTGATAAGTTCTCCCACAGAAATAAATTCAATCTAACCTAATATTTAGTTCTTCTCTCATCAAATTCCTCAAATCCATTAGCCTGTATATTCTTTGGGTCTAGATTATGGGATCAGGGCATGGCAGAACCCCTGATGCTTCACACTTCCCATTGGTTGGGGTTGACTTACTCATCACAGAAAATTAGGGCGCAGGGTTTGATGGGTACGGTATTGGTGTGATGTGTTCGTGAAAATGATAATCAACTCTATTGTACATCTTGTACCTCAGTAAACATGCTGAAAAAAAAGAGAGAATGAAGAGGATTACACATAAATATAAAACATCAACAAGTAACCAAAGGAGAATAAGCCAGTCAATATTTTGGTCTATGTTTTGCAGGTTTTTCTAATGTTAAAAGAAACCACACACCCGTATGGCCCTCCCCATACCTGCCTCTCTACACCACAAAAAAATAAAGAATGGTGGAAAAATGGACAATGTATCAAGTTTAGATGAGATCTTCCAATCACTTTGTGAAATACACACTCTGGGAGGAGAACCAACCAGGCATATCCCCGGGTGAAATGTGAACACATATCCTTAGCCTGGGCTATTCTGAAGACAGACAGAAGGGATCTGACAGCCTCAGCTGCAGATTGGACCTGTTTAGTTCCACCTCCCTTTTAAGTATAAGCAACGGTGGTCCATGGAACAGTCCCAGCCTCACCCAAAAGTTATGTTCCTTCTTCCTATACTTTTTCTATCCTGGCATGAAATAATCCATTTAAATGGACATCTACACCTCCTCAAATCAATTCCAAATGTTAAAAAGTTGGGGGAGGGAATGTAGCCCACTTTAATTCATTTTTAGGGGTGCAATACTGTTGGGAACTGGCCTAGGTAGCCCCTGCTTGTTTTTCCTGAGAAGGGAATGAGCAAGGAAAAAGTTGGCATGTGTGAGCGCCATGCCCTGGCAGTTGACTCTGTTAAGGGGGCCGTAGGGAAGGCTGCACTTGATCCACCTTGGCCAGGCCTGGAGCCATATTCTCATTCCTGTCCTGTTTTGTGGAGAATGTTCAAGGAACTGCCCACATATGCAGCTGCAAAACAGAATAACAGCATAGCCCGCTCAACTTTGAACCCTTGGCTATCCCACGAAGTGTACACTGCATACTGTAAAAGCAAATATGCTTTGCTGTACAGTTGCTCTATGCTTCATACAGTCCTCCCTACCCCAGTCTTTGCAGAAATCATGCCTTCTCTGGGTTACCGTTCGACTAGCCACATATGCTAAGGCACAATATATATTAGGTTCAAAAAATACTCCAATAACCTAAGCACATGAAAAGTCTCTGGTTCAATCCATATCACCATATGGTCCTGAAAACACTGATGACAAAGCTCCCTATCAATTACCCAAAGCAGCCTTCAAGCATCACTAAAATAACTCCTAACTCAAATTTAAAAAAATCAGGGACTAGAGAGATAATACAGTGGACTATGCGATTGCCTTGCACAGGGCAAATCCAGATTCTACACCAAGTATACCCAATGGTCGCCTGAACACTGCCAGAAGCAATTGCTGATCCAGAGCCAGTGTACAAGAACACCAAGTAGTGTATGCCCCCAGCAAAAAAGTAAAATTAAAACACACAAAGTATTTTTTAAATTAGTAATAAATATAGCAAAAATTTAACTAATCTCTTCATTGGTCAAGATTATCTTTGTTGGACTACAAAGGAAGTCAAGTGACAGAGAACAGGTAGAGTGCATGTAGGCCTGAGTGTGATCCCAGGAATGGCTGACTGTCAGGCACCATGTCCATGGGCTCCAAGCCTGCCCACCCAAGCACTCCTGGATGATGAGGAGGACTTGGGTCTCAGTTTAGGGAGCAACCATCCCTATTCATCAAAATTTGAAAGCAAACTTTGGAAAAATGGGAGGAAGTCTTTTGTTTTGGAACTGAAGCTGATGTATTTGCTAAAGAAACACTCTCTCCCTTCTCTCTCTCTCTCTCTCTCTCTCTCTCTCTCTCTCTCTCTCTCTCTCTCTCTCTCTCTTTCTCTCTCTCTCTCTCTGCGTGTGTGTCTGTGTGTTTGTGTGTGTGTTTATCTGAGTATTGTGTGAACTAAAAGTTTAACTTTCAAGCATCAGTGAATTTGAGAAAAGAGAGCAACTGATACGCTCCATGGCAGCGAGAAGCTTACTTGTATTTACTTTCCTGTTCAATTTGAAAATACTAAAAGATGACTTGGCCATTTAATTGATTTAGCGCTAGTGCTTGAAGTGCACTGAAACCAAAGTCTAAGATGGTCTTTCCCATTACACACCTAAGCGTAGGAGACCTTTACGTGACACTTGGCTTCATGTTGGCCAGAAAGCATTAACTAGAAATAAAGAAAGTAAACTAATTTACAACTCGGGGTGTACAAATTTATGGTGGAGATTATCTCATCAGCAATCATGTTCCAGAGACTGATTGCCCTTTTCTATGGAAGAGAGCATAAAATTACTTGCATGAGCCGTGCCATTGGAACCCTTGCCAGGCTGATTCTTTTGGTGAACACTGATGTGGGGCAGATGAGGCCCCTGACCACCCCAAGGGTCCCAGCCTCTATAGCCTAAAACCTCCAGAACTCAAATGACGTCATGCTCATATCTGCACTGCACACACTCGGGCTGAGACCCATCCACGTGTGAGCCTATTTCTGGACATCACCATAACTCACACCACTCATACTCCAAGAGACGCACACCACGGGTTTAAAGAAGAAGGCAATGAATCTTAGAGGGAAATATATTTTTACATATATATATATGTATATATATTTGCACATCAAGTTCAACCCTTAACAACATAACAGTAATCTCTTAGAGAAGGACATAACAGCTGGCTCCAGGGTGAAATACAACAATCTTCCACACTGTCCTCTAAGGAAAGTTGTCTGGAGCATTTCAGTGGTGTATTCATAACAAATAATACAAAATAAATCATTTGGTTCTGCTTTGGGGAAGAGGTTGGGATGCGGGATGGAAATATCAAAAAAATGGTGGTGCGAAGGTGTAATGTTGGTGGAATTGGTGTTCGATTATTAAATGAAATCAAATATTGTGAACTTCTTGAAAAAAATTTAAAAAACGTTTTGTTGTTACAATACAAAATAAATTATCTAGATCCTGAAAAAAAATTTTTTGCTGATGGGATTTCATACAAGAAATGCATTTTCAAGAGAAGAGTCAAGATTATTACCAGAAAGTCAAGAGAACCCAGGGAATAGCAGGGTTCCAGTGAGCACAAGCAGGACACTTCCTGGGGATAAGTCAGGGCAGGAAAAGGCAGGGACTGGGTGTGGGGTGAAAAATAGAAAGGCAGTTAGAGCAGAAGGGCCAAATAAAGGGCCCAGGAAGGGAAGGCCAAGTGGGGTAGGGGGAGAAGGTGGACAGAGGACTTCACACCCCTCTGGAACCCTAATGG
Source organism: Sorex fumeus (assembly GCF_029834395.1). Classification (NCBI taxonomy): domain Eukaryota; kingdom Metazoa; phylum Chordata; class Mammalia; order Eulipotyphla; family Soricidae; genus Sorex; species Sorex fumeus. Next base: position 3,374,076 of record NW_026606179.1, on the reverse strand, counting down.
ACTCTTCCCCTTTGTGATGCAGGCAGCCCTATATAAGGCAGAGCCACTTGCTCAAGCTCAGTTGCCATAGGCAGCTTGTGGTCAGGATCATGGAGTTCGGTATATGGACTCTGATGGTTCTGATGACACCCCGGACTGAGACTCTATGGGGCTTAGGCCCAAAGCTGATCAGTAGCGATCCCACCCCCCTTTTCCTGGGGGTGTTAGGGGTGCTCTTCCTTTTCATTGTTTTCCTGGCTACGGCATCCTTCGTGGTCTTCTGTAAGAAAAAAGTTGACCAAAAGGTAGGAGCCGGGACCACTGCTTGAGCCATTGGATGGTGATGGTGATTTCTATTACTTCTCACACACATGAATTTCAAACATGAATTTCTTTGGTTTAGCGCATCAGTAGATTGGGTCATCTAGGAGAAAGTAGGGCCTAGTTGCCAAGGAGGACAGACTGGGTGGGAAGGGGTTCATTGAAGAGAGAATTACCTGAACTTCACAGACGGTGTGGGGTGACAGGTTCCCATTACTAAAATCCCAACTAGTGCCATCATACTAGAGCCAGCTTCCATTGAGACATTAAGGTCTCTTCGAACAGAAAAGTCCCACCACGACTTCCCTGGTGGGAGGGAGACATAAACTCATCCTCCTGTCAGCCCTTCAGGAGAGTGGAGTGGGGGAGCCCTTCCCCAGAACTTGGGGTCCTGTGGGAAGGAGCACAGGAAGTACATCCCTGCCTGGCATCCCTGAAAACGGGCCAGCTATCAACATTGAAATCCTTGTATCGTTCCGAGGAGAAAACTGGAAACACAAAATCAAAACCAAAAACAAAGCATTTCATGACATTTAAGGATGGATTTGAGGGAGAAACTCACCTCTCTGTTCCTGTGGGACTCCTACGGGTCATGTGTGGACATCAGAGCTTCAGAGAGGGGAGTCCAAAAGTGGATTCCAAATGATCACTGATTCTTTCTCTCCTCAGAGGCGCAAGAGAGCTAGGAAAAGCAGGAGGGTCGCGATCCTGAGAGGTGAGTCTGCCTTTTCCATCTGCGCTCACCAGAGTGACCCTTCCCTCCTCCCCTCCCTCCTGCTGAGCTCGAGTCTACACCAGAGACCATGGCTCTTAAGGGCTCTGACAGAAGCCACAGGCCTCTGAGCGTCTTTTGCCCTTTGCTGCTCCTCGTCGGCTGCTGAGGCTTGCAGAGTAGAGCATGCCTGGGTGCCCTCCATGGCCCTGTGTCCGTGCCACTGTGAGATCTTCAGTAATAAAAGCCACTCTTCCTGGTTCCTAGGTGAGAGGTACCAATTCAGCCTGACTGAGCTGCAGCAAATACAATATATCCGGAATTTGCAACGGTATGTATGCGCCCTCCTTCCAGACCCAGCATCAGGAGGGTTGCCCAGGTCTGCCTGGGGAGGGGAGCCAGAGGAACAGGGATGAGAATAAGGCCTTGGGGAAGGTGTAGAGAGGACGGGAAGCCCTGGGGGTAATAAAGTATAGGGTACAGATTTCATAGCCTCTCCAGGTGACTGCCTTCTGGTCCTCACTGCACCTCTCCATGGCCCTCTCTTCCCTGCCTTCAGCAGCCCCCTGGAGGCATACCGCGAGGACCCACGTTGGGAGCACCTGCTGTGCATCAGCCCTTCCTGCAGGGTCTGCAGGAACAAGGTCATCCCAGCTGCTCCGCACGGCCTATCAGCTCCCAACCAGGCTGATCCCTCTGGCTCTCTCCCGCCATCCACCATCCCGATGGCCAGTCCAGGTCCCGTCACCTCTGCAGCCGATCCAAGAAAGCCAGCGTGTAATCTCCCTGGCCTGCACTGTCCTCTCTGCTCGCTTCAGGCTCCTGGGTCTGGCCCTCACCCCACTCTGCAGCCTGCAGTCCCCTTCTCCACATCATCACCCCGGCCCACCACAAGAGTCTGGCAGAAGTCCCTCTGTACTCCTGCTCCACCACCTCCTCTCGGCCCCCCTCCTCCTCATCCCTCCTCTCTCAGCTCTCCTGGGAGCACAGAGAAGGAGAAACCTCCTGAAGTACCCCACGTTATTTCTGGGCCCCAATCCCTCCCTCCCTCTGAGACCATTGGCCACACCACGGATCTCTCTCCCTTCCCTGTGTGTTCCTCTCCTCCTCCACATGGCAGGCGGTTAAATCGTCCCCCAGAACCTTCCAGGAGACAAAAGGTGGCCCCCCACACTGCTGGCTTGGACACAACAAAGGAGCCCAGTGTCTTACAGGGGCAGAGGCAGCAGGGGAGGGGCAGGGAGCTGAGCACATCCCTGGCCAAGGCTGCAGAGGCCTCCCAGACCACTGCCCCTCCTGTTGACGCAGTCCCCACTCGCTGCTACTCACAGGCCAGGACCCTCGATGGGCAGCACCACACAGAGCCGTGTGCCCTCAGCCCATCTCCCCAAGCAGTTGACACTCAACACACTGAGTCTGGCCGCCCCCGCTTTTTCCTAAACTTCCATTGGAAGATCAGGAGGCCCCGGCGTTTATTCCAAAGGAGACAGTCGCCCAGAGTGGGCCGCTTCATGAGAGCCTTGAGGTGCTGTGTGCCCTGCCTCCATGTCCAGAACGACATTTGAAAACAGGCTGACAGTGAATGATTCCATGAACAACCCCCCCTCCCCCCCAGGAACCACCTGGTCCCCCTTCACCATGTCTCAATGGGAGCCCATGTCCCACCCAGATACCACCTGCTGGGCACCAACTCCTTCCCACTCTCCCCAGGGCCCTAGGAGGCAGGAATGCAGACCCTCTCGCCCATCGTTCCTGTATTCTTACCCATTAAATCATTTAGAATCCTGCTGTGATGTCTGTCTGCTGTGTTGGAGCTTGAATTGAGGGACTAAAGGAGTTTGTTCTGCACTGAGCAAGGTGCCCTGGAGCTTGTGGGAACAGGAGGAACCATGTGACACCTACCCAGGTTTCCTCTTAGAGCAGCTGTTGGCCTTAGTGTTCCCAAGAACCACAGCAGCTTGACTCTCCCTCTCTGGAGGCTTCCTGGCTTTCCAGATATTGGTTGAGGTCCCCGAAAAGAATCAAGGCCCTGTAGCTCTCATAAAAATAATTGCAAGAATTAGAGTCCTTCTTGGTATTTAGAGATAAGTGATTAGGGGGTCTCACCCAAATGAAGACTAAATGCAGGGTTGGAGACACCCGGCACCTTCCTGGGAACCTGAGCTGGTTGGGGAAGGGACCATGATGTGTTTGAGGCGGGAACCCAGACCTGGTTTGGTGGAACCCTGACCTGGGGGGACGGTGACCTGGGGGGAGTCTGACCTGGAGGGACCCTGGCCTGGTTTGGAGGGACCCTGACCTGGGGGGACCCAAGAATCAGCTGAGCTGTCGCCTCACACACTGTGCATCGTCCTTTAAACTTGACCCTGAAATAGCCCCGACCCCCCCAAAAAGCTCCTATCAAGAGCCTGGCAGAACGCCCTCTGTATTCCTGCTCCACCACCTCCTCTTGGCACCCCTCCTTCTAGTCATCCTTCCTCTCTCAGCTCTTCTGGGAGTGCAGAGAAGGAGAAACCTCCTGAAGTACCCCAAGCTATTGTCTGGGCCCCAACTCCTTCCTTCCTCTGAGACTGTTGGCCACACCACAGATCTCTGTCCCATCCCTGTGTGTGCCTCTGATCCTCCACATCGCAGGGGGTTAAATCGTCCCCCAGAACCTTCCAGGAGACGAAGGGTGGCCCACCACATTGCTAGCGTGGATACAGAGAAGGAGCCCAGTGTCTCACAGGGGCAGAGGTGGCAGCGGAGGTGCAGGGAGCAGGGCATGTCCCTGGCCATGGCTGCAGAGGCCTCCCAGACCACTTCCCCTCCCGTGGGTGCCGTCCCTGCTACCTGCTACTCAGAGGTCAGTACTCTCTATTGGCAGCAGCATACAAAGCCGTGTGCCCTCAGCCAGTCTCCCCAAGCAGTTGACACTCAACACACTCAGTCTGGCCACCCCCGCCTTTTCATAAAAATCCGTTGGAAGATCAGGAGCCCCCGGCGCTTATTCCAAAGGAGACAGGCGCCCAGAGTGGGCCGCTTCATGAGAGCTCTGAGGTGCTGAGTGCCCTGCCTCCGTGTCCAGAACTACATTTGAAAACAGGCCGACAGTGAATGAATCCAAGAACAACTCCCCCCTGGAACCATCTGGTCCCCCTTCATCGTGTCTCACAGGGAGCCCATGTCCCACCCAGATACCACCTGCTGGGCACCAACTCCTTCCCACTCTCCCCAGGGCCCTCGGAGGCACAAATGCAGACCCTCAGCCCCATCATTCCTGTATTCTTACCCATTATATCATTTTGAATCCTACTGTGATGTCTGTCTGCTGTGTCGGAGCTTGAGTTGAGGGACTGAAGGAGTTTGTTCAGCTCTGAGCAAGGCGCCCTGGAGCTTGTGGGAACAGGAGGAACCATGTGCCACCTACCGAGGTTTCCTCTGAGAGCAGCTGTAGGCCTTAGTGTTCCCAAGAGCCACAGCAGCCTGACTCTCCCTCTCTGGAGGCTTCCTGGCCTTCCAGATATTGGTTGAGGTCCCCGAAAAGAATCAAGGACCCGGACCCGTAGCTCTCATTAAAATAATTGCGAGAATGAGTGTCCTTCTTGGTATTTAGAGACCAGTGATTAGGGGGTCTCACCCAAATGAAGCCTAAATGCAGGGTTAGAGACACCTGGCACCTTCCTGGAACCCTGAGCTGCTTGGGGAAGGGACCATGTTGTGTTTGGGAACTGAACCCAGATCTGGTTTGCTGGGACCCTGACCTGGACAGACCCTGACCTGTGGGGACGCTGACCTGGGGGGACTCTGACCTGGAGGGATCCTGGCCTGGTTTGGAGGGATCCAGACCGGGGAGACCCTTACCTTGTTGGAGGAACCCAAACCTGGGGGCTCCCTGACCTGGTTTGGAGGGACCTTGACTTGGGGGGACCCTAACCTGGTTTGGAGGAACTGTGACCTGTGGGGACCCAAGAATCAGCTGAGCTGCCGCCTCACACACTGTGCAACGTCCTTTAAACTTGAACTTGAAATAGACCCCACCCCCTGGAAAAGCTCCTATCAAGTGATTTTCTTCTCCACATCGGTGCCCAGACTTCTTGGGGGTTGATCATTTTGAGGACAGAAGCATTTAGCTGAGCAGTAGGAGAGGTGACCGGGCAGCCACCTCTCACAGGGGTGAGATCAGCTGAGAGAAAGGGCACACTTCCAGGGGTGTGTGGGACATGAGACAACTGGGCAGGGGGAAGAAGGGCCTTGTGGTGAGACAGAAGTTTCTATAAACACGGAGGGTTGACCTGTAACGTCAGCCTACTGGTCTCTTAGACAAGGACTTAATGGTTCCATGGTGAAATGCAATCTTCACTTTCTTCTCTGAAAACATCCTTGGATCATTCTGTTAGCAAATGTTCACTGACAGGGAATATTAAATTACTGTGGGCCTATGGGGGGGGGAGCTTAAGGGGTTGTTGGGAAAATTGAGAAGGTGTGATGGTTGTGGTGTTAGTGTTGGAATTTTGAATGCCTGTGACAGATCATCATGAATGACTTTGTAAAGCACAGTGTTCATGTAATGTCTAAGGGGAAAATAGATAAGCTTTAAAAAGAAAAAGGATACTGCCTGTGCCCTCCCCCTCCCCTGGTGCCCACAGGCCCACCAGGCACTGCCCTGCTGAGGCTCATGGGGCTTGCACAGCCCCTGACTTCCTGGTCTGAGGGCGTGTGAGCACAAAGCCAGAACTGCGGGGATGCTGTCTGGCTTGGCCCACGCCTCTCTGTACAAGTTTGTCTAGGTCCTTGCTCTAAATTCACACTTGTTACACAGCACTCTTTCTCTTTTGTTCGTTCTTTTGGAAAATGTGTTCTATGTGCTTCCTATGTTTCTTAGGGAACAATTGATCTACTTATGTGTGTGTTGATCCTTCACTTTCTCTCTTCTGTTAAAAGACATTTTTGAGTGGCTTATGAGGAATAAGTTAAGCATTTTATTTTCATTAATTTTAAAATATTGTATGCCTCACCCTGCTGTCCTCATGGGTTATTCTTGGTTCTGTGCTAAACGACAACCCCTGGGACCATAAGTGGTGCCAAGACTGAACCCTGGTTCACCATCTGCTTCCTAGATCCTTTATTTCTGCATTGTTTCTTATCTCTCTAGTACTTTCTAGTTTTCAGCTGGGCTAAGCGACAAAAAAAAAAAAAGAATCTCAAAACCGAGCAGTTTGCTGCAGAGTCTCTCCAGACAAAATTTTCTAAACTTTTAGAATTCCAGGAGTGCTAAGAGCGAGAGTGGCCACGCAACATCGTGTGCTATTCACACAAGTAATACAAAATAAATTTAGCATAGCCTTTTCGGCAGGCTTGGGTGGTGGCAGGAAAATTCCAAATCATAATGGTAGGACTGGTGTCAAAATATTGAATGCCATCAAAGTAGAGAGAGAGAGAGAGAGAGTATTGCTGTAATTGTCTGCCACACAGGCAAGAGAAGGGTTGGGATGGTGGGTGGGAGGGAGGGAGATACTGGGGATATTGGTGGTGGAAAATGTGCACTGGTGTAGGGGTGGGTGTTTTATCATTATATGTCCAAAACTCAAACATAAAAGCTTTGTAACTATCTCACGGTTGACTCAATTAGAGAGAGAGAGAGAGAGAGAGAGAGAGAGAGAGAGAGAGAGAGAGAGAGCTGTGCTAACAGGTATTGAGGTGCACCTAATTTTAGGACAACTGTTTCTCACATATTTACTAAGACTCTGTGCTAGGCACTGTCCACGGTCCTGAGAATCCACCCATGACCATCATAGGGGCCCATCCAGGGGAACAGAAAAGACAATTGAGAAAATTCAAAATGAGGGAAGTCTGAAGGAGAATCCTCAATACTGGATTTCCATACTATCAACATTTCACTGACTAATGCTACTGTCTGTGACCCTTAGAAATTTGTGCCCAAATACAATCCATAGTTTAGAAGATGATTTCAGCATTTCCTAGGGGAGGAGAGAGAGAGAAAGAGTAAGAGAGAGGGAGAAGTCTAGGACAGCATACCATAAGGAAGGAAAATTATACACATGCCGTATGTGGTGAGTAAAGAGCAGAATGTGCCTTCCCTTAACATTTCTTCGTTCTTAGGTGGTCATCCCAAAAGAACCTGCCCTCTGTTCATGTGAAGCATGTGGTACAACGAGTAAGCTCTCTTGGCATAATCACTTGATCACTCTGTGTGTGTGTGTGTGTGTGTGTGTGTGTGTGTGTTTGTGTCTCTGTCTCTCATACATTAGGTCATACCAGGCATTGTTCAGACCTCCTGAATCTGTGCTGAAGGATCATTCATGGTAGGGTTTGGGGAGCACATGCAATGCAGCTGATAAAACCTGGCTCAGGTGCATGCAAGGTCAGCACCTTAGCCCTGTACTATTTCTTGAATTTTAACTTTTGACTCTCCCTCACTTTTGAAGGTAATAAACTAGCAGTTCTCCAAAGAATTCCTCAGAGTCCCTTCAAAATTGGAGTTGAGTCCATTAAGAGTAAAACTCTTCTTTGAGGGAAGATAGAAATATTTGAGTTGGTGTCAAAGAATTTTTACCAAACCCTTGAGGATTTTTCTCTGTATTCCAAACGACCACAGAAAAAGTATCCATTTCTGGTCCAGGATTTCTTTTCTTTTTTTTTTCTTTTTGGGTCATACCTGGCCATACACAAGAGTTACTCCTAGCTCTACACTCAGGAATTGCTCCTGGCGATACACAGGAGACCATATGGGATGCTGGAAATCGAACCCCAGGTCGGCCACGTGCAAGGTTCTACCCGCTGTGCTATCTCTCCAGCCTCAGGTCCAGTATTTCTTTTTGCTTGTTATTTTCTTTCTTTTGGACCACACCCTGTGGCACTCTGAGCTTATGCTATGCCTCAGGGTTCACTCCTAGTGTGGGCCCAGAACTTTATGATACACTGGGGACCAGCTGTTTTGGGGGTCCTTGAAGACAAAGGGTCTTATCCACTGTACTATTTCTGCAGCCCCAAGGGCAGAGGCCTTAGCACCCCGAGAAGCTCCTCCTGCAGGAGGAACCAGCCCCCTACTAGCCACATCAGCACATTAGCTGCTGGCCTGGGAGATGTGTGGGGGCCTCTGTGTTGACTGAACATGGCCTCTCCCCTCCTGAGAGGTGGTAGCACTTGCTGGACAGCTGTTCACATCCATGTGTTCTGTGGCTCTCCTCGGATCTGGATGAAACACGGACCCCGCAGAGACCCTCTCCGCACTGTATTCTCTATGCATGCTTGACTCCTCTGAGCCCCCACTGTCACAACCACACACACAACAGGCCTGGAGGGAGAGGTTCCTTCCTCGAGCTTGCGCTATTGTGGTCCATTGATTTTGTTCCCAAGGAGTATTCCATCGCGAGGGTGACGACAGATTGAGTTTTTTGTGTTGTTTTGTTTGCTGCTATTTTTATGCTGGTAAACAAGGGTATTTCCAATTTAGGGATATTATGAATAACCTTGCCATGAATACCCTGGTTTATGCCTCTGGGTGGTCTTCACATAGAGCAATATACTAAGTTCATCTTTTTTTTTCTTTTCTGGCTCACACCTGATGACAGACAGGGGCTATTCCTGCACTCAGGAACTTCCCCTGGCAGTGCTCTGGGAAAATGCCCTACCTGCTGTTTTATAGTTCCATCCCCTGATTTCATCTTTAGCCCAGGAGTTGTGCAGGGTCCCTGAGCATGTCATGGTGTGTGAAAGGGCCAGATGAAGCTCAGAGCTGAGTATGTGTCTTTCATGTGTGAGACCTTGACTTCCATGTCAGCACCCAAAATAAAGTCTGCCCCTGTCAGGTGGCACTTTTCCTGGCTGTGGTCAAGGGCTGATGGGCATTCTCACCTTTTTATCTTAGGATCATTGCCCCCATTTTATATTCTGAGACTTGTTCCTGAAGCTTCAATGAGGGTGGTAAAGGAGCCTCTTTTTCCTAGTGAGTTCCAGATGTCAGGGAGCACTGCAGTGAGATTTTGTCCAGCTGTGTGAGTCTGGATCACAGTGACCCCCAGGGCTATCCCTGGCAGTGTTCTGTGGGCCTTTGATGCCAGGGGCCTCTGCAGATGAAATATGTGCTCGGGCCTGTTTAGTCTTTTCCCTGCCCTGGTTTTCTTCATAAGGGAGGGAGCATACCAGCACACTTGGAGCCCAGGGGGTTCGTCAGGAGGCAGGAGTGTCCAGGGATGGTGTCGGCGAGGACTCTCTGTGTTTGCTGGGAGAGAGATTTGAGGCAGCCAGAAACAGACTTAGGAAGGGCCAGGATGAAGAGTTTCAGCAGGCTCCATGGCACAGAGGCATCATCCAGATCAGCGACCTGGGCTGCAGTAATATAAAGCAGAGAAGAATATTCCAGAAAGCAGGAATGTGCAAAAGGAGAGGAGAGACTCGATTGGTTGGTTTGTCTATCCAAGGCTCCTGTTTCCTGTTCCTAGGCACTAGCAAACCCTCCCAGGCCCAGAAGTTCCCAGGAATCACAGCTCCATAGTGTACAGAAAATCAGGAAACTGTCACAGGGTTGACACATTTGGAGGAGGTTAGGGACCGGGGCCTCCAGGTCAGCAGCTGCCCCCACACCCAGAGCACTGTTCCTCCCAGTGTCTGTACCCGGTAGCCCCCAGGAGAACACCCCCTTGGGCCTTTTGGAAGAAAGCAGGGAGAGAGATTTGAGAGATTTGTGTGTATCTGCTCAGGCGTTGTTTGTGTGTGGGTTCTCAGCTACTGTCTGTGGGGGGTCAGCACACACAGTGACCGTATGTGGTGACGGAAACACCAACTGTATATTTCTGATTTATGGGACCAGGGAGCCTTCTGTCTCCCAGCTGCCCTTGTCGTGTTCCTCACCCACACAGAGGGTCCTGGGGTGAGGGGCAGGGAGTCAGCACTGAGTGTGACTCAGACGTTGGGACGCTAGGGGCCAAAAATTTTGTGTTAGATGTGGCCACGAGAATAGGGGCAGAAACCTGAGAAGTAAGGCCAGCTAGCCTAGGAATCTTCACAGAAACTCTTTTATTATTTTCCTCTGAGTCTTTATCTTTTGTTGTTTCACTAATAAAACCTTCCACCTTGCCTTTTCTCCTATTGCCCACCTGCTCTCAGTAGTCTTAGTGCTGTGATTGATGTCCACAGGTTTGTGTTTCAAATGTTTTTCCTTATCTATTTTATACCCTTAAAATGCACATTTAAGTGAAATAATCCAATATTTTTCTCTTTTCTTCAAAATTATTTCATTTCATGTGATCCTTTTTATTGCAAAGGACATTTCAGCATTTGAAATCATATAAATGTACCACCTTATTTATATACTCATCTTTTGATAGGCGCAATTGTTGCTCCAGAAATTCCCCCATGGGCTGGCGCGATAGCACAGCTGGTATGGTGTTTGCTTTGCACGCAGCCTAACTGGGCAACCCGAGTTCCATTCCTCTGCTGGCACAGCAAAGAATGGCAAGCACCCGTGACTTATTCGAAATGTCAAACACAGTAACAATTTTCACAATGGAGACATTACTGGGCCCGCTCAAGTGTTCTCTCAATTAATATTGGGCGACTATAAATTTTTGTGCTAATAGTTTTGTATTCGTTGGAGAGATAGAAGCAGGCATAGAGGATTTCCGATTCTGTGCCTGGGCTGCCCTCTCGTGGCCATTTCTGTAAATACACCTTCTAATGTTCTAAGGTAAGTGTTGTCACAGCCCCCTACCAAGCTTAGGATCTTTCCTCCCTCCTTAGTGTAGACTGGGAGAATAGTATCACTGAAGTGTAAAATGAAAAGTCCTCCCACGGTGAATGCTTTGTTTAGGGTTGTGGACTATGCATCTGTACACAGAATGTACAGGATGCAGAATGTTGGAGTGAAACAAGGACCACATCGGCACTCGACCCTCCCCTCAAGCACCTCAGGCACACTCAGGAAGGACTCTCAAGAAATGATAGGAAGTCATGTTATTGCAAAACCTTGAGGCATAAACCTTCAACAGAATATTCGCAAGTGAAATTAAATACTCTGCCAAAATATACCACATAACCATTAAGTGGAGTGATTGCAGAGATGCAAGAATCGTTCACAGCAGGGTGGATGAGCCAGAGAAGGAAGCATGGTTGGACACCGGTAGATCCATGTGATGGGTCACATACAGGAGACGAAGGATAAAAGTCACACCATCATCTCAACAAGTGAGTCAAAGGGCTTGCCAAAATTAAAAATCTGTTCATGACAACTCTTTTAAGGGGTGTTGGTGAGTGGGAACAGGCCATGCTCCACTCTTTTAAGGGGTGTTGGTGGATGGACACAGAGACTGCTTTCACCATGGTGCCCGGGCATCACGTATTGGGGGACCACAGGCATTGTCCTATGCACTAGGGACTTCTGCACTGTCATTCCAGCTCCAATTATGGTTAGTCTCGAGCTTTGGGCTCCTGACATAAGGGACTCCTTCTCTCTTTTCTCCTAGCCCATCAGCAAAGAGGAAACTCCCTTCACTCTTCCAAGGGTCAGGTATAACCTGTTCACACCCACAAACAAACTGTTCAGCTCCTGGAACTATGACCCCAAATGTCACCGTTCTCCATAACCACAAAGGTTCTTTGTGACTGGAAGCAGCCGGACCATTAACTGGCTAATTTTGCTTCTAAAACTTGCTTTCATTGATCACAACACATGCGGCCCCATTGTGTCCACCGTCTGCTAAGATTTGACTTTTTATTGCCTTTATAAACTCATCCCTGAATGTCCTCAAGCAGAGAGTTCTTTGGGATGCTGGTCTGCTGATGGTCACGGCTCCTTTAATAAACACTCCCAATCCAAACTAATTATCTCATTCCTACTTTGGACAAAGTGGCAGGTTACCAAATGTAACCTGCCCACACGGCAGAGTCTGGAAAACTCCCCGTGCCGTACCCAATATGCCAAATACCAGTAACAATGAAGGGTTTCATTCTCCTAACCCTGAAAGAGCCTTGAATATGGCACTTTTTAAAAAACATCAGGGCTTGGACGAAGGAGACGTTACTGGGGCCTGCTCGAGGCAATCGACGAACAACAGGATGGTCGTGATCATGATCGTGATCCCAATCCAGCCTATCATGTGAAAGGTGTGAAAAAGGTTGCCAGACTTATTTAGTACAGTTTTTTGAAAATGGAATCATTTCTAGATACTCAGTGACAAAGCAGTTCATGACTCGGTATCAGTCATACAATGCTCCAACACCCATCCACACACCGGTGTCCATTTCCCAAAATCAATGTCCCAAATCCCTCATCCCCCTCCCCTACAGCTGGCCTCTATGGCAGACTTACTCTCTCTGTCTGTCTGTCTGTCTCTGCCTCTGTCTCTCTATCTCTCTGTCTCTCTCTATCTCTCTGTCTCTCTCTCCCTTTCCCTCTTCCCTCTCTCCCTCCCCTCTCCAATAAGACAGCTGGGGTTGCAATATTGTTACCAGAGGGGTTTTTTTTTTTGTAGGAGTACTGCTATTTATTCAGCCACTGATTAGCTGATTGAATTGGGCATGAACTCCACCTTAATTTTTTATTTATTTTTTTCTTTTTATATTTATTTATTGAATCACTGAGAGAAAAGTTATTAAGCTTTCAGGTTTAAGTCTCGGTCATACAATGATCAAACACCCCTCCCTTCACCAGTACTCACTTTTCAACACCAAGAACCCCAGTATACCCCCCTCCGACCCCTCCTAATGCCTGTGAGGCAGATGATTTCTACTTAACTCTTCTCTACATTGGTTACATTCATTATTTCGACAAAAGATGCACCATTATTGTTTAGAATTTCCCCCCAAACAATCAGAATTGCTGAAAAGGCATTGGTAAATATTTTGTTTGCTATAGCTGGTTATGAGAATCATATAATGTCACTCGGCCATGATTTTGGATTCCTGCAAAGAGCCAGATAATTACGAGATTGGTTTCTGTGTGTCTGGTGTTATGGCCATGCCAGAGAGCTGCTCATGGGGGATAACTCATGACCTCGGTAGGGCGTAAAGGACGTGCTGGTACTGTCCCCCTTCCCATGAGACTGCAGTTGCCCCTTCACCTCCGGCTTGTACCTGGCTTTCCTATAAGCTCTGAGGCGGCGGCCACCTTGCTGCCAGGGGGGAAAAGGCGGAAGGGAGCAACACCCTTTCCCTCCTGTGGAGGCATGGCACAGTAGTTTAACGCATGGTCCATTCACTTTTCTGCCACAAGCTTCCGGGCTCTGGATTAAGTCCTTTTGCCTCTGGAGCCATGACCATGCTAGAGAACTGCTTGTGGGGGGCAACTCGTGACCTCGCTAGGGCATGAAGGACGAGTTTGTACCACCCCCCTTCCCATGAGACTGCAGTTGCCCTGTCATCACCAGCTCATACCTGGCTTTCCAATAAGCTCTGAGCCGGCAGCCACCAGGTATGCAGTCCAGATGCATTTCTGCCAAAAGCCGCTGGGTTTCAAGATTTGTTTCTGAGTCTCCATTATCATGGCTGTTAATCAGTTCATCAGGAGCCAGAGAGGCCGTTTTAGGTGGCAACTCAGGGTCTCGTTGGGATGGGGAGAAAGAGTCGGCTCCACCCCCATGTGGTGAGGCCCAGTGTCTCGTCACTGCAGGCCCAAACCTGACTGTCCAGTGGCCTCTGGAGGATGGTGGTCACCAGGCCGCCAGGGGGAACAGGCCAAGGCACGAAACCTATTCCCACCTGGAGTGGCCCAGCGCCAGTAACCTACTGCAGGAACAGGACGCATTTCTGCCAAAAGCCTTTGGGTTCTGAGATTCGTTTCTGAGACTCTGGGATCATGGCCATTAAGAAGTTAGATCAGGAACCAGAGAGGCCATGCTTCCAATTATATAGCTGAGTCAGAGGTGGTTTGTGGGTGTGTCTCCCACATACCTAACTTGTGGGCATTTACTTTCTTGGTAAACTTTGCCCCAAGTTTTTGGGGTCTGGCCAAAGGCACGGCAGCAATTTTGGGGTATCAAAAAGTCTAACGTTGCCATCAGGCTGCTGATGCACTCACCTCACAGATACAGACTGACCTGCTGGCAGCACCATACCCCCAGGGTTTCTTTTTTTTTTTTTGTATATCATTTTACCTCCTTCAGGACTCAGATATTGTCCAGAGGGATCCTTTCTAATGATCATTGTCTTAGTGTCTCTTCTCTGTCCAAACGGCATTCTCCCACAATTTGAGGCAAACTTCCTACCATTCCTATCGTGGACCAGTCCTCCTGGCCCTCATTTCTACTGTCCTTGGGTATTTTTCTCATACTATTTTTTATATATCCCACATATGAGTTTGATTGTTCTATATCTGTCTCTCTCCCACCAACTCATTGCACTCAGAATGGCACTCTCTATGTCCATCCATGTATAAGCAAACTTCATGACTTCATTTTTCTAATAGCTGCAGGGTGTTCCATTGTGTAGATGTACCAGTCATTTGTTCTAAGGAACTTAGGATGTTTCCGAATTCTGGATATTTTGAATAGTGCTGCAATGAACATCAGATTGCAGATGGGTTTTTGCATTGAGTTCTGGGCCCCTAGATTATATTCCCAGGACTGGGCTGCTGGATCATATGGAAGCACAATTTCTAGGTTTTTGAGGAAAGCCCGTATTGGTTTCCTGCAAAGGCTGGACTTTCCCACCAGCAATGAATGAAAGTCCCCTTTCTCCCCATATCCGTGCCAGCAGTGGTTGTTTTTGTTCTTTTTGATGTGTGCCAGTCTCTATGGCATGAGATGGTATCTTGTGGTTGTTTTGATTTGCATCACCCTGATGAATAGTGGCGTGGAGCATTTCCTTCATGTGCCTTTTGGACATTCACATTTCTTCTTTGGGGAAGTTTCTGTTCATCTCTTCTCCCCAGTTTGTGATTGGATTCGATTTTTTTCTTCTCAAGTTCTACCAGTTCCATATAAATCTTTGGTACTGACCCCTTATCAGATGGGTGTTAGGTAAATAATTTTCCCCATTCTGTGGACTGCCTTTGCTTCCTGGTCATTGTTTCCTTTTAAGGTGCCTAGGTTCTTAATTTAATTTAGTCCCTTTTGCTTATCTTTGATTCCACTTTCTTGGTCAGTGGTGTTTCATCCTGTAAGATACCTTTCACTTCAAAGTCACCTTACAAATTCAGGTCAGACACTATGGACTTTAAATCCATATTTATTTGACATTTGTGCATGATGTTAAAAAGAGGGCTAGTTTATGTATTTATTTATTTATGCATGTAGCTGATCAGTTTTCTCAGGACTGGTAATGGGCTTTTGAAAAAGAAAAATATTACGGATGACAGCAGAAGGCGTGAAAAGTCTAGGAGAAGATATTACAGTTTTGTTTGTAATCTTCTTAAATCAAAGAGGTCCTCAGAAATTTCCCCTGTTACTGGTTCCCTCACCCAAGCAGTACTCTCTATAGGGGAAGTGACAGCGGCTATTCAGAGCAGCATACCAATTGGCATAAGTACTCCACTATAACTGACTAGTTTTCCATAGTGTGGATAGAACAGTTTCCTTATCCTCTTCTCTTTTTAGGCACTTAGGTTGTTTTCCAGTCCCTGGCAATGATGAGTGGTGCTGCAAGGAATCCAAGTGTATAGATATCTTTTTGAACTAGCATTTTATACTTGAGGTAGATGCCAAGAGGAATTGCTGACAGATCGAAGCTTCGTCTTACTTTTTCAGAAATCTCTATACCGTTTTCCACAGAGGATGACCCAGATACAATCCCACAAACAGTGGATGAGGGTTCCTTTTATACCACAAGACCCCCAGAGCTTGTCTTTTTCACACAGCCCGTTCTCACTGGTGTGAGAGAGTTATTTTTTCATTGTTTTAATATGCATTTTCCTCAGTGACGGTGACTACATTTTTGTATATTTTGTGATTCTCTAAATGTGGTCTTTTGAGAAATGTCTTCTCAGCTTCTTTCCTTATTGAATTATAAGGTTTGTTTTGGGTTTCTGTGATTCTGTATAAAATCTTGTATAATCGTACTTTCTTAGATGTCTAGTGAGTGGAACTGGCCCAGAAAGGTCAGACCTGAACACCCGAAGAACTTTCCGTCAGTACTCATCAATACGCTGGCTCGGCTCTTCACACGCTACCTGTCTAAATGCAAGGTTCCATCCCAGTGGAAAATCAGCAGAACCATACTACTGTACAAGAAGGGAGACATCCATGACATAGGCAACTATCGCCCAATCTGCCTATTGTCTGTCATCTACAAGCTGTTTACTCGAATCATCCTGAATAGGATTGGCAGAACACTAGATGAAGGACAACCATGTGAGCAAGCCAGGTTCCGCAAAGGATTCAGCACCATCGACCATATCCACACGATAACCAAGCTCATTGAGGTTTCTCGGGAGTTCAAGATACCGCTGTGTCTAACGTTCATTGATTTAAAGAAGGCCTTTGATTCTGTTGAAACAGAAGCAGTCATTGAAGCCCTAGCCAATCAGGACATTCAAACTCAATACATCAGGATCCTCTGTGAGTTGTATTACGGATTCACTACCAGGATCTCACCTTTCTACAAAGAAGTAATCATTGATGTCAAGAGAGGGGTTCGGCAGGGTGATACCATTTCACCGAAAGTCTTCAGTGCCACCCTCAAGAACGTCATGCGACAACTGGAATGGGAAGGAATTGGGAGTGAAGATAGATGGTTGGCAACTATACCACCTCTGCTTTGCTGATGACATTGTTCTAATAACACCAAACATTAGCCAAGCGGCACAAATGCTGGCCAACTTTGACTGTGAGTGTGGAAAGGTCGGACACCATCTGAATCTTACGAAGACAATTTTTATGAGAAACAGCCTAGTTTCTGACTCTCCATTCGCTCTCAACGAAACGACCATCTCCAAATGCAACAGTTATGTGTAGCTAGATAGAGAAGTCAACATGATAAATGACCTGGCACCTGAGTTGCTCAGGAGGAAGAGAGAGGCTTGGACTGCCTTCAAGAGCATCAAAGAAATAGCTAAGAGGACAAAGACCCTCAGGCTCCAGGCACATTTCTTTGATTCCACTGTTCTTCCTGCATTAACATAAGCCTTAGAGTCCTGGGCCTTATGCAAACATGATGAGAATGCTATTCTGGTCTCCCAAAGAGGAATTGAAAGAGCTATGCTTGGAGTATCACATTTCACTCAAATGAGGGAAAGAATTCTGAGTCCTGACCTCTGTCAACTATCAAGAATCATGGACTTGGTTTGGAGAGACAGAAAAGACAATTGAGAAAATTCAAAATGAGGGAAGTCTGAAGGAGAATCCTCAATACTGGATTTCCATACTATCAACATTTCACTGACTAATGCTACTGTCTGTGACTGTTAGAAGATTGTGCCCAAATACAATCCATAGTTTAGAAGATGATTACAGCAATCCCTAGGGGAGGAGAAAGAGAGAAAGAGAGAGAGTGAGAAGTCTAGGAGAGCATACCATAAGGAAGGAAAATTATACACATGCTGTATATGGTGATTAAAGAGCAGAATGTGCCTTCCCTTGACATTTTTTCATTCTTAGGGTGGTCATCCCAAAAGAACCTGCCCTCTGTACATGGAAAGCATGTGGTCCACCTAGTAAGCTCTTTTGGCATAATCACTTGATCTCTCTCTCTCTCTCTCTCTCTCTCTCTCTCTCTCTCTCAATCTATCTCTGTCTCTCATATATTAGGTCATACCAGGCATTGTTCAGACCTCCTGAATCTGTGCTGAAGGATCATTCATGGTAGTGTTTAGGGAGCATATGTAATGCAGCTGATAAAACCTGGCTCAGGTGCATACAAGGTCGGCACCTTAGCCCTGTACTATCTCTTGACTTTTAACTTTTGACTCTCCCTCACTTTTGAAGGGAATAAACTACCAGTTTTCCAAAGAATTCCTCAGATTCCCATCAAAATTTCAGTTGAGTCCATTCAGAGTAAAACTCTTCTTTGCGGGAAGAGAGTAGTATTTGAGTTAGTGTCAAAGAATTTTTACCAAACCCTTGAGGATTTTTCTCTGTGTTCCAAACGACCACAGAAAAAGTATCCATTTCTGGTCCAGGATTTCTTTTCTTTTTTTTTCTTTTTGGGTCACACCTGGCAATGCACAGGGGTTACTCCTCGCTCTACACGCAGGAATTAGTCCTGGCAGTGCACAAGGGACCATATGGGATTCAGGGAATCGAACCCGGGTTAGCCGCGTGCAAGGCCCTACCCACTGTGCTATCTCTCCAGCCCCAGGTCCATTATTTCTTTTTGCTTGTTATTTTCTTTCTTTTGGACCACACCCTGTGGCACTCTGAGCTTATGCCATGCCTCAGGGTTCACTCCCAGTGTGCTCCCAGAACGTTATGATACACTGGGGACCAGCTGGGGTGGGCGTCCTTGAAGACAAGGGTCTTATCCACTGTACTATCTCTGCAGCCCCAAGGGCAGAGGCCTCAGCACCCTGAGAAGCTCCTCCTGCACGAGGAGCCGGACCCCCTCATAGCCGAATCAGCACATTGGCTGGTGGCCTGGGAGATGCGTGGGGGCCTCCGTGTTGACTGAACATGGCTTCTCCCCTCCTGAGGGGTGGTAGCACTTGCTGGACAGCTGGTCACATCCATGTGCTCTGTGGCTCTCCTCAGATCTGGGTGAAAGGCGGACCCCGCACTGTATTCTCTACGCATGCTTGACTCCTCTCGCCTCCACGGTCACAACCACACACAACAGGCCTGGAGGCAGAGGTTCCTTCCCCAGCATGGGCTATTATGGTTCATTGATTTTGTTGCCAAGGAGTATTCCATCGCGTGGGTGACAACAGATTGAGTTTTGTGTGTTGTTTTGTTTGCTGCTTTTTATGCCCGAAAACCAGGGTATTTCCAATTTAGGGATATTATGAATAACCTTGCCATGAATACCCTGGTTTATGCCTCTGGGTGGTCTTTACGAAGAGCAATATACTGATTTCATCTTTTTTTTTTCTTCTCTGGGTCACACCTGATGACAGACAGGGGTTATTCCTGCACTCGGGAATTACTCCTGGCAGTTCTCGGGTGAAAATGCCCTACCTGCTGTATTATAGTTCCAGCCCCTGATTTCATCTTTAACCCAGAAGTGGTGCAGGATCTCTGAGCATGTCATGGTGTATGAAAGGGCCAGATGAAGCTCAGAGCAGAGTATGTGTCTTTCATGTGTGAGACCTTGACTTCCATGTCAGCACCCAAAAGAAAGTCTGCCCCTGTCAAGCTGGCACTTTTCCTGGCTA
Organism: Sorex fumeus; assembly: GCF_029834395.1. Classification (NCBI taxonomy): domain Eukaryota; kingdom Metazoa; phylum Chordata; class Mammalia; order Eulipotyphla; family Soricidae; genus Sorex; species Sorex fumeus. The sequence goes on along the minus strand of NW_026606179.1, from coordinate 3,354,826 downwards.
TGGATGTAGTCAAGGGGTGTTGGGCATTCTCACCTTTTTATCTTAGGATCACTGCCCCCGTTTTATATTCTGAGACTTGTTCGAAGCTTCGGTGAGGGTGGTAAAGGAGCCTCATTTTCCTAGTGGCCTCCACAGGTCAGGGAGCAGTGCAGTGAGATTTGGTCCAGCTGTGTGGGTCTGGTTCACAGCGACCCCCAGGGCTATCCCTGGCAGTGTTCAGTGGGCATTCAATGCCAGGGGCCTCTGCAGATGAAATATGTGCTCGAGCCTATTGAGCCTTTCACGTGCCCTAGTTTTCTTCATTTCTCTGTGTCTTGGGTTCTGAGTGCACCAGAGAAGCAGACTCCTGACTGCCTCACTGCAGTTCCCCAAGTGCCATCTGAGGGCTCTTGTCCTGAGTCTAGGAGCCAGCACCACCTCAATGAGGGATGGGAGGGGAAGCTCGCTCTCCTTTCCCTTCCTCTTCATATTCTCATGAAGCCCTGGAGACTGTCCCTGCCCTCTGCAGACTAGATCCTGCTCAAACTCCCCCAGCCCCAGTCCCACGGATCCCATGACTGTCTACTCCAAAAGCATCTTGTTTAGAGGAGCCAGGTGTTCATGTGCTTCAGTGGTCCAACACACACACACACACACACACACACACACACTCATACATATACACACGAATGCATCCAGGATTTTATTGTCAGGTATGGTGAGATGAACAGATCAGGAGACAGCTGTCAGCGTTAGCAGCTGTCTTAAAGGGAGTGAGCATGCCAGCACACTTGGAGTCCAGGGGTTCCGTCAGGAGGCAGGAGTGCGCAGGGATGGTATAGACGGGGATTCTCTGTGTTTGCTGGGAGAGAGATTTGAGGCAGCGGAAACAGACTTAGGATGAGCCAGGCTGAATAGTTTCAGCAGGCTCCGTTACACAGAGGCATCCCCCGGTTCGGGGACCTGGGGTGCAGCTGATATAAAGCAGAGAAGAATATTCCAGAAAGCAGGAATGTGCAAAAGGAGGGGACAGACTCGATTGGTTGGTTTGTCTATCCAAGGCTCCTGTTTCCTGTTTCTAGGCACTAGCCAACTCTCCCAGGCCCAGCAGGCCCCGGGAATCACAGCTCCATAGTGTACAGAAAATCAAGAAACAGTCACAGGGTTGACACATTTGGAGGAGGCTGGGGACTGGGGCCTCCAGGTCAGCTGCTGTCCCAAACCCCAGAGCACGGCCCTTCCCAGTGTACCCCATAGACCCCCGAAGGGCACCCTCTTGATCTTAAGAAGAAAGCAGTGTTGTGTGTATCTGCTCGGGTGTCATTTGTGTGCAGGTTCTCAGCGACTGTCTGTGATGGGTCAGCACACACAGTGACCGAGGTTTGGTGACGAACCATAGGTGGTGACAGCAGCACCAACTGTATATTTCTGATTTGTGGAACCAGGGAGCCTTCTGTCTCCCAGCTGCCCCTGCCCTGTTCCTCACCCACACAGAAGCTCCTGGGGTGAGGGGCAGGGAGTCAGCTCTGATTGTGACTCAGCTTTTGGGACTCCAGGGGGCAAAAATTTCGTGTTAGATGTGCCCATGAGAATAGGGGCAGAAACCTGAGAAGCAAGGCCAGCTAGCCTAGGAATCTTTCAGAGAAACTCTTTTTATTATTTTCCCCTGAGTCCTTTTCTTTTGTTGTTTCACTAATAAAACCTTCCATCTTGCCTTTTCTCCTATTGCCCACCTGCTCTCGGTAGTCTTAGTGCTGTGATCGGTGTTCACAGGTTTGTGTTTTAAATGTGTTTTTCCTTATCTATTTTATACCCTTAAAGTGCACATATACGTGAAATAATCCAATATTTTTCTCTTTCCCTCAAAATTATTTCATTTCATGTGATCCTTTTTATTGCAAAGGACATTTCAGCATTTGAACTCATATAAATGTACCACCTTATTTATATACTCATCTTTTGATAGGTGCACTTGTTGCTCCAGAAATTCCCCCATGGGCTGGCGCTATAGCACAGCTGGCAGGGTGTTTGCTTTGCACACGGCCAACCTGGCAAATCCTTGTTCCATTCCTCCACTGGCACAGCAAAGCCTGGCAAGCAACCCATGACATATTTGAAATGCCAAACACAGTAACAAGTTTCACAATGGAGACATTACTGTGCCCGCTCAAGTGAACACTGCAAATAATAGTGGGCGACTATAAATTGGAGTGATAGCACAGCGGTAGGGCGTTTGCCTTGTGTGCAGCGAGTTTGGCTGAGCCAGGTTCGATTCCTCCGCCCCTCTCTGAGAGAGAGAGACTCTCGGAGAGTCTGGCAAGCTACCGAGAGTATTCAATATGACAAACACAGTAACAAGAAGTCTCACAATGGAGACGTTACTGGGCCCGCTCGAGCAAATCGATGAACAACGGGAGGACAGCGACAGCGATTTTTGTATTAATTGGAGAGATTAGAAGCAGGCATAATTTCCCATTCTGTGCCTGCCCTGCCCTCTCGTGGCCATTTCTGTAAATATAGCTTCTAATGTTCTAAGGTTTGTGTTGTCACAGTCCCTTACCAAGCTTGGGATCTTTCCTCCCTCCTTAGTGTAGACTGAAAGAATAGTATCACTGACGTGTAAAATGAAAAGTCCCCCCACGGTGAATGCTTTGCATAGGGTTGTGGCCTTATATCCACCATAAAGCTGTACACAGAATGTACAGGATGCAGAATGTTGGAGTGAAACAAGGACCACATCGGCACACGATCCTCCCCTCAAGCACCTCAGGCACACTCAGGAAGGACTTCTCAAGAAATGATAAGAAGTCATTTTGTTGCAAAACATTGAGGCAAAAATCGTCAACAGAATATTCTCAAGTAAAATTAAATACTCTGCTAAAAGTATCCCACATAACGATTAAGTGGACTGATTGCAGAGATGCAAGAATCGTTAACAGCAGGGTGGATGAGCCAGAGAAGGAAGCATGGTTGGACACCGGTAGATCCCTGTGATGGGCCACATACAGGAGACGAAGGATAAAAGTCACACCATCATCTCAACAAGTGAGTCAACGGGCTTTCCTAAATAAAATATCTACTCATGACAACTCTTTTAAGGGGTGTTGGTGGGTGGGCACAGGCCATGCCTGGTGGTGCTCAGGGCCTGCTCCCACCATGGTGCCCGGGACTCACGTATTGGGGGACTATAGGCATTGTCCTATGCACTAGGGACCTCTGCACTGTCATTCCAGATCCAATTATGGTAAGTCTCGAGCTTTGGGCTCCTGATATAAGGGACTCCGTCTCTCCTCCCCTTATAGTCCATCAGCAGAGAGGAAACTCCCTCCACTGTTCCAAGGGTCAGGTGTAACCTATTCACAGCCCACAAATGAACGGTTCAACTCCTGAAACCATGACCTCAACTGTGACCGTTTACCATAACCACGAAGGTTCTTTGTGACTGGAAGCAGCCGGACCATTAACTAGCTTATTTCGCTTCTAAAACTTCCTTTGCTGATCACTACACGTACAGCCCCGTTGTGTCCATCATTTGCTAAGATGTGACTTTTTTTTTTTTGCTTTTATGAACTCATCCCTGAATGTCCTCAAGCAGAGAATTCTTTGGGATGATGGTCTGTTGTTGGTCACTGGCTCCTTTAAAAAACACTTCCAATCCAACCTATCATGTGAAAGGTGTGAAGAGGGTAGCCAGACTTATTTAATACTTCTTTTTTGAAAACGGAATCATTGTTAGATACGCAGTGACAAAGCAGTTCATGATTGGGTATCAGTCGTACAATGTTCAACACCCATCCAGACACCGGTGTCCATTTCCCAAAACCAATATCTCAGATCCCACATCCCCCTCCCCTACAGCTGGCCTCTATGGCTGACTTCCTCTCTCTCTCTCTCTCTCTCTCTCTCTCTCTCTCTCTCTCTCTCTCTCCCCTTCCCTCTTCCCTCCCCTCTCTCCCTCCCCTCCCCAATAAGGCAGTGGGAGTTGCAATACTGTTACCAGAAGGGGTTTTTTTGTATATCATTTTACCTCCTTCATGACTCAGATATTGTCCAGAGGGATCCTTTCTAATGATCATTGTCTTAGTGTCTCTTCTCTGTCCAAACGGCATTCTCCCACAATTTGAGGCAAACTTCCTACCATTCCTATTGTGGACCAATCCTCCTGGCCCTCATTTTTACTGTCCTTGGGTATTTTTTTCATGCTATTTTTATATATCCCACATATGAGTATGATTATTCTATAACTGTCTCTCTCCCAACAACTCATTCCACTCAGAATGGCAATCTCTATGTACATCCATGTATAAGCAAATTTCATGACTTCGTTTTTCTAATGGCTGCAGGGTGTTCCATTGTGTAGATGTACCAGTCATCTGTTCTACAGCACTTGGGATGTTTCCGGATTCCGGATATTGTGAATAGTGCTGCGATGAACATCAGAGTGTAAATGGTTTTTCAAAATAATGGTCGTGTAACACAATTAAGGGGGTGGGATTGGTGTTGAAATACTGAATGTAAGGGCTGGAGCGATAGCACAGCGGGTAGGGCGTTCGCCTTACAAGCGGCCAACATGGCCGACCCGAGTTCGATTCCTCTGCCCCTCTCGGAGAGCCCGGCAAGCTACCGAGAGTATTCGATATGCCAGACACAGTAACAACAAAGTCTCCAATGGAGACGTTACTGGGCCTGCTCGAGCAAATTGACGATCAACAGGAGGGCCTTTACGTTTACCATTAATGTGAACAACCTTACGGAAATAAAATTCTGATGGAATACTGATGGAATCTGGGAGGAAGAAAACGATGAACAAAAGTATATTACTCCAGGCAGAAATCTTAGGGGGATGAATAAAGGGGTCTACTCCTGTCCGCCATGGCCACAAACTGCCTGAGTACATATAAGCTCATGAATGGCCATGATTCAGAAACTCACAAATAAATCTCAAAAGAGAGCAACAAGCTGCATAGATGCCTTTGGATCCCCAAATCACCATCCATTAAAAAATGTAACTCCAGCTGTATCACCCTATTTAAAATGTCAGAATTCTTGGAGTGCAAAATATACATTTTGTAATATATATACATATATATACATATACATATATATTTTCTTATAACATTACAATTTACTTGTTTTAAGTAAATTATCTTCCTTTGGGTTACTTATTTGCTTTTTGGTTCAGGGATACTCTTAGCAGTTATCTCGGCTCTCCTTACTCCACCGACCCATAGAGAAACGTGTGGTTCCAGGAACCAAACCCAGGACTTCTGGAGGCAAGAGATGTGCCCCAGCCTGCAGCTTGTCTAGGAATTTTCTAACCTCTGGACAGCATTTCTTTCCTTCCTTTTTCTTCTTTCTTCTTTCTTTCTTTCCTTCTTTCTTTCTTTTCCCTCCCTCCTTCCTTCCTTCCTTCCTTCTTTATTTCCTTTCTTTCCTTTCATTCTTCTTTCCTTTATTTTTTCAAGTGGGGGGGGTCACACCCAGCGATGCTCAGGGCTGAATCCTGGCTCTGCACTCAGGTATCACTTGTGGCGGTGCTTGGGGACCATGTGGGATGCCGGGCCTTGCTTGAGCCTGGGTTGAGGCAAGGCAACAGTCCTCCCAACTGTACTATAACTTTGTAGCCAGCATTTTCTTCTCCTTAGTCCTGTACCAGATGATTCCAATCTGCTCTTTCAAACTCAGTGAAAAATACTAACCACTGAAAGTTTTCTATCAGTACTGACTGGAACTTGAAATTATTGTAGTTGGTATACATATATGTCTTTACATCCTTTTTTTCACATTTGGGAATGCACAGGGGTTATCACCTGGATTTGCACTCAGGAATTACTCCTGGAGGTACTCAGGGGACCATATGGGATGCTGGGAATCAAACCCGGGTCGGCCACGTGCTAGGTAAACGCCCTACCCGGTGTACTATCGCTCCAGCCCCTGTCTTTGAATTCTTTTCTCCAAGCTGTGCTATCGAGCAATTTCTCAATATCAATTTTAATTCAGGGCCTTATGTGTATGTGTACAACATGCATGTTTGCTTTATATGCAATGAGTTAGGACAGAAGCAGGCATAAGAATTTAGTCATCTTTATGAAAGTATTCTCTTATCAAGTAAATGATTTACACTCCAGTATGCTCAATTTCCAGATCTCTGATAAGTGCTCCCACAGAAATAAATTCAGTCTAACCTAATATTTAGTTCTTCTCTCATCCATCCCTCAAATCCATTACCCTGTATATTCCTTGGGTCTAGTTTATGGAATTCTCAAGGAAAGGTGGGAAATGGATCAGGACACAGTGGAACCCCTGATGCCCCACACTTCCCGTTGGTTGGGGTTGACTTACTCAAGGCAGAAAATTGGGGCGCTGGGTTTGATGGGCATGGTATTGGGGTGATGTGTGCATGATGATCAACTGTACTGTACTTCTGTGAACTCAATAACCATGGTGAAAATAAAGAGAATGAAGACGAATATACATAAATATTAAACGTCAGAGAGAACAAAGGAGAATAAACCAGTCAATATTTTGGTCTATATTTTGCAGGTTTTTCTAATGTTAAAAGAAACCATAGCCCCGTATGGCACCCCCACTCCCATACCTGCCTCTCCCCACCACACAGAAATAGGATGGTGGAAAAATGGGCAATGGTATCAAGTTTGGAGGAGATCTTCCAATCACTTTGTGAAGTACCCACTCTGGAAGGAGAACCCACCCAGCATATGACCCGGGTGATATGTGAACTCTGCTCCTCAGCCTGGACTATTCTGCCGACAGACAAAAGGGATCTGGCAGCCTCAGCTGCAGATTGGACATGTTTAGTTCTACTTCCCATTTAAGTATAAGCAACTGTGTTCCATGAAGTAGACCCAGTCTCACCCAAAAGTTATATTCCCTCTTTCTATACTTTTTCTATCCTGGCATGAAATAATCCATTTAAATGGGCATGTACAGCTCATCAAATCAATTCTAAATGATAAAAAGTTGAGGGAGGGAATGTAGCCCAATTTAATTCATTTTTAGGGGAGCAATACTGTTGGGGACTGGCCTTGGTAGCCCCTGCTTGTTTTCCCTGTGAAGGGAATGAGCAGGGAAAAACTTGACATGTGGGAGCCCCATGCCTTGGCAGTTGGCCATGTTAAGGGGGCCGAAGGGAAGGCTGTACCTGATCCGCCTTGGCTGTGCCTGGAGCCACGTTCTCATTCCTGTGCTGTTTTGCTAAGAAAATTCAAGGAAGTGCCCACATATGCAGCTTCAAAACAGAATAACAGCGTAATATCTGCAGGATTGGATCTACAGGGCTGCTCAAGGAGGCTGACAAGGGGTTGAGCACTGCTTTCAATTCTCCTTACTGTATGGCCTTCCAAGAACCATGAAGGGTGAAAAGAAATCTGGCAATGAGGCAAAAGAGAATCAAATGGAACAGAGAGAAAAAGTTAAAGATATGCACCTGACCGAAGGGGGAGAGGGCGGGAGGGCCTTAATCTATCGTTTCATGGTCACTATAGGCTCTGTTTTCTTAAGTAAACAAGTTAATACATTTTGCCCCTAAATGGAGATCTCACCTTGGAATTTCCAAGTCAAACAAAACTTGATCTATATTTACTACAATTGGACCTTGAAATAGAAGAATTCTAGCAAATGACTCGTAACTTATGAGGCACTTGGGTCATTGTGAGAAAAAAAAAACGTACAGAACCTAGATTAATTCAGTCATAACTATGCTCTTGAAAAATTATCATTTCGACACCCATTGAAATCCATGACCACACAAGCTCTCCCACCAACAGTGTGACATACCCCCAGAGGATGATCATTCCCTGTATCCCCAATAGCAAGTTAATCTTCCAAGACTAGGAAGATAACTGGTGATGGTGGCAATCAATCCAAGACTTGCAAACTGTAACCGAGATGGTTGTGCCATTTCCCAGTTGTGCTAAACCCGAACGTTCTTCTGTCACCAGACACAAACTGGTTCCCAGTGCTCGGTCCCTTGCCAGCCTCCTTCAGCTGCCCTGTGGGTCCCACCCTGTGGATGCCCATGGCTGCTTCCAATCTGCCTTCTTTCGGATTGATGAACAATATATCTAGACAGTCACACCTCAACTACTCACCTAAACCCCTTCGTATTCCTCTTGAGTGTTGAAATACACTCAAGAATAAAATACCCCCCAGTAACCTAAGAAATGGACCTTTCTCAGTAATCAAAGAAGTTTTCATACAAGGTAGCATGTATCTGTTGCCACAGTGAGTTGACAGAAGAATCTAAGGAGGAACTCAGTTATGTTTAGAACTATTGACTGCATGGGTAATAATGAGTGTGAGGCAGGCAGGTAGATAGGGAAGGTCCCCACCCTTGGCAATGAATTCCTGGAAAGTAGTAAAATCAATACTCACCTTGTGGATATAGGATAAGACCTTTACCTGGTGCCAGCACAAAAGCAGAGAAGGTTGGACTCCCTATGAAAGAAGCTCCAACAGGGAAAAAGGCCAAGAAAGGAATATTAAAGAAGACCATCCACTACCCCCAGCTCCACCCCTTTAGCAACCACCTTAGCAAAGGACCCTTACCTAGCTAGAAGCTTCAAGTGAGGCAGCTTGGGAGAAACCCAATAAAAGCCAACTTGAAAAAGGAAGTGGGCACATAAGCTGCCCGAGCCCATGTGCTTCCTCTGCCCTTGTGTTGCTGCTGAGGCATTTTTGCCCATGGGTTGGTACATCTGTTGCCTGATCTCCCCTCTTAAGATGTTTACTGTAATACTTTCATAACTAATGCTGGGACTTGTACTAGGACTCTGTCCACCTTGAGAGAAGCTTGCTTCTCTCTTGATGACATTACTTTCTGTTTCTCTCCCTTCCTGCCCTTCCTCAAAACCTCAAAATAAAGTAAATTTCTTTTTGAGAGGAAAAAAAAAAGGCTTGGGTAAGGTCTAGGACTTTCTTTCCTTTGCAGTTCCTTGCTCCAGCTGAGTCCAAGGCTCCCAAGAAATTGGGTGGTAAGGATTAACTTTTTTTTTGAGGATTAACTCTTAAAGCTATTGTTGAGCACAGACAAGACAAACACCTTAATCCCTGCAAGTGGAAGTCAGTTTCATTTGACAATTGCCTAGTGGGGCTGGTTGGACTGAGGTCCTTCCTGTATATGGGCTCATCTCAGACTTTATCAGTCCTGGATTTCCTAGCTGTTTCAGGGGTGGCAGAGTAGATCGAGAAAAAGCAGCATATTCTCAAGGCTGCCATCTCTCTCCACTCCACTTCACAAGTCACCAATGAACCCCACAGACATCAAGTGCATCATTAGAGATGGACTTTTCCGAGTTAATTTAAAGAATTTCAATAATAGACCATCTAATCTATTACATGCATCTTTCACCCTGGTTGGATATTTATGGACCATGGATTGCCATTTTTGTTTCCATTTTTTTCCATCGACTTTTCTGGGAAATTACTAAAGATTCAATCCTTAGTCCCTTAATTGGAAAGAGAAGTTTAAGAAGAGATCTTTGTAAGATGTGGCTAGCAATGCAATTACTGCCTGCCTTAGGTCTACCTACCCATTCAAAGCCCTTCAGCCTCTCCAAGTCCTCAAAGCTCTTCATCCCAGTGAGTGAAATGATTAAGCCCTGGGCAAGCTCACAGAATCTGGTGACAAGGTGTATTGATACTATTATGACATACAACCTAATTCACCATTAACTGGTATTTTATGTTCTTTGGGAGGGGGTGGGGGGGTCAGCAGTCTTGGAAGTGCTAAGAATGGAACCACGGTTGGCCACCAGCAAGGCAAATACCTTACTCCCTGTACTTAGCCCCAGTATTATCTCTTTGACACAGTGAGATGATCGTATGACTTAGTGCAGACAATTTGAGAGGGGAAACTGAGGAAAAACCAAGAGCCCAGTTCCTGAGAAAGAAATGAGACAAGTTCTTATTGGAAGATATTCTTTTTTTTCTAGTGAAACTTTTTCATGAAATCTGAGTTATTTTTGTTAAGTTTGCTGTGGTCTCTACTTCTGTTTTTGTGGTTGGTGACAAGTGATTGCAAAGGTACTTATGGGTCTTTTTATTTTTTTTTTTCTTTTTTTTATTAGTGAAAAACCATGAGGTACAGTTATAGGCTTACAAATTTTGTGCTTGGGTTTCAGTTATACAATGATCAAGTCCCCATACCTCCACCAGTGCCCGTCATCATGGGTCTTTTTAAAGAACCAATTGTAGAGACAGAGAAGGGATCAGTAGTACCCATGTGACAGGGATGAGGGAGTTTGGAAGTGTGTAGAAAATGCTGGTAAGTATTTCATTGTAGTGATGGTAACATAAATTGACTTGTGTAATAATAATTCCCAATGCCATATACCTTGCATTGTTATCCTGTGCTTTTATGCTGTTTCTTATCTCTGAACCAAAATTAGCATGTCTTAGCAGGTGCCTACTCTCTCCATAGATCAAAGATAAAATCAATTGAATTTCTCTTTTTCTCCTTTTCCTATTGTTGTTGGTTTGGAAGATCACAGTTGGCAGTGCTCAGGGACTACTCGCTCTGCACTCAGGTGTCATTCCTGGTGGGCTCTGGGGACCATGAAGGGTACCAGGGACCAATTTAGGGTTGACCACATGCAAAGCAAGTGCCCTACACTCTACACTATTACTCCATTCTATTCCCTTGCCTTTTCTCTCTTTAGTACTGGAATTATCTTTAGTTTGTAGCCACACCAGTCCAACGTCTCTCTCTTTCTTTCTATTCATCTCTTGCCTTCTATGTCAAAATTACTTTTCTAATAAGGATACAAATGGTTTTATTTAGGCTTCAATATCCAGGAATATCTGCATATCATAAGATCTGTACTAAATCCTAAATCTTTTTTTTTTGTTTGTTTGAAGGCCACATCTGGAGTCTTCAGTACTAACTCCTGGCTCTTTGCATAGGATCACTCCCTGCAAACTTCAGCAGATCCTACAAAGTACTGGGGAGCAACCTGGGTCAGCTAAGTGCGAGTGCTCCGCCCATTGGCCTCAGAGGATCTTTAATTTAATCACATCTGCAAAAGTTCTATTTTCCACAACAGTAGCACATGTGCCAGAAATTTGTTAATTGGTATCTTTAGTGACTCCATTATTCAGCTGAGCACAACCCATTCTGCATCTGCCTTTCCTTCCCCTCCCTCTACATGGCTGCCTTAGTTAAAAAATACTACATGGTGAGATTAAATGAGGTATATTGTTTAGTTAGATGGTATTTTTGCCTGTACCAATTCCCTGGTTTTGACAATGCAGTTATGTTAACATCGGAGAAAGTTGGCTTAAAGGTAGTATATGACTACTCCCTGTCTAATTGTATACCTTAATGTGTGACTAAAATTATTTCACAATGTGAGGCCAGAGAGATAGTCAAAAGAGTAGAGCATTTGTCCTGTAGAAGGCTGATCTGGATTTGATCCCTGGTACGCCATATGGTCTCCTAAGTGCCACCAGGAGTGATTCCTGACTGAAAAACCAAGAGTAAGCCCCAAATACCAACACAAGTGGCCCACAAACAACACAAAACATTCTTTCATAACATGGTTGGTGTTGGTGTTGTTCTTGCTATTTAATGTTGTTCTTGATATTTATATAGACTTTAATGAGAGAGGGAGAAAGATGCTAATAATAGACCCACGTAAAACCATAATTTAAAAGGCTGAAAAGAAGACATACTAAGTGAGACCTAAAATAAACGAAAATAGGGAGCTGGAGCAATACCACAGCGGATAGGGCATTTGTCTTGCACGCGGCCGACCTGGGTTCAATTCCCAGCATCCCATATGGTCCCCTGAGCACCGACAGGAGTAATTCCTGAGTGCAGAGCCAGGAGTAACCCCTGAACATCGCCGGGTGTAACCCAAAAACAAAATATATATATACCAAAATATTCTGTGTTACTCCAACAAAACTAGGTATATCAAAATATGAATACCCTATATGAATATACTCAAAATATAGATATCCAATTAGAATATGTGTTACTCCAACTGTGGAATAACTGTTGGAATAATACAAAAAAACCCTGTGTTATTCTAATAAAACTTGTATCCAAATATGAAGATGAGCAAGAAGAGAGCACAGTGGGCTGAGCATGTGCTCTGACAGGTGCCAGGTTCTATTCCATCACCTCATGGTCCACCAAGCATCACCAGGAACCAGGAACCAACCTCAGCAGCAAGTCAGGAGATGCACCCAAGGATCATATCTAGCCCACACTGTTCAAATGAAATATGAACACGGACCAGGCAAGTTTAGCTTTTTAAAGGCACAAATGGAATGCTTCTTATTGATCAAAATAAACCACTTCTAGCAAGGAAACCTGAAGTTCTCCTCAATTCCTTTTTCCTCCACACATCTCCATCTACTCATTTTTTGGTGCCACTCTTGAATCCAGGTAACATGCACGTATGGCACTTTTAGGTGCTACCTACATTGAGTGACATCAATTTTTTTAAAGGAACCTGTTGATAAAGGAGCCTAGGAAATTCTGTATTCATCATCTAAACTATGGATTATATTTGGGCACAAACTTCTAAGGGCCATAGACAGTAGCATTAGTCAATGAAACGTTGATAGTATGGAAATCCAGTACTGAGGATTCTCCTTCAGACTTCCTCAATTTTGAATTTTCTCAATTGTCTTTTCTGTCCACTGGAAGGGGCCCCTGTGATGGTCATGGTGGGTTCTCAGGACCATTGACAGTGCCTAGCATAAAGGCTTAGTAAATCTCTGATAAACAGTTGTCATAAAGTTAGGTGCACCTCAATACCTATCAGCAGCTCTTTTAAAAATAGAAGGTATACTAGGGACCTGAGAAATAATACAGAGATTAAAGTTCTAGTGCAGCACATGGTGAACCAGGGATCAGTCTTGGCACCACTTGTGGTCCCCAGGAGTGGTGGTTTTGCACAGAACCAAGAACAAGTCATGAGGACAGCCAGGTGAGCCATATCATTTTTTTAATTAATGAAAATAAAAGCCTTAGCTTATTCCCCATAACCCACTTGTAAAATGTCCTTTAGCAAAAGAGAGAGAGAAAGAGAGAGAGAGAGAGCACTAAGAATCAACGCACATAATAGACCAATTGTCCCCTAAGAAACATAGGAAGGGGGTATGGTGCCGCCAGCAGGTAGACCTGTACCTGCGGGGTGAGTGCTTCAGCAGACTGATGGTGTCTTCAGACTTACAGATACCCCCAAATTGCTGCTGTGCCTTTGGCCAGACCCCAACAACTTGGGGTCAAGTTTATCAAGAAATTAAAAGGCCAAAAGTTAGGTATGTGGGAGACACACCCACAAACCAACTTTGGCTCAGCTACATAAGTTCATTTATTGGCCTTATTTCAGAGACTCATAAATCTCAAGAGAGATCAAAAGACACAGGGTCTGTAGCATGGAGGTAGGTGGAACCCGTGGTTGAAGGGGCTCGGATTGGGACTGAGCCTCCTCCCCTCAGGTCCCCAGTTTTCCAGTAGTTTGACAGTCACACCCACAAACTGCTCCCAATGCCATGTAATCTCATCAACAGCCAAGACCCAGGGACTATAAACTAAAACTCCCGGAAGAGAACGACACTGAATCTCCTGACCCTGCGCCAGTCTGTCTTCACCAGGGCATCTTGGAGGAGGGCCTCCCTGCCCCAAGCAGAATCCTGACAACCTAAAACCTCCAGAACCCAACTGCTGCCATGTGCAAGGCCACTCTCCACACACTCAGATGAGCCTCACCCAAGAGGGGATGAACCCCACCAAGACGAGATGAACCTCACCAGAGAGAGGACCAGCAGGAAAACCCAGATATGCAGGAACCCGTGACTGAGATCTCCAAGCCTGCCTGGATCAGGACTGGGTCTCCTCCTCCCAGGTCCCCAGTTTTCCAATAGCTTGGCAGTCACACCCACAAACTGCCCCTGGCGCTATGTAATCTCATCAACGGCCAAGACCCAGAGACTATAAACTAAAGATCCCAGAAGAGAATGACAGAATTTCCTCGACATTATATTCTATCTATAACAAGCAATACAAAACAAATTGTCTAGCATTGCCCTTTCGGCAGGTTTGAATGGTGGTGAGACTGGTGTCAAAATATCAAATGTAACCAAAGTAGAGAGAGAGTATGAGGGAAATTGTCTGATACACAGGAAGGAGAAGGGTTAGAACGGGGGGGGGGGGGGGGGGGGAGGGAGTACTGGAGATTTGGGTGGTGGAAAATGTGCACCAGTGAAGGGATGGGTGTTTGATGATTATATGACTGAAGCTCAAACATGAAAGCTTTGTAACTGTATCTCACATAGAATCAAAAAAAGGGGGAGACATTGACAATAAAACAATAAAACTAACATTTAAAATAGAATAAAGAAAAAGTAATGTGGAGTTCATGCCCAATTCAATCTGTTTAATCATTGGCTGAATAAATAGCAGTACTCCCATATTATAAATTTTTTAAAAAAGAAAGAAAAAAAAGAAACATAGGAAGTACATAGAAAATATTTTTCAAAAATATGAACAAAATAGAAATACTGCTGTATAACAAGTGTGGATTTAGAGAAAGGACCTAGATAAACTTGCACAAAGAGGCAGGGGTCAAGCCTGACAGCATCCCCACAGTTCTGGCTTCGTGCTCATACACCCTCAGACCGTGAAGGAAGAGGCTGTGCAGAGTCCCATGAGCCTCAGCGTGGCAGTGCCTGGTGAACTTGTGGGCACCATGGGAAGGGGAGGGTGCAGGCAGCAACCTTTTTCTTTTAAAAAATTTTTATTTATTTATCTTATTTTCCCCTTAGACTTTATATGAACACTGCTTTACAAATTTGTTCATGATGATCTGTCACAGGCATTCAATATTCCAACACCAACCTCACAACCATCACACCTTCTCAATTTTCCCAACAACCCCTTAAGCTTGCCCCCCTCATAGGCCCACAATAATTTAATATTGCTTGTTACAGAACATTTGCTAACAGGATGATCCAAGGATGTTTCCAGAGAAGAAAGTGAAGATTGCATCTCACCACGGAGTCATTAAGTCCTTGTCTAAGAGACCAGTAGGCTGATGTTACAGGTCGACCCTTCGTGTTTATAGAAACTTCTGTCCCGCCACAAGGCCCTTCTTTCCCCCTGTTCAGTTTTCTCATGTCCCCCACACCCCTGGAAGTGTGCCCTTTCTCTTACCTGATCTCACCCCGGGAAGAGGTGGCTGCCCGGTCACCTCTCCTTCTACTCAGCTAAATGCTTCATCCTGAAAATAACCACCCCCCGAGAAGCCTGGGAACCAGATACGGAGAAGAAAATCATTTGCAAGGGAGCATTTCCAGTGGGGCGATCTCAGGCTTAAAGGGCATTTCCCCTCTGACTAACTCCAGGCACAAAAGTTAGATAAAAGTGGATTAAAGATCTCAATATCAGACATGAATCCATAAGGTACATGGAGAAAAATGTAGGCAGAACCTTTCATAACATTGAAGCTAAAGGCATCTTTAAGGATGAAACACCACTGACCAAGCAAGTGGAAACAAACAGACAAATGAGACTACATCAAACTAAGAAGCTTCTGTACCTCAAAAAAAACAGTGACCAAAATACAGAGAGAGTCCACAGAATGGGAAAGAGTATTTACCCAATACCCATCTGATAAGGGATTGATATCCAGGATACTCAAGACACTAGTAGAATTGTACAAGGAAAACACCTCCAAACCCATCAAGAAAAGGGGAGAAGAAATGAACAGAAGCTTCCTCAAAATAAAGAAATACAAATAGCCAAAAGGCACATGAAAAATTTCTCCACATCGCTAACCATCAAGGAGATGCAAATCAAAACATGAGATATCATCTCACACAACACATGCAATGGTACACATTCAAAAGAACAAAAGCAACCATTGATGGAGTGGATGTGGGGGAAAAGGGATGCTCTCTCACTGTTGATGGGAATGTTGACTGGTCCAGCCTTTCTGGAAAACAGTATAGACATTCCTTCAAAAACTAGAAATTGAGGTTCCATATGACTCCACAATACCACTTCAGGGAATATATTCTGAGGGTGCAAAAAAGAACAGTAGAAATGACATCTGTACCTATATATTCGTTGCAGCACTGTTCACAATAGCCAAAATATGGAAACAAACTGAGTGTCCAAAAACAGACGACTGGCTAAAGAAACTTTGGTACATCTACACAGTGCAATACTATGTAGCTGTTAGGAGAGATGAAGTCATGAAATTTACTTATAAGTGGATAGACATGGAGAGTATCATGCTGAATGAAATGAATCAGAAAGAGAGAGACAGACATAAAAGGACTGCACTCATTTGTGGAGTATAAAATAACATAACATGAGTCTGACACCCAAGGACAGTAGACACAAGGGCCAGGAAGATTGCCCCATGGTTGGAAGCCTTCCTCATGATCGCGGGAGAAGGCAGCTGAAATAGAGAAGGGCCCACTAAGAAAATGATGGTTGGTGGGATTGGTGGGATGGGAGATGTGTGCTGAAAGTAGGTAAAGGACAAAAAACGATAACCTCTCAGTACCTGTATTGCAAACCACAATGCCCCAAAGTAGAGAGAGAGTATGGAGGAAATTGTCTGCCATAAAGGCAGGGGGAGGGTGGGAAGGGTGGGTATACTGGGGAGATGGTGGGGAATGTGCACTGGTGGAGGGATGGGTGTTAGATCATTGTACGATTGTATCTCAAACATGAAAGCTTGTAACAATATCTCACGGTGATTCAATAAAATATAAATTAATAAATAAATAAAGACAAAGAATTTGCCCCTGTGCTAGGGGGCAGCTCTGCTGATGCTTAGCTCTGGTCCAGGAGGTAAGGGTCTGAAAATGGAAGCGAGCCAGTGTCCCCCCAGGTCAAGGTCCCTCGAAACCAGGTTAGGATCCCTCCAAACCAGGACAGGGTCCCTCCAAAACAGGTCTGGGTCCTTGCAAAGCAAGTCAGGGTCCCTAGCGGTCAGAGTCTTCCCAGGTCAGGAACCCGCAGGTCAGGGTCTCTCCAGGTCAGGGTCCCCCCAAACCAGGTCTGGGTTTCCACCCAAACACATCATGCTCCCTTCCCCAACCAGGTCAGGGTCCCAGGAAGGTGTCAGGTGTCCCCAACCCCTGCATTTAAGCTTCACCCGGGTGGGACCCCCTAATCACTGGTCTCATTCTCGCGATTATTTTTATGAGAGCTATAGATCCTTGTTTCTTTTGAGGAATCTCAACCCCATATCTGGAAGGCCAGGAAGCCTCCAGAGAGGGAGAGTCAGGTTGCTCTGGTTCTCGGGAACACTAAAACCTACAGCTGCTCTCAGGGGACACCTGGGTAGGTGGCACATGGTTCCTCCTGTTCCCACAAGCTCCAGGGAACCTTGCTCAGAGCTGAACAAATTCCTTCAGTCCCTCAACTCAAGCTCCAACACAGCAGAAAGACATCACAGTAGGATTCTAAATGATTTAATGGGTAAGAATACAGGAACAATGGGCCCGAGGGTCTGCATTCTTGACTCCGAGGGCCCTGGGGAGAGTGGGAAGGAGTTGGTGCCCAGCAGGTGGTATCTGGGTGGGACACGGGCTCCCTGTGAGACACAGTGAAGGTGGTTCGGGGGAGGGGGTGGAGGGGGGTTGTCCTTGGAATCATTCACTGTCAGCCTGTTTTCACATGTCGTTCTGGACACGGAGGCAGGGCACACAGCACCTCAGGGCTCTCTCATGAAGCTCTCTCATGAAGCGGCCCATCTCCTTTGGAATAAGCTCCTCATCTTCCACCGGAAGTTTAGGAAAAGGCGGGGGTGGCCAGACTGAGTGTGTTGAGTGTCAACTGCTTGGGGAGACTGGCTGAGGGCACATGGCTCTGCATGCTGCTGCCCATCGAGGGTCCTGGCCTCTGAGTAGCAGGGAGTGGGGACTGCAACAACAGGAGGGGCAGTGGTCTGGGAGGCCTCTGCAGCCATGGCCAGGGATATGCCCAGCTCCCTGCCCTTCCCCAGCTGCCTCTGCCCCTGTGAGACACTGGGCTCCTTCTCTGTGTCCAAGCCAGCAGCGTGGGGGGCCACCTTTTGTCTCCTTGGTGGTTCTGGGGGACGATTTATCTGCCTGCCATGTGGAGGACCAGAGGCACACACAGGGAAAGGACGGAGATCTGCAGTTTGGCCAAGGGTCTCAGAGGGAGGGAGGGGTTGGGGCCCAGACAATAGCATGGGGTACTTCAGGAGGTTTCTCTTTCTCTGTGCTCCCAGGAGAGCTGAGAAAGGAGGGATGAGGAGGAGGGGGGCCGAGAGGAAGTGGTGGAGCAGGAGTACAGAGGGACTTCTGCCAGACTCGTGTGGTGGGCCGGGGTGATGGAGTGGTGAAGGGGACTGCAGGCCGCAGAGTGGGGTGAGGGCCAGACCTGGGAGCCTGGAGCGAGCAGAGAGAACAGTGCAGGCCAGGGGAACACACGCTGGCTTTCCTGGATGGGCTGCAGAGGTGACGGGGCCTGGACAGGCCATCGGGATCGTGGATGACGGGAGAGAACCAGAGGGATCAGCCTGGTTGGGAGCTGGTGGGCCATGCGGAGGAGCTGGGATGGCCTTGTTCCTGCAAACCCTGCAGGAAGGGCTGATGCACAGCAGGTGCTCCCAATGTGGGTCCTCGCGGTATGCCTCCAGGGGGCTGCTGAAGGCAGGGAAGAGAGGGCCATGGAGAGGCAGTGTGAGGACCAGAAGTCAGTCACCTGGGAGAGGCTCAGAAGTCTGTCCCTTACACTATTATCACCCCCAGGGCTTCCAGTCCTCTCTACGCCCTCCCCCAAGGCCTTCCTCTCATCCCTGTTCCTCTCTCTCCCCTCCAGGCAGACCTGGGGAGCCCTCCTGATGCTGGGTCTGGAAGGACGGCGCACACTTACCGTTGCAAATTCCGGATAGATTGTATTTGCTGCAGCTCAGCCAGGCTGAAGTGGTACCTCTCACCTAGGAACCAGGGAGAGTGGCTTTTAGTAGTGAAGGTCTCACAGTGGCACGGACACAGGGGCGAGGAGGGCACACAGGCATGCTCTTCTCTGCGAGCCTCAGCAGCCGATGAGGAGCAGCAAAGGGAAAAAGACGCTCAGAGGCCTGTGGCTTCTGTCAGAGCCCTTCAGAGCCATGGTCTCTGGGGAGGCTCCGGGCTCAACAGGAGGGAGGGGAGGAGGGAGGGGTCACTCTGGGTGAGCTCAGGTGGAAAAGGCAGAGACTCACCTCTCAGGCTCGCAACCCTCCTGCTTTTCCTAGCTCTCTTGCGCCTCTGAGGAGAGAAAGAACCAGTGATCATTTGAGATCCACTTTTGGACTCCCCTCTCTGAAGCTCTGATGTCCACACATGACCCGTAGGAGTCCCACAGGAACAGAGAGGTGAGTTTCTTCCTCAAATCCATCCTAAAATGTCATGAAATGCTTTGGTTTTGGTTTTGATTTTGTGTTTCCAGTTTTCTCCTCGGAACAACACAAGGATTTTGATGTTGATAGTAGGCCCCTGTTCAGGGATGCCAGGCAAGGATGTGCTTCCTGTGCTCCTTCCCACAGGACCCCTAGTTCTGGGGCAGGGCCCCCTCACTCCACTCTCCTGAAGGGCTGACTGGGAGAATGGGTTGATGTCTCCCTCCCACCCAGGGAAGTCGTGGTGGGACTTTTCTTTTCGAAGGGACCTTAACATCTCAATGGAAGCTGACTCTAGTATGATGGCTAGTTGGGATTGTAGTAATGGGAACCTGCCACCCCACCCCAACATCTGTGAAGTTCAGGGAATTCTCTCTTCAAAAAATCCCTTCCCACCCAGTCTGTCCTCCTTGGGAACTAGGCCCTACTTTCTCCTAGATGACCCATTTGCTGACGTGCTAAACTAAACAAATTCATGTTTAAATTCATGTGTGTGAGAAGAAATAGAAATCACCACCACCCACCAAATGGCTCAAGCACTGGCCCGGCTCCTACCTTTTGGTCAACTTTTTTCTTACAGAAGGCCACGAAGGATGCTGTAGCCAGGCAAACAATGAAAAGGAAGAGCACCCCTAACACCCCCAGGAAAAGGGGGGTGGGATTGCTACTGATCAGCTTTGAGCCTAAGCCCCATATAGTCTCAGTCCGGGGTGTCACCAGAACCATCAGAGTCCATATACCGAACTCCATGATCCTGACCACAAGCTGCCTATGGCAACTGAGCGTGAGCGGGTGGCTCTGCCTTATATAGGGCCGCCTGCATCACAAAGGGGGAAGAGTCCATTAGGGTTCCAGAGGGGTGTGAAGTCCTGTGTCCACCGTCTCCCCCCACCCCACTTGGCCTTCCCTTCCTGGGCCCTTTCTTTGGCCCCTCTGCTCTAACTGCCTTCCTACTTTCCACCCCACACCCCGCCCCTGCCTTCATCGGGCCCTGTGCTTTATCCCCAGGAAGGGTCCTGCTTGTTCTCTCTGGAACCCTACTCTTCCCTGGGTCCTCTTGACTCTCTGGGAACAACCTTGACTTTGCTCTTTCAAACGCATTTCTTGTCTGAAATCCTATAGCAAAAAAAAATTTTTCAGGATCTAGATCATTTATTTTGTATTGTAACAACAAAACATTTTTAAAATTTTTATCAAGTAGTGCACAATATTTGATTTCATTTAATAATCGAACACCAATCCCACCAGAATTACACCTTGGCACCACCATTTTTGGATATTTCCATCCCGCACCCCAACCTCTGTCCCAAAGCAGAACCAAATAAATTATTTTGTATTATTTGTTATGAATAAACCACTGAAAATGCTCCAGACAACTTTCCTTAGAGGAGAGTGTTGAAGATTGTTGTATTTCACCCTGGAGCCAGCTGTTATGCCCTTCTCTAAAAGATTACTGTTATGTTGTTAAGGGTTAAACTTGATGTGCATATATATATATATATATCTGTAAAAATATATTTCCCTCTAAGATTCATTGCCTTCTTCTTTAAACCCCGTGGTGTGCTACTCTTGGAGTATGAGTGGTGTGAGGTATCGTGATGTCCAGGAATAGGCTCACTCACGGATGGGTTTGGCCCAAGAGTGTGCAGAGCAGACATGAGCATGGTGGCAGTTGAGTTCTGGGGGTTTTGGGTCCCGAGGCTGGGTCCCTTTGGGTGGCGAAGGGCCTCTCCTTGCCCCCTTCAATCTTCCCTGATAGAAACAGCCTGCTTCAAGGTTTCATAGCACACCTATGGCAAGTCAGTTATTGTTATTGCTGTTGTTGTTGTTATTTTGCTTTTGGGATCACACCCGCGATGCACAGGTGTTATTCCTGGCTTTGCACTCAGGAATTACTCCTGGGGGTGTTTGGGAGACCATCTGGGATGCTGGGAATCGAACCCGGGTCAGCTTCTTGCAATGCAAATGCCCTACCTGCTGTTCTATCGATCCAGTTTCTCTGGTGAGTCGTTTTATACTCTCTTCCAAAAGAAAAGGACAATAAGTCTCTAAATCACAGCTGTTGATGAGATTATCACCACCGTAAATGTTGATTTTGACACTCAGGGTTGAATGTTACTTCACATTCTTGTTTCCTTGGGAATACTTTCTGGCCGACACTTAAAGGTCTCCTACACCTAGGTCTGTGAACGGGAAAAAGCATCTTAAATTTTGGTCTCAGTCCACCTTCAAGGGTGAGTGCTAAGTCAATTAAATGGTCAAGGCATCTTTAAGTGTTTTCAAATTGAACAGGAAAAGAAATATAGGTAAGCTTCTCGCTGCCGTGGAGGATATCACTTGCTCTCTTTTCTCAGAATTACTGATACTTAAAACTCAAACTTTTAGGTCACACTATATTCAGATGCAGAGACAGAGAGAGGGAGAGAGAGAGAGACAGAGAGAGAGAGAAAGGGAGAGAGTGTTTTTTCAGCAAATACAGCAGCTCAATTCCAACACAAAAGACTTCCTCCTATTTTTTCAAAGTTTGCTTTTGAATTTTGATGAATAGGGATGGTTGCTCCCTAAACCGGGACCCAAGTCCTTCTCATCATCCAGGAGTGCTCGGGTGTGCAGGCTTGGAGGCCATACACAGGGTGTCTGACAGTCAACTCTTCCTGGGATCACACTCAGGCCTGCATGTACTCACTGAGTTCTCTGCCACTTGAGTTTCTTTGTAGCCCAACAAAGATAATCTTGACCAAAATAGAGGTTAATTAAATTTTTGCCATATTTATTACTAATTTTAAAAAATACTTAGCATGTTTTAATTTTCCTTTTTTTGGTGGGGGTGTGCACTGGTTGGTGCTCTAGGGTTACTCTGGCTCTGGATCAGCAATCACTCCTGACAGTGTTCAGGAGACCATAGGTATAACTTGTGTAGAATCTGGATTTGCCCTGTGCAAGGCAATCGCCTTGTCCACTGTACTATCTCTCGAGTCCCTGATTTTTTTTTTTAATTTGAGTGAGGTATTATTTTAGTGATGCTTGAAGGCTGCTTTGGGTAATTGATAGGGAGCTTCGTCATCAGTGTTTGCAGGACCACATGGTGATATGGATTGAACCAGAGACTTTTTCATGTGCTTAGGTTATTTGAGCTATTTTCTGACCCTAACATGTACTGTATTGCAGCACATGTGGCTAATCGAAGTTAACCCGAGAGAGGGCATGAGAGCTGCAAAGACTGGGGTAGGAAGGACTGTATGAAGCATACAGCGACTCTACTGCAAAGCGCATTTGCTTTTACAGTATGCAGTGAACACTTCGTGGGAAAGCCAAGGGTTACAAGTTGAGCGGGCTATGCTGTTATTCTGTTTTGCAGCTGCATTTGTGGGCAGTTCCTTGAACTTTCTCATCAAAACAGGACAGGAATGAGAATGTGGTTCCAGGCACGGCCAAGGCGGATCAGGTGCAGCCTTCCCTTCGGCCCCCTTAACATGGCCAACTGCCAGGACATGGGGCTCCCACGTGTCAAGTTTTTTCCTGCTCATTCCCTTCACAGGGAAAACCAGCAGGGGCTACCAAGGCCAGTCCCCAACAGTATTGCTCCCCTAAAAATGAATTAAATTGGGCTACATTCCCTCCCCCCAACTTTTTATCATTTGGAATTGATTTGATGAGCTGAATGTGTCCATTTTCATGGATTATTTCATGCCAGGATAAAAAAAGTATAGGAAGAAGGAACATAACTTTTGGGTGAGGCTGGGACTATTCCATGGACCACAGTTGCTTATACTTAAAAGGGAAGTGGAACTAAACATGTCCAATCTGCAGCTGAGGCTGCCAGATCCCTTTTGTTGGTCAGCAGAATAGCCAAGGCTGAGGATATATGTTCACATATCACCCGGGTGTTATGCCAGATGGGTTCTCCTCCCAGAGTGATGGGATTTCACAAAGTGATGGGAAGATCTCCTCTAAACGTGATGCCATTGTCCATTTACCACCATCCTATTTCTTTGTGGTGGGGAGAGGCAGGCACGGGGGTGGGGGGTGCCATACGGGGGTGTGGTTTCTTTTATCATTAGAAAAACCTGCAAAATACAGATCAAAATATTTCCTTATTCTTTTGTTTTACTTGTTGATGATTTATATTTTTGTATATCCCTCTTCATTCTTTATTTTCACCATGTTTATTGAGTTACCAAATGTACAATACAGTTGATCATCATTTTCTTGCACACATCACCCTAATTTTCTGTGATGAGTAAGTCAACCCCAACCAATGGGAAATGTGGGGCATCAGGGGTTCCACTGTGCCCTGATTCACTTCCCACCTTTCCTTGAGATTCCCATAAACTAGATCCAAGGAATATACAGGGTAATGGATTTGTGGAATTTGATGAGAGAAGAACTAAATATAGGTTAGACTGAATTTATTTCTGTGGGAACACTTATCAGAGATCTTAAAATTGAACATACTGGAGTATAAATCATTTACTTGATAAGAGAATACTTTCATAAAGATGACTAGATTCTTATGCCTGCTTCTGTCCTAAATCATTGGATATAAAGCAAACATTTGTCATACACATACACATGAGGCCCTGAACTAAAATTGACATTCAGAAATTGCTTGATAGCACAGTTTGGAGAAAAGAATGTGAAGACGTATATGTATACCAACTACAATAATATCACGTTCCAGTTAGTACCTGCAGAAAACTTTCAGTGGTTCATATTTTCTCTGCGTTTGAAAGAGCAGACTGGAATCATTTGGAATAGGACTAAGGAGAAGGAAATGCTGGCTACAGAGCCATAGTACAGTGGGGAGGGCGTTTGCCTTGCACAGGACTGACCCAGGTTGAGGCCCAGCAAACCACACGGTCCCCGAGCACCGCCAGGAGTGATCCCTGAGTGCAGAGTCAGGACTCAGCCCTGAGCATTGCCAAGGTGAGACCTCTCCCCTGGAAAAATGCAAAAAAAAAAAAAAGAGAACGAAAAGTAAAGAAAGAAAAGAAAGCAAAGACATGCTGGCCAGTGGCTAGCAAATTCCTAGAGGAGTTGCGGGCTGGGGCACATCTCTTGCCTGCGGAAGTCCTGGGTTTGGTTCCTGGAACCACACAATTCTCTGAGGGTCGGTGGAGTAAAGAGAGCCAAGAGAACTAAGAGTATCCCTCATCCAAAAAGCAAATAAGTAACCCAAAGGAAGATAATTTACTTATTTACTTAAAACAAGTAAATTGTAATGTTTTAAGAAAATATTAATATATCTATCTATCTATATATAACAAAATGTATATTTTGCACTCCAAGAATTCTGACATTTTAAATAGGGTGATACAGCTGGAATTACATATTTTTAATGGATGGTGATTTGGGGATCCAGAGGCATCTCTGCAGCTTCTCGCTCTCTTTTGAGAATTATTTGTGAGTCTCTGGATCATGATCATTCATGAGCTTATTTGATACTCAGAGGCAGTTCTTGGACATGGATGGCAGGAGTAGACCCTTTTATTCAGCCCCCTAAGGTTGCTGCCTGAAGTGGTACAATTTTTATGGGGGGGGGGGATCAAAGCTCTTTATTCACCGGTGGGGGGTAGGGAGGGGGGTGTGTTCTGGGGAGGGTCAGACGTCGAGGTCATAGGCTGGTTGGGCTCTCTGCAGAACCGCAGAAAGCTGAAGTAATACACTTTTCTTCATCATTTTCTCCCTCCCAGATTCCATCAGAATTTTATTTTTGTAAGGTTGTTCACATTGATTCACTTAATCACTTAATCACTTAATCCCCGTTATTCATCGATTTATTCGAGCGGGTGCCAGTAACGTCTCCATTCATCACGGTTGCGTGCTAGCGTAGCCCAATGGTATCTGTTCGTTTTAGGAACATGTAGAGCCTCAAACCGATCATTTAGGGTCTTGACGAAGAAGTCTGACCATCTTATAGGTGGGCGTCCACGTGATCTTTTGATGTCTCGTGGAATCCAATCAGTAATGGCTCTAGTCCAGCGGTTGTCTGTAAACCTCATTACATGTCCAGCCCATCTGATTTTTGATGTCTTGGCAAATGAGACAGCGTCTCTGATTCTTGAGCGTTGACGAAGATCAGAACTCCGGATTCTATCTCTCATTTGAGTGAATCGTGATATTCCAAGCATAGTTCTTTCGATTCCTCTTTGAGAGACCCGAATAGTGTTCTCATCCTGTTTTCGTAGGGTCCAGGTCTCTGAGGCATATGTTAATGCAGGAAGAATAGTGGAATCAAAGAGATGTGCTCGTAGTTGGAGGTTCTTTGTCCTTTTAGTTATTTCTTCAATGCTCTTGAAGGCATTCCAAGCCGCTCTCTTCCTCCTGCGTAACTCAGGTGCCAGGTCATTCATCATGTTGATTTCTCGACCTAAGTATATATAACTGTTGCATTCGGAGATGGTGGTTCCGTTGAGAGCGAATGGAGCGTCAGGAACAAGGCTGTTTCTCATAAACATTGTCTTCGTAAGATTCAGCTGTAGTCCAACCTTTCCACACTCACGGTCAAAGTCCGCAAGCATTTGTGCTGCTTGGCTGATGTTTGGTGTTATTAGAACGATGTCATCAGCAAAGCGGAGGTGGTGTAGTTGCCGACCATCTATCTTCACTCCCATGTTTTCCCATTCTAGTCGTCGCATGATGTTCTCGAGGGTGGCACTGAAGAGTTTTGGTGAAATGGTATCACCCTGCCGAACCCCTCTCTTGATATGGATGATTACTTCTTTGTAGAATGGTGAGATCTTGGTAGTGAATCCGCAATAGAGCTCACGAAGGATCCTGATGTATTGAGTTTGTACGCCCTGATTGGCTAGGGCTTCCATGACTGCTTCCGTCTCAACAGAATCAAAGGCCTTCTTTAAATCAATGAACGTTAGACAGAGCGGCATCTTGAACTCCCGAGATACCTCAATGAGCTTGGTTATTGTGTGGATATGGTCAATGGTACTGAATCCTTTTCGGAATCCAGCTTGTTCACATGGTTGTCCTTCATCTAGTGTTCTGCTAATCCTATTCAGGATGACTCGAGTGAATAGTTTGTAGATGACAGACAATAGGCAGATTGGGCGATAGTTGCCAATGTCGTGGATGTCTCCTTTCTTGTATAGTAGTACAGTCTTGCTGGTTTTCCATTGGGATGGAACCTTGCATTCAGACAGGTAGCGTGTGAAGAGTCGAGCTAATGTATTGATGAGTACTGATGGTAAGTTCTTCAGGTGTTCAGGTCTGATCTTGTCTGGGCCAGGTGCTTTTTGTTTCTTTACCGACGAGATGGCATGTTGGATTTCGGAAGGGAGAACATTGGGAACGACATATCCATCATGTGGTATGTGGTATGTGGGCAAGTGGATGTGGCTATTAAAGAGATCTGAGTAGAATTCATGAATAATCTTCTCCATTGCCCTTCTGGAAGATGTGATAGATCCATCATGATGTCGGAGGGCAGTCATCTTGGTTTTGTAGTTGGTGAAGGACAGGCGGGCATTACGAATGTTTTTCCCAGCTTCTGCTGCATCTACCAGTACTGCTGCTCTCCTGTTTTTGAGGTCATCCTTGATGGCTTTTCTGCACTGTTTTGCCAGTTCGGACGTTTGCTTGTGGTTGCCTGAGGCACGTGCCACGCCACGTTGGCGAATAAGTTCAAGAGTGTTCGAAGAAAGACGGTTTTTTGTGGTTATCTCTCTCTTGGCATTCCTTGCACAATCATGGAGGTGCTGAATCATTCGATCGTATTCCTCATCAATGTTGTCAATGACGGCATCTTCCCATGTTGCTGCAACAGAGCCAAAGAGTTCCCAGTTGGTGGTTGTTCTGGGAGTCTTCTTCTTAAACCTTGCATTCTTTTCTCCTCGTTCTGTGAGGTAGAATTTTGCACGAAGAAGACGGTGGTCTGATCCCGTTTGGAATTTTGGGACAACAGCAACATCAGTTAGGCAAAACCGCCGATTGAATATGATGTGGTCTATTTCATTGTGGAACCGTCCATCGGGAGACTCCCATGTCCAACGTTTAGATTCAGCCTTTTGGAATTGTGAGTTACCATGGAAGGTTTTGGTTGACATGATGAACTCAGATAGTCTGTCACCTTGTTCGTTCCATTCCAGGCCATGGGTTCCGATGTGGAGTTCATCGACTGATCTTCTTGGTCCTATCTTGGCATTAAAATCACCAACAATGATCTTGTAGAAGGTGTGATCTTCTTTATAGAATTTCTCCAGCTCCATGTAGAATTTCTCAGTTTCTTTTTCACCATAACTGGATGTTGGTGCGTAGACAACAAAGATAGAAACTGCCGGTAGTGAGCCACATTTATTCAAGTGTAATCGTCCGATTCGGGTTGTTAGGCATTCAAATGAATCAATGCTTGTGACTAAGTTTGTGTTGACAAGGATACCGACACCACCGACGCCTCTTTTATCACATGTTCCAAGGAACAGTTCTTCTCCAGTGTCGAAAACAGCATGATGGGATTGATGTCTTCTCGTTTCGGTCAGACCAATGATGTCGTACTTGATCTTTCGTGCTTGTACCATAAGGTCTTCAATGGATGCAGCAGATGCCAGCGTACGAGCATTAAAAGTACAGACAATCATTTTTGTTTTTCTGCGTTTTGGCAGCCCATGTCTGCCTTGGTGTTTTATCAGCTTCTCCTTCCATATCCTTCTTGACTCTGCATAATCAGGGCTAGGGGAATGAGATCCATTTATTACTGGATTTGGCATATCAATTTGGTCTATTTGGCATAGATCACGGATAGCTTGCCAGGCTCTGCCGTGTGGGTTGGATATTTAAGGATATTTAAGGTATCCGGAAAATTATTAAATAAATAGTCGCGCGGCCGCGAATGCGGCCGCGCGCTCCCGGGAGCTTGTTGTGATAATCTTTGGATCCTGGCCTTTGTTGGGATTACACGGCAGTTGGAGGGTGTAACTGTTTAGCTACTGACAGGTCCAGTCCCAAACCGTGCAGGCTTAGAGATCTCAGTCCCGGGTCCCACACACCTGGGTTCCTCTGCCAGTTCGGTTATGTCTGAGGCTTATCCAAGTGTGTGGAGAGTGGCTCCAGTAAGGCCTTGGTTGGGGCCTGGAAGTCTTCAGCTGTTGGGCCCTGGCGAGGATAGTCAGACACAGGGTAGGAGACTCTGCCTTGTGCTCTCCCGGGAGCTTGTTGTGATAATCTTTGGATCCTGGCCTTTGTTGGGGTTACACGGCAGTTGGAGGGTGTAACTGTTTAGCTACTGACAGGTCCAGTCCCAAACCGTGCAGGCTTAGAGATCTCAGTCCCGGGTCCCACACACCTGGGTTCCTCTGCCAGTTCGGTTATGTCTGAGGCTTATCCAAGTGTGTGGAGAGTGGCTCCAGTAAGGCCTTGGTTGGGGCCTGGAAGTCTTCAGCTGTTGGGCCCTGGCGAGGATAGTCAGACACAGGGTAGGAGACTCTGCCTTGTGCTCTCCCGGGAGCTTGTTGTGATAATCACATTGATTACATTCAATATTTCAATACCAGTCCCACCCCCTTTATTATGTTCCGCCACCATTATTTTGAATTTTCCCACCATCATTCAAGCCTGCCTACCAGGGGCAGATGCTAGATAATTTATTTTCTATTGCTTATTATGAATATCATGAGAGGTCGCATGCCTGCTAAAACAGCTGAGTGCTTCTGGAATTCTAAAATTGTAAATGGTTGGGATCTCTGTAGGGAGCAAATCCATTTTGAGACTCATTTGGGGGTCTCTGGATCAAGGTCATTGATCTTGATCTGCACTGAGATGGCGCCCAGAGGCAGATCATGGGTGTGACAGGAAAAGGTAAAGGTAAAGGCCCTCCCGTTGATCTTCGATTTGCTGGAGCGGGCCCAGTAACGTCTCCATTGGAGACTTTGTTGTTACTGTGTCTGGCATATCGAATACGTCACGGGGAGCTTGCCAGGCTCTGCCATGCAGGCGAAGTACTCTCGGTAGCTTGCCGGGCTCTCTGAGAGGGGAGGAGAATCAAACTCGGGTCGGCCATGTTGGCTTCGTGCAAGGCAAACGCCCTACCGCTGTGCTATCACTGTAGCCCATGCTGTGCTATCGCTCCAGCCGTGGGTGTGACAGCCAGAACCCAAAGCATGTAGGGAGACAGGAAAGGGCACTATCTCTGCTGCCGCCATGTGGCATAGAGTCTTAGTCCCTGAACCCACCTATCTGGGTTTTGCTTCTGGAAGCTCATGGCCACCAGGGTTGCAGCTGAAGTGGGCGGTGAGGGCACACCTGCTCCATCTGAAGTGCCCCAGTGGAATTGGCTCAGAACAGGGTACAGAGATATCCCGGTGAATTGTTGTCTTCCAGTAATTCTAAATGCTTTAGTAATTCTAACATTTCGAATACAACTATACAGCAGATTCATTCATGAGTCCTATGTTGCTCTCTTCCGGAAGCTTTATTTCTGTGTCTCTGGATCGTGACTGTTGATGAGATTACACTGCACCAGGGGGCAGCGTGTGGGTTTACTGCCAAGCTACTGGTAAATTTGGGAGGGGGGAGGGGCGGAGGACGCCCACACCTCCTCAAGCCAGGTTTGAGGTTTCAGTCACAGGTCCCACATACCTGCATTTTTCTGCAGATTCCCTCAGGGGTGAAGCTCATCCGAACCTGTAGAGAGTTGCCATGAGCAAGGTGGCAGTCAGGTTTTGGAGGTTTGCGGCTACTGGGGCTCTGGTGGGGCAGGCAGGGAACCTCAACCCGCAGCCCCCCACCCTAATTGCCTAGTGAAGACAGCCTGCTGCAGGGTCTGGATATTTGTTACATTTCTATAACAAACAGCTTTATCAAAGGTCAAACTCTCCATTTATCTCACTTAGACCTCTGTTAACTGTAAGGGAAGAGTAAGCATGTATTTCCAGCAAACCACCTCCCCCCACCGCCTTTGCCATTTTACCAATGAAGAAACTTAACCTCCGGCGAATACAGAGCTTTCCAAAGTCACAATGTCCCATGGATACATTACCAATCGAAGTCACCTAGGCTCACAACTGGAAAGAAACTTCAGAGTGTGTTTGAGATGCCTCAGGAAGCATCTAGGTATCAAATATGGGAACCCAAGATGTCCAGAGAAAATAGATTACAATTAACAGTGTCAACTTTCCGTCCAAGAACAGAGCAGTACTTCAGAAAATTCAAATTCACAGGGAGTGACTCAGGGAAAGGTCTAAGTCTCTGGAATAAAGGCAGAAAACTCTGATTCCTCCTGTTCCTTGGGCCAATTTCCCACCTAGGAGGTAATAATGTGCGGCTAGACAAATGATTTAAATAATCCTGTGTATATGCAAAGAGTCCTTGCTAACAATTGTGACTGGGAAGTATCATTAGGGTGGGCTTAAAATACTCCTTCCAGAAGAGAATGCAAGGTAATAAAGTAGGAACGCCTAGATTTCGTGTGACCCTTAATTATAAAAATAATGACAGGGAAGGAAATAAATTGATGGGGTAATTAAGAAAAAGGGGGAGGTAACGGGCAGGAGTAACAGACCTTGTGTACTGTGATGGTGGGATGCATGTACATGGCTAAAACACTAAAAAACTCATTTTGTGAGCATGAGACCCAAACTACAACAACCACACTTGAACACTTGAATATGTGTCTATGGAGGGGCCGGAGCTAGAGTATGGTGAGTAGGGCATTTTCTTGCACTGCAGTCAACCTCTGTTTGATCTCTGGCATCACATATGGTGCCTTGAATTTGCCAGGAGTCATTTGTGAGTGAAGAGCCCTGAGCACCTCTGTGTGTGGCTCAAAAATTTAAAACGTGTCTGGTCAAGGAGCAGGTTGGTGGGTGGGAGGGAGGGAACCTGGAACACTGGTGAAAGGACGCTGATACCAGTGGTGAGATTGGTGTTGGAACACTGAATGTCTAGAACTCCATGATGAGCAACTTAGTAAATCATGGTGCCATAATCACTGTATCACTGTCCTCCCGTTGTTCATCAGTTTGCTCGAGCAGGCCCAGTAACCTTAATAAAGCAATATAATAAAATATATCACCTCATCCCAGCTGGTACTGGCCTCCTACTTTCCTCCTCTGTCTTCTTAAATAAATGCTGACTTTAATTATTTCATGCTTATGATGAAATCCTTCGTGAGGAGCACAAGAATCAAGGAAGATCCCTCTTCTTTATCAGCTGATGAGAGAGAATCAGTATTAGTGACAACAGGCAGCAGTGGTCAAAATAAGCCCGATCCACACCTCCTCCTCCACACACCACTGTCAGTTCCCCTGCCTCACTCTGACACACACCTCCCTGAGTGAGCAGGCCCACCGGTGTCTTGTGACCAGTCCTGAATAACAGAAGCACCAAAAGCAAGTCCTCCTGTGTCTCCCAGTCTGGGAGCAACCATCCACAGAAACCCCAAACAGACTGCAAACTGGAAGCTGGAGCACAGCGGAGGAGGGCTGCCCTTAGATAGATATCCAGGAAGTCGGGTGCAAAACTGTTTTGATCTCCTTTGCTAATGATTCTGCACTTTCAACATCAGCTTTAATGACGTTTCATTCCAATCTTCACTAATGTGCTCAAATATTCCTGTATCATTCACTCACTACACATCTAATAAAGAATGATTACACGAGATTTTATACAGAATTCACAGAAACCCAAAACAAACCTTATAATTCAATGAGGAAAGAAGCTGAGAAGACATTTCTCAGAATGTCTAGAGGTTTAGAGGTTCATTAAGTACACAAAACTGAAGTCACCATCACTGAGGAAAACGCATATAAAAACCATGAATGAATAGCTCCCTCACACCAGTGTGAATGTACTGTGCGAGAAAGACCAGCGCTGGTGGGTATGTGGTGTAAAAGGAACCTTCATCCACTGTTTGTGGGATTGTTTCTGGATAAGTCTCTGTGGAAAACTGTATGGAGATTTCCAAAAAGTAAGACAGAGTTTCTATCTGTCAGCAATTCCTCTTGGCATCTACCCCAAAGTATAAAATACTAATTCAAAAAGATATCTATACACTTGGATTCATTGCAGCACCACCATCATAGACAAGGACTGAAAACAACCTAAGTGCCTAAAACAGAGAAGAGGATTAAGAAAATATTCTATCCACACAATGGAATACTAGTTAGCTATAATAAAGTACTTATACCACTTGGTATGCTGCTCTGAATAGCCACTGTCACTTCCTCTATAGAGAGTACTGCTTGGGTGAGGGAACCAGTAACAGGGGAATTTATGAGGACCTCTTAGATTTAAGAAGACAACAGACTGATCTGTAATATCCTCTCCTAGACTTTTCAGGACTTCTGCTGTCATCTGTAATGTTTTTCTTTTTCAAAACCCTGTTACCCGTACTGGGAAAACTGGTCAGCTATTTGCAAAAATAAATAAATAAATAAATACATAAACTCAGGCCGCTTTCTAACAACATGCACAAATATCAAATCAATATGGATTTAAAGTCCATAATATCTGACCTGAATTCGTAAGGTATATGGGGGAAAACCTAGGCAGAACTATGTATGACTTTGAAGTGAAAGGTATCTTACAGGATTAAACACCACTGACCAAGCAAGTGGAATCAAAGATAAACAAAATGGATTAAATTAAATTAAGAACCTAGGGGGTATGGTGCTGCCAGCAGGCCAATCTGTACCTGTGAGGCGAGAGCATCAGCAGCCTGATGGCGCCTTCAGACTTCCAGTACCCCAAAATTGCTGCTGTGTCTTTGGCCAGACCCCAAAAAGTTGGAACAAAGTTTTCAAAAAAAGTAAATGGCCAAAATTTACGTATGTGGGAGACACACCCACAAACCACCTCCGGCTCAGCTATATAATTGGAGGCATGGCCTCTCTGGCTCTTGATCGAACTGCTTAATGGTCATGATCCCTGAGACTCAGAAACAAATCTCGAAACCCAGCGGCTTTTGGCAGTAATGCGTCCGGTCCCTGCAGTAGGTTACCGGTGCTGGGCCACCCCAGGTGGGAATAGGTTTCGTGCCTTGGGCTGTTTCCTCTGGTGGCTCAGTGGCCACCATTGACCAGAGGCCATTGGGCAGGAAAGTTTAGGCCCTCAGTGATGAGACACGTGGGGCCTCATGGGATGGGGGTGGAGCTGGCCCTTTCCTCCCCGTCCCAACGTGACCTTGAGTCACTGCCCACGAATGGCCTTTCTGGTTCCTAATCAAGCTGCTTAATGGCCATGATCCCAAAAACTCAGAAACAAATCTCAGAACCCAGCAGATTTGGCAGAAATCCCTCCAGATTTAAGTGTTAAAATTTTGGAATTTCAAAATTCCACAGCCACTACTGCAGCCATGCGACATCATATGTTATTCATAACCAGCAATAGAAAACAAATTGTCTACTGTTGCCTTTTGAGCAGATCTGAGTGTTGGGGCAAAATCTTAAATAATAATGGTGGGTCTGGTGTCAAAATATTGAATGTAATCAAAGTAGAGAGAGAGTAAAGTGGAAATCATCTGCCTCACAGGAAGAGGTAGGGTATGGAATGGGGGTATAGTGGGGATTTTGGTGGTGGAGAGTGGGCACTGGTGAAGGTAAAGGTGTTTCATTGTATGACTGAGACTTAAACCTAAAAGCTTTGTAACTGCTCTCACAGTGATTATATAAATAAAATTATAAAAAATGGGGAAAAAAAGCAAGGTGGAGTTCATGCCCAATTCAATCAGCTAATCAGTGTCTGAATAAATAGCAGTACTCCTACATTAAATTAATTTATTTATTAATTAAGAACCTATGCACCTCAAAGGCCCTCCCGTTGATCATCGATTTGCTCGAGCGGGTCCAGTAACGTCTCCATTGGACACTTTGTTGCTACTGTGTCTGGCATATCGAATACTCTCGGTAGTTTGCCGGACTCTCCGAGAAGGGTGGAGGAATCGAACTCGGGTCGGCCATGTTGGCTGCGTGCAAGGCAAATGCCCTACCCGCTGTGCTATCGCTCCAGCCCCTCAAAGGAAACAATGACCAGGAAACAAAACAGTCCACAGTTTGGGGATAATTATTTACCTAACACCCATCTGATAAGGGGTTAATATCAAATATATATATGGAACTGGTAGAACTTGACAAGAAAAAAATCTAATCCAATAAAAATCTGGGGAGAAGAGATGAACAGAAACTTTCCCCAAAGAAGAAATGCAAATGTCCAAAAGGCACTTGAAGAAAATGGTCTACACCACTATTCATCAGGGAAATGCAAATCAAAACAACCACGAGATATCATCTCATGCCATAGAGATTGGCAAACATCAAAAAGAACAAAAACAACCAGTGCTGGCACAGATATGGAGAGAATGGGGACTTTCATTCATTGCTGGTGGGAAAGTTCAGCCTTTTCAGGAAACCAATACGGGCTTTCCTCAAAAACCTAGAAATTGTGCTTCCATATGATCCAGCAGCCCACTCCTGGGAATAGACTCTAAGGGCCCAGGACTCAATGCAAAAACCCATCTGCACTCTGATGTTCATCGCAGCACTATTCACAATATCCAGAATCTGGAAACATCCTAAGTTCCTTAGAACAAATGACTGGCACATCTACACAATGGAACACCCTGCAGCCATTAGAAAAATGAAGTCATGAAATTTGCTTATACATGGATGGACATAGAGAGTGCCATTCTGAGTGGAATGAGTTGTTGGGAGAGAGACAGATATAGAATATCATATTCATATGTTAGATTAAGTAAGTAAAGGCCCTCCCGTTGTCCATCGATTTGCTCAAGCGGGCCCAGTAACGTCTCCATCATGAGACTTGTTGCTACTGTGTTTGGCATATGAGTACATCACAGGGAGCTTGCCAGGCTCTGCCGTGCAGGCGAGATACACTCGGTAGCTTGCCGGGCTCTCCGAGAGGGGCGGAGGAATCGAACTCGGGTCGGCCATGTTGGCTGCGTGCAAGGCAAACACCCTACCGCTGTGCTATCGCTCCAGCAAAATAGTATGAGAAAAATACCCAAGGGCAGTAGAAATGAGGGCCAGGAGGACTGGTCCATGACAGGAATGATAGGAAGTTTGCCTCAAATTGTGGGAGAATGGCGTTTAGACAGAGAAGATACACTAAGACAATGATCATTAGAAACGATCCCTCTGGACAATATCTGAGTCCTGAAGGAGGTAAAATGATATACAAAAAAAACCTTCTGGTAACAATATTGCAACCCCCACTGCCTTATTGGAGAGGGGAGGGAGAGAGGGAAGAGGGTAAGGGAGAGAGAGATAGAGAGAGACAGAGAGATAGATAGAGAGACAGAGACAGACAGACAGACAGAGAGAGTGGAAGTCTGCCATAGAGGCCAGTGGTAGAGGAGGGGGATGTGGGATCTGAGACATTGGTTTTGGGAAACGGACACCAGTGTGTGGATGGGTGGATGGGTGTTGGAGCATTGTACGACTGATACCCAATCATGAACTGCTTTGTCACTGTGTATCTAACAATGATTTTGTTTTCAAAAAAAAGTATTAAATAAGTCCAGCTACCCTTTTCACATCTTTCACATGATAGGTTGGACTGGGAGTGTTTATTAAAGGAGCCGTGACCATCAGCAGACCAGCATCCCAAAGAACTCTCTGCTTGAGGACATTCAGGGATGAGTTTATAAAGGGGAAAAAAAGTCACATCTTAGCAAATGAGGGACACAATGGGGTCGCATTTGTCGTGATCAATCAAAGCAAGTTTTAGAAGCAAAATTAGCCAGTTAATGGTCCGGCTGCTTCCAGTCACGAAGAACCTTTGTGGTTATGGGGAACGGTGACACATGGGGTCATGGTTCCAGGAGTTGAACAGTTTGTTTGTGGGCTGTGAACAGGTTACACCTGATCCTTAGAACAGTGGAGGGAGTTTCCCCTCTGCTGACGGGCTAGGAGGAAAAAGAGATGGAGTCCCTTATGTCAGGAGCCCAAAGCTCAAGACTTACCATAATTGGAGCTGGAATGACAGTGCAGAGGTCCCGAGTGCATAGGACAATGCCTATGGTCCCCCAATACATGATGCCCCGGCATCATGGTGGGAGCAGGCCCTGAGTACCATCAGGCATGGCCTGTACCCACCCACCAACACCCCTTAAAAGAGTTGTCATGAGCAGATATTTAATTTTGGCAAGCCCTTTGACCCACTTGTTGAGATGATGGTGTGACTTTTATCCTATGTGGCCCATCACCCATCACATGGATCTACCAGTGTCCAACCATGCTTCCTTCTCTGGCTCATCCACCCTGTTGTCAACGATTCTTGCATCTCTGCAATCACTCCACTTAATCGTCTTGTGGGATCCTTTTAGCACAGTATTTAATTTCACTTGCGAATAATCTGTTCAAGATTTTTGCCTCAAGGTTTTGCAACAAAATGACTTCCTATCATTTCTTGAGAAGTCCTTCCTGAGTGTGCCTGAGGTGCTTGAGGGGAGGGTCGTGTGCTGATGTGGTCCTTGTTTCACTCCAACATTCTGCATCCTGTGCATTCTGTGTACAGATGCATAGGCCACAACCCTAAACAAAGCATTCACCGTGGAGGACTTTTCATTTTACACTTCAGTGATACTATTCTCCCAGTCTACACTAAGGAGGGAGGAAGAGCCCAAGCTTGGTAGGGGGCTGTGACAACACATACCTTAGAACATTAGAAGGTGTATGTACGGAAATGGCCATGAGAGGGCAGCCCAGGCACAGAATGGGAAATCCACTATGCCTGCGCCTATCTCTCTAATGAATACAAAAACATTAGCACAAAAATTTATAGTCGCCCCAATGTTCATTGCAGTGTTATATGGAGGAATTTTTGGAGCAACAAGTGAGCCTATCAAAAATTGAGTATATAAATAAGATGTGGTACATTTATATAATTTCAAATACTGAAATGTCCTTTGCAACAAAAAGGATTGCATGAAATGAAATAATTTTGAAGGAAAGAGAAAAATCTTGCATTATTTCACTTATATATGCACTATAAAGGTATAAAATAGATGAAGGAAAACACATTTAAAACACAAACCTGTGAACACCGATTACAGCACTAGGACTACTGAGAGCAGATGGGCAATAGGAGAAAAGGCAAGACGGAAGGTTTTATTAGTGAAACAACAAAAGATATGAACTCAGGGGAAAATAATAAAAGAGTTTCTGTGAAAGATTCCTAGGCTAGCTGGCCTTGCTTCTCAAGTTTCTGCCCCTATTCTCGTGGGCACATCTAACACAAAATTTTTGCCTCCTGTTTATGAGAAACAGCCTCGTTCCTGAAGCCCCATTCGCTCTCAACGGAACAACCATCTCCGAATGCAACAGCTATGTGTACCTAGGTCGAGAGGTCAACATGACAAATGACCTGGCACCCGAGCTGCGCAGGAGGAAGAGAGCGGCTTGGAACGCCTTCAAGAACGTCGAAGAAATAGCTAAGAGGACGAAGAACCTCCGGCTCCGGGCACATCTCTTTGATTCCACTGTTCTTCCTGCATTAACATATGCCTCAGAGACCTGGGCCCTACGCAAACAAGATGAGAACGCCATTCAGGTCTCCCAAAGAAGAATAGAAAGAGCTATGCTTGGAATATCACGTTTCACTCAAATGAGAGAAAGAATCCGGAGTTCCGACATCCGTCGACGATCAAGGATCAGGGACGCTGTCTCATTTGCCAAGGTGTCAAAAATCAGATGGGCTGGTCACGTAATGAGATTTAAAGACGACCGCTGAACTAGAGCTGTTACTGACTGGATTCCACAGGATGTCAAAAGACCACCTGGCCGCCCACCTACCAGATGGTCAGACTTCTTCGTGAAGATCATGAACGATCGGTTTGAGGCTCTTCATGATCCCAGAGCGAACAGATGCCATTGGGTTACACTAGCACGCGACAGGGACAAATGGAGACGTTACTGGTGCCCGTTCGAGCAAATCGACGACTAACGGGAAGTTAAGTGATTAAGTGATTAAGTGGGGTTCCAACAGCTGAGTCACAATCAGTGCTTGACTCCCTGCCCCTCACCCCAAGAGATTCTGTGTGGGTGAGGAACAGGTCAAGGGCAGCTGGGAGACAGAAGGCTCCCTGGTCCCACAAATCAGAAATATACAGTTGGTGCTGCCGTCACCACCTATGGTTCATCACCAGACCTCAGTCTCTGTGTGTGCTGACCCATCACAGACAGTCGCTGAGAACCTGCACACAAATGACACCCGAGCAGATACACACAACACTGCTTTCTTCTCAAGCTCAAGAGGGTGCCCTCCGGGGGTCTATGGGGTACACTGGGAAGGGCCGTGCTCTGGGGGTTGGGACAGCAGCTGACCTGGAGGCCCCACCCCCAGCCTCCTCCAAATGTGTCAAACCTTTGACTGTATTTTGATTTTCTGTACACTATGGAGCTGTGATTCCCAGGGCCTGCTGGGTCTGGGAGGGTTGGCTAGTGCCTAGAAACAGGAAACAGGAGCCTTGGATAGACAAACCAACCAATCGAGTCTGCCCCCTCCTTTTGCACGTTCCTGCTTTCTGGAATATTCTTCTCTGCCTTATATCACTGCAGCCCAGGTCCCTGAACCGGGGGATGCCTCTGTGCCATGGAGCCTGCTGAAACTATTCAGCCTATCCCATCCTAAGTCTGTTTCCGCTGCCTCAAATCTCCCTCCCAGCAAACACAGAGAGTCCTCGCCCACACCATCCCTGCACACCCCTGCCTCTTGCCGGACCACCTGGGCTCCAAGTGTGCTGGCATGCTCCCTCCCCTTAGGACAGCTGCTAACGCTGACAGCTGTCTCCTGAACTGTTCATCTCACCATACCTGAAAATTAAAAACCTGGATGCATTCATGTGTGTGTGTGTGTGTGTGTGTGTGTGTGTGTGTGCGCGCGCGCGCGCGCACTGGACCACTGAACCACACACACACCTGGCTCTAAGCAAGATGCATTTGAGAGCAGACAGTCATGAGGTCTGTGGGGCCTGGGCTGAGGGAGTTTGAGTGGGATCTAGTCTGCAGCGGGCAGGAACAGTCTCCAGGGCTTCACAAGAATAGGGAGAGGAAGGGAAAGGAGAGCGAAATTCCCCTCTCATCCTTCACTGTGGGGGTGCTGGCTTCCAGAATCAGGACAAGAGCCCTCAGTTGACACTTGGGGAACTGCAGTGAGTCAGTCCGGAGTCTGCTCCTCTCTGGCGCACTCAGAACGCAAGACACAGAGAAATGAAGAAAACCAGGGCAAGGGAAAGGCTCAACAGGCTTGAGCACATATTTCGTCTGCAGAGGCCCCTGGCATCGAAGGCCCACTGAACACTGCCAGGGATAGCCCTGGGGGTCACTCTGAGCCAGACCTACACAGCTGGACCAAATCTCACTGCAGTGCTCCCTGACCCCCGGAGCCCACTAGGAAATGAGCCTCTTTTATCACCGTCACCAAAGCTTCAGGAACAAGTCTCAGAATATAAAAAGGGAGCAGTGATCCTAAGATAATAAGGTGAGAATGCCCAACACCCCTTGACTGTATCTGTAACCAGGAAAAGTGCCACCTTGCCAGAGGCAGACTTTATTTTGGGTGCTGACATGGAAGTCAGGGTCTCACACGTGAAAGACACATACTCTGCTCTGAGCTTCATCTGGCCCTTTCACACACCATGACATGCTCAGGGACCCTGCACAACTCCTGGGCTAAAGATGAAATCGGGGGCTGGAATTATAGTACAGCAGGTAAGGCATTTTCCCCAAGCTCTGCCAGGAGTGCAGAGCCAGGAATAGCCCCTGTCCATTGTCGGGTGTGACCCAAAAATGGAAAAAAAAGGTGAAATCAGTAAATTGCTCTACGTGAAGACCACCCAGAGGCATAAACAAGGATATTCATGGCAAGGTTATTCATAATATCCCTAAATTGGAAATATCCTAGTTTTCTAGCATAAAAAGCAGCAAACAAAACAACACAAAAAGCTCAATCTGTAATCACCCATGCGATGGAATACTGCCCGGCAACAACATCGATGAACAACAATAGCCCAAGCTGGGGAAGAAAACTCTCCCTCCAGGCCTGTTGTGTGTGTGGTTGTGACTGTGGAGGCCGAGAGGAGTCAAGCATGCATATAGAATACAGTGCAGAGAGGGGCTCTGCGTTTCACCCAGATCCGAGGAGAGCCACAGATGCATGGACGTGACCAGTTGTCCAGCAAGTGCTACCACCCCTCAGGAGGAGAGAGGCCATGTTTAGTCAACACGGACGCCCCCACACATCTCCCAGGCCGGCAACCAACGTGCTGATGTGGCTGTGAGGGGCCCCGGTTTCTCCTGCAGTAGGAGCTTCTCAGGGTGCTGAGGCCTCTGCCGGTGCCTCCAAGTTTAAACCAAGGCCTTCTCAGATGGCTGTAGGATTCGGTTGGGATGGGAGATGTGTGCAGAAAGTAGATAAAGGACCAAACATGATAACCTCTCAGGGTCTGTATTGAAAACCATAATGCCCAAAAGTAGAGATCGATTATGGGGAATTATATCTGCCATGGAGGCGGGGGGAGGGTGGGAAAGGGGGGTTATACCAGAGATATTGGTGGTGGGGAATGTGCTCTGGTGGAGGGATGGGTGTTTGATCATTGCGTGATTGTAACCCAAACATGAAAGCTTATAACTATCTTATGGTGATTCAATAAAATTAAAAAAGAAAAAACAAGGCCTTCTCGGCTCCTGCCCCCATGTGCCCCCCCCCCAGCTCCCAGTGTCCTTGGGCAGGTTCCTGTGCAGCCCTCCATCCCCATCTGGGATCGCAGGGGTCATCAGATGTTCCAGAGGGGAAGAGATATCCACTCCTACCTTTCTGGGATTTTCTCTTTCTGCTGAGGCACAGGTCAGTGTTGCCCTACCCTCGCTCTCTCCAGCTCTCAGCCAGCTGTCCCCCACAAGACCCTGCTCTCCCCTCCCTCATTGCTTATTCTGGTGACCTGCTTCCCTCTGTCACTGAGCTACGTGGTGGTGTCTCCCTCTCGAGGTCAGCAGGGCTCTGTATGGCGTTTCTGGATTCTTTTCATTTGCCTCAGGATAGAAGTGTGTGGGTACTGGCTGGGGTCATGAGTATTTAGGGAGTTCCCTCTGACCCTGGGGGCCAGAAGAGGCATCTGAGGAGGGTGAGGGGGGCAGGACATGAGCTGCACCTGCTGCAGGGGAGGGGAGACACTGCTGCCCCCTCCAGCCAGTTCTGAGGAGCTTGTCAGTGGCAGCACTCAGGCATCCGTGACATCTCAGTGGCCCTGCCCACAAGGTCCACCAGTCTGTGAAGTTCTTGCTCATCCATCCTGAATGCTCAGCTCTGCACAGCCAGGCTGGGCCTGGTCCTGTTAACAGAGAGTCTGCTGCACTCATGGCCTGGTCCGTGAGTTTTTCAGGTGAGGTGACTTGGGGGAAGAATTA
Organism: Sorex fumeus; assembly: GCF_029834395.1. Classification (NCBI taxonomy): domain Eukaryota; kingdom Metazoa; phylum Chordata; class Mammalia; order Eulipotyphla; family Soricidae; genus Sorex; species Sorex fumeus. The sequence goes on along the minus strand of NW_026606179.1, from coordinate 3,313,077 downwards.
GGATGGAAAACTAATGAAAAGTTTTGTCTTGGCAGTTCTCAGGAGACAACCAGCTGAAAAACCTCCATCACTCAGCTACCTTAAAATCTAGTGCACGGAACCTGGGGAAATCGTACAGCAGGTAGGCACTTACCCTGCATGCAGCCCACCATGTTCAACATAAAATTCCCTCAAGTCACGCTAGGAGTGATACCAGAGTGCAGAACCAGAAATAATCCCGGAGCACCACCACTGTACCCCCAAAACCATTAATAAATTAAAAATCCCAATGCACTCTGAAAATTCCTCCTCTGACAGAGCCAGTGCTATTTTTCACGGCTCTTCCCAGGCAAGGCAGGAAAGAGTCAACAATCTTCCTCAGCCAGAAAATGTAAACAATCCTTGCTGGCAAAGAAAGTTCAACAACTGCCAGTGTCTCTGCGCCATTAGCAGAGCCTGCAGATTCCAAAGGGCTCAGCTAACATAAATATGCTTTGGTGTGGGCCAATGAGATGTTAGACATGAAGATGCCAGGGTGCTCTAACTCGGTGAGTCATCTAAGAATAGAACAGAGAGCCCCATTGGTCCAAGCTAGTGCTATTGTGAAGAGAACCTGTCCAACAACCCCCAGTGAATAACCATTCTAAGCACTTCTTCTCTGCCCCTGCCCTCTGGGAGTTCTTACTATCTTTCAATCACAACAATCACAACCATCCTGTTATTGGTCGATTACCTCGAGCAGGCCCCAGTAACATCTCTTCGTCCTAGCCCTGAGATTTTTTTTTTAAAGTGCCATACTCAAGGTTCTTTCAGAGTTAGGAGAATGAGACCCTTCTTTGTTACTGGTATTTGGCATATTGGGTACGCCACGGGGAGTTTGCCAGACTCTGCTGTGTGGGCAGGTTACATTCGGTATCTTACTATCTTTAATCCCAATAAATGTTTTCTTCTATGTAATTTAGAATCTCATGTCTGCTAGACAATCTCTGGTGACCTGGACAATTTCAGAACCAATGGACACTGCTCCCACCGCAGTCTTACACCTACCCTTACCTGTAATGATAAGACTTCAGAAAATGAGTTAAGGTTGACTTTTGTTTGTTGAGGGATGTTCAGTGTTGTGGGGTTTTGTTTTTTTGTTTTAGTTTCTTGATCACCTTCAGAGGTATTCAGGGACGACTGGCTCTGTGCCTGGGGATCTCTCCTGGTGGGATTCAGGGTACTGTAGGCTGTGCTGGTGATCAAACCGTGGTCAAACACTTGTATCACTTGTATCACTTGTCATCCTATTGCTCATCGATTTGCTCAAGCAGGCACCAATAACATCTCCATTTGTCCTTGTTGCGTGCTAGTGTAACTCAAAGGCATCTGCTCGCTCCAGAAACACAAAGAGCCTCAAACCGTTCGTTCAGAGTCTTGATGAAGAAGCTCAACCATCTTGTAGGTGGGAGGCCAGGCATTCTTTTGACATCACATGGAATCCAGTTGGTAACGGCTCTAGTCCAGCGGTCATCTCCAAATTGCATTACATATCTGGCCCATCTGATTTTCAATGCCTGGCAAGCGAGGCAGCATCCCTGATCCTCAGTCATTGATGGAGGTCAGAACTCCAGATTCCTTCTCTCACTTGAGTGAAGCGTGATACTCCAAGCATAGCTCTTTCAATTCCTCTTTGGGAGACCTGTAGGGTCCAGGTCTCTGAGACATACGTTAGTGCAGAAAGAATGGCGGAGTTGGAAAAATGTGCCCAGAGCCGGAGTTTCTTCATCCTCTTAACAACTTCTTCAATGCTCTTGAAGGCATTCCACGCCATTCTCTTCCTTCTGCGCAGTTCTGGCACCAAGTCATTTGTCATGTTCAGTTCTAGACCCAGGTACACATAACTGCTGCATTCAGAGATGTTCGTTCCATTGAGAGCAAATGGAACATTAGAAACTAGTTTTTTTCTCACGAACATTGTCTTCGGGAGATTCGGCTGCAGTCCAATCTTTCCACACTCATAGTCAAAGTCGGCCAGTATTTGTGCCACTTGGCTAATGTTTGGGGTTATTAGAACCATGTCATCAGCGAAGCGGAGGTGGTGTTGTTGCCGACCATCTATCTTCACTCCCATTCCTTCCCATTCTGGTTGTCACATGATGTTCTCAAAGGAGGCACTGAAGAGTTTCAGTGAAATGGTATCGCCCTGCTGAACCCCTCTCTTTATGTCAGTTATAATTTCCTTGTAGAATGGTGAAATCCTGGTGGTGAATCCATAATACAGCTCTCGGAGGATCCTGATGTACTGAGTTTGAATGCCCTGTTTGACTAAGGGCTTCGATGACCTCTTCAGTCTCAACAGAATCAAAGGCCTTCTTTAAATCAATGCACTTTAGATGGAGTGGCATCTTGAACTCTCATAAAACCTCAATGAGCTTGGTCACCATGTGGATATGGTCAATCGCGCTAAATCCTTTTCTGAACCTGGCTTCCTCGCATGGTTGTCCTTCATCTATTGTTCTGCCAATCCTATTCAGGATAACTCAAGTGAACAACTTGTAGATGACGGACAACAAGGCAGATTGGGCAATAGTTGCCAATGTTGTGGATGTCTCCCTTCTTCTACAACAGAATGGTCCTGCTGGTTTTTCCACTGGGACGGAAACTTGCATTCAGACAGGTAGCATGAGGAGAGCTGAGCCAGTGTATTGACGAGTGCTGGTGGCAGATTCTTCAGGTGTTTAGGTTGACCTTTTCTGTGCCGGGTGCTGTAAGCTTCTGTACCGACGAAATGGCGTGTTGAATTTCAGAAGGGAGAACACTGGGGATGACATATCCATCCTGCGGAATTTGGTATGTGGGCAGGTGGATGTGACTATTGAAGAGATCCAAGTAGAAGTCATGGATTGCCCTTCTGGAAGCTGTGATAGATCCATCAGGATGTCGGAGGGTACTCATCTTGGTCTTATAGTTGGCTAAGGACAGGGGGCATTGCGAATACTTTTCCTGGCTTCTGCGACATCGGCCAACACTGCTGCTCTTCTCTCTTTGAGGTCTTCATTTATCGATTCTCTGCATAGCTTTGTGAGCTTGGATGTTAGCTTGTGATTGCCTGAGTCTTGCACCAAACCCTTCATGCTGGTGAATGAGCTCTAGAGTCTCCGAAGACAGGTGTCTTTTTGTGGCTTTCCCACTCTCGGCATTCCTCGCACAGTCATGGTGGTGCTGAACCAGATAATAATAATAATAATAATAATAATAATAATAATAATAATAATAATAGTCAAATACATACAAGACAAATACCTTAACTACTATCTCTCCAACCCCATTTGTAGGTTTTGACACAAAAAATTATTGTAATAACTCTTTTTTTTTTTTTGCTTTTTGCATCACACCCGGTGCACAAGGTTTACTCCTGGCTCTGCACTCAGGAATTACCCCTGGTGCTGCTCAGGGGACCATATGAGATGCTGGAAATCGAACCTGGGTTGGCCGCGTGCAAGGCAAATGCCCTACCCACTGTGCTATTGCTCCAGCCCCCGTAATAACTCTTAATATGATAATGAATGCCACCCCTAAGGAGTGTATATTTAAAGCACTATGAAAATTGCAAAGAATGTTGTTCCCAAAGACCCAAACTTTCTCTATGTTCCCAGAAGGATTTCCATGAAGGAACCTGAGGAAAGGCAAGAGACAGCGATAACTGAAACACTCAAGAATTTTCTCACACGAGAGTAGCTGACTGACTAACATCCCCTGTTTCCACACCACAACCGAATTCACCCAGAAACAGAATGAGCTGAAGAACATAAAACATTCCAAAGGGTGTAACCAAGATTTTTTTGGAACTGGACTGCCTAAAGTTGAGTCTTTACCTGCCACTGGCCCTCGGGCGGGTCTAAGGTGTGTCTTTATAAAACTCCTTTATGCTTGTCATCTATAAAGAGATAGGAGCTGAAGAGATAGTACACTTGCCTTGCATGTGATCAACCTGGGTTTGGTCCCCTTAGCACTGCCTGAATTAATTTCTGAGTGCAGAGTCAGGAGTAAGCCCTTAGCATCGCTGGGTGTGACCCCAAAACAAAACTAAACAAAAAAGGTTGGACCAGCTGACAACCCCCAGCAGTGAAGGAGAGCCCCTTTTTCTCTCACACCCACACCAACACTATTTGTTCTTTCTGATGTGTGCCCATCTTATCTCATTGTTGTTTTGATTTGCATTTCCCTGATGATTAGTGATGATGAGCATTTTTCAGATGCCTTTGTCCATTTGTATTTCTTCTTTGAGGAAGTTTCTATTCATTTCTTCTCATTTTTGGATAGAGTTGGATTTATTTATTTTGATAAATCTCTACCAATTAATATTCAATATATCTTGAATATTAACGCTTTCTCAGATGGGTGGCAGAAAATAATTTCTTCCAGTGTGTGGACTGTCTTTATTTTGGTCATCATTTTCTTTGAGGTGCAGATGCTTCTTGATTTAATGTAGTCTCATTTGTTTGTCTTTTAGAGCAAGTGCTCTTAGTTCATTCCATGGAATCAGGACCCAAAAGACCACAAGAAAGAAAGAAAGGAAGGAAGGAAGGAAGGAAGGAAGGAAGGAAGGAAGGAAGGAAGGAAAGAAGGACCAGAAAAGGCATTAGGTCCTCTTCATTTTCCATGACTGTTGTAACAAAGAACCACAAACAGTGGAATGGGGCCTTAAAACAACAAACGTGTCATCTTGATACAGCAGAAGCTGAGCCCGGGTCACAGTAAATCACTGCCCTGGAAGAGGTAGCCAATCAGAAGGTAGAATGGGATGACTGGGGGTGGGATTTGGCTGCAGATAAAAGGCGGCCTGCGCTTTCCCCTGTCCAAACCTGTATTCCCGGGACGACACCCCCCTCCCCAACCTCCGCTCTCTCCGGAACCCCAGGTCAGGTGTGGCTCCGGGGCCAGACACAGGCAGGATCTTGGGGCTTCAACGGGGCAGACCCCAGACAGGGCTTGGACATCCAGGGGGGATGAAGTGCTGAGCTCAGGACTGTCACCCATGCACACGTGGCCCGAGAGGTGGAAACCCCATACCAGATGACAGGAGCTGCTAGGGTACCACTGGGTGGCCCAGCCACGGCCAGGGCATAAGGATCTTGGCCATGCACAAGGGGCAGTGGCCAGGTTTTGGGGGCAGGTTGTAGTCTGTCCCAGTAGTCATCTCAACCGGAGGTGAGTGGACAGTGTGGGGGGGACAGGGAAGTTGTTCACGGGCCAGGCAGTGCCAGGAACAGGACATGGTCATCCTTCACAGGTAAAGGAGAGCATGGACATCTAGGGAGGGGCCTATACATCTTTTCTATATAATAAACTAAATTTCAGTCTTCAAGTATGGTGTGCAAATCTTTTAGACAATTCTCAGGAACCCACCAGAATAAGAAAATCCACTTTCAAGCTAATAATTTCACTGTCCAGAATGCCAGCTGTCAAAAGTCAGCAATGCTGTTCCTTCAAGGCTACAAAGAAACATCTTTCATCCTTGTCCCTGGTGGTTGCTGGCAATCTTGAGTATTCCTTGGCTTGTGTACTTGTCCTGAGTTTCTGCTGCCATCTTCACAATTCTTCCTGTGTGTGTCTGTCTCAAATATCTCCTTCCTGTCCTTTATGAGGAGATCCGTCAGTGGTTTTATATCATCAAGAGATTGTTAACTTAATCACATCTACAAAGATCTTATTATGTCCAACTAAGCTCACGTCCTGAACCAGGAGTGATCCATGAGCACAGCCTAAAGTGAGCCAGGATCACAGGCAGATGTGGCCCCAAAACCAAACCAAACCAGCAACAATATTTGCATCAAAGAACTTTAAAGAGGTTGGGTGCTGAAACATTGCTTGACTGAAACCCAATCATGAACAACTTTGTAACTCTATAATTCACAATGATTCAATTTAAAAAATGGAGGAGGAGAAGGAAAAGAACCTTCAAGAGAATTCAAGTAGCCTGTTAAAGGCACAGTATTCTTGTTAAGTGCAACCAATGCCAGAAGTAAAGGGCCATGTCTATGTATGATCACTTCTCCTTTGTGGGGACATGGCTTCTGCCTATGCCCACTAGTCCAGCTTTCCAGAAGGCCGCGCGAGGTCTTAAACCAACTGTTTATGTCTCCTCACTTCACAGAGAGTTAATAGGGCAACAGATTGGATGGTTGGAAAATGAAGAATAATGGAGGCACTTTGGGCAATACAAAGAGCCAGCCGTGCTGCAGACATACCAGAGCAGCTTGGTGAGGGAAGTACTTTCTCCCCCAGGGGAAGGAGGGTAAACTTGGGGCTAGCATTCTGGCTTTCTGGACTGGCCTCCACCTCACCTGATTTGGTTCTGCAGACCTGGCAGGGGCTGGCATACTTAGGATGCCTGGGGGCTGCTGAAACAGAAAGCCAGATGGCTTGCTGCTGCAGTGCCAGAGAACTCTGATGGAATGAGAGATTACAAGCTCCTAAAAAATAAACCAGCAGAAGTTTTTCTGTAACCAGGAACTTGTACACAGAAAAGTCCATCACCCCAAAATGTGTCTCTTCAAATCTCCATATGAACCAAATGAAGAAGGTCTTTCTTCTTCTCCTTTCATAAAACTAGTCCATAAAGGACAGTGAGAATGGGCTGCTTTTTCCAAATGTGTAAAGCCAGACCATTGTAAGGCACAACTAAGGAGAAAAACATGACCCAGCCAAAGGAACAAAACAGATCTGCAAAGGCTTGGAGAGATAGTATGCTGGGTACAGTGCTTGCATGGAATCAACCTGGTTTGATCCCCGGAAACACCTATGGTCCCCCCAAACCCTGACAGGAGAGATCCCGAGTGCAGAGTCAGGAGCAAACCTTAAGCACTGTTGGTGTGACCCAAAAACCAAAAATAAAAAGATCTCCAGAAGCCAACAGAAAGAGAGAGAGAGAGAGAGAGAGAGAGAGAGAGAGAGAGAGAGAGAAAGAGAAAGAACTATAGATTACCAGAATAAGACAAAAATAGTCGTGTTATAGCTCAATGATCTACAAGAGAATATAAACAATTAAAAATTAGAAAAAGGGTAAAAGAGCAAAAGAAGTACTAACAAAGATAAATGATAAAAAGTAAATAAACCTGGGGGTATGGAGCCACCAGCAGGTCAATCTGTACCTGTGAGGCGAGAGCATCAGCAGCCTGATGGTGCCTTCAGACTTCCAGATACCCCAAAATTGCTGCTGTGCCTTTGGCCAGACCCAAAAAACTTGGGGCAAAGTTTACCAAGAAAGTAAACGGCCAATAGTTAGGTATGTGGGAGACACACCCACAAACCACCTCTGGCTCAGCTATATAATTGGAGGCATGGCCTCTCTGGTTCCTGACCAAACTGCTTAACAGCCATGATCCCAGAGACTCAGAAACAAATCTTGAAACCCAGTGGCTTTTGGCAGAAATGCGTCCGGACCACACAGTAGGTTACTGTCACAGGGCCACTCCAGGGGGGGAAAGGGTGCTGTCCCTCCGCCTGCTCCCCCTTGGAAGCTCGGTGACTGCCATCCTCCAGAGACCACTGGACAGTCAGGTTTGGGCCCACAATGATGAGACAAGCCTCATGGGATGGGGGTGCAGCCGGCCTCTTCCTCCCCTATTTGTCCCAACTAGACCCTGAGTTGCCGCCCATGAACGGCCTTTCTGGCTCCTGATCAAGCTGCTTAAAGGCCATGATCCCAGAGACTGAGGAACAAATTTCAGAACCCAGCAGGTTTTGGCAGAAATCCCTCCAGATTTAAGTGTTAAAATTTCAGAATTTCAAAATTGCGCGGCCACTACTGCAGCCACGCGACATCATGTGTTATTCATAACCAGCGGTAGAAAACAAATTGTCTACTGTTGCCTTTTCAGCAGATCTGAGTGTTGGGGTAAAATCCCAAATAATAGTGGTGGGCCTGGTGTCAAAATATTGTATGTGATCAAAATAGAGAGAAAGAGTAATGTGGAAATCATCTGCCCCACAGGTAGGGGGAGAGTGTGGGATGGGGGTATACTGGGGTTTTTGGTGGTGGAGAATGGGCACTGGCGAAGGGATGGGTGTTTCATTGTATGACCGAGACTTAGACCCGAAAGCTTTGTAACTGCTCTCACAGTGATTCAATAAATATAATTATAAAAAATGAAAAAAAAAAGTAAGGGGGAGTTCATGCCCAATTCAATCAGCTAATCAGTGACTGAATAAATAGCAGTACTCCTACCAAAAAAAGTAAATGAACCAAAATTTTAAAACTAGCTAAACTGAAAAATTCATGATTCAACAGACAATTTAATCTAATTTAAAGAATCAGTGAAATAGGACCAGAGCGAAGGTACAAATAGGGCATTTGCCTTGCATGTGGCCAACCTGGGTTCGATCCCCAGCATTCCGTATGTTCCCTCAAGTCCTCCAGGAGTAATTTATGAGGGCAGAGCCACGAGCATCACCTGGTGTGCCCCTAGCCACCCCCCCTACACACACACACACACACACACACACACACACACACACACACACAAAGAACCAGTGAACTAAAAAGTTATTTGAAATTACAGAGTCGGAGAAGAAAAGAACTGGATAAAAGTGAGAAAATTCAGGGCCACAAAGAAAGTATAGGCAGTAAGATGCTTGCTTTATATGCAGCATACCTCAGCTTGATCATTGGCAACATATTTGTGGTCTCCCAAGCACTTCAAAGTCACTTCTTTTTTTTTAGTAGATTTTTTAAATGATACTTTTAGTTTTTATTTTATTATGATTATTTTTTGCTTTTTGGGTCACACCCAGCAATGCCCAGGGGTTACTCCTGGCTCTGGCGGTGCTCGACGGACCATATGGGATTCTGGGAATCGAACCCTGGTCGGCTGTGCGCAAGGCACCCGCCCTACCCACTGTGCTATTGCTCCAGATCCTCAAGGTCACTTCTAAGCACAATTCCAGGAATAGTCCAAGCACCACAAGCTGTTGCCCCAAACCATCACCTCTCACCCAAAAGAAAAAAAAGTAAAAAAAAGTAAAAATACCCTAAGGGACTAGAGCCAGAGAGATGTATAGTCGGTACCGGTACCGTGTTGCCTGCTAATGGCTCACCTAGATTTGTTCCCTGGCATCCCTATGATCCTTCAAGCCTGCCAGGATTGTTCCCTGAGCACAGAACCAGGAATAAACCCTGAGCACAACTGGGTGAGGCCCAAAACAAAAACAAATCTTAGGGATTTATGGTACCCTAAGGGATACTATCAAGCAAATCAATAAACATATTTTAGGAAGTATCTGAAGAAAAAGGAGAGAGAGAGATGAGGTGAAAGGGGGGAGGGAAGAGAGAGAAATTATTTTTTTAAATAAATGGTTGATATATGAGAAAGAAATAGACATCCAAATTTTAGAAGCTCAGAGGACTCTAACCAGTAAATACTTAGAGAACTACACTGGAATACATTGTAATCAAACTGTCAAAAGTAAGAGCTAATCTTGAAAGCATCAAGGGAAAAGCAACTTGTCACATACAAGAAATTTCTCATTGGGTTATTAGGACAGCTCTCAGCAGAAACACCATAGGCCAGAAGCAAATGGGATGAACTGCTTAAAGTGCTTCACTTGTATCACTTCGATCACTTGTCATCCTGTTGCTCATAGATTTGCTCGAGTGGGCATCAGTAACGTCTCCCTTCATCCCTGTCACGTGCTAGTGTAGCCCAATGGCATCTGCTTATTCCAGGAACACAAAGAGCATCAAACCGTTTGTTCAGGGTCTTGACGAAAAGGTCAATCATCTCGTAGGTGGGCGGCTAGGCTTTTTTTTTGACGTCCCATGGAATCCATTTGGTAACAGATCTAGTCCAGCAGTCATCTCCAAATCTCATTACATGCACTAACATATGCCTCAGAGACCTGGGCCCTATGAAAACAGGATAAAAATGCTATTTGGGTCTCCCAAAGAGGAATTGAAAGAGCTATGCTTGGAGTATCACGCTTCACTCAAGTGAGAGAAGGAATCTGGAGTTCCAATCTCTGTCAATGATGGAGGATCAGGGTTGCTGCCACGTTTGCCAAGGCATTGAAAATCAGATGGGCCGGACATGTAATGTGATTTGGAGATGACTACTTAAAGAGTTTAAGTGGGGAAAACAAAAATAAACCAAAAATCTTCTGTAACCAAGAGTATTATATCTGGCGAAATAGTCCTTTTTATTTTTTATTTTTTATTTTTTTTTAATTGAGTCACTGTGAGATACACAGTTACAAAGCTGTTCATGGTCAGGTTTCAGTTATACAATGATCCAACATCCATCCCTCCACCAATTCCATTTCCCACCAACAATGACCCCAGTTTCCCTGCCGCCACCACTCCACCAGCCTGGCGCTACAGCTCTATGACAGGCACTTTCCTTTTCTCCCTCTCTCTCTCAAAATGGTTCTTTTTATTTTTTATTATTTTTTATCTTGCTTATTTTTTTAAAAAAAATTTTATTAGTGAACCCCGTGACGTACAGTTACAGATTTACAACTTTTATGCTTGTGTTTTAGTCATACAATGCTTGAGTACCCATCCCTCCACCAGTGCCCATTCTCCACCACCAATGATTCCAGTATCCTCCCACCCACGCCCACCCTGCCCCTGTGGCAGGGCATTCCCTTTTGTTCTCTCTCTCCTTTTGGATGTTGTGGTTTGCAATAGAGGTATTGAGTGACCATAGTATTTGATCTATAGTCTACTTTCAGCACATATCTCCCATCCCAAGAGGGTCCTCCAAACACCCTTTACTTGGTGGTCCCTTCTCTATCTGAGCTGCCTTTTCCCCCAGAATGTGAGGCTGGCTTCCAAGCCATGGAGCAAACCTCCTGGTACTTATCTCTACTATCCTTGGGTGTTAGTCTCCCATTCTGTTAGTTTATATGTCACAGATGGGTGCAATCTTTCTATGTCTGTCTCTCTCTTTCTGACTCATTTCACTTAGCATGATACGTTCCATGTTAATCCACTTATATGCAAAGTTCATTACTTCCTCTTTTCTAATAGCTGCATAGTATTCCATTGTGTAGATGTACCAAAGTTTCTTTAACCAGTCATCTGTTCTCGGGCACTCAAGTTTTTTCCAGATTCTGGCTAATGCTGCAATGAACATATGAGTTCAGATGTCATTTCAACTATACTTTTTTGCCTCTCCAGGATATATTCCCAGAAGTGGTATTGCTGGGTCAAATGGGAACTCAATTTCTAATTTCTTGAGAAGCATCCTCAAAATGGTCCTTTTTAAAATGAAGAATAAACAAGGAAGTTCTAAAATAAACAAAAGCTGAGTTTTTTATCTTCATTGGATCTACTGTATAAAAATTACTAAAGGGAGCACTTCAGTTTGAAATAAAATATGTTAGAGAGTAATAAGAAAGAAACAAAGTTATAAGACTCTAAGATAAATCACAAATCACAAATCATCCTGTTAATCGTCGATCGCCTCGAGCAGGCCCCAGTAACGTCTCCTTCATCCTAGCCCTGAGATTTTTTTATGAAGTGCCATATTCAAGGCTCTTTCAGAGTTAGGAGAATGAGACCCATCATTGTTACTGGTATTTGGCATATTGGGTACGCCATGGGGAGTTTGCCAGACTCTGCCGTGTGGGCAGGCTACATTCGGTAGCCTACCAGTTTGTCCAAAGTAGGAATGAGATAATGAGATGCCATAATAAGATGTCGCGCGGCCATGCACTGGCTCATGCACTCAGGAATTACTCCTGGCGGAGCTCGGGGGACCATATGGGATGCTGGGAACCGAACCTGTGTTGGCCATGTTGGCTGCGTGCAAGGCAAACACCCTACCCGCTGTGCTATCGCTCCAGCGCCACAATTGTTTTATTGTCCCCGCAAAGCCTTGGGGGAACGCAGGAGAGGCAACAGTTCTGCATTTGGTCTCACTCAACAGGGCTCAGGGATGGCTTCTGCCGGGTCTCGGGGGACCGTATGGGGTGCTGGGATCGAGCCAGGGCAGGTCGCATACAAAGCAGGTGCCTTAGCCACAATACTATCTCTCTAGCTCCCTATTCTGCTTTTTTTCCCCCTTTTTGTTTTTTGAGCCACATCCAGTGATGCTCGGGGCTTATTCCTGGCTCTGCGCTCCAGAATCACTTCTGGGGCAGTGCTCTGGGGACCAGGTGGGATGCCGGGGATCAAACCTGGGTCGGCCGTGTGCAAGGCAAATGCCCTCCCCACTGTTCTATTGCTCAACCCCTACTCTGCATTTTTCAGAGCTCAGGCTAAGAGAATGTAGGGCTTGACACACACCCCCAACAAGGCTTTCCCCGGGCCAGAGTGATAGGAAAGTAGGTAGGGCACTTGTTTTGCACGCAGCTGACTTGGGTTCGATCCATGGCATCCCGTATTGTCACCCAAGCCCCGCCAGGAGTAATTCCTGAGTGCAGAACCAGGAATAACTCCTGAGCACTGATGGACGTGACTCAAAAACAAAACCCCCAAAAAAGCAGTACTTGGGGTGTCCTGGGCCAGGTGGGTGCTCCTGGGTCTGGAACGCAGGCGGCAGTCTCGGGTGCCCTGAGCGACACGGAACATGACCCCCAAGCACCGAGCCAGGGGTAGCCCTTGAGCACACAAGGCAGGGCCCAACGCAAAAATGGGTGGTGTCCTGCCAGCCCCCAGTGCCTGTTCCTCTGCTCTGGCTGTCACATTCCCATCGTGACTCCCACACGTCTTGCCATGGGAGGGCAGAGTGCCAGGGGTCCTCTGCCAGCGCCCTGGGACCTCACGTGCTCGGGGCGGCGCTGGCGGCTCGGGCAGCTGTGAGGCGGGCACTGGGCCACTGAACTGTTCAATATTGTAATATACATAAATCACTTTAAATTCTAGAGCAGAAATTAAAAGACAAAAGAATCAACATAATTATGAAACTATGTTAATGATTAAAGAACAAAACATTAAAAAGTCACAATTTTGGCTGGAGCAATAGTACAGCCGGGAGGGCATTTGCCTTGCACACGCTGACCTGGGTTTGATCCCCAGCATCACAGATGGTCCCCTAAGCACTGCCAGGAGTAATTCCTGAGTGTAGAACAAGAAGAAACCCCTGAGCATCGCCGGATGTGTCCCCAAAACAAAAACAACAACAACAAAATCACAATTTGTGAACTCAATAGCACAAAGTAAAAGAAGAAAACATAAAGGAGAAGCTTTGTATGAAATTGAAGTTCTGTTGCTAGCAGCTTAAAATAGATTATTAAAACTAAGATTTTAATGCTTTATCATAGTAACCACAAAGAAATTACACATAGCAGATGCATGAAAGGAGTGAAAGCATATCATTATGTTGGGCTAAAGTGATAGTACAGTGGGTAGAGTGTTTGCCTTACCCAACCAAGCCAGATTCAACTCCAGGCATCCCATATGGTCCCCCAAGCACTTTCAGGAGTAATTCCTGAGTGCAGAGCCAGGAATAACCCCTGAGCATCATGGGTTGTGGTCCCCTAAGAAAATCCCCTCCGAAACATGCATATCCATATGCAAAGAAATCAGAAAAATACACATCAAAAAGAGAAATAGCAAACTACAAGGCATACAGAAAAAGTATAAGGAAATAGTAATAGTAATTCTCAATAATCATGTAAATGTAAGTGGAATAAACTCTGTAATCAAAATACATGGCTGAATTGATTTTTTTTAATTATTAGTGAAACACCATGAGGTACAGTTGTAGACTTACAAACTTTCGTGCTTGGGTTTCAGTTATACAAAGATCGAGTACTCATCCCTCCACCAGTGTGGCAGAATTGATTTTAAAAGCAAGGTTCAATTATACATTTTCTACAAGGGACACACTTCAGATATAAGAACACACAGGCTGGAGAGTGAAGGGTTAGAAAAAAAATATTTTATGTAGATGGGAATCAAAAGATCAGGGGTGACCATCCTTAGACAAAATAAAGTAAAAGAAAAAGTCACAAAAGACAAAGAAAGACATTCTAAAATGATAGAATCAAATCAACAGGAGAACAACAACCATGAACCTAGTATTAGAGCACCAAAATATACAAGTAAACATGGAAAAAAATAAAGTGGAGAACAGACACAATGACACAATGATAGTAGGACAATTCAATACCATCTTTTAACAATGGATAATAAATAAGTGCACAAAGGACTTAGACAACTACATAGACCCATAACACCTGGATTTCTTATATGACCCTCAGTGATTGGCACTGTGTTGCATGTATCTATTTATGGTGACATATTTGATACTATGTTTAACAATTGAGGTCCTGAAATGGTACATTATGGTGATATCCCTGTGAGATAGAGTATTTAGAGCTCCACAGTATAAGCTTTCATTGTTAGAGTTAGACATGTTGAAATTCTGTGTTTAAATTCACTAAGGAGTGTGGTTGATTCAGCATAGAGATACTTCCTAAAAATGATTTTTTGACTGTTTGGGCCACACCTTGCAATGCCTAGAGGTTACTCCTAAGTCTGCATTCAGTAATTACTCCTGGTAGTGCTCAGAGGACCATATGGGATGCCCAGAATCGAACCTGGGTCAGTCACGTGCAAAGCAAACGCCCTATCAAGTGTACTATTGTTCAGGCCCCTGAAAATTATTTTCTCTGCATCTTTCAAGTATTATTTCCTTTAGTGACATTTTGTAACTATTTAGCAGAACCATGAGCAGATCAGGGAACACATTTGATCAGTCTAGAGACATCTCTTTAAAACACAGGGTACCATAGAACTTTGTGAAATTTTTTAGTAACATTGAAATGTGTGTTTAACAGAAGTAGGTGTTTCAATGTTTTATTATACAGCTATGTGGGGAAACATTTGTTTAGTGCTATGTAGTTTTTTCCCAAATATATATATAAAGTGCTATGATTTTATTATTTATATGGTAATGCAAATCTGAGTGCATGCAGTAAGAAAACAGTATCTACTTTTTTCTCTTACCACATTATTAAACATTTGGTATTTTTTTTCTAACATGTACTGCACATTTTTTGAATATTTTTAAAGTGCCAAATGTCTTTTTTTTAATTTTGCAAGAATATCATTGACAAGGAGCCCATGATTTGAATTCCCTTCTCATTATATGTACTAATAAAAGTATTTTTAATTACAGGTTTTCTTAGGTGACAAATTTGCTATGTTTAACATAGAGTTGAGTGCATTATAGATTTGTTATAATGATGCCTGTGAAAGAATGTGCTATTTATTAATGACTAATAATCTTTTGTATATGAACTTACTCATTATAGTGACAGCTACAACAAAGTACCATATACCATTGCCTTAAAGTACCACATGCCATTGCCTTACAGTCACATTCATCTGTTTTTTCATGATTCTGGAAGCTAGAAGTACAAAATAAAGGTGTCCACCACTGCATGTGCCTTCTAAATTTGAATGAAGATCTCATCATTGCCTCTTCTAGTGCCTGGTGTTTTTGGCAATCTTTGACTTTTTGTGACTTTTAGATACATTGTTCCAACCAATAATTATCACATGACTGTTTTCCTCTGTGTCTGATTTCATATGACCTCCTTCTACAGATATGGACACAGCCATATTAGATAACAGGTTAATTCAACTCCAGTACAATGTCACCTTAAACAATTGCATCTACATAAAACTCATTTTTAAATAAGAACTATAGCACTGGGCATCAGAACATCAACATATTTTAGTGGTCACTGCTCAGTTCACAATAAAGACAGGTATCACACACTTGTGCTGAGATCTTGTTTCAGTATATGAAGACTCTAGAAGATAAGTATGTCTGTCATTATTTGGTGCAGTAATCCTATAATGACAGCACATGTTGAAATGTGATATTAAGAAATGTAGATGAGTCTATGGTTCAGTATAATATCTGTGTTTAGCATCGCATGGCGTGTATTTTCAATTTTTTTAGTGACAACATTGAAATTATATTTCATATAGCCAGGTGTATGAATGATTCAGCAATAGTGATGTCTGTGGACTGCTGCATTTATCACAAGATTCTATATAATAAACCATTGTTTGGAGTTACATATATTGAAACTGTTGTTTAACAGAACCAAGCATCTGCCTGGTTGGCTACAGTAATATCTTTATGAACAACTCTGTGTGGTGTGTGAACTCATTTTTTATTGAAAAATGTTGAGCTTGTGTTTAATGGAACTAGTTTCATTTTGATAGATTCAAAATTCAGTTGACTCTTGAACAACAAAGTTTTGAATTGTGCAAGTCCACTTACACTTGAATGTTCTAATAGTGTAAGCTTACAGTGTTGGGAAGCACAAAGGCGTGCTATAAATGTATTTCCTCTTATGGCTTTCTTAATAACATTTTATTTCATCTATTTTATAATATTGTTAAAAAATTATATAAGGGACTAGAGCGATAGTATTACTGCTGGGGTATTT
Organism: Sorex fumeus; assembly: GCF_029834395.1. NCBI lineage: Eukaryota > Metazoa > Chordata > Mammalia > Eulipotyphla > Soricidae > Sorex > Sorex fumeus. The sequence continues at coordinate 3,296,700 of NW_026606179.1, read as the reverse complement.
GCCTTGCACATGGCCAACCCAGGATCTATCCCCAGCATCCCATATGGTCCCACACACACACACCCCAGGAACAATTTCTGCGTGCAGAAACCAGGAGTAAACCATGAGTATCACTAGTGGAACCCAAGAATCAAAAAAGGAAAATTTTATGACTATTAATTGACTGGATGTTGTTGGTAGGACTTCTGGTCAACAATAAGATATTGTATTAATTAAGTTTGGGGGGAATCCAAAGTTATCTGTGGTTATCAGAGGGTAGAACAACTTGTAGTATGCACATGTAGTATGTATGAGGCCTTGACATGGTCCTCAACACCAGGTGGGCCCCTGAACACAGAATGTGCCTCCTATATTTTAAAAAAAAGTTATATGTGGATTTTCAACTAATTTCTAGATTGCTCAAGGATCAGCTGTAGTGATAACCTGTGACACACTTATGTATTTTGTTTTGAAACACTGTGACTCACTCAGTACTCTGGACTTTCTATAAAATAAAATATTGAGCACTGTAGACCCTGTGTTACATTATTCCATGCCATATGATTAAACTAGTGTTTTACAGTGTGGATGCCAGATTGAGTGGGAATAGGATGTCTCCATGAAAGATTGTTTATAATTATGTTGAACTTGTACTTCTTTTTTAATGACATATGTTGCAATTCTATCTCAGTTAATAAGAGTTTTAAAGTATGGCACTAAATAAGGAGTGTGTGACCTTCACATTCCTGAGCATAATGGTTCACAGTGTGTAGCTGAGCTGGGTGTGTGATGGATTCTGTATCATGATGCATTTCTAAAGGAGCACATTCTGTCCTGAGTAATAAGCTTCTTCTCTGGCATATTTGAAGCTCTGTGTTTCTAGACATTGGCATATCTTTGATCTAGAGTGGTCTCTGTTTCAGCATGTTCCACAAAATGTGATACCTCTAATTCTTTTTTTAGTGGCATGTGTTGAAAGTCTCTTAACATAAGGAGGCAGGTAACTGACAAATATAATGGCTCTGGGAAACACTGTACTCAATTCTTCATTGGAACTCTGGATTTAGAACTGTGTCATGCTTGATTCAATGCAGTGCTGAATCTCTGCAACACTTGCTTACCACTATTTTTCATATGTATTCCTTTCTTTAGTAATATTTATTTGAAATGTTTCCACAGAGCTAAATGCATGAATAATTCAGTTCAGTGATTCCTCTGTGAAACCGTGGGTTTGCCATACTGGTATCTGCACCCCTTCCTTAGCGACATTTGAAACTATTCAACAGAGATGAGTGTTTGCTAGAGTCTTTGTAGTGATGCTCTTGAGACAGAGCTCAGTGCTCAGCACTCTAGAAAGCATGTGTACCTTTTTAGGACACAAAGCAAAAGCATATAGGTAAAGGAGTTATATTCTTGATTGATTCAGTGAAGTCACTGAAACCTTATGTTTGGTACAATGAGGCACATCTACTGCCTTTAAGTTGATAAATATTGACATTAATTGTTGATGAGTCCTGGTCAGCTCAGTAATGTGATAAATATGTGAGATCATATTGAACACTGGGTGGGTGGTACATCTACTTCTTTTAGAGGCAAAGTGTGTTTCTAGACATTATATATAACCAAAGTAGGTGGTTGATGGATTTACATGGTGATGGTTCTGTGAATCCTTTCTTTCAGGACTATCTCTTTCATCTCCTTTCTTGGTGACATAGGAAGCAATTCAACATTTGACAGAACATTTTGTGTAATTGACTCAGTGGCAAAAATTTCTCTGAAACAACATGGTGCAAGTACTTATTTCTTTATTGACAAATGTGGAAACTCTTGCTTAATAATAAATAACATAATAAAACTATGTTGGTTGCTGATTCTGTAGAGCAAACACTCCATGAAATACTTTTCTGTACATATAGTGTCTGTTCTCTTTATTGACTTGTACAGAAACTCTGTATTTTGGAGCATGGAGTGAGGGGCTGAAGCTACAACAGTTAGTGCTGTATTGGATAACACTGAATTGTCCTTACTCCTCCTGCAGGGAGTTTAGGTTTATTGAGCTACTCCCACAACAGTGCCCCTGAGGTACACTCAATTCCATCAAGCATTAATAATTACTCTTCTCTTTCCTTTATATCATTTGTATGGCTTAGCAATGTCCCTTTTGTATAGACACAGGAAGACAGTTGATGCTATGTTTTTGTAACATGGGAGTTAATTGACTCCAAATAATATTTACTCTTGGGCATCCATCATATTTACCTGACTTAAGCCTCAGTTGCCTTTACTTCCTACTACCCATAAAAGGAAGGTCCTGATAAAGGGACTGGATGGGCCCAGGGCAAGCTACAAGCTACCCTGGATCGAAAGGGGACAAGATAAGCACCATAAGTATAAAAGTTAAGAGCACAGTCACAGAAAAAAACTCTGTCAAGACCCAAAAAGAAGTAACTGAATAAGGACCCCGCTGGGGTTAGGAAGGACTAACCTGGCCTGAGGACTGTAATCTGGGATATATACCGAGATGTCCCCAGGAAGATCCAAACTTTAAACAATATATCTCTTACTGTGTTCATACAAAATGACTAAAAATGTTATAAGAAGTAAATTTACTATGATTGTTTAAATGGATTGCTAGCTGAGGAAAGGAAAAAGCAATATCCTGGAGAAGGAATCCTGCCCTTGAGCAGATCCCCTAGTAATCTAGAGTGCTGAACCCTCAGATGAGATTTTGTCCTTGAGTTAATCTCCTAGAACTTTTCCTGAAGGAGAGGATATACATCTGTTTGTTGTTATGACAATGTTCAACCCCACTTACTGTACCCCACCATTCATGATTTCTATATAACTTTGCTGTAATGGGTAAGAGGGGAGCAGAACAGAAAGACGAGGACTAGACTGATGATGGAACTAGGGTGACAGAACTATGATGATGACCAAAACTACGACTATGGTTGTGCTGTAAGGGAGAGATCGAACTATGCTGGGACAGAGAGAGAAATAAATTGACTATCCACCAGCCTGGGGTCCTGTTTCTCTGTTCCCTTGTCCTTCATCCATCCTTTGCAGTGAGTTGGTCAGGAGAACTGTTCTCGGCCACCGAATGATTGAGTTCTATGCACCCACACTTTTCTTTTGAAGCTCACAGTGTTATGAGGTTAAATTCTTCCTTTCTCTAGAGACACATAATTATGAATTCTGTCATAATTATTCTGAAGTGCTGTCTCCATGAAGACCTCTTTGGTAGTGGATGTTGTAGTTATTATTTGATTTTTAGTGATATTTGCTGAAACTGGGTATTAAACAGGAAGCACATTGTTTATTTCAGTGAAATGACATCTCTGAAACATTCTTCTTAGCATTATGTCATGCATGTACACTTTCTTCAATTATATGTTGAAATGCTCTTTTAAGGATCTATATGAATGGTTCTTGCTTTGACAACCTGGCAGGCTACCGAGTGTAGCCTGCCCACGCGGCAGAGTCTGGCAAACTCCCCGTTTCGTACCCAATATGCCAAATACCACTAACAATGATGGGTCTCATTCTCCTAACCCTGAAAGAGCCGTAAATGTGGCACTTTTTATAATCTCAGGGCTAGGATGAAGGAGATCTTACTGGTGTCTGCTCGAGGCAATTGACAAACAACAGGATGATCGAGATTGTGATCGTGATTGTGATATGAATGGTTATAGGAGTTTATTTATGCCTAATGCTAAATTATGTTCAGCACATATACCCTTTATTTAGTTCTCATGTAACCATGTGATACTAGGGCTCGAACCTGGGCATCCTAGTCCTACATTGAAGTATATATTCTAACCCATTGAGCTAGCTCTCCAACCCACTACATATGTAGATAGATAGATAGATAGATAGATAGAGTGTGTGTGTGTGTGTGTGTGTGTGTGTGTGTGTGTGTGTGTGCGTGCTGTGCTGGGGGAACTGAAATCAGGATCTCATATATGAAAGCAAGTACTTTAACACTGAGCTTCCTACCCAAACATGTTAAGAGCTTTTTATGGGGGTCAGAGAGATATTGTAGTGGGTAGGCACTTGCCTCACATGCAGCAGGCCTGTATCCCTGGCACACTAGCTGGTCCCCTGAACCTACCAGGAATGATCCCTGACCTCAGAGTTAGGAGTAAACCTTCAGCACCACCAGGTGTGGTGACAAAACCAAGCACAAAAATAAACTGTTAAGGGATCAGTAGCTAGCACAAGGGTCAGGTCACATTCTTTGCATACTCAGCACCTCAGTTTTGTCCTCTGCTCCACGTGCCCCTGAGAATAGGAGGGCACAACCCAAAACCATCCCCCTCACCCCCCCCGCACCCAACCCCCAGCATCTCAATCACTGGGCCCAAGCACTGAGTTGTCAGGTAACACAGCTACATTGAATACTGTTGAGAGTATCTCCAAGGGACTCCAAACAATAAACGGTTGTCATCGTGGGGCTAGGAGAGAGTTCAAAGGGCTGGAGATTCGTTTTGTATGTGGGAATGCTGGATTCAATCCCCACATTGTGTATGCTCAGGGCTTACTCTTGGTTCTGTCTCAGGGATGGTCCCCTTGGTTGTGACTCAGGGATTGTGGTGCTTAGGGTACCGTATGTGTTATAGGGAATCAATCTTAGGTTGTCCGCATGCAAGGCAAGTGCTTTACCCTCTCTTCAACCTCTAGTACCTGAAATATTTCTCCTTCCCATCCCATATTATCTAGATTTTTAAAATAATAAACATGTAATTAGTATGAAAAAAGTTTAGTGAATGTAAGTTACTATTCTGTCAGTTACATTTAATAAGTAGCACTGTGGCACTGTCCTGTAGCACTGTCCTCTCATTGTTCATTGATTTGCTTGAGTGGGCACCAGTAATGTCTCCATTGTGAGACTTGTTGTTACTGTTTTTGGAATATCGAACATGCCACAGGGAGCTTGCCAGGCTCCACCATGCAGGTGGGATCCTCTCAGTAGCTTGTGGGGCTCTCTGAGAGGGGCAGAGGAATCAAACCCGGGTTGACCCCGTGCAAAGCAAATGCCCTACCCACTGTGCTATTGCTCCAGCCCACATTTAATAAGTATTCTTCAATAATAGTACATTAATTTTGTGTAACTGATTTATTTCAGCAAGTACAAAATATTCTCTTTTCATAAAAATAAATTTTGATACCCTCCCCGTATCCCAAAAGTTCACACATCACAAAAGGCTAAACAGTGTAAACATTGTCAGGGCAAGTAAATAATAATAGCTGTGCTGCATTAACATTCAACATCTTTCCTAGAGAAAACCAAGGCCCCACACAATCCTGAACATGGCTGTCCATGCGACAATCCTCTTCTGGAAAAAGTGACCACTGGCTGCTCACAGTATCATGGTGTGTCACCAAAGCGAGGAGCACAGGCCCCAGACAATTCCATCACAGTGCCTCACCGGTGGCTCTGTCAGACCTGTCAACCCCTGAAACAAAGGAAGGTGTCGAGACAGGGTCCTGAACCAGACTTAGGGTTCACAGACCCTCTCTATTCAGTCAGTGATGAGCTGCCTCTCTTAAATACACAGTGCCAACAGACATCATGTGAATAAGGAGGCCGTGCATCACAGGACATGAGCAACTGTTCCTTCCCAAAGAGTGTCAGCGCATGACATCAATGACTCCCTCGCTCTGTTCCCAGTTTCATTATTTTACAATAAGCATGAGCAAGGCTGCACAGAGAACTGGAGTCCAATTCTGCTCTGAAACTGCAGCAACGTCTAGCACCTGTTCATACAGGAAGAACTTTTGTTCCCTGTGTAGCAACATGCAACTGGGTAGGAGTTGTTAGTAACATATTACTAAAAGCAGCATGTACACCATTGCCAGACAGAACATTTCATCTGTCTCACTCCCAAATAATTCTTGCTCAGTGACATTTTTAACATATGCCACTGATGAGAATTGCACTGGTCAATGTTGACCAGCTCTCAGTAGAAAACTCTTTAGAAAAGGCCCACACCACAGATCATTCCTAACCTTCTATTTGCTGCTCCACAATCCCCACTGAGGTTTGCTTCCCCTGGGCCTACTCCGGAGCTCAAGGCAGAGACCTTCCCTACTGGTTAGGTCCCAGGAGCCTCCACACTCAACCCTCACCATATTAAAGTCCCACGTCACAGCTCCTAAAGTATGAGGTGACTGCTTACACTACCACAACAGAACCATTCAACATGTTACACGATGCTCACAGTTATGGTTTCTGTCATTTGATGTAGGTGGGCAGAGAAGACAGAGAGCAACTTTCAGCCTAATCAATAAGTATCTTCCAGGGGTTCTAACTAGAAATACTCACCCCCAGTAGAGCAATAATAATAGAAAACCAATGGGGGAAATGCATAGAAGCCCACCAAGTTCAGTGAGCAAAAGTAATACCGCTGAAGTCATAAACAACACAAATAGTTCAGGAAATCCTCAAGTCTATAGTGACATCGTGATGATTATGTTCAATGAGCTCCAAGAACAATGGCACAGGTAGCCAACAAACCCAAGGAATTATAAGAGTTCAAATAAAAACATGACTGCAGTTAGAAATGACAGAAATGAAGAGCATGGTAGGTTATATAAAAAAATCAATAGAAGCTCTGAATATCAGAATAACAACAGCTAAGCAAAAGATCAAAGGGCTACAGAATGAGAAGAAAGAAATATTAGGAAACTGCAGAAAGTGGGAAATAGTCTAAAAAGAAATTAACAGCATGCTAGAAAATTATGGGATGATCTCAAGAAGAATACAAGAATCATTTGAATCCCAGGAATAACAACTGTGAAGAAACAATAGTTAAAGAAATCATGTATAAGAATTTCTCAGAATTGAGGAACATAGACATCAAAATCAAAGAGGCCCAAAGGGTCCCAGTGAAAATATACTCAATAGGAAAACTCCAAGATAGATTATAGTCAAAATGACAAGATACAAAGATGATACAAAATATTCAAAGCAGCAAGGCCAAAACAAGAAACTTACATTCAAAGCAAAGTCCATAGGATGTAGGCAGATCTATCAAATAAGACTCTGTGAGTCAGAAGACTATGGAAGGAGATAGTACAAAAACTTGATGAAATGAACACCTCACCAAGAACACTCTATCCATCTAGATTTTCATTCATATTTGCCTGTCTATGCAGAGCTTCATAAACAGGCAACAGTTTAGGGAATTTATAGCCTTGAAACCAACTTCAAAAGAAACATTTAAAAGAGCTATTTTAAAGGGTAGAATAAACTTCCCAAAATGCAGCACTGAGTATAGCACCTACTTGGTGCATATAGGTGGATGCCTTCTACTAGATTACGAATGATTAAAAACATATAGGTCTCTATAACACAAATTGACTTTTATTTATTTATTTTTTGATCATTCCATTTGTAGTAACTTAAGTTTTGTTGGAGAAAAAAAATATGAAATAAAATGTTATATACCTGCCAAGGGGGAAAGCTTTGGGTTTGGAGGGAACTGGAGACATTGTTGGAGGGAAGGGGACATTAGTGGTGGGTTTGGTGTTAAAATATTGTATGCCTAAAGCAACTATTATGAACAAGTTTGTAAATCATAATGCCTTAGTACAAAATTAACTTAAAAAAAAAAACCTCTTGAGGCTGAATCTAGACAACAAAGGAACGAGTGGATGCACACATGGTCTTCATGGCACATGCTGCCAAAACCAGCTCTTCCTTCCTATCATAGTTTCATGAAGAGTTTCAACATGTTCGTTAATCCAGAGCAAATGTACCACACGGGGCTCAATAGAAAGTGACACACAGACATCAGTTTAGCAAACATCCAGGCACCAAGCTCTTCGTTCTAAAGAGTTTCTCACTGATGTGCCTAAAGATAGAATTTGGGAGTCCTCTCTGTCTTTTGTGGTACCAAGTAATTTTGGCCTTACAGACACTGTTCTGTTTCTTTAATCACCCTAAAAAGCTTAAGGACAAGCAGTAAGGCCTCTTTAAGAATTGAAAGAGTTCGCTAGGGAACATATCTGGACCCGGGTCTTTGTTTGGGGGCAGACTTGGTTATCATTTCCATTCCTGTTCCAGTATGTAGTATGTAAAGATTTCCTGGTTTATCCTGATTCAATCCTGGGAGGTTGTAGGATTCTAAAAATTTAGTCATTTCTTCTAAGCCTCTTAAATTTTGTGACATAGTTTTTCATGGTAACCATGTATGATTTTTGTATTTTTTGGTATCTATTGTAACTTCTTGCCTTTCATTTCTTATCCAGTTTTGTTGTTTTCTCTTTCACTTTTTTACAACTTGTTTACTTTTTCTGTTTTTCTTTTTTTGGGGGGAGAGAGGGGGTCTCCTCCAGCACTGCTCAGGAATTTCTCCTGGCTCTGCACTCAGGGATCACTCTTGGTGGGGGTTTGGGAAACCATATGTAGTACTGGGGATTAAACCTGGTCAGACACATGCAAGGCAAACACCCTACCCACTATACTATTGCTCTGATCCCAGCTTGTTTATTAGCACTGCAGCACTATCCTCCCATTGTTCATCGATTTGCTCAAGCGGGCACCAGTAAAGTCTCCATTGTGAGACCTGTTGTTACTGTTTTTGGCATATCGAATAAGCCACAGGGAGCTTGCCAGACTCTGCCGTGCAGGTGGGATACTCTCAGTAGCTTGCCGGGCTCTCCAAGAGGGATGGAGGAATCAAACCCGGGTAGGCTGCATGCAAGGCAAACGCCCTACCCGCTGTGCTATTGCTCCAGCATAAAATACAGCACTTGGATCTTTTGATATTTTTGAATATTTGCTGTTATTTATTTCTTTTTGCTGTTTGTTTTAAATCTTATTTTCATAAAGTTGTCCACAATAATGGATTACATTCATTATTTCAACACCAGTCCCACCACCATTATACCTTCCCAACACCATTGTTTTGAATTTTCTCACCACCACTAAAACCTGCTGAACAGGCAGATGCTAGACAATTTATTTTGTGTTACTTGTTATGAGTAGCATAACATGTCCCGCAGCCGCGAGAGCAGCTGCGCACTCCTAGAATTCTAAAATTTTAGATAATTAGGGTCTAGAGAAATCTCTGCAGTGAGCTGCTCAGTTCCAAGATTCTTTTGTATGTCTCTGGATCATGGCAGTTAATGAGCTTAAATAGCAGCCAGAGGCAGCTCATGGGAGTGACATCCAGGGTCCCATAGGGGCAGGGCGATGGGAAGGACTGGCCCATCGCTCGAGGCCTGAAGTTTGCAGTCACTGATCCTGGGTACTTGGGCTCTTCACTGGGTTCTGGAAGTTGGCAGCCACCGAGATTCCTAGGGAGCAGGTGGAGGGATGACACTGCTCCCCTCTGAGGCGCCTGGTGCAATCGGCCTGGAGCACAGTCTGGAGGCATCTCTGCAGTGAGCTGTCCGGTTTCGAGATTCTTTTGTGTGTCTTGTTATTTATTTCTATATCACTGATTTAAGTTCTCATTTTTATTTATTATTCCCTTCCTACTACTTTGAGCTTTTGTTGTTGTTGTTGTTGTTGTTGTTGTAGTTTTGTCCAGTTCTCAGAATGAGAGTCTAGGTTATTTATTTGATCCCAAAGCTACAAGATTTTTGGTGAATGCAAGTGTTGCCATGAACTTTCCTCTTAGATCAGCTTTTATTGTCCCATATGTTATTGTAGCTCGTGTCTTCATTTTCAATTTCTTCCAGGGACATTTTGATATCTTCTTTGATTTCCTCTTTGACCTATTATTCAGCTGTTTGTTGGTTAGTTTATAATCATTTTTCCCCAGCTTTCTGTTTATAGTGAATTTCTACTACAGAGATATATGGTCTGAGAGCATATTTGATGTGGTTTCTGTCTCTAGATTTTATGGACATTTGATTTGTGCCCCAGCAGCCGACCTCCACTACCCAACCGCCGCCACTTTCTGGACGCTTGGGCCAAGCCTCACACATGAATGAAGTCCCATGGAACCCAGATAATCTCCTCATCGACCACCCTCCAGAACTCATTGGCTGCTTCTCCCAGAAGGGAGCATAAAATGAGGCTCTCATAGCCATGCCACCGGGCTCTGCACCAGGCTGTTTTCACTTGGAGCACCCCAGAGTGGGGCAGTAAGAGCCCTCCCCGCCCCAAGGGACCCAGCCCCAGCAGCTGACCTCCACTACCCAACCACTGCCATGCTCCAGGCCATTTACCAGAAACATCACAAGACATTTCCTACATATTCTCCATAATTACCACACCATAGTTGATGGGGTTCAGACAGTAGGCAACAAATCATAGAGAGAAATATATATGTATGCCTCTTGGAGAGCCCAGCAAGCTACTGAGAGTGTTCTGCCCATACAGCAGAGCCAGGCAAGCTCCCGGTGGCATATTCGATATGCCAAAACCAGTAACAATATTAGGTCTCACTCCTCTGACCCTTAAAGAGCCTCCAATCATTGGGAAGGGTAAGTAAGGAGAGGCTGCTAAAACCTCAGGGCTGGGAGGAATAGAGACATTACTGGCGCTCGAGTATTTGATGATCAAGGGGATGACAGTGATACAGTGATTTGTGCCTCAGAATATGATCTATATTGGAGAAAGAACTATGAGCACTACAGAAGTGTGTGCATCTGGATTTTGTGGGAATGGAGAACCCTATACGTGTTTATTAGGCCTGTCTCTGGGGCTAAGGCACCTGTAGCTGGCCCATGCTCAGTCCCTCAGAATACTTCAAGAAGTGAGCCCTGAGCAAAGAGCCTTGGGTGTGCCTTGAGCATCAATGCATATGGCCCCAATACTAAGGGGGAGAATGTCCATATCTGTTCCTTCTAACTTTTTTTTTACGTAGGAGTACTGCTATTTATTCAGCCACTGATTAGCTGATTGAATTGGGCATGAACTCCACCTTACTTTTTTTTCCATTTTTTATAATTTTATTTATTGAATCACCATGAGAGCAGTTACAAAGCTTTCAGGTCTAAATCTCGGTCGTACAATGAAACACCCGTCCCTTCACCAGTGCCCATTCTCCACCACCAAAAAAACCCAGTATATCCCCATCCCACACCCTCCCCCTACCTGTGGGGCAGATGATTTCCACATTACTCTCTCTCTCTCTCTCTACTTTGATCACATTCAATATTTTGACACCAAACCCATCATTATTATTTGAGACTTTTACCCCAACACTCAGATCTGCTGAAAAGGCAACAGTAGACAATTTGTGTTCTATTGCTGGTTATGAATAACATATGATGTCGCGTGGCTGCAGTAGGGCCATGTGATTTTGAAATTCCGAAATTTTAACACTTAAATCTGGAGGGATTTCTGCCAAAAGCCACTGGGTTTCGAGATTTTCTCCTGAGTCTCTGGGATCATGGCTGTTGAGCAGCTTAATCAGGAGCCAGAGAGGCCGTTCGGGGGTGATGACTTGGGGTCTCGTTGGGACAGGGAGACCAGGACCGGCTCCACCCCCATTCTGTGAGGCCCAACAAGTTTCGTCACTGCGGGCCCAAACCTGACTGTCCAGTGGCCTCTGAAGGATGGCGGCCACTGGGCTGCTGGGGGGGAACAGGCCAAGGCACAAAACCTATTCCCACCTGGGTTGGCCCAGCACCGGTAACCTACTGCAGGGACCGGACACATTTCTGCCAAAAGCCGCTGGTTTTGAGATTTGTTTCTGAATCTTTGGGATCATGGCCATTAAGCAGTTCAATCAGGAATCAGAGAGGCCATGCCTCCAATTATATAGCTGAGCTGGAGGTGGTTTGTGGGTGTGTTTCCCACATACCTAACTTTTTGCTGTTTACTTTCTTGGTAAACTTTGCCCCAAGTTTTTGGGGTCTGGCCAAAGGCACAGCAGCAATTTTGGGGTATCTGGAAGTCTGAAGGCGCCATCAGGCTGCTGATGCACTCGCCTCACAGGTACAGATTGACCTGCTGGCGGCACCATACCCCCTCCTTCTAACATTTTTAATTTGAAGTCCATATTGTCTGATATAGTATGACTGTCCCATTCCTTTCCAGGTTACTATTTCTCTGTATGATTGTTCAGGTGTGTCTCTTTAGCATAAAATTTAATTTATCTGGCCGCTCTATATCTTTTGATTAGTTAGTTCATTGCCTTTAAGCAAAATTATTGATTTTTAAAAACTTATTGTCATTTTTTGGTGGATTCTGGGTATTTGTGGGGTTTATCTCTGCTTATTTGGCTTTCATTTTCTCCCCTGTACGTTGGTATCTGCTTCCATTTCCCTCTTCCTGGCTATGTCTCCTCAGTCTGTCTGTCCTGTGATTGCCGTGTGGTCTGCTTCTGAAGTTTTCTAGTCTGGATCGCCTTTTCAGTCCAAAGCAAGTAAATCCTAAGTTCATTGTGTAAAACTCACCTACTTTCCACATTTTATGTTCTTAATTTCTATTACCTCCTAGTACAGTGTTTATTGTTGTATTGTTTGCAACTTACGGAAGATCATGTGGTGCTTCTTATAGAGTTGGTTTTGTGGCCATGAACTTCTTTAGCTGTGTTTGTCTGCATCATTTATTAGAAGTTGAGTGATAGGGCTGGAATGATAGCACAGCAGGTAGGGCGTTTGCCTTGCACGCGGCCGACCAGGGTTCTATTCCCAGCATCCCATATGGTGCCCTGCATACCACCGGAAGTAATTCCTGAGTGCATGAGCCAGGAGTAACCCCTGTACATCACCACGTGTGACCCCCCAAAAAAAGCAATAAATAAATAAATAAATATTTTTTTAAAGTTGAGTGATAACCAACCTAGATAAAATATTCTTGTCTTTTAAAATCACTGTGAATTACAAAGTTATTTATGATTTTCAGGTGTACAATGTTCTAACACCCATCCTTCACCAGTGTCCACTTCTCTTCACCAATGTCCCCAGTTTCCCTCCCAACCCCCAGTCTGCCTCTGTGGCAGGTACTTTTTTTTTTATTTTTAGTGAAACACCATGAGGTAAAGTTGTAGATTTACAATTTTTTGTGCTTGGGTTTCGATTATACAATGATCAAATACCCATCCCTCCACCAGTGCCCATTTTCCACCACCATGGATAATATCCCTCCCACCCCCATCCCTCCCATCTCACCCTGCCTCTGTGGCAGGGCAATCCCTTGTGTTCTCTCTCTCCTTTTGAGTGTTGTGGTCTGCAAAAGAGGTTTTGAGTGGCAAACATGTTCAGTCCATAGTCTACTTTCAACATGCATCTCCCCTCCTGGGAGGATCCTCCAAACACCCTTTATTTGGTGCTCCCTTCTCTATCTGAGCTGTGTGGCAGGTACTTTTAATCTTTTTCTTTTTTTCCTTTTAGGCACTGTGGTTTACAATACTGTCACTGACAGGGCATCATGCATTTCATTTTACCTCCTTTCATCACTTAATCCTCAGCCCAGAGTGACCTCTGTCATTATCATAGTGGTCCCTTCCCTGATCTATCCTCTCTTGCCCTACAATGGCAAGCTTCCCTTTAAGGATCAAATCTCCTGCTCTTCAAGAATACTCTTATTTTGATGTTTATTTCATTCAACATGTTATCTATGTCATGCCCGTCCCTCCTGGCTTGTGAGCTTTATTTAATAAAACTGATATGTGATTATGAAATTGTCTTATTTGTAATAAAACTTTTACTTTGAACTTGCTGCTTTCAGAAGTTTGTCTCTATCTTTGGCTTTTGCCATTTTAATTATAATGTGTCTTAGGGTTCCTTTATTTGGGTTTATATTATTTTATTTGGAACTCTTTGAGCTTCTTGGATCTGAATACATGACTCAGTCTTCAAGTTGAGAAAGTTCTTGGCTATAATTTCTTCAGAAAATATTTTTCCCCTTTCTCTCTGTCTTCTTTTTCCAGAACTATAATTCTAATGTTATTTCTCTTGAAGCTATCCCAGAGATCCTTTATGTTTTCTTCATTATCTAAATTATGTTCTGCTTTTGTTTCTTAAAGTTTATGCCTTCATATAAAAATACATATTCACATATATTCATATATAAGGACACTGTCTTGTTCCTTGTCGTATGTGATTCTGCTGCTGAGCCCATTTACTGTGTTTTTTTAGTTAATCAGTTTGTTCATCAGTTCAGTGATTGAAGCTTTCTCATACTTTCCCTCTCCTTGTCGGAGCTTTCGTCTATTGCTTTCTTCAATTTAGTGAACATTCTTGCCATTGTCACTTTGCTTTTGTTTTAAAGAATACGTTTTTTTGAGGGGGAAGCAGGAGGTATTTTACCATGCTTGGTGGTGCTCAGGGCTTATTTCTGGCTCTGTGCTCAGGGGACCGTGTGCTGTGCCAGAGATTAACCAGAGTCAGCAGCATGCAAAGCAAGGCCCTTAACCTTTGTGCTAACTTGGTCCCACCATTGTCACTTTCAAGTCTTCTCAGGGATGCTAGAGAGTTATTGTATGCTTGGGAAGCTTCTCTGGACTTTTTCTCTATCCATTAAGGAGGTGAATACCTCTGCTTCTTGTTTCTCTCTTGGGATGCTGTGAGGGCTAGAAGTAAAAGTTTTCTGCAGCCTGGGTAGCAGTGTAGGGTTCCCCTTGGAAATCTACATGCAGACTGTAGTGCTGAGTTTGTGATGTTCTGGGCTGCTGCTGGGAATCTGTAGCCACAGGCTTGAGGTAGCCCTGCTGAGGTACAGACAGTGCTGCCTTCCAGAGTTTGCCATGGTTGTGCCCTTGCAGCGCTGTCCCAGTCCAATAACTTGGACAAAGCACATCATAGGACCTGTGTTTGTCTTTGGACAAAACCTCCTCTGTCTCTGGTCCAAGGCCTGCATTTAGTCCTCAGTCAGATGCAAAGGATGGGGGTGTATGCATTCTTCACCCTTAGGGCTGTTCAACAGTCTGCTGGCAGCTTTTCTGCCTAGGCTTGGAATGGCACAGGTTTCTCCGCTGGCTGGCTGCCAGGACCACAAATGTGCACTCATTGGCCTGCCACACAGCCCGGACTTCTTGCCTGGCCTAGGTCTTACCTCCTGATCAGGATTTGTGAAGGTAGTTTTAAAAGCTGGAGACTGATTTTTGAATTCTGCCGTTTCCTCTTCCAAGATTCTGTGCCTCAGTTGTCTGTGCCCCCTCCCCCGGGGGCTACACTCCTGTTCTACTCTAGAGCTCCATGTCCTATGGTGGAACATCTCCCTGAGCTTGTCCCTGAGTACTCCCATGAGCTTTCTCTGCTGGGCTCATGCAGGATTCTGTGTTTGATTCTGGTTCTGGAGCTTGGCGGCTTTTTGGCGTGGTTTTTGTTTGGGGGACTCAGCACGGCTGAGATGTCTCCCTGCTCCTCCTCAGCATTGATTTCTCAGTTAAGCAGCAGTTAGCTCTGAGTGCTGCATGTATAATTTTCTTCAGTAATATATTCAAAGACTGAATTTAAAAGGCAGCTGCATAATCAGTCGGCTTTGTGATTTCTCTGTGGAATGTGCTTTTATTGATGCCCAAGTGTGGGTAGTCTTTATTTAATATATGTTAGTATATGTTAAAACCAGCTATTTGATTGGTTAGTCTTGTGATGTGTTTCTAAAACTTTGTTTGGTTGTATGTACTGCATATTTCCTTACTTAGCAGTATTTTACAAACGCCTTATTTGACAGAGAAGGGTGTAGGACCATGACTCTGAAGCAAAATCACTGTGCAGTACATTTGCATTGGAACAGAGTTAAGTACAGAGGGTAAAGGTTACAGTGTTACACCTTCATAAGTATGTATGGTTCTTGTAATTTGCTCTTTGATATCCATGTCTAAAGGGCTTTTTGGAAAAGGTTCTTGACTTTGTTTTGGAGGTTTTTGGAGGGGCTAGGGAAGGGCTTTTGTTTGGTTTTGCTTTTTTGAGTAACATCCATCCATGGTCAGGGTTTACTTATTCCTGGCTCTGCAGTCAGTAGTAACTCCTGGCAGTGCTCAGGAGACCATATAGGGTGCCAGGAATTGAACCCCAGATAGCCACACACAAAGCAAGTGTCACACCCAGCTCCCCCACCCAAGTCCATATCTAAAGATTTTATGCATTGAAGGGCACAGAGATCATTTAATGAACTGAGCACATGCTTTGCATATGGGTGACCTAGGTTCAATCCTGGACACTGCAAGGTCTTTTTTTTTTTTACAAATAGCAAGTGCTTTATTTTCATATTAGTGAAATAAACATAAAACAATTATTAAAAACAACATGGCTTGTGTGATGGTTGGGAAAATTGGAAATAATGGTGGTGGGAAAGTGTAATGGTGGTGGGATTATTGAATGTAATAAATCATCATGAACAACTTTATAAAACTAAAATTAATTTAATAAAAAAACAGAACAGGGACTAGAACGATAGCACAGCAGGTAGAGTGTTTGCCTTGCATGAAGCCAACACAGGTTCCATTCCCAGCATCTCATATGGTCCCCCAAGCACCGCCAGGAATGATCCCTGAGTGCAGAGTCAGGAGTAACCCCTGTAAATCACCAGGTGTGACCCAAAAAGCAAAAACAAAAACAAAAAACAAAACAAAAAAACACAACAAACAAACAGAACAGGAACAGAGGTCTCTCTACCCTATTTCCAAAGCAGGTAATATACTGAATTTGTTGAACCCAAGCTCTCAAAAGAAAAGCAATCTTATAGACATGGAGTATAAAAGGAGGCTCCCAGAACTATGCCACTGAACTCTGCACCAGGCTGTGGGGCAGGTGGGAGCCCTCCCCACTCCAAAGGACCCAAGTCCCGGCAGCCAACCTCCACTGCCCAACTACCACCACGCTGCAGGCCAGTTTCCTGATGCTCAGACCGAACCTCACACATGAATGAAGACACATTATAAGAAACTTCCTACCCATTTATGCCTCTCGGAGAGCCTGGCAAACTACCAAGAGTATCCTGCCTGCACGGTCAGAGCCTGGAAAGCTCCCTGTGGCTCATTCAATATGCCAAATACAGTAATGACTAGGGTCTCATTCCCCTGACCCTGAAAGAGCACCCAATCATTGGAAAAAGATGAGTAAGAAGAGGCTGCTAAAATCTCAGGACAGGGAGGAATAGAGATGTTACTGGCACCTGCTCGAGTAATTTAATGATCAAGAGGATGACAGTGATACAGTTATACAGTGATAGACATGGAGAGTATCATGCTAAGTGAAATGAGTCAGAAAGAGAGGGACAGACATAGAAGAGCTACACTCAGTTGTGGAGTATAAAATAACATAACATGAGACTGACACACAAGGATACAAGGGCCATGAAGATTGCTCCATAGTTGGAAGCCTGCCTCATGAGTAGAGGGGAGAAGGCAGCTGGAATAGAGAAAAGATCACTAAGAAAATGATGGTTGGAGAGATCGATTAGGATGGGAGATATGTGCTGAAAGTAGATAATGGACCAAACATGATAACCTCTCAATATCTATATTGCAAACCATAATGCCCAAAAGTAGAGAGAGATTATGGGGGAAATTGTCTGCCATGGAGGCAGGGGAAGGGCAGGAAATGGGGGTATACTGGGGATGTTGGTGGTGGGAATGTGCACTGGTAGAGGGATAGGTGTTTGATCATTGTATGATTGTAACTCAAACATAAAATCTTGTAACTATCTCATGGTGATTGAATAAAATAAAAAAAGAAAAAGAAAAGTAATCTTAAATACACAGATGAGGGAAAGAAGATGGAGGGCAGAGTGGGCACATGGAGACCAGTACCTGGAGCACAGACAGTCGCGCTAGCGGTTGGAGTGGATTGAGGTTGGAAGCTCTTTTCTTCGAAGAAATCGGTGACAATTACATTGATTTGTTTCTAAACATCTCAATTTGCTGGAAAAATACAAGGACTAGTGAGACCTGACATTCATCCAACACCCAAAGGCCCCTAGTGCTGCAGGAGTGACCCCGGTCACAGGGCTGGAAGTAGCCACTCACCACTACAAGGTATGGCCCAAACACAATAGATGGTAGATAGATAGATAGATAGATAGATAGATAGATAGATAGATAGATAGATAGATGTAAATATACATATATAAAATCTCTGTGATACTGTATAAAAGCAACCGGAGAGATAGTATAGCAGGTAGGGCATTTGTTTTGCATGGGGCTAATCTCATTTGAACCCTGACACCATATTCAGTCTCCGGAGCCCATGAAGAGTGATTTCTGAGTGCAAAGTCAAGAGTAAACCCTGAGCACCACTGGTATACCACTGGGTATACCACACACACATACACACACACACACACAGTGGTATAGTTTTAACGGGGTAAATGGTAAATGTTATCTATCTCTCTTTCAGCATTATGGTTTGCAATACAGGTACTGACAGGTTATCATATATATATATATATATATATATATATATATATGATATATATATCCCTTCACCATTTTCAGCTTTCAGTTCTTGTCCAAAATGATCATTTCCAACTACCATTGTCATAGTGGCCACTTCTCTATCCTAACTGCCCTCCCCCCATACTTCCACTTGTGTAAATTTCCATTTATGGGCCTGTCCCCTTGTTTCTACTGTCCATGGGTATTAATTTCATATTATTTTTTATATCCCACAGATGAGTGCAATCATTCTATGTCTCTCTCCTTCTGACTCATTTCACTCAGAATGATGCTCTCCATATTCACCCATTTATAAGCAAATTTCATGACTTCTTTTTTCCGGTGGCTGTGTAGTATTCCATTGTGTAGATGTACCACGGTTTCTTTATCCAGTCCTCTGTTCTCAGGCACTCAGGTTGTTCCCAGATTCTGGTTATTGTGAATAGTGCTGCAATGAACATAGAAGTGAAGTACAGATGGCATTTCTGCTGTAGTTTATGGAACCATTATGTTTAGATGTGTGTGGTGAATGGAATACATTCTCCTGATTGTTTACATAGCCTTTAAAGGTACTGTGTGTGTGGGTGAAGACACACGATGTTATCTCTATGACAATCTGTGTTAAGAAAACCTGTGTAACAACACAGGCTGGAGACATAGTACAGTGGATAAGTGCTTGCCTTGCATACGACCAACCCAGATTCAATCCCCAATACCCAGTATGATTCACCGAGTATCACCAGGAGTGATCTCTGATTGAGGATCCAGGAATAACCCTCAGAACGGCTGGGTATAGTCCCAAAACCAAAAGAATTTGTAATTCAATGAGATAATACATGGCTTGGATCAAAAAGATAAAATCAAGAGTTGACAAGGATATGGAGAAAAAAAAACCTCCAATATTTTGGTGTTAATTTAAAACTGAAAATCTAGAATAAATGCTTCTCAAGATGCTAAAAGCTGACTGAAGATATAGTACAGGAAGTGAAGTACTTGTCTTGCAATCTCCATGTTGCCTGTGACCCTTATTCAAATCCTCAGCATCACATATGGTGCCTGGAGCAATGCCAGGAGGTCACACCTAAACCAGGTACAGCCCCCTAAGCACCACTAGGTGTGACCCAAGCCCCCCAAATAATTATTATTTTAGAAAAATTCCAAAATCAAATTTACTCCTGGCTCTACAGTCGATGATCATTCCTGGTGAGCTTAGTGAACTACATGAATTTCAAGGACCAAACCTGGATTGGCCACATGCAAGGCAAACATCCTACCCACTATACTATCTCCTAGCCCCACTAAGTACAAACTTTACATTCAACCCAGAAGTCCCATTCCTAGGTATCAAGCTGAAGAATATAAAACATTAATTTGCGGAGAAAGCTGTATTTCTACATTCAAGGCAATGCTATTTCCTATATTCAAGAAATGAAAATAAGTGCACAACTAAAGATGAGTAAATAAGGAAGTTGTGATATATATACACATACAGAAATGTATACTATGAAATACTATATTACCTCACACCAGTGAAATATACCCTATTTTACAGAAGGTCAGAAGAGCCAGTGCTGAGGCTGGAGCGATAGGACAGTGGGTAGGGCCTTTGGCCGACCCAGGTTCCATCCCCAACATCCCTTATGGTCCCCACAGCACCACCAGGAGTAATTTCTGAGAGCAGAGCCAAGAGTAACCCCTGAGCATTGCCGGGTGTGACCCCAAAAAGCAAAAAAAAAAACCCAACAAACAAAAAACCAGTGATGATGGGGATGTGGTAGAAAGGAAACTTGGTTCATTGTTGGAGAAACTGTAAACTGATTCAGTCTCTATGGAAAAACAGTCTGGAGATTTCTCAAAAAGTTGGAAAATAGCACTATTGTATGATCCAGTAATTCCATTCCTCACTCCTTGGTATCTATCCCAAGAACACAAAAACATTTTTCTTTTGTTTTTGTTTTTGAGCCACACCCAGCTGTGCTCAGGGCTTATTCCTGGCTCTATGCTCAGGAATCATTACTGGCAAAGCTCATGGGGGGGACTATACGTGGTGTAGGAAATCAAACCTAGGTTGGCCATATGCAAGGCAAATGCCCTATCCCTACTGTAGTATCTCTCCAGCCCTGAAATTTTAAGATATATACATGACCATGTTCATTGCAGCACCATTAACAATAGTTAACAATATCTTAACAATAGTTAAGATCTGGAAACAACCCATGTTTAAAAATAGATGAATGGATAAAAAAATTATGTTTTCTTTTTTTAATTTTATTTTCTATTTTTTATTGAATCACCATAAGATACACAGTTACAAAGTTGTTCATGCACAAAGTCTCAGTCACACAATGTTCCAAAACCTGTTCCTTCACCAGTGCACATTTCCCACCCCCAATGTCCCCAGTTTGTGTATTTCCTTTATATAGTGTATAGAAGTATCAGGAAGATCTCTCAAAAGGCTAATGCACATGCTTTGCATGCTGGAGGCCCAGTCAGATCCTCAACACCTCAAGATGCAGATTAGGGCTGGAGCAATAGCACAGCGGGTAGGGCGTTTGCTTTGAACCTGGCCAACCCGGGTTCAGTTCCCAGCATCCCATATGGTCCCTTGAGTACCACCAGGAGTAATTCCTGAGTGCAGAGGCAGGAGTAACCCCTGTGCATCGCCAGGTGTGACCCAAAAAGCAGAAAAGAAAAAAAATGCAGATTAATGCCAGGACTGACTTCTGAGCACTATGTAGCTTAAAGCCTCTGAGTACCACATGGAATGACCTCCAAACAAAAACAAAACAAGTTATGTTATGTATGCAAAGTGAAATACTACTCAGTTATAAGAAGTTTAAAGCTTACATTTTTGAATATTTTGAAAGCTTACAATACGAATAGAATGAAACAGAAGGTGTCATGTCAAGTAAAATTAAGTCAGAAAGAGAAAGACAAACAACGTCCTATGTAGGACATAAAGAAACCAAGCAACAAAATAGATAGTGGTCAGTGAAAGCAAACCCTTGGACTCTAATAACAGAACAAATGCTACCAAGCAGGGAGCAGACAGAGGTGGAGTGGCAGAGAGTAGGATAAGAGGAATGGGTGCAGGCAGGGGCGGAGCAATATTGGTACTTTGGTCATGGAGCTGCAGTTCCTTTGTACATCTAAAGCTAGTAACTTTGTACACCTAGTGTTAAATATTAACATTAATGTAAATTATATTAGCTCAAGAAGAAAAGAAAATATGAAATTTTAAAAAAAGCATGTGATTCAGGTAACATTTTTCTATAAGCATTATTAAACACTGTCTTTAGATTGCTGAATGCAACTGTTTAACTGAAGCATTTTCAGAAGTTAATGAAGACATTTACTGCACAGTCGGTATGGTGTTTACCTTGCACGCGGCCAACTCGGGTTCGATTCCTCCACCCCTCTCGGAGAGCCTGGCAAGCTACCGAGATTATCCCACCACATGGCAGAGCTTGGCAAGCTTCCCGTTGCTTATTCGATATGCCAAAAACAGTAATAACAAGTCTCACAATGAAGACGTTATAGAGCAAATCTACGAACAATGGGAAGACAGTGCTACAGTGCTACTGTTGAAAAGGATACAATTTATGCTCTTTAGGGCTCAATCATAGGTGTTTAAACACTTAATTTCACTTCCTAGGTATGTAAGTGAATGATTGAAGGTTATACCTAGGAAACACTGTGTTTAGAACTTTGTGATCCATGTAATTTATTCTTCTGTACATGATCTACCTCTGAGTAAATGTGTTCTGTGTATGTTCCTTCCTGAAACATGGTGTTCAGAAATTGTAATTTATGTACGTCTTTCTGAAATACATGACCAAATACAATTTAAGAATACTGGGTGGATGAATAAAAGAATAAGAATGGTGTTATTCCTCTTTGTTTTGTTTGGGGTTTTTTGGTTTTGTTTCAGATTTTTTTTTGAAGGGGGATTTTTGCTTGTTTGTTTTTGTTTACTTGTTTGTTTTTGGTTTGGGGGCCATACCTAGCAGTGCTCAAGTGTTACACTTGGCTCTGCATTCAGGAATCATTCCTGGTGGTGCTCAGAGGACTGACTATGTGGGATACCAGGGATTGAATGGGTCAGCTGCATGCAAGGCAAGTGTCCTACCCTCTGTACTATTGCTCTGGTCCTGGCATGGTATTATTTCTGTAAAACCCTTAATGTAGATACCTGTGGTTGAAATAATTCACTGTTATGTGAATTATATTTGAACACTATATTAAAGTTAGTAATTGTATGACAATACTAGGAGTAGACTGAGTATTTCAATTTTTGTTGGGTACATTTCAACTATAAGTTTGAATGAGAAATTCACAATTTAATGAGATTGTTACATTACACTGAGATGCCATTTTTGAGAATGTGGCTCATTTATTCCATTGTTAAGAGATACATAATTATGCATCGTAACCTTGTTTAGCAAAGACAGATATATGAATGTGTGAATATATTCTTATGTTTTTGAAATCTGTGGTTCGATATGTGTGAACCATATGCTTAAGATCCATGGCACATGTTTAGATTCCTTTTTGTTGTTGTTTTGGAGGCTCATTCAGCAATACTCAAGAGTTATTTCTGCCACTGCACTCAGGAATCACTATTTACAGTGCTTGGGGGACCATATGAGATGCTGGGGATCACACCCAGGGTCAGCCACATGCAAGGCAGGTGCCCTACCCACTATGCTATCTCTTCAACCCTAGACTCCTTTTAAACTGAATGGGCTGGAACGATAGCACAGTGGTAGGTTGTTTGCCTAGCACGCAGCCGGCCCAGCCGAGCCGGGTTCGATTTCTCCACCCCTCTCAGAGAGCCCGGCAAGCTACTGAGAGTATCTCACCCGCACGGCAAAGCCTGGCAAGCTCCCCGTGACGTATTCAATATGCCAAACACAGTAACAACAAGTCTCACGATGGAGACGTTACTGGGCCTGCTCAAACAAATTGATGAACAATAGGAGGACCGTGACCATGAGATGTATTAATTGACATGGCATTGCATTGATTGATATGGCATTGTCTTCATGAAACACTGAATGCAAGGGTGAAACTTATTAATTAGCTCTTAAATGAATGTTAAACCTCTATATTCTAAGACTGAGAAGAGAATCAGTAGCCAAGGTGCTTATCTTTGAGCAGGAGGCAATGGGTTCTATCCTTGGAGCCACCACTTAAAGCAAGTGTGATCCTGGTTGCACTGCTTTTAGGAATTCCAGTGCTGCAAGTCGTTGCCAGGTGTGTGGAAGCACTGAGCTGAAGGCTGTTTCCTTCCTCCCCCAGCAAGCATCATAACTGAAAACAAGGTATGTAAGCCCCACAGTCAGGAGTTCAGCCACCTGATGAGCACAGGTGTGAACATCACAGTGCAGTGACCTCTGGTGAACACTGCAACCAGGATGAGCTGGAGCAGCATAACAACAACAACAAAAAAAAGGTGCAATCCTCAGCATGCACATATGTACATGTGTGAGCACTGAAACTGAAGGAGCGTGTGCCTCAGTGTGTATTCACTGTAACCTCTGGAGAGCATCACAGCCTAGTGTGTGAGCACCACAACCAAGCATGTGTGAGACCCCTGCTTATTACAGTAATACCAACAAAGGAAAGGGAAGAAAGGAAAGGAGGAGTATAAAACACTACTTTTACAGTTTATATGGGCTGTGGCCAGAGAAATAGTACAGTGAGTAGGACACTTACCTAGCACATGGCTGACCCAGGTTTGGTTTCCCAGCACCCCAGAAGGCCCCCTGAGCAGTGCCAGGAGTGATCCCTGAGTGCAGAGCCTGGAGTAACCTCTAAGCATCTCCAGGTGTATCCCCCTCAAAAAAATAACAACAAAAAGTGTACACGTGGGCCAAAGAGCTGGTATTGGAGGTAAGGCACTTGCATTGCATTCAGCTAACCTCTAATCCACCCCCAGCCCTGAATATAGTCTCCTTAGTACTGCCAGGCACTCCTCCTGAGGACAGAGCCAGGAATATCCACTGAGCACTGCTAGATGTGTCCTCAAAATTAAAAGTTTATGTGTGTGAGCAAAATGGAAAACTAAGAAGGTCTAAGTCCTAAAGATTCTCAGCAAGATTAACATGCAATTTCAAGTAGCAGTAATTTTGGTGCCAGAAAACAGTTAGATAGATGTAAAGTGCTGAGAATTTTAAACTCAGGAAACCTGTCCTTCAAAAAATAAGGGGTAGGACTTCTAGAAGCCCCAGCAGCCACACACATATCCCACTGATGCCTCCATGTAAGCTCCTCTTTTGGTCCTGTCCCAGAGACTCACTAACTGAATCTTAAAAGAGACCAACTAGCTGCAAAAAATTCCCCAGATACTCCAGTTCTGGCCGAGACCACCAGGGGATCACAGGAGAAAAGTGGGCGGTTTCCTGCACTCACTCCCCAACAGCCGCCACCATGCCTCCAGCCAGACTCCACCATCTCACAACTGAGCTCCACAGAGATGCCAACCTACCAAAAATTCCAGGCACCCTAAGGTATTTTTTCGGCTGAAAACCCTGGGCCTTCTTGGAATCAGGGTGACTCCCCCTGCCTCCCTATACTTCCAGAAATCACACTAACACTCCACCATTGCCGACACATAAGCTCACTGCCCAGTTAAATATCCTGGATTTTCTGGAGCAACATTTCCAAAATCTACAATACTAACATCCCAGTAGAAACACACCAGATTGGATGGTAATGTAACAAAGAAGCTAATAAGCTTGGCTAACAACATTAACACAGAAGGCTTAATGCGCAAACCCTCAGACAAGGACTTACTGTCCCCATGAGGAGATACAACAATTTTCACAAATTTTCTTTTACTGAAGCATTTTTTGATAACTCTATTGCTATTCAGTAGTAACAAGCAATATAAAATAAACTACTCTGGGGCAGTCAAATGCTCTACCACTGCCTGCTTCCCCCAGTCTCTGGTGACTCAGGGATCACCCCCATAAGCCTCACCCTGCTGGCACCAGATAATCTCCTCATCGGCCACACTCCAGAACACACAGATGCTTCCTCCCAGATGGGAGTATAGAAGGAGGCTCCCGGAACCATGCCACTGGACTCTGCACCAGGCTATGGGGCAGGTGAGAGCCCTCCTCATCCCAAGGGACCCAGTCCCGGCAGCCAACTTCACTGCCCAACCACCGACACACTCCAGGCCACTTTCCAGATGCTCAGGCCTAGCCTCACGCATGAAAGAAGACACATTCTAAGAAACTTCCTATCTATTTGTGCCTCTCAGAGAGCCCAGCAAGATACAGAGAGTATCCTGCCCACACAGGCAGAGCCTGGCAAGCTCTCCGTGGTGTATTCAATATGCCAGATACTGTCACTGTCACTGTCCTCCCATTGTTCATCGATTTGCTCAAGCGGGCCCAGTAATGTCTCCATTGGAGACTTTGTGGTTACTGTGTTTGGCATATCGAATACGTCATGGGTAGCTTGCCAGACTGCTGTGCGGGCGAGATACTCTCGGTAGCTTGCCGGGCTCTCTGAGAGGGGCGGAGGAATCGAACTCAGGTCAGCCATGTTGGCTGCATGCAAGGCAAACACCCTACTGCTGTGCTATTGCTCCAGCCCGTGCCAGATACAGTAAGGACAATAGGTCTCATTCCCCTGACCCTGAAAGAGCCTCTAATCATTGGAAAAAGACGAGTAAGAAGAGGCTGCTAAAATCTCAGAGCTGGGAGGAGTAGAGATGTTACTCCTCAAGTAATTTGATGATCAAAGGGATGACAGTGATACAGTGATACTCTGGGGCAGGCTTTAGGGGTGGTTGGGATAAATGAAGACATAGGTGGAGGGAAGGTGACAATGGTGATGGGTCTGGGGTTGGAATATTGAGTGCTTTAAGAAATCATCATGACAACTTTGGACTTTTTTTTTTTACTTTTTGGGTCACACCCGACATGCACAGGGGTTACTCCTGGCTCTACACTCAGCAATTACTCCTGGTGGTGCTCGGGGGACCATATGGGATTCTGGGAATTGAACCCGAGTAGGCCGCATGCAAGGCAAAAACCCTACCCGCTGTGCTATCACTCCAACCCCATCATGACAACTTTGTAAACCATTGTGTATAAATGAAGGAGGCTGATAATGAGGACTATTACTATTGAGCCTCACACTGAAAGTGGTTAAGTAGTAACCCTCGTGGTATGTGTATTTTATCACAATTTTCTAAAACTTAAAAAGGAATAAATAAAAGCAGTCCTAGCTAAACAAAAACTGAAGAACTTTACCACAATTTTATCTGTTCTTAGAACAATAATAGAGTCCTGGAAGTTGGAGTAAAGGGTACCAAGAGTAACCTGAAGCTTAACAAAAATTTAAAATCTTGATAAAGGCAAATACATGGGCCAATAGTAAAACTAGTTTCACAGGCATTTTGGTTTATAACTCCACGTTTTATTTCTAACAGAATTAAAAAAACAAATGCATAAAAATTAATCATAAACCTCTTTGATGAATACATAATATATAAAGACATAAGTAGTGGTATCAATAATATAAAATGCAGAAGAAAGCTATTAACAGTCTTGTATGCAACTGGAGTTAAGTTGGTATCATTCAAAGTAGATATTTATAACTTTTGAATGTCATGTAATTTCCATGGTAACAACAAAGAAAATAGCTATGGATTATAGACTAAAGGAAATTTAAATGTGTTACTTAAAGCAGAGCTGGAGTGATAACACAGCGGTAGGGCATTTGCCTTGCGTGAGGCCTGCCTGGCTGAGCCGGGTTCAATTCCTTCTTGGAGAGTCCAGCAAGCTACCAAGAGTATCTTTCCCACACAGCAAAGCCTGGCAAGCTACCCGTGACGTATTCAGTATGCCAGACACAGTACAAGTCTCACAATGGAGACATTACGGGGCCCGCTCAAGCAAACCAATGAACAGAGGACAGTGCTACAGTGCTGCAGTGCTACTTAAAGCAAACAACTAGACAAAGGGGCTGAAGCAATAGTGCAGTGGGCAGGGCATTTGTCTTGCACACAGCCAACATGGTTTTGATCTCAGGCATCCCATGTTGTACCCGAGCCCCAGGAGTGATCCCTGAGTGCCGGGCCAGGAGTTAGCCCTGAGCATCACCAGATGTTCCTCCCCCCCAAATAAAACCTTAAACATTGAAGATGACAGAAATGGAGAAAATGAAAGAACAAGAAAATGTTGAATTAAAGATAACAGAAAGAGGGGGAAAAGACAAAATTAAGTCATTTTCTCTCAGTAATTTTCACAGACATAAGTGGACTAAACTCCAATTTAAATACGTTGGGAATTAGGGCTATGTCCACGTGATAGCGCATGTGCCTCACATGTCTAAGTCCCTAAGTATGGTCCCATGGACCTCCCCACAGCACCACTAGGTGAGGCCAGGTGGTCCCAAGCACTGCTACGCACTCCCCAGTGAAATCAGTAACATTTATTTTAAGAACAACCACCCAAAGACTCTGGAAATGATCCTAAGGGAAACTGGTGGACAAAAATAATTCTATTCAAGAAAATATATTAAAATTTGAGAAGACATTGTAAAAGTTTGGGGGATTTGAACCAAAACACCACCATGCTACTTCCTTCCTTGATCAGAGTTCCATGCAGGCCGCAGAGCCGCAGACACAGGCTCTCCCTCCCATGGAGCAAGAACACATCTCTCACTCAGGAGGAAGCTCCCTCTCCCCTAATTCCCAGTTGAAGGAATTTCTCCAGAAGATACTGAATTCCAGTGTTTCTTATAGGGCCTCCCACCCCAACCCACCCCCAGTCACCTGTTAATAAGTCCCAAAAACATGTGTTTGAGAGTTGGAGGTTCCCTTCTTCTTTTTTTTTTTTAATGTAGGCGTACTGCTATTCATTCAGCCATTGATTGACTTGGGCATGAACTCCACATTACTTTCTTTAATTGAATCACCGTGAGATACAGTTACAAAGACTTCATGTTCAAGATTCAGTCGTATAATGATCAAACGCCCATCCCTCCACACCAGTGCACACTTTCCACCACCAGTGTCCCCAGTATATACCCCCCCCCCCCCCCAGTCCTTACCCTGCCTCCATGGCAGGCAATTTCCCCAGTACTCTCTACCTTTGGGCATTATGTTTCGCTTGAATTTTCCTAACATCATTCAAGCCTGCCTGCCGGGGCAGATGCTAGATAATTTATTGTCCATTGCTCGTTTTGAATATCATGGGTGCCACAGCCAAATGCTTCTGGAACCCTAGATTGTAAATGATTGGGTTTCAGAGATACTTCTGTAGGGTACTCATCCATTTTGGGATTCAATTGGGTGTCTCTGGACCAGGTCTGTTGGTGCACCAAGATGGTGCCCAGAGGCACATTGTGGGTCTGACAGCCAGGCTGACGGGCAGGCAGGGACCCGGGGAGGGTCAGCCCAGCACCTCTACCACCGTGCGGCCTGGAGATTTAGTCCTGGAACCCGCTTACCTGGACCATGTTTGTGGAAACTCTTGGTCACCAGAAGTAGGTGGGGAGATTGCACCTGCTCCATCTGGGGTGCCCCAATGAAATTGGCTCTGTATGGGGCCTGGAGAGATTAAAAGTTCCTTTATGCCCAGTCCACATTCATGAAATAAGCCTGTGCCTTGCACAAGAACACACTTTCTAAAATAAGTCTCTGTGACAGGAGCAATAATACAGAGGATGGGGCCCAACCTTGCACACAGCCAAACCCAGATTTGATTCCTTACACTACACATGATCTCCTGAGCACCACCAGGAGTGATCCCTGAGCACACAGCCAGGAATAAACCTTGAGCGCTTCTGGGTGTGCTCCCCAAACAAACAAAAAACAGAACAATAAGGCCCTAACCATCCTTACCCCCAGCTCCTAGGCTGCACTAGGAGAATTAAACTAAAGAGGAATTAGGGCTTCTACCAATACCCAGATCTTGAAGCACTTTTGCTCCAAACTCTGAGTTAGAGATTTTTCAAGAAAGAAGAAAAAAATAAAAGAGCAGGAAAAAAATTATACATATTTTGGGGGTATGGTGCCGCCAGCAGGTCAATCTGTACCTGTGAAGCAAGTATATCAAGAGCCTGATGGCGCCTTTAGACTTCCAGATACCCCAAAATTGCTGCTGTGCCTTTGGCCAGACCCCAAAAACTTGGGGCAAAGTTTACCAAGAAAGTAAACGGCTAAAAGTTAGGTATGTGGGAAACACACCCACAAACCACCTCCGGCTCAGATATATAATTGGAGGCAAGGCCTCTTTGGTTCCTGATTGAACTGCTTAATGGCCATGATCCCAGAGACTCAGAAACAAATCTCGAAACCTAGCGACTTTTGGCAGAAATGCGTCCATTCCTGCAGTAGGTTACCAGTGCTGGGCCAACCGAGGTGGGAATAGGTTTTGTGCCTTGACCTGTTCCCCCTGGCGGCCCGGTGGCCACCATTTTCCAGAGGCCACTGGACAGTCAGGTTCGGGCCCCCAGTGACGAGACATTTTGGGCCTCACGGGATGGGGGTGGAGCTGAGCCTGTCCTCCCCACCCCAACGAGACCTCAAGTCATTGCCCACAAACGGCCTCTCTGGCTCCTGATCAAGCTGCTTAATGGCCATGATCTCAGAGACTCAGAAACAAATCTTGAAACCCAGTGGCTTTTGGCAGAAATGCGTCTGGACTCCACAGTACGTTACTGTCGTGGGGCCACCCCAGGGAGGAAAGGGTGTTGTCACTCCACCTGCTCCTCCTTGGCAGCTCGGTGGCCGTCATCCTCCAGAGGCCATTGGACAGCCAGACTTGGGCCCACAGTGACGGAACTTGTTGGGCCTCACGGGATGGGGGGGGGGGGAAGAGGAGAGGGGACCCGGACCTGTCCTCCCCACCCCAACAAGACTCCAAGTCATCACCCATGAATGGCCTCTCTGGTTCCTGATCAAGCTGCTTAATGGCCATGATCCCAAAGACTCAGAAACAAATCTCGAAACCCAGAAGCTTTTGGCAGAAATGCATCCGGACCACGTAGTAGGTTACTGTTGCCAGGCCACCCCAGGGGGGAAAGGGTGCTATCCCTCTGCCTGATTCCTCTTGGCGCTCCGTGGCCGTCATCCTCCAGAGGTCATTGGATAGTCAGGCTTGGGCCCGCAATGATGAAACTTGTTGGGCCTCACGGGATGGGGGTGGAGCCGAACCTAGCCTCCTCACCACAATGAGACCCCAAGTCATCGCCCACAAACAGTCCCTCTGGCTCCTGATCAAGCTGCTTAATGGCCATGATCCCAGAGACTCAGAAACAAATCTCAAAACCCAGCGGCTTTTGGCAGAAATGCATCCGGACCCCGCAGTAGGTTACTGTCGCCAGGCCACCAAAAGGGAGGAAAGGGTGTTGTCCCTCTACCTGCTCCCCCTTGGCGGCTCGGTGGCCGTCATCCTCCAGAGGCCATTGGACAGTCAGGTCTAGGCCCGCAGTGATGAAACTTGTTGGGCCTCACAGGATGGGAGTGGAGCCAGTCCTGGTCTCCCCGCACCAATGAGACCTCAAGTCATCACCCACAAATGGCCTCTCTGGATCCTCATCAAGCTGCTCGACGACCATGATCCCAGAGACTCAGGAACAAATATCGAAACCCAGTGGCTTTTGGCAGAAATCCCTCCAGATTTAAGTGTTAAAATTTCGGAATTTCAAAATCCCATGGCCCTACTGCAGCCACGCGACATCATATGTTATTCATAACCAGCAATAGAACACAAATTGTCTACTGTTGCCTTTTCAGCAGATCTGAGTATTGGGGTAAAATCTCAAATAATAATGGTGGGTCTGTTGTCGAAACATTGAATGTGATCAAAGTAGAGAGCAAGTAATGTGGAAATCATCTGCCCCACAGGTAGGGAGAGGGTGTGGGATGGGGATAGACTGAGGTTTTTGGTGGTGGAGAATGGGCACTGGTGAAGGTATGGGTGTTTCATTGTATGACCGAGATTTAGACCCGAAAGCTTTGTAACTGCTCTCATGGTGATTCAATAAATAAAATTATAAAAAATGTAAAAAAAAAAAAAAGTAAGGTGGAGTTCATGCACAATTCAACCATCTAATCAGTGGCTGAATAAATAGCAGTACTCCTACTTTTAAAAAAATTATACATATATACACACATATATATGTTTATATATATATTTTTATATGAAAGAGATATATTTATAAATATAAGAAATACATATATATTTCTTTTTCCCTAAAGCTGCCTGCAGTAAAGCATGGAGAAGTTCAAGTCTAAGCATGTTCTCGAGAGCCTGAGAGATTATAAGGAAAGGCAGCTAGTGGAGCCTAGAAGAGAAGGGGGGGCAGAATACAAATATGAGGAGCCCTCCTAAAGTCAAGCTAAATATCAACACTGATATCAGGATGATGCTGAATCCTTTGCGGAACCCGGCTTGCTTGCATGGTTGTCCTTCATCTAGTGTTCTGCCAATCCTATTTAGGATGACTCGAGTGAACAACTTGTAGATGACAGACAATAGGCAGATAGGGCGATAGTTGCCAAAGTCATGGATGTCTCCCTTCTTGAACAGTAGTACGGTCCTGCTGGTTTTCCATTGGGACGGAACCTTGCATTCAGACAGGTAGCGAGTGAAGAGCCGAGCCAGTGTATTGATGAGTACTGACGGCAGGTTCTTCAGGTGTTCAGGTCTGACCTTGTCTGGGCCGGGTGCTGTTTGTTTCTTTACCGACGAAATGGCGTGTCAGATTTCGGAAGGGAGAACGTTGGGAACGACATATCCATCCTGTGGAATTTGGTATGTCAGCAAGTGGACATGGCTATTGAAGAGATTTGAGTAGAAGTCATGGATAATCTTCTCCATTGCCGTTCTGGAGGATGTGATGGATCCATCAGGACGTCGGAGGGCAGTCATCTTGGTCTTGTAGTTGGCGAAGGACAGGCGGGCATTACAAATACTTTTCCCGGCTTCTGCCACATCTACCAGCACTTCTGCTCTTCTCTCTTTGAGGTCTTCCTTGATCGAATCTCTGCACAGCTTTGCGAGCTCGGACGTTCGCTTGCGGTTGCCTGAGGCATGCGCCAAACCACGTTGGCCAATAAGCTCAAGAGTTTTCGAAGACAGGCGTTTTTTTGTGGCTATCTCTCTCTTGGCGTTCCTCGCACAATCATGGAGGTGCTGAACCAGTCGATCGTATTCCTCGTCAATGTTGTCAACAATGGCATCTTCCCATGTTGCCGCAATAGTGCCAAAGAGCTCCCAGTTGGTGGTCGTTCTGGGAGTTCTCTTTTTAAACTTTACAGCCCTTTTTCCCCGCTCTGTGAAGTAGAATTTTGCATGAAGAAGATGGTGGTCCGATCCCATTCGGAATTTTGGGACAACAGCGACATCAGTCAGGCAAAACCATCGATTGAATATGATGTGATCTATTTTGTTGTGGAATTGTCCACCGGGAGACTCCCATGTCCATCGTTTAGATTCTGCCTTCTAGAACTGTGAGTTACTATGGATGGTCTTGGTCGACATGATGAACTCAGACAGTCTCTCACCCTGTTCGTTCCATTCTAGGCCATGGGTCCCGATGTGAAGTTCTTCAGCTGATCTTCTCGGTCCTATCTTGGCATTAAAATCACCCACAACGATCTTGTAGAAGGTGTGGTCTTCTTTATAGAACTTCTCCAGCTCCATGTAGAACTTCTCAATTTCTCCTTCATCATAATTAGATGTTGGTGGGTAGACAACGAAGATAGAAACTGCCGGCAGTGAGCCACATCTATTCAAATGTAAATGTCCGATTCGGGTTGTTAGGCATTTGAATGAATCAATGCTCATGGCCAAGTTTGTGTTGACAAGGACACGAACGCCTCCGACACCTCTTTTATCGCATGTTCTGAGGATCAATTCTTCTCCAGTGTCGAAAACGGCATGATGAGATTGGTGCCTTCTTGTCTCGGTCAGACCAATGATGTCAGCACCATCGACCATATCCACATGATAACCAAGCTCATTGAGGTTTCTTGGGAGTTCAAGATGCCGTTCTGTCTAACGTTCATTGATTTAAAGAAGGCCTTTGATTCTGTTGAGACTGAAGCAGTCATTGAAGCCCTAGCCAATCAGGGCATTCAAGCTCAATACATCAAGATCCTCCGTGAGCTGTATTGCAGATTCACTACCAGGATCTCACAATTCTACAAAGAAGTAATCATCGATGTCAAGAGAGGGGTTCGGCAGGGTGATACCATTTCACCGAAACTCTTCAGTGCCACCCTCAAGAACATCATGCGATGACTGGAATGGGAAGGAATGGGAGTGAAGATAGATGGTCGGCAACTACACCACCTCCGCTTTGCTGATGACATTGTTTTAATAACACCAAACATCAACCAAGCAGCACAAATGCTGGCCGACTTTGACCGTGAGTGTGGAAAGGTCGGACTACAGCTGAATCTTACGAAGACAATGTTTATGAGAAACAGCCTTGTTCCTGACGACCCATTCGCTCTCAACAGAACGACCATCTCCGAATGCAACAGATATGTGTACCTAGGTCGAGAAGTCAACATGACAAATGACCTGGCACCCGAGCTGCGCAGGAGGAAGAGAGCGGCTTGGAACGCCTTCAAGAGCGTCGAAGAAATAGCTAAGAGGATGAAGAACCTCCGGCTCCGGGCACATCTCTTTGATTCCACTGTTCTTCCTGCATTAACATATGCCTCAGAGACCTGGGCCCTACGAAAACAGAATGAGAATGCTATTCGGGTCTCCCAAAGAGGAATTGAAAGAGCTATGCTTGGAATATCATGTTTCACTCAAATGAGAGAAAGAATCCGGAGTTCCGACATCCGTCAACGATCAAAAATCAGGGATGCTGTCTCGTTTGCCAAGGTGTCAAAAATCAGATGGGCTGGTCACGTAATGAGATTTAAAGACGACCGCTGGACTACAGCTGTTACCGACTGGATTCTATGGGATGTCAAAAGACCGCGTGGCCGCCCACCTACCAGATGGTCAGACTTCTTCATCAAGATCATGAATGATCGGTTTGAGGCTCTTCATGTTCCTAGAGCGAACAGACGCCATTGGGCTACACTAGCATGCGACAGGGACAAATGGAGACGTTACTGGTGCCCACTCAAGCAAATCAACGATTAACGGGAAGTCAAGTGATATCAGGAACGATGCCCGTTTGTGAGCCAACATTAGATTAGTCTATAAGACAATTTATGATATTGTTGAAAGCAATGAAGCAGTCAGTCAGTAATTAACGAATTTAGAGGCTGAATGTAATCAGGATAAGAGGGCAGAAAGCCCTATTAATGTTACATCAGTTCAGGATGGTTGGGCATTCCCATTCATGCTGATGAACAAAAGAAAAGACTTAGGGCTTTGGGGATTAGGTGAAGGGAAAAGGGAGGTGGGCCGCCAGATGGGCCCATCCACAATGGACCTAGATAAAACAACCTGGCAAGTCACCAAGGCATGCACAAGCAAACAATGACAAGACTGGGGTTGGTGGGGAGGGAGGGGACAGTGCTCAAGTTTGTTCCAAAATATTATCTAAGACTTTCCTATACTCTCTTTTGAGAGTATACTGTCCTATACTGTCTTTTGCTTTGAGGTCAAAAAAGTACACCTGGTGCTACTCAGGACTTACTCCTGACTCTGTTCCAGAGTTACTCCTGGTGGTACCCTGTGTAGTGCCAGAGATTTAACCAGGGCCAGCCACATGCAAGGCAGGCACCATAACCATTATACTATCTCTCCAGTCCTGAGATTTCAAATTTTCAACAAAATATTATAAGTTAGAGAAACAAGAAAGGATTACCCAGGAAAAAGCAAGCAAGAAAAACTTTTAATAAGAGTGAAATGATGTCGAATACAACAAAAATATTTGACAGTGGTCATTATAAATATGTTCACAGAAATGAAGAAAACCCTGACAAGAAAAAAAGAAAAAAATACTTAACATTCAACAGTTAACATTAATGGGGGCTGGAGTGAAAGCACAGTGGGTAGGGCATTTGCCTTGCACGTGGCCGACCTGGGTTCAATTCCCAGCATCCCATATGGTCCCCCAAGCACCACCAGGAGTAATTCCTGGGTGCATGAGCCAAGAGTAACGCCTGTGCATCGCCAAGTGTGACCCAAAAAGAAAAAAAAATTAACATTAAAAAATAAAGTAAAGGAAGTTATGATGACAATGTAGTATTAAATAGTGAAATGGTGATATTAAAAGGACCAAGGCGGAGAGCTGGATAGATAGTACAGCATATAGGGCACTAGCTTTGCACGTAGTCAGCCTAGGTTCACTTTCCAGTACTCCATATAAATTTCCCAAGCCCTGCCATTAGGCCCTGAGCACAAAGGCAGGATTAAGCCCTGAGCACTGACAAGTGCGACTCAAAAAACAATAAGTAAAAGAAAATAAGAAAGAAAGAAAATCAGAGACAGGAGCCATATACAATGGTTAGGGCCTTTGCTTTGCACATGGCCAACCCGGGTTCAATTCCCAGCATCCCATATGGTTCCCTGAGCATGGCCAGGAGTAATTCCTGAGTGCAGAGCCAGGAGTAACCCCTGTGCATCACTGGGTGTGACCCAAAAAAAAAGAAAGAAAATCAAAGAGGGCCAAAAGTGTGACCCAATTGGTAGAACTCATCTTGCATGTGCAAGGCCCTAGGTTTAATTGGTGGTGTTTTGCTTTATTTTATACTGCTCTTAGAGTAACCTCTGAGGTATATTGTGAGCTTTAAAGCCTGACAGACAGGAGACTATAGCCTGGCCTTGAGTGCCTAGTCCACGATCATGTGATCAGAGCATGTCAGATACTTCCAGATAAGGGAGTGTGCATGAAACATTGCTTCAGGGCTAATCTCTTGTTCTTTCTTTTGTGAGATATGTTGTTGAGCAATCTGATGTCACAAGGCTGTACATTAGCACCCTGGGCATACAACTCTAGACAGAAGGAACATAGACACCAAGTATAAATTAGGGAATTAACACACACACACTCACACAGAGAGAGGGGAGAGAGAGAGAGAGAGAGAGAGAGAGAGAGAGAGAGAGAGAGAGAGAAACTTACTTAACAGTTGCAATGGGTTTTGTAACCAACAGGTCCCAGAATCCAGTTCAGGGTCTGTTAAAGCGCGAGAATGACCAGGGATGAGGACAGCACTCCCGACATAGCTCCTGACTCTTATGTCTCCCCAAGAAGAATTTCAAGAAAGTATAAAATATTTAAGCAAGCATTTATGTAAGATAGCAAAGAAAGCAAGTCCAAGCTGGAGTGAAGTGTTTAGTTAAGAAAAAGAAAACAGTAGCAAAGACAGTCGTGCAACAAGAAGAATGGGAGATGACGGAGGATACCAATACTGTCATTCTGCATCTTTTTTTTTTTAATTTTTATTAGTGAAACACCTGGGGGGTGGGAGGGATACTGGGATCAGTGGTGGTGGAGAATGGGCACTGGTGGAGGGATGGGTACTTGATCATTGTATAACTGAAACCCAAGCACAAAAATTTGAAAGTCTACAACTGCATCTCTCTTTTTATGGTTTCAGTTTCCTGCCTCCCAATTTCTTCTCATTCTCCTCTCCAAATTGGTGGGAATACTTAGATCTGAGGTCCTTACCATCTTTGGCCACTTCCCTGGGATGTCATGATAACTATAAAACTGTTAGTAGTAGTGAGGGTATAAATATATATGTGTGTGTGTGTGTGTGTGTGTATATATATTTATGTAAAGATACTATAGTGAGAGACCAGAGTGATAGAACAATGAGTAGGGCACTTGCCTTGCATGTGGCCAACCCAGGTTCCATCTCCAACATCCCATATAGTCCCTGAGTACTGTCAGGAGAGGTTCTTGAGTGCCAAGCCAGAAATAATTCCTGAGCATCACCAGGTGTGCATTCCTATATATATGTATATATATATATATATATATATATATATATATATATATACACACACACACACACACACACACACACACACACACACTATGATGATCATATAATGAGTTGGAGTCACTTAGCAGTTATTTAAAAGTGACCTGGAGGTCTGGAGTGATAGTATAATGGGTAGGTCATTTGCCTTGCACATGGACAACCAAGGTTCAAATCCCAGTACCCCATATGGTCCCCCCAGCCCTACCAGGAGTGATTCCTAAATTAAGAGCCAGAAGCAAGCCCTGAGCACCTCCAGGTGTGGCCCAAGAAGAAAACAAACAAAAAAAGAGTGACTGGGTTTTTTTCCCCTGGGTTGTAATAAAGGGAGAGAACTTGTAGGGGAGCGTAAAACCAGGTGACATTTTCTCCTCCTCAAGTTTGATCTTGGCGTTGCTCTGACATTTGATTTAAAATTTAAATTCTAGGGAAGTCCATTATCTTGCTCTGCTTCTCTCTGTTCTTTTCTGATACTCTCCTGACCTTACCCATACCATGAACTCCTTACCTACTGAAAGAGGATACCTCAGTTTCTTCTTGCCAGCTGCTAAGATTGGCTCCATTTCAACCATGCCAGCTGTACATTCTAAACATTCCTGCGGTTTCTGGAGCACTCTTTAAAGCTGAGGGAGTCTATAGCTGCCCAAGGCCATCGCTTAAAATAAATGGATTCTATTAAGCTGCAGGTCTTGGGCTGGCTCAAAGGAGGTTGAGATGTTCCAATATCTTGTAAAATCAATGAAGGAATCCTAAATAATCAGACTCTTCTAATTGGGCATATGGGGGTTAGACTTGTCTTAATAGCATGAAATGGTTCTCAGCCTACAGAACATCTGTGAGGAACAGATGGGGGCCTCTCGTTACAACCCAATCATCTTGTTAAGAAACACAGAGCCATGGTACAGTGGGTAGGGTTCATGCTTGCACATGGCCAAACTGGGCTCAATCTTTGGCACCACATATGGTTCCCCGAAACCCCGCCTGGAGTGATCTCTGAGTGCTGAGCCAAGAGACAAAGCTGGTGTGGGCCAAAATCCAAAAGCAAAATAGATGAAGGAGGAAGAAGAAGAGGAATAAGCACAAAGAATCAATTTTCCTACAAAGCCCCCATGAAACAAGCCTATGTTATGTTCCTTCCTGGCTAGGGAATTTCATTGTCTTCCATTTTTTTTTTGTTTTTTGGGCCACATCCGGCAATGCTGAGGGGTTACTCCTGGCTCATACACTCATGAATTACTCCTGATGGTGCTCAGGGGACCATATGGGATTCTGGGAATCGAACCTGGGTTGGCCGTGTGCAAGGCAAATGCCCTACCCGCTGTACTATCGCTCCAGTCCCCCACTTTTTTTAATGCACTTTGTTTTACTTTACTTATTTATTTTGGCTTTTTGGGTCACACCCAGCGATGCTCAGGAATTACTCCTGGAGATGCTCAGGGGACCATATTGGATGTCTGGGATCAAACCCATGTCGGCAGCTTGCAAGGCAAATGCCCTACCCACTGTACTATAGCTCCAGCCCCATATTCCACTTTTTAATAAACTTTTCTATGTTTCTGAGTCTGGGCATCTTTATTTCTCAATATCCTTGAAAATATTGACAAACCTGTGGGCCAACGTAGAGATTTCCACTACTTCTACGTAACTACCTAACCCTGTTTAACTGACTTCACCACAGGTTTTTTTCAAGAAGCGGGTGCTAATGAAAAAAGAAGTCTCTATTTCCTTTGCCTCTGGTGCAAGTAGCTCCACTTTAGCTGTCTCATTCCACACTTTAAACATCCCTGAGGAAGGGAAGTTAGCAATTTTCCAAAACTATAAATTCTACCCCATAGTTAAAGGCCCACCAAAGACTAGGAGATAATGGTCAATACCTAAGGCAAATGGTCAAATAGATAACACCAAAGTCCTAAACCAGTCAGACTGCTCTGTAAGATCCCGCACTCTCTCTAACATTCTTCTCATGTGGTGCTGGAAGTTTAGTCCAGGGCCCTACACATGCTCTACTACTCGAATCATAGCCTCTGTCCTGGAGAGCCCTTTTCAAAACATGATTTACTGAAAGAGCGATAGATTTGAAGCAGGCAGGCAGATGAGGTAAGGGAGTGGGGGGTTCTTGGCAATGAATTCTTGGAAGCTATAGAACCAAAACTACTGTACAAGAAGGGAGACATCCACGACATTGGCAACTATCACCTGATCTGCTTATTGTCTGTCATCTACAAGTTGTTCACTCTAGTCATCCTGAATAGGATTGGCAGAACACTAGATGAAGGACAACCATGCGAGCAAGCCGGGTTCCACAAAGGATTCAGCACAATCGACCATATCCACATGATAACCAAACTCATTTAGGTTTCTCGGGAGTTCAAGATGCCACTCTATCTAACGTTCATTGATTTAAAGAAGGCCTTTGATTTTGGTGAGATGGAAGCGGTCATTGAAGCCCTAGCCAATCAGGGCATTCATACTCCATACATCAGGATCTTCCAAGAGCGTATTACGGATTCACTACCAGGATC
This sequence comes from Sorex fumeus, assembly GCF_029834395.1. Classification (NCBI taxonomy): domain Eukaryota; kingdom Metazoa; phylum Chordata; class Mammalia; order Eulipotyphla; family Soricidae; genus Sorex; species Sorex fumeus. Next base: position 3,256,978 of record NW_026606179.1, on the reverse strand, counting down.
TCACAATTCTACAAAGAAGTGATCATCGATGTAAAGAGAGGGGTTCGACAGGGTGATACCATTTCACTGAAACTCTTCAGTACCACCCTCGAGAACATCATGTGACGACTGGAATGGGAAGGAATGGGAGTGAAGATAGATGGTCAGCAACTACACCACCTCCGCTTTGCTGATGACATCGTTCTAATAACTCCAAACATTAGCCAAGTGGCACAAATGCTGGCCAACTTTGACCATGAGTGTGGAAAGCTTGAACTACAGCTGAATCTCACGAAGACAATGTTTATGAGAAACAATCTCGTTCCTGACATTCCATTCGCTCTCAATGGAATGACCATCTCCAAATGCAACAGTTATGTGTACGTAGGTCGAGAAGTCAACATGACGAATGACCTGACACCTGAGTTGCGCAGGAGGAAGAGAGCGGCTTGGAACGCCTTCAAGAGCGTCAAAGAAATAGCTAAGAGGACAAAGACCCTCCAGCTCCAGGAACATCTCTTCGATTCCACTGTTCTTCCTGCATTAACATACGCCTCAGAGTCCTGGGCCCTACGAAAACAGAATGAGAATGCTATTCGAATCTCCCAAAGAGGAATTGAAAGAGCTATGCTTGGAGTATCACGTTTCACTCAAATGAGAGAAAGAATTCGGAGTTCTGACCTCCTTCGACAGTCAAGAATCAGGAAGGCTGTCTCATTTGTCAAGGCATCGAAAATCAGATGGGCTGGACGCATAATGAGATTTGGAGATGACCGCTGGACTAGAGCCATTACCAACTGGATTCCACGGGACGTCAAGACCACGTGGCTGCCCACCTACAAGATGGTCAGACTTCTTCGTCAAGACCCTGAACGATCGGTTTGAGGTTCTTCGTGTTCCTAGAATGAACAGACGCCACTGGCCACACTAGCACACGACAGAGATGAATGGAGACGTTACTGGCGCCCACTCAAGCAAATCGATGATTACCAGGAAGTCAAGTGATCAAGCGACAGAACCAAAACATGATCTGAAAATGAGTTTCTGCCTTCAGTCCCAGTTCCAGACAGGAATCAGCACAACCTCCAAAGCCAGACCCACTCAGCAGAGGATTTGGTATGTGTGTGTTTGTGGGGGGGGGGGGGGGGGGGGGGAGATGGGGAGGGAAGAGGGTAAAGATTGAGGCATTACAATAAATGCCTAATCAATCTTTGACAAATGCCAACCCAAAAGGACAAGGCTGAATCCCCTTAAGAGAGAGAAGGAACAAAATGCCACCGAGAGTAATTCCTGAGTGCAGAGCCAGGAGTAATCCCTGAGCATCACCAGGTGCAGTCTAAGAGAACAAACAAACCAAAAAATTTAAAAAAAAAAGGCTGAATAAAAAAATAAAAATAATACTAAAATAAAGAATAAATAAATTGAATAATAAAAAAACACCAGTGCTTCCATAACAAAGCCCTAGCAACAGACTCTTTTCTGCATAAAAAGCTTCAAACCCAGCATTCTAACAAACAAACAGAAGGCCTATGAAACTAACTTGCAAAAGCAAATAGGGCAGATTGCATTCTGGAGGAATCTTTCTATTCTTGGTATGTTAACTTTTCCCTTTGACAAGTCTTGGGGTGGGGGGAGCTCTCCCACAATCCAAACTTTGGGGTATAATTCCTTTCTTTTACTTTATTCTTTTACTCTCCGAAATAAAGTTAACTTTCTCTCTTGACCCTGGTTTTCTCTTTCTCCTTTTATATTTCCTAAGTAAATAAAAGTACTTTGCTTCACTGTCATCTCCCAAAATTCTTTTTTGTTTTGTTTTGCTTTGTTTGTTTTTGTTTTGGAGTCACACCCTACAGTGCTCAGGGGCTACTCCCTGAGGGGTCACTCCTGGCAGGCTTGGGAGACCATATGGGCTACTGGATTGGCTATGTGCAAGGCAAGCACCCTACTCGCAAATTCTTTTTGGAAAGAATAGATAATGAACCCAGGCCCTGGGTGGAGATCAGAACTTATATCCAGACTTATGAGTTCTGGTACCACCTCCCCCCACCCTCCCTGACACCACCCCCCATTGCTTGGCAAGGTTGGAAAAAGTTTACACAGGAGGAGAGAGCACTTTTCTTTCCTGTTGGGGCTACTTCACTGTTGCTGAATCACCACTCACCCTACTGGCAAGTTTTATTTGTTGTTTGTTTGTTTGTTTGTTTGTTTATGGGTTACCCCTGGCTGTGCTCAGGGCTTACCCTTGACCCTGTGCTCAGGGATCACTCCTGGAAGGTTTGGAGAATCATATGGGATGCAGGGATAGTACCCTGGTTAGTTGCATGCAAGGCAGATGCCCTACCCACTGTACTCTCTCTAGTCCCCTGACCACAGTTTTAAATACCTGGATACCTCTAACCATTTCTTAGGATACACAAGGATGAGATAGATGTGGTGGACAAGTATCAGTCTGGTTCCACATGAGAATTAACATCCTCCTGGAATCTAGATTGTATTGAGAGTAGCACTGTAATCTTTTATTGAAACAGTGAATCTAATCAAAGCAGATAGAGTGTCAAATAGAATTCATCTGCCTCGCAGGCACTGGGAGGGGTGGGGGTGGGGTATTATTGGGGTTCTTCGTGGTAAAAAATAAGTATTGGTAAAGGGAAAGGTGTTTGATATTTGCATGACTGAGACCTAAACCTGAAAGCTTTGTAACTTTTCCCACAGTGATTCAATAAATAAATAAATAATTTTTAAAAAAAAGAGTAGCACTGTGGCACTGTCCTCCCGTTGTTCATCGATTTGCTCGAGTGAGCACCAGTAACGTCTCCATTGTGAGACTTATTATTACTGTTTTTGGCATATCGAATACACCACGGGGAGCTTGCCAGGCTCTGCTGTGCAGGCGAGATATTCTCAGTAGTTTGCCAGGCATTCTGAGAGGGATGGAGGAATCAAACCCGGGTCTGCCACGTGCAAGGCAAATGCCCTACCCACTGTGCTATCGCTCCACCCTATCCCTCTCTGTTGAGAGTATAAATATTATATTTCAAAATATATCCATAAATATTAGAATAGGCACAAGTGCATTGTGTACTTGTTTCCAGATTCAGGGTGCCTCGAGACTTCCCAGATACCAGCAGGTTTTCCAAACTGGCCTTTCCTTTAGCGCCCCTGAGGGGCTTCACTCACAATCTGTTTTGAGATGTGTAGACTAAACAGTGATTGTGCTTCCCAGGGCTGGGAAGACTCTAGCATGGAAATTCCTTGTAATACATATCACTGTTGTTCATCAATTGCCTCGAGCAGACCCTAGTAATGTCTCCTTCCTAGCCCTGAGATTATAAAAAGTATCACATTCGAGGCTCTTTCAGGGTCAGGAGAATGAGACCCATCATTGTTACTGGTTTTGGGCACATTTAATACACCAAGGGGAGTTTGCCAGACTCTGCCATGTGGGCAGGATACTTTTGGTAACCTGCCAAGTTCTCCAGAGTAAGAACTAGATAGTAAGATATCGCACGGCCACAAGCGCTTCCGGAAGCAGGGTTTTCTAGCCTCTGGGTCTTGGCCGTTGATAGGATTACAAGGCACAGGGGGCAGTTGGTGGGTGTAACGCCTACATACTGGAAGATGGGGGATCTGGGTGGAGGAGGCCCTAGTCCCAATTCAAGCAGGCTTGGAGATCTATGCCCCGGGTCCCGCACACCTGGGTTTCTCTGCTGATTCCTTCATGCGTGAGGCTCATCCAAATGTGTGGAAAGTGGTCTTAAGCATGGCTGTGGCTGGAACCAGAGATCCTCAGCTGCCGGGGCTCTGCTTGGGGTGGGGAGGAAAACTCAACCCACCCTCTTCCAAGGGGCCCTGGTGAGGGCAGCCAGGCGTGGAGGCAGGAGACTCTGTAATACATGGGGCTAGATAATATCTTCCTTGAAAGATTATTCCACTTGGTTCCAGAACACAGCTAAGATGATTAGAATTAGCTGAATCCTTTCAAGCTTCTTATTAGCAGAAAATCCCAAATCTTTAAAAGGAATTCTACAGTATTTGGGGCCCAATAATAGTAAATTCACAATCAGTTAAAAATTAATGGGCAGGGCTGGAGCAATAGTATAAAACAGAATCCCTGTAGATCAGAAAGAATCTTTTCCCTAAGAATGGGCTCAGTGGTATATATATAAACTTTAAAAAAAAATTTTAAATAAAAAGGGAGGCTTTTTCACAAAGAAAGACATAATTGCTGCTGAAAAAAAGACATAATTGATACTTTTTCTCTGGGTGGTTAGAGACCACAATATTAAGAATTACTGATTTACAAACAAATGTAGGAAGGGGCGGGTAGCTCCTAACCAAATGTTATTCACCAGACATGAGCCATTTTGTAATACCATGATTACCTTAATAAGTAATAATGAATAACAATAAATAAAAATAAATAATGATCTTTATTTTTAATGTCCTTGAAAGAGAATTTATGAACTTAGCTAACAAGGCTCAGTTGTAGATAGCTCAATCATAGATGGTGTCTCTGTCCCACTGTGAACTTGAAGTCCTTGGGCCCCCAGGGTGGCTTATGGAGGCTGGGAGGAGAGAGATGGCTACCTTCTCCCCATATACCTCTGCCACCTGGGGGCCCAGGGTTACCAGATTCTTGTCTCGCCTAGCAGCAAAGAATTTCAGGAGTAGACGAGCAGTGAAGTAAAAACAGATTTTATTTGGAGGTTTCAGGAAGGGGAAGGAGGAAGAGAAAGTGAGAGAGTATAATCTGCTTAAGAGAGAACCCGGGCTTCTCCAAAGGCAGAGAGAGCCCCTACACACACCCCAGCATTAGATATGGAAGCATGAAAGTACATGTCTGAAGAGGGGAGATGCGGGCGCCACATGTGCTCGGCCATGTGGGCACAAGCAACACGTGGGCTCAGGCAGCATATGTGTGCCCTTACTTTGATCAAGGTGGGCTTTATAGGGTTTCTCCAATCCACCCCCATGTGGGGCTTTCTGGCTAGGTAAGCATCTGTTTCTAGAGTTGTTGCTAAGGAGGTAGAGTAGGGAGCGATCGATCATACTCTTTGAAAACTCCTTTTCTTGACCTGCTGAATCTTCTCCCAAAGGGTGGATTCAGCCATCTCTGGTCTGGGCTAGCTGAAGTTTAATCAGATTAAAGGAAGGAATTGAGGGTTCTCCAGTAATTTCCTTCAGGCCCTTTCTGTAGGGGGAGGTCCAGTCTGTGCAGGGTCTGTGCTGGAGAAGTTCTTATTAGGTCTTGCTTTCTGTACCCACAAGGTGGGTCAAACTTAGGACTGGTGGCTTTATTTCATTGCCATGATGGGGAAATGAGGGATGGAGGGGAGTCTTCCCTAATCTATCTGCCTACATCATATTCAGTTTACAAGGCTAAATTCTGTAAGGATTTAATTCATAGGCTCTATCCTAGGTAGGTGTCCTCTCAATTAAAATGGTAAATTTTATGTCATATATATAAATAATAGTTTAAATATCTAAATATCAATAGGCATAAAAAGAATCAGGAAAATACTGCCAGGATCAGGAGAAAGTCAGTTAGAAACATATTTTCCAGTTACAGATATGATAGCATTAATAGAAAAAGACATAGAGGCAATAGCCAGAGCTGTAGTACAGTGGGAAGGGCACTTGCCTTGTACACAGGCTGACCCGGTTTGATCCTCAGCACCCATATAGTTCCCTGGAGCTATTCAGGAGTGATCACTGAGCACAGGTGTGACCCCCCCCCAAAAAGAGAGAGAGAGAGAGAGAGAGAGAGAGAGAGAGTAGGTGGGATTAACAATAGAATAGATATTACAGAAAAATAATTTGAGAAAGAGCTAAGGAGATAGCTCAAAGAACTGGAGCTCATGCTTTGCATGTGGAAGCCCTGGACTCAATCCCTGACACCACATGGTCCCTGAACAACACTGGGTGTGCCCCCTTCTCCACTAAAAATGATAAAAATGACAGAGACAAGAAAATTAAGAATACCAGGTACTGTAGTATGGTATCACATAATCAATCTCAGATCTTAGAATAAAAGGGCAGGAGAAAAATGTGAAGAATGATATTCTGAAATGTTCCAGATTTAATAGGGAACAAATGAATCTAGAAACTCAATGAACCCCAAGCAGAAGAAACAAAAAGAAAATTGAGTCACTGTCCTGCAGTGACAGTCCCCAGGTACGTTCGCAACCGGTAGACATTCTCGGCTGATAAATGGCACCGGGTTGCAGACAGATCACCAGACAAGAATCAACAACCTTTATTCCCAATCAAACAGACTTAATATAGGGAAGAGGGTCTGCTAGAGAGTGGAGGGACAGTGATAGACTGGGAAATAATGCAGGGGAAGTGTAGCACAAAGAAGACTTTGAATACAGGAAATTGTGAGTCTCCCTGAGGAGCTGAAGTTCCACAGAAGCACTGCTGATGGGTGAAACAACAAGGGTGGCAGCTAACTCAATTAGCATAACCTCCTAGCTAAGAAAAAGAGGCCTATATTCAAGCTGAACTGCTCTGAATAGAGCAGCAGTGATTACAAAAGAGGGCGCCCCTTTTGGTATTGTCCTTTGCCATTTCTGGGGCGATTTCTCCAAAGTTCTCTTGCCTCAAGGAGAATCCCCAAAAGTATAATCAACATGCTTGGCATCACCAGATGGCAGGGAAGCCGGGCCAGTGGGGTCCAGCAGAAAACCACATGAAGTCGTAGTCATAATAACTGTAAATGAAAATCGTCTAAATACCATGAACAAAAGACAGATAAAATCTCATATTTTGTTTGTTTTTCAGATTCCACTGTATTACTGTATCACTGTCATCCTGTTGTTCATTGATTTCCTCAAGCAGGCACCAGTAATGTCTCCTTTATCCTAGCCCTGAGATTTGTTTTTGTTTTTGATTTTTCATTTTTTTATAATTTTATTTATTGAATCACCATGAGAGCTGTTACAAAGCTTTCGGGTCTAAGTCTTGGTCATACAATGGAACACCTGTACCTTCACCAGTGCCCATTCTCCACCCCCAACAACCCCAGAATACCCCCATTCCACACCCTCTCCCTACCTGTAGGGCAGATGATTTCCATATTACTCTCTCTATTTTGATCACATTCAATATTTTGACACCAGACCCACTATTATTATTTGAGATTTTACCCCTAGATCTGCTGAAAAGACAATAGTAGACAATTTGTTTTCTACTGCTGGTTATGAATAACATATGATGTTGCGTGGCTGCAGTAGTGGCCACGCGATTTTGAAATTCCGAAATTTTAACACTTAAATCTGGAGGAATTTCTGCCAAAACCTGCTGGGTTCCTGGGTTCCTAGATTTGTTCCTGAATCTCTGGGATTATGGTCGTTAAGCAGCTTGATCAGGAGCCAGAAAGGCCGTTCATGGGCAGCAACTTGGGGTCTCGTTGGGGTAGGGAGGAAAAGGCCGGCTTCACCCCCATCCTGTGAGGCCCCGCGTGTCTCATCACTGAGGGCCCAAACCTGACTGTCCAGTGGCCTCTGGAGGATGGTGGCTACCGACTTACCTAGGGGGAGCAAGCAGAGGAACAACACCCTTTCCCCCATGTAGCCCTGAGATTTTAGAAAGTGCCACATTCAAGCCTCTTTCAGGGTCAGGGGAATGAAACCCATCATGTTACTGGGTTTTGGCATATCAAATATGCTACAGGGAGTTTGCCAGACTCGGCCATTCAGGCAGGATACTCTTAGTAGCCTGCCGGGTTCTCCAAGAGAAAGAACTAGATAATAAGAGGTCACTTCTGGGAGCTGGGTTTTACAGTCTCTGGGTCTTGACCATTGATGGGATAACACAGCACTGGGGGCATTTGGTAACACCTACCTACTGGAAGATGGGGGATCTGGATGAAGGAGACCCAGTCCCGATCTGAGCAAGCTTGGAGATCTCAGCCTCAGGTCCTGCATGCCTGGGTTCCTCTGCCGGTTCCTTCATGCGTGAGGCTCGTCCAAACGTGAGGAGAGTGGTCTTAAGCATGGCTGTGACTGGTTCCGGTGGTCTTCGGCTATCGGGGCTCTGCTCGGGGCAGAGAGGAAAACTCAACCTGTCCCCACTCCAAGGGTCCCTGGTGAGGACAGCCAGGTACGGGGGCAGGAAACTCTGCACTGTTCTCTTCCAAGAGCCGGGTTTTATAGTTTCTGGGTCACTAAAAAAATTAAAACCAAGATCAGTCATTACGCCAGTGGTAGAGTACAGGTTTCTCATGTATGAGGCCTTGAGTTATCCCAGCACACACATTCCCCAACAGCAAGACACCAATCTGTTGTCTATAAGAAGCCCTCTTGATGTCAGAGATAGTATGTGGGGAAGGCACTTGTCCAGCATACGGCAGGTCATATTTGGAGCCCCATTGCCCATATGGTCCCCTGAGCACTGACAGACATGGTCCCTGAGCACAGAGTCAGGAGTAAGGCCAGAGGACTGCTGGGTATGGCAGAAAGAACTCTGAGGGGCTGGAGAGGTAGTATAGCAGGTAAGGTACTTGCCTTGCAAGTTGCCGAGCTGAGTTCAAATCCCAGCACCACATATGGTCACCCAACAATGTCAAGAATGATCCCTGAGCAGAGTCAAGAGCCACTTCTGAACACTGCTGGGTGCCAGAAACAAAACCAAACAAACCCTCTGAATAGAAAGACTCAGACAGTTACAGTGAAAGAAAGGAGACACATTGTGTACCACTGACAAATTATCCACACAAAGTGAGTTTGCAAAGGACTGCTGTGCCATTACAGAGGAACATTCATCATGCTTCATGTAAATCTCAAGGGCAGAATTTCAAAACGCATAAAGAAAAATGGGTAGAACTCTAAGAGATTGCAACATTCCCCCATAATTGATAACCAAGTGCACACAGATCGACAAGGAGATTTGGCGTTGCTCTCCACCATGTTGAACTAATTAGGATACTAAAGACTCCACCCAATAACAATAAAATTATTTTCAACTGTTCCTTGAAACAGTTTCCCACACAGATCCTCTGCCTGAGGAATAAGCATTTAGATGCTTTTCCTGATTGCCCTATGAGAGAACCCTGCTGCAACTTGAAGGCTGTCTTCTGGGTTCAGTGGAGCTAAGTGCTTCTGCAGCTAGCTTGGAGAGACCCCTGCCTTAGGTTTTTTGTTTGGTTGGTTGTTTTTTTTGTGCCTTCTGAGAGAAAGTGTTAGGGCAAAAGTGGATTTTTCTGTGCTGATGGGTTCTTGAGAATTGTATGAAAGATATACATACAAAATTCAAAAGATTTAAAGTTAGTTTATTGTACAGAAAAGGTAGATGTTCCAGGTCCCTCCCCAGATGTCTAGGTCTCTCCTTATGATGACCAGGCCCTTTCCCTCATGCTGCCCAGTACCACTGATATAGGCAGGCAGATAGAAAAGGAGAGGCCCCATGGCAATGAAATTTCTGCCAAAACCTGATGTAGGTAGGTGGTTTAGGTAGGGGAGGAGCTCCCCATATCATGGAAATGCAATTTCTGGGAAGCAATAAAGCCACCAGTCTTAAGGCTGACCCACCTTGTGGATACAGAAAGCAAGACCTGATGAGGCCTTCTCCAGCACAGACCCTGCACAGACTGGACCTCTCCCTACAGAAAGTGCCTGAAGGAAATTACTGGAGAACCCTCAATTCCTTCCTTAATCTGATTAACACTCAGCTAGCCCAGACCAGAGAAGGCTGGACTTTCTTTGTTCAGGAACAAAGGTCAAGAAAAGGAGTTTCAGAGAGGATCACTGACCACTCCCAACTCTACCTCCTTAGCAACAACCCTAGCAACAGCTTACCTAGCTAGAAAACTCATGTGGGGGTGTGGAGGTGTGGGGGTGGATTGGAGAAACCCTATAAAAGTCACCTTGTACAAAGGAAGGGCGCACAAATACTGCCCAAGCCCATGTGCTGCTTGTGCCCACGTGGCCAAGCACATGTGGCGCCTGCATCTCCCCTCGAGATATGTACTTTCATGCTTCCATATCTAATGCTGGAGTGTGTGAAGGGGCATGTAGAAGCCTCTGCTCTCTTTTGAGCATGTTACTCTACTCTCTTACTTTCCCTCCCTCCTCTGTCTCCTAAAAACTCTGCTCCTGAAATTCTTTTCTGCGAGGCAAGACAAAAAACCCATAACCTAGGACTGACAGACTTTCTGCAAAGAGCAATTCCTCATCCTCAACCTGAGTCCATATCTCCCCAAGAAATCAGGTGCCAAGAAGATCAGCTGCGGATGTCAGCTGCGGCTTGATGGCCACCTGTGGGGCTGACAGTGCAGGGCTCACTGTAGACTTTATCAGTCATAGCCTTCCCAGATGGCCTCGGGGTGGCAGAAGTGGATCCAGAGGAAGTGACCATCTCTCCTCTCCACCTCATGTAAGCCACTGTGGGGACCACGTATTTCACTGTGTCCAACTTCCCTGATCACTCGCCTCCCTTGCACAATGGCCAGGTCCTATCCTCGCACTGCTCTGTACCCTGTGGACACTTTCCTTCATCTCTGGCACGACTGCCCATGAGGGCAAGAGCCCTATGTTCAGTACCTAGCTAGGCCTCCCCGATGTACCCTAGCAGTGTCTGTCGTCTAGTCCTGGTTTTCCTACTCTCCACCCACAGCCTGTGCTCAGTACCTTGTCATTACCTGGGAGACAGGAGTTGGGGGGAAGAAGAGGGGAGGGAGAGGGGAAGAATGAGGGAGAGAGAGGGGGGAATGGAATGGAGGGAAGGGGGAAGGGAAGGGAAGGGGGAGGAGGGAGACGGGAAGGGGGGTAAGGGGGGAAGGGAAGGGAGAGGAAGAGGAGGAAGGAGAGGAGGAGAGATATGGGGACTTTATCTGCTGCCAAATCCCACCCCATTCTACATTCTGATTGGCTACCTGTTCCATGAGCGAGATTTAAAGTGACCTGGTGCTCTACACCGCAACTCCTGCTGTATCAAAAGGGAGCATGACAGAGCAGCAGCCACAGCAGAGGCCAAAGCAGACGCGTCCTGACTTGGACCCCAGGGAATGATTCAATTTCAGATGCTAGAACAGATAAAAGCAGCTTACCAAAGGAATAAATCATGCCATGTGTAAAAATAAATTTTTTTGTAGTCTTGGTGTGAAAAATATTCCACCTGTCTGAAAAATCATAGGCGCAAGGTGAGTGAAAGCAAGACTTTAAATAGCTGTTGAATACAGTCTCCAAGCTCTGGTGGCAGCCGAGCAGGCGAACCCCAGCTTACAGAAACAGGGGCTCTTTGTTTGTTTGGGGGCCACACCAGACTATACTCAGGGTTTACTACTGCTCTTATTTCAGATTCATTTCTGGTGGGTTCAGGGTCCATATATGATGCCAGGGATCAAACCCAGATAGGCTACCTGCAAGGCAAGTGCTGGTCCGCTGTTCTGAGTCTCTGGGCAAGGGGTTCTTGTCTCTAATAAGGGCTCTGACCTGCTCCCCACTGGTGAGGTGCGCCTGGGCTCATGTTCCAGTCTTGTGGTGCCAAGTCACAGATGGAGCATCCACAGTTGGCATTAAGCTAAACTTCCTCATTCCCAGGCTCTGAAGCCAAATATTGCATTTATAAACTAACAAAGCTTTCCTCCAATATTTAACAGTTATATTTAGTCACTGTGAAATTACAGTTATTCATGATTGGGTTTCAGGCGCACACTGTTTCAATACCCAGCCTTTCACCAGTGTCCACGTGCCTCCACTACTCTCCCCCTCCCCACTTCTTCTGCTAGAGGCACCTTTAAAATAAATAAATATACGTATGTATGTATGTGTATAATTTTTGCAGTATGATTTACAGTACCATTGCTGATAGGGTTCCTTACCTCACACACCTTTCAGTCAGCCCCGTCTCCTCCTGCTGAACACCCTCCTCCGCCATGGACACTGCCCCTCCCTGCCCTCTCCCCAACACTCTCAAGTGGCATATTTCCTGCTGAAGACCAGTTCTCATGTTCTTTGTTTCCATTGTCTTTGGGTGCTCATTGTTCCATTATCATGTTTCTTTATATCCGCATATGATCTCTCATTCTGGGTCTGTTCCTCTCCCTCTGACTGAGTTTACTCAGCATGATTCTATCCAGGTCCCTCCATGTGGCAGCAGATTTCATGGCTTCATCTTTTCTTAGGGCTGAGTAGTATTTCATTGTGTATATGTACCACAATTTCCTTTTCCGGTCATCTGTTAGGGGGCACTTGGGTTGTTTCCAGATTTTAGCATGTGTGGGTAGTGCTGCAAGTAACATGTGATGCCAATGTATTTTCTTCATTTTGTTTTTGGGCCCTTGGGGTTCATTCCAAGAAGTGGGTTTGCCGGGTAAGAGTGACCTTTGATCCCAGGATGTCCACCTCTGTGTCTAGCATCAGCCCTGGGAGTTTCTAGGTGAATATCCACAATGCAGGGTATAATACATTATATACTCTTACACTGAGATATGGTCCCTAAAATAATATTCTTTTTTAAGGACTCAATTAGAGGAAAACATCCATTATATTTTTTTAAAAGGTAGGGAGGGGAGTTGGTTGGGGCAGGCATTGGTGGAGGGAAATGGACAGACGTGAAAGGATCAATGTTGAAACATAGTATGTCTGAATATATAGTATTATATATATAGTATAATAGTATGTCCAATCATGAATACTTTCATAATTCATTGTGACTAGGTAAAGGTAAAGGCCCTCCCATTGATCGTCGATTTGCTCGAGCGGGCCCAGTAACATCTCCATTGGAGACTTTGTTGTTACTGTGTCTGGCATATCAAATACTCTCAGTAGCTTGCCGGGCTCTCCGAGAGGGGCGGAGGAATCGAGCTCGGGTCGGCCATGTTGGCCGCGTGTAAGGCGAACGCCCTACCCGCTGTGCTATCGCTCCAGCCCATGATTCAAGCAAATCATTGTGACTAAATTAAATAAAACACACACACAACAGGGAGAAGAGAGATAGGATAGCTGACAGGGAGTTTGCTTTCTGTGTAGCCTACCCAGGTTCGATTCCTGCACCCCATATGGTCCCTCAAGCCCTGCCAGGAGTGATTCCTGAGCACAGAGCCAGGAGTAAGCCCTGAGCACTGCAGGGTATGGCCCAAACACTAAAACAAAGAGAAAAAACATACACTCATCCTGTCCTACTCACGTGGGTCTTAGAGAAGTGAGGGAGTGTAATATTCTCCTAAACCATGTTGTCCCTGACCCTGCACTTTTCTGGCTTTGAACCTATTTATTGCCTAAAAAATATTTCTCTATAGATCTTTTTCTTCTTTTTTTTTTCTGTCCCTTTAATAAGTGAGTCCAAATTCTTGTTTGCTCTTATCTATGAAGGAATCCAACAAAGATTCCTTCAGTATTTGAAGATTCCTGCTCTTTTTGTTATTCCAATTTTGGGGAAATATGCCCTATCAAGCTGGTCTCTAGTTCCTCAATAGCAGACAATTTGCACGTCCCCTCCATAATAGAACAGCAATAGGAAACTGATATTTTGGCTTTTCTTCAATTCCTCACCTGGCAGAGACATAAAGTCTCACCCAGCAAATTGCAGTATTGCCAAACCAAGGTCAAATACTTAGGACATTTGTTATGGAAAGTCACGATGTGTTAGAAGCTAAGAGCTGGCCAGTTTTTGCTGGTGAAATGGCCGACAGCTAAAAGCTACTTAGACTATTTGGGGAACTAGGGAACTTTTTTCCACTGTGAACTCCAATTTCTGCAGAACAGGCCAAAACCTCTGATGACTGACTTATTGATTTCTAATACTCTAGAATCTTGAACTGAATCTTTAGACTCAAAAGAGACTTTTGAACAACTGACATTTGTTCTAGTCTCTCTCCAGACTCTGAAGTTTCCAAATCTTAAAAAACGTTTCCACATGATTTGCCATAAAAACAAAAGCACTGCTGGCAAAATTTAACTCCAACATTGGCATTAGACTCTGGCCCGAATGTCTGCTTCTCAGTAATTCTGATACATTCAAGCTGTAGCAGTGGTGGCAGCAGCACTTTCTAGAAGGATCAAAGCTCTTCTCTGGGCTGGTGACTTGCTGGATGTCCCATGTGAAGTAACAGTTCTTTCTCGTGCTCAACAGCTAGGCCCATAGGGGCTTGTCACCATCCCTTCCCCCCAAGAACACGCATGTCAGTAGAGAACTCAAAAGGTAGGGGCAGCAGAGCAAGATCTCAAACTCTGATCTTATTTTCTCTGACACTCTGTTCAAAATTCACATTGGATTATTTCCCCTGCTGGGTGATGCAACCGATGACGATGGTAAGGCCTCCCTTGGCTGCTGGTCACTCATAACACCTCTGAGATTTCAGGTCTGAAGCCATAGAGATAATAAGGCACTTGCCTTGCATGCAGCTGACCCTAGTTTGACTCCCTAGTGCCACATATCACCTCCGGAGCACTATCAGGAGTGATTTCTCAGCTCAGAGCTAGGTGTCAATCCTAAACAGCAGTAGCCTCCCCTAAAAGAAGAAACTTCAGGTTTTGCCTGAAATTAAAATTAGCTCAGTTCAGACTTAAAGTGATTCCTTAAATTTAGAATAATACTTGACTTTGATGAAAACTAAAGCATCTCAGAAAAAAATTGAGTTCAGTCATTTGATAGCTGGAGCAATAGCACAGCGGGGGCTGGAGCGACAGCCCCGCAGTAGGGCGTTTGCCTCCCACGCAGCCAACATGGCCGACTCGAGTTCAATTCCTCCGCCCCCCTCGGAGAGCCCGGCAAGCTACCGAGAGTATCTCGCCCGCAGGGCAGAGCCTGGCAAGCTCCCCGTGATGTATTCGATATGCCAAACACAGTAATAACAAAGTCTCCAATGGAGACGTTACTGGGCCCGCTCGAGAAAATCGATGAACCACGGGAGGACAGTGACAGTGACAGATGTTTTATAATGCAGGTATGGGTAATTCACTATGTAATAGTCACACTAAGTGAAATGCTCACATTTCTCAATGAAACCATTTTGCTGAGATTGACTTCTGCAAAGCAGGCAAAAACCAGCTGAGGGAAGTTGAGAAAGGGACTAAAAGACTCTTGTGGTCTCTGGGCTACAAGAATCAGCTGACAAAATAATTCCGGTACCATACTTTCCTTCTGCTTGATTATAACACATCACCAGCAAAACCCTCTGAGCCAGTCCTTCAAGGAGGTGTGAAAGACACTAGATTCTTAGCAAGCCCACCAAACAGATGCTTTTACTAGCATGCCCAGAGTGGCTGTTTACCAGAAGAATTCTGACAGTCCATTGCCAGGGGAAGCACAGGAAGTTCTTCTTGACCAGCTTTACCAGGAACCTGACAGTGGCTGAACTCCACAGAACCAAGATCTGTGGAAGGTGAGAGATTTTTGTCCTGCTACAGTTTGCAGGATGTCCAGATGGCCCAAGTCCACTGTCACTCAGGACTCAGAGATCCTATCTGTCTTCAGATCTCAGACAAGCCAAGAGGACGGATCCAACTCTGAAAACTTGATTAATCAGTTTCCCAAGTTAAAATAGCCTCAATCTTTCCCACAAGCCTTGTTAAATGAAAGGGCTGTTCTCCCAGCAAGGACCTCATCTCGCCCTTTGAACTGAAATCTGGCAGGCTTGCGAATTTGAATCTCACCATATCCAGTGCCCACTTGACCTGAGTTCTTTCACTATCAAGATTTTTTTTCTTCATTCTTTCCATTTTGTTTTGGGGCCACACCCAGCAGTGGTCAGGGCTTACTCCTGGTTCTGTACTCAGGGATTACTCCTGACAGGGCTCAATGGACCTTTGCAGTGCCGGAGATCAAACCAGATCAGCTGTATGCAAGGCAAGTGCCGTGTCTTCTCTACTCTTTATGTCCCAAAGTCATGTTTAATACTGAAGAAGGCTTCACTATACGCTTAGAAACCCGAGACTCCTGAGGCTAGAGAGATAGTACAGAGGGTAATATGCTTGCCTTGCTCTATCCCCAGAGCCCAATATGGTCCACCAAGCCTGCCAGGAGCGATCCCTGAGCACAGGGTCAGGAGAAATCCCTGTGCAAAGAAAAAGAAACCCTGAGACATGGTGACATTGTGTCTAAGACCAGAATGGACCCTAGAAAAGGCCTTCCCACCCCCATCTGTTAGGAGTGTCATGTTATGTCATGTCCCTAAGATTCAGGAAAAAGGAGCTATGTCACCATCCTGGGGGCCACCCTTCAGGGTTTGGACAGGTTTTCAAGTGAAAGGAAACTCTAGATGAATTGCTACTTCTGCTGGGAATCCAGCACAGCTGGAAGAATGAACTGAGTTTCACATAAGGACCTGAACTTACATCTTTTAGAATCCCTGATATTGGTGTTGGAGACAACTGACTAGAACTTTATAATGTGAAATTACTATATTATTATTACTATAACCAGTCCTGCTACCCTGAGGATGCTCAAGCATCCATGTCACTCTATGAAAGCAGAAGTGTCATGGCATCTGGTACTGCCAGCAAGGTTTCCATGCGGCCCCGGGGCCCACAGAAAGCAGTGTGGCCAGGATGGCCCAGCGGGTGGGACCAGGCATTGCACTGACACTAGCCACTGAGTCACCTCCCAGCTCTTCAGGCTCATTTATTAAGTGTCGGGTTTATTCAAATGAAACAGCACCCATCTCCCTTTCACTCTGGGAGTTTACCCGGGGCCTCTGGCTTGCTACAGAGATAAAAGCTCTACTTTTTCCTTCAGATTAGGTCAACTAACGAATCTAAATGGCCACTAGTCACAGGAGTATTTGGGGTGAGGTGTGAAAGCATATCAGGGTGCTATAGGTGAAATATATATATTTCTCCTGGCAAGTCCTCATCTCTGAGCACAACGTGAGTGATAGGCTGTGTCTGCAGGGCAATAGGAAAATCGTGGGATTTGAACACTGCCTTTATAAATTCATGGGGTTTTTTTCTTTTTGGGTTATCCATGATGGTGCTCAGGGTTTACTCCTGGCTCCGCACTCAGGGATCACTCCTGGCATGGTTCAGGGGGCCTTGTGGGGTGCCAGGAACTGAGCCCAGGTTGGCAATGTGCAAGGCAAGCCAAGCCCCTGACCTGCTGTCTCTCCAGCCCCTAAACTCACCTTCCAAATAGCAAATTTCCCTACCTGCCATGTAGCCCAGTATGGTTTAATGCTTTCTCAGTAATAGGACTATTTTTTTTTCTACCTTTGGGAAAAGGATTTTCTAGATCAGCAGGTTTTCTTTTTAAAAATATTTTTCCTCCATTGAGCCTGGTCCCTTTCAAGTGACTGTAGTGACAGTTTCAGCGCTTGTGTCATGTGCACAGTGCAGCCTGCAGGAGTTCCTCGCTGCCAGCTGCTTCATCTTTTGTGTGAGCAACCCCCCACATCAAGGGCCAGAGCCTGTGCAGCAATGACACTGCAGCCAGAAATGCTCCATTGCATCCCTGAGAAGTGCACCCACCCTGCCCTGATCGGTGTGAGATAGATCGTTCCAGGATGCTGTTATAAGATGTATATACTAAGTGACCTTAAAAAAGAAACCAGCTTCTCACCATGCAGGGTCTGGAAAGAGCAGATTCATGGTGCTGCACACCTGATGTGGTGGCCAGCAGTACACACTCCCTGCTTCATAGACAGATATTCTCAGGGTACTGTTATATTCCCCATAGCTCCACCCTTGTGAACTAATCACCTGTCCTACCCCATCCCCTCCTAACAGCCTCCACTGGGCACCAATGCAGGGATGGGGACGGACATAAGATGACTGCTCAGCTGAAGGATGTGGGTTGCTTTAATCAGAGCTCTGCCCTCTGTGGCATGAGGGTAACATCCAGAGCAGGAAGCCTATCACTTGAGGCTTTTGCATGTGGCAACCTGAAACAAGTCATAGCATAGAGAAGGGTCAAGCTTCAGCTCACTGCTAAGACCTTAGGTACAGGGACCCAAACACTCTGTGACTTCTAGATCCCACATTGGAAGTCCTTGTGACCAGACTGTGAATCAGCAGGCCCACCCCCTCCCTGGTCTAGTAGGCCAAAGAACCGAGTCATCTGCATGGGCACAGGAGAACAAGGAAACCGGTCCCCACAAGCAGCCAGCTGCCACCATGTCTGCTAGATCAAAGAAGCAGGGACGGGAGAGCAGATGGGTACCTTCTCTCGAGCGGGCCCAGTAACGTCTCCATTGGAGATTTTGTTGTTACTGTGTTTGGCATATCGAATACATCACGGGTGGCTTGCCAGGCTCTGCCATGTGGGCGAGATACTCTCGGTAACTTGCCGGGCTCTCAGAGAGGGGTGGAGGAATCGAACTCGGGTTGGCCATGTTGGCTGTGTGCAAGGCAAACGCCCTACCGCTGTGCTATCGCTCCTAGTCCAGGAAAATCATTCAGGAGTCAGGGCGACAGTGAAGTCAATGAATCCTCCTCCTCCACATGGACACAGCATCAATGTTCCTCAGGTTGACATGGTTTAGTGGGGTCAGGGGAGGGTCCTAATGTCTGATTCCCAGGGCCACATGGCACTCCCAACAGCACTAAGTATGAGCCTGGAGGCCCAGACACTACTGGGTGTGCCCTGCAGCTGCATATCCTCAGGCCCTCACAGTGACCACAGGCCTTGTTGACTGAGGACTGCCACAAGGGGTCTCCAGGCTTCCTGAGTACTGCTTGGAACACTACTCCCCACAAAAAAATAAATAGATAGTTTAGAATGTAAACAGCTAATGCCCCATGAATGACAACTGGAAGTCCCTGTCAGAACCACCATATCTTTGCCCCTCACTCCCATATAATGGGGCACAGCTGCTGGGCTGGGGAAAAGCATCTCTCTCGGACGTTTCAGTCTTTCAGATTGTATGAAGGTTCAAGTTCTCACTCTAGGGGCTGCTAGAGTGATAGCACAGCAGGTAAGGCCTTGCAATGGCCAACCCTGGTTCACTCCCCAGCACCCCATAAGAACACACAAGTCCCTCCAAGAGTGACCCCTGAGCACAGAGCCAGGAGTCATCTCTGTGCACCACCAGGCGTGGCAAAAAAACAAAAGCAAAAGTATCATTCTAACAATCTCTAATGAAGTTAACTCTTCATCTGCTTCTCAGTGAGGCCTTTTCCCTGGACATCACCCAAACCAGGTGTGGACCTAAGGAGCAGCGGTGAGGAGAGACATGTGGGGCAAGGCTCACTTGAGGAATTTGGAAGCAAAAATCAAGTTTATTCCTACTTTATCCTCTATTTCTTGGAGCATCTGTAAAACATGGATGATTTCCCTATAGCATGGGATGGGCTCCAGTGTTCAGGGAGATGACATTTAGGAAGCAGCTTCAAACACCACCAGGCATGAGACAAACACAACTTAATGTGACTCATCTTGCTTTACCAAGTCAACCTCTCCCCTTCTGCTCAAAGGGCAGGAAGAATCATCCTCTCCTGTTCCTGCCAGGGCCAGGCCCTTCCAGAACTCCTCTGAGGTCCTCCTGAGCCCGCCAGCCTTTTGTAGCTGGTAAGTTTACCACATGAGGGTGGAGGGACCTAGAGAGAGGCTTCCAGAAAACCTTTCTTGATTAACACACACACACACACACACGCACACACACACGCACACATACATACACATACACAGAGCCTGGGCTTTGCCCCACCTGTGGTATAGTCCCCAAACCTTAGACTCACTCTCAGTCCTCCATCTTTAACCCACCCACTCTTCTCCCCTCATTTGCTATTTTTCTGCATCTGGCATTTAGTCTCCCATCGATCGACTGCAGCTTTTGTTTGCCATGTGTCCCAGATCACATCTCTCTGTCTGTCCCCCAACACTGACTCCTAGCACTGGACTGGATCTGGGGAAGAAAACACTTTAGAGAAGAGTCTGGATTTCAGCACAGCTGACCTTAACCAAGTCTCTTCCGGTGTCTGGAGGACACCAGCTGTGGCAGACACTGGCTGCCCTGCGCCTGATACCCAGCTGGAACCAGAGCAGAAACTCCCTCTGTCTGGATTTGCATCTATACCTGAAGGTTTTGGACACGCAACTGCTCCCATATTTCAGGATAGGAGAGAAGAGGAGCAGCAGGCCAAGACCCAGCTGCTGAGTGTGGAGATGTGGACCTGGTTCCTCTCCCACCAGGCTTTGTCTTGTCTCCCTGGCTATGCCTCCACTCTCTCCTCTCACCAGGACAGGTGTTATGAACCAAACTGCTACCTGTTCATTTGAGGCAGGAGAGACTGAGATAGAATAATGACCAGCCTAAATAGGATCTAGTTGCTTGAGGAAGGAACCAGAAATCTTTGCCTCTCTTGGAAAAAAAAATTCCCTTGGGCAGACACAACAAACCTTAGTAACACCAACATTCTGTTGTTCCCTGAGCTTGGACGAGGACTGGGATTATTGTACCCTGTCCTTGAACATGTCAGTATCACCTCCCGCTTTTCATCTTTGTTCTGTTCCCATCTTTGATCAAGTTTTTCTTACAAACTCAAGGCAAGATTTGGAAGCTTGGTATATTTCTGCCAAGAGAGTTAATGAGTTGCAAATGCTGGGCACTAAGAAGAGAAAATGTTTACCTTATAAAAATCACACCCACTTGCTCTGTGACAATTTACAATTGCCCTGGCATCCCTCAGAAGCAGCTAAATATGGCTAGAATCTGGGTAGTGTTTTGACACACGGAAACCAACATCCCAACTTTCTCCATTTCTGAAATCCTATGTATTTTCTGCCTTTATTAATTTACCCTGTTTCTATACCTGTATAACCTAAAAATTCATATAGACACAATGCTGGTCTCTCTGGAGTATGACTGCACTGTTTCTCTGACTGCATTCTATCCCTTTTAATAAACTGCCTGTCTTAGAAACAATGTAGGTATTTATCATGTTTGCACTCCAAACGCAAAGTATACTTAGTTTTAACAAAATACTCTCTGTATTTTATTTCTCTGACTTACTCTTGAATTCTTTCCTGCCATAAAGTCAAGACCTTGGACTCCCATGCTAACCTTGATCAGTTTCTTCCTATAACGAGACCAGGCATGGGAGTAAAACCCGCCCCCCAGTTACTAATGAAAAGTCTGCCAGTGGGGTATGCCCTGGGCTTTGGGCCCAAGCCCTCCTGCTCTGCTGAGCAGGGTGCCTCTAGCTGTCAGCCACCAGACCTCTGAATTCTGGTCTTTCTCTTCCTGTCCAGAGGCCCCAGTAATGGAAACTTTGGTTCTCCTGGACCTCAAACCCTCTAGGCACTGGATTCAGGGACCATTTCAATAACATGCAAGGAAGCCATCATTCAAGCTCACACACTTTATTTCTCACACAGTCTGCCCAATAACCCTTTATAGCTTACTATCCCAGAAGACTCCCGGCAGGTCTTCTGCTGACATAGAACAGAGCGAAGTTCTCCGGTCCCAGGGAGAAAGGTGGGTCCCAGGATGAACCTGAGCCCTGTGCTGTCTGCAGGACCATCACAGGCTCTGTGTCAGGGCTGTGGGCTTCACTCAGAAGGCAGCTCAAGGGGTTATTCTTTGGCATTTGACCATGGCTAGTTGGCATTGCACAAATATGGGCGCTCCACCTTCAGATCTGCCCCTCAGAAACCTCACCCCAGAAGACATACCCACAGGGACCCAACCGGGCACCCTGGGCTCTGGGCATGAGCTTCACTGCTCCTGGTCTCTCTGTCCACAGTGCCGCACCAGGTTTTTGAGGTGGGGTCAGCTTCTGTGTCCTTCCCAACTCTGTAACAGGGTTGTGCCCCCCACAGGAAGATGACTAACTTGTGTGGGAAACAACAGACCCTGTCCACCCGGAGGAGACGCCCAAGGCTGCTATTTCCATGACCCCAGGAAAGGAGGCAGGCTGGGGGCGAGGGCTGCTGAGAGTTGCTGGGGTCAAGTTTATCTGAGGGCGAGGGTAGGTTAGCAACTGCCTGCCGCTAGCAGGATTTATCTTCTTTCCCCGACAATGCCTCGGTCCCCAGGTTTCTGGGGCCACGTGGGCGCTCGGCTCAGCTGGCCACTCTGCCAGAGAATCTGGAACAACGTCTCAGCCCCCTCCTGGGCTTGCTTCTTCCCCTCCCTCGCCTCCGTCCTGCAGAGCCACTACTCCTCCTGGAGCAGGGGCTCCCGGTCCCCTTCCTGTCCCCTCTCGTCCTCCTCTTTCTCCATGCAGCCCACCGTGGCCGCCAGCCCCGCGCCCACCCCTCCCCCGACCACCGCGGCGCCCGTGGCCCCGACGGCCGCGCCCGCCGCCACCATGCCCGCCTCGGCAGCCAGCGCGGCCGCGGCCATGCCCGCCCCCACCACGCCGCCCGCCAGCCCCATGAGCCCCGCCCCCACGGCGCCCCCCACGGCGGCCAGGTGGCCGCAGAAGCGCACGGTGTACGAGTCCATGAAGAGCCTGGCCTCGGCCTGCAGCTCGGCGTCCAGCGCGGCCAGCGTCCGCTCGCGCTCACACTCCGGGCCCCGCAGGCAAGCACCGTGGCGGGCCAGCAGCGCGTCCTTCTGGGTGCCCAGCAGGGCTCGCATGGTGTCGGGCAGCACGCGCAGCGCCGAGAAGAGGCGCTTGGTGGCCATGTCCTGCGGCAGGGAGGGAAGCAGGGCTCTGGCCAGGAGACCGGCGCCCGCGGCCGCCCCCGGCTCAGCCCCAGGCTCACCTGCTGCCATACGAAATCCTCAAACTCCCTCTTGGCAGCTTCCATGGTCCTCAGGTCGTGCAGCTGTGCGGCCATCTGTCCGGTGGGAAGCCAGGCTGCTGCCCTCGGGCCTCCAGGGCACACTCACCCACCCGCTGCCTCCCTCAGCCCCCGGGGCCTTGGGGTGCTCCGAACCTCGTCTGGAGAGGTGACAGCCAGCCCGGTCCTCCCCATCCAGCCCGACAGGTTCTGCAGAAAAAGGGGAGAGGGTCAGGGAATAAGTGGGGGAAAGGGGGGGAGGCTGCAATCTGGGTCCCCGGGGGAATTGCCCACCTTGATCTCCTGGGCGAGCTGCTGCCCCGTTAGCAGGCGTCTGTCCCCCCGGGCCACAGGGCGCCCCTGGCTCCAGTACCCCTGGCAGCGGCTCTTGGCGTGCTGAGGGGCTGCACTCAGCACCTCAGCCACGTAGGCATGGAGGTGGTGGGACTCGTCATCTGTGTCTGAGGAAGAGATTCCTCATGCTGAGGAGGCTGGGGGCTGAGAGCCTTGGGAGGAGAGAGGGTGTCAGGCTGGGAGCAGCTGCCTCTTCAAGGGGGCTTCATTACGGGACAAGGCGAGCTGGGGCGGCCCTGGCTCGGGGGACACTCACCGCCCGGGCTCCCGGGGCCTCTGCTGGCCCAGCGCCCTGGAGCAGGCAAGAAGCAGCAGCGTGCCCGCCTCCCATGGAGCAGCTCCTGAACCCGGGGGTACTTGCTGGAGCATCGCTGAGACAAACAAGAGGACAGCTCAGTCTAGGGGACCCCGTTCCCCCGTTCTATAGAACCCCCTGTCTCCCTCTGCCCTGCCCCTGTCTCCCCACTCTGCTGTGCTCACCCTAATGATGTCGCCCACGTGCCCCCGCCCTGCCTTGCTGAGGGTGGAGGAGTCTGGAACTAAGAGATCCAAGTGCTGGAAGAGAAGGTGGGGGGGGGGGGGGTCCTCACACCAGCAGCCAGGGGTCACGGTGTCCAGGCCTGGGGAACACGAGTCTAGAAGCTTGACTCACCTGGACTGGAACTAGCCCATAATGCTTGCCCATCACCTCAGCCACGTGCACGAACATCTGAGGAGCAGAACAAAGAGAGTCGCGCCCAAGCCCCCCCCCCCAGGCCCCTCCCCACATCTCCCATGCTGCACCCATTTCTCACCCAGGTACCCTCAGTCTCACCCTCACCCAGCTTCCCAGTCCTGAAACCCCAGGCCAGAACGGGAAGGCACCAGTCCAACCAGGCCGAGCCTGCAAGGATGGCGCGGCCAGGAGCAGGCGCTGCCTCACCTCCAGATACTCCAGGTCTGCGTCCTTCAGCTCCTGTGAGCTGCTAAGGATCTGGAGGAGAGTGAGAGGAAAGAGGGTCCACAGGAGCCAGGAGAGAGCTCGGGGGGTCTGTGGGGTTCTGTCCCAGGAGATCCCACCTGAAGCCTCCCCAGCTAGTTTACAGGAGTGGCAGCAGGACAAGAGGTGACCCTACAGACCCCCAGGCTCACCCAGAGATCCTTAACTCACCTTTGGAACAGACCGTGTCTCCTTCACCACTGGGAGCCTTTCCCCTTAGCAGGCACCTTCCCCTCCCCCCCTCACCCCCCGCGCCTGGACACAGCAGCCTGTGAGAGCAGGGCCTCCTGGTACAGAGAGTTGGACAGCAGGAGGGAGTGCAAGGAAGGGAAGGTGCAGGGGGAGTCACTAAGGGAGGGGCATGGGGGGACGTGAGGGGCAGGGGTGCAGAGGGAGGTGGGTACAGGGGCCGGCACATGGGATGGGGTTCACCTGGTAAGAACTCAGCATTGTGGTAAGAGCGCAGAGCTTGGTCCTGGTTTCCTTGCTCAGTTCCAGGCTCATCGCATCCCCCATGTCCACCAAGAAGACAGCCACCTGGGGGTGGGGGGAAGTGAGAGAAATCAGGCTGCCTCCCCTGCCCTGTGCTCCCCAGCCTACCTGGGCTCCTGCCCTACACCACCCTTCACCCTCCCCTGCTCAGTGCCCACCTCGTTCCCTCCTCCTCCCCTCACCTTCCTTCCCTCCTTCCCCAGCAGGAAGGGCTGGCTCCACATCCAGATGCCCCTGCTGAGGCTGCTGGCCCCCCACCTGGCACCGGGCAGGGGGACTCCACTTCTGGGCCCGCCACCTTCGCCGCCACACTCCTGTGGAGAAGGAGAGCAGCGGGTCTGTCCAGTTCCCTGAGGGACCTCGGCCACCCACCCCCCATGCCCGGGCCTCACCAGGCCCTGGAGGCCCTGAAGCAGGTGCTGGAGCAGGAAGTTCTTCCTGGACTGCTGCTCCCCGAGCACTGCCAGGAGACAGACGGGGGTGTCCCTGGCCAGGGGGTGCTTCAGGCAGCGGTTGATGGCCCCCATCCTCAGGATGAGGCCGCCAGAGGCGTTGATCCGCACCAGGAGTAGCGGCTCAGCCCTCACAGTGCAGGTCTCCTGGGCAGGAGAGAATGGGGGTTCCCTGGGGCTCAAGGGGTGGGGGGCGTGCGACACCCGAGCCGCCTCACATGTGCGCGCGCGCGCACACACACTCCTCCGATGGGCGAGTCCTAACCTGCGGCGCCGGGGGCGCGGGTCTGCGACGCAGCAGCCGCATCTTCTCCCCCAGGCCCCGCAGCCCCTTCCGGCGCCCGCACACCTCGCGGCACTCGGGGCAGCAGGGCCGCGCGCAGCCGGGAACCCGGTGGGTGCTGAAGCAGCGCGGGCAGAAGTCGTGACCGCAGTCCAGCGAGATGGGCTCCCGCGGCCGCTCCAGGCAGATGGAGCAGGCAGGCAGCTCCCGAGCCCGGGGCGCGGCGGCTCGCGAGCCCAGCCCCAGCTCCAGCTTGGGGAACGGTGGGTGGGACCTGGGGGACAGAGGGACCGGACTGGACGGGGGGATTTGCTCACCCCTCACTGTCTCACACCCCAGAACCGGCGGGGCCCCGCATGCAAAGAGCCCTGGCTGCACCCCCTTAACCTCGTCAGTGCATGGACTCCAATTCTCTAAAGGGCCACTAGCACCAGCCCTGAGGGCCCAATGGGGAGGTCTGTGTCATACGAATCTTCCCACTGTCTCTGACTCTGACTTGGCTGGACCCCATAGAGGGTCCCTTCCACCACCCTCAGCATAAGCATGGGAGGGTTCTAAGGGGGTTCCCGGGCAGGCAGGGCAGGTGGCTCCGGTTCTTAGGAGACAACTTGCCACTGATGCTGGGGTCCTCCCTCCAGACCCCAGGCCCCCCCATCCAGCCTTGCCCATCACTGGGCAGTGCCCGGCGCCTCCCAGGGACAGGCAGCTACTCACCAACTGTTGCTGCTGTTTCCCATGAAGCTTCGTTTTCTCTCCTTGGAGAGAAAATTGCAGGAGAAACAACAGAAATGGCGTGTTTTACAAAAGAAACAATTAGAAGAGCACCCCAACTTCTCCCTTCCTCCTGAGATTTCGGGGGCACCCTGTCTCTCTGCAGAGGCCCCATCCTGCCTGGCATCCCCACCCCCACCCACCAGAGGTCTGACCCAGGACTTGCCTGTTTGCCAAGCCGGTGACAAAAGGAAATGATTGACAAGGCAGACCTCGGCATGGGCTGCTGGCAGTGGGGAGCCGGTCCCCCAACACTGAGAGCATAGGCCGGAGAGCCAGCAGGAGGATGGCTGCTCTGCTGCAAGGACCAGGCTGCGGCAGGTGGGGCGGGGGTGCCCCAGAGGAGCAGACCCTGGAGGAGAGGAGCTGGTAGATCAATGTGCCTGTCTGAAAGAAGAGGCTGGAGGGGTGGAGACGGCTGCGGACAGCAGGGCGGGCGGGAGCGGCTCCGGATCCCAGTCCCCGCACTGACTGGATGCAGGCAAGCTGAGGGGGTGAGTCGCCATGGAGACGGAGATGAGACAGAGATGTAGTGAGGAAAGATGAGGACGAGAGGGGGAGGGGAGAAGCATATGGGTTCTCAGATGGCACCAAGGCAGGGACAGCCCTGCCAGGGCCCCAGGCAGGGGTAAAAGGAAGCAAACACAGCATGAGGGGCTGAGCGAGCCCCCTGCCCCCCACCATTCACCAGTGCCCTTTCACAGAGCATCACTGTGGCCAGAGCCCCCCCATGCCACCCAGTGCAGCCCCCCCCCATGATTATCTCCTTAGTTCTAAATCTCAGCACCCTGCCTGACCCCCACCCCTACCCACAGTTTCCGGGCCTGGCTATCTGTCCCCTGAGTCTTGTCTTCTCCTTCTGAGACTCTCACCCTCCCCCAAACTTGCAGAAGGAACCTCTCTGAACCTTCCAACTGGTCCTGGACTCAGCCTCCCATCTGCTGCCCAGAACACAGGCAGCAGGACACCTCCAGCCCAGCCCACCTCTCACTGTTCAAATGCCTAGAACAGCTTCCTACCATCACATCTGGCCCTCCTGCCCTGCCTATGCCTTCAGGGGGGCTTCTGGGGACCCCACCCTCACAACCCACTATACCACCCTTCTTGTCTCCCTGCTGGGTGTATCTCTCCCACTCTCTGGTACCTGCCTGGAATCTGGCTGATGCAGGTTTGAGTCCCAGTCAGCTTGGTGTGCCCTATCACTGAATATTCCAAGGCTCTTTCTTGGTCCAGATAGTTATTCTGAAGCCGCAGATAGTTATTATAACACACAGGAGGTGGGGGACTTGGAGGTCATTCACAGAAGAAGCTCAGTGAGCACCAAGAAGCTAGGGGACTCAAAGGAGAGGGTTTGGCCCCAGCAGGGCAGTGGGTAGAATCAGTAGAAATTAGGGGTGCTGTTGTGATTCATAGTGCTGGCTGCAAAAGGAAATGGCAGAACCCCATCAAGCCAGGAAAGCCAATGTCCCCTCCCCATGTCCCCACCTCCCACTTCCCCAGCACAACCCCCACCCCCACCACCACACACACACACACAGCTGATGGATCCCAGGGAACCACCTCTGAGTCAGGATGTCCTCCTGCCCAGGATTTGGGCCGAACAAGCACCTCCAGCATTTCAGTTCCTAGAAGAGTCTACAGCTCCCCTTTCCCACCCCATGATATCAAGGGCCAACCCAGTAGTCTCCAATCCTCCTTGAACCCACATACAGAGCTTCAAGTGGGGGTAGAGGTTGGTGACTAGGCAGCCAGAACCTGTGCCTGAGGCAGCTCAGCCTAGCAGGAGCAAGTGCCCCACCCAACTGCACACATGTGTACACACATACACACACACACACACACACACACACACACACACAGACTCCATTCCCCAGGCTTCATTGATGAGACCCCAGTGAAACACTGAAATGACAGGGTCCCCAACAGTGTCCCAGAGCCCTGGTTTCCTCAAAGCTGCCCCATTCTTCCAAAAGTTGGAAGCCAGAGCTGGAGGCCACCATTCTTGCTGCGTGGCCTTGGGAAGGGAACCCACTTTTCTGTCCTCTGGCCAATCATTTGGTATTCAAGTTCTTTCTCTGAAAATGAGAACCATGCAGTGTTTAGATATAAGATTTCCTAGAAGGACCTCGGAAGGGCTCAGGAGATGCCCCAATGCCTGCCACTGTCCACAGCTCAGCTTATAGTAGGACCCACTCCTGACAGTCCCAGAGACCAGGAAAGGCCTAGACAGGGCGCAACAGCCTTCCTGCCCAGGAAGAGATTTCCTTCCTGCCCAGAATAGTCACCCTCTGAAACCCACTGTTCAGTCCTTTGCCCAAATCTGACCCTCTGTCTTCAGGTCCCAAAGCTGACAGTTCTCAGCACCTGCTTCCTGCCTCTTCCTCCTTGTGGGACCAGGTATCTGGTGCCCAGTGCTGGTCACTGACTGCCTTGACCTTGGGCTCCAACTTCTGAGTCCACAAGAAGTGAGGGACTGGAGTCATTTTTGGAATAACCAGATACAGGAAGGAAAAATATAGTCTCCTAGACATCTCAGAAAAATTAAAAATAGAACGACCATATGATCCAGCAGTTCTACTCCTAGGTATTCTATCCCAAGTACACAAACTCTCATTTGAAAATATATATGCATGGCTATGTTCATTGCTAGCACTAGTCAAAATTACCAAGATCTGGAATCAATTCAAGTGCATATCAGGTGAGTGAATAAAAAGTTTTGGTCTGGGGTTGGAGAGATAGTACAGTGCACAGAGTTGCCTTACATCTGGCTTGTTGAGGTTCAATCCCCGGCACCCCAAATAGTTCTCTGTGCACCACTATAAGTGATATCTGAGTGCAGAGCCAGGAGTAAGCCCTGAGCACACTGGAGATAGAAAGAATGAAAGAAAGAGGGAGAAAAGGAGGAAGAGAGAGAAGGAGAGAGCTGTGGTCTGGATTCACAATGGAATACCACTCAATACTAAAAAAAGATGAAACCTTTTTGCTACAACTTAAATGGAACTGGAGGTCATGGTAGACAAAATAAGCCAGAAGGAGAAAGACAAGTACCAGAGGATCTTACCAGAGGAATACAAAGCAACAAAACAAGGGAACAGAAAACAGCCAATGGAGGCAAATCTTAGACTCTGACATCAGAATTGAGTTCACCATGCAGAGGTGGAAGGAAGGGAGATGGGAAGGGATTTTTGGATAGTGTGTATGTGCATAGGCGGGGACAGGGAGGTGCAGGAGGGGGACAGGATACTGGTAGGTGTCAGGTTATAAGGTTGTAACATACCCCTAAAAAATGAATATTCTTGTAAACCTCTGTGACTTCAATTAAAAAAGCAACAAAGACCATGAAAGAAAGTCTCCCAAACTAGAACCCTATTTGAGGAAGTTTCTAGATCTCATGCTTCAGTTCAGAGACTCTACCCATCCAGAATAACATACATGTGCACTCATACTCTGCACATACAATCACACATGCACTCATTCCACCACCCCTACCAGACCTGGCATGTAAATTTTCATTTACATGACCGGAACTCTCCCCACCCTGCCTGCTCCCCTGTACCACTCTCCTTGTCCACAGAGACCCACAAACACACATACATGGGTGCATGGACCCATACAACCTCACTAACTCAGTTACCCATGCACCTTCACACATGATCACATGTTCTCAGATGAACATGCACAGTTTCTCCAAAGGTTCACACACACACTTCACAGACTTACCCCAAGGGCTGGCCCAGCCCCAGATATCCATGTACTCTCCCTCAACAATACATCCTTAGGGGTCCTATATGGTCCCATTTTACAGATAAGGAAACTGAAGTCAGACAGGCAAAATCCTCATTGGTTCAAGGCCGAACTTCTAATAGCAGAGTTAGAAGCCCAACCCAGACCATCAGGCTCCAAACCTAAGCTTTTGCCCACTATGTTCCTTGGTTTTGGAGGGAGCAGAAATCCTGTTAATGCCATGTATTAGTCTGGGAGAAAAGTCTTTATCTTGCTCTTTGCATTCACTTGCCTCTGGGGTATGAAGTGTGCAGAGGGAATAATCAGCCTAGCCCCAGCCTATGGGAGTATTATGAGCAGACAACTGAGTTCTGGATGGTTCTAACCACTTTTGGTTCTGTGAGCTTCAGCAAGTCACTGATGATCTCTGGGCCTCAAATAGCTCCAGACCTCTTCTGCTTCTCTGCGTCACCCCCCTTTCCACTCCCATGCCAACCACTCAGGAAACAGAAGGCTGCATTTTCTGGTCCCAGGGGAGAAGACTCATGAGGTTCCCACCTCTGGCCCGGGCCTGCCCAACCCTGTTAATGAAAAGCAGCACCTAGGCAGGAAGTGGGCAGACAACCACTGACCAGGGCTGATGGTGCAGGCCAGGCTTCTGCAGATAGACCTGCTCTCACTAGCTGCCGGAGCTGCCCTTCAGCAACCAAACAGACCAGTAAGCTTGTGGGGAGCAGCAGCGCCTGACAGCCCTTGTTTCCAATGCCAGTTTCACCCAGTTACTTGCACCCTGCCTCTTCCCTCACCCAACTTTATTTTCCTTAGCTATAAAATGGAAGGTAAGAACTCTTGTGCAGGCTGCTCTGGCACTCAAAGTGCAGCTAGTGCTCAGTCAATGCTGATAAATGTTTGTCAGCCTTAGAGGGAATCCTAGGACTCGTGGCTCAGGGCCCAGACCTCCCCACACAGCATCCTGGTTTTCAGCCTCTTCCATAGCCTCCTCCTTCTGCACCAAGTAAGAGGGTAAGAGGAGCTGGAGTGATAGTACAGCGGGAAGGGCATTTGCCTTGCATGAGGCTAACCCAGTTTTGACTCTTGGCATCCTATAAGGTCCCTCAAGCACCGCTAGGAGAAATTCCTGAGTGCAGAGCCAGGAATAACCCATGAGCATCACAGGGTGTGGTCCAAAACAAAAAATAAATAAGAGGTCCAGACCAGCAGAGAAGTAGCAAGGGGTTAAGACACTTGCTTTAGGCTGTTGACTATAGGCAGTTCAATCCCTGGCACCACATGTGGTCCCCCAAGCAACACCAGGAGTGATTCCTGAGTGCAAAGCCAGGAATAAGCTGAAAGTACCTCCAGGAGTGGCCCCAAACTGAAATAAAATAAAAATTTTAAATTTGTGATGAGACGGAGCCCTGGGTCTCATACATGTTAGCCTGGTGAAAATATCAGCTTTGTTTTGCTGATAAAGAACCAAGGTCATGAAAGTGGCTCTCAGTCAAACCTCTCTATGTTCTAGTCTTCCCCCTCCCCCCCACTCCCCCTATGTCTTGCATACACACACACACACACACACACACACACACACACACACACACACACACACACACAGAGTTCTCCTTCCTCTTCTTTCTCACTCCCCTGACAATTGCCTCCCTGACATCAGCCAGGCAGCCAGGCCTTGAGCAGCGCCATCTGTGAAGGCAAAGAAAGAGAACTGGGAAATCGCAGCTGCCCAGGAAGGCCAGGAAGGTGTCAGAAGCTGGAGTTTGCTTCTGGCTTTCAACAAGAAGTCTAGCAGTGGCTGGAGCAGGGGCTCCCATCCCAGAGCAGAGGGGCCCCATTGCTCCATCCTGCAGATGTTGATATGATGGACATGGTCAGCCAAGAGGCCTGAGCAGACTTGGAAGCCATCTGCAGACTCAAGTTCCTCCCTGCTTCCCTGACTGCAGGAGCAGATGGTGAGGGCTATCACGGAGAGTCCAGGCCGCTGTCCCTTCCCACCCACCAGTCCCGCCTCCACCAGCAGCCAGCCTGTTTTCTAAAGAAGGCAAATGGAAGCATGTCCTTCCCAGAATGAGGCTCCTACAGGGCATATTGGAATGCTTTAGCTGGGGGACAGAGAGATAGTACAGTGGGTAGGGACTGGCTTTGCATGTGGCCAGCCTGGGTTCAATCCCCAACACCACATATGGTCCCCTGAACACTGTCAGGAGTGATCCCTGAGTGCAGAGACATGAGTAAGTCCTGAGCATTGCTGGGTGTGTGACTCAAAAAGAAATCAAAGAGAAAAAATGATATATTTAGGGCCTGGGCGATAATAGTGATGACACAGTAGATAAGTCACAAGCCTTGCATACAACCAAGCCATGATCGATCCCTGGCAGCCCATATGGTCCCCCGATCCCCACTAGAAGTGACACTGAGCTCAGAGCCTAGAGTTAACTCTGAGCACTGCTCGACATGCCTCTCAAAAAAAGGTATGCATTTATTTATTTTTTAGAATAGTAAGTCCATTGCACATTATATAAATAACATTATTTTTTGAAGGCTGTATTTCCACATGACACAAAAATAACTACCAAGAACAGCATTATTAGCTTTACATGTGTGTGAATCTCTTGTCTGGCTCAGTCAGAAGCAGCTGGTTCTTCTGCCTTCATCCACACTGTGGAGAGGCTGAACGTCATGCAGCCCTTGGAACAGCCCACTGGAGACTCAGGAGAAAAGCAGAGTGGACAAGAAAAATTGCTCTCATCTCTCAGACACCCTGAGAGGGCCTGGGAGCCCCTCAGCAGGCCCCCCAGAGTGTTTTGAGATCCACTCCACGAAGCAATTAAAACTGTTGTAGCTACGCTTTGTGTTCAGGGGGAAAATAGATACCTGAAAATATTTAACGAATTACTCCAATTAAAGAAAACTCAAAAACAAGCACTGAAAGGAATTGGAATAGTTGTTGCTTGGAGCTGATGTGGAACACAGCCTGTGGAGCGACAGAAGACCTGCTGGGCTCATGCTCTCCTTCCCGCTCTCCTTAATTCTCCTTCTCTTTCCCTCTCTCTCCTTTCCTCTCTCTCTTTCCCTCTCTCTCCCCGTCCTCTTCTTTACCTCTCCCTCTCTTCCTCTCTCCTCCCCTCTCATCTCCCTTCCTTTCTTTCTCCCTCTCTCTGTTTCTCTTTCTCTCTCCCTCTCTCTCCCTCTCTCATCCTCCCCACTCTCTCCAAGTCCCAGGCATACTTGGGACCCAATAGTTGAGCTGAAATGGGGGACAGGGGAGAGTGGTGTCGAGGCCTGTTTCTGTTCTGCCTCCAGGGCAGACAGACACCCTCAGTGCTGTTGCTGGGCTGTCCAGCATGTGCCTGAGAGAGAACATGCTTACAGGGGACTGAAGGAGCAGCTCAGTGATGAGGAAACAGGCACCAAAATAAGTTAATGTGGAGACGGGTAAAGATGCTCCACATCATAAGCATTAGGGACTTATTAATTGAAATAATAAAGCAGCACAGCTATTTAAGGACACAGATCCAAATCCTAACACCGGGTGCTGGCAAGGATGTGGGATCACAGGGGCCCTCATTCACTGCTGGTGAGAATGCAAAATGGTACAACCACTTGAGAAGATAAGAAAGAGTCCTTACAAAACACACACAGGCCAAGCATCTGGAAAAAAACCCGAGTGCCTGAGAACAGATGACTGGTTAAAGAAACTCTGACACATTTACACAAGAGAATACTATGCAGCTATTAGAAAAGATGGAGTCATGAAATTTGTATACAAGTGGATTGACATGGAGAATATCATGCTAAATGAAATAAGTCAGAAAGAGAGGGATAAACATAGAAGGACTGCACTCATTTGTGGAATATAAAGTAACAGAATGGGAGACTAACACCCAATGATAGTAGGAATAAGGGCCAGGAGGATTCCTCCACAGCTTAAAAGCCGGTCTCACATGCTGGGGGGAAAGGCAGCTGAGGTAGAGAACGGATCACCAAGTAAAGGATGCTTGGAGGAGCCGCTCAGGATGGGAGATGCGTGTTGAAAGTAGACAATAGACTGAACATGATGGTCACTTAATACCTGTATCGCAAACGATAACACCCAAAAAGAGAGAGTAAAAGGGAATGTGCCTACCACAGAGGAATAGCGGGGGGGGGGGGGGGGCGGGGGGGAGGGGGGAAGGTGGGAGGGATACTAGGAACATCGGTGGTAGAGAATGGGCACTGGTGGAGGGATGGGTGCTTGATCATTGTGTGACTGAAACATAAGCACTAAAGTTTGTAACTCTATAACTGTAACTCATGGTGATTCATTAAGAATTTTTTTAAATTTAAAAATTAAAACAAATATCGGACATAGTGAATGAATAAATAAACCCTAAACAGAATCTGATATTCAAGAATCTTTTAGAAGAAGATTCAAGAAAATAATAATTTTTTCTAGTTTTTTTTTTTATTTTTGCAGCACCATTCACAATAGCCAGAATCTGGAAACAACCCAAGTGTCCGAGAACAGACGATTGGTCAAAGAAACTATGGTACATCTACATAATGGAATACTATGCAGCTGTTAGAAAAAAATGAAGTCATGAAATCTGCTTATAAATGAATGGACATGAAAAGTATGATGCTAGGTGAAATGAGTCAGAAGGAGAGGGACAGACATAGAATGACTACTCATTTATGGCATATAAAAGAACATAATATGAGACTAACAAGGACAGTAGAAACAAGGGCCAGGAGGATTGGGTCAAGGTTGGAAGCTGCCTTATGAGCTGGGGGAGAGGGCAGTTGGGCAGTTTTATTTTTATTTTTCATGTAGGAGTACTGCTATTTATTCAGCCACTGATTAGCTGATTGAATTGTGCATGAGCTCCACCCTACTTTTTTTCATTTTTTTATCATTTTATTTATTGAATCACCGTGAGAGCAGTTACAAAGCTTTCGGGTCTAAATCTCGGTCATACAATGAAACACCCGTACCTTCACCAGTGCCCATTCTCCACCCCCAACAACCCCAGTGTACCCCCATCTCACACCCTCCCCCTACCTGTGGGGCAGATGATTTCCACATTACTCTCTCTCTACTTTGATCACATTCAATATTTTGACACGAGACCCACCATTATTAAGATTTTACCCCAACACTCAGGTCTGCTGAAAAGGCAACAGTAG
This sequence comes from Sorex fumeus, assembly GCF_029834395.1. Classification (NCBI taxonomy): domain Eukaryota; kingdom Metazoa; phylum Chordata; class Mammalia; order Eulipotyphla; family Soricidae; genus Sorex; species Sorex fumeus. The sequence continues at coordinate 3,222,162 of NW_026606179.1, read as the reverse complement.
ACAATTTGTTTTCTATTGCTGGTTATGAATAACATATGATGTCGCGTGGCTGCGGTAATGGCCGTGCAATTTTGAAATTCTGAAATTTTAACACTTAAATCTGGAGGGATTTCTGCCAAAACCTGGTGGGCTCCGAGATTTGCTCCTGAGTCTCTGGGATCATGGCCGTTAAGCAGCTTGATCGGGAGTCAGAGAAGCCATTCGTGGGTGATGACTTGGGGTCTCATTGGGATGGGGAGGACAGGACTGGCTCCACCCCCATCCCGTGAGGCCCAAAATCTCTCATCACTATAGGCCCAAAACTGACTGTCCAGTGGCCTCTGGAGGATGGTGGCCACTGGGCCGCCAAGGGGAACAGGCCAAGGCACAAAACCTATTCCCACCTGGGTTGGCCCAGCACTGGTAACCTACTGCAGGGACCAGACGCATTTCTGCCAAAAGCCACCGGGTTTCGACATTTGGTTCTGAGTCTCTGGGATCATGGCCATTAAGCAGTTCAATCAGGAACCAGAGAGGCCATGCCTCCAATTATATAGCTGAGCCGGAGGTGGTTTGTGGGTGTGTTTCCCACATACCTAACTTTTGGCCGTTTACTTTCTTGATAAACTTTGCCCCAAGTTTTTGGGGCCTGGCCAAAGGCATAGCAGCAATTTTGGGGTATCTGGAAGTCTGAAGGCACCATCAGGCTGCTGATGCACTTGTCTCACAGGTACAGATTGACCTGCTGGCGGCACCATACCCCCGGAAAATAATAATTTTTAAAAAGAGCTTCAAACTGGTTTTCAGCTGATAAATCAGCAAAACAGATATGATGTTTTTAATGACTTTCATAAAATAAAACAAAATGAGTTTTTTCAAAGGAAATATGCTGTGGCTAGAGAAACAGTACAGTAAGTGGGTAGGTAAGTCACTTGCCTTGCATGTGGCCTACCCAGGTTCCATCCTCAGTATAGGATGTGATTCCTGTGTGATTCAGGAGTGATTCCTGAGTGCAGCGTCACTGGGTGTGGTCCAAAACCAAAAATAAAAATATGCTAACTATATTGTGCCTGTGTATCAATATAACTTCATTAAAATACTTCATTTTAAAAATTAAAAATAGGTTTAAAAAAAATGGACCAGGGCTGGAGTGATAGCACAGCGGGTAGGGCGTTTGCCTTGCACACGGCCGACCCAGGTTCGATTCCCAGCATCTCATATGGTCCCCTGAGCACCGCCAGGGGTAATTCCTGAGTGCAGAGCCAGGAGTAACCACTGTGCATCGCCGGGTGTGACCCAAAAAGCAAAAAAAAAAAAAAAAGGACCAAAGAATAGTATAGGAGACAAAGCACTTAACCTTTTATCCATCTGGTCCCTGTGACCCTGGTTCAATTCCCTGGTGCTGCAGATGGTCCCTCAGTACCACTGGGGGGCACTCCTGAGCTAAGAGTCAGGGATACCCCCAGCAGCACCAGATGTGGTTCCAAGACCCCCCACAAATTCAAATTTAAATTAACAGACATAGGACAAATAAAGGATAAAATTCGTGAGGTACAACATGAAATTCAGTGTTTTCCATCAAGAGTGATACTGCCCCAAGGGGCGGCTGCAGCCTCTGAGGTAACTGGAGATGCTTCTGCTCATTTGCTTAAAGAAGGAGGATTTCCAGGATGGCACTGAGTAATTTTTTTTTTCCTGAATGTTTGTTTGTATTTTGGGCCCACACCCAGAGATGCTCAAACTTACTCCTGGCTCTGAGTTCAGGGATCACTCCTGGTAGAGTAAGGAAGACCATATGGTGTACCAGGGATCAGAATAGGGTTGACCAAATATAAGGCAAGCATTCTACCCACTATACCATCTCTCCAGACCCATGATCTCTTGATTTGAAAAGAGGATGGTTAACCAACTTGAAAACCTCCAAATTTGAACTAATATAAGTATCAGAAAGAACAGAGAAAGTGCAGAAGCAGCAGCACCAGAGAACTGGAAATAGAGTGTGATTCTCTTCCTTTCTGTGACCAATGCTGAAGTGGTAACAGCCAAAAATGAATCTAATCCTTTTGTGACTTCTGACTGGAATAAGGACCTTAAGAGAGATTTCAATGCACCGCACTCACAGGAGGATTATGTTGACCCACACTCTCCCGAAAGGACCAGGAGGTTCAGGTGGTGAGAGGCCACTACAAAGGTCAGCAAATTGGCAAAATGGTCCAGGGAGAAATATGCCATCTGTGTGGAATGAGTCCAGTGGGAGAAAGCAAGGGCACGCTGTCCATGTGAGCATTCACTCCAGGAAGGTGCTTATCACCAGGCTAAAACTGGACAAAGACCGCAAAAAGACACTTGAATGCAAAGTCAAGTCTTGCCACATCAGAAAGGAAGAGGGTAAATATAAAGAAGAAACAACCGAGAAGATGAATAAAATTATCTTATATACAACTTGATTTAAAAACTGTAAAATTTTTTAAATGAAGAAGCACTAGAGACTTTTCTCAAAACCATGACATGAGCAGGCAGTGTGGAAGGGCCACAAGAGCCCAGGAGCCCACAGTGAGGGAAAGTTGACCCAGACCTCTGCCACCATGGCAAGACCGCTACTTTTCAGTGACAGGCCTTTCTGAATCATTCTTTCCAACTACATATTCATTTGATTACTGAGAAAGCCCGGCAAGCTACCGAGAGTATTCGATATGCCAGACACAGTAACAACAAAGTCTCCAATGGAGACGTTACTGGGCCCGCTCGAGCAAATCGACGATCAACGGGAGGGCCTTTGCCTTTACCTTTTACTGAGAAAGCCAAACAGGGTTGGGAGATGGCTCAAAAGGCTGTATATCTTAACATACTCAAAATTCAAAGACTTCGGTTCCAATGTCTCGACCTGGCTTTCAATATACTCCCATGTCTAACCTACTTCTTTTTTTTTAGGGGTAGGGGGGAACACCCTGTTGGAGCCCCAACCCTGGTCTTATTCCTGGTTCTGCACTCAGGGATCACTTCTGGTGGGGGGAGTGGGAGCACATGGAGTACCACGCATGAACTTCAACTGCTGCATCCATGGCAAGTTTCCTACCCACTGTACTATTACCCTAGTACCTGCTTCTTTTCTATGCTACACCCTAAGCTCCAGCAACTAAACTTTCCCCAAACTATGGCCCAAGTAGAAAGAAACCCCTGATCCCTCCTAATTTCCTTCTTTACAAAGAAGTAAACCCAAGTGGTAGAGGAAATGTGCCCCCTTTAGACCCAGCCCCAGCCGTTCCCCTCCTAACGCCTCTGCTCCCTAGACACCCGCTTCACTTTCCCTTGCCTCCCCACAGTATTGTCATGATTTCACTCTTGCATTTTTTCTTCTGGCCTCTGTAGCCCTAGCTGAAGAGTGGCAGAAGGTTGTGTGTCTGCTTACTGCTCTTTCTCCAGGGGTCCAAAGACAGCCCAGGCCTTCTAGAAGGTTATACTGCTACTTGATTGTGTACTTGAAGTACCCTGGTACTTCAGAATGTGACTTTAAATTAAAATGAGGTCACTTATGTGGACTCTAATCCCATCTGACCTGACTTCCACAGAACCCTCTGGGTCCCACATCTGTGGTGCCAGTCAGTGCCTTGGCCCTGCCTCCCACCCCCACAGAGAAGCCCCCTCAGGGAGCGGCCTACTTCCTCTGCAGACAGCCCCACCTCTCTTGGAGTCCCTCACTTGGCCTGGGTTAGAGGATACACCCTTTCTCCTCCTCCAGTGCTCTCTTCTCCTAGAAGTTTCCTTCCAAAACACTCCTGCTCAGCCCTCTCTGGCTCAGACTAAAAATGGGAAGATAATCAATGGGCAGTTTGGCAAGTCCTAGTAGCAGGTGTTTTGCACCCTGGGGAGAAAGTGGGGTCTGGTCCTTGGGTATTGTCTGAGAAAACTGAAAACATTCCATCCAACCAGCTGCTAGACTTTTAGAAGAAAAACGAAGTTGAATCTTGTGTCAACCAGGGTCCTGGCAGGAAACAAAGGCAGACTCAGCTGTTTTGTTTTATTTTGTTTTTAAGAGAATTTAATGAGGGGATTATTTACTTGGGCTGGATATTAGAACACAGCATGGGATGGGGCACTGAGGCACCCCAGGACTAGCACCAGGGTAAAGGCCTACCCTCCCAAGCAGAAGAAGTGAAGGGAGGAAACTGGGGCGGGGGGGCGGGGGGCGGTAGGAGGCACAACCACCTCAGCTCTGAGAAAGGCAGGAGCCAGGGAAGCCCCACTCTCTCTCTTCACCTTCCTGCTGCTGGTGCCACTATTGGCCCAAATCCAGTTGGAAGCCAGCATCATGGTAGCCAATGAAGTCCTGGGCACAGAACAAGATACAAAATGGTGGAGAAAGTGTCAAGAGGGAGGGCAAGTGATCCAGCAAGGACAATGTATGGGTGCTCTCCCACTCCTGGAATTTGTCTCTGGAGCAGATAACGCCATAGACCTGTCCAGTGTACAGTGTTGCCCTGAGACCTATATCCCAGAACCTAAGAGCAGTCTCAGCTCCTGTTACCCAAGCCTCAAGGTCAAGCTCACCTCCAGCACTGCTGAAGTCTTGACTACTCCTTGCAAGGTTGGTTAGAGTTGGCATCTGCTGCTTGCAACGAGGAAGCCCTGGGAGCCTCTTCAAGCACAGAAGTCAAGGGTCTTTCTCAAAAAATAACAAACCAGTGCCAGAGAGCTGAGGACCAACTTGGGGGCTTTGTAGCTCACACTGAAACCAGTATGACTCAGAACTGTGCCTGCAAAGCCACCACTAACCAGTCAGCAACCCAAGGATCCAGACACCATTGAGGTTAGCAACATCCAAAACATGTGAGTTTCTGCTTCTGAAATTCATATGCTCCCTGCAAAAGGAAGTCCAGAGCCGCATATTTGATCAACTAAATCAAGGGCATGTTTTCAACCAAAGTACAAGGAAGCCTGGGAAAATGAATTCACATGAGGAGGGAAACCTCAAACACAGGGAGATTTCCCATGCTGGAAAGCCAACAAGTAGGCCCACAAATACATATTTGCAACTGTTTGGTTATGATGGAGCATTTCCACAGAGGGTATCATCAGAGATGCTGAATCTTGGACTAATTGCTGAATGTCTTCCCTAATGAGTCAAACAAATTTCCAATCACATTCAGTGAACAAAGTATCTGCTTTTTCAGCACCCATACACATTGTTGTTTTAAAAAGTGGATAGGTAAAATATGACTAATACCTCATTGCTAAATTCTCTCATTCCAATGTTTGTTTATTGTATTCCAAAAGTCTTTGACACTTGACTTGGGGCACATTTTATTATTTGTTTTGACGACTGATTTTTCATTATTTTCCTTTTTGCAGCCTTTGCTAAAATTAGCTGGCATTTGCTGAAAGATGTATTAGGATTAGATTCAGCTGTGTGTAATAGAAGGCAAAAAACCAAGAGGCTTAAATTAGATAGTTTTTTTCTCTTCCACAATAAAGGGGACTAGAGATCCATAGTCCAAAGCTGGCCTTGGACCCACTCCACAGAATCATTAGGGACCCAGTCTCTCCCTCATTACCCAGTCCCATTCCCTGATGCAACTTCATCCTATCCATAGATCATTGGAGAACTAGTCAGTGTATACAGTACATAGGCAGGAAGCAAAGAGGAAGTAGTTACCTACTTTTTTCATAGTTGTATCTTGTATCTTGTTGGCCAAAATCCAGACATGTGGCTCACCCAGTTAGTCTGGAAAACAAGCCCAGTTAAAAATTAGGCTCTACCTACTTGAAGACTAAGGGAAAAATAGATATTCAGGGGCTAGAGAGATAATATAGAGGATAGGGTTTGCCTTGCACTCAGCTGAGCAGGTTCAATTCCTAGGACCTCATATGTCCCTGAGCCAAGCCAGAAGTGACTCTTGAGTGTAGAGCTAGGAGTAATCCCTGACCACTGTTGGGTGTAGTCCCCCCCCAAAAAAATAGATGCTGAGAGGCAGACAAGTCATTATGCTTATAAAGGTGACAACTAATATAGACTAAATACTTGGATAATTATGAGCAACTAATTATGAGCAATAATGGGTACTTGTTATATGGTTACTTAATCCTTATTATACCTTCTGATATAGACTCTGCTACGGTTCTTACTCTATAGAGGAGGAAACTGAAGTACAAAGAGGGTAAGGCACTTGTCCACAATCCCCCAGCTAGCAAGTTGTATTGGCTAAGTTTGGACATATGCAGCCTGGTTCCAGAATCTTCAGGACACAACAAATTAGGAAGAGCTACAACTCTTTTTTTTTTAATGTTTGAAACTTTTGGGGGACAGAGCAATAGTACAGTGAGGAGGGTGCTTGCCTTACACATGGCCAACCCAGGTTTATTACCAGCATCCCATATGGTCCCTGGAGTGATTCCTGAGTGCAGAGCCAGGAGTAACCCAAGTGTACCCTACACACACCAAAAAAAAAAAAAAAAACCTTATTTAAAAACCATGACTTACAAAGTTGTTCATAATATAGTCATTTAGGATATTAAATATTCCAGTACCAATCCCACCACCAGTGTGACCATCCCCTCACCAATGTCCCAAATTACCCATGCACACTTCCCCAGCCTGTCTCCTTAGAAGGCACAAAATAATTTACTTTATTATTATTATCATATATTTACTTTACAATATATATCTCATAATAACTCACCAATGTCCCAAATTACCCATGCACACTTCCCCAGCCTGTCTCCTTAGAAGGCACAAAATAATTTACTTTATTATTATTATCATATATTTACTTTACAATATATATCTCATAATAACTCACCAATGTCCCAAATTACCCATGCACACTTCCCCAGCCTGTCTCCTTAGAAGGCACAAAATAATTTACTTTATTATTATCATGTATTTACTTTACAATATATATCTCATAATAATATTACTGAAGTCATTGTCTGAGGATATACTGAGCTGTTAGGTGCTAGCTGCGCCCCCTGTGCTACTGTTTCACTCATTGAGCATTGAGCTTAATGGCCTTTCTTCACAACTTTCTCATCTAATATTCTGTGCTCCTTCTGATCTTTCAGAACAGTGGAACTGGGATATATCGTCAGAAGCTGGCACAAATAGGTGCTCAAAAGCTACCTGTTCTGAGAGTGCTATGCTCTGTGGTGGGAGCTGAATACACTGGAATAGGAAGCACAGACCCTGGCTGTGAGCCCACAGGGTCAACAAGAAGTTGGCAGGTGATCCATGACATTGAGGCTAATGGTATTTTCAAAGACGCCACGACACTGGCCGAGCAAGTGAAAACAGAGATAGATAAATGGGACTATCTTAAATTAAGAAGCTTCTGCACCTCCAAAGAAACAGTGACCAAAATACAAAGACAGTCTACAGAATGGGAAAGAATATTCGCCGAATACACATCTGACAAGGGGTTGATATCAAGGATATACAAAGTACTGGTTGAACTCCACAAGAAGAAAACGTCCAACCCCATCAAAAAATGGGGCAATGAAATGAACAGAAACTTTCTCAAAGAAGAAATCCGAATGGCAAAAAAGCACATGAGAAAATGCTCTACATCATTAATTATCAGGGAGATGCAGATCAAAACCACAATGAGATACCATCTCACACCTCAGAGACTGGCCCACATTCAAAAGAACAAAAGCAACCGATGCTGGCACAGATGTGGCGAGAAAGGGACACTCCTCCACTGCTGGTGGGAATGTCGACTGGTTCAGCACTTTTGGAAAACAATATGGACGTTTCTCAAAAAATTAGAAATTGAGCTCCCATTTGACCCAGCAATACTACTCCTGGGAATATATCCCAAAGAGGCAAAAATGTATAGTCGAAGTGACATCTGCACTTGTTTGTTCATTGCAGCACTCTTTACAATAGCCAGAAACTGGAAGAAACCTGAGTGCCCAAGAACAGATGACTGGTTAAAGAAACTTTGGTACATCTACACAATGGAGTACTATGTAGCTCTTAGAAAAGATGAAGTCATGAAATTTACATACAAGTGGTAAAGTATCATGCTAAGCGAAATGAGTCAGAAAGAGAGGGATAGACATAGAAAGATTGCATTCATCTGGGGGATATAAAATAACAAAATATGAGATTAATACCCAAGAATAGCTGAGCTCAACACCAGGAGGATTACTCCATAGCTTAGAGGCCAGCCAGGTATTCTAGGGGAAAGTGCAGTTCAGATAGAGAAGGGAGCACCAAATAAAGGGTGTTTGGAGGATACTCCCAGGAGAGGAGATGCAGGCTGAAAGTAGACTATGGACTGAACATGTTTGCCACTCAATGCCTCTTTTGCTGACCACGACACCCAAAAGGAGAGAGAGAACAGGGGGGAATGCCCTGCCACAGTGGCAGGGTCGGATGGGGGGGATGGGGGGGAGGGATATTATCCATGGTGGCGGAAAATGGGCACTGGTGGAGGGATGGGTATTTGATCATTGTATAAACGAAACCCAAGCACAAAAATTTGTAAATCTACAACTGTACCTCATGGTGTTTCACTAATAAAAAAAAAAAGAGTAAGATGATGATAGTGGGCAATCCAATGTGATTAAAATTTTTATTTAAAAATAAATTACATATAGATAAAAAAAAAAAAAAGAAGTTGGCAGGTGAGCACCATGGTGAGAACAGGTCAAGGTCAGGGGATTTCCAGAGAGGGCTGGTGTGGCTGGATTGTACTTTCTGGTTAGGAGCAATAAAGATAGTCAGGAGCCAGAGTTAACTCCTTTCCAGTCCAAGTGAGAAACAGAGGCCCTGCCTGAGGCAACAGGAAGCCACCAGAGTCTGGAAACAGATGGTAGTGGTCAGAGTGACCATCTAAAAAGATGAGGCTGGACGGGGTCACCCCAAGCCGGATGCTGCATGGAGACAGCACAGTGATGAACTCCCAGGTGCAGCTCTCGGGGGCTTGAGGGAAGAAGGAAGCAGATGGGGCTCGAAGAGAGTCAGGGGAAGCAGACAGGTCAGGAACTCAGTTCAATGGGTGAACAAAGGAGTGGCCTATTAAGGGGACACTGGCCTAGGGGGCGCTGAAGTAGGAGTCTGAGGAGAATGGGCACCAAAATGAGAGGTCTAAAAGAAAGAGATGAGGCGTAGAAAACAAAGGAGGCCCTATGCTCGTGTATGTAGACCAGAAAGATGGGCCAGGAAGTCCTTGGAAAGGGAAGGAGGGGGCCTGAGGGGGCCCGGGCCAGGGGGTTTGGAGAGGGGCCCTGGCTTGCGCTGGGGCAGACAGCAGTTGGACGCCTGCAGGCTGCGCTCATGGCTCAGAAATGTCCTAGGCCTGCCAGCAGACAGTCTGGCCCTCACTGCTCCTATACTCCACAGCCCAGCAGACACCAGGAGCTCTGAAGCTTTTCCCCCTTTCTAGCCCCCCTACCCCATCTTCTGTTCCCCCAAAAGGGGCCTCCGCTTCCCAGAACTGACATACCCCCACCCATTCAGCCCCTCTCCAATGGCTGATGGAACACAGGCCCGGGAAGGAGAGGGAGAAAATAAACAGACAGCTGCGGGGGAGGGGGCATCAGGAAATGGCAGGATTGGAGTGCCAGATAGACCAGAGGTCCAGGGGGTGGTGTCTGAGGGGCTTGGGGAATAGGCTGAGCCAGCAGGGAGTTAATGTCTGCAGCCCTTGCCCTGGGAGGCCTAATGAGACACAGGTGGCCCCTGGCCCTCACCCACACCGCCAGCCATTCTCCCCTTGTAATGTTGTAAGCTGATGCTCAGCTGTCCGCTTCAGGCAGGAGGGGGTGTGAAGGGGGGGCTCCTGCAGCTAAGGGGGCGGGGCTGGGGGGCTGGCAGGGCCCCAGCACATAACTCTGGGCCGCTGCAGTCTGGGGCGCAGTCTGTGGCAGCAGACACCCAGCGCTTGGAGCTGAACCGACAGCATGAAGGTAGCAGGCCTGGGGCGGGAGGCTCACAGGACTGGGGGACTGAGCCCACTGTGGCGAGGCCCCTCATCGGAGAAGTGGCTCTAAAGGCACAGGCTTGTGACCCAGCAGGAACTCTTGAAGTCTGGAGCGGGTTGGGCCTGACACCAAGAATGGGAGAACTGGGGAGAAAGGTCAAATGCTAGGCAAAGGGTTTCTGGCAGGGGTGGGGGGCTGTCTGTGTTGTGGTGAGAGGTGGGGGTTGGGGGTCTCTGGGATTCGGGAGGATTACAGTGTGGGATGACTCTGTCTTCCGTCACCCCTAGGCCCTCCTGGCCCTGCCACTGTTCCTGCTTCTCTCCACGCCTCCCTGTGCCCCTCAGGCTGCTGGAATCCGGGGAGATGGTAAGGACCCCACAGGATCACTACTAGTCTGGCTAGACAAGAGGTTGTTCTGAGTCATCATTTCTTAAGTCCCTCTCCCTCAGAGTTCCAGCCCTGCAGAACAGGGCAGGTAGAGGATGCTGTTTCTTCTAAGAATCTCCCTCCCGGGGACTGAGGCCAACTGCGGAGTGTTGAGGTCTGTGTGTGAAGCCTCAGTGGCCCTGGTCTCACCCTCTCCACCCTGTCCCCCAGCTCTGGAGAAGTCTTGCCTTCAGCAACCCCTGGATTGTGATGACATCTATGCCCAGGGCTACCAGGCAGACGGTGTCTACTTGATCTACCCCTCCGGCCCCAGCGTGCCTGTACCTGTCTTCTGTGATATGACCACCGAGGGCGGAAAGTGGACGGTGAGTAGGGATGCAAAGGGAAGTGTCCAGATCTAGTTCCAGCTGTATGACCAGGCTCACCTCTGTAAGCCCATTTCCTCATCTCTAGGACGGGGTAAACAGGAAACATCATCTGTGAGGTGCAGGTAATTCTGAGGGCTTCAGACTGGTTAGCACAAATAATTCTCAGTGATTCTGGAAGGTACCTTGTGTAACTGAACTCAAGCCCCAGAGCAGTTAAGCCTCTTTCCAAGATCACATCCCCCACAACCTCTTAGCCTCTTCCTAGCATTCAGCAGCTGCTCACTGAAGGGCCCCCAGAGCCAGCATGTGCCTTTTCTTACCCACAGTTCAGTCCTTTAACAATGTGCCTCAGCACACAGGGTCCAGGTCTGGGGTGGCCCCTACCCCCCAGACCCTTATAGGTTCAGGCCCATCCTCTCTGCTCCAGATTTTCCAGAAGAGATTCAACGGCTCAGTGAGTTTCTTCAGGGGGTGGAACGACTACAAGCTGGGTTTCGGCCGTGCTGACGGGGAGTACTGGCTAGGTAAGGTAGGGGCCAAGCAGACTGGGGGGCTGCCCCAAGCCAGTGCCATGCTAAACTGCTGCCTATCCTCCGCAGGCCTGCAGAATCTGCATCTCCTGACCCTGAAGCAGAAGTACGAGCTGCGTGTGGACTTGGAGGACTTTGAGAACAACACAGCCTACGCCAAGTATGTGGACTTCTCCATTTCACCCAACGCGATAAGTGCTGAGGAGGATGGCTACACCCTCTATGTGGCAGGTTTCGAAGACGGTGGCGCAGGTAACCTAGGCTGAGTAAAGGGAACGGGTGCAGGGGGAAAGGGAAGAGGCAAAGCTGGCACTGCCCAGTTGCTCCAAACCTCTCAGGCCCCTCCTTTCCCCACCGGGGCCTGGAAGGGTTGCCGCCGGATGAGAGCCAGCCTGGGCTCAGTCCTGGGAAAAGCAGCCCTGTGTAGAGCAGCCTCTGGATTTCTGGCTGCAGAGGGCAACTACCCAGCAACTGACCCGGTGCAGTGGGGCTGTCACAATGACAGCTCTCAGTGTCCCGCTGAGCCGTCCCCATGCCTGCCCTCCACCAGGTGACTCCCTGTCCTACCACAGCGGCCAGAAATTCTCCACCTTCGACCGAGACCAGGACCTCTTTGTGCAGAACTGCGCGGCTCTCTCCTCAGGAGCCTTCTGGTTCCGCAGCTGCCACTTTGCCAATCTCAATGGCTTCTACCTAGGCGGTGCCCACCTTTCCTATGCCAATGGCATCAACTGGGCCCAATGGAAAGGTTTCTACTACTCCCTCAAGCGCACTGAGATGAAAATTCGCCGGTCCTAAGGCGCTGGCATCAGTCACCCCAGACCCTCCCCTGGCTACTCCAGTTTCTATGAGTGCTCCCTCCGCATCCCGCCCCTGCCTTTTCCTGGCCCCACATAGTCCCCAATCTGTCCAATCTGCAGCTCTCAGCACCTACTTCTCAAAGCATCCCTCATGGCTCCACATGATCCCATCCCACAGCCAGAGCCAAGCCAGGCCTCTGGTCCCTCCACCTGAGACAATGTGGCCAGCAGCTGCCTGGCTGCCCCAGCTTGGGCTCCCCAATGCTAGGAGTCACCGGTGTCCCGGCCCGGAGGCTAAGAGCTAGCCCAAGGGACTCCACCTTAGCCCAGCATCCATGCCGTGAACTGTTCTGAGGCTGCCCTGGTCAACTTAGCTCATTCAGTCTGACCAATACCCATAATACATGCCATATCTCATCCCTGCGTTCCCTCCAGCCATGGAATATCTTCCCTTCTTGGTTTCCTTCCCACCCACTTACCACCCAGGAGTGAGCACCATGGACTTCCCCAATCCCATCTATTGTACTCAGCTTCCTTCACCTATCTGTTCCAGACCCCCAAAGCTCAATGCAGAGACTATTTTACAACAGCTATTGCATACCAGCTCCAAGCAGCCACAACTAAGGTAGGCATAGAGCTGAGGTCCACCCACCTCCTCATCCCCTGCCCCCGCCCCCTGGGGTTGAAGTTTGACCATGGAAAGGCAGAGGGCAACCTCTGTAGGGCTGAGAGTAAGGGGGGATGAGAGGTCTCAATAAACCTCAGCACCTAAATAAAGTGGCTTTGACTTTTGTGCATGTGAATGTGGTTGTTTGGCCCCCAAAATGTGGGTTCTCTTTGCTGCCACAGGCATTGAAGGAATCTTGTACTTCAAAGGCCTCATTTAGACAATGAAAAGGTTGTATAATAATAAAATAATATAATAACAATAATAAAAATACAATACTGAAAAGCTCTCTCAGGGAGGAGGAGATTCCCCATCTGCCATGGCTCGGTGGTGGCTCAGGTGGCTGTTTATGGCTGTCAAGCCGGTCTGAGATGAACCTGCAAAATAATCCAAGCCAAGTGTCCCCTGCTGGTTTGGAAGACTCCAAAGGGCCTCGGGGCTGGGTCTGCTCTTGGCAGCAAGGCACAAATTTGTGGTCCTAGGGCTCCTGGAGGTCAGGCAGGTCCGCCAGCAGCATCGGGGAGTCCATCTGGATTTCACGCTGCAGGGACTCAATGTCAGCAGGGTTCATGCCATGGCCCTCAAGCCAGTCGGCAAGCAGGGAAGCAGAGAGTGAGGCCGAGTCTGCCTGGCTGCATGGAAAATGGGGAGAGGTGCTGTTAGCTGAGGCTGGCTCCTTGCCTGTCCCATTGGCTATCTCCTTTTGGAGATATCCCCTCCCATAACCCCCTCCCAGAAGCTAGGCCAGCCATCTTACCCATCCTGTGGCCCGTCAGCAACACCCATATCGAAAGACTGGTTTAGGAATTCCTCCAGGTCAAAGCCAACACCATAGCCTGCCCCACTTCCCTTTGGAGTGCCCGAGAACACAGGTGGCAAGGGGTCCTCTACCTGTAGGGAACAATGGCAGATTACTATGTGGCATCACCAAGAGGTCAATCAAGGACTGCAGACAGAAAATCTGCCTGGAAATTTACAGGAATCCCTCTCACTGACTCAACAGTCACTGAGTACTGGCTGAGGCCCATCTCTACCATCTCCAGGCCCTGCACTTCCCGGGAAGCATCTTAGCGTCTCCCAGCAACCTCCGTGTTTGCCCTTATCTCCTTCACTGAGCAAAGCAACAAATTCTGAGAGATACAGTCCACCTGCTGCTAGATTATCATGAACAAGAACATACCCAAACCTCCCCAAATCCATTTTCCTCGGCCAAGTATATCACCGCAGCATGAGCCTCTCACCTGTGACTTGGACAGCTGCTGTGTCACCAGGTTGACGTCAGGTGACTCTGAAGTGGAGGGCTGAGGGGCCCCCCCAGGGTCTGGCAGGGGAGGGCCTGATGGGAAGTAAGGCAGAACACCCGGGGCACTGGGGCCAGGCAACCCTGGCGCTGGTACCAGAGACTGAGGGGCCAGGAGGCTAGAGGAGGTGGCAGTCTGAAGTGCAGCAGGGCCGGGAAGGGGCCCAGAACTGGCAGGGTGGGGGACAGGGCCAGGAGGCACACAGACAGGCTGAGATGCAGAAGCTGAGGTGGAACCTGCAGGTTGTGGTGGAGGGCCCGTGGGAGGGCTGGTGGGCTGGGTTGTGTGGGCTGTGGGTACTGGGGCCTGGGTTGGTGCCAGTATGGAGGCTGGTGCTGGGGTCGGAGCCGGGGGCCGGGCCATGCGAGTCCAGCGCTCCAGCAGGCTACGATCATTGTCACTGAGCACCAGGCCAGCCAAGGGATCAGTGGATGGGCCCCCAGAGACCCCAACCCCTCGCTCCTTGCGTTCCCGTTCTTGTCGCCGTTTCTCCCGTTCCTTGGCTCGCTCTTGTCGCCGTCGCCGTTTTTCCTCCCGCTCTCGCTGGCGCTCCTGGGCAGTCACCGGCTTCCGAGGTTCGGGAGCTTCCAGCGGGGCACTGGGACCATCTGCGGGGAAGTTGGCAGCAGTAAAATAAAGAGCCTGCAGCCACGTGCCAGCCAGGAGCTCCCCTCTGCCACCCCCTCCCCAGCCAGTTCCGGTTTCTACAAGGAACCTCTGAGCCGACTCCGCAAGGACTTGAGAAGAGCAGCTTTGAGCGCTGCCTTGGTGTTGTCGGAAATGGCGCCCTCCCTCTTTGGGGGAGCAGGTTCACTGGCAGGCAAGGGTGGCTGCAAGGTCAGATCAATGGTTTCAGGTGCAGGGCCAGGGCATGGTGGTGGGGCTGGAGGAGGTGACTCCATGGCACAGTCCCCACTAGGAGTCCAGGGACTGGGCATCTCCACATCAGGACAGCCAGGCTCACTGGCCACAGGCTGCAGAGAAGGCTGGAAGCGAATCTGCTGGCGAATGCCCTCACGCCGTGCGTGGAAGTCCTCGATCTCAGCCACGATAGCCTCCTTAATGCGCTCCCTGGTGAGGGCTTCTCGGTCAAAGGCAAAGTCAAAGGGTGGGGCACAGTCAGGCTCATCATCAGGGTCATGGTACTTGGCAAGAAACGGGTGACGAAGGGCAGTGGCTGCTGAGATGCGAGCACTGGGCTCAAAACGCAGCATTCGCCCCAGCAGTGACAGGGCCTGGCGGTCTGCACCTGGGTACACTGTCTCCCAGGGCACAGGTTGGCGTGGTGGCAGGCTCTGGATATAGGCCCGCACTCTCTCAGCCCCCACAGCCTGAATAACCGCTGGTGAGGGGGTACCCAGCACCATCATGATCAGCTGCAGTTGGTGCACATAGTTTTTGCCTGGGAAGAGCTGGCGCCGGGCCAACATCTCCCCAAAGATGCAGCCCACAGACCACAAGTCAATAGCCTGTGTGTACTCATGGAGTGAAAGCATAAGCTCAGGAGCCCGGTACCAACGTGTGGCCACATACTCTGTCATAAAGTACTGGTGCTCAGCAGGGGAGGTACACAGGCCACGGGCCATGCCAAAATCACCGATCTTCAGCTCGCAGTTTTCATTCACCAACAGGTTGGAGGGCTTGAGGTCGCGGTGAATGACCTGAGCCGAGTGCATGTACTTAAGGCCTCGCAGCAGCTGATACAGGAAGTAACGCACATGTTCCAGCGTGAGTGGCTGTGAAGAGTGAATGATCTGATGCAAGTCACTTTCCATCAGGTCCAGGACCACGTAGCTGGAAGGGGAGAGAGATGTGAGCCCCCCACCCCCAATACCCCAGCCCCTTCCTCATCGTACCATCCCAGCTCCAGGCAAGTAATGGCAGTAGCCTTGACTCTACAGAGGCCAACAGCATGATACAAAGATTCTAGACTCTAACTTTTCCATAAATTTAAGCTGAAGTATTTTTCTCACTAGAACTGTTTTTCGCGTCAGAGAAATGAGGAGGTTATACTAAACCAGGATAGGCCAACAGATTTGTGTTTAAAACTCTCACCATTATTTGGTAGTGACAGCTTGAGGGACTCTGATGAAAGCTGTGGAGGCTTCTCCTTTTCTGTAGGAAACTGTTTTGTAACTGGCAATGTTTGCTACATGGCAAGGAAGCCATGGTTATAGTAGGAGAATCCTACATTTACTATCCCATAGACATCTGTACTCTTCTGAAGAAATCCCAATTGTGGCTGGCAAAGCCCTGCGAGAGCACTAATTCTGAATTCATAGCAATTGTCCCAGTCTGCTTGACATTTAGGTTCAGCTTAGTTACTTCCAGAACAGTAGCAATATGGCCCCAGACTTCAGAAAAAGTCTCAACTTTGCCTCCCTCTCCCAACAATGGTTCTTACACAGACTTAAACTCGCCATAGGGAACAGTGGGCCTCAGAATGTCCTTGATGGCGATGATGTTGTCATGCTTGAAATGCTTGAGGATCTTCAGCTCCCGAAGGGTCCTCTTTGCATTGGTCACCACATCAAAAGCATTAGGGATCTTCTTAATGGCCACCTGCTGGCCTGGGGAATAAGGAAAAGGCTGACATCCTAATGTATCTGGGGTAGCAGCAGGATGGCACCAGGCCCCTTTTCACACCTCCTAGGATGCAAGTAAGAGCCATTCTGTACATAATCTGTGCCAAGCCCTGCAGAAGACTCCAGGAACATCTGAACACGAGCACATGTTCCCTTCACATCTCTCCCCAGGGCAGATACTGACCCAAAGTTAAGAGAGGGAAGCCTGGCTCCTCACTTGTGGGGCTTTGCAACATTAGTGGAATTAAAGCCTGTGTTTATTCCTAGATTTGCCCCACCTCACACCTCCCGCCCCTGTTGCCTGCCTCTGGCATCCCAATACACTTCTCTTTTGGAAAACAAGAACCTACATCCATGCGGGTCTAGAGGTGGTCACTGGGCCAAGGAGGAAGCTGACAGACAAGGAAGGAAAAAAAAAAGAAGAAGAAGAAAGAATAAAACCCACCCTTTCCGAGAAGAGGGTGGGACACTGAGCCTGGCACTCTGCTTGTCAGCAGCGGCGCCAAGGCAGGACTCAGACCCGCGCGCTTCTCATGAGAGTCACCTCCTCGTGAGGGACGCCGAGGCAGGGCTCAGCCCTGCGCGCGCCTGGTTGAGGGACGCCTGCTCGTGAGGGACGCCTCCTCGTGAGGGACGCCTGCTCGTGAGGGACGCCTCCTCCTGAGGGACGCCTCCTCCTGAGGGATGCCGAGGCGGGACTCAGCCCGCGCACCTGGTGAGGGACGCCGAGGCAGAACTCAGCCCCGCGTGCCTCGTGAGGGAAGCCGAGGCAGCTCACCCGTGAGGCGGCGGCGCGCCGACGACACCACCCCGTACGCCCCGTTGCCTATGGTCTCGATGATCTCGTACTCGTCGCCCACGTCGAAGGTGACGTCGAAGGAGCGGGCCTTGAGCAGGGCGAGGTTCTTGGCGGCCACCGAGACGGCGGGCTCGGCGGGCTCCGTCTTCACCGGCCCCGGGGGCTTCCCGGCGCCGTCGTCGCCGTCCTCCTCCTTCAGGGGCTCTGCCATGCCGCCTACACGGAGACGCAGGTGAGGGGGCGCGGGGCACGGCGTGGGCACCCCAACTCCGCGCGCCGTCTGCGCGGGCCGGGCGAGCACCTGGCGGGCACGGGCCGAGGCGCGCGGCGCGGGTGGGGGAGGGCGCGCGGGCCGGGAAGAAGGCGAGGGGCGGGGCAGTCCGCCTTCCTCGCGCCACACTCACCGAACGGCTCCTCGCCCCGACACCTCGCCGGGGCCCTGGGCAGTCCCCGGGCTTGCCCCGACCCGGGGCAGGGCGGTGGCAGGAGCCGAGGGGTCACTCGCTCGAGGCCGCCGCCACCACCTCAGCGTCGCGCCCAGCCCCGCCACCCTCCACCCGCCCCGCCTTCCCAGACCACGCTCCCTTCCAGCGTCTGGCCAATCGCTAAGGGGTCTCAGCTGAAGTTCCCGCCCCCTCGACTTACTGCATCGAATCCGCGCCCACCCCGGGACGAAGCCACGCCCCCGTCCCGCTCGCCGGCGGGGCCCGCCCAGAGGCCTCTGGGCGTTCCGCCGGGCTGAGCCGCCGGCCGGCGTGCTCCCCGCGCAGGCGCGCGGTGGAGGCTACGCCCGTGTGTGCGCGCGTGCGCCTGTCTTTCGGCCAGCCCCGGGAAGTCGTGCTCGCTCCCGGGAGCTCCGAAGACCTAGGTGGGCCGAGCCCGGAGCCTCGGCGGCTAGCTCGAGAAATTCCCCCCTCCCTAGCTTCCTCTTCCTTTACCAGTCCGTTCCGCCCCGGGAGCCCAGCTCTGCGAAAACGCCATCTCCGGTGGCCGCCAAGTCCAGTATCGAGATCCTGGTCCTCCGGGGCCGAAGAATCCAACCTGCAGCCACCCCTGACTTCCAGTGACCGGTCTGCTTCACGGCTTCCGGCAGCGCGGGGCCTCAGCTGGCGCTTCCCTGATCTCCAGCTGCTCTGTCCTTGATATGCCCAAGACCCCTGCCCCGCACGCCTCGCTCACTTTACTCTCTGACTGAGCCCTGGGGGGGGGGGGGGGGGGGGGGGGGCAGTGAGTGGCAGTCCATAGAGGAGAAGGCAGAAGCGAGAGGCTCATGCCGGCTGCGATGCTTCATCCTTGGGCCTGTGCATGGTGAAGGGGTGGGGATGAGCGCAGTTCAAGGGCGTCCAGGTTCCAGGGGCTTAGATTGAAGAGATTCTCCTGGCTCACTGCTTCCAGGTCACTCCTGGCAGAGGTCTGGGGACTGAACTAGGTTCAGTTGCGCACAAGACAAAAACCTTCCTATTGTGCTATCTCAAAAGTTATACTGTACCTTCCCCTGAAAAGTGAGCTTTAAGGAACAAACTAGTAACACAAGAGTAATCCAGACCAGAAGTGAATTGTGTTTTGCATGTTAATTTGCAGTGACACACAACAGAAACTTGTATAACGCATATGATGGATGCGATTACTTCAATTAAAAACAAACGATGAAACCATTTCTAGGACTGCAGCTATAGCACAAGCGAGTAGAGCGCTTCCCTTGCACATGGTTGACCCAGGCTTGATTTCCAGTATCCCAAATGATCACAGCCCTGCCAAGAGTGATCCTTGAGCACAAAGCCAGGGTTAAGTCCGGAGCACAGCTGGGTGTGCCTCTCCCCCAAAATAAAATAAACATCTTATATTCTCCACTTTTGTGTTTTCATTTAACTTTGTTTTGGGTGCTAAGTGCAGGACCCACTGGCTCCCTGGGATGCTTAGGAACCATGTGGTGCTGGAGCTTGCATGGAGCCCTTGGAACCATCTTCCAGGCCCTTCCTAAACATACAGAAAATTCCACTTTCGTGTATAGCTCAATCTTCACAAACTTAATATACAGTATATATTTCCTATTTTTTAAGAGTTTCTATTAAAAAATTGCCCCTCCCCCACACACACTGGGCACAGAGCACAGGCTTTGAGTATGTGAAGCCCTGGGTTCTATCCCTGACACCAAAAAAATAAATAAAAATAAGATAATACCAACCCCTCAGATGCCTCTTTTCCAGTGGTGACAGTTGCTTTTTGTTAACTCTTTTTGGTTTGTTTTGGAGGCCTCACCTGGCAGTGCTCAGGGCTTACTTACTCCTGGCTCTGCACGCCTGCCAGGGCTCAGGGTACCATATGGGGTGCAGGAGATCAAAACCAGGTCAGCTGCATGCAAGGCAAGCACCATAAGGAAAAATATAGTAGTATTAGGTTGGCGCCAGGACAAATAGGTATCTAGTACTGAGACATGGTTGAACTATAGGTTTGCTTCTTATTTTCCTAAGAGTATAGCAAAAAAACAACGAAGTATCTTTTAAACAGTTGACCATTAATAAAGTGTACTCATGGGAAATGGACATTTTCTGTCACTAAGGCCTGAAAATATTTCTTCAGTGCTCTTTCTTCACATGATGGGGCAGACAGTTTTCCCTAACTCTAAGACACATACAACACTAAGTCCTCAGTGTCTCTAAATATAAATAGGGGGATTTAAAAAATGGAACCACTAAATATCTTTTCAGGGGACAAAAGAGGGCCAAAGGAACAAAGTGGACAAAGGCATAGTCCTGTCTGATGCAAGAATATAATAGAATATCAGGAGCTCATACTGTGTGTCCTTTAAATACTTCTCTATAAATATTTCAGGTACACTGGGTATATAAGTTGAAACTACTCAACATTTTATGACAAAAACACACACTCTCTCTCTCTCTCTCTCTCTCTCTCTCTCTCTCTCTCTCTTACACACACACACACACACACACACACACACACACACACACACACACTGCCATAAAACCCTGGGAAGGTCTTCCAGTATCTAATAGACAAATTCAGTTGGCATTCCTCATTCTTGCCTTGCTGAATTCTGAATTCTGCCACATATGACACAAGACTGCTTTATTAAGAAAATGCTTCAGAGCTAAAGAGATAGTACAGCAGGTAGGGTGCTTGCCTTGTATGCAACCAACTCAGGTTGAATTCCTGGCATCCGATATGACCCCCCCAACCCAGAACTGATCCCTGAGCACAGAGCCAGAAGTAAGCCACCAGATGTGGCTCCCTACCGCCCCTCCCCCAAATAAAACCGCCAGGACCAGAGTACTGTACAGTGGGTAGGGTGCTTGCCTTACATGTGTCCAAAACTGGATTCAATTCCAGCGTTCTATATGGTTCCCTGAATCCTACCAGGAGTGAACCATGAGTGCAGAACCAGGAGTAAGCCCTGAGTACCACTAGATGTGGCCAAAAAACAGAAATGAAAAAGCTAAAGGTACAAAGGTTCAAGTGAAAAATCTTGATCTTACCCCTAAGTGGTCACTTTTGTTGGTTTGGTTTTATTAGAACCAAGAAATAAACTCATATGCCAAAAAGGAGAGAGAGAAACAGAGACAAAGACAAAGGGAGACACAGTCTGAGACAGAGACAGAGAGAGAGGCAGAGACAGAAAAAAAGCCCCTGCCATAAGCAGGCTGGGGGATGGTGGGGTGGGAGCTGATGGGAGGAAACCTGGGGATACTGGTGCTAGAAAATTTACACTGGTGGAAAGATGGGTGTTGAAATACTGTATGACTGAAATCTAACCACAAACAGCTTTTTAAGGGTCTATCTCACAGTGATTCAATAAAATTTTTTAAATAAACATTAAAAAAAGAAATAAGCTCTTATGCTGGAAATATGATTCAATGGTAAAGTTCATGGCTTGGGACCGGAGCAATAGCAAAGTGGATAAAGCTCCTGCCTTGAGTGTTGTCGAAGTCCAATATATTTCATTGTTTAGACCACATTTTGATTATCCATTCATCAGCTGGTATCCATTTAGAGTATTCCACTTTTAGCTATGATAAAGAATACTGTGAGTGAGTAATTAGTGCACAATGTTTGGTTGTATTTAACTTTTTGAGAAATGTCAAAACATCTTTTATAGTGGCTACACCATTTTATAATCACCCCAGCAATATACACATACACTGTGTGTTTTGTGTGTTTTGGGCCAGACCTGGCTATGCTCAGGGGTCACTCCTAGCAGGGTTTTGGGGACTGTACGTGATGCTGGAGATCAAACCTGGGTTGGCCGTGTGCAAGGCAAGGCCCCATCTGCTATATATTATTCTGGCCTTCCCCAACAATATTTGAGCTTTCCAATGACTCCACCAATGCTCAAAAAAAAATTTTTTTTCATACTAAAAATTTTTCTCTTTATCTCTTTTCTTCCATTTTGTTGTCATTGTTGCAGTGTCAGGAGTTACACTTAGTTGACTGTGGTGCTCACACACTTGTTTGAGATGTCCTGGGGATGAAACTTGTGACTATGGAGATCACATCAGCAGTACCTGTGTCACACTCAGACGTGTGGAGAAGTGCCTGGGTGGAACTGTGGTTTCACTCATGCCAGGAAAGTGCTCCTCCACTAAGCCACTGGACCCACTGTTTTTTTGTTTGTTCATTCATTCATTTATATACTTTTAATAATAGCAATCCTAGTAGGTTTCCTAAAACTGACATGTTGCTGTGGTCTTGAATTGCATTTTAAAATGGCTGATGAGTTTAAATATAAACACCTTTCCATCTGGTTATGGACCATTTTGTTTTCTTTGGGGGAGTGTCTGATCATCAAATCCTTTGTCCATTTGTAATTGCATTTTTTGCCTTTTTATTGTTGTGAGAATTCTTTATATAGTCTTCAAAGATCCTTATCGGATGTGTGACTCAGACATACTTATTTCTATTCTAGCATTTGTCTTCACTTTCTTTTTGGATGGGGGTTAAGCCACACTCTATACTGGTTAGGGACTACTCCTGACTCTGTGCTTAGGGATCACTGCTTGGGCAATCAACCTTATGTGGTGCTAGGGATTGAACTCTGTTGGCCCAGAGAAGGCAAGCACCTTAACCCCTGGGACTCTCTCCAGGCCCTGTCTTTAATTTCTTGATGGTGTCGTATGAAACACTAGAGTTTGTGTGGTTTTTAATTGTTATAAATTTAAAGCTTCTCATCTCATTCTGTCATTTTAAAAACAATACTTTGTCTTTTGTCATTTGTACTTTGAGTGCTGTATCTAAGAAACCTTTCATTTTTCAAAAATAGCTATTGTATCCTTTTAGAATTATAATCTCTAAAACCAACACCCCATAGGGGACATTTAGATTAACTGAAATTCTTTTTGCTATGGGAAACAGTATCTTGAACACATGCTTTTGCACAGTGCAAGGATCCCTGCAGGGTGCATAGCAGGAAGTGGGAGAGCTGCCTTAGAGAGTACTGTGCTTTGCAATTTTAAAGCTAATGGCAATTTTCTGTCCTTAGAGGTGGTACCAATTTAGACTCCCACCAGCAGTATGAGCAAATGACTCACATAGTGCTTTTGAAAAGTTTGGAATCATTTACCTATGTTTAACATGGAGGGTGGGCATCTGCTGAAAAGTCTAATTTCTTCTGGAAAACCATCAGAACTTTCCAAAGTTGTAGAGACCTGCATTTCCACAAAGCAATACTGAACAATAACAAGCCTGAGCCTCCAGCTAACCATGTCCCTCCATCCCCTCCTTCCCTCCAGCACAGCTTCCCTGCCAGAGGCCCTTTACTGCTGGGCTGCCACCACTGTGTTTTATATGGTATTAAAGTACAGGAGTTAAGGTGTTTGCCTTGCATACAGTTTGATTTTCCTGGCATTGCATGTGGTTTCCCAAGCAGCACCAAGAGTGATCCCTGAGCATTAGCGGATGTGACCCAAAAAACAAAAAGGAAAACAGAAACAGCAAAAAGACAGAAAAGCAAGAGTCTGAGAGAAAAAGAAAAAAGAGAAACCCATCCGGAAGTCAACCCAAACGTGTCTGTGAGAGTATAATGACTGTCCCTGCGTCATATACAAATATTCAGCTCTTTTGACTCTGTCCCCTGCTTCTCCACTGTAGGCATCTGAGTTCTGATCTAGACTATAGAAGTAATCTGAAAGTATTTCTAGGTGCCACAACTGCAATGCATTGGGGGATGTGAGGGGCATGTAGTGCCAGGGATTGAACCCAGAACCTTGCCTATACTTAGCACATGCTCTACCACTTGTGCAAGCTGGATGCTTCAATGTTTGGGTCTGACAATGTGCTGCTGCTCAGCCCAGTGCTGCTAGGGTCTACCAAGTCTCCACCCAGTGGTGCTGGGGGGGATGGGCTGGTATGAAGTGCTGGGGATCAAACTCAGGTGCTTGTGCATGCCAGGTATTCATTCCAGCTCTCTGGCTATTCCCACACTCCCATTGGTAACTTTTTAGTAGAATTGCTTTCCTGGGTTTAGGGATGTGGCTCAGAGGAAGAATACCTGCTTTGCACCAGATCCCTGGCGTATCACGAAGTATATTCCTGGCACTGTAGGTACAATCCTGGCTGCAGTGTGGCTTTGATCACTTATGAAACACAGACAGGGGCTGAAGATATGGTACAGTGGTTAAGGCACTTGACTTGCACATGACCAACCCAGACCCATCCTTGGTACCGCATGTGGTCCCCAAAGTCATCCAGAAGTCATCCCTGAGCAAAGTCCCAGGAACAAGCCATAAACTCTGCTCAGGAATAAGCCCTGAGTGACTGAGAAAAGGAGGAGGGCAGAGGAGAAGGGGAGGGTGAGGGAACAGAAGGCGGAGTGGAGGAGGAGGGGAGAATGAGGGGGACAGGGAGGAGAAAAGGGAGGAGGGAGAGAAGGAGGAGGAGGAAGAGGAGAAGACAGCAAGTCTTTAGCCACCACCCTCTGTTAGCCAGCTAATGTCTAACAATTGCCTTCATTCTGACACTCCTGGAGAGTCGCCACCAGGTAAGTCCCCAGTCATGCAATACCCATTCCACTTCAGAGGCCAATAGCAAATCGCAGGTACCCTGGTTTTCACTGCTTCCATTCAGCTTGGCTTGAAAAGTTCAGAGACTGAGGGTGGCTTCTTCCTCTTCGAATTTAACTGTTTGCTGTTCTAGCAAATAGGTGTTCTAACTTACAGAACTCGAAAATGATTTACCAGGTTACTCAAGGATCTGATCAACTTTCCAGATGACACAGTCAGATGAAGAGACGTAACAGGCAGGTGGGGAGGGTCCTGACTCAGGGGCTCCTGTCCCTGTGGGGTGCTCACCAATGTGGACCACTTCCAATGTTCACTTTGAGGATTTTCACGGAGCCTTGGCATGAAGGATGACATTAAGAATTATTATTTCTGGGGCTGGAGCGATGATAGCGGGTAGGGCATTTGCAGTGCACACAGCCAGCCCAGGTTTCATTCCCAGCATCCTATATGGTCCCCAGAGCACCGGCAGGAGTAATTCCTGAGTGCAGAGCCAAGGAGTAACCCCTGTGCATAGCCAGGTGTGACCCAAAAGGCAAAACAAAAAGAATTATTATTTCCATCTGCACCCCTCTCTTGACAGTAAGGACCAGTCTGAAATGTCCAAGTTTCTAATCTTAGTCTTCTTCTCTTGTGACTAACCCCCCAGTGCCACCCCATTAGAACAAAAGATGTTCTCTGTGCAGTTATCTCTAGGAAATTACAAGGCCTTTCAAAGGCCGGTGTCAGGGACAGGGTCAAAGATCACACATTAGAACAAAAGATGTTCCTGGTGCTCTTATCACTCAGGAAATTACAAGGCTTTCTGGAGCTCTGTGCCAGGAACCAGAACAGTTCTCACACAGATTGGGCTAGGGGGCGGTGGGGGGTGGGGGACCTTTCCGGAACTGTAGAGCTTGCGTGCTCTTCATTAGGGAAGTGTCGGGGAGGTCGCAAAGACACACTCCTACAAATAACTGGTAGGGGATGGGTGGAGAGTCACATAAGGGCAGCGGCTGTCAAGGGCCAGTAAAGGTTGAGCTTCACCTCTCATTGGACGACTCAGCCAGCCGGTCAGCGTTGATTGGCCAGGCACACTCGCTTCTGCAGAGGCAGAGTCTCCAGCTTCTGCCAAACTCAGAGGAGAGGCTAGAGGGCCAGCTTGAGCTTTAGGGAAGGTGGGTTGCAGTCCTGGGGAGTCATAGATGTGCTCTTCATGCTGCACCCACCCTCTCAAGGCAGAAGAGATGGTGTTGCCGAGGCCAGGAGCACTGGGTGGAGTCTCCATCCGGGGAAGCTGCCAGACTGATGTCATTGTCTCCCTTCCAGTCCCCAAACTCCCTTTCAAAGACAACAGTTAGGCGTCAATATCACATGGG
Source organism: Sorex fumeus (assembly GCF_029834395.1). Classification (NCBI taxonomy): domain Eukaryota; kingdom Metazoa; phylum Chordata; class Mammalia; order Eulipotyphla; family Soricidae; genus Sorex; species Sorex fumeus. The sequence goes on along the minus strand of NW_026606179.1, from coordinate 3,196,454 downwards.
TTAGAATCCTGCTCCTCTAGTGTGACCAAGACTTTTTTGTGCTAAAGAACCTGTGTCCTATCCCCCTCCAGGGGAGACTCTTACCTGGCAGTTACTTTCGGCTAGGAGGGGAAATCAGAGAAACAACTAACTTGGGCCTGAGAGCACCGACACAGGATCCAGCCAGGAGAGGAGCTGAGAACAGAGGACAGAGGGGTGAAGCACGTGCAAAGGGCTGACAACGCTGAGCGCACTGCAGTCTAAAGACAAACCTGTAAGGTGGGCAGCTGGTAACTCAGAGAGCTGATACAGGCCAAAGCCATGCGGGGAGCAGGACTGATTTCAGTGTCCTCATTTCTAACGTGGGGATGTCCAGGCCTTCCAGACTGGGTTATCTGGTGAATTTTGAGAGGTGGCCTGGCCTTTGGGAGGTTCTGAACCAGTTCCATTATCACTCAGAACCCCCTAAACCCAGAGGTATTAGAGCGCATCTTTTTTGTTTGTTTGTTTTTTGGGGGCCACACCTGGCAGTGCTCATGGCTTTCTCCTGACTCAGGGAACTCTCCTGGCGGTGCTTGGGGTACCATATGGGATACTAGGGAACCTGGGTAGGCTGTGTGTAAGAGTGCATAAACATTTCTATCTTCAACTTCCTCTTTATTTGAGCTGGAATCATGGTCCCCATTAACAGCAGAAAGAAAGAGGGGCACCTAGTTCAGAGGGAAGGTAATTGATGGAAGACTTTGTCATGGTGGGGGCAGGTGGGGGAGCTCCTCTGCATTTGGGACTCGCTGTGTTGGTCCCCATTCCTCACACAGACACACCTCTCACTGACTAAGGCACAGCCATGAGTCATCTGTGTCACGACCTCACTGAGTGCCTGCAAAGACACGGAGGGTGGGGTAGGGTGGGAAGCCCAGAAGGTCAGATCACACCCTCAGCTGCGGAGCCAACAGATGTGGCTCTCAGCACCCACTCTCGCAAGGGCTGGCACCCCACTTCTCCAGTGCTCCTGTCTGCAGCGGGCCCTCCTGCTCCTGCCCCTGGGTCCCCTATTGGACAGTATGGTCCTGGATGGGCAGGGCAGAGGCAGCTTCCTAAGCAAGGTCACTTTCATCCAAGAACCTGAAGAAGACACTGTGTTCTCTATCTGTGGAGTAAGGGCGGGGGGTAGGGGGAGTTCAGGAATAAGAACTCCTCCATGAGCCCTTTATACATTCCCTCAACTGTAACCACAGAGAAGCTTCTTCAGCCTTTCTGGTTTTTTTTTTTATTACAAAAATTTTTTAATAGTGAGACATCATGAGGTACAGTTGCAGACTTACACATTTTTGTGCTTGGGTTTCAATTATACAATGATGGTATCGTATTTTATTTATTTATTTATTGTATTTGGGGCAGGAGCGATAGCACAGCGGGTAGGGCGTTCGCCTTACAAGCGGCCAACATGGCCGACCCGAGTTCGATTCCTCCGCCCCTCTCGGAGAGCCCGGCAAGCTACCGAGAGTATTCGATATGCCAGACACAGTAACAACAAAGTCTCCAACGGAGACGTTACTGGGCCCGCTCGAGCAAATCGACGATCAACGGGAGGGCCTTTACCTTTACCTTATTTATTGTATTTATTTATTGTATTGATGGATGGTATTTACCATCCCTCCACCAGTGCCCACTTCCCACCACCACAGATCCCAGTATTCCTCCCACCCCCCATCCCTCCCCATCCCACCCTGTCTCTGTGACAGGGCATTCCCCTCTGTTCTCTCTCTCCTTTTGGGTGTTGTGGTTTGCAAAAGAGTCATTGAGTGGCAATCATGTTTGGTCTATAGTCTACTTTCAGCATGCTTCTCCCATCCTGGGAGGATCCTCCCAACACCTTTGTTTGGTGTTCCCCTCTTTATCTGAGCTCCCTTTCCCCCTAGTATGTGTGGTTGGCCTCCAAGTCATGGAGTAAACCTCCTGGTACTAATCTCGGCCATTCTTGGGTGTTAGTTTCCTATTTTGTTACTTTATGTTCCCCAGATGAATGCAATCTTTCTATGTCTATCCCTTTCTTTTTGAGTCATTTCGCTTAACATGATACTTTCCATGTAGTACCACTTGTATGTAAATTTCGTGACTTCGTCTTTTCTAACAGCTACATAGTACTCCATTGTGTAAATGTACCAAAGTTTCTTTAACTAGTCATCTGTTCTCAGGCACTCAGGTTTTTTCCAGATTCTGGCTATTGTAAGGAGTGCTGCAATAAACAGGCAATTGCAGATGTCACTTCGACTATACTTTTTTGCCTCTCTGGGATATATTCCCAGGAGTGGTATTGCTGGATCAAATGGGAGCTCAATTTCTAATTTTTTGAGAATCATCCATACTGTTTTCCAAAAGGACTGAACCGGTTTGCATTCCCACCAACAGTGAAGGAGTGTCCCTTTCTCACCACATCCGCACCAGCACCGGTTGCTTTTGTTCTTGTGGATATGGGCCAGTCTCTGTGGTGTGAAGTGATATCTCATTGTGGTTTTGATCTGCATCTCCCTGATGATTAATGATGTGGAGCATTTTCTCATGTGCCTTTTAGCCATTCGGATTTCTTCTTTGTGAAAGTTTCTATTCCTTTCATCTCCCCATTTTTTGATGGGGTTGAATGTTTTCTTTTTGTGGAGTTGAACCAATACTTTGTATATCCTTGGAATTAACCCCTTATCAGATGTGTAGTTGGCGAATATCCTTTCCCATTCTGTAGACTGTCTTTGTATTTTGGTAACTGTTTCTTTTGAGGTGCAGAAGCTTCTTAGTTTAAGATAGTCCCATTTGTCTATCTCTGTTTTCACTTGCTTGGCCAGCAGTGTGACATCTTTGAAGACACCATTAGCTTCTATGTCATGCAGGGTTTTGCCAACTTTTTCCTCAGTGTACCTTATAGATTCCGGTCTGATGTTGAGGTCTTTAATCCACTTAGATCTTACTTTTGTACATGGAGTTAGGCAGAGATCTGAGCCCATTTTTTGCATGTAGCCATCCAGTTTTGCCAGCATAATTTGTTAAAGAGGCTTTCCCTGCTCCACTTCACTTTTCTTGCCCTTCTTCTTTCTTGCCCTTTCTGGGTCTCAGTCTCCCATTCCCTGTAATGGGGATGGTCTCTTCTGTCAGGCAGAATCTCTCCAATCTCTCCACAAAACATGGGGAATGGGCTTGATTTAAATGTGGGCCCTGCTGTTAACCATGCAGTGGCAGGGCTAGAGGAAGAGAGGGAATACAAAATGCAGGGGGTGGGGGGGGGGGGAGGAAGCAGAATTCAAAGTCTCTTCCAGCTCCTAACTTAGGAAGAGGAGTTAAGATGTCATCAGAAGGGGGTATGGTGCCACTAGCAGGTAAATCTGTATCTGTGAGGTGAGTGCATCAGCAGCCTGATGGCGCCTTCAGACTTCCAGATACCCCAAAATTGCTGCTGTGCCTCTGGCCAGACCCCAAAAACTTGGGGCAAAGTTAAGCAAGAAAGTAAACAGCCAAAAGTTAGGTATGTGGGAGACACACCCACAAACCACCTCCGGCTCAGCTATATAATTGGAGACGTGGCCTCTCTGGTTCCTGATTGAACTGCTTAACAGCCATGAAACAAATCTTGAAACCCAACGGCTTTTGGCAGAAATGCGTCCGGTTCCTGCAGTAGGTTACCGGCATCAGGCCACCCCAGGTGGGAATAGATTTTGTGCCTTGTCCTGTTCCCCTTGGCGGCCCAATGACCGTCATCCTCCAGAGGTCTGGATAGTCAGGTTTGGGCCCGCAGTGATGAGACATGTAGGACCTCACAGGATGGGGGTGGATCCGGCCCTTTCCTCCCCACCCCAATGAGACCCCAACTCACTGCCCACAAACAGCCTCTCTGGCTCCTGATCAAGCTGCTTAATGGCCATGACCCCAGAGACTCGGAAACAAATCTCAAAACCCAGCAGCTTTTGGCAGAAATGCATCTGGACCTCACAATAGGTTACTGTCGCTGAGCCACCCCAGGGGAGAAAGGGTGTTGTCCCTTCACCTACTCCCTAGGCGGCTCGGTGGCCGCCATCCACCAGAGGCCATTGGACAGTCAGGTTTGGGCCCACAATGATGAGACATATGGGGCCTCATGGGATGGGGGTGGATCCGGCCCTTTCCTCCAGACCCCAATGAGACCCCGAGTCACTGCCCACGAACGGCCTCTCTGGCTCCTGATAAAGCTGCTTAATAGCCATGATCCCAGAGACTCAGGAACAAATCTTGAACCCAGCAGGTTTTGGCAAGAAATCCCTCCAGATTTAATTGTTAAAATTTCAGAATTTCAAAATCACGTGGCCACTACTGCAGCCACACAACATCATATGTTATTCATAACCAGCAATAGAAAACAAATTGTCTACTGTTGCCTTTTCAGCAGATCTGAGTGTTGGGGTAAAATCCCAAATAATAGTGGTGGGTCTGTAAGAAGAAAACATCCAACCCCATGAAAAAATGGGGCGACAAAATAAACAGAAACTTTCTCAAAGAAGAAATCCGAATGACTAAAAGGCACATGAGAAAACGCTCTACATCATTAATCATCAGGGAGATGCAGATCAAAACAATAATGAGATATCATTTCACACCACAGAGACTGGCCCACATCCACAAGAACAAAAGCAACCAGTGTTGGCATGGAAGTGGCGAGAAAGGGACCCTCCTTCATTGCTGGTGGGAATGCCGAATGGTTCAGTCCTTTTGGAAAACAGTATGGACGATTCTAAAAAATTAGAAATTGAGCTCCCATTTGACCCAGCAATACCACTCCTGGGAATATATCCCAGAGAGGCAAAAAAGTATAGTCGAAGTGACATCTGTACTTGTTTGTTCATTGCAGCATTTTTTACAATAGCTAGAATCTGGGGGGGAAAAAAAAACCCTGAATGCCCAAGAACAGATGACTGGTTAAAGAAACTTTCGTACATCTACACAATGGAGTACTATGTAGCTGTTAGAAAAGATGAAGTCATGAAATTTATATGCAAGTGCTACTACATGGAAAGTATCATGCTAAACGAAATGAGTAAATGAGTAAGAAAGAGAGGGACAGACATAGAAAGATTGCATTCATCTGGGGAACATAAAATAACAAAATAGGAGACTAACACCCAAGAATAGCAGAGATAAGTACCAGGAGGTTTACTCCATGGCTTGGAGGCCAGCCACACACTCTAGGGGAAAAGGCAGCTCAGATAGAGAAGGGAGGACCAAATAAAGGGTGTTGGGAGGATCCTCCCAGGATGGGAGATGCATGCTGAGAGTAGACTTTAGACCGAACATGATTGCCACTCAATGTCTCTTTTGCAAACCACAGCACCCAAAAGGAGAGAGAACAAAGGTGAATGCCCTGCCACAGAGGCAGGGTGGGATGACGGGGACAGGGGGTGGGAGGGATACTGGGATCAGTGGTGGTGGAGAGAGGGCACTGGTGGAGGGATGGGTATTCAATCATTGTATAACTGAAACCCAAGCATAAAAATTTGTAAATGTACAACTGTACCTCATGGTGTTTCACTAATAAAAATCTAAAAAAAAAATGGTGGGCCTGGTGTCAAAATATTGAATGTAATCAAAGTAGAGAGAGTAATTTGGAAATCATCTGCCCCACAGGTAGGGGGAGGGTGTGGAATGGGGGTATCCTGGGGTTTTTGGTGGTGGAGAATGGGCACTGGTGAAGGTACGGGTGTTTCATTGTATGACCAAGACTTAAACCCGAAAGCATTGTAACTGCACTCAGGGTGATACAATAAATAAAATTATAAAAAATGTAAGGTGGAGTTCATGCACAATTTAATCAGCTTAATAAGTGACTGAATAAATAGCAGTACTCCTACAAAAAATAAATAAAATAAATTTAGAAAAATTTAAAAAGAAAAGATGGCATCAGATTTGTTTTGACTGTTAGATCCCCACTTTGTAAGGACTATAATAATACTGAATTGGAAAAGAAAATGTCAGTCACACCATGTATACTGTTGGACCAATGGCGGATTAAAGGTTTGTCCCTGGAATTGACAGGCGCCATCTGTGCTTACTCTGAAATGATGTGCCAACTCGAACTCCTTGCTAGCCTCTGGACTTGATCTCTGTGTGCTCTGACCCTGAGCAGTGTAAAAAGAAACATTTTCTCCCTATTCGATCATATGTCTGTAACCATATCTTGCTCCCCTCAAATATGATACTGCTTTTTGTGACTACACACTGCAGTTAATCCTGTTGAACCTCGATGCTTTGTTTTATTGTATACTGGAATGTAGTTTCAGGGTACAAATGTGAACACAGGCTTGAGTTCTGGGCGCCTACCTGCTGTGCAGTGCATAGGAGGATGAATAAAGCTTCTTGTCCATCTCTTGTATCTGGCCTTCGTGACTCATTGAAGGTACAACACCACAAACAATAAAAACCCACCAACCATGGCTAAACACCTGACTTTTGAGTTTTCATTGTAAGAAATCCAGAGGACTTTGTCAGTTCCACTTTAGCTGTTGCACTGACCCTTGTCAAGGACTATGGTTTTTCTTTTAATCTGGAATTTCAATTTTCTATCTGCCTTTTCCATCCTCATGACATTTTGCCTCTCAGGAATGCAAGATGGCTGCTGTATTCCAACCATCACATTCATGTTCCAGGTAGGATAAAGAAGGGAAAAGGTCAGGCTAGAGAGACCGTACAGGGGTTAAGGTGCTGACCTTGCCTGCAGCCAACCCTGTTTCAATCCCCAGTACCACACAGTTCCCTGAACATTGCCAGAAGCCAAGATGCACTGTAGCACTGTAGCACTGTCCTCCTGCTGTTCATTGATTTGCTCGAGCAGGCCCAGTAACATCTCCATTGTGAAACTTGTTGCTACTGTGTTTGGCATATTGAATACATCATGGGTAGCTTGCCAGGCTTTGCTGTGAGGGCAAGATACTCTCGGTAGCTTGCTGGGCTCTCTGAGAGAGACAGAGGAATCGAACCCGGCTTAGCCTGGCCGGCTGCGTGCAAAGCAAACGCCCCACCGCTGTGCTATCACTCCAGCCCAGATGAGGGTTTTTGAAAGGAATTGGGAGAAGAGAGGGCAAAGGTCATAGGTGCAAGTGTTATCACTAGGGCTTCTGGTCAAAAGGGCAGTGGGGCAGTACTCTTGTGCCCAAGACCAAGGGCCTCTTCTCGAGGGGTCTGCACGCTGTGGAGAGTTCAGGATTCCCCAGTTGGGGTTAGCAGTACCCCCATATAGACCACAGCCTCGCCCAACCCTGGGGCTCCCGGGTTCTTTCCAGAGAGGTCTTGCCCCCAAGCCCAGTATCTCACTGCTGACAAGCAAGAATAAGTGAAGAGTTGAGAGTGGACAGTTACTTATTGCTTGACTTTATTTGGTTCTGAGACCATATCTAATGGTTCTCAGGGCCTAATCCCATTTAGTGTTTGGGGATCACTCTTGGCAGTGCTCAGGGTGTCATGTTCTGGAAACCTAACCCCAGCTGCCCACATGTACAACCTGTGCTCCAGACCTATAGCTATCTCTCAGTCCTTGGTTGGCAGCTTTGTCCTGCTCTATCCACCACTGTCAGCCAATGTCCAAACACACTTCGTAGTCCCCCACAGTGCTCACACCTACACGTAGTTCCTGAATCCACATGAAAATATGGGCACGCATGTACCCAAACAGGATACATGGGAACACTGCTCCACAAACACTGAACTCCCAGAGAACGTGGGACATACACAGATACTCTTTTTTTTTTTCTTTTTGGGTCACATCCGGCAATGCTCAGGGGTTACTTTTGGCTTTTCACTCAAGAATTACTCCTGGCGGTGCTCAGAGAACCACATGGGATGCCGGAAATCAAACCCGGGTCAGCCGCTTGCAATGCAAACACCCTACCTTCTGTGCTATTGCTCCAGCCCCAACACACACTCTTACATGTACATTTGTGTTCACACACATAAACTGACATATATGCATACACAAGGATGATGTGTACATCTGCAGACATATTCACACAGATACACAAACTCCTGGGACAGACACACTTACATATGTGTGCAAACACCTTTCCACCCTCCCTCCTCCACTGCTTCTACTTGGTCTTTTTTTTTTTTTCTCAGCTCACAGTCACTGGGATAATCTGTCCCCATTTCCACAGATCCTGAGGAAAATAAGAGGGACAATTTCTATTGGAAGATCCCTTCCATACTAGACACTGGGCCAGGGCCATGCTTAGCCCTGAGAGGCAAAGGTGACCAGTGGGGTGGTTTGTAACTTCCCAGAAACAAAGACCCCGAAGACTGTGTTCAGCATGGAGATAAAGCTGCCCTGGGACCCATTACGGCAGGTCCTGTCCTCTCTCCAACAGTGGTATGTACATGCCAGTGCCCTCTCTGGAAAGGGATCCCCCAGGCAGCCCAGGGACTGAGAGTGGTTTGGGTGGGGGGCCAGCAGGAAGTCTCCTGGGAAGTGGTTGTCCCCAACTTCCAGAGGCCAGAGTGGGTGGTTGACCTTGTGTCCAGATGACTCCAACTTGAGGCCATTTGTGGCTTCTCAGCACCCCACTCCTGCCACAGGGGGCTGGCCAAGCCAGGGCAGAGCAGGGTTTGACTTGTCATATTGTCACAGTGCCTGAAATGGCACAGTTAGCCTCATAGTTCTTTGTGGTCCTGGAGAACCCAGTAGTTGAGTAAACACCCTAAGGCTGGCATTGCCCATCCCAGAACATTCTGCAGGCCTCTCTGCTTGCTCTGGGGAAGGGCCTGGAGACTCATGTCTATTCTCTGTCCTCAGAGATCCATGAGGATGAGTGTCATTACGCAGCCACAGGGTCACGTGAATCTTCTGAGCCCCTCTGCTCCTGGTCTTCCCTCTTTTTTGCAGAGTTGAGTTCTTAAGGCTAAGCCAAGCCCTCCTCTTCCTCATTCTGCTTCTTCTCCCTGAATCCCATGCTGCCCCCTTTCATCCTGCTCTAACCTAGCCCTCTCCAGGAGTTCCAGATCCTATGCTCAGTGCTCAGTGCTCCCAAGATATCCCCTGAGGGACATGCCACAAGCCCTCCAAATCTATAACTTGACAGTTCCCCACCCCCACCCCCTCCGGGCCCCTCATTCTGCACAGGCTACCAGCCATCCAGGAACTCACCTGGTGCTTACCCAGGAGCCTTCCTTCTCCCTCCCCTCATTCCCCACCTACTTCTCCCATCCACTACTTTCAAAGCAACCCCCAATCTTAAACCCAAGTCCTTCAACCATAATTGATGAGCACCCACCTTAAGCTAGGTGCTATTCCAGGTGCCAAGACTTTGGCATGGAACTACACTGGTGCAAATCTATAACCTTGAGTAGCTCCAATATGAATTAAGAGGAAACAACTCATTATATGGTGAGTGATCACTCAGTCACACTGTGCTTTAATGGTACAAGGCACCGGACAGAGAGATCAAGCAGGGAACAGAGCTAAGAAGGGCTGATAAAAGAGAGGAGGTTCTGGGGCCAGAGTGATAGCACAGTGAGTCGGGGCCTTGTCTTGCAGGCGGTTGACCCAGGCTGGATCCCTGGCATCCCATATGGTACTTTTGTCCAGGAGTGATTCCTGAGAGCAGAGCTAAGAGTAACCCCTGAGCATTGTAGCACCCACAAAATCCAAAAAGTAAATGAATAAAAAGTAAAAGAAAGGTGGTTATAACTTTGAATAGATACCACCTACAGGGGGGAATATTAGGTCAAGGACTTAAAGGAGGAGAGGAAATGAGACCCGAGAAGATTTGATGAAGAATATTCTGGGCAGAGGGAACAATCAGCAGAAAGGCCCAGAAGCAGGGTGTCAGTGTCACAATGGTCCGTGGTGTCCTTCTGACTTCCTCTTTGGCTCTTATAATACACATGCAGCCAGAGTGCTCTATTGAAAAGCACAGGTGAGATCGTGTCCCTGCATGAGGGTCCCTATACAAGCCTCTCAGCTTGATGCCCAGGCCTGTAAGGCACGGTCAGGAGCCAGGAAAGGTGGCATCAGAGTAGGACCTGCTTGTCTGAGATGTGACATGAAGTTAAGATTCATGGGCACAGCAGCAATGCTACTTCAGAGGGTTTCCTGGGAAACCGTTCCTTTCTCCATCAGTGATCTCCATCTGTGAGTTCCCAACACAGCCACTGTCACTCATGCTAGAAAAGGCTGGACAAAACGACTGAGGGTGTGTACAAATGCAGGAATGGTTAGGAAGTAGGCTAGGGTGAGAAAAGGAAGGGGCTCTGCCTGAACACTCCATATGGATAAAATAACCAGTGTGGGGTGGGGGTATCTTGCCAGGGACTGAGTGGATAAAAGAAGAGCTGCGGGGCCAAAGAGATAGTACCCGGTTAAGGTATTCGCTTTGCATGCAACTGCTGACCCTAGCTTCATCCCCAGAACTACATATGGTCCTCTGAGCACCATCAGGAATGATCCTGAGCACTAAAAGACTAAATCTGGGTGTGACCCAAAGACTAAACACACACACACACACACACACACACACACACACACACACACAAATCAGAGCAGTGGTAGCCCTTCAATGCTCCTTCTGTAGAATTTGGATTCTAATGCCCTGACCATCTGGCCATTTTCATGGATTGCCACAGTTAGAAATTTCATGGTACTGACAGAGGTAATTTTGACACTTTAAAATGTATTAATGAGGACCGGAGAAATACGAAAATGGGTAGGCACTTGCCTCGCATGTGGCCAACCTGGGTTCAATCCCCAGCATCTCATACGGTTCCTTGAGCCCACCAAGAGTGATTATTCCTGACTGCATAGCCAGGAGTAACCTCTGAGCACCACCTGGTTTGGTCCCAAAATAATAAAAGTGTTCTAATGAATGTCTAACAGGCTAGAGCGGACTCAGCAGTCACATAGGCTGATCTGAGTTTATGCCCCTGGTTGAATGTTCTTTGCAAGGGTCATAAACCTCCACTAAGGTTTTCATGCCATCAGTCTGGACTGGTGCCTGGATTGGAGCATTTCTTGCCCTTTTCCATCTAGTCTCAAGACTGTGTGACCTAACAATACATCCCATTAGCTCTCTAATTATCTAACATATCCTCTGCAAAACAATTCCTGCAAAGAATGCAGGAGTTGGAGTTGCAGTGATAGTACAGTGGTTAAGGCTATTTGCCTTGCATGAAGTCAACTGGGCTCAATCACCATTATCCCTTATGTCCCCTAAGTACTGCCAGAAATAATTGAGTAATTGCAAAGGTAGGAGTTACGCCTGAGCATCACTGGGTGTTCCTCCCCACAAAAAATAATGCAGGGGGGGTTATATTTTGTCCAACTCCACTTATCTGTCAGGTCACCTGGGATCCTGCCAGGGAACTTGAGTCTTGAGGGCCACGGGACTTCCACCCTCATCCTTCTCTAACCCTCTCTTTTGGTTTGTTTATTTTATTTTGGAGGGGGGGAACCACACCTGGTGATTCAAAGAGCTTATTCCTGGCTCTGAACTCAGAGCATGGCGGGGGTCACATCCACCAACTGGCCCCCTGGCGCCGTGTAATCCCATCAACGGCCAAGACTCAGAGACTATAAAAACCAGCTCCCGGAAGAAGAACAGTGCAGTCTCCTGCCCCCGCGCCTAACTGTCCTCGCCGCTGGGGCCCCTTGGAGGGGAGCGGGTTGAGCTTTCCTCCCCATCCCAACCAGGGCTCCAGCAGCCAAAGACCTCCAGGACCAGCCACCACCATGCTGAGACCACTCTCCGCACACATGAAGGTACTGGCAGAGGGACAAAGTCACGGGGGTTCCGGGGCCGAGATCTCCAAGCCTACTCGGATTTGGGCCGAGCATCCTCCACCCAGATCCTCCAAATTCCAGTAGGCAGGGGTCACACCCACCAACTGGCCCCCTGGCGCTGTGTAATCCCATCAACGGCCAAGACTCAGAGACTATAAAAACCAGCTCCCGGAACCGCGTGGCCGCATTCGCAGCTGCGCGACATCCTATTATGGCATTTTATTATCTCATTCCTACTTTGGACAAACTGGCAGGCTACCAAATGTAGCCTGCCCACACGACAGAGTCTGGCAAACTCCCTGTGTCGTACCCAATATGCCAAATACCAGTAACAATGATGGGTCTCATTCTCCTAAAGAGCCTTGAATATAATCTCAGAGCTAGGATGAAGGAGATGTTACTGGGGCCTGCTTGAGGCAATCGACGATTAACAGGATGATTTGTGTGATTTGATTTGTGAACTCGGAGATCACTAGTGGTGAGGTGCCAGGGATTGAACCCAAATCCACTGTATATGAGTTTTACCTGCAGTACTATCTCTCCAGCCTCATCATTCTTTTCTTCCTACAACTTTCTACTGTCACCATTCTTTTGGACATCTCTTTACTTGCTTGCTATCTCACCGCAAAGTTAACTCCATGAAGGTACCATTGTGTCTCGTTTTTCAGCTTTATCCCAAATACCTGCCATGGTTCCAGGTACATAGTAGGGGCACAATGAAAGCCTATTGGGTGGGTGATAGTTCTAAGGTCAATGGCTCAGTTCTTCCGACTCTGATGTTCATTTTCTATGCATCTCTATAACAATCTGAGAGAGTCCCATTCCAGGTCTTTCATTCTTTCTAGCCCAACCCCTGCCAAGGCCTCTCACCAATGCCCCCAGTCTGGAGCCAGACAGCCACAATATCTCTTGCTGTGCAACTTTGATGAGGTCTTGAGTACCAAGATTTTATCCTCTGTGTGGGACCTATTAACTTCTACTTAATGAAGCTTTTACAGGGACCAAGTGGCCGAATGACCAGAAAGCACTTTGTGATATACCAGCTCCATAAAATAGCATCAGGAAAGGGTCCTCCCAACATCTTGCAGAGGGGGGAGTATTGGAAGCATTAAATACAGCCTGGAACTCTTGAAAGGTTCATAATCAGTTACATATGATGTGATAACATAACTAACAACTCCTTTTATAGGATATATTGTAATTTTACAACTTGTGATATAAAAACATAACACTCTGGGGGCCAGAATCAGGTAGGGTGGTGGTCTTAAATGCAACCAACCTGGATCTGATCCCTGGCACCCCATATGGTTCCCCAATACCCCATCAGGAGTAATCCCTGAGCGCAGAGCCAGGAGTAAGACCTGAGCTTGGTGCTTATAGCCCCCAAAACAAAACAAAACAAGCAAATATGTACACATAGGACTTTTAAAATCTAAAACCTACACAAATTGGAACATGTCAAAAGTTTGAAGTATCATTAAAAAATATAGTCTTGTTTTATATTTTATAGACCTAGAACTTGGGCTGGAGCAATAGCACAACAGGTAGGGCATTTGCCTCTCAGAGAGCCCAGCAAGCTACCAAGAGTATCTCGCCCACACGGCAAAGTATGGCAAGCTACCCGTGACTTATTCGATATGCCAAACACAGTAACAAGTCTCACAATGTTACTGGGCCCGCTCAAGCAAAAATCGATGAACAATGGGAGGACAGTGACAGTGACAGTGACAGTGACAGGTAGTGGGAGGATCAGGCGGGCTCCCTTAACGATCTATAAAAAAAAACAAACAAACCAGCAGACTTAGAAGATGCTTGAAGGAAGGAGTCTATGCCCAGCATTTGAAGAGCTCAGGTTTAATGTCCAACTGCAATAACTCCCAGCCACTGTCAGGTATAACCCTGGTGGCACCCCTCACCCTTAGAGAAGCCCCAATACAAAAACAAAGTCAAGAAACAAATTTTGAAACATAATTTTTTTGGTTTATTATGTAATAACTTTTTTAAAAAATCACAATTTCCATCAAGCAGAAAACTGAGGAAGTGAGTGGAATGATGTATTCTTCTCTAGATTCTTTGTACTTGTGATGTGGAGATATCTGCATGTCTTTGGCTCATCTGGGACACTTGAGCTGGGATGATCTCAGGATAGAACATGTGTCTCACAGATATGAGGTCTGGGTTTCATCCCGGCACACCCTCCCCCAGGTCATCCTCCTTTTGTCCCTTTACCAATCTTAGTGACTTCAGCTTATTTACGAATTATATCATGTTATGGGAGTGGGAAATGACTCAAGGGACTGGAGCAATGTTCTTGCTGCAGCTTTGGTTCAATGACCAGCACTCCACAGGTCCCCCAGCATTTTCTGAAGTGATTCCCAAACACTAATCAGGAGTAGTACCCAAGCAATGCTGGGTGTGGTCCCAAAACCAAACAAATCAAACAATATAAAATTTATGTTGGCATAAAATTGGTCTGGGTGCCCAAAGAATGTGTGCCCAGAACTAGGGACTTAATTCACATCACAGCAGAAAGGACAGGTGTAGTCAGCCATTCTGGTGCTAATATGGTAGCAGGATTACACCCCTCCAGCATATCCCACATGGAACACAATATTTCCTGGACGAGCACAAGAAAACAAATACAAGTTCTGACAAATTATGTTAGATAGCTTTGACAGGGAATAAAGAGAGCACCAAACAACTGATCGACCCACAGAGCTTCCCTGGAGGCGAAAGGGCAAAGCAGTGAACTGGAGAGACTCACTCCTAGTTTGTACTGGCACAATGGGGGAGCAGAACAAGGCCCCACCACTCTTAGTGAGAGAGGATGGTAGTCCTGAAGACACAGCCAGTATAGTACTAGCCTCTGGCAAATCTCCTGAGACTCAATCAGTATACAATACTAAATCTCTCATGTAAGAACATTAAAGTGGAAATGTGGAGGATGTTTAATGAGCTCAAAGAAATAATGGAACAAATATCTAGTAAACCACAAGAGAATATAAGAGCAGACGTGAAAAATCTATAAGCAGATGTGACAGAACTTGGACCATAGTACAGCAGATAAGACACTTGTAGTACACGGCCACCTGGGTTCAATCCCAGCATCCCATGTGGTCCCCCAAGCTCCACCAAGAATGATTCCTGAGTGTAGAGGCAGGAGTAACCCCTGAGCTTCACTGGATGTGGCCCCAAAACCAAAAAAAAAAGAAAAAAAGAAAATGTCAGGGGCTGGAGTGGTGGTACAATAAGTAAGGTTCTTGACTTGCATGTGGCCAACCCAGGTTCTATCCCCAGCAGCTCATATGGTCCCTTCAGTCCACCAGGATTGATACCTAAGTGTAGAGCCAGGACTAAGTCCTGAGCACTGCCATGGGTGACCCAAAAACAAAAACAAAACTAAATAAATAAAAAGAACCAGAAAAGAAAAGAAATGACAGAACTAAAGGATTTGGTAGGTGACCTGAAAGACTCACTGGAGGGCCTCAGCAGCAGAGTAACAGAAGTTGAGGACTTCAAGACAGTGAGTTCAAGACACAGAAAACCTCCAGACAGCAGCAGAGGTCAGGTGGGGGCGGAGGGGTGAGAGAGGAAACCCTCAAAATAAATGACCAACAGAGGTCAGAGAAATTGTATCCTAGGTTTGATCCCCAGTGTCCCATATGGTTCCCTGAGCACCAATAATAGTAATTCATGAATGCAGAGTCAGAGTAAACCCTGAGCATTAATATATGGCCCCCAAACCAAAACTTAATAAATTTAATGAATAGTAAATAGAGGAATTCTGGGATGAATTCAAGAGAAGCAACACAAGAATCACTAAAATCCCAGAGACCCAGAAATCTTTAGTCAAAGAAATTATCACTGAGAAGTATACATATTTGAAGAGTACATGCCCCCAGATTCAAGAGGCCCAAAGAGTACCAGCTAAAAGAGACCCAAATAAAAAAACTCTGAGACACATCCTAATAAGAATGATGAAAGCCATAGATAAAGATAGAATACTGTTGGGCTGGAGCAATAGCACAGCGGGTAGGGCATTTGCCTTGCACACGGCCGACCTGGGTTCAATTCCCAGCATCCCATATGGTCCCCTGAGCACCACGAGGGGTAATTCCTGAGTGCAGAGCCAGGAGTTACCCCTGTGCATCGCCAGGTGTGACCCAAAAAGCCATAAAAAAAAAGATAGAATACTGAAAGGAGCAAGATCAATGTAGAGAATTACATATAAAGTAGTGTCCCTAAGATTTACAGCATATTTATCAAATAAATATGATATTTTCTTCGAACACTCTTGAACTTATTCGCCAACGTGGCTTGGCACATGCCTCAGGCAATCACAAGCGAACATCCGAACTGGCAAAACAGTGCAGAGAAGCCATCAAGGATGACCTCAAAAACAGGAGAGCAGCAGTACTGGTACTTGTGATGTGGAGATATCTGCATGTCTTTGGCTCATCTGGGACACTTGAGCTGGGATGATCTCAGGATAGAACATGTGTCTCACAGATATGAGGTAGATGCGGCAGAAGCTGGGAAAAGCATTCGTAATGCCCGCCTGTCCTTCACCAACTACAAAACCAAGATGACTGCCCTCCGACATCATGATGGATCTATCACATCTTCTAGAAGGGCAATGGAGAAGATTATTCATCACTTCTACTCAGATCTCTTTAATAGCCACGTCCACTTGCCCACATACCACATACCACATGATGGATATGTCGTTCCCAATGTTCTCCCTTCCGAAATCCAACATGCCATCTCGTCAGTAAAGAAACAAAGAGCACCTGGCCCAGACAAGATCAGACCTGAACACCTGAAGAACTTACCATCAGTACTCATCAACACATTGGCTCGGCTCTTCACATGCTACCTGTCTGAATGCAAGGTTCCATCCCAATGGAAAACCAGCAGGACTATACTACTATACAAGAAGGGAGACATCCACGACATTGGCAACTATCGCCCAATCTGCCTATTGTCTGTCATCTACAAACTGTTCGCTCGAGTCATCCTGAATAGGATTAGCAGAACACTAGATGAAGGACAACCATGTGAACAAGATGGATTCCGAAAAGGATTCAGTACCATCGACCATATCCACACGATTACTAAGCTCATTGAGGTTTCTCGGGAGTTCAAGATGCCGCTCTGTCTAACGTTCATTGATTTAAAGAAGGCCTTTGATTCTGTTGAGACGGAAGCGGTCATGGAAGCCCTAGCCAATCAGGGTGTACAAACTCAATACATCAGGATCCTCCGTGAGCTCTATTGCGGATTTACTACCAGGATCTCACCATTCTACAAAGAAGTAATCATCCATATCAAGAGAGGGGTTCGGCAGGGTGATACCATTTCACCAAAACTCTTCAGTGCCACCCTCGAGAACATCATGCGACGACTGGAATGGGAAAGCATGGGAGTGAAGATAGATGGTCGGCAACTATACCACCTCCGCTTTGCTGATGACATCGTTCTAATAACACCAAATATCAGCCAAGCGGCACAAATGCTGAACGACTTTGACCGTGAATGTGGAAAAGTCGGACTACAACTGAATCTTACGAAGACAATGTTTATGAGAAACAACCTTGTTCCTGACGCTCCATTCGCTCTCAACGGAACCACCATCTCCGAATGCAACAGTTATATATACCTAGGTCGAGAAATCAACATGATGAATGACCTGGCACCTGAGTTGCGCAGGAGGAAGAGAGCAGCTTGGAATGCCTTCAAGAGCATTGAAGAAATAACTAAAAGGACAAAGAACCTCCAGCTACGAGCACATCTCTTTGATTCCACTGTTCTTCCTGCATTAACATATGCCTCAGAGACCTGGACCCTACGAAAACAGGATGAGAATGCTATTCGGGTCTCTCAAAGAGGAATCGAAAGAGCTATGCTTGGAATATCACGATTCACTCAAATGAGAGATAGAATCCGGAGTTCTGATCTTCGTCAATGCTCAAGAATCAGGGACGCTGTCTCATTTGCCAAGACATCAAAAATCAGATGGGCTGGACAGGTAATGAGGTTTACAGACAACCGCTGGACTAGAGCCATCACTGATTGGATTCCACGGGACATCAAAAGATCACGTGGACGCCCACCTACAAGATGGTCAGACTTCGTCAAGACCCTGAATGATCGGTTTGAGACTCTGCATGTTCCTAGAATGAACAGATACCATTGGGCTACACTAGCACGCAACCGGGATGAATGGAGACGTTACTGGCACCCGCTCGAGTAAATCGATGAATAACGGGGATTAAGTGATTAAGTGATTAAGTGATTATCAAATAAGACAACAATGAGAAATAGTTTTTTTTAAAAAAAAAAGAAAAGAAAATTTAAAAAGAAACCTCAATGAAGAGAACACCTCCTCATTCTTGTTCAGAATCAAAAGAACAACTTCATGGATAAGCAATAGCTCAGAAACTTCATAGATTCTAAATCTTTTCACAAGAAGAATGACAAGACAAATTTCACAAACATGCCAAATTTCTACTGAAAGATGGCACAAAACTCCATGATAATAATCTTATCCAATGTCAACGGTCTAAATGTACCAAGTAAGAGACATAGAATGGAAGGTGAATGAAAAAATTGAATCCAACCTATAAGAAGCATTAGGTGAAACACTAAGGGCAAATAGACTAAGAGTCAAAGGTTAGAAGACAAATTTTCAAGCAAATACCGTCCACCAAAAGGCTAGGTCACAGTCCAGTCCTCATCACGGTCCTCCCGTTGTTCATCGATTTGCTCCAGCGGGCCCAGTAACGTCTCCATCATGAGACTTGTTGTTACTGTGTTTGGCATATCGAACATGTCACGGGTAGCTTGCCAGGCTCTGCCATGCGGGCAAGATACTCTCGGTAGCTTGCCAGGCTCTCCAAAAGGGGCGGAGGAATCGAACTTAGGTCAGCCATGTTGGCCGCTTGTAAGGCAAGCGCCCTATCGCTGTGCTATCGCTCCAGCCCTGAAAGGCTAGGTATCAGATGACATTTGCTTCAGGCTTTAAAAAGTTATAAGAAATAGAGAGGGTTATTTCTTAATGACCAAGAGAAATGTACATCAGGAAATACTCATACTCCTAAACATATATGCCCCTACTGAGGACCAGCAAAACAACTGCTAATAGACTTAAAGGAAGACATCCAAAGTAACACAGTAAAAACATTGATAGCAACACAATGGAAACTTCAATACAACTTGATAGATCAACTAGACTAAAACTCAGCAAGGAGGGGTTAGAGAAATTGTACAGAGGATAGGGCACTTGCCTTGCATGCAGTCAACCAGGTTCAATCCCCAGCACCCCAAGTACCACCAGGAGAAATTTCTGAGCAGTAGCAATCATTGAGCATCACTATAAGTACTCTCCTCACCTCCTGCCAAAAAAAAATACATTAAGAAAATATTGAATTTGAAGGAAGAAAAGGGCTTAGTAGATATGTAAAGAGTTTTTCATACCCTTGTATATTGTTTGTTCTCAATAAATTGCTTTTATTGAGAACAGAATGATCAAAACATATTTTCTTAGAAGAAAATTGGTGTAAATTGTTGAATCTCACCTTAATGTGTCCAAGGTGAGATACAACAATTTACACAATTTATAATACAATAATATTTTATGATACAATAATTTTATAATACAACAATTTACACTAATTTTATAATTGTATGAGGAATTACTAAGATGTTGTTACAGGTTAAGCATTCTGTGTTATTATTTGAAGACAAATACACATTCTTCTTCAATGCACATAGGACATGCTCCATGATGACAGACCACATGTCAGGCCACAAAATATACATTCATAAAATCAAGAGAATATAAATCATGTCAACTATATTCTCAGATGATGATTCACTGAAAATAGAAGCTAACCACAAACAGAAATGGAAAAATAACTCAAATACTTGGAAATTCAATAGCTCACTACAGAACAACCAGTGGATCAGAGAGGAAATCAAAAGATTCCTGGAAACAAGGCAGCTTTCCCCCTCCCTGAACTTCCAGAATTCTGGCAGTCATGGCTACATCCTAAAGCCACCACCCAGTTAAAAATTTAACTCCAGCTGTACCATCCAGTGAAAAATTTTGAACTTCCTGGAGCACACAGCTGTGACAATATCTCCAAACTCTATAACACTGATAATCCAGTGGCAACACTCCAGATTGGATGGGAGATAACACAGAAGGCAATCAATCTTGACTTATCAAACAGTAACACAGAAGGCTTAGCATGGTGAGATACAATAATTTACACTAATTTTCTTCTAGGGCAATACTTTTGATCATTGTGTTAGCAATTTATTGATAATATGCAATATAAAATACATTATTATGGGCCTGCTATGGGGGCTGGAACGATAGCACAGCGGGTAGGGCGTTCGCCTTACAAGAGGCCAACATGGCCGACCCGAGTTCGATTCCTCCGCCCCTCTCGGAGAGCCCGGCAAGCTACCGAGAGTATTCGATATGCCAGACACAGTAACAACAAAGTCTCCAATGGAGACGTTACTGGGCCCGCTCGAGCAAATCGACGATCAACGGGAGGGCCTTTACCTTTACCTTATGGGGGCTGGATTGAGGGGTGGTTGGAAACACTGGAGACAATGATGGAGGGAAGGTGATAATAGCAGTTGGGTTGGTGTTGGAATATTGAACTCCTATAGCAAATTATCATGAACAACTTTGCAAGCCACAGCGTTTATATAAGAATGGGGGAGATTTACATAAGTAGGCTTTATCTATTTCATGTAAACTCCAAAATATATTAGCACAGAATTTCTTCAAAAGTTTTTTTAGGGGCTGGAGCAATAGCACAGCGGGTAAGGCGTTTGCCTTGCACGTGGCCAACCCGGGTTCGATTCCCAGCATCCCATATGTTCCCCTGAGCATCGCCAGGGGTAATTCCTGAGTGCAGAGCCAGGAGTAACCCCTGTGCATCGCCAGGTGTGACCCAAAAAGGCCAAAAATAAAGTTTTGTTAAAAACAGGTAAAGCTTCATTGTTATCATAATGAGATCCAAATATAAAGTATATTTTAATGCAACATACTTTAGATTCCAGAGTTGAGAATTTAATTATGTAAATGAGAATAAGCATTTTGCTATATTGTGTTAAAGGGTTTTATTTTCCTTATTAACATAGGTTAAAATCATATAGAAATCACAAATTGGCTCTTACTGATTCTTTTTCTGATCATTCTATTTGCTATTTCTTAAGGTTTTGTTGAAACAAGTAATAGAAAATAAATTTGTTGGGGCCAGAGTGATAGTACAGCAGGTAGGGCATTTGCCTTTCACGCGGCCGACCTGTGTTTGATCCTGGGCATCCCATATGTCCCCTGGGCACTGCCAGGAGAGATTCCTGAGTGCCGAACCAGGAGTGACCCCTGAGCATTTCTGGGTGTGGCCCAAAACCTAAAACAAAAGAAATAAATTTGTTATGTGACTAAGGGGACAGGTTGAGGATGAAAGGGAAACAGGGGATGGTGGTGGAGGGAAGGTCACACTGGTGGTGTTGGATCACTGAATGCCTGAAATGACTGTACAACAAACAACTTAGTAAATCACGGTGTTATAAATAAATAAATATTAAAATTTAAAAAAGAGATTTCTGGAAACAAATGAGAATGAGATTTGCATAGTAAAGTGGCAGGCTACAAAATTAAGATGTAAAGTCTATGGTTTTCTTATTGAAATATAAGAGATATTAAAAAACAATCCCATTCACAACTGCGCCTAAAAAAAATCAAGTACCTAGGAATCAGCTTAACTAAAGAGGTGAAAGACCTATACAAAGAAAACTACAAGATTATGAAGAAATAAAATAGGACATAAGAAAATGAAAACACATCCCCTGTTCATGGATTGGGGAGATTAACATCTTCGTAATGACAAGACTCTCCAAAGTATTATACAGATTCAATGCTGTCCCTATGCAGTTCATATAAGGATATACATACATTTTTCAAAGAAATATATAAAATTCTGGGGCTGTAGCTATAGCACAGCGGGTAGGGTGTTTCCCTTGCATGCGCCCAACCCAGGTTCAATTTCCAGCATCCTAATGGTCCCCCAGCACCGCCAGGAGTAATTCCTGAGTGCAGAGCCAGGAGTAACCCAAAAAGATATATAAAAGATATATATATATGTATATTTGTGATGAGGTGACCCAAAGTTAGCAGAAAAGCAGTGGCTGCTAACAGAGAGCTGAGAAGCAGGGTGTAGTGCTCTAAGGTCAGGAAGCCCTGGAAGCAACCTCTATAGATATCATACATTACTCTCTCCAGCTGCCAGAAAGAGGAAAATTTTACCCCAATTAACCAATAAAAGCCAAATACTTAAAGTCTAATTTCTGTACTGAAATTGTGCTTTACCCAATGAGAAAATTGGTTGATGTGATAAGGAATGTTTTAAATCTTGCCTAGACTCAGGTTCAGGACTATTCATCACACTGAGACCCTTGCCCTCAGGCTTGGCAGCCCCTGCAGGTTAATAAAGCTCTTCAATTCAGCAAACAAGCTTGTTCAAGACTACTTGAAAAATTCTCACTCCATAAAAAAAATTCTTGAAATTCATATGGACCAATACCCTCCACCCCCAGCCCCAATAACCAAAGCAATCCATGGGGAAAAGAATATGGGAAGCATCACTTTCTCCAGCTTCAACTGTACCACAAAGGTTGTAGTTAAAACAACATAGTACTGGAGTATGGACAGACCCCCAGATCAATGGTATAGAATAGAAAATCTAGAGACCCTCAGGTATATGATCAGTTAATTTTCAATAAAGAAGCAAGAGTATGAAGTGAAGAAAGGAAAATAACTCTTCAACAAGTGGTACTGAGGAAACTGGTAAGCCACATGCAAAAAAATTGAACTCAGACCTCTTTCTAACACCATGTACAAAAGTCAAATAAAAATGGATTAAATACTTCGAGAGTATACCTGAATGCATAAGGTACATAGGGGGAAATATAGGCAAAACTTTCCGTGACATTTAAGCTAGAGGCATCTTTAAGGATGAAATACGGCTGACCAAGAAAGTGGAAGCAAAGATAAACAAATGGGACTTCAATAAATTAAGAAGCATGTGAACCTCAAAGGAAATGATACAAAGAATACAAATAAGTCCAAAAACTCAAATTATTTGACCACCATTCATCTGATAAAAGACTAATATCTAAGATATATAAAGCATTGGTAGAATTCTACAAGAAAAAAAAATCCAACCCTATCAAAAACTGGGGAGGGACTAAAGCAACAGCACAGTGGGTAGGGCATTTGCCTTGTATGTGGCTGACCCGGGTTCAATTTCCAGCATCCCATATGGTCCCCTAAGCATCGCCAGGAGTAATTCCTGAGTGCATGAACCAGGAGTAACCTCTGTGCATCGCCCGGTGTGACCCAAAAAGAAAAACAAAACAAAAACTGGGGAGAAGAGGGGCTGGCGCAACAGTATAATAGGTAGGGCACTTGCCTTGCATATGACCCAGGTTGGATTCCCAGTGTCCCCTATCGTCCTCTGAGCCCACCAAAAGTGATTCCTGAGTGTGGCTCCAGCAGTAACCCTTGACCACCACCTGATGTGGTCCCAAAACCAAAATAAAAATAGAAATGGAAAGAAGAGATGAACGGAAACTACCTCAAAGAAAAACTACAAATGACCAAAAGGTATATGATAAAAAAAATTACTCTGGATCATTAATCATCAGGGAAATGCAAATCAAAATAACAGTGAGATATCACCGCACACCAGCATCAGAGATAGTGACACTCATCAAAAAGAACAATAACCAGAGTTGGCAACAGGGACCGTCTTCACTGGTGGTGGGAATGTCTACTGGCACAGACTTATTAATGTGGACATTTCTCAAAAAGCCAGGCACTGAGCTTCCAGTGATCCAGCAATTCCACTCCTGGGAATATCCCCTAGGGCCCAAAAGCACAAAGCAGAAAAGACATCTGCATGCCTATGTTCAATGCACCACTAATCACCATAGCAAAAATTCTGTTAACAACCTAAATGTCCAAAAACAGACAAATGGGATAAAGAAACTATAGATAAAGAAACTAGGGGCTGGAGACATAGCACAGCGGGTAGGGCGTTTGCCTTGCACGCGGCCGACCTGAATTCGATTCCCAGAAACCCATCTGGTCCCCTAAGTACCGCCAGGAGTAATTCCTGAGTGCAAGAGCCAGGAGTAACCCCTGTGCATCGCCAGGTGTGACCCGAAAAGCAAAAAAAAAAAAAAAAGAAAAGAAACTATAGATAAAGAAACATATACACTGGAATACTATGTAATGTAATTTGCTGCTACATGTAAAGATCTGGAGAGTATCATGTTGCGTGAAATCAATCAGAGGGAGAATAGATTTAGAATGATCTCTCTTGTATGTGGGGTAGAAAGAAACTTCACAGGGGAATATCAAATGCCCAAAGGCAATAGAAGCAAAGAGCAGAAGAACTGATCTTCAGTAAGGAAGGGTGGGGATGAGGGGATACGTTAGGGAAGGGCAATGATGAAAATGAAAAGTGCCTGCCACAGAGGCATGCTAGGGAAAGGAGGGAAATTGGGGACACTGGTAGAGGGTAGTGGACAGTGGTGAAGGGATTGGTTTTGGAACATTGTATGTCCGAAACTCAATCATGACTATCTTTGTAAGTGTGATTCATGGTGATTCGATTTAAAAAAATCACATCATTCATAATTCTAAAATCTCCTTCTCATAGCTTTCTAGAAAACCTCCACCACTATCTTCTGGCTTCTTTTCTACACACACACACACACACACACACACACACACACACACACACACAGTCTGCAGGCACATGCATGCCCTAAAATTCTGGGGTGCCTGGGACACAGTGGTGCTTCAAGAAAGAAACCATGAAAATCATCTCTCCAGAGGCTAGAGAGATGGAACAGTAGGTAGGGCACTTGCCTTGCAAGCAGCCAACCCACGTTTAATCTTCAGCATACCATATGGTCCCCTGAGCACTGATGGGGTAATTTCTTAGTGCAGAGCTATGAATAACTCCTGAACATTGCCAGGTGTGGCCCAGAAGCAAAGAAGGAGGAGGAGGAGGAGGAAGAGAAGGAGGAGGAGAAAGAGGAGGAGGAGGAGGAAGAAAAGGAAAAGTCATCTGTCCAAAACCATAAAAAGCCATGGGTGCCTGCCCTGGCCCTCACCAGTCAGCCACAGGGTACCAAAACTTCACCCAAAGATGGAGCTACACAGGGTCATGGGAAAATATGACCAACCAGTTCAATTGGGAGCTGTCTGAGAACATGTAGATTTCCTAGCCTTTTGTGGGTTGGTGGGGAGGGGAGGGAAGAGGCTGTGCTGAGGGTTTACTCCTGGCTCTGGTCTCATGTATCACTCCTGGCAGGCTCAAGAGACCATATATGGTGCCGGGGACGGAATCTGGGTCAGCTGTGTGCAAGGCAAGTGCCCTACCCACTGTATTATCGCTCCTATTTTCTGAGGAGCAGATGTTCAGGCAACAGGAACCCAAATGCCTCCAACAAAACCTGGTTCTGCTGGCACCAGGCAGTCTGTCCTAGCAGCAGGCATCCACGTGGGCTTGTTGGACACCTGTTTTAATTAATTTGGCGTCTGACTGGACTGGTTGGCACCCATCCTTAAACATTGCCTGGAGCTAAGCATGCTTCATTCATAATTCCTTTGATTACCTCTATGCTTAACTGGTCTGTTTTAGTTAGTTTATTAAAATGTATTAATCCTCTGTGAACAAGCTGCACAACGACCACAGATAATCATTGCAGAATCTCTACTTCCTCTGCCAGCTCCAACACTGGCTCTGCAGTCCCCTGGCTTCCTTCATTCTATCCTTACATTCCTTTCTCTGTTTCCTTGTGGTCTTTTTTTCTCTCACAGGCTGGTCTGTGTCTGGGTTCATTTTTCTTTGGCTAGTTGAAGGAATTCTAAATCATGCCAACGCTAGTGGTCTTTGTTTTGTTTTTGTTTTGTTTTGGGGCCATATCTTGGTCCTGCAGTCAGAAATTATTCCTTAGCAGTGGCTGGGAGAACATATGGGATGCTGGGGATTGAACCCAGGTCAGCCGAGTGCAAGGCAAGTGCCCTACCCACTGTGCTATCGCTCTGGCCCAAGGTCAGTGGTTTGCTACCACCAAAATGGGTTCCGAATCCAAACGCAAAGTTGACACAAAAGTGGTCTTGTACATTCTAGCAAGTTTTCCCTGAATTTCTGTCTTAGGTACTGTTGCCTTCCTAGGGTGGAGGCATTCATGACCACATGTTTATGTTGAAGTTGTCCGCTGGGCCCAAATTTCTGGTCTAGGTAGTAACAGTGTCATTCATGAATGGTGGTGTAGTTTCCGGCTGTGTTTTTCTTTCCTTTCCTTTTTGTCATGACAGGGACCTCTGTTGTGTTTCTTTCTTTTAAAAAAATACTTTATTTAAACATCATGGTTTACAAAGTTGATCATAATACAGTTGTTAAGAACTTTTGATGTTCCAACACTAATTCCATATGAGTGACCTTCCTACCATCATTGTCCCCATTTTCTTTTTTTTTACTTTTTTTATTGTCATTTTTTATAATTTTATTTATTGAATCACCGTGAGAGCAGTTACAAAACTTTTGGGTTTAAGTCTCACTCATACAATGAAACACCCGTCCCTTCACCAGTGCCCATTCTCCACCACCAAAAGCCCCAGTATACACCCATCCCACACCCTCCCCCTACCTGTGGGACAGATGATTTTCACATTACTCTCTCTCTACTTTGATTACATTCAATATTTTGACACCAGACCCACCATTGTTATTTAGGATTTTACCCCAACACGCAGATCTGCTGAAAAGGCAACAGTAGACAATTTGTTTTCTATTGCTGGTTATAAATAACATATGATGTCGTGTGGCTGCAGTAGTGGCCGTGTGATTTTGAAATTTCGGGATGTTAGCACTTAAATCTGGGGGATTTCTGCCAAAACCTGCTGGGTTCCAAGATTTGTTCCTGAGTCTCTGGGATCATGGCCATTAAGCAGCTTGACCAGGAGCCAGAAAGGCCGTTCATGGGCAGCAACTCGGGGTCTCATTGGGATGAGGAGGAAAGGGCCGACTCCACCCCCATCCCATGAGGCCCCATGTATCTCATCACTGCAGGCCTAAACCTGACTTACCAATGGCCTCTGGAGGATGGCGGCCACCTAGCCGCCAAGGGGGAGCAGGCGGAGGGACAACACACTTTCCCCCATGGGGTGGCCCGGAGACAGTAGTAACCTACTGTGTGGTCCAGACACATTTCTGCCAAAAGTCACTGGGTTCCGAGATTTGTTTCTGATTCTCTGGGATCATGGCCGTTAAGCAGCTTGATAAGGAGCCAGAGAGGCCATTTATGGGCGGGAACTCAGGGTCTCATTGGGATGGGGAGGAAAGGGCCGGATCCACCCACATCCCATGAGGCTCCACGTGTCTCATCACTGTGGGCCCAAACTGATTGTCCAGTGGCCTCTGGAGGATGGCAGCCACTGGGCAGCCAGGGGGAACAGGCCAAGGCACAAAACCTATTCCCAGCTGGGTTGGCCCAGTGCCAGTAACCTACTGCAGGGACCGGATGCATTTCTGCCAAAAACTGTTGGGTTCTGAGATTTGTTTCTGAATCTCTGGGATCATGGCCATTAAGCAGTTCGATCAGGAACCAGAGAGGCCATGCCTCCAATTATATAGCTGAGCTGGAGGTGGTTTGTGGGTATGTCTCCCACATACCTAACTTTTGGCTGTTCACTTTCTTGCTTAACTTTGCTCCAAGTTTTTGGGGTCTGGCCAAAGGCACAGCAGCAATTTTGGGATATCTGGAAGTCTGAAGGCGCCATTAGGCTGCTGATGCACTCACCTCACAGATACAGATTGACCTGCTGGCGGCACCATACCCCCAGTGTCCCCCATTTTTTATTTTCCCAACCACCTTCCAAGCCTAGCAGACTTGGACACACAGTATTTTGTTTTATGTTGCTTGTTACAACTAAATGGTTAGAGAAATTATCAAAAATACTTCAGTAAAAGAAAAATAATGAAAATTGTTAAAGCTCATTGGGGGTTAAGTCTTTGAAGATTTACTAAGCTGTTTGCTGCTAGTTGAGTCATTAAGTCATTGTTTTTGTTTGTTGAGCTTAGTTGGTTTCTATGATACCTTCCTAACTAATTTGATATGCTCCTACTAGAATTTTATTATTGTGGAGTTTGGATCTGTAGAACTGGGCTGTTGAGTTGACATGGCAGTGGCTGTGGGAGGTGGCATGGCTGCTGAGTCTTCTGGAAGTACAGGGAGGGGAAGAGGGGCAGGCTGCCTGCTCCCATTTTGAGAAAACTCCAGAGGTCTCAGCCTGACATGGAGGCAGCTGGAACTTTCAGTTTGGCGTCTGCAGAGATTCTTAGTGAAGCTGTGGAGTTAGGCCATTGACATGATGGCATCAGTGTGGTGCAGGTGCAGCTGCCAGGGCTTCAGCAGGGCAGGACTTGGCTTGCCTCGCTCCCATGGGCACCCCAGAGTTTTCAGTTAGGAGACCAGTGAGTCCATAAATTTTAGCTGTTTGGCTTGCATCTCCTAGGAAGAGATTTAGTTCATGAATCTGAAAAGTAGGGTGGGTGGGAGGTGGGCCTCATGGTTGTGTTTCTTAAAACAGAAAAATACTTTTCTTAATGGTGGGGGGAAGGTAAAACATGATGTGGAGATGTGTTTGCTATGATCAACAGAAAAGGGGGCCAGAGAGATAGTGTAGCAGGTAAGGTGCTTGCCTTGCATGCAACATGATCCCTGGCACCCATGTGCTCCCCAAGCCTGCCAGGAGAGCAGAGTGAAGAGTCCCTGCGTGTAGAGCCAGGAATAACACTGAGTAATGCCAAGTGTGCCCCTTTCCCCAAAATGATCAGAAATGAAAAATTACCTGGCTCGTCTATTCTGCCTTTTCATTTGCTGTCCTGACCCATAGAGTCTGTGGAAAATGCTCTGATTGTTCACACAGAAAGTGGCCTGGTGTTTCAATCCTGGCTAAGGGGTTGTGTCTGAAAATCCCATCCCACCAATGGTGTGCCCAAACCGTTCTACAGACAGGAAGCCTTTCTGAGAACTCCCCACAGTCTTCTTCATTCTTTGACCTAGACCCCGGTACCACATCTGGGCCGAGTCAGCTGTGTTGGGGCTAGTTGTGAACATGAATGCCCTGTGCTGAAGGGGTCAATGCAGGGAGACTTGAAAGGTCCTTGACGGCAGAGCTAGGTTATGATGTCTGTTATTTACTATCTTGTTCTTTGTATTTAGATTTTTATTTGGGGGACAGGATGCTGGACATATCTGACAGTGCTTAGGAGCTATTCCTGACTGCTTCTGTGCTCAGTGACTCCCCCTCACCCCCACAATGCCCACATGATGCTGGGGATTCCAGTTTGGGTCTTAGACACCATAGCACATGCAGGTATGGTGCTGGGCAGGGATGGAGAGAAGCTGTAGGACGGTACAGAGAGACCAGGGAAGACTCGGTCTTGGCTTGTATCCCTTATGAAATTCTACCCTGGGCCTGGCCTTGCCCCATCCCCAGGGCCTACGTGCCAAGCTTTGAGGAGCTCAGAGGCAGCTACTGGAAGCGCTTTGAGGGTACTGAGGAAAAACTAGGAACTGGAAGTCACAGAGCCCAGGCCCAAATCTAACTCATTTCCTAATCACTGTGACCTTTGGCAGTTACCGCTCTCTCTAAACTTGACTTCCCATTTGTGAACAGGAACTGAGTGCTTGCACGATGACGATGGACACCTGAAGTGTGTGGTCTACAGAATGTTGTGGAGGTATAGAAATGGATAATGGGATTTTCTCAGCACATTTTTTTTTTTGTTAAGGTTCAGGGCACATCCAACAGTGGACAAGGGCTACTCTCGCTCAGTGTTCAGGGTTCACTCCAGTGGTGTTTGGGGGTGAGGAGCATGCAGTGATGGACACTAGACTGGGTCTTCTGCATGCAGATTGTTGCTCCAGGGTGGGCCCCCATCTATAAGCAGGACCCCTGTCCCCAGCAAGTCCCTAGTTTCCCTTTATCAGGTGATGCATTGGAGAGGAGGACATGCAAGAGGAGACCCTTCCTGGATGTACAGATTGGAGACCAGAGCCAAGAGGAACAGATTAGGGGCCTGCTCAGAGGCTGCTGCAGCTGCTACTGCTCCTTGGTGAGAAGCCTGCAGGGGCCAGGGGAGCAGCAGGGAAAGAGGCGTTGTAGGGCACATCCTGCAGTGTTCTAAGCGTGACTGGCTCTGCAGATCACATCCTGTCTCTGAACTCAGGAATTGCTTCTGGCGGTGCTCAGGGACCATATGGGATGCCAGGGATCGAACCCCAGTCAGCCGCCTGCAAGCCCTGCCCACTGTACAATAGCTCAGGTCAGTCTTTTAAATCACCATGAATTACAGACTTACAAAGTTATTCATTATGAAGTTTCAGGCGTACAGTATTCCAACACCAACCCCCTCACCAGGGTTTTTTTAAAGATCGCGACGTAGTCTAGGATGGGCGCCACAGAACTGTCACTGGACAGTGGTGACCAGCGCCCAGTAAACCTCTTCCATCCCGTGAGCCCCTGTCCCGCTGTTCTCCCGGTGGAGCCAGAGCGACATCTCGTGGCTAAGAATTTACTCTACACCAAAGCTTCTGGCGGACCTGAGTCAGGGGAGAGCCTCCAGATTTCAGGGCGGGCTTACTAGCACATTCTGCCGGCTGGGGAAACCATACTAGCACATTCTGCCGGCTGGGGAAACCAGACTGGGCATTTGGGACAGCTCCATTCTCGCGCCCCGGCCACGAGTGAATATTCCGGACCTTCCATGGAGAGGGGTGGGGCTGCATAGCACGCCCCGTCAGGCCCCGCCCCTCGGACGCTCCCGCCCACTGAGCGGGGTGGAGCTGCTGAGCCGCCCCCTCAGGCCCCGCCCCTAGGCCGCTCCCGCCCACTGAGAGGGGTGGAGCTTCTGAGCCCGCCCCCTCAAGCCCCACCCCTCGGCCGCTCTCGCCCACTGAGCGGGTGGAGCTGCTGAGCCCGCCCCCTCAAGCCCCGCCCCTCGGACGCTCCCGCCCACTGAGAGGGGTGGAGCTGCTGAGCCCGCCCCCTCAAGCCCCACCCCTCGGCCGCTCTCGCCCACTGAGCGGGTGGAGCTACTGATCCGCCCCCTCAGGCCCCGCCCCCAGGCCGCTCCCGCCCACTGAGCGGGGTGGAGCTGCTGAGCCCTCCTCCTCAGGCCCCGCCCCTCAACGCTCCCGCCCACTGATGTTACGCAGCGCCTAGCACGTACCCTTGCCTCCGCGAACGTCTCCCTTATAAGAGTGTCCCGCGCGCCACGCCGTCTGTTTCCAAGGTAACCCTGGAGCCTCCTAGTAAGACGGCGTGCGCCGTCTGGGTATCCCGCGCGCCCCCTCCCCGCCATGGCCGCCGCGGGTCCCAGTGTCTTCCTTCTCATGGTCAACGGGCAAGTGGAGAGCGCCCAGGTGAGGTGGGGTCCCGCTCGACCCGTCCGCACTCTCCCGGCCGCCTGGGGCCTGGGGACGCGTGCTGTTCTCGAGCCCTCCGGGTTTGGGCCGGGGAAGGAGCCTGCGTCGGACAGCCTGGCGCCAGGTCGCCTGCCTCCAGCCTGGGGTGCTGTGTGAAGGCAGACCTGGGGGAGAGGCCTGTGTTGGCCCTGAAGGGGTGTTAGGGGGACACCCAGCACCGCGGACGCGCTTCATTGCCAAGGGACGTTGTCCCGCAGCTCTGCACCGCGCCCCTGCACCGTGTCGGAACCTCGAGACCCTTGGATTTGGCTTCAGAGTGGAGATGATTTGGTTCATCTGATTTGCTTGATCTGATTCAGGGTGGTCCTCCCGGGATGATCGGAGGAGGGTGTGTGTGTCTGAGAGGGGAACCTCTGTCCACTTGCACCTTCCACGCAGCCTTTGTTTCCTATGCATTTAGAGCAAGCCGCACTCAGCCCCACTCATTCGGTCCTTTCCTTAGGAAGAGAGGGTGTAACCATCACGGCCCCAGCCCGTTTCATAGATGGGAAAACGTACCCAGAGGAGGGGCAGAGCTGACACTTGAACCACAATCTGTTGATGGCAAAGCTTTGCCCTGTTCTACCCTGGCGAAGCATTGGAGCTGGTGTATGTTGTTTTGTCACTGTGAGGATTCAGATGATTTGGGTAAAGCTCTGCCAGGGCCTGAGTTGCAGTGGACATCTTGCCCTTTTTTTTTTTTATTGAGGGGGAGGGGGCACACCCAGCAGTGCTCAAGACTTGCTCCTGGCTCTGTGCTCAGGGATCACTCTTGGTGGGCACAGGAGATCATATATGGTACCCAGAGTTGAACCCTGGTTAGCTGCGAGCAAGGCAAATGCCCTACCCATTCTATTATTGTGCCAGGCCTCTCCTTGCCTTCTTCTTTCACCTGGAATGTGGCTCCAGGCATCATCTGCCAACCTTCCTCTGGACAGAGCATTTCCCCTCTTCCATCCTCTCCCCTGGGACTGGGCTCTTAATATCATCTCATCCTGCTCCTCTACCCTCATCGCTGGCACTCGGTTGTCGGCCTGCATGTGATGCTGTCTGGAGAGCCCCTGTCAGTCTCAGGTCCCTCATTTCAGCCCCAGGGCCCTGGGCATCCTCTGAGCTTGCCACCCTCCTAGGTGCCAGGGACACAGAAGTATCAGACTCGCTTCTGGTCACAAACTGCTAAAGTTGGCAAGAAATTCCACTGACACAGTCTTGACCCCAGAATGTGCTGAAGAGCCTGGGAGGTGGCTCTGGAGGATGGGGCAGGCTGCCTCTCTAAAGGGGAAGTTTGGTTGGAAGAGAAGGTTCTTGACTGGGAGGGGAAGGAATGGGAAGGGGTTGTCCTACAGGGCAGGAGAAAGGGGTCGGAGCAGCCCAAGATGTCCTTTGGACACAGGTCCACAGGTCTGAATTCTAGGCCCTCTGCTAGAGTCTGCCCCACACCATCTCGTAGATCCCACACCAGGTGCCTCGCTTGGAATTCCTCCCCGCTGCAGCACGTCGGTCTCAACCTGAGTCTGCAAACGTCTTGTGTACTTGTCTCCGCAGTTCCCTGAGTATGATGATCTCTACTGCAAGTACTGCTTTGTGTATGGTCAAGACTGGGCTCCCACGGCGGTAAGCTGGCCCTACCCACAGCACCATGACAGTGGGGGGGGGGGGGGGGGGAGGGGAGGTTCAGGGTCACACACATATGAGCTGATTTCTGGTACAGTTGGAGCGGAGCCCGCTGCCTCCACTGGGCTCCTGGACCCCTCCCCAAGGCTGCGCCCTCTCACCCCTCTCCAAGAAGCCCTTAGCTGGCCCAGGACACTCGGGCCTGTCTCCTCAGCTCTCATCTGCCCTTCAGGGGCACTCTCCTTCCAAGGCTTCCTGAGGAGCACTTGTGTCCACCAGGAGAGGGATTGGGAGGGCAATTTGGATCTGCTCCACCCAGGAGCCCTCAGTCATCCCTCACAGCAGTGGAGGAGATGGAGACCCAACTTGGTTAAATTCTCTGAGACTTTTTTCTCCTCCGTATAGCTGAGGTGAAAATACTTCATTTCCAGAACCCACTGGCTGATGCCCGCATATGATGAGTCTTCTGGGTGCTTCTGGGCTGGGGAGATGGTGGTGAATCACATCAGCTAAAGGCCCCTGACCTGGACTTCACTCTCTTAGGGGGAGCAGACAGCGGGTGGCAGTATTCCAGGTTGGCAGCTAGGAGTGGCAGCAGGCAGGGGCTGGAAGATGAGGAAAGAGCTGCAGACCCAAGCAGGTGGCAGCAGAGCAGAGTCCTTTCTGGGGAGGTAACTGTGTAAAGACCTGGAGGAGGTGGACATGTGTGGGTAGAACCGTTCAGGCTGATAGCAGTAGAGTGTGAAGGCCCAAGGCAGGAGCATCCTTGTCTGTCTGCAGAGCAGCATGAAGGACATGTGGCCAGGGAGCAGCGATGCCAGAGAAGAGAGATGTGGAGGAGGGGGAAGGGGCCAGATCATGGTGCCGTTGGGAGAGGTCGGAGTGGGACTGTTCCCTTTACTTGGTTTTTGGGGGGTTTTTTTGTTTTGGTTTGTTTGGTTTTTGGGGTGTTTTTTTTTTTTGCTTTTTGGGTCACACCCGGCAATGCACAGGGGTTACTCCTGGCTCTGGGCTCAGGAATTACCCCTGGCGGTGCCCGGGGGACCATATGGGACGCTGGGAATCGAACCCGGGTCAGCCGCATGCAAGGCAAACTCCCTACCTGCTGTGCTATCACTCCAGCCCCAGTTCCCTTTACTTGGTGGGATTGACCTCCATCAGAGTTTTGGAAAGAGAAAAAGTGATGAAATTCTGTGCTTCAAATAGCCCTCTACTGGATGGAGACATAGTAAACCAGGTAAGGCACTCGCCTTTCGGGCAGCACCCCAACACACATATGCTTCTGGAACCCACCAAGAATGATCCCTGAGTGCAGAGCCAGGAATTAGTCCTGAGCACCCCTGGGTGTGACCCCAATCCAAAATAACAGTAGTAATAATAATAATTAAAATAAGGTAAAATAGACATCTAGGTTTGGACATGTGGCTCAGCAGTAGAACACTTGCCTTGCATGTGTTCTGCCAGTACTGCAGAAAAGAAGGGAAAAAGCCAGCTAGTAAATAAATATAATAGGTTTAGGCAGTGGGGAAGAGGAGCAGGCAGGATCCCGGAGACCTCACAGAGACCCGCAGAAACAGAAGAAAGCCAGAGTGTGCTTTCTATTTGTTTTGTCATTTGGGGGCCACACCCAGCTGTTCTCGGGGATCACATGTGGCACTGGGGATCCAACCCAGGTTGACCCTATGTAAGGCTAGTGTCCTACCTGCTGAACTATTGCTCCATCCCCCAAAATATACTCCCAGTTTTATTATTTTTCAGTTATGTGTTTTTGGGGTCACACCCAACAGTGCCAAGGGCTCACTTGTGACTCAGGAGATCACATGGGGTGCAGAACCCAGGCCTGCTGCATGCAAGGCAAACACGTTACTTCCTGTACTATCCCTCTGGCCCCATCCAGAGTATGCTTTTTAAAAGGTAAATAGGATCTGGGGCGATCATGGCTGAAGTGCTTTCCTTGCACACATGGCTGACCCTGGTTCAATCCCAGCACTCCATATGGTCCCCAAGTCCCGCCAAGAGCAATCTGTGAGTACAGAGCCAAGAGTAAGCTCTAAGAACTACAGATGTGGCTCTGAAAACAAAACAAAAACTTATTTGAATGAGTGAAGTGGATGTTCCTTCTGGCTCCTCTGTTCTGAGCAGACTGGAGCAAGGCCTGGAGGGAGCTGCCACTGCAGATGAGCAGGTGTGGCCATTGGGAAGGCTAAAAGTCATTGAAGTTCAAGTTTATTTGGAAAACCAAGTCAAGGTTTTACTGCTGAACAGAGAAGGACCATAAGGGGAGGTAGAGTTAAGAACATCCAGGCAGGGGGCTGGAGCAATAGCACAGCAGGTAGGGCGTTTGCCTTGCATGCGGCTGACCCGGGTTCGATTCCCAGCATCCCATATGGTCCCCAGAGCACCGCCAGGAGGAATTCCTGAGTGCAGAGCCAGGAGTAACCCCTGTACATTGCCGGGTGTGACCCAAAAAAAAAAAAAAAAAAACCAGAAAACATCCCAGGCAGTTGAGTGCTTATTCTGTTAGGTGGGAGATGTGAGCCCAGCAGATTCAGGAGTCTCCAGAGTCCGGCCTGGCCTGGGTTTGATCCAGCTTCCCACCAGATTTGCAGGTAGAGCTGGGGGGCTGGCAGTGGAGACAGGGAGGGTCCAGGCTGGGCATGGAGAGCAACCAACCCCCGTGGGAACCCTGGTTTCCTAGGATGTCATGCGTGGAGAGATATGTGCAGGAAGAGGAGTTACTGCAGGGGGCAGCAAAAAGAAAGACCCACAGACCCGGGGGGGTCCCCGAAACCCAGCAGAGGAAACATCTGAAATGAGGGTCTGTGAGATGTTTCTGGTGGACCTCACACTCGGAGAGCAGAGAGTGGCCAGGGGGTGATCAAGGGCCCAAGCACTTGCGCCGTGATCGGGTGGCCAAGAGAGAGGGTGGCAGTGGTGTGGACGAGGTGTGCAGGAGCAGGGGCTCTGGTTGGTCAGGCTCGAATGTGCAAAGACATGAGAAGAACTACAAGCTGCTCCCTTAGCTCTTCATCCCCTTGGCAGAAGGTAGTTGAGTGAATGCATATGGGGGTGCTTGGCTGCTGATGTCACTGGCCTGGTCCCCACAGGGTCTGGAGGAAGGCATCTCCCAGATCACCTCCAAGAGCCAAGATGTGCGGCAAGCGCTGGTGTGGAACTTCCCCATCGACGTCACTTTTAAGAGCACCAACCCCTATGGCTGTAAGTCTGTGGGTGCTGGGGGTGGAGAACCCTCAGTTCTGCTGCTGCCAGCACCCCTCCCTGCCCAGTTCCAGGGCCCCGCCCAACTCTGTGCTCCTGCCACTCAGCCCGGGGCCTCCCCTCCCTCCTTCCCCCTTAACAAGCCCTTCCTTGGGAGCTGGAGCCATAGTACAGTGGGTAGGGCACTTGCCTTGCACACTGCCAATCCAGGTTCGAACCCTGGCATCAAATGTAGTTCCCTGGGCACCACCAGGAGTCATTCCTGAGTGCACAACCAAGAGTAACCCCTGAGCATTGCTGGGTGTCGCCCCTCCAAATCAAAAACAAACAAGTCCCTGCACGTTTGCTGCACAGCTTGGCCTCGGGAGTGCAGTGTGGCCCTTCGAGGTACCCTGAAAGCCTTGGGAAGCTCGTATCTGAGACTGGCTCTGGCTGGCGAGCTGCCCTTGCCTCTCCCTGCCCGTGTTGCACTCTGGCCCCGTGCCCACGCCTGCCCTCTCCTGCTCCTGTTGGTCCCTCTGCTGCTCCACCCACTTCCTTCCTCCAGGCAAGCGGTGCTTTCTGCTTCACCTAGCAGTCTGGAACCATTCTAATTGCTCACTTTCACTTAACAAAGTCTGGAAAGCCCACACT
Organism: Sorex fumeus; assembly: GCF_029834395.1. Classification (NCBI taxonomy): domain Eukaryota; kingdom Metazoa; phylum Chordata; class Mammalia; order Eulipotyphla; family Soricidae; genus Sorex; species Sorex fumeus. The sequence continues at coordinate 3,159,655 of NW_026606179.1, read as the reverse complement.
AGTGCCCGAGGAGATAAGAAAACCCTGCAGGCTCAGCCAGTTCCCTGAGCCTGTCTGGTGAGTGGGTTTCTCTCCGTTTGTTTCTTATATTTGGAAACAGAGAAACCTCCTCCCAGGAAGGTGACAGTACTCACTTAACCTTCTAGTTGCTGAGCCTGGATTTGATTCCAAGTTCTTTTGACTCCCTTTCTTCCTTCCTCCCTCTCTTCTTCTCCTTCCTTCATTCTTCCTTCCTCCCTCCCTTCCTCCCTTCCTTCTCCTTCCCTTCCTCCTTCCCTCCCTCCCTTCCTCCCTTCCTTCATTCTTCCCTCCCTCCCTCCCTTCCTCCCTTCTCCTTCCCTCCCTCCCTCCCTTCCTCCCTTCTTCCCTTCCTCTTTTTTGGCTCCCCAAGCAGTGCATAGGGTGTCCAGGTGCCACTCCCAGCCATGCAGAGCCAGCCCAGCCTGTGGTTGAGTGCAAGGCCTGAGGATATAGTGCTGTTCTAACCTGGCAGGGCTGAGGACAGCCAGGACCACACCTGGCAGGGCACAGTGAGGGAGGAGATGTGGGGTCATGAGGCTCCAGGGTTTGGTTTCAAACTGCTGAGCTGTCTGCCTCACCCCTATCTGATGTCTTAGTCCAAGTCTCTTTGGTGCTCTTGGCATGGGCTCAGGCTTGCTGGGGGCAGAGGATGAGGATCAGAGTCTGCCTAGCTCCATCCTGGGCTGGGAATGATGAAAAGCAGGATCAACTAGTTGAGGCATCAAGGAGTCCCAAGACTAGCTGAAACCAAGAAAAACACAGGCCTCCAGAGACGTCATGTCACTTTGGGAGCATGTGCTGAGTCCCACCAAGGTGGCTGCAAGTTGCACTAGAATGTTGGAGAGCTGTGCCCAGAGCCCCTCGCAGGTCTGTGTGCCCCATCCCAGACAAACATAGCTGAATGCGGCAGCTGTGGAGGGCCCTGCAGCAGGTGCCAGGAGGGCTTCCAGAATCAGAGCGTGTAACACCTGAAGTCACCATCCTACAGAGTCACGCTCATCCCATCAGCGGCGGGGAAAGGTGATGAAATGCAGTACCCACTGATGGAAAATACTTAGCAAACCAGGAATAGGAGGAAGTCCCCGAGATCTGATCAAAGCTGCCTGCAAAAAACCTGAGAGCAAGCATCACTATTTTCAGTGAAAGACTTACAGATTTCATTCTTCAGATTGCTTTGGACTGGAGAGATGGTGCAGTACAAAGGCGCTTCCCTTGCAGGTGCCCAGTCTGGATTTGAACCCCTGGCACCTACATTTTTTCTGAACACTGCCAAAAGTGTACACCGAAGCATCACCAGTTGTGACCCAAAAACAAAACAAAATTGTGTTGTTGGAGTTGTATTGATAGCACAGTGGGCAGGGCATTTGCCTCGCCTGCAGCAGACCAGGGTTTGATCTCCAGCATCACATATGGTTCCCCAAGCACTGCCAGGAGTAGTTTCTGAGTACAGAGGAGTAACCCCTGAGCATCATCAGGTGTGACCCAAAAAGAAAAAAAGTTTTTTTCATCCATAAACATGACATAAGTATTAGGAAGAACAAAACTGATATCATTCACAGGTGATAGTTATATATGTAGAAGTTCCCCAGAAATTCACAGATAAATTAGTAGAATTAATAAATTGGCAAAAATGCCAGGAATAAGACTGGTAAACAAAATCAGGTTTGTTTGTTTGTTTGTTTCTTTTAAAGGGGCCAGAGCAGTAATACAGCAGGTAGGGCACATGCTTTGCAATTCAGCTGACCTGGGTTTGATCTTTGGCACCCAAATGGTCCCAAGACCCCCAGGAATGATGCCTAAGTACAGAGCCAGAAGTAAGCCCAGAGCACCTCTCAGTGTAGCCCCTGAAAAATAAAAGTAAATAGAATATTTTTGTACAAAGTATAAAAGTAAAGGGGATTATATTTAAAATTTTTTTATTATTATTAACATTATCAAATAATATCAACATAATTCTGTCAGATATCAGACCTTCATTTTAAGGCCCAGTAATGAGGACAGGTGGTCCTGGCAAAGGAGAGACATCTGGATCCACAGAAGCCCCAGAACTGATCTGCGCCCTTGGTCTGGGGAAAGGTGGCACCACACGACAGGATGAGATAGGGACATGATAAGTGGTATGGGAACAACTAAATGCACATAGGCAAGAATGAGACCTGACCCCTGCCTCATACATATCCTCTGCCCGGAGTCAGCTCCAGAGGGATGAAGGTGAAATCAGAAAACTCCACGAGGGGTGGAGGGGAGGGGCTGAAGACTTGCACAAGACGGACTCGGATTTGATTCAGCATCATCCATGGTTCCCCACGCTCCAACAGGAGTAACCGCTGAGCATGGACAGGTGTGACCTAGCTGCCCCCCACCCCATCACCCCCACCAAGAGAAAAAAAAGCATGGGAGACTAAAGCCATACTGGTAGTGGAAGTTTTTCCACATGCACTGCAGTGGGCTGGGACATGGCTCAAGGGACCACACACACGTCTTGCTGGGATGGAGGCCCTGGGTTCCATCCCCGACCCCCAGGCACTACTGGTGCCACCCCACAGCAGTAAAATGAAAGCCCAGCCCTGTTCACAGCATTTATTGACCAGAAGGTATCAGTGACAGGACTCCATGGCAGTGGGTGCCTTGCAGACATGATGCGCTGACCCCTCCATGCTGCCCACAGGCATCCGTGCAGTGCCTGCTGCTTGGCTGGCTAGGGCCAGCACACAGCTATCCTGGTGCACAGCCAGAACAAGCACAGGCGGCACCCTGCGAGCACCACATGGAGTGAGCATGACAAGGGCAAGCACTTGTGAGCAGCACCACAGCCAAGTGTGTCACCCTGGACATATTCTCTCTCTCTCTCTCCCCCCCCCCCATCTCCTCCCTCTCTGTGCCTCTCTTGCTCTCTTGCTCTCCTCTCTCATCTTCCTCTCTCTCCACTCATATTTCTCTAAATGAAACAGTTTTACTTAAACACATGCACAAAGAGACAGCTTGTGCATCTCGTGTGTTCCTGCTTTGGAAACAGCCCAACAGAAACTGCAGGCAGTGGCAAGAGCTGGTGCGAGGGAATGGAGGATGTGCTGCCTCCCCACCCATCAGTGCCTGCCAGTGAGCACTGAGTTAGGTGCCCGTGCCCCACCAGGGGTCAGGTTTTAGCCAGCACTGAAAACCAGCCTGCCTGGGGCAATAAACAATCACACAAACGCAGCCGAGCCAAGGAAACTGCCCAAAAGCTCCAGGGCCGGGATGTGTCTCAACGGTGCAGCACTTGTGTTGTATGTGGGAGGGCCTGGTTTGATACCTGGCACCACATACAGGAATTATGAGAAGTGTTTTTTTTTTTAAATGAGGGAGCACAGGGCCCAGAAAGGTAGTACAGGGATTAACACACTAGTCTTTCATTTTGCTGACCCTGCTTCAAATCCCAGCACCTCATCTAGTCCTCTGAGCACATGAGGGTAACTCCTGAGCACAGAGCCAGGAATACTGCAGGGTGTGGCCCAAACTCCCGCCCCTAAAATGGGCAGAGCTGAAGTATTGAGTTTGGGGTCCCATTTTTTGGACCCCACTGTGAACAGAAGTGGCTTCATAAACTCCGCGGGGCCAGAGTATTAGACACAGGTTAGCCTTGGGTTCTATTCCCGGGTCCCGATACAACCCCCCAAGCCCACCAGGAGCGACCTCTGAACACAGCTGAATGTAGCCCCCACACAAATAGAAGTCCAAATGGTCATTCCCTGTGGGAGCAGCACTAGCAGGGACAGGCCTCCAGGGCATTTCTGGCCTGTGTTGGTGTCGGAGCTGGGCATGTGGCAGATAGGGGCCCAAGTGGCCGGGCCCCTGCTCCTGCCATCTGCCATCACTGTCCCTCACTCATCCAGAGGCTCCCATGCTCCTCCCAGAGCAGGGAGCAGGTTTTCTTGCTTGTCTCCTAAAGGGAGATGCACAAGGTCTACTGGACACTGCCCTCTCCTAGGCCCCCTGAACCCCCGTCTGGCCTGTGTGCATGAAGTGTGAGCTTTTGGCAGCCCTGCCCGCCTGCAGCCAGCTCCCAGAAGTGGCCTTTGGCTCAGTTCTCAGCAGGTCCCAGGACCCCAGAGGCACTGGCTGTGCTGAAGCAGGTGTTCAAGCGGTGTCGACTGTCTGGCTTGTGTCTCCTGAGTACAGCCTACGGGCCTGCCCTTGCATTTGGGTCTCATCTCCCTGGATTCTGTTTGGTTTGGTTTGCTGTGGTTTGGTTTTGGGGCCACACCTGGCTCAGAAGTTTCTCCTGGCTCTGCTTAGGAATTACTCCTGGCAGTGCTTGGGGGACCATGTTGGGATGCTGGGATCAAACCTGGGTCAGCCACGTGCGGGGCAAACCCCCGCTGTACTTGGCACTAGCTCTGCATCCCTGGATTCCAGGGCAGTGGAACCCGCCAGTACCATCTCCCTCACAGAACTGCCCTGCCCAAGTTTGCCTGTGTGCTAAGCCCGTTTTATCCCTCCAAGGGCCCCAGATCGTGCTCAGCGTATATGGACCAGACATGTTCGGAAACGACGTGGTCCGAGGCTACGGGGCAGTGCACGTGCCTTTCTCACCCGGGCGGTAGGTTCCCCCTCGACTGCTCCTCTCTGGGGCTCCTCGGCATCCAGGCACCCTCAGCCCGCTTTCCCTGCGATGGTACTTGCTCTGCTGGAGGTGTAGAATCTCCACAGGCAGGCGCCTAAAAACCTTTGTTTCAGGCACAAAAGGACCATCCCCATGTTTGTCCCAGAATCTACATCTAAACTACAGAAGTTCACCAGGTGAGTCTTGGGGGGGGGGGGGGGGGGGGGCTTCCCTCCTTACAGGGCACCTTGCCAGCCTCTCAAACTGCCCTGGGACTTGAGGCCAAACAGAAACGGGGCCTGGGGGTTGATGAGGGTCACAGGGCTCCCTTCACACCCTGTCCAGAGCAGAGAGGACACGTGTGTGGACTAGAGCGAAGGGGAACCTGTCAAGTGGGGAAACAAGTCAATCCTGTGATGGTCAAAGCTGAGGCAGCGGCGCCTTGTTGGATGGAGACTCCTCCCCCTGCACATCTGTGAGAGGAGTCTTGGGCTTGAGGGCACAGAACAGGAGGGCGTGTGACAGGTGTGGCGAGCAGAAATGTCGACAGAGACATCGGGAGGTAGGCAGCACAGAGAGGCGTAAGTACAGAGACCAGCCAGGGGCAAGCAAGAAGTCCCAGGGCCCTGCCAGCCGACCCAGGGTCCAGGTGTGGGGCAGCTGCTTCCTGTGCCTCACGCCAGAAACACTGAGCCCAGATGCCTGTATGCTCCTGTCTCACCCCCAGCCAGGGCCGGCTTCCTAGCCCGCCCCCCCCCCCCCGTTTGCCCCCGCCTGCCTCCCCAGGACCAGCCGCTCCCTATGGCCATGATGGCTTGGGTGCGGGCAGCACAGAGCAGGGGTACACGTGGGACCAGGCATGGGGGACAGGCTGGCATTGCCCCCAGCAGTGGGCAGCTGGCAGGGCACGCCCAGGAGCCTGCAGCAGGTTGAGTCCACTGGGAACTGCTCTGGAAATTCGGGAAGCCAGTGGCCCAAACCAAGTGCGCCTGCCAGCAGCAGGTGCGCGTCGGGGGCCACAGAGCCCACGTTAGGGAAGCAGGTTGCCAGCCACGCGGGGTGGGGTGGAGGACACACACTTCGGGGAAACGCAGCTCCCACTGCCTCACCTGCCATCCCATCTGGGATTCTCCCCTCAGTGTCCCCTGTGCCACCACCTGCCTGCACATCATGCCCCCCACGAGTCAAGTTGAGGGAAAGCCAGCACTGGCTGTGGGCTGAGACCTGAACCCACTGCCTAGCGCCCAGCACTGCCTTTCCAGTGGTGGGAGGGTCAGGAGTGCCAGGCTACCAGAAGAGGCCTGAGCCCTGAGCCCTGGTCCTCCCAATGTCCCCCGTCTCCCCAGCTGGTTCATGGGACGGCGGCCTGAGTACACGGACCCCAAGGTGGTGGCCCAGGGTGAAGGCCGGGAAGGTAAGGTGCGGGTCCCCAGTCCTGTCCACAAGGCGGGCGGTGCCGGCCCAAGGACCCCAGAGCCCTGGGGACATGCGGCTTCCCAGCCTGCTGACCTGCCCTTCTGTCTCCAGTGACCCGCGTCCGCTCCCAGGGCTTTGTCACCCTCCTCTTCAATGTCGTGACCAAGGATATGAGGAAGCTGGGCTACGACTGCGGGGCGCTAGACACGCACGGCATTTTGGGGGCCAGCCCCCCTGAGGACCTTCCCCGGTGAACCTGCACACAAGCGGCCACTTAGCCAGGCGGAAGCCGGGAGGAGAGCGTGGCGGGATAGCCACTTTATACAATAAAGTCACCTTTTCACCAAGTCCAGGCCCCTCAGCCTCCCTGGGCTGTGCCCACAGCTCCCTTGGATCCCACAGGGGCAAGGGGAAAGTGCCCTCAGCACCCCCACGACATGCCCTTGGGCTCAGTCCTCGCCCTGGATTTCCGGCCCTAAAACCCAGAACTGGGCACACTAGCCACAAGGGAGAGTTAGGGGTTCTGATGACTGACTCATTGGGTGCCCAGCACGTGTGCCAACCCCAAGCACCTGGTTGCAGGCAGAACCCAGCTCACCCCCGCCTTGGCCTCCTGGAGGGGCCAAGCTGCTTCCTGGGACTCTGCAGGAGGGTGAGCGTCAGGCCTGTCATTCACAGCAGCCTGGGTGCGGGGAGCTGAGCTAACTTGCAGCCACACAGCCAGTGTCTTCTCCCACACCCTGAGTAGATGTGCGTGCCCTTCACCAGCATTTGCCCCTTCCCCACCAGCCTCTCAGGTACTACCCCATAGGCCCTGGGTCATCTTCTTCTGCAGCCTTTCTTGGCAGCATCGCCGCCCAAGCCTCCCAGTCACAGCCTTTTCCTCGGCCTACCCCCTGCAATGACCTTGACAAGCCACTCACTCCCGTGCCCACAGACAGTCCCGGTGACGACCTGCAGAGCAACTCTACATGCATTTGTCCCGTGCTCTCCCGGGCCCTCAAGTCAGACCCGCCTGCCTGTGCCCATGTCAGTCCCTCCTGTCCTGGCTTTAGCCTGACCCAGCAGAGCTGCAGTCCGGGACATGCACTTGCCCTTCACACACCCTCACCTGTCTGCACTCGCGAGTTCGCTGACCTTGGCCTGCTTCTGCTCACACCGAGCACAGCTGGTCAGAGCCACCAGCCCACGCACACATGAATTTCTGTTGGTTCACTCTTGGCACTCTCAGGAAATGCTTTCAGTTTCCCCGAAGGCCTCCAGTGCCCCTGTCACTCTGTCAAGCCATGATCATGACTTGCCAGTGGCCCCACTGGAGGGCACCCCTTGTGTGGAGATACTGGCCCTCGGGCTTCTCACCCATGGCCGGCCTTTCTCAGGGTATGTCCCATCACACTACCCCCCAAACTGACCCCCAACACCTGCCTCTTGCTGGCAGGCTCCCCTGGAGACGCCGAGTCCATCTTAGGCCTCTCCCTCCCTACCCACACTCATGTCCAGCCTCCTGCCCAGCCTCAGACATCAGAGCCTCTCCCAGCAGCTCCTTCTCGTGTTTGCTTTTCTGTTCCATTTTTTTCCCCCCAGTGGAGTAACTTGTTTAATTTAGGGAGTAAAAGAGGGGAGTCCCAGAGTGAAGGGCAGGGTACAGGCAACACTGGGAGTGCACCCATTTACTCATTAGAACGATCAAACAGAAGCTGAAAGGGTTTTATAGCAAATACCCTTACAGTGTAAGTGGCCACGGGGGCTCCCACCCCCGCCCCGCCGCTGCCTACCTGTGTGCCCACATGCAGCAGCCTCATACCAGCCAAGCATCTGTGCAGGGATGAGCACTCACAGCCGAGTCCTGGAGGCTGCGTGTGCCCAGCCCCGTATCACCATCACCGTCACAGTGCTAGCCATTCCCCAAGTCCAAACAGTACAACTTAAGATCTGACTTGTCGCTGGCATGCTTGAGTGGGAGTTGGGCGATGGTGAGGAGTGTCCCAGAACAGGTGAGGCTCCCGGCTACACATCCCCATCTCACTCAAAGCTGTGTGCTCACCACGTGTCCTTTCCTCAGAGCTCTGAAGACACTTCCAGGCTCCAGGAGTGGGTGGTCCTGAGTAGCTCTGGCTGCACAGGCGGAGAGCTGAGAGCACGTGCTCCATGGCTCAGCTCATGCTTTGCCTGCAGCAGGCTAGGGCCAATCCCCAGTACCACGTGGTTCCCTAAGCACTGCTGGGGTGGCAGCACAGAGCTGGAGGTATCCCTAAGTACTGCTAGATGTGACACTGCCTTTCCAGGATAAAGTGTGTGTTGAACAGTTGTTCAGCACTGAGCTATGATCCATTTAAAACCTCCCAAAACGGGCTGTAGCTGGAAGCTGCAAGGTTGGTCCCGGACCGATGGAACTGATGCACCCAGGAGTGTGGGCTGGCGGCTCTGTCTGCGCCCCCTGGCACTCACACCACAGTGAGAAAGTCGTGCAAGCACCTGAATGACACCTGCAGCCAACAGCAGTGACCAGAATGCACAGGGCCACACTGAGGCGAAGAGTACTACCCACAGTCACAAGAGAGTATGAGAGGAAAGGGCAGGGAAGCACAAGAAAGTAGACCCCTCCCACAGTAGTAGACCCCTTGCACTTCCTTCTCTGGCACTGAGGCCCAATCGTAGCAGGACGAGCACGAGCCACTAAGCTGTCAGGACAGCACCGTCATTGTGTTCCTGCAAAGCTGATGGGGGCACTGGAGTCAGGCACGGTTTCTGCTGTGCCCAAGACCCAAGGCCATATGCAGGTGACACTGACTTAGCAGCTGGGTGGTGGGCAGGAACACAGACTGGCAGCAGGAGAACCTGTTGGTGGAGCCAAGGACAGAGGAAAGGATGTGTGGGTTTGTTGGCGGTTGGATGTTCAGCTGTCACTTTAGAGATGAGCGTGGAAAGTAGCTAACAGCTTACCAACAAATGGCAAGAAACAAACCAAGCAAGGATAGCAAAAGAAATGGTGGGAGATGGAATGAAAAGTGTTCTGAATAAAAAAGGCACAGTAAAACTCAGGTCAACAAATTCTTTGTTTTGTTTTTGGCACGTGTGTGTGTGTGTGTTCACTAGAGATGGAAGTAGTAGCTGCCACTGAGCAAAAGAAAAACTGGGGATAAAGCAGCATAAGAAAGAACTGTGTGCCCACTTCCAGCTTCAGTGACAAGTGAAAACTTTTAGTGCTGAGGGAAAAAAACCCAAAACTTTGTGACTTAAAAGCCCCATCATTTGAGCAAGAGAGTAAGTTCTGCATGCAGGAGGCCCAGTTCCCTGAGGACTATCAGGAACCTTCGCCGCCCCCCATCCCCCCTCAGCACTGCCAAGTGTGGCCCAGAAACCAGAAAACCATCATCATTTGTTACCAGGATTCTTTATTTTTTATTTGAGGACCACACCTGGTGATGCTTAGGTGCTATTCCTAGCTCAGCACTCAGGAATCCTTCCTGGTGGTGCTCAGTGGACCACAAGGGATGCCTTGGAATCCGTGCTGGCTATGTGCGAGGCCAACACCCTCTCTCGGGCTCAGCTAGCAGGGTTGCTGAGGTAAAGGGAGAGCTGCTTCACGGAGCGGCCCACTTTTCCTGTGGGAGGGAAACAAAAGCCTGGAGGCTAGAGGACCAGCCACAACACTCAGTCACGTGTCCTCCCTCCCTTTTTTCTCCACCTCATAAGTCCTTGGACATGCAAGACCCCGAGAACCTGGAACATCACTGCTGTATCACGACTTCTGTGCCAGCCTCAGGCTGTGCTGCAAGGGCCAGCAGTGGGGATCCCCAACACAGGAGGGTGGTGCCCTGTGGGGGATCGACCAGGCTGAATAATGCAGCATGACCTGACTCCACCTTGAAGCACTCATCTGTCCAGAGCACCTCGGCTACCTCAAGTCCCAGGCCCAGCCCCGCACTCTGTGCGGGCACCTCAAGGCCACAGAAAGATGAGTAGGATAAGGGTAGCCCGAGCAAAGGCTGACACCCAGACCCTGGCAGGAAGACATGCACGGCTCCCGTCTGCATCCCCCCACCTGCCTGTGTCTGGGCTGCATCCTCCGGGACTGCACTGGCCACGCTGCCTTTAGAGGCTGGTTGAGGTTCCGTAGCTGTTGCCCGCTCTCAAATCACAGGTCCCCAGAGACCCTGCATGCAAGAGATTCTGGGGAAGACACTGGGACCTCTGCACCAGTCAGCTCTGCCCTGTGAAAGCTGCCCAGCTGCCCAGTGGCCACTGGCACAGAGGTCACTGGAGCAGCTATTCTGTGGTGTGGCCCTGCCAGAGGAGCTCAGCAGCTCAAGGGTACTGCTTAGCACAGCCTGCCATCTGGGGCTCTGCACCAAGTCCACAGGGAGAGAAATGCACCCCGATGCACAGCCACAGCAACGGGAGGGCCAATGGCCGTCACTTCCCCAGAGGCCCTCCAGACTCCCAGCACATGCTCCTTCATGCTGTCAGAACACTGGGTATGGGGTCCACTTAGCTCTCAGGACCAGGTGGGCCTCCTCATGAACCCCAAGCCAGGCTGGGTTCTGGTGGGAACCAGTTGCCTCTCCTATGTGGTGAACTGGATAAAAGACGGGCTGGGGAAGCAGGAGTCGGTGCAGCAGGCTGGGTGATCGTCCTACTTGCATCTGGCCCAGGCTCCATCTCCAGCATTCCCCTATAGCGCCCTGAGTCCCGCCAAGAGTGATCCTTGAGCACAGAGCCAGGAGTAATTCCTCAGAATCACCAGGTGTAGCCCCAAAACAAAACCCCTGGGAAAGACTCAGGCAGAAACCGCATCATGATACAAATGATAAATTATATTTATATAGTAAATAAGTATCAATAGTCAACACAAGTTCAAAACTAGCCACCAGGCCCTGGAACTGAGCAGAGGACTTGGGGACCCCCCCACCACGATGCCAGGATCGCACGAGGGCACATGTGCAACGTGTGGCAGTGGCCGGTGGCTTCATGATCAGTGCATGGGAACAGGAGCGGGCAGGGCCAGGCTGCTGCTGGGGGAGGGGCTGGAGTCCTCCTGGGTTCTAGTGGCCAGTGGCTGTGACCCTGGGCCTGCCCTCGTGAAGGACTCCTTCTGTTCCCAAAGAATCACCAAGCTGAGTGGCAGTCTGGTCTGTGACCGTGAGTTGGGGCCCACATGCCCATCTGAGTGACAGCACCTGTCTAGGGCAGTCCCTATCCCTGCCTTGGCCTCTCCCAAGCTGGAAAAGACCAGAGACTCCGTAAGTAAGTGGGGAGCCCTGTGGACATGCCCCAGGTCTAGTCTGGGCAGAGGCATGGCCGGCTGGGAACTCTGGGCAGCTGGCTCCAGGACCCTCCTGGGGGAGGAGAGCAGCTGAGTGGACACCACCTGGCCTGGGCCATCTCCCCAGGGTCTCACTGAGGCTCAGCTCTCCTCCTGAGCTGAGGGGGAAGAGCAGGGGGCCTGCCAGTGGCCAGCTGGGAAGTCTACAGAGGAAAGCCCAGTATAGCCCCTTGCCAGGTGAAGACACTCAGCGGGCTGAGCAGGCTGTGGCTGCCGGGTGCCGGCCCTTCCCAGGAGAAGTCAGCCTGCTCGGGCCCTGCCATTCATGACAATTTCCTTGTTTTAATGATGGAGGGATGGGGAGGAAAGCAGGAGGGAAGAGGAGGTAATATTAGTGCATGTTTGTTAAAAATCTTTTCTGTGAAAATGATTTTCTTTCCCTCCAAAATATGAGATTTTTAATGTCACAAGTTAGCTTGTGGGTGGGTCGGGCCCAGCCCTGTTCTGTCGCTCCCAGGTCAGTCAAGGGCCACAAGCCCAGGAGCCACGGGCACCAGAGGCACCGCCCTCCCACCCCCGCCAAACCCTCTCTGAGGAGAGCCTAAGACCAAGGAGGTCCCAGACGCCTGAGCTCCCAGATGGCTTGTCCACATCTACGCTCCGCTGGGTGGGGAGTTCTAGTCAACCCTGCAACCCAGCCACAGCACGAGCCAGGGAGGCTGGGTCACATTCATACAGAACAGTTTCTCCTTACCCTCCTTGAAACTGGTATCATCAGTCAGAAAAATAGCCTCTCTCTTAGGATCTAGGCAAAAAGCCTGAAAGCTAGTCAATTTGGTAATTCACTAAAAAAATGGAGTTAAAGAAAGGAAAAGGCAACTGGAGGCTAGAAATGTTTTGTGGCTGTTGCAATTTTGTTTCTGTATAATCAATTCCCATATTTTTCCCTATAAAGAATTTGCTTTAGTTTTTTCATAAGGCATTTTTTGTCACTTCATTTTAAAATTTTAAAATTTTCTTGCAGAGTTAAAACCATAAATAAGAGGCTTTATATCACGGACATGACACGTGCCAAAATCTTAAATTCAGCCAGACCTGGTCAATTCTATCAAAACTAGACAGTTAAATAAGAACCACGTTATAAAAATATTAGCCAAAAAAAGACTATTAGATAATTTTGCAAACTCAAATATGAAACTGTACTAAACAAAATATGTGCAAACGTATACAAGCATAGAGCCGCGTGGCAGGGTTATGCTCAGATTAGTTAAAGCTTGCTCTAGTGGGTTTCATTCCAGAGCTCCCAGGGCTGGCGATGACTCTGGACTCACACAGGAGTCGGAGAGGAGAGAATATGCACAAGCACGTCCCCCAAAGGCCGGGTCTAATGAGGGCGGCGCTTTGCTCCCTACACACCAAGGGCAGCCTGGGGTCTCGGTGGGGCTGGAGCGGGGTCTGCCCCCTCCCCGTGGAAGGGCCGGGGCCAGGGCCACACTGACCACCTCCTTGTCCCATGCCACCAAGAGCCAAGCCCGTCTCCTCAGGAGCGGGCAGGAGGGCGGCGCTGGGTGGGGCGGGCTGATCCACCTGTGACCAGGGAGCCTGAGCGCCCCTGCCCCACTGACTCCAGTCACACAGCACCCCTGCTCGGCGTCCGTCTGCGCACCCCACTCCGGCCGTGTGTCTGCTCAGTCCCAGGCCCAGGCACTAGAGGAGGAACGGGTTGGTGGTGCCGGCAGCCGGGGCTGCCGCTGGGGGCATTCCCACGCCGCCCACCATGTTCATCGTCAGAGTCGAACCACTGGCGCCCAGAGCTGCGTGTGAGGCTGCCGAGGGCCCAGCCAGGGGCTCCACGGCTGGGCCTGGCCCGAAGGCCATGCTGGTCCCGAGAACAGGACTCCCCCGCAGCTGGTTCAGGGTCAGCGGCTGGGGCTGGTTGACCTGGAAGGGATTGACAGGGGCAGGAGTCGCAGCTGCACCTGGGGAGAGAGCAGGACAGCACAGGTCAGGACAGTCAGCGCCAGGTGCCACGCTCTCCCCTCCAGCAGGACAGGGCAGGGCCCACACACCCTCCTATGGTGCTAGGACCCCCACCTCAGCCCTTCTAATGCATCAGACCCTCTGTTTTTTATTTTCTTTCTGTCCCAGGGCGGTCTGGGCAGGCCATTCTAGGCAGGACCTGTTTCTTGTCCCCAGCACCCTAAGCCCTGCAAGAAGAAACTGGAGTAGGTTTCCTGAGAGGGACAGAGGGCAGTGGTATCTCACAGGACAGGAGGAAGGCGCCGCAGTGGGGCGCTGGGCCAGCGAAGGGGGGCAGGACTCGGCCTACAGTGTGGACACTAAAGCCAGGGCTGAGGAGCCCGAGGGCAAGTGCAGGTCTGCTGGGGGCCAGTGGGGTGGGCTTTGGTGTGGAGAGGCAGAAACCCACAGCAGACTGCAGGCCTCTGGCTCTCCAGAGAATATTCCCACGCCCAGGAGCTGGCGGGCAGCAAAGTCCCAGCTCTTCTCACCCAGCACTGTTCTCCAGCAGACAGGACTGGCCAGGGGCACTTGCCAGGTGGCAGCTCCCCCTCAGAGACTCCACCCTGCCCTGCACACCAACAGGTGGGCCCCAGGAAGGAGCCCTGAGAGAAGGGGATGGCGAGGCTCAAGGCGGCCCCACCAAGATGAGCAGAGTGCAAAAGAGGCAGGTGTGAGCGCACCTGGTGCCAGGAAGGGGTTGAGGGACGGGGCCGGCGGGGCCGGCTTGGTCACCAAGGAGTCCAAGTTCACCAAGGCGGCATTGGGGCCCAGGAAGGACTCCGGTGTCTTCCGGGCGCTGCTGGGCTTGCTGGAGGCGCTGCTTGGAGGCTGAGAGTCAAAGGGGTCAGGGCTGGTGGCTCCGTTGTCCTGGGGTGGCGGGGAGGCCACCTTCTCGGCTACAAGACAAGGACACAATGGACAGAGTTGAGGGCAGGGCCCGGCTCCCAGATGGGGACCCTGGTGCAGAGCAGAAACATCCCCAGGGCAGATCCCTGCGCAGAGGCCCGATGTTCATTGCAGGTTGCAACAGTCCCGACTGCAGAAGGACGGCCACGGTCGCCACGGCCCGTACCAGCCCCTGACGTGCAGGGACAGAGCAGGGGGGTCGGGGGCTGGCTCCAGTCAGCATGAGAAGCAGCCAGGACAGCCCCAGACACGATGCTGTTCTGGGTTGGTGGCAAGGCAGGAGTGACTCTTTTTCTTTCATGTTTTTTATTTTCAAAATTTTCTGCAATGAACATGAAGTTTTTGGTAGTAAGAAAGCTTTTTCTTTTAAAGAATTCAGCCAACAGAGGGTGTGCTGAGACAGGCCAGCGGGAATGTGGTTTGCTGTGCCAAGATGCAATGTGACAACAGGAAGACGGTTCTTAAAAATGGCCCTGCCCACCCTGCAGTAGTGCCATTTCTAGGAATCCAGCTTCAGGAAATAATGCAAACTTGTGAACAGGGACTTAAGCACAAAGATGTTCACTACAGCATTATTTACTTCAGAAAAACTTGAAAGCACCTAAAATGTCGTCTCGCAAAGCAGCGATGCCAGGACATCCAGAGAGATAAGCATTCTAAAATATTCTCTGAAGCACTGTTAACACAGTGATACAATGTTCCAGCCCACCCTCTGAGAGTGGATGGGAAGACTCTGACATAATGCGCCAAGCCAGAGTCTCAGAGCCCAGAAAATACCAGATGGAAACACGACAGCTGAGGCGAGAAGGGAGAATCAGACTCTTTCCTTTTCTTTCACACACACTTGCAAATTTTCTCCAATGGAACACCTCCAGAATTGGGGGTGAATATTCTGCTAGAATTGGGGGCAAATATTCCGCCACTGCGGAGACGCTCACAGCAGCTGAGGCACAGGGCAGGGTGCGGGCAAGGACAGTTAGGTTGGCTCTGGCCTGGAGAGGAAACAGGATTCTTGTTCTTAATGCAGCAAAGAAAGACCCCAAGAAGCAGCACGTTCCAAGATGCCCCTAGCTCTCTGAGCTGAGAAGAGGCCCAGGGGACCGTCACGGGCACCCGACTGACCATACCTTACATCAGGGCAGTCAGGCCTGTGGCAGCGGCTGGGCGAAGAGGCAGAGAAGTGGGAGGGAGGAGGGAAAGGCATGGGAGAAGCCGAGAGAGAGAGAGAAAGGAGACAAGTTGCTGGGAGACTCGCCCCAAGAGGCACAGAGACAGTCTGGCTTTGCCCCCAACCTCCATCTAGGGCGTGCACGTAAGCCTCCCCACTGTCCTCCACACTGCACCCTGCATTCTCCCAGACAAGGGCACAGACTGGGCAGCAGGGGAGCAGGAATCACAACATGGGGGTAATGAAGTTGGGCCGAGACACCCTGCGCCGCCCCAGCTGGGATGGCCCTCCCTCTGGAGATACGAACAGAAATGATGGATCAGATCAGGGATGGGAGATGGGGGGCGGGGTCAGGGCACCTCATCCTCCAGGCTCTGGGGGGATCATAGGAGGGAGGGCGAGAAGAGGGAGGCAAAGTCAAGGGCCCAACACAAAAGGAGAGAGAGAGAAATGCAGCCATGTGAGTTTTCACTGCAATTTGACTCATCAGTCTTCCAAGATCAAAACACAAAGGAAATGCACAAAAACTGTAGGCTTTTTTTTTTTTTTAGTTTTTTTCTGTTTGGGGGTCACACCCAGCAATTTTCAGGGGTTACTCCTGGCTTTGTACTCAGGAATCACTCCTGGCAGTTCTCGGACACCAGGGATCGAACCCAGGTTGATCACACACAAGGCAAGCACCTTATCCACTATACTATCACTCTGGCCCCAAAACTGATTTGAAAATGGATTATTATTTCTGCAATAACTGGGCTATCAAATATACAGAATATTACAGAAACTGCTACCTTTACATACCTGTTTTCTTTGAAGTTCGAAGGTTGTCAAATTCAGAAAAGTCATCTTTAACTGTACCATTCAAATTACTGAAGAGATCAAAGGCCCCTGGGTGAACACAAAAGGCCAATGATATGGCTTCATCGTGCTTCCAAGTCGACACCTAGAGTGGCTTGCCGCAGGGACCTCCTCCCTTGCCCCCCTGGGTGCAAGGGGCACATGTCTAAGGCCGCTCCCACAATCCCGTCCCAAACAAGAAAGGTCAGCAGTGACCAGACCCCATCTGAGCTGTGCCTGAAACCTGGGTCGGGCCGTAGGGAATAAGTAGGCGTGGGAATAAGTAGGTGTGCTCGGCGAGCGGCATGCCAGGGGCCCTGAGCTCCCCCTCACGCTGACACAGCAGGGGAAGAGTTGACAAGTGCAGGCACACTCACAGGTCCTGCCAACCAAGGCCAGGCAGAGGGAGGCTCACCAGAGGCAGAGGCAGACACAGGCTTGGAGGCAGAGGCGGCCGCCCAGGCATCAGAGTCTTTCCCAGCACTGGGTGCAGGGGGCTGTGTGGCTGCCCAGGGGTCTGAGCTCTTGGCGACGGAGTGTGTTCCCGCTCCGGTACCCACTCCCCACGGGTCCACAGAGGCGGCTGGCTTGGCACCTGAGGGTAAAGCAGATGGAGCTCAAGCCCACAGAAAGCTCTGGGCAGCTGAGGCTGATTCAGGATGCTGCAGCCATGGAAGTCGTGGCCAGGGCAGGAGAAGCAGCCACAAGCATGTCCACGCTGGCTGGAGGCGGCTTCCCGGGCTCTGCTCAGCCTGCTCTAGCAGTTTGGCAGTTTGGCTCCCGCAGTGTAGTAGTTTCTCAAGGGTGACAAACACAACAATAGCACGACAAGGAAAATAAAGCCAACTTACACAGTTATCACCGAGCTCTGAAGAACTCAATTCAATGGCCTTTTTCTACCGTTCAGAGGCTGAAGACTTAGAGCAAACCTAATGTCTGTGTTTTGGTGTTGGGGTGGTCGGCAGTGCTCAGTGGCAATGCTCAGGGCTTACCTGGCGGGGCTCGAGAGACCATAAAGGGTACCAGCGATCAAACCCAGGCTGGCTGCGTGCAAGGCAAGGCTCCCACCTTACAGGGCAGACCTAAGAGCGCAAATCTTCCGGTTCCTTTCCGTGCCAGTCTGCGCCCGGTGTGGGGTCTCCTTTCTCCCAGAGGGGCATGCCACTGCGGCCACCGAAGGCAGCACGTCCCCAGACCCACCCCGTCATGGTCTGTGTGAAGCCTGTGCTGATTTTTCCCAGGCTTGATTTTCCTTTGATCATGACAGAGCCTTGATTTTCCTTTCGGTTTGGTCATGGAGAAGGACCTTCAAATCACAGACCAAGTACTTGCCTGGGCCTCTTTCTACACTCAATGTAGGTATACATACTTGCCCGTGCTGCAGGAGGAACTCTCCTGTCTGCGGTGTAACTAAAGGGATTTGTTTTACTGCCATAGAACATTCCATTCCAGGTAGGTTGAAGGCTCTAGGGCTCCACTCAAGGGACTGACACAGGTGGTGAATCCTGGCACCATAGGAGCTGTGGCACGACCCAGTCATAGCACCATCCACCATCAGGTCCCACTAGTGGAACTGCTGTCGTCCCATGGGACAGAACTCTCCTGCTCCTTGTGGAAGACGCAGCGCCGTCACTCCCACCCTCCGTGACTCCTCTCCTCCTCAGCCGCCCCCACCCGCAGGGCCCTTGTTTATCTCTGATTCAAGGATTCTTTCCATGTTCTGAATAGTGATTCTTTCACTTGCGCTACAAATAACTTCTCCCAATTTGGGGCTTTCCTTTCACTCTCCTTAAAAGTACCTTTTGCTGAAGAGAGAATCTATGAACTTTAATGGAGCTGAACATTGTAGTCATTTTTTTTCTGGGGTGAGGGGACAATTGAGTCACACCCTGTGCTGCTGAGGGGGCGAGTATAGTGCTGAGGATCATACTGGATCACACATGCAGGGCAAGCACCTTAACTTTCTACCATCTTCTGGCTCCTCTGCTAGCTTAGTCCGAGTAACCTCACCTGTGGGAGGTGTCCTCCTCCTTTCCCTCTGCTGCTGCCCTCAGGGCTGCTGGGCTCTTCCTCAGCCTTCTGCCATTTCTTCCTGCTAGTGCGGACCACCAGGCCCAAGGAAAGCATGGGTGCAGACACCCTTGCTCTGTTATGATCAACTCTTCACATTTCCTAACCAAATGTTACCACAGGCTTCCCCTTAGAAAGTCTGGAATCAGCATATGGGAGTCCTCCATGTCCCCAATTTGCTGAGACTTTGGCAGGGGCTGTCGGGTGACTTGTACTAGTGGGCTTCTGCCTCTGCGACAACACGACTTTCCTTTCAGACTGTTCAGACAGGACCCTGGCCAATGCCTTGGTTGCAAGCAGGTTTTCAGATTGCACTAGATAATGCTGATGCTTTTTCCCACTTTGGTTTTGTGACTGCTTCTCTGCTGAGGGTTTTTGTTCCTAATAGGGGTTAACCTGACATGGGTCTCCTGACCCTAGGTGTCCTACTGGGTTTCAGTGTCAAGGTTATGCTAACTTACACAAGGAGATGGACACCATTTTCCCAGACTCTAAAGCATTTTTAAAAAGTGAAACTGGAGGTACAGGGGTTAAGGCGCTTCCTCTGCACCCCACTGACCCAAAGGTTCAAATTCCCAGCACCATATATGGTCCCTGAGCACAGAGCCAGGAACACCCCTGAGCGCTGTCTGGTGTGACCCCAAAACCAAGAAATAAAGGTTCAACTGTTTCATAAAATACTGTTAAAATTTGTCAGTTAAGCCCTTAGAGTAAATCAGGGCTTAAATACAGACACAACTTCTTTCATGGTTTACAGAACTACTTAAGAAAAAGTAGTTTGACCCAATTTGACTACTTTTGTTTTGTTTTAAGGCTACTCCCTGCAGTTCTCAGGGATTACTCCTGGCTCTGTGCTCAGGAATCACTCCTGGTCTCAGGGAATGAAATGGAATGCCAGGAACTGAACCTGGGCTGAACCTGGGTCAGCCACGCAAGGCAAGAAAGAGCCCTACCCACTATACTACCTTATACTTTCTATCCCCTGAAGGTTTTTTTAATTTATTCTTTTTTTCTAAGTCTTCAGATTTATAGACACAAAGTTCATCAACCAGCCTCCCACTGTTAAGTCTTAATAGTGTCTGTACTATACTGTTCTAATACAGTGGTGTCTTTTTGTTTTTTCACTTAAACTTTTTTTTCCCCCACAAACTTATTATTGATTTACAACATTACAGAATTTCGGGGGATAACTACCTTTAGAATTAATCTTGCCAGAGATGGTTGTAATAATCTTGTCAATGACCAATTTCTGTCTTGTGAATGTTATATGTTTGTGTCCTAAGTTGCTGATTTCTATAGTTAAGTTTATTCCTTCTATTTTGTAGTAGAGTGCTACTCTAGCCTCTAATTGTACCTCAATATTTTGGCACTTTTTTTTCCCTCTAAGAATATAAACATTTAAAGCTAGAAACTCCCCTTATCTATTGCTTCAATTCCCCAACAAATTCTGACATGATTACTTGGTTCTAAATATTTCTGATTTTTATCACAACAACTTCCTTGTTTTAGGGTTTGTAAATACTTTTCAGATGTGAAGTATTAATTTTTCATTATTTGAAGGCCACACGATGGTGCTCAGGGAACATCCCGGAACTGGGGTCAGACTGGGCCTCTTGAGCACTGGTACAGAAGACAGGGGCACTTGTCTTCCACATGGCCAACCAGATGTGATTCTCAACACCCTGAGCACAGAGCCAGGCATAAGCCCTCAATCCTCAATTCTCCCCAAACATGAAAGCAGGGTTCAGTCCTGCTCCCAATCCCCTCCTCCTTTTGCCCTACCGAGGCCCAGAGAGCCCGCCACTCAGCTTCCTCTCAGCGTCCTGGGACTCCCATGGAGGGGCATCTCTGTGGGGTGAGGCCTGCGCCCTCCCCGCATAGGCCCCGCTCACAGCCTGGCAGCAGGACGGACGTGAGGGTTGGAGGCGCTGTGGCTTCCAGAAACAAGAGACAAGCTGCCACTGTGCGGCCATGTGAGTCTGGAGCCTGCGCCCAGGCCCGGGGTCCTGAGCAGGCAGAGCACAGGGCAGAGCAGGGAGGGAGGAGCTGCTTTGAGGCTGTGCCAGCAAGCAGAGCGCTCTCAGAAGCAGCCGGAGCGCAGAGCAGTACCTGGCCGTGAGCTGGAGGCCAGGGTGCACTACCCGCAGGCATGAGTGATTATCATTGTCACCCCAGCCTGCAGACTCCCATATGGACTCAGGGCTTCTCCTGAAGCTGGCCCAGCCCACGAGGGCCTCTGGAAGGCTTATCTATGTGCAGAGATTCCTCCAGCAGGACACCGAGCCTGCTCTCTGCCTCCACCCCGCGGCTCGCAGAGCCATGTGGGGAGAGGGGAGGGCTGGAGCACGTGTTCTGAGCTGGTCGCGAGGCAATGGAGAAGACACGGGTTTGACTCACAGCGGCCCCGGGATCTGGTGCCAGGTTGCCTCCAATGCCCCCAGACACACCATAGGTGAGCGCTGAGCAATGCTGGACTAAAGGAAAGCACGCGGAACCACCAAGTGTTGCACTTGGGGAGCGAGGACCACGGTGTGGCTAAAGGCTGCTATCCAAAGTCAGTTCTGTGTGCTAAGTGGGGTCTCTGGAACCAAAGAATGCAGACAGCTTTTTTTTTTCCGGGGGCGGGGGGGATGGGAGATTGAGGTCATACCGGGCAGCGCGCAGAGACCAGTCCTGCCTGGCCTCAGGGGAACTATGTGGTGCCGACCTGCTGTGCTATCGCTCCAGCCCCAACATAGCTCCTTTTTAAAATTGAAGGTGCTTCCTGTTTACAATAGCTAGAATCTGGAAAAAACCTGAATGCCCAGGAACAGATGACTGGTTAAAGAAACTCTGGTACATCTACACAATGGAGTACTATGAAGTTGTTAGAAAAGATGAAGTCATGAAATTTATATACAAGTGGTACTACATGGAAAGTATCATGCTAAGCAAAGTGAGTCAGAAAGAGAGGGACAGACATAGAAAGATTGCATTCATCTGGGAAACATAAAGTAACAAAATAGGAGACTAACACCCAAGAATAGCAGAGTACCAGGTTTTAAGTACCAGGAGGTTTACTCCATGGCTTGGAGGCCAGCCACACACACTGGGGGGAAAAGGCAGCTCAGATAGAGAAGGGAGGACCAAATAAAGGGTGTTGGGAGGATCCTCCCAGGATGGCAGATGCATGCTGAAAATAGACTATAGACCGAACATGATTGCCACTCAATGCCTCTTTTACAAACCACAGCACCCAAAAGGAGAGAGAGAACAAGGGGGAATGCCCTGCCACAGAGGCAGGGTGGGAGGGGGGAGAAGGGGGTGGGAGGGATACCGGGATCTATAGTGGTGGAGAATGGGCACTGGTGGAGGGTACCGGGATCTGTGGTGGTGGAGAATGGGCACTGGTGGAGGGATAGGTATTCGATCATTGTATAACTGAAACCCAAGCACAAAAATTTGTAAATCTCCAACTGTACCTCATGGTGTTTCACTAATAAAAATCTAAAAAAAAAAAACCAAAAACCTAAAAAAGGTGCTTAGGGACTGAAGGTAGTACAGCAGGTAGGGCAGTTGCTCTGCACATGGCCAATCTGCAGCCCAAATGGTCCCCCAAGCACTGTCAGGAGTGATCCCTGAGCAGAGAGCAGGAGTATGCCCTGAGCACCGTCACACATGGCCCAACCCCCAGCCCACCCCCCTAAAATCAAGGTTCGAGATATAGTGAATTCTTTCTGGGCAAGGGACATGGTCGTGTGTACAAAGCAACGAACTGTACAATGAGTCCTGAACAAAATGAACAAAAGCCCCAGAACCTTGGGGTAGAGGAACCAGAGGTTCATCTGCCCTAACCCCCTAAACTCCCCACTCTCAGGGCAAGACCAGGGACACTGAGGGTCAGCAGCCACGTGAGAGCAGGGGTGGGAGAGCAGGGCCACCTGAGTATATATAGCATCACACACAGGCAGAAGGGATGTGTGGGCAGCGGCAAGATGCATCTTGCCTATCTCCACGGCCCAGGGCAGCCACAGGATGTGCTGGGCTTTTACAGTCTGTGGGATGGAGCGTCTCCACACCTGCTCACGAAGGCTCTTGGGAAACTCAGGAGTCGGAAGCACGCGCAGCTGAGAGCTGCCCCTCTATCCACAGGCATCTGTGGGGGCCCCAGCTTCGGCAGGATTTCATTCCCTCCGAACCACTGCTTCTCAACTGTAGGTCTCCAGGGGGGTTTTAATAAAACACCAATGAAGGCCTCTTCCACATTCCCACACACAGATCTTGGCGAGGCCAGGACCATTTTTAGGAGCTCCCACGTGGATATGACACGCAACCAGAATGTGTGAGAGCCATGGAGTGCCTCAAGATCTCCTGTGTGGGCCAAGCCTCCTCAGACCTCCAGCACCCGCTGTCCAAAGGCCCTGCCCAGACACACAGCCCCAAATGGACAGACCCCTGTGGGAAGGGGCTCAAGCCCGCCCCATGATCGGGGTGCTCTGCAGTTCCCTTGGTCCTGAGCTGTGCCTATGCACCTGGAGCAGGCTGAGGTCCTGCCCCACAGAGTCAAGCACAGACTCAGCACACACTCGGGGGCCAAGGACACACCAGCACTTTAAGGCAGCCGGGAGTGTATCACCAGCAGTGTGGATTTCTGAGCTGTGTTCTCAAAAACACAGCTTTTGAGTTTTCTAGGCAGACAAAGGTTCCACAATTAAAGCACTTGTGTCAAGCAAACACAAGTCTGGAACTCTCCTTGGACACCCCACCATTCCCAGGCTTTGGGCAGTGTCCCCCAACCTCACAAAAGAAAACACCCCAGTGACCCCCACATGGCACGCATGTGCAAAAACAGCTTTTGCATCACCTGAATCTCAACTCAGGTAAGGAAGGGCTAAGCATGCCAGTTTTACCCAAAACTGACGAAACCAACTACTCAGAGCAAAAAGAAAATATTTCAATATTCCTGAAATTCTTTTTTTTTTAACCATGGCACTGTGACCTAAGAGTCTAATGGAGGGAAGGCACTGGCCTCACATGTGGCTGACCTGGTTAGATCCCTGGCACCGCCAGGAAGGAGTGACCCCTGAGCACAGAGCAAACCCTAGCAATACCAGGTGTGGCCCAAATCCCCACACTCCACACCCAAAAATCAGCTGTACACACTACAAAGATTCCAGTGCTTTCTCACATGTCTGCACAGGTGGAGCACCCCCATCCTGGCTTCCACACGGAGTCCCCCACTGCTATCGCTAACAGAAAGCTGCTGCAGGGCCTCGGCCAATTCTTCCAGTCACTTGATTCCCCTGCAGAAAGGCCAAGAACCTTAAAAACCAGCACCATCCGTGAGGTGCAATGTTGAAGCAATACGCTCTGGCCCACAGGCAGGCCCTGCACTGTCAGTCACAGCGAGGAGAGCTTTGGAGGGGACAGAAAGGTGAGCTCGAGCCAAGCCCCGAGGGTGAGGACCAGGGGAGAGCTACCCAAGCGAGGGGAGCGCGACCAGGATTGTGGCCTGGGTGCATACAGGAGAGCTTCTGGCCAGGCTATGGCGGAGTCACCAGCCACACGCTGCCGTGCCTCACTTTCCTCAGACCCCTGGGGACCAATGCTGTGCCCACACACTCCCTTGGATATGGGCCTGTGGGAAAGCAGCCCAGCCCCTGCACACTGCTTCGGCCAGCAAAACCCAGGGCCAGCCTCTCCTGTGAATGAACAGTCACACACTGCAGGGCTCCTGTGTGCTCACCCGCCACCTCCTCGGCAGGGTCCAAGTCATGGCACGCACTGGATAAATAAATGCTTGTTGAAAGCACAAGTGAGTAAGACGGAAGGAGGATGGAAGCAGGGGCAGAAAGATCAAGCAGCTTCCGTCTCCGTCTCTGTGGGCCCGTTCAGAGGAAGCATGAAGCCTCCCCAGTACTCACCCATGAATATTCATGTGCACAGAGGCAGTCAATCCCTGTGTCACAGGACGAGCTGGGGGGTCGGAGGGGTGGAGTCACCAGAGAGCAGAAGCACCACCTGCTGCCCCTGCCGGAAGCCGCCAGCTCTGCCCGGGCCAGCCAGTGGGCGGGCGGGCAGCGAGAGCGCTGTGCTGGCCAAGGCCTTCTGAATCAGCCGCCTGTGCGCCTTCCCGGACCAGGTGGCTGTTTTGTGTGTCGGGAGGCGAGAGGAAGTGCCCCGCTGACCTGGCAGGCTCCAATGTCCCCCCCTCAGCCTGGAGCGTTTTCTCCCAAGGCCACTGTGGAAGCACGGGTGACGGCAGGGTCTGACACAGCGGCTTTCCCTGACAGTGCTGCCTCCCAAGACACAGGGACAGTCGCACCCATCTTTCTCACTTTAGACTCTGCCTGGGGTCTGGGGGTCATGCCACACCCACCACAAGGTTTTCTTTTTTATAACTGGTAAATCTGACATGTCTGGAAAGATGGGAGTAAACCATTATCACCCGGTGGTGGCCTTGGAAGTTGTGTGTCAATCGAGCTGTAGTGACCCAGTGGCTCAGTTGTACGGCATTTCCACTGATGCCTGGAGATGCTCAAGTATTGCAAATTTAAGGATATACATGTAATTATAAAGCAGTATGAATACAGTAGTATAACTGCTTGGACAATGTGAAAACATTAAGTGCCAAGAAAATAAGAGGGGAAATAAAAAGAAGCAGATAAGCTAACTTCAATTTTATTTGAGAATTCCTATTTTTGGGTTTGGGGCCACACCCTTAGGGCTCAATCCTGGTGGTGCTCAAGGGACCATATGTGTGATATCTGGGATTGAACCTGTCGGCAAAGTGCAAGACAAGTGCCTTACCCGCTGTACTACCGATCTGGCCTGTTCCTTAAATTTTAACCGTGATTTCTTGATGCAAGAATTTAGATGCCTTTTCTAGGACTTGTCTGGCCACAGTCCAGCTTTACCACAGTCCAGGAGAACAGGGCAGGGGAGCATGAGCACTGAGCTTACTGTATGACAGAGAAACCAACAAAGTCTCTGGGGCTTGACCCTCTATCCACTGCCCAAATCACTGGTGAAATGCCACATGCATCTGGCTCATGACAAGGGTCCTGAGCTGAGTCAATGGCAAGAGACAACAAACTTGCAGTTTAGGAATGATGTGTGGTCACCTGCAGATATGAGCCCAAGCAGGTTAAGTTTTTTTTTTCTTTGCTTTTGCTTTTTGGGCAATGCATTGGGGTTACTCCTGGCTCATGCACTCAGGAATTACTCCTGGTGATGCTCGGGGGACCATATAGGATGCTGGGAATCGAACCCGGGACGCCCGCATACAAGGCAAATGCCCTACTGCTGTGCTATAGCTCCAGCCCTGCGGGTTAAGTTTTTTAAATTGATTCTCAACTTCTAAAAATAGATCTCAAAAATTTAGTTCATAATCTTCTATTCAAAAGCATAGTCAAAGGGTCATAAAAAGAAAGAAAAGAAAGCCCTAAACTGAAGTATTATTTAGTCATAAAAAAGGAACAGAGGAGGACAAGGTGGATAAACTGAAAGCATAGGGCTGAGAGTTTGATACCATTTGTAAGAAATGGTCAGACTGCATAAACAGAAAGCAGACTGGTGCAGTGACTTCTCAGGTGGGAGGGAGTTTCTTCCTAGAGTGATGAAAACATACCACAATTAGCAAGAGGCTCTCACAACAAAGAGAATGGCTGCTAAACTCCACCAAACAGCATAACTATGATGAGAAACTTGAATTCCATTACAGAATAACTGGGGGAAATCTATGGCAGCTACCCTGGAGGTCTGGCTTTACTTATTCAAAAACTAAAGGATGGAGCCAGATCGATAGTACACTGGGTAGAGTGCTTGCCCTGCATGCAGCTGACCCGGGTTTAATCCCCAACATCCCATATGGTCCCCCAAGCACCAACCAGGAGTGATTCTTAAACACAGAGCCAGAAGTAACCCCTGAGCAATGACAGGTGTGGCCTGAAAACAAAGACCAAAGAAAGAAGAGGTTGGTCCCCAGTGGGCAGTTCCTTAGGCAGCACTCAAGGGGCCTCTCACGGCTGCCCTGGCGAACACAGGGTCTTGTTCTCTTGGGAAATGTAAGAAGCTCAAACACTGGAGGTGCAGGGCCCAGTCCCTGTGGGCTTGCCCTAACCCTCCCAGCTTGCCATGACCTTAAACGCAGGCTGTCTGCCAGCCAAAGAAAATGCAGGGCAAAGCTCTCCACTGAAAATATGCAACTTTGAGGATAGAGTGATAGTACAGCAAGCAGGGCGCTTGCCTGGCATGCAACCGACCAGGGTTTGATCCCCAGCATCTCATATGGTTCCCCAAGTCCCACCAAGTGTGGCAGGCCCCATAAAAAGGAAAAATGGTGTTTTGGGGGACAGTGATGTGGCTTGGTGATCAGGTACTTGCCTACAGAGGAAGCCGTGCTGAGCTGGACCCCTGCAGCCCGGCACACCAGATATGCGACATCTCTGGCACATCAGGCACGTGTGTCCCAGACACGGAAACAACCAAGGGAAACTAGTCAAAAAGTGAAAGTGAGATCACTTGACATCCCGTTACTCATTGATTTGCTCGAGTGAGTGCCAGTAACGTCTCCATTCATCCCTGTCACATGCTAGTGTAGCCCAATGGCAACTGCTTGCTCCAGGAACACGAAGAGTCTCAAACTGTCCGTGTTCCTCAAACTGTTCAGGTCTTGAGGAAGAAGTCTGACCATCTCTTAGGTGGGCGGCCACGCGATCTTCTGACGTCCCTTGGAATCCAGGAGGTAACAGTTCTAGTACAGCGGTCATCTCCAAATCACATTATGTGTCCAGCCCATCTGATTTTCAACACCTTGGCAAACGAGACAGGGTCCCTGATTCTTGATCCTGGACAGAGGTCGGAACTCCGGATTCTTTCTCTCATTTGAGTGAAGTGTGATACTCCAAGCATAGCTCTTTTGATTCCTCTTTAGAGACCCGAATAGTATTTTCATCCTGTTTTCGTAGGGTCCAGGTCTCTGAGGCTTATGATAATGTAGAAAGAACGGTGGAGTCTAAGAGATGTGCCCGAAGCCAGAGGTTCTTTGTCCTCTTAGCTATTTCTTCAATGCTCTTGAAGGCATCCCATGCCGCTCTCTTCCTCCTGCGCAACTCAGGTGCCAGGTTGTTCGTCATGTTGAGTTCTCGAGAATTGCTGCATTCGAAGATGTTTGTTCCTTTGAGAGCAAATGATACCTCAGGAACGAGTTCATTTCTCATGAACATTGTCTTCGTGAGATTCAACTGCAGTCCGACTTTCCACACTCATGGTCGAAGTCGGCCAGCATTTGTGCTGCTTGACTAATATTTGGTGTTATTAGAATAATGTCATCAGCAAAGTGGAGGTGGTATAGTTGTCAACTGTCTATCTTCACTCCCATTCCTTCCCATTCCAGTCCTCACATGACATTCTCAAGGGTGGCACTGAAGAGTTTCGGTGAAATGGTACCACCCTGCCGAACCCCTCTCTTGACCTGGATGATCACTTCTTTGTAGAATGGTGAGATCCTAGTAGTGAATCCGTAATACAGCTCACAGACGATCCTGATGAATTGAGTTTGAATGCCCTGTTTAGCTAGGGCTTCGAAGACCGCTTCAGTCTCAACAGAATCAAAGGTCTTTAAGTCAATGAACGTTAGACAAAGCAGCATCTTGAACTCCCGAGAAACCTCAATGAGCTTGGTTATCATGTGGATATGGTCGATCGTGCTGAATCATTTTTGAAACCCGGCTTGCTCGCATGGTTGTCCTTCATCTAGTGTTCTGCCAATCCTATTCAGGATGACTCGAGTGAACAGCTTGTAGACAAAAGACAATAGGCAGATCAGGCAATAGTTGCCAATGTCGTGGATGTCTCCCTTCTTGTATAGTAGTACAGCCCTGCTGGTTTTCCATTGGGACGGAACCTTGCATTCAGACAGGTAGCATGTGAAGAGCCAAGCCAATGTATTGATGAGTTCTGTCAGCAAATCCTTCAGGTGTTCGGGTCTGACCTTGTCTGGGCCGGGTGCTGTTCGCTTCTTTACCGACAAAATGGCGTGTCAGATTTCAGAAGGGAGAACACTGGGAACGACATATTCATCCTTTGGAATTTGGTATGTGGGCAGGTGGATGTGGCTATCAAAGAGATCCAAGTAGAAGTCACGGATAATCGTCTCCATTGCCCTTCGGGAAGATGTGATAGATCCACCAGGATGTCAGAGGTCAGTCATCTTGGTCTTGTAGTTGGCGAAGGACAGGCGGGCATTGCGAATGCTTTTCCCAACTTCTGCCACATTGGCCAGCACTGCTGCTCTTCTCTCTTTAAGGTCTTCCTTTATCACTTCTCTGCACTGCTCTGCCTCCTTTCACGAATCTCCAGTGACCCAGGGATCACAACCAGAAGACCCACCCTGCTGGGGCCAGATAAATACCTCATCAGCTGACCTCCACTATCTCCGCTACCCAGCCGCTGCACGCTCAAGGCCGCTTTCCAGCAGTCACGCGACACATCATAAGACACTTAATACCCATTTGTCATTATTGGTTTCATTTGAAAATATGGTTTGAACCATGCGAACACCCGCAAGGGCAATTAGAGGCCACCCAGAAAGCCTCTACCCTCTCAGAGAGCCCGGCAAGCTACTGAGAGTATTCCACCCACACAGCAGAGCCTGGCAAGCTATCCGTGGCATATTCGATATGCCAAAAACAGTAAATACGATGGGTCTCATTCCCCTGACCTTGAAAGAGCCCCCAATATGGCAGCGTTAAGAAGGATGAGCAAGGAGAGGCTGATTAAATCTCAGGGCTGAAATAGGCTACCAAAACAAAGAAGGACTAAAATGATTGTCTGTACTTTCAATGCACATACACTGGCATCGGAAGGACCTAATGGTGTGAGCGCAGAAGATCAAGTATGACATCATTGGTCTGACCAAGAGGAGAAGACATCGATCACATCACACCATTTTTGACACTGGAGAAGAACTGTTCCTTGGAACATGCAACAAAAGAGGTGTTGGTGGTGTCAGTGTCCTTGTCAACACAAACTTGGCCATGAGCATTGATTCATTCAAATGCTTAACAACCCGAATTGGATAATTACACTTGAACAGATGTGGCTCGCTGCCAGCAGTTTCTATCTTCATTGTCTATGCACCAACATCCAATTATGATGAAGAAATTGAGAAGTTCTACATGGAGCTGGAGAAGTTCTATAAGGAAGACCACACCATCTACAAGATCATTGTCGGTGATTTTAATGCCAAGATAGGACCGAGAACATTAGCCAAAGAACTCCACATTGAGATCCATGGCCTAGAATGGAACAAACAGGGTGAGAGACTATCTGAGTTCATCATGTCAACCAAGACCAATCCATGGTAACTCGCAGTTCCAGAAGGCTGAATCTAATCCTTGGACATGGGAGTGTCCCAGTGGACAGTTCCACAACGAAACTGACCACATCATATTTAATCGACGGTTTTGCCTGACCCATGTTGCTGTTGTCCCAAAATTCCAAACAGGATCAGACTGCCGTCTCCTTCGTGCAAAATTCTACTTCATGAAGTGGGGAGAAAGGGCTGCAAAGTTTACTATTTGGCACTATTGCAGCAACATGGAAAGATGCTGTTGTTGACGACATTGACAAAGAATACAATCGACTGGTTCAGCACCTCCATGATTGTGCAAGGAACACGGAGAGAGAGAAAGCCAGAAAAAGACGTCTGTCTTCAAAAATTCTCGAGCTTATTTGTCAACGTGGTTGGGTGCAAGCTCGGGCAACCACAAGCTAACATCCAAAAGTGAGATACTATGGTATAATGAAAGTCTGTTTTGCTCCCATAACCGCTGAGCATAACAAACCAACTAACTCAACTGGTTCCAGTGTGACCATTCTTTTTTGAGCACTGAAAAGCTACCAGTCTCTGGGGCCAAAGAGATAAGACAGGGGTTGTGGTGCATGCCTTGCATGCAGCAACCCTGGTTCAATTCCCAGCATATGGTGAGGCCCAAACTCATTGGCCCACCTTCCCACAAACTACTAATCTCTTCAATGATCATTATTCAGCTCTCAAAGCGACAGGTAATCTTTCCTTAGAACGTCTTAGTTACAAAGTGAGGTGGCCACTGGGTTTGAATACGGAGACTTTCATTTGTGTCTCCTGCACACGGGGTCCCTCACATATGCCTCATGCCCAGAATGCGCTCCGAGATCTCCCAGATGCCCTGACAGGGCTACTGCTGAGGTGTTCCCGTCCTGCTAGGCCTGCAAAGGACAAACGGGAGTCGAGTCTGGCCCATGCACGGCAGGGTAAAACCTGACATCTGCTACACCTGGGCAAGCATCCAGGAAACCAATATGAATGTGAAGATAGTTCCAGGTTGGGGAAACACACTCCAAGGCAAGTTGCCACAAAATATACAATTTAAATTTCAAAGCCTGAAAGCCTCCCTCTCAGGCATGAGCAGGCGTGTGACCACAAACTCACGAGCTAAGGCCTGTGTCAAGGAACTGGGAAACCCAAGATGCACCCAACATGTCCAACCAATTGCGCCACTCCTGTTTCAAATATTCTGTCACAAACTCTCTTACATTTTGCATTAAAAGGAACCATCAGGGGCCAAGGAGAGAATACAGTGGGTAAGATGCTTGCCTTGCATGCAGCTGACCTGGGTTCAATTCCTGGCACCCCAGATGATCTACCAAGCCTGCCAGGGGTGATCTCTGAGTACAGAGCCAGCAGTAAGTTCTGAGTACAGCTGGGTGTGACCAAAAACAAAAATAATAATCGTAACAAAACAGAAATAAGAAGAACCATAAAGTATTCATTTAGCCTATTAAGCTTATGCACTATTGCTTTAAATGAGTACAAAATTTCATTTCTATTCATTATAACAACTTGAATTACATATTTCACATCATATATTACAGTTTCTTAACCTGGAGTTCTGGGTACAAGGCCAGGTGAGTTGACAAGTGACCAGATAAAGGACAAGTTTCTGATATGTGTGGCAAATAGCAGGAAACTGTTCCCAGGAAGGAGAGTGCAGGGACGCAGGCCACAAGCGCGGGGTGTCAGCTGCTCGACCTGCCCACTGAGGGTATGCAACCACACTGGCTCCCACCTCCCCCAGATAAGAGCAAGCAGTTCAACCCAAGCTCGAGCCACCCAGCAGGCAGGGAGCAGAGACCCAGGGGTGTCTTTACCGAATGACGACCAGGAGTCTGCAGCGCTGGCTGGGGCCACTGGCCCGCCCCAGGGGTTGCTCTGGTTGGCGGAGACTGACGGGCCCCACGGCTCTGCTTTGGGGGCAGCAGGGCCCGAGCTGGGGAGGGCGTCCATTAAATCCAACAGAGTAGTCTGCGGTGGGTGCGAGCAGTGCTTTTGAGATAAACAGAAAGAGACAGGGTTTAGTTTGGCTACAGCAGACATTCACAGAGTGGCTGCAATGCTGCCTGCTCCTCTTAATGGAGCAGGGGAGGCCCAGGAAGGCATGAAGCCCCATCTCCTGCCCTGTCCCATCATCCACCAACCCTCCATCGCCTTTCCCCCTGCAGCTCAGCTGCTGATGGTGTGCCAAGGGCCGCCCAGTAGGTGGCTGCCCCTCCCCCTGCCTCCCTCCCAGTTGCTGGCCTGCAGCCAGGCCCCCAGGCTGTGCCCTCCCGCTCTCCCAGTCTCTCCCGGACGGAGCCCTGGGCCCTGTGTGAGAGGCTCTGTCCCTGCCTGGGGGTGAGTTCACTGGGGACAGAGCTGGGCCCTGCCACCTTCAGGACCCAAGTGGGAGCCTGGCCTGTAGTGGCAGTGGATAGAGGAACCGAGACCAGAGCCAGGAAGGGTTTTCTCTATCGGGAACAGTCCCAAAACACTTGCTATGCCCCAACTGAACAGGCCTTGTCAACAGGGCTCCTGGACGAAGAGCGGCAGGAACTGAGGGTCCACTCAGTATCCAGGGCACACAGGCCCACGGCAGCCAGGTGTGTTTAGCAATAATCTGAGGGTCTGAGGGTTGGGGTGGGAGTGTGGGGGGCCACAGCCAGCAATTCTCAGGGGGCTCACTCCCAGCTCTGTTGCTGGGGGACAGAAGCAGGATGGGCACTGAGCAAGGCAAGCACCTCACCCCTGCACTGTCTCTCGGGTCCCTGTGGTGGCTCACCCCTGCCGCAGGTGAGTGCAGGATGAAGCGAGTCTCCCAGTGCCCTTTCCAGGACGTGCTCACCTCTCTCTTTTTTGGAACTTTCACTGTGTCTCTTCTGCTTTCTTCAAGGGCCATCTGTAACCTGAGGTCATCCCCCCGCCTGAGCCGTTCTTCCTGCAGAGGACAATGGACCGTGAGGCCAATGGTCACTGTAATAACATCACTAAGAACAAAGCACCACAGACAAGAAGCAGGAAAAACAAAACTACAAGACAGATTCTTTCAGAGAAGGCTCATGGAACAATCTAGAACGGTTACACTTCTACATCCAACATGGCTCTCCTCCATCTCTCAGGAGCCTCCCCAGAGGGGGGTCCCAGCAGGGAGATGGGGGTGGCGGCATCACCAGACTGGGAGAGTACTAATGTACTAATGTGAGCGTGTGTTTTCCTCATAATGAAAATGGCTTTATAGTTCTTTCCAATTACAGAAGCAGTATGTCTCCTTACAAGACACAGAAATACGACAATCCAGAAAGGAAACAGAATGGGGATAAAAATCACTTAACACTCCACCTCCCACTGGGTGTGCTTCCAGAGATGACTGTAGGTATTTGTTTCTAAGATTTCTACCTGAAATGATTCATTATACTTAATTCCTATTTACTCAAGGCAAAGTTGTCATGTACAAAAGATGGGATCATCTGGCTTTTATCCTCTATAAGAGCTAAGCATAAATATATTCATTATATTTTGCTTCTCACAAATATGAAAATGGAGATGAGTGATGAGTGAATACGGGCTGGAGCTGGCTGTGGGGACTGTGCCGGGCACAGGGGCAGACTAAATGGCTGTGTCTCAGCCAATGCAGCTGCTCAGGGTGGCAGCTTTAGGTATTTCTGGATATTGCTATACAAATCCCGCGGCAATGAACTGCCACCTAATCACTCCCAAGTGAACCCCACTTCTAAGAGGGCAGCAAGCACTTGCTACTTATCCTTTCTTTTCTGCATTATTTTTTAATTGAATCACTGTGAGATACACAGATACAAAGCTGTTCATAATTGAGTTTTAGTCATACAATGTTCCAATACCCATCCCTTCACCACTTCACATTTCCTGTCACTGATGTCCCCAGTTTCCCTCCTGCCTCGATGGCAGGCACTATTCTTTCGCTCTCCCTCTTTCCTACCAGGCACTGTAATTTGCAAAACAGGTCCTGACAGGCTCTCATGCATGTCCGTTTCTCTTCTTTCAGCATGCAGTTTTATTTTTAGGGTTTTTTTTTTTTTTTTTTGCTTTTTGGGTCACACCTGGCAACGCACAGGGGTTACTCCTGGCTCTGCACTCAGGAACTACTCCTGGAGGTGCTCAGGGGACTATATGGGATGCTAGGAATCGAACCCGGATCAGCCACATGCCAAGGCAAATGCTCACCCGCTGTGCTATCGCTCCAGCCCCCACAGAACACAGTTCTTGTGTAGAGGGATCATTTCCAGCCACCACTGCCCTGGCGTCACTCTCTGTCCCAATTGTCCTCACACTCAACCCTTTTTAAAGGCCAGTTCTGGGAGACAGGCCTGAGAACTGTGGCCCGAGGGCGGCCGTCCTGGGAAGGTTTCAGCAGCATCTCCATCCCCTCCCCAGCACCCCCAAATGCTGCATGCTTATTAATGCAAACCAAGAACTGGGAACATTAAGCCTACACACACACTTCCGTCACTCTTGTTTCCTGAGACATTTTATTTCAGCCAATCCCCCCAACCCACCACCACCACCATACACATACATACAGTGTTTCGAGGTTTTTGATTCACTTTCCTATAATCTTCCCAGGACACACACACACACACACACAGTTCCGAGGTTTTTGATTCACCTTCCTATAATCTTCCCAGGGTGCTAAGCCACATGAGCCACGCCCTGATGGCCAGGCCTGCAGACACAGCACACGCTCTTGGCAAGACAAGGGCCCTGCCTCCTTTACTGTCCCTCCAGACCCTTGAAAGCACTGTTGACTGTCTCCTTCCTTGGCACCTGCTTTAAAACCTTTCCCTAAAGAACCCTGAAACTTGGTAGCTCACTCTGCAGAATACTCCCTCCCGAGAAAGAAACATGACGTGACCCTCGGGAAGCCCATCTGAAACGCCCAGGACAGGCCCCAGGTCACTGTCCTCCCTCACACAGAACCGTCACCAGGTGGACCCCACTGACCTGCTCGGCGACTTCTCTGCTCATGGCCAGTGCCAGCTGTAGCTGCAGCTCCTCTTCTCCACTCGTCTGGGGCCGGGCCTGCTCCAGCTCAGAGGACACCCGCGGGGAGGTGGCTGTGGGAAGGGCAGAGTCACCAGAGGCAGCGGCAGTGCTCGGCGATTACCTGACCCGCGCGTCCCGCTCCCGTCCATACCCACCAGGCCTGCCACAGCCTAACCACTGGGCACTGTACAGGAAAGGTTTGCCAACAGTTCAGTGTGCAAATCGAGCCATGATCAAATGGTGTTTTACAGCTCTATCAGCCATGTGGCACCAACCAAGAAAAGAGACCTTCGTAGTGGAGCCACTGCAGAGAAGACAGAAAATATATACAGTTCTTGGGGAAAAGGACCAAAGGACATCTTTCAAACAAGCATGGGACACCCCAACACTTAAGAATCATCCTAGGAATCCAGGATATGGCCCAAGGGGTAGAGTACAGACAAGGCCCTGAATCTGATCCACATGCCCCCTACCCCAAAAAGCAACATGGGGCATAGGCCTGTTGACCCCCCAGCATCACTGAATATATAGCCCCACAACAAAATAAATACATAAATAACCCAACAAAAAATGTTAAAGAATCTTAAAAAAAGAAAGAAAGAAACTCACTCTCAGTATGATAAAGATCAGGGAAAATGAAGCCCAAACATTTCTATAGCAATCCAGGTTTTCAAGTAAAACTTGACCTGACTTGGAATGATGGAAATATACTGACAATTTCTGCCCTGTGCACTTAAAGCTCTCAGCAGTGCCTGTGCAATGTGCAGCTTGGAGGGATGAGACTTCCTCACTGATGCAGCAGAGCTGGGAGAGGAGCATCCAGGGCACGCGGGCAGCTGGGTAGGGTCAGCACAACGTGCAGCAGGGAGCAGCACATCCCCAGAGAGTGAAGCTTTGTTCCTAGGCCTGTGTGTTCCCCCTCTGCCCAGTCAGGAACTCACGTGGGCCGCCCAGCTGCAGGTTCCCCTTCCCCGTCTGCCCAGCCTTCCCCATACGGCTCCTCCTCTGGGCTGGGGGGGAGGGGGGGTCAACACCCACCCTCTTCTGCAACTGGGTGGGTCATGCTGGAGGACTGCTTGGTGGAGGGCCCAGATCTACCCTCACAGCATCACATCTATCCCCAGAGTTTGGCAGAGCGTTGGATGGGCAGATGGACACACGCACAGATGGCAGGACAGACAGACAGACAGACAAAGGGCTCAACTTCATGACTGATGAGCGATGGTTTGAAATGCTCTTCACTATGAGTTCTTGCACTGCGTTCCTTCCATCTTTCATTACATCCCTCTGAATAAACTAACCATCTGATCTGTCTCCCCCAAGTGCTGTGCCTGTTCAAATCTTCCATCTAAACTGGCTCCTTATCATTTTTAGTGGATTATTCATAACAAGCGATACAAAATTAATTATTGAGGTCTTGCTCTGGGGTCAGGCTTTGGGAGTCGAGTGGAAATATTTGAAATACAGTGATGGGAAGGTATCATGGTGGTGGGACTGGTATTGGAATATTAAATATAATAAATTATCGTGAACTTTATAAAAATAAAATTTGAAATTAAAAAAATATAAAAATAAACTGGCTCCTTAAGGTCTGTCCATCGGAGAAAGTCAAAGGTGGGGATGAATCCTGACCTGTGAGGATGGGCTGGGTGGGCTCTGGCTCAGCACAGGAACAGGAAAGAGATGACACGGGAAGGTCTGGAGTGTGAGGGCCAGCGACCGAGGGGCGAGGGGAGGCTGGGAGGGGCAGCCTAGGCAGGGGACAGGACCAGCATTACTTTGTCACGCAACTTTAAAACCACACACAAAATTCAAAGCAGTAAGTAGGAGGTCATTTGGAACAGCTCTGCAGTGGGGGCCTCTGTTCTGGCTTTGATTGCTCTCAACCAACAGATTTTTTTTTTAAGTCAGCAATTACCACATGTCTATTCTAAGCTATACAAACAAGTCAAAGAACAAATCAAAAACAAAAATGCTGCCATTATCAAATACACAAATAAATTTTTTCCTACAGAAGAGTAAATCAAATCCCATCTTACTGCACCACTCTAGTTCTTTTCCAAAGCATTTCTTTAAGAATAAAGTTAATTGGTAACAAAATGTCCTTGAAGTCATTTTGCTTATTTGGTTCCCCCAAATATACTTGAACAGGGAGTCCATGTTCTGCTGTGCTTGCTCCAAGCCTCACCCGTGCCCCTCACAGAGCTTATCCATTAGGGCCTCTTGTGTCCAAGAAGCGAAGGTGGTAACATTCAGACTGGCGGAAACAAGGCAAGGTGGTTCCGGAGGACTCTCCCAACCAGATCAACACCCACACACTCACTCACCCTGTGCCCAGCCTCGTCCCTCGCTCCTCATCAAGACGCAGAGGCTTAGCAAAGTCCCCGCTGATAACAGCACACCCTTCATCTACCTCCCAGTGGAAACTATGAGGCCACGAGCAGAAGCTCTCCTAAGCTACTCACTCCAAAACCAATGATCTGAAACATGCCCTGTCTCGGCAGCAAGCTCAGCAGCAGCTGGGAGAGGGAGAGGGGCTCCAAGCAAGACCCCAGGAGAAACATGGCCTCCCTCACCCCTGAGGAGTCCTGGCTGGCATCAAGTGCATGTGCACAAGTTTCTGTCTACCTAACACTGGCTGTCGGAATAATGTCTGGCCAGTGCGTATGAAAACAGCTTACCACATCAATGCAGAGATTAGAAACAGGGGCTTCCCCGAGACACTGTGGTTTGGTAGCGGATGTGCAGCTCTCGCCGGGACAGATGGCAGTGTCCTGACAGCGGCGCTGACAGCGGCTCAGCTGCAAGGGAGGGCTCCACACACACTCCGGCCCTCCTGACTGCATCTTGGCCCCACAAAGGGCCTCTGTGTCCATGCAGGTGACAGAAAACACAGAGATGCTTGTGAGCTGACCTGAATGAGCTCGATGACCACCTGGGCTGAGCCCTGGTCCTGCTGAGAATCTGAAGGGCCTCAACTGTCAGGAATCAAGGCGGGAAACAAGGGTCAGGAGACTGCCCACTCTCGGTAAGTCGATGCTTTCTGACCGGACACACTGCAGCGATGCTAGTGGAACCACAAATGCATTGAGCGCCACCTCCACCTCCTGCGCTGACATCTTGGGAATGCAGGCACAGCCTTTTCTGTGCGCAGGGAGCCCACAGAGTCCACCATCCTCTCAAAACAGGCTGAGAGAAAGACAGAAGACCACGCAGTGCAGAAGGACGGGGCCTGTTGGACTGGCAGTCTGGATTCCGCAAACTACCAGGTTAGTGACCCAAGGACCCCAGACCGTGAGAAGACCCCCGTTCCCCAAACACCCTCCTCCAACAAAGGACAACATTTTCTAAGCAAGGTCTGCTGGCCAATTTCAAGTCATTTTGAAAGAAGCAGAGCAGTCAAGGTAATAGAAAAACAGGAAATTGCTTCTTCTCATCAGTTGTTTTGCAATCTTCCTAGAAAGTACTTCAGCAGCAATTACGTGCATATATGCTGAGTCAAGGGGACAGATGCTGTGGCAGGGCTTTACCAGCAGCCAGGACCAGCACTGTGACTTCTGGGAAAGCTCATGCATGCCTGGTGCCTGCAGGATGTGTCTCTAGCTGGCGCTGTGAAACCCCCACTAGCTGTACCCTGGCCCATCTGCTGCAGATGGCACCCAGGCTCAAACCTGGGCCCACCATTCCCTCAGGGAGACCCTCTCTGAGCTTCCACGTCTACCTGAGCAATGGGACCTTGAGGATGCATCTTGCCCCAGGTCCCCGCCCTGCTGGAGTCCAGCATCTCACAGCTGGAGTTCGTGGGCACTCCTGTCTGCTGTCTCCAGAGCAGCAGCCACAGAGGGGGCGTCTGACACAGCCACCCTCCTCTCCGGGCACATCTGAGGGTGGGACACAGCACAGAGCCGCTTCCTCTCTCAGGCGCCCAAGTCCCCAGTCCAGCCAAGTTCCTTCCTTGTTACTCAACTACACTCAAGTGTTTACTGGGTTTTCAAGTGGCGACATCTTCCTGAAGTTCCACGGGCCACTTCCTGAGTCAGTGATAAGCCTCGGTCACTGAGGACACCAGCCCAGCAGCCCTGCAGAAGGCCCTACCCAGTGCTTACATTTCAGCCTCCCAGGAGGGGGGGTTGGGGGTGGAGAGAGGGAGGGAGGGAGGGAGGGAGGAGAGAGAGAGAGAGAGAGAGAGAGAGAGAGAGAGAGAGAGCGCTTTGAGTAAAAAAAGCAAATGAAGAGAGAATAAGTTCAGGTTACCCGAGTTGGAAAAGAGTGAGCGTAGAGAGACCATGGGAAAGCCTGCATAGTGGAAGATGAGAAGTGCACCCTTCAGACCAGAGAGCGGGGGTGAAGAGGGCATGTGAACAGAACAGGGCCACCCCTGCGCTCACGAGACCCTCAGCCTGAGACAGTGCTGGCCGAGTGACTGCAACCCAGACTCTCGAGCTCATTTCCGGGTCACATCAGTGCAGGGTGAGAAATGAGCCCAACACCACACCAAGCACAGGCCGGCAGCTGCAAACAAAGAGTCGCTCTGTGCAGGCCGTCCTCTGTGCCTCAGGCCTGGGCAGCTGGGCTGTGCCACCACCACACATTGCACAGGCAGCCTGTGGCCGGGGTGGCCTCGCTTTTGACACAGCCATCGTGGGCATTCTGCAGATGACAGCGTGCATGGGGCGGTTCCCGCCATGATGACAGCCTCGTCTCTCTCCCCCAGGGAAGACACGTACTGAAGAACACAGCGATGCCCACTGATTCAGACACTCTGGCAGGAGAGGAAGCAGAATCCCTCCTCTTATCCTGTACCACTTTCTCCCCCAGACGGCTGTAGCTGCTCATGACTCTGCCCAGGAAAACCTCTGAGTACATGGTTCATGTAAGCTCCACATGCAAGGGTGCTGCACAGGAACCGCACCCCTCGCTCGCAGTTTGTGTTTTTGCTTGTCTTGGCCTGACCTCAGCGAGTGTTCGGGGCACGAGAGGTCACCCAACAAGGGGGGGTTATCTGGATGCCCGCCCAGACCCGGGGGCTGCCACTCTCCCTCCTCACAGAACCTTAGCATGGAGGCCGCTCTCTGCACTTAGTCTTCCTTCTGTGGCATAGACACAGGCACTCCTAGGACTGTCAGGACGAGCCCGTGAGAAGTGACACTTACCCAGCACTCAAGGGTATCTGTGGACCCTCAGTTCGGGAGGGCTCCACCCTCCCTCCTAACCCCCAACTTACAGACCAGGCCCAAAGCTCTGAGACAACAGGACTTGCTCAAGGTCGCCCAGCCAGGAGAAATGGGCCTGACCATGAAGGCTTTGCTTTTTATCACTCTTTTCACAGAGAAGAAACTCGGGCACAAAGAGGTGTAATAGATCCCTCCCACAGAGCAGGGAAAAACCCAAAGTCAAGTCTCAAGTCAGTCCCAGGCTTGCTCCCTGAAGGGGCTCAAAGGTCCGACCTCCCCTGCTCTAGCCAGACACCATGTTCTGCGTCCCTGTAAATGGGTTACTGTGTCCCAGTGAGGAAAGACAATACACACAAATACTGCAGTGAAGGACCACGCAGCGTGTCAGAGGAGCAGAGGAGCAGAGGCCTGGGGGCAGAGGGCAAAGAGGCTGAGCAGACAGGACCCTCACTCACGGGGTGAAGGGTCTAAGGTGGTATAAACAGACGAGTTCCAAAGGGCAGTCCTGAGTCTGGAGGGTGGGAGTAGACCAGCGAGATGGGCAGTCTAGGGAACGGCGTGCTTGGGCAGGAGGAACACGTGGTCAGATACTGACATATTTAGCCGAGAGACTCGTTACACCGGGGATGTTCCTGCCCACCCAGCCCCGGCCCTCACTGACCCAAGGCACCCTTCATACCATCCACACGGTGCGAACAGAGGCTCAGCACTCTGGACTGGTCCTTTTGTGTTTTTTTTTTTGTTGTTGTTGGTATGTATCTTGGGGCCATACACGGTGGTGCTTAGGGGCCTTATGTGGTGCCAGAGATCGAATCCACACTAGCTATTGGCAAGGCAAGCACTCTCTCTGCTGTACCATCACTCAGGCCCTGACACTCCACCCCACCAGAACGTGAGGCCTTATCTGGAAGGGGTGAGATGGGGGCGCCCACCCCGTGTGACTGCAGTCTGTGGGGCAGACACATGAGGAGAGGGGATGGGTGACACAGGAGTGGGGTAGCGTGTAGCCCACACACACCCAGTACTGTTGATACCACCACCGCCACCCCAGGGAAAGCCAGGAAAGAGCAATGAAGAATTTCCAGGGGGAGGCTGGGCTCGTCCACACCTGAAATGGGAATTTCTGGCCCCCGAAGGCTAAGACCGCCTGCACCTGCCCCTGGAGCTGCAGGAAGCCACAGTGTCACCACCATCCCACAGGTGAGTCAAGGCCAGGCTCTGCGTCACGTGGGAAATGGCGGCACGGCACCTGCACTCCCCAGGAAACATCCTGGACTTCTCTGCTCAACGCCCCACTGCTCCCCCTGGGAGACCAACCTCACCGGCTACATTCAGTTCTAGAATATTCCAGCAGGCTGTGTTCTCCTTCTACTCCCTAAGTGGGTAGAAAAACTCATTTCCATCCAACTCCACCTTCTCAACCACCTTGTCTCCCAACTGTGCCACAGGATGAACCACGGAGCTCAACCTGATTCACAAATCACCCCCCAACCCGACTCACCCATCATCTCTCCCCTACCCCTGTCAGGCAACAGAACAGGACAGGCACATGGCAAGCAACCGGCTGGCACCAGCCCACAGGCCCACTTAGTCTGTGCCTTTGCTGACCTGCTGCAGTCACGCCACCCCTAGACCCTGCCAGAGGCACCGACCTCTGCACAAGCTCCCATGGCACAAACATGTATCGACACACTCTTCCATGCAGTTTTCGGTGAAAACTAGACAAAGACTGTGACTTCCAAAGCTATAACTCACAAGAGATTTGGGGGTCTGAGGCTTTAGTCCACAGATACAAAAGCTGAACCCCAGGGAGGAAAGGAGGGAGAGCCCATCAATGGCTGCATTCCGCCCAACTCTGCCTGACCAGGGAGAGCGGGAAGCTGAGCAGAGGTGGAACAGAGACAGAGGCAGTGCAGCCCAGTCTCGAAACAGGAGCGTCCATGGCAGCTGCCCTCGGGCTGCAGATGAACCTGCTGAAATAGGCAAGGGAGCCTGGCAATGAGCTTTCAGAAAATAGTAAAATGTACGAAGAAATTGCCCAGTCCTGAAGAAGTCCAAAGACAGAAGGAACACAACCCTCTGAGATGCAAATTCTGAGCTCTTTGGAAAGGGAGAAACTGAAGCACCACCCAGAGACAGGTAGACGCCCTCAGAAAAGGAGCACTTCTGAGAGAATTCAAAGGTAACAAGAATAAGAGAGGCCAGAGCAGGGGAGATAGCACAGCAGGTACGGCACTTGCATTGTAGCAGGCAACTTGGGTCTTATCCCTAGCATCTGCCAGGAGTGATTTCTGAAAGCAGAGCTAGGAGGAAGCCTGGAGCATCACTGGGTGTGGTCCCCCATAAGGAGGAAAGAAATATATATGGGAGTCCAAGGCAATGCTGGGCTGAAGACAGCACAGTGAAGAGGGTGTTTGCCTTTCATACAGCCTACTGGAGCTCAATCCCAGGAATCCCATCTGAACCCCCGCCTGAGCAGAGCCTGACGTAAACCTGAGCACCACAGGGTGCGCGTCCACACCCCACCCAAACAAAAAGTTCAATGTCAACAGTAGTTTCTCAGAGAAGTGACTGTTACCGTTACTTTTAACTGGAAGACCAGTTTAAGACAGCAATTTCCTTCTTTTAAATTATTACTTATCTTAAAACACACACATAAACACAAAACCAATCCCTGTACCCACTCTGGGTTCTGGGGCTGGCAAGTGGCATAACCTCAAAGATTCTGCAATGTTTCAATAATCTCCTATGAAGTAGGACGATACATGGAAGAGTGAACCAAGAGAAAGCTTAGAAAAGCTTTTGGTCCAGAGTCTGCCATGACACCACTGACGCTGGAGAGAACCTAGAGATGATTCTGATCCTGAAAGGGAAATGCGCCACCTATTAGGGGCTTCCTCATGCAGGCAGGGTGGGAGACCACCAGTGACTATATGGAGAAAGTACTAGCACGGTCCCACTTCATCACCCAAGATAGGTCATGGGTCGGAAATGTAAGGATGTAGCAAAAGGCAAATACACGAAGTAAGACAAAAACTAACAATAATAACAATCAGACTGTACAATCAGATTGTATTTTCACAAGAATGGCCGCTAAGGAGTCAGCCAAAGGGGAGCTTCTGTGGTCACTGCACAGGGGTAGGCAGTAGCCAGCATGGGCCAGCCCCAGTCTCTCTACTCACTGGCCCAGTCCCAAAGTGCACAGGGGTCAGAACAACTCCCAAGTCATAGACGTTCCAAGATGCATGTCCAATTTCCTCCCGAAGCTACCCCTGGGCATTTGTTCAACCATTCGCCTCTCCGGAACCAGAAGACCACTCAGAACAAGGTCATAGGG
Organism: Sorex fumeus; assembly: GCF_029834395.1. NCBI lineage: Eukaryota > Metazoa > Chordata > Mammalia > Eulipotyphla > Soricidae > Sorex > Sorex fumeus. The sequence continues at coordinate 3,116,502 of NW_026606179.1, read as the reverse complement.
CCAGATTGGGAGCCCCTCGCTGCCAACGGCACAGTGAATGGCACAATGTCGAAGCATGGTCAATGGCACATTCAGTCTTACAAATGGGCACATAACTAACATTCTGAAAACAGGCACTTTTTGGCATGGAACTATGCATCGCCCTTGAATAAGACTTTATCATCTGCATACCACAGGGCAGGAGGTCTGCTTTATTTCCATGGGGCACTAGCCAGACCCTGATCCCTTTCTGGGAGGACAGCAGCCTGGGGGAATACGGGTCCCTGAGCTGGCTTTCAACTTCCCTCTAGATTAAGAACCTTGTCAAAACCACACAGTGGGAGCTCCCAGCCAAGACCTCCCACCTCCACCCCAGTGCAGGTTGCTAATACAAGCAGCTGGGGCGCTGCGGGCCAGTTCACCCAGCAGGGTGCTGAGTGCCACTGTCTGAAGCTTAGAATTCTGGGTTAATCAGAACATGCTTCTGTGACAAGATAATGAAACAGGAGCACAGCACAGCATTTACAACATTCCTACGATTGCGGGAAAGAAATACTCAGGGAGGAGGCCAGAGCATTAGTTTGGTAGGTGAGGAGCTTGCCTTGCATGCCGTTGACCTAGGTTCAATCCCTAGCAAGCCCTAAGCACTGCCATGAGTGATTCCTGAGAGCAGAGCCAGGAGTAGCCCCTGAGCAACACTGAGTGGGTGACTCAAAAACAAAACCAAACAAAACACTTAGAGAAAAGGTCCAGAAGCCAATAATTCCAATAGCTATCTGTATAAAAGACAATGGGATTTCTTCATCTTTTTGTACTTTGTATGCTATAATGAGGACACACACCACCTTAATCATGGAACCAGTAGTTTCTTCTTTCACATTTACACATTTGCCAGTCAGAAGCAGAGAAAGGGAGTGGAGGGACAATGAGTGAACTGGATGAAACTCCTCATGAGGAGACAGATCCCATCACAACCCCAGTTTCTAGCTGCTGAAGGTAGGTGTGAGGTCTGTGGCCGTGACTCTGAAAGGGCACTGCCCCAGCCTCCCGCTGAAGAGAACGGGACACCATGTCCAGCAAGCAAGCATGGTCTGGCTCAGCCCACCAGCTAGGTCAGACATGTATCCCAGATTCACACGCAGGCAGAGAGAACACAGCAGGCACCACATTTGCCTTACATGCAGCTGACCAAGTTCAATCCCCAGCACTTCCCAGGAATAACCCATGAGCACAGAACCAGGAGTAAGCCCTGACCACCATCAGTATGGCGCAGCATCCCACTGAACAATATATATAGATATAGATATATAGATATAGATATAGATATAGATATAGATATAGATACAGATAGATAGATATAATTTAAAAATCTGGCTTCCCAGCCGGCCAGCTACAATGGCTTAGTTAAAATTTTATTACTAATAAAAACTAGCAACTAAATCATGTGGCTAAAATCAATATTAAGCATCAAGAAACTATGCAAATGTTCTCCCTTTTGGAAAACAGTGTGGACGATTCTAAAAAATTTAGAAATTGAGCTGCCATTTGACCCAGCAATACCACTCCTGGGAATATATCCCACAGAGGCAAAAAAGTATAGTCGAAGTGACATCTGCACTTGTTTGTTCATTGCAGCACTCTTTACAATAGCCAGAATCTGGAAAAAACCTGAGTGCCGGAGAACAGATGACTGGTTAAAGAAACTTTGGTACATCTACACGATGGAGGACTATGTAGCTGTTAGAAAAGATGAAGTCATGAAATTTACATACAAGTGGTACTACATGGAAAGTATCATGCTAAGCGAAATGAGTCAGAAAGAGAGGGAGAGACATAAAAAGATCGCATTCATCTGGGGAACATAAAGTAACAAAATAGGAGATTAATACCCAAGAATAGCCAAGATCAGTATCAGGAGGATTACTCCATGGCTTAGAGGGCAGCCGGGCATTTTAGGGGAAAGGGCAGCTCAGATAGAGAAGGGAACACCAAATAAAGGGTGTTTGGAGGATCCTCCCAGGATGGGAGATGCATGTTGAAAGTAGACTATGGACCGAACATGATTGACACTCAATGCCTCCTTTGCAAACCACAGCACCCAAAAGGAGAGAGAAAACAAAAGGGAATGCCCTGCCACAGAGGCAGAGTGGGATAGGGGGGATGGGAGTGGGAGGGATACTGGGATCCATGGTGGTGGAAAATGGGCACTGGTGGAGGGATGGGTATTTGATCATTGTATAATCGAAACCCAAGCACAAAAATTTGTAAGTCTACAACCGTACCTCATGGTATTTCACTAATAAAAATATTTTTAAAGAAACTATGCAAATATACAAACAAATACACAAACTATACAAATATGCAAAACATTTCTATTTCTGTAAAGTCCTACAAGAAGTACTTCCAAATGACGAACACTTGGAGCTGGAGAGACAGAACAGTGGGTAGGGCACTTGCCTTGCACACAGCCGGCCGCGTTTTAACCCCCGGCACCCATATGGCCCCTAAGCCCCTCCAGTGGGATCCCTCAGCAGCACCAAGTGTAACAAAACACAAAAACAAAAAACCTAATGCTCACGTTTGAAGCAAACCCCTACAGAGATGTGGACATCCCATAAAAATGTTACCAGAAGGAAAAAGAGCTGAGGTTGATCTACACTTGGGTTTACTGAGCCCCTCCCTGGCTCCCGACCTGGCATGTCTGAGCACACAAGACAGAAAACAGTGATTCAAATAGTAAAGATTTCAATACAGATCATTAATAAAAAATAACGCGAGGAGCGGGAGCGATAGCACAGCGGGTAGGGCATTTGCCTTGCACACGCTGACCTGGGTTCGATTCCCAGCATCCCATATGGTCCCCTGAGCACCGCCAGGAGTAATTCCTGAGCACAGAGCCAGGAGTAACCCCTGAGCATCGCCGGGCATGACCCAAAAAAGCAAAAAACAAAACAAAACAAAACAAAAACCGCGAACTACAATGAATATGAGTTAGTCTTTTTCCCCATATGAAAATCTACATTTAGACCTTTGAGACTTTAGCTCTTATTTTTATTTATACAATCTCAGGGCTGGAGAAATGGTACAGCAGCAGATAGGGTATTTGCTTTGCACACGGATGACCCAGTTCAATCCCCAGCATCCCATATACCTCCCCCCCCCCCCCCCCCAAGCACCACCAGGAGTAATTCCTAGATGCAGAGCCAAGAGTAACCCCTGAGCATTGCCGGGGCGGCCCCAAAACAAAATAAGTAAATAAAGGTGAGCAGGTGAGCGGGTGTGCGGAAAGCGCACGGCCAAAAGAAAGGACACGAAGCCGGGCAGTGCCTAGGCACCGAGCTAAGCCCAGGGAACCAGAGACAAGAAAACGAGAGTCCTGAGCTACGCAGTGGTGCAGATGGAGGTGAGGGAGAGAGCAGGTGGTGGGGCCTGACAACAGCCCTCAACACCTGGCCCCCTCAGTGCTGGTGAGAAGAGGCTGACGCGCTCCTCCTGAGGCCTTCTTGCACAAGACGCAGCCCTCATCAGTGAGCCTCTGCAGCCCACCCAGCCCAGACGGCAGGCCTGTGCTCGGTCCCCATGTGAGTGCATACCAGCACTGACCCTGAACACTGTCTATGGCCTGCACGGCTGTTTTCTGATGGTTGCTATTGGATTCCAGCCTGCATGGAGCAAGCACTTACCTTCTGCTCAACACTCGAGACAGAAACAAACAGAAGTGAGAGGGACAGGTTCTGTTCCTGCTTCCCAACAGTGCCCGGTGATGGGGAAGGTGTAGGGCAGGGAGAGAGAACGTGGCACACAAAATGGACAAAACGTGACAGCATGTGACACTGCCCAGTCCTCACGTGGGGCGCAAGAAAAGTGTCAAAACAAATCATTCTTATCCCTAGCTCCTCCCAGACTTGAAGAGCATCAGACGCCCCACATGACCCTGATACCCCGAGTTACTCATCAGAGGCAGGTGTGCAGGGCAGGCACCCACAGCAGGTCGCAGGAGAGCAGGTAACTGTCTTCGCTGTGGAGGGGCCTGACTTTAACTGGAAAGACACCTCCCAGAAGAGCCGGGGGCAGAGAACACGCCTCAGAAAAAGAACCACTGATATTTAAAACAGACCTTTCAAACATAAAAAATAAAAATAAAAACAAAACAGACCTTCCAACTTTGCACACACGCAACCTAGGACACCGAAGGGGGGGTTCTCGGGTGTCTGGAGATTACGGGGGTTAAGGCAGTTGCTTTACATGCAGCTGACCCAGGTTCGGCCCCCAGCACCACACATGCTCCCCCGGGCCCCACCAGTCGTGACCCGAGTAGAGTCACAAACAGTCCCTGAATATTCCTGGGTATGACCCCCAAATAAAAGCAAACAAAGGGGCTGGAGTGATAGCACAGCAAGTAAGGAGTTCGCCTTGCACACGGCTGACCCGGGTTCGATTCCCAGCATCCCATAGGGTCCCCCGAGCACTGCCAGGAGTAATTCCTAAGTGCAGAGCCAGGAGTAACCCCCGTGCATCGCCGGGTGTGACCCAAAAAGCAAAAATAAATAATAATAGTAGCACTGTAGCACTGTCCTCCCATTGTTCATTGATCTGCTCGAGCAGGCACCAATAACATCTCACAACAAATTGTGAGACTTGTTGGCATATACTCTCAGTAGCTTGCCAGGCTCTCCGAGAGGGGTGGAGAAATCGAACCTGGGTCGGCCACGCGCAAGGCAAACACCCCACCCGCTGTGCTATGGCTCCAGCCCAATAATAGTAAAGAAAAATAAATAAAAAAGGTAAAGGTAAAGGCCCTCCCGTTGATCGTCGATTTGCTCGAGCGGGCCCAGTAACGTCTCCATTGGAGACTTTGTTGTTACTGTGTCTGGCATATCGAATACTCAAAAAAAAAAATAAATAAAAGCAAACAAAAAAAACAAGACAGGTTCTGAGAAACATGGGACTCTCCCAGAAACAACCTGAGTATGAGGGGAGAAATTGGAGTCTAACACAAGCACCTTTGATTGAGCCTTTAAAACACTCTGACCTTCCCTATTCTCTAGGGTACAGAGCTGGTTCCTCACAAAATCCCATCAACAGTGTCAAGAGAACCTGGTGGCCCAATGGAAAGCACCGCAGAGACAAACACTGTGGGCACACGATTCCCCACGTCGGACAGGAGTGGTCTCGTGGGTTGCAGGGGAATGTGATGAGGCACGAACGAGCACTGGTCGCACTGGGGCCCGAGAGTCCCAGCAGCTCCCTGGGACAGAGCAGGGCCCTGCCTGGGAGAACCAGTGCGGGCACGAAAGGCAGTGCTAGTAGGTGTCAGTGAAAAATCTGCTTCCCATTTCGCCTTTAATCGTTGCAGGCCCCGAACAAGATACATTATGAATCAGTCGAAAGAAAAGCCCCATTTTCAGTTACCCAGTGAATTCGGTATCGTCAAACACTGACCTAGAATCGACAGTACAGCTAACTCTCTGTTTACTACGGTAATGGGGCTTTCAGAAGGGGTGGTGGTTGGCTGAGAAGCAGGAACAATCCCAGTCTGTCCTCAGCAGGCCAGTATCATCGCATCAAGGGCAGCAGCTTCCAACAGCTGTCAATGGAGGCCTGGGGTTCACCTGGCTCTGTCAGAGTCAAGCTCCCACCCCCGCTCCGGTTTCTGACTCAATAAGCCAAGAAGCCGGGAGCACCACAGGAGGAGAGAGAGAAGCACCCCACGCTGTGCCCAGACAGTAGGGCAGGTTACGACGGGAGAGAGAAGACAGGGCCCTTGGTCCGCTGGCAGCTGGACCAAGAGGCATCAAAGGAGGCAGGGAGAGAGTTGGCTGTACTGACACCAGTTCACCCGCAGCAAGCGCCCGGCATTCTAGGAAGGAGAAAAAGCAAACCGCCGTCCCACCTCGGGCTGCGCGGTCACAAGTGAGGCAAGGCTGGGACCAGTCACCATTTGGGCGGGAGGCCAGCCCCAGGTGCGGCAGGAAAGGGTGGCGCTGGTTCAGTGGCGGAAGCTCCTCGCTCGGACCCAGCGGGGCCCCTGTGCGGTGCTGAGGGCACAGCGAGGTCTCGGGTGCTGTGGGCAGGGACACACACACACAGAGAGAGACAGGCCATTAGAGGGAGGGAGCAGAGGCACAGGCCCGGCTGGCAGCTGGCGCCCAGGGCACAGCCTGTGGACCAGGGATCAGAAGCAGGGAGCCCGGTGGCAGCAGCCGACCCCCTGGGGCACAACGAACCTGTGCTGAGAGGCCAGTTCAGGCCGGCCCGGGCATCCCCACCACCTCATCGCCGTCACCCCCCCGCCCCGAACTCTGTACAAAGTTCTGATGAAATGCACCAAAACCGCATCTACTTGTGAGGACTCCCCAGCCCCGAGAATACTGACCACAAAGGTGTGCTGGGCAGAGCGGCTCTCACACACAGGGCCTTCACATGGCCACGGCCACTTGCCAAAAAGGAAGCCATGGCAGCTGAGACCAACTCAGCCACAGGAAGGGTGTCTGGGTGCCTTGAGAAACACACAACTCTACTTCTTAAAGGGCATCTTCACTTTCTGGCATAACTGAGCCCAGGGAGAAATTTCTGGAAACCCCACATCACCCACCTCACGATACCCCCACCTTTTTTGTTTTGTGGGCCACACCAGCAGTTCTGGTGACTTCCTTCAGCTCAGGGACCACTCCTAAAGAGCTGGGGCGGAGGGAACACGTGGGCTACTTGGGTAGCTGCACGCCAGGCAAGCGCCTTCCACTGTACTATCACCCCAGCCCCTCCCACTCTTTTTTTCTCCCTGAAGTGGTTTCACAAAAGTCACAACAGAGCAATTCAAACTAAGGGGGTTGGAATGGCAACAGCCAGTAAGGGGACAAGAAAATGCTAACCTGCTTCAAACTAGATAACAATAATCCCTAATAATTCCTCAAGGTGGTGAGTGTGATTTTAATATGAAATCTCCTATTTGATACACTTGACATATTTCTTACAATGCTGCTTAGTACCAGTTAAAACCTGCAAAAGCAGGAATTATTAGGAGGTGATCTGGTAGTGGAAATAACTAAGAAATAATAAGTAAATGATAATACCACTGACTAAGCAAATAACAATTTTCTTAAAAAAAAAAATCTGGTGCCAGAGAAATAGCTCAATGGGTTAATTATGTCCTTGCAGGTAGGAGGTCCAGGCTTTGCCCCAGAACAAGATGACCTGAGCACTGCCTGAAGGGGGTCCCAATTCCCAACCTGAGCAGCCCCTGAGCACCTCTGGGTGTGCCCCCCAAAAAAAAATGAGGGGGGAGGAAGAGAAAAAGTTTAGCAATGCTGACAAAGTATCACCGATTGCAACAAGGAAAAAAGAAAGCCTGGGTGCAAGAACTTGTGTCACGTTTCCAGAGCCCAAACATGCAGTGCTGCATGCCCACCCCACGCCCACAGGCTGCCACGGCACCACATTAGCTCTGTGAGCCATGGCAGAAGGGACACACTCGGGGCCACCTCCAGCGAGTATGGTTTAGAGGACCAGCTTCCATATGATTCTGAGCCCACTCTGTCGCTAGCATCTCTCCTGAACACTGGGCAAAAGACCAGAATAATGTGACATGTAAAACCAGAGACCAGAGAGGCCCCACCCAGCAGATCCAGCCATGCAGCCACATCTCCGCACATGCTCCCCCACGTTCCTGGAGGGAGGCTTGTCCCGCGGGCACCTGCAGGGGTCTGTGCCTGCTCCCTCGTTTGAGAGGACACCAACACCCCATCTCTGACCTTTGGCGCCGCAGAAGCAGCAGCAAACACTGAGCCAGTCAGGAGACCTGCAGCCCAGTCATTAGACACTTAACACTAGAAGAAGGGACAGGATTATAAGGAAAGAGCATTTGTTCCTCCAAATGTCATCCCCTGCCCTCCCTTCCCCAGACTGAACAGCAGGCTGACCCGAGGCGGTGACAGGCAAGCCCCGCCTGCCTGCTGTGTCAGCTTCCTTCCATGCATCCCTGCACAGGCGGGCAGCTCAGGACACAGAGCTGGTCTCTAGATCGAGAGTCGGCACCCGAGGGCCCCAAGTTCACTGTGGAATCAAACTCAGTGCAGACCAAAGCACGTGTGGCATGGGCCACGGGAAACTGAGAACGGAGGATAGAGGCAAGCCCTCCCCCAGCACCCGGGCACTCCCCGAACTGCCACAGCCAGCGCCCTCAAAGGGCACAGGGAGCATTTCCGCTACTTACAGCCATGGTAGGAGGCGGGCGACCCCCCAGCCTTGCCGTACTCCTGCTCCGAGTAGCTGGTGGAAAGGTTGGGCTGGCTGGAGCCTCGGCCAAAGGTGATCTGGTTGCTGCCCATGCCTGTGGCCACCTGGGCCATGCGCTCCTTGGTTTTGAGAGCCTGGGCCCGCTCAGCCTTCAGCCGCTCCTCGTCCTTGAGTAGGGCCACCAGCTGCTTTGACTTCTCACGCACGTTGATGCCCTGGTCCTTGCCGTCACGGTCGATGTACTGGAAGTCCTTCAGGGTCTGGATGGCGAAGATGTTCTCGCGGCACTGCTGGGCCACCCGCTCGGAGCCGGTCTTGATGAGGTAGTCCAGCAGCGTCAGTGCCTTGTACACGTGCCGCCAGTTCTTGCCGTGGTCGTTGAGCCGCTTCCATACCATGCTCATGATCTCGGAAAAGGCTACCACGTTGTAGGTAAGGTCTGCGATCTCAGTCATCAGACTGCTGGAGGGGCCCCAGGGGTCATTGGAGGTGGCTTCCCGGACTTTGATTTCTGCTTCTGAGTAATTGTTCACAATGTTTTTCATCTGCCGTCTAATGGATGAAGTCGTCATTTTTCCTCTCTTAGTTACAGATCAGTGTAAAGCCCTTCAGAAAAAGACACTTTTCTGTCCTGGGCAAGTCTGAGCCCCGCAAAGTTTAGTCTTTGAAACAGATCCGGAGCAAGTGCCCTGACGGTCATTTCCTCCTCTGGAGGCTCAAATCCGAGGAGCTGGAAGCCATGACCTAGAGAAAGAAAGAAAATACTGACTGTGCCACCATTCCCAGGGCCAAAAGCAAGCAACAGTGAGACATTTCTGTCACTGGCAGGAACGGAGGTGTCAGGAGGTGATGAACAGACTACCCCGACCTCCATAGGAAGACGAGATTCCATCTTCCTTGCGAAACTACAAGAACTGAACTGGAGAGAGGGTACAGCGGGTAGGGCATCTGCCTTACAAATGGCTGACCTAGGTTCAATCCCCATTATCTCATATTGTCCCTGAGCCAGCCAAGAGTGATTCCTGAGCACAGAGCCAGGAGCAAACCCTGAGGAGCACCATCGGGTGTGAACCAAAAACAAAAACACCTTTTCTATTTTAAAATTTTTTTCTAAAGAAGAAGAAAAGAAAACCACCAAACACCTGAGCACAGATCCCAGGAAGAGACCGTGAGCACTACAGCTATAGCTCAACATCACACGCCCTATAGACAATAATAATAATCTGGTTCTGGGCCTGGGGGAAAGAGCTCAAACGGAGGCGTACATACGTGGCCTAGCACGTACTAAGTTAAGTCTCGAGCTCTGCAGGGCCTGAGCGCCAGTAGCCAAGTGCCATCAGGTTCCATTGCCAGTACCATTGCCAGAAGGAGCCCCAGGATCCCCCAGAACCACTGGAAGTAGCTCCTATTAAAGAAATAAAAATAATCTGGTTCTGTGGATTTATCTCCTGTACCTCCACCCCCACATTGTTCTTATCCAATTCCCTTATTTCTGAAAGGGTTACACCTTAAAGGATTCACCCAGCACAAATAATGTATCCACACTTCTCTCTCCCAGAAGAAACATTTACCAAGTCAGAGTGAGGTCTGCCTCTTCAACAGCAGGCTCAAGTCTGTGAATTTGGGGGCCCCATCACTTCTGTTCACAGAGCACTACGAGTAGCTAGCACTCGGCCCGACACAGACAGAGAAGAGAGGAGAGTCGGCCGTAGAGCTGAACTGGGGAAAGGCCTTGCACACTGGTGGAGGGAGAGGCCACTCGGGTGCTGGTGGGTGTAGGATGGGATGATTCCTGACACTGTCATTAATACTGCAGACTGGGGCACCTCAATAGGAACAAGGATGGATGTTTGAATTAACTAATGAAATCGGTGAAAAGTCTTGGCAGGAGACAAAGGTGAACACTGAGCAGCTCTGGATGCAAAAACAGAACCACCAACTCAGCATAGGGCTGGGGCCGCCTAGACATTCGCCCAGAAAGAAGCCTCAGCATAGTCATCAGCACTGAAGAAACTGAGTAGGGAAGGGGAGGTGGCGATCTAAGTTAACAGTCAGCTGTGAACAAGGAAGCATGGGGCTGAGAAGATCCCAAGGACTGCCAGGGGCAGAGCACAACCTGGCTGGGGTCTGGAGCACACAGACCCCATCCTCCACTCCACCCCCTACTGCAGTCTGCAGGTTCCTGCTGGGCCCCCTCAGGCTGGGTAAGGAGCCCGGGCAACCACTCGCCAGGTTGTCTCACTTAAAAATTATAAACCCCCACCAGGCAAGGACTATGTTTCCTGTTAGAGAGGAGGACCTAAGGGCCAATTTAAAAATGGACATTCCTAGGCTGGGACCCTTCTCCCCACCCAGTCCCTCCAACCCAGGGCCAGCTGCTGAGCGGCGTGTGCTGGAGAAGCAATGAGCGGCTAACCTCCCGAGCCCGGGGTCTCCACACACACAGGCACAAGGAAAGCCAGAGAACAGAAGGTGAGGTGGCGGGAGGGCACACGGGACACCGATGCCCACTCACCACACGCAGCAACACAGAAAGGGAGGAGTTCATCCTAGTGACAGTCGCCACATGTGTTCTAGCCACTGTGGCCTCCGCCTCGCACCCCTCAAATATGCCAAGAATCCTGCCTCCATCCCAAGTCACAGCCCTGGGCTTCTGCTGGGGGCAGGCAAGTCCTACCTCTTCACTGATCTGACCAGCGCTCAGAATCTTCTAAAGCCTCTCAGGGCAGCAGGGATCAAAATCTTCCACAGTGACCTACACATCTGAGTTAATTGGGCCTTTCATTCACAGCAACATTCAGAGATTTCTGGCTTATTCAGAGACTTGCTGGCAGAGATGGGGCAGGCCTGGAAAAGGAAAAAAGAAGACTTTGGTTTTTAATGAGCACCTCCCAGCTGCAAGTCCTGCAAATACTCATCAAAATCAGAAGCGGCATCAGATACACTGAGAGCCCAATCGCCTTCGCTTGTACAGGGACCACCAGTACTTCCATTGGTCATTTCATCTGATGCACAGTGGGCACCACTGCCCTGATTCTCAGAGAAGCCGGGAAAAGGTCCTCTGCCACCCACCTCCCTCCAGAACATGAAGCAGTTTTGATTAAGCACAAGAGCAAATTGTCCAGATAGAAACAGAAAAAATGGCCCCAGGTGTATGTAATAATGAACTGAAACAGCTTTTCCTGAGGGAGGTATGATACCAAGGGCACAGCTGCACCCATTTTGTCCTGGCATCTTCTGGTGAATTCTGAGAGACTCTAACTGGACCCCATGTCCCTGCAAGGAGAGCCAAAAGGTCACCAGGGCACCGCTGAGCCCCCTTGCCCTCTGGGGGAAGAAGCCAGCTTCTGGGCACCTGGACACAGACTACAGCCAGTCAGAACAGCACCTCAGGGTAGGGCCCACCCTGTAAAGATCTGCTAGAAGTCTCTAAAATACAGAGTCCTCCAGAAGGATGACTCAATACAGTACGAGTGAAAATCAGAAGAAACAGGATGGACCAGAGTGACAGAACAGCGGGGAGGGCATTTGCTTTAAATGCAGCTGACCTGGGTTCCCCACATCCCATGTAGTACCCCAAGTCCCATGAGGAGTAATTCCTAAGTGCAGAGCCAAGAGTAACCCCTGGGCATGGCCAGCTGTAGTCCAAAAGCAAAAAAAAAGAAGAAGAAGAAACACAAAGTAGAAATTCTTTAAGTGGCTGCCTGCCACTTTCAGAGCTTTCATAGAGGAGATGGCCTTCAAGAGATAAGGGAAAAGTGAGGGAAAGAAACTCCTACAAGGACAGAGCAATCGCAGAGCAGGAAGGGTTCTTGCCCTGCACGCAGCAGACCCAGGTTTGTTCCCTGGCACCCCATAAGGTCCCCTGAGTCCACCACGAGTGATCCCTGAGCCAGACCAATTAGTAAGCAGAGAGTACCACCGAGTGTAACCCCAAAACCAAGCCAAACCCCAAAACCCAAAACCTCCTTAGGAGAAGGGGCATCCAAGTGCCTCCAGGGAACCAACTTCAAAGCCACACAAGCCTCAGACTAGACCCTGCAGTGAAGCCTGCAATCCTGCCCCAGAGAGCCCAGGCCACATAGACCTCCTGGGCAGAGGCGCTGCCCATGTGGAGACAGTGACAGCCACGGCTCTGCAGCACACGTCTACCTCACAGCCCAGTTACTACTGTCCAGGGTCACCCCCTCATGTCTGAGTCGACCCTAAGCATTATATGTGCATACCCAGTACAATCCTGCAAGCCCCCAAAACCGCATCAGGGGACACAAAGAGTCAGGTGGTCACAGATGGGCACAGCCCCCAGTCCCCTGAGCACTGCCTGGGCGTCAAAGGCAAAACCAACCACCAAACAACACCAGCAACAAAAACCACCTCATCCTGGACCTGGAGGAAAAGCACAGGGGTTGGAGCACCTGCTTTGCACAAAGTGTGTGCTCACAAGTTCAATCCTCAGAGTCCCACATGCACCACACAGGATACTGGCAGCCACTACGTGCAAGCACCACAGAGCCGTGACCCCTGGTAAGCACTCCAGCTAAAAGAAGCGCCTGTACTGTGGCAGGGAGGTGCCACCTGGAATGGCATGTACCAAGTGCTACCGAGTCTTCTGAATGCTCGGCTAGGCAAGCCCGTGGGACAAAGACCCTGTCGAGCACAGCAGTATGTGAGCCCATGGGCACAGCCAGGCAGGCCTATGTACCATCGCATGACAAGCACAGCAAGATGAAGGAAGAGGAGGCAGAGAGGGCACTGAATAAACAAGCGTTTTTCTCACTCAAGCTAGAAGAAAAAAATTTTGAAAGGCCAAGGAAGAGAGACAGTACAGGGCAGAGACAATACAGGAGTACGAAGCTGGCCTTACCCGGCACCCTATGAGATCCCTGCATTTGGTCAGCAGTGACCTCTGAGCAGAGCCCAGAGTAAGGCCTGAGGACTGGTATGGCCCAATTTTTTGACAACTTGTTAAAAATTATTTTGTGGTAAGTAAAAGAAATGAGTTTGGGTGCTAGAGAGATAGCACGGCAGGTAGGGCATTTGCCTTGCACGCGGCTGACCCAGGTTCGATTCCCAGCATCCCATATAGTCCCCTAAGCACCGCCAGGAGTAACTCCTAAGTGCAGAGTCAGGAGTAACCCCTGTGCATCACCAGGTGTGACCCAAAAAGAAAAAAAAAAAAAAGTTCGTACAATTCTGTTACAACCCTTTCTTAAAATTTCCTTTTTAAATTTTAGGTTTGTACTGGGGCTCAAGAAGTCTTTTTTTTTTTGGGGGGGGGGGGGGGCACCTGCTATACTAAAAGCGCTACAAGCAAGACCCAGGCAAGCCCTGAGAATGCCCATCCATTCCCCTGGATGAGACAGCCATGAGTTCCAAGTTCCACAACACCTCAATCCAGCCATCGCCTGAAAAGCTGTTATGAAATCGTACTAACTGCAAGCCAAGGGGGTGGCTCAAAGGACAGAAAGCCTGGGCTGAATTCCTTGTACCTCATGGTCACTACTGGAGAACAGCCTCCAGGCACCAAGCTGGGTGTAACCCCAGAGCACCCCAGGGGCGGGAGAAAGGGGTTTACTGTGAATGCATTTATTAAAGCTCAGTTCCTGGGGCTGGGGAGATACAGTGGGTAGCAAGGCTCTTGCTCTTGCCTTGAACACAGGCAACTTGGGGTTGATGCCCGGTACCCCATAAGGTCCCCCAAGCCCAGCAAGAGATAACTAAGCACAGAGCCATGAATAAGCCCTGAAAACCATCTGGTGTGGCCCAAAAACTTAAAAAAAAAATCTGTTTTTGATACACATGAGAAAGCTTCTGGTAACCACAGACTTGATAAAAATACAATCAACAGAGGGGAGAAAATAAAACAAGACCTGTCACCTTGGTAGGTCTGCCCAGTAGTAACACACATTTCACAAAGGCCTTTGGTGCCTGAAGATTCAACCTCAAAATTCAGAATGCAAAAACTGGGGAGAATGCACAGGTGACAAAGCACTCAGCCACTGAGCTCAAGGTCCAGAGTTTAATCCCTGGCATCACATGCTCCCACTCCTGCAAGTTTGGCCCTGGTGGACCCTGAGCTCCAAACACACTGGGCCAGAGCAACAGCACAGAACCACAGGCCACCAAACCCGCATACATTGAGGCAGGTGAGCCTGGCCTATGTGGACCCTCACAGGAAGGACCTGGCAGATGGATGGTCCCTAAACAACAAACTACCCAGAGTGGATCCCTGGCACCTCACACAATCCCCTGAGCACCATCAGGGATCACTTCACAGTACAGAGTCAGGAATAACTGGATTGTTTTTGTTTGGGGGAGGAGAGGGGGAGCTGTCAATCCCAGCAGTGCTCAGGGGACCATGCAGTGTCAGAGTTCAAATGGAAGCTGGTCACGTGCAAGGCAAATGCCTTCATCCTTAGCTCCTTCTCTTTCTCTCTCCGGCCCTAGTAAAGATTTTTAAAGAGTGTTTCCATCTGAAAAATGGAATCTGTTGCAATATTCAAAATACCCCTGTCAAGAAGAGGGCCCAGTGGCAGAATATGCCTGCTTTCAGACCCAGGGAAGATAGCTCAAGGGTTAGGGAAGCATGCGCAATGCCCCGGACTTGATCCCCACCACCGAATGACCTCTTAAACACTGACAAGAGAGCCCTGATGCCAGGCAACAAGGCATCACCAGGTTCAAGCACTGGATCATCCAGCCAAGTGCTCCAGGAGCATTCCCCCCAGAACTCCCAAGATGTGCCCCCAAACCCTCCACCAAAGTTGCAGAGACAAGAGGGAAAGGAAGGGGTGGAGAAAGGCATCTAAACAAAACACTCTCCGTGTTGGAAAGATCCTTTGTGTTCCGTGGGAGAAGAGACCAGGAACAGTCTCAGACAGTCGAGGTACTATGGGCACACCCTCACCGCGGCAGGTCACCATCCTCCTGATCATACTAACTGCAAGCCAGGGGGTGGCTCAAAGGGCAGAAAGCCTGGGCTGAATTCCTTGTACCTCATAGTCACTAATGGAGAACAACGTCCAAGACCAAGCTGGGTGTAACCCCAGAGCACCTCAGGGGAGGGAAAGAGAAACAGATACCTCGATGAGACCCTGAAACTCCAGCAGGGGTGCTAGGCTGCTAGAAGCCAGGCGTTAATCCAGGTCTGCAGCTGACAAAGACACAGAGAGCTAAGGGGAGGAAAAGGAGCAGAGCGAGAAAGAAGTCCTGGAACTTCTGGTTTACCAGTATCTTTGGGTTTGTTTGGGGCCAAAAAGAAGTGCTCAGGGGCTATTTCTAGTTCAGGAGTGACCCCTGGGAGTGCTAGGGGTACATACACCATACCGAGTGCAAAGCGAGAGCCTTCACCCTTGTACTAGTTCTTCAGCCCCTCGATCTGTTGACTTATGCCGTTTATCCCTGGACTTTTCAGTGGCGTGAGTCAGTTTGGGCACATATGTAACCAAGAGCCGACTGCTTCCGCCTCCAGGCCAGTGCAAGGAGTACCCAAGAGGAGGTAGGCAAGGCCTGGCAGAGTGGCAAGCACTGGGCAAACTCCACATTCCACATGTCACACTCCTTAAAAGTCAGAGCCCCATGTCTCCCTTGAGGCCTCCAGCAGAAATGCCTCTTCTCCTTAAGGTTCCAGAGCCTTCCAGCAGAGACTGGAAATAGACTAAAAGAGCAAACAGAACAAAATTAAACAAACAAACATCAAATACCAAGGCAAGGCGAAAGTGATGCCCCTAGAGTCAAGAAGCATTCCATAAAAATGTGCTCCAAGGGCTGTGAGGCTGGGTGGGGAAATCCCTTCCAAATCTAGAGCTGCTGATCATGGTCAAAGATCTGGGAGGGAGAATGGATGGGGTAGGGGAAGTTTAGTGGGGGCGCACTGACAACAAGGTTGATGACAGCCCCCAGCTGTACAATCCAGCTGGCAACATGTGAAGGAAGAGATGTACCCTGTCCCGTGTCTGTGGCGCCCAGGGCTAGTATAGAGAACCAAATCCAACTATGGAAACGGGCATGACTGTCTCCACCCACCCGACACCCAAGAGACCCAGATCTGACTGTGACCATGTGGTCATGACCCAAACTGCTAGGCAGTGAGTGAAACTAAAACCCCCACCCCAGATGTCAGCTCAGACTCTCTCCCCAGCAGCCTTCAGTGACTTTCCATGGGTGTAACACACTGGTGCTGGCGCTACACTTCCTGTTCACTCAGCCTCTTCTAAGTGTGAGCTGGCACAAGGGGAACGCACAAGGGGCCAACCCCTGTCCAGGCAGATTAATAGCTGTGGGAAGCAAGACACAGCTCCCTCTCCTACCGAATGACATCAACACAGCCTCCTGCTCCAGCATCCCAGAATCTCCTGGAAACTGTCCCCAAGTGCAGTCACAGCAGAAGTGGACTCAGTGCCCAGGTGCCAGGCGCTGCTGTGACATGCCTAAACACGACACTGGTGAAATGCTTTGCAAACGTTCATTAGTCACCCGGCTTGAATGCTTCCTGTGTGTGGTCGGTGAGTGAAGGAATACCTCCATCTACCTACTGGGGTTCTAGGGTATCACAGCATAACCAGGAAGTACGGTCAGAGGGTGGCTGAGACTGCAGTTCCTGGGACCACACCACTCCAGCTCTCCACAAGACAACGGCCCAGTTAGAACAATATGGACAGTGGCACATTCTTTTCCACAGTGATCACGTCAGCCGAAAGAGAAAGGACTATTATGACTTTGCACAGATCAAGCGAGCAACAGCTCAGAGCCCAGTGACCACGGCTCAGGCATACGAGGACAGAAAGGGGTAAAGTCGTCCTTTCTCTCACACACACCAGGAAAACAATGAGGGTCCCTCAAAGAAACCTCTTTACTAGATGAACATGGACCTCTACATTCCAAGGACTTCTCTCTGAGTAAAGAAAACAAATTCTAGGGGCCAGAGAGACAGTACAGCAGAGAGGGCGCTCACCTTGCATGTAGCAGATCCAGGTTCGACCCCCCAGCACCCCACATAGTCCCTAGAGCACTGCCAGGAGTAATCCCTGGGTGCAGAGCCAGGAGTAACCTCACCATCAACCCGTGTGGCCCAAAAAAGAAAAAGAAAACAATTTCTATATTGTTACACAAAATATGGCCTAAAAAAACAAACTGCACTTCTGGGCAATAAAGTAGGTCCAGATAAACTGCTCCTGCACATTCCTCTCCTCCAGGGGAGGAAGAGTCCCCAAGCGGGCAGTCAAGCTCGAGAGGACCAGGCAACCCATTCCAGGGAAGAAGATCTAGACAGAGAACCCGAACAGCGTCCACTCAGAGGCCAGCCAACTCCTGGGACTTGATACAGCCTTCATTTCTTTAAAAACAGAAACCAAAGTGGTCAGAGAGTACAGGGACAGTGTGCTTGCCATGACTGCACTGCTTAGCAGTCAGGACTATGTCCTGGGCATTGCTGGGTGTGGCGCAAAATCAAAAATAAAGAAAAGTTAAAACAGAAACCAAGGACTGAAAAGACTTGTGAGACTTCACTTTTCCTTAAGTTCCCCCACCATTTAGTCTTTGGCAGGTGTTAAAGGTGGTCATGGTGCAAGATGGGGGGAACAAGGACTGAGCAAGAAGGAAGGCAGGAGCTGGGGCCCTGTCCCTGAAGCCTTCCTCCCCCGCACAACTCCAGGAAACAGTGGTGCTCCCGGCCTCTGCACAGGGCAGGACTCACACACCCCAGCAGCTCATCCAACGAGATGCATACAGACATTAAAGGATAAAAAGAGAATTCTCGAATCCCACCACCCATCCTCCTCCTTACAGACAAAGCGCATTCTTGACAGATCATGCTAAGAGCCCAGAGAGCTAGTATAGCGGATAAGGCACTTGCCTTGCACGTAGTTAACCTGTTTGCTCACTAACACCACCCACAGTTCTCTGAGCCCCACCAGGAATGATCCATCCATGAGCACAGAGCCAGGAGTAAGCCCTGAGCACTGCCAGGTGTGGACCCCAAACAAAAATATAATAATAATAATAATATTTTTCTAATTAAAAAATAAAAACCATGCAAAAAGGAAACTGTAAGTTTTGGTCAAGGACAGAATAAGGGACACCCAGTACTGAACAATGAGCAAGCTGTGGCCAGATGGCGAGATGACAGGACTCTCCCAAAGCCTTCCACGAACCCCCTCTCTGACAACAGCCAGGGCCTGGACCCCTCCGAGAGTCCCAGGATCAGACAGCCCATGATCCTGACCAGCAGCACAAATCCAGATGCAGATGCTTTGCTGGACTCCAAGGGAGTCCAAAGGAGGACTCCCGCTGCAAGTCTGAAGACCCCCTCCCACCAGGGAAGCAGCAAAGCCAGCAGAGACCAGGAGACAGAGAAAGGAAACACCAGTCAGCTTCAGACGCACCCCACCACTCCAGGGACAGGCCCTGCTATGGACTCTGGTTTAATCAGTATCATTTCAGTTTGTAGCATTTAGGAAGGGGGGGCGGGGAGCAGAGCTGCATGGGAAACTGTAGAATTCCCATGATTTCATGCTTAATTTAGACTGGGCTAGTGGCGGCAGTGGCGCTGAGAACTGGGCTGTGGCCATCTCCTGAGGAGCCAGCGGGAGAGCGGAAGCCACGGGCTGAGTCGCAGGCTCTCTTCCAGGCAAGCAGAGCAGGTAGGGCGCTGCCGGGAGGAGGCCGGGGTGTCCCCGTCACCGCTGACTCTCCTGCAGCAGCTCACAAGAGGAAGGTGACACCCAGGCATCGCCAGGAGACGGTCTCTTGTCCCACCATCAAGCCCGACCCCAACAGAGAGGTCAGGTCCACACTACAGAAGGCCAAATGAGAAGCTGGGCCACCCTAACTGTGTCCCTGAGGTGACCAGTGTGTCCTGTCCACATGCACTCTGTACAGTTTTTTCCCCTTTTTTTTTAAATTGAATCACCTGAGTATCTTGGTGTTAGAAAGATTTCATGATTGAGTTTTGGTCATACAATGATCAAACACCATCTCTCCACCAGTGTAGCTTTCCCACCACCAATGTCCCCAGTGTCCCTCCCACCGCCCCCACACCCTGTACACTCTTCTCTCTTCACTCACTTTCCATGTTACTGGAACAATCTGCTCAGACTCCTAAGAGAAGGCAGCGTGTGCTGGGAGCCTGGCTTGCTCTGCCAAATCACACCGTTCCTCTTCTTGTCCTTTAGTCCCCGGTTTACACACACCCCCGCAGAACCAGTTCCTGCTTCCCCTCCTTAGCAGACTCTCTTTCTGGGACCTTTCCATGCTTACACCCTTGCTCATCTATTTATTCCCAGGCGTCCCTCCAGTCACCAAGAAAAAGGGCCCAGTAGACCTTCAGCACATCTCTTAGATCCGAGAACAGAGTCTGGCACACAGAAACCAATCAAAAAACGTGAGCTGAATGAAGAGGTTAAAAATATATCAAAGAAAAGGTACCCCCAACCCCGCTGACTCAGAAACCAGAATTATATCCCGGAGAGCTATTCTCCCAGTTTTGTTGTTTTGGCGTTTTGGTCACACCCTATAATGCCTGAGGGACCATATGGAGTCCTGGGGATCGAACGTGGGTCAGCCTCATGTAAGGCAAGCACCTACCTGCTGTGCTATTATTGCTCTGGCCCCCTGTTCTTCTAGTTCTTGGTTCCCTTTTGGTCTCTATGTCAGGGGTAAAGAGAGCTGGAGAGCTGCTCTTACTGTCCACCCAACAACAAGCATCGGTTGCTTAATGAACCTCAGCACAGCACAGGGTGGCTCCAGGGCGGCACACAGCCACGGACCCCAGCAGGCCTCCTGCCCACCCTGCGGACCAGGCAAGCCGATGCACCTGCTGGGCCTCTGTTTCCACTCTGTCCAAGGAAAGCAATGACAGCCAATGCCCAGGGTTTCAGGAGAAAGCGCCGCTGCCGCAAAGGGACTGAAAAGTGGCAAATGGCAGATCTCAAGAGCTGCTTCCTCCTTGGCCCGGCCAACACTGCCTGCGAGGTGCTTCTCAGCGGGTCCCAGGGAGCGGTAGAAAGGACTGCCACAAGGAAAGTTCCAGTGGGAAGACGGGTCAGCCTCCCAAGCGGACCAGCCACAAGCCCCTCCATCCTGACCACACAGCCCTGCCACGCATCCCCAGCTCCAGACCTCCTCCAGCCAGAGACATGCTAATGCTTTGACACCAGCAACAGCGAGACACCAGGGAGAAGAGGAACAGGAAATGGAAGAGGTTCTCCACGCAGATGCCAGCAGACACTAAGCAAGTCCTAAGCTGAAACCAGACACGCTCTAAAAACGTTGCCCGTGCCTGCCGCTGAATCTCCCTAGCAACCTTAGGAGATGTGTTTGCTATCATCATCAGTTCACAGAGGAAGAAGTCGAAGAGCCAAGAGGGTAAGCAAGCACCAGCCGAAGCACAGTGCCATCAAGTACTAGGATCAAAACTTGTCCCCCAAAGTCTGGTCCCACCTCTTAATCCCGATTTTTCTTAAATCTGGCTCTAGAAAACTCCGGAGCTCAAAGTCCTAAGAACAATGCAGTTTTCTTTGCCAAGTCTGCAGGACCAGAAAGGGCCTCTAGTCCAGGCACTTGAAAGGCCTGAGAGAGCAGAGACCCATGGCTTCCTCCCAGGCCGCCTCTCCCAGACAGTTGACAGCCCCACACAGACATGCGCCCTGGGCGCCACTGCCCCTCCCCACGCAGACCAGGCATTCCCAGGCCTTTCAGGTGAGGGGACGAGAGGCCTCCAGAAGCCTCACAGGAAGCTTGGCCTCAGGACTCAACACCGTGGAATCAGACAGGATGGAAGAAGGGAACCAGCTACAGAGACAACACTGTCTTTCCAAATGTGCTCTGCAGAACTCACATCCTTAAGAAATGTCTCATTTCAACATTCACAGGAATAAATGTTTATTTTCACTTGAAAAAAAAAAAAGAACCGATGCCTCTTTGGCGATAGACAGTGACTTCTGCTAAACCACTCCAACTTTGGCAATCTGAGAACTTGACGCTGTTCTTTCCAAAGAGCTGTGGCCATCCAGCTGGGGATGGAGCATAGGCGCAACCCCAGGGGGCCCTGCAGGGTGCTCCCCACCCCCACCTCACCCAGCCCTCCCACCGGCCCTTTAAAAACAATCCCCACACTTCCCACAGGAGTGGCCCCCAGAGCTGCTGGGCATGCCTTCCTCTCACACCCCAAATAAATAATATCGAATAAAACAGCTGCTGTCATCTGAAGCACCACTCAGAAAAAAAGCTGGTCCCAAAGCTAAAAGGTAAACTTCCCTTTTTGGTACGGAATAAAAATATAATTTCCCTCCTTCCTCCTTCTGCTGGAAACAGTCCCAGGATTTTATTTACTCTGCAATACTGACTGGATACATTAGGAGGAAATGTTCCCTCTAACTCTTAAATGTCAGGGTCTACCCCAAAATGCAGGAGCCAGGGGCCAGAGCAATAATACAGCAGGTAGGCGTTTGCCTTGCATGTAGCCGACTTGGGGTTCAATCCCCAGCATCCCATATGGTCCCTCAAGCACCACCAGGAGTAATTCCTGAGTGCAGAACCAGGAGTAGCCCCTGAACATAGCCGGGTGTGGGCCAAAAAGAAAAATAAATAATAAAGGAGGAGCCAGTCATAATGCACTGCTGAGCACCTAATGAAGAACATGTGTAGAAAACACAGAGTAAGCCCTCAGACCCAGACCACGACCACCATGTCCAGCCAGGGCTCCCTCCTCTCCCCCCTGTTCCACTCAGGCCAACACCTTAGGTTCTGGGTTCTCTGTCCCGTGCTTTAAAAGTGAAACACAGGGCTGGGGAAATATTACACTGGGTAAGATGCCTCCCTGGCACACACTCAACCACAGTTTAATCCCCAGCACCACAGTGTCATCCCAGCCCCATCAGGAATGATCCTGAGCACACAGCCAGGAGTAAGCCCCTGAGCACTGCAGATGTGGCCTAAAAGTGGGACTAAAACTTAGTTTTACCACTGGGCTTGAAAGACAGTACAGAGGTAAAGCACTTGCCTTGCAATGCAGCCAACCCGTTTACTCCCCAGCACTGTGGGTCCCCCAAGTACCGCCAG
Source organism: Sorex fumeus (assembly GCF_029834395.1). Lineage (NCBI taxonomy): Eukaryota > Metazoa > Chordata > Mammalia > Eulipotyphla > Soricidae > Sorex > Sorex fumeus. Next base: position 3,094,230 of record NW_026606179.1, on the reverse strand, counting down.
GAGTAGCCCCTGAGCATCGCCAAGTGTGCCCCCCCAACCAAAACAAACAGAAAAGAACTTTACCACAAATTGATAAAACTCAAAAAGGTATTATAGTCTTCATAATTGTCTTTTGTCACCCAATACTATTTCTGAGACCCATGCGTGCAATTCATATATGCTCCCAAACCCACCTCTAGCTCTGGCGACCCGCGCTTCTGTGTACATGGCTGGTGTTAACACTCTCCCCTCCCATTCCATTTTCCTATCAATGGGTGTCTGAAATACGCACAGATTTTTTTTGTTGTTGTTGTTCTCAAGAATAGTACTAATAGGTACACATCTCCTGGAACACAGGTACAAAGATTTTCTAGAGTATACTCCTAGGAGCTGAATACAAATACACCCTGTGCTGTATTTTAAAAGTAAGTCTTTTTGTTGTTTTTGGGCCACACACACTTAGTTTATGCTTAGGGATCACTCCTGGCAGTGCTCAAGAGAACATACAGTGTCAGGGATCAAACTTGGGTCTCCCATATACAGAAGCATGCATTTAGTCCACTGTGATGTCTCCATGGCCCAAAAATGTAAACTTTTTAAGTTTTTGTTCTTCTAGAGGTACTGGGGACCAAACCCAGGTCTCATGCATGCAAAGCAAGTGCTTGACTGTTAAACCACATCCCCAGACCCCTTAAAAGTAGTCTGGGGGGGCTGGAGAGTTGGTACGGCAGGTAAGTCACTTGCTGATCCCAGTTTCATCTCTGGTACCACATAAGGCCCGTGAGCTCCAGCAGGAGGTGCCAGAGTGCCGGAACAGCTAGCAGGGAGGACATGTGCCTTACACAGCTGACCCGGTTTCACTCCCTTGCAGTCTATGTGGTTCCCTGAGTCTTAACAGGAGTGATCCCTGAGTACAGAGCCAGGTAAGCCCTGAGCACCTCTGGGTATGGTCCACATCATAATATACACACATCTGCTGATAATATACACATCTGCTGTCTTACTTCATAACACCACTTGATCACTACAGAGCAATCTAGACATAATAGCTGATTTGGTTCTTCAAATACTGTGTGTGGACAATGTAAACATGTGCAGGGATTTAGGGAAGCACAAAACATGGCTTTCAGCCTGGACTCAAGATAAAATAACCACAGACAGACCCGGCATCCAAGGGTCAAGCGGGTGCTCCAGGCAGCTCTGGAGATGAGGAGTGGCTGGGGAGGAGTGTGGGCACTGTCGGTGGGGCAGATACTGAAACAATGCTGCTGAAGAATGAAGCATGAGAGGGATGGATGAAGGCAGTGGGCACCCACGGGTATTGCAGCCCAGATGGTGAGTATGCGTAAACTCAGAACTAAAGGGCTGGGAGGAGGGTGGGACAGGGGACTGAAAGGTTCTCCGCATGTTATAGGACTTGAGGGCCACAAGGATGATACAGCAGGTAGGGTGCTTGTCTTGCATGCAGCCACCCCATATGACCCCCTGAACCTTCCAGGAGCAATTCTTGAGTGCAGAGCAGGAATAAACCCTGAGTATCATGGAGAGTAAGGCCCAAAACAAAACAAAACAAAAAAATCCTTATGCTGAGCACTTGCTATGTGTCAGCAATCACTTAAAAAATTACTCAATGAACTCTTACTATAAGCAGGGATATGATTTGGTTACAAATTAATTTGCCTTTAAATAGAAACACAAGGATCAGAGTAGGTACAGCGGGTAGGGCATTTTCATTGCACACAGCCAAGCCGGGTTCGATCCCAGCATCCCATATGGTCTCCTGAGCCCCACCAGGAGTGATTCCTAAGTGCAGGGTCAGGAGTAACCACTGGGTGTGGCCCAAAAATTAAATTTAAAAAATCATAAACACAAATATCCATTTTAAGAAATATAATATGTATGAAAGTAGATGTAATTACTGGTATGTGGGGGAGGCAATCTTGTTTCTAATGAGGGAAAATTCACACAGCCTAAGTACACAATTAAGTGGTATTTTAAGTACATTCAAAATGTTGCACAACTGTTACTGTCACTGTCATCCCGTTACTCATCCATTTGCTCAAGCAGACACCAGTAACGTCTGCATTCATCCTAGCCCTGAGATTTTAGCAGCCTCTCCTTATTCGTCTTTCCCAACGGTACCACACTGGAGGCTCTTTCAGGGTCAGGGGAATGAGACACATCATTGTTACTGTTTTTGGCATATCGAATACACCACGGGAGCTTGACAGGCTCTGCCATGCAGGCAGGATACTCTCGGTAGCTTGCCGGTTTCTCCAAGAAGGAGACCTAGATTACAAGAGGGCACGTGGCTGCATATGCAGTCACTCTCTTCCAGGAGCTTTGTTTTATAGTCTCGAATCTTGGCCACAGATGGGATTACATGGCGCCAGGGGCAGTTTGAGGGTGTAACTGCCTAGCTACTGGAGAATGGGGGATCTGTGTGGAGGAGGCCCAGTCCCGATCTGAGCAGGCTTAGAGATCTCAGTCCTGGGTCCCACACACCTGGGTTCCTCTGCCGGTTCCTTCAAGTGTGAGGCTCGTCCGAGCATGTGGAGAGTGGCCTTGAGCATAGCTATGGCTGGGTACTGGAGGTCTGTGGCTGCCAGGGCTCTGCTTGGGGCGGGGAGGGAAACTCAATCTGCCCCATCTGAGGGGCCCCGATGAAGACAGCCTGGCACGCGGGCAAGAAAGTCTTGCCCACGTGCCAGGCAAAGTTACACAACTATTACAACTAATTCCACAATATTGCCATTCCTCCCCCCCACCATCCAAAGCAGTCTTGCATCTATTAGTAGTGAATATTAGTGGCCTCTGGCACCCACTAGCTTCACAGATATGCCTGTTACCTATATCCATGTAAACACATGGCACGTGGCCTTTTGTGAATGGCTTCTTCAATCAGCATAGTTTGATTCATCCACGTTGCATTATTCATCAGTATTTCATTCCTTTACATGGCAGAGTGACTTCCCATACACAGATACACCACCCTCTGTTTACCCTCTTTCGGCTGGAGATCTGATATGGGCTATTTCCATTTGGGGTCATTTTCCTTCTTGGAGCTATAATTTGGTGGGAAATGCGGCTGTGGACACTCACGTGCAAGCTCTCTCAGAGACTTATTTTCAGTTCTGCTGGGTGAAGAATGTCAAAGGGTAGAATTGCTGGGTCATTAAGATAACTCTAACATTGTGAAGAAATGGCACAGTACTACAGCATTTTTTAAGAGTAAAGAAGTATTCAAGTGAGGGCTAGGATAGTTAAAAGGGTTCATGGACATGCTTTGCATGAGGAAGGCCGGGACTTTCCAAGAACACCTAGGAGTGACCCCCAATTCCTGATCTGAGACTAGCCCTCTGAGCATTGCTGGATGCAGCCCCAAAAGTAAAACAAACAAGCCCAAGAACTATTAAAACTAGTACCATTAAAGTTACTTTAGGGGGGCTGGAATGATAGCACAGCGGGTAGGGCATTTGCCTTGCACGCAGTCAACCCAGGTTCGATTCCCAGCATCCAGTATGATCCCCCGAGCACCGCCAGGAGCAATTCCTGAGTGCATAAGCCAGGAGTAACCCTTGTGCATCACCGGGTGTGACCCAAAAAGCAAAAAAAAAAAAGTAGGGCTGGAGGGATAGCACAGTGGTAGGGCGTTTGCCAACATGGCTGACCCGAGTTCGATTCCTCCGCCCCTCTCGGAGAGCCTGGCAAGCTACCGCAAGTATCTCGCCCGCACAGCAGAGCCTGGCAAGCTCCCCGTGACGAATTCGATATGCCAAACACAGTAACAAGTCTCATGATGGAGACGTTACTGGGCCCGCTCGAGCAAATCGATGAACAACGGGAGGACCATGACCGTGACCGTGACTTTAGGGATGGGGCTGGAGCCATACTACAGCAGGGAGGGTGTTTCCCTTGCATGCACCTGAACTGGGTTCGATTCCCAGCATCCCATATGGTCTCCCAAGCACTGCCAGAAGTAATTCCGGAGTGCAGAGCCAGGAGTAACCACTGAGCATCACCAGGTGTGACTCAAAAGGCAAAAAAAAAAAATTACTTTAGGGATAATGCAGAGAAGGAGCTAGACTAGAGTCAGTTTTGAACTGAGAGCAGAGGAGTACCACCTGACTAAGGGCACACAGGAGTACCACCAGGCAGAAGGGCCGAGGGTGTGAACAGGAAGATCACCAAGACACCACTGAGGTGATGAGCAGACAAGACCTGACTCTGGGATGGGAAAGGGCAGCAGAGAAACAAACAAGGCCGGAGACTCAACCCGTGGCAGCTAAAGGTCAGTGTGGGAGGAGGCAGAGGAGGGGAGCAGCAAGAGGACTGGGGCGCCCTTCACGGGACGCCGAGCTGGGAAGAGTGAAAAGCCCAAAGTGAAGAAGCAGGAAGGAGTAGTTTTCTTTCAGACAATAGTGCTGGCGGGGGCTAGCGAGATAGCATGGGGCTAAGGCACTTGAATTATGCACTGCCGACCACATATGACCCCTAAGCACAAATGCCAGGAGGAGTGAGCCCTGAGCACTACCAGGTGAGGCGCCACCCCCCACCCCACCCCACCTCAGCCAAAAAACAAAAAAATTGAAAAAATGAAGTTCCAGAAGAGTGGCAGGAGAGGGGGAGGATGGCACTCGCGGGGCAGAGGAACATGCTCGCTTACCCACCCGCCAGCCCCCAGAGCAGCAGGCAGCGGGCAGAGCGCCCTCTAATGATGCCAGCCCAAGGCCATACACTGAAGCGGTGGGGGCCACATCCCTCACCCCAGGCTCAGGACAAGGGCGAGAGCAGCCCCAGCTCTACAGACCCACAACTTCCCTCCCTCAGAGCTCTGAGCGAGGGAGAGCGCCCAGCACCTGCAGCCCCCGGACAGAACCAGGCTGCTCCCTCCATCTGGCCTCCTTCCTCCCACGCCCTCTGGACTGCAGCATCTCAGGCGGACAGAGGCCCCAACTGTCTGCGCTGCTGCCCGCGCGAGGCCTGGCACAGGGCCTGGCACACATCTGCTGCGGGATGAACGGCTCCACAGGGCTGAGTGCCAGCTGCATCTGCTCAGGTGCGTGCCCAGACTCCGGTACTCTCCCCTCTGACCACTCTTGAACCAAGGACCCAGAGACACTCCCCTGGGCACTGTCACCCTGAGTGGGGGATAGTACAGGCCGTGAAAAGCGGCCGACCGAGGCTCAATCTCCAGCCCCCCATAACTGTCAAGATGATCCCTGAGCACAAAGCCAACGTGACCCTAAAACCAAAATAAATAAAAACTCAGGGGCAAGAGAGATAGTTCGAGGACTGGGGTACAAGCTCTGCATGCAGGAGCTCCAGGTTCAATCCCTGGTACCATAAGCTGCCGAGACTGCCAGAAGCAACCCCCAGGTATCGAACTGGGAAAGACCAAGAAAAGAGAAAGAAATCAGGGACCAGAGTGATAGTACAGTTGAGTACAGCACTTGCTTACACACAGTCAACCGGTTGTATCCACAACACCCCATATGGTTCCTCAAACCCACCAGGAGTGATCCCTGAACACAAAGCCAAAAGTAAGCCCTGAGCACTGTGAGTTGTAATAGGAAGGGAGGGAGGGAGGGAGGGAGGGAAGGGAAGAGAGGGAAAGGAAGAGAGGGAGGGAAGGAAAGAGAGGGAGGGAAGGAAAGAGAGGGAGGGAGGAACCAAAACGACCAAGTCCAGTGGAGAGCTGGTCTCTCTTCCACCACCTCTCAGTGACTAGCTGAATTGCCTCTGGAAATAGAGCCTGTGAGGGTCCACAAGAAAATGGACATGAATGAGCTCTGTGAACTCGGGGGACACCTCTGGTTTTACTGTGAATTAGACCGATTCACACCCCCGAACAGAAAAGCAGAATGGAAGCAAGCTGATTCCCAATTGGGGGGAAAGAGGCAAAGAAGGAGTGGGGGGGGTCGATTTCTGAGTCAATTTCACACTAAATTAAACATGCTGAAACAAACAGAAGTCTGCATACCATATAATTTTTCTAATTCTTAAAAGACTAGAAGTATGTTGCCAAAAGTCAAAACACATAAACCAAAAAGAAATCAAAGTTGTTATTTTCCTCTTGGTTTTATCTCCATTCGCCAAGTGCTCTTATTCAAACAATGTTCACAGTGCCATTGTCCTGCTTTGTTTAGAGAAATAATAAGGGGGTGCATTTCCAGCTTGCAGACCAGTCCAAGAGCAGCCAATCTCTGAGGACTTAGAAATCCCTCCGGTTTCGGAATCCACTGTTCAGAGGCTGGGAAGAACTGCTCACATGCCTCCACATTTAACCAGTTTTCTCCGCGGTCAGTCTGGGGAAAACAAGGCCACCAGAACAGGGCGGGCCTTGCACACAACCAGGGCCTGGGCAAGCCGGAGCTACTCAACCAGGGGCACAGATTGGCTGCTACTGGTCAGATGCTCAGGCGTCGCTGTCATGGACTGCGCGCCTACTCTGGGTGACAACTCTGCCGAGCAGGCATCTGAAGGGTAAGAAAGAAGACGTGACAAGCAAGAGCAGAGACAGGTAAGGTCTGGACTCCTTTCCTGTGCCACACTGCCTATAATAATTCACACGATCCCCTCCTAAATCTCAGCCAATTTACCATTACTTCCACTGGTCTGTCCTCTTCTCCAGTGCTATGTTATCCTTAGACACTTTTCTTTGCCATTTGTTTCATATGTATGTGTGTGTATATGTGCATGTGCGTGTGTGTGTGTGTGTGTGTGTGTACACGTGTATGTGTCTGTGTGCATTCTGCAGTGTCAGGAATCAAATTCCAGGTCTCACACAGGCAGGCAAGTGCTCTACCACTGAGCCAGATCCCTAGTCCCAAAAGACAGTCTTTGGAAGATGTAGTCTTTCCACCAAGTAACTGTCCAGGAAGATCCATTAATTCAGCTCCTTCCAGATCTATGACAGTCCTGCATTATCCCATCCCCTTCTATAAAGCACAATAGAAGTGATGTGTCTCATTCTCTCACTTCATTTTACCAAAAAGTAACCTTTTTGAGGCCAGAGAGACTGGCAACGGTCAAGGTTCTTGACTCCACGCAGTTGATCCCAGTTCAATCCCCAGCACTACAGTTTGAGAGACCATCCAAAGTGACCCAAAGCCCCCAAGCACCTTCAGAAGTGGCCCAAAATCCCAGCCCAAATTTTGAAAGTGGGGGTGGGAAATTTGGGCAACACCCAACAGTGCTCAGGGCTCACTTCTGGCTCTGCACTCAGGGATCGTCCCCAGCATGGCTTAAGGAACTGTGAATAGTGTCGGGAGTCAAGCCTGGGTCAGTCACATGCAAGGCGAGTGATCTACTATGACAGTACAATTACTCTGGCCCACAAAATAATGCTCTTTTAAAGAAAGTGCCAGGGTTCTGATCCTGTACTTTATACATGCAAAGCACACAAATCTACCAGTGAGCTCCAACCCAAGACCCTTCAAACACTTTACTCGCTTATTTCAAGTTTCCCTTCCCTTTCTTCTCCCGTTGCTGCGACGACATGTCACCTATACTTGGTCCTGGTGCCCACCACAAGCTTGTGGTGCTTGCTGAGGGCACACACTTGACTGATGCTCAGTAGAAACTGCACTTTGTTGTGGCACTAGGGTCCCAAACAACAGCACTGCTGAGCTCATGCTTGGAGCATGTGGGGACACTTGCAAGGCTGATGCATTGGTCACTGTTACTCTGGGCCTTCTCCTCCTGCCCAACATTGTACAAGTCAGTGCGGGCCAAAGATACAGCCCAGGTACTAAGGGGCTTGCTTTGCATACGGCCCTGGTTTGATCCCCGGCACTGCCTATGATCCCCTGAGCACTTCCAGGAGTAATCCCTGAGCAAGAGCCTAGGGTAAGCCCTGAGCACAGCCCGATGTGATCCAAAAACAAAAACAAAATCAATAAAAGAAACACAAAATGAAGCACTTGCTCAGTCTATAGGACGAGGGTTCAGTTCCCAGTCCAGGGGACAGGGAAGGGTTGCAGGGTGGCACCACGACTGCTCCATATCCCATTTCCAATACGGAGCTAACGGTGGAAGGTTTTGTCAGGATGAGTCCCCCAAACTACCCAAGAGTAAGGAAAGCCTCCACACACAGACCTGGATAGCAAAGCTCACAGCAACAGTGCTATAAAAGCCAGAGTAGAAACAACTTTGTCCCTCAGCAGAAAAAGACTAATGTGTAGCATGTCCATACCATTTAGCCTTTAAAAAGGATGAAGCTGGCACTGGAGTGACAGCACAGCGGGGAGGGCGTTTGCCTTGCACACGACTGACCCAAGTTCAATTCCCAGCATCCCATATGGTCCCCGAGCACCACCGAGAGTAATTCCTGAGTGCATGAGCCAGGAGTAACCCCTGTGCAACGCCAGATGTGACACAAAAAGGGGGGGAGGGGGGAAAGGATGAAGATGGGCCAGGAAGATAGCACAGCAGGCAGGGCGCTTGCCTTGCACACAGCTGACCTGAGTTTGATCCCTGGCATCTCATATGGTCCCCCATGTACACCAGGAGTAATTATTGAGCACAGAACCAAGAGTAACCCCTGAAAACTGCTGGTTGTGGCCCCAAAACAAACACACACACAAATACATGCAGTAATGGAGCTGGAGTGATAGCACAGAGGATAGGGCACTGGCCTTGCACACAGCCAACCTAAATTCAAGTCCCGGCATCCCATATGGCCCCCAAAGCACTGCCAAGAGTGATTCCTGAGGAGTTGGGTCAGGAGTAACCCGTAAGTATTGCCAGGTGTGGCCCAAAACAAACAAACAAAAAAGGATGAAGTGGGGGTACAGCAGGTAGGGCTCTTGACTTGCATATGGCCAACTTGGACCCCATATGGTCAGGTCCCTCTAGGAGTGATCCCCGAGCACAGAGCTAGAAGTCCTGAGCACAGCCAGGGGTGTCCCAAAAAACGAAAGAAAATAAAAATACAAATTCTACCACATAGAAAGACACTTTTCCTGTGTCAGATTTACAAGAATCCAAGCAGCTGACACCCTGTGGGGGAGGCTGGAGAAATGGGCATTCACACAAGCTGGTGAGTGTGCAACCTGGTCAGGCCCCTACAGAGAGCGATCTGGCAAGACCTACCTAGCAATGTGCAGGTGTTTACCTCTGACCCAGCAACGTCCCTGGGCTTCCACAAGCTCCAGCACACAAATGGAAATGGTGCAGAGGGCAAGGGGCAATGGTGCGGAAGCAAGGGAACTCCTCGGGGGCACACCATCAAAAGCAAGCTGAGGGCCAGGGAGTGGGCAACCAGCAGGGGCATAGGCTCTGCACGTGCAGGACCCGTGCTAATCCCGGGGTACGGACCCCAGCCCCCACTGCCCAGCACCACCAGACCAGCCCTGGAGGCCCAAAGAATGCCGGGGAAAGCCCTAGTGGTGTCCACCAACCCAGAGCTTGAGCAACAGCACATCCTCAGACCTTCCAGAAGGGCTGAGCCAAAGGCACAGGGACCCTAAGTCCCCCTGAGGTCACCAGGAAAAGGTATGTTGAAAACAGTTTAACTGACATTCTGTACCTAGGGGGAGGGATTGAAAAAGAACCAAAGAAACACATAAAGAACAATTTCACAATACTTTAAGGCTAAAAGAATGACAATGATCTTCCAAGTACTGACATGCTAAATCTCTGGGCTACATTATAAACAAAGTCCTATGTGGCCCCCAGGAACCCTCCCGCCAGCTCGCCAAGAGCAGCCGGGAGTCTTCCCCTCCTAACCCACAATGCAGGCTGGTGTGAAGCTTCCTTCTCCCACGCTCCCCCCACCCCGCCCGGTCCCCTGGACTGGGCAGCGACCCCATGGCAGCTCTCAGCACGGCCCTGTACCTCTCAGGTGCTGGGAGGTCGGAGCAAGCATAAGCTCCAGTGTACCGCCCTGCACCAGCAGCCCAGCCTCAGCACCTGCACTAGTCAGGGAGCAGCATAGGCTGGGGGTATCCACGGATCACACGGAACCCCTGTCTGCAGGAAGCAGGGAGAACAGGAGACGGCTGAGGGAGGCCTAGGAGGCACAGGCCAGACTCAGCAGAGGCAGCAGGCGGTGAGCAGCAGGCAAGGGACAGCCCACGCAAAAGGAAGGTTGCCTACAAATGAGTGGGGAAGGTAGGAGGTGAGAACAAAGGCCATGGAGAGGGCTCAAAGGACTAGAACAAAGGATGGGGGTGGGGGGCACGCTGGGTTCCATCCCCCGCACTTCATGGCCCCCCCAATACCTCGAGAAGTAGAGACTTAGGATCACCAGTTAGTTTACCATCCCCACCCCCAAAAAATGACGAAAGGTCAGCAAGGATGGTCCTGGATGCCAGTGACAGAGCACCTGGCCTTTTCACAGACATCCGGGCCGGAAGAGCCCCCATCTCCAGGCCCATCTGGGCAAGCAGCTGCCTCTCACCCCAGGCACTGCCTGGCCTTTCCCCTGGAACTCAGCTCCCTGGCTCTAGCTGGTCCAGCCAGCCCGGCCTCTATTAACCAGGGAACAGGGCAAGATATAAAGGAAAAACAAAAGTGGCAAGGGGAAAAGAAAGACTCTGGCTCTCCAAGAGATGATGTTTGTCTGGAAATTTCCCCCTGAGCTGAATCAGGGGTCAAAAGATGCCAAACAAGATAATGCTCCTGAATTCAAAAAAGCAGAAAACAAAAAAACAGTACAGCAGATAGGGTGCTGGCCTTGATGCCACCAACCTGGGTTCAATACTCAGCTCCCCAAAGCCCTACCAGGAGTGATCCCTGAGCACAGGGCCAGGAGTAAGTTCTGTGAACACCCTGGTGAGGCCCAAAGAAAAAAGCAAGGAAAAAAGAAAGGAAGACCACAGCAAAAACTATATTTCCACATTTTCCACTCAAAGAGAAAAATCTTAGGCTGACTGGTACCAAATTATTTCTATGAACCTCATGGAAAAGTTTTTATTTATTTTTCCAAATTATCGGGTACGGAAGTCAGTATGTTAAATAAGTGTGTTCTTCTTCATAGGACATTTTCACCCTTTAAATTTAAATGGATCCTCTTTCTCTTCTAAATGAAAAACAAAATCTTTCATAGTAGCCTTGAAATCTCTACTAAGGGATTTCTTAAATATCCACCAGATGTTCATGAGACGCAGCACACAAACGCAAACGGGCTCCTGGGGGCGGCGATGTGACACATCTGTCCAAGTGCCACCTCCCCCTGCCACATGGACAAAGCAAGGCAGCCGGTGCCTGTCTGTCTGTCTACTTGTGGACACAGCTGTCAGTGTCAGGGCCATGCTGGAGCTGGAACCCTGGTGAGTGTGAGCTCCAGCCCAGGGCGACCCATCTCTCCTGGGCAGGCCGAACCCCAGGGGACGTGGCTGTTCACAGGGATCCAACCAACCCTGTATCCGGGCATCTGGTCTAGAAGTTGCTCTTTGATGACTCTGGGACAAGAAGCCCCTCAGCACTGCCCAGTGGTTGTCATGGGCAGGAAACCACTGGAAGGGAAAACCTCTTTTCTCAGACCACAGTCTGACTTTCTCCCCATGTCCATCCATCTATGGGTCTCTGCCTGTCTGCTAGTAAGATGTGAAATGGCTCCAGTGGTAACTCGCACACCCTTGGCTCGCCATACATCAAATCTCCAAGGAAACATACTGAGAACATGGCCCCATCCAGAACAATTAAAACAGAAGGTGATACGGGCCAGAGCGATAGGGCAACAGGTAGGATGCTTTCCTTGCACACGACCGGCCCAGGTTCAATCCCCAGCACCCCACCATATGGTCCCGTGAGCACTGCTAGGAGTAATTCCTAAACTCAGAGCCAGGAGTAACCCCTGCATCAACCAGGTGTGACCCAAAAAGCGGAAAAAAAAAAAACACTAAAAGGCAATGGGCTGGGGGGACGCGTGCCCCTGATGGGTGGCCCGCGGGATGCTGCAGTGCCCGCCCGCCGTCACGCGAAAACCCAGGTCCATGAATTGGAAAAAAATAAATAAATAAATAATAAAAGGCAATGGGCCAGATCGTATAAGGTAAACAAGTAGGGTGTTTGCCTTGTATGGCTTCCCATATGGTTCCCAGAGCCCACCAGGAGTAATTGCTGGGTGCAGACCCACGAATAACCCCTGAGCACCACTGAGTGTGGCTCAAAACCAAAAGCAAGCAAACAAATTTCTTAACAACCCAAAAGGCAACAGGGACCAAGGATCTGCACTTTTAAAAAGAACCCTGGAACTTAGTCCTATTCTAAGTTCCTTCCCAATTGGGGAGTTTCCTTCCCTTTCCAAACCTCTACTTTTCAATAAACCTTTCTATTAAAAAAAAAAATATTAAGGGCCAGAGAGATAGAACAGGTGGACCTTGCATCCCATATGGTCCACCGAGCACCACCACGAGTGATCCTGAGTGCAGAGCCCTGACTGAGCCCTGAGTATCACTAGGTGTGACCCCAAAACAAAATAAAATTTAAAAGGATCTCCCAAGTAATTAAAGTCCAGTTGGATCAGCTGAGAATCAATGGCTCAGAGAAAGTCAGCCACAGGGAGACAGACGGGCTACAGAACAGTGGAGGGACGAGGTACAGACCCCGCCAGAGCAAGGACAAAGCCTGCCTCTGAGCTGAGCTTCCCTGCAGGCTAAGCAAAAAGACCTCACACTTCCACAGACAGGAACAGCAGACCCACGGGGCAGATTCCCCTTGTCCTGAGGCCTGAGATCAAAGTCCCCCTCCCTCCCTCCCAAGGGACACACAACAGGAAGTGGGGCAGTGTGTTCCCCCACTCCTCACCATCAATAACCACCCACAGGCTGCAGGCCACACACCTCGTCTTGTGGACTAGTCACTGAGGTGCCCCTGAGTCAGCTCTAGGGTACCCGCTAGCTTCCTAATGGAAATCGACGCCTAATGAAAAGCAAAGCCGGCACACACAGAGCAAGTGACCAAACCAACTTCCCACCGACAACAGTGCCTCTGACCTCACTCCAGCCCCTGCTGTGAAGGCCACAGGCAGACCAGCACCGAAACAAAAGCACTGGCCTGACCTGTATCTTTGGCTGGAGGAATTCTGGCCAGGAACACCATGCCCAGAACTCAGGAGAAACCACAGAGCCCGAGGCCAGTGCTGAGCCAGGCCAATGCCCACCCTCAACCACCAGTCATGGTCATCTGGCACTGAGAACCAGGGTGTGTCCCTCAAAGAGCAGCCTGGAAGCAGGTCTGACTATCAAAGGAAACAAGAACCATCAGAGAAGTCCCTGGCATCCCTGAGAGCCAGACCTTTCATATAGGACGCCATTTTCCAGCATTAAACTACTTGGTTTGGTCTGGGGGCCACACTCATCAGTTCAGGGGTCACTTTCCTTGTAGCACTGGAGGACCACATGCCTCCCACCTGGGCCTCCCACATTCAAAGCATGCACTCCAGACCTTTGAGCCCACACCCCAGCTCCCTGAGGTGGTGGCTTTCAATGGATCACTCTAGTCATGCGTGATAAAGACTTAAATTTCACAAATGCCAATAGAAAACATACAATGAAAGGAATCAGAATGTACTGGTACTGGGTGCCAGAAAAGACGGGGACAAGAGGCAAAGAGTTCCAATCCAAACAATTCCACTAAAATAGCATCAGAGATGCTCTGGAATGCAGGGCCCTGCGTCAGGAAGAGGGGCTTAAGGAGAAGAGGCATGGTGCTGCCAGCGGGGCTGGGTCACGGAGGGAGGGCACCAGAGAGGGGAGCAAGTGCACCAACCTAACCATCAGATACTGCCACATCTGCACCGGTGTGAGACACTGGGTCCCCAGAGCAGAGCCAAGCGTGGAGGGAAGTGACGGGGCACAGGGGAGAAGCGAGCTGTGGAGAGCTGATGAGCATTAGCCCGTCCAGAGACAGCACCCACACTGGCACTGACCCGCGGCTGCCAGGCAACAGCCCGGTCCCTGGCTGCCAAGCCTTCTGATTCGTCAACGGAGCTGAAAGTCTGGAGCGCAATGCGAGATCTCCTGATTCTCCTGCTAGCAACTGTGACCGACGGAACAATGGCCTCCCCAAAATGTCCACATCCTAATCCCAGTTGGGTGACAAAGGGGAATTCAGGTAGCAGATGGAATTAAGGTTTCTAAGGCAGCTGACCTTAAAACAGGGAGAAGAGTTGAGGATGTAGCTCTGTGGTAGAACACTTGACACGTATGCGGGAAGCCCAAGGCTTTATCTCCAGCACTGCAAAAAAAGGAAAAAAAAATAGAGGTTGAGGCCAGGGCAATAGTACAGTGGGCAGGATGTTTGTCTTGCAAGCAACTGTCTCTGGGCTCCGTCCCCCACACCCCCGATGGTCCCCCAAGCACTGCCAGGAGTAAGCCCTGAGCACCTTGCCAGATACGGTCCAAAATTCTAAATTAAACTAAACTGAAAGACTGGGGTCAGAGTAATAGTACAGCAGGTAGGGAGCTTGTCTTGCATGTAGTCAACCAGGGTTCAATGCCTGGCACCATGTATGTTCCCCCAGTCCTGCCTGGAGTAATCTTAATATGGAGTTAGGAGTTAAGCCTGAGCACCCCTGGGTGTGACCCTAAAAACCAAAGGAGAGAGAAACCTTTCACTCTCGCCCTCGATTCTGACTCACAGCCCAGCAGCTTGCATCTAGCTTCGTTGAAGAGAGGTCCGGGGCCACAGCCTCAGCACCAACACACGCCAGACACTGGAGAGCCTCCTAAGGGGTGGCCAAAGTGATCCATCAGGGTCCTTACTCTTACCATCTGTTCATGACCTTCTCAGAACAGGGGACCTGCTCAGGTGTTCTGCTCCCAAGGGATCTGTTTACCAGTGTCAGCACAGATAACTGTCCCCTGAAATCTGGGAAACTGAAACTGGTCAGAACCCTTGTCACCTTCTCTTCTTACGTGATTTTTATTTGGGGGCCATGTCCTGTAGTGCTCAGGGCTTACTCCCGGCTCTGTGCTCAGGCATCACTCCTGGCAGTGCTGGGGGGACCAGATGCCAGGAATCGGGGCTCCAACCCGAGTCCACCATATGAAAGCAAGAGCCTTGCCTACGGGACTATCAACTTTTCTCTAACGGACAAAAAGAAGGACAGACCTCCTAGCCCCTCACCCTCAGCCAAAGCAGACTCTTGCTCTTCCAGCCCTGAGAGCTGGGCTCTCTTCAGTTTCTGAAAACAGCTACAGGGCCAGCTGGAGCTAGAGCTACAGCAAATGTGCTTCCTCATCTCCATGTCAGATTCAAGCCGAGCTGCTCCGATCAGAGGGACTTGCAGAGCCTGGCGCTCCGCCTCTCAGCACCAGAATAAAAGATGCTATCAGAACCACAGCCCCACTCAAACCATGGAGCCCTCACTGGCCTCAGACACATGGCACCCTCCTCTTACCCTTTCTCAGCTGGAACGCAACACTTTACCTGCTCAACTGGCCCAGCCACTCCAAGCTCCCAGCCTCCTTCAAGACTGCACTTATACATCAATTCCTCTGAAGACTCCTATGTCATCAAATTCATTCTCAAATTCTCTCTTCCTGGGGGAACTGACATCACTTGCCCCCCCCCACCTCCACCGCTAACCACACTTTGCTGCAGACCATACTGAGGACAGAACTGACTTTACTCTTCTCGGGGCTGGAGCAAGAGTACAGTGGGTAGGGCACTTGTCTTTCACGCAGCCCACCTGGGTCTGTTCCCCCATACTCCATATGGTCCCGAGTCTGACCAAGAGAGATTCCTGAGCACAGAACCAGGAGTCAGCCCTGAGCACTGCCAGGTGTACCCCTCCCCCCAAAAAACAACTACAAAGAATTTCCCATTTAATATCTATACACTCTCAGCTGTAACACACAATACACGTGCTCAGTACGGGGGGGGGGGGGGGGGGGGGCAGGTTATGGGTCGGGCCACACCAGGTAGTGCTCAGGGCTTACTCTTGGCTCTGTATTTGCCTTGCACAAGCCTGACATGGGTGTAATTCCCGGCACCAAGTTCCCCAAGTAATCCCTGAATACAGAGCTAAGAATAAGCCTTAAGCATCACTGGGTGTGGCCCCAAAACAAAACAAACAACCAACCCCAAAAATAAGGTGTCTGCTATAGTCATTCAGATCAGGCACAGGAAAGAAGCTGTTCCTAACTGCTTGAGCGAGGAGGGGGGTTGACACCAGGAGGCCTCTAGGCAGGGCTGGTCGCCTTGCCTTGCTAAGTTGCCTGTGACAACTAGCCCCATTCCCAAAGCGGGTTCACAGCCAGCTTGAGCATGGGGCAACTCCCGCTGTCCCCCAGTCACTGCCTCCCCTTCCTCCAGTCCGTCCACACTCAGGGCCCTAGTTCCTGCCCCTCCTCGCTCATTCGGATTCTGATGCCAATATTCTCTCACCTAATACATGGGACTCCCGGAAGCTCCCAGAAGACATTTAACTTGTCAACCCACACAAGCCAGCAGGAGTCCTTCAAATGATCACAACAAGCACCAAGTCTTGATGTGGTGGCAGCTGTGACCTGGCTCTGGCACCACTACCACCCCATCCCTGGGCCCCCAAACACCTCAGGGGCCATTCCTGGGCACACAGCCAGGAACAGCCCCTGAGCATGGTCAGGTGTGGCTCATACCCCCCAAGATAGTACTGGCTCCTCTATGGCCTGGGGAAGCTGGGTTTGGGGACCACGCCTAGCAGTGCCCCAGGGTCATCTCCACCTGGTGCCTAAGACTCCACCTCCCCCCCACCTTTCCCACAGCTCCCCAGACCCTGTGACCTGCAGGGACAATAGGGAACAACTGCGCCTCTCAGGGCATCACCTCCACCTCCCCAAGAAGCAGGCTCGGATGTGCACCCATGTGCTGGTTCCAGCATGTGCCCGAGCTCAGGAAGCTAGTCTGGCCCTCGCCCACACAATGATGCCATTGTGCCAGGAGCCCCTGCCAAGCAGCCCTTCCCAAAGCATTTAAGGCCGCACAGACTTCTCAAGAGTCACCCTGCTCCCAACTGCCAGCAAGTCCCAAGAAGGTTGCCTCCTCAAAGCCAGTTATCACCTTAGTCCTCACTGCTTTGAGCAGTGTCTCCCAGGACAGGGCACATGTGCACACACGCACACAAAGACAGACAGACACACACAGAGAGAGAGAGAGACACACACACACACACACACACACACACGGCACTAAGGTCAGATTGCCTACCTGCAGTTCCCTCACACTGAAGTGCTGCCTCCCCGCTGCCTTCCACCCCTGTCCCAATCCCTGCCACTCCCCCAGACTCTCCCATACTTTGTTCCATTCCTGACCTATCTCCTGACAAGTAATCAAAATTGCTGCACACCACCACACCACCAATTTCTATTTTCTCAATCAGCCAGTGCCTTCTGGGTTATTACTAGGGATTTGGGCACACCTGGTGTTCCTCGGGGCGTACTCCTGGCTCTATGCTCAGGGATTACTCCTGGAGGTGCCATATGCAGTTCGGGCAAGTGAACCCAGGCTTGGCCATCTGCAGGGCAACTGTTCTAGCCCTGCACTCTCTGAAGCCCCTGGACAACATCCTCAAGGGCAAGAAACAGTACTCCATCACACCCACCATTTCACACTCAAGCATCACATATTTTTCAGTTTGACACTGACCTCAAATGTCCTGCCCTATGGTCATGAAATCACCCCTGATGCCTGTAATTCTGCTTCAATCAGAGTATCTCCCATAAAGCAGTAGTGGAGACTGCTTTTTCTGATATTTCCCAAATTTTTTGGTGTAAAGTACAGTCATTCTAGTCCAGGACGGCACTGCAGGCACTCAGGGAAGATATGCTTTCAAGTAAAAAATGTGACTGGGGGGCGGAGGTGGGACAATGCAGGGAGTGAGCCCAGGTCTCATACAAGTGAAAACGTGAATGTTTTTTTTAAGTCTTTGAGTCGCACCCAGCAACACTCAGGGGTTACTCCTGGCAGTGCTTAAGGGACCATACAGGATGCCAGGGACCAAACCCAGGTCGGGCACGCGCAAGGCTAGTGCCTTACCTACTGTACTTCCACTCTGGCCGTGGAAACATGCCCCTCTCCTGCCGTGACTCTTTGCTGGCAAAGGAGCAGAAGAGGATGGGCTTCAATTGCCAACTTGTAGGTTTCATGATTTAGTTACCTCAGAATCTAAAACAGTTTACAAAACAAATGTGAGGCCAAACCTGCAGGGCCTGCCAAGAGTGCGAGCAGGTACCAACACATCATATTTACCATCACTCAGCTTGGGAGCCGCAGGCTATTCCCAAGCCTTGGGAAAATGATCACACCCCAGTCTCCTGGTACACTGTGAGCCCAGAACAAAGAGGACCCCAGAAAGCCTGCCTTCATGCCTACTGAGGAAGGACTCACTTTACGTTTTCACATGCACCTATTGTGCTCAGAGACTGAATCAGCACTGGCTTTCTGCAAGGCAACCTCCTTACTCTTATCCTCACACTGGCCCTAATGAAAGTCATAAAACTAGCAAGTTCTGAGTCCCGAGCAATAGTACAGCGATTAGGAAGCTTGCCTCACACACAACCAACCCAGGTTTGGTTCCTGGCATCCCATTGGGTCCCACATCCAGCCAGGAGTGATCCCTGAGCCCAGAGCCAGGAGTATGCCCTGAGCACCAATGGGTGTGGCCCCAAAACAAAAATACTACCAAGTTCATCTGCCTCAGTTTGATCACTTTTAACAAGTGCATTACCAGCAGACATGCCTGTGTGTCACATATATAAAACCAGTGTGCAGAGTTGGGCTGGAGTGAAAAAGAAAATAAGCTTCCCAAAGAGCAATGTGGGCCATCCCTTAACATAGATTTGTCCACACAGACTTCCTCCCAGCCAAGCCAGCAGGGCCTCCGTTCTATGCTATACCCATGTGGGCAGCATTGTCTTAGAATTGACTCTTGTGGGGCCATACAGGGGTTAAGGCACTTGCCATATATGTGGTAAACCCAGTTCAACCCTCAGCAACACGTGGTCCCTCTGAGCACTGCTGGGAGTGACCCTCAAGCGCAGAGTCAGAAGTCTCTGAGCACAGATGAGTGTTGAGGAAGGAAGGAAGGAAGGGAGGGAGGGAGGGAGGGAAGGAGGGAGGGTGGGTGGGTTTCATGATGCTTTAAAATCAGACAGGTGTCAAACTGCCAGTCACTGGATAGGTCTGGAAGCTTCAGCTTGAACGTTTCCCTTCCAGGGCTGTCAAAGGTATCTAACAAGCAAAGAGAGGACCTTGCTGGCAGCAGGTAAGGGAAATAAAGTGGTTCTGAGTCTGACACAGGTGACAAATAGCGAGGGGTCAAGGCAGGTGGCTGCACACCTCTGAGCCCCAGTTTTTGCATATAAGAAAGGGGGACAGGCGCCTTAGAGGATCACCATGAAAATAAAATCTAATACTGTGTATAAGAGGGTCAGAGTAATAGTACAGTGGATAGGGTGCTTGCCTTAGATGTGGCAACCCAGGTTCAATCCCTGGCACCCCATGATTCCCCTGAGCCTTCCAAGAGTGATCCCTGAGCACAGAAGCAGGAGTAAGCCCTGAGTACTGTCGGGTGTGTCCTAATAATAATAATAATAATAATAATATGCATAGGGCTGGAGAGATAATATAGGAGCTAGGGCACTTCCCTTGCAAGTAGCCAACCCAGATTCTATCTCCAGCATCCCATATGGTCCCCTGAGCACCTCAGAAGCAATTCCTGAGTGCAGAACCAGGAGTACCCCTGAGCATCACCAGGTGTGGCCCCAAAACAAAACAAAACCAAAAAGGTGCATAAAAGGGACAGCAGGGACTCAGTGGAAGAGCATATACTTTCATGTACAAGACAGGAGTTCCATCCTCAACCCTCACAAACACACCCTTAAAGCCCCCCCCCACCAAAAAAAAAAAAGATTTAGTATTGAGAGCACAGGTTCTGGCACTGAGAAAACTTCTGGGCTGGGCCAGAGAGACAGTACAGGGGTTAAGGTATTTGTCTTGCACACAGCTGGCCCTTTTTGATCTCTGGCCCTGTGTAAGGTCTCCAAGCACCGCCAAGAGTGATTCCTGAGCATGGAGCCCAGAATAAGCCCTGCGCACCACCATGTGTACCTAGAAATCAAATAAAAATAACAACAGAACCCATCAGGGTTTACATCCACATCCACCTTTGTTTTTGATGGAGAGCTGATAATTACTATGGGGGGGGGGGGGGCAGAGTCGAAACTCTCAGCACAAAAAGAACATTAAGTGTATCTGAATTGCGGGTGGGAACAGCAGCGCCTTCCAGCCTTCCATTAAGGCCAGCGGCCACCCCTAATGGTCCTGCGGGAGTCACCTCAGTCGTATCACTCCCCCCAGAGCTTTCCCAGAAGACCTCTAACAGTCTCGCCAGTGAACGTCGCCCTTGATGTGTGGTAATGATGAGGTGGTTTTCAAACAGAATCACAGATTTACAGGCTTTTTGAAGATTCCTGATCTCCTGCATTCCCTTCATTAAGGACAACCTCCCAGCTAACCTACATAGGGACGCCTATGACCCTCAGAGGCCAAATTACAATTGCCTCAGAAAAAGCCTCTCTGAAAAATCAAATCCCCGTCCCAAACGTCATGCCATCATCTTGTGAGCAATACAGAAGCATTCCAGGAGAGAGCTCCGCGGGAAGTGCAGGGCAGTGCAGAGGCAGCAGCGTGCTGCACGGCACTCCCACACACTGCCAGTGGAGGCCAACACCTCGTTCATGCTGGGCTTGATCTGCTCCCGGAATCTGCAGCATCCTGGGAAGTGGTCACAGATGCACACCACCAAGCCTCACCTGTATCAACTGAAGGAGAAGTTCTCAGGGTGGAGCCAGTCAGTGTGTTTAGCTGCTCCCTAAGTGGTTCTTATGCACACTGGAGTCTGAGAAACATGCATAGTTGATTCTGCAAAGTACCTATTACTAATCCCAATTTAGAGATAAGGAAACCAAGTTCAGAAGTTAGAGTGGTCAGCCAGGAGGCCAATTTGTACCCACGTCTGATTCCATAAGGCTTTTGTAGCCAGCCTGTTTATGCCATTGGAGGCTCTCAGTCACCAAGCCACTGGGCGTGATGTCTTTACCTCAGGAGGGGCGGGGAGTGCAGGATGCAAGAGGCCGGCACTCTGATGCGATTACAGGCGCTTTTAAACCCAGCCAAGATGGCCAGTCATTCCCCAGGATAAGCCCGCTTTTCCTGGCTCCATTTGTCAGTCAGTTACTAGGACGAGAATACATGGGGCGGGGTGGGGGTGAGTGAGGGTCCTTTCCTTTCCGTCCTCCAATACCCAACACCCAATGCCTCGCACTGCCCTGACTAGAAAGGAACACCAGAAGCCAGACTGTCTCTGGAGGGCTTGGAGTGTGACACATCCTGCCCAGACCAGGGATCTCACCCCCCTACCCGCCCCCGCCCCACCCCCCCACACCAGAAATGGTTTACTAGCAGACAGGTCATCTGGGGAGGAAGGGGAAGGCAAAACTGGATGAGTCAGAACATCCAGGACCTATAAACAGACTCAAGGCATGGGATGCTGACAGTTGGCCCTCAGACCCACCATCTCAGCCGGGCTCTGGTTCTCCCCAGTGTGTGTGTGTCTGTGTCTGTGTGTGTCTGTGTGTGTCTCACGGGCCCTAGACCAGGAGTCTTTGCAATGACTCTCAAACCTGTGTGTGTGTGTGTCTGTGTGTGTCTCAAGGGCCCTAGGCCAGGAGTCTTTACAATGACTCTCAAACCTGCCTATGCCAAGAAGAAGACACCACAAAGAACTCCATGCAAGTTCAGGGAGACTGAACAATGTTTCAGATCTGGTTTGAAGCACACAGGTACTTTTTCTTTCCCCCGCCAAACCTAAGTCTGGTCTCTGTCAGTATAAGTGGTCCATTAAATGCACAAACTTCAAGTGCTTTCACAGCTCCTAAGGTTAGGAAAAACAAAGTTCACTGACAATTCCCAGCCTTCCAAACAAACTTGATGATTGATTTTCAGATGGCAAATGTGTACGTGAGGTTCTCTGGCTCTCTACAGAGCGGATGGTGCAGGAGAGACACGCAAACTCGGTTGAAGCTGGCTAATGCCAGCGCACAACTCTTACCTCCTAAGGCCTCTCTCTGTATTCCACACACAGGTGGTAATGCCTAGGCTAGACAGAGAGATAAAGACAAAAAGCAACTATGTTTTTTTTTTTAAAGAAGTTTGATAAAACAACTCTGAATTTCAAGACATCAAAACATAACCAGGATATTCACTAGTACAGCAGATAGGGTACTTGCTTTGCACACAGCCCACCCAAATTAGATCTCCGGCACCCCAGATGGTCCTCCAATCCCCAGCTAGGAGTGATCCCTGAGTACAGAGTCAGGCAAGAGTTAGCCCTGAGCTAACTCCTGGTGTGGCCCTAAAAAAAAAAAAATTTTTTTTAAGTTTTTTTAACTTAAAAATGGAGACCAGGTCAAAAAAATGTTACAAATGAATATTCAACCAACCACACACTTATTTCAATGTTTTCCTAACTTTCTATTTTTAGACAGAACATTCCATTGATGAACTTAGCAGAAGAGTCCTTTTGCAAAACCTCAACAGACTGATGTAAACATTCTTTTCACAATGCATGGGGGTGATGAATGCTCTCCCACCCCACCCCATTTAATGAGATACTCCACAGGTCTTGGTCCCTTGTCCATTTGTAATAAAGTTTTTTGCGAATCCCTTAACCCCAGTTTGACTCAGTTTCTGAAATGAGGTAACAGTTCTATGTTCGAATTCAAAAGTCAGGATCTGGAGCCAGAGAGATAGTACAGCTAGTAAGGCTCCTGCCTTGTACACATCTAACCTGAGTTCCATTCCAGGCACCCCATATGGTCCCCCGAGCCCCACAAGGAGTGATCCCCGAGCACAACCTTGGAGTAAGCACTGAGAACTGCTGGGTGTGCCCCCACCCCACTCCCAGATGTGCCAATCAGATCAAATCCCAGCCCCATCACTTACTGGTTGTATAAACTTGGGGCCAAGACTTAAATTAAGCCTAGGCCCAGAGAGATAGTACAGTGGAGAGGGCACTTGCCTTGTACACAGCTGACCAAGTTCAATCCCTGGCATTCCATATGGTCCCTCAAGCCCCATCAAGAGTGATCATGAGCACAGAGCCAGCAGTCAGCCCTGAGCACATCCGAGGTGGCCATCCACAAAAAAATAAAGCCTGTCCTCCTGTCTCCTCATCTATGGCAGGGGAATGGGTAATTTCTGTGGTACTGACACTGGAGGGACACATGACGGAGACAGAGCACCCATACAGAGGATAAAGCACATGTCTTCCTTGTACACAGCCAACCCAGGTTTGTAAACCCAACACCCCATACGATCCCCAAGCCCTGACAGGAGTCATCCCTTTGTGCAGAGCCAGGAGAAAGTCCTAACTACAGCTGGGTGTGACCCAAAAAATCCAAAACAACAACAACAACAAAAAAAGCCTCAGGTAACAAATGCTTTTGAAGTTCGAGAGTAGAGTTAGAAGGACCCATATACTGGGAGAATTGTTTGGCAAAGACATGACAGAAGTGTTTCCAGCCAGACATGGAGCAGCAAGTCTAGCAATGGAAGAGGTGTTCTAGTTCAATTCGTCATATCCTCCCCAAACCCAAATCCAACCCTCTAATTACTCCAAGATGTAGGGGTAAAAAGACCTCACGTCACAAAATGACAACAACCCGAGCCTAGACACCCACTGATCGCTGAAGTACCAGGAACAGGAAGAACCACTGCCCATTGCAGGCAAAATATGTGCCTGGCCCACTGAGTTGTCTCTCCAGCCCTTTGGAAACATAAATACAGTTAGTTCCCAGGAGGATGATGATGATAATGTCATGCACAGAAATGTCTTGACACTTTTAGTCCACAAACACTGCTGCTCCTAATGAAACAAAGGAAAAGAAAAGTCTACTTGTCATTTTACATTCAGAAAAAGCCAAGTCACTAAAATAAAGCAGAAGCCCAAAGACCTTTCATCTGGTCAGAGTCTTACCAGAATCCCAACTCAGGAAATCCATACCACACTAATATTATGAAGGAAAGTTATATAAAGGAGCAACAATAAATCTACATACGATTTCTGCAGGACTAGGCTAACTCAAGGAACTCAGAAAACTCTTGCCAGTCTGGAGCACAGGCCAGGCATGTGGGTGCTAGGTTTGATTCCTGGCTCCACATGGTTCCCGAGCATCAAGATGGTGGCCCTGGTAGCCTGACAAGACAGGTCAAGTACTGCTGGCAGTGGCCTCGGGCACCACTTGGGGGACCAAAGGTATTTAAAAAAGAAAGCAAGAGAGAAAGAGAGAGAAAAAGAGGAAGGAAGGTAGGTAGGAAGGAAGGAAGGAAGGAAGGAAGAAGGAAGGTTGGTTCAGCAAAAAGATGGGTCATTTTTCAAGACTGCTCACAGCACAGTAAAGATGCTCACTTGCCAGTCTGACATCTTTCCTCCCCTCAAGCTTGGGAGCAAACTCCTGCTGGGAGAGATCTCCACAGCTCCCTCTGCAGTGTTCAAGGTTCAGGGAAGCAAAAGTCTGCCCACAAACCACAAACCAAGTGCCTGAGCACTGCAGCCCAAAGGATAATCCAAACTTGTAAAGTCAGGGGCTTTTGAAGGCAGCCTCATGAGAGGCACCTTCGAGTCCTTTGTGTTTTACCTTTAGTGTCCAGTATCTCATCAGACACTTATAAAACAGTGAACTGGGAAGGATGACTAACAATATTAAAACCAAAGAAATAGATTTGTAAAAAATGTACAAGTGGGACTGAATCGAAGGTGAGCAGATCTTGGTAGCTTTTCCAAACCCAATCACTAGAACAAGGCCCATTTTGGAAACAGACAGTCTTCAAAACATAGAAGGACCCAGGAGCTCGCTAGAGACGCCAGAGCATGCACAGAGGAGCCCTGGGTCCGAGACCCTGGTCAGATCCCGAGTTCCAGGGTGTGGTTCCAAAAAAAATTAATATGGATGAAAACTATCTGCAAACTCCATCACTGCAGTGCAAGCTTCGGTGTATGATTTTGTCAGCATCATCCATCACCCTGTATCTAGAGCTACAAGCTGCAGAGGTTTTCTGCCAAATCTCTATGAAGTGTGTGGAGGGGGGGCCTCAAATTCATCTTTTCAGTCATCAGTCCCCATTCTGATCCCTTCTTTTCATTTTCCGGAGGTGCAAAGAATGCCTAGTTCTCATCTTTTCCCCGTGCATTTTCTCGTGTGAACGTTAAAAATAAACGAGGGGGTCTGAACATCTTCCTAGATGGGGGGTGGGGGGGGAATAAATTGCCAACTGTTGGGAGCCAGGCCGAGTGCGTCAATTCTCACGCTGAGGTCCTGCTGCACGGCCTCGGGAAGATCGCTCCACCTCCGGGTCTCGGGGCTGCCCCCTTGACTCGGCTCTTAAACCCCGACTGGGCGGAGGAAGGCGCTCCAAAGGCCCCCGCGGGGTTTCCGCGGAGGCCGCCCCACCCCCACCCACCCCGCCCGGCCACCGGGCCAACTTCAGGTTGCGAACAAAAACCTGTTGGCACGAATTCCTCCAGGAAGGGCCGGCCTCTCCGGGCGGGCGCGCCCGCGGGTCGGGGCGGGAGGGTCTCGGCCGCCCCCGGAACAAAGGCAGCCGCAGCCTGCCTCTCTGCCCGAGCCCGCCGCGCCGCCCGCCCCGCCGAGCGCGGGGAGCGCGGGGAGCGCGGGGAGCGCGGGGAGCACGGAGAGCACGGGGAGCACGGGGAGCACGAAGAGCGTGGGGAACACCGGGAGCGCGGGGAGGGAGCACGGGGCGCGGGGGGGGGGGGGCACCGGGAGCGCGGGGAAGGAGCGCGAGGAGCAGGAGGAGCGCGGGGAGCACCGGGTGCGCGGGGTGCACGGGGAGCGCGGGGCGCACCGGGAGCACGAGGAGCACGAGGATACGGGGAGCGCGGGGCGCACCGGGAGCGCGGCTCCCGCACGCCGGACCGTCCGATGCCGGCGGGTGCCCGGGCCGCGGCCGGAGGGAGGCCAGGCGGTGTGCGGGGCCGGACGCCGGCCGGGCGGGGGTGCGGGTGGGTGGGGGGAAGTGCTCGGGCAGGACAGGCGGGACCGCCCCAGCCCGCGGGGCTCTCGGAGCCCCCAACGCCAGGCGACGAGGAGAGTCCGCGGCGGGGCTCCGCGTCCCCGCCGCGCGAGGTCCAGCCGCGAGGCCGCCGGCCCGACCAGTCCGGGGTCCCGCCGCGACGGGACCTAACGGGGGCGGCGGGTGCACGCTCGGGCGGGGCGGGGTGCCCCGGGGTGGACCCCCGCGCGCGTGCCCGAGAGGGGAAGGGTTCGCTCACCTCCGTTCCTCCCGGCCGGCCTGCGTGCACGTCCGCGGACGCCGGCGGCGCCGGAGACGTGGGGGCGACCAGAACCCGCGGAGCCGCCGCCGCGTCCAGCTCCGTTTGACACCCACACACCAGCCAACATGGCGGCCGGGAGGGGGCGCGCCGGCTGCGTGCGCGCGCGCGCCGCAGGCCCCGCCCCCAGGCCGCAGGCCCCGCCCCCGCAGGACCGCGAGGCCCCGCCCCCGGTCGCGAGACCCACGGGGGGCTGCGGAGCACCCCCGGAACAGCGCCTCAGCCCCAACCTCTCACATCCCACGCGCGCTCCCCGCGTCCCCCAGCCGCCACACAAACCGTGTCAAATTCGAGCCCGAACCCACGTCCTTGACAACCTCCACTCAGACCAGCACACAGACACACACACACCCCAACTCCGCGCACCGCAGCCCTGCCGCCAAGCTCGCGCTCGAGGACCCCGCTCCCCTCGGAGCAGGAGCCTGCACGGGGCGAGGGGCCTGCCGGGTGATAAATCCCTGATGCCCACTACAGATGTCTGCACTGTTTTCTAGCGTCATACATCAATAAGACATGCCCCCCAAATTATCTTGAGAAGAGGCCTTACTAGACGCCAAAGGGGTCCGGACACAAAAAGTGCAGCCCTGGGCCGGAGAGATAGTCAAGCGGGTGGGGCGTTTGCCTTGCACGTGGTCCACCCGGTTCGATCTCTACAGCCCATATGGTCCGCCTTAGCCCCACCGGGAGTCCTGCCCGAGCACACAGCCAGGAGTAATGCATTGCCGGGTGTAGCTTAAAAAAAAAATAAATAAACAGCACAGCCCTTTGTGTCCCTGTCCCGGGGCTTTTCATCCAGCCTTAAACTCTCACCCCTGCAACAGGAAAGGTCGTTTTCCTTTGGTTCAGCCTTACCACCATGGTGCAGGGGACAGGATGAGAGCACATAGCTCTCAAGATGAGAACACATAGCACTTAGGATCAGCCTCTGATCCTAAGTGCTCTGGGGCCAGAGCTATAGTGCGGTGGGTAAGCTTCCCTGAGCTCCACCAGGAATGATTCCTGAGCAGAGCCAGGAGTAACCCCTGAACAGCTCTGGGAGTGACCTCAGTAACAAATTAGATATTCTGAGCCTGCACAGCTAACCAACCTGCCCCTTCCAGGGCAGGAGCAGCAAAGACCCTGGACAGTCAGTCTGAGGGCTTCATCAGGTGGTCAGAGGGCACCATACCTGTCTGTGCCGAAGACACCCCAATGATATCACTTCTCTACCAAGCTTTCCTTTCAGAGAAGTTGTGTCCAGAAGTGCCCGCTCAACCCTCATTCACAAGGAGCAAGTCTCTGTGCTTGCCAGAGCCCTGAAGTGTGCTTCCGGGGAGGCAGCCAGGGCGAACGGGAGGGATGGTTCATTCACAATCCCATGTTGCTTTTGAACGTTGAGATGGTCAATACAGAGAGTTCTAGATGCTAGAAACCCACCTCCCAAATTTGCAGCCTCTTGGGCTAGAGTGATAGTACGACAGCTAGGGTGCTTGCCTTGCATGCAGACAACGAGCTTGATCCTCAGCACCCCACATGGTCCCCTGAACAGAATCAGGGGTGATCCCTGAGTGCAGAGTAAAGAGTAAACCTCATCAAGTATGGCCAAAAAAACAAAGAAAAGAAAAGAAAAAAATCCATTCTGTATCTCGGGGAGGTGTTTAGACTCAAGGACTCTTACTGGCTTTGTACTCAAGAGTGAGCCCTGGTGGTTCTCAGGAAAATATATGTGGTGCCAGTGATCAAACTGGGGTCATGGGATGCAAGGCAAACATCTTAACCCCAGTACTATCTCTCTGACTCCAGAAATCCATTTTTATTTGTGGTTCACCTGTACCCCGAACCTGTCCAACACTGCTCCTCAGCTTCTGTACTGGCCAGGCCTTGTGAGCAATAGGGCATAAAGTGCCAGCCCCTACTTACAAGATATTGGCAAGTTCAGATGAAGTATGTCTTTATGGATGCCTGGTGTAGGCTGAGTGCTTTACACAAAGTGACTTTTTTTTGGTTTTTGGGGGGCCACACCCAGTGGTGCTTAGGGCTTACTCCTGACTTTGTGCTCAGGGATTACTCCTGGCAGCCTCAAGGGACCACATGGGATCTTGGGTCAGCCACGTGCAAGGCAAGCACCCTATCCACTGTACTATCTCTCTAGTCCCTAGAAGAGCTGATTTTGAAGACATAATTAAATTGAATGAATTAATTAAAATAGTCTGGAGCGATAGCACAGCAGTAGGGCATTTGCCTTGCGTGCAGCCAGCCCGGCCGAGCCAGGTTCGATTCCTCCGCCCCTCTCGGAGAGCCCAGCAAGCTACCGAGAGTATCTCACCCGCACGGCAAAGCCTGGCAAGCTACCCATGACTTATTCAATATGCTAAACACAGTAACAACAAGTCTCAAAATGGAGATATTACTGGGCCCGCTCGAGCAAATCTATGAACAACGGGAGGACAGTGACACAGTGACAGTGTATATGCTTACACCACACCATGAACTGTGCTACCACAGTCCTACAATTCTTTTTGGGGGGAGGAGGAGGTGTAACTATTTTTTCTTCTTGTTGTTGTTTTTTGTTTGTTTGTTTTTCAGGGGCATGCCACACCCAGTGACACTCAGGGGTTACTCCTGTCTCTGTACTCAGCAATTACTACTAGCAGAGTGCTTGGGCAACCATATGGAATACCAAGGCTCTAACCTGGGTCAGCCATGTGCAAGGCAAATGCCCTGCCTCTCTGACCTGAGAGAGGTACAACTATTATTTTTTGTTTTGTTTTGTTTTGTTTTGATCTATTTTGTTTTGGAGGGTGCCCCACCCAGCGATGCTCAGGGGTTACTCCTGGCTGTGCATTCAGGAATCACTCCCAGTGGGGCTTGGGGGAACATATGGAATGTCGGGTATTAAACCTGAGCTGGCTATGTGCAAGACAAACTGTTATCTCTCTAACCATGGAGGTGTAACCATTCTTTATTGACCCATTTTACAAACCAGAGAATGAGGTCGAGAGTGTTTTGGTCACCCAGAGTGATTGTCCTACGTGCACAGTCCATTCCCTTCCCCACCCAGCCTAACAAGTCTCTGATAAGCCTGAGGAGACTCAAGCTTGAGAAAGAGATCTGGACACAGATAAGAGGGTGGTGAGGTAAGGGTTAGCCCAGGAAGCCAGGAAGCCTGGGCCAGGCTAGGGAATCCAGGCAGGCCTCCTGAGGGTAGGGAACCAGCGGGGGACATTCTTCTTGAGCCCCCACTCTTTTCTTGCTCCTGTGAAGTCAGCCTCCTGACAAACCCTTGTCTTCAGCAGCTCAGCTCACATTTTACAGATGAAGACATAGGCAGCATGTGACAGTGTGGGCCAGGCGGCTTCCTGTGCGAGCATGTGCAGGCTTTGCTCCAGCCCAGAGCAGTACTATGACCTGGGTACTCAGCTCTCCTTTCTCAGATCTGAAGGTCGGTTCTTGAAGCAAGCCTGGGGGGAGCGGGACTTTAGGAGCAGAAAGAGATGGCTATCTCTGGGGTTCAGGAAAGAAGGTGCCTGGGGGTGGAGGTGGGAGGGTGATAAGGGGGGTATAGCAAGGGGTGCCCGTCCATCACTCACGAAGAGTTCTGCAGTCTCAATTCAAAGGTTTGAAGTCTCGGCTAGAGCCATAGCACAGCGGGTAGGGCATTTCCCTTGCATGCAGCCAACCCAAGTTCGATTCCCAGCATCCCATATGGTCCCCCAACCACCACCAGGAGTAATTCCTGAATGCAGAGCCAGGAGTAACCCCTGAGCATCGCTGGGTATGACCCAAAAAGCAAAAAAAAAAAAAAAGTTTGAAGTCTCTATTCAATGGTCCTGTAGAAAAGGTGAGCTGGAGCCAGAAAAGCCTGACTTCTTATTTATCTGCATGGGTTTAGGGATCACACTCAGTGGCATTCAGGAGGTACTGACTGAGCTCAAGGCTCAAGGGCTGCTCCCAGGACCATCCAGTGCCAGGGACCAAATGCAAGTCACCCACATGGGGAAGTCTGTGTTTCGGTCTCTTGAGATATCTCTCTAGTCCCAAAACACCTAATTTCTTGCCTACTGATATGTTGCTTGCCCTTGCTTATGTCACTTCTCTCTTTGGGTCTCTGTCTCCTTGTGTGAAGGGAGACTAGTTATAACTCCACCTCATGAGGGTTCTGATGAAAAGGTAAAGAAGAACATGCTTTGGAAAATATAAAACCTTAGATGAGTTTTATATTGACTCTAATTAAGATAGATAAAGCCGAAAGAGGAAGGCCTATAGGGGATGCCTCGCAAGGTGTTTATTGGGAAATACTAGAGAAGTTGTCCTGTTGCCAATCCAAAGCCTGGACCCCTCTTGGAGATGCAAAACTGAGTCATGATAAGATTAACTGGCTCCACCCATAGAAGGGTGGGCCCCTCTGAAAAGGAGGAACTCCTAGAAGAACAAAAGGTGTTGATAAGAAGAACCAGAGAGAAGGTCACCAAAAACTCAAAGCTCTTCCCCCCATGACCCTAGCAACAGACACTTATCTACATAGAAAGCCCCAAGCAAGGGACAGTTTGGAAAATCAACTCTATAATATCATCTTTGCAAAGACAAGCATCATGCAACCCCAATCTAGGTCACCTGCCTCTCCTTTTAGGATATGTAATTCCTTGCTCGAGCGGGCCCAGTAACGTCTCCATTGGAGACTTTGTTGTTACTGTGTTTGGCATATCGAATACTCTCGGTAGCTTGCCGGGCTCGTCTGCCTTGCACGCAGCCAACATGGCCGACCCGATGTAATTCCTTAAAAAAAAACAAAAAACCTTTATGGGGTACCCTAAAAAGTCAGGTGTTATAAATATAGTAGGAGCTGATACTGCAGATAAAAATGTGTTAGGGTGAACTGGAGGGACAGAATAGTGGATAAGGTGCTTGCCTTACATGCAGCCAAGCAAGACTGGGTCCTTAGCACCACAGATGGTTCCTTGAGCCCCGTCAGGAATGATCCCTGAGTGCAGAGCCAGGACTAAGCTCTAAACTGGGTGTGGCCAAGAGCCAGGACTAAGCCCTGAACTGGGTATGGCCCAGAAGTCAAGAAAAGAAAAAGCCTAAGTGTGTGTGTGGGGGGGGGGGGGAATAGTTCGAGCATTAGAGCATGTATCTAGCATGTGCAAAGTCCCAGATTTGATCCTGACTCTACATGACTCCTTGAGCACCACTGGCTGTGGCCCTAGCCCTAGTGGCCCCCAACATTGCTGGGTATTGTCCCAGAGGTCCCAAAAGCACAGCTGGTCTGGACACCAGATATCGCCCTAGTGGCCCCCAAGAACCACTGCTGACCACTACTGTGAGTAACCCCTTGATATATGAGAGATATATAAAATATATTTTTAAATATAAAGAAAGAACTGAGAGTCACAGGAGTAAGTTGCCATCCAGGCCTGATACCAAAATTAAACTCTATTATTTAGCAGGGGGAGAGTGGGGCGCATAGCAGAAAGTGCTCAGGAATCTTTCCTGGTAGGCTCAGGCCCATCTGGGGTTACAGGGACTGAACACAGGTCAGTCATGTACTAGGCAAACACTTTACCCACTGCACTATCCTTACACTCTCCCCTCTCCCCCCAGTTAAACTCTATTTTATTTCTGGCTCACACCAATTGATGCTCAGGGCTTACTCCTGGCTCTGTGGCTGTAGCAAAGCCACAGCCCACATCTGTTGCCATGTTACCCACTGGCAGTGTTTCTTTCTCCCCACCAGCAGATTGATACCTGAGGCTCCTCCTGATTAGAAGAACTTGGATCACCTGCATATCCCTGAGCCAGCTGTGGGGAATTAGATGCGGGGAATTAGGGTGATTGATGTAGACCAATTATAGCTCACCTTGGATTCAAGGTAGTTATAGGAGGGGAACAAGAGCTAGGGAGAGGGATAGGCCGACAAAACACCAGAAGGAGGAAAATCATGGACCCTTCATCAATTTAGCAGAACAGTAGGATGCACAGAACAGAGGCAAAGTGATAATAAGAGAAAGGGACCAGGGCCATGCATTTTTATATGTGTGAAGAACAGCACGTCCCACTAGCAGTTGGGGGGTGGGGGCAAGAGAGTTGACTGACCAACTAGAATGCTGCATCTCTCTGGCTATAGTGATTGGTTCAGAAATGGGCATGTGATAATTCCAGCCAATTAGAGCTTTCCCTTGCACCAGAGCTGTAGTACAGTGAGTAGGGTGCTTACCTTGCATACTGACCATCAGTTCGATCCCTGGCATCCCATTTGGTGCCCAGGCCTGCCAGGGGTGATGCCTGAGTATAGTCTGCAGTAAGCCTGACCACTGCAGGGTGTGGCCCAAAAACAAACAAATAACAACAACAACAACAACAAAAAGCTTTCTCCATAATTGTGTTTGGTTTTGGGACATACTTTGCAGTGCTGGTGGAGCGATAGCACAGAGGGTAGGGTTGTTTGCTCTACATGCAGTCGACCAAGGTTCAATTCCTCCGCCCCTCTTCAGAGAGCCTGGCAAGCTACTGAGAGTATCTCTTCCTCGGGGCAAAGCCTGGCAAGCTCCCCTTGAAGTATTTGATATGCCAGAAACAGTAACAACGAGTCTCATAACTTGTTGTCAGACATTACTGGTACCCGCTTGAACAAATCGATGAACAACAGGAGGACAGTGCTACAGTACAGTGCTACTCTGCAGTGCTAGGAGTTACTCCCAGCTCTTGCTCCAGGCTGCTCTTGGCAAATTGAACCCGGGCTTTTTGCATGCAAAGCATTCAGCACACTGAGCTATCTCCCTCTCAGCTCCCCAGTTTCTATGTTTAGTAGTAAAATCATTATCTGCTTATCTTACCAAAATATTACTCTTTGATATGGAGAGGCAGAAATAGCAAATAGGAGAGATAGTACAGAGAATAAGGCACTTGCCTTGACCTGTGCTGACATGGGTTGAATCCCCAGTATTGCATATGGTCCCCCGAGAACCTCCAAGAGCAATCCCTAAGCACAGAGCCAAGAGTGGTCCCTGAGTATTGCTGGGTGTGGCACAAAAGATAAAAAAAAAGAAAAAGAAAAAGAAAAAACAGAAAGAAAGAAAGAAATGTGTCCCATCACTCTGGACCTGCATCATACCCTTCCATCAGCACCAGCTAGTGGTTTTTGAACAAAAAGATCAGGTATACATTCTCTTCAATGTCAAGGGCATGAAATTGAGAGAAAATTAGGATTCAAACACGTCTTCACCAGTTTCACCATTTTTAAGGACCTAAGTCTTCCAACCTGTCCCATGGGATTTATCACCCCCAACTCCACATCATTGTGAAGACCTTTTAGAGTCATGTGAAGCAGGATGGGGGGAAGTGCTAGACTGCCCCGCTGCTTTCCTGCTTCCAAAATCCCCTTCGCCTAACTGCTCCTCAGAGGGAAAGAGGGAGGCTGGAGCGGAAAGTCTGCAGCCTGGAGGATCCCGGAGGAGCGCGGAGCGAAGTGCGTGGGCTGAGAAGGATGTCAAAGCGCCTCTGCTGCAGAGCCTGTGCCTCGCAGAAACCACAGAAGGGCAGCAGCTGATGGCGGGGCCATCTCAGACTCAGCGCGCTGCATCTCTGCTGTGACAGCTGCCGAACAGCAGGGGTGGTGGTGCGTGGTGACAGGGAGACCTGGGCTACATGGGCTAAGAAAGGGCAAGCAATGATGTGTTCCTGCTTTTATTGAAGGGTGTGCAGGACTGAGCCAGGCTGCTCCGAGACCCTTACACCTGGCGTATTGGCAAAGAATCAATGTTCTTCTCCCAGACCCGCGGGCTTGTGGGGCCAACCTCTGTCCCCAGTTTTTTCATCCTAGCAGGACACCAAGACAGGGTTACTGAACCACTTCAGAGATAAGAAAATAAAACCCGGGTGTGTCTTGGCAGGGATATAGAGATATACAGGGGCTAAGGTGCTTACCATGCATTCAGCCATTCTGGGTTCAAGCCCCGGCATCCTAATGGTCTCCCGAACACCAACAGGAGTAATTGCTGAGTGCAGAGCCAGTAGTAAGCCCTGAGCACCACTGGGTACAGCACAAACAACAAAATAAAAACCCTAAGGATTTCCAAGAATTTTTGGAAGAGAGGAATATATTGATACTGAGGGAATTGCTTACAATCTCCATTTTTTGTTTAGTTTTTGTTTAATTTAATTTTGTTTGGGGTCACACCCAGCTGTGTTTGGATCTTACTCCTCCTGGATCTGTGCTCAGGGATCATTCCTGGTGGGATTTGGGAGACCGTATGGTGTTTTGAGGACTGATCAACCCATGTCAACCACCTGCAAGGCAAGCGCCCTGCCCACTGTACTCTCTCTGGTACCTCAATTCTTCCACTTTGAAGCTCTTCTTTCTGCATACATAATTTGTAGGGACACATCAGTGGTTGAAAATACAAAGCCTGGGGACAAGGAAAGTATATGGCTGAATCCAGACTTAGTCACTTGTAGGATGGGGGACCTCAGACCAGTCACTGTCCCTCTCTGAGCCATGAGCTTCACTACCTGTAAAATGGAGTTAATAATACCAGCTTGGTAACAAACTTGGAGAATGTTCACTGTATGTCACCAAATAACTGCCACACTCTTTAAAAAAATTAGTCATACTCTGCTTTTAAGTAATACTCGCACATTTTTTGGTAAAGTTTGACATATGGTCACACTCTACTTTTTTGCAAAAAAAAAAGGGGGGGGGTGGAGAGATATAAAATCTTGATGATTCTGCAGAGAAATGTGGTAGTACAGTGCTGGTGAGAGCAGGCACCACAAAACTCCTAAATTAGTGTTGTTGGGAACAAATTCAGAGCGTTGGTTTGAGTCTGGAAGGCGCTGCAGGCCTTCGCTGATGGAGTGGGGCAGCAGGATCTGCCTGCTCGCCCGGAGAGGGGGGCACCGCTCCAGACACCGCCCTGCACCCTTCCCTCCCACTCACCTGGCCTTGCTTGCTCCTGTAGCTGTCACTGTCTGTCTTCATACTGTGTGATGCTGAAGACTGGGGCGATTGCACAAAGGTTTCCAGGGCCACCAGACTGTGAGCTGACACAGAAGCAGCAAGTAAAAGGCCCAAATGAGGAGTCCCGAAAGAGGCAGATGTGCATGGACTCCAGAGGGGAGAGTCCAGAGTGTAGCTAGTTTAGTCCATGAAAGTGGAGAAAAAAGTCCTCATGTATCTCCTTTATTTTATTTTATTTTGGGGGAGATTGGGTGGTTGGGCAACACTTGGCAGTGTCAGAGGTTACTCCTGGCTCTGCACTCAGGAATTAGACCTGGCTCTCAGGAACCATGTGGGATGCCAAGGACAGAACCTAGGTTTTCTGTGTGCAAGGCAAGCGCCATGCCCAGCCTCTCTCTCCCCACATTCACCCGCTCAGGAGGCGTGAGCCTCTCCACAGTGCTCAGGAGCCCAGGGCTCGCTTGCTGTACTGACCCAGCTTTGCTGGTAGACAGAACAGCTTCCTGCTCAGACCCTGCCATGATCCGGCCTCAGCATGCAAGTTTGCATATTTGTTGGGTGTTTTAGATTGTTTGTTTTGGGGAGGTTAGACCACACCTGTTGATATTCAAGGTTGCTCCTGAAGTGGCTTGGAGTGTCTTGGGGAGTTCATGCATGTGGTACCGGGATGAAAACTGATTTTCCTGCAGGCAAAAATGCAGTTCAGCCCTTTGAGCTATTTTTTCTGCCTCCCCCCCTTCTTTATTTCCTGCTTTCCTCTCCCTCTTTCCTTCCCTCCATTTTTAAAAAAAATTGGGAGATACCAAGTTTGTACCCAAGGCCTCATACTTGTTTTTTCAAATTGATTCACTGTGAGGCAGATCCTTACAAAGCTCTTCATAACTAGGTTTTAGTCATACAGTGTTCCAACACCCATCCCTCCACCCGTGTATACTTTCCAGCACCGGTATCCTCAGGTTCCCTCCCATCACCTCCCACCCCATAGCCCACCTCTATGGCAGGCACTTCTCTCTGTCTCTGTCTCTCTGTCTCTCTCTGTCTCTCTCTGTCTCTCTCTGTGTCTCTCTCTCTGTTTCTCTATCTCTCTTCCTCCCCCTTGGGCATTGTGGTTTGCAATACAGATATTGAAAGGTTGTCTTGTGTACTTTACCTACTTTTAACACTCATTTCTTGTCCAGCATGATCATTTCCAACTATTATTATCATACTGGTCTCTTCTCTATCTTACCTGTCCTCCTCCCCACACACCCACTCAAGGCCTCATACTTGTTAAGCCAGCACTGTTCCATGGAGCTACATCCCTGGTCTGCTTCCTTCCATTTCTCTTAATCTAAATAAAATACAAATTATGGAACCAGAGCAATAGTACAGCAGAAGGACACTTGCCTTGCACAAAGTCGATACTGGTTTGATCCCCAGCATCTTGGAGGACCATTCCCCCAAGCAAGGAGAATCTAAGTGCAGAGCCAGGAGTAACCCCTGAGCATGACCAGGTGTGGCCCCAAGACAAAAACAAACAAACAAACAAGTTAAGCACATAAACTAGACTGTCATTAATTTTTCTTGTTTTGTTTTTGGCCACATCAGTGATGCTCAGGGGTTACTCCTCGCTCTGCACTCAGGAATCCAGTCCTGGAGGGGACCATAAGGGATGCCGGGGATCAAACTCTGGATGGCTGCATGCGAGGTAATCATCTGCTTCCCCCCACCCCTGCTGAACTATCCTCCTCAACCCTAATTTTGATCAATGTGCTTCTTTGAAGGCTGGAGCAATAGCACAGCGGGTAGGATGTTTGCCTTGCACACGGCCGACCCTGCCGACCCAGGTTCGATTCCTCTGCCTCTCTTGGAGAGCCTGGCAAGCTACCGAGAGTATCTTGCCCTCACGGCAAAGCCTGGCAAGCTCCCTGTGACATATTCGATATGCCAAACACGTAACAAGTGTCACAATGGAGACATTACTGGGCCGGCTCAAGCAAATCGATGAACAACAGGAGGACAGTGACAGTGACAGTGCTTCTTTGAGAGACACTGAGCGGCCAGAACAGAGTTGCATCTCAGTTCTCTCTTTTTTTTTTTTTTTTTTTGCTTTTGGATCGCACCCGGCGATGCACAGGGGCTACTCCTGGCTCTGCACTCAGGAATTACCCCTGGCGGTGCTCAGGGGACCATATGGGATGCTGGGAATCGAACCCGGACTGGCCACATGCTAGGCAAACGCCTTACCCGCTGTGCTATCGCCCTCAGTTCTCTTGATTGGCTCTGAGATTAGTCAGCCACATTGAAGGATGCGGGATGGACAAGGTGGCTAGCTGGGAACTACCCTGTCCTCCCTAGTGTCCAAGATCCCTCCCGGGCCCCTGTCCAGCCGTGTCTCATGGCCCTGGGCTCACTATTCACTGGGTAGATTAGGGTCTGAGACCCCTCTGAGTTCCTCTGCTGGCATCACTCTCCTCCCCTCTCTGGTGGCTCCCCATCAGGGCCCCTGGGGAGTCATGAATGCTCCCCTGGGTGCTTCCGTGGGTGCTGCTTCCTCTTTCTGCAGCTCCCGCTGCGCCCCTGGGGCCCTTCCTTGCAGTCAACCTAGGTACAAAGTGCTAAGCGGCTGGAGGGCTCCAGGCACTCCTTCCCTGCAGCCTTCTCTGGGGTCCTGCATCACCACCCTGGCTTTCTCTGAAGCTCAGCCCTCTGCTGGGGACTGTCACATCACCCTGTGACTCCCGCAGTTGGCTGAGGGATGCACTGAGGGATGCGTGGGCGTTGCCTGGAGCCCGGGCTTCTCTGAATATTGTGGACCTGGAGGAGCCTTGTTTTCCTCAGGGCTGAGGGAGGATCCAATAGGCAAGGTGTGAATCTCCCTGGGACCCCACTGCCGCCTACGGGAAGGGTGAGGACATCAGTAGGTCTGTGAGCCTGGCCCAGAGCCTTGCAGCCTAGAAGGCGGCACCCTTATCACTGTCCTCATGTTTCCCCCAAGCCTTCCTGCCCTTCCTCCCTTGGAATCAAACACACAGCCTTTCCTGAGGCTAGAAGCCCCCACTCCTGCCCCTCTTGCTTCCTCTTCTCCCCCAACATAAGAGCATCCTCACGCTATTTACTGAGCCTAAATGCCCTTCCCAGACACCTACTGTCTTCTGTTCTATCTGGAGCCTTCTTCCCTGTCTCCTCCTCCTCTCCCTGTGGCAGAGATAGTAATATCCCTCTGCACCCCTCCTGCCCCGGAGGCACTGCAAACTTGATCATGCCTGATCTGATGGTCTTTGCCCTTTTTTCTGAGGGTGTCTGTCTAGCTCAGGGTGTGATCTCTAGGGTCCAGGGTAGGGCGTGGCACTGTGGGTACACAGCCAAGCCCTCTACACCACTTCCCCTGCAGAGAAGCAGAGTCGGGTATTCCCCCGGGTCCCGTTGACCCCTCTCTGTCCCCTCTTCCTACAGACTTAGTCACAGATGCCCTGGGGAGGGGCTAGAGGCAGGGGTGTCTGAGTCAGTCTGCCCTGGTCTTCAGACCTGATGCCACCCCTTTCCAACTGGGAGAGCCTAGGCTGCCTCCAAACCCATAGTCCCAGCTTCCAGCTTATTCTGGAAGGCTGACTTGGATGGTCCTGGAGTGCAGTCCCTGAACCAGTGGCTTCCACTGTGGTGCCCACTGAGAAGAGCTAAGGTAGGACCAGGAGGTTAGGCGCTCGGCTGCTGTCTCATTTCACCAGTGCACTGTATATGGTCCCCTGAGCCCCACCAAGAGTGTCCCTGAGCGCACAGCCAGGTGTAAGCCCTGAGCACAGCTGAGTGTGGCCCCCAAACAAAATAGTGTAAAAGGTCTAGCCAAGTCAGAGACTCTCAGCGCTTCCTGCAACACCACTGTGCTCCCCAAGCCTTCCTACCAACCCGGCGAGGAAGGCGCTATCAGCAAATACTTCACCAAGAGAGAAACTGAGGCACTGAGAGAACCAGTAAAACAGAGGAGAGTGAGAACTTGAATCCAGCGTCTGTTCAGAATGGTGCTCAGGGCTAATTTCTGGCTCTGCACTTAGGGACTACTCCTAGCAGTATACTCGGGGGACCGTACAGGATGCCTGGCATCACCTGGGTCAGCCATGTCTAAGGTAAACACCCTCTCCCCAACACTATTGCTCTGACCCCTCAGAATCACTTCTTCCATAAAGGAAGCTAAAAACAGCACTCGTATTTTGCATGCTGGAGCCCTGGATTCAATGCTTATTGTTCCATGGTCCCCTGAGCACTGCTGCGAGTGATCCCCAAGCACCAGCTAGGAGTAGCCCCTGAGCACTATAGAGTATGATCACCAATCCAAAAGAAATATACATAATAATATAAATAATGATATTGCAGAAGTAGTACGGCGGGTAGGACACTTGCCTTGCATGTAGTGACCTGGGTTCAATCCCTGGTACCATGGGTCCCCAGGGTCCCACCAAGAGTAATCCCTGAGTGCTGAGGAAGTCCTGAGCACTGCAAGGTGTGATTCTCAAACAAAAGCTAGATAAAATAAGAACATTTGGGGAGCTGGAGAGATAGTTCAGCAGGAAAGTCACTTGCCTTGCATGCAGCGTACCTGGTTAGGTCACCTATACCCCATGTGGTCTCCCCTTGCACTGCCAGGACTGACCCCTGAGCAAAGGAAGGAGTAAGCCCTTAGCCCCACTGGGTGGGCTCCAAACAAAAACCAGACAGAGAGGTAAAGAGTAGGAGGGACCTGAGAACGAGAAGGGTCTTGGCAGAGTGCCCACCCTCAGCCCCAGCTCTGGTAGTGTCGCCTGTCCCCGTGGGCGCCCTGTGGGTGGAGGAGCCACAAGGGGCAGGCACAGGGCCCAGCTGTCCCCGCAGGGCCCCTGAGAAGCCACATCAGAGCCACCGCAGCCTCCGCCGACCATGTGACTTCCGCCCCCCCCCCCCCCCCCCCGCCCCCCAGCTGCTTGCTCTTCCACCTGCCCGGGTCCTGTAGGCAGCTCTGCACTGCGGGGCCACTTGATTCTTGTGATTCCTTTTCTTTCTATGGTTTGGGTGCTCAGGGGGACACGTGGTGCTTAGGGATAGAGCCTCCCCCACCCCCGGCCCCTATACAGAGTTGAGGTCTAGCCTTTTCAGCTGTTTTCCTTGTCCTGGGCCTGCCTTCAAAGGTCATGAGAGTCAGGTTTTCGGCTCTTGTCCCGCATTCTGGCACCTAACCTGGCCCCACTCCTGGAGGCTTTGCGTGTCATGCCCATCCTGATTCTCAACTGTCCCATGCGTGATCCACTGGGGCTGAGCCCTGGCTGCCTGGGGGCAGAACACACATGACAGCAACCTGCAGCATCCTGAGCTGGTCACACCTGCTGGTGCTTGTCAGCTGTCCCCTTTGCTCTGTGCAGGAGGACCCCAGCTGGCTGCCACACGGGTTACAGCACAGGCCCCTCCAAGGCGCCTCCATGCTCAATGCTGAGACTGTTTGTGGAGAGTGGGGCACACCTGGCCGTGTCCAGCGCTTAATCCTGGCTCTGCGCTCAGGAATCACTCCTGGATAGGCTCAAAGGACCATATATATATGGGATGGCGAGGATCGAACCCAGGCGTGCACTGCACTATCACTCTGGCACTTGTCTCATATGCCTGAAGCCCTGAGTTCCATCTCCTCACCCTTCAAAAATAAAAATAGAAACAGCAGAAGCTCATGGGATAAATGAATCGCCGTGAAGGCCTGGTCCTGGTATAACTGCTCTTCCTGCCCAGGCTTACACTGCTGAGTCCAGGCCGCCCTTCCTGATTTCTCTTCTGGGTTTCCAGCATCCCAAGTCCTTCCCTCTCCCAGCCAGCCGCCTTGCCCTGAGGGTGTACTGTCCAGGCTACCCACCACCTGGCTCCACCAGTGCCCAGGGAGGGGGCTGGGCAGCGGCTGGCACCTCGGAGAGCACCTCCAGGTTGGTCCGGGCTCTCAGAGGTGGAAGGAGGTGGAGGAGGGGCGGCGGGCGTGGACAGCAGCTCACAGCTGACCGGCTGGGGTGTGGGGCCAGGTCTGGTATTTCCTGCAGCCACTGGAAATGCTTGAGGCCGGAACTGGGGTGGGCGGGGTGGGGTTAGGATGGCCAGCGAGGGTCCACGTGACCCTAGCGATGCACTCCCGCGGACCCTCTCTGGTTTGTTTTGTTTGGGGGCGCACCCGGCAGTTCTGGGAGCGCCCCCAGTCTATGCTGAAAGTCATTCTCCCCAGGCCTGGGGCCCTGCGGTGCTGCAGCGCTAACCTGGGTTTTCCCCATGCAAAGCCAAGCCTGCAAGCTGGCACTCCCCTCAGCCTACTGAGCACGCTTCTCTCTGTGAGCAATCCCAGAGCAGGAAACTGAGACCCAGAGAGGCTCGATAGGTGGGCAGCACCAACCTTCCCGCCAGGGCCAGGCTGTTCTTTCCAGTCACTGTCCCGACAAACCCCCTCAACACAGCTGAGCGGCTGCTCTCCAGCCCAGAAAATTCAGGGATGTGGGGGTGGAGTCCTAAGGGGCCCCGCCCTGCTGACAGCACAACCCCACAGCTGGTGCAGGCTCATCTCAGCAGCCTTCCGGCCTCCCTTGGGACAGGCTCAGGACAGGCCCCAGCCCAGAGGGAAGACTACCAGCCCTGGGTCTGGGGCGATAGCACAGCGGGTAGGACGTTTGCCTTGCACACGGCCAACCCGGGTTCAATTCCCAGCATCCCATATGGTTCCCGAGCACCTCTAGGACTAATTCTTGAGTGTAGAGCCAGGAGTAACCCCTGTGCATCGCTGGTTGTGACCCAAAAAGGAAAAAAATAAAAGACTGGCAGCCCTGATTCACAGGAGGGAAACTGAGGCCTCCACCTACCCTCACACTCCATCTGTCTCAGATCCTGCTGAACTAGCAGGAAGCAGCAGAGCCTCTGGACAGATCCTTCTGCTTTTCAAGGATGAATTTTCATCCTCTGTATAATGAGGATAGAGCTAGGCGCCACCCAGAAACAGTGATAAGAGTGGATCTGTGTAGATCACAGCATGTCCCATTAAGTGGGGTCCTGCTGCTCAGACCGACAAACTGGACAGTCCCTCCCCTCTCACGGGGCCTGCCTCCCCCTCCTCTTCCCTGCTCTTCTGAATACTATCCAACACCCATTGTCAGGGCACAATGGAAATAGTCTTCTGGATCCTTCAGAGGATGAACAAGCAAACATGGAAAGACTGCTATGAGATTACTGTGTCTATCTTCTAGAAGGAGAGTAGAGAAGGCGGCGCTCCCCCCTGCACGCAGCCAACTTAACCCTGACACCACACAGGGTCCCAGGCACCGCAGGGTTACCTGGAGGGGAGCCGGGAACAGCACTGAGACCCAGAAAACCTTCTTAGTCCACCATGTGATCTCAGATGTCACCTTCCTCCATGGGAGGAGGTTGCTGGCTCTGTTTTCTCATCACATCCCGCAGTACCAGGCTCAGTCTGGGGCTCCTTCCTGCAAGCTCGTGGCCCCTGCCCTTTGAGCCTCCTCTTTGGCCTTAAATGTGATCTCTGTTTGTTTTTGTTTCGGGTCACATGCAGCTGTGATCAGACTTACTCTTGGCTCTTATCTCAGGGATCTCTCCTGCAGGGCTGCGGGGGATCATATGGGGTGTCAGGGATTGAACCCAGGTCAACCCTGCAAGCAAACCTTACCTGCTGTACTATGCCTCTGGCCCCTATACTGTGTAAAAGGTACAGTAGGGGCTGGAGAGATGACCCTGAGGCCCAGCACATCTGCCCTGCATGTGGCACCAGCTTGGACTCCTAACATGGCTGGACAGCAAACCCCCATGCACTGAGTCAGGAGTAGACCCTGAGCACCATGGGTGTGACCCCTCCCCCAAATGGATAATGAAACATTATTATGAGAGATAGTACAGGGGTTAAGGGATCTGCCTTGCATGCTGCTGATGCAGTGTGGCCCTTGGCACCTCATGTTTCCCTGAGCACTGTTGGACTGTTGGATGCAGGGTGGCCTGGGTTATCCCCAACATGAAAGGCCCATAGCTGCATCCTTGGGTTCTTGCACTGAGCTGGCCAGGCTGACCAAGGATCAGAAGGAAGAGCCCTGGACACCCCCTCCCCAAGAGAGGCCCTGAGGAAGATGGTTCTGGGTAAATGTCTTTCTTTTGTCCCCCTTCTCTTGCTATCATGATGACCAGGCCAGGCTGGGGTCGCACCCTCTCCATGGTGTTCACATATACTTGGCTGCCCAATATCGGGGAACTATTTGTTTTTGTTTTGGGGCTGCACTCCAGTGCTAAGGAACTACCCCTGGCAGTTTTGGGGTGATGTAGGCAGGTAGACAGGGAAAGGCCCTCGGCAATGAAATTTAGGTCAACAAAACTTCTGGGAAGGAAAATTTTAAGACTGATTCACCCTGTGGATATGGAAAGATAAGACCTTAAGCTGACCCTGAGGAGGTTGGACCTCTCCCCATGAAGTTCCTCTCCTTGAAAATCCTCAGACCTCTCCTTAAATCACTTTAGTGATTTAGTCTTGAGAAGACACCAGAACTTCCGGAGCAAGACAACCCAAGAAGAGCCTATAAAAGTCACCTTGAACAAAGGAAGAGCACGCATATGCTGCCTGAGCCCATGTGGTGCTTGTGCCCATGTGGCCGAGCACATGTGTTGCCCGCATCTCCCCTTTTGAGATAAGTACTTTCATGCTTTCGTGTCTAATGCTGGGATGTGTGTAGGGGCTCTCTCCACCCTTGGAGAAGCCCGGGTTCTCTCTTGAGAGCGTTACTCTCACACTTTCTCTCTACCCCCCTCAAAAACGCTCCAAATAAAATCTATTTACTTCACTGCTTGTCTACTCCTGAAATTCCTTTCTGCGAGGTGAGACAAGAACCCAGAAACCCTGGTTCCGGAAGACAGAGGCAGATCGGGAGAAAGTGACTGTCTTTCTCGTTGAAGTCACCCATGGAACCACCAACATCAGGGGAACCCTGTGGGATGCCGGAGATTGAATACAGGTCAACCACATGACAGCAAATGCCCTGCCCGCTGTACTATTGCTCCAGCCCCCAGCTGGGAACTATTTGTGACGACAGGGGTGACTGGCAGCGGAGACTCAGGATGACAGACCACAGCTATGGGTCCCGCTTGGCACATGCAGGACACGGGACTTGCACTCGGGCTTTTCATCTTGCAATCCCGGCACTCTGAACCAAAGCTATTCCCCATCCTTGCCCCACCATATAGATATCTTTTAAAGGCATTACCATTCGGCCTTTATTGACAAATTAACTTTTAAAGGTAAAAGGTAAAGGCCCTCCCGTTGATCGTCGATTTGCTCGAGCGGGCCCAGTAACGTCTCCATTGGAGACTTTGTTGTTACTGTGTTTGGCATATCGAATACTCTCAGTAGCTTGCCGGGCTCTCCGAGAGGGGCGGAGGAATCGAACTCGGGTCGGCCATGTTGGCCGCTTGTAAGGCGAATGCCCTACCGCTGTGCTATCGCTCCATTAACTTTTAGACAAATATATTTTCTCATCCTTTCTGGGGCAATGGATGTCTTCAGGAAGTGTGGAGATGGAAACACATGTTCTGTATATGCTCACTAGCCCTTGCTCTATCGCCCTTGCCCCATGGGGCCATGCTTTGCATGTGGGCCCTGGATCAGATCTCCAGCACCATGTGGGACTCTGAGCACAGCCAGGAGTGGCCTAGAACCA
The DNA here is from genome assembly GCF_029834395.1 of Sorex fumeus. Lineage (NCBI taxonomy): Eukaryota > Metazoa > Chordata > Mammalia > Eulipotyphla > Soricidae > Sorex > Sorex fumeus. Next base: position 3,049,292 of record NW_026606179.1, on the reverse strand, counting down.
GGTTGAGTAGCCCCTGAGCACTCCCAGATGTGGCCTCCCAAACTGAAAATTCAATTAACAAAATGAAAAAACTGAACTGAAGGGGCTGGAGTGATAGCACAGCGGGTAGGGCGTTTGCCTTGCACGCAGCCGACCTGAGTTCAATTCGATTCCCAGCATCCCATATGGTCCCCTGAGCACCGCCAGGAGTAATTCCTGAGTGCAGAGCCAGGAATAACCCCTGTGCATTGCCGGGTGTGACCCAAAAAGCAAAAAAAAAAAAAAAAAAAAAAACTGAACTGAAGCAATAGTACAGAGAGTAAGGTGCTTGCCTTGCATGCAGTCAACCTGGATTAGATCCTGGCACACCATATGGTCCCTGGAGCACCGACAGGGGTGATTCCTGAGTACAGAGCCAGGAGTAACCACTGAACATTTCCAGGTGTGCCCTCCTGCAAAAAAAAAAAATCTTGTAACTTTGAACACCACAAGCATAAACATGAACACTGTTGCATGTTATAATAATAATAAAATAGAAATTTGAAAATCCCTAATAATATCCAACAGGGCTGGAGTGATAGCACAGTAGTAAGGCGTTTGCCTTGCGCGCATCTGGCCCGGCCGAGGTGGATTCGATTCTTCTGCCCCTCTCGGAGAGCCCGGCAAGCTACCGAGAGTATCTCGCCCACGCGGCAAAGCCTGGCAAGCTACCCGTGACGTATTCAATATGCCAAACACAGTAACAACAAGTCTCATGATGGAGACGTTACTGGGCCCGCTTGAGCAACTTGATGAACAACGGGAGGACTGTGACCGTGACCGTGAATAATATCCAACAATATAACATAAGGATCACACCCAGCCCACACAGGCAGCTTCTCCTTTATTCTGTTGGGAGTAAGTGGCTCCTCTGCAAGCCTCCTCCCTCTAGCACCGAGAGGTCCTAGTAACTGTACCCCAAGAAGCAGCAGCAGAATTCAGACCCATGGGTGTACAATGTCACTGAGGTCAGGGATGAAGTTTCCTGTTCACTCTGCTACGTGTGGGGTGACAGTTTCCAGGAGGATGGGGCGGGAGAGCGATGGAACAAAAGTGATCGGGTGTTGGCGTGCGCTGTGGGGTCTCGGCCCTTCGTTGTCCCCCAAGGTTGGCGGGGAAACCGCTGTCCTGCCAGGAAGGGCCTTGAGGATGTTTACAGTCATGGAGAACCTCCAAGATGCTTCCTGGAAAGCGCACACAGGATTTCAGGAGCCTTATGCTGCGCATGGGTCAGACATTCTCTGCCCTGTTCTAGGGCTGGTACGATTCCCACTTGACAGGAGGGGAAATCTAGTAACAGGGTTAGGTGACTGCCAGAATCACATAGCAGAGAGTACAAAGCTGGATTTGTTTTCCTTTTTCCTTTTGCTGTCTGGGGATCAATTCAGGGTCTCACACATGTAGAGCAAGTATGCTACCATGTTGGGCCAGATCCCTGCACCTATGATTGGAATTGTTAAATCAATCGGGGAGGAGTTGGGTTTTGAGGCTACAACCAGAGGTGCTCAGGAGCTATTTCTTTTTTGTTTTGTTTTTGGGCCACACCGGTGGTCTCAGGGCTTACTCCTAGTTCTAAGCTCAGGGGTCACTCTTGGCTGACCTTGGAGGACCATATGGCATGTGTCCTATTGCTCTGGCCTCTCAGGGACTACTCCTGACTCTACTAAATAGTGACTCCTAGCAGTGCTGGAGGACCATATGTGATGCCAGGGATCAAACTGGGCTCTGCCACATGCCTTAAATCCCGTACTATGTCTTCAGCCTCTTAATTTGGACCATATCTGATGGTGTCTGAAGCTCTGGCACAGAGCATTAAACCCAATTCTCCCACAGGCAAAGCCTGCATTCAGCCCTTCTAGTCAGTTCCCAGACTCGAGTTGGGATTTTAACTCTTAGCAGTTACTCCAGTGCAGGGCATCATTGATGGCCTGACCCAAGGCTGACCACCCCCACTTACATCTGCTAAATTTAGAACTCAGCAGAGCCCCGGCTGCAGGAGGACCCCCTACTCTGCTTGGTTGTGCAGGGTGGCAGCGGTATTTAGGGTCTCTCACTCACTGAACTCAGAGGGGAGCTGAGTGCTGAGGGTTCTCTACTCCCCACATGGAGTAAAGCATTCAAGTGACCTTAGGGACCCAGAGCTCTGGAGCCAGACGGCCTGTTCCAGCCTTGTGCTCTGGACAAGCCACCTTCCCTTTCTGCTTCTTCATCTGCAAAAGGGGGTTTGTGGAGGGCTGGTGGGTTGAGCCCACCTGGTGTGCCCAAGGCCTGTGTTCCATTCCCAGCACCCAACACAAACCCCCAAATAGATCCAGGAGGAGCCTCCAAGCATGGCTGGTCGTGGCACCCAAACCAAAAATGGGAGTTATTGATTAATGATTGCCCCTCAGTCAGTCACAGGATTGTCGGAGGAGTGACTAATCCTGGACTATAGAACAGCCAAATGACAGTCATCATCACCTTTCTCATTGGAGGGACAATTTGCAGGGACTTGGGGGCTAATCCTTTGCTCTAACTTCAGATCCTGACCTAGATTGAAGGGGTCTCAAACCACCCCCTGGAGTTCCAGAGCTGTAGAGACTGGACCAGGGAAGGTCTCCTAAGGCCTGAGGGAGCCACACTGTCATCTATTCCTGCAGGCCGGTGGCCTCTGGGTGCATCTGGACCGTTTGTTAGAGGTTCCTAGAGTAGGGTGTGGGGAGGTGTCCGCAGGCAGACCCCCTGTGGGAGGCACCAAGCGTCCCTCTTTCCCCTCTCCCTTCAGATCGGACACCTCTGCAGAAGCCAAAGCAGAAGGCCCAAGGGCCCAGAGACGGGGGTGTAGGGGCCAAAGGACAGAGCTGCGCGACTTCCCGGTCCACCTCCCTCTTGACATCCCGTGTGGGGCCTCAAGACCCTGCAGTCGGCGCAGTGTGCAGGTCCCGGGATCCCACCAGCGGCCCAGCTTAGCGGGCCCTTGCAGGCTTCTAGACCCGCTCTTGGCCTTTGCTGCTTCCTCCCCCAGAAAGTCCCCCGCACTCAGAAATCACGTCCTGCAAAGCCTAGCAAAGGACTTCCTCCTGCGGTCGCCTCCCGGGGTCCCGATCCCTCCACCCTGCGCCCCCCCGGAGCGCGGACCCCAGCTTCCGCTTCCTCTGCCCGCAGCTTCAGCCCGCCCCTCCCGCCCCTCCTAGCGGGCTGCGCACGCTTCGCCCGCGCCCCCTGCTGGCCATGTGCAGGTCGCAGCGCAGTGGTCACTGCTTGGGGCCGGGCTCTGTTACCAGCTCTCATGCCGTGCTCAGGCGAGTGTCCCAGAGGTCCAGACGATCAAACCGCTCGGAAGAGAGCGGGAAGAGTCAGAATGGTCTTTTTGTTTGGGGGGAGGGGCGCACCTGGTTGTCCTCAGGTTTATTTCTGGCTCTGCCCTCGGGGATCACTCCTGGCGGTGCTGGGGTACCATAGAGGTGCAGGGGATTGAACCAGGGGCGGCTGCGTGCAAGACCAGCTCCCTCCCCGCTGGACTATCACTCCCGGGCCATTCTCTGATGCTCCTGTTCTCCCTTTATTGCACGTGTTGTGCTCTCCATATCTACTCCGACCTCCCCCACCCTGGCCCCCGCCCCCCAGGCCCACCTTGGCCACTTAACTACCTTCCGGGAGAGCCTGGTTCGTTGGGGTCCGAAGCTCCTACAGTGTAGGGGCCACGGTCTTACACTTCCTAAAGGAGGAGGGAGTCTGGGGTGGCGGAGGGCGGGTTCGGAAGCTGGGGTGGAAGAGTGTAGGCTCAAGGCCTGCAGAGCCTGCGAGAGCCCTGGCTGGAGGCCCAGCATCGCACAGTCCTGCTAGGCAGGCCGCAGGACAATGGTCCTATCCTGCACTACTGAAGAGCCGGGGCTCAGCGGGGAGGGCGTTGTTTGGCTCCGAAGCTCTGCCCATCACAGACGGAGTTACCACAGCAGCTACCACAGCTCAGGGCACCAGCGATGAGAGGGCAGGGGCTGGGCAGGAGGGACCTGGGGACCCGCCAGGACTCTTGGGCTTCATCCTGGAGAGCTGTGCCTGGGCTGGGTCTCACATTCTTAGTTGGGGCACACACGTTATTGAACCAGTCATTGAAACGAAATCCTTAAAATGTATGATTTCTGGGGCTGAAGCGACAGTCCAGTGGGTGGGGCCCTTGCCTTACATAAGGCCTTCTCAGGTTTGCTTTCTGAGCACAGAGCCAGGAGTAAGCCCTGAGCACCAGGTGATGGTTATTAAAATAAATAGAAGAAAAATATCAGAAAATAATGACATTGTTTTGTGGAAAATAAATTTTAAAAAATGAGAGTCAAAGAGATAGTACAGTGGCTAACTCTCTTGTCTTGCATGCAGTCAGCCTGGGTTCTATCCCTGTCATCCCATATGGTCCCCCAAGTCCACCTGGAGTGATCATGGGTGCAGAGCCAGGAGTCACTCCTGAGCATCTCAGAGCCAGGAGTAGCCCCTGAGCATTGCCAGATGTTGCCCCCAAACAAAATAAATCAAGAACACAAAACAAAACCCCAAAATGTCACCCATTCTATTACCCTTTTAAAAGCACTCTGTGGGCTTTTCACTGCCAGCCACTGAGCCACCAAGAAAGGGCCAAGTTCAGACATCGCTTCTGGGTGAAGTCACAGTGTTGTATGTGTTCGGCTTCAATCAATAGTGTAATAATAAAAAAAAAATGTGACCCACATCTTGTGGTACTCAGGGCTTAAGCCTAGTTGTGTGGTCAGGGATCACTCCTGGTAGGTTCAAGGGACCATATGGGGTGCCAGGAATCAAACCCTGGTTGGCCTGTTATGTCACTGTCACTGTCACTGTCTTCCCGTTGTTCATTGATTTGCCCAGTAACATCTCCATTGTGAGACTTGTTGTTACTGTGTTTGGCATATCCAATATATCATGGGTAGCTTGCCAGGCTTTGCCGTGCGGGCAAGATACTCTCAGTAGCTTTCCAGGCTCTCTGAGAGGGGCAGAGGAATCGAACTCGGGTCGACCATGTTGGCCACTTACAAGGCAAACGCCCTACCCGCTGTGCTATCGCCCCAGCCAAAATTATTTTGTAGTATTTGTTAAAGCTATTGTTATGATCCTCTAAAATATCACTTGATTAAGGGCAGCAGCATCCTCATAACTGAAAGTCTAAGAAGACAGAATCTAGATGTTGTTGGGAACCACCACATGGTACTGATGTGGGATTCACTGCAAAAATCTGTGCTGATGAGACAAGGAGGAAGTGCTCGACCGGAACTGTGTAGAGGGTCATCTGCTCCCTGTGAACTGGATCTTGCTCTCCCTTTTGATGGAATGTATCTTGTTCTTCTTACAGCTCATTAGGATGTGAGAAAGTTGCTTTGTTTTTGACATAAACATAATTACAAATTGTCATTAATCTTGCAGGATTTTAATTGACACTTTGGAATGCAGTTTTGGATAATACATGAAGCTTCAGTTTTTAATTTTTAATTTTTTGTTATTGAATCACCATGAGATAGACCTTTAGAAAGCTGTTTATGATTGGGTTTCAATTATACAGTGATCCAACACTTCTCCATCAGTGTACACTTCCCATCACCAATGTCCCCTATTTCCCTCCCACCATTCCTCCTCCCCCCCACACACCCGAATGCCTCTATGACAGGCACTTTTCTTCTTTCTCTCTCTTCTTTTGTGCATTATGGTTTGCAGTACAAATACCAAGAGGTCATCGTATTTGTTAAGGGAGTTCAGGATTTTTACTGGAAAGGTAAGGCTGGAGTAGCTTTTTTAACTGGGTGGCAGTTTTTGGGTGTGGACATGACTGCACAGAAGCACATGGAGTTGGGGGGAGGTAGCCCACCTCAACTCTGAGAGGAGCCTGGAGATTTCAGTCACAAAACCTGCATACCCGAATTTTCAGTAGATTAATATCTTGGTGAGATCTGTCTGAGATGGTGGAATTTGGCCGCAGGCATGGCAGTGATTTGGTTTGTGAAAGCAAGGCTGCCGGGGGCTTTGTTTGGGCGGGCATTAGGCTAACCTGTCCCCTCTGATGTGCCCCAGATTATTCAGAGAGGGTCTGAGATTTACTGCGGCTTTTGATCTCTTTCGAGATTCATTTATGGGTCTCTGGAGAATGGATGGTGGAAGAGCTTACATGGTAGTTCTGGAGTTGGTTCATGGGGGTGACATCCAGGGCCTCTGGGAGTACAGGGAAATGAGCAGAGGTCTCCCATCCCAACTCTGAGAAAGCCTGGAGATTTCACTCACAATATCCACTTACCAGGGGGTGTGGTGCTGCCAGCAGGCCAGCCTGTACCTGCGGGGCGAGTGCATCAGCAACCTGATGGTGTTTTCAGGCTTCCTGATACCCCAAAACTGCTGTTGTGCCTCTCGCTGGACCTCAACAATTTAGGACCAAGTTTTCCAAGAAATTAAATGACCAAAAGTTAGGTATGTGGAAGTCCTGCCTACAAATCACCTATGGCTCAGCTATATAAGCTCATTTATCGGTTTAGGGGTTTCATGTTTCAGAACCCCCTAAACAAATCTCAAAAGAGATCACGAGTCACAGTTAATCTCGGACTTGAGCAAAGCTGAACAGATGGGGGTAAATTGGAGAAGGGTGGGTCAGCTGGGTGCCCACCCAAACAGAACTCCCCGCAGCTGTTTTCTTTTTTTTATTAGTGAGACACCATGTGGTACAGTTGTAGACTTACAATTTTTTTTTCTTTTTGGGTCACACCTGGCAATGCATAGGGTTTACTCCTGGCTCTGCACTCAGGAGTTACTCCTGGCAGTGCTCAGGGGACCATATGGGATGCTGGGAGTCGAACCCGGGTCGACCGCGTGCAAGGCAAACGCCCTACCCACTGTGCTATCTCTCCAGCCCCGTGTTTTCTCCCATAATTCAGAATCGCTGCCATGCCCCCAGTTGGGCTCCACCATCTCAGTAAGGACCTCACTGAGATATTAATCTATTGAAAATTTGGTGTGTGGGTCTTATGACTGACATCTCCAGGATTCTCTTGGGTTGAGATGAGCTACCTCCCCGCATCTCCCTGTACTTCCAGAAGTCTTAGCAATCAGGTTTACACCCCAAAGCTGCCACCCAGTTAAAAAAGCTACTCCAGCCTCACCTTTCCAATAAAAATACTGAATGCCCTGAACAAACACAATGATCTGTTAGTACCTGTATTGCAAATTATAATGCACAGAGAGAGAGAAAGAAGAAAAGTGCATGCCATAGAGGCAGACTGGGGGCAGGGGTTGTTGGGATGATGGGAGGGAAAAAGGGTACATTGGTGGTGGGAAATGTACATTGGTGGAGGGATGGGCGTTGGATCATTGTATGACTGAAACTCAATCATGAACAGCTTTGTAATGGTCTATCTCACGGATATTCAGTTTTTTTTTTTGCTTTTTGGGGTCACACCCGGCAGTGTACAGGGGTCACTCCCGGTTCATGCACTCAGGAATTACTCCTGGCCGTGATCAGGGGGCCATATGGGATGCTGGGAATCAAACCCAGGTCAGCTGCGTGCAAGGCAAATGCCCTATCCCCTGTGCTATCACTCCAGCCCTCACAATTAAAACTTTTGAAAAATAAAAACAAATCCACATACCAGAGTTTTTTCAGTAGGTTAATTTCTTGGTGAGGTCCTTCCTGAGATGGATGCAGCTGGGGACATGATGGCAATTTTGGATTGTGGGCGCATGTAGCTGCTGGGGGCTCTGTTAGGGCAGGCGCTGAGCTAACCTGCTCCGTTCCAATGTGCCCTGGCTTCAGTGAGAGATTTTCTGTAGCTTTAAGTCTCTTTTGAGGTTTATTTATGGGCCTCTAAAACAAGGTTAGTGGAGGAGCTTACTTGGTAGCAATGTTGGTTCGTGGGGGTGACTGCCAGGGTTTCTAGGAGGATAGGGAGGTGGGGGGGAGGTAGTTTATTACAACTCCAATAAAGCCTGCAGATTTCAGTCACAAAACCCACATACCCGAATTTTCAGCAAATTAATTTCTCGCTGAGGTATGTCTTGAGATGGTGGGGTCCAGCTGGAGACATGGCAGTGATTTTGGATTGCGGAAGTAAGCAGCTACTGGGTGCTCTGTTTAGGTGAACACTGGGCTAACCCTCACCCCCCGCCATGTGCCCAGCTTATTCAGCCATGCAAGGGTCCAAGAATATGTACTGTATCTTTTTTATGTTTTAAAATTTTTTGAGAAAAAATTTATGACTCTCTGATGTAAGGCTGATAAATGAGCTTGTATGGTGGAGTTCAAGGTGGTTTGTGGGTATAGCTCCCATGTACCTAAATTTTGGTGGTTTAATTTCTCTAAACACTTGGTCCCGTATTGTTAGAGTCTGGCCAGAGGTACAGCAGAGACTTGGGTGTCTGGAAGCCGAGCACACCATAAGGCTGCCGATACTCTTGCCCATTGGGTCCTGGTGAACCCCTGGCAGCACAGCACCCTCTGGGCCCCAGCAGTGATGGCAGCAGTGGCCCTGGCAGGGACGAGGACCAGGGCCAGGCGGATATTGTGCCCAACGCAAGTGCTTGGGGCAGGCTGCAGCCACCAGTCCAGTAGAACCTGACCAGGGGCACAGGCCACAGTCCTTGGGTCTGTCTCCAGCCAGTTGGCGCTCAGGGAGATTTTCCTTCATAATATGCTGCGAATGACAATCTTTCTGAGATGTACTAGGGGCAGTGGATTTGATCTGCTTGGGGCACTGTAGCAGCTCCAAGGACTGTGTCCTTAACCGCAAGAGTGGCGGCTGAGGGTTTCAGTCTTGGCGCTCCTTCTGGGTTCAGCGGGATGCCTGACTGTCCATGAGTTTCTGGGCTGCTCATGATGGGTTCCTGGGGTCTTGCTACAGCCCTGAGCCACAGGAGCAGCAGCGGAGGTTTTTAAGTCTTGGCACAGCTTCTGGGCCCAGCATGGGTGCCTGGGTGCAAGTTTCTGGGGCTGCCCAGCCACCTAAAGCGGTCGTTCATGGAGGAAATCTGGGGTGCCAAAGAAGTTTGGGGCCAGGTTGGACTTTAAAAGGGACTTTTGGAAGAAATGACACTTTGGAATTCTGCAGTTTCTATGCCTTTCCCCGCCAGTTCAGAGTTCCCGAAGCCACCCCGCTCTGCCCGCCAGCACCTGAGTGGTGCTGCCGTCTGGGTCTCCAGCACGACTCAGGTTCTGGAGCCTCCATTTCTAAGTCACTTGTAGAATGGGTTAGAGTCCCGTGATGCATCGTGATGCCTGGCTCCATTGGGATAACTTAATTTCTGTCCTCCCTTCTGAGCCTTAGCTGTGTCACTGAGTGATAATGAACTCAGGCATAACAGGCCCCTTACGGGCTGTACTGTTTCTCTGGACCCTTTGTTAAATGTATTTGTTTGTTTGGGGGGCATGCCTGGTGATGCTCAGGGGTTATTTCTGGCTCTCTGCTCAGAAATCTCTCCTGGGGGCTGCTCAGGGTACCATATGAGATGCTGGGGATTGAACCTTCGTGGGCTGTGAGCAAGGAAAATGCCCTTCCTGCTGTACTCATGCTCTGGTACCCACTTTATTAAATTTTTGTTCCATCATTCTATGTGTCTTTTGCATGAGAAAGCAAAATGTGTTTGAAAAAAGAATTTTTTTTGAGGGCCAAACTCTATTGTGCTCAGGGATTATTCCTGGCTCTGCCTGTAGGGATCACTCTTGGCAAGTTCAGGGAACTATATGGGGTGCCAGGCATCAAACCTGGGTTAGCTGTTTGCAAGGGAAGTGCCCTGCCTACTGTATTATCTCCCTAGCCCTTGAAAACTTCTTTTAATCTTCCTTCTGAACAAAAAAAAAAACAGGCCCTCATGAGAAACAAGCTCTAATAGAATTTAATAATACTGTCCTTTTGGGGGTGCAGAGGGACTTTGGGCCACACTCGGCTGTGCTTAAGGTTTATTCCTGGCTCTGTGCTCAGATCACTCCAAGTAGGCTCGGGGAACCATCTGGGGTTCTAGGGATCAAAACCAAGTTTGCTGTGTGCAAGGCAAGTTCCTTGCCAACTGTACTATTTCCCCAGGCCCCAAATAATAACACTGACTTGAAGGCAGAAGAAATAAAATAGGCGGGCTGGAATGGTGGCACAGTGGGAAGGACATTTGTCTTGTACATGGCTGACCCTGGTTCAATCCCCAGCATTCCATATGTCCCTTGAGCACCACCAGGAGTAATTTCTGAGTGCAGAGCCAGGAGTAACCCCTGAACATGTCTGGATGTGGCCCAAAAAGCGGGGGGGGGGGGGGGGGGGGAGAGAGAGAGAGAGAGAGAGAGAGAGAGAGAGAGAGAATGGTGTTGTTAAGGTAATTTCTTTGCATGAAGCTGAACTTGACACAGTCAGGGGTTACTCCTCTTGCTTCTGCTCTCAGGAATTGGTCCTCAAGGTGTGTGTGTGTGTGGGCGGGTATGGAGTACTAGGGATAGAACCCAGGTTTGGGGGGCCAGAGTGATAGTACAATAGGTAGGTTCTCTTGTATGTGGCTGCTCTGGGTTCGATCCTCAGCATCCCATCTGGTCCCCCGAGCACCATCAGAAGCAATATCCCTGAGCATTGCCAGGTGTGATCCAAGAGCCCAGTTCAGCCATATGCAAGGCAAACGCCTTACCTGCAGTACTCCCTTTCCAGCCCCAAAGTCATTCTTGAAAAAAGGAAAAAAAGAAATGAAAAGAAAATCTAACCGGAGAGGTAGCAAAAGGAGTAGAAACTTGCACTCAGTCAGCCTGGGCTCAATCCTGGCTCCATACCCAGTCCCTGAGCCCGCCAGGAGCACCCCGAGCACAGCCAGGTGTGGCCCAGACAGACAGCGAACAGAACGCACGTGGGCCCGGCCGCGCGGCCCCACAGGCCTTTTCTGTCTGCGCCTGCGCGGGTCGCCTCCACGGGCGTGTGCGCAGGACAGTCGCGGGGCTCGAGCCACGAGGAGGTGCTGGCCGCCTGGGCCGGGCTGCGGGCTCGCCGGCCTTGGGTCTGCGTGGCAGCTCCGGGAGCCAGGGATGCCCGCCTGGGTCCAGGCCGTGACGCCCTGCTTCCCTCGTCCTCTGCCCGCCTCTGCGGGAATGCCCAGGGCGTGGTCCGCTCGCGGTTCTGGTTCTGGGGCGCCTGCACAGCGAACCCCCCTTCCCAGAGCGGGTGCGGACGCGCTCTGCTCCCGCCCGCTTGTCGTTCCCGGAGCTGCCGCGAGAGGGCGGAGCGGCCGCTGGGCTGCGGCGGGATGATCGGCCTCCTAGCGCGGCGTCAGCAAAGCGTGTTGGAACCCGCCTTCCGTGCGCTCTCCTCACCTCTCCCTCTGCATCCCTGTCATGCTGAAACCGTCCCGGGATTATTTAGGAACATGATGTGCCCAGTTTATGAACCGGTTCCTCCCGAAGTTTGACTCACATCCAATGTGTGGCCCTCCCAGGCGTGCTGGGGCCCCGGAGGACCTACTTAGGAGAATGTGGAGGGTGGGTTTGTTTGTCTGCGGGTGGCGCGGGAAAGAGCAGGGAATGATCTGCTTCAAAATCAAAAGAGGGAGAGGCACAGTGGGCAGGGGAGGTGGCGCGGAGGGCTGCGGGCTTTGTACAGGCGGCCCCAGACATACCCTCCAGCGCTGCCAGGATGGAGCCCCCGCGCTGATGAGAGTAGCCCTCATGCACTGTGGGTGTTGCAAAAAATAAAGAAATACGTAACACAGGGGTCGGAATGATAACACTGTGGGTAGGATGCGTGCTTTGCACGTGGCTGATCCAGGTTCCATCCCTGAGCATTCCATATTGTTCCCCAAGCGCCACCAGGAGAGCAGAGCCAGGAGTAAGCTCTGAGCACTGTCGATGTGCCCCCAAACAAAAGAAACAAGAACAAAACAAAGAAACAATACAAAATAAATATAAAAATACAAAAGGTGCAAAAAAATACCAGAAACAACACAAGTAAATCTTAACATTGATAAACGGAGGGGTCAGGAAGTGTTTCTGGCATGAACCAGGCTTCAGTGCCTACCGGGGTTCATATGATCCCTAACTCCCCTGGGCTAGGCCAGCCGAGTATGCCAAAAAAGGTGGCACTGGGCCCACCAAGGAAGCCTCTCTGGTGCCCCCATAACAAAAGAAATAAGAACTGGGAAGAAAGGGAAAGAAGCTGAGTTGAAGAAAGAGAAGTTGCCTAAAATCCTATTTCTCATCAATAATCTCAGTGACCTTTGTTTCTTTGTAACATTTATGTATGCTTTCAATACTTTTTTTTCACTATAAGTACCTGCACAAATATGCAAATATTTGCCCATGAACTTAGGGATGCAAGAAATGCCATATTATTTCATTAATTTTTTTTCTTCTTTAGACAGCACAGCAGTAGGGTGTTTGCCTTGCATGAGGCCAACCTGACCAACCCAGATTCAATTCCTCCACCCCTCTTGGAGAGCCCGGCAAGCTACGGAGAGTATCACGCCCACATGGCAAAGCCTGGCAAGCTACCTGTGACGTATTTCGATATGCCAAACACAGTAACAAGTCTCACAATGGAGACGTTACTGGCCCCGCTTGAGCAAATTGATGAACAATGGGAGGACAGTGACAGTGACAGTGACAGATAAAACTCATTTTGTAAAAGCAATACATGCTCTACATAAGAAAAATATATATATGGGATCCTGACCCAGGCTGATTTTGCGTGTCTATAGCCAGTGAGTCATTTTATGTGTGCACACACACTAATAATATCGGTTATAGTTTTGGAGGGCCATGCCCTACGGAGCTTGGGGATTACTACCAGCAGTATTCTGGGAACCATGCAGTGCTAGGTATCAAACTGAGGCACTCGAATCCAGCCCTTTGAGCCATCCCCAAGTCCTATTTATATACTTAAAAAAATTAGTGGCCACATCCAGCAGTACTTGGGGTCCAGGTGACTCCTTGTAATGCTTGACATGACTATGCTTAACCTGTGCTGTGAGCCTGACACTTTGGGGCATGCGAGCCATTGGGGGTTAAACTCAGGGTCTTGCATGTGCTTGGCAAGTACTCTGCTGCTCAAACCATCTGCCTAGCCCCTAGTCATACTTTTTTTTTTTTTTGAGCCCCTCTGGTGGTGATGCTCAGGGGTTACTCCTGGCTCTGCACTCAGGAATTAGTCTTGATGGTCCTTAGGGAACCATATGGGATGCCAGGGATAGAACTAGGAACAGCCACACACAAGGCAAACTCCCTACCCACTCCTCTAGTAATACCATCTTATAATTATCTTATATCCTCACTTATTTGTTATTATATTAAAAAATATGAAAGTAATCTTTTAGGTTTTGGGTTTTGTTGTTTTTCCCTTGCTTTTGTGCCACACTTGGTGATGCTCAGGGGTTACTCCTGGCTCTGCATTCAGGGATCACTCCTAGCCATGCTCGGGGGACCATATGGGATGCTGGGAATCGAACCCAGGTCAGCAGGGTGCAAGGCAAATGCTTTACCTGCTGTACTATCGCTCTGGTCCAGCTTTGGTCCTTGCTCTCTTTTCTCTTTGTCATTGTTCTCTCTCTCTCTCTCTCTCTCTCTCTCTCTCTCTCTCTCTCTCTCTCTCTCTCTGTGTGTGTTCGGACCAAAGCTGGCTGTACTCAGAGCTAATGCTGGCTCCAAGCTCAGGGATGCTGCCAGGAGTACTGCCAGGAGATCAGGTGGTGCCAGGGCTTGAACCTTGAACCTGGACCCTCTACGCAAAGCCTCACTCGGCCCGCTAAGAACCACTCTCTGCTCCCCCATTGCTGCTGCGATTGTAGTTGATGCTGTTGTGTCGATAACAGTCGGCCCTGGTGCTCTGGTGCGGGGTGCTCACATACTCAGCTGCGGTTCTCTCTGAGCTCTGCACTCCTGTAGTTGTGATGTCACACACACGTGAGCTGGGTCAGCTGTGTGCTCACTGGGCACTCTGGTACCACACACCTACTCACCAGAGGTCACACTTCCCGGGGTGGTTTTGTGACACACTTCCTCCCTGTCCCCCAATTATGGTGCTTCCCAGGGTCACACCATTTTTTTAAAAATCTCATTTTTCTTTCTTTCTTTTACCCCTACTTGATTTAAACACTGTGGCTTACAAAGTTGTTCGTGATGATTTGTTCCAGGCATTCAATATTCCAACCCCAACCCCACCACCATGGTCACCTTCCTTCTACCATGGTCTCCATTTTCCCAAACCACCTTTCAAGCCTGCCCCATAACAGGCCCAAAATGATTTATCAATTAATTAATAAAATATCAATACATATTTTGATTAAATGGTAAATATTTAACTTACAACTTAATTACAATAATATTTTAATCATTTAGAATAAAAATAATTTATTTTATATTGCTTCACACTATTTTGGTATGTGCTGGTGTGCACACACATCTGCAAAGCATGTGCTCTGGCCCTTTGAGTGATGTCTCTGGACCCTGATTTCTTCTTCCCTTCCAACCAGGGGATCAAACTCAAGGCTTCACATGTACGAGGCATGGCTCCTACGACTAAGTATAATATCCCTGACCCTCTTGCAGTGTCTCTTTCTGGTTTTGATATCAGGGTAAAGTTGACCTGGTAGGGAAGTTGGGAATTAGTCCTTCTTCTGTCTTCTGAAAGAGATATTTGTACACTCGCTCCCCAAGTGTTTGTTAGAATTCCCAAGTGAACACAGCTGAACCTGGGGCTTTCTGGTTCAAAAGATCATTCCTTACTGAGTCAGCTTCTTTAGAAGATATAGGCCTATGCATGTGGATCTTTTGTTGTTGCTGTTGTTGTTTTGGGGACACACTTCATGGTGCTCAGGGCTTACTCCTGGCTCTGTGCTCAGGAATCAGTCCTGGTGGGCTCAAGGGACCATATGGGATGCTGGGGATTGGAGTTGGAATGGTCTCATGCAAGGCAAATACCCTACCCATTCTGGTCCCATGTTCAGATCTTTTTACTTTGCTTTGATTTCTAATTTTTTGGTATAGTTTAGGTTGTATGTTTACAGTAGTGTTAACATTAGTGTTTTTGGTGAGCACTCACATTCCTCCCCACAGCCAAAGTGCCAAGCTGCCCCGGGTCTGTTTCTGTGAGAGCTGTTTTGCTCTGTGTGTGTGAGAGAGAAAGTTTCAGTAGATTGTCTTTCAAGGAACTGAAGTTCTCTTTGTAACTTATCAAGTTTGTGGGCCTAGAGTGTGTTATTCATAGTATCCCTTTCTTATCCTTGCTTGTTTGTTTTGGGGTTGTTCAGGAGCCTCTCTTGGCTTGTGCTTCGGTGTTGCTCTTGGCAGTGCTGAAGGGCCACGCTGAGGGGCCATGCTGAGGGGCCATGCTGAGGGGAAGTGCTGAGGGGCCATGCTAAGGGGCTGTGCTGAGGGGCCATGCTGTGCTGAGGGGCCGTGCTAAGGGGCCATGCTGAGGGGCCATGCTGAGGGCTCTTGAGCCTTCTCTGGCCTCCGTTACCCTTTGTTCCCTAATGAAGCAAGTAGGGTTTGCTTGTTTGTGTGTTTGCATTTGTTTTGTTTTGCTTTGTTTTGGGGTCATACCCAGTGGTACTGAGGGCTTACTCCTGGCTCTGTGCTCAGGAATTACTTCTGGCCGGGCTCAAGGTAACATATGGGATGCCTGGGCTAGAGTCTGGGTGTCTGCATCCAGGGCAAGTGTCCTACCTGCTGTACTATAGCCCCAGCTCCTGAAGCAATCGGTGTTATTGAAAGAAACTTGCTGAGAGAAATGTGAGGAGAGAGACAGACAGACAGACAGACAGAGACAGTGAGACAGATTTGTGTTCAAGAGAGAACAGGGGCTTCTCCACAGGAGAAAAGGCAGAGAATGACTTTTGGGAGACGAATATACAATTTCTCCAAATTATCTTGGCCTGAGTTCCCTACATACATGGAAGTTCAGCTGGGCTTGCTGGTCCTCTCATAACATTGTCATGACCTGTAGGGTCTCCTGTGACTTCTCTCTTTAGGAGGGGCTCCCCCTTCTCTGGCGCTATCCCTTTTAGTGTTAGAGAGATCCCGAGAAATGGTTGTCTTTTTTTTCCATTATTAGTAAGTTGTGTCTTTTCTCTTCCTTTTTTTCTCACTTAACCTGAATTAAAGCTTACTGATTTTACTGATCTTTTTAAGGAATAAGTATTTGGTCTCACTGATTTTTTTCTATTGATTTGCTATCTTTCAGGGGTTTTTTTGGGGGGAGGTCACACCCAGCGATGCACAGGAGTTATTCCTGGCTCTGCACTCAGGAATTATTCCTGGCAGTGCTCCGAGGGACCACATGGATGATGGGAATCGAACCCGGGTTGGCCATGTATAAGATAAACACCCTACCCGCTGTGCTGTAGCTCCAGCCCCTATTGTTTAGTTTTAAAAACTGATTTGCAAGGAAATTTTTATGGTTTTTGTTTATCATTATATATATATATATATATATATATATATATATATATATAAATTGAGTCACCAGGATTTACAAAGTTATTCATGACTAGGTTTCAGGCATACACTGTCCCTCCACCAGTGCCCACTTCCCTCCACTTTGTCCCTTTGTCCCTCCACTTTCTCACCTACCCCCTGCACTTTGTCCCTCCCTTTAGGCACTGTGGCTTACAATAGGGTTTACTGCATACACAGTACCACCTTCCACACCACCTGCACCTCCACCACTGCTGTAGCCACGGAGCGTCCGACCCTCCCCCTGTCCCCATGCACCACCCGACCCTCCTGATGTCCCCATTCACCACCCGACCCTCCCGCTCTCCCCATGCACCCGCCTGACCCTCCCGCTGTCCCCATGCACCGCCTGACCATCCCGCTGTTCCCATGTCGCCCCCACCCTCCCACTACCCACTCCAGCCCTGCTGTGCTGAGCTTCCTATGGGAGGCCGGTTCTCAGCTCTGTTACCTCTGGCGGTTTGTTATTCCCTACTCTTTTTCTTTAGATCCCACATACAGAAGATCATTCTGTGTCTGTCCCTCTGCCTCTGGCTGACGTCACTCAGCTTTGATACTCTCCAGGTCCATTCACGGAGCAGCGAATCGCATAACTTCATCTGTTCTATGGCCGAATGTAGAGGTACAAGTTTCTTTATCCCCTCACCTTAGACACTTAGACCCTAGACACTTGGGTTGTTCCAGATTTTGGCTATTGTAGGTAGTGCTGCGATGAGCATGCAGGTGCAAATGTTTCTTTCTGAAAAGTGTCTTTAGGCTGGACCAACCGGCATCCCCACCAGCAGTGAATGAGGACCCTTTTCCTCCACATCCATATTAGCACTGGTTGGTCTTGTTCTTTGTGATGTGTGTCAGCTTCCTACTTTATTAATTTTTCAATCCCTGTGAGACAGTACTGTGGCATCCCATATGGTCCCTGGAACTCCATCAGGAGTGAGCCCTGAGTTCAGAGTCGAGCATAAATCCTGAGCACCACCGGGTGTGGCCCCTGAAATAAAAACCAAACAAACAGAAACCATGAATCCATACGCGTATTAAATTGCTTTTCTACCCAGGGACAGGTAATGAGCATATCAAGCAAAAAAGCACAGGAAAAACTGAAGAGAAAAGAGGGGCTTTATCAACAGCTTATCAACTCAAGCTGTGAAGCAAATCTAACCAGCAAAGGCTGTAGAGGGAGCTTCAAAAAGAGCGGGGAGCTGCGGGGAGAGTGCACAGGACTGGGGGACATGGGGCTTGCTCAGGGCCCAGTCCCAGCACCACCCGCCCCTGCCCGCTGCTGAGTGTGGTCCTGGGGGCCCAGCACCTCTGGGCCTGAGATGGGACCACTCGGCCTGCGTAGCTGCATTGAACATGCAGGAGGAGCTCCTCGGCTTGGGAGGGCCCCAGTGAAGAGTAGGGGAAACTCTGATTTTATACATGAAGGTGACATGACAAACCATGGGGGCAGGGGTTCGTGAAAAGTCGCACATGCTTAGTTGGGAGAGGTGCGTGTGTGCCGATGAGGAACACAGTGCGCATGCGCCATCTCACTGCCGGGGCAGAGCTGGGCAGGCCTCTCCAGAGTGGTCCCTTGTTTTGCTTTGAAGCCTGCGGTACCCAGGCCATACTCATGATCACTCCTGGTGAGGCTCGGAAGAGTGTGGTGTCGGGGACGGAACCGGGCTGGCAGCATGCAAGGCCAGTGGGTTACTCGCTGTACTATTGCTCCAGCCCCTCAGGAGTATTTTTGGCAGGAGGGGACAGTGACTAGAGGTCAGTGAAGACTGCACCGCGCTGTCTCCACTGGCCACAAAGGTGTTCAACACAAAGGTGTCTAGAAGACTTTGTGTTGGCCCAATCAAAGACAAAATGCAGCAAGGGGGCTTCTCTGGGAAGCCTCAGTCCAGCCTGATTTTGGTTCTTTGTTTGATTTTTTTGGGGGTCCGCCCCTGGTGGTGCTGGTGGGGGAACATTCCTCCTGACTCTGCTCCAGGTTGCACCTGGCGGTGTCGGGACCGTGTAGCGCTAGGAAGCAAAGCCAGGCTACCTGAATGCAAAGCATGCACTTCGCCCACATGCTCAATATCCAGTCCTCTTTTGCTTTTTGGTGTGTTTTGTTTGGGGCTAAGACAGTAATGCTGGGCGCGGGGGGACGACATGCCTGAACCTCTTAAGATCTTTAAGCCATCTCTTCATCTTTCTTTTCTCCCTCTTTTTCAGTTTTAATTCTTTTCATTTGTTGGGGGGGGGGCAGCACATCCAACGATGCTTAGGGTTTACTCTTGATAAGGCCAGGGCTCTGGCCCCATGTTCTTGCTTTCTTTATTATTATTATTACTTTTTTGGGGTCATACCTGGAAATGCCCAGTGATTTCTCCTGGCTCTGCACTCAGGAGTTACTCCTGGTGGTGCTTGGGGGACTATATGGGATGCTGGGGGTTGAAACTGGGTCAGCCTCATGCAAGGCTAATGCCCTCCCCGCTGTACTATTGCTCCAGCCCTGTTTCTTGCTTTTTTTTTTTTAAAGAGAAATAGATTTAACAACTGTTCAACGTCACCTACTAAATTACACAAGGTTCCAGTTGACACACAAAACATAAACCAGATTTAAAGTGCTGTATTAAAATACATACACAAACACATAATGAAAAATACAGATATAGTGTGCATTTTGGTTACAATTAAAAAAGTGTTTCATTTTAGAAGACCTGACATTAAACACATATGGGATTATCTTACTGTAATTGTTCTACTTTGCTCTTTCATCCTAACAGCAGCATTTTTCAGAGAATAAGAGTTAGCTGTCAAATTTATGTTTAAGACTTTTATCCACATCTGACCAGAGAGGTTTCAGAGGTTACTGCAACAGTCAGCTCTACTAAACTCTTCTTATGTTAAATAAGAACATGTTCCAAACGCTACTCTTAAGTTACATTTTATTTGCTTCTCCCTTAAGAAATACACAGGCTTATTTTAAATAGTTTAAACACTTGTAATAAACAATAGAGTTTGCTAGTAGCGCTACTCTGGTTAATGCTCAAAATGGTGTGTTGAGAGGAAAAGCAAGCATTATATTAAATAATGCAATTCTTACCAATAAAAATTGAAATTTTTCTCCAATAAAAAGCTATACTAGAAAGCTCTCATAAAGATTTACCATTTTCAAATCACAATGAAAGGAATTTTCTAATTATGTTTTCTACTATGTGCCCTAGAGACCTTGCTAAACTGGTATCTGACACAACAGGACGACACTTGTAGAATGTAATATTGTGGTGACTGTATTGAAGTTGACTGTTACAAAAACATGCAACTTTTTAAATATTAAATGGTTATATCCTAATTATTATATAGAACATTGTCCCAAAACGTAAAAATAGAGAGCAGCAACAGGAAATTTATCTCATTCAATGTTCAGAGATAAAGGGCTAAACCATCTGTTTCATTATTATCCGTAGAAAAAGTATTTTTTCATTATAAAATTTGAAGACAATTAAGTCCTGGCATTTTAACAAGCTACTGCATGAAGAGGATGCTGAAGGCTATCACTATACAGCATACTGTTACATAAGTACTCTTTCACTTACCAATTTGAGCACATTTCCAAAATATGCCCAACAATCCAGTTTTATTTCTGTTCAGGATACTGGGTGCTAAGGATCGGATATAAGCATAGGTACATATAAGCAGCAAGATCACTATCAAAAGACTCTGGAAATTGAAAATGGCAGACATAGTGAGGATGGCGAAGCCTCAGCCACAACACCTTTCCTGGCCTAGGGCGGAAAAAAAAAGATTCTTTCTTTCTTTTTTTAATGTCATGGAGAATTTTTCACGTTTTTCTTTTCTTTTCTTTTCTTTATTTTTTTCTCATGATAAATATATTTTTAAATTTTTATTAGTGAGACACCATGAGGTACAGTTGTAGACTTACAAATTTTTGTGCTTGGGTTTCAGTTATACAATAATCAAATACCCATCCCTCCACCAGTGCCCATTTCCCACCACCACGGATCCAAGTATCCCTCCCACCCCCCATCCCCCCCATCCCACCCTGCCTCTGTGGCATGGCATTCCCTTTTGTTCTCTCTCTCCTACTGGGTGTTGTGGTTTGCAAAAGAGGCAATGGGTGACAATCATGTTTAGTCTATAGTCTACTTTCAGCATGCTTCTCCCATCCTGGGAGGCCGAGATTAGTACCAGGAATTTTACTCCATGGCTTGGAGGCCAGCCACACATGCTAGGGGTAAAGGGATTCTTGCTTTCTTAACCTGAGAGAATCTTTATGTTTTCAGAGAAGTGAAGAATCCAGTACAAAGGCAGTGACATCCAAGCAACATCCAATGTCACCTGGGCAACAGCAGAGGGTGCTCTGCCCTCACTTGGAGAAGGTTCTGCCAGCAGAGCCTGCCAGTAGGTCAGCTCCTCTGGTTCTGATAATCCCACTCCAGAAAAGACCAAATAAGATGGCCTCTCAGTAACTGTATTGCAAACCATAATGCCCAAAAGTAGAGAGAGAGAAAGAGGGAAATTATCTGCCATAGAGGCAGAGGGAGAGGTGGGATTGGGGTGGGGGTTAGGGGAAGGGATACTGGGAACACTGGTGATGGAAAGTGTACACTGGTGGAGGGATGGATATTCAATTATTTTATGACTGAAACTCAATCATGAAAGCTTTTTAACTGTATCTCACGGTGTTTCAATAAACAAACAAATAAAAATACTCTGTTCCAGATAGGCACGGAAAGGTCTCTAAATCCTGTCCTTTCGACATCAGCAGTGTTGGGACATGCAAACTCACTCAGCGACCAGTGAAATCCCAGCACCATACAAAATCAAAGAACGTGTCTTCACACCCAGGTGTGTCCAAGGCTTCTCGGGCTCTGGTGGCTGCCCCAGTCACTAACAAATGGGCAGGTCCCTTATGTTGCTCAAAGAATTTACAAGTTGTGTTGTCTCCCCTGCCAGCCCCCTCTCCCCCTGCCCAATCCTTGTTTGAAAGCTTCGATCAGCATGTTTTCTTTCTTCTGATCTCCCAGTATGTACTTGGAATTACAGGCTTGGATCTCACAAAGTGTTCTGGAAGGGACTTGGTGACGGGATTTCCAGGCAGCTTGGCCCACCTTGGTGTGGGATGCAAGACCAGCAGTATGTGTGAATATACATGGAGCCAGTCCCGGATCCTCACTCCAAAGCACACGCCTCTCCAGGATGCTTCCTCGGAGGCCTGTGTGGTAGGCAAGGACTATTTCCATCTCATCTCATTTCATGCCAATACGCAGCTCTTCTTGCAAACTTTCTTTCAGTTGCGAGGCAAACGCTTCACCTGCTGTACTATCACTCCAGCCCCAATTTGGGAAATCTTCAATAATTATTGTTTCAAATATTCCTTCTCTTTTCTTTTTCTTGTATTCCTATTATGTTACTCAGGGGCCCTTCCTGGCTGTGCTTAGGAGTGATCCAAGGAGATTCTCAGGGGACTACGTGCATTGACAAGGATGAACCTGGGTCGGCAGGATGCAAGGCAAGCACTTAACCCCTGTTTAATCTCTTTGCCCTCTGCATTTAAGTTTTAGAGTGTTCTGTTAACATCTCTTCAAGAACACTGACTCTAAGCTATGCCCAGTCAGTCTAATGATAGCCCATTGAAGAAATTTTCTGCTAGCATTTTAAACAATTCTAGTACTTTCTTTTGATTCTTAGAATTTTCATCTCTGTTAACATTACTCATCTGCTTTAAAACATTGCCCATTTTTTATTAGAGCATATCAGTCATTGTTGCTTTAAATTCTCAGCCTGGCAGTTCTCATATCTCTGCTCTGTCTGAGTCTTGTTCTTCTTACCTTATGCTTTGTCTGTTAATCTGGTTGTTTCTGTTTTTCTTTCCGTATACTTGGCATTTTTGTTGTTGTTGTTAAAAGCCAAGCATGAAATACTACAATGGACTGAGATTAATAGGCCTTCAGAGAGATTTTGTTCTCTTCTAATGAGGAATTAGGTTGTATTTCCTGTTTGCAATGGCTACAGGTGTTAGAGGCCAAAGTCTCACTGGCATCCTTGGTTTTGTCCTCACTGTTGTATTTGGGATTCCCTTGAGGTTCTTTTTTTAAAAAATTTTTTAAATAAACAACTTTTTTTTACAAAGTTATTTATAGTTGATTTTAGGCATATAATATTTCAATACCAATCCCACCACCAGTGTTCCCACTCCCCATCCTGACTCCCAACCCCTCCTGTCAACTACAACTGACAGGCGCACTACAAAGATTCAGTGGTTGCAACTTAGATCTCATGTTTCAGTGCTGCTGAGTCTGTGATAGAGGAGCACCTATATCGTCCTTCCATATCATCCTATAACTGGAGCCCTGGTGCCTGCTCACTCATTACTTCCTGTTTCTTCTTCCCCCTAGATTCCTTGATTGTTCTCCTCTCTAAACACTGGAGTCAAGGCAAGGTAGGCAATCCTCCCCACTTGACTACAGTACACTTCCCCATCCAGTATTCTATAGACCACAGATAATTGACGTGTTTGTTTCTTCTTCTGGTTTACTTCACTCATATGCTATCTCCCGGTTTCAACCAAGTTGCTGCAAATCTCATGATTTCATCACTCCATGCAGCCGCACCCTTGAGAGTTCTTAGTACTATTGGTGGTAGGTAGTTCTTTCAGTTCTATTCTTCTGGTGTGTGTGTGTGTGTGTGTGTGTGTGTGTGGTCTTACTAATTAGGCATCGCACCTTGCTAGGAAAGTGTAAGTTCTAGCATATTAAAAAATGACTGGGGGAATTTTACTCAATGACCCAGAGGACAACCACACATGTTAGGGGAAGGGGGAGCTCAGAAAGAGAAGGGAACACCAAATAAAGGGTGTTGGGAGGATCCGCCCACGATGGGAGAGCATGCTGAGGGTAGACTGTCGACCAGCATGATTGCCACTCAATGCCTCTTTTGCAGACCATGGCACTCAAAAGGAGAGAGAGGGAAATGCCCTGCCACAGAGGCAGGGTGGGATGGGGGCTGAGGGGGGAGGGGATGCTGGGATCCGTGGTGGTGGGAAATGAGCACTGGTGGAGGGATGGGTGTTTGATCATTGTATAATCAAAACCCAAGCACAAAAATGTGTAAGTCTACAACTGTACCTCATGGTGCCTCACTATTAAAAAATAAATAAATAAATAAATTAAAAAAAAAAGTGACTGGGTTATAGAAATAGTTCAAAGGCCAGAGTGCAAACTATGTATGTGGGAGATCTGGATCCACCCAGGGCACCACATAGTTCTACCTGGGGGACCCTTCACCCAGGAGTAGCCCCTGAGCACCACTGGTACTATGCATCCTGAGCACTGTGACCCCAAAACCCTAAATACAATAAGCAATACCAAATCAAATGACTCCCTTTGAGTCAGAGAGATAGATGTGGGCTTGCCTTGCAAGTGCCATCCCCAGTTCGAGCTCTGGCATTGCATGTCATCCCCCAAGCACTGCCAGGAGTGACCCCTGAACGTAGAGTTTGGATAGCCTCTGAGCACTGCTGGGTGTGGCCACCCTCCCCCAAACGGAAGAATAAAAATGACTACCTCTTTCCTCCTGTTCTAGAACACAAGAGATTTTTCTCCTGATAGTCACAAAGACCTGTTTGAGGAGCCAGAGTGATGCACAGCGGGTAAGGTGTTTGCCTTGCATGCAGCTAACCCAGGTTTGATCTCTGGCATCCCATATGGTCCCCTGAGGACCATGAGAAGTGATTCCTGAATGATAGCCAGGAGTAACCCCTGAGCATTGTTGGGTGTGGCCCCCAAAAGACAAAACTAAAGCAAAACCCATTTGAAATCTTAAAGGCAAAAACAAAAGTGGAGATGCCTGATAACCAAACCCCTCTGGAGCTTTTCCCCCTCCAACTTGTTTGTTAAGCTCATGACAATTCTTCCATCTCAGTTCAGCTTCCCTGCCATGGTGGTGGGACTGCTAAGACTCTCATGCTCTAGGCAGTTGTGATTGTCTGTCTCTGCTTCCCCAGTTCTGGGCTGCAGCTTGACCTACCGGTGACCTTAACACCCTGATGAATCTCAGAATTGTTTGTCTTTTCTGGTTTTTGTAGTTAGGTAATGTGGTTCCAACAGTGTTAGTGTTCGTGGTCTACACAGAGCGAGCCACTGCACCCTCAGCTCCCCTGAGGGTTGCAGGCCCTCCCTCTCTGTCACATTCTTCTGTTCATCTCTGTTCTTGGCCTTATGTTTTGCGTTATTTTAGTTTTTGTTTATTTCGTTTTGGGGATACACCTGGAAATACTCAGGGATTACTTCTGGCTGTGCATTCAGAAATCATTAGTGGTGGTTCTCCAGGGACAACATGGGATGCCAGGGATGGAACCTGGGTTGGCCATATGCAAAGCAAGCGCCCTTCCTGGCTGTACTATCTATGTTCTTATGAGACCAGGTCCACTATGACATATATTGACAGATATATTGACACCAGATAGACTGCCCCCATACAGATTGGCCCCAGATAGATTGGTTGAAGATATATAGATCATAGAATCATTGGCTTGATGATTCTAGACATTTACAGACCACAAACTAGAGTCTAATCTGTGCTGTGTTTATAACAAATACCTTAAACTTAACTTTATTTGTTAAGTGGTGTTTAGGGTCCCCTCCTGGTGAGGTGCAAGAGGATCATGTGAGTTCAGAGTTTAAATCTTGAGCCTCTCACATACAGAGTATCTGTGTCAGTCCTTGGGTTCATCTCCCCACTCCTTAAAATTAACTTTAAGTTTAGAATTTATTTTTTTCCATTTTTTATAATTCTATTTATTGAATCACCATCAGAGCAGTTACAAAGCTTTCAGTTCTAAGTTTCAGTCATACGATGAAACACCCATGCCTTCACCGGAGCCCATTCTCCACCCCCAACAACCTCAGTATAACCCCATCCCACACCCTCTCCCTACTTGTGGGGCAGATGATTTACACATTACTCTCTCTATATATATTTTGATCATATTCAATATTTTGACATCAGACCCACCATTATTATTTGAGATTTTAAACCAACACTCAGATCTGCTGAAAAGGCAACAGTAGACAATTTGTTTTCTATTGCTGGTTATGAATAACATATGATGTTGCGTGGCTGCAGTAGTGGCTGCATGATTTTGAAATTCCAAAATTTTAACACTTAAATCTGGAGGGATTTCTGCCAAAACCTGCTAGGTTCTGAGATTTGCACCTGAGTCTCTGGGATCATGGCCCTTAAGCAGCTTGATCAGGAGCCAGAGAGGCTGTTCATGGGCGATGACTTGGGGTCTTGTTGCGGGGGGAGGACAGGATCGGCTCCACCCCCATCCCATGAGGCCCAACATGTCTTGTCACTGCGGGCCCAAACCTGACTATCTAATGGCCTCTGGAGGATGACGGCCAGCGAGCCGCCAGGGGGAAGCAGGTGAAGGGACAACACCCTATCCCCCCTGGGTTGGCCTGGCGACAGTAATCTACTGCATGGTCTGGACATGTTTCTGCCAAAAGCCGCTGGGTTTTGAGATTTGTTTCTGAGTCTCTGGGGTCATGGCCATTAAGTAGCTTGATCAGGAGCCAGAGAGGCCGTTTGTGGGCGATGACTTGGGGTCTCATTGGGACGTGGAGGATATGACTGGCTCCACCCCCATCCCGTGAGGCCCAAAATGTCTCGTCTCTGTGGGCCCAAACCTGACTCTCCAATGGCCTCTGGAGGATGACAGCCACTGAGCCGCCAATGGGGAGCAGGCGGAGTGACAACACCCTTTCCCCCCCTGGGGTGGCCCGGTGACAGTAACCTACTGCATGGTCCAGACGTATTTCTGCCAAAAGCCGCTGGGTTTCGAGATTTGTTTATGAGTCTGTGGGATCATGGCCATTAAGCAGCTTGATCAGAAGCCAGAGAGGCCGTTCGTGGGCGATGACTTGGGGTCTCATTGGGGTGGGGAGGACAGGACCGGCTCCACCCCCATCCCATGAGGCCCAACAGGTCTTGTCACTTTGGGCCCAAGCCTGACTGTCCAATGGCCTCTGGAGGATGGTGGCCACCAAGCCGTCACGGGGGAGGAGGTGGAGGGACAGTGCACTTTCCCCCCTGGGGTGGCTCAGTGACAGTAACCTACTGTGGGGTCTGGACACATTTCTGCCAAAAGCCACTGGGTTTCGAGATTTGTTTCTGAGTCTCTGGGATCATGGCCGTTAATCAGCTTGATCTGGAGCCAGAGAGGCCATTCATGGGCGATGACTTGGGGTCTCGTTGGGGTGGGGAGGACAGGACCGGCTCTGACCAGGTGGGATGCTGGGGATTGAACTCTGATCAGCCTTGTGCAAGGCAAACTCCATATCCACTGTACTTTGGCCCTCAAGTTTTGAATTTAGAAGATGAAGAAGAAAAGTGAAACCAAGCAAATCCTGGATTTAAAATTAAGTTTATAATCACAAAAAATGTAAGTTTCTTTGAAAAGAATCACCATTTAAGATAGAGTTCGTGAAACTCATTTACAACTTGGCATATTTTTTCAAACCATATGTTTAAATGTTAGATATGAACTCTTCTCTGCAGTAAAAAATAAGATAACTTTAAAAACTGAAAATGAAAGTCCTTGCAACTTCTCTGCTGCTTTTAACTTTCTAACATTTAGAACATAGTCACATTATTTTCTGCAACCATAAATCTCCAAGCCTATTTTTACATCTGTGCTGAAATTAATTCAACACTCCCCCACACCCCCAACCTTTGAACGTTAGCTTCATGGTCCTAATTTTTTTCTCTTATTATTTATTTATTTATTTATTGTTTGGAGGCCACACCTGGTGATGTTCAGGGGTTACTCCTGGTTCTGCACTCAGGAATTACTCCTCGTGCTGCTCAGGGGAGTATATGAGAGGCTGAGAATCAAACTAGGTAGGCCACATAAGCTGATTGGATTGGGCATGAACGCCACTGAGTTCTTTCTTTTAATACACTAGTAGATGGTCATCTTTTATTTTGCTTTTGGATCAAACCCAGTGGTTACTTAGTGCTTAGTGCTTACTAATGACTCTGTCTTAGGGATAACTCCCGGAAGTACTCTGGATATGGAAGATTGAACTGGGGTCAGCTATGTGCAAGGAAAGTACTAGACTTGCTGTACTATCACTCTGGCCACCTATATTTTATTGTTGACTTATTTTTACAGGAAGGTCTAGAAGGTGGGGAATTACTACACACAGATCTATGTCTAATCCTAAAACTGAAAACAGGATTAACTATCAAGTATCAAGTTTGAAATCACAAAATTACTAATTGAAAACTGATACTAGTGGAGGGATGGGTGTTGGAACACTGTATGATTGAACCCTAATCATGAACAGGTTTGTAAGGGTCTATCTCACAGTGATTCAATTTAAAAAATCTTTTTAAAAAAATAAGAGGGAAAGAAAGGAAAACTGATAGCATAGTGGGAAAGGTTCTTGCCTTGTATGCGATTGACCCGGGTTAGATTGTCCAGAACCTCGTATGGTCCCCTGAGCACTGCTAGGAGTAATTTCTGAGTGCAGAGCCAGGAGTAACCCTGTTGCCAGGTTTGACCCAAAAGCAAATAATAATAATAATAATTAATTAAATAAAAAGAAAGAAAAGAAGAGAAAAGAAAACTGAGAGGCTAGTAGGCAGCTCGGTATGGCCCTTCAGTGCTTAGGGAGATTATCCTAGGATGGGCTGACTGGGAAGAGGTTCAGACCTCACCACGTGTGGTTCAATTCTGGACAAGAGTTCTCTGATTTAGCTGGACTGGAGCTGGTCTGCAGCTGTTAGGCTAACAAAAGGTAATGAAAGGCCATCTCCAGTTCAGGGGACCAAGTGGGCAGCAGACATGGGTGACAATCAGACCTTCACAGCATGTGGTTCTGTTGGGTTTGCAGAAGGGATAACTGGGTATATGGCCCACCATCTCACAGGCAGCTGAATGCAGATCTAGGGAAGGGCAGTGATTTCTACTTTTGAGAGGGTCTTGGGGAGGGGGCAGCTAGGTGAAACTGCAAAAAGACTGTGGAGGAGTCCCCATCTTATAACTCAAAGGTCGAATTCCACTGACACATGAGGTCCAATCAACTGAGAGGCAAGGTGATAGGTCGAGGAAGGTCTATTGGCAACAGGTTGGCAAGTTGAAAGGTGGCAGACTCACGTCCTCAAAAAAATCTGTCATTTTAAGGAAGTGGGGAGGGATGTTTGGACCATATCTGGGGATGCTCAGGAATCACTCCTGGTGGACCTCAGGAGACCACAAGTGGTGCCGGGGATTGAATCAGGGTCAGTCACATGTAAGGCAAGTGCCTTAACTCCTGTACTGCCTCTTTAGCCCCTGAACGATCTTGAAATAACTTAGGTAAATCAAAGACCATTGGGAAGAAGAAAGGAAAGGGAGGTTAGGGGGGTTATTGGGGAACACAATAAAACAAAGGTGTGTAGATTTAAGTTTGCTTTCTCCAATTGGTTAGATCTCCCCCTGCACTTACTATCTGCTTACTGGAGGTGAAATCGGCCTGAGGAATTAGCAAGCTCCCCAAGACAGAAACAGTTATACTTGCCTCACTCTTCCTGGCCAGGTTAAGCCTACAGATGCAGCCTCCCTCTTTCTGTCCTTGCCCCAAAGCCTAACCCTTACTTAGGTCAGATTTGCAAATAAGACGGAGTGTGCCTTAGGTGCCAGCCCACCTGGGGGCATTTTATGGTTCATTCTGATCTGGTGCCCACTTATCTGCAACCCATCCTTTCCAAAAACTTCCCTTTCTCTTTTTTTATAAAAGTCAATTATTGGACTGGAGTGGTAATACATCAGGTAGGGCCTTTACTTTGCACGCAATCTGAGGTCAGTCCCAGCACACCACATGGACCCTGAGGCCCCCAGGAATGATCCCCAGGTTCAGAGGCAGGAGTAAGCCCTGAGCACTGCCAGATGTATTACCCCCCCCCCCCGCCCCACCTCCACACACACTAAAATAAAAGCGATTACTGTGATCGTGCAGACAAGATGGCCGCTTTTAGGACATAAGTCTACCACCTTCCATTTTGCCACCCTATTTTGTGTGTGTTTTTCTGTTTGGGGGCTACACCCAGTGACACTCCAGGTTTATTCCTTGCTTTTTACTTATAAATCACTCCCGGCAGTGCTTGGGGAAGCATATGGAATGCCAAAATAGAAGTTGGGGTGGCCGCCTGCAAGGCAAGTGCCCTCCCCACTGTACTAGCACTCCAGTCCCATCCTGCCAGTTTATGGTAATAAAGCTCTTTCAACCACTCACTACGTCTCTTAATTGTTTGGCCTCATTGGCAGTAAGACCAGCCCTTTGTGGCTACCATTTGGCCCAGCAGCCAGGAATGGGTTCACCCATGAGGCCATGAGGAGAATCAACCTCAGATGGGGGAAGCATCCAAGGAAGCTCCTCGGCCACGGGACAAACAGAACTTTTGCCCTGTTGTCACTGGGCAGGCCACACCCTTGGGGTCAGAGAAACAGCTGTGTAGGTCAGTTAGTCACATATGTGGACATTTGTGTATGTGTAAGTGGGGAAAGTAACTGGGATGTGAGCCTAAGACCCCTTTCCCCCATCCGAGGCTCTGTTTCCCATTGTGGACGTAGGGCAATATTGTGTGCCCTAATCCTAATATCTAGGAATGGAAATAGTTATGAATTTTTGGGGAGGGTGGGGTTGGGGGCTATTGGGGTGGTGTTTGGGGGTTACTCTTGGCTTTGTGCTCTGGGATCACTCCCAGCAGTTCTTGGGGATCATGTTGTGCTGGGGATTGGCCATATGCAAAGAATTCTTACAGTCTTGTTTTTTGAAAAAATTTTGGGACACACCCCAAGGTGTGAGTTCACAAAGTGTGGGTGCAGCAATGTATATGTTCAGTGGCTGAGAGCTGCCTTCCACCCTCCTCAGGCCTTCCCAGCAGAGAGACAGAGACAGGAGACCAGAGACTGATGGTGAGAATGGCCCATTTAATGAAGAGCTGCTAGTATACTTATAGAACATCTGAAGTATATAGGACTGCATGTCCGTGCGATTGATCATTTACAGAGATAAGACATTCCAGCAGAGGCAATTTTCTGGGGGAGATTAACTCAAGGAAACACTCTGTCTCCCAGGGACATCCATATTGCTTTTCTCTTTCCCTCTAGTCATTTATATCAAAAAATTAAGTTAGACAATAAATCAAACATTTAGTCTGCTTCTTATCAATACTTGCAGTTGTTTGGATAAACAAAGTAAGAGATAAAGATCTCAAACTTAGTTCTATGGGCTCTTAGTTCTCTGAGAGCAAGCAAGGCTTTTACTGTAAATCTCAGATTAAGTCCACAGGCTGGTTCAGCTTGTCCTTACCCATGGGGGGGTGGGGAGTTCCTGTCTGTTAAGTCATAAGGGCTTGCATCAAAACCATGCATTTATGCTTTCTAGACGGTCCCATTTCGATGCCGGGGTAGCTTCGCCACTCACCCAGGGTTCATCCTAGTCCCACGGTGGGACCTCCCTTTTGGAGTGTTAAGAACTAGAGTAGCCGAAGCCTGAGTCAAGTAATTATGATGGGTATCTGGGAGTAGATAAGTTTCAGAATCAATCAACTCCCAAATATTAGGAGCATTGCATTAATGGTCTTTCTGTGTTTAAGCAAAGAACATTGCTCTATAGTAAAATATGAAAAGTCCATAGGGGAAATAGAAAAGCAGGTAATTCACTACAAATACAAAGTCCAGAGTTAACAGGAACTTTTGGCTTGTAAGTAACCAAGACTGACTTGAGGAACAGTGACAATAAGAGTTTGTAAAACATAAAGGAAAGGCTAAAAATAAACTCAGGGGATTAGAGAACTGTAAGCTTTGGGGCTGGAGCAATACTAGTACCGCGGGTAGGGTGTTTGCCTTGCACGAAACCGACTTGTGCTCGATTCCCAGCATACCATATGGTCCCCCAAGCACTGCCAGGAGTAATTCCTGAGTGCAAAGCCAGGAGTAACCCCTGTACATATCACCAGGTATGACCTCCCCCCCCCCAAAAAAAAAAAAGAGAACTGTAAGCTTCTCTGGAAAGAGGAAAAGGGGCAACTCAGTGATGAAGCCTGAAACACTTAGAGTTAATAGCCAACACCAATGTACTCAGGGCTTACTCATTCATGGCTGTGCTCAGAGATCATTCATAACAGCTTGGGCCCCATCAAAGACAGTGCTCTAACCCCTACACTCTCCAACCCAGCTGTAAACTTTTACCTGAGCTTGGGGTTGGATTCATCTATCTCTCTGTATGTGGCCACTTCTGTGTCTCCTGTTTCCCTCCCCGGAGGGTTCATGTGTTCACCCCCTGTTCCGTGGTGCCTGAGAGCATCTTAACGGGCTCAGCTTCCCCACTCTCAGGGGAGAGCACACCAAAGAGCTGAAGGGAGCGCAAGAGTCGAAGCGCTCGCCTTGCATTCCACCCACCTCCAATCGCTGGTGTTGCATGGTTCCCTGAGCACCAAACCAAGAGCCGTCCCTAAGCATGAGAGAGGTCTGAAACCAAAACCGAGACGTGCCCTGAGAGGCTAGAGAGATGGTATAGCTGGTAAGCCTCTTGCCTTGCATGCACTGTACCCAGGTTCTATCCCAGCATGTCCTCTATGGTCCCCGGAACATCACCAGAAGTAATTCCTGAGTGCAGAACCAGGAGTAACCCCTGAGCATCACTGGGTGTGATCCCAAAACTAAAATTAAACAAATAAATAAAGAAATAAAAGGTGTCCTGAAAAAGGGAAATTCTAACTTGAAAGGTACATCACCACCTCTGAGAAGTCCGGGAGATTGAGGGCAGAATAAAGCAGTAAGTGTGGGGCTTCAGACAACTTGGCTTAACTGGTGGTTAATAACAAGACAGGCAGAATTGTTGTGAGAGATTAGAGTGTAAGAAACTTGGAAACTGGCTAATGGTTTGAAGGACCTTGGACTCACTCACTCACTCCACTTGATGGAGGGTCAGAAGGAGGCTTCCCTTACCTGCAGCCAATTCGGGTTTGATTCCCAGCACCCCATATGGTCCCGAAGGCGGCCAGGAGTGATCCCTGAGTGCAGAGCCAGGAGTGGCACATCCTGAGTGCCACACCCCTCAAGCACCCTCTGGTCTGGCACAGAAACAAAACAAACAAAAAAAGAGAAGTTTGATGAATTCTCAGCCCACCCAGTGACCTTCATACCTTGAGAAAGGCTGGCTGGATGCTTCATTTGTATACCATGTTCTTTTAATATGAGGTTTATATGCTGTGACCTGGAAGTTTGTGAATCTGAGATTTGGAGAAAAGCTTTTTTTTTTTTCATATTTGCCTCATAACTTTCTGTGTTGTGGCATCTAAGAGGCTTTGTCTTCTCCCCTTCCTTCCTTCCTTCCTTCCTTCCTTCCTTCCTTCCTTCCTTCCTTCCTTCCTTCCTTCCTTCCTTTTGCCACACCAGTTCTATTAAGGGCTTACTCCTAGCTCTGCACTCAGACCTGGCAGGGTTTAGGGACCATATAGGTGTCCAGGGACTGAACCCAGGTTAGCCACATGCCAGACAAGTGCCTTGTCTGATGATGTACTATCTCTATGGCTGCCAACATTTATTTAAAAAACACAAAAATCCTTCTTTGATTTAACTTTAATCATTCTATACTCTGCTTCAAGATGCTTCTCCTTAATGTTGCTGAAATCAGACCTGTATTTGTAAGACAAAGACAATCTAATTTTTAATTGAACTTGGATCTTAGCCTAAGATAAGCCTTGGATAAGCCTGACAGCCAAGTAGGTTATTTTTGAGATCATGGTATCAAACTCAATTCTGGTCAACCAAGGTGAATAAAAACCTTAATCCAATCTCATGTTTTTTTTTTCTTTTCATGAATTTAGGGAAGAGAGAGATGGGCTCTTCTCTTACTTTTGGTAGTTTCTGATTAGTTTCATTTTTTCCCTTTAGGTCCCTAGTTTAAACTCACTGTGGTTTTGAAAGTCAAGAGAGTTCTTCATAACCACTGAAAGCTTAAGGCACAAAAGTGATCTCAAGTGTTAAACATTTGCTTTGCTAGCCATGGTACTCTTACATTATTTTTTTTTTTGTGTGGGGGCGTGCCATACCCAGTGGAACTCAGGGATTACGCTTGACTTTTTTTTCTTTTCTTTCTTTTTTTTTTTTTTTAATAGTGAGACATCATGAGGTACAGTTGCAGACTTAGACATTTTTGTGTTTGGGTTTCAATTATACAATGATCAAATACCCATCCCTCCACCAGTGCCTATTTCCCACCACCACGGATCCCAGTATCCCTCCCACCCCCCATCCTCCCCATCCCACCCTGCCTCTGTGGCAAGGCATTCCCATTCGTTCTCTCTCTCTTGTTGGGTGTTGTGGTTTGCAAAAGAGGCAATGGGTGACAATCATGTTTAGTCTATAGTCTACTTTCAGCATGCTTCTCCCACCCTGGGAGGATCCTCCCAACACCTTTACTTGGTGTTCCCTTCTCTATCTGAGCTCCCTTTTCCCCTAGCATGTATGGTTGGCCTCCAAGCCATGGAGTAAAATTCCTGGTACTAATCTCGGCCTTTCTTGGGTGTTAGTCTCCTATTTTGTTACTTTATGTTCCTCAGATGAATGCAATCTTTCTATGTCTATCCCTTTCTTTCTGAGTCATTTCGTTTAACATGATACTTTCCATGTAGTACCACTTGTATGTAAATTTCGTGTCTTTGTCTTTTCTAACAGCTACATAGTACTCCATTGTGTAAATGTACCTACCAGTTTCTTTAACCAGTCATCTGTTCTCGGGCACTCAGTTTTTTTCCAGATTCTGGCTATTGTAAAGAATGCTGCAATGACGCTTGACTTTTTTCTCAGGAATCATTTCTGACAGACTTGAGGGACCGTAGGTAGTATATGGATTGAACCTGGGTTGACTGTATGCAAAACAAACACTATGCCCACTGTACTATTTTTCCAGCCTCACTTTTTTTCTTTGTTTCTTTTCTTTTCTTTTTATTTTTTTTTCTTTTTAGGTCACACCCGGTGATGCACAGAGGTTACTGGCTCATGCACTCAGGAATGACTCCTGGTGGTGCTCGGGGGACCATATGGGATGCTGGGAATCGGACCTGGGTTGGCTGCATGCAAGGCCTACCTGCTATACTATCACTCCAGCCCCCTTTTTTGCTGTTGTTGTTTTGTAGTCATACCTCACAATCACACAAATCACAAATCATCCTGTTATTCGTCGATTGCCTTGAGCAGGCCCCAGTAACGTCTCTTTCATCCTAGCCCTGAGATTATATTCAAGGCTCTTTAGGAGAACGAGACCCATCATTGTTACTGGTATTTGGCATATTGGGTATGCCACGGGGAGTTTGCCAGACTCTGCCGTGTAATAATCAACTACCTTTATTCCCAATTCCACAGACTAGATATAGGGGAGAGCAACCGTGAGAGTGGGGGACCGTGACAGACTGGGAAACTGCAGGGGACATGCAGCACAGGGAAGTTTCATACAGGCATGCGGAATTGGGAGGATCCCTGAGGAGTCCAGGAGCCACAGAAGCACTGCTGTGGGTGAGACAAACTCAGTTAGGTGGGTGGCACCTAATTCAGTAAACATAACCGTCTGGCAAGAGCAACAGACCGTAATGTGTGATCATTGCTCCTCTATTCTGAGCGTTCAGCTTGACTCGGGTCTGTTGCTCTTGTAGTCATACCTAGTGGTACTAAAGGCTTACTCCTGGTTCTGCATTCAGGAATTACTCAGGAGACCATATGGGATTCCAGGGATCAAATATGGGTCGGTGACATGCAAGGCAAGCACCCTGCCTGCTTTACTCTAGTCCTGTATTTCTTTATCTTTTAAATCCATTTACTGTTTATTTTTTACTTTTTTTTCAAATACCCATTCCTCCCAGTGCCCATTTCCCACCACCACAGATCCCATTATCCCTCCCACCCCCATCCCTCCCATCCCACCCTGTCGCACCCTGCCTCTGTGGCAGGGCATTCCCCCTTTGTTCTCTCTCTCCTTTTGGGTGTTGTGGTTTGCAAAAGAGTTAATCCTGATTTTCAGGGAGAAATGTTGGATGATTTACTTTCCATTGATCACTTTGTATATAAGGAGATGTCGCGCAACCGCATAAGCGGCCGCGTGGTTCGGAAAAAATGTCCTGGTGTCCGCATGCCAGAGCTATGCTTGTAGGAGCTCATGGTCACTGGGGTTCCATCTGGAGAAGGCGGGATGGCAGCACTTACCCCATCTGGGACTTCCCAGTGATATCAGCTCTGTTTGGGGCCTGGAGCATTCTCCCGGAGCTGTGGGGCCCTCTAGCCGCTTTTCTTCTTTGTTGCTGTGTCTACTTTTTACTTTTTTTTTTGTTTGTTTGTTTTTATGGCCACATCCAGCAATGCTCAGGGTTTACTACAGGTAGAGCTCAATGGACCCTATGTAGTGCCAGGAATCAAATCTAAATCAACCTCATGCAAGGTAAACACCCTATCTGCTGTATTAGATATCCAGCCCCTTAATCTGTTTATTCTTTCCCAACAATAATTCAGATTGAAAATTCCAAAAACAGTTTTCATGGTCCCAGTAACTGATAGGGACAGAAGGGAGTTCACTAGAAATCTATCTCTAGGAAAAAGGATTATTGGAGTGTCACAAGGGTGGCCTTAGGTGGTGCCTAGTAACCCAGATGATGTAGGCACTGCCCATTAGCCTAGATGACATAATAACCTAGATGACTGGGGAGAAGATAATCATGTCAACACCCTGTCCCTGTTCTACCAACCTGTCTGCTTTAAACTCAGTGGAAAATGTTACCCCACCTTTGTTAAAAAGATATGAACAGGAAAGGGTTCTGCCTTTCTCAGGAATCTTTCCTCAGGAGACCCCTCCCATAATCTGGGAGCTTCCCTCCCCTTTTTCCCTTCCTTTCCCTTCCCTTAAATAAAATCTTTTCTGCGTTTGGCCATTCAATCTCCTTGACTGCTTCAGAACAAGAACCTTAGCGCTCGTTAGAGCGGTAACACCATAAATCTTCCACCTTAATTGTGACCCAACAAATCAATACATATTTTTTTTATTTATCAAAAATATCCAAAGTTCACTAGCCATAAGACAAGACAAAAGAGTTAACATATGAGATGTTTAGCTCAGCCTTGGTTCTCTGGGGCAGAATTTCTGCCAGACTTAATGATAATGAAATCGACCAAAGAAATCAGAAACAACAAGTCCCTAGACCAGAACTGCCAGCAGCCAGTCCCTGCCGGACAGGGTCAAACAGGGGCGCTGTGGAGGAGTAAGAAATGAGACTCCGCTCTCCATCCCGAGCTGGGGCGGTGCTGGCTAAAGGCACCAAGAAGGCGGGATCGTGGGTAAATGTGGAACACATTACGGCGCCTCCCTCAGAAGCTGGTGAAGGAAACCGAGATCAGCTAGCACGCCAAGTACACGTGCTCCTTCTGCGGCAAGCCCAAGGTGAAGAGACGGCTGTGGGCGTTTGGCACTGTGACTCATGCGTGAAAACCATCGCGGGGGTGCCTGGATCTACAATGCCACTTCTGCTGTCACAGTCAAATCTGCCATCAGAAAAGCAAAGGAACTGAAAGACCAGTAGATCTGCCGTCTGAACCATTGCTAATTTATACTAAATGGGTTAATTTATGAAGGGAATAAAAGAAAAAAAAATGAGACAAAGGGTGTTGTGGGGCGTTTTCCTTGCAATTGGCTAACATAGGTTCAATCCTTAGCATCCCACATCATCTCCTGAGCACCTCCAGGAGTGATCCCTGAGTGTAGAGCCAGGAGTAAGTTCTGAGCACTGTCGTGTGTGGCTCAAAAACAAAATACAGTCATCTGTTCTCGAGCACTCGGGTTTTTTTCCAGATTCTGGCTATTGTAAAGAGTGCTGCAATGAACAAACAAGTGCAGATGTCACTTCGACTATACTTTTTTGCCTCTCTGGGATATATTCCCAGGAGTGGTATTGCTGGGTCGAATGGGAGCTCAATTTCTAATTTTTTGAGAATCATCCATACTGTTTTCCAAAAGGGCTGAACCAGTCGGCATTCCCACCAGCAGTGAAGGAGGGTCCCTTTCTCGCCACATTCGTGCCAGCACCAGTTGCTTTTGTTCTTGTGGATGTGAGCAAACATGATTGCCACTCAATGCCTCTTTTGCAAACCACAACACCCAAAAGGAGAGAGAGAACAAAAGGGTATGCCCTGCCACAGAGGCAGGGTGGGATGGGGGAGATAGGGGGTGGGAGAGATACTGGGATCTGTGGTGGTGGAAAATGGGCACTGGTGGAGGAATGGGTATTTGATCATTGTATAATTGAAACCCAAGCACAAAAATTTGTAAGTCTACAACTGTACCTCATGGTGTCTCACTAATAAAAATTTTTAAAAAAGAAATAAAAAGAAAATACATAACAAGAAAAGAGACGGGGCAGAAGACATAGTATAGCAGAGAGGGCGTTTGTATTGCACGCGATCAACCCAGGTTTGATTCCCATCATCCCATATGGTCCCCCGAACACCACCAGGAGTAATTCCTGCATGCAGAGCCAGGAGTAACCCTGATCATTGTCTCTAGGTGTGACCCAAATAGTGAAAAGAAGAGAAAAGAAAAGAGACAGAATAAGAGAAAAAACGAGGAGTCAGAGGGTTAAGAGCTGAGTGGACTGAGAGTCTCTACTGTCCTTCACTTGGACACTTATTGCTTTGAACCAGGAATCTTTGGAAGGAGAGCAGTGTTCTTGGATCATGAGCCTCACTAACCTAATCCAACCACGCTAAACTTTTACATATCCATAGTACTTTGTGCATGGAGACATATTTATTGTGGACTTATCACTGGGGATTATCACAGGGAAATTCTGTTCTAGAAGGTACTCTACCACCTGTGAGAAGTCTGGAAGGTTGACACTAAGTTAGAATTTGAGGCAGAAATCATCATGGAGCCAAGAGAGGTAGTATAGCAGGTGAGGAAGGCACTTTCCTTGCACACACATGAACTGAGTTTGATCCCCAACACCCCATAAAGTCCTCCAAGTCCAGCCAGGAGTGATTACTGAGCACAAAACTGGTATCAGTCCTGAGCACTGCTGGGTGTGGTTCAAAAAAAAAAAAGTAAAAGAAAGAAATCGTATGTTCAGATCTGGTTTAACTGGTTAATAGACAGGACAGACTGAAGCATTGCTGGAGATCAGAGCGCTGTGTCACTGTCACTGTCACTATATTCCCATTGTTCATCGATTTGCTCAAGCAGCCCCAATAATGTCTCCATTGTAAGACTTGTTACTGTTTTTGTCATATCGAATACATCACAGGTAGCTTGTGGCTTTGCTGTGTGTGCGAGATACTCTCAGTAGCTTTCTGGGCTCTCTGCTGTGTTATCGCTCCAGCCCTGTGTAACTTAGCAATTTTAGAGACAGAGTTGACTCTACTAGAAAAGTAAAAGTTCTCCTTCCCGTCTCATTACCTCCACCCATAATTTTGGGAGTAATTGGCCTGGTGGAACATCATAAGACACTTCCTATCCATTTTCAATAATTACCACACCATACTCGATGGGTTTCAAATATGGTGCAAACCATTTGGTTCACTCTCATAATGGCGGGGGTGACAACAGTGCCTACCGGCGAAGAGTGAACCGATAGGTGCTGCAGATTGTTACAACATGCTGGTCGACCAAATGCTTGCATTTGGTAGACGAGGAGCACCTGTAAGGGTGATTGGAGGCCACCCTAAAAGCCTCCATCCATTCCTCTCGGAGAGCCCAGCAAGCTACTGAGAGTATTCTGCCTGCACGGCAGAGTCTGGCAAGCTACCCATCACGTATTTGGTATGCCAAAAACAGTAACAATAATCATCCTCGTTCCTCTGACCCTGAAAGAGTCCCCAATATGGCAGCTTTAAGAAGGACAAGCAAGGAGAGGCTGATAAAATCTCAGGCCTGAACTAGGCCGCCAAAATGAAGAAGGTCTAAAATGATTGTCTGTACTTTCAATACACTGGCATCGGAAGCATCCGTCAAGGACCTGATGGTGCAAACGCAGAAGATCAAGTACTACATCATTGGTATGACCAAGACAAAAAGGCGCCAACCATACCATGCTACTTTTGGCACTGAAGAAGAACTGTTCCTTGGAACATGTGACAATAGAGGCATTGGTTGTGTTGGTGTCCTCATCAACAAGAACTTGGCCATGAACGTTGATTCATTCAAATGCCTAACATCCCGAATCAGACACTTACTATTGAATAGATGTGGCTCATTGCTGGCAGTTTTCAGCTTCATCATCTACACACCAACATCCAACTACAATGAAGAAGAAATTGAGAAGTTCTACATGGAACTGGAGAAGTTCTATAAAAAAGACCACACCCTCTACAAGATCATTATTGGTGATTTTAATGCCAAGATAGGACCAAGAAGATCAACTGAAGAACACATCTGGACCCATGTCCTAGAATGGAACGAACAGGGTGAGAGACTGTCTGAGTTTATCATGTTGACCAAGACCATCCACTCACAGTTCCAGAAGGTCGAATCTAAATGTTGAACATGGGAGTCTCCTGGTGGACAGTTCCACAATGAAATTGACCACATCATATTCAATCAATGGTTTTGCCTGACCGATGTCGCTGTTGTCCCAAAATTCCAAACGGGATCGGACCACTGTCTCCTTCGTACAAAATTCTACTTCACAGAGTGGAGAGAAAGAGCTGCAAAATTTAAGAAGAGAACTCCCAGAATGACCACCAACTGGGAGCTCTTTGTCACTATTGCAGCAACATGGGAAGATGCCGTCATTGACGACATCGACGAAGAATGTGCTCGACTGGTTCAGTACCTCCATGATTGTGCGAGGAACGTGGAGAGAGAGAAAGCCACAAAAAGATGCCTGTCTTTGGAAACTCTCAAGCTCATTCACCAACGTGGCATGGCGTGAGCCTCAGGCAACCACATACTAACGTCCAAGCTTGAAAAGCAGTGCAGAGAAGAGATAAAGGAAGACCTCAAAGAGAGAACAGCAGCAGTGCTGGCAGATGTGGCAGAAGCTAGGAAAAGCATTCGTAACACCCGCCTGTCGTTTGCCAACTACAAGACCAAGATGACTGCCCTTCAACATCCTGATGGATCTATTACATCTTCCAGAAGGGCAATGGAGAAGAGTATTTGTGACTTCTACTTGGATCTCTTTGATAGCCACGTCCACCTGCCCACATACCAAATTCCGCAGGATGGATATGTCATTCCCAATGTTCTCCCTTCCAAAATTCGACACACTATTTCGTCGGTAAAGAAGCAAACAGCACCCAGCCCGAGAAGGTCAGACTCGAACACCTGAAGAATCTGCCATCAGTACTTATCAATACACTGGCTCGGCTCTTTACACACTACCTATCTGACTGCAAGTTTCCACCCCAATGGAAAACCAGCAGGACTGTTCTACTGTACAAGAAGAACTGTACAATCCACGACATTGACAACTATCTCCCAATATGCCTGTTGTCTGTCATCTACAAGCTGTTCACTCGAGTCATCCTGAATAGGATTGGCAGAACACTAGATGAAGGACAACCATGCGAGCAAGCCGGGTTCCGAAAAGGATTCAGCACGATCGACCATATCCACATACTAACCCAGCTCACTAAGGTTTCTCGGGAGTTCAAGAGGCCGCTCTGTCTAACATTCATTGATTTAAAGAAGGCCTTTGATTCTGCTGAGACGGAAGCAGTCATTGAAGCCCTAGCCAAACAGGGCGTTCAGACTCAGTACATCAGGATCCTCCATGAGCTGTATTATGGTTTCACCACCAGGATTTCACTATTCTACAAAGAAGTGATCATCGACATAAAGAGAGGGGTTCAGCAGAGCAATACCATTTCACTGAAACTCTTCAGTGCCTCCCTTGAGAATGTCATGCGAGGACTGGAATGGGAAGAAATGGGAGTTAAGAAAGACAGTCCGCAACTACACCATCTCCACTTTGCTGATGACATCGTTCTAATAACACCAAACATTAGCCACGCGGCACAAATGCTGGCCGACTTTGACCGTGAGTGTGGAAAGGTCAGACTGCAGCTGAATCTCATGAAGACAACGTTCATGAAAAACGAACTCGTTCCTGACATTCCATTCGCTCTCAATGGAATGAATATCTCTGAATGCAGCAGTTATGTGTACCTAGGTCGAGAACTCAACATGACGAAAGACCTGGTACCTGAGCTGAGCAGGAGGAAGAGGGTGGTGTGGAACGCCTTCAATAGCGTCAAAGAAATAGCTAAGAGGACGAAGACCTCCTGCTCTGGGCACATCTCTTTGACTCCACCGTTCTCCCTGCACTAACTTATGCCTCAGATACCTGGGCCCTATGAAAACAGGATGAGAACACAATTCAGGTCTCCCAAAGAGGAATTGAAAGAGCTACGCTTGGAGTATCATGCTTCACTCAAGTGAGAGAAGGAATCTGGAGTTCTGACCTCCGTTGATGATCGAGAATCAGGGATGCTGTCTCATTTGCCAAGGTGTCAAAAATCAAATGGGCTGGACAGGTAATGCGATTTGGAGATGACCACTGGACTAGAGACGTTACCAACTGGATTCCAAGGAATGTCAAAAGAAAATGTGGTCGCCCACCTACAAGATGGTCAGACTTCTTTGTCAAGACCCTGAATGAACGGGTTGAGGCTTTTCATGTTCCTGGAGCGAGTAGACGCCATTGGGCAAAACTAGCATGTGACAGGGACAAATGGAGATGTTACTGGAGCTCGCTCCAGCAAATTGATGAGTAACGGATGTCAAGTGATCAAGTGATCAAGTGCATCGTATTTTAAGTAGAACTGAAACATTTTTTCTTCTCTTCTTGACACCTTCAGTTTGAAAAAAATAAAACTTTATGGTTGGGGCTAGGGTGATAGTATGTCAGGTAAGGTGTTGGATAACATTGGGTTGTACTTTCCCCTCCTTCAGGGAGCTTAAGCTTATTGAGTTACTCCTACAGCAGTGCTCCTGAGGCATACCCAATTCCATCAGGCACGAATAATCCTATATTGCTTTTCTCTTTCCTTTATGTCATTTGCGTGATTTAGCAAGGTCCTTTTTTTTAATGTAGGAGTACTGCTATTTATTCAGCCACTGATTAGCTGATTGAATTGGGCATGAACTCCACCTTACTTTTTTTTTCCTTTTTTTATACTTTTGTTTATTGAGTCACCATGAGAGCATTTACAAAGCTTTTGGGTTTAAGTCTCGGTCATACAATGAAACACCTGTCCCTTCACCAGTGCCCATTCTCCACCCCCAAAAACTCCAGTATATCCTCTTTCCACACCCTCCCCCAACCTGTGGGGCAGATGGTTTTCACATTACTCTCTCTCTACTTTGATTACATTTAATATTTTGACACCAGACCCACCATTATTATTTGGGATTTTACCCCAACACTTAGATCTGCTGTAAAGGCAACTTAGTCAATTTGTTTTCTATTGCTGGTTATAAATAACATATGATGTCGCATGGCTGCAGCAGTGACCACGTAATTTTGAAATTCCGAAATTTTAACAATTAAATCTGGAGGGATTTCTGCCCAAACGTGCTGGATTCTGAGATTTGCTCCTGAGTCTCTTGGATCATGGGCATTAAGCAGCTTGATCAGGAGCCAGAGAGGCCGTTCGTGGATGGCGACTAAGGGTCTCATTGGGACAGGGAGGAAGGGTCGGCTCCACCCCCATCCCGTGAGGCCCCACATGTCTCATCACTGAGAGCCCA
Organism: Sorex fumeus; assembly: GCF_029834395.1. Classification (NCBI taxonomy): domain Eukaryota; kingdom Metazoa; phylum Chordata; class Mammalia; order Eulipotyphla; family Soricidae; genus Sorex; species Sorex fumeus. Next base: position 3,006,071 of record NW_026606179.1, on the reverse strand, counting down.
AGCCTGACTGTTCAATGGCCTCTGGAGGATGGCGGCCACGGAGCTGCCTAGGGGGAGCAGGCAGAGGGACAGCACCCTTTCCCCCTGGGGTGGCCTGGCGACAGTAACCTACTGTGGGGTCCAGACGCATTTCTGCCAAAAGCCACTGGGTTTCGAGATTTGTTTCTGAGTGTCTGGGATCATGGCCATTAACCAGCTTGATCAGGAGCCAGAGAGGCTGTTCGTGGGCGGCGACTGAGGGTCTTGTTGGGATGGGGAGGAAAGAACTGGCTCCACCCCCATCCCGTGAGGCCCCACGTGTCTCATCACTGAGGGCCCAAACCTGACTGTCCAGTGGTCTCTGGAGAATGGCGGCCACCAGGACACCAGGAGAAACAGGCCAAGGCACAAAACCTATTCCCACCTGGGGTGGCCCAGCACCAGAAACCTACTGCAGGGACTGGATGCATTTCTGCCAAAAAGCCGCTGGGTTTCGAGATTTGTTTTTGAGTCTCTGGGATCATGGCCATTAAACGGCTTGATCAGGAGCCAGGGAGGCTGTTTGTTGGCGGTAACTCGGGGTCTCCTTGGGGTGGCAGGGAAAGTGCCAGCTGTACCCCCATCCCATGAGACCTTGCATGTCTCGTCACTGCGGGCCCAAACCTGACTGTCCAATGGCCTGTGACAGATGGTGGCCACTGAGCCGCCAAGGGGGAGCAGGTGGAGGGACAGCACCCTTTCCCCCCTGGGGTGGCCCAGCGAGAGTAACCTACTGCGTGGTCCAGACGCATTTCTGCCAAAAGCCGCTGGGTTTCAAGATTTGTTTCTGAGTCTGTGGGATCATGGCCATTAAGCAGCTTGATCAGGAGCCAGAGAGGCCCTTAGTGGGCAGTGACTTGGGGTCCTGTTGGGACGGGCAGGAAAGGGCCGGTTCCACCCCCATCCCGTGAGGTCCCATGTGTCTCCTAACTGTGGGCCCAAATCTGACTGTCCATGGCCTCTGGAGGATGGCGGCCACTGGGTCACCAGGGGGAACAGGCCAAGGCTCGAAACCTTTTCCCACCTGGGATGGCCCAGCGCCTGTAACCTACTGCAGGGACTGGACGCATTTCTGCCAAAAGCCATTGGGTTTTGAGATTTGTTTCTTAGTCTCTGGGATCATGGCCGTTAAGCAGTTCAATCAGGAACCAGAGAGGCCATGCCTTCAATTATATAGCTGAGCTGGAGGTGGTTTGTGGATGTGTCTCCCACATACCTAGCATTTGGCCATTTAGTTTCTTGGTAAACTTGGCCCCAAGTTGTTGGGGTCTGGCCAAAGGCACAGCAGCAATTTGGGGGTATCTGGAAGTCTGAAGGCACCATTAGGCTGCTGATGCACTCCCCTCACAGGTACAGATTGACCTGTGGCCAGCACCATACCCCAGACAAGGTTCTTTTTGTATAGACACAGGAAGACAGTTGATGCTATCTATGCATTTGTAACATGGGAGTTAATTGACTCCAAATAATATTGGAGTTAATTGACTTATTATTTGGAGTTAATTGACTCCAAACAATTACTCCTGGGTATCCATCATATTAACTTGACTTAGGCCACAGTTGCTTTTACTTTCTAACACCCCCAAATTGAGGGTCCCACAAGTGACAAGGATGAACCCAAGGCAAGCTGTAAGCTACCCTGGAATCAGAAAGGAACAAGCTAAGTGCCATAAGAAGTACAATAAGTGAAGAGCACAGTAATGAAACAAACTCTGTCATGACACAAAAAGAAGTAACTGAACTTTCCTGCTGGGGTTAGGAAAAATTAACCTGGCCTGAGGACTGTAGTCTGGGATACATAGCAAGATGTCCCGGGAAGAGTGAACCTTTAAGCTTAATATATCTCTTACTGTGTTCATACAAAATGACTAGAAATATTATAAGAAGTAAATTTACTATGATTGTTTAAACGGATTACCAGCCGAGGAAAGGAGAAAACAGTACACTCTGGATGGAATCTTGCCCTTGAGCAGATCTCCTAGTAAACTGGAGTGCTGAACCCTCAGATGAGATCTTGTCCTTGAGTTAATCTCCTAGAATTTCCCCTGAAAGTGTGGCTTTACCTCTGTTTGTTTTTATGACAATGTTCAACCCCACCTATGTGCACCCGCACCCTTCATGATCTCTATATGACTGTGCCATAAGGGGAAGGGAAGAATTAAGCTAGGGGAATGGGGAGACAGGGGACTAGAACTTTGACGACTATGATGACGACAGCTGTGGTGGGGAAAGGGAGGGAAGTTATTGTGTTGCAAGGGAAGAGGTTGGGCCATGCTGCAGAGATGACTACACAGTAAGGAGAGATTGAACTACACTGGGGAAAAGAGAGAAATAAACTGACTACCAACCAGTCTGGGGCCCAGTGTTCCTGTTTCTCTGTTGCCCTGGTCCTTCATTCATTCGTCACCGTGGGTTGACCAGGAGAACAGTTCTTGGCCACCGGAATGGTGAAACAGGGTCCCAGGCTGTTTGGTAAGGCATGGTTCTCAGCCACCAGGGGATAGCATCCCGCATGTCCCAGCATTTTCTTTGAAACTCACAGTAAGGCATTTGTCTTGCAGGTGGCTGATCCAGTTCAATTCCTGGCACCGATATAGTCCCCTGAGCATGGCCAGAAGCAACACCCGAGCACAGAGCCAGGAGTAAGCCCTGAGTACTACTGGGTATGGCCACAAAACCAAAATGAATGAAAATATTTTATGGTGATGTGTTTTTTTTCAATAGATAAAAAAAAAAAAGAAATAGACCACATCATATTCAATCGACGGTTTTGCCTGACTGATGTCGCTGTTGTCCCAAAATTTCGAACGGGATCGGACCACCATCTCCTTCGTGCAAAATTCTACTTCACAGAGTGGGGAGAAAGGGCTGCAAAGTTCAAAAAGAGAACTCCCAGAATGACCACCAACTGGGAACTCTTTGGTACTATTGCGGCAACATGAGAAGATGCCATTGTTGACAACATTGACGAGGAATACGATCGACTGGTTCAGCACCTCCATGAATGTGCGAGGAACGCCAAGAGAGAGATAGCCACAAAAAGTCGCCTATCTTCGAAAACTCTTGAGCTAATTCGCCAGCGTGGTTTGGCACATGCCTCAGGCAACCGCAAGCTAACGTCCGAGCTTGCAAAGCAGTGCAGAGATGCGATCAAGGAAGACCTCAAAGAGAGAAGAGCAGAAGTACTGGTAGATGCAGCAGAAGCCGGGAAAAGTATTCGTAACAACCGCCTGTCCTTTGCCAACTATAAGACCAAGATGACTGCCCTCCGACGTCCTGATGGATCCATCACATCCTCCAGAACGGCAATGGATAAGATTATCCATGACTTCTACTCAAATCTCTTTGATAGCCATGTCCACTTGCCGACATACTAAATTCCACAGGATGGGTATGTCGTTCCCAACGTTCTCCCTTCCGAAATCCGACACGCCATTTCGTCGGTAAAGAAACAAACAGCACCCGGCCCAGACAAGGTCAGACCTGAACACCTGAAGAACCTGCCGTCAGTACTCATCAATACACTGGCTCGGCTCTTCACTCGCTACCTGTCTGAATGCAAGGTTCCATCCCAATGGAAAACCAGCAGGACCGTACTACTGTTCAAGAAGGGAGACATCCATGACATTGGCAACTATCGCCCGATCTGCCTATTGTCTGTCATCTACAAGTTGTTCACTCGAGTCATCCTGAATAGGATTGGCAGAACACTAGATGAAGGACAACCATGCGAGCAAGCAGGGTTCCGCAAAGGATTCAGCACCATCGACCATATCCACACGATAACCAAACTCATTGAGGTTTCTCGGGAGTTCAAGATGCCGCTCTGCTTAACGTTCATTGATTTAAAGAAGGCCTTTGATTCTGTTGAGACGGAAGCGGTCATTGAAGCCCTAGCCAATCAGGGCATTCAAGCCCAATACATCAGGATCCTCCGTGAGCTGTATTGCGGATTCACTACCAGGATCTCACCATTCTACAAAGAAGTGATCGTTGATGTCAAGAGAGGGGTGCGGCAGGGTGATACCATTTCACCAAAACTCTTCAGTGCCACCCTCGAGAACATCATGCGACGACTGGAATGGGAAGGAATGGGAGTGAAGATAGATGGTCGGCAACTACACCACCTCCGCTTTGCTGATGACATTGTTTTAATAACACCAAACATCAGCCAAGCGGCACAAATGCTGGCCGACTTTGACCGTGAGTGTGGAAAGGTAGGACTACAGCTGAATCTTACGAAGACAATGTTTATGAGAAACAGCCTTGTTCCTGACGCCCCATTCGCTCTCAACAGAATGACCATCTCCGAATGCAACAGCTATGTGTACCTAGGTCAACATGACAAATGACCTGGCACCCGAGCTGTGCAGGAGGAAGAGAGCGGCTTGGAACGCCTTCAAGAACGTCGAAGAAATAGCTAAGAGGACGAAGAACCTCCGGCTCCGGGCACATCTCTTTGATTCCACTGTTCTTCCTGCATTAACATATGCCTCAGAGACCTGGGCCCTACGCAAACAAGATGAGAACGTTATTCAGGTCTCCCAAAGAAGAATAGAAAGCTATGCTTGGAATATCACGTTTCACTCAAATGAGAGAACGAATCCGGAGTTCTGACATCCATCGACGATCAAGGATCAGGGACGCTGTCTCATTTGCCAAGGTGTCGAAAATCAGATGGGCTGGTCACGTAATGAGATTTAAAGACGACCGTTGCACTAGAGCTGTTACTGATTGGATTACACGGGATGTCAAGAGACCGCGTGGCCACCCACCTACCAGATGGTCAGACTTCTTCGTCAAGATCATGAACGATCGGTTTGAGGCCCTTCATGTTCCTGGAGCGAACAGATGCCATTGGGCTACACTAGCACGCGACAGGGACAAATGGAGACGTTACTGGCGCCCGCTCGAGCAAATCGACGACTAACGGGAAGTTAAGTGATTAAGTGATAAGTGTTTTTTTTTTCCACAGAAAACAGGAAAAAGTCTTTTCTCTGTAGTCATTTGGGTCTGTTAAATTACTGAGAATTTGTCTGGAATGTCAGCATCAATACAGATTAGCCGCAACAAAGACAATCAGTTTGATGCCTTATTTAAAGGATGCCTATAAACAGAGTGACAGAGTAGCCCCTTGGAATGGCCAAGAACCCCAGGACACTTTGTAACCTCAAGGAGTGAGTAACTAAACCCCAAAATACAGGTGCTGCTGGTGGATCCTGAGCATCTATCATATTAGTTTAATTTAAATCCTCAGTTGCCCTAAAATATTGAGGCTGGAAGGTAGTCCAGGAGGTAGGGCGCTTGCCTTGCATGTGACTAACCTGAGTTTGATCCCTGGCACCCCATATGTTCCCCAGAGCCCTACCAGTAGTGGTCCCTGAGCACAGAATCAGGAGAAAGCCCTGAGCACAGCTGGGTGTGGCCTCCCAAATATTATTTTGGTCTGATTACATAGAAACTATAAATTAGTACCACCCAGGCTGGATGAATCTGAAGCAGACTGACCGCTTTGCCATCCCGCTTCGCCATCCCGCTTCCAACACAGGAGAGCCTGGTTGCTATAAGTGAAATTAAAATATGGACAATGTAACACCCACTCTAACCACGAAAGGGGCAATACAATGTTTCTCTTCTCTCTTCCAAAACCTAGAACTCGCTGGGGTTAAGCTAAAACCGATGGCCTGAGGCTTGTAGTTCAGAAAATATAACTATCTTCTTTGGAGCAGAATTTGATTATTATGTGTTAATAAGAGTTTCAGAGTACTGTCTGGACTTAACTGATCAGTGGAGGCTGATTCTGAGAAAGAAAAGTGACATGACTTTTGAGCCCAGAGAGGCCATTTAGGCTCAATCTGAAAGTTACAGGTAAGGCTGGAACAATAGTAGGTGCTTGACTTGCTCCTGGCTGACCTGGGTTCAAGCCCTGTCAGAGTGATCCCTGAGTTGCAGAGCAAGTAGTAAGCCCTGAACACAGCCAGGTGTTGCCCTAAAAAATGAAAATAAAAAATAAAGTTGTTGGTGAAAGGAATCTCTATATTTGTTCTAACTGTACTTGTACAAAAATACAGGCTGTGTTTATTAGGAGTAAACTTAATCTGTGACTAAAGTTATTTAATGTTTTAGAGGTGAAGGTGGATAAGAAACTTTAAATAACACATCTTTTTGTGGAGATAAGATTCTGCTCCATATATATATATATATATATATATATATATATATGATAGAGGGAACACCTTACAGTGCTCAGGTTTTGCTCCTGGCTCTGCATTCAGGCATCATGTCTGGCAGTGCTTAGGGGACCATATGGGGTGCCAGAGGTCACACTCAGGTCAGCCAGGTGCCAGACAAATACCCGACCTCCTATACAATGACTCTGGCCCTGATCCTCTTAAACAGTTTTTGTAGTTTTGATTGTAAATTGGATGAACTCTGAATTTTTCTAATATCTTCCCATGACTTTTTGTGTTTGTTCATTTTGGGGTCAGATGTGACCCCTGGGATGCTGCTCAGGACTTACTCTTAGCTCTGTATTCAGAAATTACTCCTGGTGGGCATGGGGGACCATATGGGATGCCAGGGATTAAACCTCAGGTTGGCTGCATGTGAGGCAAGCACTATAATCTCTGTACTGCTTGGGTCCCAACCCTACAACTTTCTGAACTAACATTTACAGTTTGTTCTTTCTTTCTTTCTTTCTTTCTTTCTTTCTTTCTTTCTTTCTTTCTTTTTTTCCTAGTTGACTTGCATTGACAGTTGGGACATCTGAGACAGTTCTCATCTATAGACCTCGCAAATCAGAGATGGAGAACTTGATACAGCCAGCAGATATATTACCACACGCGGGGGCTGTTTTTCTGAGGACATCAGAGGCATGCAAACCAGGAACAAGTGTTGAGCTGGGGGCAGGTTTCTGGTTATGTTTGAACTATCCTGACATCGTCAGCTAGATTTGTCCTGAGGATAACCATAGGCCCCCCGTCTTATCAATTTACTTCTTCTGAGGCTGACCGTGGACCCCTGTCTTATCAACTATTCTGCAAATTTTGTTCAAAGCGGTCTCAACTCAGTAAAACCCTGAGTGCTGAGAAAGCAATATCACCCCTTAACAGAGGAGGCATGAAGGAAGTAACAATTTGATTCCATGTTCATAAAACCAGTGGGGAATGAGCTGGGGGATCCTGACTTAAGAGACTCCATCTTTATTTCTCTCCTAGGCTGACAGCAGGAAGGAAACTCATCATCATTATTCCAAGGGCCAGGTGTAACCCATAAATAGGTACAGCTCCCAGAGTCACTACCCCTCAACTGTGATAGTCCCCATAACTGCAGGCTGATTGTTCTCCATGAGGGAAGGCAGCTGAACCATTACCTAGGTTATTTGGTTCCTGTAACTTGCTTTGCTAATCACACCTCCTATAGCCTCTTACCCATCTTATCCATTGTCTGACTAGGATGCGATTTTGCCTTTATTAACCTTTGTCCCTGACTGTCCTCGGGGCCTCAAGTTCTTAGGATGCTAGTTCACTTGTGGCTGCTGGCTTCTTGTAGTACCAACCCCCAATTTGGCCTCTCTATGTCTCGTGAAACTCCCTTACAATAGTGTCATCTGGAGATGCTTGACTGAGAAGAGCCAGCAGCTCTTGTCCTTGATTGGATTTGCAGTTTACTTTCATTTTAACTTTTTCCACTTTTTGGTCACAGATTTAGACACAGCTCCTTTGTTACAGAATAGCTTGACAAAGGGCAGCAACAGGGGCCTGCGCAACAACCCATGGGGATTCATTGGCCTTGCATGTGGCTGACCTTGTTTCAGACCCCAGATGTTCGCGAGTACCACGATGAATGATCCCTGAGCACAGAGCCAGGAGACCAGGGGTAAGCCCTGAGCACTGTTGGGTGTGGTCCAAAATCCAACAAAACAAAACAACAAAAAAAAGCAAACAAAGGGAAGGGACAAAGGCACACTTTTGGAAGAATAAGAAACAACTGAATTTATTCAGCACATTTCCCATCCAGCAGTCTTCTCCAAAGGTTGAAAGCCTGGCCCAGGGTTCAGGTTCCATTTATACAGACTCATCCCAAGCTGGGGAATGGTCTACACTGGGAACTTGCAGGTGGGGGGGGCGGCGAGTGAGCAGAGTCACACATGAAAAGGTGATGCAGTACACGGGCATGTGCGGGTGGTACAGTACACAGATATGGTAAAAGCAGGACCGGCAGCCCAGTTCCCTGATAGAGATCACGAGCAAACAGCAGAGGCAGGAATTAGACACCCCTCCCTTCCCAAGAATCAGATCTGGCCTTTTGTTGCTGTGGGCACGGGGTCAGTCAAAATGATAGCAAGAGACAGAGAACAAATGGTTGAATTCAGCTGAAGATGACTTAGGGAAAGGGAATGGAGGAGAAAGAGTGTAGGGAGCCCCTAGGTCATGGGAGGGGCCTCCTAAAGCAGGATTCCCAGAAGGCAAAAGCCCTTCCCCTTTATACCTTCCATCATAGGTGGGTGGGTCAGCGATTCCTTTCCCCCCTTCTCTTTTGGGCCATACCTGACATGCTCAGGGCTTACTCTTGGCTTTGGGCTCAGGGATGACTTCTGAGCTCTGTGCTCAGGGGACCATTTGGGGTGCAGGGATGCAGGCAGCATGCAAGACAAATGCCCTACCTCTGTATATCTCTCCTCCCCCCAGAATTTCTTTGTTATTCTCCAAGGATATGGGCCATTAAAACAGGGGGGAGAGCGCTGAGCTGATTATCTCCTGGTGCCCTATCCAGTAGGTCTTCTTCATCCAGGTTATCACACACCACCAAGGCCTTCTTCATGACCTTCCATAATGGGTGATGCTTTTTTTTTAAGGACCACATTTCTAATCTTACCTCTCTTTCCCCCTTGTCCCTGTCACTTTCATTAAAGTGGAGATAGGGGGGCTGGAGAGAAAGCACAGTGGGTAGGGCGTTTGCCTTGCCTGTGGCCGACCCGGGTTCGATTCCCAGCATCCCATATGGTCCCCTGAGCACCGCCAGGTGTGACACAAAAAGAAAAAAAAAAATAAGTGGAGATAGGGCCGGAATCACAGTGATACCAGTGGAGGTCTATGAGTGAAGTGGGGAGGAGAGAGGACTAGGACTGTAAGAGTCTGCTGTCAGCCTTGTCCCTTGCAGGGAAGGAAATCAGTCCTAGACCTTTCCCAAGCCTACTGGGCCAGAGCAGTTCCCTCAGAGAAGAGTTTCAGGAGATGAGCAACGAAGTAAAAGCAGATTTTATAAGAAAGTTTTGAGGGAGGGAGAGGGTGGGGAGAGAGAGAGAGGGAGAGAGAGAGAGAGAGAGAGAGAGAGAGAGAGATGTGCTCAAGAGAGAATGTGAGCTTCTCTAGAGTGGAGGGTGAGCTGAGTACACATCCCAGCATGAAATCCTGCAAGTATAAAAGAACACATCTTAAGAGGGGAGAGCAGGTAACATGTGCTCAGGCACTATGAACCTGGGCAACACATGCACATGGGCAACATATGTGCTCAGGCAGCACATGCACATGCTTCCTTTTTCTCAGTTTGGTTTTAATAAGGTTTTCCCAACCTACCCAGTTGGGTCTTTCTACCTAGGTAAGAGGGTAAGAGTCCATTGTGAGTGTCGTTGCCAAGGAGAACTGGGAGCATTTAATAGATTTCTTTGACATTCCTCTCTTGGCCTTTCTTCCTGCTGGAATTCCTCTTGGAGGGAGGCAACCTGCTTCCTCTGGGTCTGTTCTGCCACCAGATAAAAGTTTTATCAGGCCTTAGCTCCTGTGTCCACAAGGTGGGTCCTAACAGCTGTTGGGCTAGTTGGTTTTATTACTCCTAAGACTCACTGCCATGGGTTAGGAGTGTTCTCTCTCTGTCTACCTGCTTTCGTATCCGAGCTTTCTTTCTCCCTACCTGACTATTGAGGACACAGCAGGTCCCAACTAGCTTTCTGGTGATTCGTGGGGGGAAGACTATAAAATCAGAACACAGAGCCCCTGGTGTCTTCGTTAATATAGAGCCTTTATTTAACAGCTAGAGCAGGTCTACTTCTGCGGGTTTTAGCCAATGCTCAGGTCTCTCTCCTTCCATCACAAGTGTCTTGTGTGAAGTGGGGAAGAGAGATGAATCTACCACTTCCCTCTTTACCCACCTGAGTCACCTGGAGAAATCTAGGACTGATAAAAGTCTTGGTGAGCGTGATACAGACCTCATGTCTCACCAGCCCCACTAGGCATTTGTCAAATATTTGTCAAGCTGTGCCTGACGTCCAATTGTCTGCATGGTGTGGGAGGTGATCCCAACCACCTGATTTCTTTCTTTTTCTTTTTTTTTGGGGGGGGTCACACCTGGCAATGCACAGGGGTTACTCCTGGCTCTGCACTCAGGAATTACTCTTGGCGGTGCTCAGGGGTCCATATGGGATGCTGGAAATCGAATCTGGGTTGGCCGTGTGCAAGGCAAATGCCCTACCCGCTGTGCTATCACTCCATCCCCCCACCTGATTTCTTAGGGTATGAGTTCAAAGTGTGGTTGCACAATGCATGCCCTTGGTGGCCGAGAACTGCCTTCCTGACCTCCCCAGCAGAGGAACGAAAAGATAGTGGACCATAAAATGATGGTCAAAATGGCCCCTTTAATACAGAGCTGTTGGCGTTCTTATAGCACACTTGAGGGGGTTCGAGGTATAGAACTTCATGAAAGTGTGATTGATCATTTACAGAGGTAAAGCGTGTCAGTGGAGGCAATTCTCTTGGGGGGAATAACTCAAGGAGACACTGTATCCCAGGGACATCTATATTGCCTTTCTCTTTACCCTTAGTTGTACATACAAAAAAATTAAGTTTACTTCTTATTAATAACTGCAGTTACTTGGATAAACACAGTAAGTGATATAGATTTCAAAACTTAGTTCTCTGGGTCAAGGGCAAGCAAGGCTTTTACCGTAAATCCTAGACTAGGTCCTCAGGAAGGTTCAGCTTGTCCTTCCCCATGGGGATTCTGTCTCTTAATTCATATTGGCTTTGCATCAAGATCATGCTCTTATGCTTTCTAGTCTGTCCCATTTTGATGCCTGGATAGCTTTGCTGCTCACCTGTGTCCATCGAAGGCCCCCGGTGGGACTCCCCTTTTGGGAGTGTTAGGAACTACAGCAACCACACCCTGAGTCAAGTAATTATGATGGATGCCCAGGAGTAGATATATTTCAGAGTTAATCAACTCCCAAATATTAGGAGCATAACATTAACAGTCTTTCTGTATTTAAGCAAAGAATATTGCTTTATAGTAAAATATGAAAAGGCTATAGGGAAAATAGAAAAGCAAATAATTCATTACAAATACAAAGTCTGGCGATAGCACAGCAGTAGGGCGTTGGCCTTACAAGCGGCCAACATGGCCGACCCGAGTTCGATTCCTCCGCCCCTCTCGGAGAGCCCGGCAAGCTACCGAGAGTATTCGATATGCCAGACACAGTAACAACAAAGTCTCCAATGGAGACGTTACTGGGCCCGCTCGAGCAAATCGACGATCAACGGGAGGGCCTTTACCTTTACCTTTACAAAGTCTGGAGTTACCAGAAAGTTTGACTTATAAATAACAAACTCTGACTCGAGGAGTTATGACAATGAGAGGTAAAAGACGAAGGGAAGGTTAGAGATATACTCAGGGGATTAGGGATGCTTGTAAGAGTCGTAAGTTTCTCTGGGGGAAGGAAGAGGCAATTCACTGATGAAGCCTAAAGCACTTAGGTTTAATATCCAACATTAAGGAGCTGTGGACTCAGGCTGGAGTGAGGAATTGCTCTTTGCAGGAAAAGAGAATCAGTCCTAAATCTTGCCCAGGCTTTTTAGATCCATTGCCATTCCCTCAGAGAAAGGAATTTCAGGAGGAGATGAGAAGTAAAACAGTTTTATTTAGAGATTATGAGGAAGGCGGTCGAGTGGGGAGAAAGAGACAGAGAGAGAGCTGAGAGTCTGTATTCCAGGTGGAGACACAGTGCCCCTCCCCCCCGCCCCCGCCCCTCCTCCAGTCCCCAGGCAGGGGAAGTGCGTACTAGTCTTTGCAAAGTTGGTCTTATAGCTTTTCTCCCAGGCTGCCCCCACATGGAGCTTCTACCTAGATAAGAGTCCACTGCTATGACATTGTAAAAGGAAAGAGTTTGAAATTTTTGGTGTCCACCCTCATGTCCCTATCACAACCCTTTGTTCCTGCTGGAGCTTCTCTCCAGCGGAAGGAGAGGTGTGTCCTAATCTTCTCTGGCCTGTGCTGGCACCAGTTAGAGTCTAATCACACATCAGTTCTTGTGACCATAAAGTGAATCTGGCAAGGACGCTTTCAGGTGCTTTCAGGCTAGTGACAGAGTAACTTCTTCAAATCCCATCTTGGTTTCACTGTCTACGAAGGCCTCTTCCCCAGAAGCCCCCTCTAAGGACCTGCTCGCTTCAGAGTCCAGGTCTGAGACCTGCTTGGTTTGATGGGGGTCCCTGGCCCGCCCCTCAATGCTCACTGCCCACCCTGGCTTCTCCTTTGTTCTCCACCCTCACGTGTGTGAGGGCCACTGTAGGCAAGGCTGTCTGTGCCTCCTTCACACCTTACTTACTTCTGCTCCGTGCTGTTTGCGTGGCCTGACTGGGTTTCCTCTATACAGGTGAAATTTTATTTTATTTTACTTTTTTGTCCCCTCCTTACTGCAGGTGCAATTTTAATGACCAACTGAATTAGACTACCTGATGCCCCTCCCCCACCCCCACTATCACTACAACGATTAAGTCCCACCAAATTCCAGTTGAATTTTCTATTTTCTGTTTCGTTTGTGTTTAGTTGGGTGCCATCCTGGCAGTGATCAGGAATGACCCCAAGCAAGAAGCCAGGAGTAGCTCTTGAGCACTGCTAGATGTGTTTGAGAAAGATAGCTGCTTGAACCCCTAATTGGAAACTTGTGTTTAGAATTCAAATATAGTGGTGTGTGCCTCTGGGGACAAGCCCAGAAGGAATTTATTGATCATTTTGAGTTCCACTGTTACAGTTCTCTTGCTGCTAGAGGTTCCATCAATAGACACAGAGCTCTCAGTGATTTAGAGATCCCTCAGTGGTGAGCTACGCTCATTCTTTAATGTTCTTTATTGATTCACCTGAATTTCGCGTGTTTTCTTCCTGTGTCAAGTGAGTGCATCCATTCTGGATGCCAAGGTCAGGTTAGCCTTCCACAGTCGCCTTCCCTCCACCACTGTCTCCATTTTTTTATATATATATATATATATTTATTAGCGAAACACCATGAGGTACAGTTGTAGACTTACAAATTTTTGTGCCTGGGTTTCGATTATACAATGATCAAATACCCATTCCTCCACCAGTGCCCATTTTCTACCACCACGGATCCCAGTATCCCTCCCACCCCCAGCCCCCCCCATCCCACCCTGCCACTGTGGCAGGGTATTCCCTTTTGTTTTCTCTCTCCTTTTGGGTGTTGTGGTCTGCAAAAGAGGCATTGAGTGGCAATCATGTTCAGTCCATAGTCTAATTTATTTGGTGCTCCCTTCTCTATCTGAGCTGCCCTTTCCCCTAGAATGCCCGACTGGCCTCTAAGCCATGGACTGTCTCCATTTTGCAACCACCCCACAAGCCTGCCCCTAGAGCAGGACCACAATAATTTAATTTATTTTGCTTGTTACCATGAAATGGCTAACAGAATAATCAGAAAATTATTTTCATAGAAAAATTGTGACAATTGTATTTCACAAAGATGACATTAAGGCATTTTACTAAGCTGCTGTTGAACATTAAGCCTCTGTGTTCGTGTCTTTGTTAATTGACATTGTTTGACTTCTGTGTTACATCCTGTCCAATCTGGTGTGCCACTACTGGGCTGTCAGTGTTGGAGAGTTTGGACCTGTGCGGCTGTGACTGCAGCTGCATGCCCCAGAAAATCCAGAATATTGAGCTGTGCAGCTAACTGAGCAAGCACTTCATCTTGGCATCTACCCACACCCCTCGACTCTGAGGTGCCATCTCTCCCCTTTACATTGTAGCACACAAAGTTTGCCTGTACCCCAACTTGGAGCCAGTAACTTCTTACTTTAATCTTCTGGGTTTTTTCCTTCTCCTGTTCTCCTCTCATTTCCTCAATAAAAGTATTTTGCTTTACCATCTTCTCTGGGAATTCTGTCCTGAAAAAATAGGCAATGAAGCTGGGAGGGATGGGTGGGGAGTTGGAACTGACTTCCCTTTCCTGAACCCAGACTTTATAGGCATGAACACCACTTAAGTGGGGAGGGACATGTTTCCAGTGGGGGGCTTATGTGATGTGGGGTGGAGAGAGGCCATAGCCTCAAGAAGGAAATCCAACACATTCCCTCACCCTGGGACTGCCTGGGAGACCAAAGACTGGTCAAGTTCTGCTCTGAGCCCCTCCTCGGCATGAGCTCCACATCTCACCAGCCCCAGAGTTAGCTGTCCTGGCTCTGCACTCAGGAATTCCTCCTGGCGGTGCTTGGGAGACCATATGGGAGGCTGGGAATCAAACCCGGGTCGGCCTCGTGCAAGGCAAATGCCCTACTCACTGTGCTATTGCTCTAGCCCCTTACCCAGGTGTTTTTTTGGGTCTGTAGCCTTCCACTCACAAGAGGAATTTCAGGAGGAGACAAGATAGTGAAGTAAAAACAGATTTTGTTTAGAAACTGTGAGGGAGAGAGACAGAGCCAGAGAGAAGGGGGATGGAGAGCACAGTTAACAAAATTGTTCATAATCAATTGTTTCTGGTATTCAATGTCCTCTCTCTAATCACACCACCAATGTGACCTCTCTGTCCCCATTTCCCATCCACCTCCCAAGCCTTCTCCCTTAGCAGGCAAAAGAAAACTTATTTATATTGCTTATTAAAACAAAATGGTAAGTGGAATTATCAATCAAAATAAGGTAAAGGTAAGGTAAAGGCCCTCCCGTTGATCGTCGATTTGCTCGAGCGGGCCCAGTAACGTCTCCATTGGAGACTTTGTTGTTACTGTGTCTGGCATATCGAATACTCTCGGTAGCTTGCCGGGCTCTCCGAGAGGGGCGGAGGAATCGAACTCGGGTCGGCCATGTTGGCCGCTTGTAAGGCGAACGCCCTACCCGCTGTGCTATCGGAGCGATAGCAATCAAAATAGTAAAAGAAAATTTGTGAAAATTGCTATATATCACAATGGTGTTGTTAAAGTCCTTGTCTGAAGATTTACTGAGCTATTGTTGCTAGTTGAGCCCTCTGTTTTAATGTTTTTGCCTACTGAGCTTAGGGGGCTTCTGTGGTACTTTCCCATCAAATTTGCTGTGCCCTGCTGTGCTGTCAGTACTGTGGAATTTGGATGTGTTGTGTGGTAGCATATGAATCCGACACTCCAGGAGTCCCAGGGGCTGTGAACTGGGTTATTCTTGGTCCTTCCCTTCAGAGGACCCCCAGAGTTTCCAGCCAGAAGAAGGGTGTACTTGGGAGCTTCAGCAGCTTAGTGTCTCTTCCAAGATTTGTCCTGAAGCTGTGAAACTAGGCTACATACCGATGACAAAGTCTTTAACTCATTTTGACTTGACTTCTTTTGTGTGTGGTGTATGTGATGTTAGGATGCACACTTATTCTTATCTGCAAACCTAAATGAGGTAAGGGTTCATCCCTGTGGGAAGGAGTAAACTGTCCTTATCTCTCGGTGAGCGGGCAAGGACTTTTCTCTTGCCTGACACTGATCATGGTCTTCTTTTCTTATTGATTGGGTCTATGACTCAAAACTGACAGCTTCCTATAATGAAATAATCTTTCATTATACCTTTTCCTGGAGGTTATGTCATAGGGGAAGATGTTTTGTGTAATATATTTCCCTTTTATCTAGTTCATTTAGGTTCCACTATTACTCATTCATTTTAGAAATGGAGTAATGACTCAGATCTGGTCATTTCCTGCTGAAAGGGGTCATCACAGCTGATGGGAGAGTAGAATAGAATAAACTGACCTGGCGAGGGAATATCCCTGCAAAGACGCTTCACTTTCAGAGACGCTCCTGTGAAAGCAACCTTTTATGCAAGGTGTATTTTGGGATGGAAGATTTTTTTCTTTGTTATAGTTCTGCCTTTGAAATTTCTTGATGTTCTATAGCTCAGAGGTTGTTTTATCCAATTACTTCACCTACCTTTTAATTTTGTTTTTGGATCACACTGGCAGTGCTCAGGGGTTACTCCTGGCTCTGCACTCAGGAATTACTCCTAATGTGCTCAGGGGACCATATGGGATGCCGGGAATTGAACCCAGGTTAGCCTTGTGCAAGGCAAATGCTCTACCTTTCTGGACTGTCATCCAATTATTTCATAAAATCATAGAAACCGTGTCTCAGTCCTAAGGAGAAATCCGTTTATTTATAGTGTTGTGTCTATATCCTTGCTAAAAGTGTGTGTGTGTGTGTGTGAGAGAGAGAGAGGGGGGGGGGGGAGAGAGAGAGAGAGAGAGAGAGAGAGAGAGAGAGAGAGAGAGAGAGACGAGGGAAGTTAAAATGGAAGTAAACTGTAAGTCCAGTCAAGATCTCCAAGAACTGCTGACTTTCCATCTCAGTCAAAGCCTTTTCAAATGGCATGTGTTCCTGGTTTAAAGTGTCTCTGATGTACTCAAGTGTTGAGAAAAACAGCACAATGACTGGGGTAATATCTCTGCTGTCTGTGCCATGTCCTCCATCTTTAGCTTGCACAGTCTTTAGGAAAGAACTGTCCAAACTAGTAATCACTTATCAACCAGAAAAAAATAGAAGTTCTAACTCAGAAAGTCACAGGAAGATAGTAGAAAACTCCCAGACTCATTCTGTTAGCAAAGTATATTTATTTGTCAGTTTGTGGGTTCTTGAGTATTGTGTGAAAGGTTTACACACAAACCCAGATGTTTAAGAGTCAAAGCTTATTGTACAGTTTAGGAAGGTGGGTTAGGGTTTACTCCCCAATGTCCAGGCTTGGACAATGTCAACCAGTGCACAATGTCCCTTGTCCCATTCCTCGATGCCTTCCTGGTCCTACCCTGCCCCATCTGCCTGCCTCTAGGTCTGATCTTGTCCTCGATGGTCTGATCTTGTCCCTGTACCAGACTCTTTCCAGTCTCTGTATTCTGGCTCTCAAATCTGCAGCTGGAGTCCTGAGCCTGTTTTCCTGCTGGGCTTTGCTGCTCTGGAGTCCATCCCTGGGCCTCTCAGGGATGTCCCCCATGGGTTTCCTCTTCCCCGGCTTTCCTTGTTCTCTGACCACAGCATATCACACCTGGACTAGAACCTCTGCCATCCTGCCACTTTCCTGGACATAGGTGAGGAGCTCAGCTGTGCCTCCCTTTTGTCTCCTACTATTCCCCACCCCCAGACATTTCATAACTTGACTGGGTTTCTTTTGGGTGGGTGAGATCTAAATGACCAATTAAATCCACTAGTTTACCTGGCGACCTTCCTCTCCACTCCTGTAACACTTGCAGCTTACATATGGAAACATAAAAAAATCTGATCTCTATTGAAAGGGATTTTACGAATTATATTTTCTCTCCATCTTTACTGGTAATCTATTAAATAATTGCAGTAACAGATTAAGTTCACTCCTAATACCCATTTTTATAAACATATTAAGGACTGATATACAGATTACCGAATGAAAGTGGTCTCTCTGGGCTTAGGAGTCAGGTCACTTTGCTTTCTCAGGATCAGTGTCCACTGATCAGTCCTGTCCAGATAGGAGTCTGGACAGTACAGGGTGTCTTTTTCCCCATTTTGTGTCTTGTTTGTTTTCTAGACAAAAGACTTCAGGGCAGTCCATTTTAGTTCAGACCCAGACCCAGACTCTCTGGGCAGACCCAGAGAGTCCCTTTAATTTAGGAGGGGAGTGCTTAGGAGTGACCCTAAGAGAACATATGTAGTGCCAAGGATCCAACGTGGGCTGAGGTGCAAGGCATGCACCCACCACCCATATTGTCTCTCTAGCCTTTATTACTAGCAGTATTGCCTCTGAATTTCAGACATTTTCAGCAATAGAACTGGTTCCCAAATTATCTATCACAAAGAGAAAGGATTACTTTCCTGTTTTATGCAAATACTTTGCTATGATTATTTTACTTATGTATTTATTTGGATCAACATACAGCAGTATTCAAGGGGTGCCCCTGGATCCTTATTCAAGAGTGAATCCTGGTGGTGCTTGGAGAACAATATGTGGTGCTAGGGTTCTAACCAGAGCCAGCTACATGCCAGGCAAGAATCTGGTCCTGAGCCTGGAAGTATTAAAAAATATTAAAGATGTCAAGAAAATAGAGAAGTGAATGTTTAAGTTCTACATACAGTGTGATCACAGATCACAGATCACAGATCATCCTGTTATTCGTCGATTGCCTCGAGCAGGCCCCAGTAACGTCTCCTTCATCCTAGCCCTGAGATTATATTCAAGGCTCTTTAGGAGAATGAGACCCATCATTGTTACTGGTATTTGGCATATTGGGTACGCCACGGGGAGTTTGCCAGACTCTGCCATGTGGGAAGGCTACATTCGGTAGCCTGCCAGTTTGTCAAAGTAGGAATGAGATGTCATAATAAGATGTCGCGCGGCCGCGCGGTTCTGGGAGCTGGTTTTTATAGTCTCTGAGTCTTGGCCGCTGATGGGATTACACGGCACCGGGGGGCCAGTTGGTGGGTGTGACCCCCGCCTACTGGAATTTGGAGGATCTGGGTGGAGGATGCTCGACTCCAATCCGAGTAGGCTTGGATACATAAGTGAAATATCATTGTCCCAGGGAGAACATGGCACAGATGGTCTTTCCATAATCTCATCATGACCTATCTGTGTGCAATGTGACTGACTTGAAGAGACTCTCCTTATTCCACTTCACACATAAAGGTCTGCTGTCCACATACCTGGGATTCTGTCCCTGGACTCTAAATTTTACATCATTGGTCTGAGAGTTTGTCATGCCATCCTCCTTACTAGGTCTTTAGAGTATATTTAAAAATTGGGCGAAGAAAATCCTTCCATATTCTTCTTCCCCCGCTTTCATTATCCAAGATGTATAAAGCACTTGCAGAAGTTAATGAAAAAACAAACTGTTGTTTAGTAGAGATAGTACAACGATTATGACTCTTGCCCTGTATGTGACCTATCCCAATTTGTTATTGGGCACCACTTATGGCGTAATTCCTGAGCAGAGCCAGGAGTAACCCTTGAACAGAACCAGGAGTAAGCCTTGAGCACTGACCCATAACCCATAAACAAATAAAAAAACTTACCCAAACCCACAAAACTGTTGCAGCTTTGGTGAAATAGCTATTTTTTTTGCAGGGTGCCTCAGTTTCTGTATGTGTCTGGGTAGTGCCTCTATGCCTTTGTGTCTGGTGGCTTGTCAGCTTCTTGAAATCCCATGCTGATATTTTATATTCTTAGGAACCAAATCCCAATGTTTCCTAAGAATTTCATTGCCAGGATCCCCTCTCTGTCTATCTGCCTGCAACAAAACAACCCCAGCAAAAAACTGGGGAGAAGAAATGAATATACAGTTCCCAAAAGAACATATACAGATGGTCAATAGATACATTAAAAAATGTTCTTCATCATTTATCATTAGGGAATGCCAAATCAAAGCAACAAAGACATATCACTTCACACTAGTAAAGACTGTTGCACATAAAAAGAACAAACACAATCAGTGCTGGTGCTGATGTTGGGAAAAGTGACATTCATCCACTGTTGCAGAGAGCGTTGTCTTGCCAGACTCACTGGAAAACATTATGGACACTTCTCAAAAATGCTAAGAGTTCAGTTTCTGTATGATCCAGCAATTCTACTTCTTGGCATCTGCCCCAATGGTCCAAAAATAGGTTTCAAAAAGATATTTGTGCTCCTATGTTCACAAAAGCTCAAGATCTAGAAACAACTCAAGAGTCCAAGAACAGATGACTGAATAAAGAAATTAGTATATATACACATAATGGAATACTGCTCTACTATAATAAAAGATACAATTTTATAAGTTGTGACTATATGGTTATAATTCTGAATGAAGTCAGTTAGCAGACAGACAAATATAGAATGATCTCTCATATGTGGGATATAAAGAAACAGTACCAGAATAACAAATGACAAAAGGAAATGGTCCACAAAACTGACCTTCCCAAAGAGGGTTCAGGGGAGAGGGCCAAGGGGCAGATGGGAGGGGACCACGGAGCCTCAGCTGAGGGAAGTGGACACTGATAGTGGGAGTGTTGTTAGAACACTATATATGGAATATCCTTAAGAGTGGTATAAACCATGCTGCCTCTATTGATAACAAAAAAGACAGTTAAATCGCTTTACTAGCCATATATTTTACATCATTTCTTTACCTTTCTTATCTACTTTTCCCAGTAAGAAATGTGGTTCAAAAGCTCTCCATTTTTTTTCATAGGCACAGTAGACAGCTTAGAAATCTGTCAAGTTGTGATCCAACAAAGCAATAAATCTCTTTTTGTTTATCCAAAAGACCCAATGTTCACTCACCATAAGTCAGGAAAAAAAGGAAACAATTAACATATGAACAGTTTTAGTTAAGCCTTGGATACCATTTAGACCTTCTGAGATTTGCCACTTTTGGTCTTTCTTATTGGTGACAGAAAGGACACAGCCTAGATCCCACGACACATAAACTGAAGAGACAAACATAAAAAGAACTCTCCAAACCCTGGGATTCACAGTCAAACCTTAAAATTACAGCAGGTAATAATAAATGACAACAGGGACAAAAGGTGTAAGGTTGTCGCATTAGAGAAAGAGCAGCCCTAGGAAAGGAATGGTTGGCATGTGAGAAGGAATGTCACAGGATGGCCCAGTAACCTCTACACCAGAAGACAATCATCTCTCAACATCCTGTCCTTCCCCACCCCCCATAAACTTTTTTCAAAGATTTTTTTTTTTTGTTTTTTTGGCCGTACCTTGCAGTACTCAGTCAGACTCTGCTCTCAGACATCACTCCTGGTGGGCTTGGGGGACCATATGGGATGCCGGGGATCAAACCCGGGTCATCTGCCTTCAAGGCAAAGTCCCTCCCCACTGTACTGTCACTCTGGCCCCTGTTGCCTATATACTTTAAAGCCAGTGAAAGTGCTCACCCATTTCCCTAGTAGAGAAGTTATAAAAGAAGGGTTTCTGCCTTTCTCTAAAAATCTTACTTCAGAGACCACTCCCAATAAATAAACTCTCTTTTGAAGTTGACCCTTAAGTGTTGTCTCTTGCTTCCAATTTTGGGCTGAGCATGTTGTAACGGTAACACAGAACACAAATCAAGCACAGCATGTGAATAAAGCACCCAGCTCACTTCTGCCAAAGCAAGGAATATCAGGCGTTGCGTAGAGAACTCAATTTTTTCTGGCTACATGAGAGCTAGTTCCTTTAAATGACTAGCTTTCACATTGCTCTGGTCTCTAGCAATGATTCTGCCTGTTCTATTAAATGAAAATTTTTTGAACCTAAGGTTCTAGTTTACTGAAAGATACCAGTGGAACTGCTCAGTTGAGAACCCAGAGCAGAAAAAAGAACAAAAAATCTGAACGAGAGAGAGAGAGAGAGAGAGAGAGAGAGAGAGAGAGGGGGGGGGGGAGAGGGAGAATTCAAAGAAAATTTATATTTATATATTTAAAACCCTTAAAAAGCTTATTTTTTAAAACTTCAAAACTCCAATTAAGGGGCTGGAGTGATAATACAGTGGGGAGGGCTTTACCCCTGTTCATGGCCAACCCGGGTTTGATTCCCAGCACTGCCAGTGCAGAGCCAGGAGTAACCCTGAGCATAACCAGATGTGGCCCCAAAACAAAATAAACAAAAACTCCAATTAATGCAGAACAAGGGCACATCAACACCCTTAAAATGATAAGACATGGGGCTCAAGAGATAGCACAGGGGCTAAGGCACTTCCTTACCTTGCATGTGACCAAGCCCCGTTCTAACCCAAGCACTGCATCTGCTCCCCTGAGTACTGCCAGGAGGTGACCCCAAAATCAAATACGTAAATAAGAAGGCCTACAAATAAACTGACTCAATTTCCAGAACACGAAGTTGGGCCAGGTTAGCATTTCCCACGTTAAACAAAAACATAGCTGTCATTCTGAACAAAACAAAACAGAACAAAAACACAGGAACAGCTGAGAAGAGAGGCTTTATTGGCAGAGAAGCCTCTGAAGCGGGAAGGATGTCCATCAGCAAAGGCTGGGGGCGGCTTCAAAGCCGGGCATTGACGGAACCACTTTTACGTATCCTAGTTATTTTCCAGGAAACTGAGTGTGTGCAGTTGAGGAATGAAGAATGTGCATCACATGTACAGAAAAAAGGGAGAGACGTCATGGGTGTATGTGTTTCAGTAAGTGATAAAGCGCAAGGAGGCTAGCAGTGAAGAGGGTTCTACTGTTCCTTCTCCGCAGCTGCCTCTGGCCAAACAGGGGCCTGGATCCTTATCAATGCTAAACTGAGCCTCAAGTTCCGCTTTGGCCTGGCAGTGTCAACAGAATGCAACAGGCCAGCTTCTCCCTGGGAGAGGCAGCCCCACTCTCCAGACTGCAAGCCCAATCTGTGTAGCTTTTCCTTCCGAGTTTTCAGGCTCGGTGGGGGTTGGTGGGGAAGGGGGATGTGAAGGGGAGGAAAGGCAAAGTCAGAAAATCAGGTCAGAGAGGGAGCACACACGGTGGGAGCTTGCCTTATACACGGCTAAGCTGGGTCTGTTCCCTGCTTTGGCATCCCTTATGTTCTCCCGAGGTCAGCCAGGGAGGATTCCTAAGCGCAGAGCCAGGAGTAATCCCTGAGCACCACTGAGTGTGGCCCCCCAAAAAAATTAAAACCAAAGTGGCAAAAATGGGTTTTTTTCTTTTCTTTTTGGGTCACACCCAGTGATGCACAGGGGTTAAATTGCTCCTGGCTCTGTACTCAGGAATTACTCCTGGCGGTGCTCAGGGTACCATATGGAATTCTGGGAATCGAACCTGGGTGGGTTGCATGCAAGGCAAACATCCTACCCACTGTACTATCACCCCAGCTCCAACGCTTACAGTTCTCTAATCCCCTGAGTTTATTTTTAACTTTTCCTACCCGCTGTGCTATCGCTCCAGCCCCCGCAAAAATCTTTGACACAGACAAAACCAAGACTAACAAGCACACATCTTATTATCTCATTCCTACTTTGGACAAACTTGCAGGCTGTCGAATGTAGCCTGCCCACAGGGCAGAGTCTGGCAAACTCCCCGTGGCCTACCAAATATGCCAAATACCAGTAACAATGATGGGTCTCATTCTCCTAAAGAGTCCTGAATATAATCTCAGGGCTAGGATGAAAGAGACGTTACTGGGGCCTGCTCGAGGCAATCGACGATTAACAGGATGATGAAATGAAAAAATGAAAATGAAAACAAGCACACATGAAGGGAGAAAAAAAGAGAAAAAAAAGCAGCAAACTTGCCAGCTGTCCCTGGCATTGAAGAGGAGCCAGCGCTCTTTCTTGAGCGGGCAGAGATTGATACTGGCAGTATTGGCAGCTGCAGCGGTGGGCTGGGATTGGCAGAGACAGTAAGACAAGATCATAGGGGGAGAAAAGAAACTTTCCATCTTTCTGGTGTTAGTTTTCAGGGAGAACTGTTGAGCGTTTCTTCCGCTCCACACTACTCAAAGTAAGTACTTCTTATAAGCACGCTGCTTATGCAAGAGCCTGGAGCCTGAACATGAGATCTCTCAGCTCTGGGACCAGAACGAAATGCACCTAACTAAAAAGGCATAGTCATTTAGAGTCCCAAGCTGGGGCCATCTCCCTCCAAATTCTAGCACTGCATACAGAGGCTAAGAAGTCTCAGAGTAGAAAATTATTTTCATTGTCTTATTACTGTTTTTGTTGTGTTTCGTTTTGTTTTTAGGTGGGGAAGGGTCACATCCAGCAGTGTGCTCAGGATTTATTTCTAGATCAGCATTCAGGGATCTTTCCTTTCCTGGCAGTTCTCAGGAACCATTTGAGGTGCTGAGGTTCAAACGCAGGTTGGCTGCATGCAAGGCAAGTGCCCTGCTGGCTGTACAATCTCTCTGGTCCTAACTTTGTTCTGTTTTGTTTGTAGGCCGTACCCAGAGATTCCTCCTGGCTGTGCACACAGGAATCCTGGTGGTGCTTAGGGGGACCATATGGGATGCTGGGAATTGAAGCAGGATAGACCACATGCAAGGGAAGTGTCCTACCTGCTGTATGTACTATCTCTCTGGCCCCATTTTATTTCAATTCATTAAAGACAAAAAAAAGAAAGAAAGAAAGAAAGAAAGAAAGAAAGAAAGAAAGAAAGAAAGAAAGAAAAAACCACCTATGACCTTCCCAGTGTTAGTCAGGGACCCAGGGTTCACTTTGGGTGATACTTGGTCAGTTGGAAGGTCTAACAGCAGACAGGCTCAGTGGTGCTGGAGGTTCACTAAATGGGGTCCAACATGAAAACTTGGGATCAGCCCCCTGATACTTCAGTCAGCCTCCCATAAAACACCCCGAGTAGTGTCATTGGAATGTTCGAGTCTACTCCAGGTTAAAATACAAAACTCTGACCTTCTCTGAAGTCACAATTCCTTGGGGGGTCTGGCTCAATGGACTGAGTTTGTGCTTTGCATGCAGGAGGCCCTGGTGTGGTCCCTGGCATAGCACGGCCCTCTGAGCACCCTGGGATGGCGCTGGAGCACTATGCCAGGACTGACCCCCAGTCATTGGTACCCCATCCTCAGATTAAGGAACAGGAGTTTGCATTTCCTCTCTATGTCCTCAACCCCCCTCACCTGGTCCTAAGTCAGTTCCACAGGCCTGGAGAGGGGCAGGTCCCTTCCAGTCTCTTGGAGTCCCTGGACCTGGGCTCCCCTTCCTACCCCCCAGAGGCACAGGAGTATGCCAAGGCCCCCTGGATATCCAGAGTCTTCACAGACCCCTCCCCGACTAGAGCATCAGCAAAGGCTCTTTGTCTTGTGAGGTGGTACCCACAGCTTCCAGCACTGACGCTGGGGTCTGGGGACCCTGGGTTGGCCAAAGCCGTCTCTAGCACAGCTTGCTCATGGCCAGTGCTTCTCTGCCCCCTGCGGCAGCTTTGGAGACTTCTCAGGGACCATCGCTGTCACCCTGGTTGGGGCTCTCTCAGCTGTGGGCTCTGGTGTCTCCTCATACTAGGCCCTATCAGCCTACCCCGGTCTGGTGCTCTATAAGGGGGTGTGCTCTCACCCAGCTTCGTTCGCGGGCTGCTCTTGTCTGTGGGCACAGGGCCCCAGGTGACCACGTGAAGATGTCTCTGCGCCCCTCGCTCCCCTGACACTCTGCTATGTGGTGAGCAGCCCCAGTCATGGCTGAGGAGGTCACAGGGCTGTGGCCAGCCCTGATTCAGGTCTTCCCGACCTTGAACCCCAGTCCTGCTGACTCCTGGACCAAGCTCAGCACTTCATGCATGACTTTGAGAAACAAATCAGCTTCCTGGCCACACAGCCCTGGGGCCTCCCTCCACTTAACTCTAAGTACCTCAGAATCTTTCCAGGCACCCCCTGGCCACAACTGCATCATTCTGAGGCTTTGAAACCTCAGCTGAAACTGAGCCGGAAAGAGGTGTCTTATGACATCCTGTTACCCTGGGGTCTGGGGCCTGCGGAAGGCAGGGAGGAGCTGGAGGGGAGATCACAGGGACCTTGGGGACAGGCTGCTCTGAGGCTGGGGCCCCACACAGGCCACACTTGGGGCTCCAGCCCGCCTGCCACCTTCCTCTTCATCCCTCAAAGTCTTTTTTTAATCAAATTTTTGTCTTATTTAGTTTTATATTTTCGGGCCACCCCAGCAGTGCTCAGGGATTACTCCAGGCTCTGTGCTCAGGGATCACTCCTGGCAGTGCTCAGGGGACCACACGGGGTCCTTGCAGTGACAGTGACCAAACTCAGGGTCTTGAGTATGCAAGATATGCACACCAGCCCTTGGAGCTATCTCCTGGGCACCTCAGCTTCCTTTCTTTAAACTAACCTTTTTATTTGAGATCATTATAAGTTCATATATATTCTCAACTTTTCATGTAGAAAAACGTCAGCGGACAGGAGAGATACTACAGTGGGTAAGGCCCTTCTGTCTTGCCCTCAGCAAACCCAGGTTTGATCCCCAGCATTCCTTATGGTCCTCTGAGCCTACCAGGAGTGATACCCAACTATGGTTCCCCTCAAAAAAGATTCAAACTTCTAGAAAAGCTATAGGAGGGCACCGTGACTGCCTTTTGTCTGCACCCATCAATCTGTGTTTGGTTGACTTTGTGCTTTTTAATACATGCTATTGAGAGTATCTCTCCCGCATGGCAAAGCCTGGCAAACTACCCGTGACGTATTCAATATGCCAAACACAGTAACAACAAGTCTCAAAATGGAGACGTTACTGGGCCTGCTTGAGAAAATCGATGAACAACGGGAGGACAGTGACAGTGACAGTGACCTATATGGAAATATAGATTACTCTCTCTGCCAAGGAAGCACATATCTAAAACTTATTTATGGAAATGAAGTTATATACATTGCAAGTATAGTAGGTAGAGCGTGAGTGCTTGTTTGTGTATGTGTGTGTGTGTGTGTCTGTATGTCTGTGTGTCTGGGTGTCTCTGTGTGTGTGTTCCTCTATCTTCTAGGAGACTCTAGACACTAACAGTTCTGTAGCAACATCAGCTGTATCTGGCTTCTATACAGTCCTTCACAGAAAATGTTTCCATGTCCTTGGAGAAGCAGCTTACTCCAGGGGTAGGACAGGAAAAGCCCTAGATAAGCCTGAAACACAGTGTCAGCCAGAAAGTTAGAGAGTGCTCAAGGGAAGGATGGGGGTTTAACAAAGAAAAGGGGGTGCTTTGAAGGAAATCCTGCTTTCCTAGGGACTGAGGTCTTTGGGTCATTTTGAACCTCAAAAATAAGTAGTTAGTGATAGACAGAGACAGAGACAGAGAGACAGAGGCAGAGAATACAGTGGGTAAGGCACTCGTCTTATAAGCCAATCTGGGTTCGATCCTAACACTGCATATGGTCTCCTGATCCCAGCCAGGTGTAAGCCCTAAGCACTGCCAGGTGTGGCCCCAAACCGGAAACAACAAACAAACAAACAAACAAACAGTGAGCGAGTCAGGAGATAGCTCAAAGAGGTGGAAACAGGCCTTAAATATGTAAGGCCTGAGGTTCAATATGCGGCACCCCTGCCCTAGCCCCACCAGTTGTGCCTATGGGAGCCCCCATTCGCTATTCAGCTTAGAGAAGTGCCTCATCATTGGTCAAACACTGAACTGCCAGCTGGTCTCTCTGATCAGTTATCACCAGAGTAGCCCCTGGGCCCCCAAGCACTGGTGGAGAGGCCCCTGCAAAAACTTGAATGACGATCCATATAAATCCATTATGTAACCTTACTTAAGGTAAAGGCAAAGGCCCTCCCGTTGATCGTCGATTTTCTCGAGCAGGCCCAGTAACGTCTCCATTGGAGACTTGGTTGTTACTGTGTCTGGCATATCGAATACTCTCGGTAGCTTGCCGGGCTCTCCGAGAGGGGCGGAGGAATCGAACTCGGGTCGGCCATGTTGGCCGCTTGTAAGGCGAACGCCCTACCCGCTGTGCTATCGCAACCTTACTTATACTCATGGCTAAGAAAATACTGTTTTTTGGGGAAAAAGAAAACACCTTCGGAAAAAGCAGTCTGACCAGTGATTCATCTTACAATCCCTGTCTGATGGCCAGGACGAGGCTCACTTTCCCTTCTTTCCTTAGTCCCCTGGTTGTAAACCACACCACCAGATTCCTTCACTTAAGGCGTTTTCCTGCAATCCTCAGTCACTCTGGAACTACCGCATCCACTCCGCTACCCATAATAAACCCACTAAAGGAAGGGCGAGATTTGCACAGTTTTCTTTGCCCATAGGATGGTGCTCAATATTGAAACCACAGAGGAACCTTCTGAGCTGGGCTCTGTTAGACGTATCCAGGGTCTTCTGGGCGGAGAAAGGGGAAGAGCCCATCAGGCAGAAGACTGGCAACCGAGAGGAAAGTGTGGCCAAGCTGTGATCAGAAGAGATCTGAGGAAGGCTAAGTGTGGGGAGGCAGGTGACGAGGCTCGTGGGGACGGCTGTTTCCCACGGAGCAAATGAGAGAATAAAAGCTCCCTTTCTGGGGCCACTGGCGAGGTCCAGTGAGATATTCGTGTAGCACCTGGCAAGAATAGGGGGTCCACAGGTGCTTTCCCAGGACAACTAGCCCGAGTCCAAGGCTAGTCGGGGCAGGGAGAGCCTGGGGGGCATGGGAGTCAGAACCTATAGGCAGGATGCGCTGGCACAGTGGGGGTGGCTGGGACCAGGAGATGCCCTCTGCTGATGGGCAGGTTTGGCAGTCTCACCCCTTGGGACACTCGGCCTGAAAGACCTGTATGGGGTACGAGACAGGCCCCCGGCAGGGCCGCCCGGGGACTCCCGCCCTGCCTGCTCTGACAGAGCTCAGCTTCCTGTTTCTTCCCTGTCGGGGGCAGTTTCAGTCTTCGCTTCAAAAGAACAAACAGGCTTTGAAAACAAAGGAAGACAGTCCCCAGTGAGCGAGCGAGCAGAGCGAGTGCAGAGGAAGCAGGAAGCTGCCTGGTCTGTCAGAGCCCAGCTGCCGGTTCGCGAGGCGGCATGGAGTCTGTGGCCTTGTACAGCTTCCAGGCCACCGAGAGTGACGAGCTGGCTTTCAACAAGGGGGACACACTCAAGGTAGGATGGTTGGGCCCCACCGACTTCCTATGGGAAGGGAGGGGCCTAAGAGCCAGGGACTCATGGCAGCCCTGAGGGTCCCCACTGGGAGACAGTCCCTGCCTGCCCAGCTGTGAGGGAGTTGACCTGGACAGGTCACGGCTCCTGGAAAAGCCTGTTTCCCACGGAGCAAACGAGAGAATGAAAGTGCCCTTTCAGGGGCCACTGGTGAGGTCCAATGAGATGTTCGTGTAATGCCTGGCAGGAATAGGGGGTCCACAGGTGCTTTCCCAGGACAACTGGAGAGAGAGGAGGAGGAACAGGAGAGAGAGAAAAGGAGGAGGGGGAGAAGAGGAGGTAGAGGGAAAGTCTCAGGAAAAGAGGAAGGACATGCCAGCCTGTTGTCACGGGTGGAACTGTGACTCAGATGAGCTTCTGTGTGGAGGAAAGGCCAGCGGAGTTCTGTGGCTTACCCCTGTTCTGCACCCTGTGTGGCAGCTATCACTGTTGTCCAAAGTGGCCCAGGCAGGTGGGGCTGTGGGGGTCTCTCTCCAGAACAGTCTTTGACTACAGCGTCATGCGAAAGCAGAGTTCAGGGGCCCGAGTCAGGAGAAGCTCGCCAAGACTGAGCCCTGGAGCCCTGGGTTATGCAGGGAGCCCCATCCCTGCACTGGGTGGCCATTGAATGGACTGTCCCTCCTCTGAGTCCTGGACCTTTGTCTTTGGCCCCTAGTGGCACAAAAGAAGGGTCCAGACAGCGTGGGGAGGCGGCTAGGCAGGGAGGGGGGAGCACTTGCCTCGCGTATGTGAGGCCCTGGATTCCGTCCCCAGCACTGCAGGAGGAAAGGTCTGCATGGCCATGTGCTGTCACCCCATTGTTGCCAGGACCCCAGTTTGGGGAGAACAAGCACCCCCATTACACAGTGACTAGGGGGAGGCACCGAGAAAGGACGTGACTATCATGATTTAAAGACACATTTGACCTGAATGCCAGGGGGTCAAGCCTGGGTTGGCAGTGTGCAAGGCAAGCACCCTATCTGCTCTGCTCTGCTCTGGTCCTACATTATTATTATTTTTTAATTGTAGTATATTGCTCTTGAAGTCATGTTACAGTTGAGAATCCTACACTCAGCCTGCCAGCCGCACCCATGCTCCCTCCTGTCCCCTAACCTCTTGGGCTTGTGTTCTAGTGCTCACATCTCAGGTGGAGTCTGAGAAGGGGGTGCTGCTAAGGCACCCTGGGGCCCCAGAACACCAGAGTCTGGCACCTAGCATAGGCACATGGGACAGCTTGGGAAAAAGGAAGGAGAGAGGATTACAATGTCAGCAGAGGCGGGGGCTCTAGTATCGACTAGGGGCCTAGCCTTGCACACGGCCCACCCCACAGGGTCCCCTGAGCCTGTCAGGAGCAATCCTTGAGCACAGAGCCAGGAGTAATCTCTGAGCACCACAGGATGTGGCACCCAAAACAAAACAAAATATCAGCTGAAATTGAGCCACCCTTTCTCCCAATGAGACTGGTACCTGTCCCCAAGGAGCAGACCTACCAGACTCAGGAGTGAGGGAGAGATGTCAGGTGGGGGGGGATGGAGCGTCCTCCTCCCCCATGCCATACGTATGGGGCTGTATTCCCGTTTTATTGTGCTACAATGGACAAACAGCCATGTATTTGCTTTAGGTATGCGCCATAATGATGCAATATATGTCTGTATTGGAGTGATCTCCACAAAGTTTAACTACTATGCTTCACCATAGGTAGAGTTTTTTTTTCTAGGGATGAGAAACTTTTCTCTTTTTTTCCCATTTGTTGGGCCACACCCAACAACCAGTGCTCCAGGCTTACTTCTGGCTCTGGCCCAGGGATCATCCCTGGGGGTGTTCAGGGACTGTATGGTGTTCTGGAGATGGAACCAGGGTTGGATCCATGCAAGGCAGGTGCCTTCCCACTGGGCTATCTTTCCAGCCCTGTGGGCAGTGCTCACAGCACCCAGTGGCAGAAAGCAGAACACAGGGGCACACCTGCAGACAGAGCCCCTCCACTCAGCTCATCCCAAGACACCAAACCTGCCAGGGGAACCTCAGCTCCTGCGTCTGGGAATGCCATTCACACCCGACATGTGTGACCAAGGCAGCGGCACTGATGGATCTTTATTAGCCCAAATTCAGAGCATTTGTGTTAATTTGATTTCTTTCTTTCTTTTTATTTTATTTTTTATATTTTTGGTGAAGGAAGAAAGTTTTTATTGAAACTTATTAGGAAGATGTGAGGTAATAGAGAGGGAGAAGTAAATTTTAAGAGAGAACACAGGCTTCTCTGGGCTGGAAATTGGCAAGCAACGAAGTATCAAGACAAGCAAGTGAGATTCATGTTCAAGGGCGAGCACGGGCTTGGAGAGTAGCCTGTAATTCAATTTCCTTCACATGTTGCCTTAAGGTGTCATTCGTCACGATTCCTGAGTTTCTGGACATTAAACATCTTCATTCCATTAACCATCTTCCATTCGTGCCATTCTGATGAGTTGGTTTTTATTTTTATTTTGGTGTTTTGTTTTCACTGATTTATCAGTGAAATTTATTCTATTCCTAATAGAATTTAAAGAATAGAATGGTTTCCATATACATGTGTATAGGACACACAGAACCCAGTATCTCAGTACCCTCTGTCTGCGAACAGGACACACAGTACCCACTAACGAAGTCCCAGTGCCCTTGAGTCACCAAAAAGACCCTCCCCCCCACCCTGTCCCCGTTCCTCCCACCCCTACTTCCTTTTCCGTCTTCAAAGCACCACAGTTTTCACTGAATCTATGAGGGAGTTTTGTTAGTCTTTTTGCAGCTCATTTGCCTTAGTTATTTATATTCCATGTGGATCTCTGCTAATTGTCTTTCACTTCCTTAGTAATTTCACTCAGCAGAAGTTGAGATCCATTTGGTCCTGAAAGTCTAATGGTCCTATGTTCCCTTGGGTGCTGCTGTGTGTGGTGCTTTACCCAGTCATCTGTGGATGGGCGTTTTGATTGAGTCCATGTTCTGGCTGTTGTGAATAATGCCACAGGCATAAATATTTTTTCAACTTACAGTTTTCGTGTGCTTCATATGGGTAAATGCCTGGGAGAGGTATCAATGGTACTGTGATGTTAGTAGATAGTTTTCTTTATTAGAGGTCGCTTCAGGCCATTTCTAGAGCAGTTGTGCTGATTTGATTCCCCACCACAGAACCTGAGTTTCTGTGTTCCATTTTCTTCCCATCTTTATCAATCCTCGCTGTTTCTAGCTTTCTTTCTTTCTTTCTTTCTTTCTTTCTTCCTTCCTTCCCTCCTTTCTCTCTTTTCTTGACTTTTGGTTTTAGAGTCACTCCAGTCGGTGCTTCTGGTCTTTTTGATGTAGGCTGGTTGAGGTAACATCTCATTGTGGTTTTGATTTGCATTTTCTTAATAAGTTATGTTGATCTTTTTTTTTTTCACGTGTCTGGGGGCCATTTGTGTGTGGTAAGGCTTACCCACTGTACTATTGCTTCTGCCCAGCATAATTAATATTAAAGTTTTAATTACTGTTGTTTTGTTACAGCCTCAGCCAGAGAGTCTGATGTCTTCATTTTTCTTCTTCTTTTTTTTTTTTTTGCTTTTTGGGTCACACCCAGCAATGCACAGGAGTTACCCCTAGCTCTGCACTCAGGAATTACTCCTGGAAGTTCTCAAAGGACCATATGGGATGCTGGGAATCGAACCCGGGTTGGCCGCGTGCAAGGCAAACGCTCTACCCATTGTGTTATCGCTCCAGCCCCTTCATTTTTCTTTTTAAATCTCAGAATTTCTTGGG
This sequence comes from Sorex fumeus, assembly GCF_029834395.1. Classification (NCBI taxonomy): domain Eukaryota; kingdom Metazoa; phylum Chordata; class Mammalia; order Eulipotyphla; family Soricidae; genus Sorex; species Sorex fumeus. The sequence continues at coordinate 2,973,531 of NW_026606179.1, read as the reverse complement.
CTTCTGGGGGTCTTTTGGGTTCCATAATTTTTTTTAGAATTGTTTGTTCTATTTATTTCCTTGGAAAAATGCGTGGGGGTGGAGAGCTTGCTCAACAGACAGGGTCTGCGTTCTGCATGCAGAGGCCCAGGTTCCAGCCTGCACCACATCCCCTGGTCCCCAAGCTCCAGCGGGAGCATCACTCTCCCAGAGCCGAGAGTAGCCTGTGCACTGCTGCTTATGTCCAAAACACCAATGGGGAGAAAGGAAAAGAAAAGAAAACTGCACTGAGATTCTGATAGGATCTCCTCCATCTGTTGGTTGCTTTAGGCCCTACCTAAGCAGACATTTTAATGATGTTTAATCTCCCCGCCCGTGACTCATGTTTGTCTTCCTGAGCACTCAGCACTAGGTGAGACCGCAACCATCCTTTGTTTCCTTCTACGTCCCTGGGCCGCCCCTGCCCACTGACTGTGAGCTCCAGGGGTGGCTCCCAGGGAACAGTGAGGTCCAAGAGGACCCTGGCTGGAGGACGTGCTGGGGACGGTCTCAGGGATAGCCCAGGACTGTGTTTCACCAGGAAGGAGCTGGTCTCTCCCCTTAGGGAGGGCGTCAGTGCAAATACTGTGTATTCCCTCTGGGGGACCCACAAGAATATTTCTGGGCCTGTGAAGCAGAGACCACAGGAAAGCAAAGCCAAGCTGGGGTTACGCTGAACACCTTACTGTCTCTGATTTATGAGGAATTTTAGTCCGCCCGGTTGGACCACATGCAGTGTAGGTGCCAAATGTGCCCATTTCACAGACAGGGAAGCCGAGGATAAAACCATAGCAACAGTCCAAGAGAGAGTACCGAGAGCCCCAGACAGCAAGGATCTGGATTCAATCTGTGTTTGTGGAGGGTGGCCTACAGGCCTGAATTTTCTCATCATGCTGGGGGAATTATACATTTCTGTTATGTTATTTTTTGAGTGGTACATGCAAAGTAGCACAGTGGTAGGGCGTTTGCCTTGCATTCGGTCAGCCCGGCCAACCTGGGTTCAATTCCTCCGCCCCTCTCGGAGATCCTGGCAAGCAACTGAGAGTATCTTGCCCGCACGGCAAAGCCTGGCAAGCCACCCGTGATATATTGGATATACCAAATACAGTAACAACAAGTCTCACAATGGAGACATTGCTGGGTCCGCTCGAGCAAATCGATGAACAACGGGAGGACAGTGCTACCAGGACAGTGCTACAATACTACATGCAAAGTAAATGCACCGAGCTATATCCCCGGCTCCAAATTTCTGCTTTGTTTGCAGCAAAAAAATTTCTATATAAAGGGCTGGAGTGATAGCACAGCGGGTAGGGCGTTTGCCTTGTTTGCGGCCGACCCGGTTTTGATTCCCAGCATCCCATATGGTCCCCTGAGCACCGCCAGGAGTAATTCCTGAGTGCAAAGCTAGGAGTAACCCCTGAGCATCACTGGGTGTGACCCAAAAAGAGAAAAAAATTTTTTCTATATAAGCTGTTTGCTCTTGCTGACTTCACCTTTGGGGTCAGGAATAGGACCTCAAGCCTGGGCTGAGAGAGCGAATTCCAGCTCCTCCTGCAAATCTAGCATCTGAGTCCACATTGGCTGCCGCAGGCCAGCCCTACCTGGGGGTGTCCCGTCACAACCTGCCCAGGGCTGACAGGAGAGGGCCCCTTTCCAGACACAAAGTGAGGTGGGGATAAAATTCGGTGTCCAAGGTCCCCCAGGGAGCCTCGCCCCCCGCCCCACGCTTGGCTGCTCTCTGCTGTGTGGTTCCAGCCCCTTCGCTGTCCCTAATCTGTTCTCCTGGGATGGAGCTCTGAGAGCCTGGGCGTGAGAATCAAGGGGAGGGAAAGGGGAGCTCGTGCTCACTGCCCACCTGCAGCAGATCCTCTCAGCCCTGGGAGCGGAGTCTGTGACCTGAGCACCCCAAGGGCACCCCCTCCACCCCCAACACATCCCGAATGACCTTGCCTTAGGACTATGAGGAGTGATGACTGTCCGCACACCAGCAACACCTCAGGTGCTGAGCTCTGCTGTGGCTTCCCGCCTACCCCAGGGCCTCTCAGACCTTCTCTGCCGGCTCAGCACATGGTGTGCGGGGGCGGGGGGGGGAGGGAGAGGAGCCCCCTCTCAGGGGCTCAGCCCCATCCACCCGACCCCAGCCCTCCTCTGAGAAATAACCCCATGGCTGGTGCTGGTGTACCCCCAGCCCAGGGCCCTGGGGCAGGGTCTCAGCAGGTGACAGCTCCTGGTGACTCGTGGCCTATCTCTCCCACCCACAGATCTTGAACATGGAAGACGATCAGAACTGGTACAAGGCTGAGCTCCGGGGTGCTGAGGGATTTATTCCAAAGAACTACATCCGGGTCAAGCCACACCCGTGAGTGACCTTGAGTCCTCAAGATGCCCCCGCCTCCCCCCAGCTCGGTGCCCCCCCCCCCCCCCATCGAGCTTTTGGTGAATGATTGCTTAGAGACCAACTTGGGACTGTAGAGTGGAACAAGCTCTCGCAAGGCAGGGTGCTCCCAGGATCCATCCCACTGGGCCCCACCAGGACCAGGGGGTGGAAATGTGAGAACTTGCCTGATGTGGTGGCAGGGTAGAAGGCAGAGGGCACAGAGGCTGGGTGTGGGGTGCTGGGGAGGCTGCCATGTGGCCTCTGGCAGGCCCTGCATCTTCTACTTCTCATTTTTCATTTCTGAAAACCAAGAGAATAAGAGTCTGGCTCAGTGCTGTATGAGAAGGGGGTGCGAGGGAGGAAACCGGGAGTCTGTGGAGGGGTGGACAGGAAGCAGGCCTTGTCTGAGGGCCGCAGGGGAGAGTGGATACTGGCTGAGCAGAGTCAGGGACAGGGTGCCCGAGAAATGAGGAAACCGAGCAGACAGACTGGAAATGATAAACAAGATAGTCCCTAAGCAATCATTCACCAGAGGCTGGCCACAGCCCCAGGGGCAGGCTGGGTGATGCTGGGAGCACAAGCGTACAATGCTGGGGTCAAAGCAGCCTGCCCTGGGGCAGAGACAGAGAATAAACTAGACAGGAGTGAGATGATGAACTGGGAGGGCTTCTCAGAAGAGGTGGCAAGGTATGAAGCTTTGAAGCATGTGTAGGAGTTAGCTAAGCAGCAAATGAGAATGGCATCCTGGAAGAGGGGCCAAGGTGAGCCAAGAGCCTATGGCAGTGGGAGGCTCAGATGCTAGGTCCAGGGTAGTCTGAGTAGGGAAGAGGCTCCATCAGATGGGGACGCAGGGGACAGGCCAGCAGACTGGAGGGACGGGCTTTGAGCCCTCCTGGCAGCATAGAGAGAAGGGAGGTGGGGCTGGCAGGGCCTGGGGGGTATTTCCTCTTCGAGTGGTTTCCAAAGCCGCCACCACCGCCACTTCCTGTGCCAGGCAAGGTCCCTTCCCAGGGGGTTCCTGTAGCCAACCTGCCCCCACCCCAGGGTCCTGACCCTGCATGTCCCTCTGGACAGGGGTGCATTGGATAGAGGGGTGTGGCCTTTGGCCAAGAGTGTCCTCAAAGGGGATGTGAGGAGAGAGAAGATGCACGATCCGGGCCAGATATCTGATGGGCAAGGGCCACCGCCCCTGCACACAGGCCAGGGCTGAGCTTCTGAAACGGGCCTGCAAAGCCAGAATATCTGGTCAGTGGCTGCTGAGCCCAAGGAGGAGGGCCTGGGTCAGGCACCTACTGCTGGCAGTGGTCTCAGGGCAGTTGGGTGCAGACATCAGCCTCTGGAGCCCGACAGCCTCCCCGGCACAGGCCACTCAGCCCCACCTCAGGGGTGTGAGGGGGGAGTCGAGGTCAGTCTTCGTAACTGCCCTCAACCCCATGCCAGCAGAGCCCCACTGTGGCCCCCACAGACCTAGTGACCTCACCACCAGCCTCAGCCCACCTGCTGACCAGGTGGAAGTGGCCGAGGAAGGGCCTAAAGTCAGAGCAGAAGCTGTGGGGTGGGGGTGGGGTGGCAGCAACTCTGAGAGGGGCAGGCAGGGGTGCAGGGGTGCGGGTGGGGAGGGAGAGCTGAGCAGAGTGCACAGGAGAATGCAGGTGGGCTCTGCCCGGCTCCCCTGGGACCCCATGGGAGTCTGAGCTTCTGTGCCACCTTCCCGGGACTGCCCCTCACTAGGCACAGCAGGAGTACGGGCGTGGTGAAGGCCGCGTGGGGCTGGCGGGGAAGCCTGGTTCGGGGCACCGGACAGGACGGGCACCCAGGGGGCAGCTGCAGTCTGTGGGGCCCACCCGCCCTCAGCGGCTCTGGGTTCTTCGGAGACCCCCGCTTCCAGGAAACACCCCAGGGCCCTGCACCTGCACCCACGCCCTGCCTGCCTCCAGTCCCAGCTCTGGGCTGGAGCGTCCATCTTATGCCCGAGCGTGCAGATCCCCAGGCCTGGCTACGCTGCCCGCCCGCTCCGGCAGTGACCGTGGGGTGCTGCGGGCACTCTCTGTCCGCTGCTCCTTCCGGTCAGAGGTTCCCGGCCCAGGCACCGTGCGGGCAGGGGGGTCTGGCACAGGGTGGAGGCTGGGCAGAACCCGGCCCCCTGAGACACAGGGACGTCCCCCGCTACCCGCACTTAGAGACACTTGCTGGGGGAGCCCTATCACCCTCGCCACGGCCTCACCGAGCCTCAGTCTACCCATTCGGCCAGGCCGAGCCTGAGTCCTGGGCAGAGGTGGGGGGTCCCGCCAGCAGCACCTCGTGTCCGTGCCCCTGCAGGAGGGCACTGCTCCGTCCCACCGTGCCCAGCGAGGCCTCGGTCCCTGGGGCTGGCCCCAGCAGGCCCACGCTCAGACCCCTTTCCACAGCTGGTACTCGGGGCGCATCTCCCGCCAGCTGGCCGAGGACACCCTGATGAAGCGGAACCGCCTGGGAGCCTTCCTGATCCGGGAGAGCGAGAGCGCGCCGGGGGAGTTCTCGGTCTCTGTGAAGTGAGTTCTAATCCAGGGGGCGAGGGCATGGAGGGAGGGGCAGGTGTGCAGAGGACCCGCACTCAGGCGGACACAGCCCAGAGCAGGGAAGAGCCAGGCCCCAGATGCCCTGCACAGTACCTGACACCTGTCACCACCCAGATGCTGGGGTTCTGTGGGTGGGGAGAAGAGGCCACCACCCAGATGCTGGGGTTCTGTGGGTGGGGAGTGTCGGGGCACCCAAGACCGTGTCTGTGGCTTGAGCAGGCCCGTCGTACCCTGGTGGTGCAGTGGAATGGACAGATCCTGAGGGCAGCCCCTCAGAACTGTGTGACCTTGGGCAAGTCACTTAGTCTCTCTGTGCCCGTTTCCAATTGTGGTGAAGGGCTTATTACAAGGAACAAGTGGGGGAGGCGCCATCTGTACCCGCTCTGAGGCCTCTACTGGCTCTGTGCTTGGGGCACCTTAGGTGGTGGAGAGTCAAACCATGCCATGGCCGCAGCCACATGCAAGCAAGTGTGTTAGTGTCTGTGCCATCTCTCCAGCTGGGCAAAGAGCGGCTAGATGCCTGGCATTGAAGTGGGCTGGTCAAAACGGGACCGTCTGGCCTGCTGACCTATCCCAAACGGCCAGGCGGGCAGCAGTAGGCGACGACCCTGGAACAGGCTGGTGCCAGGACACACAGGTGGCCAAGGGGTGAGGACACCAGGAGGCAGAGACCTGGACAGCAGCTCGGGCTGACCTTTCCCAGTTACCAGGGGCCGCAGTGCCCAGTGCTGGGGTGGCCGGACTGGCGCAGCCCCTGGACCATGCGAGGCGCACTCCCCTGGGAATGGGGGGCTGCTAGGAGGAGGGGTAAAGGGATCCAGCACCCTGAGGGGCCAGCACTCCTGCCACACCCCACCCTGGGCAGAACTGTGCCTTGTTCATCTCCCCAGGAGCAGCCCGTGATCCCTAGCGAGCGAGAGAGGCTCCAATTTCCTCTCTGAAAAATGGGAGCACTGTCAGCCGGAGTGTTGGCGGGCTGACTCCCCTCCATGGGACAGTCTCGCCCCCCCACTCCCCACCCCCGCCCCAACCATGCACACGGCCCAGCCCCCACCACCCTGCTCCCTGCAAAAGCAGGATGTGGGCGGCTTTCCAAGCGCTGGGGCCTGGTCACCTCCTGGGAATGGCGCCTGCCAGGCGGGCTTGTCTGGCTCGGGGCTCCCCGCAGTCCAAGGTCACCTAGCAAAGCAGGAGACCCAGCGAAGTCACTGGGTGGTTCTGGAGCCTGAGCTGAGGGGAGGCCCGCCCTTCCCCAGACAAGCCCAGGCCTAAGGAATCGCTGCGCCTGCACGGCCAAGGTGGTGCTTCTGCACACTGCCCTCTGCTGGGAGCTCGAGTCATCGCAGCTCCCCGGGTGCAGACTCGGGTTCATGCAAACATCTCAACTCTGCACCGTGTGAACCCCAGAACAGGCAGAGCCAGGGGTCCCGCCCAAGAAGGGCTGTGGGGAAGCAGACTTGGCTGACCCAGGGTTCTCCATGAGGGGTGAGTGGAGAGATAGACAGGGGGTTACGGGGCACGGCAGACCCTGATTTGATCCCCGCATCCCATGAGGTCACTCACTGCCAGGAGTGAGCCTGGAGCACCATGATGTGGTCCCACAACCAACTGTAGCACTGTCCTCCCGTTGTTCATCGATTTGCTCGATCGGGCACCAGTAACATCTCCATTGTGAGACTTGTTGCTACTGTTTTTGGCATATCGAATACGCCACAGGGAGCTTGCTAGGCTCTGCCTTGCGGGCGGGATGATACTCTTGATAGCTTGCCAGGCTCTCTGAGAGGAACAGAGGAATCAAACCCGAGTCGGCCGCGTGCAAGGCAAACGCCCTACCCGCTGTGCTATCGCTCCAGCCCCAAAACAAATAAATAAAGATTTAAAAAATTTGATGGCAGTGGATAGATCCCACAATGAAGGAGACTCCTGAGCTGGAACTGGGTGGCCTCTGCCCAGTAGCACCTGGGTGCAGTCTGAGGGGTGGGGCTGGCACTGAGCAGTACTGGGACTGGGTCTTTGTCTTCTTTCTTTCCTATAAGGTTCAGGGAGCCCAGGGTCACTTCCAGCACAACTCATGCTCAAGCTGGTGGTGTGAACTGACAGTTCTGTGCTCCATCCTGGCGATGCAGTGCCGCTCAGGGGGGCAGGGGGCCACCAGGAGCCACATGGCCGTACTCAGGTGGCCATCCATGTAGAATCAGGGATTGGCCTCATGCATACTAGGCATGTGCTCTGCCCAGCCCCTGGAGAACAGTTTTTGAGCTGTGCGGAAGCTCGGATATTGTTCTGGAAACCTCCCTCAGAAAAACCCTGGCATGTGCCCCCTGCAAGACCTCCTGGCCCAGTTCCCCAGGGGAAGAACGCTTCGCGGTCCTCTAGCTGCGGTTTTGGCACTGTTCCACCAGGTGGCGCCCTTCACCCTCCGTGTCTCCCCACCTGTTCCACGTGTCCTGTTTGTTCCTCTCCAGATCCATCATATTTCTTGGGGTCCTTCAGGGTCCTTGAAGGACCATCAGCAGGGACAGGAGGAGGAAACTTAGCTTTTTTTTTAACATTTTTTAAGAAAAAAGAAACTGTGTGGCTAGAAATGTGAGCTTCTGAAAAAGAATCTTGGCTCTGCCGCCTGCTAGCTCTTTAGCCCCAAGCAAGTCACCTTGTTCTGGATTATAAAAAGAGCTTCTGTGTGAGTGGTCAGCAGGAGGCCTGGCATGCAGAAAGTGTTCAGTAAATACCAGAGTAATTAGCATTCAAGGAAACCTTCAGGGACCTAACCGTGCTCAGAGGGAGGAGCTTAGGGACCTCCTTTCTCTTGGATCTGGGGTATCAGAGAGGGCAGTGGCAGGCTAGCAAAGAATCTGGTTCCCACCCAACGTTTCCGGGACCGGCTGTGGCGGTCACCAGCTCTCTCTCAGCTGCGCTGTGGGCACACCACCAGGCTCAGAGCCGCGGGCCAGCTGCCGCAGAGCAGCGTGAGTGCACTTCCGCCCTCACTGGCTTGATTCTTGGGGCCTCTGACCACGACGCGTGGCATCCCCTCACGCCCATGGCAAGCCCCATAAAGTTGTCAGAGGTGGGGTTAATGGGCCGGTCCTGCCTCACGCAGAGATAGTGACCACGGCTGGCTGTCCTTTATGAGTTTACAAAGGGCTGCTCCCCTCTTCCTCCAGAAGTTCATGGGAGCTGGCGGCCCGCGGGCTGGGAGCCAAGGTTTGAGATGCAATCTGCTCTGTAGCTTTGGCCCTGTCCAGGCTTTGCGAGACTCCCCTCGTAAATGACAGTGAACTCCCAAACCAAATGTTTGCTTCCATTCAGACCAGGGGCCGCCCTAGGGTTCCTGGTGCAACCCTCAGTCCTGGCACTGATTGTTCGCCAGGGCTTGTCCTGGGGTCTGGGGAGTTGAAAATAGCACAGAGCCCCTTGTCCTTTAGGAGTTCATTTTGTCCCCAACGCTCCCCCCACCCCCCCACCACCATCTGCACCTGCTTTTTTTTGTTTTCTCCTGTTTTGATTTTGTTATACCTGGCAGTGCTCCTGGTTTACTCCTGGTTTTGTGCTCAGGGATCACTTCTGGTGCGCTTAGGGAACCATATGTGGTGCCAGGGATTGAACGTGGGTCTGCCCCATGCAAGGCGAGTGCCCTCCCTGCTGTGTCTCCACGGCCCCTGTGCGGTCCCTCTCTTGATGTGTGGCCAGCTGGGTGCTGAGTTGAGGCTCCTGCCCGGGTCCTGTATGGTGCTCCTCAGCCCTGCGGTGCCCACATGTATGCTCCCAGTTGCACTTCCTGACCCTGTGAGTGCACGTGTCCCCTTCCGTGGCAGAGCTAGCACACGCCTGGTGTATGTCAGGAACTTGCTGGTGGTGCAGGTCCCAGACAGCAGAGTCGCCAGCGCCGTGCTCAGCACCGTGGGCAGTGCCAGGTGCAGACAGGAGGCCTTACAGCGTCCGGGCAGGCGCAGGGCCAGAGCCATCTCCAGGCACTTCAAGAGTTTCACTTTTCCTGGGGTGCCTGACAACACATTGTTAGTAAATTATATTAAGTCTTAGAAGATGAAGGGCCAGGGACAGACGAAGCTCCCGGTAGAACACTTGCCTTAAGTGTGTGAAGCCCTGGACTTGATCCCCAGCACCACCAAAAGCAAACAAAATCAAACAAGAAAGGCGGGAGAAATGACCCAGGAGCCAAGGCACTTGCCTGGCATGTCGCCGACTCCAGATTGGTCTCCAGCACTGCATGTGCCAGGAGTAAGCCCTGAGCACAGCTGGGTGTGGCCCCCAACCTCAATAAACACACACACACACAGACACACAGAGGAAAAAAGTTTAGATGATTAAGGCTTTGGGGAAAGTAATGCAGGGAAAAGATGGGGTGCTGTTTCAGGCAGGCAGAGAGTAGTTACGTGCAGAGACAGGGAAGAAGTAAGCCCCTAAAGCTTCATTTGCAGGTAAGGAAACCAAAGCTCAGAGAGGTGCAGTAACTTGCTCAAGGTCACACAGCAAGGAATTATTGAGCTGGTGTCCACTGACTGCGCCTGACACCCCTGGTCTCCCAGCCCCCACTTTCTCTGTCACCAATGGAAAATCTGGTTCTGTTTTACGACTGCTGCATCCCCATTTCACAGAAGGGAAAACTGAAGCTCTAGGAGGGTCATGTCTACCGAGATGGTCCACAGACAGCAGGCAGGCCCTTGCTGGGGGTCCCAGCCTGACCTCACCCAGCCCCGTTTAGCCTCTCTAGCTGCCACTGTCACCCTTGCTGCTGCCACCACCAGGCCAGAAAAACCTGCCAGGCGGGCCCAGCTGCTCCGAATCGGCCTAACTTGGTCCTTGGGGCTTTTCTGGGCCCAGGGCTGGCCTGGCCACTCGTCTCCCTGGGAGGTGGGTCTGGGGTCGCACACAAACACACCCATGTCTTCTCAGAGAGGAGCCACCACACACACCCCACAGAGCCTGAAGGAGACACGTGCCACCATAGACGTGATGGAGACACACATGGCACACACAGGGAGACCGGGCTGCACACAGACACAAAGACACACTCACAGACACACACAGGCACACAGAGGCACCTACACAGGCACACAGAGACACCTACGCAATCACACACAGGCACATACACAGACACACACAGACACACACACACAATCACAGTCAGTGGCAGGGTTTCACACAGGCAAACTCAGACATAGACACACACACACAGAGACACACACAGAGACACACACACAGGCATACACAGATGCACGCAAACACACACAATCACACACAAACACACACACAGACAGACACGTACACACATATACATTCACACATAGGCACACAGACCCACACAGAGACACACAGAATCACATACAGTCAGACTTAGGGTCTCACACAAACACACACAGACACACATAAACACAGTGACACAAAGACAGATACACAGTCACACACAGACATACACACAGACACACAGAGACACATACACTCACATACACATACACATACACTCACAGATGTATACACAGACACACAGACCCACACAGAGATAGACACAGACATACACTGTCAAACACAGGGTCTCACACAGACACACACACACACACAGTCACACACAGACATACGCAGGCACACAGCATTGTGCCCATCCCTGCCCTCTGGCCCAGCACTCGGGGCTGGAGTCTCCCCACAACTCCCCAGAGGGTCCTGAGTTTCCTGGCATGGGGAAAGGTCGGCTCTGAGAGCTCCCGGGGCCCCTCCTGGATTAAGGGGCTCCCAGATGCCTCCACGCAGGCCTGGAGGATGGTGAAGGCAGAAGGGAAAGTCCTGGGTGAGCGCAGGGGGGCGGGGGACAGGGTCGTCAGACAGGTGGGGCCCAGGAGGCAGGCTTCGCCCGGCCCCACGCAGCAGCAGGCAGTCGTGCTGGGGCAGGTGTGGCCCCGCTGTGGCCCCCCTGCCTGCACCTTGGGAGAGACAGGGAGAAAGGACAGGGCAAAGGGACAGGGCCCGCCTTCTGCTGAACTCTCGGAATGAAGCCAGTTTCCAGACGGAGAAGCCCCTAGAGTTCCCTGTCCCTAACCCCTTCCACCACTGTCCGGCCTCTGCTGCCTGGCCTTGTGCCATCAGGGAACGTTTGCCTCTGGACAAACTTGCAGACAGCTTCCAGCAAGCTTCAAACCCCACAGACTCCGCCTCAGAAGGGGGCCATCGGGACTCCGAGCCTGGCCTGCACCTTCCCTCCTGCCCCGCTCTCAGGCCCTCCTCCCAGCTCCTCATGTCCGCGCCCAGAGCAGGGCTCCAGGGCCTGCTGCGCACAGCGGCCAGACGGGGCGGGCAGCCCGGGCTGCTCCTCTGACCCAGGCACATGGGCACACACATGTCCCTCGCCGTCCACACACGCCTCTTAGTCACCTGGGAACAATGCATGCTGACGGCACACAGGCGCTTTGTCTCGACTGTGAGAAGTCAGGCTCCACCTGGTCACCGCCAGGGCCGCTTCCTGGCCCTCCTGCTCTGGCCAGTGCTGAGCTGTCCCCAACTCGCTGCATCTGAGAGACCCCGGGGTTGGTTCCGGACAGGAAGCCCAGGTCAGAGCCGCTGGAGAGGGTTAAGGCTACCCGCAGGGGCACTTCAGGCCTGGGCCCTTGTTCTGCCCCTTCTGGCTGGGCTAGACTCTCAGGATCTCTGCATCGCTGCCTGTCCAGTGTCCACCTCTCCAAGCAGGGAGGTGGTCTGAGGAGCCAAGACACCCAAGAAAACTTGTGACTCTGAGGGTAGGGTCTGAGGCCGCACTGGGCGGATGGGTCATTCCACCTGGGCCTTGACGCGTGAGGAGGAATTTGGCTCAAGGGAAAATTGGATGAACTTGTGTATGTAAAGACCAAGAGGTGCATTTGGAAATGGAAAGAGAGAGGCTCTGTGTGGCCTGGACCCCTGATCCGCTCCTCACACAATGAGCCCTGAGGCCGGCCACCTTGACACGCCTTGATCTTGCAGCTCAGTCCTGCACACGGGAGACCAGTGAGATAGTACCGCAGGTAAAGCGCTTGCCGTACATGTGGTCCACCAGGGTTCAATCCCCAGCAACCCACATGGTCTCCTGAGCACTGCAGGGGTGATCCCTGAGTGCAGAGCCGGAAGTAAGGCCTGGAGACTGACAGGTGTGGCAAACAAACAAACAAAAAGGGGGGAAATGAGAATAAGGGGCTAGGGATAAAAATGAGAACAAGCTTGAAGAAATGGTGTACTCTGTATCCTGAGTTGGACCCTGACACTGCATGGTTTCCCCAGAACATTGGAGGCCCCCAGCAGCACAGGGCCCAGGCACTGGACCACCAGGCCCTCAGAGCCCGGCCACGCCCAGCTGGGAGTGAGCTCTAAGAAGCACACTCGGAATCCGTGAACCAAGGGCCTGAAAGATAGCACAGCGGGAAGGGCGTTTGCCTTGCATGTGGCCAGACTGGGTTCGATACCCAGCACCCAACATGGTCCCTTGAGCACCACCAGGACTAATTCCTGAGTCCCGAGCCAGGATTGAGTCCTGAGCACCACCGGGTGTGGCCCCAGCCCCCCAACTCCCTCTGAAGGAGAGGGAAGGCCTGGCCCAGGGCCTGCGCCCCCTCTGGGTGGGCCACCAGGTCTGAGGTGGAGTCGGGTGGACCTACCTCACCAGGTCTCTCTGGAGGAGGAGAGTGAGGAGGGCCTGGGGCTGGACCGGGCTGAGGCTCATCCCCATGGGCCCCTCTGAGGCTCCCTGGCCTCTGTCCTAGCTACGGGGACCAGGTCCAGCACTTTAAGGTGCTACGCGAGGCCTCGGGGAAGTACTTCCTGTGGGAGGAGAAGTTCAACTCCCTCAATGAGCTGGTGGATTTCTACCGCACCACTAGTATTGCCAAGAAGCGACAGATCTTCCTGCAAGACGAGGAGCCCCTGATCAAGGTACAGGGGGTGGGCACAGAGGTGGGAGGGCGCGAGAGGGAGGGCAGGGTTGGGTGCAGACCCCACCAAGCCACCGAGTCCGCCTGTCCTGAGTCTGAAGGCCATGCCTGACCAGCAGTTGCTCCTGGGCTCCCTATGCCTACTGCACAGCTGGGGACCTGGGAGGGGGCGGGAGGTGTCTGGGTGGGGGCGGGGTCATGGGTGCGGCTGGCCTGTGAGAGGGAGGGTCCACCGGCCCCTTGTCCTCACAATAACAGCAATTTGCCAGCCTGCCCTTTCATCCAGGGCTGGAGCCAGCAGCTCTCGCTCATTAGGTGACGACACCTGCCGGCGGGGTTATTAGGCCCGATGTGCTATTTTCCTCCAGAGAAGAGTGTCGCAAGGGATGGGACTGGAGGAGGTCAGGACCCTGGCACAGCCCAGGGGCTTGGGGGACACAGCCTTGACCAAGGCCTGGGTGGGGTGCAGACACCCCCTCCCGCTGCTTCTTGACCCTGCCACCTGTCGCATGTGATTTTAGGGTCAGGTCACCCTTCAGCTGCGCCTCAGTTTCCTTGTGTGCCATAGGCCAAGCTCTGACCTGGCGCGGCCCCTCCAAAGACCCCCATTTGGACACTCACCCTCCTTAGCCTGGCAGGGTCTCTCTGTCTGAGGATACTTCTCCCAGCACCCCCTATGCCCTTGACCTTGCTGCCTGAGCCAGCCCTGGCCCGGAGTGCATGAGAGCCAGCAGGAGCTGGGGCTGTTTGGGGGTTCCCCACACCCAGCACCTCCCTCTGGCCTCTGCCCCGGGGCCCCCACACCATGGGGTGACTCCAGATCTGGCTCGGTCCCTGGGACCCATGCCGCCTCCTCCTTCCTGGGCAGAGAGCCGCTAATTATAGCCGTCCGCCGATCCTATCGCCGGCCCGGTAAGACTCTGGGGCTGCGAGCGGAGATCTCACCGAGCCTGGTCGCCAAGGCGCCGGGGCGACGTGCCCGCAGAAGCTCCTGTCCAGCAGCTGCTCACTGGGGGGAGACTGAGTCCACCAAGGACAGGACCCAGCCCGATAACCTCGATGCACTTCTGGGCCCGGGGGCCCAGCCTCAGAGCTGTAAGCTGCTCTAAGGGATGAGGGCTCCCTCCAAACCTCCACACCTCAGGGGGGCCGTTGCACCCAGAGCTCTGAGCTCCTCCAGCTGTGGGCTCCAGGCTTGTTCCTGGGGGCTGGTCCTACAGGGTTAAGGAGCGTGACCATGGGCAGAGAACTGAGGGGGCTGGCGAGGAGGCCCCCCCCACCCTGACTCTGCCCTGGGGCCCGGCCGGGAAGCCCAGACAGAGCTGTGCCACGTGGGCACGGGCCTGCTGGACACAGGGGGCTCCTGTGAGAAGCAGTGGTAGCCTCAGTCGTTGACTGGACCCGTGGCACCCCTCCTGCTCTGGCCGCGGCCTCAGGCCCACTCCTCTCCTCCATGCAGCCACCCCAGGCCCACTTCGCCCAGGCCCAGTTCGACTTCTCAGCCCAGGACCCCTCGCAGCTCAGCTTCCGCCGTGGCGACATCATCGAGGTCCTGGAGCGCCCAGACCCCCACTGGTGGCGCGGCCGGCTGGCCGGGCACCTCGGCTTCTTCCCACGCAGCTACGTCCATCCTGTGCAACTGTGACACTCAGCCGGCCACCGGGGCCAGAGGCAGACCTGGACCCCTGCTGGTCAGCACTACACTGGAACGTGACCCCAACAGCTTCCCCTGATGAGCCCCACCAGCTGTGTGAGGTTTGGGCTTCCTGTGGAGCCTCCTTGCTTTTGACCTGGACCCTCCCTCCACCGGAAACTCACCCGCCATGGGCTCCACTCGACCCAGAGCTGGAGGACTCAGGGGCGGGACCCCGTGGCTGGGCACCCACTGGGCTGCCTCTGTTCTTGCCAACACCCCTGCACTCTCTCTGCCCCTTGGGGAGAGAGCTTAGTGCTGAGGGGCAACACCTGTGACCCCGGACTCAATGGGCAGACTCAAGGGACACCCTGACTTCCGCAGCCCCACTGTGTGGGTTATTCAGCCCCCCCCCCCGCCCCCTCACAGATTCTCGGGGAGCATCCGGAGGCCCGGGGGAAGGGCAGGGAGGCTCCTCTCTCTGGGCTGGGGGCAGACAGGCCCCAGGGGCAGGCCTAGGGCATGGCCCAGGAAGCCCTGCTCTGTCCACCCTAGCTTGGTCAGACCCAGGTTCTGCCCACTCTGGGCCCCAGGGCCTGTGGGCACTGCAGGGTACGGGGGAAGTTAGGGAGGTCAGTCATGTCCAGAACGGGGTGGGCAACCCCTGGTGCAGGGTCAGGAGCTGGGCATCCTGCCCCCCAGAACTGACCAGAGAGCAGGAAGACCAGGCTTGGCAGGCCACAGTTGCTCCTGACCAAATATTCGGAATAAAACCAGCAGAAGGACAGATAGAAGCGATTCAGAAGTGGAATTTTCTTTGCCAGTACAGTTACTTTGTAATTGTTTCAGAAATCTGTTGCTTGCTCTCTTCAAGCCCTTCATTTCACGGGCTCCTGCCTTTCCCTTCGGCCAGGCCTGGACCCAGCACCCTAGGCTGTGAGGGGGTCATGGCGCACCCCTGTCCACCCACACAGGCAGTGTCAGGCGAAGTAGGCATAGAAGAACACGTTCACACACATGAGGAGGATGGCTTGCAGGCCGCAGACTCGCGCCCAGAAAGCATGTCTTGGAGATGTCTGGCCGTCCCCTGGGGAGGGGGGAGGGCATCATGGGGCACCTGAGCCTGCAGCACCTGCCCCGGAACCAGAGGGAGGGAGGGAGCTGAGCCCACCGTGTACCTGCTTTGGCTCCTGAGGCCAGGCCTGGAGCCAGGGTCCACCAGGTGAGGTTCTCCGTCTGCAGGGGCAAGACAGTTGGGCAGAAACACCGAGTTCAAAACTGGCCGGAGCCAGGCTGAATCAGGGCAAGGGCTAGAATATTCAGGTTTGGGGGCTTTGGTGGGTGCAGTTATGAACACCCCAGGCTCTGGGCTCGGGTCACTCCTGGAGGAGTTCAGTGGAGCAGGCAGTGCCTGACTTCAAAATGGGGTCATCGGCCCTCCCCCCAGCCCCTGGAATGTTTCTGAACCATCACGAGAGATTCAGAGGCCAAAGGGGGCCAGAGCGAGGACGTGGGCAGACTCAGTGGACTCACCTGCACGCTGGGTGGGGCAGGGGTCAGCAGGCTGCCGGCCACGCCCACAGCACCGCTGAGAGCAAAGAGGGCGATGGCGAAGTGCAGGTAGTGGACGGCGCTCAGCATGGCCGGCCGCGGGTCCGGGAGTCCGCAGGGGGGCGAGGGGTGCAAGAACTCCAGCACCAGCCTCGTGGCCCCCACCGCCAGCCCAGCCATCAGCCCCCAGAAGGCCCCCTGGGAGGGAGAAGGCAGGTTCTTTCCTGCTCATCGGCTCCGGGACCGAGCGCCCACCCGTCCGCTGACCCCACCTGCTCATTGGCGCGCGGCCAGAAGATGCCCAGTAGGAAGATGGCGGTCACGGGTGGCGCCAGGGAGCTGGTCACCGACTGCATGTAGATGAAGAGCTGCCCGCCATTGGACCCCTGCAGCACGGGGATCCAGGCCACGCTCACGCCGATGAGCACCACGATCACCACCCTGCGGGGCAGCGGGTAGGTGTGCTGGTTGGGCCCTTCCCTGGCCACAGCCCCGGCCCTGCACCCTTCCACCTCCTCCGCAGCAGCTGGGTCCCTTGGGCCATCACCGCCTCTCTGATGCTTGCAGGGTGGGCCTCGCAAAGCGCCTCCTGGCACCCAGGGTGGGGAGCGCCCACCCAGCCTCTCCGTGGACTTTCCTCCCAGCTCTTCTCACAGCCAATGCGGAGCCCGCGTGGTCCCCTGGACCTAAAGCTCTTGCTGCAGAAACAGGCAGGCCTGCGGGCTCCTCTAGCCCTTCTGTAGTCCTAAATGGGGTCCTCGCCCACCAGGGGCGTGCCCCTGGGCCTGGGGGCATCTTGGAAGTACTGGCAACAGTGAGAGGTTTTCTTTTTTGCTTTTTCGATCACAGCTGGTGATCTCAGGGGTTACTTCTGGCTCTGCACTCAGGAATTACTCCTGGCGGTGTTCGGGAGACCATGCGGGATGCTGGGAATCAAACCGGGGTTGGCTGAGTGCAAGGCAAACACCCTCCCCGCTCCAGCCCCCAGGAGGTTTTCTGAGCTTCCTGCAGCCTGGGATCCGCTCGCCTGTGGGTATTTCTCGGGCAAACAGGGGAGATGGCAAAGTCTCCAGAGGCCTGTTCTAAGACACTATATAGGCTCCTGTTACATACTAGAGCCAGGCAGCAGGAGAGCACCAACCTCAGCATGACCTCTCCGTATGGGATAGAAGAAGCCTCACAGGGGAATACCAAGTGCTCAAAGGCAACAGAAGCAAGGAGCATAAGAAATGGTCTTCAGTTTGGCACTGGGGTGGGGCTGGGGGACAAGTTAGAAAAGGGAACACTATGACAGTGGCTCAGGGGAAAGTGCCACCAAGACAGGCTGGGGTCGGGAGGGAATTGGGACCTCGATGCAGGGAAGCAGACACTGATGAAGGGACAGGTGCTGGGACTTTGTACACCTCAAACTCAGTCATGAATCGTGACCTTGTAATGCATGCTGATTCAATACAAATTTTCAAAAAAAGATAGGGGCTCCCACCCTGAGCCCGAAGTGCTTTGCAGGTGCTGGGCCTACAGCCCCCACTCCCCCTCATGCCCCCTCCCCTCTCAATACCCCCCCAACTGCAGGCCCTGGGTCCACTCTTACAACAAGGAGCCTGCCTGAGTGCCAGGGGAAGGGGGCCCTCATCTCTGTCCAGCACAGAGACGATACAGACAAGCCTTGCACCCTGGGCTCAGGGCTGGGCTGGGGGGACCCCAAAGGAGGCATCCATTCTGGAGAACCCCCAGGAGGAGAAGGCCTGGACCTGGCTCTGGAGTCAGTGTTGCTTAGCTGACCTTAGCCCTCTTTCCCTGGTCAGTTGGTGTGTGTTTTTTGGGGGCGGGGGGCCTCCGGCTGCAGGGTTGGGGTTGTGTGCATGGCAGGGCTGGGCCCGCCTCCTGCTCACCCACTCCTCCCTGCCTTCCCTTCCAGGCCTGAGGGGGAGGGTGGAGGGAGGAGGTGCCGCCTTGATTAGGGCTAATTAACCCTTAGCCTGGCAGGCGCTGCCCTCTTCAAAGGCCAGGCGGGCTCCACCACCACCCACCCCGCCCTCCTGGGGCCTCCCCGCACAGACTCAGCACCCCTGGGCCAGGCGCTGCAGCCGGTCTGGAGAGGGCCCTCGCCTTCTCGTGCCTTCTGGGGGGTCCCCTCCTGGCCCAGCGCCCCCAAACCCAGACGCTGTTCCTCTGCCTAGAGTGCCCTCCTCCCACACCTCTTCCCTGGCTAGACCCCTATTCTCCAAGGCTCAACTAAGGGCCTTCCTCCTCCAGGAAGTCGTCTTGACACCCTCACCCCATCCCCATATAGAGCCAGTCCCCTCCATCACCCAAGGGTGCTGTCCTGATTAAGGGGCGCAAGGCACAGCTTGTGGGCGGAGGAATAGAGAAGTCAGAGGGAATAGCAAGGGAGGAAACTAAGGAGCTGGGAGACTAGGGTGTGGGGCGTGGGGTGGGCAAAACGCAGGGCTTCAGAGAGGAGTGGCCACAGCCAAGGCACCCCTACTGGGAGACCCTCAGCTCATCCCTGCACCCCTGCCTGCCAGTCTGCCCATCATGGCCTCTTGCCCGGGCTCTAGGACCCCCTGACCTCTCTGCCTGTCCCTGCACAAATGGGGGTTGCAGGGACCCAGGATGCTCTGCACTTAGGGAGCACCACTGCCAGATCAGTGTCTTAGGGAGCACCATTGGATTAGTGTCTTAAGGAGCACCACTGGATCAGCATCTTAGGGAGCACTGCTGGATCAGTGTCTTAGGGAGGACTGCCAGATCAGTGTCTTAGGGAGCATCACTGGAAGGGTGTCTTAGGGAGCACAGCTGGATTGATGTCTCAGGCAGGAGGACGCTGGAAGTGTTGAGGGGCTCCCAGAGGGAGGTGTGGTAGAACTGACCCAGGCCCATACTCCACATCACAGCCTTCTGCTCCCCAGACAGGCAGCTGGGGGGAGCGGAGGGAGAGTGCAGTGCCTCTTGGGAGTCGGCCCCTGGGGAGAGGTCGGGACAGTGGCTGGGCAGGCTGGCATGGAGAGTAGACCCTGCAGTTCCTCGGTTCTGCAGACTGGAAAGCCCTGCTTCTACGGAGGCCAGGAAATGGGGGACTGGCCCTACGGTTCCCAGTATCCAGCCCAGGGCAGCAGGAGGACATCAGCTCATGGGCTGCCAAGGACAGTCTGGCAGGGGAGGGGGGCAGTGGCGCTGGCACAGGCTGTCCCGGGGCCAGAGGGAGAGGCCCTTGTTTGGAGGCTGCAAGGCCGGGATGAGCTCACGTTCACTTGTCTGCACCCGGCAAGTCCCGACAGGACCTTTCTGTCAGGAGCTGCTGTTTTCATCGCTGGGACGAGTGCTGGGAGCTCCCGAGAGGCCCGCCCTGAGGAGCGGCCACAGGACACGCGCACCAGCGCCCACATCAGCGCCCAGTTCAACCGGAAGGCGCCCCACCACCACCAACCAGCGCCCAGTTCACCAGGAAGGCGCCTCCCCCCCCCACACCAACCCGCTGAGCCCAAGGAGGGAGGATGTGTGGGGGAGATGAGGTGGGGAGAGTCCCATGAATCAGTGGGGGTGTGGGGGGAGGGATCTGGCAATAGTCCTGGGGAAGCACAGAGGGATGACAGGGTCTATTCTTGGTGGGAGTCTATTCAAGGGGGACTGCATGGAGGAGAAAACACAGGCAGGGTCTAAAAGAGCAGGCAAGTCATTGAAGGAACAAGGAGAGCAGAGGGGCTGGGAAGCCAAGGGGGTGGGGGTGCCCAGAGCCAGGGGGTGGGGCAGCTGGGACCCAGTGTAGCCAGCTCTGAATTCTGCCTCGAGCTCTCTTGGACCGGCTGGGACACATAGGAGGTTTGAGGGTTCAGAGCGGGGAAGCCAGATGTCGGGATGGCCGGGGAGCAGGGTCTGTCTGGCCAGTTCCCCAGGAAACAGCTCGGAATAGGAGGCACAAGGAGGAGGACAGGGACTGTGACCAGAGAGGACCAGGGAGGCTGGAGCGAGGGCGGGAGGAGGAGCAGTGCGGCCTCTTCTCTCGCCTCCTTGCTGGCCTGCATCCTCCCACTCACCCCTCAAAGCCCATCTCCAGCCCCTCCCGTGCCAGCACCCCCGTACCGTCCCACCAGCAGTAGCTCGCGCTCGCCCGCCCGGGGCCGCAGCTGCCTCCAGATGTCCATGGTGAAGAGGGTGCTGCTGCTGTTGAAGACGGAGGTCAGCGAGGACACGAGCGCGGCCATCATCACGGCAACCATCAGCCCGCGCAGACCTGCAGGGACAGCCGTGTCTGCACCGCCTGGGCCCCGAGTGCCGGGTGCAGGCCAGGTCGGGGACTCCCGGGTCTGCGGCCTGACCCTCGTGGCTGCAAAGCGGCCGCCACCATGACCGCTGCAGAGCCCACGGCTTCATCTGGCAGGACGACTACTGACCCCTTGGGCAGACAAGCAAGGGGAGGCTCAGGGGAAGACAGTGGCCGGGGGACGGGGCAGGCCAGAAGCAGGACCCCCTGACCCGGCACAGCCCATCTCTATTCGGGCTGGGCTTCCCGCAGTCTCAGGGGGCCCTTTCTCCCCTGGGGGAGAGAGGGAAAAAATCTACCCCCCGAATGACTGAAAATGAGTGAGGGGATCCCATTGAGAAGGGGAAAGACTCTGGGAAGCCATGGGCTGGACAGGGGCAGAAAAGGACACTCGACTTCTGCCTCGGTGCTGTGTGACTTCAAGTCAGGTGCCTGCCATCTCTGAGTGTTGGATTAAGGCTGCCTCCACAGTCTCTGACACACTTGCTCTAGGATTCTGTCCGTCCTCCAGGTCTGTGCGCCTTGCTGTGCGTCCTCCAGGTCTGTGCCTGCTCCTGGTCCTCTGCCCACTGCCCCTGGGATCAGCCTGATGGGCCCCTCCCTGCGTGCTCAGCCTTTCAGCTGCTGCTCGTTGCCTGGCTAGGATGCTGCCAGGCTCTGGATCTGCTGTTTTGTTTCTTTATTTTTTTATTTGGTTTTTGGGCCACACCCAGTGATGCTCAGGACTTACTCCTGGCTCTGCGCTCAGAGAGCACTCCTAGCAGAGCTCAGGGCATCAAGCCCGGATCAGCCACGTGCAAGGCAAACTCCCTCCCTGCTGTACTATCACTCTGACCCTCTCATTTCTCTTTCAAAAATAAAAATTGGGGGGGAGGCCGGAGTGATAGTACAGCAGGTAGGGCGCTTGCCTTGCATGTAGTTGATCCATCAGGTGTGGCCCAAACCAAACCAAAAAAAATTTGGGGGCCACACAAAGCAGTATTCTAGGGTTACTCCTGGCTCTGTGCTTCAGGGTCCCGGAGGTGCCAGAAATCGACCCTGGCCTCCCACATACAGTCTGGGCTCAGCCCATGAGTGAAGCCTCCAGCCCCGGCCTATGCCCGAGCAGCTGTGTGAGGTCTGGGCTTGCCAGGGCCCTTCGGAAAGGGAATTCAGCTGGTCACCCTCCTCCTGCTCAAAGAAATTGGTTGACATGAGGTATCTTCTCCTCATCAGGTCTGAGTAATGTCGGGGGGTGCTTAGGCAGCCCCCAAAACTGCAGAGGAAGGTGAGGCCCACAGGAAGGCCCAGCCTTGCATCCGGCAGTTCCCTGTACTTTTAGGTATAATCCTGGTAGCTGCTCCGAGCACTGTGGAAGTGTCATTATCAGCCGTTCACAAACGAGGCCACTGAAGATCTGGGCAGGGAAGAGCCATGCCCCAAATATCCCCGCCAGCAAGCGGCTGAGCCAAAATCTGATGCCAGTCTGTGAACCCTGGTCCTCAGAGGGGACGAGCAAGGTGGGGCCTGGAAGTTTCCACATGGGATGCCAAAGGGAGGGAGGAGAAACCTGGGCTGCAGGGAGGCTCAGAAAAATGTCTCATCTGCTCAGTGGGACTCCCCGCCCCGCTCCGTGGCCTCTGCCATTCTCCACGTGACGAGGTCCCACCCACAGACACTGCTGGGGCTGCTGTCGCTTGAGAAACACAGAAAGCCCACACCTGCCCCTCCTGGCCCACTGGCTCCTGGCGGGCCCCTGACTCTGGCCTTGCAGGGCTGCAGGGACCTGTGGGGAGGGAAACTGGGGTTTGCGTCTCATCCTTCTCTGAGACTTCAGACAAGCCGCTGTGACCCCTCAGTGCCTCCATTCCCTCTCGGGAATAAAGGGAGCTAACACTGCCCGGAGCACGCAGACGTGTGATCTGCCCCGCTGGGCCAGGCAGTGAGCTCAAGCCTTTCCCAGGCCACAGGCTGGCTCGCAGATGGCCACCTGGGTGCGGACTCCAGCTCCACCTGTCTTTAGCCAGGCTGTTCAGCCTCTCCTGGTCTCAGTTTCCCATCTTTAAACAGAGTGGGGGACAGAGCCGTAGGACAGGGCTCGATCCCCAGCATCCCATATGGTCCCCTGAGCACCGCCAGGAGTAATTCCTGAGTGCAGAGCCAGGATAAGCCATGAGCATTGCTGGATGTGACACAAAATTCAAAAAACAAAGAAAAAAACTTAAACAAAACAGGGGGGCTAGCAACAAGGCTGTGTTCTTGGAAGAGGACAAGAAGAGGATGCCGGGCGATCACGCAGGAAGTTGGCATGGCCCAGAGCTGGGCCCTCCGCAGTGCTGTGCATTTCCTCTCACTGTTTCTCTTGCCCTGTGGGCGCCTCCCTCCTGGATGTCAGACGGCCTCTCCCAGGCCCTCCCCAGCTCACCTGTGGGCATCAGCTCCATGACCAGCTTGGGGTAGGCAATATTGGAGCAGCCGATCTCCGTTCCACAGGCCCGCAGACACTCAGCCGGCACCACGCATCCCACATCATCTATGGAGAGGGAGCCATGACCACTGCCTGGCCCTGGGCAGGCCCCAGAGGAGGGCTGCAGCCCGCCAGGCTCTTCTCATCACTTCCCAGTAGCAGCCCCTGGGCTTTGGGCCTCAGTTTCCCCTTCTGGGTCACTGGAGAGGGCTGGCCAGGCAAGGGGCCCGGCTGGGGTGACAGTCTCTCTCCACTTGCCTCTGCCCTGGCCTTCCTCCCACAGCAGGCCAGTTGCAGGGAGGGAGGCTCACCAGCACTTGCCTCCCCTGACCGTTAGTGCAGGCAGCAGCCATCTTGCAGCCCTCCACCCCCAGGCAGTTCCCGCAGGCAGGCCATAGGGAGGCCGAGGAGCTGTCCAGGCAGGTCTGTTTGGCTCTGGCCCAGAGGCCCCCCTTTCCCTCCCAGCAGCTTCTGGGGCTCTCAGAGCAGAGCAGGAGGAGTGCCGACCACCCCGCCCCCGCCCCGCAACTCTCCAGTGGCTCCCACAACCTCCATGTGGACGTGACTCTTCCAGGCTGCCAAGCCCACCTGCGGCCCTCTGCCAGAGACTGCACTCCTGGACCCGCCCAGGGCACAGGGCCCTGCCCCCCTGAGAAATTCCCCACTCTTCCACCTGCCTCTCGAGCCACCTCCTCCTCCCTGTCCTCCCTGACGACAGACAGACCACGTGGGCTTGTTGATTGATTTTCTGCCTCTTCCCCTTGGGCCAGGCCAGGGAGGTGCTCAGAGGCGACCTGGCAATGCTCATATTCTGAGAGAAGGGGACATACGGACTAATCCTGGTCTCAGCCCAGACCCCCCAGCTCCCCCTCGTGAGCTCACAAACAGAGCCCAGGCACAGGGCCCCTCTCGCCACCTCCTGGCTCTGCACACAGGGTCTGTGTGCCTGGCTCTCTAAGTTGGGGTACTTGATGGAGAAATCACCCCGTCTTCTTGCACCTCCAAAGAAATGTTTCGTGCACTCATGGCCCCGGACCCCCCAACTCTCTGAGAGGTGACGGAGCAAAGGGCAAAGGCAGGGGCAGGACAACGGGTGCTCAGGGGATCCTGGGAAGGTCCATGCAGAACCCGACTGCTGGCTATCACTGTCTCAGCACCCCCCCACCGCAAGGCCCCTTCTCAGGGTGCAGCAGGCAGGGGCAGCGGGTCCCGGGCCACTTCCTCTAGGCGCATGTCCCCTCCCCACCAAGCCAGAGCTCCAGGCTTCTAGGACAGCTGTTTCCAGCCCCGCTGGTCCCTGCCCAGACCCAGTTCTGTCCCCTTGTCCCAGGATGCCCCAAGACCCTGTCATCGCCAGCTGCTCTGCCCCTGACTCCATCTCCTCTCTCCACCACCCGGTGCCACACCCGCCCACAGCCTCTGCGTCCTTTCAAAATCCGGCTCTGCTCAGACCACTTACTTCCCAGGAACCGCCTCCCAGGCCGGAGCCCTGAGTCCATAACTGTCTGGGGAACATCCTTCCCAGGGCTCAGGGCAGCCCGCAGCCGCCCTACCTGTTTCCGACTCGCCCTGCCGCCTCCACGCCTTGGCCCTGTCCTCCCTCCTCATCCTCATCCCAGAGGCCTCCTCAGGCGCCTCCCCACCCCCTTCACAGCAGCTCTGAATCACAATTGTTTGTTTGCAAATTTTCTCTCCCCCACTGAGAGCTCCTCAAGGGCAGACACCAACAGGAGTTTGAATCATCCCTGAGAGCCTTTCCGGGTACTGAGAACATTTATGAATGAATGAGTAAGGGAGTAAGTGGTTGGGAAGAAGGAGAAAAGGTGCAGGATGAGAGAAAGGATGCCAGAAAAAGCCAGGAAGAAGCCCAGGTACTGTTCCATCTGCTGCCTGCCACTTCCTACCCTTTGCCACCCTGCATGCATGAAAGCGCAGAGGACCAGAGAGTAGAACACGTCGGAACACACAGATCCAGGGCAAAGCCTGGGGACAGGTGGACTCTGGGGTCACTGGGGCCCAGCACTCAGAGGGCAGGGCCCCTGCTGACAGGTTCTGAGCCTGGACCAGCTGGCTTGGAGCTTAGATGACCCAGCCCTCCTGGGAGGACCCAGGAAGAGTCATGGCCACATAATGGCCCAGAAAGCCCAAGTCAGGAGATTCTGGCTGGTTTGTTCCAGGCTCCCGGCCTGGGCAGCGCCTCTGGGCACCTGTGGCCGCCTGGCCTGCCGTGTTTGTGCTGAACAGCAAGAAAGGGGAAGCTGCCCTTGATGACAGCAACACAGGTGTTGCCACCTGAAGTTCTCTCTGTGCCAACAGGAGCCAGGGCCACCGCAGGGGCTGCAAACCGGGGACCCCTCCAAGTAGTCTCCACCTTTGCACCCCTTTTGGAGTTGGTTTTGTGTTTTGGTTTGAGGGCCGCAACTAACTGTGTTCAGGGGCTTCTCTGCACAGAGCTGGGGGATGGTCACTCCCTCGTGGAACTCAGGGATTGGACCCAGGCTCCTGCGTGCAAGCCCATCCCTGGCACTTGGGCCCCAGTCAGACCCACATGGAAACTCTGTGGCAGCTACCCCTGCTGCTCCCTCTTCTCTCCCTCCCTGGCCAATGTCAAGTCCAGCGATTTCATTTCAGGCCCTGGGAAACTTCACCTACTCCAACAGCGGCCGCCTGGTCCCCAACCCCGACTTTTATATTTTTCCCTCTGAGTGACAACTTTTATTCTCAGCTCTTCATCAGGGCCACACCAGGGAGGCATGTGGTACCCCGATGTCTTGGTGGTCACCCCCACTCTAAGACCATGCTTATTCTGTACCCTAACTTCCTTAGGGTTCCCTGTGCTGACCCGCATGGACACGGGAACCCGGGACCCACACTTGTGGTCACTTTCTGGACCTGCCTCCTTTGAGCGCCATTCTCCTGCAGACCCCTAGCCCTTTGGAGTCACTTTGGGGGACAGTGACTCCCCCCAACATTGCAGAAAGGTCAGGGCTTTCAGAGGGAACCTTCCCCCCTCACAGCGGTGGGCAGGGCTGTATGGAGTGACCATGGCCAGGGTTCTGCAGGTAACCACCCACCACGCCCAGGTGCCCAGCCGCGGGGACTACAGGGCAGGAGGCCAGCTGGCACAGTCCTGCAGAGGGCAGGAGGTGACTTCCCCAAGATACTGGGGTTTTGTTTTCTTTTTTGGGTCACACCCAGCAGTGCTCCGGGCTTACCTCCTGGCTCTGTGTTCAGAGGGGCCAAGGCCAACCCACCCCACCTGCAAGGCAGCAGCAGAACCATCTAGAACACCCACCTGCCTGTCCTCTGCCCTGCCCACACCCTCTGGGATCCTCCACTGTCC
Source organism: Sorex fumeus (assembly GCF_029834395.1). Taxonomy (NCBI): domain Eukaryota; kingdom Metazoa; phylum Chordata; class Mammalia; order Eulipotyphla; family Soricidae; genus Sorex; species Sorex fumeus. The sequence goes on along the minus strand of NW_026606179.1, from coordinate 2,947,431 downwards.
CCCCGCACCTCGCAGAGGGATCATTGTACACTCATGACCCCCCTCCCCCGCCCCGCACATGGCCAGCCTCACCCCTGCCCACTTGACTCACACCTCTGGGCTTGCTGTGCACTCTTGCTGTCTCCTCCCTCCTTCACCAACCCAGGGGCTCACCCTCATTCCTCTCAACTCGACACTGGGACACGTCCTCCACACCAATAGCACCAATAGATCTGGGGCCGTGTCTGTCCATCTTCCCCACAGCCTATGACTACAGGCTCTCAGGAGGGCCCTGGCCCGGCAGTGCCTGGTAAGTCAGTGTGCAGGGCCCTGACAGAGATTGCTGACCTGAAAAACAAAATGTTTATGGACCAAAGAGAGAGTACCATGGGAAGGGTGCTGGCTTTGCATGCCACCAACCTGAGTTTGAGTCCTGGCACCCCAGATGGTCCTCTGAGTCCTGCCAGGAATGATCCCTAAGAGTAGAGCAGGAATAATTCCCGAGCATCATAGGGTGTGGCCCCCAAATCATTTTTTTTTTAAAGTAGGGTTTTTTGAATCATACCCAGCAGGACTCAAGGTTTACTCCTGGCTTTGTTCTCAGGAATCATTTCTGGTGAGGCTCAGGGGACGTATGGAGTGCCAAGGATTGACCAGGGGAGTCTGCATAAAGTAAGTGCATATACTATCTCTGGCCTTGGACTCTTTCCTCAGGCAAGCATGGTGCTCCCCCTCCACAAACAGGAGCCAGTTCGGACACCTGCATGGCAGGAGGGAGCAGGAGCCGAGGCACAGACCAGGCTAAAGGCCAGTTCTCACCAGACTGTCATTTAAGGCCTTTGATGCTATTTCTGCTCCTGTCAATTCCCCTGGGGGCATCCTGACGCCCTACAGCTGATCAAAGCCTCAGCCTCACACCAAAAACCCAAAATAGATCATAGATTTACACGCAAAATGTAAGCCTTTCAAACACCTTTCAAACACAGGGGGAAAGAGAGAATCTCTAGGACCCAGGACTCCACCTCCTTCTTGGACTGGACATCAAAAGCACGTCCATGAAAGGAGAAATGGATAAATCAGACCTCATGCAAATCAAGTGCTCACTCTGTGTAGGATGTCTAGAAGGATGAAAGGCAATCTGTGAAAAATGAACTCAGGGCTGGCGAGAGAAGTGCTCGCCTTGCATACAGCTGCCTCAGCTCAAGCCTCAGCACCATGTGTGCACACAAGCCAGGTGCTGGCCTGGAGGAGTTATCCCAGAACCACAGGGCTGCAGCCGCACTGTATCCTCCGGCCTCGCTGTGAACCACCTGCCCAGGTTTCCTGAGCACCACTAGGACGGTTACCCCTCCTCCCAGAGTCACACACAATGAATGAATTTAGTGAAGTTAAACTACAAAACTGTTTATATACGAAAGTCAATTGGGTTTTTTTGGGTGTGGGCGGGGGTTGGAGGCTACACTCTGGGTTACTCCTGGCTCTGTACTCAGGAATCACTCCTGGTGGTGCTCAGGGAACTATATGGGGTTCTGGGATTGAACTTGGGTAGACCTCATGCAAGACAAGCACCCACTTTACTATCTCTCTAGCCCCCCAAATCAATTATTTTTATACACTAACAATGAAGTACAGAAAGGGAAATTAAGGGAACAATCCTACTTCAAATAGCTCTAAAAAGATAACTTGAGCCAAAGCGGAAAAATATATATACAGTGAAAACTTTAAGACATTGCTGAAAGAAATTAAAGATAAATGGAAATGATAGTCCATGCACATGAATTGGGGGAATTCGCATTGCTAAAAGTTCATGCTACCTAAAGCAGCGTATAGGTCCAGTGCAATTCCTATCAAAATTCCAATGACAGTTTTCTCAGAAACAGAACAACAATGCTAACTTCACAGGGAACCACCAGAGACCTTGAATAACCAAAACGATTTGAGAATGAGGATCAATGCTGGAATCGTCACAGTTTCTGATTTTAAACTACATTACAAAGCTACAGTAGTCAAAACAGCACAATATTGAAATAAAATGACACAAAGCTCAGTGGAACAGAATAGAGAGCCTATGAATAAATCCATACACATATGACCAATTAATTTACAGTAAAGAAGCCTCAAACAAATAATGGGGAAGGGGCAATATCGCATCAAACTGTTCTGGGAAATCTGGATGGCCTATACAAAAGAATGAAACTGAATCAATATCTTACACCATACACAAAAATTAATTCTAATCAATTAAAGACTTATCAGTGTAAAACCTGAAACCATAAAATTCCTAGAGAAAACATAGAGGGTAAATTCTTTGACATTGTTCTTGGAATGTTCATTTTTTTAATTGGGCATAAAAGTCAAAAGCAGAAAAAACAAACTAACAACAACAACAACAAACAAAAAAACAAGAATGACCACACGAAAGTAAAAAACTTCCACACAGCAAAGGAAACCCTCAATAAAATGAAATGTAAATCTATCCAACGAGGAAAGGTTTGCAAATTCTATATCTAGCTAGAGCTTAATATACAAATATATGAGGTATTCACACAAATCAATGGAAAATAATAATAGGGGCCCGAGAGCTAGTACAGCAAGGAAGCTGCCTTGCAGACCACCTGGCTTCTAACCCTGGCACCATAACCATATATGTTTCCCTGAGTCCCTCCAGGAATGACCCTGACTACAGCACCCGGACTAAGCACTGAGCACTAGCATGGCCCCCTCCTCCCAACACAACAACGTAGGCAGAGGAACTGAATGGACATTTCCCAAAGGAAATATTGGGCCAGTACATTTTCTGTATTACTTGGGTGGCAGTTGCTTGAGTCATACCTGGAGGTGCAGTGCTGGGGACCATGTACTGCTGGGGGACTCTCAGACCTCCTATACGCAAGACATGTGTTCAGTCTATTGAACTACCTCTGCAGTCCCAAACAGTATGACTTTATCTCCCCACCCTCCACGCCCACAGTGCTGGGAATCAAAACCAGGAGCTCACACATACAGACAAATACCCTACAACTGTACTATATCCCTGGCCTCTAAAGGAATCATATAGATGACCAACAGGTATACAGACACACACACAGACTCAATATCATAATATCATCAGGGAAATGTGAATCAAAACACCTGTGAAAATGGCATCAACAAGACAAAGTGGGGGCCAGAGAGATAGTACAGTGATTAAAGGTGCTCGCCTTGGATCAGCTGCATGCAAGACAAGTGCTATCTTTCTGGCCCCAGAAAAACAAAAGTTTTATATCAGCAGAAAATATTTGCAGACCACCCACCTGACAAAAGTCTTGCATCTGGAATCTAGAAAGGTCTCAAAAGTCAACCTCAAAACACCAAACAGTTCTATTAGAAAACGCACAAAAGACTTTAGCAGAAGTTCCACCTAACAGGACGTGCCAATGGCCAATCTGCACCTGAAAATACGTCCAAAGTCATTAGTCATCGGGAAAATGCAGATCAACAACACAGAAAGAGATGATTACACACCAATCAGTATGGCGAAAATACACCCATAGTGACAATAGGAAATGTTGGCAAGGAGGTAGAGAAGTTGGACCTCTCAGGCATCGTTGGCGGGAATGGAACACAGAACATATGGCAAAAACATATTCCTGTATGTGAATGGTTGTAAATAGTATGTATATGCATATAGCATATCCCTGTAGCTAGATTCATAATATGGCTACATGTGATAAGGTTGCATACATCTACACACGCGCATATACACAATGAGCGCGTGTTAACTGGTGAAATCTAAACAAGCCCGGAAGGACACCCACGTCAGTATTCTTGCTGTGCCATTATTATTGCAGTAGAGTCATGTAGATGATACCACCAGGAGAAACTGAGTGAAGGCTGCACGCAACCTTTGTTTTTGTTTTTGTTTTCGCAACTTCTTGTAAATCTATAATTATGGGTAGGTAACTGCAGAGATTGGAAGCCTTTCAGCTCTAAGCAAGAGTCCCAGGGCCTCTCAGGATAAGAGCCGCTGAGGCGCAGAGAGGGTCTTTTTTTCCTGTCTTTTCCGTTTCAGGACAAACCCAGCTGTGCTCAGGGCTTCCCAGCAGGACTCAGGGGACCAAAGGGGGTGGGGTGGGGAGGGCATGGGCAGACCCTGGTCCAAAGCACAGTCTCCAGACTAGGGTGAAAGGCAGAACTCAGGTCTTGAGGGATCAGGGATGGTGCTCCAATGGACCCCAGCTTGCAGAGCCAGGTGAATGGAGTGTGGGGCGGGTCCGAGAGATGTCACCAGCCACTCCGTCCTAGTACCTGGCACTGAGCACAGGGCCGGGCTCAGCAGGGCACAGCCTTATCCAGATCCAGGGTGAGTGCGGTGGGCGTGGGGGCACAGGAGGGAAGGGCTGTGCCAGGCTCCTGGCGGCTGCTTGTGGCACGCGACTGGGTGGCAGCTGTTTGTTGGGCCAGATTTAATGGGCTTTACTATCCCCACCCTGCCAGCTTGCTTTTAGATGTGGTTCCCACGCCCCCCATAACCAGGGTCCCAAGCCCCGGGGACGCGGAGCAGAGAGCCGGACTGATCCCCAGCAGCCCCAGGGTTCAGGTGGGGCGCCACTCTTCTTGCAGGACCGGTCCCAGGTTTGGGGGGCCTGGGGGTGCTCCGAGACAAGGCGGACTCCCTGGGCTGGAGGCAGGGGTGCGGACGAACGTCTGGGTACCAGTTCTGTTCTACGGGAGGCTCCCACTCGGCCCGGCTCGGGCCGGGGTGGTGGGGTCGGGGGCAGCGGGTGCCCAGGCGGTGCCAAGCGGCGCGTGTCCAGGCCGCGCGCACCCGCCAACCTCCGCGGGGCGCGCCACGTCCCGGGGTCCCGGGGAGTTGGCGCGTGGCAGTCGGGGCTCGGGGAGCGCCAGGTGAGCGCGGCCCCGTCGGGGGCGTTGACTCAGCTTCCGGCCCCGCCCCGGGCGCACGTGACGGCAGGTGGCGTGGGCGGGCGGGCGGCACTTAGTCACCGCGCCCGCGCCCTCCCGGGAGCCCGCCGCCCGCACCTCCTCCGGGCAGGCCCCTCGGCCGGCGGCCCCGACGCCCGGGATGCGCGGCGGGGCGGGGGCGCGCGAGTCCAGGCCCGGCCTCCCGCGCTGGGAAAGTTCTGGGAAGCTCCCCGGCCGGCCCGGCCCCCGCGCCCGCCCCGCCCCGCTCTGACCCGGCCCGCTCCCCGCCCCCCGCACAGGCGCCCGCGCACCGAGGCGCGCGGGAGCCCAGAGCCAGCTGCGCCCCGCCGGGGCCGGGACTCGGAGCGTGCGCGCGGGCACCATGGCCTTCTCCCAGGTGCAGTGCCTGGACGACAGCCACGTCAACTGGCGCTCCAGCGAGGCCAAGCCCGAGTTCTTCTACAGCGAGGAGCAGCGGCTGGCGCTGGAGGCGCTGGTGGCCGACGGCCCCGACGCCTTCTACGCGGTGCTCAAGCGGGAGAACATTCGGGACTTCCTCTCCGAGCTGGAGCTCAAGCGCATCCTGGAGACCATCGAGGTGTACGACCCGGGGTCCGAGGACCCCAGGGACCTGGGCCGTCCCCGGGGGCCCGCGGAGGACGGTGTGGGGAAGGAGGAGGAGGAGGCCGGAGCCGGGGACGGCGCCCCCCACGAGGCTGAGCCACCCCCCTCGCTGGAGTACTGGCCCCAGAAGTCGGACCGCTCCATCCCTCAGCTGGACCTGGGCTGGCCCGACACCATCGCCTACCGCGGGGTGACCCGGGCCAGCGTCTACATGCAGCCGCCCATTGATGGACAGGCCCACATCAAAGAGGTGGTCCGCAAGATGATCAGCCAAGCCCAGAAGGTGAGCACCTCGCAGGGCCTCCGGAGACGAAGCTGGCCCCCAGGGGCTGGCCTGAGCCCCAGCAGCCCCCTCCAGAGCCCAGGACCCCGCAGGGGACTCCAGACCGGTCCTCTGGGGTCTCGTGCCTCCGTGGTGTCTTTGCAGAGGGAGAGGGGCGGTGGGTGCGTCCAATCAAGCCTTTGTGCCTTGCTGGGGGAGGGGGGTGAAGTTTCCCAGACCTGGCGAGCAGGTTCCCCAGAAGAAGGTGCTGCCTTGGGGTGGGGTGGGCAGGAAGTATGGACTTTCTCTTGCTCCTGTCATTTGGGGTGGCTCTGATTCACCCTGAGAAGCTCCACCAGCCCCCAAGCTGCATTGTTTGCTTGAGTGAGGAAGTAGAGGTCCAGGCTGAGAAGGAGCAGAAGCAGGCAGGAGTGAGGTGCAGTAACAGGCCCGCCCTTTCTCTGCCGGCCAGGAGGTGGGGTTGGGGGATGCATTCCTCAGGATGGGAAGAGGAGCGAGTCCCCAGGCTGGATTCCACCTCAGCAGGCACCCCTGGTCCGCCCCTCCCAGACCTGTGCCCCGCACTGCAGTGTCCTTTCCTGCCTGGCGTTGACTCCTCTGAGCAAGGGTGCTCGCCTGATCCCGAGTGGGTGCTGTATCTCCAAGTACAAATGCCTTTTCTCTGACTCAAGGCACTTCCTGATGCGGGTGCTTCAGCCCCGGAGCTGAGAAGGGTCTCAAGGCCGGACTGAGTATAGAGCGGAGCGGGGACTGTTGGTCTGCTGGTCCTCCACTGTGCACGTGACTTTCCCGGGCAGTACAACCTCTTCGCTGTCCCCGCCCTGATTCACACAAACACAACATGCATGTCGGGACCTTCCTGGCTGACCACCAAGGCTGGGGAGCTCCCGGACAAGAAATCAGAAGTGGGTCTGGAGCGGCCGAGGTGTCTTGGGTTTCCGGAGAGGGCATGCCTGTCCTGGGGTGGAGGGGTTGGGGGGGCTGAGCCCAGTAGCAGTGACAGGGATTCTGGCTCTCCAGCTGATCCCAGGCAGCTTTGGAGCTTCATATTTCTGGGCTGTAAAGCTCTGGAGGGGAGGATAAAAGCCACGTCTCGCCGCTGTGGAAGGTGGAGTCAGGTGACTGGAGTGAGGAAGAGCTACAGGAAGAGGAGGGCCGGGAGGAGGAAGGTGGTTCTCACGAGGAGCAGCCGCCCCACACCTGCCTGGGCTGGGGGTCCAGCAGGTGCTGTTCCCACAGGCTCTGACTTGAGGTCCTGGAATCCAGTCCCCCAGGTGGGGGTGCTGGGATCCCTTTACTTCATCTCTGCCCCCACTTAACAATGGGGAAACTGAGGTGCCTGCTGTGGTCGGGTCTCCCTTCCCCATCCCCTCCCGACTAGAGCAGGAAGGAGGCGGACTCCCCATCCCAGCCTGACATGGGAGCGGCCAGCGTCTAATCTCCCCCAGACAGAAAGGCAGTCGGGCCGTGATGCGCCAGATAGGGGTGCCTGGGGCAAGACTGGGGACTCCTGAGTGGCCTCCCCCTCCTCCCCCTGGCCAGGGCTGGGCCCCTGCCACACCACGCAGTCCCTCAGTCCCCCTCCCCCAGACTTCATTTGCTGCCCCTCACAGAAGCCCTGCACGTTCCCATCTCCCGGAGGGGAGCCAGGAAGAGATTCGTGAGAGGCTGGAGCCGACTCTTCAGTCATGGGCTGCCCTGGGAGGCTGCCCCGGGATGGCCACATCAGCGGGGCGTCCTGTTGGCCAGAACAAGAGTCTCCAGCCACAGAGGCCAAGCCAGGGGACACTGAGGCACGGATGGGAGAGGAGTTGCCTGGGTGAGCCGGGCTTCTGCTTCTCCACCGTGGCCCCCAGACCGTGATGACATGCGTGAGCGTGGCCTACGGGAACAACAGCTGCGGTTGGCTGGGCGTCAGGCTCTTGGTCATCTCAGTTATCTGCCGTTCGTAGAGGAGAAACTGAGGCTGACTGAGGAGTCTCTGCCAAGGTGGCCAAGCTAGTTCTTGGGTGGAGGGATGGGGTGCGGGCCCGTGTCGTCCTGAGACTCTAGGAGGGGTCCCCAGGAGGACACAGGGACGGGACGGGCAGGGCAGGGAGGGGCCGCTCCTGAGCTCCCCTAGCCAGGCTGCTCCCGGCTCCCCGAGATCGGGACGCGTGGGACGCGGGTGCTGACGGAGCACCTTGCTGGGCCCGCCCGCCTGCCCGCTGGGAGTCCTCCCATGAGTCACCTTTCCCTCACCCCCCCATTTCCCATCCTGACCCACCACTTCCCATTGGGACAGAGGACTCTCCGCACCAGGCCAGGGAGGGGGCGCCCGAGCGCTCACCCCTACCCACCAGCCCACTAGGGCACCTGGGCTGAGGAGCTGAGTCAGAGCAGCCCGTCAGCAGGGCAGGGGGCCCTGGGGCAGGGAAGTGACACAGCACAGTCTCGGCCTGCCTGGCTCAGTTGGGGAGTGGCCGCCTCCCCGCAGGGCTCCCTACACCCCCCCTTTCCCAAAAGACTGCAATGAATGGACTGGTGTGCTCTGCCTCCAAGCTGGGCGCCTGCACCCCCAAGCTCATCTTCACATCTGTGAAATGGGTACAAGGAACGAGGGGCCCTTGAGCTCTGCTCCGGGACCCCCTGTGACAGGAGCCCTGTGGCTTGCCAAGACCTCTCCCAGCCTGGGGGCTCAGCTCTCCCCAGCTGGAAGGTCACTGGCAGGCCCCGCCCCTGCCCCAGGAACTAGAGATTTATCTGGGGAAAAACCTGCTGTGGGGTTCCAGCTGCATACCAGAGGCAGGCCTGTAGCATCTCGCCTGGGAGGGCCGCCTCGCTTGGCTGCAGCCTCACCAAGGGGTGAGGCTGGGCTGGGGAGGTTAGGGTCCGGAGGGAGTGCCCCCCCACACCTAGGGCAGGGCTTGGAGCAGGATCCCTTCAGCAGGCCCGGGAGCTCCCCAGGAAAGGGCCAGCACAGAGGGGCCCGGGGGAGAGTGAGTGGCAAAGGCTGGTCTGGCACCCAGATTCTAGGCCGCCCTGGTCCAGTCTTGGGAACGGACACCAGAGGTGTCAAGTTTTTGGCAAGGGCTGCCCAGCGGGAAGGGGCTGGAACCGGGTTGTGTGACGCCCGATTAACCCCACGTCTTTTCTGACAGGCTCCCGCCTTCACACGCTGAAGGCCTGGCCCACGGCTTGGCTCTGGGAGAAGCTGCTTAATGAGGCATTTATTAAGTGCCAGCTCCATGCCAGGTGCTGAGCGGGCATTTTACCTGCACTGCAACCCGCCCGATGGTAACGCCATAACGCAGGGGTTGCTTGCAGTGTGGTGAGGAAACTTCGGCTGCTTGGGTTCAGGTCCTGAGCTCGTCAGGGCCGAGGCCCCTCCCACGCAGACTGAATGTGGCCCTGAGCCCCCTCCCCCAGGGGAAATCTGGGCTGTTCTTCCTGGGCTTCCCTTGGGAACCAGCCCCTAGCCAGCCCCTAGCTGGACAAAGGACAGTGAAGCTTCTTGTCCCCATCCAGCTCTCTCCCCCGCCACCTCTCCTGTGGGCCAGACAGGGTGCACTCATTGTCCCTGAGTGGCACCAGGGCAGCCTCGGTGCCTGCAGAGGCCCTGGCATGGCTCCAAGGGGGCACTGGCTCAGGCTCAGCACAGCCTCCTGCTTCCAGCCTGTGCCCGGGGCTCTCCTCACCTGCCAGGCGGGAACCATCTGATAACATAATCCCAGGTGCCGGCTCCGCACTCCAGAGGCTTCCTGCCCACCGGGGCGTTCACCTCTTCATTGAGTCTTGGGAGCAGCTCTGGGCATTTGCATCTTAATTGAGAGTTTGGAGCTGCTGCCAGGGGGGAGGATGGCGCATCGGGCTCGGAGTCTAGGAGTCCAGGGCGGCACTTCAGGGCAGCCAGTGCTGGCCCCCGACCCCTCCCCGGCCACCCCACACACCTTCCCAGAGTCAGGCACGCAGAGCCAAACCAGGGGCTCTGATGTTGCAGGGAGGGAGGGGCCAGCCTCTCGAGGGTCTGCACCTGCTGCTGCGTGGCCTTGGGAGTGACAGGAAGGTGCGGGGCAGTCACAGCGCCTCTGGGCCACGCCCCTTCATCCCATGGCCCTGATGGGTGGCATTTGCAGCCCACCTCCTCGAAGCTCGAGCGGGCCCAGTAACGTCTCCATTGGAGACTTTGTTGTTACTGTGTCTGGCATATCGAATACTCTCGGTAGCTTGCCGGGCTCTCCGAGAGGGGCGGAGGAATCGAACTCGGGTCGGCCATGTTGGCCGCTTGTAAGGCGAACGCCCTACCCGCTGGGCTGGAGCGATAGCACAGCGGGTAGGGCGTTCGCCTTACAAGCGGCCAACATGGCCGACCCGAGTTCGATTCCTCCGCCCCTCTCGGAGAGCCCGGCAAGCTACCGAGAGTATTCGATATGCCAGACACAGTAACAACAAAGTCTCCAATGGAGACGTTACTGGGCCCGCTCGAGCAAATCGACGATCAACGGGAGGGCCTTTACCTTTACCTTTACCTCCTCGAAGCATGTGGGCTCTGTCTCGTCCCCAGTCCGGAGCTACTCTCCAGTCTCTCCCCATTGCCGGGGTAGCAGCAACATTCGCCTGGTTTGTGGTGAGACTCAGGTGGGGAAGGGGGTCACACGGCCCTTGTTCCGTATTCCTCTCAGGAGTGTTGGATTCATTTCTTTGAAAAATGTCATGGGGGTAGGGGTCGCCTTGGATCTGCGTAATGCTTTGGGGAGTATTGCCATTTTGACAGCGTGAATCCTCCCAATCCGTGAGCAGGGGCTGTTGTAGCCTTTTATTTCTTGATGTGTATTTTGAAGTTTTCTTTGTGCAGGTCCTTCGCCCCTGGGTCTGGAGGAGCTGGCACCCAGTATTGCTCATTCTTCTCTTCCCTGCTGCGTTCCTCTGTTCTCTCCAGCTTCTCTGTGGGCCACTTCCCAGAGCAGCCAGGGCCGTGAGCACCCTGTGCTGGGGTCTGCATTGGGGCTAGGGAGTCGCCATGACAGGACATGACCTCAGGCTGCCCCGAGGCTGTGGGATGGTGCTTGAGTCCTCTGCGGGTCAGACTTCCTGGGAACCAGGGTGTTTGGTGACCCTACTGGGCTCTCCATCCCCTTCTGAGCCCTTCCTCCTTGGAAACCCATGGTTTCTGCATCCAAGACTGCCTGCTGGGCTGGCTGGGTGGCGCCCCTGCAGGCCTGCCAGAGCTCCAGGGACGTGGGTCCTCCGGGCCAGCAGGACAAAGGAGGGACTTGTGTCTCGTGTCTCATCCCTTCCCACCTGAGTCCTTCCCCACACACGGCTGGTTTCTGTCTCTGGGGCATTCCTGAGCCGTGATGAGGAGCCGATGTCTATCAGGGGAAGGCCAGAGACTCAGGGCAGGGCCCACGCCACTGGTCAGAAGCCTCTGGGTGGGACCGGCAGCCATTGTGCTGTATGTTTGGGGGGTTTGGCGGCCACACCCAGCATGCTCAGGGCTACTCCCGTGGGGCTCAGGTCACCCCTGGCCGTGCTGTGCTGGGATAGAACCTGGCCTCCTGCTTGCGAAGCGTGCAGTGAGCTCTCCTGGGCCCCTCAAGCGTTTCCTCTCTGCCACGGCACTCAGGAGCCTGAGTTCGCTGTAATTGGCCTTAATGAGGCTTCCGTCTAATAGTGCAGAGGGCGGGGAAGGTGTTACCCAAGCTGGTGATGCCAGAAAGGAGAAACCTGAGGCCATCCAACCCCACACCCCGTTTTCCCCGAAGAGAAACTGAGGCTGAGTGTGGAGAGTTTCCTTGCCATGAGCTCTCGTGGGGAGGAGCAACAGCCGGGCAGCGCCCCTGGTCCAGGAATCGTTTCTGCCCCAGGATACGCTCTGGGTGGTCATGGCTAAAAGGCCCACATCTCCCCAGCTGGGAGAGGAACCAGGGGCAGGGGCCGCCTCCTCACCCTGCAGCCCTCATCAACCCCCATGCTCCCCAACAAGGGGACGTTTGTTCCTGGGTCAGAGATCTGGTCTGCTTATCCTGGCCCTGGCTGGGTCAGCATTTGCTACCCTGTATACACAGACCCCTCCCAGAGGGCAGGACCCATTGCCACCAGAGGGCTGAGTGGGTCGGGAGTTGGGGTCCCCCAGCACATGGAGAACCGGCCTCTAAGTCCTCATTATCCTTGCCAACACACGGGGAGGGGAATTGTGGAGAAGGAGGGAAACTGAGGTACTGCAGCTGTATTGCTGCTGCCCTGCCTGCCTGCCCCAGACCCCCACCTCAGCCCAGATCTGTGTGAGGAGGAGGTGGTCCCACCACGGTGCAGTGCTGCAGGGGGAGTCCCCGGCACTGGTATGCCTGGCATTTCACTGCTGGTTTTGAGAACTTTCCTGTGCTGTGGAATACGGGTTAACCATTTCCGGTGCAGTGTCCTCTGGCTTTGTGGATTCTGAGTTTGCTTGTCTTTGCTCCTTACTCTGCCATTTTTCTTTTGTCTTTGGGTGGGTTTAAGCTGTTCTTACTGTTTTCAAGGGATGATTAGAGTGTTCCGTAGTGACAGTGTCTTCGTGTTTCTTTTTGGATTTCCCAGGCCTTTGGGTCTTTGTTTTCTATCAAATGTGGAGATGTTATGGCTGTTAATTTTTCAGTATCTTTCTGTTTTTCCCCCCCGTCTCTGGCTTTGCCGACACTCTGGTTCTGTGGATATTCACCCTTTGCTGTTGACCCACAGTTCATTGACTCTGATGTTTTTCCATCTTTCTGCTGTTCATTTGGGAAGTTTCTGTTGAAAAGTCTTCAGTTCACTAATCTTTCTTCTGTGTGTCTAATTTGTTCTAATCCCATCCAGGATTTTTTAATATCTTAATTTTGTATTTTACGTTGAATTGTTTCATCTCTTGAGGTTTATTTTAGTGACATTCCCGTTTAAAAAAATAGTTTCTAAGTAACCTTTGAACATATAGAATACAGTCATAATTTCATGTTTTACTGCCAGTTTCTCCACCAGTTCTGGGTTGATTTTGATAGTTTTATTTTTTTCCTCACAGTATCATTATTTTCCTGTTTCTTTGCGTGTCTGGTTTTTGATTGGATATTGGGTACAGTGAACTCTAGATGGTGCCCATATATCTAGTGCTGTGCCTTATTTTGTTCTCATTCGTTCTCTTAGAATATCTTGGATCATAGTTTTGGGATGCAGTGAAGTTGCCTGGAAACAGCCGATGCGCTTAAGGCTCGCTATTAAGCTTTATTAGATGGCCTCAGAGCAGACGTTAGTCTAGGGAAGGATTTGGCAAACTGACCCAAATCTGGCCTCCACCGACAGCCATTGTTTAGCTGCCATCTAGGCTGGCTTTGTGCTCCTGTCAGAATTGGGTCGTCGGGTCAGAAACCTTGTGGTCTGCACAGCTTTGACAGACAAGCTGCCCTGACTGACGGCAGCGTCCTCTCAGGCCCCTCCTGCAACCCCTCGCTGTGGCTCCGAGGTAGCTGGCTTGAGGTGCGTGAGCACCTGCTTCCTGTGACTCCTGCTGGGGGCCCAGCTGAGGCGTGAGGGGACCTCGCCGGGCTTGGAGCGTGCTCTGAGCAGACTGTCTTCTTGACTCGGGGAAGGGAACCTGTCACCTCCCAGGGCCTCCTTTCACCGTGACCTGAGGGAGCTGCCCCTGCTGGCCGGCCTCTGCACCTCAGGCTTTGCCCAGGTCCTGGTTGCTGAGATGGGAGGCTGGCACAGGCCCTGTCACTTTGTCATGGTGGAAGTGGAAGTCCGCCGTCACACCTTGTCGGCGGTGGGGGGGGCCTGCAGGTCACGTGGGGCCGTGTCCTTCCCCCACCCCGAGCTGCCCTGGGTAGATAGAAGACGGACTGGAGGGGTGGGCAGCTGGCGGGCAGCAGGTCCAGCTGCAGCCCCGCGTGCTGAGCACAGGCTCTCAGCTCTGGCCTGGCCCCTCTGTGCATTCATGTGCTTCACCCCTGGCAGCCCCGGAGGGTGGCCTAGGCATCATGGGTGTGGGCGTGTCAGACAAAAGCACTTCCTAGGATAACCCCACACATCGCCACCGTCAGGGTGCTCTAGAGGGCAGGTCCAGAGGATATTCCATCACTTATGCACCTGCCCATAGTCACTGGCCTTTCAGGCTGGTAGGGGACATCTGTTCCCCACCATTGCTGGGGAGCACTTTAGGAGAGCAACACACTGTCCCTCGCTGAATCACCTCCAGGACCTGCTTGGCCTAGAAGAGTGTGGGAGCCTCAGCCTTAGAGAGATGTGTCCTCCGGACACTGCGCCATCCCCCCCATCATCGTGGTGGGGCACGCTCAGGCCCACTGTGGCCGAGCCAGGGTAGCGGGTGAGGGGGTGGCAGGTGCCAGCCCAGGGCAGAGACTGCCCAGGCCACCTCAATATGTGCCTTCCGCTGGGCTGTCCCACAGCCCTGCTCTGCCCTCACCTGGGGCCCCTGCTCTGGACACAGGCGCCCACAGGAACTGCCTCTCCTGGCCCATGGGTACAGCACACAGCCATGTGAGCAGTGCAGGAGCCTGGGTGCTACATACATCTCCTCCTTCTCAGATGGGGAAACTGAGGCACAAGAGGGGGTCCCTCCCTGCACCTGCCAGTCCTCGTTCACACAGCTGCGGGGCCCTGGAAAGACGAGAGCAGCTCTCGTGTGTGGGCTGTGTCTAGGGTGGCCCCCTGAGATGGGGTCGTTCCTTGTGGCTCAGAGGATGGGCCCCCCGGCCCAGGCCTCCCCACTGCTGCCCGGGACAGAGAGCTGGCATGGAGCCTGCACAGGCGCGACCCCAAAACACACACCACAGTGCGCCCATATCCTACCCCAGGGGGGTCCACCTGTCCCCAGACTACTTGGGGAATTCTGAAAATGGAAGTAGATTGGGGAAGTGGGGAGAGAAGCCCTGAGAGGGTCAGAGTGGTGGGGGCTGCCAGACCAGGGTCCCCTGGGCCTGGGGGAGGAAGAGCCCCAGCCTCCAGTCTTCTGCTCTGGGGACGAGGCCCAGGGGGACAGTCATGGGCATCCAGCTGGTTCTGGGCTGCATCTGTGAGAGAGGCCCCTCAGTAAGGCATGTGGGCCCCTCACCCTGCCTCCTGTGAGGGCCTTGGGCTGAGGTCCGTGTCGTCCTGCCCACTCCTAGGGCTGCACCCCAGACAGAGTTCACAGCGTGTCACAAGCAGCCCCTCTAGAGCAGGGCCCGGGCTGCCTGCATGGTTCCTGCACGGCTGGGCAGGGGCCCAGGTTCCGGCTGCCCCCTCCTCTGCATGCCCAGGCCAGTCTGACCCTAGGCCCTTTCCAGCTGACCAGCAGGTTTGTGCGGAGCCTTGGGTGTGACCTGCACAGAGCACAGTGAGCGCCCGACATCCCGTCTGGCAGGCAGGAGGTGCTGGCTTCAGGGGGGCTGGCACTCGCGCCAGCTGTCCTGGTCCTGGTTCATAGCTGACTAGGATTTCCCTGAGACTTGCCAACTCGAGCAGATCAGGAGGGAGTGGACAGGATTTAGGAACTGGAACTGGCGGCACCACTACAGCCAGCTCCTGGGGGCTGTGAGATGGGGGGTGGGGGCGGGGTTGGGGGCTCAGATTCCTAGGAAAGCTGCATGCCCTGTGACCCCTCCTGAGCGCCTGAGCTCCAGCCCGTGGTTTCCAGCCCGACCTTCCCGTGAGCAGAAAGGCCGTCATGGGCCTGAGCGATAGCACAGCGGGTAAGGCATTTGCCTGCATGCGGCCAACCCGAGTTCAACCCCTGGCACCACGTATGGTCCCCAAGTTCCACCAGGAGTGATTCTGGAGTGCAGAGCCTCCCCTGAGCACTGGCAGGTGTGGCCCTAAAACCAGACAAAGCCGTGCTGGGACCTGCTGCCTCCAAGGAGTTCTGAGACTGGTGAGAGGGCAAGTCCCCGCCAGGGGGGTTAGCTGGCACCTGCACTGAACGTGGCCCCTGGGAGAGCCAGCCCTGAGGCCTGAGGCTGTGTGGGCTCCCCTGGGACAGGTAGGGGGGGCAGCCCCAGTGGATCTAACCCTGGGTCACCCCTGTCCGGAACCAGACCCAATAGAGCCCAATGTGGCACCAAGGAGGGAAGGGTAGTCTGAGCAGAAGCACTTTGGCTGTGCCCGTTCCCGGGGGCACGTGAGCTGTTGCTACAGGAGCTCTCACTGGAGGCCTCAGGCCTGGCTGGGGCTGGCACCCAGAGCAGAGAAAGTCGGCCGCGTGTCACCATCAGTGACGGCCGGAGCTGTTGAGAGCATTCCCTGCCCTGACTTATCTATCTGTCCCCTCAGCCAACCTTCACCGAGCACTTTCTGACCCTTTATTTTTTTTATTTTTGTCTTGGGCCCCCATCCAGCTTGCTCAGGGGTGTCCTGCACTCGGAAATTACTCCTGGTGGTGCTCGGGCCAACCTTATGGGATGCCGGGGATTGAACCTGGGTCAGCAGCGTGCGAGACGGGCGCCCTACCTGCTGCACTGTTGCTCCGGTCCTCCAGGGCCCCTCTTAAGACCCCTCGCTAACCCTGGCTAGAAAGTGTGTTCCGCGCTGGTGCCACCCCATAGCCCCTCTCCCCCACCCCCTGCTCCCCTGGTGCACAGCGCTGCTCCCTCCCTGCACCCACCCCCTTCACCTGGTCCGAAGTGCTCCCCACGCAGAGAGCCCCCGCCAGCCCCCTCTCTGCATCTGTGGGACCAGTGAGAGCCACATGGAGATCACGTCCAGGGCCGGGCAGGGAGGGGCCAGGTGGACCCGTAGGGGCGGCAAGGGCTGTGCAGACACGTCCCAGGCAGGCCCCAGCTGCTTCCCACCCTCAGGTCTGTGGGTCCCAGGGAGGGGCGCCTACCTGGCTGCCCTCATGCTCCCGCCTGCCTGTCCCCAGCTCGCTGTGTGGCCCAGCGGAGACCGGCCTGCCTGCGTCAGTCGCCCAGAAGGTTCTCAGACCCAGCAGGGGTGCGGTGGAGGGAGGAGCTGCTCAGAGGTGCTGACTCGGCTCACACACCCCCTTGACTGCCTGGGGTCGGGAGGAGGCCAGACTGAGGCCCGCAGACCATCTGGGCTCAGCCTCCCTGTCCTTCCCTGAGCCTCTCCCTGCTCCAGCCCTGGGTTCCTACCGCCAAGCAGGGGTGTGTCTGGGGGGGGGGGAGCGGGGGGGGGGGGGTTGGGCGGCTGGAGCAGATCTCTGCTCTGGGGCTACCCCAACAGGTCAGGAGGCTGGAGTCGGATGACAGGAAGGTCGCTGCTGGGCGGGCTCTGTCCAGCGCAGAAGAGGAGTGGCCACCAGTGAGCCTGCACGACCACACGAGCGCCAGACACAAAGAGACTGAGGCCCCTGGGACGCAGCACACGCAGCTGCCTTCCACACTGTCCCACACCTGGGGCAAACTGCTTCCGGGCCGGGGCTGGGCCCTGTGTATCTGCCGGAATGCAGGCTGCCCGAGGCGGGTGGGGGTGGCCTGCTCGCCTCCAAACCCCAAACCTCAGCACGCAGACCCTCATTTCCAGGTCGCCTAGGGTTGTCGCGGCCTTCTGCCTTCTTCGGTTGTGTCTTTGACTGTGCTGGGACCAGGGGTCGCGCCCGCCCCCCCCCCACACACACTGCTCGAAGGTGCGCTGGAAGGGCATGCTTGGTTGAAGCACCATGGGGTCCACCATGTCGCCCTGGAGTCACACTGGCACGTGGGCAGGCGTGGGGGACGGAGCTTGTGGTTGCGAGGTGGCTCTTCTGCCACTGAGCCACTTCCTGGGCCCAGCACCTGTCACCCAGCCAGCTCTGAGCCCTGCTTTCCGGGCTCTTCCTTCAGGAGGCAGCGGGCCTGGAGGACATCCTCCTGAGCCTCGCTGCCTTCGAGTCCCTAGAGATTCCGATGGCGAGTCCGTGTGCTAAAGCCAGAGTATTGAGGCCAAAGCCAGAGGCGCCCCCGACCCCACACAGCACAGGGTGGGAGGGAGGGAGGGTCCCACAACACTACACTGCCTGACCAGCTCTGCCTGCTCCCAGGTGATAGCTGTGGTCATGGACATGTTCACCGATGTGGACATCTTCAAGGACCTGGTGGACGCCGGCTTCAAGAGGAAGGTGGCCGTGTACATCATCGTGGACGAGAGCAATGTCAAGTACTTCCTGCACATGTGCGAGCGCGCCCGCATGCACCTGGGGCACCTCAAGGTGAGCCGGCTGGCCATCCGGTCATCCCCAGCACATCTCACCTGCCTCCCGGGGCAGCGCCCTGTCAGGTCACACAGAGTTCAGTAGTCCTGGAGCCACCTGCCGAGGGTCACCTGGTGGCTGCCTGAGTGCCCTGGGGGACAGGACGCTTGCCACCTTCAGCAGATACCGTAAACATTGATTATAGTCTGCTGGCCGCGGCCCAGGGCCCACGCCACAGTGCTCACTTGTCAGCCGCACACCTCGGGGACCAGGTGCTCAGCGCCTCCCCTGGCAGCTCTCTCCCACCTGGGAAGCACTGGCTCGCGGGAAGTCCTTCCTGGGGCCCATGCCAAGCTCTGTTCTCACGTAAGTCCACCCACTGAATCTGGGTCCAACAGAGGGCACTCCCTCAGGCTGAGGTCACACAAGGCTTCCCTGGCAGGGACGTGGCCCAGAGACAGAGCCCTGGGCGCGACTCCCAGTCCCCACACCATCTCCCGAGCACTGCTGGCCCGACCCCTGAGCACCACCAGGCATGACTGCCACACAGAAGCAAAGAACAAAGGCAAGGAAGCCTTCCTGGGCCACGGGCGGGAGCTTTGTCCTTGGGCGCGGTTCCCTCAGCTCAGGCATGGGTGTCTCCCTTGGGACAGAGCTTGCTCTGCCCATGTGCAGCGCCTTTCTCCATGGGCACGTGTGTCCTGTGATCACAGTGGCTCCCTTCACAGTGCTCTTAACCCTGCTCATACCCGAGGCTTGGCGGCCGTCCGAGGCCATTTCATGGGTGGGGGAAGTGGATCCTCCGGCCCCAGTCACTGTGTGTCAGTTACGGGTTGGTCCACCGCAGTGTCCACCCAGCGCCTGGCCCAGGACCAGGGTGCACTTGGTTCTATGAGGCTGGCCAAGCCCTAGGACAAGAGGCGTGGCCAACCTGCTTGATGAGGGGCTCGCCCCAGCCTGTAATTTGTTGACCTCTGTCAGGTGTGGGCCCCCCGCCCCCCACCCTGCTGGCCAGGTCCTTTCAAGTGGGCGCAAGCCCTGCAGGCGGTGAGTCTGTGGTCGCGGGGATATTTTAATGTGGTCTCACCGGCACGTTGACCCCAAGCCCTACGCTCACCCGCCGCGCTGCCTGCCGTGTAATTAGCACTGAGCGCCCACTCCAGTGGCCGCCAGCTTGGGCAGCTCTCACCGTGTGACCGCGGGCGCCCTGGCCAGTCAGGGCTCAGGGCAGCTGCCCCTGCCCAGTGGGGGAGCCTGTCATGTCCTTGCTTAGCCCGAACCATGCCCATTGCTGCTGCTGGTGCAGTTGGGGGCCTCAGGATTCCCTGCAGTCGCAACGCTCCCCGTGCCTGGGGTCCCCGAGGCCCCTTGACAGGGCCACCCCAGGACGGACGGGTCACAGAGCCAAGCTACATGGGGTCCTGCCCAGAGCATCCCGCCAAGTCGGGATAGGAGCCAGAGAACTCCGTGGACGGCTGGCCGTGCTGGTGGCCACCCTGCTGCCCCATGCACCCTTGCTGAGCTTGCAGGCCCCATGCCCACGAGGAGTCCTCACAGGGTCGTCTGAGGCCACACGGAGGAGACAGGGTTGTAAAAGTGCTCAGAGCTGCAGCGTGGCAAGGAGTTGACATTCCCGCCCTGGGCAGGGGAGAGTGGGGACCCGAACCACAGCTCCCTCTGGGGGTCCTGCTCTGCTTCCGGGTGGCCGGGCCCCTCCGGGGAAGGAACCTTGACCCTGGCCTCCTTCTCACCTCTGAGCCTGCCTCCACCCCCTGCAGCTCGGGCGAGCGGCCAGAGAGGCTTCTGTGGGCCCAGCCCTGGCCAAGTGTCACCTTGTCGAGGGCCTGCCCACACAGCCCCCCTCCCTGCCCGCGGGCGCGCCGGGCCCCGGCCTGTCTCGGGAGCCCGTCCTCTGCTGGGAAGCTCTGGGCCTGCGCAGCCTTGCAGAGACCTGCCCTCCCCTCCTGCAGCCCGGGAAGGGGGCCTGGGGTTCTCTCTGCGGCCGCGGGCTGTGCCAGGAGCCCGAGTGGAGCCCTGGCCTGCTGCCTGCTGTGCCCTGCGGCAGATACCAGCCTTCGGGCCTCAGTCTCCCTGTCTGGAAGGGCTGGGGGACCCTAGGGAAGACCACTTGGGGCAGAGCAGGCCCACGGCAGCCTGGCCCCTCCCGAAACCTGGGGCTCCTGCGCCCCACGCCACCTGTACGCCCTCACCCTGGAGGACCCCCCAGCACGTCATGGGAACAGGTACTGCTGGCTGTGGAGGGACACGCAGCTGTACCGCCCCGTGGGTTCCCAGCCGCCCGAGCACCCTGGCCTCAGCTGGGCCTGGCATCCCTTCGGGGTGGAAGTGGGCATCCCTTTGGCCAGTAGACTTTTGAAGAGGACATGGCCATCTCGCCACTGGGACCCCACGGCCAGGACCACGTGACCAGCTCCCTTTGGGTGCTAAAGGACACCTGCAGCCTACGGGAGCCCGACGGGGCCTCCAGGCTCCTCTGTTGGGACAGGCCAGGGCCACGAGACGCCTGCTAGCCCCGAGAGCTGGTGGCTTTATTCAGCCAAAACAGAAAAGCCAGTGGCCACTGGGGCGAAGGCTGGACCCACTTTGGTGAGCAGGAGGCCTGCCAGGAGTCCGTGGTCAGTGCTGGAAGGCTGTGCTTAGGTCCACTCTGGCCCCTGGCATGGCCCCTGCCACAAAGCCCCCTGCCCACCTGTCCCTGGGGTCTGCCTCAGGAGAAGGGGTGCCTGCTGTATCTGGAGACATTCTCGGTTTGCCTGTTCTACACACAGTAGCTCTCAGGGGCTACACCCCGCTCTGTACCCAGGAGTCAGTCCCAGTGGGGCTCAGGGGACCCGTGTGCTGGGGATCAGACCTGGGCCTCTTGTTGCCAGGAGCTGCCTCTCTGCTTTGGGACCTGTTTAATGGTTGTGTGGGGAGCCCTTCCCTGCAGCACCATGTGGTGGGCGGTGCGGGAGATTGTAAACGCACAGGCAGGCCTGGGGACCCAACCACGAGGTAGCAGAAGCCCTTCAGACAAAGTTCGGGAGCTGCCGAGTCGACCACCCCAAAGCTCGCTCACAGCGCCGGCAGAAGACCCCAACCCCACACCTTTGCTCGGCTTCCAGCACAAGTGATCAGCCTTCTGGGGAGCAGAGGCAGGCTGGGCTCCCAGAGACGGGCGCAGGACAGGCGCTAAGGTTCTTCCGGTCCCCTCTAGCACCCAGCCACCCTGGGCACACACTCTCAGAGCTGGCAACATGCTGCCACCAGATCTCCCTGGGGTCCTCCAGAGACATCACTGCCTCCTATCCTGAACAGGGTCCAGCACCGGGCCCGGCCCACGTGCTCTGCTGTGGGTGTCCTGGGTCTCGGAGACAATGCGGCTTTGTGGGATCCTACCTCTGCTCCCGAGTCCTGGCTCTGGAGACATTACCTCATCTGGGCCAGGCCCTAGGGCGGGGCCCACCAGGAACAAATCGGGAAGCTGCCACGAGCCCCAGCTCCAGGCCAGCCCCCCACACCCAGCAGGGATGCCAGTGCCTGGAGCACCCAGAGCCCCGCGGGGAGCCCCTCAGCCTCCCAGTGCAAAAAGCAGGGGACAAGTCATCCCGGGGAGACTGGCTCGTGGCTACAGCCATGGTGCTGGGCCAGGAGCCCCGAGCCTGCAGGAACCGCAGAGCTGCCTGCGGTTGGGCACCGGTGCCAGGCCAGCCTCATACCGCCCTCCGGATCTTTGTTCTGACTCCTGGTCCCCCAGCATGCTCCTGTTGGGTACAAAGTCACGAGCCTTAATTGTCCTGGGCCAGGGCCAGCTTCCTGCTGAGCTGGCTGTGGGCAGGCTGGTCGCCGGGGGAGCCAGGCAGCCGGCCTGGGCGCACAGGAGGCTTATTGGCCTTCTGGGCTGGGCCCCACCAGACATTGTCCACCATACAGCGGGGTGGGTGGGGACCTGCCCTCAACTGCTGTGGATTCTGGCCTGGGGCTGGCCCCGATCTTGCTCAGAAATCCCAGGAGTTAGCAGGACAGGGTGACCTGGGTCAGTGGGTAGCGCTGGCCTTTTCCTCGCTGCCCCTTTCTCTGCGCAAGCCACCTCCCTGTCCTGTCCTCCTGTGCCTGCGGCCTCTATCAGTCCCTGAACCCTGTCCCACGATGCCTGAGCTGCTCTGCTCTTCCCCCTCCCAACCTCTCTGCAGAGCCAGCAGGAGCCTGTGCCCTTCTGCGTCAGCCACTGGCCAGCCGCCCTGCAGCGCCCTCACCTGCCTTCCTCCCAGAGCACTCTGGCTCCTCCCAGCCAGGAGCACCTCAGCCCCTTCTACCCTGACCCACGCTTCCTGGCCTTCCCCGCACTCATCCCTGATGTGGCTTTCCCAGGAACCACCCGCACCTCTTCCCAGCTGGGGCTCTTCCTTCCCACTCCTGCCTTTGCATGGGGGCACTGTGCCAGGGAGTCAGCGCAGGTGTTAGTGGCCCCTCCCCCACAGTGAGCCACAGGACCACTGCTGACAGAACCCTTGCCAGGGCTGTCAGACATGGACCCCCCAAGTCAGGCTCTCAGGAGCCTAAGGTCCCGCGGGGTCCCTCAGCTCCTCCCTCCCAGGCTCTGTCCACCTACCACTACCTTTGACCCCTGCCTCCCCTGCAGGAGGGAGGGGAGCTGGCCCCCAGGGAGGGGAGTTCCTGCTGGACCTCTGCGCCCCTTCCTAGGGGTCTGCATCTGCCAGGCAGGCCCAGTGGGGGGTGGACAGACCAACGGTAGAGGGAGTTTGCTGTGGCTCTCAGACAGCTCCCAGAGACTGGCTGGGGCATGCCCAGGGGAGCCCAGGTCCCGCTGCATGGCTCCCACCCAGTGCACAGTGCCAGCCTTGGGGGCCTTTTCCAGACAGTCCCCAGCCCACTCCTCACCCGCACAGCCCTGCCCCTGCAGCAGCACCCTGCCTCTCCCTTCCCCTGCCGCCATCCCCGGCAGAAGCTGCCCCCGCCGTGTGGTCGCTGCTGTGCTCGTGTAACTCTGTATCCCTCCCATCACAGAATCTCAGGGTGCGGAGCATCGGGGGGACGGAGTTCTTCACTCGGTCAGCCACCAAGTTCAAGGGCGCCCTGGCCCAGAAGTTCATGTTTGTGGATGGAGACCGGGCCATCTGCGGCTCCTACAGGTGACTTCAGCCCTCTTGCTTAGCTGTCTCTAGTCCCAGCTCCTCTCTCCCCTACTTCTGCCCCTGACACCCTGGTTATTCCGGTTCTTTGGGTCCCAAACTGCTGAGGCGTGAGGAGCGGGCACGCCCCTGCCCGGGAGGCGGAAAAGCTTTGTCGCGGATACTGTTCCAGCCTGTGGGCTGATCCAGCGCACACAGGACGGACACTGAGGCGGGCGGGAGAGCCTCATGCGGGGCTTGGTGCCCTTAGCACCTAGGAGGGCCCCAGACCCAGGGAGCCCCAGGGGGAGACCCAGGGAGCACAGCGCTGTGCATTAATGCAGGGACTTCCCGGGGTTCCCTGCACGGGCCTCACCCTGTAGCTGCATCCTGTCCTCCCCCGGCCCTGGGGCCACCATGAGGGGCACCAGCCCCGGGTGCTGACCGGCTGCCCTGCCTGTGTTCCAGCTTCACGTGGTCAGCCGCGAGGACGGACCGGAACGTCATCTCTGTGCTGTCGGGCCAGGTGGTGGAGATGTTTGACCGGCAGTTCCAGGAGCTCTACCTCATGTCGCACGGCGTCAGCCTCAAGGGTGTCCCCATGGACAAGGAACCTGAGCCTGAGCCCATCTTGCTGCCCACGGTGGTCCCTCTGGCGCCCTCAGGCACCGTGGCCAAGAAGCTGGTCAACCCCAAGTATGCCCTGGTCAAGGCCAAGAGCGCCGATGAGATCGCCAAGACGTCCTCCGAGAAGCAGGAGGCCAAGAGGCCCCCTGGGCTGCGGGGCGCAGTGCTGGCCGAGCGGCCCGGGGACTTCATGGAGCCACCGCCGCTCGTGCACCCGGGGCTGCTAAACCTGGAGCGCGCCAACATGTTCGAGTACCTGCCCACGTGGGTGGAGCCTGACCCCGAGCCCGGCAGCGACATCCTGGGCTACATCAACATCATCGACCCCAACATCTGGAACCCCCAGCCCAGCCAGATGAACCGCATCAAGATCCGGGACACGTCCCAGACAGGCGCCCAGCTGTGGAAGCAGAGCCGGGACAGCGGCCCCAGCCCCACGCCCAGTGCCCCCCAGAACGAGGGCCTGGCCGAGAACGGCCTCCCCCAGGGCGACCCCGAGCCACAGGCCCCCGTACCCAAGCCCCGGACAGTCCCCGTGGCGGACCTGCTGGCCCAGGACGGCAGCGATGCCGGGTGGGCCCCGGAACATCGGGAAGATGAGATGCCCCAGAATGGGACTGACCATGGGCCGCCCCGGTCAGCGGGCCCCAGCCATGCCCCGCTCCAGCGGCAGCTGTCTGTGACCCAGGATGACCCCAGCAGTGTGGGGGAAGTGCTCCATAACGGGCTAGACCGGGAGGAGGACGACGAAGAGGAGGACGACGATTATGTGACCCTCAGTGACCAGGACAGCCTCTCGGGCAGCTCCGGCCTCAGCCCCGGCCCCCGGCGGCCCTCGCTGGCCTCCTCGTCTGTGTCTGACGAATACTTCGAGGTGAGGGATAGCGCAACCCCTGCCCGGAGGCGCCACTCCGAGCAGGCTAACGGGCCCGCCCCCCTGGCCCGCCGGCAGCTCAGTGCCCCCCACGTGACCCGAGGAACGTTTGGGGGGCCCCTGGGTGGCTCCCCGTGGGCCCAGGGCCAGGAGCGTGACGAGACAAGCACTTCAAGAAGGATGCGGGCCCCCCGCGCTGCGGACAAGGAATCACAGGTGCGTGGGGGTCCTGGGAGCCCCTCCCCGAGGCCTCCCGAGCCCCCAGAGCTGCCGGCTGCCTGTCAGCTGCCAGCTGCTGTCCCTGGCTCAGCTTTCCTTGTCACAGAGAGGGAAACTGAGGGACAGTTCTGAGGGCAGGGCAGAGTAGTGACCACCCAGGGTCATGTGTTCGCCCCCTGGAGCTGAAAGGGAAAGGCTCTTGGTCCACCCCACGACGGTCACGGGCAAGCTGCCCACACGATGCCTCTGCACTCCCAGAT
Organism: Sorex fumeus; assembly: GCF_029834395.1. Classification (NCBI taxonomy): domain Eukaryota; kingdom Metazoa; phylum Chordata; class Mammalia; order Eulipotyphla; family Soricidae; genus Sorex; species Sorex fumeus. The sequence continues at coordinate 2,922,410 of NW_026606179.1, read as the reverse complement.
CACATACAGGAGGTGACCTCTGTCCCAACCTCCTGCCAGGCCACCTTCAGATCAGCTCCTTTGCGGCCCCAGACTGGGAACTGCCCCTGTTGTCTGTCAGGGCCTCCCTTGCAAGCCCCGCCAAGCGCCCAGCGCCCCTACCTGGGAAGAGCACGCGGCTGATCATGCCCGGCATGATGATCAGGCCCATGGGCAGCAACTTGAGGTAGCTGGCCAGGATGGAGCCCGCCTTGGCGTGGTTCAGGTCCCGGGCGGATAGGGACCGCTGCACGATGACCTGGGCATGAGCAGGAGGTGAGTGCTGGCCCTGCAGGGCACCCGGAGCAGGGCTTCTCCCTGGGTGGAGGTGAAGCTGCCCCTAGAACCCAAAACCCCCAAGCTTCATGCCTCCAGGCAGGTTCCCCCCACCCTTTCACTGTGAGGCACCACCGCCCCAGGGTGTGGGGTCGGCCCAGCCCAGCACCCAGCACTGGTCGGGGCTGGTGGTGCCCCTGAGCACTGTCTGTGGCAGGCACGTGTCGGGGTGGGGAGCTGGTATCTCTCGCAGGACAGCACGGCTGGCCAGGCCGACCCTCTGCGCTACAGGGCAGGAGACGGCAGGGGGTTGGCATGAGTCTGCTTTTCAATTACTGTTTGTTTAGCTTGGCAGCCACACCTGACAGTGCTCAGGGACCACCTCCTGCCGCTGTGTTCAGGGGTCACTCCCAGCAGTGCTCAGAGGATTGAACCCAGGCCTCCTACATGCAGAGCATGTGCTTCAGCCCACTGATCTATCTCACTAGCCCCATGAGTCTGATGTTTAAAAGAAACTATTAACTTTCAAGGAAATTTGCTTTTTTAAAAAATGTAATTCAGGGGCTTAGAGGTGGGTCAGCAAAATAGCACATGCCTCACACGGGTGAGGTGCAGTGTTCAGTCCTGGCTCCAAAACAAAAATACACTCATTTACCATTCCTCTCTCTCCCTGGTACCCACCCACCCACCCCCCCAAAAAGAAAATGGCAGTACATCCACTTAAAGTCTGGAATTCAGTAAGTTTGTATGTTCAGAGTGATGTGTTTGGAATGTCCATGTATCTTTTCCCTCTCAATTGATCCACACAACCCACAGTTCAGAAGTAGAACTTAAATGATTAAATCCGTTTCCAAAGAGCCTAGTCTAATGTGTAGCTCCTGGCGTTTCCCCTGTGTGTGAGGGGGGGTGGGCGGGGGCAGCTCTCTTCTGGGGCATGGAGCTTTGGGGGTGCAGGACAAGCTGGTTTCAGTCCTGTTCTGCTGCCAGCCCCAAACCTTGGGGCAAACCCTGGCTCTCCTGTCTGGGTACGAGCAGACAAGGACCCCACAGGGCCTTCCCTTCTGACGCCCCGTGAGCTCAGAGCTGGACCATGAGCCTGGGAGGAGAGAGGCGCCCAGGGGCAGGAGAGCTGAGGGCCAGGGCCCCAGCAAGGCCAGCGTCCGGCCGCCGTGCTGGCACCTCCCCTGTGGTGTGGGCTGCTGCCTCGACCACGGCCGGCCCACCACTCCACCCCAGGACCACTGTGCTCTGGTCTGCGAATCTGCAGCATCCACCCCCACATGGGTGCTGTGGGCGCGGGGCCTCCCCTCTTGCCCCACGGGTGCTGTGGACTCGGTGCCTCCCTTCCCCCACAGGTGCTGTGGACTCGGGGCCTCTGCACAGCCACTCCTGACCTTCCTGGGCTTCCTTGGGGTGCGGCCACAGTGGGGCTGTGGGCAGCTGTCTATGCCTTGCCTTTGTGGGGTGAAGCAAGTCGTGGGCGCTGAGCCAGCACTGCAGAGGCGCCGAATGAGGCGCGCTCCGATGGAAACAGCCCCTGTGGCAGAGGGCACCCCAGGGGGCAGGCCTTGGGTCTCCCTGTGAGCTGCCCGTGGTGCCAGGGCCAGAGCCCAGGCAGCCTGGCTAGGTCTGCCCTTCCTCCACGGGATGGGTCCTGGCCACAAGTGTCTCCACTGAGGGACACAAAAAGCCTAGTGGCCTGTGGGGGACACAGCCGGCGCCAGCCTGGGGATGCCCCTTGGAGGCCGCCCGGTGAGCCCCAGTGGCTGCTGAGGGGTATGGCACACCCCGAGGGCTGGAGCGCCATGGCAGGCGGGTCCCAGTGGCAGCTGACTCACACGGGAGCTTTCATGGGAAACTCTCTTGAATGGTGACCCACCCGGATGCCATATGCCAGGCCCTGACTCTGGAGGGCGGGGAGGAGGGGCACCTGCAGGCAGCAGGGGCCGCTCTCAGCCCCTCTGGGCAGTCCAGCTGGCCCCCGCAAGCCCCCTCTGTGTGCCCCGCTTTGGGCCGCTGGGTCCCTGCAGGTGAAAGGGGCGACTGGCGCCTTCCGAGGTGTGGACTGTTCCCAGCCCCACCCTAGGACCGCCAGGAACTGCCCACCGAGGGGCCATGGCTGTCTGGGGCCCCTGAACAGGGACGGTGAGAGTGGGCTCGCCAGCCCACACGCAGCCCAACTCTGGCCCCATTTGCAGATGCTCAAAGCTGGGGTCGTGGCAGTGAGGCAGGGTGGCCCCGGGACACATGGGGGAACTGAGGCTCAGTGCAGTGAAACAGGCTCCTGGAGTGGAGGGGAGAATGGGCAGGACGTGGGTAGGAGGGAGGGAACAGCCCCCAAGCTCACTGACTCTCTCCCTTCCCTGCAGGGCCAGCAGCTTCACCAATACGGAGTGTCCGCCGCAGGGATGCGGGACAAAGAGGGCTTCCCACGACCGCTGAGGACCCCAGGACCCCCCCGCTTCCGCCCCGCTGCTGACCGTGCCCAGAGTTCTGCCAGGAGAGTGGGCCCGGCCACGGCTAGCCCCGCCCACTGGCCGGCCAAGGGGGGGCCCGCATCCCGCCCGCTGCAGGATCCCGGGAGCCCACGGCCAGCCCGTGGCACCCACACGCTGGCCGACAGCCGGGCCCCCGAGGGGCACCTGGGCCCTTTCGGAATCCCGTTCTCCAAACTGTCCCAGTCGAAGCACCTGAAGGCGCGGACGGGCGGCCAGTGGGCCTCGTCTGACTCCAGGCGGAGGGCCCCGGCCCCCAGGGACCGCAAGGACCCCTAGCTCAGCCCCGCCCGGGCCTCCTCTGCACCCTGCACCCTGAGCAGCTGTCCTTGGAGGGAATGCCCAGACCCTCCCCCCCACACCTGTCCTGGGAGGCAGGTGGGGGCTGGTTGGCAGCGTGGGCACGTACCTGGTCAGTGCACCAATACCAGGTGGCCAAGATGGTCAGACCAAAGGTCATCCCCGTCCACGGGAGGTCCCCTGTGTGGGGGTCTCGGAACATGTGCATGGCGTCTGCACGTGGCAGGTGGCAGGTCGTGTTGGCGATGGTCCTGGAGGGCACAGCCCGGGCATAGGCTTCCGCCAGCTGCTCATAGCCCCCGATCCGGTCGAAAGCTGGGGGGGTGGACGGGGCAGGTTAGCAGCTGGTGGCCCTGACCTCACCCCACTGCCCTCATCTCACAGGGGACTTCCTGAGGCAAACCTTGAGCTTTGCCCCTTCACCTTTTCCTGTGTTGGAAAGGCCTGGAGGTAGAGGGTTCTTTAAGAACAGATGAATGCAGCTATTTTATTTGTATTTAAGATTATGCTATTAAACGAGCGTTTTGCACATGGGCACCCTGTGTCCTGTTGGGCCCGGGGAAGGCTCCTGCCTGGCTGCAAAGTATTTGTTTCCTAGGCACTAGAGCCTTCCTGAAGTGCTGATGGGGCTCCTGAGGGATGCTGTCTGGCAGAGCAGAGAATGGTGGCACTGAGGCGGGACCTGGAGGCTGGGAAGGGTGCGTCAGAGGTCACACCCAGGGTTCCACCTCCGTGGGCCACTCTGCCCTCCCTGCCTGCTGTCTTTGTCCAGCTCCTGCTGTGGCCTCCTGGGGGTGGGGCCTGCTGCCTGCCTGCTGCTGGGGGTCCCGCAGGTGTGGTGGGCGAGCAGGCGAGCCCAGTACACAGGTGCATGCCCTGGGGCCCTGCCCCCGCCAGCCATTCCCGCATCCCGAGTCCTTTCACCCACACCCCGGACCTGCAGGCGGCGGGGATGGGGGACGGCAGCTTCCAGCAGGACCTGGCATGACCAGATGGGCACACTCCCCCTCAGCCCCCCACCAGCCCCCCTCACCTTTGACAGCCAGGATGACCGCCCCCACCACCATGATGAGTGTCTGCAGGGCGTCCGTGTAGATGACCGCAGCCAGGCCCCCTGTGGGGAAGCGGGAGCTGCAGCAGGCAGGGCCAGGCCAGCTCTCCCGTCCCACACCCTGAGTGGTGAGAGGGAGCCGCAGACCCCAAACCATCGGACACTGTGGCCACTTGCCGGCCACAGCTGCCACTTGGCCACGGGCCCTCCCGTCAGACGATACCTGCGATGGTGTAGAGGGCCGTGATGACCAGCATGAGGGTGGTGGAGAGGTAGAAGTTCCAGCCTAGGCAGGTATGCACAAACAGGGCCCCCGCATACAGGTCGATCTGCATGGGAGAGGGGGTGTCCAGAGTCTGCACCACCTACCCATGACCCCTGTCCTGAGCCCCATCCACCCACCAGGGCCCATTGTGTGGGGGGCAGGGGCACTCTGGTGTGAGAGCCTCGCCAGGACCCATAGGAAAGAGCCTTGACACTGCCTGTCCTGCTAGGGATAGAATGAGACCCTGTCCCCAGGTAGGGAGCCCAGGAGGACTTCTTGGAGGAGGGGCTGTGGAAGACTCGTGGACCTCAGAAAGTCAGCCGGGGTGTCCCCTTCCTCTGGGTTCTCTTAGGCAGAGGGGCCTCAGAAGGACCAGCTGTGCCCACGCTGGGGAAGAAGAGTTCTCTTGCCTATGTCCCCCCCGGGAGAGCGGGAACTGGTCCCCAGGGCCAGGGCTGGACACAACTGCTATTCCAGAACCTGTCTGGAGGTGGTGACCCTGGGCCACAGCTCTTCCCACACCGTGGAGAGTTTCACACACGCACATATACACACATGCACACCTGCATGCACGCACACCTGCACATACATACACACGCACGTACACACAATCTGCGTGGTGGACTCCCAGAAAGTGATGGCACCAGCGGGTTTCCAAACGTGCTCTGTGCTCACTCAGCAAGGGAGCACCACACACAGAAGCAGTCTCAGCCCCAGAGCAGTTGGCCAGGGCCAAGGGAGCCCGTGAGTGCCCAGAGCCTCCCTCTTACCTCTGCACATGCCTGCTCTGGGCATCTCGGGGCCCCGCTGCCCCCAGACAGTCGTGGCTTCCCGTCCCACCAGGCTTCTCTGACTCCCAGAGAAGAGACAAGGCTGTGTCGAGACGGGGTCTGGCCAGGATCCCGTGTGTGTGTGTGTGTGTGTGTGTGTGTGTGTGTGTGTGTGTGTAGGGGACATGCATGCATGGCTGAGGGGTGTGTGTGAGGACATGAGGGTGTGTGCTCATGAGTGTGTGCAAGAATGTATGTGTGCACGTGAGTATATGATGCATGCATGTGTGATTATGAGTAAGCCTGTGTGCGTGCATGTGTGCATATGTGAGTGCATGTATGTATGTATGCATGTGTATATGTGTCACATGAGCTGGAGCCATAGCACAGCGGGTAGGGCATTTGCCTTGTACGCAGCCGACCCGGGTTTGATTCCTCTGCACCTCTCGGAAAGCCTGGCAAGCTACTCGTGATGTATTCGATATGCCAAAAACAGTAACAAGACTCACAATTTGTTGTGAGAAGTTACTGGTGCCCGCTTGAGCAAATCGATGAACAACAGGACAGTGCTTATAGGGACAGTATGTCATGTGTGTGCACGTGTGTGTACATCTGTGTGTACATCTATGTATGTGTATGAGTGTGCATGCGCGAGCATTGTGTGAGTATGTGTGTGTGCATGCATGTGCAGGCAGAGCCTTGCCTCCAGCCCTAGCACAGGCACCAGAGTCTGGAGCACCCGAGCAGAAGGGCACCCCCCAGACTCGCCCCTTAGACTAAGGGGAAACGCGCAGGAGTGATGGTCCCACCCAGGGCAGGCCTGGCTGTGCTCTAAGGTGAGTTGCCAGGTTGGGTGTCGGGAGGTAGCAGGATGTCACTGCTCAGGACCCCTAATGGGACACTCGCTGCCCTTGGGCTGATCCAAGACTCGATGCCGTTCCAGACACCTCACAGCCCTGAGGCCTCTGAACACTCCACTATGCAGTGTCCTGGGGTCTGCACCTCCTCAGCCAGTCTCCCTCTCGCCCCTCTGTTTCGCTCGAAAGGGAAGCCTCCCTCCCTCCCTTCCTTCCTCCTTCCCTTACTCCCTACTTTCCTCCCTCCTTCCCTCTTTTCCTTCCTCCTTTCTTCCCTCCCTCCCTCCCTCCTTCCCTCCCTCCTTCCCTCCCTCTTTTCCTCTCTCCTTTCTTCCCTCCCTCCCTCCATCCCTCCCTCCCTCCCTCCCTCCCTCCCTCCCTCCCGCACTCCCTCCCTCCTTCCTTCCCTCCCTCTTTTCCGTCCCTCTTTTCTTCCCTCCCTCCCTCCCACCCTCCCTCCTCCCTCCCACAGCGATGTGCTGCCCTTGCAGGTGAGCATGTGAGCAAGTGGCTGGCCTTAGGCTCCTGCCCGGCCCTGCTACAGGCTGAGACTCTAAGCAGCACCTTCCAGCAGCAGCTGGAACATGCGCATATCAGGCCCATATCCCTGGTGCAGACTGTCCCACACCCTAGTTTTAAGGCGGCCCCTTCGCATCTGTGAAATTAAATGGGAGCCATGGAGGGCAGCGGGCCCTGGGCTGGCAGGGAGAGGAGGGCAGCTACAGGCGAGGCAGCAGCCTCCAGGGGGCCAGCAGGACTGTCCGGAAGCCGGAAGCCGCAGCAGGCAGAGGGGTTGCGCCCCTGCACACCAGCATCCAGTGCACCCACCCCCGCCCAGCTGCAGTTCCTCAAGTGGGACTCCCGGCACAGACCCAGCAACCAGGCCTTTGCCAGGGAAGCCCTCTCTGGGGTGAGCCCAGGGTGGTGTGAGTGTCCCCCATGGTGGAGAGGCGCCAGGCACAGAGGAGTCTGCCCAGAGTCCCGGGCCATCTCAAGAGAGGGGAGGCACCAACTCTGCCTGCCTGGGCCCATCCCAGCCCTTCCTCATGGGACCCGCCTCTCCTCTCTGTGTGAAGCCACACACCACAGACACACCCACAAACCTACTGTCTGGGGATGGCTCCTGCCACCTGTCCCCAAACCCTGCCTGTCTCCATCCCTTTAGGTTTCTGGAAGCTTCTTCCCTTTGCTGCTGTCCGTGCCTGCCCTACTGGCCAGTGCTATGGAGTCTCTCTCCTGCCGCCCCGCCCCCCGCCCCTCTCCCCCCCTGCCCTACCTTGCCGGCCTCTCTCCAAGTCTAGCACTTTACCATTCATTGTGATTTTATTGGTCCATCATGGAGGACAAGGGATGTGTCGGTCACCTGGGGCCTGGCACCCAGGAGGCACTGAGAGTGATATGTGTGGGGGACACAAACAGCCCTGCCTGCCCTGCAGCACCCCGGCTCCCTGTGACAGATTGGACCCCAGCTGAAGCTCCCCGGCCGGCTCAGCCAGACTGGCCACACTGAGGCCACGCTCAGCCCGGGGTGCAGGGGTTGCCTCCACAGCAGAGAAAAGGTGGAGACGGATGATGGACTTGGCTGGACCACTGGCCCCTGTGAAATAGTTGGGCGAGAAATGGGGCAAGGGTGGGTCTCACCGACTGGCCAGGGGCAGGCCTCCGAGAAGGGGCTGAGGCGGGGGGACCAGGTCTGAGTCTTGGGGGAGGTGTGAGTCTGGGGGCCGTTGTGCCACAGTTGGCCTGACTGCAAGTGGATAGTCCCTGCGTCCTGCTGAAGGATGGGCAGTGGCCGGGCTCTGAGGCAGGTCCAGATTTCAGATATATTCTGGGGCTGCCCACCTGAGCCAGGGCCTCTGAGGACTCAAACAGCGTCAACCCAAAACAGCAGGAGGCACTGGTCCCCAGCCCAGCCCAGCAATTAGCTTTGCTCTCTGCTTCATCTGGGCAGCCCAGCAGGAGGTGATGGTGTTGCCTGTTTTACGGGTAGGTAAACTGAGTCACCCCATCACAGCAGCCCCAGGCTGGGGGTAGGTGCTTGGGTTCTGGGAGTGGATTCACACACTTGCTGGGTCCTGGGGCCAGTGCTGTCCATCTGGACCTGGGGGCCTGCTGGGCCTGCTGCCCCATCTGGACAATGGGGAAAGATGATCCCTGAAACATTTCCCGAATAGGCCTCTGCCCTTCCGGAAATGTGGCCCGAGGCAGCACTCACAGATCCTGCGTGTGAGACAAACGTCTCTGCAGAGACTCCACTGGATAAAGTGGGTCAGAGAACTGTGCCCAGCACAACCTCCCTAGCCCTACCAGGTCCCCCTGCAGCGCCTCAGTTCCTACTGGGCCTCCCTGCAATCCCTCAGGCCCCACCAGACTCCCCTGAAGCCCCCCAGGCTCCACCAGACTCCCCCTGCAGCTCCCCAGGCCCCACAGGTCCCTCTGGCCCCCTGCCCTGCAGCCTTGGGGTGTGAGGCGCAGACAGAGAGCTGACAGGTCATTTCCCTGCAGAAAGCCCTCCAAACCATATGGGGACTTGGAGTTCTGGAGATCAGAAGCCCCCAGACTCACGTTTCTTTGCTGCTTCTAAGCGGGTTGGGGGCGGGTGCTTCAGGGTGGGAAAGAAGCCCATAAGCCAAGTGTGGTTCTGTCCCCCAGCTCTGAACTGTTCCCTCCTAGGCCCCCTCACACTGCCTGCTCTCAGGTCCCAGATAGCATCTGATTAGAGACCCTGGATCCAGGCCTGCTGCTGACCCCGTCCCCCTGCCTATCCTTGCAGTGTCCCTTCCTCTTAGAGAGCACAGCCCAGATGCCTTGGGCAGTCCTGTGCCCAGTCCTGTGGGGCTTTTGCGCCAGTTCAGGCCCCAGTGGGCCAGTTGTGGACACCCGTCTTTGCAGTGGGTCCCCTGGGCCTCTACACGGCCATCAGCTCAGGTGCATCTGCCTCCTGCACAGCAGGACCCGGGGCAGGGGCAGGGCCGAGGCCTGGTTGATTTATTTCTCTAGTCCTAGCTGGGGAGGTGGCTGGTCTGGGGAAGCTCAGGAAATGTGGGAGAGGGAGATGAGCAGGAATGGAAAGTTCTAGACTCGGCTTCAAGCGCCGTTTCCAAAGGGAAGCCTTGGGGAAAGTGAGTGCATGGCTCTGAGAGCTTCTCGGGGAGCTGGAGGTTTGATGTTTGCTGGCTGATCCCTTAAAACCTGTCCACAGGAACAGCGGACGTGCAAGGACCCCCTGGGCTTACCTATTCCACATGGAGCAGGCAGAGCCTGGCACAGGTCCAGGGGCTGCCCTGTTGGCTGCCCAGCACCGTCCCCACGCTCAGGGCAGGACAAAAGCTACAGAAGAACCTACCTCCTACAAAGGGACCCACCTCCCGCAGAGGGACCCACCTCCTGCGGAGGACCCACCTCCTGGCAAGCGCCCCCATAAGCCCCTGACAAGCACCACAATCATCCGTGTGAGCTTCAGCTAAGTGTGTGAGCCCCACAACTCCAACTCAGCCCCGAGTCCCTGCCACCACAGCCAGCACATGAAAGGGAGGGGAAAGCACCCCAGGCACAACCTCTGAAGTGCCCTCTCTTTCAGGGCCTCTTTTCAGGAGGCCTCACCCAAAGCTCCTGGCGGCCCCGCAGTCCGTTTCCTCCCCCATTGATGGAACCTCCGCATTTCCCTGGACCCAGGCCCTTGGGGACAGGTCCAAGAGCGTCAGGCCTCCCACTACCACACACAACACCCCCACCTCTCAGACACACTCAGGGGACACCAGACGGTCGAGCGGCGCCATGCAGTCACAGCACTGTCTGAGACAGGCCTGGCCCTCCCAATCTTCCAGCGGGACATGGTCCAAGTCCCCGGGGAGGAGGCCAGGGAAGCCACATAGGTGAGGCGAGGACCAGCTCTGAACTGGGTCGCCTTGAAAGGGGAGAGGCTGGAGTGGGCTCTCAGCACCCCCTAGTGGCAGGTCCTGGCACCAGGACCCCTGCCCCCGACCCTGCACCAGCAGTGCCCCTACCAAATCCGCACCCCCCAACCCTCCCCCCCACCCCCCCCCTTATCTAGCCAACACACTGGGAAAACTGAGCCAGCTGTCACATACTGTCTGTGATCCTGAGCAAGTCATTGTCCTGCTCTGGGCCAGGCAGAGGTGAGGGATGGTCAGGAGACCCCAGGGCAGGGGTGTCCAGTCTGGCCAGGGCTGGGTAGCGGCTCACCGATATCTTGGTGAAGACAGACAGTAGCAGGGACATGACAGACAGGTATGTTCGGATTCTCCGGCCTCCAAAGCGCTTCTGGATGTACTCAGGGATGGTGACTACCTGGAGAGGGTTAGGGAAGGGGTCTCAGCACCCCCAGAACCACACCTAGAACTCCGGGCTGAGCTTCTTGAGGGCAAGGTTCAGGACCCCTTCGTCCTCCACAGGCGCAGCACTGGCCGTGGTTTCCAGGCTGAGTTTCCCAACCAGGCACTAAGGCAGGGAGAAGCCAGTGGACATGAGGAGTAGCTAGAAGGGCCGTGGTTGGGACACGGGTGTGTTGGAAACAGGTGATGAACCCCGCCAAGCTATGAGACTGGTGGGTGGGGAGCTATGATTGGGACATGGCTGAAGCATTGAAACCAGAGGCCTCTGGTCTTAAAGTCAAGGACAACAGTGCCCAGGTATGCCCCCAGGTGTGCTGTCCAGGTGTGCCCCCAGGTGTGCCCCAGATGTTCCACCAGGTGTACTGCCCAGGTGTGCCACCAGGTGTGCCCCAAATGTGCCCCCAGGTGTACTGCCCAGGTGTGCTGTTCAGGTGTGTCCCCAGGTGTGTCCCAGGTGTGCTGTCCAGGTGTGCTGCTCAGGTGTGCCCCCAGGTGTGCTGCCTAGGTGTGCCCCAGGTATGCCATCCTCTATGTGCTTAGGTAGATGGAGGCATCCCCAAGGTGTGGGGATGGAGCAGTTCCCTTGAGTAGACCAGGCGCTGGCCCATGCTGGTGGGAGGGGAAGTGCTTTTGTGGCAAGTGCCTGAGACTCACCTCTGAGGAGATGTATATGGGTACAAACACCCAGGCCAGCGCCAGCAGCACGTATGTGGCCTGTGGGGACAGAAGGAGCACAGACACAGCGTCCACAGAGCCACTCAGGGGCACTGCTGGACACAGCGGGAGCAGTTCTGGAGGCCCCGTCGACTTTGGGGAGCAGCCCCCCATCCTCCCCAACCCTTAGACCATCTGTCGAGATGCCAGCGGCCCGATGGTGCTGAGGAGCGGACTGGGAGGACACCTCTGCCCCCTGACCTAGGGCCTCTGAAGTCCCCACCCCAGGAGCTCACATTCCACTCGAAGCCCGCCACGGCCAGGCCCCCCGCAGCACCCGAGCCTGCCAGGCCGATGAAGAGACCGGAACCCTCGCTGCTGGCGAAGAGAGAGGCTCCGATCTGAGGGTGGAGAGGAGAAGGGAGAAGGGATGAGTCGCTTGCACCGACCCGGCCACACCCACCTCGGCACTGACCTAAAGGAATCTCCCACACCCCCTGCTTCTGGGCCGAGGAGCCCAGACTCCAGGAATGTGAGGGGGTCTGCACCATGAGCAGACATTCCATGCCCAAGGCCCCCTTTCGCACGGTTTCCAGCACCCCCCACCCCAGCTTGGGGTTCCTTGTCAAACTCAGCTCCATGTAGCCACAGTCTTGTCTTTCATGCAGTTCTGGACCAGAAGCAGGAGAGGGAGGAGAGCACTCACCGGCCACCACGTCATGTCCCGGCCTGCCAAGAAGTAGCCCCGAACGCTGTTCCTGCTGGCCCTGCAGGAGGACTGAGAGAACGGGCAGAGACTGGAGCCCAGCAGTGCAGGGGAGACTGGGGAGGGAGGCACCATCCCGCAAAGGTTACACCGGCAACCACCCGACAGCTCAGATGTCTGTGAGCAGATGTGCTCCTAGCTGCACTGTCCACGCCGGCAGAAGGGGACATCTGAGACATCCCAAAGGTCCATCTGCCGAAAATGGGGATGATGTGGTGAACTCTAGAATGTTCTTGCTCCAGGACCTGAGCCATGGTACACTGGGTAAGGTGTTTGCCTTGCACACAGCTGACCTGGGTTCAATTCCCCACACTGTCTATGGTCCCCTGAGCCACTAGGAGTGATCCCTGAACACCTTTGAGTATGGGCAAAATCACTGTCACTGTCCTCCTGTTGTTCATTGATTTTTCTCGAGTGGGCCCAGTAACGTCTCCATTGTCAGACTTTGTTGTTACTGTGTTTGGCATATTGAATATGTCACAGGTAGCTTGCCAGGCTTTGCCATGTGGGCTAGATACTCTCGGTAGCTTGCCGGGCTCTCTGAGAGGGGCGGAGGAATCGAACCCGGGTCGGCTGCATGGAAGGCAAATGCCCTACCTGCTATGCTATCACTCCAGCCCAATAATAATAATAATAATCATTATTATTATTATTATTATTATTATTCGGCAACCGAAGACCTCCAGGACCAGCCACCACCATGCTGAGACCACTCTCCACACACCTGAAGGTACTGGCAGAGGGACAAAGCCACGTGGGTTCCGGGGCCAAGATCTCCAAGCCTACTCGGATTGGAGTCGAGCATCCTCCACCCAGATCCTCCAAATTCCAGTAGGCGGGGGTCACACCCACCAACTGGCCCCCTGGCGCCGTGTAATCCCATCAGCGGCCAAGACTCTGAGACTATAAAAACCAGCTCCCGGAACCGCGCGGCCGCATTTGCGGCCGCACGACATCTTATTATAACATCTCACTCCTACTTTGACAAACTGGCAGGCTACCAAATGTAGCCTGCCCACACGACAGAGTCTGGCAAACTCCCCGTGGCGTACCCAATATGCCAAATACCAGTATCAATGATGGGTCTCATTCTCCTAAAGAGCCTTGAATATAATCTCAGGGCTAGGATGAAGGAGACGTCACTGGGGCCTGCTCGAGGCAATCGACGAATAACAGGATGATCTGTGATCTGTGATCTGTGAATAATAATAATAATAATAATAAAATGTTCTCTAGCTATGGGCTGGAGCAATAGCACAGCGGTAGGGCGTTTGCCTTGCATGCAGCCAACATGGCCGACCTGAGTTCGATTCCTCCGCCCCTCTCGGAGAGCCCAGCAAGCTACCGGGAGTATCTCGCCAGCACGGCCAAGTCTGGCAAGCTACTCATGACGTATTCAATATGCCAAACACAGTAACAACAAGTCTCAAAAAATGGAGATGTTACTGGGCCTGCTCGAACGAATCGATGAACAACAGGAGGACAGTGTTGTGTTGTGTTCTGTTCTCTAGCTATAGACAAGAACGAAGTCCCAGTCAGGCTGTTCTGTGATGGCCCTTGGAAATATCCTGCAGGTCAGAGAAGTCAGACACAGTAAGCCACATCCAGCGTCTTCGTTTATAGACATCAAGCATGGGTGATCAAGGAGCTAGACGCTGACCCGTGGCTGCCCAGGGAGGTGGGGTGGTGCAGCTATGTGTTTTCCTCCTGTTGAAACGGGAACTCTTTGTTTGGTTTTTATTTGGCCGTCACACTAGTGGTGCTCAGGGTCAATTCAGTTCCTGGCTTTGTCCTCAGGAAATGCTCCCAGCTGGTTCTCCATGGACAGCAAGATGGGAGCCTCGACTTCTATAGAACTGCAAGTCAAGTGTAAACTCTCGGTTTATTCTGTTTGGGTATCACACCTGGCTAGTCTCAGCTGAGTGTCCTGGAGTGCACGTGGGACCTTGCATGACTGGGAATGGAGCCCGGGCCTTCTGCACGCAGAGTTCACACGCCGCCCTTCAGCCATCTCCCCAGCCCGTGTTAGCTTTGCCCTCGGGAGCATACCTCACCATGAGCAGCAGACTAAAGTTTCTACCTTTGTTTCCTGGCAAGGACCCTGAATCAGAGCCATAAACCAGAGGGCCCTTTGCAGGGATTCTGCTCATCGTTTTATTTCTGATCGATTCCAACAAATCATCACTTGAATATTCCTGCATGCATTTTGTTTGGGAAGGGGGCATAAAATATTCATTTTGTATTGATTTGGTTTGGTTGGTTCACACCCAGTAGTGCTCAGGGCTTACTTCTGCTTCTGTGCTCAGGGGTCACTCCTGGTCAGGGGACCACATGAAGTGCTGGCGACTGAACCAGATGGGCTGAGTGCAAAGCAAGTGCCGTATCTGCTGGACTCTCTCTCTAGCCCCATCCAAGATACCTTTTCATGTACACTGTCCACCAAATCCCCACCTGCACCGGCCGGAAAAGCCCCCTCCACCTTTCCACTTCCTACTTCAGATCCCGCCGACCTCCTGCCTGACCCACAGCAGGCACCTCTGGAGCTTCCGAGAGATAGCAGGCTAGCGGGGCAGCACATTTCCCCATCCTTGGCCCCTCATGCTCCCAGGAGCAACTCTGAGGGGTGAAAAGCAAAGACAACAGTGTGTGTTGGAAGAAACTGAGGCACATCAGGCTTGAGGGCTGAGCCAGGAGCAGCGCCAGGAACCAGCTCTCTGGATGCTCATCCCTGGGCTGCTCTTTGCACACTGCTGACAGCTCAGCAACAACATCCCCAGCACTTTGATCCCCAGCACTTCCCCGCACCACAGCAATGTGTGCCACCCCAACACCCCACGGACAAATGTGTGGGAGCACCACAGCTAAGGGCGTCACCCACAGCCAGCCTGAGAGAACGTGAGCATTGCGACCAAGGGTGGACAGCATCCGGTCATAGCAGCAACAATACCAGCAATAAGAAGAGGAAGGAAGGGAAGTAGGGAGAAAAAAATTTATTACAGCTGTTATCGCTGCTTCTAATGATATCACTACCACCATGATTACTCCCACAAACACTATCACTCCTAGTATCAGTACTTACTATCAGTACTGGGGCTAGAGCGATAGCACAGCGGGTAGGGCGTTTACCTTGCACGCAGCCAACCCGGGTTTGATTCCTCTGTCCTTCTCAGACAGCCTGGCAAGTTACCAAGAGTATTCCACCTGCACGACAGAGCCTGGCAAGCTCCCCATGGAGTATTCGATATGCCAAAAACAGTAACAACAAGTCTCACAACGGAGATGTTACTGATCCCCGCTCGAGCAAATTGATGAACAAAGGGAGGACAGTACCACAGTGCCACTATCAGTACTATGAGTACCACCACTGTTTCTACCACTACTACTCCACAATTACTCCCACTATCGTACTATGAGTACCACTGCAACCTCCACCGTTACTCCCACGATCAGTACTATGAGTACCACCACTGTTATTACCACTGCAACCTCCACCATTACTCCTATGACCAGCACATTCTTACCACTGCTACTGCCATTGTTATTCTCTAGTGGTATCAGTACTACTAGCACCACCATTATTACTACCATTGCTACCTCCACTATCTATATTACTACTGCTACACCTATAGTCGCTGCACACCCTTAGACAAACGGCAGCAGTATCCAGGCCTGTGTGGGCATCTCAGGGACTTAGGACAAGAGAGATGTCACATTCATCCCCTGGTGGAAGACCCCGGGCCAGAGCTGAGCAAGTCCCTGCGACGCCAGAACTGGGACCTGCCCAATCCCCTGTCCCAGCCTTCCAGGTCCCTGTCCTCCCAGAGATGAGGGTCACAGTGCTCAGGGTCAGGGAGAGGGAACCTGATGTCAGCAGCCCCAGGGGTGCTCGGTTCCCTCACAGGGACAGCTGGGAAAAACCATGTGTGCGGTCCCTGACTTCTCAGGCCGGGACACTGGCCTTTGCCCAGTGATGAGAACAGGCCTACTGGGGCTCTGTGGGGGACACGATTCCCTGGGCTGGTTTTCCTCTTGCCTCCACATCCTGCTCAGTAGGTTTGGGGTGCCGCTCGGGACTGAGAGCCAGCCAGTGGTCACAGAGCCCCCTCTGGCTCGAGGTGCTGAGGTCAAAGCTCGCTCCTGAACTGAGAGGCTCCCCCTCACCTCCTGGGCGTGGCTGCTCAAGGGAGGGCTCTGACAATCATAGGCATGGAGGGGCCCTCGTGCCCCAGTCCCCCAGAGAGCCCCCCGACACCTCAGTGCCTGCCCCCTCTCCCCCCTCCGCTCCCCGGCCTCCATCTTACCCAAATGCCCACAGCCACATTCAGGGCAAAATAGAGGACGATGACCACGATGTCGGGCACACTGAGCTGTGGCCAGGGAATGTGGGCATCGCCCGTGGCATTGCTCACCACCATCCTGCAGCGGGCAGCAGCACCAAGTGAGGGGCTGTGGCTGCAGCGCAGGGAGGGCTCCAAGGGCAGTGTGGAATTGATCATTAAGCTGAGCAGGAGCCAATGCCCTGGGGCCGCCCCAGAGCTCTCCCTCCTCCCTCTCCTCTTTCCTCCCTCCCTCTCTCTCCCTCTCTCTCCCCCTCTCTCACCTTCCTCTCTTTCCCTCTCTCCCTCTCTCTCCCCCTCTCCTTCTTTCTTTCCCCCTCTCCCTCTCTGTCCCCTCTTTCTCCCTCTCTCCCTTTCTCTCTCTCCCTCTTTTCTCTTCTCTCTCTCTCTCTCTCTCCCTTCTCTCTCTCTCTCTCTCTCTCTCTCTCTCTCTCTCTCTCTCACACACACACACACACACACACACTCACACACACATTATCAAATCACAGTTACAGAGTTACAAAGTTGTTCCCGATTGGGTTTCAGTCATACAGTGTTCCAACACCAAAGAAGCTGTCTTTAAAACCAGAGGAAACTTGGGGCAAGTAAGGTGCTTAGTGCACCCCAAGACCAGGGCTGTTCCCTGGTGGTGGCGTACATGCCTTGCATGACTAGAGACCCTGGTGTCACCCACCCAAAATAATGGTGTTAGGGGGCCAACTCCCCAAGGCAGCCCGAGTAGAGCAGAATGAATGGACTGAGCTACCGGACAGAATCTCAGTCTTGGTTGGATTGGTGCGAGGAGCCTTGGGGGGCTGGGGGCTGTGGGGAGTGGGAACAGAGGGTCGTTGGGGACACTTTTACACAAGCCCCATGGACATCCCGGCATTGGATGATAAAATCCTGTCACCAGCCCCACGCTCTTGTAGCCCGGCAACGCACGTGCTGGCCTCTCTGCCTGACGACCACTCAGATCATCCCAGGGCCACGGCAAGCAGCATCCAGGAGCCGGGTCTGGGCTGGGCTCCTTCACATGCCCATTTTCTGTCTCAAAGCCCCCGCTGGGCCATGACACAGCCTCACGGTCAAGGAGCAAGGCTTCGTGGCTGAGCCCTTTTTCTCTGTGTGCAGCCAGTCCCGGGGCCTGGGAGGGCTCAGCTTCCTTCAGCCCCAGCAGCTCCTCCTGCCAGAGTCTTGCTCAGTCCTTGAACCCGCGGGTGCAGCTGACCCCCTTCCGCGCTCAGCAAAGCCTTTGGAGTTTCCCCGGGTCCTGGACACTCACAAAGTGTTAATGGTGTTAATGAGTGAGCAGCGCTCTGGCCTTCTGTGCTCAGGCTCGAGGTTTAAAGGTTAATCTTCCCCTACCCACCGCCCCCACACCTGTGACTAGTCAGAGAGGAAACAAAGCGAGGCCACTGCTTCCAGGAACAGTTTGGACAACCCCTCTCCCCCACCCCACCCCCATACACCTCTCCACAGCCAGCCTCAGCCTAAACTTCCTTCCATGACAGCCTTAAGTTTCCAACCTAAGGAGTGTCCGCATTTCTGAGACCTACTTTTTCCCAGTGGGGAAAACCGGTTCCAGACTCTTAGCCTGGTCTCAGAAGGAAAAAAACAAAAAAACCCCCCAAAAACCTTAAAAGAAACCCCGGTCCCCAGCTGCTGCTGTGCTCAGAGTGCAGGCAAGGAGGACAGAGAGCCCACCCCCTCCTCCATGACCCCCACCCCCACACCTGTGCCTGCTCGGCCAGGTCAGGAAGGCTGGAGCCACTGTGCTAAGCGGCCACACTGACAGGCCTGCGGATGGCTCCTGACACCCCCAGCTCCTACCTGTGGATAGCGTTGCCACCCCTGGCAGGGAGTCAGCACTGTTTCCCCAAACTAGTCCTGCTTCAGATGCCAGCGGCGACACCAAGTGTCCCACACAGCTCACTGCTGACCGTATGTAAACTGGAGGGGACTGGGGGACAGTGACCTGCGATCCTGCCCCAAGGTTTAGTGATTTGCTAGGCCCATTCACAGAACTCAGATCAACACTACTTACTAGTATCGGTTCATTTAAAGGTATGAGATGAACTTTTGTTTTGTTTGTTTTGGGGTTATACCTAGCGGTGCTCAGGGCTTACTCCAGACTCTTCAACTCAGGGATCACTCCTGGTGGGCTTGGGGGACCAAATGAGATGCTGGGGATTGGACCCAGGCTGGCCGCCTGCAAGGCCAACGTCCTCCCCACTGTGCTATGGGTCTGGCCCGTTCTTACTTCTGGGGGCTTCAGCCTTTGAGGCAGACAAGCACCTCCCAAGCCATCCTGTGGAATCCATCACAGAGAACCAGACAGTGACTGTCCAGCAGCAAAAGAAGCTCAACAGCCTCAAGTGAGGGCTATTGGCTTTATTCAGTATTGTGTCACCATTCCCCGGGCTCCTGCCATGGATAACATCCAAGAACAAAGGTGGAGGGGCCGGAGCGATAGCACAGCGGGGAGGGCGTTTGCCTTGTTCAATCCCCGGCATCCCGTATGGTCCCTCAAGCACCACCAGAAGAAATACTTGAGTGCAGAGCCAGGAGTTACCCAAGCACTGCTGAGTGTGACTCCCTCCGCCCCCACCCCAAGCAAAAAAAAAAAAAAGAACAAAGGGTGGAATATTACATAGCCGTGGTACTAGGGTGACAAGCAGTCAGCGAGTATCTTAATGTGTACTTTGAAGTTATAACCTCCTATCAAGCCCCAGCAGATGTTTCCTGCTTGGCTGCACCTTTGAGCCCCCATTGCTTAAAAAAGGCTAAACTTGCTTTACCAGGGGACACCCCAGACCATGGGATTTTGACTAGGGGGATGAGTCCCACCAGGGGTCACTACCAGGTACCATGGGCCAGGTCCATGTGACAGCGGATCCAACAGGGCCCGTGTGTGAAAGCCTCTGCTCTGCCATCACGGGAGTCACACTCGACTGGTGGCGAGGTGAGCACCCAACGAGAAGCCGAGGGTAGTACAGCACTGGCTATGCCCGATGGAGTTTCGGGTGCAAGCTTGGAACACCTCGAGCTCATTCTTTCTGAAGGGCTGCTTGTTTGTGTTTTGGAAGATTCCCTTTTATTTCATTTGGCTTTGGGGCTATACTTGGCAGTGCCAGGGAAACGTGGGGTTGAGAAACAGGTGCCCTGCCTGAAAAACTGCGGAGCATCGCTCTAGTCAGAAGGGGTCTTGTGGGTATTTTGTAATGAACGGCTGATTCAGGTATGCACTGGCTCCTGGGAGTGAATCAGCCTTCCAAGAAGCTGAAAATTCCAACCCTCTAATGTTACTGACAGTCATTCTGGGCAAGCCCTCAACCTGACACGAGGATTCTGGGGTACATCTGAGCCAGCTCACTAGCATACATGAGACTTCACCTCTGGAGAGTCCAGTAATTTGGGGGTTTGGGGTCTATACTTGGCAGCACTCAGGGCTTACTCCTGGCTCTGCTCTCAGGGATCACTCCTGGTGGGGCTTGGGGGAAATAGAAGTGGTACTGTTGGCTGAACCTGGGTTCACTGAACACAAGGCCCCACCCAACGTCCTATCACTCTGGCACCCAGAGTCCAAGAATTTTAGGAGCTGAGGGTCAAGGACTAGAAAAAAGACCAATTATTTATCTTTTACTACAGTCCAGTCCAGACACATGAAAAATCATCTCCCTGGACAAGTGAAAGAATTAAGGGGAATTCGGGGAGGCTGAAGCAAGAGGAACAGTACCTCTCCTTTCTCCATGCAGGAGAGGGGACATCTATGAGTTTATTTTCTTTCATGATAGGGGTTTGAATCAGCTGAGCCAATGGATGAGCTAGAATTGAAATAGCCCTTTGTGAGTGAGATTCACCCTCGAGTTTTTTGCACCAGCTTGTGCATATACAGTTTCTCCTATTAACTCTTACCACCTGTCCCCATAGAACACTAGATGCACAAAGTGTCCACCACTCAAGGAAGTTTAAGGCCAGGGCCAAAGAGATAGTACAGAGTGCAGTAGAGTGGTTAGAGTTGCATACAGCCAGTCTAGGTTTAATCTTCAGCACCCCCCGCCCCGCTACCCGGAGTGATCCCTGAGTACAGAGCCTGGAGTGAGCCCAGAGCACTGCCGGACATGACTCAAAACAAAACAAAAAAACTAAAACCAACATGTTCAAAGTTGCAAAAGGCTGGAGATTATTTAAGTATCAACCTGCAGGGGTGGTTGAGTGGACCATGGCACTTCTACACCCTGATACTCCCGATATTAACAATCCATGGTGACCCTCCTGAGAGGGTCCATGTTCCCAGGTGCTGCCCAGTGGGAAACCAGGAGGATGCAGAACTTTCAGAACTTCTCTAAGATCACAAAGAAGCAGAAATGCGGCTTAAACCCATTACCTGGCTCTGGAGCCAGGGACAGGAGTCAAGTACGGCAGCGGCTGCCCACTCCCCTGTACTGCCCGTCCAGCAGGCTGACTGAAGGTGCTTCTTTTACTTACCTGAACTGTGCTCAGAGTTCATCTGGGTCCAGCAGCCCAGGGAGTGTCCATGCACGGTTTCTGCTCTACTGTCACATTCTTAGCTGACCACCCCAATGAAGAGGCAAATACAGATGTTCTGTTTAGGCTTTGGGGCCACACCTTGTAGTGCTCAGCATTTACTCCTGGCTCTGTGCTCAGGGGTCTCTCCTGGTGGGACTCACGGGTGAGCCTACCCGGTACCAGGGATCAAACCCAGGTTAGATTCATGCAAGGCAAATGCCCTACCCACTGCCCTACTGCTACAGCCCCTCCCTGAACCATTTTAATATTTATATAGTGACATACAGAAGTTCAGTTCAATCTTTTGCACCTATGTATTAATTAGACTCCTACCTCATTTAATGTTCACTATATGAAAATTAAAATACATGTAAATATATAGTTGCCCCACCTCCACTTGTTAAGCTACTAATTTTCTTTTTTCAACAGAAGGTCTTAGTATCCTTGCCAAAAAACAAAAGAACATAAACAGTTTTATTTCTGAATGCTTAATTCTATTCCATTAGTTGGAACTGGAGAGACAGTACAGGGGGTAAAAATTAGAATCTCAGTCATCCCCACATAGGGAAAGCGCCCCACTCGAGTACTATCACTCTAGTTCCGAAATCATTCAAATTCTTCCTGCAGCACCACTGAGAGCATGTTGGGAACATGGGCAGGACAAGGCGTCTTACACCCCCTAGGAAACTCCCACACCCCTGAAAAGCTGCTCCAGAGAAAAAAATAGATACACAAAGTGAATTCCACCTTCATTTTATTTCAGTTATAAAACAATTGCCAAAATACAGTTAAACACAAACACACACACACACACACACACGCACGCACGCACGCACACACGCATGCACACACGCACATACACAATTTTTAGATCTTCTTTTGTTGCAGAAAATAAATAATGGTCACATATTCCATATGCTTGCCTACAAAAGCATTTCTAAAAATGTTGCTGAATGTAGTCAGCAGTATAATCTTTTTGTCAGTTCTATCACAGATGTCCTAAAGTAGATGATTTTATCTTACTAACTTTTTTAAAGCACTGTAGTCCAGCAATTTTGGGAAAAGGTTTGTGAGCTGAAAAAGCTTATTTCATTGCTTAAATTGCCTGACTAAAAAACAAAAACAAAACAAAAATTCCAGTTAGTTCATTTTATTGAAGAGGAGAATATAGCTTTTCTTTTATAAAAATTACCCCAAAACTCACAAACCCAAACTGACATAAAAAGTTGGTCACACGTCCTAGGAATTACCCAGAAGAAAGGAAGAAAATGTGGGCAGCTGCAGGCTCCCGCCAGCACGATCCAGTGGCTCCAGGCTGGCCCTCCCTAGTGTGAGGACGGCAAAGCCGCTCAGTCATCTAAACCGATGTTCCTGAAAAGGTAAGACATGGACTCCCCATTGTGAATCCGACGGATGGCTTCGGAAAGGATCATGCTGATATCCACAGTTTTAATTTTGGGGCACTGGAGCTTCTGGATTTCGTGTGGGATTGTATTGGTAACCACCACCTGTAAGTTAAGAGAGTCAACATCAATGGAGTCAGAAAACCATCCTGGCTTACTGGCCAAGCAAGTGAAAACACAGATAGATAAATGGGACTATCTTAAACTAAGAAGCTTCTGCACCTCAAAAGAAACAGTGACCAAAATACAAAGACAGTCTACAGAATGGTAAAGGATATTTGCTGAATACACATCCGACAAGGGGTTGATATCAAGGATATACAAAGTACTGGCTGAACTCCACAAGAAGAAAACATCCACCCCCCTCCCCAAAAAAAGGGGGGGTGACGAAATGAACAGAAACTTTCTCAAAGAAGAAATCCGAATGGCTAAAAGGCGCATGAGAAAATGCTCTACATCATTAATCATCAGGGAGATGCAGATCAAAACAACAATGAGAAATCATTTCACACCACAGTGACTGGCCCACATCCAAAAGAACAAAAGCAATTGGTGCTGGCACGGATGTGGTGAGAAAGGGACCCTCCTTCACTGCTGGTGGGAATGCCGACTGGTTCAGCCCTTCTGGAAAACAGTATGGACAATTCTCAAAAAATTAGAAATTGAGCTCCCATTTGACCCAGCAATACCACTCCTGGGAATATATCCCAGAGAGGCAAAAATGTATAGTCGAAGTGACATCTGCACTTGTTTGTTCATTGCAGCACTCTTTACAATAGCCAGAATCTGGAAAAAACCTGAGTGCCCGAGAGCAGATGACTGGTTAAAGAAACTTTGGTACATCTACACGATGGAGTACTATGTAGCTGTTAGAAAAGATGAAGTCATGAAAATTACATACAAGTGGTATTACATGGAAAGTATCATGTTAAGTGAAATGAGTCAGAAAGACAGGGATAGACACAGAAAAACTGCATTCATCTGGGGAACATAAAGTAACAAAATAGGAGACCAACATCCAAGAGTGGATGAGATTAGTACCAGGAGTTTTGCTACATGGCTTGGAGGCCAGCCACAAACTCTAGGGGAAAAGGGAGCTCAGATAGAGAAAGGAACACCAAATAAAGGGTCTTGGGAGGATCCTCCCAGGATGGGAGAAGCATGCTGAAAGTAGACTATAGACCAAACATGATTGCCACTCAATGACTCTTTTGCAAACCACAACACCCAAAAGGAGAGAGAGAACAAAAGGGAATACCCTGCCACAGAGGCAGGGTGGGATGGGGGGATGGGGGGGTGGAAGGGATACTGGGATCCGTGGTGGTGGTAAATGGGCACTGGTGGAGGGATGGGTGTTTAATCATTGTACAGTTGGAACCCAAGCACAAAAATCTGTAAATCTACAACTGTAAAAAAAAAAAAAAGTTAATTCTTCCAAAAAAGAAAACCATCCTGGCTTGATGAGACAATCTGCTTCACCAACACTCATCATCATGGAAAAGTGGAAATGGCTGGACACCAGACCTGCGTGTATGAGACCCCAGGGCTCAACCTCCAGCAAAAAAGGGAAGGAAGGCGAAAGGGGATGGGGGGGGGGGGGTGGAGGAGGGGGAAATGAAAATGCCCTCCCTTCACCCCCACTTATGATAGGAGGTTCCAGTGTGAAACACATGTGCAGTGAAATACTGAGCAATGGAGAGACGAAGTCCTCACACACACTCTGCAGTGACTCCGAAAACCCTGAGCAAGTTGCCAGACGAGCTGCCCACACCGGCTGGGTGATCACAGTTGGGCGATCACATGGTCAGGAGACGCCCAGATTGTCGGTCTTGGCGAGAGTGGAGGAAAGAGAAAAGGGGGTGTGGGGCTAATTCTGTGGCTGTGGTTACTTCTGGGGAGCTGATGAAAATGTTCTAAAGGGGACTGTGGTGGTGACAGTGGGATTCTGTGAATATGCTAATAACCACAGAATTATATACAGTAAATCAGTGTGAAGCACACGGTCCACAGACCTGTTTTTTCATTTTTTTTTTTTCTTTTTTATTAGTGAAATGACATGAGGTACAGTTGTAGATTTACAAATTTTTGTGCTTGGATCTCGGTCATACCCCGATCAAATACCCATCCCTCCACCAGTGCCCATTTTCCACCACCAGGATAATATCCCTCCCCCCCCATCCTCCCATCCCCCCATCCCCCCCTGCCACTGTGGCAGGGCATTCCCCCCTGTTCTCTCTCTCCTCCTGGGCGCTGTGATCAGCCAAAGAGGCATTGAGTGGCGAACATGTTCAGCCCAGTCTACTTTCAACCTGCATCTCCCCTCCTGGGAGGATCCTCCAAACACCCTCCACTTGGTGTTCCCCTTTCTATCTGAATTGTCCTTTCCCCTAGAATACCCAGCTGGCCTCTAAGTTATGGAGTAATTCTCCTGGTGTTGCTCTCAGCTATTCTTGGGTATTAATCTCATATTTTATTATTTTATATCCCCCAGAT
Organism: Sorex fumeus; assembly: GCF_029834395.1. Lineage (NCBI taxonomy): Eukaryota > Metazoa > Chordata > Mammalia > Eulipotyphla > Soricidae > Sorex > Sorex fumeus. The sequence goes on along the minus strand of NW_026606179.1, from coordinate 2,897,858 downwards.
GAATGCTATCTTTCTATGTCTATCCCTCTCTTTCTGACTCATTTTGTTTTTTCATTTTTTATTTTCTGGATTCTGAGTCATACTCCGTCATGCTCACGGTGACCGTGTAGTGCTGGGGAGAGAGAACCCAGAAGCCCATGGGCAAAGCTCAGACTGTGAGGCCATAACTACAGTCCACTACAATGTTCGTTTGCTTGTTTTTTTTTGGGGGGGGGGGCGGTCGGGGGGTTGTTGGATTTGGCTCATACCTGGAGTTGCTCAGGGCTCACTCTTGGTGGGAATTTGGGGAACCACATGGGATGCCGGGGACTGAACCTGGGTCAGCCACATTTAAGGCAAGTGCTACCTGTACTATCTCGCTCTAGCCCAGAGTCCAGTATTATTTTTAAATATTAAGATTTAATAAAAATCAAGAAAGAGGCAACTAGTTCTTCTTCTCTGGGGGTCTCCCAAGGGTGCTCAGGAGGCTCGGGGTGTTCCTGATGATGGGTCTGAAGAGGTACTGCTGCTTGGCAAAAGAGGAAAAAATACTCCGCCTCTTAAATAAAAATAGGGCACAGTAATAACTCCGTATACTATATTATAAACTCCCAACTTCCAAAATAACCCTTAAGACAGCCTCCCTCCCTCTCCCTCCTGCCCCTCCTACCCCCATCTTCTCTCTCTCTCCACCCTCTCTCCCCCCTTGTCGCTCCCTCCCTCACAGCTTCCACCCCCACCCAAGGTACATAATGATTTCCAGAACCAACGCCTAGGATGTCTAAGCCTAGCCTAATGTAATCACTATGACTAGTTATTTTATATTTGATCTTCCCAGTAACAAATCCAAAACAAACACATGGAGGTTAGAGGCACGGGATAGGGGTAGGGGCTCGCCCTGCACTGCTCTATCCTTGCAATGGTTCTCTGAGAGCCCATGAGAGTAACCCAGAGCACAGCCAGAAGCTTCAAGCACCACCAGGTGTGGCCCAAACACTTGGAGGGACGAAGTCTCACGACCCGTGAGAGAGAGAACAGTTCTCAAAGGAAACCCTGCTGACAGGAACCATGGCGTAACGGTGGACACTAGCTGCCCGCTGAGAGCACCGGGGGGCCTTGTGGGCGCCCTACTCTCTCTCTCTGACTTTTCTCTTTGGGGAAAAAGTTCTCCACTAATCCTTATTCTGTATTTTATTCTTTACTGAAAAAAAAAAAAAGTAACAGACTTATAATTCCATATGGCTCCTGAAACAAAAGCCGTTTCCAATCCTCATCACTGCCCCTGGGCTGCAAGACAAGGGCAGTGGGGGAACAGCCCTTTCTCCATCTCTCCCTCCTTTTACTTTCTGTGGTCTCAAGTCCACCACTAACTTTACACCGTTTATACAGGGCTGGGGAGACTCAACAGGCTGGAGAATATGCGTTGCAGGGAGACCTGAGTTCAATCCCTAGCACAGTCAGGAGTGAACCCTGAACACCCAGTGGGAGTAGCCCTGGAGCACTGCTAGGGGGTGGCCCCAAAACAAAAGAAGCAAAAAAAACCCACCTTTCTGCTTTTTGCTACTTATGGCTTTCTAATCTACTATACAATCCTATTCTGAAGCTGCTGAGTGGACGCAGTCTGCGTGCAGCTCAGTGCTGGCCCCTCTTTGTCACAGTCACACCAACATGGAGGCGTGGTGCGGACAAGCGCCCACTCTAGACTCGGCTCTGCTTCCTCGGGCTGCTCCTGCTCTTGGCTCTGAAACGCCTTTGCCATCCTTTGTGGTTGGCAGGGCTGGCCTGAGTTGCGCCAGGCAAGTGTGGCCTTCTGTTTCTGCTGTGGCTTCCTGAGCCCAGAGAGCTTCCACTGAGGAGCAACAAAGGGGGACTAAGGAAAAGAATTTCCACCAATTATGACCCAATACCCAGGGCAATGTAGGGACTGATGCTTCCTAGGAGAGAATAAATCATGTATATAACCTGTCCCCAGCAGTCTAGCTGGCCTCTGGAACGAGGAGCGGGAGCCGGGGGCAGAGGAGAGTGGAACTGCATGGCCTCCCTGGAGCAGTGGGAGCTGCAGGTAGCAGGTGACACACTGGTGCCACCCTCGCTCCATCCCACAGGCACATGTACCGGGGAGAGGGCTGAACTCTGGCTTCAGGCAAACCCGGGCTTGACCGCAAGTGCTGCCTCATGATTTCCAGCACCCGTATGTCCTCTGGGCACATCAGGAGTGATCCCTGAGCACAGAGCCAGGAGTAAGCCCTGAGCATCACCAAGTGTGGCCCCAAAACAAAACAAAATGAAACACTGGGTCAGAGCAACAGTACCATAGGGAGGGCACTTGCCTTGCATGTCGCCAACTCAGCATCCTATATGGTCCCCTGAGCAATGTCAGGAGTAAGACCTGAGTAGAGAGCCAGGAATAACTCTGAGCATCACTGGGTGTGGCCCCCCAAAAGCAAATCAAACAAAAACAAAAACTCTGGGTGAGTATCTGACTCAAGAAGTCTCTTAACCTTACAGCGCATAATCTCAGCTCTCCGAAAGGGGTGCTGACCCCCAGGCTGTGGGCGGGTACAGAACTGACAGTGCTGCGTGGACCACCCCGATGAGTAAGGGCGCTCCACAAGTAAGAGGGCACTGACAGAGCCCGCAGGGTGCAGTGGGTGGGACACAGACCGCGCCCATGCTGGAACTCACTCCCTTCAGACATGCCATCCCTCCCCACTCTTGGTACCTCGTCGATGGCGGATTCCTCGATCAGTCGAGGAGCGTCTGAAGACAACAAGCCATGGGTGGCCATCACGAAGATCTTGTAAGCCCCTCTTTCCTTCAGCGTCTCTGCAGCAGCAAGAAAGCTGTCAACATCGTCGATGATGTCATCCTGTCAAATTACAGAAAGTTTTTGAGTGCCTCCCAGGGAAGTCCAGGTTGGTGCTTCCCAGTGTGGGCAAAGTGCCTCCCTCCCCCACCTCACAGGACCTGGGACAATCTGGGGGCAGCAGTAGCCTTGGGTACTTTGTGTGTGTGTGTTGGTGGTAGTGTGTGTGTGTGTGCTTTCTTTTGTTCACTTAAAGAAGGCAGATTTCCAGGGAGAACCGAGTGACTTATTTTTTCTGAAGGAATGGGGGTGGGGGAGAGGTTGGTAGGTGAAATCAGTTTGGACACCTATGGCTGAGATAGCCAGGAAGAAGGTGGGTCAGACCGATTTTACCATGTCAGACTGACAGGGCCTCTAGTACCAAACAGTGGCACGTTACCTGGATTGTTACCATGCCCACCATGCAGTCCCCATGCCAACAGTCCGGTGCTCACTGCCAACCCTCTGTTCGAAAGTGGCCTTCACTGCACACAGGCTTGGACATGCCTGAGCAAGTGTCTGGTGTTAGAGCTGACAGGGACTCTCACTCTGGGCGCATCTTTCCTCTCCTCATGCTCCTTTTCCTCATTCTTCAATCTTCCTCCACTGGGTATTTAGGAAATAGTTTTATACCAATTTTTTTTGTTGTTTGTTTGTTTGTTTTGTATTTTGGGTCATACCCAGCAATGCTCGGGGGACCATATGGGATGCCGGGAATTGAACCCGGGTCGGCCGCATGCCAAGGCAAACGCCCTACTCACTGTGCTATTGCTCCAGCCCCCTACATATGCATTTTTAATGTAAAATGTGTCTACTGGCTTCTGGGCCATACCTGCCAGAGCTCAGGGGCTGTCCGTGCCAGTGGTGCAGAGGGGAGCATGCGTACCAGGAGTTCAGTCCTTGGAGTGCTCTCCCTGGCTTAGTATTATTATTATTTTTTTTAATAAAACACTCTTGTTGTTAACTAATGATTTTAAAGGTGGTCACATGTCTCACATGTATGGGGTCATAGGTTCAATCACCACAAAATAATAAGGATGACTTATCCAATTATTCTAAAAGAAACTACAGCTGTGGCCCGCCGGTGACATTAGAGGATTCCAGGCACTGAGGGAAATATGGGCCCATTCATGCAGAGCCTCAGTAAGCTGGACCTGCTGCTCTGGGGACACGTGGGTCCCCAAGAACACTGAAATGCACCTCCACAAACAACACTGTAGCTCAATGCACCTAGAAAGACTCCCATGTGCCAGAATGTACCGGTTTCATTTGGAAATACAAGAACTGTGTTCATGCCCCACACACAGCAGAGTGTGCCGCTCAGGAACCTCAGCAAGGGCCATGCAAGCATCCCCATATATACCAGAACTCCATGATGAGAAGACAGAAATAGGAGAACACACACAGACTCAGAGTGGGCTGCCAGCTGAGAAAACAAAAGAGACTTTCAGGCTGCTGGCAACCTTGGCAGGAAGGAAGAGAAAAGCCTAGGAGCAGCTTTTTTTTTGTTCACCTGGCGATGCACAGGGGTTTGCTCCTGACTCTGCACTCAGAAATTACTCCTGGCAGTGCATGAGGGACCGTATGGAATACCAGGGATTGAACCCAGGTTGGCTGTGTGCAAGGGAAACACCCTCCCCGCTGTGCTATCGCTCCAGCCCCCCAGGGGCAGCTTCAAGAGCACCATGAGCCCGCTCTACAGTCCAGCCCACTCTGCTTTTCTCGGCTCCAGCCTGCTCTTCAAGCTTGTGCTTTCCCTTGAAAATCTGTCTGTCTTGCTTGTCTATATGTTTCTTTTGCTTTTTTTCTTTACTCTGGAGAAGGCTGTGTTCTCTTGAGCACACACTTTTCCCTTTCTCTCCCTTCATATCTTTCTAATAAGTTTCAATAAAAACCACCTTGCTTCACTAAAAACGAAACAACAAAAACCCAACTCTCCCTCCGCGCCCCCCACCAAAAAAAAAAACACAACCAAATGTCAAACAGGTATCACACTGGTTTCCTCAAGCTGAGTGATGGGTTCCTAGGCATTCGTTTTGTCTGTAAATTATCCGAGCATGAAACATATTCCTTTTGCACACTGGTTTTGTGAGATGTGAGAGGACTGTGTTTTGAATAGTAGTGATGTTTTGATCATAAATCAGTAATAATGTTTTGATCATAAATCAATTCCCCATGTTATGGCTTGCACTGTAGTTCACTGCACAGTAGCAAACTACTAAATAGCAGTTTCTTAATAAACTTCTACACTAATAAACTACTAATGATCTTTTACAACTTTTGGACCAAAGCAAACATTTAGCAAAAGGCAACAAGTTAATGAGAGTTACTCGGCCTTTTCACTGTCGCCACACAAGTGATCAGAAGTGCATGTTAACTATGAGCGTAAGAGACGTCCACGTACCACAATGATGGCGATTCTGCCGCCCACGTCACCAACAACCGTGATTGGGGGTTTTTCCTTAGGAATCAGCACTGGTCAGAATAAACACACACATACACACATCTATGTTAGAAAGTAAACCAGTAGGTCCCGGGAGATAGTTTAAAAGGTTAGTATACATGCGTTTAGCATATGAGGTACCCAGGTTCTGCCCCCAGCACTGCATGGGTCCCTCAAACATCACTGACGGTGACCCCCAAGCATCAAGTTCGGAGTAACCCCCCAAAAAACAAAATGTAAACCAAAATTAAAAGAAGATAAATGTTTCGTGATAGAAAGACCCAGGAAGCTAAGGGGGCTGGGCAACTTGAGTGGCATGCCAAGGCTCCAGGCAAGTCTCGAGGCACACCCAGTGTGGTCCTGTGGCCCCCAGCACTGGCAGGATGTAGGGCACTGGGCCGATGTCACCAGGAGTGGCCCCAGGTCCCCGAGCACATCTTGGGAGATGTGCCCCACACAAATACTCTTGAAATCTATTCACCTTCTAGCTGGAAATTTATATTTTTTTGCCCATTCCCCTCTTCCATTTTGCTCTGCTTCTATGAGTTTGGTGCATCTAGATTTCACATGTAAGCGAATACAGAATTTGTCTTTCTGACTTATCTCACTTTAGCTTAGTGCCATTGACGTAATCCACATGACAAAGAATAAGGACTTCCTTTTACGACTGAATATTCTGTGATGTGTATTGAAATACATGTATGAAAACATTTGTGCACATACACCTAAAACATAGACATTTTCTGGGCATGTGCACTACACCTGAGCGATCTCCAAGCCTGAGCACTATGTTTATTTATACATAGACATATACATAATGATATGTATGCATGTGTACATTAGTCACACAAATATACATATTCCTCATACGTATTTATATGAGAAGACGTATATATTTGGTTTGCTTCTATCCATCTCAGGGAGCACCTGGACTGCCGCTGGCTCAGTGCCTGGAGGCTGATCTGGCAGTCAGAGCAAGGGCTCCCACCTGGCCTCCTCACACAAAGCACAAGCTCGAGCCCACTGATACCTCTTTCTGGGCTAGTGCATAATTTTTTCATTGGAAAGATGTTATTAGACAAGAGATAAGTTTTAAAAACAAAAGCAAGTTCACACAGACAAACGCTACCAACTCTATCCCAGCTAGACGCCCTGATGGTCCTTGCGGGAAGACAGGCCAACACTGCTGTATTTGGATTGATCCTGTTTTTCAGGCTTTCAGTGAAATCTCACTTCAAAGGGTTGTTGGTTAGTGGAACTGACACCATGTAACTTATCCAACCCAACCTTTGGTAAGCCATGTACCTTAGGAATGCAGTATTTTGCATTTCAAATCACTCTAGGTACTGAACTGTTCACCTCACAAAGGAAGACATTTAAGCTCTAAGAGAACATTATATGTATAATTGGCTACATTTCCAACGTTTAGAGTCATCATTAAATTTTAGTTTTCTGGGGGAAAAAAAATCACTCCAAGTGCTATGGAGTGATTCAAAAGGGGTGGGTGCAGCCTTGCAGGTGGAGGCGCACATCCAACCCCAGCACTGCAAGTTCTTCTGAGGACCCTTAGGCTGAGCACTGACCCTCCAGGCTCGCACTGCTGGGCTGAGTATCACTGGGATTGGTTCCTAGATGCTCTAAGTGCTGCCTGGAAGGCCTCAAAGTTTAAAAAACTAAATAACTATGATGAATAATTAACTGTGCACAGGAAGAGGTTTCTTGCACATGTGAAACTATACACTAGGACAGAAAGCTGAATGAACGAATAACATTCCCCTGAAATGCCAGAACTGAATCTAACTAGTTGGAGCTTCAGAAGTGCACCTGGGCAAAGAGGTCAAGGGAATTAACACCTTTTCTATAGACTTAAGAAATAAAGAGAAGAGGAATGTGACAAAGAGGGGCCAGCCCACTCACTGGGGATCTCCAGGCTGGGGTGGATGGCAGCCACACTCCTGACCATGGGCGGGGAATGCCGTCCATCCACCAGGTCCGACTCAGCGTCCTGGGCTTCTCCGTGGATCACTGCGATGCCCAGCCGCAGGCGCTCAGCGAAAGACTGTGCCCTGGAAGACAGCATGAGATCCAGTTAAAGCATTGTGGGCTTCGTGCTGACAGCTACGGGAGAAACAGAACAAGAACAAAAATGAAATACCCATTCATTAATTAACGAATGATTAAACCATCCGAGAACCCTAGAATGCAGGAGGGAATGTGAATACCCTTCATGACTAACGTGTCTCTGCGGTGATGGGCCTGCAGCCGGTACTCGGGTGGGTCTGAGTAATTCAGGGACCTCCGATAAGCCTGGTTCCTTACTGGAAACTGCTCACTGTACCAGGTTATCACAGAATAGTGAGAACTGAATAATGAATGAGAACACAACTGTGCGCCCAGGTATATGAAATATCCTTCGAGGGAGCCGGGGCAGAGTGTCTGCGTTGCAGAATGAGGCAGTGAGTTTTGAAGCCTGGCACGACAACAAAGTATGTGATTCAGTGTACCACAACCCAGAGTGCACGAGCACCAAAAACACATACGGGCAACCCCTAATGGAACAACAACCAATGGCAGGGCAGGGAGAGAAACATCCCTGACATAAATACCCACTGCGATATTATATGTAAACTTTTATCAGCTCCCTGAGTATATCTGAGATACAATAAAGCAGACAAATGGATGGGTAGATAGTATTTTCTGTAGGGTGGACAGAATGCAAGGAATGGACTTTACTCCCAAGTCCCATCCTGGGCCCCTAAACTGTATTCATTTAAGCTGTGTAGTTTCATAAGCTCTAGCATATATTTATATTCATATAAACACCAGCATAGTCATAACAATGAAACTATTTAAGACTGTCAAATGTTTCGTTGCATCTCTAACTTCTTCCTCCAGCACCAGGCACCCAATGACCTGCTCTCACCATAGTTTTAACTTTCTCTCTAGCCCCTTATTTGGCTCTCTGACAAAACTGGCTGGGGAGGAAGCTCCGAGGGCCGCAGCACGCGCTTGGCACACACCGTGCCCTGAATTCAACCCCCAGAACTGTCTGGTCGAGCCCTGTGACCTCCCAGCAGTGCTGGGGAGACCCCACGTGGGAGACTCCGTATATTTTTCCTTCAATGGCCAAACTGTCTGCCCAAAAGAATTAGCACTGTTGCTTAGAGCAGAGCTTCTTAAACTTTTTCCTCTCGCAACCCCTTCACCAGAGAAATGAAACACAGGCAAGAACTTTCAGAAAACACCTCAGACTCATTATACATTTGATTATGAATTTCGGTCAATATATGTTCAGAAACCTGTGTTACTAAACTTGCTCTGATACCCACATTCATTCACACACAACCCTATGGGTGATGACCCAGTTTGCTTTGTCGGTACGTGGTCCTGAGTTTGACTCCTCAGAGACAGAAGATCTCCACTTTTTACCCCTCAGTTATCATGAGCAAACAATTTCAGACAGCTCATTAAAGCCACGCTATAGTCTCGGGTGACCCATTTTATTAAAGCAATTATTCGTCAAACACCTTCCCACTGAGAAAGGCCTTAAGGAGCCCAGGGCACGGCATCCCTCCCAGTCTCGGACGCTCACTCAGCAGGGGTCAGCAGGGGAGACGCTCCTCTGTGGACCACGTGTCTCCAAGAGAGCTGCACTCCAGTGGGAAGCCATGGTTTTGACTACTAGTTTAACAATCTTCCTGCTGCCCCAGGCTGTCTTAGAAAACAAATGTTTTCTAAGGTTAGTTATCAAGGAAGAACCTGGAGGAGGAAGCTTAAAACAGCAGCCAGACAACCTTAAGGGGCAGGTCACTCGTGTGAGGCGAGCAGCCAGAGTGGCCTGGGCCCTTTGAGCCCATAGCAGCAAGCCCCGCAGAAAGCACTGTGCCCACCCCCAAAGTGCAGCTAGTCAGCAAAGGAGGCGCTGCTCTGGAGGGCGTGTGCTCCTCTCAGGCGGCCCACACACCATCCTCCAACCGAGCACAGCCTGGAGGTTGCTAGTCACGCCTCGGGCCCTCCCAATGCCAGTGCACAGGGGCCTCCGTTTCCTCAACTTTGGGGCGTGGGATGGTTTGGGGCTACCCCAGCTCAGGGCACCCTACCAGCAGTGCTACATAATGAAAGACGAAATCGTGTCTCTGCTATAAAACATCAACGGAATCGGAAGGTGTCATGCTAAGTAATGTAAGTCAGAAATAGAAAGGCAAAGAACAAAGGTAATGAGGCAGGCGATCTCACTGATAGTGGTCATATGTAAGAAACAAAGCAAGGGAACAGACAACCGCCGACAAAAACAAACTCTCAAACCACAGAACTCAGGAGTCCAAGGAGGGGTAGGAGGTGGCCTGGGAAGAGCCGGGCATCATGGTGGAGGTCACTAGCATGGACACAGAGGCCAGGGGAGGGCCAGGTGTGGAGCCCTGAAACATGGATCGACAATTTTTTTTTTTTTTTTTGCTTCACACCCAGCGATGCACAGGGGTTATTCCTGGCTCTGTACTCAGGAATTACTCCTGGTGATGCTCGGGAGATCATATGGGATGCTGGGAATCGAACCCGGGTTGGCCGCATGCAAGGCAAACACCCTACCTGCTGTGCTATCACTCCAGCCCCGGACCTACACTCTTATCAGCCAAAGTCACCTCAGTCAAAAAAGAAAAAAAAAAAAAAAAGCTAAGTGACACATTACCAAGACAGAAAGTATCATCTCAGGTCTAACTCTGACAGAAAACAGGGTATCGGAATAAAAGAAAACCAGCACTACAGAGGCATGAGAGACACAGAGGGTCACCATATCAAGGTTACAGCATGACAAGCAATGCTAGAGTTCTCCTGATGCCTTTGACGGAAGACGGAACTCCTAAGTCATTCTGTGTTACTCTGTTCTGAAGATGAGGCCCTGATCATCAGCACCCATCTCCGTCCTCAGAGATTTCATCAATGCTGTGTGACCAAGGTGGACTTAGGAATTACAAAAGCTGCAGGGAGTGGAGTTCATGTCCAAATTCAATCAGCTTAATCAATGGCTGAACAATCAGCAGTACTCCTACATTATTTAAAAAAAAAAAAGCTGCAGGGAATAAAAGATGGTGGATCCTTGCAGCAGTCTACCTGAGCACCCAGCAGGCAGCAAGCATGGACACAGGATGTCTGCAGGCTCTGGAGGAGCAAGGCCACGGTCTCCACGTGGCTGGGATTCAGACACATCAAATGAAGACCAAATGGAAGGACAAGCCAAATTCAATCACATTTGGCCAACACCCAAGTTCTATAATCACAGCTGTGGATAATATCCCCCAAAATAATCATCCCAAGAAATAATTAGTGGTGCCACCACTGTCCAATAAACAGCACCCAGTTGAATCATCTTGGAGAAGCTGCACGTCCCTGGGTCTGTCTCTTCATCTGCGAGATAATAAATGCTGACTTCCTGGGCTGAGGACATCCAGTGTGATCGTGTTGATGTCTTACTCAGTTCCGGCTACTGGGACAGAAAACCACAGACTGGGGGAGGGACGGGTGCCACCAGGTAGCTCAGCAGTAGAGCACTTGCCTTGGCTGGGTGAGGCTCTGGGACTGAGTCCCAGCACCACAGGAATGGTGGCAGAAGGCCACAGACAGGGTGGTTTAAGCAACAGAAATTCGTTTCTCGCAATTCTGTAGCCTTTCAAGATGAGGGGACAGGCAGATCTGGCACCCGGAGAGGACCCTTCTTGGCCTGCAGATGGGCCGGGGGGGGGGAGGGGGGAGGCTGGGGGAGAGGAAGAGCAGACAGCAGCAAGCCTTCCCAGCCCTTCCCAGATGGCCACTCTGCTCCTTCCTGACCTGCTGACCTTGCAGTGCAACTGCACTGCAGCACTAGCATGTAGGGTTTCAGCACAGGAACTTGGAGGGGACACAGATACTGTCCACAAAAGCAGGTAAGACTCTGGCCACTGTCCTGACCCCTGGAGGCATCTTGCTCAGCGGGCTCTGGCCCATGTTATTAGCCCTTGAGTTCTTAGTGAATCATTGTCGCACTAGCAAATGTCCAAGAGACAAGGCAAAGGTCACCGTAATGATTACAAACAACTCTGTCACACAACCATACACCTCATCAGCAAACTATGCTGAAAATGAGGTAAAGATTTCACAAGTTACAAGAAGCCCACCCATAAGGGAAAGCTTTAAAAGAAGAGAAAGTTTTCCCTGGTATTTAGAAAAGATATATAAAATGCAAGTCTACCACTTCCACTAAGAGTATTTCCCCTAGTAAACACATACCCACAATTAAGTAAACACCCTTATTAATGTGTCTGAAACAAGCAGAAAACTCAAAGCAGAGAAAAGGAAGCTGAGAGGGAGACTGGAACTGGAGCACAAGCATGGGAGGGCATTCTTGGGGCTTCCTTTTGACCCAGAGCCCTGCACTTCCTCACAGAGAGCAACCCGAAAATGCCAACAGGCACAGAGGAATGAGAACCCAAAGCAGCCCTGCTCTCTCACAGTCATTAAAATTTCAGACAAATGCTTTTCTCCCGCCAAAAACTCGGGAGAGACTGGAGCAACTCTCCCCACCGAGGCTACACTGCAGCATCGCCAACCTTTGACTGGTGGGTTCATAGAGGAAAGAGAGAGCTGGAGTTCCATCCCTCCTCCTTAGCAGTGAGCATACACCTCCCGTGCCAGTGGAAAGTGAAGCCTGGACTTCTACAACTCAGCAGTGAGGAGGCCCCCACCCCACCCCACCACTGAAGGGGTGTCAGGAGACCTGGAGACCAGGACTCTCACCAACACCCCACAGGAACACCCTCCCTAGTGTCAGTGGAGGTGCTGGGACCACGATCAGGTCCCTGAGCACACAAGGTGTCTGTGACCCCTGAGCTCTCTTCTAGGCCCTTGCAGATACTCTATTTTTTGTTTGAGGGCCACTCCCAGCAGTGATCTGTGCTTAGTCCTGGCTATGTACTCAGGGACCACTCCTTGCAGGGCTTGGGGTTCCACTTGGGATGCCAGAGATTGAACCTGGGTTAGCCACATACAAGGCAAATTTCTTACTCACTGTACTAGCTCTCTGACCCTGTGATTTTGAAATGCCAGATTTAAAGCTCAACAAGTGATCACCGCTTTGACAGTGAGGGAAGCGCTGCAAGGAATTCCTAGGATTTGGATGTTTTGGATCAAGAACCATGACTGGTGAGGCCCAGCGACTTCGAGAGCTCAGTAGCAAAAGCACCTGACTTACAGGTCTGAGGTCAGTTTGGCAGCAAGTTCAATCCCCGTCAGCATCCCTCATGTTTGCAGGGGAGCCCAGCAGCTCTGCTGTCTGATTACCAGACCCCACCACAACAAAGTGTGACATCTCGTGCATTGTAACCAAGACAGGAAAAGCACCGCCACTGAACACTGGGCCACCCTGGGATGACGGAGAGGATGAAAGTTCCACAACCAACCATGCGAGCACCCACAGCCAGGTCTGTACAACTACTAAAACAGAAGGGGAGTGAGCTTCAAAAGAAAAGAAAGATGACTGGCAATCAAGACTGGGATTTGGGGAAAAAGCAGAAAACAAGCTATGGCTTGCTAAAGGAGTTGGCGGAATGCCTTGAAACAACCGTGGCACAGAATAGAAAGAATGAAAATCAGTGGGGAGAATCCAGAACAGCTAAGATCCTATCAGGGATATAATCCCTGGATGCAGACAAAAGAGTGAGCCCACCTACCTCTTGGCTGAGGCTGGAGATTTGGCCACGATCACTGCATTCCTGTAATCCGGGATCTGTGACAGATGAGAGGTGGGGATTACTGCCATGTCTCCGCAGGGCTATGAACAGTGATACCCAGTGAACCATGAAAAGGAACATTCCAACAAACTAAAAAATATCATCTAGCACTTGAAACTTTTCCAGAAAAGGGAAAAATTACTCCTTCAGAAAATGCCTACCAAGGAAAACTCATCAAATTATCATACTCACAAATCTTTCTTCCCTATGGTAAACCCCCAATGTTGTTTGGCTTTATTATGATTATTATTTTGGGGGGGTGGGGATGGGGGGTTTTGGGGGAAGGTAGCCACCCTGGGGAATGCTGAGGGGCCACCAGGGCCACACCCAGCAAACTGTCTGATCTACACTTAAGCCAGCTCCCTGACCCAAGCCTCACAAACTTCTTCCAAGAAAAAAAAAAGTTCTATTTAAAGATGAGCTCATACCTAAGTACTTGCAAACACTAATAACGCTGAAGTGTGGAATAAAGACATTTCTAAGAGTCAACAGGAAGTCCTCTCACGAACACCAGATATATGTCAAGGATGATATCCACCCAACCTGGGATATCTATCCAAGCTAATCGTCAGATTCCAAATTAGTGCAGTGCAAACAAATGACTCAGTACTTCAGTCACAGCAGACTGAAGAAAGCAAAGAGCTAAAAAAAAAAAAACGGGGGCGGGGGGCAAACACCCCAGTGCTGTTTCATAAGAACACCAAGGGTCTTTAAGAAAACACCTGGTCAAGGTCTGGAGCTCAATGGTCTGGAACACAAGCCTGGCACCCACAGGGCCCCCAGACTATCCCTAGTCCCACATCCCTCCCAAGTACAAAAACTGCCATAGTGGCCCCAAGCACTGCTAGAAGGATTCCTCTCCTCACAGAAAAAGGGGGGGGGGGGGGACGGGGACAAAAACGAAAGAAATGAGAAGAATAAAAGCCAGGGAGATAGCTCACTGGGCTCAAGCACATGCTCTACATTTGGAAGCCCTGAGCGCAATTCTTACAACTTGCAGTCACCAGGAAAAGTTTCCCAAAATGAAACAACAAATATATATAAAACAATAGTCTCCTAGGAGTGTTTTACCATTTTGAAGGCACGGCAGTTAGAATAGAGAAGGCACCACTATGACAATGACAGTTGGAAATGATAACTCTGGACAAGAACTTGTGGTAAAAGGAGGTGAAGTGATATGCATGACACCCTTTCAGTAACAGTATTGCAAAACACAGTGCCTAAAGGGGCAGGGGAAGAAAATATGAGAGAGACGAGAGAGAGAGAGAGAGAGAGAGAGAGAGAGAGAGAGAGGTGTCTGTCATAGTAGCAGTCTGTGGGAGTTGGGGGGCAGGAAACTGGGGACACTGGTGACAGGAAATGTGCACAGGTGAAGGGGTAGGAGTTGGAACTTTGTAGGACTAAAAATCAATCACTAACAACTTTGTAACAGTGTATCTCACAGTGATTCAATTAAAACAAAAGAAGTGGAGCTGCTAAATCATATGGAAACTCAATTTGAAGAGAAAGGGGTTTGGAACCATGCCTGGTAATGCTCGGGGCTACTCCTGGCTCTGTGCTCACCAACTGAACTTTGGCAGTACTCAGGGACCATATGTGATATCAGGGTTCTGAACCAAGTCATGGTACTGTAGCTACATGCAAGGCCAACGCCTTACCTCCTGGACTCTCTTTCCTGCCCAAATCATAATTTTTTCAGAAGTGCTATACTATCTTCCTTAGCAGCTGAACTGGACGACATTCCCAAATGAAGGTTGCTTCTTCCCATATCCTCACTAGCAATGGCTGTTACTCCTCTTTGTCAATGTATGCTAGTCTCACTGTGTGAGGTGATACCTAGATCTTTGGTCAAACATTCACTGTCACTGTCCTCCCATTGTTCATCAATTTGCTCGAGAGGGCCCAGTAACATTGTGAGACCTTGTTACTGTGTTTGGCATATTGAATACGTCATGGGTAGCTTGCCAGGCTTTGCTGTGCGGGCGAGATACTCTCGGTAGCTTGACGGGCTCTCCGAAAGGGGCGGAGGAATTGAACTTGGGTCAACCGGGTCGGTCACGTGCAAGGCAAACGCCCTTCTCGCTGTGTTATCACTAAATGTCCATATACCTGGGGGTTTGTTTCTGGGTTGTCAATTCTATTTCTTTAGTCTAAGCATCTTTATTCCAGTACCACATAGTCTTGATTACTGTAGTTTCATAGTATCATTTAAAGCTTGGGAAAGAAAAGCCTCCCATTCCCCCCACCCCCACCCAGGACTGCTTTGGCTATTCTGGGAATTTTATGACTCCATATACATTTTAATAGCGCTTGGCACACGTCCTTAAAAACTGTCATAGGAATTTTTTTTAAATATTTTTTGTTTCGTTTTGTGTCAGGCCCACACTGGCAATGCACAGGGCTTACTGCTGGCAGTACTGGGGGACCAAACCCTTTTATGTGAAGTAAAATAGAATTTATTTACAGAAATTTACTTAGAGAAGCTGGAGCAGCACAGTATAAAAGAGCCAAATAGTACAGCAGGAAAGACACTTGCCTTGCAGGCAGCCAACCCAATCCCTGGGACCCCATACGTTCCCTGAGCACTCCTAGTAGTGACCCCTGAGCACAGAGCCAGGAGTAAGTCATGAGAACAAATGTGGCCTGAAAACCAAAAAAGAAAAAAAAATTTTTTTACTAAGAGAGAGAGAGAGAGAGAAGGAGGGAGGAAGGGAGGGAAAGATTGAGAAGTAGGTAATTCTGGCAGGGCAGAGCATGAATTGCCTGAATTGCCATGGGTTTTTATGCATTGATTTTGCAGCCTACCACATTACTACATAGGCCTATTTTTCTAGGAATTTCAGGGTTGACTCTTCAGGGTTTTCTAAGTAAAATATTATGTGATAGGCAAGTCATTTTTGATCTAGATTCCCTTGGTATCTTACTCTTAACTAATTAACATAGCAAGGACTTAAGGACTTCCAATACTATGTTGAAATAGTGATAACAGACATCCTGTCATATGTTTGATCTTAGATGAGCGACTCAGTGTTTCACTGAGTATAACATTAGCTGTGGGTTTGTGGCAAATAGCTCTTACTATATTGAGTAAAGTTCCTACTATCTTCATTTTGTTGAGCACTTTTCATGAATGGGTGCCAAAAACTGTCTCTGAGTCTATTGATATGATCATATGATTCTCATCTTAATACACTGACTTGCCTGTTTTAAATCAACCTTGCATTATTGGGATAAATCCCACTTTAATCATGGTGTATGACCCTTTTAATGCATTGCTGGATTGAGTTCGTTACTATTTTATTGGGATATTTGCATCCATGTTCATCAGAGATATAGTTCTGTAATTTTTTTTTTAATGATGTCTCTGTTTGCTTTTGGCATCAGAGTAATATGGGCCTCACAGAAACTGTTAGAGAGGATTCTTGTTTTTTCAACTTTCTGGAAGAGCCTGAAAAGGACAGGAAGTAGATCCTCTTTGGAAGAACTCACTAGGAAACCAATCTGGACTTGGGCTTATGGTTTTAAGGAGACTTTTGATTACCTTAGGAGTTTTGATTTTCTTGTAGCTATTAGTCTCTACAGGTGTTCCACTTCTTCCTGACTCAGTCCTGGGAGGTTACAGGATTCTAAAAATGTATTTATATCTTCTGGGTTCTCCAATTCCGTGGCATAATATTTTTCGTAGTAATACTGGATGATCTTTTGTATTTCCGTGGTATCTAACATAACTTCTCCCCTTTCATCTGTCTCTGAACTGGCTGATCAGTGTTTTCTTTTAATCTCTGTGAGTCTGCTGGTGGTTTGTCATTTTTGTTCTCTCAAGAACAAGCTGTGGGTTTATATTGTGTCTTTAATTTCTATGTACTTGATTTCTACCCTGTTTAATCACTTCCCTCCTACTTTCTTTACAGTCCCTTTATTATTTCTAGTACATTAAAACATTTTTATTATGTTTATACTGTGTGACATTTACAGTCTTACCTCCCCATCAAGGTGCTCAAGATACTTCCTGTATCATATCCCATCTACCACCTACCTGGCTTGGAATTACCAGTTTGTATTCCAGTACAAAGAGTTTGTTATTAATTGATGTTATCTATTCCCTTGTTTTGTTTCCCTGTACACCACAGATTTTTCTAGTGACTTAAGATGTGTAGTTAGATTACTTCTTTGGGCCTTTGCTTGTTTCCTAGTATTGCCTGATTGCTATGAACTTCTCAGAATAGCTCTTGCTGTATCCACAATGTTCTTCATCTTGAAAATGTCTCATGTGCTTGAGAGAACAATGTTTACTTGACTTCTGGGAGGTAGAATGCTCCATACATGTCTATTAGGTCAGTTTCTTCCATTTTTTTTTCTTTAAACCCAATGTTTCCTTATTAATTTTAGGACTATTTGATCTTTCCAGTGAAGGGTGTTAAAATCTCCTACTACTATTAATTTGTTGTTGGTATATTTCCTTGGGTCTAGTAGCAGTTGCTTTACAAATCCTGTTCATTCTACGTTAGATGCATGTATGTTTATGAGTGTAAAGTCTTTCTGATGTATAGATCACTTGGTCAGAAAATAATCACCATCCTTATAACCTGCTTTACTTTGTTTTTGTTTTTGGGCCATGTCCAGCAGTGCTCAGGGCATACTTCTGGCTCTATGCTTAGAGATCACTCCTGGCAGTGCTACAGGGACTATATAGGGTGCTGTGCATTGAACCCAGTTCAAACTCATGTAAGGCAAACCCTCTACCTGCTCTATTATTGCTCCAGCCCCAAATCTGTTTTACTTTGACATAAATTTGACCATCCACTGCTTGCCTATACAACTGCATTTGTGCCTTTTAATTTGAACCTGTACTCATTATGACTCTTGGGTATATACCTTGTAGGTAGCAGAAAGTTGAGTTTATACTGCCATGCTGGGTCTTTTGATTGGCGAGTTCAGGCCTTTGACATTAAGCAAGATTCCTGAGATGAAGGAATTTATTGCCGTCATTTTATAAAATTGTATGTAAAATCTGTCTTTTAAATGAGACCATTTAATGTCCCCTGCAAAGCTGGTTTCACAACTGTGGACTTTTTTTTCTTTTTTCTTTTTTTTGCTTTTGGGTCACACCCAGCAATACTCAGGGTTTACTCCTGGTCCTACCTACACTCAGGAATCATTCCTGGCGGTGCTCAGGGGACCATATGTGATGCTAGGGATTAAAACCAGGACAGTTGTGTGCAAGGCAAGTGCCCTTCCCACAATACTAAGCTCCAGCCCAACTGTGAACTTCTTAAACTGCTGCTTGTCCAAAAAGCTTAGTATAATTCCTTCAAATCTGAATGATGACCCATCTGGATAGAGTATTCTTCCAGAGATGTTTACTTCACTCAGTTTACTTACTATATCCCACCACTCTCTTCTGGTCTATGGGTTCATTTGAAAGATCTGTTATAAGTCTTATGGAAGATCTTTTGTATTAAGCTCTTTCTTTGATCTTGCTGATCAAAGGTTCAGCAAGATCAAAGGTTCATCACAGGGCTCTATCTCTGACCTTGGCTTTTGTCATTTAGCTACACAATGTGTCTGAGAGTTTTTCTACTGGGGTTTACTTTAACTGGAAGTCTTTGAGCTATTTGACTGAGTGCATGACTCCATCTTCAACTCAAGAAAGTTCTTATTTATAATTTCTTTAATCTCTCCTTCCTGTTCCTCAGTGACGCCTATAAATATTATATTGTTCCTCATCCCATAATTTTCCAGTATATTAATTTCTTTCAAATCGATGCTTTCCTGCATTTTGTCTGTGAGCTGATTCAATCTCGGCTTCAGTCACGTGCTACCAAGGTCTTCCAGCGAGTTTTATTTCATGTACCATGCTCTTCAGTTCATGTGACTTCCGATTACGATTTTCTCATACCTTTCCTCAAACTTTCTCTCTCATTACTGGAGGGCTGTATCACCTTTTCTTTCAACTCAGCAAATAGTCTCTCCGTGGTCACTCTGGAGTCATCCTCTGAGGAGTCAGAGTTCTGGGGACCCTTCTGGACAATTATCTTCACCCATTAAATTTCATGGGCTTTTGCACGTCTTCATTTTCTTACAACATGATGAGGGCTATGGGTGAGATTCTGGTTTTGTGCAGGCCCAGGTGGCCCTCTAAGATTCATGTTCGCCATCCCAACTAAACCCTAACTGCTGCGTTTGTGCTGTGCCCTGGTGTGGCTGTGCCTGGGCAGCATCTCCTTTCACACAGAGACTCCAAAGACTCACCCCCACTCTGGCCTGGCTGCTTCAGTCCCGTGACTCGGTTGGTACCTGTCCCAGGTAGGCTTGGGAGAAGAGTACTTTATTGTGTCTTTGTTTGACATCAGCTAAGATCAGAAGTCTCATCTAAAGCACCGATGAGGGGCCAGAGCAATAGTACAATAGGTAGGGTGCTTGTCCTGACATGGTCCAGCCAGATTTGAGCCCCAATATCTCATATGGCCCCCTGAGCCCCACTTGGAGTGGTTTCTATTCTCCCGCCCCTCTGGCTTTCTGGGTCACACCCTGTGATGCTCAGAGATTACTCCTGAGTTTACACTCAGGAATTACTCCTGGAGGTGCTCAGGGGACCATATGGGATGCCCGGAATTGAACCTGGGCAGGCCGCATGCAAGGCAAATGCCCTATCCTTTGTACTATCGCTCCAGCCCCTGAAGTGATTTCTAAGCACAGAGCCTGAGCACTGCTGGATTGTGGCCCAAAAACAAATTTAAAAAACCCCTAATATAAAATAAATATATCCCTATTAGACCAAATCACTGAATTTTAATATAAGCACTCAATAACAATTATCATCTTATTCAATGTCTAACATATAGGAATCATAATACAGAAAACAAAGAAAAAACTGATTAAATGAAAAAGGCTCTATTAATATGTAACATAACCACTTGGCTCAGGTATTTCTAAATTAACCCCTCCCTTTTTTTCATTTAGACACTCATTTTTGCTGGCAGCCTTTCTAGTATTTTTATGTACTTCTTCACCTTACCAAGCATCATCAAACAGCACCAAACTCAGTCAAAAAACAAGACCATCATGAAGATCAGGGATACAGCTCAGTGGTAGAAAGGCCTGGAAGAGCCTGGGTAGAATTGAGCTTCCACAGGACCCAGTAATTCCACTCCTTGGAATATACCCCAAGGACCCACAAACACGATGCATGAAAGACATCTGCACTCCTATGTTCAAGACAGCACTATTCACAATGGTCAAAATCTAGAAGCAACCCAAGTGTCTAGATGAAGAAACTACAGCACAGTATACACAATGGAAAACTGCTGGGCAGTACGAAAAAGACGCAACCCTCTATTACATAGATGAACCTGGAGAGTATCTTGCTGAGGGAAGTTGGAGGGAGAGGGACAGATGCAGAACATCTCTCATCAGCACTCACAAATCAGTTCTCTGCAACTGTGCATAGACAGAAGGTAAAACCAAAAAGGATTTGAGAGTATACAAAACACCTAGTATACTGGAGTCAGGCTTGTTAGCACACGGTCCACCAACATCACTGGGTGGGACCCCCAAGCCCCTAAGCACTGCCAGGAATGGCTTAGAAACAAAACAGAATTTATCCTTGTTATCAAATCAAAGTGGAAATGTCACATGTGATCTAACTTTGAAAATCTGTAGTAATTTTCCTCAACTATTAAGATACAGTATGTCGGGGCCACTTGTGGAGTCACAATGGATCAAGCTACCAACCTCCACACTCCTTTGCTCCACCCCAATCCTTGTCTCCTGTTTCCATTTCCTAACCAGTCTCATTCCTGTGATAATGAGAGTGACTTGGGGAAAAGCCTAAAGGATCACAAACACAGGCCAAAGCGAGCGAGCTAGTTCAACAGGCAGAAACATATTCACGTGCATTTGTTCCAGGTTCCATTCCAAACACCGTAAGATCTCCCCAAACTGCCAGATTCAACACTCCTGAGCAGAGCTGTAAATAGCTCTTGATCACTGCTGGGTGTGTGTGTGTGTGTGTGTGTTTTGGAGAGGGTAGGGAAAAATGGGGAAGTGCCCCCACAGAAAAAGAACTAGAATCAGGGCCAGGGAGAAGGCTCAGGGACTGGAGCACATACACTGCATGCAGGAGCCCTGGGTCCACACCTCAGCATCACCTGGTTCTCCATACACCTCAGGAGTCATGCCCCCAAAAATACTAGAAAGAGGAACACTTTACAAGTGGCTATATTTTAAAAACCTCATGAGACTGGGGCGGGGAGGAAAGCTCAACCCGCTCCCCTCCAAGGGGCCCCGGGAAGGAACACCCAGGCGCGGGGGCAGAAGACTGCACTGTTCTCGTCCGGGATCTGGATTTTATAGTCTCTGAGTCTTGGCCGCTGATGGGATTACACGGCGCCAGGGGGCCATGTGGTGGGTGTGACCCCCGCCTACTGGAATTTGGAGGATCTGGGTGGAAGATGCTCGACTCCAATCCGAGTAGGCTTGGAGGTCTCGGCCCTGGAACCCGCGTGGCTTTGTCCCTCTGCCAATACCTTCATGTGTGCGGAGAGTGGTCTCAGCATGGTGATGGCTGGTCCTGGAGGTCTTCGGCTGCCGGAGCCCTGGTCGGGGCGGGGAGGAAAGCTCAACCCACTCCCCTCCAAGGGGCCCCGGGAAGGAAAACCCAGGCGCGGGGGCAGAAGACCCAGGGCTCCGGCAGCCGAAGACCTCCAGGACCAGCCACCACCATGCTGAGACCACTCTCCGCACACATGAAGGTACTGGCAGAGGGACAAAGCCACGTGGGTTCCGGGACCGAGACCTCCAAGCCTACTTGGATTGGAGTCGAGCATCTTCCACCCAGATCCTCCAAATTCCAGTAGGCGGGGGTCACACCCACCACCTGGCCCCCTGGCGCTGTGTAATCCCATCAGCGGCCAAGACTCAGAGACTATAAAATCCAGATTCCGGAACCGTGCGGCCGCATTTGCAGCCGCGTGACATCTTATCAGAACTTTTCTTTTTTTATGACATCTTATTATCTCATTCCTACTTTGGACAAACTTGCAGGCTATCGAATGTAGCCTGCCCACAGGGCAGAGTCTGGCAAACTCCCCGTGGCGTACCAAATATGCCAAATACCAGTAACAATGATGGGTCTCATTCTCCTAAAGAGCCTTGAATATAATCTCGGGGCTAGGATGAAAGAGATGTTACTGGGGCCTGCTCGAGGCAATCGACGAATAACAGGATGATGAAATGAAATGAAAAATGAAATGAGACTGAATTTGACACACCATCAAAATATATTTGTAAGCCCCCCTCTTCATAATTTCCTTTAGTAATTCTGATGTAGGGGTCAGGGAAATGGCTGAGAGATATAGCACATGCCTTGTAAGTATGAAGCCTTGTGTTCAATCCCCAGCGCCACGAAGAAACAGGTTAATAAAAATTAATAGCACTGTAGCACTCTCCTCCCATTGTTCATCGATTTGCTCAAGCGGGCACCAGTAACGTCTCCATTTAAGACTTGCTGTTACTGTTTTTGGCATACAGAATATGCCACGAGGAACTTGCCAGGCTCTGCCATGCGGGCAGGATATTCTCGGTAGCTTGCTGGGCTCTCCGAGAGGGATGGAGAAATCAAACCCAGGTCAGTCATGTGCAAGGCAAATGCCCCAACTACCGTGCTATCGCTCCAGCCGATAAAAATTAATAAAGTTATAAATTGTATTAATACATTTTATTAATAAAATAAATAAAACTGGTGCAGAGTAATAATTACTGGATTATCACTATAATATGTAGTCTTAAAAAAAAAAGGAATACGGGATGACTCAAAGGGCTGGGTACATGCAGAAGGCCTGGATTCAATCCCCAACACCATATGGTCCTTCAAGCACTACTTCCGAGTATTAAGCTGGGCACAGCTCAAGAGCAAAACTGGTTGTGGCCCAAAAACCAAAAATAAATACAAAAATAACTTAAATGCACTCTGTTAATTTCCAACCAAGTTTTAGTAACATTTTAATATCTCTACTATCTGAACATGTCAAACTCAAGTGTCATAAATTGTTGTCAGCCCCAGGAAGCTGATATGGTTCTTTCCTTCCCATTCTTCACAGGCTATGGTGCCTACAATCCTCATTTCACAACAGTGCTCTTTTCTGTGCCAGGATTAAACCCAGGACCTAACACATGTTAAGACAAGTGCTCTACCACTAACCACACAGCTGTCTCTTGGCTCTCACTTCTAATAAATCAGACACTTTGGTTCTATAAGGGCGATTTAAGTGCCACGTAAAATGTCTCCAGAGGGGTCGGGAGCCAAGCGGGGTTCAATCCCCAGGCACCACATATGGACCCCGAGCCCCACAGTGATGTATCTTACAGTGATATTTTTTTTTTAGCTTTTTTGGGTCACACCCAGTAATGCACTGGGGTTACTCCTGGCTCTACACTCAGGAATTACTCTTGGTGGTGCTCAGGAGACCATATGGGATGCTAGGAATCAAACCTGGATTGGCCACGTGCAAGTCAACTGCCCTATCCATTGTGCTATTGCTCCAGCCCCAGTGATTTAATTTAAAAAAATTTAAATGTTCATGCAGAAATACACAGGAAGAGGAAAGCAGAATATAATTTTTATTTATTTTCCTTTTTTTTTTTTTTTTTTTTGCTTTTTGGGTCACACCCGGCAATGCACAGGTGTTACTCTGGCTCTGCACTCAGAAATTACCCCTGGCAGTGCTTGGGGAACCATATGGGATGCTGGGAATCAAACCCAGGTTGGCTGCGTGCAAGGCAAACGCCGTACCCACTGGGCTATCGCTCCAGCCCCATGATGTAATCTTTATACTCATGAATCATATGTTCATCAGAAAGAAATGACAATTATATATTCTCTTGCAACACAACAATCAAGAGCTTTATGGGACCTAAAAGAGATCACCTCACTCCCTCCCTATAAACCATTGAAATTTCAGAAATCCAGAATCTGAAAATGATCACCTCATACATGTGCTATATGCAAGTGAAGACACAGGAGAAAATGCAGAGCCTCAAAACACAGCAGTCTTTTCTTGTCTGTGGCTTCACTTTCTATGATTTCAGTTACCCGCAGTAACCGAGGTCTAAAAATATTACATATGATACTGGGGTTCTTGTGGAAAAATGTGCACTGGTGAAGGGATGGGTGTTTGATCATTGTATGACCGAGACTTAAACCTGAAAGCTTTGTAACTGTTCTCACGGTGATTCAATAAAAAAAAAATATATATATATATATATATATATTAAAAATGTTCTGGTAGCAAAATAAATCATAAAACCTTTGGTAAACCATACGGGACAATAATTATAACTGAGCTAGGATATGCTCTTTCTAACAAATTTTTCTAAAAGCTTTTTCTCTTTTTCACTCAAGTAACACTACATCATGACAACATATACATTTCAAGATTGTCTCGTTGAAAATAAACATGGATAATACATTATGTTCACCACTGTAAAAGGAAATTTTGCATAAGATTCAAAAGACAGGGGCTGGAAAAATAGCACAGTGGGTAGGGTTTGCCTTGCACGCGGCCAACCCGGGTTCGATTCCCAGCATCCCATATGGTCCCCTGAGCACTGCCAGGGGTTAATTCCTGAGTGCAGAGCCAGAAGTAAACCCTGTGCATCACCGGGCATGACCCAAGAAAGAAAAAAAAAAAAGAAAGAAAAAAAAAGATTCAAAAGACAGTGTTTTGTGGAAAGGTGGAAAGGTATAAAGATTTTTGTTTTCAAAAAAAAAATTACATATGACGTGTTGAAAGACAGAACCACATGCATGTAACTCTGATTACAATATTACCTAGTTACAGCTATGTAGTTACAGTTATTCTATTACTAGTGATTATTGTTAATACCTGACTTAAATTTTATCACAGGTATGTAGATACAAGAAAAAAAATTGTTCTTTCAGAGTTTGGTACTAAACTTAAGCTAACAGAATTCAATCCTGATTCTTCCCAACAATAAAATCTAAAATGGGGTTTTCAGTTAGATGACAGCCTGGCACCGAGCAGACACCCACACTGAGGGGCAGTGACGTGGTCTGCATGAAAACTGCTGGCCTCACTAGGGCGCTGCTGCACTGACTCTCCAGGCCCTCAGGACCACAGAGGGGCACTGCTGCCCAGCACGGCTTCAGCTGTCGCACGCACACACCTGGGATCGTGACAAGAACATCTCAAGACATTAGAGAATGAACACATGAGCACTATGAAAGGAGTTCAAACACATGAAAAGTCATTTCATAGTCATGGCTGGAAGACTAATGCTGTTAAAATGGCTGTATCACCCAAAGAAATGACAGATTCAATACTTTCTATCAAAATTCCAGTGACCGGTTTTGCAACACAGACACTCCAATCCTTTAATTCATATGGAACAGCCAGGCATGAATAACCAAAACAGTCATTGAAAAGCACAAAGGTATCCGCAATATGATGGTGGGAAGGTGTAATGGTGGTGGGACTGGTGTCTGAATATTAAATGTAATAAAATATTGTGAACTACCTTATAAAATTTTTAAAAATTGGTAAATACATACACAATTTTTTTTAAAGCACAAAGGTGGAGGACTCATATGTCCCACTTTTAAAACTTACTATAGCGAAGACAATAGTAACCATGGCTGGCATGCAACTCAGCATCAGAGCACTTGTACACGTGAGACCCTGGGTCTGATCCCTGACACCTCTTGGCAAAATCCAGAAACAAAATAGAACTGGCAATCAAACTTAAGTATGGGACTGGCATGAGGATAGAATCAGGCAACAGTGAATACAAATACCAGAAATAAACTCTAAATAGCTTTGAAAAAAAAAAAGCTACTCAAAGGCAGGAAAATAGTCTTTTCCAAACGGTCATGGAGGGTGGGAGGGATACTGGGATCATAGGTGGTGGAATGGGCGCTGGTGGAGGGATGGGTATTTGATCACTGTATAACTGAAACCCAAGCACAAAAATTTGTACGTCTACAACTATACCTCATGGTGTTTCACTAATAAAAATTTAAAAAAAAAAAAAGGTCATGGAACAACTAGAACAACTAGATATCTATATGCAAAAGAATGCAGCCAGGAGGCCAGGGATGTGGTTCAGCACAGTAGTAGAGCACATCTTACATACATGAGGCTCTAAGTTCAATCCCAACACCTCATGGTACACCTCTGCAAAGGTATGACCTCTCTAAGAAAAAAAGGAATAAAGTATGACACTATACAAAATATCCTATAAAATATACAAAAGCTAATTCAAAATGGATCAACCTAAACAGAGATTGGGAACTATAAAACTCTTTAGATGAAACAGGAGAAAAACTTAGTATTATAATAATGTCATTTCACAGATATGACAGCAGAAGCATAAATAACAGAATAAAAATTGATATGCTGGACTTGACCTAAATTAAAATATTTTTCAGGGGGCTACACCCAGCAGTGCTTATGGGCTATTCCCAGCTCTGCTCTCAAGGGTTAGTTACAAGAAGGACAAGTGCTATAAGAACCCTATGCTATTTTTCTAGGCCACCAAGTTTATCTTTTGTGCATCAAAGGATACTAATAAAGAAAGAAAAAAGAAAAACACAGCCTTGCACACAGCCAATCCTGGTTCTTCCCCCCCCCTCACCCTTACTTTATTTATCTTTAATTTTTTTTAAATTATTATTTTTTTAAATTTTATTGAATCACCGTGAGATAGTTACAAGCTTTCATGTTTGGGTTACAATCACACAATGATCAAATACCCATCCCTCTGCCAGTGTATATTCCCCACCACCAATATCCCCGGTATACCCCCCCTTCCTACCCTCCCCCTGCCTCCATGGCAGACAATATTCCCCACACACTCTCTCTCTACTTTTGGGCATTATTGTTAGCAATACAGACACTGAGAGGTCATCATGTTTGGTCCATTATCTACTTTCAGCATACATCTCCCATCCTGACCAATTTCTCCAGTCATCATTTTCTTAGTGATCCTTCTCTATTCCAACTGCCTTCTCCCCTTTGCTCATGAGGAAGGCTTCCTGCTATGGAGCAATCTATCTGTCCCATGTATCGACTATCCTTAGGTGTCAGCCTCATGTTATGTTGTTTTATACTCCACAAATGAGTACAGTCCTTCTATGTCTGTCCCTCTCTTTCTGACTCATTTCACTTAGCATGATACTCTCCATGTCTATCCATTTATAAGCAAATTTATAACTTCATCTCTCCTAACAGCTGCATAGTATTCCATTGTGTAGATGTACCAATGTTTCTTTAACTAGTCATCTGTTCTAGGGCACTTGGCCAATCCTGGTTCTGTTCCCAGCAATCCATATTGTACCCTGAGCCTGCCAGGCATGATCCCTGAACTCACAGCCAGGAGTAAGCCCTGAATTTTGCTGGTGTTGCCCAAAAAACAAAAAGTAAAAATAAATGAACAGGGGCTGGAGAGAGAGCACAGCAGGTAAGGTGTTTGCTTTGCATACAACTGAGTGCGGGGTATAATCCCCAGCATTCCATATGGTCCCCTAAGACCACCAGGAGTGATTCCGGATTGCAGAGCCAGAAATAAGCCCTGAGCACCAGCAGGTCTGCCCCCCACCAAAAAAAAAAGAACAAAGGATTTTGTTCTGTTCTGGGAGGCACCACACCTGGCAGTGCTTAGGGGTTACTCCTGGTTTTGCACAAAGGAATTACTCCTGGTGGTGCTCGAAGAACCACATATGGGATGCTGGAGATTGAACCTGGGTTGGCTGCATGCAAGAAAAGCACCCTACCCACTGTATCTCTCCAGTCCTTAAACAAAAGGATTTTGGTAGGCAATTATTCAAAAAAGACCTACATATAGGTCTTTTTATATATACACATGGCAAAGAAACACACGTAAGGATGCTGCCTGCCCTTCACACTAGCAAAACTGTAAAAGCACTGTCAGATTTTCTCTTTGTGAGGGCCTGACTTCAAAGAGAGCTATCTTGAGCCGGAGATAAAGTACACACTTGCCGTATACACGGCAGACCCAAGTTCAATCCCCGGCACCACATATGTTTTCTCAAGCCCTGCCAGAAATGATCCCCGAGCATTCAGCCAGGAGAATGCCCTGAGCACTGCTGGATGCGACCCAACTCACTCTTCCCTACCCCCCACCAAAAAAAAAAGGCTATCTAAAACACAAAAAGCCAATCTCAGGACAGGTCACCTCCCCAACAGAGGGGTCCTGACTTTAAAGATCTTAGTGTATTTAAGCCCCCAGCGCCATCTTACAGCACTCAGCAGCGAAGAAATAAACCGGCTGGAGGGCTCCACAACTCCCGGGGAATTCTCCGGGCCCCATCCAGAGCCGATATCACCAGGAAGACCCAGAAGGGGTAGGTGCTGTCTCCCCACCTTCTCCAGATGGAATCCCGGTGACCATGAGCTTCTACAAGCATGGCTCTGGCATGTGGGTACTAGGACTATTTTCTGAACTGTGCAGACGCTTATGCGGCCGCACGACATTTCCTGATATGCAAAGTAATCAATGGAAAGTAAATGTTCTAGCATTTGTTTCTGAAAAACAGGTTTGAATGGTGATGGAAAAATCTGAGCAAAATATATTGCCCATGTTGAAAGTAGACTATGGACTGAACATGTTTGCCGCTCAATGCCTCTTTTGCGGACCACAACACCCAATAGGAGAGAGAGAACAAAAGGGAATGCCCTGCCACAGAGGCAGGGTGGGATGGGGGGGATGGGGGGGGGGAGGGATGTTATCCATGGTGGTGGAAAATGGGCACTGGTGGAGGGATGGGTATTTGATCATTGTATAACCGAAACCCAAGCACAAAAATTTGTAAATCTACAACTGTACCTCATGGTGTTTCACTAATAAAAAAAAATTATACATATACATATATATATATATATAGCCCAACCATAATGCATCTGTGTATTTAACTATGGTGCTTTGCCGCCCTGGGAGGAGAAGAGTGTCTGTCCCTCTGCCTGTTCCCCTTTGCGGTGGCGGCATGGTGGCCTGCATCTTTTAGAGCCTAATAAACAGCCAGGTATGAGACTGCACTGATGAAGCACGTGGGGCTTCATGGGATGGGGGTGGAATTGGGCCTGCTCCCTGCCATGACAATGCTCCGGGTTGCCACCCTCAAATGCCTCCTCTGGCTTCTGACCGACCATGAACCCAGAGGTACACATACCAATCTCAGAACCCAGGGGCTTCTGGCAGTAATCCCTCTAGGTTTATTACTAAAATATCAAAAATCCAAATTCGTGTGGCCACAATATCATACGCTCCTCATAATCAGCAATAGGAAACAAATTATCTAATGATGTCTTTGTGGCAGGTCTGAATGTTGGGGAAAATTCCAAATAACAATGTTGGGTCTTTTGTCGTAATATTGAATGTGATCAACATAGAAAGAGAGAGGGTAAAGTGGAAATCTGCCACACAGGCTGGGAGTGGGTGGAAGGTGGGGTATATATACTGGGGTTCTTGGTGGTGGAAAATGTGCACTGGTGAAGGGACAGGTGTTTGATCATTGTATGACCGACCAATACTTGAACTGAAAGGCTATGTGACTGTTCTCACGGCGATTCAATAAATAAATAAATAAAGATCTTAGTGTATACAACATATACAAGGCAAGAGCTTTAGGTCCTGTATAGCCCCTGGACAATCTCTCCAGCACCCTCACCTCGGTTTTAAACTCACCAACAGAAAGAGCCGTGGAACTCGAGTCCTCATCCTCAACTCCAATAAAAGCAGAAGGCTATCATCACGCACTCTCTCACCCCATGACCTCCTGTGTGGCCCCAAGTGTGCTGTGTAATTTTTATGTCCTGTAAGTAATAAACTACCCACCCCAACATTTCCTGGGGGTAACTGCTGAAGGGCATCCTGCAATCTAATAAGAAAGAAAATGCCAGGCCAATGCAACAATGGTTGTTGATAGTTGAAAATAGTGCAAAACAGAAAAAACAAAACCACAATGAGGGGCCAGAGTGATAGTACAGCAGGCAGGATGCTTCCTTGCACACAGCCAATCCTGAGTTCAATCCCCAGCACCTAAGGCCCCCAAAGTACCATCAGCAGTGATCCCTGAGTGAAGAGCCAGGAATAACCCCTGAGTATTGCCAGGTGTAGCTCAAAAACAAAACAACAACAAAAACCAACAATGAGATATTACTGTCACACCCACAAGAAGCTAAAATAAAACCAGAAAATAAATATTGGGAGGGATATGATGAAATTGGAAATCTCATACACTGTGGTTGAAATATAAAATAGGGTTGCAATTACAGAGAATATTTTCCAAGTTCCTCAAAAAATGAACAGCATCACCGAATGATAAGACCAAATAAGTACATTACCAAGAAATGAAAGACAAACCAACAATACATTCAACTTGACCATAAAAGTTCACAACAGCACTATTTATACACAAGGTAGAAACAAAATGTCCGTCTGTGCAACAGGGATATATATGGACAATGGAATATTATTCATCTATCAAAAGAAATGTACTCCTGATATGTTACAACACCAATGAAGTTCATAAAACTTCTAAAAGCATTATGCTAAGCAGAAAGTGTCAAACACAAAAAAATACCTATGTATGAATCAATTTATATGAAATAATCTACGACAGGCAAATCCAGAAAAAAATATAAATTAGTAGCTGCCAAAGGATAAAAGGAGAAATGGGGAGTGATCATATTCACCAGTATAGAGAGCTCTTCTAGGCTGAAGAATCTATTCTGGAATTAATGATGGTAACTGCCCGGAACTCTAAGTATACTCAACATTGAACTGTTACTGTTTAAATGGTTGATTTTATATTATGTGGATTTCACTTTTACAAAAAAGAAATATTTGTTTATAAAATCTCCCTAAAGAAAATAAACAACATTTTATGAAAAGAAAATACCCTCCAACAAATTTGAGGGTATGGTTCAAATGGTAGAGAATATGCCCTGGTTTTATGAGGCCTTGGGTTTGATCCCTGGAACTTCATCATGCCCTCTCCTCATCAATAAAAAAGTAATTTTAGTTAAAATTTTTTAGGGGCTGGAGCAATAGCACAGCAGGAAGGGCATTTGCCTTGCACGCAGTCAACCTGAGTTCGATCCCCAGCATCCCATATGGTCCCAAGCGCCGCCAGGAGTAATTCCTGAGTGCAGAGACCAGGAATAACCCCTGTGCATTCCCGGGTTTGACCCAAAAAGCAAAAAAAAAAAAAATTTAAAAAGAGGGTCAGTGGAGCTGGAAAGAGAGTATAGCAGGTAAGGCTTTTGCCTCGCACAAGGCTGACCTGGATTCAATTCCTGAGAACCCTATATGGGTCCTCTGAGTCCCACTAAGAATGATCCCGGAGCACAAAGTCAGGAGTAAGCTTCAGTACAGCCAGTGCAGTCTAGAAACCAAAAGGGAAAAAAAGAGAGACCTAGAAAGACAATACAGGAGTAAGATGCTAGCCTTTGCATGTGGTACCTTGCATAATCCTGGTACCAAAAAAGGTCCCATGAACACCACTAGGGGTCACTCTTTCCTACAGAACCAAGAGACAGCCTAAACACCCTTTAGGTGTGGCCCCCAAACAAAATCTTTTAAAGAAAACTAAAAGACAAGTCATAGTGGCTGGAGCAATAGCACAGTGGGTAGAGCCTTGCATGCGGCTGACCCGGGTTCGATTCCCAGCATTCCATATGGTCCCCCGAACACTGCCAGGAGTAATTTCTGAGTGCATGAACCAGGAGTAACCCCTGTGCATTGCCAGGTGTGACCCAAAAAGAAAATAAATAAATAAATAAATGACAAGTCATAAACAGAGATATAGAAATACTACAAATAACAGAATCAACAATTGTTAATTAATTTTTTTAAGTCCTGTAGCACTGTAGCACTGTCCTCCCGTTGTTCATCAATTTGCTCAAGCGGGCACCAGTAACGTCTCACAACAAATTGTGAGACTTGTTATTGTTTTTGGCATATCGAATATGTCACAGGTAGCTTGCCAGGCTTTGCCGTGCGGGCGAGATAATCTCCGTAGCTTGCCAGGCTCTCCGAGAGGGGCGGAGGAATCGAACTCGGGTTGGCCATGTTGGCTGCGTGCAAGGCAAATGCCCTACCCGCTGTGCTATTGCTCCAGCGATAATTTAAAAAATTAATTAAAAAAATTTAAAAAATTTTTAAGTAAATTACATAAAGGGGCCAGAAACTGGTTCAGAAAGCCCAGGAAACTTTGCATGCATGTCTTCGTGAGGGACTCCCAAATCCACATAGTCCCCAGAACTGCTGGGAGTGGCCTCCAAACACCATGCTGGGAGCAGTCATTTGGCACTGATATGGCCCAGAAAACAAAAAAGAAATTTTTAAAACTAATAATAAATGAAAGTTAAAAACCAAGGAATTTCTTATAGGATGCCTATTACTCAGAAACAAGCAAACAAAACTGCCATAGAGGGTCCAGAGCAACAGAACAGCAAGTATGGCACTTGCCTTGCACACAGTGACCCAGGTTCAATTCCCAGCATCCCATATGGTCCCCTGATCCCCTCCAGGAGTGATCTCTGAGCACACAGCCAAGAACACCAATGAGTGTTAAACCAAACACAAACAAAAACCACCAAAGAACAGATAAGACAATAAGGACATTTTCAAGAACAGGAAATATGAAGCAATGTTCAACTTTCTGTCATCAGAGATATATTCAAAGAGACAAGATCATATCAGAACCATTCAACTGGCAAAAAAAAACTTTAATAACATAAATATTAAAGACAGGCTCACAGGATGTCTAATTCAATGCAGTGGGACTATAATTTTATATAACTGCTTTGGAAGAGTTAAACTTTCATCCATCATACGCCTTGGCAGCCCTACCCAGTATATAAGCAAGATCCACTATTGCTTATGTACCACTGGAGAGACAAAGAGAATGTCTGCACAAGTACTATCACAACAGCAAAAATCTTATGAATAAAATGTCCAGTATAACTACACAGCTAGAATTTTTCAGCAGTCAAAATGGATAAATTGTGACGGGCCACACTGTGGATGAGGCCTGGGAGATGGCACAAAGGGTTGGAGAGTGCTTTGGATGTGGGAGCCTCAGGCTGGATCTCCAGCATCTCACGGCCTCCTACGTTGTCTGGAGCAATCCCTGAGCCAGAAACAGCCAACAACAGGACTGCAGGGATGGCAAAAAACAAACAAGTGGATGAATTTTACTAGTGAAACATCAAGAACCCAGAAAACAGCACAGTGGCTAAGAGTGCTTGCCTTGCAAGTATACAGTCATAAATTCAAATTCTTAGGGCCCCACATAAGTCAAGAGCATAACTGTCAGACTGTGCTCTTTGAGCCCAGGAAGCCCTGTCATCTCTGAGGCCCCAGCGCTGGAACTGCAGGCACTTCTGCTGCACCACAGCCAGGGACAGGTCATCATGAAGAAAGGGGGAAGTTCCTGGCAAGCACTGGTACTAAAAAGTAAGCGCCCATGTTCAGCAAGTCCTGGAGTGTGAGCCCTGTGGCAAACCCCAACAGACACCATGTAAGAAACCCTGCACCTCAACTCAGAGCGTGACTCCCAGGCAACAACGTGTGCAAAGGAAAGCAGCCCTCGGTCAGTGCGTGGCTGCGTGTGCAATACCGCACCTGCTGTGGGCCCCAGCAAGCAGCACAGCCAGTGATGTGTGCAGCCCCCCCGGACAACAGCATCACCAACAACACGGTGGGGGGGGGGGAGAAGGAAGATAAGTTTGTAAAAACTGTAACCAAGATGAGTCTGATTGCTTTCACAAATTATATAAATACAAGATGTATTAAAAAAGATAAAGACTATATAAATACATACAACACATTTTTGTTTTGAATAATATACAGGAAAAATTGAGATAAAACTAGAAAGAAAGGGAATTGAGAGAAAGACGAAATAATATTTAAGATGATGACCTAGGTGAGAGGAAGGAAGGGCACAGAAAAGTGGGTATAAAATGATGATAATGATTCTAGTTTTCTGGTTGGGAGATAGGATCACCAACACTAGCTGTTGTACTTAGAACAACAAAAACCAAGTTGATGGCTGGATGGAATGACAGATGAATGGTTAGATAGATGGATGGCTATATTAAAAAGAGTCAGGATCACATGTGAGCTTGTGATGCTTTGTCAAACTCAAGGCAAGTTCCCAAAAGAGAAAAAGTAACTTTAAACTACAGCGAATGAAAACTTTAAAGTACAGTGAATGAAATAAATGACATTCTGTCTTTTTAAATGATTCTACACGCCACCAAAAATAATGCTTTAAGTCCACTGAATCACATGTATATACAGTGAATAGTACTT
The DNA here is from genome assembly GCF_029834395.1 of Sorex fumeus. Classification (NCBI taxonomy): domain Eukaryota; kingdom Metazoa; phylum Chordata; class Mammalia; order Eulipotyphla; family Soricidae; genus Sorex; species Sorex fumeus. The sequence continues at coordinate 2,863,474 of NW_026606179.1, read as the reverse complement.
TAAGCAGACTATATCAAGTTTCAATTCTTTATGAATAACCCAGGAAATGGAAATGTATTTCAACCTTAAGTAGACTGCTAAAATAAAAGTCTGAGATAGTTTACCTCTTCTTGAATATACTGTAATAAAAATGGAGATGCTCTTAAATTATCAACAGGAATATTGAAGAAACCCTGGATTTCCTTCTGGTGTAAATCCATAGTGATAAGGTGAGTTAGACCTTTGAAAATAAAGCAGAAACAAATAGTTTAATAACCAGTAGCAAATAAGTACTATATAACACAAGATACAGTATATTAAGACAGCCATTAAAAATTGCTCCCACAAAAAAAAATTTTTTTAAAAATTGCTCCCACCAAAATCAGGGAGATAGCACAGTGGATATGGCACTCAGGTTTGATCCCCAGCACTGCACAGTCCCAAGCACTGTCAGGAGGGATCCCCGAGCAGAATCCAGAGTAAGCCCTTAGCACCACTGAAGGTGGCCCACAAAACAAAATGCACTCATCAAAATATCTCAGCATTTTCATTTCTCATATTTTTCACTATGATGAGATTGTGAGATAACAGAAACCACAAACAAATCTTCGCTCCTTGTTCCTGGCAGAGAGCTCCTAAAACCCTTGGGATTTCCTGGATTAAAACAAAGGTGGTATCCTCTGTTCTAAATTGTGACAACGATTTAAAATTAATAATCTGTTTTAAATGATGACAATCATTTAAAATTAACAATGAAAACGACTAAAGGAGAGCAGCCTTCTGAACACTGGCTGAGTGCAGCTGCTATGGCCAGGCGAGTAGCACCAGGAGTGACTGTGCAGCCCCTCAACCATCATCAGGTCCAAGCCAGGATGAGGAGCTGGTCCAGCACACTCACTCCTATTCTCCAAAGACAGAAGTGAGGCTAGAAACAGTATTAAAGACCAATCAGGACTATGTAGGGAAGCCGCCACAAAAAAACGCCAATATCACAGGCTTTGGCAATCTCTCAGGTTGGTGAACACGCGAGGATGCTGAGCGAAATGTTGGGCCAGAGTGTAGAAGCTCTGCATCCCTTCCTGCTGACCAGCCCCCAACACTCCCTCGAGATGGTGTTCATCCTTTGGGGGCTGAGAGCGCAACAGTCTGACGACATCCTATGTATGCAGGAGGCCTGGGTGCAACTCCCAGACATCACTAGGGAGCAACCCCTGAACACCAGCAAAGAGTAGCCCTAAGCATCCTGGGTATGGCTCCCAAAAGACAAAATCGGAAATAAGGTTCATCCTTTTTGGGGGGCAGGGAGGGGCACATGTGGTGGTGCTCAGTAATTATTCCTGCCTCTGCGCTCAATGTGAGACCTGGAGTGTGGTGTGAGGAGATATGAGGTGCTGGGGATCAAATTCGGGTCAGCAGGAGCAAGGCAAGTGCCTTAAGCCCTGGACTGTCTCTCCAGCCCGTGTTGCTGGTTGTCTTTTTTTTAAAAAATAATAAACTCATAAATAGTTTTCCTGGGTTATGAGAACTGCTGAGATAATTTAGAGGAAATCACTGTGAAAAATTTTTTTAAATTAATGAATTTTACTTTGGTTTTCAGGTCATACCCAGTGATGCTGAGATGACTCCTGGCAGTTCTCAAGGGACCATATGTGGTGCTGGTGACCAACACAGGTGCTTTAACCCCTGCACTCTCTCTCCAGCCCCAGAAGGCCAGATTTTCAATTAATCAGTGAGACGACAGTTGGACTTATGGCTGATGTCTGAGTGAGGGTGGGGCAGCGGTGTGGGACTGAGCCCTCCAGCAGATAAGGTCAGAACAGAGCTGTATCACAGGACACCCATCGTGGTGGGAAGGTAGTTGGTGTAAGAAAAATCCCACATATGTATGGTAAGCTGAAGCATTCTTGTGAGCAGACAGGAGGCAAGCAGAAGGTAGGGGCTGACTCTTCCCCTACTCAGGGAGAGACAGGGCTTTTTCTCACTAATGAAGTGTAACTTTCACATCATTCTATTAAGAGAGCAAAGACAAGTATCTATCTTCGGTAACTCTACTGTAATAAATTATAGCTCCCTGAGCTTTCCTTAGCAGATGTGGCAAAATATATTTAAAACAAAAAGTTTTTTTTTTCATTTTTTTTTAATGGTCTTTTTTGAGGACACACAGCACCATATGGGATGCTCGGCAAAGAAGCCAGGCACACTATGTGTAAGACAAATGCCCTAACTGCCTCACTACCGCTCCAGCCCCAAACTCTATTTGTTATGGGGCTGGAGCGACAGCACAGCAGGCAGAGCTGGAGGACTCAGTGTGGGAGGCAGCTCAGAGGACTGGGATGCACGTTCGGTCTACTGGGTTCAATCCCGATCCACAGGAAGTCAGTCAGAGCACAGTGCCTCCCCACCTCCGGCAAACCAAGAAAAAAAAAAAAACCCCAAAGCTCAGGAAATATGTTGGTCACTGAGTTTCAGATTTTAGAAATTTGATATTGTTTTATCTTCTTTAGGATGTTATAACATAAAGTGTATTCTATAGGGCTAGAGAGACAGTGCAGGGTTTAAGTTGCTTGCTTTTCATGTGGCTGAACACATTCAGGTGCCAGCACCACATATGGTCACCCCAGCATCACAGGGTAGGATCTAAACCCGTCCTCACTGCAAAATAAAGAGAGAGAGAGAGAGAGAGAGAGAGAGAGAATGTATCTATATTAAGAGTTCATTAAAATATAGTGATTTACTGGAAACAACCTGAGTGCCCAAGAACAGATGACTGGATAAAGAAACTATGGTATATCTACACAATGGAATACTTTGAAGATGTTAGGAAAAATGAACTCATGAAATTTGTCTCTAAATGGGTAGACATGGAGAGTATCATGCTGAGTGAAATGAGTCAGAGGAGAGGGACAGATATGAAATGACTGCATTCACTTGTGGTATATAAATATAATAAAAAGAAATTAGAAGTCTAATATCCATGGCCAGGAAAAACAGGGACTATGAGAACTAGTCAATAGTTGGAATCAACCACAAGTGTGTGTGGAGCGGAAGGTAGGTAAGATAGAGAAGGGAACAGAATGATAATAATAGCTGGAAATGACCACACTGGACAAAAACTGAGTGTTAAAAGTAGGTAAAGGGATATTCCTGATAACCTTTCGGTGTCTGTATTACAAACCACAATTCTCAAAATGAAGAGAGGAGAGGGGAGAGGGGAGAGGGGAGAGAGGAGAGAGGAGAGAGAGAGAGAGAGACAGAGAGGAGAGAGAGAGAAGAAAAGTACCTGCCAGAGGCAGGCTGGAAGGTGGGGGTGGGGTGGGAGGGAAACTTGGGACACTGGTGCTGGGAAATGTATCCTGGTGGAGGGATGAATAGCTTTGTAAGGGTCTAGCTCAGTGATTCAATAAAAAAGAAAATTTAAAAAATAATAAAATGCATACTCCCCAACAACGAAAGTAGTGATTTAGGGAATTCTTTCTCTTTTCTTTGAAAATGTTTTATAATATGTACTTTATAAATCATAAACACACACAAACAATAACAACTCTGACAATAATTTAGAAACAATGGGGAAACACCACTCTGATGTTCTCTGAAAACAACACAAAATAATTCATTTGGTTAACAAAATATACCAATCTGTCTGGGGGATGGGAGGAAGAGACTAAATGTGAATAGTTGCTATGTCAAAGGAGTATTTTCCAAATTTTTTTCCTCCTTTAAAGGTGACTTGAAGAGATAGGACAGCAGGTAGGGAGCTTGACTTGCACAGGGCCAACCCGAGTTCAATCCCGGGCATCCCTTACGGTCCTCTAACCACTGCCAGGAGTAATTTCTGAGTGCAGAGCCAGAGTAACCCCTGAGCATCACCAAATGTAGCCCCAAAACAGAACAAAACAATAAAAATGACTTGTGGCGGGGACTAGAGACAGTACAGAGATTAAGGTGTTTTTCCTGTATGCAGTCAACTCTGGTTTAATCCCCAGCACTGCATACAGGGCCCCAAGCAACAGTGAAGTCACTACAGAGCACCAACCTGGGAGTCACCCCTGAGCACCACCAAACCCACCTCCCCCAAAATGACTTGAAGGAAACAGGAGAAACAACACAAAGTGCTAAGCACATACTTCATAAGAAAGAGGCCTGGGTTCAATCCCTGGCACATAGTCCCATGAGCACCACCAGCAGCAACGCACAAGCTCTGAAACAGGAGTAGCCCCTGGACACTGCAGGGTGTGGCCCAAAAACTAAAAATTAATTTTAAGGGTTTAATCCCTGGCATCCCATATGGTCCCCAAGCATCGTCAGGCATAATTCCTGAGTACAAAACCAGGAGTAGGGCCTGAACATCACCAGGTGGTGACCCAGAAAGCAAAACAAACAAACAAAATAAAATTAATTAAAAAAAAAAAAAAGACCAGAGATAATACAGCAGGCAGAAGCCTGCCTTGCACACAGCCAACTGGGTTGGATATTCAACAACCCATATAGTTTCCTGAGTCCCACCAGGATGATCCCAGATCACAGAGCCCTGAGCACTACAAAGTGTGGCCCAAGCCCTGCCCCCAACTAAAAAAATTCACTTTCTTTAAGAAAACAGCTCAGGCCATGGTCACCCACCCCTAGCCCTGCACCCCGGTATCGCCCTGGTGGCCCCAGCACTGAGAGACCACACCAGCACACCCAGGCTCTGAACCATGGAAGCATCAGAACCAGCTGATTCAGAATCTTCAGGAGTGGTTTTTAGCCCCCTCAGCACCGTTTGGGAAACCTCCAGGCACTCCCCATAAATTTATCACTTTTTTATCCTCCCCCATCCCCCAAATTTTGGGCCATACCCGGCCAAGCTCAGGACTGGCCTGCTGGGGGGAGGGGCGGGCACAGCTGTATGTGGTGCCAGGACTCAAACCAGGGTCAGTGGGATGTGAGGCAGGGCGAAAACCCCTCTAGTCCCAAAGTATCACTATTTTTCATCTGTTTAGTATTCTAATTTAAATAAGATAGTGTTTTATAACTTCTAAGGTAAAAATAAAATTCCCAAGCCCCAAATTAATTACCAAATGTCCACCCTTCTTACCAGCTTTGCACATCATTGAAGCCAGCAATTTAGAGACAATGGAGCCTCTTTTTCTCATCTTGCATTGTTTGCTGTATGGAAAGTATGGGATCACCCCGATAATGCTCTTGGCACATGAGGTCTTACATGCATACACCATAATCAGGAGCTCCATGACGGTGGTGTTCACATCCCTGCAGCCCCAAAGACAGAAAACCACAGCATGCAATGTAAAACACTAGATAATATCTCCCTGTTCAACAGAAGCCAAGGTGCTACTCTCTACGGAAGACTTCAGGCTTAAGGATCAAGACGCACAAAAGAAATCATAAATTCTTCATTCCTCAGGCCCCCCCACTTTCCCTCTCACAAGAAAACGAAGCACACTCAAGAGCGCTCCCTGGGGCTCCCACAATCACGTGCATCTGTCCTCTACTGGCTGCTCTCACACGTTAGTGAGGGAGGAACTTTCCACAGCAAAGTTACCGTCAGCTCATCCTTCCAAATTACTCACTACTCCCCAAGCCCTCCTGCCTTCTCTAGGACACTGTTCCAGGAACTCAACCTCTCTTAAGAGTGTCATCAATCACCTGTAGAGAAAATTCAAGGGCTGGTCTTATCTGGAGCGATAGCACAGCGGGTAGGGCGTTCGCCTTACACGCGGCCAACATGGCCGACCCGAGTTCGATTCCTCCGCCCCTCTCGGAGAGCCCGGCAAGCTACCGAGAGTATTCGATATGCCAGACACAGTAACAACAAAGTCTCCAATGGAGACGTTACTGGGCCCGCTCGGTCTTATCTAAAGGAAAAAAAAAACTAACAAAAGGCAGAAGCAGAATGGTTAAGCAATGCAACTGACAAAAAGAAGTAAGATATTTAAGGACTTGAAAATAGGGATGAGAACTCCCCACTTTTGAACTTTAGCCTAATTTGGCCTCCGATGCTACTTTACCCTGTGGGCCAATAATCACAATCTCGGTGCATTTGTCCCATTGGAATCCATTGTCTGTGAGGAAACAGAAACACTGCAGACATGCAGAAGTGGACTGTAAGAAGCAAAAAGTGGCCCAGGCTCCCAATCCTCCCCAGCACAGGTGAGTTCTCAGGGAAAGAGAAACAGCACCCACTGGGTACTCCCAGCCCCACCCTGCTGGATATCCTAAGTGGGGTGGGGTGGGGGGGCGGTGAAGCAGGCGCTGCCTGGCTGAGGCATGCCCGTCTTTCACAGCTCACATGCTCTTCAGCATGATGGGGTACATGACGGGATCTCCAGACGAGTTAAGTGGCTTTGGGATTTCCTCTCAGTGGGCCAAAGACCAGACCAGACAAATCAGAGTTTCTCCAGGTGGGTGATACCAATCACCTGAAACCATGTAGGGGCGGCGATGATGGTGGGGTTTCAGCTTGTTCCCTTAAAGAAAGTAGATTTCGGGGCCGGAGCTATAGCACAGTGGGTAGGGAGTTTGTTTACCTTGCATGTGGCCGACCCAGGTTTGATCCCCGCATCCCATATAGTCCCCTCAGCACCACCAGGAGTAACCCCTGACCCCCACCCCCACCCCCAAGAAAAGAAAGTACATTTCTGGGGCAGCAGTTGCAGGGGAATGGGATGGGATGACTCACATTGAGTAGCTTTATTTTTTTTTCCCCTCAGAAGGGAGGAAGTCAAATAAGCTTGGGAATTTCTGAAATAAAGTTTCAAATCTCAGGTGTAAGTACGTGTATTCCAAATTTAAAAAATTCCTGAAATCTAGCTCTTAAGACTTTCTTTGGCATTATATATCTGTGTATATACTTACAAATTTAGACCACACCAAGCTATGAGACCTCAAAGATAAAAAACAGCGCATGAGGGGCCAGAGAGAGTAGTGGGAGGAGCTCTTGCCTTGCATATGGCCAAAACAGATTTGATGCTCAGCACCCCAAATGGTTCTCTAAGCATCATCAGGAGTGATCCCTGAGCACAGAGTCAGGAGTAAGCCCTGAGCACTGCCAGGTGCAGATCTAAAACAAAAACAGAAAAAGGTGCATCAAAGCTGGAGAGACGGAAGAGTGGGTAGGAAGCCAATCTGGGCTCAAGTTCCAGCAGCACCACAACTGGCTCCCTGAGCCCAGAAGAGATGCCAGACCACAAAACCAGGAATAAGTCCTGAGCACCACTGCATGTGGTACAAAAACTAAAAAGGGAAAAAAAAAAAGGAAGGAAAAAGTTCCTTAATATTGGTCTTTGTGATGATTTTAGTTTTAAGCAATGCCACAAGTACAAACAAAAAAAGTAAGTATCAACACATAAGACTACATCAAGGGGCTAGAGCAACAGTACAGCAGGTAGGGCTATACAAAAACTACTGACCAAAAACATACCTCACACAGGTCCAGAATGTGCTTAAGTGGTAGCGCACCTGGCCCTTAGAGTGCCCAGGTCAGACTCCGGGCAGACTTAAGGCTCCAGCAATGATGGGGTCAAACAGCCCCATACCAACAGGCCCCAGCACTGAACCCTCAAACCCACCCACCAGCCTGGAGTCTCTTCTGGGCCACCAGCACCAGTGGCAGCCCTTACCCCACATACACACAAAGTTCAACTAAAAACAGGCAGGCAAAATTGGTAAGACATTTTCCCACAAAGTATATCAAAATGTCGAACGGGAATCTGAAAAGATGCTCAACATCATGAGGGAAATATAAGTCAAAACTACACCTGTTAAAGGGACATGTACGATAACCTTTCAGTATTTGTATTGCAAACCACAATGCCCAAAAAGAGACAGAGCAAGAAAGAGAGAGAGCGAGAAAGACAGAGAGAGAGAGAGAGAGAGATAAGAAAAGTACCTGCCATAGAGGCAGGCTGGGGGACAGTGGTGATGGGAGGGAAACGGGGCACTGGTGCTGGGCAATGTACAGTGGCAGAGAGATGGATGTTGGAATACTGTATGACTGAAACCTAATCACGAACAGCTTTGTAAGGGTCAAAATAAAATTAAATTAAAATAAATGAAATGCAAAGACCAATAAATAAATAAACAAACAAATTAGACCTGTGAGAACTACGAACCTCAAGACCACAACAGGTAACAAACGGTGGGGAGATTGTGGTTAAAAGGGAATCCTTATACACTACTGGAGAATATAAGGTGGTACAATCAATATGAAAACAATAAAAGGATAGCATGTTTCCAGGGTCAGTGGCTTATAATGGCCGTAGGATTTCCAATTGCATGCAAAAGCAACCTGGAGAGACTCTGACAGTGAAGGTCACCAGTACCTACAATTGCCACTCACCTTTCCTATAAACTAAAAAAAAAAAAAAAAAAAAAGAAGCAAGCAATAAAAGAGGCTCAAGTTAAAGCAGATCTACCACATGACCCAGCAGTGCTACGTCTGGGTTATAAAACCAAAGGTTGTGAAACAGAATTTAGAAGCATACTCGATCCTATTAACAATAATCAGCTTTCAGAAACAACCGTAATGTCCCAAATGGAGGACTGGATAATAAAGATGTGTTACATGTAAAGAATGGAAGCTTAAGGGAAAAGGATATCCTGCCATCTGAGACAACATGGACAGATCTCAACACATGCTAAGTGAGGCTAAGTCACACAGGGAAAGTACTATGTTACTGCTCCATAGTGGAATCGAAAAATAAAACCAAACGCAGAAAAACAGCAAAACGGGGGCTGGAGCGATAGCACAGCAGGTAGGGTGTTTGCCTTGCACGCAGCCGATCCAGGTTCGATTCCCAGCATCCTGATATGATCCCCTGAGCACTGCCAGGAGTAATTCCTGAGTGCAGAGTCAGGAGTAAGTCCTGTGCATTGCCAGGTGTGACCCAAAAAAAAAAAAAAACAGTAAAACGGTGGTAACAGAAGATAAAGACAGGGAGGAAGACTAATGTTCAAGAACGAAACTTGGGCCCTGACCTTCTGCATGCTGCCCCGTCATCCCACGTGACGCTTGTCTCTGGGCCTATTTCAGAACAGGAGGCAAAGCCCCTCCCTCCCAGGTGGATCCCAGCAGCCTCCACATCCGGCATGCTCCATGTTAAGGGCCCACACCACAGCTCCAGGCTGATCCACCATCCCTGTTATTCTTCCTGGCAGCTGTGAGGACCAGCAGAGAAGACAGAGCAACTTCATTTTAAACCCTCAGCATCTTCCAGGGATAACTACCCTCACCCTCAGCACAGTAAGAAAGAAGATCAAACTCCAATGGAGAAAACTCACAGAAGCCCACCAAACTCAACAAGCAAAATCAGTGTCACCAAAGACATAAACAACACCAGTAAACCCTCAATGTCTTCAGTGACACTATGTAAAGGATGTTCAATGAGTTCAATGAAATGATAGCACAGGTAGTCAATCAGCAAAGCACAGGAACTGAACATGGTAGGTAATATTTTAAAAAGTCAATAGAAAGAAATAATAATAGAAGCTGAACAAAAGATCAGGAGCTCTAAGATGAGGAGGAGGAAACACTAGGCAACAGCAGAAAGTGGAAAACAGTTTGAAAAGAAATGAACAAGGGCTGGAGCAATAGTACAGCGGGTAGGGCATTTGCCTTGCACGCAGCCAACCTAGGTTCGATTCCCAGCATCCCATATGGTCCCTTGAGTACCGCCAGGAGTAATTTTTGAGTGCAGAACCAGGATTAAGCCCTGAGCACTGCTGGGAGCAATGACAAAATCCAAATACAGAGACAGAATATTGAATGTAGCAAGATCAAATAAGGAATTTATATACAAAGGAAAGCCCATAAAATGTACAGCAGATTAGACTCCATGAGCCAGAAGAATATGCAAAGACATAATACAAAAACTCAATGAACTAAACACCTCACCAAGACCATTCAGATCTGAAGGAACTATACAGACCTTTATGGATGGGCAACAGCTCAGGGAATACATAACTTTGAAACCAGTTTTGCAAGAAGCTTTAAAAAGCTCCCCTGGCTTCCCGGCCCATCATTTCTGTGTCATCGGTGACCTATTCCTAGGTCCACTGGACAGAGAGCTCCTCTCAAACCCACATGAACCCAAAACTGCCTGGACACATCAGCATCCACACATTAATTCCAGCCCCTTGGCCCAACCAACTCTAGGAGTACTCGGGTCTTCTATCTTTCCTCAAATACATCTGTAATAACCTACCACGCAAATGGAAATATTACATATTCAACTGCATGACCAGTGAAATAGCATCCTAAGGACAAAGACATCGTTAGATTAACAGATTATAAAGAGTAACTGCTTGCTGAAATAAAGGAGCTCCTTTAAAGGACAGGAGAAACTTCCCATCATGTGGCATTGAGTATGGCATTTACTAATGATGCATTTGGTTGTCCTTTATTAGTTAAAGAAAGGCTATAAACATATAGCAATCATAAAGACTTTTCTTATTTTCTAATAATTCCATTTGCCATTCCCTTAAGTTTTGTTGGAGCAAATCATTAGCAGTCACTGCAAATTTACTTTTGCTGATTTATTTTCTGATAATTCCATTTGCTGCTTCTTTGAGTTTTGTTGTGGCAAGTAATATGAAGTAAATTTGTCATATGACTGCTAAGAGGGTAGGCCGGGAGGTGGCAGGGAACCTGGGGACATTAGTGGAAGGATGGGGACATTGGTAGTGGGATTGATGTTGGAACATTCTACGCCTGAAACAATTCTATTTATGAACAACTTTGTATATCAACTTTGTATATCACTGTTTAATAAATAAATGTGAGTAACCCCCCCAAATAAAAAGAATAAAACCTGGGGCCAGAGAGATAGGAGAGTGGGTAGGACGCCTGCCCTGCACGCGTCCAATTCGGGTTCAATCCCTGGCATGCCACATGGTCCCCCAAGCACTGTCAGGAGTGACTTCTGAGTATAGAGCCAGAAGTAACCTGCGCGTCACCAGATGTGGCCCAAAAAGAAAAACAAAAAAATAAAACAAAATAAAACTTGCAGGCTGGAGTAATAGTGCAGTGGATAAGGTGCGTCACCCAGATTAAATTCCTGGCACTCTATATGGTTCCCCAAGCCCTGTCAGAGTAATCATCCCTGAGCACAGAGCCAAGAATAAGCCCTTAGCATTGCTGGGTGTGACCCCAAAACGAAAACAAAGAATGAAAAGACTTAGAATTGCAACAAATTGAAATCTAAAGTATATTAAAGTCAATATAGACAATAGTACTATACAATAAGTATGCAATGCATCAGGACAATGACAAACATTTAACAATCTAGAAATGTAAAAAAGTAACATAATGTGTACCTTAAATTTATACACTATCAAATTTATTTAATTTTTAAAAAGAATGCCCAAGAAAAAAACTTGCAGGCTGGAGCAATAGTACAGGGTTATGGTGCTTGCCTTGCCCGTAGCCCACCCTCATGCAAATCCCCGTACCACATATGGTCCACTCAGGAGTGACTCCTGAGCACAAAGCCCAGAGCACTACTGGGTGTGGCCCAAAGCACCTTCCCACCTCAAAAAAGAGCCTGTAGGTTATTATTTCAAACTTTCAAGAATACCAAAAAACGACAGTTATGTCAGAAAACAATAGCAAAATAATACAAATAACTATGAAACTATTTTAGTTCTTCTTGTTCACCCAACCCATTAATTAAACAACTCATGCCCAAACAGAAATCCAGAAAGCTCCAACACTTTTTTCTGTTGAGTACTCACTTTGAAATAGTTTGGATGATGAAAACATCTTTTCCCCTCACAGACTCTTGAATTTGTACTCTTGTTTCTGGCAGGAAATAATAGGAAAAGACAATTAAAAGACTTGAAATGCAAATTTTTGAAAACACTAAAAAACAAAAGACACTATTCAAAGAGTTGACACCAGTGGAAGGCAGAAGAAAAGGTGCGGGGATAATCTATTTTAGCAAGTATACAGATATACGTGCACAAGTGAATGTGTCCAAGACTGGATTCTCCCACCAACAAAACTAACTTTTCAGAAAAAAAAAATAAACCCGAAAAAAAAAAAAAAACACTAAGAATCCTAGTTTGCGGGGGTAAAAAAATCTTCAACAAAACTATAAACGACTTTAGGACAACTATGAAAATTTGAATATAGACAAATAGTAGATAATTAGAGTACTAATTTTGTGGCGGTTTGGAGCCACACTCAGCACTGCTCAGGGCTTACTCCTGGCTCTGCACTCAGAGATCACTCCCCGCAGGCTCAAAAGACAGATGGGATGCCACAGTGAACCATGTGCAAGGCAAGGCCTCTACACTGTACTTTCACTCAGGCTCCTAGAACTAATTTCTTTAAATGTGACAACAGCAATAAATTTACATGAAACAAAGATTTTTTTTTCTTGGGCTGGACAGAGTTTAAGGGAGGTAAGAAGCTTGCCTTGCAAGCAGCCCACTCCAGTTCGATCCCCAGCACCAAACTTGGTGCACTGAGCACCACCAGGAGTTACCCCTGAGCACAGAGCCAGGAATAGACCCTAATCACTGCCAGATGTAGACCAACTCCCACCACCACCATCAAATTTCTTATTTCCAGGAAATGCATGGTCAAGTATTCAGGGGTTAATAAGTTTCTGGATGGTCCTACACATACATATTCATATAGCAAAATAATAAATGCTAAATCCAGGTTGTATACTACATGACTTCATTGTACTTTCAATTTATTACATTTGAACATTTTAACTAAAATATTGGAAATAGGGTTGAATTGGTTGAGTGCATGCTTTGCGAAAAGGCAGCCTGGGTTCAATCCCCAGAAATGCCTGGTCCCTGAGCACAGAGCCAAGAGCCATCTCTGAGCACAAAGTGTGGCCCAAACGTCCCCCTCCCATAAAAATGATCAAAATATTATAAATAAAAAAGTATATGCTTACCATGGAAAGAAAATGAACTTTAGAATCAAGTAAACCTAGATTTGACTCCTGATTCTGCCATTTCTGAGATCCCAGTCTAACTCACCCATTTTTAAAAATATTTTTATTTATGTTTTGGGGCCATACCCAGTGATGCTTAGAGATTACCCTGGCTCTGCACTCAAGAATCACTCCCATGCTTGGGGGACCATATGGGATGCCAAACCTCAGTTGGCCATGTGCAAGGCAAACACCCTACCTCCTGTACTATATCTCTCCTGGTCCCAAATTTATCCATAAAAATATCCAGATATATTTTAGTATCTGGTAATAACAAGAATTCATGTCAACTCCCTGCTTCTTCCACAAAAGACACCATGTATTATCTGCCTGGAGAGCAAACCAGCCTTCTCCTAACTCTTTCACCATGACACAGGACGTCATCTGATTCCCTTGTGGCAGGACCTTTCCCAAACTTTCCCTTCTTGCTTTCTTCAATTGCATCTTTTTCCTACTGGAATACACAAGGAAATCCTGGGAGATAGTAAATCAAGTACTGGAGAAAAAATTAGGGATAAGGCAAAATAGTGCCTTTTTAAAGTTTCATGTAAAAAGTTGTAATATTTAGGTACTTGAGGAAAAAATATTTATTGCTTCTACTATGTGCCTGGGTTAAGCATATAAATTATCTTTTCTAATCCTCAAAATAGCTCTAATTATTTGCAGTTTAAAAGGTTAAAAGTCACTTGCCATGGATAAGTTATCTGACTCCCAAGCCTGTGAAAGCTCTTCCATCATTCCTGGTAGAACAGTTTCAAATACAGAGCATTTCTAAAAGAACTAAAGATGAAGTAGCACACTCTTTTACAATTCAGGATAGTTATGTAGTGATAGCTAAGCATTTCCTAATGAGACTTCGTGATGGCTAGCCGTAACAACTTACAGGGAGATAAACAGTACCAACCAACTAAAGCTATGTCTGCAGGAGTTACTTATCCTGCTCAAAGTGACATAAACTCAACCAATGACTGAGCTTATGTTTCCAATTCAGTTGGCCAGTGGTTTCATCTATCTAGGCAGTTTCTCTTGGATGAGATCCAGAGCCAGAGTTCAAGCCTCCAGGTATAGGGAACAGTCTCCTATATCTACCCAGTACTGGTGGGAGCTAAATTACCACTCTTTCACTAGGGATGTAGCTCAGCAGTAGAACACGTTTCATGTACATGAGGGGCTAGGTTGATCTTTGCCCCACCCCCGCCCCAAATAAATAAAATACCATTCTTACCTACCCTGCTAGACTGACTGCGACTGCCTGATGACAGAACTAGACACTGAATGCAACGGTTCTGAAAGTGGAGGATGAAGGACTAAGTGTATCACATTCCACAAAATAAAGATGTCCACATACCCAAGAGAGCTCACCTCTGTTAGGTTCCTGGTAAACCTGCACCTTGCCCATCTCTACCCCCAGTCGCCTAGAGAAAGAGAAAAGCAGGGGAAGCTGAAAGTGTAATTGAACAGACTCACATCTTTTTTTTTAATTAATTTTTTTATTTAGTCACTGCGAATTACAGTTTTTCAAGACTGGGTTTTGGGCACACAATGTTCCAATACCACCAATCCCTTCACCGAAGTCCACTTCCCTCCAACAATGTCCCTAGTTTCCCCCCTCACACCCTCGTGTGCCTCTATAACTGGCACTTTTTTTCTTTTTTTTTTTTAAGTTTTAGGCACTGTGGTTTACAGTCCTGCCAAGACTGATTCCTGAGTACAGAACCAACAGTGGTTGCTGAGCATCACTGGGTGTGGCCCAAAATCCAAGGGGGAGGGGGGAGGAGGGAGGCGGGAGGGGGGAGGAGGGAGGAGGGAGGAGGGAAGGGGAGAAGGAAATTATATTGAACTGTAATTTATAAATAACCTATAAACTATTTTCATATAATACACACATCACCATCCTTTACACTTTACTAATTCTGTACATATGTATTATGCAACACAATCCTTGGCACTCATGAGTCCCTCAATGTCTTAAATTATAATGGTTTATAAAAAGGTCAGTCATTGAAACATACAAACAATATACAGATTATGACACCCGCTTTCAAGTTCAACAATCAGCTTTAATTATCAAATATAAAATACCACATATGAATACAGATTTTAATGGTGTGGTTCTAACTCACTCTGCAATTCTCTTTGAAAGCTCCATACATGATGAATTAGAATTTGCTGAAAACAACACCAGACCTCCTTTGGTTACGTTCATCTTGGCTTCTAGTTCAGGTGGCGTCAAACAAAACATCAAAACCTTCTTGTTTTTCCAATTTTCAGACCCTGGAAGGATAAAAAAAAAAAATCAGAACTGCCATCTGAAATTAAATATACCTGAATATTTTTAATATCAAATAACATCAATTGAAGAAAATCTGCATTCATCATGATAAATTCTGTTTATGTTAAATATATGTATATATGAACAAATGGAATATTCAATTTGATTTGTGGTTTCCAAATATATGAAAATATGTGATTTAATCAATTTTATGACCACTAGGAATAAATAATAAACTTACAAGAAAGGTGGAGCTGAAGAGCTCAGTGTTTTATAGTTTGCTGCTTAAAGTCAATTATGGACAACCTCCTTTTATTCTCTGACAACAAAATTCCTCCTGGATTAACACACAGAAAAATGGCAGAGCCATTAGCAAGGAGATGTACTGACTGTTGCTTAAACAGTAACTGAACCATCTATGCCCCACTTTTCCTTTAATACCTGTTTAACATAAAATCTCTCCAAGCTATGCCTCTGCCTGATGGCCTGTGTTCACCTCTAAAGCTGACCTTTTTAATCTGCATTCTCAACTCGAACACAAAGTTGACTCCGTGACATTGAAGAAAAGTGCAGAGTCACCCAACTAAAAGGCAGCAGCATTTTGGCCTAGAAGCCTTCACCAAGGGCCTGATTTCCTGGGCCAATAATCTCTTTCAGGGGCTGGAGCCATAGTACAGCGACTAGGCCTTGCACACGATAACCCAGGTTCAATCGCCAGTACCTCATATGGTTCCCTGAACACCACCAAGAGTGATTCCTGAGTGCGGAGCCTGTAGTTACCCCTGAGCATCGCCAAGGTGTGGTCCAAAAATAAACAAACAAAAAAACTGTATGAGTCCCATAAATGTAACGTATAGGAGTCAGAGGCAATTTAGAGGCAAAAAGTTAGTACAGGAGGTTTGCCATTATGTGGTCACTTCAGCAGACCCTGGTTCAAAACCCATACCATATTTGGTGGCCCAGCACCCCTAGAGGTTATTCCTGAGCAGAGACCTGAACAGTCCCTGAGCATCATAGGGCATGGTCCACCTTAAAAGTACCATCATTGTACAAGTCCCTCATCCTTACTACTGTGAACACTAACAGCACTGGGTTACATCCAATTGACTTCTCTATAGCATGGTAAGACAGTGCCCACATATAGAATATTCTTTGAAGTAGAACTTACATGAATTGATTTTTCTCAGACTTTGATAATATGTGTGGGCTGGTCCTCTTTCTATCCCCAACTTTCCAACAAGTGTTCTTAGAAGGACTTAGCTTAGACTAAATGGAATTGAGTGTCTTAGCAGTAGGAGGCTATCTTAGAGATAGTTCTGCCAACTACGGAATTCTTGCCAAGGAGCTACTCCAGATTCCTGAACAGCCTACAGCTGGCTGCCCACTTCCTTTGGTACATGCTAAGACTTCTCTCTCTGCAGCCTCCATCCACTGACCCTTGTCCTTTCCTTAGGAGTTATAGAAAATTACTCCAGTCCTGAACCCAATTACCCTGATTCTATTCTCTGTGTGAGGGATGAAAACAGTACAGTGAAGAAGGTGCTGGTCTTGCACGTGGCCAATTAGGGTTCGATCTCCAGTACCTGATATGGTTCCCTGAACCAGAAGGGATCCCTGAGCAATGAGCCAGGAGTAAGCCCTAGCATTGCTGGTTGGGGTCCAAAAAACAAAGTAATTATGTAAATAAAGCCCTTTATCACTCCAGTAGTAAAACTAAATCCCATTTCTCTCTCCCCCCCCCTTTTTTTTGTTTTTGTTTTTTGGGTCACACCCAGTGATGCTCAGGGTTACTCCTGCCAGTGCTTGGGGGACCACATGGGAAGCTGGGAGTTGAACCCAGGTTGGCCACATGCAAGGCAAACACCTTACCTGCTGTACTATCGCTCCAGTTCCCAGATTCCATTTTCTACAATAAAAAACCTAACCTGAACTCCCCATCAGAAAGAGAAAGGTGCAGCCAGGGATATGGCTCAGTGGTTAATTAAGTGCATACTTTGTATGCATGAGACCTGAGTGCAATCTCTGGAGCTACACCCCTTACCCCCATCACACAAACGCAAAAAAGGCAAGGGTGGGGCCTTTTTTTTTTTTTTAAGAGATAGCACAGGCATCCCCTACGGTCCTAGGAATAATCCCTCACTGCAGAACCAAGAGCAACCCTGGGCACCACTGGGTGTGGCCCCAAAACAAAAACAAAAAAAGGCATGGGTGTGGCTGAGAAGATGATGGGGTTGGGGGTGGGGAGTGGTGTTTGATTTCCAGCACCTTTCCAACACCAATTCACAGAGCCTTGAATATAGCACTTTCTTAAAAATCTCAGGGCTAGGATGAAGGAGACATTACTGGGGCCTGCTCGAGGCAATCGACGAATAACAGGATGGTCGGTGATTCGTGATTCCAACACCAATAGAGAATCCACTGAACACTGCAGAGCATGGCCCCCAAACAATCAACCAAATCACACAACTAATGTAATGTGAAGGCACAACTAGTTTAGAAATGTTTATTTATAACCATAACTGATAACTTCATCTCTCAAGTTCAAATTTACAGACTGTGGCTAGTTTTAGTCCTATTCCCAACAAAATACAAGCTGTGCTCATCAGCAAGCTGGAAGAAGAGTTTTTTAACAGACTCTCCGAGAAACATCACTGCAGGGACGGGACCGGCTACAGACTACAGACACGCAGTGGCACTAAGGCTCTGGTGTAAAATGCAGAGTCAAGACACTCCCCTCGTCCCCCAGATTGCTTACACATTTATCCTAAATGTTGAATGTGTGAAGATTATGGGGGGGAAAAGCAGATGAAAATGCACCCTCTTCAGAGAGTCTCAGTATCTTTCCAAGAGCAAATCATATTCTCCTCTGAATTGAGAAACCTGAAAGGTCCCGTGCGAGCCTTTATTTTAAAACCACCCACTGCTCAGATGAAGGCTGCCATTAGTCATGTTTCTCTCTACAGCCTTGACTGCTGTAAACAGCTTCTGTCTAAGAGCAGGAATGGCAGAGCTTGGGTTTGCCTTCCAAGATCAAGGGCTCTGAAAGTTTTGGTTACTTACTTAGTCTCGGTCCCTGCTTCTCTCCCCCCCCCCCCCCCCAGCCTTTCCTTCCAGACAACTCAAAGAGGTCACTGCTTGATAAAAACAGCCTCCCTCACCATAATTTAAGGACCAGCATAACAGCGTCTGGACCATCATCCGGTACATGCTAAGAAGCTTAATAAATGACTGTTAGATAACGTGACTGCACTGAGTTGCAAACTAAAAAGTCCCATAACTATTTTTATTAGTGATGCATCACACACACAAACAGCTGTATCATAATGAAGAGACTTAAGCGGGCAAAACCTAAACTACATCTTGCAGGCCTCTCCATCAAAACATGTCCTTGGGGCTACTCCATTTTCTGAGTTGGCTCACACTTCAAGAAAGTGGGTTCACAAGGTTCACGTCGTTCAGAGGAAGTGAGACTGAGAGATGAAAGTTAGCCCGGGGCCCCAACCTGCCCAGAGGGCCTCAGTTTCCGTCTGACTGCAGCATGCAGCTGGCGCCAACAGCCCACCCTCGCTGGGGACCTGGGCAGACACCCGGTCTGGCCCCACGCAACCCGCCAGACCACGAAAGAACCAAAACTTGGACCTGGTGATTGGCCCTTTGGGAAACTTACCAAGAAAGAAGCTACAGGCTCAATCACGGACACCGCAAGCTTTTTAAAGGGCACAAGTTAAGATTCCAAACCACGTCAGCGAATCTGAATACATATTCCAGCACAAAAACGGCAACTATCTAGAGCGCTCAAGAGTTCACGGCAAGTCAGGACTTAGCTGGGAGGAGTCCCCAGAACCGGGTAATGATGGTAGAAGACCAGGATTCAATGATGTGAAGCGGATCATTTTTATTTGTGCATAATTGTTTTTAACATTAAAAAAAAATCACACTTCCTCACGCCCCAAGTCCCCATTCCGCATTTTCTGATTCCTGACGGAAGCAAAACGCCGAAATCCTGCCAAGATCCAAAGCCCCTTCCCATCCAAGTCACACACGGGGCCACGATTTTAGAGCAGACCCCTCCCTGCGCTGCCCCTAGGGACTGTCCCCTCGCCGAGCCCGCGGAGCCCCGCCGACCGGGCCGCCCCGGGGCCGCGGCTCAGGCCCACCGCGCCCGCCCGCCCGCCCGCCGCCCCCGGCCGCAGCGCGCGCCGCCCCGGGGGCTCGAGCCCGGGTCCCGGCAGCCGCAGCAGCCGCCCGACCCGCGCCCGGTGCCCGCGCCCGGTGCCCGCCCCTGCAGCTCCACCCGCAGCGCCGCAGCCCGCAGCCCGCGGCCCGCGCCGCCACTCGCCGCCGACTCCCGCCCGCCTACCTGGCCCTGACCCCAGCCCCGGCCCCGCCGCAGCCTCCGCTGCCGGGAGAAGAAAACGCTGAGCCTCCAGGCGGCGTCTCTAAGGGCAAAATGGCGACTCCAGGCACTAGCACGGCGTCCGGACGACAGCGAGGCCGGGGGGCGGGGCCTGGAGGGCGGGGCGGGGCGGGGCCCGAGCGGGTGGGCGGGGCCTCTGTGGGTGGGGTCCGGTGGGCGGGGCCTGTGGGCAGAGCCCGGCCCGGGCCGGAATCTAGGACCTGGCTCGGGCGCCCCAGGTTTAGCCCCAGCAATGAAGACCTAGAGCTGGGTCTTCCGGCCACGTGAAGAGAGGGGGTGTGGGGGGTGGCGGGGGGGGGGGGGCTGGAGCAATAGCGGGGGGAGGGGAGGGCGGTTGGAGCAATAGCACAACGGGTAGGGCGTTTGCCTTGCACGCATCGGACCTGGGTTCGATTCCCAGCATCCCATATGGTCCCCCAAGCACCGCCAGGAGTAATTCCTGAGTTCAGAGCCAGGAGTAACCCCTGAGCGTTGCTGGGTGTGACCCAAAAAGCAAAAAAAAAGAAAAAAAGCGAGGGTCGGTGGCTCGGGTCTGCGCCTGTGGGACCCCTGCACTGCTGTGAAAGCAAGAAAAAGGCAACAGGGAATGAGTGTGCCTCTAATGATGCCCAGATGTTTTCTTAACGATGGTAGTGGTCCCATCTCCGTGTTGCTGTGGGAGTAAGTGGAGTTTTTAGTACTGCAGAGTTTTTAGTATTGTTCCTGGCATAGAGTAAATACTATGATCTGCTTTGTCGCACTTGTTCTACTATAAGTGATTTGTTGCTTCTAGTATTGCTTAATTTTCTTTTTCTTGTTTTTGGGCCACACCCAGCAGTGCTCAGGGAATTCTCCTAGCCCTGTGCTCAGGGATCACTCCTGGTAGGGATTGGGAGACCATATAGGATGCCCAGGGTCGAATCAGCCCCAGTTTGCTTAATTCTTTATCATTTGGAATATTTACTTTTTATCATGTTATATAATAATAGCAGACATATATGTAGCATTTACCATGTGCCAGGCTAGATTCCTTTAAGCACTTACCACATAATAATCCTAGTTTAGTTCACCCCTACATGAGTATGAAATGTGTATTATCACTGTTTCAATAGATGTGGAACTAAAACATTAATGGTACATAGCTTGCCCAGTGTCAAAGTGGACAAGAATTACAACCCAGATGACCTGGATCAACCTCTGAACTAATCTCTGTGCCATGCACCTCTCTGATTCTGCTTCAGGTTTTTCACAGAGGCATTAATTATTCTCTGAAAGCTGCACAGTCCACAGTCAGCTTTCACAGTTCTGAAAACTAAATAAAACCTCTGATTTTACAGCTGCAGCAAGTATAGTTACACTGACTGGGGTTCTACTC
This sequence comes from Sorex fumeus, assembly GCF_029834395.1. Taxonomy (NCBI): domain Eukaryota; kingdom Metazoa; phylum Chordata; class Mammalia; order Eulipotyphla; family Soricidae; genus Sorex; species Sorex fumeus. The sequence goes on along the minus strand of NW_026606179.1, from coordinate 2,842,505 downwards.
CCAGCACCCCACATGGCTCCCGTGCCCGACTAGGAGCGGCGCCTGAGAACAGTCAAGAGAAAGACCTGAGCACTGTCGGGTGCACCTCACACCCATCTTTATCAGGCCAGCCTGTAGATGGGAAGTAAATTTTACTATTGAATTATTGAATATTGGGGTGGAGGAGAGCTGGGGGGACAGCTGAGTCGCACCAGGCAGTGCCAGGGATTTAACAAGGGCCAGCTGTGTGCAGGCACCTTGACCCCTGAACTACTTCTCTGGTTCCTTACTATTAATTTCAAAGTGCACATCATGTGTTCTAGATCAGTGTTTCCCAAGATGGGCAATACAGCTCCCTGGGGGACACTGGAATGATGCAGGGATAGCAGCAGCCTCAGGGGCAACTGGGGGAGTTTTCTGTTTGTTCACTTAAAGAAGATAGATTTCCAGAGCCAAGTAAGTTCGGGAACCTCTGATATAAGTCCTTAGTCATATACATAATTGTATTATTAAAGACAGATAAACACATTCCCTGTCTACATAGTGTAAATATTTCCTCCTAGTCTGTATTTAAGCATAAAAGATTTCAGGGCTATATAAGCATAAAAGATTTCAGGGCTGAAGTGATAGCATAGCAGGCAGGGCACATGTCTTACATGTGACTGACCCATGTTCAAGTCCTGGCACCTTACACGGTCCCCTGAGCTCTACCAGGAGTAAACCCTGAACACAGAACCAGGAGTAAGCCCTGAACACTTCTAGGTGTGGCCCAAAACCCTGAAATATTGTCTTGGGGACCACACTGGCAGTGCTCAGGGGCTGGCCCTATGTCATGCTCGGGGAGCCACAGGTGGTGCCAGGGATGCCACCCGGAGTCGAGGGGATGCAGGAGAGTGCCTCAACCCTTTACCATCTCTCGATCCAGTGTCTGAATGGATTTAATCCTTGCAAAGACTGCACTACTTTTAAAGAATGAGATAAATTCATCCTATAATATTATGTAAAACGCAGATCCCAGACGAGAACAGTGCAGTCTTCTGCCCCCGCGCCTGGGTGTTCCTTCCCGGAGCCCCTTGGAGGGGAGCGGGTTGAGCTTTCCTCCCCGCCCCGACCAGGGCTCCGGCAGCTAAAGACCTCCAGGACCAGCCACCACCATGCTGAGACCACTCTCCGCACACATGAAGGTACTGGCAGAGGGACAAAGCCACGCGGGTTCCGGGGCCGAGACCTCCAAGCCTACTCGAATTGGAGTCGAGCATCTTCCACCCAGATCCTCCAAATTCCAGTAGGCGGGGGTCACACCCACCACCTGGGCCCCTGGCGCCATGTAATCCCATCAACGGCCAAGACTCAGAGACTATAAAATCCAGATCCCGGAACCGCGCGGCCGCATTTGCGGCCACGTGATGTCTTATCAAAACTTTTTTTTATGACATCTTATTGTCTCATTCCTACTTTGGACAAACTTGCAGGCTATCGAATGTAGCCTGCCCACAGGGCAGAGTCTGGCAAACTCCCCGTGGCGTACCAAATATGCCAAATACCAGTAACTATGATGGGTCTCATTCTCCTAAATAGCCTTGAATATAATCTCAGGGCTAGGATGAAAGAGACGTTACTGGGGCCTGCTCGAGGCAATCGACGAATGTAAGAGGTCTATGTATTCCTGAAAAAAGAGGCAAATAAATTGTTTCTAAAAAAATGAATTGTTCCTCATGGGATGGGCATTCCCATATCTAATACCTAAGTAGAAAGGTCCTGGTGTTAGGAAGATGCCCTGTGAATACTGGGTCATGTCCGTGTAAGGTTGCATGTAACAGGGTTTGTGTATGATGAATGATGCATGGATGGATGGACAGGCGTGTGGGGGACATGTTACTATTCCTGTGAGATGTAAGTCATGTGTGATTCTTGTGTATGTATGTAGCATTGGAGGACTCCCTCAGAGACTGAGGAGTTCTGGAACCAGTCAGAAAATCTTTCATGCTAGGACCAAAGTCTGAAGTCCTTTACGAGTCTGCAAGTACTGGCAGTGGCAGAGCTGACCAGAGTCTGAAGCCCCGGCACGAGAAAGCAGATGAAAATTCAGGGAGAAGAAGACAGAGCCTGGAACAGTGGAGCAGAGAAACCAACTGTAGCCTGGGCCATGCAGACAGGTCAGCCCCCTCCTCACCTCCTGTCCATATTTCTATCTGATTTGAATTAAAATTCCTTGCAACAGTTCTGACTAATGCAAGAACTTCTGATAGAATGTAAATGAGGGCCATGAACAACTATATCAACCATGGTGTTTAAATAAAGTGGTGGTGGTGGGGAGAATGTGAATGAGGGCTCAAAGAGATAGTACAGAGGTCAAGGCACTTGCCTCACCTGTGGTCAACCCTGGTTTGATCCCTGACACCACAAATGGTCCCCTAAGCACTATCAAGATTGATCCCTGAGCATACAGCCAAAGTAAGTCCTGAGCACAGCCAGGACTGGTCACACAAACAAAACAAAACAACACTACCAAAAAACAAAAAAAAAGAATGTGAATAAAGAGTCAGAGAGAGTTCAACAGGCTGGAGCACGTGGTTTGCATGCCTCAGACTCTGGCACCATGTGGTACTTTGAACATTGTCAGGAACAACTCCTGAGCACCCAGCCAACGGTAGCCCCTGAATACTGCCAGGTATGGCCCCACAGTGCCCCTCCCCCAACCCAAATAGAAGTATTGTGAAGATCAAAGTTGTTTCTCTTTGCTGCCATCTCAACCAAATACAATGCAGGAAGGGGCTGGAGAGATAGTACAGCTGAGAGGGTGTTTGCCTTGCTGGAGGCTGACCTGGTTTTGATTCCTGGCACACTTGGTCCCCGGAGCATAGCCAAGGGTGATCTCTGAGTACAGAGCGAGGAGTAAGCCCTGAGCACAGCTGGGTATAGCTCCCCAAACAAACGAACAAAACAGCCAAATACAAAGTAGGAACTAATGGCAAAGAGCCCCAGAAGAGGGTGGTGGCCAAGGCTAATCTGATTGACAGAAGCATCAGGAAGTGAGGATTCCTTCTGCAAGGAGTGGGCCTCACCCCTCCCTTCCACTTCCTGCGTGGGTGCTTCTAGTGATGCTGCAGTGGGGCTGGTGGCCGGAGGCTTTCAGGCTGAGACAGTGCCAGGGCAGACTGGGGAGAGGGGTAGGGCCTGTCCCTGCTCCAGCTCAGCAGGTCTCTCCCCTGAGCTAGAGGGAGAGAGCAAGAGAGAGAGAGAGCTGAGCCAGAGAATCAGGGTTTGGGCAGCAACCTGAGTACTGCCATGAACTCAGGCTGAAGTCTATGACTTGCTGGCCTTTAGAAGGGACCCTTTTTTTTTTTTTTTGCTTTTTGGGCCACACCCAGCGATGCACAGGGGTTACTCCTGGCTCTTCACTCAGGAATTACTCCTGGCAATGCTCAGGGGACCATATGGGATGCTGGGAATCAAACCCGGGTCTGCTGCATGCAAGGTAAATGCCCTACCTGCTGTGCTATTGCTCCAGCCCCAAGAAGGGATCCATTTGAATTAGGTGTAGGAGATATGTGGCGGTAGCATCAACCCTCAATTCTAAACTTATTACAAAGAGGCAAGAAGAGGCTCCTGGCCAGTAGGATGCTCTTGGGATTCAGTTCAGTATTGACCACTAGAGAACTAAGAAACCAGAAGCTGAGAACAATGCTAGAAAAAGTCAGGGAGACCCATCCCCTCTGGCAGAAGGGGGCTGCTGCCCCGGCCCCCGGCCCCATGGAGTGATTACTTAGGCATCATGCAGGTCCCTCCTCTTCTTGACAGTGCCTCAGGGTAAGCAGCATTAAGCCATTTATTTTTTGTTTGTTATTTGTTAGTTTGGGGCCACATTTCAGGGCTAATTCCTGACTCTGTGCTCAGGGATCCTCCTGGTGGTGATTGGGGGACCATATATGCACAAATGTGTCAGAGATGGAACCAGAGGCAGTCTTGTGCAAATCAAATACCTTTCCCAGTCAGGTGTGTATGTATCTCTCCAGCCCTTACCTCATTTATTGATGAGGAAAACTGAGGGTCAGATTAGAGTGACCTCTAAGGCCCTAGAGCTTAAATTTGATAATGGTCATGTGATATTATCACCGCATATGTGATCTCATGTCATTTATGTAGTGTCATTATGATAATATATCATTTATGTATTTATAAAATGTATAGTATGTATCCATATATAATAAATAATCTTAGTTATATAGTATAGCATACTGTGTTCGGGGGGCTGGAGCGATAGCACAGTGGATAGGGTGTTTGCCTTGCACGTGGACCACCTGGGTTTGATTCTTCTGTCCCTCTCAGAGAGCCCGGCAAGCTACCGAGAGTATCCCACCCGCACAGCAGAGCCTGGCTAGCTCCCCGTGGCATATTTGATATGCCAAAAACAGTAACAATGAGTCTCACAATGGAGACGTTACTGGTGCCCACTCGAGCAAATTGATGAACAACAGGAGGATAGTGCTACAGTGCTACTGTGCTCAGGGATCATTCTTGGTGGTACTCAGGGGACCATATGGGGTTCTGGGGATGGAACCCGGGTCAGCTGTGTGCAAGGCAAGCGCCCTTCCCACTGTACTATCACTCCAGCTCTGGTATAGGGAACTGGGCACAAAAGTAGACATTGGGCTAAACTCTAGCACACAGCACTGCATCTGCTTCTACTAATCTTTGCTTTGTGTTTTGTCATTCATGGTGCAGCCTGGCTCTTGTTACTGAGCCTGGCGTATGTGCTTAATCACTATTTAATGAAAGTCAGCTAGCAAGGTGGCTAATGTCACTTTAGGAATTTGATGTTGATCAATAATTTTAAAAGTTTGGGGCTGGAGAGATAGCACAGCGGGTAGGGCGTTTGCCTTGCATGTGGCCGACCTGGGTTCGATTCCCAGCATCCCATATGGTCCCCTGAGCATCGCCAGGAGTAACTCCTGAGTGTAGTGCCAGGAGTAACCCCTGTGCATCGCCAGGTGTGACCCAAAAAGCAAATAAATAAATAAATAAATAATTTTAACAGTTTAAGAAATAGTCACCATACATCTGGCCATGTCAAAAAAATGTGCTTGGTGTTATTAAAGATGAGGAGAAATAGTGCCCTTTACCTTTCGGTAAGAAGGCCAGTTGGGGGCACTTGTTTTGCATGCTGCTGACCTGTTTATTTCCCAGCATCACACATGGTTCCCAGAGCACCTCTAGGGTTTACTTCTGAGCACAGAGCCAGAAATGGTCCCTGAACACCTCTGAGTCTAGCCTCCAAATAAACAAATAAATTAATGCAACTGGCACAAAATTTCTAGGAATAAAATTTCCTTTGCCTAAACAAGCTTACTTCTAGAAGTTTAATGTGGGGAGCCACTGGAGCAAAGGAGAAAAAAGGCAGGTTTGCATGTAATAGTACAAAGTGCCTAAGTTAGAGGCTGGTTGAAATCCTTTTGGCTCATCCATATGACCATTTGTATACATGTGGCTGTAATATGTGTGGCTGACAGTGTAATACGTGTGGCTGACGGTGGTCGCAACCATATGACTCAAGCGGTCACTACAACCACCTACAGGGTAGATGCTGAAATCCTCCTCCTCTTACAGGTGAGGAAACAGGTGGAGAAAGGTACAAGAGGTCACACTGCTTCCGGGTCACATGGCCAGTGAGTTGCGGGGGTGCCCTGGCTCCTGGGATTCTAGAGCTCATGGCACACTATAGTCATGATACTGACCGGTGTTTGGAGGCATGGCGTTCATCAATCATGTCTGCAATAAATTGTGGAAAAGGGAGATTGAGAAAACAGTCAGAGGGGCCGATCGACAGTATAGGGGGTAGGGCCTTGCATGAGGCTGATCCAGGTTTGATCCCTGGCACCCCACGTGATCCCCTGAGCCCTGCTAAGAGTAATCCCTTAGTGCAGAGCCAGGAATAAGCCAGGTGTGGTCCAAAACCAAACCGAACCAAAGTAAGACAGCAAGAGTGAGACAGAGAAAATACCGTTACGTTTTACTTTTTAAATTCTTCAACAACATGGGCATGTTAATAGTCACAAAAGAAAGCTAAGATCTTTTTGTGACAGGGAAGTAGACAGCTTGGAGGGTAAGAGAAAGGGACAGAATGGTAGAAATTTCAGTGGTCCCCTTGCAGCTGCCCAGAGTTAGACAAGCTTAAATAAAAGCCAAAATCTTGTTTATTCATTCCTGATGGTCAGTGAAGCGAGGGTGGAGAGGCAGTTGCGAAACAGTTTCCTCTGCTGACTTCTTAGTCATGGACTTCACCAGAAAGTCATCCCTATCCAACCCCGGAGCACTACTGGGCTGAGGAGCACCGTATCACCTGACTGAGTGCCAAACCCTCATCTTGGGAGCACTGCTAGGAATGACCTCTAACTCCTCATCTCAACTATTTGACTTCTATTCAAAGTTCAAATCTTGGTGTCTTTAAAAAAAATTTTTTTGTTGTTGTTTTGTTTGGGACCACACCCTGTGTGCTCAGGGTTTTTACTACTGGTTCTGCACTTAGGAATTACTCCTTGGCAGTGCTCAGGGGGACCATATGAGATGTAGGGGATCAAACCCAGGTCAGCTATATGCAAGGCAAGCACCTTACCTTCTCTACTATCTCTCCAGCTTAAAACAAAAACAAAAATTTTTAAGGCACAGTGATTTACAAATTTATTTATGATTGAATTCCAAGCATACGATGCTCCAATACCACTCGCTTCACTAGTGCTCACTTCAATCCACCAGTGCCCCAGTTTCCAACCCCCCCCCCCCACCACCACTATGGCATGCACTCTTTCTTCCCTTTTAGGCACTGTGGTTTACAGTACAGTTACAGATATGGTTTCATACATAGAACTTCACCACCTTCCAGTGAGCCCTCCTCCAGAGAGGCCACTCCCTTCCACCATGTCCTGTGCCTCCCTCCCGGCCCTCCCCCTTTCCCCACTTCTCCCCTTTCCCCAGTGGCAGAGTCCTGCAAAGACCAATTCCCAGTTTCTGCTGTCTTTGGGCGTTTATTATTCGCCTGCTTTGTTTCTTTATATATCCCACCCAGAGGGACCATTCTGTGTCTGTCCCTCCCCTTCTGACTAACTTTACTGGGCATTCACACAGCAGCAAATTGCCTGATTTCATCTTTTTTTCTCTTTTTATGGCTGCACAGTCTCGCATGTCTTTATCCACCAATCTGTTAAGATATTTCTTTTTTTTTTTTTTCAGGTGAGGAAACTGTAGGTTTGAAAATTACTCTTTCATTGCAGCTCTGTTCACAATAGCCGAAATCTGGAAAAAAACCCACGTGCCCTAGAACAGATGACTGGTTAAAGAAACTTTGGTACATCTACACAATGGAGTACTATGTAGCTCTTAGAAAAGATGAAGTCATGAAATTTACATACAAGTGGTACAATATGGAAAGTATCATGCTAAGCGAAATGAGTCAGAAAGAGAGGGATAGACATAGAAAGATTGCATTCATCTGGGGGATATAAAGCAACAAAATATGAGATCAATACCTAAGAATAGCTGAGATCAACACCAGGAGGATTACTCCATAGCTTAGAGGCCAGCCGGGTATTCTAGGGGAAAGGACCGTTCAGATAGAGAAGGGAGCACCAAATAAAGGGTGTTTGGAGGATCCTCCCAGGAGGGGAAATGCATGTTGAAAGTAGACTATGGACTGAACATGATTGCCACTCAATGCCTCTTTTGCAGACCACAACACCCAAAAGGAGAGAGAGAACAAAGGGGAATGCCCTGCCACAGAGGCAGGGTGGGAGGGGGATGGGGGGGGATATTATCCATGGTGGTGGAAAATGGGCACTGGTGGAGGGATGGGTATTTGATCGTTGTGTGACCGAAACCCAAGCACAAAGATTTGTAAATCTACAACTGTACCTCATGTTGCTTCACTAATAAAAAAAAAAAAAAGAAAAAGAAACTTTGGTACATCTACACTATGGAATACTATGCAGCTGTTAGGAGAGATGAAGTCATGAAATTTGCTTATAAATAGATAGACATGGAAAGTATCATGTTAAGTGAAATGAGTCAGAAAGAGAGGGACAGCAAAGAAGGACTGCACTCATTTGTGGAGAGGCTGATACCTAAGGATAGTAGATACACGGGACAGGAAAATTGCTCCATAGCTGGAAGCCTGCCTCATGAGCAAAGGGGAGAAGGCAGTAGAATAGAGAAGGGATCACTAAGAAAATGATGGCTGGAGGAACCAGTCAGAATGGGAGATGTGCATAGAAAGCAAATAATGGACCAAACATGATAATCTCTCAGTATCTGCATTGCAAGTCATAATGCCCAAAAGTAGAGAGAGAGTGGGGGAAATATTGTCTGCCATAGATGCAGGGGGAGGGTGGGAAAGGGGGGTATACGGGGGATATTGGTGGTGGGGAATGTGCACTGGTGGAGGAATGGGTGTTTGATGATTATGTGATTGTAACCCAAACATGAAAGCTTGTAACTATCTCAGGATGATTCAATAAAATTTAAAAAAAATAAATAAAGTTGGTAAGGTAAAGGCCCTCCCGTTGATCGTCGATTTGCTTGAGCGGGCCCAGTAACGTCTCCATTGGAGACTTTGTTGTTACTGTGTTTGGCATATCAAATACTCTCGGAGAGCCCGGCAAGCTACCGAGAGTATTCGATATGCCAGACACAGTAACAACAAAATAAAGTTGAAAATAACTTTATTAAGATTATACAAAGATCAAAAAAAAATTACTGTTTCAGGTGAGGAAACTTAAGGCATAGGTCCGAGATGCTTCTGCAATGAGATTGCAGGACACAAACTAGCCACTGGGACAGCTGGAGTCTTCCTTTCAATAACCCTTGGAGACATCTGTGTTTCTTGTGTAGAAAAACAGCCAGAAGTTTTTCAGAGGAGAGCAGGAGATTACTCAGTGGACAGAGAGCAGGCTTTGCACGCAGGAAGTCCAGGTTTGAACCCCAGCATCACATGGTTCTCTGAGCACTGCTGGGTGTGACATCGAGCTCTGAGCCAGCAGTAGCCCCTGAGCATTGCCAGGTGTGGCTTCAAAACCAAAACCACATCAGTAACAAACAAAACTTCTGAAAAAATCTTTTTGTTTTGTTTTTGGGTCATACCCAGGGGTGCTCAGGGCTCACCTTTGGCTCTTTGCTCAGGAATCTTACTGGCAGGCTCAAGGGAGGACCATATGGGATACCAAGGATAGAACCCGGGTCTTCTACTTGTAAGGCAAACAGTCTGTTTGCTGTACTATTATAACTCGAGTCGCCTGAAAAACTTTTAAAAAGTCGCACCTGGTGGTATGCTTAGAGGCCTGGCACAGGGAGGAAAACATCGTGCTAGGGCCCCAGCATGCGAAGCATATACTCCAAACCTTTCAACCATCTTTCTGAAAAACTTTTGGTTGTTTTTTCGTTTGGTTTTGGTTTTGGTTTTGGGGCCATACTCAGCAATACTCAGGAATCATTGTGGGCAGTGCTCAAGGGACCATATGGGATGTCAGGATTGAACTCTGACAGGCTGAGTGCAAGGCAAAAGCCCTCCCTGCTGTACTATTGCTCTTCCCGACCTTCTGAAAAAAATTTACAAAAATCCTAGAAAAATTTTTTCCTTTTCTTAAAAGAATGTTGATAGGAAATGTCCTAGGATTGAGCCTCTTCATTCATATTCCACGTGTAACATAGATCCTTAAAGCCAGCTGAGCTCTCAAAGAAACACAAATAGCCAAAAGGTATGTGAAAAAAATTCTCTACATCATTAATCATCAGGGAGATGCAAAATCAAAATAACAATGAGCTATCATCTCATGCAACAGAGACCGGTATACATAAGAATGGGCTGGAGCAAGGAGGGCGTTTGCCATGTACTTGGCGGCAGACTGGGGTTTGACCCCAGGTATCCCATATGGTCCCCCGAGCACCACCAGGAGTAATTCCTGAGTGCAGAGCCAGGTGTGACCCAAAGAGGAAAAATTTAAAAAAAAAAAAAAGAAAGAAACAAGAACAACCAGTGCTGGCGTGGATGTGGGGAGAAAAGGACTCTGCTTCATTGTTGGTGGGAATGCTGACTGGTCCAGCCTTTTTGGAACAGTATGGGCAATCCTCAAAATATTAGAAATTGAGCTTCTATATGACCCAGAAATTCCACTTCTGGAAATATACTCTGAGAGCCCCAAAACACACTGCAGAAAAGCCATCTATACTTCAATGTTCATTGCAGCACAGTTCATAATAGCTAGAATATGGAAAAAACCCGAGTGCCCGAGTAGAGATGATTAGATAAATAAAATATGGTACATCTACACAATAGAATACTATGCAACTGCCAGGAAAAATGAAGTCATGAAATTTGCTTATAAATGGATGGACATGGAGTGAAATGAGTCAGAGGGAGAGCAACAGACATAGAATGATTGCACTCCTTCGCAGAATAAAAAAAAAAACACATGGTATGAAGCTAATACCCAAGAACAGCAGAAATGAAGGTCAGGAGGACTGGTCCATTGTTGGAAGCTTACCACAAGTTGGTGAGGGGAAGGACAATTAGGACAGAGAAGGAACCACTATGACAATGATAGATGGAAATGATCACTCTGGATAAGAACTGAGTGCTGAAAGGAGGTAAAGGGGCAAACATGATAACCTTTCAGTATTACAAACCTGTCCAAAAGGAGAGAAACAGAGAGAGAGAGAGACAGAGAGAGAGAGAGAAAAGAGATAAAGAGACAGAGACCGTGAGAGAGACAGAGAGAGACAGAGACAGAAACAGAGAGACTGAGAGATAGAGAATTGTCTGCCATAGCAGCAAGACTGAGGGGAGTGGTGGGAGGGAAACTGGGGATGTTGGTGGTGGGAAATACACTGGAGAAGAAAGGTGTTGAAACACTGTATGGCTGAAACCCAATCATGAACAACTTTGTAACTGTGTATCTCACTGTGGTTCAATTTAAAATGATAGCCTGGCAAGCTACCCGTGAGGTATTCGATATGTCAAACACAGTAACAAGAAGTCTCAAAAAGGAGACGTTACTGGGCCCACTCAGCAAAATCGATGAACACCGGGAGGACAGACAGTATAATAAAAGTCAGCTAAGCTCTTCCATCCTATGCAAAGACTCTGTGACCCTCCAAGTGGGCAAAGGATGATTAAGTTGATTTTTCTATTTTGGGCCACACCTGGCGGTTCTCAGGGCTTACTCCTGATTCTGCACTCAAAGATCATTCCTGGGGGCTCTTGGGGAACCATATGGGGTGCTGGGGATTAACCTGGGGTCAACCATGTGCAACATGTCGAAGGCAATCACCCTGACTGCTGTACTATCTCTAAGCCCCAGGATGATCAAGTTTAGCAAGAGACTAAAAACTGCCTTAGAGTGGAAGTGATCACCCGTGTTCAGTCTGGTTCTGCATTTTACCAATAGCTGTTTAACAAGACTCGGCAAACTCAGAGCTTATTATGCCTCAGTTTTTTTAAGGTTTCGACTGGGCTCAGCAAAAGTGGTGGTTGGCTGGGCCAGGTGTCCACTACAGATCTCTCTCAAGGAGAAAGAGAATGGAAGCCTACACAGCCGCCTCAAAAGGAATTGGAAATTTGGGAAGTGGAAGGAGGATGGAGAAATTGTATCTGACATAGGAAAGCAGAGAGGGCTGGAGAGATAGTTCAGAGGGTAAGCCTCTTGCTCTGCATATGGCTGAGCTGGTTTGATCCCTGGCACACTGCCAGATGGCCCCAACCCCCTGACCCACTACCCCCCGAAGCAAGCTGTAAGCCAAGTGTGAGGCGTGAGAAGAAACCGGGAGTAACTAGTCATTTTACTGCAACACCTGCTCAGAATCACTCACTAGAGCCAATTAAGAACATTTTGTGATTTTTATCTCTGCGTTGGTTATTAAGAACCCATACCAAAACTACAAAGTTCTGTGCTACTGACACTGTTCCACCAAAGAAGGAAGATTTTTTTTTTTTTGCTTTTTGGGCCACACCCAGCGATGCTCAGGGGTTACTCCTGGTTCTGCACTCAGGAATTACTCCTGGCAGTGCTTGGGGGACCATATGGGATGCTGGGAATCGAACCCGGGTTGGCCGCATGCAAGGCAAGCGCCCTACCCACTGTGCTATCACTCCAGCCCCAAAGAAGGAAGATTTTTTTTAATCATAAATTTTATTCACGAATCACGAATCACGACCATCCTGTTATTCGTCGATTGCCTCGAGCAGGCCCCAGTAACATCTCCTTCATCCTAGCCCTGAGATTTTTAAGAAAGTGCTATATTCAAGGCTCTTTAGGAGAATGAGAGCCATCATTGTTACTGGTGTTTGGCATATTGGGTATGCCACGGGGAGTTTGCCAGACTCTGCCGTGTGGGCAGGTTACATTCAGTAGCCTGCCAGTTTGTCCAAAGTAGGAATGAGATAATAAGATGTTATAATAAGATGTTGTGCGGCCACAGATGCGGCCACGCGGTTCCAGGAGCTGGTTTTTATAGTCTCTGAGTCTTGGCTGTTGATGGGATTACACGGCGCCAGGGGGCCAGTTGGTGGGTGTGACCCCTGCCTACTGGAATTCAGAGGATCTGGGTGGAGGATACTCAGCCCCGATCCGAGTAGGCTTGGAGATCTCAGCCCCGGGCTGGACCACTTGCCTTTGTTCCTCTGCCGGTACCTTCAGGTGTGCAGAGAGTGGTCTCAGCATGGTGGTGGCTGGTCCTGGAGATCTTCAGCTGCCGGAGCCCTGGTCGGGGCAGGGAGGAAAGCTCAACCCACTCCCTTCCAAGGGGCCCCGGCGAGGACAGTCAGGCGCAGGGGCAGGAGACTGCACTGTTCTCTTCCAGGAGCTAGTTTTTATAGTCTCTGATAAGGCAGACTATTTATTTACGCAATCTAGATTCCATCAATCCCCAAATTAACCACAGCCTGCCTCAGAGATATCTACGGAGATTTTCCTGCCTCTAGAGAAAATGAGAAAGGCAGAGTTGGGGCAGGGACAGCATTTCAGCTTCCCCGCCTGCTTATCTACCCTCCTCTGAAACACTGCACTGTAACACTGTCCTCCTGTTGTTCATCGATTTGCTCGAGCGGTCCCAGTAACCTCTCCATTGTGAAACTTGTTGTTACTGTGTTTGGCATATCGAATATGTAACGGGTATCTTGCAGGCTTTGCTATGTGGGCGAGATCCTCTCAGTAGCTTGCCGGGCTCTCTGAGAGGGGCGGAGGAATTGAACTCAGGTTGGCCGGGCCGGCCGCTTACAAGGCAAATGCCCTACCCGCTGTGCTATCGCTCTGAAACACATAACCTTTTTTTGGGGGGGGGGACTTTTTGGGTCACACCCAGCAAAGCTCAGGAGTAACTCCTGGCTCTGCACTCAGGAATCACTCCTGGGGGTACGCAGGAAACCATCTGGGATGATGCTGGGGACTGAACCTGGGTCAGTTGCGTGCAAGGCAAGTGCCTTATCCACTGTACTATCTCTCTGGCCCTGAATGATGTAATTTTGAAGTCACCCATTTTACAATTATTAAGTACCCTATTTGTGTCAGACACTGTGCTGGAAATAGCATTTGCTTAGTTTTGTGTTGCATCGAGAGCCTCATACATATGAAGAGCATATGCCCTACCGCTGGATCACATCTCTAGCCTTGGAAACTGCCCTTGGTACACAAAAGAGACAAAATTTATGCCTTCATGGGGCATTGATCTATCAGGGGTGGGTGAAGAGGTTTAGAAAATAACTTGCAATCAACAACCATTATAAACTTCAAGAAGGAAAGGTACATGAAATTATTGTCTTGCTTGTTCTGAGAGGAAATGACTTAGGGAAGACTTGAAAATTATTATTGAGGGCTGGAGAGATAGCACAGCGTGTAGGGCATTTGCCTTGCACACGGCCAACCCAGGTTCGATTCCCAGCATCCCATATGGTCCCCTGAGCACCGCCAGGAGTAACTCCTGAATGCAGAGCCAGGAGTAACCCCTGTGCATCGCCAGGTGTGACCCCAAAAGAAAAAAAATTATTATTGAGGCACATATGCTGCCCAAGCCCATGTGAAGCTTATGTCCATGTGTCATGGCCAAGCACATGTGGTGCCCGAGAACATGTGTTGCCCGCATCTCCCCTCTGGAGATGGGCACTTTCATACCTTCATACTTTAATGCTGGGATGTATACTGGGGCTCTCTCTGCCTCTGGAGAAGGCTGAGTTCTCTCTTGAGTGCATTATTCTCTCTTTCTCTCCCTCCTTTCCCTTTCTCAAAATTTGCAAATAAAGTCTGATTTAACTTCAAAAAAAAAAAAAGAAAGAAAATTATTATTGAGGAGCCGGAGAGATAGCTCAACAGGCTGAGTGAAAACCTGAGTGCCCTGCGAGCTGTACCATCCCTGCTGTGCTATCACATACCATTTCTTTTACTACCCTCACGGTCACGGTCCTCCCGTTGTTCAATGATTTGCTCAAGCGGGCCCAGAAATGTCTCCATTGTGACGCTTGTTACTGTGTTTGGCATATCGAATACGTCACGGGGAGCTTGCCAGGCTCTGCCGTGCAGGCGAGATACTCTTGGTAGCTTGCCGGACTCTCCAAGAGGGGCGGAGGAATCGAACTCGGGTCGGCCATGTTGGCTGCGTGCAAGGCAAACGCCCTACCGCTGTGCTATCGCTCTAGCTCTTTACTACCCTGGTAAAAGAAAAAAGTCTTAAGCTTGGTGCAAAAGAGTTTGCCAAACAAAAATTAAAAAAAGAGCAGTGTTCTGTTGTATACACTTCTGCAGGAATAACTTTAACTGCTAATAAAAGAACTTTTCTGGGATCTTCTGACAAGATTTCTCCTTAATCTTAAAATGCTTTCTCTTCAGTGAAGCCATCTTTGGAGTTAGTCAATACTCTCATAATAGCTGTCATATCATTTCCAACCTGATATTCCTCTTCTTTTGGTCCATACCCTCAGATTTTAAAAGTAGCTTCAAGTTAAGAAAAGGTCATTTTCCACAGTTCAATTCTGAAAAACTTCCATCTTCCACTGAAAGGCATAGTCCAGGAGTGAAGCATTCACATGCTAGAACTTCAGGGCCAATTGGAAAGTCTTTAGGGACACTTGTACTGGTCGATGTTATTATCACAAGCCTGAAAATGCACAGTCCCTGCAAAAGGTGGCCTTTCTGTGCACACAAGACATTTTCCAAAAGGAGAGCACAATATGAAGGGACTGAGGTTTGATCATCAAAAATCAGCACAATGAAAACAAATGATAATGAATAATGGACACTAGAATTCAAATTACCAGACGTTTTAAAGAGACTGGGTGCCTGTTCTCAACTCTTTTTTAAACACCACATTACGAAAGAACTATTTTTAAAAATAAAAAAGGATTGAGGGAAAAGAAAAAAAAATAAAAAGAATATCTAAACCCTTGAATGACCCCGTTTGTTCCTGATAAACTTCAATCACATCTTCTTCTTCCATTCCCAGTTCTTTTGGAGTGTGATTATCAGCAATTCTCTGACCTTCAAAGAGAAACCTGAGCGAATTCATTGGAACACCCTGTCTTTGACAGTAAAATTCTTTGAGTTTCTTGAGATGTGTGGTCATTTTCACTTTAAAGTGAATCTCATGCTATCCTGTCCAATAACTTTCAGCTTTATGTATTCTCCTTCCTTCTTATCCCCGAAGTCCTCAGTCGAAGGTTTTGCCTCCTGATCCGACATGGTGACAGTGGCTTGCCCGGGGGTCTCCACACAGTAGCGGCCTCGGTAGGCAGGACCTCGCTCCAGGGTTTACAAACCCGTCTCCCTTCCCTACACAGCACAACACCCAGCCCCAGAATTTCTTAAAAAGTTTTATTCAAGACAGGTAAGGGATGATTATTATCATAATGAGATCCAAATATAAAATATAATTTAATGCAATATACTTTAAATTCCAGGCTGGAGTGATAGCACAGCGGATAGGGCATTTGCCTTACACATGGCCGGTGCGGCCGACCCAGGTTCAATTCCTCTGCCCCTTTCGGAGAGCCCAGCAAGCTACCGACGGTATCTCACCCACACAGCAAAGCCTGGCAAGCTCCCTGTGACGTGTTCGATATGCCAAACACAGTAACAAGTGTCACAATGAAGACTTTACTGGGCCCACTCGAACAAATTGATGAACAATGGGAGGACAGTGACAGTGACTTTAAATTCCAGTGTTGAGAACTTATATAAATGAGAATAAGCATTTTACTATATTAAAGTGTTTTATTTTCCTCATTTACATAGGTTAAAATCATATAGCCATCGCGAATCGGCTCTAACTGATATATTTTCTGATCATTCTATTCACCAGTTCTTAAGGTTTTGCTGGAACATGCAATATAAAGGAAATTTGTTATGTGCCCAGAGGGACAGACTGGTGATGGGAGGGAAAATTGGGACATTGGTAGAGGGAAGGTCACACTGGTGGTGTGGGAACAACTGAATGCCTGAAACAACTGTATAATAAACAACTTTGTAAATCATGATTTTTTTTTTGTTTTTGGGTCACACCCGGCTATACACAGGGGTTACTCCTGGCTCTGCACTCAGGAGTTACTCCTGGTGGTGCTCAGGGGACCATATCGTATGCTGGGAATCGAACCCGGGTTGGCCGCGTGCAAGGCAAATGCCCTACCCACTGTGCTATCTCTCCAGCCCCCAATCATGATGTTTTTTGGTTTTTGTTTGTTTGCTTATTTGTTTTTAAATTTTATCGAATCACCATGAGATAGTTACACGCTTTCATGTTTGCGTTACGATCACAGAATGATCAAACACCCACCCCTCCACCAGTGCACATTCCCCACCACCAATATCTGCGGTATACCCCCCCCACCCTCCCACTGCCTCCATGGCAGACATTATTCCCCCCACTCTCTCTCTGCTTTTGGACATAATAGTTTGCAATACAGACACTGAGAGGCCATCAAAATTATTATATTTTTAATAAAAATGAACATAAAAAGTAAAATAAAGTGAGCATTCTTCCTGGAATTCATGGAAATGGGCCTGGCAGAGTTTCCTCCATTTGTAAATCCCTGTGGGATGGAGCAGGGGTGATAGTTCAGAGGCCTAGCGTGCATGTGCCATTGGGGGGGACCCCAAAACCAGTCAGTTACACACTGTGGGGAATCACCACGGCTTCTTCCAGCTGTTCTTAAGTGTAGTCAACTGTCTTCGTACAGTTGGGTTCAAAATTTGGATTCATAGTAGGAGGAAGACAGCGGGTACTAGAGAATTGACTGGCACTAACCAGGAACAGTGACCGCTGCAATAACACTTTCCCCAAAGTAAGACACATGAGTGACCTCCTACACAGAGGGGAGGGTGCCACCCGGCTGGGAGCTGTGAAGCAAGTGTGGGTCACATGGTGCGAGGGTTCCATCCTCAGAGCCCCATACCGTCCCCTGAGCCCGGGAGTACAGTGACCTTATCCTTATCCCTTAGCACAGTGACCCCGCAGACAGCCAGGAGTAACCTGCTCGATGCGGACTCAAAAAACCAAACCAACAAAAATAGAAGATTCAACTGAAATACAAGGGAATGTGGGAATCCAGCCATGGCAGGACTGGAGAGTGGCCCAGAGGGATGGTGAGAGCAAGTGGAGACTCGAGTTCTATCTTGGCCTGCAGGAGTGACCTACAGGTCCCTGGAGTCCTGGTATTGAACCATGAGACCAAGATTCTCAGGAAATGGCCAAGGGAGACCCCCTGCAGACTACCTTGGAGCATACCCCCATCCCCAGAAAGCTAAGGAACAGGATGGGGGAGGGGGCGGGGGGGGGGAAGGTGACCCATGAAGGGGAAAATTTGGGAGGAAGCAGCATCAGGGGGAGGGAGGATGCTGACTCAGCACTCCCATGGCAGGTGGGGAGGGGGGAAACGCTGGGGTGGGGGTTGGGGAGGGGGGACACGATTTGGTCTGAATCTCAGGACAATCCACAATCCCAATCCAAGAGCAGGGGGCAGGGTGTGGGGGGGGAGGGGGAGGGGCGTTCTGGCTAACCGATTTATAATTAATAGTTTTTGAGAGGTGATCACCCCTGGAGATTCTCAGGGCTTACTTCTGGCTCTGTGCTCAGGGATCACTGCTGACAGGGCTCGAGGAACCTTATGGGGTGCCAGGGACCCAGGCGGGCAGCATGCCAGGCAACAAGATACTGCCCAGTGTGCCCCCAGCTCCTGGATGACCCGATTCGGCAGGATTTGGGCTGAAACTCTTGAAGGGTATCCAAGAACCAGGCCTAGTGGGGTTCAGAGAGACCTAAGTTTGACTAGGAGAATTTCTGCCAACGATACTCTATTGGATCCTTTTATTGTGGTGGTAGTTGCTGGAGCTACTCCTGGCTGGACTGGGTGCCCGTGTAGTGCCAGGGATTGAACCAAGAGCCTTGTACACACAAGGCATGTGCCTTGCTTCAGCCACATCTCTGGTCTAAATTCTTACTTATTTCCATCTTTTTGTACCTGAGCCACACTCAGCAGTGCTCAGGGGCTATCCCAATACTGGTACGGGTCACTCCCAGCTCTGCTCTGGGAACCAGGTGGTGCCAGGTAGCTAACTCAGCCCTTCCTCATGCAAAGCAGGCACCTGCTAATTTCTTTATTTCTTTCCATTTAGACTCTGTGACTTTTAATGCTCCTAGTAGTCACTTTAGGCATCTAATGTTCCACCAAAGTCATTGTCCCCCCACCACGTCCAAGGTTCCCTCCTAGACCCACTTTTCTCCCTTGTTTAACTCATTTGGTTATGTTTTCCCCTGGCTTTTGGGTCACACCTGGTGATGCTCAAGGGTTATTCCTGGCTCTGCACTCATATGAGATGCCAGAGATCGAACCCAGGTCAGCCATGGGCAAGGCAAATGCCCTACCTACTGTACTATTGCTCTGGCTCTGAGTGAACTCCTGATGGGGGAAGGGAGGAAGGGTAAACCGCATGCAAGGCAAGCACCTCACCCACTGAACTCTGGCTCCAAACTCATTTAAAAAATTTAAAACGTAATTTTCTGAGGCCAATGCAATAGTACAGCAGGGAGGGCATTTGTCTTGCACGTGGCCACCCTGGGTTCAATCCCCGGCATCCCATATGGTTCCCCGAGACCATCAGGAGTGATTCCTGAGTGCAGAGCCAGGAGTAGCCCCTGAGCGGTGCCAGCTGTGTCCCAAATATAAAATGAAAATTTTTAATTATTATAGTTTGGGGGCATATGTTTGCCACAGTGTTGGCTCTTAGAGTCTTGGTATAGAGTTATCTCAGCTCTACATGAAACTGTGTTCAAAGCTCCTGATCAATGCCTCTACGCTTCCACCAGTTCACCTGCTCTTTCCCCCTTCCTTACTAATTTTCTTCTTTCCTTCCCTCCTTCCCTCATTCCCTCCTTCCTCCCTTCCTCCCTTCTTCCCTCCCTCCCTCCCTCCCTCCCTCCCTCCCTCCCTTCCTTCCTTCCTTCCTTCCTTCCTTCCTTCCTTCCTTCCTTCCTCTCTCTCTCTTTCTCTCTTTCTTTCTTTTATTTTTTTGGGCCACATTCAGCAGTGTTCAGGGAGTACTCCTGGCTCTGCACTGAGGGATCATGCCTGAGATTCAGGACACCATATGGGGTGCAGGGAATTGAACCCAGGCCGGCCACGAGCAGGGCAGGTGCCTACCTGCTGTGCTGTCCCTTCAGCCTCCTTATTATCTTCCTTATAGGAGCCATCCACATAGTTCTGGGAGTCATAGGGGCCCAGGGGCCACTCCTGTGATTCTCAGAGATGTGAGACAACTCAGTGCTCAGGCCCAGCTGCCCCGAGCTCGAACTCCATAGTGCTCGGGATCTACTCGGCCCACACCCAAAAGTACCCCAGGGGGTCATGCAGTGTCAGGAAGCAAACTTGGGCCTTGTGCTTGCTAACAGTCTTTCTTCCTTTGTTTTATTTCATTTCATTTTATTTCATTTTTATTTGGGGCCACACCCAGTCATACTCAGGGGCTGCCCCCTGCAGTGCTCAGGGGACCACGTGGTGCTAGGGTTATTCCTGGCTCTGCACTCTGGGTTTCTGCATGTAACATGTGTCTGGGTCTCTGCATGTAATATATGCACTCTGCCCATTGAGTTCTTTCGGACTCCTATTTTATTTTCTTGGTTTTTTTAAGGTTCAGGGAGGGACTGCATCCCAAGAGGTGTTCAGAAGTTCAGGGGCTATTCCGGGTGATTCTCAATAAACTGGGCTGGCAGTTCATTGTGAGATGTGGTTCTGCTCGGCCCTGTGGTGCCAGGGAAGGACCACCCCAGCGATGCTTGGGGACCTCAAGGCTGCATCCAGAAATGCTTGTAGTACCATGTAGACTGAGAATAGGACTGGAGTCAGTGGTATGTGAGGCAAATGACTTCACCCCTGAACTGTCTCTCTGGCCCAAGGACCCTGTTTTCTCAATACCAATTCTAAAGAATGTTTTTGGGAACAGGTGAAGAACCTTGAAGTTTGAAAGCTTAGAGGTGAGGCCAGAGCAACAGTGTAGTAGGCAAAGCACTTGTCTTGTACATAGCCGACCTGGGTTTGATCCCCATTACCCCACTTGGTCCCTTGGGCCTCTCCAAGAGTGATCCCTGAATCCCTGAATACTCTCCAAGAGTCAGGAGTAAGCCCTGAGCATTGCTGGTGTGGGAAGAAAGGAAGGAAGGAAGGAAGGAAGGAAGGAAGGAAGGAAGGAAGGAAGGAAGGGCCAATTTATTTTTATTAAATCACCATGAATTACAGTTACAAAGTTACTCATTATTAAGTTTCAGGCAACATTCCAACATCAGTCCCTTCACCAGTGTCCATTTCTCTTCATCAATGTCCCTTCTCCCTTCCCTATCTTATCCCCACCCCACCTCACCCCAGTGACAGCTTCCTACTGAAGACCAGCTCTCCAGCTCTTTGTTTCTATCGCCTTTGGGCATTTGATATTCCCCTACAAAGCTTCTTTATATCCCACATATGAGTGAGATCATTCTGTGTCTTTTCCCCTCCCTCTGACTAATTTCACTCAACATATTTCCAGGTCCATCCACCTGTCAGCAAATTGTATGACTTCATTTTTTATAGCTGAGTAGTATTCCATTGTGTAGATATATCATAGCTCCTTTATCCAATCATCTTTTCTCAGGCACTTGGGTTGTTTCCAAAATTTAACTATTGTGAATTGTGCAGCAGTGAACATAGCAATGCAGATGTCTTTTCTGCATTATTCTTTTGGGCCCTTGGGGTATATTCAAAGGAGTGGTATTGCTCTGTTGCATGGAAGCTCAAGTCCTAGTTTTTTGAGGAATGATCATATTGCCTTCCAAAAAGGCTTGACCAGTCAACCTTCCCACCAACAGTGAAAGAGGTCCCTTCCCCCCACATTCTCACCAACACTGTTGTTCTTATTGATGTGTGTCAGTCTTTGTAGCATGAGATGGTATCTCATTGATTTTTTTTTTTGCGTTTCCCTGATGACTAGTGAGGCAAATAATTTTTTTCATATGCCTGTAGACATTTGTATTTCTTCTTTGAGGAAGTCTCTATTCATCTCTTCTACCCATTTTTTGATGAGGTTGTATTATTTTTCTTGTAGAATTGTATCAGTGCTTTAGATGCCTTGGGTATTAATCGTTGATCAGATGAATGGTGGGAAAATAACTTCTTCCAAAAGAAAGAAAAATTTAGAGGTGAGAAGCTACCTCCAGACCACAGTTGGGTTTCAGATGAGGCTTCCAGTGACATGCCCAGAGCCCTGGCTTCCCCGAGCAGCTGACTCTCAGGAAGGATGAGGCGAAGGCAGTACCACAGCAGCTTCCTACACAGCATGTGGGCCCTCACTTACAGCGGTCCTGTCTGCGCGCCACACATAGGGCCTGTACCTCCAGCAAAGGGAGCCGCTGGTGCCGGGCATCCTGCCTGCCAGGTAGCGTTTCCTGAAGGAAAGTGGCTACTTCCATTCTTCAGCAGTTTCAGCTCAGGCACTACAAACTACGCGAAGAATAACCTGCCACAAGTGCCAGAGCACACATGGGTTAGCAGGACTGAATTTTTGTCTAAATTGAGACCAAAACTCAGACCCTGAGACTGAAGGGGAGATTTCCCAGACACCAGCCACAAGGCCTGCAGCTTCTTGGGAATTGTTTTAACAGAAAATGAAGGCAACGAAGAAAAAATGCTGACCACGGTTGAATCTAGGAAATGAAGAAGGGGATATTTGTCAAACTATTCTTCCAATCCTGTGAGATTGAAAATGTTCATTGCAGGAAGTGGAAAAACGGTTTCAAAAGAGGAATTGGCTTCTGGCATTTACTTCCTGTGTGGTTCACTGACCAGATTTTCCTGCCTGTTTAAACCGCTCAGTTTCGAATCAGCGGGAATCCCTCCTCCTGCTCACACCTCACCTTGGTGTGAAGCTGGAGGTCCCTCTCTTCGCCAAACCAACTGCTTATTCTTCTCATGCCGTTAGACCTTCCTGCTGGCTTCCTTCAGGTTGCAGGACACAGAAGGAAAAAAAAAACACACACACACAAACTACCTTAGATTCTACAACAACCACAAGTGGAAACCCCACCCGCGGAATACCAAAGTCCAAGATTCCATTTCAGGAAATGTGTTTTGGGGTCACACCCAACAGTGTTCAGGGCTTATTCTGTACTCAGGAATTACTCCTGGCAGTGCTCGGGGGATCAAATGGGATGCCCGAGTATGCCACAAGCTCCCTACCCGCTGTTGCTCCGGTTCCTCAGGCAAATCTTGACCTAGAGATCAAAAGTTGAAACCCAGCCCCCATCTTTGTCACTCTGTGACTCCGTTTTCGTTTTTCCCGTGTTGCTTCCCCTGTATGCATGTGATTAGGGGTTGGCTGTTGCTGCAGTGTCTGAAGGAAGCTGAGAACCTCTGACCCAGCACTCTCGCCTAGCCCAAGCGCCAAGGCCCCTGGACCAATCGCTGAGCCAGAGTGCCTGACTGTCGCAAGCTCGCCCTGGGCCTGGGTGAACCCGCTGAGTCCCCACCACAGAGGAAGCTGCGGGTGGGGGGCTCTGGGGCATGGGCGACTTTGCTGCAAGGAAATTGAGTGATGATCGGGTCCCAATCATTTCAAAGGACATTTGGACCTTAGTAGGTCCTTGGGACTTTTTTGTCATGTAAGATCTTTGGGGCTGGAGCGATAGCACAGCGGGTAGGGCGTTCGCCTTACAAGCGGCCAACATGGCCGACCCGAGTTCGATTCCTCCGCCCCTCTCGGAGAGCCCGGCAAGCTACTGAGAGTATTCGATATGCCAGACACAGTAACAACAAAGTCTCCAATGGAGACGTTACTGGGCCCGCTCGAGCTCGAGCAAGATCTTTGAGACACTGAGACTTGGCTGCGTTTTGCTCTTCTCTTGAAAGCAGGAGCCCGAGCCCGTTGGGTGTTGTAGTTCACAGATCGGCCACGAGGTGGCAATGGAGATGCATCAAACCCACTTTGTTCTTGTTCTCAGCTTTCAGGGGAGTTGGTGGGAAGCTTATGCTTCCAAAGGCTGAACCTGGGCTTCCTGAGTGCAAAATATGCACTCCAGTCGTTGAGCTGTCTCTCTGGCCCTTGGAGCGCATCTTAAGAGTTTAATGTTAAAAAACTGAACAAATTCCCGGAGAGACAGTACACAGAATAGGGTGCTTGCCTTGTGCTTGATCAACCTGGGTTCCAACCCCTTCATCCCAAATGGTCCCCAGAACACCACCAGGAGAAATTCCTAGGTGCAGAACCAGGATAACCCCTGAGAACTGCCAGTATAGCTCCAAAATCAAAAGAAAAAAGACAAACACGGGGGTATGGTGCTGCCAGCAGGTTAATCTGTACCTGTGAGGCGAGTGCATCAGCAGCCTGATGGCGCCTTCAGGCTTCCAGATACCCCAAAATTGCTGCTGTGCCTTTGGCCAGACCCCAAAAACTTGGGGCAAAGTTTATCAAGAAAGTAAACAGCCAAAGGTCAGGTATACGGGAGACACACCCACAAACCACCTCCGGCTCAGCTGTATAATTGGAGGCATGGCCTCTCTGGTTCCTGATTGAACTACTTAATGGCCATGATCCCAGAGACTCAGAAACAAATCTTGAAACCCAGCGGCTTTTGGCAGAAATGTGCTCAGTCCTCAGTAGGTTACCAGTGCTGGGCCAACCCAGGTGGGAATAGGTTTCATGCCTTGGCCTGTTCCCCCTGGCGGCCCAGTGGCCACCATCCTCCAGAGGCCACTGGACAGTCAGGTTTGGGCCCTCACGCAGACACGCAGGGCCTCATGGGATGGGGGTGGATCTGGTCCTGTCCTCCCCACCCCAACGAGACCCCAAGTCATCTCCCACGAACAGCCTCTCTGGCTCCTGATCAAGCTGCTTAACGGCCATGATCCCAGAGACTCAGAAACAAATCTCAAAACCCAGCAGCTTTTGGCAGAAATGCGTCCGGACCCCACAGTACGTTACTGTCGCCGGACCACCCCAGGGGGGAAAGGGTGTTGTCACTCTGCCTTCTCCCCCTTGGCGGCTCGGTAGCCGTCATCCTCCAGAGGCCATTGGACAGTCAGGCTTGGGCCCGAAGTGATGAAACTTGTTGGGCCTCACGGGATGGGGGTGGAGCTGGTCCTGTCCTCCCTGTCTTAACGAGACCCCAAGTCATCGCCCACAAACAGCCTCTCTGGCTCCTGATCAAGCTGCTTAATGGCCACGATCCCAGAGACTCAGGAGCAAATCTCAGAATCCAGCAGGTTTTGGCAGAAATCTCTCCAGATTTAAGTGTTAAAATTTCGGAATTTCAAAATTGTGCGGCCACTACTGCAGCCACGCGACATCATGTTATTCATAACCAGCAATAGAAAACAAATTGTCTACTGTTGCCTTTTCAGCAGATCTGAGTGTTGGGGTAAAATCTCAAATAGTAATCGTGGGTCGGGTGTCAAAATATTGAATGTGATCAAAGTAGAGAGAGAGTAATGTGGAAATCATCTGCCCCACAGGTAGGGGGAGGGTGTGGGGTGGGGGTATACTGGGGTTGTTGGGGGTGGAGAATGGGCACTGGTGAAGGTACAGGTGTTTCATTGTATGACTGAGACTTAAACCCAAAAGCTTTGTAACTGCTTTCACGGTGATTCAATATATAAAATTATAAAAAATGAAAAAAAAAAAGACAAACAAATAAAAATGGTGATCTCTGGATCGTGGCTGTTAATGTGCTTAAATGGCACCCAGAGGTAGTTCATGGGCATGACAGCCAGGACTCCAAGGGGTGGGGAGATGGGAAGGACTGTCCAGCCCCCCGATTCCTTGTGGCCTAGAGTTTTCAGTCGCTGGTCCCGCATACGTGGGTTTTTATTGGGTTCTGGAAGTTTGTGGCCGCTGGGGTTCATATGGGGCAGGTGGAGGGATGACGCCTGCTCCCATGGAGGCAACCCGGTGAAATCTCACCCAAGGTCTGGAACATCTCTGGGAGAGTTGCTTGGTTCCGAGACTCATTTGTGAGTCTCTGAATCGTGGCCGTTAATGCACTTAAGTGGCACCAAGAGGCAGTTCGTGGGCCTGACCAATGCCCCCTCCTGAGACCTTCCCTCCACTATTATTCTCATTTTTCAATCCCCCCCACAGTCTGCCCCCTTAGCAGGCACCCAATTTTTTTAATATACAATATAAGCACTTTTTTTTTCTTTTTGGGTCACACCCGGTGATGCACAGGGGTTACTTCTGGTTCTGCACTCAAGAGTTACTCCTGGTGGTGCTCAGGGACCATATGGGATGCTGGGAATCGAGCCCGGATGGGCCGCGTGCAAGGAAAACGCCCTACCTGCTGTGCTATCACTCCAGTCCCATAAGAACTTTAAAAAAAAAAAACCCGGAAGTCTCACTTTTTGTAAATGTCTCCAAACAGTTGTCCACAGAAGCTGAACAAGCTATTTCTACCAACAGTGAATGAGGTTCCTTTAAGGAGACAAAAGTTTCCCAAGGCAGTTGCCAGGAAATTTTCCCTAAAAACAGCTGGAGGGTGTCCTCTGCCTGCTCTTCGTTCCTTAGAAACAGGAAGGACAGATGATCTCATCATCGGCCACCTTCCAGATCGCCATGTCCTTCTCTCCCAGAAGGGAGCAACATGACACTCGCCATAACCATGCCGCCGGACCTTGCGCCAGGCTGTTCCACTCAGGGTACCCCAGAGGGGGGAGGGTGAGAGCCCTCCCCGCCCCAAGGGTCCCAGCCCCGGCAGCCGAAAACCTCCAGAACTGAACCGCCACCATGCTCAGGGCTGCTCTCCACACACTCAGGCTGAACCTCACCCACGAATGAACCTATTTCTGGACTCACCTGGAGACCCTTCATAGGACACACCGTCTCCATATTCCAAGAGTACCACACCACATTTGATGGGGTTCAAAGCAGGTGGCAATCAATCTTAGAGGGATTTATTTATTTTTTTTACAGATACATATGAAAAGCACACGAGGCTCAACCTTTACCAACATGTTAGTGATCTCTTCATGGCCCCTGGGTGAAATACAACAATCTTCACACTCTTTCCTCTAAGGATACTTTTTTGTAGCATGTTCAGCGGTTTTTCATAACAAACAATACAAAATATATTATTTCAGTTCTGCTTTGGGGCAGGGATTGGAATTCAGAATGGAAACATCTGAAATATGGTGATGGGAAGGTGTAATGGTGGTGGGATTGGTGTTCGATATGCCAGACACAGTAACAGTTTGAATATTAAATGTAATCAAATATTGTGAACTACTTTATAAAAATTTTTTTTAAAAAAGAAACAGGAGGTAAGTGGTGCTGGAGTGCTTTCTTGGGGGTCAGGGACACATCCCAGGGATCGGGAGTGGAAAGCTCCACCAGCTGAAATTACAGCCATCTGAGGACTTGTCAGTGTCGCCATGAACTCTCCTCACCGACCTGGGCAAAGACACCAACTTCTCTCTTAAACATACAAGCCACTTGTGTTCATTTCTTTGGCTGTGGTGACAAATAACCACAAACTGGGTGACTTACAGCAATGCACCTTTGTTGTGTTGATTCTGTTGGACATTAGTATTGCTGAAACAAAATCCAGGTGTGTCCAGAGCCTTGCTCCTTAAAGAGGCATTTAATGAAGAATTTGACCATCCCCTCTTCCAGCTCTGGTGGCTGCCAGCAGTCCATGGATTGTGGCTGCAGCCCTCCAGTCTCTGCCACCATCTTCCCTTTGCCTCCATCTACCTCTGCCTCTCTCTGATGCAGAGAAAATAATATACCATGGAATCAATGTTCTTTTATGATAAAGGAAGCAACCACAGAAAGCTTTATTTGTTCTAAGCCAGTGCTATTAGATGCAAAATAAAAACAACAATAACCCCACAAACAAAAACCTCCTGATCCCCCATACCACTTTAAAATGAACATATCAGACTTAATTTTCATTTGAATGTAGTTATCTCTTCACACTAATAAATCAAAACAAAGACCCAGATTGTAAATATATAAAGCTATATATAAATATTTTATATATATACACATATAAAGCAATGTGTACAGTTATCGAGCTTCATCTCTGGACAAGAATACCCCGTTAGTCTCTTTTCATAAAAAAAAAAATTTACAATTCGAGGACACTTCTTCTGCAGCATCAAGTTAGCTCCTCGGCGTCTTCCTACTTCATAAAAAGCATCAGTTCTCCACTGCTGTCTGTGGAGCCAATTATCCATTCAGAATCCAAACCTCCCAAGTGTTGTCAGCATCTGAAAATCCTTTCTAGTTCAGGAAATATTTCCCACTTACGACCTGTCGGTTCAGTACTTTTTCCACCACAAACACTTCAGGCTCTGCCTCTTTAATTTTTTACTCCTTCTGTTCTGTTTTTTTTCCCATTTTTGCAATGTAGTTTTATGGAAGGCCATTTTTTTATTGAAGACTCAAGAGCTTTTATTCACCATCTCTGAGCTGCTCTGGGTCCCAAGGTGGCGCGTCTCTGGCAGACCCTTATTTTTAAGAGGGCTGGGGAGGTGGAGAGATTCCTCAAGGATCAGCAAGTGTTGTTCAAGCACATGCTGTTCATGCGGAAGGCCTGAGCTTGATCCCCCGATCTGCGTGGACCCCCAGCATTATGAGGAGCCGCCCTCAAGCTGGGAGCTGGGAGTAGGCCCTGAGCACCAGCGTGTGTGGTCCCGGGTTTCCTAATTAAGGAGTTAGAGAAATAGGACAGCGGGAAAGGCACTTGCCTGCTGTGTGGCTGACTCTGACTTGATCCCTGTTACTGAATATGGTCTCTTGAGCACTTCCAGGAGTGATCCCTGAGCACAGAGACAAAAGTAAGCTCTGAACACTGATGGGTCTGGCCCCAAATCAAAAACAAAATGAGAGGCCAAGTGCAAAAAAGAACTGAAGTTGTGAGAAGAGATAGGACAAAGAGTTATAGAGGCGAGGGATACGGCTCAGTGGGAGAGTGTAAATCTTACGCTTCATCTGTGGTGGGTCATGGGTTCTGTCTGTTGAGAAAGCAAGAAAGAAAGCAAGAAAGCAAGGAAGGAAAGAAGGAAGGAAGGAAGGAAGGAAGGAAGGAAGGAAGGAAGGAAGAGCACCCAGCTCACCCTGGTTTAATCCTCAGCATCCCATATGATTTCCCAAGTCCCAATAGAATCCCTTAGCAACTAGGGTCTTATGAAAGAGAGGAAAGAAGGAAAGGAGAAAAGAAGGGAGGAAGGAAGGAGAAGAAAGAGTTGTAGTCAAGGTATTGTCAGACTCTAGCAGAAATCAGCAGCAGGACCTTACTGACTAGAGTTAAGTGGGTTTCAGGAGAGGTTTGATCAGGCTCTAATAATCCTGTAGCTGTCTCCTCAGAGACTTCTTCCTTGACAACATCCAGGCCATAAACCTTCCTCATTCAGTTCATAGACACCATTCACACCATGGGAATCAGTCCTGGACCAGCAGCAAGGACACCACTGCAGTCCTCAGGGTGCTACTCTTTTCTGTGTCCACTTACCCACTCTCCTCCCATCGTTTCCCCATGTCCTCCCCTGCACTTCCTTCTGGTAATGGCACAGGTGAAGACTCAGAAACCCGGGATGGAGAGATAGTACAGCAGGTAAGGCACTGGCTTTGCACCCAGCTGACCCTGGTTCAATCCTGAGCACCCCATATGGTTTCCCAAGTCCCACGAGGATCCATAGAGCCAAGAGTAAGCCCTGAGCACTACCAAAACAAACAACAACAACAAAATGGTGCATAAGCCAGTATGGTTCAGAAGCCAATGTGGCTCACATTTTTGGTTTTGTCTGTTTTGTGGGGGGATTATACCTGCTGACACTTAGGGCCTGCTTCCAGCTTGAGGGGCTGCTCCTGGCAACTCTCCAGGGAATGCATGATGTTGCAGATCCAAGTCAGGCATCCACATGCACAACATGTATTCCAGCCCTTTGAGTCACCTCCCTGGCCTCTCAGGCATATTTTTGGTTTGTAACTCTTCCTTCCCTGTGTTATTTCATAAGCGATCATGACGATGATCTGAGATCTCCAAGCCTGCTCGGATCGGGGCTGAGCATCCTCCACCTAGATCCTCCGTATTCCAGTAGGCAGGGGTCACACCCACCAACTGGCCCCCTGACGCCGTGTAATCCCATCAATGGCCAAGACCCAGAGACTATAAAACCCAGCTCCCGGAAGAGAACAGCGCAGTCTCCTGCCCCCGCGCCTGGCTGTCCTCACTGGAGCCCCTTGAACTGGAGCGGGTTGAGTTTCCCTCCCCGCCCTGACCAGGGCTCCGGCAGTCGAAGACCTCCAGAATCAGCCACCACCATGCTGAGACCACTCTCCACACGCATGAAGGTACCGGCAGAGGAACACAGGCATGCGGGTCCCAGGGCTGAGATCTCCAAGAGATAATAAGATGTCGCATTCGCGGCCGGGCGACATCTTATTATTTCATTCCTAGTTTGGACAAACTGGCAGGCTACCGAATGTAACCTGCCCACACGGCAGAGTCTGGCAAACTCCTCGTGGCGTACCCAATATGCCAAATACCAGTAACAACAATCCGTCTCGTTCTCCTAACTTTGAAAGAGCCTTGAATATGGCACTTTTAAAAAATCTCCGGGCTAGGACGAAGGAGACGTTACTGGGGCCTGCTCGAGGGAATCGACGAACAACAGGATTTCATAAGCATCACCATAAAACAATAGTTATACGTCTATCTTGATAAATCATAGATTTACACATGATAAACATGAAATGTATAGAAGTCAACAGAAAGGAGGGCAGGAAAGGGGCTAGGTAGGAGCAAAGTGCTGGTCAATTATTAACATTAACTTCAAAACATTATGCTATGTGGAAACACACAAATGTACCATATTTATGGGCTCGTGTGTGTGCAATGACCTGAATAGGCAAATCCACAGGGAAAGGAAGGAGATTCGTGGTCTCCAGAAAGGAGAGTGGGGTTCAACTGGAGAAGACAAGAAAAAGGTGTAACCCCTAAATCCTTCTGGGAATGATCAAAGCATTGTGAAATTGGTGAGTGTTCATGGTGGCACAATATTAAGAAGGTATGAAAAACCACAGAACTATCAGCGTTTCAAACTCGTGAGCCAGGCCAGGGATCTGGGGAAGTGGTAAAACACAGATCACACACATGGGAGGCCCTGGGCTCGATCCCCACACCACTAAATATACCAACAAATCAGCTTTATGGTATGTGAATTATACTTATAAAGGGAGGGGCTTGGGCCACACCTGACAGTGCTCAGGGCTTATTCCTGACTCTGTGCCACTTGCAGTGCCAGGACTGAAGTTGGGTCAGCTACAAAACCAGCATTTAACCTCTACACTATCTCTCTGGAAGTCATCTCTCTTTTCTTTTCTTTTTTTTGGGGGGGAGCGGGGGGGGGAGTGCCATACATAGCAGTGCTCAGGGCTAACTCCTGTTATGCACCCAGCAATCACTTCTGGCAGGCTTGAGAAACCATATGAGTTGCTGTGAATCAAACCTGATTTGGCCGTGTACAAGGCAAGTGCCTTTCCCGCATTCTTCTCTCCAGTCCCTGTATCTCATTTTTCATAAAGTAGCAATAGGAATATAGTCAAGTACAAATAATAAACAATGAGAGTGGTCCAGCTCTTAGAATTCCAATTTCTAATCTTCAGTAATGTAATGTGAGTGGCCCAAGGACCATCTAGAGCAAAGCAGCTCTAGTTATCTACTTACAGAGGCCCAACTCCCTCATTCCTCCATGCCCCAGGGCTGAGATAAGTGGCTAAATTGAATAGTCCTGTCAGCGTTTCTCATATCAGAGAGTGGCTGAGGCTGGAATGTTTCGGTCTACTCACCCTTGACTCACTTGTCTGGCACCTGTGCTGGGAGGCCAGAACCAATGGAGACTGGTCAGCTTGGCCCCTTTCCATTCAGCCTCCCTGTGTGCTGGCCAGGACCTCTTCAGAACAGTCTAGACGTGACCTTAGCAGGTGCTTTCCTCAGAACGGACTTCCTCTTAGGCAGGAAGTGGCGGCTGCAAGGTTCCTAAAGCCCCGCAATCAGCATCCCATCACCTCATTCAGATTCTTTTGGGCAAAACCACCCCAGAGCCCACTAGCTTCGAGGCACTTTATTTCCCTCCCTGGGGGAAGAGCTTTCAGAAGGAGGGAGAAAAGATCCTTCCGGAGGGAGGGTCCCTGCTCAGGGTGAGTCACCTGCTTCTCAGACTGCACGCCACTGTGAGTCCTTGCCACCTGCTTTTGCTGACCTGATCTGTGGGATATGCGAGGGCTCAGAGCCCCGCTGTCACCATTCAGTCATGATGCTTAGTACTGGGTTTAAATTGGAATGTACTAGATTAATTAATTTGGAAGGGTTCATTTTGGGATCACACCTAGTCATGCTCAGGGCTTATTCATGGCTCTGCACTCAGGGATCACTCCTGCAGGGCTCAGGGGACCATCTGGGATGCTGAAGATTGAACCCAGGTCAGTCACATGTAAGACAAGCAGCCTACCTGCTGTCCTATCTTTCCAGTCTCTATTTATTTTTATTTATTTAATTTCTAAGATGATACAAATCATTACCCAATGTAGGCACAGGCTCATAGAAACTTTGGATGGTCTGATTAGTTAGCCCTCATCTGCTTTTTTGACTACAGTGTCAAGGGGTTTGAATTTTCTGAATTTCCCCATTTGTAGCTCACAGCACTCTGAGCAAATATATTAAGAAATAGCAGAGGGGGCCAGAATGATAGTTCAATGAGCAGAGCTCTTTTTTTGCACCAGGTCCCCCAAGAACTGCTGGGGTATGCACGTGACAACAACAACAACGAAGAAAATAAATATTGGCCACTGATTACCAACCAGCCTGTGGCACTGTTCCCTCATTTGTCACTGTCAGCAAGCCTGGGGAGGCAGTTCTGGGCCACGGAATGCACCCACACTTGAACCCATAGCTGTATCCCTGGGTTGGCAGGAGCCACCCACCAAACGGTGGGCACCTGAAGATGGTAACCCCATCAAGAAACTTTGGTCCCACCACACCTCATCAAAAGTCAAATTCATCCACCCAATTTGGCCCTTAGACCTCCAGAGACTCCTCAACCCTCCAAACTCCAACCCTAACAAACCAATTTCAGCTGGAAGTCACAAGGAAATCAGAGGAGGAGTCAGTGTCATCAGACTCCTGCAGAAAAAGGCGTCTAGCTCCTTTACATGACTGCCCTGGCATTCTGCCGGTTCGTTAGACTCTTGATAGTAGCTCTCCTGGGACTCGTTGCTGTGACCACTACGGCTGCTGTGGCAGGAACAGGGCTTCAAACCTGGATCTGGACACATGATCTAGTCAAAACATGGCCAAATGGCTCTCACCACCTCTAGATAGTGCAGGCTTTAATCAAGCTCGACACTGAACAATGATTGGACACTTTATAGTGAGCACTGCTCTGGGTTCAGGGACAGATTGAGTGTGATAATATTTTCTTTTCTTTTTTTTTCTTTTTGGGTCACACCAGCGATGCACAGGGGTTACTCCTGTCTCTGAACTAGGGAATTACTTCTGGTGGTGCTTAAGGGACCAGATGGGATGCTGGGAATTGAACATGGGTCAGCCACGTGCAAGGCAAATGCCCTACCTGCTGTGCTATAACTCCGGCCCCCATGCTAGGTAAAGGTAAAGGCCCTCCCGTTGATCGTCGATTTGCTCGAGTGGGCCCAGTAACGTCTCCATTGGAGACTTTGTTGTTACTGTGTCTGGCATATCGAATACTCTCGGTAGCTTGCCGGGCTCTCCGAGAGGGGCGGAGGAATCGAACTCGGGTCGGCCATGTTGGCCGCTTGTAAGGCGAACGCCCTACCCGCTGTGCTATCGCTCCAGCCCCCATGCTAATATTTTCTTAATCAAGATTGGTTGCCTTCGACTTTACATCCCATCCACTGTGGTGTTTCAGATATATATCCTCGATGTAGAGTATACGATGACCCTCCAGGAATTCTAAAATTTTGAATGGGGTGATACAGCTGGGGTAAAATCTTTAACTTTTATTAAAATGGTGACTTTGGGGTCCAGAAGCATCTCTGCAGCTTTTTGATCTCTTTTGAGATTTATTTATGAGTCTCTGGATCATGAACAGGTAATGAACTTATCTGGTGCCAAAGGCAGTTCATGGGTGTGACTGCCAGGCTCCCGGAAGAACAAGGGGATGGGGGAGGTCACCCATCCTCAACTCCATGAGAGCCTGGAATTTTCAGTCACAAAACCCACATACCTGAGTTTTTCAACAGATTCATTCCTGGATCAGTCTTGTCCCAAGCCTGTTGAATCTGGCCATGAGCATGGAGGCAATTGTATTATGGGGAATTTCAGCTGTTGGGACTCTGTTTGGTGGGTGGTGGACACACCCGCACCCCTCTGAGGTGCCCTGGATGACACTCAGCCTGGCACAGGGTCTAGAGACATCTCTCACTAGTCAGATTTCTTTCTAGACTATATTGCTAGTCAATCTGTACAGTACATGAAAATGCATGCTATTATTAAGATAATTTTATTTCTTGTCAGCTTTATCACCAAATATAAACCAGGTCTTGACCTTAAGAGAGCTTTATCGACATATGTGGAAAAAAGAAAGAAAGAAAGAAAAATAAAATAGAAGATATTAAATACCCAATAAAGAATTGGTATGAGAAAAATCCAAACAGTTACAGTCAGACTGAAGGAAAAAGGGGGAAATCTGGGTTAGGGGGGGAAATCTGTCAGGCTCATCTTTCTAGATCTTTCTAGGGCTTTCCTTCCTGTCAGCCTGCAATTTCCCCTTTGAGGAAGAAATGCAAAGGAAATAATCCCCTAGGGAAAAATATTCAGCTCCTCTGCAGATGTTTTTAATAACATGGTTTACGATAGGATGTAACTGAAGATAAAACAACTGTCTTTTTTAAAAAAAAAAAAAAGCAAAAAATAACACTATAAAATTGGGGCACAGAAAATTGGAAGGGCTGGGTTTCTTTCTGAAGTCACCATTATGCTGACAAAGACTGACAACCGACTCCCCCCCCCCCCCCCACCATTCCTGCATCTAAGGGTGTGCTTAGCGAAGAGCACAGCACACACTGTTTCAGTAGGAAAGGATTCTGGGTCTTTCCTTTCTTCGCCCCCTACCCCCCCCATGCCATTCCATGATATTATGAGGATTTGGGGGACCATGGTCCACATTCCTGCTGGGACAAACTTTGTTCCCCAAAACAGCTTGTGTGGGCACATTTGACAGCTGGCTGCCGTGCTAGAGCAAGACTGGTCCCGCGTTGCCTGAGCATAGGGGCCATGAGTGACTGTCATACACAAAGTATAGCAGGTAAGGCACTGACCTTGCACACGTCTGCCCGGGTGCAATCCCCAGCACCCCATAAGGTCGTCTTAGCCCTGCCATGAGTGATTCATGAGCACAAAGCCAGGAGTAAACCCTGAGCACCACTGGGTGTGACCCCAAAACAATAACAACTAAATAGCAGCATTGTGAGGGGCCAATGGAGGTGGACGTGACAAGGACAGGGCTGACAGGGCCATATGGTGGAATAAGAACTTTGAAAGGCTGCAGCATACACTGCAAATTGGAGCCCTAGGAGCAGAGCTAGAGAAAGTCTGAGCTTGACCTTCTGCCTGCAGCCCCGAAACGCCAGGTGAGGTTCGCCTCCAGATGACATCACTGGTTCTATTCCAGAATGAAAGATAGAGCCCCTTCTTCCCAGGGGCCTCCACACCGGCCTGCACCAGGGTAAGGGCCCATAGCACAGCTCTGGCCTGATCTTCTGATTTTCTGCTTGCTGCTCCACCTGTTATTCTTCCGGGAAGCTTGTGAGGACCAGCAGAGAAGATAGAGAGTGACCTCCAGCTTAATCCCTCAGCATCTTCCAGGGTGGGTACCTGTAGAGACTCACCCCCAGTGCAGCAAGAACACCAGAAAACCAATGGGGGAGAATACACAAAAGCCCACTAAGTTCAATGAGTGAAAACGGCATCACTGAAGATATAAGCAACACCTGCAACTCCTCAGACAATGTCTTCAGTGACATTATGATGACGGTCAATGAGTTCAAAGAAAAAAAATAGCACAGGTAGTCAGCAAAGCAGAAGAAAGTATGAGAGTCAAAATGAAAAACTACTACAGTCAGAAAATACTGAAATGAAGAAAACGGTAGGTGGAATTAAAAAGTTGATAGACAGCAGAATATCAGAAGCTAAGCAAAAGATCAAGGAGATCCAAGATGAGAAGGAGGCAACCACTATGAAATAACAGAAAGTAGGAAATAGTCTGAAAGGAAATGAACCGCCTGCCAGAGAACATTCCATAGCTCATGAGGACCAATATAAGAATATTGGAGTTCCTGAAGAATAGGAAAGCAAATTTGAAGGAACAATAGTTAAGGAAATTATCAATAAGAACTCCCCTGAGTCAGGGGCTGGAGAGAGAGTACAGCAGGTAGGGCACGTGACTTGCATGTGGTCAACGGGTTTGAGTCCTGCACTCCATATGGTCCCCTGAGCACTGCCAGGAATTATTCCTGAGTGCAGAGCCTGGAGCAAACCCTGAGAAGTGTTGCGGTCACCCCCGCCCTCAAAAAAATAGAACTTCCCAGAGTTGAGGATTGCAAGCACTGAGATCCAAGAGGTCCGAAGGGTCACAGTGAAAATAGACCCAATTAGGAAAACTCCAAGACATATTATACTCAAAATGAGAAAATCCAAAGATAGAGATAGAATATTGAGTACTGCAAGACTTTAAGAAGAATTTATGTACAAAGGAAAACCTATAAGATGTACAGCAGATCTAACAAATGAGATTCAAAGAGAAAAGAATATGGGTGGATAGTACAAAAACTCAATAAACACCTCACCAAGAATACTTTATCCAGCTAGATTATCATAAGTATTTGAAACAGCAATACAGAGTTTTACGAACAGGTTGCAGTTTAGGAAATTCATAGCTGTTGAAACCAGTTTTGTGAAAAGCATTGAAAGAGCTCTGAACGGAGAAGAGCTGGAGCGAAAGCACAGCGGGTAGGGTGTTTGTCTTGCACGTGGTCGACCCGGGTTCAATTCCTCCATCTCCCTCGGAGAGCCTGGCAAGCTACTGAGAGTATTTAGCCCACACGGCAAAGCCTGGCAAGCTACCTGTGACGTATTCGATATGCCAAAAACAGTAACAAGAACTCTCACAATGGAGACATTACTGGTGCTTGCTCGAGCAAATTGATGAACAATGGGAGGACAGTGCCACAGTGCTGATGGGGGAAACTCCCACCACGTGGCATTGAGTATGGAGCTCACTAATGGTGTATATGTTTCTCTTCTACTAGGTTAAGAAAGGTTAAAAACATACAGCAATTAGACATCACAAATTGACTTTTAATTAATTAATTAATTAATTTAATGTAGGAGTATTGCTATTTATTCAGCCACTGATTGGCTGATTGAATTGGGCATGAACTCCACCTTACTTTTTTTCATATTTTATAATTTTATTTATTGAATCATCATGAAAGCAGTTACAAAGCCTTCGGGTCTAAGTCTCGGTCATACAATGAAACGCCCGGACCTTCACCAGTGCCTATTCTCCACCACCAAAAATCCCAGTATACCCCCATCCCACACCCTCCCTCTACCTGTGGGGCAGATGATTTCCACATTACTCTCCTTGGGGTGGGGAGGACAGGACTGGCTCTACCCCTATCCCGTGAGGCCCAAAATGTCTCGTCACTGCGGGCCCAAACCTGACCATCCAATGGCCTCTGGAGGATGATGGCCACTGAGCTGCCAGGGGAAGCAGACAGAGGGACAACACCCTTTATCCCCTGGGGTGGCCCAGCGACAGTAACCTACTTCGTGATCCAGACGCATTTTTGCCAAAAGCTGCTGGGTTTCAAGATTTGTTTCTTCTGAGTCTCTGGGATCATGGCTGTTAAGCAGCTTGATCAAGAACCAGAGGCCTTTCTTGGGCGATGACTTGGGGTCTTGTTGGGGTGGGGAGGACAGGACCGGCTCCACTCCTATCCCATGAGGCCCTGCGTGTCTTGTCACTGGGGGCCCAAACCTGACTGTCCAGTGGCCTCTGGAGGATGGCGGCCACCGGGCTGCCAAGGGGAACAGGCCAAGGCACGAAACCTATTCCCACCTGGGTTGGCCCAGCACTGGTAACCTACTGCAGGGACCAGACGCATTTCTGCCAAAAGCCACTGGGTTTTGACATTTGGTTCTGAGTCTCTGGGATCATGGCCATTAAGCAGTTCAATCAGGAACCAGAGAGGCCGTGCCTCCAATTATATAGCTGAGCCGGAGATGGTTTGTGAGTGTGTTTTCCACATACCTAACTTTTGGCAGTTTACTTTCTTGGTAAACTTTGCCCCAAGTTTTTGGGGTCTGGCCAAAGGCACAGCAGCAATTTTGGGGTAACAAATTGACTTTTATTGATTTATTTTCTGATAATTCTATTTGCTTTAATAGAAATTCTTTAACTTTTGTTGGAGCTAGTAATATGAAATAAATTTGTTACATGCCTGCCAGTGAGTTAAGCTGTGGGTGAGAGGGAACCTGGGGATATTGGTGCAGGGAAGGGGTGGTGGGATTGGTGTTGGAACATTGTATGCCCAAAGGAACTCCATTATGAACAACTTTGTAAATCTTGGTGTCTCAATAAACATGCCTGGGGAAAAATGAAGAAAAAGTCTGAGAGTATCCTGGGCCTGCAAATCTAGCCAGACTCGGGCTCCACATGCGCACTCTAGGAAGGAGAAGACATGTTTGTGGTTGTGAACAGACCCAGTCCACAAAAAGCAAAAGGCTATTTTCTCCTTTTGTGATTTGGATACTTCTTTGG
Organism: Sorex fumeus; assembly: GCF_029834395.1. Lineage (NCBI taxonomy): Eukaryota > Metazoa > Chordata > Mammalia > Eulipotyphla > Soricidae > Sorex > Sorex fumeus. The sequence continues at coordinate 2,804,182 of NW_026606179.1, read as the reverse complement.
AAAGATGTCTACTAAGTTCTTTGCTGTTTTCTAACATGATTATTTGTTTGTCATTGATGCTGATTTGTAAAGACTGAGACCCAGGTCCACTCTCCAGTGTCAACAGTCCCCTGAGCATTGTTCCCTGAGGGACCCAAGTTTGACCTAAACAAACTAAATTACACCGTAGCAGGATGGAGAGATAGTACAGAAGGTAAAGCATTGCCTTGCTTGCAACTGTGATTGGAACCTTAGTTCGAATCCCAGGTATGCACTGCCAGTATGGGCCAACCCCACTCCTCAAGTAAAATGACACAAAAATTGGAAAACTAACGGCATTGGTGGTGGGAAATATACACTGGTGAAGGCACAGGTGTTGGAATCTTGTATGACTGAAACCCAATCTTGAACAACATTGTAACTGTGTATCTCACAGAGATTAAATTTTTTAAAAAGACACAAAAATCTACCTTGTGGGTGTGGTTCAATTTCTGATTATTTCTTCCATTTATTTTTTAAAATTTTATTTTTATAAAGTTGCTCAAAATAATTTATCACAGTCAATATTCCAGCACCAATCCTACCACTGTTATACCTTCCCACCACCATTATTTCAAATTTTTCCATCTCCCACCAAAGCCTGCCCTAATAGCAGGCCCTAGACAATTTACTTTGTATTGATTGTTATGAATAATTCTCTAAATATGATCAAAAATTTTTTCTTTACAAGTAAGTGTGTGAAGATTGTTGTATCTCACCCTAGAGCCATTGAGCCCTTGTATTAGAAATTACTAACATGCTGTTACATGTTAAGCCTGTGTGCTAATATTTTTTAAATTGATATTGATTATCTTCTACTTTATACCCTATCCAAGGTGTGCTACTCCTGATACATCGGTGGTATGGAGTATGAGATGCCGCAGCTGCATTCACACTCCAGGATTTCTAAAATTTTAAATAAGATGATATAGCCAGAGTTAAATATTTAACTGGATGATGACTTTGGTGTCTGGAGGCAACTCTGCAGTTTGTTGATCCTTCTGAGATTTATTTGTGAGTCTCTGGATCATGGCCAGTTAGTGAGTTTATATGGCGCCAGATGTAGTTCATGGGTGTGACTGCCAGGCTCCTGGAAGAACATGGGGATGGGGGGAGGGCTCCTATTCCCGACTCTGTGGGAGCCTTCTTCCTTTCATTTTATGTATATTCTTTTGCTTTGCTTTGTTTTTAGGTCACACCTGGCAATGCCCAGGGGTTACTCCTGGCTCTGCACTCAAGTCACTCCTGGCAGTGCTCAGGGGACCATATGGGATGCCAGGGATGAAGCCTGGGTTGGACACATGCAAAGAAAACCCCTTACCCACTGTGCTATCTCTATTTTTTTTTACCATTCTTGTCTCTTTATTTACTCTTTCCAATTTTTTTTTCTTTTTGGATCACACCCGGCAATGCACAGGGGTTACTCCTGACTCTGCGCTCAAGAATTACCCCTGGCGGTGCTCAGGGGATCATATGGGATGCTGGGAATCGAACCTGGGTTGGCTGCATGCAAGGCAAATGCCCTACCTGCTGTGCTATTGCTCCAGCCCCTCTTTCCAATTTTTAAAAAAAATAATTATTTATTGAATCACCGTGAGAACAGTTACAGAGCTTTCAGATTTAAGTCTCGGTCATACAATGATCAAATACCCATCCCTTCACCACTGCATATTTTCCACCACCAAGAACTCCAATATACCCCCCATCCCACACCTCCCCCTGCCTGTGAGACAGATGATTTCCATTTAACTCTCTCTCTACTTTGATTACATTCATTATTTTGACAAAAGATGCTCAATTATTATTTGGAATTTCTCCCCAACAATCAGACCTGCTAAAAAGGCATCGTGAAAGAATTTGTTTTCTATTGCTGGTTATGAAGAGCTTATGATGTTGCGTAGTTGCCATGCAATTTTGGATTTCTGGTACTTTACTAGTTAAGTCTGGAGGGATTTCTGCCAAAAGCTGCATAGTTCTGAGATTGGTCTGTGTGCCTCTGGGTCCAGGGCCGTGCTGGGGAGCCACTTGTGGGGGGTAACTCGTGGTCTCAGCAGGGCAGGAAGGACGTACTGGTTCTGTTCCCCATCCCATGAGGCCACAGTTGCTCCATCACCACCAGTTCATACCTGGCTGTCCAATAGTCTCTGAGGGTGGTGGCCACTGTGCCATGGGGGTGGGGGGGGCGGGGAAGGTGGAAGAGACAGATACCCTTTCCCTCCTGGTGGCAGGGGGCCAGGGAGAACAGCGCCATAGCTTAATGCATAGTCTATTCACATTTCTGCCAAAAGCTGCTGGGTTCCAAATTAGGTCTGTGTGCCTGTGGGGCAATGGCCATGCCAGAGAGCCGCTTCTGGGGGGCAACTCATGTTCCCAGCGGGGCGGGAAGCACTGTGCTATCTCTTTAGTCTCTTATCGTATAGCTATTCTTACACAGAACCATACTGACTTGATCATATCTCTATTTTCTCTTGAAATCAGATCATTTAAATTTGTCAAAAGGTAAAGGTAAAGGTAAAGGTAAAGGTAAAGGTAGAGGCCCTCCCGTTGATCGTCGATTTGCTCGAGCGGGCCCAGTAACGTCTCCATCGGAGACTTTGTTGTTACTGTGTTTGGCATATCGAATACTCTCGGCAGCTTGCCGGGCTCTCCGAGAGGGGCAGAGGAATCGAACTCGGGTCGGCCATGTTGGCCGCTTGTAAGGCGAACGCCCTACCCGCTGTGCTATCGCTCCAGCCCCAAACTGTTACATTTTTTAAATGTATTTGGCTCTTACATTTCTGTGTAAATTTTAATATAGGCTTGTAATTGCTACCACAAAAAAGGCAAGAAAAGATGTCTGGAATTAATATATCAATTTGAGGCCCCAACGACAAGCCTTAGGGCATAGAGCAGCTGTCTTGCAAGTATAGGATCACAAGTTCCAACTTTTGGTGTCCCACACACACCAAGTGTGATCCTGGAGTTCTACCATTTGACCTTGGCAGTTATATTGTTTTCAATCCCTGGCGCCACAAAAACCTCCAGCTGCACTACAGCTAGGTGTGTGCTCACACCACAGAAAGGGGTGCAAACACCTGTGAATACTGCAACTTAACAGATGTGTAAACACCATACTCAGGCATCTTTGTGACCCCCAGATCATTGTAACAACAGCAGCAGCAGCACTGAAGGGAAAGTGGGGATAAGGAATTTAAAAGTAACCCCATGTAAAAGAAACTCAATAGTTTATAAATTGCTGTCGTAACAGTCCAAGGTTGTGATGTTATCACATCTCTTTCCATTTATTTAAAAATCTTTAGTTTCTGAAGAAGCACAAAGTCAAAAAGACTCCCAATTGCAGCAGTCTCAGGATGAAACTCTGGGACCTTCTCAGGAGGGAGGAGGGCTGACTCCCAGCCCTGATGAAGCCCTAGAAAGTGGTATTCATACCCTACAGCCTCTGTCATGAAAATGACTCAGCTTCATTGCTTCATGACTAATCTTGGAACAGATACCTAGCCGATACTCACACGTACACTAGTCTTTGAGATGAAAACTTAGTGCTGAATCACCCTAATTCTACAGCTTCTGGGGTATGCAGTCTCATCTGCAGCTGTGCGACGCCTCCTAATTCCACAGTACTGACAGCCAGTAGGAGCACAGCAAATTAGATGGGAAAGTGCCACAGAAGCCCACTAAGGTCAGAGGGTGAAAACAACAACACAAAGGTCTCAACTAGCAACAAACAGCTAAGTAAACACTCGATGACTTTTTAACTCCATTGTGAGATACAACAATTTTCACAAGCTTTTGTTTACTGAGCTATTTTTTGATAATTCCATTTACTGTTTTGTTGTGACAAATAATATAAAACAAAATATTTTGTGAGTATGGTGATTGTCTCACACTGCAGCCAACCCAGGCTCAATCCCTGGCATCCAATTTGGTCCCCCGAGCACTGTCAGGAGTTATTCCTGATTGCAGAGCCAGAAGTAATCCTTGAGCATCACTGGGTGTGGCCCAAAACCAAAACAAACACAACAAAAATGTTTAAGTATATTTTATTAAATTTACTCTTAAGCATTTTATAGATTTTGAAGCTTTTATTTTGTCTTATTTTACTTTTTTCCCCCCCAGGGGTTTGTTTGGAGGTCACACTCAGCAGTGCTCAGAGATTATCCTCTTTCTGTACTCAGGAACCACCTCTGGTGGGGTTTGGAGGATAATATGTAGTGCCAGGGATCAACCCCAGTAGAGTGCATGCACAGCAAATGCCTTACCCACTGTACTAACTCTCCAGTCCCTTGACATTGTTTTAAATGATTCAGGCATTAGGCCAGGGACGTAGCTCCGTGGTAAAGCACAAGCCTCACATGCATGAAACCTGGAGTTTGATTTCCAGCAATAGCAACCCCCCCGAAAAAATACCCACCCCAAACAAAAGGAAAAAATAGCTTTGCTTTTCCTTGCCTTTTTTATATTATGAAGTAATTTGTAATACAAATATAATGAATATAAAATATAGTATGCTTTTTCTTTCTTTTTTTTTTTTCTTTTTGGGTCACACCCAGCAATGCTCAGGGGTTACTCCTGGCTTTGCACTCAGTAATCACTCCTGGCGGTGCTCGGAGGACCATCTGGGATGCTGGGAATCAAACCCGGGCCGGATGCTTGCAAGGCAAATGCCCTACCCACTGTGCTATTGCTCTAGCCCTTGCTTTTTCTTTCTTAAAGAAGTAGCTAGAGGGGCCAGAGAGGTAACTCTGGTCAGGAATACATGTATGGTGTCAGGAATCAAACCTAGGACAGCTGCATGCAAGGCCAGCACCTTAATCCTGGTGCTATCTCTCTGGTCTTCAGGTTATTTTTTTTACCTTGAAGCAATAATGGGTTTAGTTTTAATTTGCTTATGTAGACACCTTAGTCTAATCACCTCTATATTTTATTACATACTTTCTTCTTCAGCAGTGAAAAATCTGTCCCTTATTACCTACAATAAATGTGATCCCTCCTAGAATGTATAAAGTTCCAAACTTGCAGTGGATAATCTTTCACATAGTGAGAGACAGAGTTACCAATGAAGTGCAATGTACACTTGTTCTTTAGCTTTAAAGTATCCAGTCAAAACTGCTTTAAAAATTTAATTAAGTGAGCTCCTTTCTTCCATCCCTTCAGCAGTGTAAGTGAGCCATTAATGAAATGGTTGTATTTGTTCTTGTAATTGTTCATTGCAGTCTGAGGTCCATTTGGGTTTGTCTCCACAATCTGGTTAATTTAATTTGCATTAATAAAATTTATGGGAACTTCAAAAATAATCTTTTCAGTGGTATTTTGATAAATGCATAATCCACATCACAGTACCACAAAGAAATTTCTTTTTTTGGGAGGAGCTACATCTGGGGATGCTCAGAGGTGACTCCTGACTCTGCACTCGTAATCATTCCTGGCAGTGCTCAGATCCATTCAAACCCAGGTTGGCTGTGTGCAAGGCAAGTACCCTACCCACTACTCTCTGGCCCCCTCAACTGTTTTTTAAATCCTTCTAGCTTTCCCTTTTTCAGTATGCTACATAAGTTAAGTTTTAATTTATTTTGTTTTGTTTTTGTTTTTAGGGCCACACTTGGTGGTGTTCCAATTTACTCCTGGCTCTGTGCTCAGGGATCACTCCGTGTAGTACTCAAGGGACAACATGGAATAATGAATTTTTTAATTTTTTATAGAGTTGTTCATAATTGAGTTGCTTCGGGCATACAATGTTCCAACACCAATCCCACCATCAATGTCCCCTTCCCTCCACCAACGTCCCAGGTTCCAACCTGTTCCTTGGCAGGCATATCACAATTTTATTTCATATTATTTGCTCCAACAGAAGTTAAAGCCATCGCTAATGGAAAACAAACCAAGATAAGTCAAGTTATGATTAATTGCTATGCAATTTTAACCTTGATTTATCTAGTGGAGAACAACTGAAACCATACTCAGCACCACATGATGGGAAGTTTCTTCTGTCCTGTAAAGGACCTCTTTTAATGCCTCTTGGAAAACTGGTGTCAAAGTTATGAATTTCCCAGTTATGAATTGCCTGTTCATCAACAGTTCTGTAAAGTTCCTTCAAATCTGAATGATAATCTATATGGATAGAGTATTCTTAGTGAGGTGTGCATATTTTTGAGGTTTTGAGTTCCATCCTACCATATTCACAGAGTCTCATTTGATAAATCTGCTATAAATCATATGGGCTTTCTCTTGTATATAAGTTCCTTTTTGATCTTGCTGCTTTCAGTATTCTGTAGAGACATCTTTAGCTTTTGTCATCTTGAATACAATGTGTTTTGGAGTTTTCTTATTTGGGTCTATTTTCGCTGGGATGCTTTGAGCTTCTTGGATCTTAGTACCTATACTCCTCAACTGTGGGAAATCATTATTGATGATTTTCTTTAACTATTGTTTCTTCATCACATTTGCCTTCCTCTTCTTCTGGGATTCTGATGATTCTTATGTTGTTCTTCTTGAACTCATCCCGCAGTTCTCTGGTATGCTGTTTATTTCTTTGTACACTATTTTCCACCTTCTTTTTCCAACCGGTTTCTGCCTTCTCATCTTGGAGTTCCTCGATCTTTCACTCAGCTACTGTTATTATGCTATTTAGAACTTCTGATGAGTGTTTTTATATCACCTACCATGTTCTTTATCTGTCATTTCTGATTGTGATAGTTTTATTCATTTAGACACTCGTACTTTCTTATGCTTTGCTGACTACCGTCATTTCTTGGAGCTCATTGATTATCCTCACTATGGTATCACTAAAGACATTGTCTGAGGATATCCTGAGTTGGTTAGCATTGTTTGTCCTCATTGATACTGCTTTTTTCTCATTGAACTCAGTGACTTCTACATGGTTCCCCTTTGTTTATCTAGTGTTATTGCTGTGCTGAGGGTGAGTCTCTGTAGTTACCCCCACTGGAAGATGCTGAGGGATTAGGCCTGTCTGCTCTGCCCCTCCTCACCGAATGACAGGAAGCATAACTGTGAGCAGCCTATAAATCATTGAGGATTTTTGTCACTTCAGGAGCTGTGGTGTGGGCCCTTACTATGGTGCGGGTCAGGTGTGGAGGCCGCTGGGAGCCATCAGAGAGGGTGGGCTCTGGTTCCTCTCCTGGTGTAGACCAGAGACGTCAGCCTGAGGTGAGCCTCACCTGAGATGGCGGGGCAGCAGGCAGAATGTTATTCCCAGAAAGGAATTTTTAATGTATCACATTTTGCCTCTGGCCTTTTGTACACAGTAAAATGTCTTTAAGATGCATCTGTGAGCCGGGAAGATAGCTCCTGTGAAGATCACACAAGTATATCCTCTTAAATTAGGGGTTTCGCTCATAGAGGAGCATACTGTTCATGGTCTGGAGACACCAGACTCAAAGGTAGGCCATAAGGAGAAAACATGCCTTCTATGACTTCTTTTGCACTCGAATGGAGAGACATCTAAGCCTTGGAGTACTCTAAAAATTGTGGATATTCTATGAAAGTCATTTAGGAGGAGACTGATAGACTCACTGGAAATATAGACCACTGTTAGTTTGATCAAGGCCACCTTGGTGGGGGGGAGGGGAATCAGAACAAAATCCATCAACTTCAGGATCTGTCCCTAAATATAGCGTGGGAAGTAGGAGGAGCCTTGTAGATGCCTTGGAGGACTGTAAGGAAGACTGGATGCTGGAGCCCCTAGTTTTTGTCCCTCAAGCACCACAGTACCCCTAGCACTGTAGTTATGTTCCCCCTACCCTCCACTCCTCCTCTCCCCCCCACCAAAAAAAGCAACTAGATTGGCTCCTTTGGGAAATAATCTGTGTTCCAGGCCATTGTTTTAAACAATAGACAATCAGGGGATAATTGTCTTTTTGTTGGGGCCATGGATGAACCCAGAGGTGAAACTCTATGGCAGCTCTAAACCTACAGACAGCTTCAGGTTATCTCTGTTTGGGGGGGATGTGCGTGTGTGTGTGTGTGTGTGTGTGTGTGTAGGGTTTCCGGTTCTGCTAGGGATTAAACCTTGCTCTGTACTCAGTGATCACTTCTGGTGGGGTCAGGGGAATATACCAGGTTAGTTGTGTGCAAGGCAAGCACTCTACCAGTGTAGCTGTGTGTGTTGTTGGTGGTGGTGGTGGTGTGTGTGTGTGTGTACCAGATGCAGTGATATTCAGTGCTCTGTTCTGTGCTTGGAGTCACTCTATGTGGCTCCCTGGGGATGCTATGTTGACAGGGATCAAGCCCAGACCACCCACATATAAACAGTGTCCCTCAGCCTGTTGAAATAAATATCTTGCTGGCCAATTCAGGTTATTTTTTTTTCTTTTTGGGTCACAAATGGCGATGCACAGGGTTACTCCTGGCTCTGCACTCAGAAATTACTCCTGGCAGTGCTCAGGGGACCATATGAGATGCTGGAAATCGAACCCGGGTCGGCCGCATGCAAGGCAAACACCCTACCCACTGTGCTATCACTCTAGCCCCCAAGTTATCTTTTGGGGTGTGTGTGTGTGTGTGTGTGTGTGTGTGTAGCGTTGGGTCACTGAAGGAGCCATAAGAAACTGGATTATGCAGAAAACCATGGCCTGGCAGGAAAATCACCAGGTGGTTAAGCAGGAAACAGCTTGGGCTGAAAAACCACCCATCAGCAGAATGCGAGTCAAGGACTATCTGGCGGCCTCTTGGGAGTTATGAGAACCGGCAAACAGACATGTTTCCGGAATGCATGGACCTTTATCTTGTCATGACATTGCAGACTAATGCTTGCTTGCGTATGCCTTTGATGCCATGTGCCTTAAAGCACTGCTTTCGATACACCAGTGCTTTCCATCATCCACTCCTGTAGAGGACCTAAGGCTCCTTGCGCATGTGCTTCATTCCCTTCATCACAAGGTTGGGGTGAGAACCCCCCCCCAGGCCACACCCATGGGTTCCCTGTCTCAGTGCTCTGAGATTTCTCCTAATGGTGCTTGGAAGACCATAGGCTGTTCTGGGTGCAAGGCAAGCACCCTGCCCGTGTACTATCTCTCCGCCTGACACCCCCCTTCAATTTATCTTTTAAAACGAATTTTAAATGGGCTGTAATTTAGGAGAAGAGAATAGAATATTATTAATCTAGTCAGTCAAAATAAACAATAAGGTCCAGAAGAGTTCAGGAGACCAGAAAACCAGAATTGCTACAGTATAGTTTTTAAAATGTTCAATTTTTACCAAATAAATTACAAGATATGCAAAATTAAAAAATTACAAGTTAGGCAAAGAAGCAGGAAAAAATAACTTAAGCGCCAGGGAAAAGGGTTCAGCATCAGAAATTGCTTCAAAGGATCCAGGTTATAGCCAGAGAGCTAGTTACAGCAGGCAGGGTGCTTGCCTCACATGTATGACCTGAGCTTACTCCCTGGCACCATATGTGGTCTTTTGAGCACCACCAGGAGAGATCCCTAGACACAGAGCAAGGAGTAAGTCTGGAACACACCAAATGTTACCCCCAAACCAAATCAAAACCAAACCAAACCCAAGGTAGGCAATATCCATATGAGCTAAGAACCAAACAAAACCATAGCAGGTTGGGCATTTGCTTTGCATGCGGCCAACCCGGGTTCGATTCCCAGCATCCCATATGGTTCCCCAAGCACTTCCAGGAGTAATTCTTGAGTGCATGAGCCAGGAGTAACCACTGTGCATTGCCGAGTGTGACCCAAAAAAAGCAAAAAAAAAAAAAAAAAAAGAAATGTGTGATGGCAATGTCAACGTTACATACAGAAGTTAATTTTAAAAGGTGGGGAATAAACAGCACGATGGGGTTGGAATGAAAAAAAGAGATGAAGGAGCCGTAGTGATAGTACAGTGGAGAGGGTGTTTGCTTTGCATGCAACTGACCCGGGTTTGATCCCCATATGGTCCATATTCCATATGGTCCCCCAAGCACTGCCAGGAGTAATTTCTGAGTGCAGAGCCAGGAGTAATCCCTGAGCATCACTGGGTGTGACTCAAAAAGCAAAGAGAGAGAGAGAGAGAAAGAGAGAGAGAGAGAGAGAGAGAGAGAGAGAGAGAGAGAGATGAAAAGCATATAAGAATTAACTGGAAGTTCTGGAGTTTAAAAGTAAAAAGACTGATGAGAAGTTCACTGGTATACAAATGGAGGAAGGAAAAAAAATGAGTGTGAACATAGTTTAACTTGAACAGAAACATTAAGTAATACAAAGAACAGTTTGGGGAAATTTTTGAAAAAATGAAAATAGCTTCAGAGAAATTTTGGGGTGCCATTTTGTGAAAGGCATAATGAGAAGGAGAGGAGAAAGAGAAAGAAAACATGTGAAATGATAATAGCCCAAATAAATGTATCCAATAAATTAGATGGCCTAGATAAGTGGAGGAATTCCCAGAAACTCAACAAGAAATAGAAAGAAATAGACGCCCCGTGAACACTTGGTGGGTGCTGAGGTTTAATGTGAGTGCCAGAGCCTGGGGCTATGAAGACAGCGAAGGGCATAGGGTGTGTACTCTTCATGCCAGAAGCCAGGTCAGTTCCTAGCACTAGATGGTGAGACACCCTCTTTGTGTGTTCAATAATAAGTGTATGTGGGCTCTCTTGCCATGTTTATTTGCTGGCCATGAGCCGCTTCCCCAGCCTGGCCTGTATCTGCTGCCAACAGACACATGAAGGAGGGAACTGTGTCCTCTTTCAATTTTGAACAACATCAAGTGGTGCTCAGAGTTTAGTTCTGACTCTGTAATCAGGGATCACTCCCATAGGTGTCAGGAACCAACCTAGGGTCAGACAGTTGCATGCAAGTATGTGCCTTAACCTCTGTCCTATCTCTAGCTCTACAATATGGTTAATGATCAGGTTTCATGCAGACAATATTCCAGTAGCACACCCTCCCCCAGAGTGTACCCCATCTCAACATGGTAAACTCATATTATAGAGCAGTTCTCAGGTGATAATAAAATGTTAGGCCAATATCTCTTATAAATATAGAAACAGACATCCTCAAGAAAACTCTGACAAAAAATAAACCAACAGATAAAAGAGTTAGAGACTGGGCAAGAGGAATAGTACAGCAGGTAAGGTGCTTGCTTTGCATAAGTTCAACCCACGTTCCATCCCTGGTACCCCAAGCCCCACCAGGAATGATCCCTAAGCATAGATAGATGTGCTTTCCACCCTCCCCCAAAACAAAAACTGTAATCCTCAACAAAGTGGAATCTATCCCAGGAATGCAAGGTTGGTTCACCATTCAAATATAAATTAATGTACTGAACACATCAGTATAATGATTACAAAACCCCTACACAATCATCTCAGGCTCAAAAAAGAGAAAACAACTGACAATATCTAATGCAACATCACACTAGAGGCTCCAGCTAGAGAAGTTAGGCAAGAAAAGAAAAGGCATTCAGGTTATTAAGTAACAAGAGAGATAGTACAGGGAGTAAGTCACTTTCCCTGCAAGTGACTGACCCCAGTTCACCCCCCAGCACTACATATACGACTTCATTGCCACTGAGCACGAGTGATCGCTAAGCACAGAGCCAACAGTAAAACTTGAGCACTATCAGGTGTGATCCCAAAAGAAGACAAATAAAACAGAAAGCAACAAGTAAAATGACTTCCATTCATTAATAACATTCTCTTGAATGCAAAAAAAAATTCTGAGGTAACTACCAAATGCAAGTCAACTAGTTAGTCAACAAGGAAACAGAATACAAGTATTGATCACTATACAAAAACCAATCACAATTCTATGCACTTGCAGCAAAGAGCCCAAAAGTGAAAACAATTCTATCACATTTAAGAACATAAAATATTTAGGGACTGGAGAGATAGTACAGAGGGTCAAACACCTCCTTGCATTCAGCTTACCCAGGCTTGATCCCCAGCATCTCATATGGTCTCCAGAGCAGCACAAGAGAAATCCCTGAGTGCAGAGCTAGGAGTAAGTCTGAGCATCACTGGGTACAACCCAAAAACCAAAAATAAATAAAAATAAAAACATAGACTATTTAGAATGATATTTAATAGAAGAAGAACAAAATTTATACCCTGGGAATTACAAAATGTTGAAGTAAATGGAAACTTGTTCATTGGCCTCACTCAGAGGTTTCTGGAACTTTGTGTGTATGAAGAAAATGCAAAGCAATCAAGTCATATCTTTACTAAGCTTTCTATAATTAAATCAGTGCCAAAAAAAGAAGATACTCAGGAAACTAGTAAAAAAGAGTCAGAAAGATAGTACAGGGGGTAAGGTACTTGTCTTGCATGGGCCAACCTTGGTTAGATCCCTCACACCTCATATAGTCCCTCAAGCACAGCCGGGGTCCCTCCTGAACACAGAGCCAGGAATAGCCCCTGAGCCCCACAGGCCCTGGCTCAAACCTCCCACTGTCCCTCTAGTCTACTCTTGTCCACTTGAACTTAGTGCCTGAGTTTGCAGCTCTCAGAGTGGTCAGCACAGCTGCAGCCCCAAGTAAGTGCTTGGTAAGTGTTTGCTAGATTGCTGACATTGTGCGGCTATCCTGTCTGTTTTTCCGAGTTAGTTTCTGTCAATAGCCTCGCCTCTTTTCCTCCTTTCTCTGTGAATGTCATTTGGTTCCTGAGCATTTGGAGCTCTTCCTGTGGATGTGCGTTGGGGGGGGGGGGTTACCCCCCGGCAGTGCTCAGGACTTACTCCTGACTCTGAGCTCAGGAATCACTCCAGGTGGTGTTTAGGGAATCATATGGGATGCAGGGGGTTAAACCCAGGTCAGCCTCTTGCCAGGCAAGAGCCCTACCCACTGTACTATCCCTCCAGCCCCTGAAACTATTATTATCATGTCAAATGATACTTTATACTGCTTTCTAGTTTGATTCCATTATGGTCAGAGAATATACTCTGTCTGATTTCATTACTTTTAAATCTATGGAGATTTGTTTTCAGGCCCAGGATATGACCATTTGGCGTTTATCCTGGTTACTGGGTAACTGTTCTCCACTGTTACTGACCACAGGTGCTACATGTCAGTTAGGTCCAGTTGTTTAATGGTGGTGTTGGGTTTTGCAATATCTTTGCGGATTTCTGTCTGAGGCTTGTTTCAAAGTTTTGCTGGAGCAGAGGTAGATGGTGTAGGCTGATTCCAGATGCAGGCCCTTGGGCCTTCCCACCATGTGCCACAGTCCTGTCTGAGGAATCCACCTGAACTGTGAGAGCTTGAACATCTTTCCCTGTGAAATCTGGAATTTTCTTTCCCTTCCCTTCCCTTCCCATCCCTTCCCTTCCCTTCCCTTCCCTTCTCTCCTCAGCCCTCATTTTCCTTTCTTTTCTTTTCATGTTTTGGTTTTGAGACATACCCAGTATTGCTATTTGTGACTGTGCTCTGGGATCTCTCCTGGTGGTGCTTGAGGGGATTCCAAATGGGCTCAGCAGGATGCAAAGGAAGCTGATATTTAGTTTGAAATCAGCACTATCTCTCCAAGCCCAATTCTGTGAATATTATTTTATAATCCCCCATTTGTTAATAATCCCCCATTGTTCTTATTATTTGTTTATAATCCCCCATTGTTCTTCATTTTTAGAGAATTTAGTTGCCCCTTCACTTGGACCATAGTCGTGAGTGCTCAGTGGTTGTTCTCAGCAGCGCTGGTGACCAAAGATGGGGGGGAAACGGGAGCATTCTCACATGCAAAGAACATGATCCAGCCGGCCCTTGAGCTACTACTCTGACCCCTTCTTTTGATGGGCAAGTGTTTGTTTTGGCTCACACCTATCTCTATTTCTGGCTCTATTTCTGAAAATCACCCCTGGTAGTGTTCAGGGAACCATATGCAGGGCAGGAAATAAAAACCAGAATCCGCTCCTCTCAGGTCCCATCTTGAGAGTTTTTTAGTCTATACATGCATCATATTCTTGACAAAGGAATTTGTTCCAATTTCTAGAAGTCTTCGAAGTCCCTCTTCAGAAGCAGATCATATGACTTCCAGTTATCACTGATGCCCCAGTTCTGATGTCTCCCACACCAGAGTGTGTGGGCACCCCTCTGTACCCAGAACTCAAAGATGCTGCATTGCATCCAACCAAGAGAGTTTAAGGACTCACAGCTTCGATTCCCTTTCCTTACAAGTTGTAGCTCTCTGTCACCTATCCAAAGTCTGCAAAGAACTATTTTTTAGATCTTGGGCTGCAAAAATAGTACAGTGTGGAAGGTACTTGCCTTGCATGCCGCTGACAGGAGTTTAATCTATAGTGTAAGGTCCCTGAGCCCAGAGCCAGGAGTAAGCCTTGAGCACCAACACCAGATGTGGTCCAAGCAACAACAACAAGAGCTATTTTATAGGTTTTTCCCAGTTTTCTATATGTTTATCAATGAAGGGTAAGCCCAATTCTTTCTAGTATATTATGACAGGAAGTTGAGGTATATTTTATATTTTTCTCTTTCTGGGATGAACACTTAAGTGTAATAACATGGAGAATTGATGACAGTGAAGTGGTTTTCTTTTTTTTTTAAGAGGGGGATATTCCTGGACTGGCAATTTCCATTTTAGTGCTCAGGGATCACTTTCACCAATACCTGGGGAACCATTAGGTGCTGGAGACAGAACCCCGGGCTCAAACATGCAAATCCTGTTTCAAAGGCTCTAGCCCTTTGAATTATCTCCCTGAAGTATAATTTTATATTTGTTTTGCTTGTTTGGTGGTGCTGGGGCTGAGGGGATGAAACCCAGAATTTCACATGTGCAAGGCTAGTATTCCACTGTTGAGTTATCTCCTTGGTCGCAACAGTGGAATTTTAAGGGGGCTTTATTTCTTTTTTAAAGTTTTTCAAAGTCGTCAGAGACATCCTAGCATCAGAAACGAACCCTTGCACAGAGAGAACTCCCACCACGCTGCCTTTTCCTGCCCCTCCCACTCAATTCCGTTTTTCTTTCTTCTTATCCTGAAGAAGCCAGAATTGATTTACTGCCTGACTCACGCGATCCTGAATCCATGCAGGAACCCCACACCCGTGAGTCTCTTCTCTGCTCCCACTTCTCCCAGCTTTTCTCTGCACCCCTATCCACTCCCACCCCAGACCAAACCCAGAGCTTTCTCCAGCCCTGGGAGCTATCTCCCTAGACATTCATTCTAGATTTTTTAATCATTTGGGAATCTCCTCACCAAGCAAATGGCTTGAAAGAAAAAGGATTCAGAATTACAAAAGTGGAGGTATTTAGTGCTACAAAGACCTTGTTCTGAGGACAGCAGGGTAGAGAGACTGATGAGTCAGATGCTTCCCACCCAAACTCAGCCTCCACACTGAGAGAAGGAGCCCCATCCTTGCGGATGTAAATTCTCAAATTCAATCCCTAGTGCTGCCACATGTGTTGTGCATGACCCTGGAAGTTCTGCCACCCACAATCCCCAATACCACAAGCGATTTCTGGGCCATACCATAGCCAGGCATGTGTGCGGTCCCTGGTTGGGAGTACTACAAATAGAGGAGTATGTTCCCCAGGGAGCACCACCAAAAGATGTGTGCACACCATAGCCAGGAAGTGAACTCCTGATGAGTACCTGTGTGAGCACCACAACCAGAATGTGCGTGAGCTCCAAATTAAGAGTGTAGCCCCCAAGAAGCACGTGTGCAAGTACCAGAATGTGACATTCATTCATTTTGTTTTATTTTGTTTTTTGGGTCACACCCAGCGAGGCTCGGGGATTGCTCCTGGCTCTGCACTCAGGAATTACTCCTGGAGGTCCTCAAGGGACCATATAAGATACAGGGATCAAACCCAGCTTGACCATGTGCAAGGCAAGCACCCTATCTTCTGTACTATCACTTTTGTCCCCAGTCATTAAATTTTAAAAAATCTTTAAAACACCTTCCAGTTCCCTATGGTATATGGTTCTAGATACCACAGCAAACTTGAGGAACATTTGTCTCAGGATGGATGATGAAATTTTGTTGTTCAGCAAGGAGGGTAAACAGGGGGAACATCTTAGGCAATAGTGATGTTAACTAACTTAATTCAGTTTCAGTATTTCTCCTGAAATTGCATAAACAAGTGCAAATGGAAAGAATTCAAGTCAAATTTATATAAAGAGAAGAAGCACTCTATCACAAAAATGTATAAAATTACCATACTGCTTTCTTAAAATACTGGCACTTTCAGAGAACTCTAATTTTAAAAACTAAAATTATAAAATTGTTTCTGAAACTTTGAGCCAGATAAACATATGATCCTAATGGACGATTTTTGGGTTTTATGAAGAAAGATCAAGCTACACTGAATGAGTCACATGAGGTTAAATGTCTTCTTTTATCAAGTCTACTTGATCATAAAGAGGCAAACCATAATATAAGAAATAACACTGTATCACTGTCATCCCGTTGTTCATCGATTTACTCGAGCAGGCAGCAGTAACGTCTCCATTCGTCCCAGCTCTGAGATTTTAGCAGCCTCTCCTTACTCGTCCTTCCCAATGCTGCCATATTGGAGGCTCTTTCAGGGTTAGGGGAATGAGATCAACTATACAATAATAAGAAATGTATACCTGATTTATTTATTCCATTTATTTATTGCTTGGGGGCTACCCCCAGCAGTGCTCAGGAATTACTCCTAGCTCTACACTCAGAAATTACGCCTGGTGGTGCTCAGGGAATCAAACCTGGCTTGGTCGCATTTGAGGCAGGCACTCTACCAGGTGTACCATCTCTCCAGCCCCCAAATACACTTGACTTTAGAGGTGGTTTCACAATTTTTAGAATTGGCTCAATTGATTGGAAACCCCAATGGAGACTAATGTTTCTTATTAAACAGAAGACATTTACAGCCAGCACTTTTAGAGCCTTTGCTCAGACTAAAACGTCAAAAATAAAATATGGCAATCTTATGTTTTCATCTCACTTTTTTTTTTTTTTTTTTTTTTGCTTTTTAAGTCACACCCAGCGATGCACAGAGTTACTTCTGGTTCATACACTCAGGAATTACTCTTGGTGGTGCTCAGGGTGCCATATGGGATGCTGGGAATCGAACCCGGGCCGGCTGTGTGCAAGGAAAATGGCCTACCCACTGTGCTATTGTTCCAGCCCCATCTCACATTTTTTGAGGTACATTCATGTATTCTTTTACAAGGGGTTTGCAAACGTAACTGCCATTATATGGTAATTGGAATTAAAGAATGTTGAGTTCTCATGTAAAGAGTGGAACATTATTTTCTGGGCTGGAGCGATAGTACAATAGGCACGGTGCTTGTCTTGCACATGGTCAACTCAACTTTGATTTCTGACACCCTCTCTGGTCCCCAGAGCCCTATTCAGGAGCAATACTATAGCATAAAGCCAGGAGCAAGCCCTGAGCACTGCCGGGTGTTATGGAATTTCTATTGCTACAGTGCTATAGTGCTACCTTGCATGCATTATTTCCAACTTGCTTTTTCCTTATTTTTGAAAAACAGTTTATGTATATTTAAATTTTCACAATGGAGACGTTACTGGACCAGCTCGAGAAAATCGATGAACAACGGGAGGACAGTGACAGAAATTCACTCAATTTTGTCTATCACTCTACTGTCATTGTCCTCCTGTTGTTCATTGATTTGCTCGAGCGGGCCAGTAACATTGTGAGACTTGTTACAGTAATGTGTTTGGCATATTGAATACGTCACAGGTAGTTTGCCAGGCTTTGCCGTGCGTGTGAGATATTCTTGGTAGCTTGCCGGGCTCTCCGAGAGGGGTGGAAGAATCGAACCCGGGTCGGCTGTGTTGGCTGCATGCAAAGCAAACACCCTGCCTCCTGTGCTATCGCTCCAGCCCTACTACTCTACAAATTTCAATAAATGTTTTCAGCTGTGTGACACTCCCACGCACAGCGGCAGGGCGTTTGCCTTGCACACAGCCAACATGGTCGACCCAAGTTCGATTCCTCCGCCCCTCTCGGAGAGCCCGGCAAGCTACCGAGAGTATCTCGCCTGCACGGCAAAGCCTGGCAAGCTCCCTGTGACACATTCAATATGCCAAACACAGTAACAACAAGTCTCACGATGGAGATGTTACTGGGCCCGCTCGAGCAAATCGATGAACAACGGGAGGACCGTGACCGTGAGCCTGACACCCTCACCAAGTAGAACAAGTCCATGATTCCAAAATTCTCCAAGGCCTCTTTCATTTTAAGTGTTTATTTGGAGGGGGATTCTTCCCCCTGCCTTTTATTTAAACACCATAATTTACAAATTTGCTCATGATGCATTTGTTACAGGCATTCACATTTCCATGCCAGTGCCACCGCCCATGTGACCTTTCCTCTACCATTGTCCCCATTTTCCTAACCATTCCCAAACCCGCCCCCTTAGCAGGCACAAAATAATTTATTTTATATTGCTTCTTACAACTAAATGGTTAATGGAATTATTAAAAAATACTCCAGTAAAAGAAAACTTGTAAAAATTGTTATATCTCACTGTGGGGTCATTACATTCTTGTCTGGAGGTTTACTAAGCTATTATTGCTAATTGAGCCTTCTGTGTTAATTTTTTTAAACTGAGCTTGCTTGGCTCCTGTGTTATTTTTCCATCTAATATGGTGTGTTCCTATTCGGTTGTCAGCAATTGTAGAATTTGGAGGTGTCGAAGAAATACGGCCATGTACACAGCCATGTGCTCCAGAAACTTCAGGATCTATAGAACAGGGTCAAGGAGTTTACACAGTGGATGGTGGTTGTGGGATATGGGTGGACTTCCTTGGGTTTGGGAAGTACTGGTGTGAGGGAAGGCTGCCTGCTCCCACTCAGAGAAGATCTCAGAACTCTCAGTCTGAAGACCGGTGTGGAATTTTCGGCAATTTGGTGTCTCTACAGAGCTTAGTTATGAGACATTGGAGTTGGGCAATTGGCATGGCATAGGGCTATGAACATAGCCATATTCACAGTTTGAGCTGCCAAGCCCAAAGCCCCATTTAATCTCACTCCCAGTCAGAGTTTCTGGTAATCTCTGATCAATTTTCGGCCTCTGTGGATTTTTTTCCTTTGTAGAATGTCGCATTAAAATATTTAGCCTTTTACTTCTGACTTCTTTCACTTACTACACTACATTTGAGATTAAACCATATTGCTGTATCATTAATTTGTTCCTTTTTTGTTGCTGGGGTCTTATTCCATTGTGATTGTACCATTGGTTCTTTATCTGTTTTATGTTTGAAAACCATTTGTTGTTTTCAATCTTGGGGGAAGGCAATTATTTACAAAACTGCTATATATATATATATATATATATATATATATATATGTATACATATGGGCTGGAGCAATAGCACAGCAGTAGGGCGTTTGCCTTGCTGCAGCCAGCCTGGCCGAGCCGGGTTCAATTCCTCTGCCCGTCTCGGAGAGCCCAGCAAGCTACCGAGAGTATCTCGCCCACATGGCAAAGCCTGGCAAGTTACCTGTGACGTTTTCGATATGCCAAACACAGTAACAACAAGTCTCAAAATGGAGACGTTACTGGACCCGCTCGAGCAAATCGATGAACAATGGGAGGACTGTGACTGTGACTGATATATATATATATATATATATATATATATATACACATACACACACACATATATATATAATAGATTTTATATGAACTCTAGCTTTCACATGTCAAGGTAGAGATCCAAACTTGTTATAGCTGGATCATTCAACATGTGTATTTCCAATTTATTATTCATTGACAAATCAATTTGTCCATTCCTTCAGCCATGCATTCCTTGTTCCACTTGTTTTGCATCCTTTCCAGCAATTGGTATTAAAAGAATTTTCATTTTTGTGCAAACTAATAGGTGTGTAATTACGCTATTAATTTACATTTTCCTAATGACTAATAATACCGAACATCACTTCTCTGTTAGTCATCTGTTTAAATCCTTTTTCTCATTAAACATGGATGTGTGGGGGCTGAAGAGATAGTATATTTCAAAGGGTGCTGCCCTGCATGTGGTTGACCCAGGTTCAATCTGCATGATCCACAGAGCCTTGCCAGAAGTGATTACTGAGTGCAGGAGTAGGAGTAAGCCCTGAGAACCTCTAGGTGTGGCCCCAAAGCACACACCACCACATGGTCCACCTAAGCACCACTGGGAGTAGTGCACTGAGTCAGGAGTAGCCCCTGGCGTGCACACATACACACACACACACACACACACACACACACGCACACGACAAAAACAAGACTTTATTATTAAAAATACGCTAACCATTGGTGCCTTGGAGACTACTTAAAGAACTAGTATGCATTCTTTGCATGAGTGAGTCCCAAGTTCGATTCCCCAAACAACTCATCATTATAGTCCCTGACCACCACTGGTGTGGCCTAAAAGAACAAACCAACCAACTAAAAACTGCCATCATCTGAGTCTTTAGTCAGTTTAATTTTTTGTTGGTGTAATCTTGTAAAAAAAAATATAATAAAATGAGGCACAATAAAACAAAGTGTGTCTGCAATTATATTGTCTACAATTTATATTGTGTATCTTCTATACCTTCTAGCCCAGGGTGGCCTCCTTTGTACATGGACACAGTCCAGCTGCAGAGATAGATCTCAGTTTGAGTCCAGTTTCTATTACACAAGTTAAGTGTATGTGGGTTGTCAGAGACTCATTTTTCTCATCTGCAAGTGAAGTTAATGATCTATCTTAGTGGGAATTTATTAACTGAAAACAAAATCTACCAGCATAGAAATCCCCACACAGGTAGTAAAGAAAGAAAACACTTTTGTTATGGAGCATGCATTATTCCAGAGTGTGATATCCATCAGAGGCATACACTAAGACTCTGTACAGTCAGAAGGAATTCTCATGGCTCTCCACAGTCAGGCAGTATGAACCATTACAGAGATGTTCTCCAGGAACTAGTAAAAGAACTAGCATTATTATCATATGTAATCCATCCTAATTTTATCCATGTAATAGTGTGTTAGCTAATTGGATTTACTTAGAAGAAAATCTAGAGGTAGTTTCACAACATTAAAATGAGGTACCTCCAAGGACCAGAGAGATAGTTTATAGCTGGTAAGGCATTTACCTTGCCCACAACAGACCCAACTTTGATCCCTGGCATTTCATATGGTCCCCCAAGCACCACCAGAAGTAATTTTTGAGTAGAGGGCTAGGAGTCACCCCTGAGTATCTCTGGGTGTGCTCCCCTACCAAAAAAGGAGACACCTCCAAGACACCCACAGAAGTAGGAACATAGTA
The DNA here is from genome assembly GCF_029834395.1 of Sorex fumeus. NCBI lineage: Eukaryota > Metazoa > Chordata > Mammalia > Eulipotyphla > Soricidae > Sorex > Sorex fumeus. The sequence continues at coordinate 2,782,975 of NW_026606179.1, read as the reverse complement.
TGTGAGCTCCCTTGTTGTGCACATCCCCAAAATACCATAGTTTGCTATTATTCCCCCCTTCCTGTCCCCTTTTGTTGCTGTTGCTACTGCCATGATGGTGGGGGGGGGTGTCACGCAACTGGGTGCTTATGAAGGGGTCACACACTTTAGTTGTAGAGCTTGCACACATTTGGATTGCAGTGTTAGGTGCTCATCTCCATGAGCACTCATTACTCACTTGGTTGCAACGCACTGGAGAGGGCTCATTTTGTTGTGGCACTGGGGATACTGAAGGACAGAGCTGTTGGGACCACACTCAGACATGTGGGGTAGTACTGGGGCCAAACTCTTGGCCTTACACCTGTAAAGCAGATATTCTAACACTAAACTATTCCTGAACCCCAAATTAACTGATACAGTTGTTTGTTTGGGGGCCACACCTGACCATGCTCAGGGGTTACTCCTGTTTTTGAACTCAGGAATCACTCTTGGTAGGCTCAGGGGACTCTATGGGATGTCAGGATTGAATCCCGGCTAGTAATGTGCAAGGGTAATGCCCTATCTCTGTGGTACTCTCGCTTCATCTCCTCAAAAATTTTTGGAGGAGGCCAAACATCACTTACTCCTCCCTTTGAGCTCAGGGAACAAACTCAGTATGGCTTTGGTGGCAAAATGTGGCACTGGATGTGGGACCCAGGGATAGAACCCAGGGAAGCCACATGCAAAGTAAGAGCCCTATCCAATGTCCCTTGACTTTTTTAACAGTCCTACTAATTTTTTTTTATTTGTAACTGTCAGACTAGTCAAAGCTGTCACATTTTGGAAACAGCTTGATATTGTGATAGTTTCCTCTAGACTGAGGACTTCAAGATTAAGGTTGTTAAGTAAAATATTCATCTGAAGAGAAAACACCAAGGTTAATTATCACACCATACAGTGGAGCATACAGTGACCTGGACGTTGGTTTGGACCAAGAACCTGATGCAGAATCACTGCACTGCATATTGTCCCCAGAGAACTGCCAACTGTGGCTCCTGAGTAGGGTTGGAAGTGATTCATGAGCATCACTGGGTGTGGCCCAAAAGGAAAGAAAGAAGAAAGAAAGAAAGAGAGAGAAAGAAAGAAAGAAAGAAAGAAAGAAAAAGATTATTTAATGAAACAGTATTTTACTTCATTCGAGGGGGGGGTGACTATTTCTTTCCTTATAAGCAAAAGATTTGGCTCAACTTCAAATATTTCACTGGCAACTAGGAATTTGTAGCAAAAGACAGGGTAAAGGTTAGAGGTCAGAAAATTATCAGAGTAAGCCCTGAGCACCAAAACAAAAATAAAACAAAAGGAATCATCAGGAGTGAAATGAGAGTCTAGTTAAATAGAGCTGGCCACAGTGATTAGACATTTGAGCTGAACTGTGAGGAATCCAGTTAGTTCTGGAGGTTGGGAAGTTCTGATTACATTGACATGGCTGTTTGATTGCTAAAACTGGAAAATGCAGAGACAAAGTCCAAAAGTCAGTCTGGTCGGAAGAGTTCAGGTCAGCCTGAATAGGTTAATGAGAGAATCTTTGTCAGCTTTCCTCTATATTGCTCAGTCCCTTGGTTTTCATTAACAACTGAATATTCTCTGAGCTCTTGTTACATGCAAGGCACACAGTGTTATGTACTTTAGATATATATAATATCCTTTCAACAGTCCTGCCAGGCAGATCTAATTTTCTTCAATTCAAAGATGATGTACACTGGTGAAGGGATGGATGGGCATCGGAACATTGTATGACTTAAACCCAATCATGAACAACCTTGTAACTGTGTGTCTCACAGTGATTCAATTAAAAAAAAAACTTTCAAAAATAATTAAAAATTAAAAAACAAAAATATGAGAAACACTAAAAACAAAAACTGAAGTGAAGGCTAGGAGTTACGTGCCTAGAGTAATCGCATCGGAGTTCAAAACCACGTTTTTTGGATGTAAATGCCCACTCTGTTCAAGTCTAAACAGGGCAAAAAAGACAACGCTGTCACCCAAAACCTTCACAAGTTTAGGCATGCTTTCAGCCATCTTCCTCTCAATGCCCGCCAGACGCCCAGGGCCGAGTCCAAGGGCCCCGCCCCTCCCCCTACCCGGGACCCAGTGCCCAGGTGAGCTCCAACGCCCGCGGCCTGCCTCTCCTTCCCTCCACTCCTCCAGAGAGGCAGCTCCGCCCAGCGCTCAGCAGTAACCAATAGCGGCACTCGTTGCGCGTGAGCTCCGCCCGCCCCGCTTCGCTCCGCCTGCTGATTGGGAGCCCCGGGGGGCGGGGCCCGGGGCGGGGCGTGCCAAACTCAAGTAGTGGAGAGCCGCGTCCGCGCGCCAACCGTGGGTTCCGGGCGCTCCGGGCTGTCACGTGGCGGCGCGGGGCCAGGCGCAGATCTGCGAGAGCGTTTTGGGTCGGCGGGCTGCATCCGGGCGCTGGTGCTCCGGACCACGTTTCGGTAGGTGCGAGGTCCCAGGCCCTCGGTCCCCCGCGGCGCAGAAGCTCTTCGTGAGTGCCTGGGTTGGGGCTTCGGAGGTCGTGGCCTCCGTCTTGGGCGCAGATGCCAAGGCTTATTGTAGCTGTCTCCTGAGCAGTTTTTGAAAAGCGACTGAGCCCTTAGAATTGAGTGCAGCCTTTCACCCTTAATCTTCCTGCACTACCCTCACACTAGGTGCAGTTGTATGCTCTCCTTCCCGTTTCACAGCTGCGGGTAAGGCGCAGAGAGGAGAGCCAGCTTGGGCGTTCATGACCCAGCAGCCAGGAAAATGGGGTGGAACTGAGACCCGGAAACCCCCGGAGCCTTAACCTCTAAGACCCGGTCGGTCGCTCAGCTTTTGGAGAGTAGCACCGGCGTCCTGCAGGGGGAGGGAGTAGGGGGAGAAGGCTGTGACTGTCATCTGCCCACCCGCGCTTTCAGAAACAGACATGGCACTGTACGGTTCTTGGCTTAGTGCCCTTGTTTCAAGGCCCTGGTAATTGTGGCCCCAGCACAAAACACGCGTCTTCAGAGGGGCGCCTGTACCGGAAACACCAGTTTCCGGGCATATGTGAGTGGACTTGCTGGGGAGGGGGGCGATTGCTTCTACTAGGTGCTTTGGAGTGAGAGCTAAGTGAGAGTTCAGATTCTGACTTCTTCGATGACCCTCGGTGACCCTCGGCCGCTGAGCTCTGGGTCCCCTCCCCCTCTGCAGAGCAGAGGACACAGGATCTGTGTGTGTGGCACCCATGGTGTTCACTAGGGTTTCCTTGCAGACTTCAGACGGGTTCCACTTGTGTGACCAGAGTCCAGGCAAGATGTGGAGGTCCCGGAGGATGGGGCGCTGGCAACTGGTGTAAATGGAATTATTAAAAAATACTCCGGTGAATGGATTCACCCTCCAGACCTCATTACCTGGAGTGGAGATAAGGATCATACCACACATGTTACTGATGGACCAACAGTGAGCTGTGGCTTTTTCAGCACCCGTGGTGGGTGCAGCAGACACCCTGAGGTGCCCACCAGTACTTACAGAGCATCATAGTTAGGATGACCTGAAGGCCTGTTTTTTTTTAAATAACAATAGTAGCTTATAATTAAAAAAAATAACTTTAGTGAGTTATCAGTTTAGTTTCAGACATTCCGTATTCCAGCACCAGTCCCACCACCACTGCACCTTCCCCCTACCATTATTTCCAATTTTCCTAACCACCCTTGAGCCTGCCCCCATAGCAGTCCCTTAATAATTTATTTTGCATTGCTTGTTATAATTTGCTAAAAGGATGACCAAAAATAAAATACAAACAACAGCAGGTAGGAGTAGGCATTCAAAAATTTGTCAGCTACTTAGAAGGTTTTTGTGCCATCCCTGCTATGCTGAGGGGCGGGGGCAGGGACAGAGTTACTCCTAGTGGAGGGCTTGGAGGTCTCCTGCATGCAAAACATGCGATCCAGCCCTTTAACTGTGTATGGGCCCTTTTTTTTTTCCCTTTGGAATGCTGGGGATCAAACTCAGGGCCACACAGGTGCAGAGTTCTCCATTCTGAGCAGCACCACCTGACAACGGTGTTCTGGGCACTCTGGCAGCTCATTCCCTCTCACGGTCAGCTTTGGGATTGTTGTCATCCTGTGTACTTGCGAGGGGCCTGAGACACAGAGTGTCAGTGTCCGCGGCTGGACCACAACACTTTGCCTATCTCTGAAGGGCCTCGGCCTAGCCTGCACTCTTCATTATCATGGCGCTGGCAGCCAAGAGTCTCCTCCCCCATAGAGAACACAAAATCAGAGATACCCAGCTGCTCACGCTTTACGAAAGAAACTCTTGTCTTCTCCCTTTGGGATTTCTCCGATTGTGAGTTTCAGGTTTCACAGGTGGATTGAGAAAATCTTTGCTCAAAGCCGAGGCTTCTGAGAAACAGTTTGGAGTTCCCTACGTGTAAGGTTCACTGTTTACTTGTCAGGGCTAGAGCGATAGTACAGCGGGGTGGGTGCTCGGCTTGCACGCAGCTGACCTGGGTTTGTTCTCCAGCATCCTATATGGCCCCCTGAGCCCGTCAGGAGTGATCCGTGAGTGCAGAGCCAGGAGTAAGTCCTGAGCACAAATCTCTCTGGCCCCAAACAAAACAAACCCGAAAAACTGTTTAGTTTTGGTGCCTGGGCTCAAACCCAGGGCCTCAGACATGCAAGTCAAGCTAAAGCTGAGTTACAAGTTACTGGGTCCCATCTCTGGTGGGCCTGATTTCTTCAGATGGCAAACTTCCACTTTTGGACCTTTGCTCCTGGGGTGTGTTCTGCCTGGAACACTTGTACATGTCACAACCTTGCTGCCTTTCCCACTATTCACAGCTCAGCTCAGAAACCTTCCACAGCCTGGTCCGGATACCTCCTCCCTCCACCCCCCAACCCTTATACTGGCCTCATAGCGAGTATCACTGATCTGTGTGTTTGTTTACTGGCCAGTGGTGAGCACAGAACCTCTGTCCTATGGCTCTTGGTTCTTACTGTCTACCACAGCGCCAGGACGCAGCTCAATATTTGTTGAAGGAATGAATGTTTTCTTTGCAGATTAATAACAGTGGATTATAGGTATTGAATATCAGAAGTTTCTTTTGAATTAAATAAAGAATCCTTGTGATTTAGCACTTTTGCTTCTGGATCTATTCCCAAAAAAATGGAAAGCAAGGGCTTGATGCTTGCACGTCCAAGTTCATGGTTGTGCTTTGTTTACAAGAGCCAAAAGGTCAGAAGAACTGGAATATCTGCAGACAGGTGAATGAATTAACAAAATGCGTTTGATGTATATATTGACGTATTATTCACTCATAAAAGGAAGACAATCCTGGCACCTGCGCTAGCATAGTGAATTTTGAATACATTGTGCTGAGAGAAATTAGCCAGACATAAAAGGACATTTTTTTTTTTTTTTTTTTTTGCTTTTTGGGTCACACCTGGCAATGCTCAGGGGTTACTCCTGGCTCTGCACTCAGGAATCACTTCTGGTGGTGCTGGGGAACCGTATCGGATTCCAGGAATCAAACCCAGGTCGGCCGTGTGTGAGGCAAACACCCTACCCACTATACTATTGCTTCGGCCCCTAAAAGGACAATTATTGAATGAATTCTTTCCCATGGTATCGAGGTAATCTAATTTATGGCAATAGAATGCAGAATCTTTTTCTATGGGCTTAGAGAAGAGGGAATGGAGAGTTTATCAGCTCTGTAGTTCGTTTGGAATGGTGGAAACTTCTAAAGCTGGATGGTGGAGATGGTTGTACAACCGTGTGAATGTATCTAGTAACAATTTAAAAAATGGTTAGACGGGGCTCAAGAGATAGTATAGTGGCAAGGTGATTGTTCTGCAGGCGGCTGACTCTGCATCAATCCCTGGCATCGCATATGGTCCCCCAAGCACTACCAAGAGTGATCCCTGAGCACAGTACCAGGAGTAAGCCCTGAATAAGTCGGGTGTGCCAAAACTCAAAATAGGTAAATAGTTAAAGAGTAAGGGATATAGCTCAGTGGCAGAGCATGAGCCTTGCATGTGTGAGGTCCTGGTTTCCATCCCTGGCACAGCAAAAAACAAAGACAAATGGTAATTTTTTTTTATGAGGTCTATTATGGCGCTCAGAAAAAGAGGAAAGGTCAAGATATGTTATTTTTCATACATATTTCTCCTGAGGAGATGCAGCGGAGCCAGAGTGACAGTAGCTGGAAGAGGATCAGGCCCAGACGTGACCAACTCAGCACTGGTGGCCCACCAGCACCACAGAACCGAGCCACACCACATCCTCCAGGCTGAGCTGGGCAGGGGTCCCCAGGAGAGGCCCGGCTCCTGAGTACTGCATGGGAGACTCCACTTCTTCCCCACTCCCCCCAAAAGAGTAAAGTTGCTGTGTATGTCTTCCCTAATGTAGCATAATATCATCATAACGTTTATTGTAAGCATGGTTTCTTCCCTTGGCATATAAGAAGGTACAGGATTTTTTTTTTTTTTAATCAACTATCTAAGCATCCCTAAACCTTCTCAGGTTGGCACATAATGAGCTAAAGTACTCCAGATATTTGCCTCTTCCTGCAATTCAGAATGACATCGTGGATATAATAGATGTAATGAAAAAAGAAAATTTTGTTTGTTTTCATTTGAGTTTGGCAGCTTCGCTTAGGGGAACTTTCAGTGTCTTGATCAAGTCTCAGCTTCCCCCTGTTGAGCTGTCTCTCTGGACAGGACAAAGAATCTTGAATGCTTTGTTTGCATAACAAATCAGACTTTGTTGAAGGGGGAGGGGCGGTGGGAGAAGCTCCTAACAGTGTGATGGTTTGGATTGGATCTGACTACAGCTCCAAGCTGTTGTTGCTTTGGCCCAAATAGTCCAACATTTTCATGATTAAAAAACAAGTTGGGGTTGGAGCAATATACAGTTGAGAGGGTGCTTGCCTTGCATGCAGTTGACCCGGGTTCAATCCCCAGCATCCTATATGGTCCCCTGAGCACCAGCAGGAGTAATTTTGAAGTGCAAAGCCAGGAGTAACCCCTGAGAATGGCCAGGTGTGGCCTAACAACTAAAAACCAAGGAAGAAAAAGCATCTTTTGGGTTCAAGTTGTAATTTAATAGGGGCAGGATGAAGCCTTTGGGGGTGGCCTGGATCCTAAATGTCCAAGGATACAGGGTAGAAAACTGCCAGTGGGTGAGCAGGATGGCGGTGCTGGTCTGAGAAGGGGAAGGTGCAGAGGGGGAGGAGACACCTGTCTAGCGTCTTGGATAAGAGACAGCTGTGCTGGGGCTGGAGCAATAGTATAGTGGGTAGCATGCTTGCAACTGACCTGGGTTTGATTCCTGGCACCACATATTATCCCCCAGATGCCACCAGGAGTGATCCCTGAGCACAGAGCCAGGGATACACACCCTGGCTGGGATAAGCCCAGGTCTGGGATACACACGGAAAAAACGGCTATGCCAGGATGAGGTGAGGGAAGGAGCGGAGTAGAACTGAAAGGATTTCTACTCATCTCATGGTCCTTGGAGAAGTAGGGTATTTGGTGGTTCAAGAATGTCTTCTCATGGAATTCGTGCCCAATTCAATCAGCTGATCAGTGGCTGAATGAATAGCAGTACTCCTACCTTAAAAAAAAAAAGAATGTCTTCTCTGCAAGACTTGTTACCTTTGAGTTCCTGCTACCATTGCTTAGTCAAAAGAATCTTTTCTCTTCATGAGTCTGGAAGCAGAGGGTTTAGTTTGACTCCACCACTTGGTGTGGGGGTGGGGCATGTGTTTGCTGCCTGAAAGGTTGCCTTGGGTTGCTCTGGCTGTTCTAGAATGTGGACATCGGTGCGAAACTGCTAGTGGACATAGTACCCCAGCTGTTAGCTTGACCATCACACTCATGTCTGCTTGGCCTCCACATGTGGCACTGAAGTTGCCGCAGAAGTGGCTTTTAAGTCTTTGTGCCTCTTTTACATTTTGTAAACATGACTACTCCTTCCTTCCTTCCTTCCTTCCTTCCTTCCTTCCTTCCTTCCTTCCTTCCTTCCTCATCTTGCAGGGCAGAGTATCCACATTCCTTCAGTTGTGGTCGGAAGCTTAACTTGCATACAGCTGAACCTAGCTTGATCTCTGGCACCCCATATGGTCTTCCCCAAGCACCAGCTGACGTAAGCCTTGAGCACTGCTGAGTGTGACCCCAAAACAAAACAAAGATGCCACAGTCATTGGCAGCAGGTCCCTAGGTACTTCACAGCTTCTGTTCAACTTGGCCACAAGCAGGAGATTCCTGTGACCTTGGGCACCTTCTTCCCCTTGGGTTTGATTCTTTGCTGGAGTGGCTCACAGACCTCAAGCCAGAACACTGGTTAACCAGGCCACCAAGGGATTGATCGAGGACACAGACAAGCAGACAGGAGAGATAGGTGGGGTGTGGCCTTGGAGGTCCCCAGTGTAGGGACTTCCCAAGTGAAATTTCCTGCAGTTTGTCACCTTCTAGATACAGGGATTTTCTTCCTGGACTCTGAGAGCGAAATGCAGTGGAGACTGGTGAGGATTTGCCTGTGGCCATGCCAGGTGGAACTTCATTCCACAGATGGGGCTGTGGATGTGACTGGCGGCATCTTGCCATGCTTTTTCGTCCTTCTGGTAACCAGGCCACAGCCTGGACCCAGCAAGGGACCTCTGTGAGAATAGAAGACACTGCTGTCCCCTGGAAACCCCATGGGCTTTAGGACCCCTGTGTCAGAGACAGGGTAAAGTGGCCGTGTTTGAACACAGGGTGTCCCCCTGGGTGCTCGTCCTGCTCAGGAAATGACAAGTGTTTTCAGTGCAGAGACCAGTGCCTGGGGAAGGGGCTCGCCCGCATGGTTGTGAGTTCAGTCTCCATGGCACTTGCTTCACTTAATTTTTGTATTTTTCACTAATGCTGGGAATTTAGCCCAGGGCCTCACATGCATGCATTGTGTGTCCTCTGCGCTCAGCCCAGCCCCTCAGACCTGCTCATCTGTTTGGACCCCTCTGTCTTCCCAGCACCAATTCCATGGCTGGCATGGGAAGGGCCTTGATAAATAATTGTGCAGTTCTTGTGATGCCCTGGGATTCAGTCACTGGCACCTCAAGAACAGAAATAAGCCCCCCCCCCAAAAAAAATCAATGAATAGTTGTGGAATTTTGAGTGGAAGCTTACCAAATTTGGGGACCAGAGAACCAGCACGGGGTTAAGATGTGTGTGTACCTTGCATTTGGCTGACGCCTGCACTCTCCACTGCGTGGCCTGGTACCCCAGACACTGCAGCCCAGAGGGGGCCCAACCCTCAGTGTCTCCTCGGCACTGTTAGCCCTCAGCAGTACCAGACTGTTGACCCTTGTCCCAGTTGGCCAAGAATTTAATGTGAGAGGCCCCCAGGCCTCCTAAGCACCTCCTGGGGTAGGAGTCTTAGAAACCTACTTTACTAAACTTGCATTTTTGCACCAAGACTGCCGGGCTTGTGCCTTGGAGCAGAGCATCTTTGGGACAGACCCCCAACCCACCTTCTGGGTGTACCCCTTTGAAAACTCGAGGCATATTTTGCAGACAGCTGTTCAGTGGGGTTGGGTTTCCAGATGAACTGAGCCTGGCAGGGGCACCCTGTCATTGTCACCGCGGGGTTGTGTTTCAGCACAGACACGCTTTAGCACACAGCGTGGAAGGAAATGCGGGTGTTCTTAGAGTGAGCATACAAGGGTGTTAGGTATAACCCAACCTTAGGCTAAGACACTTTCTTTTTCTGAATATTTTAATTTTTTTTTGAAGGGGGTCCTGGGCACACCCGCCAATGCTCAGGGATTATTCCTGGCTCTGTGCTCAGGAATTATTTCTGGCCATGCTTGGGGGACCATATGGGATGCTGGGGTTGAACCCGGGTCAGCTGCAAGGCAAATGCCCTACCGTCTCTAATATCCAGCCTCTAATTTGATTTTTATTCTTATTGAGATTCTGTGATTGACAATATTGTTAATTGTTTCTCATGCATATAATTCTGATGCTGTACCCCATTACCAGTGTACCCACCTCCCTCAACCACACACCCCAGTGATCCTCCCTCTCGAGGCCCTCCCACCACAACCCAATTGTGAGGGGTGCGTTTCCCCATTATGTTGCCTTTGACTCCTTGTTCCTCCCTTCTCTGTCCCTTTCAGTCCCACTTAGGAGAGGGATCGTTCTGTATCTATCCCTTTTCTTCTGACCGACTTCACACAGCATAATAGCCTCTAGTTCTGTCCATGTTGCTGTGAATTGCATGATTTTATTCTTTCTCAGAGCTGCATAGTATTCCATTGTCTATCTATGCCCCAGTGTCTTGATCCATTCACCCCTCACTGGGCATTTGGGTTGTTTCCAAATCTTGGCAATTGTGTAGAAGTACAGTGATAAGCATAGGCCTGCAGAGATCCTTTTGAATTAATGGTTTTGTGTTTGGGGGATAGATTGAATCCTCATTTATATTGTTTGGAAGAATGAAAAGAGAATTTTATTTATTTAACAATTCATTTGTTCAGTCAATTGGCAAATATCAATTGGCAAATATCACTCCTATAAACAAACTAGAGGAGTTTGTGTTTGGCCTTGAGTGGGGGTGCTCAGGGGCTCCTCCAGCTCTGTGCTTGGGGGTCCATATGGTGCCAGGAGTTGAACCCAAGCTTCCTGCGTGCACAGCACATGCTCCCTCCCATTGAGCAGTTGCTGCAGCCATGTAGGAGGTTTGTAAAGGAAAGGAGCATGCAGTCCTTGGCCCCCAGGGAGTTAGAGCAGTTGGAATGGACTGTAACCAGGAAGGTTCGGCTCTGAGGTGATGACGCAGGGGTTGGGCCTGGTCAGGCCTCACGGCAGGAGGGTGGTTCTCCCTCCTCCCTAAACTGACCCCCCAGAGGTCAGAAAGAAACCTGAGGTTCCACATAACAGTTTTGCAAGAGAATGTCGTCATGTTTACTGGACAAGCCTGAGAGAACATCGAAAACCAGTGTCAGTACTTAGCAGCTCGGGACATAAGCTTTGCCTGGCAGTAACAGAAGTTTTCCCATTTTCAGGCAGTGATGGCGAACCCCATCAATGGAGCGCCCAGAGATGCTGAGCTGTGGGCCTCACATGAGCAAATGCTGGCCCAGCCCTTGAAAGACAATGACATTGAGGTGAGATCTGTGGGTCCTCCTAGATGTCACTGGGCAGAAGGTGCAGCTTAACTCTGCAGGTTTGGTCCCAAGGCAGCGTCGCAGCACAGTGTACAGGCTTTGGCACGGAGCGCAGGAGGAGGAGCAGCTCATACACAGTGCGGCCATGTCCGCGGGTACAGAGCCGGGTCTCTCCCTGCAGAAGGCAGACCGCAGCTCAGGGACTCTGGAAGGGCGTCGCTGAAGTCTGACCCTGCCTTCCCATTCTTCAAGGCTATTCCAGACACTGGGAATATTTTTCTTTATTTTCAAACTTTGGTCCCATCCCAGATGTGCTTTGGAAGCCATGCAGTGCTGAGCATTGAGCCCAGGGCCTCAAACATACCTTTGAGCTCTCTCTCGGCTCTGTGTATTTTTCCCCCCACCTTATTTAAAAACTGGTGTTTACAAAGTTGTTCATGATTATTTGTTACAGGCATTCAATATTCCAACCCCAGTCGCATCACAACTGTCACCTTCCTTCCGCCATTGTCTCCATTTTCCCAACCACCCCTCAAGTCTGCCCCCATGGCAGGCCTGCAATAATTTATTTCATATTGCTTATTACCACTAAATAGAATAATCAAAAAATATTTCCGTAGAAGAAAATTTGTGAAAATTGTTGGATCTCACCATGAGGACTTTAAGTCCTTCTCTGAAGTTTTCTAAACTATTGTTCTTTCTCAGAGCTGCATAGTATTCCATTTCTAAGCCCAAAAGCCAAAAAATAAATAGAATAGTTGTTGTTTTTTATTTGCTTTTTGGGTCACACCCGGCAATGCTCAGGGGTTACTCCTGGCTTTGCACTCAGGAATCACTCCTGGCGATGCTCAGGGGACCATATGGGATGCTGGGAATTGAACCCGGGTCCGCCGCATGCAAGGCAAACGCCCTACCCGCTGTGCTATTGCTCCAGTCCCCAGTTTGTTTTTTTTTAAAGATTTATTTATGAGTCTGGAACAAGGCTGATAGGTGAGCTTACATGGAGGTGGTGATGGTTCATCTCTGCGTATTTTTTTTATCAGCTTTATACATGAGATATTACTTGTCATGCAGGCCACCCATTTAAAATGCACAATCAAGGATTTTATAGTTGTATATTCAGTCAACTATAAAATGTTTATGTTTCCTCTTAGAAACATATACATTTTAGGTCTCAGACCCATTACCAGTTACTCCGAAGCTTCCAAACTATCCAGTCTTAGGCAACCACTTTCCTACTTTCTGTCTCTGATTACCTCAGCATCTTTTATGGTAAGGAGGAAGCAGAAAGAGAAGGCTCCAGGCAGGAGAAACTTGAAGTTTAGGTAAAGAAATAACAGGAAGGTGAAAAATTAAAAATTAGACTGGGTACTTATTTGGTGAATATTTTAAATTTTGGTTTATTCCTTTATTCTTAAGGACACAGCGAGCTGTGCCTAGGGCTTCCTTCTGGCTCTGCTCTCTGGGGTCACTCTGAGTGATGGGGGAGGGGACCGTCTCTGCCAGAGATCCAGTCAGTGTCAGCTGTGTGCTGGGCACGCACCATAACCCCTGCAGTATCTCTCTGGCCCTGATTATTTATTTATATACTTTTTTTTTTCTTTTTGGGTCACACCCTTGCAATGCACAGGAATTACTCTTGGCTCTGCACTCAGGAATTACTTCTGGCAGTAGTAATTCAGGGGACCATGTGGGATGCTGGGAATTGAACCTGGGTCAACACGTGCAAGGCAAGCACCCTACCCACTGTGCTCCAGCCCCTCTTTATCTACTTTTTTTTAAAAAATAATTTATTTATTTATTGAATCACTGTGGGAAAGGTTACAAAGCTTTCAGGTTTAGGTCTCAGTCATGCAAATATCAAACACATTTCCCTTTACCAATACTTATTTTTCACTACAAAGAACCACAATAAACCCCCCACACCCCCCAATGCCTGTGAGGCAGATGAATTCTAGTTAACACTCTATCTACTTTGACTAGATTCATTGTTTCGATAAAAGATGCACCATTATTATTTAGAGTTTACCTACCGCCCCCCCCCCCCCAAATCAGACATGCTGAAAAAGCACTGTGAAATGATTTGCTTTCTACAACTGGGTTCAAGAATTAAATGATGTCTGGATTTCTGCTATTTTACTTATTAACCCTGGAAGTATTTCTACTGAGAGTCAGATAATTAAGACATTGGTTTCTGTGCTCTGGAGTCATGGCCGTGCCGGAGAGCCGCTCGTGGGGTCTTTATCTACTTTTTAAGTATTGTTTTAGAGCCATACCTGGCAGCACTCAGACTCCGCAGTCACTATAGGTGGTGCTCGGTGGACTGTGGTATTGGGGATCATGCCTCCTCTATGCAAAGCATGTGCTCAGCCTCCTGGAGTTCTCTCTGGCCCAGGAGACTACTTTTAAAGGTCATTTTCTTTCAGTCATATCATTTTCTGTAATTCATTGTCTTCTGTCAATTCCTTCTCTAATTTTCTCTTGTCTTTGCGTGCTCTCGAGTTTTTTAGTTTGAGTACTGGGGGGCTAGATTGATGAAGTGGTTAGGGCACTTGCCTTATGCACAGCTGACTCCGGTTCCATCCCAGTGATCCCTGAGCACAGCCAGGTGTGACCCAAAACACAAACAAAAAGCATGAGTATTGGGATTATGATATCATGATCCTTTGTCGAAGGCACAATGCGAATCTAATGTAGTGGCTTTTTTTTTTCTCATCAGGTTTACAACATCATCAAGAAGGAGAGTCATCGGCAGAGGGTGGGGTTGGAGCTCATCGCCTCAGAGAATTTCGCCAGCCGAGCAGTTTTGGAGGCTCTAGGCTCTTGCTTAAACAACAAATACTCCGAAGGGTACCCAGGCCAGAGGTACATGAGTGTTGCCGAAGCCTGTGCTGAGCCTCTGTCATGAGCTGCTGATGAACTGAAGCAGTGGCCACCTAAAACAGCAGCTTTCTCCTCAGGGTGGATTCTACCCAGAGGCTCTCTTGCCCCTACCAACCCACTTACAGTCCCAGCATGTGACAACAGTGTCCTTGCAGCAGGTCTACCTGGGCTTTCTAGATGAACGGGCCAGTCCACAGGGAGCCTGGTATTTTTTAGCCTTAAGAAAGGAGGTCAGTGTTCCTGAGGGACCCACGAGAGGTGGTTCTGGCTTTGTGAGCAATGACCTGGAAGTAAAACTTGAATCTGTGGTGCTGGACCCCAGTGTCACATTTATGTGTGCAGAGATTTCTGTCAGCTGCTTCACCCTGAGAACCATACGAAGTTATTCAGGAGGCCTAGAGGTGATCCCTGATACTTCACACTGGGGTGTAGGACCTGGTAGCATTTCTCCTCCATCTGTTCTGTTCTAAGTGAAAGTGGATATGGGGAAGAGCCTCCCCGTTGTGTAGACGAAGTTGATTTGAAGAGCGTGGCTAGGGTCCCAGGTCAAAGCTAGGTGTTTTTTATTGTTACTATTTTTGGTTTGGGGGCCATTCCTGGCAGTGCTCAGGGGTTATTCCTGGCGGTGCTTGGGGACCATATGGGATCTTGAGTCTGCAAAGTGATCTTCTGGAGCTTTAAGTGAAGAGCCTCTAGATTGCTTGATTTGTAATTTTTTGTTAATTTTTTTTTAGCTCATGGATCAGGAGTAAACCCTGAAACCCTGAGCAAAAATACTGTAGTACTGTCCTCCCATTGTTTATCGATTTGTTTGAGTGGGCACCAGTAACATCTCCATTGTGAGACTTGTTACTGTTTTCTGCTTATCAAATGCGCCATGGGGAGCTTGCCAGGCTCTGCCATGTGGGCGGGATACTCTCAGTAGCTTGCTGTTTCTCTGAGAGGGACGGAGGAATCAAACCCGGGTCGACTGCGTGCAAGGCAAACGCCCTACCTGCTGTGCTATCGCTCCAGCCAAAGAAAAAAACAAAAACTGACAAACGAAGTGTCAAGTAAAAGTCATACTTCTGTATGCCATGGTAAAACATTATAGCATAAAGTTTACTGTCTTTTGGGGTTTTTTTTTGGGGGGTGGGCACACCCAGTGGTGCTCAGGGCTTATTCCTGGCTCTGCTCAGAGATTACTCCTATCAATGCTCAGGGGGCCATATCGGATGCAAGGGATCAAACTGGGTCAGCTTCATGCAAGACAAGTGCCCTGCCCGCTGTGCTACTGCTCTGGCCCCAGGGTACACTGTTTTGAAGTGTACTACAGCACAGTGATACCAGTTCACTTACAGTGTTTCTTAGTTGCCATCATCTTCCCTCTGCTGAGCTTTTTTGGTTTGTTTTGGGAGCCACACCCAGCAGTGCTATGGGCTTACTCCTGGCAATGATGGGGATTACAGTGGTGGCAGGGACTGAACCCAGGTAGGCCGCATGCAAGGCAAGCACCCTACCCGCTATGCTGTCTCTCTGGCCCCCCAGGACTTTCTCACATAGTAGAAACAGAGATCTATCCATCATCCCCAGCACAAACTCATGAGAAGATGGTGAGCTCTTTTAGGAAAAACAGAAAATAATAAGTGTCAGCAGAGTTGGGGAAGACTTCGGAGCCCTAGTCAGTGGGAGGGTTAATGGTGCCAGTGCCAGAAAGTAGAGTCGGAGGCTCTTCCCACGGCTAGAATAGAATTACTAGAATTATGAATACAGTGATCCAACTTCTGGGTAAGATTGCCAGCAGAACTTAAAAATCAGGCTCTGAAGCAAAATTTGTTCATCTCTGTTGGTTGCTACCATCGTTCCATAGTAGCCAAGAACGAGGGGCCAATTGCTCATGAATGGAAAAGCAAAACAGGGCAGACACATAGTATATGCTTTGAAGCAAGGACAGGGGCCAGAGCAATGGGACAGCGAGGAGAGGAGGGTGCTTGCCCACACATGGCTGACGCAGGTTTGATTCCCAGTATGGGGAGAACAGTTAGGAGTGACCTCAGAGGGCAAAGCTAGGAGTCTGAGCACTACTGGGCGTGGCCCAAGAACAAACAAAGCTTAAGTAGAATAAAACAAGGACATTCCGGGGCTAGCTGCATGGAAACTTGAGGCCATTATATATAAATGAGGTGAATCAGTCAGACCAGTACAGTGTGGGGCTGCCTGTACGAAGTGTATTGAGTAGTACAACTCGGCAGAAACGGGGGAGTTTGATGGGTCAGTTTCATTTGTATAAGATAAAGTTCCATAGATCTGTGACACAACTGTGTGTATATAAGTAACACTACTGAAGAATGTGTTTAATAGCATGACTGGACACTGCTGCTTTGAAGCGGTTGAGATGGTGCATTTTGTTAGGCGTGGATTTGCATGTGGGTGTGTCATTCTGGGAATGGAACCCGAGGCCTTGCATATCTAGAACTTGTGCTTTACAACAGTTACATCCTTCCCACCCGATACATATTTCTTTACTGTAATAAGAAAGCATTATACATTTCATTAAGAAATTGACAGTTGTGACCACAGGCTAACTTAGTGTTAAAAATTTCTAGATTGAGTAGTTATGATGATCAGTTTACAAGTAATTCAAAACAAATGTGTTTTTTTAAAAATGAATATGTTTAATCACTTATTAAGTATGTGATTATTAAGTGGCAAGCAAAATTTTACTAGCAATACACAAAAAGCAATAATTCTCCCATCTGGGGGCCAGAGCAATAGTACGGCAGGTAAAGTGTTTGCCTTATATGCAGCTGACTTGGGTTCAATCCCCAGCATCTTGTATGTTCCCCTGAGCACCACCAGGAGTGATTCCTGAGTGCAGAGCCAGGAGTAATCCCTGAACACAAGCTCGGTGTGACCCAAAAATTTTTTTTAAAAAAGTTCTCCATCTGTCTCTTCCCGCGCAGCCCCATTCTAATTTGTGCCTGATGTGTTGTTGTGTAAGGGGAAGGCGACAGTTGTAAGGGACTTGTTTTATGCCATGTCCCTTCCTCAGAGTCCTCCCCTGTGGCTTGTGTCGGAATTTCCGTAGAGACAGACCTGGCTCACTCACAGCCGCATGGTCTCCCAACCGCACACCCCGGCAGCTGATGGGCGATTGGGTACAGGGTGCGCGTTCTAACCCCTTCTCTGCTTCTCTGTCTGGCGCTGAGCTGCTTTTTCATCTCTGAACTAGTATAGAAGTCTGGCTCACCGCGGGCTCGGTCTCCTGCTTTCTCCCCAGGTACTATGGTGGCACCGAGTTCGTCGATGAGCTGGAGATCCTTTGTCAGAAGCGAGCACTGCAGGTCTATCACCTGGACCCCCAGTGCTGGGGGGTCAACGTCCAGCCCTACTCTGGTAACTGCCAAAGGCAGACAACCCTATGCCTGCGTGACCTCTGCCCCCGCCCCTCCGAGAGGAGACTCAGAACACAGCCCCCAAAGCAGCTTCCAGGCCTAGAGAGGCCTCCTCACCCCGTCTTCCTGCAGTGTTCTGGCTCTGACTGTCCCGCTCTTGCTTATTCTCAAAGGGGGTGCCCAGAATGAGTCCCTCATGCCTGGCTGGGTGGCATAGTGGGGAGCGCATTTGGCCTTGAGGCATGGCGATGGCCATGCCTGCTCTGGCCACCCCGAGTGGCTATGCTCTGGGTTGAGGTCCGTGCACCCCTTTCGTCTGCCCTTTCCAGGATCCCCTGCAAACTTCGCTGTGTACACGGCACTGGTGGAACCCCACGGGCGCATCATGGGCTTGGACCTGCCCGACGGGGGCCACCTCACCCATGGCTTCATGACGGATAAGAAGAAAATCTCTGCCACGTCCATCTTCTTTGAATCCATGCCCTATAAGGTGCGTACGTGTTTCTCCCCGCCGCTCTGGTGTCCTCGGGCTCCCATGGGCCTGTGTAATGGCGCCATCGTGGTTTTCCGCCCTCTGCACAGGGCTCGTCCAACTTTTCCTGGGCACTATTGTCCTGCGATGGGGGTTGCTGGGATAAAGAGCAGCAGGGTTGAGCTGAGGCGCTGTGAGGGGCTCTAGGGGACTCCCCTGCGTGGGAGAGCAAGTTGGCCACTCTAGCACTGAGGCAGCACCCACTGGGGTGTCAAGGCTCAGTTCCGGCACCATCTGGAGACCCCACGGCACACAGCCCTCTACCACCTCAGAGCCTGTTCTGCTCCAGGAGGGGCCCTCCCGTGGCACAGACCTGTGAGCCCACAGCAGCCTGCACAAGCCAAGCCTTCAGCGTGGACCAGGCGGGTACCCAGGGCTCTGGGTAGAGCAGGTCCCAGCCAGGCCACACATTGGCTGTAGGCCAGTTTCTTCACTGTTTTTTCCCCCCTGATGGGTAGCCTGGAGCAGACTGAGGGGTGTCTTGGTCTTGCAAGTCTGGTGCTGTACCCCTTTCCCCCCATCATCCTGTTTCTGGTTTTTGGTTATTTTTTTGTTTTGGGGGGCCATACCTGGCAATGCTCAGAGGTTACTCCTGGCTCTGCACTAAGGAATCACCCCAGGGATGCCAGGGACCGAACCCTGGTCAGCCATATGTAAGGCAAATGCCCTCCCCGCTGTGCTCAAGTCCATGAATTTTCTCGCCATTCTTTGTGTGTATGTGGTGGTGGTGGTTTTGAGGCCACACCCAGAGGTGCTTAGGGATTAGTCCTGGCTCAGCACTAGAAATTAGTCCTGGTGGGCTTAAGGGACCAGATGGGATGCTGGGGATTGAACCCTGGTCAACTGTGTGCAAAGTAAGTGCCCTACCTGCTGTGTTATCTCTCCGACCCCCAGCACCCCTTTTTAGATGCACTTGTAGGCCATACCCCTGTGGCCCAGTGGCAGCTTGAGGGTGAGGAGAGTGGGGCCCAGGACTTTGGCAGTGTGGGCCGCAGGGGGCAACTCAGATCCTGGACAGGCGTCCTTGGACACCTGCTTGGGCAGGGAGATAGGACAGACCTGACTGCCTCCCACCTGTCTTCAGGTACTTGGAACCATGTGGTAGAAGGGGTGGACCCCAGGCCTCCCATATGCAGAGCTGTGCTTGGCCCCTTGAGCCTCTTGGCACCAGAAGCCTTAGTTTCTGTCTGCCCCATTATGTTAGCAGGGTGGCAGTCTCAGCATCTGCATGGTGGGTTGCCTTTATCCTCACTCTCGTGCCATTGTGGGGCGGCTCTGGTTCCTCTCATTGGGGAGTCGAGCCCTGAAGCAGCTCCACCTCCCCCTGGCAGCCCCCAGAGCCCCCAGCGACCTCTTTTCCCCGCCAGCCTCCCACCAAACCTTGTTCTCTCTCCCAGCCTGGGATGCACTTCTTGTGTGCATGTGGAGCAACACCATTTTGGGACCGCAGGGTTTGCGTCATCCCCTGGGGCTGGTGGGAGCTGGGCGGGGGGCTGGAGTGAGCCATTCCTGATGCCACTCTGCAGGTGAACCCAAACACCGGCTACATCGACTACGACCAGCTGGAGC
Source organism: Sorex fumeus (assembly GCF_029834395.1). NCBI lineage: Eukaryota > Metazoa > Chordata > Mammalia > Eulipotyphla > Soricidae > Sorex > Sorex fumeus. The sequence continues at coordinate 2,763,498 of NW_026606179.1, read as the reverse complement.
AGAACGCCCGCCTCTTCCACCCAAAACTGATCATCGCAGGTGATGACCCCGGGCCTCCTGTGACATGTGTTCCTCTGCCCTGTCATACTCCGTTTCTGCCCCAGATTGCTGAGCTGTGGGGTCTAAGTACGATCAAACATCCGTGTTTGCTGCCAGGCGGAGTAAGCTGCAGGGCTTACTCCTAAGGCTGGAGGTGTGAGTGGGGGCAGGTCGACACGGCAGCCTCTAATCCAAGGATGTTTGTGGGGACGTCTGTTATCGCGTGGAGGAAGCTGGACGCAGGCTTGCTCTGGGCTCTGCATCCCCAGGGGACCCATTGTGGGCGGGTGTTGTGGCCGACTCCTCCTTGGCTCTGGACATTTCCCCCTGATTGTGTTTCCTACTGCCTTAGGTACCAGCTGCTATTCCCGGAACCTGGACTACGCGCGGCTGCGGAAGATCGCAGATGAGAATGGGGCTTATCTCATGGCCGACATGGCTCACATCAGTGGGCTGGTAGCGGCTGGCGTGGTGCCCTCACCCTTTGAACACTGCCATGTGGTGTCCACCACCACCCACAAAACTCTGAGAGGCTGCCGTGCCGGCATGGTCTTCTACAGGAGAGGTTAGATTCCAGGGGCCCTGTCTGGCCTCTTTCTCCTTTGCTGGGTCACTTACATTTTAGGGAGCTGAAAAACACTGACCTGGGATCCTTTAAAGAAATTCAGGTTATTTTGAGAGCTGCTTAGGAGAGGGCAGAGACAAGTTTTCTTGAAGACTCTGGATGGAGCCGGGAGAGATATTACAGGGTTAAGGTGCTGGCCGTGCATGCTGCCAACCCCAGTGTGATCCCTGGCACCACAGTGATCCCCTGAGCACTGCTGGGTGTAGATTCAAACAAAAACAAGAATCAAAAAAAAAAAGTACTCTAGAAGGATGCCCTGGCTCTGCGTTCTTGTCTCATTGCCTGACCCTCCAGGTCCTGAGAAAGGAGGAGGTATTGGTGGGGGTTGGCATTCCTAGCTCAGCCCCCCACATGCAGCAGGAGTTATCTTGTAAGACTGCTCTTTTAGTTTGGGGAGGAAACATGGGCAGTCTTGGTTCAGATCTTGGCTTTTCTTCCATTTTGTCTATGAAAAGTTGCTTTGACCTCAGTTGGAAGCCCTCTGCTCCTTACATTCCTGACCAGGTCTGCCCCCAGGCCCAGGGCTCCGGCTGTGGTTCGTGCGCGGTAGCCAGTATGGGTTTGAGTCAGCCTGTCCGGTTTCCATTCCCGTCTTCCCTTCTTCCAGGCGTGCGCAGTGTGGATCCTAAGACCGGCAAAGAGATTCTATACAACCTCGAGTCCCTAATCAACTCTGCTGTGTTCCCAGGCCTGCAGGGAGGGCCCCACAACCATGCCATTGCTGGTGAGATGTAGAGCCTTAGGGGTGGAGACCTACCAACCTCCAGGGTGCCCTGTGAACTTCCGGTTGGCTCATCCAGTGACCACTAGTTCCCATCCTCCCTGTCCACCTCCCCTCTGCCCTGTGCCAGAGGCTCCAAAGAGGGTATGAGTCCAGGAGATGCTGACAGAAGAAAAGGGATGCGGTAGGTGAGGGTGAACCCAGGCTTGCCTTGAACCAGGCCAGGCTCTGTGTGCAGCCTTTGATGAGGAGCAGCAAGGGTGCCGGAGTGATAGTTCAGGGTTAAGGCACATGCTGCTGCATGCTGCTGACCCTGGTTCTATTCCACATGGTCCCCTGAGTATCACCATGGACAGCCCTGGAGCCCTTATGTCCTAATCCAGTTGGCTTGAGTCTTCCCGGCACCATGGGACTGCATCAGTGCAAGGGTGCAGTGCCATGTCCTTGGTCCCTTGCATTGAACTATCAGCCCCACTTGCTGAGAATCACTGGAGCGAACATTACTTGGGAGGCCAAAGAAAACAAAGAAATAGCAAGGGGTGGAGTGAGGGGCGAGAAAGAGAGACCACCTTTACTTTCATTCTTTAGCATATTGTTATAATTGTTGTTTGATCATTATTGTGGTTAATCTCTTACCATGCCTGATTTACAGTGGATATTTATCATGGGTGTGGGCATATATAAAAGCACATCATGTCTCCAGGGCTCCATGCTATTTGCACATTCAGGCAATAACTAGGGGGCCTGGGATGTGTCCCCCAATTAGGAGGATGCTGCTGTACCATTTGGGGGGATGTAATTCTCTCCATGAATGACATTGAAGAGCGTGGAACCTGAGTGGGAACAGGGGGTGTGTTTGGGCCCCGACTCTCTTCTCATCCCCTTGCACCTGCTTGTCTGCCCAGGGATCGCTGTGGCCCTGAAGCAAGCCCTGACGCCAGAGTTCACACTGTATCAGCGCCAGGTGGTGGCCAACTGCAGGGCCCTGGCTGCCACCCTGATGGGGCTGGGCTACCAGGTTGTGACAGGTATGACCCGAGGGGCGTGCCGCGCCTGCTCCTTCCCTGTGATTTCCTGAGCCCCGACCCTCAGTTCTTCCCGTGGGTGGGGTAGGGGATGGCCCTGGGAGGCCACTGCCAATGTGATTGGTGTGTCCCTATCAGCTCCTTCCCCGTGCACTCCTGAGGCCAGCTGCCTCCCGCTCTGACTCCCCTTGACCAGTGTGGGGAGCGTTAGGGGGGTTGGGGGTGCCGACTTTCATGGTGGAGCCCAAATCCCTCTAGAACTTTGTTGTTCTACGACCAGAAGCCCCACCAAGACACACACACAGTTGGGTGGCAAGAGTTTCCTAGTGTTGTATATGAATTACCGTGTTAACACAGAGATAGGATGTTACGACGTGAATTATGAGAAGGAAAAAGTGCATTGACAGTGCTGTTTCATGTTCCCCAATACCTCGCCTGTGCCGTCTGTTGGCGGGGAGACCCACTGTGTGTAAATGTGCTCCTGCAGTTGAAGCCCATGTTGCCCAAGGGTCATCTATAGCAATTGCCTCCTGTCACGTGAGACCCTACATCCTCAGAGCAGCTTCTGGAGGCCCACCTCAGTGGAGGTGGCTACCTACCGGGGAGGGATTTTGCTTTGCATGAAGCCAACCTAGGTTCAATCCCCAGTACCCCATATGGTCTTTGGGGCCCTGCCAGGAGTGATCTCTGGGCACAGAGCCAGGAGTGAGCCCTGAGCACTGCCAGAAACAACAAAAGCTAGAGGCAGACTGAACCCAAGTAAGGGGGACTTTGTAGGTGAGGACCCCGCTCTGGGGTGCTTTCTCCCTCTGTCTGGGCGGGATCCTTGTCCTATACACTCGGGTGCCCTCACCCTGCCTCCTTCCAGGGATCACAGGCCTTGGCTGAGGTATGGGTAGCCCGCATGTGGTGCTGCGCAGTGTTACGGGGTCCTGAGTGCTGCTCTCTGCTCAGCTGCTTGTCACCTCCGTCCTCTGCATGTTGTCAGGCGAGGATGGACTTGGTGGAAGAGCCGCACCTGCCTTGTGCATCCCAGTTTGTTTCCTTTCGGTGCTTGGAAAGCAAAGGCCCTAGGAACCCAGATCTGGACAATGAGCTCCGACACCCTGTGAAAGTGTAGTTTCTGACCCAGTCAATCTGAGTGGGGCCTGTGTTTCTTGTCTGTTCCCAGGGAACAAAGTCTGGGAGCCTAATATGGAGTCCCAGAGGTGTGGCTGAATGCCCTCTCTATAGAGGTGTTGAGCCCCCAAGCAGTGAAGCTGCCTCCTGAGTGCCTCCCATCTCCTGGGGCTCTGGGCCTGCCTCACCCCAGTCACTCGAGCAGGTGATGGTCGGTGATGGAGAGCCACCCCCACATTTGTGGATGTCTGCAGTACCATTATGAATGTGATGGGTCTCCTGGATTTACAGATGGGCAGCTGAGACTCCCCAGTGTTGCACTGCCTGACCCCCAGGGACAGTGAAGGGGCCATGACTTCAGCTCTCCGCAGTGGGGCCCCAGGGCTAAGCATGGACCTGAGTCACCTGCATCTCTAAAGTCACTGCCAGTGCCCAGGTCAAGTACTTGAGATTGATAAAAGTTCAAAGTGGAGTGCTTTATGTGCATGAAAGACTCATTGGTAATCCTGTTCCAGTTCCAGAAAGTTCTTGTAGGCTCTGTATCCTCATCTGTACCACTTTGATAATGCTACCAATCTCACTGGACTGGGGATAAAACACATGTTGATACCATAGTGTCTGCCATCCAGCTTTTGAACTTACAAACATAACAGTAAACCACTTTCTGGAGGCCAGAGAGTACAGAGACTAAAGTGCTTGCCTTTCATGTGGCTGACCTACATTTGATCCCTGGCACCCCATGTGGTCCCTTGAGCACCTTCAGGGTTGATTCCTGATCACCACTAGGTGTAGCCCCAAGACAAAACAATTGAACCACTTACGATACTCTCTGATGCCTCAGTGGGAGCCTTGAAGATTGGTTTCAGACATGTGGAAAATTCCCAGGATATAAGAGTAGACAGCAATTATAATGGCTATGAACAAGCTGTCACCGTTGCAGTGGATTGTGGGAGTAGAAAGTCTGGGATACAGAAGCTGTTGGTCATATTCTCCTCTGTGTCTTCAGGACTTTTGGGGATACTCTGCCCTGGGCCCAGAGGTGTAGAGCATTTGCTCTGCATGTGAGAGGCCCTGTGTTTGATCCCTGATACCGCCCTCACTGCTGACATGATCCTCAGTGCCACAAGAGCAACTTGGCATACTGGAGCCAAGTGTGTGATAAACAGTCACAACTCTCATCAGTTAAAAATTCCGTGGGTCAGAGAGATAGTACAAGTGGGTAAGGCGCTTGCCTTGCATACAGCCTGTGTGGGTTCAGTCCCGAGCGTCCCATATAGTTCCCTGAGCAGCACCAGGAATGATTCTGAGTGCAGAGCCTGGAGTAATCCTTGAGCATTAACAAGTGTTGTCCAAAAACAAAAAGCAAAACAAAATAAAATTTTGCACTTTCTTGAACTCTTAGGCCCTGGGCTTGTAGGGAGGTGGGGGGCGGGGGGCAGGGGGCAGGGTTGAAAGCTTTGGGGATGCTGGTAGGGTGCTGCTTTGCCCAACCTCAGCTGCTCCAGCCCTTTGGCTTTGTATTTTGGGTGATGTTTCTTCACTGGGATGGAATCAGTGTTCTCCATTCCTACATGTCCAACTTTATCTCCAGGTGGTTCTGATAACCATTTGATCCTTGTGGATCTCCGTTCCAAAGGCACAGATGGTGGAAGGGCTGAGAAGGTGCTAGAAGCCTGTTCAATTGCCTGCAACAAGAACACCTGCCCCGGTGAGATTCCTCCTTGGTCTTCTCTTCCATAACTCTTGTTGACAATTTGGCTGCAGGGAAAGGCATTAGACACATTGGGGAATAGATGGAGCATCGAGTGGGGAACTAATTAGCAACTCTTTCCGACTATGCCATCTGACACAGCTCTAACATGCCAGGGACAAGGAGGACCCAAGCAGATGCTGGAGGTGGTGTAAGCATTTACACTAGGGACCTTTGGAAAACAAGCTAAATTTCTCTGTGGGCTGTCGCTGGGCTGGGAGTGGGGTTGGGGGTGGGGGTGCAGTGCAGCTCAAATCCAGACTAGGTACTTGCTAGCTTCACTTTAGGAGCAAGGGACATGCTACGGCAGATTGTCTGACTGCTTAGAATAGAGCAACCAAGGACAGGATGTGGTTCAATTGGGAGAGCACAGGCCTGGAATATGGAGGGCCCTGGATTTGACCCCCTGGAAAGCCCCTGAACACCAGCGGGTTGAGTTGGGTGGCATCCATGCACCACCATGAGCGTACAAGAATAAATAAGCTGATAAGAGCAGCTGGAATGTGCTGCCCCCTCCGGTGCTGAGAGCAGTTGTGCTCTCCTGGATACATCCAGGCCGGTCCTGTTGCCAAAGTGTCACTTTAGAATTTTTTTAAGTTAAGTTTTATTTGGGGAGTTGAGAGGTGCGAGTCCTCCCAGTCTTCACTGAGGGTTCCAGGGGGCTACATGCCGAACAGTCCAAAGCCAGAACTGACATTCAGATGCTGAGGGTCAGCAGAACCACCTGGTAGTATTTGGGGGTCACCAGGACCCCACCCTGTGGTTCTGGTGTGAGGAATGGCGGGGAGAGGGGGACTTGCCATGCTAGAGATTAAATTCAGCTCTTGCTTATGCAGGGCAGGTGCATCCTAGCATCCCCAACTGTCCCTTTTTAAATGCATACTTGTGGCCAAGGAACATAAGCCTCTTTATCTTGTAGGTGACAAAAGTGCACTGCGGCCTAGTGGATTGCGGCTAGGAACGCCAGCACTGACATCCCGAGGACTTCTAGAGAAAGAGTTCCAGGAGGTGGCACACTTTATTCACAGAGGTAAGGCTGAAGACCCTGAGCCGGCCTGTGCTGAGCAGTGGCTGGGAGCCGGTGACTGAAGGGCATGTTTGTTGGGGCTGAGACTGTAAGAATCCCTTCCAGCAGACCATCCTGAGGACTGTCCACAGTTCTACAAGGGCAGGGTATCCCCAAGTCATTTTTTTAATTTTCAGCCAGTGGAAGGGATGGGGGAGACACAGCTGGCAATGCTAGGGGGTTACTCCTGGCTCTGTGCTCATGAATTCACTTCTGGGGGTCCTTAAGGGACCATATGGGATATTGGGGATTGAACCCGGGTCAGCCACATGCAAGTCAAGGCAAGTGCCCTACCAGCTGTATTGTCTCTCCTGCCCCCAAAGTCACTCCTAAGAGGTGCATTAATACCTATTGTTGCTATGGCCCAGCTGGGGCTTAGGGGAGCTGGGGTGTTCTGTGGACTGAGGGCCCTATCTTCTCGTACACACAGGGATAGGACTGACTCTGCAGATTCAGAATGACATGGGTGCAAAGGCCACCCTGAAGGAGTTCAAGGAGAAACTTGAAAGTGACGAGAAGCACCAGAGGGCTGTCAGGATTCTGAGGGAGGAGGTAGAGAGCTTTGCCTCTCGCTTTCCTCTGCCTGGCGTGCCTGACTTCTAAAAGAGCCGGGGGCTCCCCCACCCTAGTGCCACTTGGTCAATAACTGCCCAAAGTTGCTTAAGGCCAGAGGGGCACCAGTCAGTTTCTTTATGCCCTGAAGTGGAGGGGAAGGGTTTTGAAATTTTCTTTTTTCCCACAAACCAAAGTTCAAGGTTCTACTGAAATCTGCCAACAAATTATTCAAATCTGAACCTGCCTCACACCTATAATTGTTCTGGAAAAACCAATTATTGCACAGCCTTCACTCATGCAGACAGTGGTGTAAGGCCGAGCCCCTAGAAAGGCCCCAGCAGCTATGTGCACCCTTAAAGTTCCTGGGCATCCCTGGCCCACTGCAGCAGTGCCCAGCTTGAGAGAGCACGCCACTCTTAGTTATCCTGGTGCCAGAGACTTACCAAAGACTCACTGAGGACCGTTAGGATGGAGGAGGGAGTTTTTTGCACCTGGGAGCTCTGTGCTGTAAATGGGAATTAGGAGTTGGATTGTGTCAAGTACCACCTAGCGGGAGTGTGGGTGTAGAAGCAGCCTCTTTCATCCTTCCATGGAGCGAACAGGGCTGAGGGCCTCCGAGACCATCACTGCAGACAAGTGTGTGCTTGGAGGCCCTGCGGGAGAGGGAACCCATGCCCTCCGCCAGTCAGGAAACCAAATGTACCTTCCCGAAGAAACTTTATTTTTCACAAAGCTAAAGTGCAAAACATAGATGACCATTTTTTAATCAGCACAATCAAGTCTTTAACCACAGAATGTCTACAAGAATTATAGCTTTAAAAAATACAACCAGTTTTTATATTTCAAAAATATCTGAACTCAAATAAATTAATTTCATAAAAAGTACACTTCTACTACGTGTTTGGCCTTTACTCTAGAGGAACGCTTGTGCAGCTCCATCTGGGAGCTGGTCACGTGGTGTCTCTTCATACCCCTGCCCTTGGCCACTGTGATTGCAGCACGCATGGTGGGTGGACTCACTGTTCACAAACAAGAACAGGGGAACATGCAATAATATAGTAGCTTTTCCAAAAGTAACCAATGCAAAATCCTCACACCTTGTTTCACTGTGACTTCAGCTCACACTCCACAGGCAGCTTAGCCAGGGTTGCAGCGAGAACTTAGGGCACTGCGTGTTGCTGGCATTCACCATTTCGGGTGGGGAGTAGGCGATGCACAGGGCTGTCTCTGCCTTCAGCTGTAGGGCTCTTAAGGGTTAACTCATGGCAAAGCATCTGCTTTATTGCCTCAGTTCCTGCTCCTTCCTGCCCCGGTCCATAACACACCTTCATGGATGAAGCCAGATTAGGTCAGTTTTCAAAGGTGAAAAGGCTTGAGGACCCAAACCTTTCCTTACCAGATGAGAATGTTTTGTTTTCAACTTAAGTTGAAAGTCAGTGCTTTTTTCCCTTTTGTGACTTAATATACCTCATCTCTCTCTTGAAGACTCCAGTTTTATCACTTTCAATCACAGTATTGGTGGAGAAAACCAAGAAGCTGACTGGGGGGCTTTAAAGCACATGCCAAGTCCCTTTCTGCTGGCACAAGGGACAGTTCTGCAGGCCATCCCCACAACCGGTGGGTTCCCAGCGGCAGAAGTTGGCCTGCCATGCAAGTAGGTTGGAGGTGGGGGCATGCATTGGGCACTGGCCGAAGTGGTGGTCACCAAGCATGCAAGCTCCTCCAGACCAGAGTGACGTCTAGCAAGTCTCGGAGCTAGAGCCTGTGGGCCTTCCGAGGATTCTGAAAAAGGGTTTGCTAATGGGGGTGGAAATCACCTTGACTCTGGGCATAGCAACTAGTGTGGGAAAAGTTAAAAGCTGGATGAGAAAGGAGAGGGGAGCTGGCAGGGCCCATTTTCAAATTCTGGTGCAATGTTGGAACTTCAGCCATTAGGGAAGTTAAGAAACATCAGTTTCTGAAATGCAAAGATTCCATTCAAGTGAGGAGGCAGTGAGTTGGCAGCTCAGGAAGTGTCCCAACGGCCAGGGTGCTCAAAAAGCATTGAGTTCTAAACTCAAGCTTCTGGAAATCATTACCACATGATTTCTAGCCTGATCATTTTCCTTACTCTAGACTATTTCTTTAAAAGGGGTGAGGGTGTGGAATGGTGATTAGAGATTAAAACCAGCCTCCCAAATTCAGTGCCTGGGCCTTCAAAGTTAGTCAGGAGTGAACCTGAGGACAGATGGCCTATTTTTTGGGAAGTGTTTTAAATGCTTTATAAAAACTTGCAGGTGTATTTCTAGAGGAAAAGTTCCAATGGCTGAAGAGGTTAGTCCCAGTGGATGAGAGCACCCCACCTGTAAGATTCATAAAGACTTCTAACAGATTCTAGCTCTCTGCTGTGGAGGTGCAGCTTCATGCACTCCTGCCTCTGCCCTTCCCTGTGGTACTACCATCACTCAAATCCACTGGAAAACAAACATACTTGGTACTAAACAAACATGTGAAACCGTCACATTGAAAAGTTAGAATTTAAAATTTGAATCCTGGGGTCCGATCACTAGTCAGTGAAGCCAACTTAGTGAAGAAACAACTTCAGTGAGATGCTCATTTTTGCTTTTGTGGCTACGCCCTGGACCCAGCTGTCTGTCCTCACTGGACCTTTAAAGTCCTCAGGGCCTTTGGAATCATCCTCGGTGGGGCTTCCAAGAAAACACACTCCAAAGTGGATTTTTACTTCAGACCACTGTAGTGCATGGTTCTAATTTCTAGAAGGCCAAGTATGGCTCACCTCCTGTTCACATCAATTTCCCAGGTGAGAACAGAGTTAACAGTGAAGTTCACAGTAATGGGAAACACAGAACCAAAAAAATAGCACTGGTGGTGCCAACAGTCACTTTTCACCTTGTCATTTTACTCCACAGGATTTTCCTTCCTTGGAGATACAAATGTCACAAGATCATGTCCTAGACGCCTAAGTAGACAGCAGTCAGCCATCCAGTTAGCAAGCACAGCAGCATGGAGAACATGGGGAAAGGGTAGTAAGAGACAGGAGGCGGAGGGCAGGGAAGTGGGATTCCTATGCAGTCTTCATGTTTAAGCACCGCCAAGGTGTTCCTAGTGACTTCTGTGTGCAAACCGATGTAACAGGCATAGTACAAAGAAAATTGATGACACTTAGCAGTATCTGCCACAAAGGGAACTGAGTCACAGCCTCTGCAAAACCATAGCCCCTCTGACAGGATTGGGGGCCCCAATCCACAAGCTGCCAGCACCCCACCCGCTGCTGGGGACTAGGATGCATGCTGGACTAGAGCAGTGACGTGCCATTGGAGGCCTCTGCCTCTCAGATCTGTGACCTCATTGGTGTGCCACAAGGCTGACAAGCCCAGGGGGTCAAGCGCAGGGAACACAATGCCCAGAGATGCTCACGTGTGTGCTTGGGGTAAACCACTTGTGGCTGGTTCGGGTTTTTATTTTTTTTAAAGTCACAATTTTCTGGGAATAAATTAAGAGGCAGTACTACCAAGAGTTCTCCCTACTTAAGGAAGTAAGAGCTTTTGAGGGAAAAAAAAATATATATATAAAATGTTCCAAGTTGCAAGAAACCCTCCCCCTCCGTATCAGCTGCAGTCCTGGAAGGCGTGTCCAGGGAAGCGGTGACTGGAAGGGAAGACTCAAAGCAGGTAGCAGGGAGCAGTGGTGAGGGATGCACTAGTACCTCAGAGGGGCCTCGCATGGGTGGAAGCTAGGATGAGGGGCACACCCGTTAGGCCTGCACAGCCTCCTGGAGACAGGTCCAGTCAGCAGAGGCCTCCTTCCAGAGAAAATCCTGCCATGAGCGATCACAAGCTGGGCTGCCCACAAGACCCTGTGCGAGGTAGTGACATGGTTGTATGTTTGCTATGGGTGGGGAAGGGCGTGATGGCTCCTAGTTCCAACATGTCTGCAACCTTCCAAGGACGCCGGTGCTTCTGTGAGTACTCAAAGGTTCCCCATGATGTACAGAGGCGGTGGCTCTGGACAAAGACCATCTCCTGCCCTATGCCCCAGGCTCTGCGCTTCCCAGACGGGTCTCACTGCCAGGCACCAGGATGTTCCGGTCCCTCCTGCTGGCCCCGGGGAGCACTCCCAAGGCACACCAGCATTCAGTGCCTGGGGAGGAAGTGAGCCCAGGGACAGGCACTGCCTGCTCTCCACAGTGTGGGGCCCAGAAGGCTGTTCCTTTCCCCCACCCACTGGGGGCTGAGCCAGTTTCCTCTCACTGTCCGGGGCCTCCCCGGAGATGATGGGTTCTGGGAGGCAAGAAGGGGTCGGAACGAGCTAATATTCTCTTGCCTTGTTTTTTCATCAAATCATTCTAGTTGACAGGCTGCTTCTCTGGATTCTGCCACTCAAGTGGCTGGTATCGCTGAACAGGGCAGTGTGTTCCTCCCAGTCCAGGCTTCGCTTCTTGCCCCTTGTCCCACCCACTGAAGCTTTCTTTCATCCTGGCTTCCACAGCTCCGAAAACAAAGAGCTCCCTCCCCTCCTGGCACCGGGATCATGCCCCCCCCCGGGAGCTGAGAATGCTCTTCTGGCCACTTGAGATGCCCGCAGAAAGCACCAGGTTCTTGACAGCCCCCCTACCCCCAAGTCCTGGAGTCACCATGGTCTCCTTCCCCTTACACTAGGAGTCTACACAGTTCAGAGCACTACTTGGGCACACCACCCTCTCCCCTCCAAGTACCCTAAGTCACAGGTCTTGGTCAAATGGCTAGAACTGGCCTCAGATTTTGTACAAAAAGCTGGGAACATAGTCAAACCTGAGCGTGGGGTGGCTGATTCCGGGAGCCTCCTGCATATAGTACAGCTTCAGCAATTCAGCCAGGTACTGGACCACTTTGACGTCTTCATTCACCAGACCCAGGTTTAGCTTCAGGAAGCTCACTTGGCGGCTAGTGACCAGGTCCTCAGTCTCCTTGTCATGGGCAGGCAGGTGCAGGTGGTGGCAAAATGTGTAGAGGAAAGCCTTGGAGCAGAGCTGAGTGAGCATGCTCTGGACATGCAGGTAGTAGGTGCTGCCTCGCTTGATCTGGGTGCGGTGGTCTGCCAGTCGTGGCACTAGAGTGCCTCTGTAGAGCGGGCAGCGCAGGGTTTTGTTGTCCAGGTCCAGAATGCTCGTGTAGCGACTGTAGCGGCTCAGTGAGTGCAGCGTGCTGGCACTGGCAGGGGATGCCACTCTGAAACACATAGGCCACGGTCAGGAGGAAGGGCAAGCACGGGAAGATAGAGGCAGAAGCTCAGGGCTGGAATCCTGTTTCCAGGCCAGCACTCACTATCTCTACAGAGGCAGATCTGAGCACCTCACAACTGAGGAACAAGCTCAAGTGACCCACGAGCCCTTCACAACCTGCTTCCGGCTGGCTTTAAAAATAGGACCTGCGGAGTAGGGCTCTTGCTATGCAAGCAAGCCGACCTGTGTTCAATCTCTGGTACTCCATATGATCCCCTGAGCCCCTCAAGGAGTGATTCCTGGATGCACAGCCAGGTGTGACCCCCCAAAAAAAAACCAACAAAAATATACAGGCTGCAGGCCAGAGAGCACAGAGCCAGAGCAGGATGGTCAAGGTCCCCAACCCCCCACCCCCGCCAAAAAAAAAAGCTGGGCCAGAGAACACACAAACATAATAATGGTTAAAACATTTGCTAAGTGCACCCATGATCCCAGTGTAAACCCTGTGCTGCATATGGTCCCCTGTTCACTGCCAGAAGTGATCTCTGAGCACAAAGCCACAAGTATGCCTTGAACACCACAAGACGTAGCCCAAAAATCAAAACCAGCTTATTGGCTTTGCCTGGAAGGCCTCCCATCCTTTTCATTACTGAATCACGCCAGTGTAATACCTACTCAGCCTTCCCTCAGCCTCTCAGATTTTTGTTGGTCAGGTTCCTTAACTTCCCTGAGCCTCATCGGTAGGTAAGCCAGAGATAATAACTCCTGATTCGCAGACCTCAGAAGAGTGGCTGGCACTGAGTCACCAGACACAGAGTTTCTGCAGTCAGGCCTGTATGTGACTGGCCTCCTGCCCAATGCCCAGTATTGTGCTGGCGTCTCAGGCAGGCAGGCAGGTAGGTTGTGAAGGGAGGAGTCCAGAGAAGCAGGCAAAACTTAGCAGAGTTCTACCTTTCCTCCAGTGGAGTTTTCCAGAGCAGTCTTCCAGAAGCTGGCAAATGACTGCCTGACCAGATTTCACAAACTGATCTCCCCTGGAGTTCAGGGCTGGAGAGGCTGAAGGGAATGTGTAAAGGAGGGAAAACACTTGGGGCCAAGGGCATCTCGGGCTATTTCTGTCATTCTGGATGCTGTTATATTCCTGCATAGTTACCAGCTTAGGAGCTAGCAGGCAAGGAAGTGGGAGCTGAGCCACGAAGAGAATAAGCCTGGCTGGTTGGGTGCAGAAGCCAAAGCTTCGAAGCCTCACCCTTTGCCCACAACCCAAGGCATTTCCAAAGGCCGGGCATGGCTTCCTGTATGGCCCAGAGCTCCACAAGGTGGCTACTGCAGTCCCTGCCACGCTAGGTTTAACCAGCCTCTGTGATGGAGCCAGAGGCATGGCTGGTGGAAAAGCAGAGCTGAGCGCCACTGCCACCAGCCACCAGCCTCACTCCTTGGGCTCATCTCATTAAGCTGCACCTGCGGCCAACCTCTGGAACTCTCTGGGAGAGCTGCAGCCAATCCACTCCCGCTGCACAGCTGGCTCCAGCTGACCCCTCAACAGCTGGCACAGTCCTAAGGCAACAAGGCCTCTAGCCCTGCCTACTAGACTCAGGCCTGAGCAGAACCTCCAGGAGACAGATGCTGCCAATGCCGAATATCCGTGTCCATCACACATACACTCAAATTTGAGAGCAAGTGCTGACACTTCTCCACTTGGGCTTCTTTATTTGGGGTGGGGGATTGGAGCCAATCAGGGGCTACTCCTGATTCCCTCCAGAATTTGGGGACTGGGACGATGTGGGGCTGGGGATCAAAACCATGCACACACTCCAGCCCCTTGAATTGGCTTCACAGCCTGGGATTCTTGAGAAGAGGTCTGAACTTTGGCGTCTCACAAGTATCCAGCTTTCATGAGCTTTCGTGGGCAATACACACAAGCACCTAAATCTGATCAGCAGAGGGCCACAGCCAGCCTGCCACCCGGGCCTGTCTGGAACATCAGGGTCCCTACTAGGACACAGCACTTAGGCGTGTATCAGGTAAGACGGGCCCTCTGACATCTGCTCCAACAAGGCAGATCTCATCAGATTTGTCTGAGGAAAACAGCCTTGGTCAGGTAGACTGAGAGTGGCGAGGGCTGGGGTGATGGCTAGCCACAAGGGCCACATCCACCCATCAGGGAGCATATCATGGTGATTCGCCTTTTAATGCTGGCACAGGGCCTGGTGGCTGGCATTTAACGGTCCTGAATAAATTTGTGGCAAATGACCACTCAGAGATCCCACTGATTCTTCTCAGAAGGGAACTAAGTCTGCGTAGTGACTTGTCCACGGCCACTGGAGAGGGTGAGCGCCAGTGGTTCAGCCCAGGTCAACCACTCCCACTCCAAGTGTCATGCCCACTCTCCCGCAGCTAGCTGGCTCCCCTTTCCCACACTCAGAAAAATTATTCATTGATCACAATAGTCTTTTCAAGAAAAGTCATTCATCGATTGCAACAGTCTTTCCATAACAGTCCGTAGAGAATCCTGTTTGGGGGCCACTCCAGCAGTGTGTGGGGGACCATGCAGTGCCAGGGAGGAAACCTCCGATCCACCTGCCCCACCCCTCAGAATGCTTTTCCATGCAGGACTCCAGTCAATTGCCCAGTAGGGTGGGACTGGCTTAAGAAATGAATCTCTGGCTATTCTGGTACATTCTAAGGAGGGACATTTGGAGAAAGCACCATCCAGAGCTAGGCAGTGGATAAACTTGCTGATGCTGATAGACAGTTGTGATTTAGACTCTACCTTTTAAAGCTAAAAAAATAAATAAAAAGGCAAAAGTCAGTAGCCAAAGCAATAGTATAGCAGGTAGGACATTTGCTTTGCATGTAGCCAACCCGAGTTCAATCCCTGGCACCCCATATGGTCCCCCAACCAAGTACCACCAGAAGTAATTCCCAAGAGCAGAGCTAGGGAGGTAGAACTAACTCCAAGGCATCGCTGGGTGTGGCCCAAAATTAGAAAAAAAGTCAAGAGGCCAAGTGTGTATGAAAGCTGTATATGTATAAGTGATTACAACCCATCATTAAGGAACTAAAAACCATTCCTTGGAGGCTCTTCCCTCTGCTTACCCTCTTAGGTAAGCCCAATAGCAGACATGTGGCATGGCAAAGGGAGTGTAGCCTGCAGGGAGGAAGCAGCAGTGCTGTCCCTCCCATCCATACCACAGGTTTCCAAAAAAGACCTAGGCTGGTCCAGGTGTCACACTTCAGGCACAGTACACTGAGTCCCAGGTCGTCACTCTTTCTCCCACACTGGCAGCCTCAACCTCCCTGTCCCTGAAGTCAAAGACCCCGGACCTCCTTCAAGCACCTGTGTCCCTCACTTCTGAGGCATCACCACAATGTTCCCTTTGTTTTATTATTATTATTGGTTATCTGGGGGGAGCACACCCAGCTGGCTGTGCTCAGGGCTTATTCCTGGATCTGAGCTCAGAGATCACTCCTGGTAGTGCCAGGGACTGAACCCAGTTCGGCTGCGTGCAAACCCTAACCGATGTACTATTGCTCTTGCCCTTGTTTTATTTTTTATTTTGTTTTGGATTTGGGGGCCACACCTGATGGTGCTCAGGATTTACTCTTGACTCTGTACTCAGGGATCACTACTGGTAGAGCTCAGGGAAACATGGGGTACCAGGGACTGAACTAAGGCAAGCATCTGACTTCCTGTACTGTTTATTTAGAACAAGCAAAAACTGGAACTCTGCTCTCCCTTCGAGGCAAGGCTCTCTCTGGTCACCTGTTTATGCCCTTAGGACTAATGTTTTTCTTCCAGAGCAACAGTCTTGCTCAGGCACTGTCACAACATGGAGTAGATGCTCAATAAGAGCATGACCTGGCAGGGTTTGGCTCCCACCTGGAGAAAGGCTGGTCCAAGGGCTATCAGAGGGGCAAATGCAAACAGATGCCACTGTTCAGTGAAAACAACACCTGTTTTACAGATAAGCAAAGTGGGCTGCAGAGAAGGAAATGATAAAAAATGGAATGAGTCCCAACACTTGCCAAGCAGTATTTGAGAGGAGAGAGGAAGAGCTACTAAAATACAAATAACTGGGGGAAATACAACAGAAACTGTTCAAAGAGAAGTTGAAGCGGTCTCTCACATTTCCTTACCAAGGGCCTTCTCCAGTAAAGAGGGCAGTGAGTGGAAACCATCAAAATTCTCTGTGGTTCTCTGATTACGCCCATCTTTTCGCAGGAGCAGACCTCTCCTCAGTTATTTAAACAACAGGATTCATTTGAAATCAGCACAAACTCAACTTGAGTTGTGTCCAAACCTCACAGCACACAAGGTAAATTCCATATCTTACCCCACACCAAGTGAGAGTCCTGGGGTGCGGGGTGGGATGGCAGGAACCTGTGATTTGATAAGTCCTGCCAATAACTCTGACCCAGCTAGGTGCAAACCAGCGCTGGCGACCACTTAGGAACTGCAATTCCTGCATGTCGTGAACAAGGAAGCGGTAAGTTAGGTAAAATGACTTGCTAAACAATACTGTGAATGAGTGTAGGGCCCAGTCTAGAAGTGAGACCTCCCAGCTCTGGGCCCAAATCTACACTGGCTGACATAGGGTGACCAAACAACCACACAAACTTGTTAACCTTATCCTCAGTGAAAGAGGTTAAAAGCTTCCTTTTGTAACTGAACAGGGTCCTTTCCCACCACCCGGAGCCTTACCTCTGCAGGCCAATAAGCTTCCACTTCTGGAAATCTGTAATGTGCAAAGGAGAGGACACCCAGTGCTTCACAGGTTTGGCACAGCGGCTGTAGTTGGGAACAAAGATGGACAGCGCCGACACGAGCTTCCTGACTATGGTTTCATCTTCCCCCAGGACCACAAGTGTCCTCCCGCTGAGTAGGGAGTAGATGGCTGGGTGGGCAAATGGGTACTGGCGGATAAATTTTAAGGCATTCTGGCCAGCTCTCTTTTTATGTCTCTCGGAAGAGGGAGCAGTGAAATGAGCAGCGGGAGTCCTGTCTGAGCCAGTGGAGGCTATGCTGCCCACACAGCTGGTGGAGTCAGAGTAGTTGTCCAGGCTGGTCTTACTAACATCCCGGCTAGCCAGCAGATGGCTCGGGTCCAGCTCATAAGCCGTGAAGCCCTCAGAAGTGTGGTCTTGAGAAGGGCTGGCGTTTTCCATGGCCAAGTCTGTGTGGAAGCCCTGGTCCTTTTGCCAGTAGCGCTGTGGGGGGATGCTCACCACTCCGTCCTCATCTAAGAGCGCGTGGGCTGCAGCAGGAAGTGGCCCCTGAAGACTGTCACTCTCCTTCCCAATGCAGCAGGAAGAGTCCATCTCTGACAGGGGATTTTCCAAGCTGCCCTCCTCTGCACCATCCAGCTCCGGAGGGCTGATGTTTGCCTGGAAGAGGATGGCTCCCTCGCTATCATCTGGATACGATTCTTCTTCATTAATGGCACTTGGGTAGCTGGCCTTAAGGTCCTCGGGGATGAGAGCCTCGGACGGGCAGGTGCTGAGGACTTCGATACTGTCCTCACTGATAGTTCTGTTGCTGACCGCCTTGCTGCGGACTACCTGGGGGCTCAATGGCACCGTGAGGCTGGCCTGGCTGTCAGACTTGGAGAGCACAGAGGTGGACTTTTCCGTGCCCAGAACCTCAATGCTTTCACCACTGCTGATACTCCCTTTCATCTCCATATCCAGGTAGTCCAAGTTCTCCTGGGGGTCAAAACTGCTCAATTCCGCCACCTCTGCTTCTTTGTACTCCTCATCTCCCAGTTCCTGCTCCATCTTGATCAGCACAGACTCCACACTGGACTTGTAAGAGCCAACACTAATTAACACTTGAGGAATTGGATATTCTTCCAGAGTCCTGGAAGGTGGTCTCTCTTGAACAGGCTTAGGGGCTGTACTCTCTTGTTTCTCTACCACCCTATCATCAACCTCCACAAAGTCCTCAAAGAGAAAGTTGGTTATGTGCTGTTGTTTTAACAGTGCCCTGTCAATCTGGCTGGTCAGGAGATAGCACAGGTCTCCGCGGAACATGTGCTCAATGTGGCTGAGCTGAGCCAAGGTCTGGGTGAAATATTCGGTGTCACAGAGCTCTTCCAAGGTCTTTAACTTTTTGTCAAAACACTTGGTGGACTTGGCTTTGATGAGTTTTGGGGTATAGGCTGGTCTGCAGGAGTAAAGGTCAGCGTCAGCAAACTCATCGGGGTTAGAGGTAGTGGCTGCCTGGCAGGCTTGATCCTGGGAGTGCTCTATCTCCCCAGAACACAAATCAGCCCCTTTCGACTTCCGATGAGGATATGAACGGATCTGCTTCAGCAGGTCTTGATGCTCGATGATGGATTTCTCTACGCTAGCCAGTTCGTTGGCTTTCTCAATTGCCTGAGATGAATAAAAACCTTTATCATTGGCTTTCTTCTGGATTTCTGTTTCAGTATGTAGCACAGTCCTGGTATAATCCAAGTCTTTCAGCTTTTTTTCAAGTTCCCCAGCAAATGCCTTCCTGTTGCCTGTCTTCAAGCACTCAGAAGCTTTGGAAAATTCTGCTGAAAGTTCCTGGAATTGCTGCATGATTTTGTGCTGGTCTGCTGAGATATAAGCCATGCAAAAGGGCCTCACGAAACCACGGGCCTCCAGGTCATACAGGGTCAGATGGTGCACGTAAGCAAAGGCTCCCTCCTTGGAGTCTCCCAGCACGACCTTGGAGTCCTCCACGAAGTTCAGCTTGGGGTAGGAAGAACCGGGGGGATGGCCCACGAAGGAGGCCTGGTAATCGACAGACATGATCCTTAAGGAGAAGTAATTAAGATCGAAGGTACCAAAAACTTTGGTATCATTGGGGATGGTTAGCAAGGGTTGGGGGCCCACCTGTTCGGAGAACTCGGAAATGAGGATGAAGTCCCGCGAGAACTTGGCTCCAGACAGTTTGGACCAAGGGTTGGCTCCTTGGCTGGCGAAGGGGAAAAGGGGCACCGAGTACTCCTCGGGCAGGGCCGGCTCATTGTAAGGCTCTTCCTCGTACTCATTCTCTTTGGTGAAGGCCACCACGTCAGGGGCGCTGATCATATTTCCAGGTATACGGAGAGAACATTGAGAGGAAGTGGCCAGGAATGCGGGGGTAATCGGCGCGGGGAAGCCAGACCTCTGGAGGAGGAAGCAAAGTCCCTGCGGTCTTCTTGGCGCCCTCGGGGGCGCTGGGCTGCTTTTCACGCACCCGAGGACTTGGACTCCCGCGGCCACTACAAAGGTGTAGCTCCTTCAGAGTCCTCGGAGGCCTCGGGAACTCTGCGGGCCTCGAGGTCCGGGAAGCCGGTTGTCCTCTTCCTCTTTTCTTTTTGGTGACCCGGTCGCCGCAAGGCACCTGCCGCGAGGTCACGGTCGCTTCCCCGAATCCAGCGCGATAGCAACAGCCCCAGTATCGAACGGGTGCCTGACGCAGGGCTACGGGCCGTAGCCGGGGCCAGCCAAGCCTTGTCGCCCTCACGGATCGAGGGCAAAACCGTCGCGGCTCCGCGGACGCCACAACCCGGAGCCAGCTAGCGCGGCGCCGCCATCTTGTTATCACATGACTAGCTGCATCGACGCCCCGTGACCCGGAAGCACCCTCGAGGACTTCCGCGGAGGAGGGAAACCGGATATGGGGAAAGGAGCTGGGGAAAGGCCTGGGCGGGACTATCGAGAGGCCTCTCCCAAGGACGAATGGCTTGCTCAAACACTTCCGGAAGAAAAAGACGTGGGGCAGGGAGCGAAAAACCGTGCGGAGACGAGAGGTCGTGGAGCGCGGGGCAGCCTGGGATTTGTAGTTCGTGATCCTGCGGGTCTCGCTCCGAGCGGAAGTGGCTGCGGAAGGCGGGCGGAAGACGCGCTTGCGAGGGGCGGGATCTTGTACCCCGGCGGCAGCTGTGGGACGGTGTTAGCTGTGGCCGGAGTGCCGGACCCCGTCTGGTGGCGGGCTCGGAACCCGGGCGTGGGCGGCGGCGCGGCGGCGCCTGGAGACTCTAGTCCCTTTAGGGTCGGCGACTGGCGAATCTCACCGCTGGCCTCCTCAGCATGCGCGGGCGCCCGGGGAGCGGCTGCTGGCCCGGGTCCTAGGCATGATCTTGGTGGCCCGCTGCGTGCTCCGGTGGCAGCGCCGGCCGGGATACCGGGCCTTGTCGCGCGCCGCCATGGAGGTGGCCTTCCGTGGCGTGCGCAGAATTCTCTGTGTCGCCGAGAAAAACGACGCGGCCAAGGGCATCGCCGACCTCCTGTCCGGCGGACGCATGCGGCGGGTGAGGCGCCTTCCCGCCTGCGCTCGGTCTCGGGGCGCTCGGCGCTTCCCCCTCGTACCTGTTTGTTCCTCTGTGCGCGGCAGCGAGCTGTCAGATCGTCAAGGCACTGGGGGTCCTTTTTGTTGACGTTTTCTCTCCCGAGTCTGAAACTTAACTCATGTAACTTGGAATTCGCGTCTTGACCGCTTCTGGTCGCAGACGGTCGCCCCGTGGGCAGCGCCCCGCTGAGCGGACAGGACAGTCTGAGCGCAGATGGCAGCGCAGGACCAGTGTCCAGCCACCCTGGCTCCTGCTTGTCCAAACCAATTTCTAGAGACAGCTGAAGGGATGAAAGTGTGCTCGAGGCACAAAGGGGAAGGGGAAGCAAGAAAGGTTTTCTAAGGCGGTGACCCAGAGCTGGAAAAATCTCAAGTAACAAAAGTGGATCCTGAAACGGTTTGCTGGACACCTTTTCTAAAAGCACAAGGTAGAGATTCCCTGCCCTAGTTTTTCTTGAAGACCCCAAGACCCCCTGGACTTTTTTAAATGTGTGGAACAGGAGCTGAGGGTGTCTTCACCTCTTTCCAGGGTTTTTATCCTGGTAACCAGACCCGGCGAACCTACTTCTGGGGCTCTGGACCGCCCAAGACTCTCCCTTCTGCACCTATTCCTTCCGTTTCAGGACTTCTAAAAATATCTCTTCAAGGATCCTTTGCTCCTCCACCTGGCTCAGGGACACTTTGTGATATGCTTCACTTGGAGGGCATCTGCCAGTTGCAGTTGAATAATGCTTTCCCATTTCTGTATGTCATTTGCTGTCACTCCATTCTCAGATGCTAAGGAAAGGGGCTCTGTGGTTCATTCTCATATCTCTAGTGCGTAATACAGTGTCAGAACATAGGAATCTCAGTAAGTTTAAGTTTTGGTGGCTTTTTTTTTTTTTGTCTTTCTGTTTTTGGGCCACAACAGCCGGTGCTCAGGGTTTTCTTGGCTCTGTGCTCAGGGATCACTCTCTGCCGTGCATAAGGGACCATATGTGCAAGGTAATTACTTATGCTATTATTCCAGCCCAGAATCTCAGTAAATACTTATTGAATGAATGTTGAAGCTGAGTCTTGACATTTTTACCAGGCAGTGGAAACAGTATGCATAAAGATGAAACAAGTGGCTTGAAGTGGTTTGGTGTGTTCTAAAATTGGGAAGTGTTAGGACTGGGGGATGGAGGAGGAGAGCCAGTGAGTTAAGCAAGGCTAGCAGTTCAAGCGTACAAACAGCATTTAGAACTTTTGCAATATCTTGGTTAGTTCCAGAATTTTTCCTCTCTTTGGTTTTTGAGCCGCATGCAGCAGTGCTTGGGAATTATTCCTGGCTTTGTGCTCAGGATTCACTCCTGGCGATGCCTGAGGCATCGTATATAGGACCAGCGATCAAATCCAGGTTGGCTGCAGGCAAGGCAGGTTCCTTAACTTCTGTACTATCTCTTCACTACTTCCTGGTTTTATTTATGGGGCCATACTTGGGGAGGGGGGCCTGCTCGAGGCAATCGACTTGGGGAGGAGTAGGGTATGTGCAGGGCCAGAGATTAAACTCAGGCTATTTGTGCTTTTTCCCCAACCCTGTCTGTTTATTTATTTTTAAAAATTTGTTTTTGGAGGGGGTTTTGGGGCCACACCCAGTGGCATTTAGGCTTACTCTAGATTCAGTGCTCATATGTGGTACCAGGGTTTAAACTTATGTTCAGCCACATGGAATGCAAGTGCCTTATCCTCTCTACCAGCTCTCAGGCCTTGTGTGTTGATTTTAGTATAGGTTCCCCCTTCATTTCATGGTGGTGTGATTGTGGTGATTGGGGGCTGCATACTTGATTGCAGGTGTATAAGCTGCCAGGAGCCTCACATTTTTGTTGTGTCTTGGGGTCACACTTGGCATGAAAGGCAGTACCACTGAGATTGCACTTGGCATATAGAGTGGTACTGGAGCACTCTCAGCTGCAAGGCAGGTGCTCTACCTGAGCCATCCCTGGGCACATGTGTGTTGATTTTGTATTCTGGAACTTTACTGAATTTGTTTATGAACATGAATAGGTTTTTTATTTGTTAGATTTAACAAATAGATTTTTTTGGTGGCTTTTTTGGTGACTTCTTTAAATCATATGCTGGTTTTACTTTATCCCTTCCCATTTGTTTTGTCTGTTGCCTTTTCTTGTCTGGTTGCTCTACCTGGAATTAGCATCTTGACTTGTGGTGAAAACAGGCATCCTTGTCATCCTGATTTTGGAGGGAAAGCTTTCAGTTTTTCACCATTTAGTGTTAGCTGGGGTTTTTTCTTTTTTTTTTTTTTTTCTGATAGTGCAGGAGATAAAATATAGGAATTTAAGCATGCAGGGGAAGTATTTTACCACAGAACTACAACCTGTGCCCTCCTTGTGGTTTTCATCAGTGCATTTTATCACACAAGGTGTTGAATCTTTGTCAAATGCTTTTTCTGCATCATTTGAGATGAGCAATGAATTTTTCTTTTATTTTTATAGAGTCACTGTGAGATAGTGACAAAGCTGTTCGTGAGTAGGTTTCAGTCATACAGTATTCCAACACCCATTCCTCCACCAGTGTACATTTCCTCGCACCAATGTCCCCAGTTTTCCCTCCCATCACCCCTTCAATCCCCAGTCTGCCTCTATGGTAGGAGCAATGAATATCTTTCAGTGGGGGTGTGATGAGGGTTATATTTGTATTTATAAAGTTACTCTGGCAGATAATTCAAAGAGAGAAAGGATATTGTTAGTGGGATAGCTATTAAAGTTTTTTGGGTTTTGGGTCACACCCAGCAGTGCTCAGGGATCACTTTTTTTTTCTTTTTTGGGTCACACCCGGTGATGCACTCTTGGCTCATGCACTCAGGAATTACCTGGTAGTGCTCGGGGTGCTGTATGGGATGAGGGAATAGAACCCGGGTCAGCCACGTGCAAGGCAAATGCCCTACCTTCTGTGCTATTGCTTCATCCCCTGAGGGATCACTTTTGGTGGGGTTGAGAGACCATATGAGATGCCGGGAATTGAACCCACATTGGCCATGAGCAAAGCAGATGCCCTCCCTGCTGTACTACCATTCTTGCCTCACAATAATTGTTGAAAAATTCACACAACTCTTAGGAGTTCGTAACTCTTGAGGGATATCCTAGTAAATGGTCTTAGTAATTTAGTCTCGTTTTCATCTCATAGGAAGTGCAATAGCATTCTCAACATTATCACTTAAAGGGTTTGGGTTGGTCCTTATGCAGAGGAATCATTTGTTATTTTGTATAATAATATAATCTTTTGTTTACTTTTGTTTCAGAGGGAAGGCCTTTCTAAATTCAACAAAATATATGAATTTGAATATCATCTCTATGGCCAGGTAAGGCACTGCAATGCTTTTATCATTCAGCTGATAGATACTTTCAGATCCAGTTGCCATTTTGGCGTCCTTTCTGTTTTTGTTTTGGGACCAGAGCCAGTGCTTGGGGATAGTCCCAGTACAGAGTTTAGGGGTTCCTCCTGAAAGTGCTGGTGGCTGTGCAGTGCCAGGGATTAGCCTGTGGGCTCCTTCACGCAAAACATGTGCTCCAGTCCTCTGGATCGTTTTCCAGGTCCTCATTTGGGTGTGCTGACCTTGAACTTTTAGTTATGGCTAAAACAAATGTTTACAAGTCCTTTCTAAATTGCTAGTGTTTTATAGTTACTTGTCAAGAAGAATTAGTCAAGACTGGGATGTAGCTCAGAGGTCCTGCATACTCATGTGTGGTGGTAGGTTTAATTCCTGGCACCACTAAAAATTAGGCTAGCCATGATAGAATATGTCTTTGACTTTTAAAAAAAATTTTTTTATTAAATTGCTCTAAGTTATAAAGTTATTAATGATTGAGTTTCAGGTGTACAGAGTTCCGACATGTGATTTTTGAGAATTGCAGCTATTGTTGCAACCTAAAGATCTCTATTTATAGGTTGTGACCATTTCATAATTTATATGAATGTCTCTCTTTTACTTAAATAATTTCCCCCCTCTCTGTTCTCATGCACACCAGTGATCTTGGTATATTGAGGATAATTCATTTCTGATGTAGGGATTACACTTGCTGTTATACCAGGAATTGAACTCTTGATTTGACACCTACAAAGCAGATACTACTTACAGAACCTTATCCTTGGCCCTGGAAATCTATTTAGTATTACTCTATTTAATAATACTGAGTTTTCATCTCAATATTTTATAACAAGAAAGAAGCCAATATGCAGAGATTTGGGGAAATTTAAAATTAGAGCTGGGAAGATGTCTCAGAGGTCTAGAGTATATTCTTTTCATTTGGGAACCCCAACTTCAACTCCCCCAGTACTATGTGGTCCCCTGGGCACTGAGCCAGAAGTAGCCCCAAAACACTGCCAAATCTAGCTCCAGATACAAAAGATTGAAAATTATACAAAAAGCATCTTCTAGAATTTGAATAACCATTGTATTATGATGACCTTTTGCTTCTAAGAGTTGTTTGTTTTTTCCTAATCACTAGTTTTGTTTTAATAGACTTTTTAGGGGTGGTGGGGATAGAGGTGTTAGGCCACATCTAGTGATGCTCTGGGGTTATTCCTGATTCTTCCACTCAGGAATTGCTCCTGGCAGTACTTGGGGGCTGCAGGTAGGGAAAACCACATGTGTGCTATAAGGCAAACACCCTACCTGCTGTACTGTAGTCTGGCCCCTAGTTGGTTGGTGTTTGTTTTGGGGCCACACCCGATGATTCTCAGGGCTTACACATGGGTCTTCACTTAGGAATTATTCCTGGCAATGCTGGGGGACCATATGGAATGCCAGAGTTCAAATCTGGGTTGTCTACCTGCAAGACAAGCATCTTACCCAGTGCTTGGGGATATTCCCAGTACAGAATGGGTGGGTGGGCGCATTAAATGTTCTTTCTCTGTGGCCCCTAATTTATTTATTGAAGGTCAAGCTTAAGTTTACAATAAAATTGAGAGGGAGATCCAGTCTCCAACTGCTCCATGCCCTCACACACTGTTCCTTTTAGGATTATTCCTCACTGGAGCAATACCTTGTTTCACTTAATGAGCCTGCAGCAGTAACACACAATTTCTATGAGTCCATAGTTGACGTTAGCTTCCACTCTTGGGTGGTGTTTATAGGTTTGGATAAATGTGTAATGACATCTATTATAATATCATACCGTTTTTCACTACCCTAAAAACCTTCTGTGTTCTGCTGAAGAGAGTCCAGAAGTCAAGATGCTTTCTTTGCCCAGGGTTGCCCCTGCATTGATCTCTGGCACTGCATATGATCCCTGAGCATTGCCAGGAATCCCTGAGTATTGCTGGGTATGGCCCCAGCCTCCTGCCCTACTCCAGTCCTTCTGTGTTCTTTCTAAATATTCCTCCCTTCCCTTCCCATACCCCAACAGCCATTTTATTTTGTATTAGTACAAGTCCCTTCCTTTTACTTGATTTTGCAAAATGTAATTGCTAAAAGACTAACTTGGGTTTTGTTGTCATTCAGAATGTTACCATGATAATGACTTCCGTTTCTGGACATTTGCTGGCTCATGATTTCCAGATGCAATATCGCAAATGGTCAGTATAATTCTTAGGGAGAGAACTTTTGATACAGTAAATTGTGAGATGTTACAGAAATTTGATTTTTGTTTCGTTTTGGGAGTTTGTTGTTGTTATTGTTGTTGTTTGGTTATTTTTTTGTTTGTTTTTGGCTTTTTGGGTCACGTGGCTTTTTGGCGATGCTCAGGGGTCACTCCTGGCTCTGCACTCAGGAACTACTCGGGTTGGCCACATTTGAGGCAAGTACCCTACCCACTGTATTATTGCTCTAGACCAATTATAGGAACTGGAGGCATGTTGATATTACTGTGTTAATTTTTAATTCTGACAGGTTCATGCTGTTCATACTACTGTAACAAAATACCATTGACTCCTGCAACAGTTTCTTGTAGTTAAGGAGACTGGAGTCAGAGATGGGGTGCCAGCCTGGTCCTCTTCTAATTACACATGTAGACCTCTCACTGTTTCCTTACAGGGGCTAAGTTGCTGGGGGCTCTTTTGTAGAATCAAATATCAATTAGGAGGACTTCACCTTCATTACCTAGTGACACCATCATATTGGCTTTAGGATTCCACAGGATTCCAGCTTATCTGGTGGGTGGGTGCATTAATAACTATAGCAGTGCCCTGGGAAAATTCACCATGAATTTTTACCATGTTTAGAAGAATAGTCACTTTTATAGTGGGTGTCACCAAGGAGAATACTTTTGAGTGTTTGCCCCAAATTATCTGGGTGCTTTTCATGCTCTCATTGGGTTGTCTTTATCCTATTTCAGATGTGCATAAAAGAGTTTTGGAATTTCTTTTTTGTTTGTTTTTAGTTTTGGTTTGG
The DNA here is from genome assembly GCF_029834395.1 of Sorex fumeus. Classification (NCBI taxonomy): domain Eukaryota; kingdom Metazoa; phylum Chordata; class Mammalia; order Eulipotyphla; family Soricidae; genus Sorex; species Sorex fumeus. The sequence goes on along the minus strand of NW_026606179.1, from coordinate 2,736,726 downwards.
GGGCCACATCTGGCAGTGTTCAGGGCTTTTGTCTGGCTCTGCTCTCAGGGATCACTCCTGGTGGGCTCAGGGGAGCAGATGGGGTTCCAGAGATTGAACCCGGGTCAGCTGATTGCAAAGTAAGTGCCCCACCCATAGTACTCCTGAGTTTTGGAATTTATTCTTATTGCCTATGAATTGTCACAGGAAATGGAAGGTGTATTATATAGGAGTCATAGTCTTGGTTTTTTGTTTATTTTTTAGGGGGTATTTATTTTTATTAAGACATCATGATTTACAAAGCTGTTTATAATAGAATTGTGTCAGGCATACAATGTTATAACATCAGTTCCATCACCAGTGTCCCCAGGGTCCCTGCCATCCCACAGTCTGCCCACTTGGGCAGGCATATAATAAACTTACATTGCTTTCTCCAACAAAACTTAAAGAAATGGCAAATGGAATTATCAGAAGATAAATCAACAAAAGTCAATCTATAATGATTGTTGGGCTGGAGTGATAGCACAGCATTAGGGCGTTTGCCTTGCACGCAGCCAACATAGCCAACCCGAGTTCGATTCCTCCGCCCCTCTCGGAGAGCCCAGCAAGCTACCGAGAGTATCTCGCCCGCACAGCAGAGCCTGGCAAGCTCCCCGTGATATATTCGATATGCCAAACACAGTAACAACAAAGTCTCCAATGGAGACATTACTGGGCCCGCTCAAGCAAATCAATGAACAACGGGAAGATAGTGACAGTGATAATGATTGTTATGTGATTACAATCTATGTAAATAAGAAAATTAAAATTATTTAATACTTGGGGCTGGAGCGATAGTACAGCTGGTAGGACATTTGCCTTGCACATGGCCAACCCTGATTCGATCCCTGACATCCCCTATGGTTCCCCAAGTGCTGCCAGGAGTAATTCCTTAGTGCAGAGCCAGGAGTAATTCCTGCGCATCACTGGATGTGACCCAAAAAGCAAAAAAATAAAAAATAAATTTAAAATAATTATTTAAGAGACTGGAGCAATAGCATAGAGGGTAGGGCGTTTGCCTTGCACACGGCTCACCCGGGTTCGATTCCCAACATCCCATATGGTCCCCCGAGCACTGCCAGGAGTAATTCCTGAGTGCATGAGTCAGGAGTAACCTCTGTGCAAAGCCAGGTGTGACCCATACAGCAAAAAAAAAAAAAAAAAAAATTAATACAATAGAATATTCTATTTCATGTATATAACTAAGTTTTTAGTGGCACCTAAAGCATACTGCATTAAATATTATTTTGTACTTGAACCTTATTACGGTAATCATCATATTTTTCCTGTCATAGATGAGACTTCTTTTTTTTCCCCTTTGTCCGATATATCACTGTATCACTGTCATCCTGTTGGTCATCGATTGCCTTGAGCAGGCCCCAGTAAGGTCTCCTTTGTCCTAGCCCTGAGATTTTAAAAAGTGCCACATTCGGGCTCTTTCAGGGTCAGGAGAATGAGACCCATATTATATTACTTTGTCAAAAAAAACTTAAAAGAATGTCAAGTGGCCAGAGCAATAGTACAGCTGGTAGGGCGCTTGCCTTGAATGTAGCCAATCTGGATTCTATTCCACCCCTCATATGACCCCCTGAGCACCACCAAGAGTATTTCCTGAGTCCAGAGCCAGGACTAAGCCCTAAGCATTGCCCTATGTGGTCCCAAAACCAAAAAAATAAACAAAATGAGTTTTTTAAAAAAAGAATGGCAAATAGAATTATTAGAAAATAAATCAATAAAAGCGAATTTGTGATGAATAATTGCTATGTTTTTAACCATGCTTAATATAGCATAGGGCAACCATACAACATTAAAAGGTAAAGGTAAAGGCCCTCCCGTTGATCGTCGATTTGCTCAAGCGGGCCCAGTAACGTCTCCATTGGAGACTTTGTTGTTACTGTGTCTGGCATCTCGAATACTCTCGGTAGCTTGCCGGGCTCTCTGAGAGGGGCGGAGGAATCGAACTCGGGTCAGCCATGTTGGCTGCTTGTAAGGCGAACGCCCTACCCGCTGTGCTATCGCTCCAGCCCATACAACATTAGTGACTACTATATTGAATACAACATGATGGGAAGTTTCTCTTGTCCTTTAAAAAAGCCTTTTTTATATCCGGACTGCACAGTAGGTTACTGTCACCGGGCCACCCCAGGGGGGCAGTGGTTTCGTGCCTTGGCCTGTTCCCCCTGGTGACCCAGTGGCCACCATCCTCCAGAGGCCACTGGACAGTCAGGTTTGGGCCCGCAGTGACGAGACACGTGGGGCCTCACGGGATGGGGGTGGAGCCGGCCCTTTTCTCCCCGTCCCAACAAGACCCCGAGTTGTCTCCCACGAATGGCCTCTCTGGCTCCTGATTAAGCTGCTTAATGGCCATGATCCCAGAGACTCAGAAACAAATCTTGAAACCCAGCAGCTTTTGGCAGAAATGTGTCCGGACTGCGCAGTAGGTTACTGTCGCCAGGCCACCCCAGGGGCGAAAGGGTGCTATCTCTCTACCTGCTCCTCCTTGGTGGCTCGGTGGCCACCATCCATCCTCCAGAGGCCATTGGATAGTCCGATTTGGGCCCACAGTGATGAGACACGGGGCCTCACGGGATGGGGGTGGAGCCGGCCCTTTCCTCCCCATCCCAGTAAGACCCCGAGTCGCCTCCCACAAATGGCCTCTCTGGCTCCTGATCAAAGTTGCTTAACAGCCATGATCCCAAAGACTCAAAAACAAATCTCGGATCCCAGTGGCTTTTGGCAGAAATGCATTCGAACCCTGCAGTAGGTTACTATCACCAGGCCATTCCAGGGGGGAAGGGTGCTGTCCCTCCACCTGCTCCCCCTAGGCAGCTCGGTGGCTAACATCCTCCAGACGCCATTGGACAGTGAGGTTTGGGCCCTCAGTGATGCGACATGCGGGGCCTCACGGGATGGGGGTGGATCCAGCCCTTTCCTCCTTATCCCAACAAGACCCCAACTCGCCGCCCACTAACGGCCTTTCTGGCTCCTGATCAAGCTGCTTAACAGCCATGAGACTCAGGAACAAATCTCTGCTTAAAGGCCATGAGACTCAGGAACAAATCTCGGAACCCAGCAGGTCTTGGCAGAAATCCCTCCAGATTTAATTGTTAAAATTTCAGAATTTCAAAATCACGTGGCCACTACTGTAGCCACGCGACATCATATGTTATTCATAACCAGCAATAGAAACAAATTGTTTGCTGTTGCCTTTTCAGCAGATCTGAGTGTTGGGGTAAAATCTCAAATAATAATGGTGGGTCTGGTGTCTGGTGTCAAAATATTTAATGTGATCAAAGTAGAGAGAGAGTAATGTGGAAATCATCTGCCCCACAGGTAGGGGGAGGATGTGGGATGGGGATATACTGGGGTTTTTTGTGGTGGAGAATGGGCACTGGCGAAGGGATGGGTGTTTCATTGTATGACCGAGACTTAAACCTCAAAGCTTTGTAACTGCTCTCACTGTAATTCAATAAATAAAATTATAAAAAATGAAAAAAAAAAGCCTTTTTAATGCTTCTTATAAAATTGGTTCCAAGGTCAGAGCAATAGTACAGCCAGTAGGGCATTTGCCTTGCACGTTGCTGACCCCGGTTTGATCTCTGGCATCCCATATGGTCCCCCAAGCACTGCCAGGAGTAATTCCTGAGTGCAGAGCCAGGAATAACCCCTAAGCATCACTGGGTGTAACCCCAAAAAGCAAAAAAAAAAAATTCTAAGACTGGTTTCAAGACTATGAATTCCCTGTGCTCTTGTTTGTTTATTAAGGTTTCTATAGTTACTTCAAATCTGAATGATGATCTAAGCTGGATAGAGTATTCTTGGTGAGGTGTTCAGTTCACTGAGTTTTTGTACTATATTTTTCCATATTCTTTGGCCTTGTGGAGTTTCATTTGATAGATCTACTGTACGTCTTACAGGTTTTCCTTTAAGTTCCTTTTTTGATCTTGGTGCATTCAATATTCTGTCTCTATCTTCAGATTTTGTCCTTTTGAGTATAGTGTGTCCTAGAGTTTTCCAAATTGGGTCTATTTTCACTGGGACCCTTTGAGCCTCTTGAATCTCAGTGCTGATAATCCTCAACTCTGGGAAATTCTTACTGATTTTTTTGTCTATTGTTTTTTCACAGTTGCCTTCCTGTTCTTCAGGGACTTGTTTTTAATATTCCAGCCTTTTCTGTTTATGAACACGGTGTACTGGAGAAATTCTTTCTCATTAAAATGGAAGAGTTGGGGTTGGAGAAACAGCTTAATGTGCTGAACCTGGCATTGCCTGCAGGAGGCTGAATTCAGCCCAGGGTACCGGGAGCAACTCCTGAACACAGTAGGAGTGACCTCTGAGCCCCAACCACATACAACCATAAAAAAACACATACATGGGGCCGGAGTGATAGCACAGCAGGTAAAGCGTTTGCCTTGCACGCGGCCAACCTGGGTTCAGTCCCCGGCATCCTATATGGTCCCCCAAGCACCGCCAGGAATAATTCCTGAGTGCAGAGCCAGGAATAACCCCTGAGCATCACTGCGTATGACCCAAAAAGAAAAAAAAAACACAAATAGAAAATGGGCGGCATTAGCTGGAAAATGCCACTGACAGAGAGTTAGAGTACATGTTCCCATGCAGGACCGTTGGTTTCTCCTTAGCATTGCATGATTCCCTAATCACAGCCAGAAGCAACTCCTGAGCACTGAGCTAGGAGTAGCCCCCAATCACAACCAGTTGTGGACCCCCTCACTTCCCAAAAAATAATAATGAAAGACATTACATCATGAGCTGAGGCATCTTTTTTTGTTTGTTTTGTTTCTTCTCTAGGCAGAGCTGCAATCCTCTCTTTCTCTTTGAAGCAGAAATTGAAAAGTATTGTCCAGAGAATTTTGTAGACATCAAGGTAGGCTTTTTTGGAAGACATCTGACTCTAGACATAATCACAAAATAATTGCACTAAGTGATTCTTATTTTTAGTGTATTAGAATTTAGAGGTAAGGCTTTCCACAGTCTTGATTCATGATTTAAAAATTATTACTCAGTTTGGGGAGATGACTCAAAGGGCTGGAGTGTACACTTTGTATGCTAGAGTCCCAGTTTTGTCCCCCGCCCTTTCTGTTCCCTTGAGTACCAGTGGTTATGGCCCAGGATGCAAGCAAACAAATGATTTCCCCCAGAGCCAGAGAGATAGTACAGATTTAAGGTGCTTGCCTTGCATGCACCAATCCCAGTTTGATCCCTGATACTGCATATGGTCCCCCCAAGCACCACCAGGAGTGATCCCTGAGCACAGAACTAGGAATAGAGCTTGAGCACTGCTGGTGTGATCCCCAAACCAATAGGTAAATATTCTTTTAATCTGTTTCATAAATGGGACCATGTAAATTAATATAGGAACTGGAGAAGGATTAAGCCTTTCTTGAGTGATAGTTATTTAAAGAAATGCTAGGACTAAGTTTTGGTGGTGTTTTTTTGTTTGTTTGTTGTTTTGGTAAGAAAGGGGATTTCTCAGGTCACATAGCAAATTCAGTTGTAAGGCGAGGATCAGAACTTCATGTCTTAAACATGTGTCATGTTGGTTTTTTCTATTTTCTATAAGTCCACCCTTTCCTGCAGGTATATACTAGAGTAATATAGTTATTAGCCTATTTCTCTTTTCATATAAGCACTATCACTACCTCTTCTGTGTTATTCTGAGGGTGAATTTGTTTTTACTTGGAAGCAGGACATGAAGTTCCAATTGTCCTGAGGAATAATAGCTAAGAGCCAACATTCCCGAGTTTTTACTGCCACTGATGGTGACTACTAGAAAAATGGTATCCCTTTTGTGTGAAGTGTTGTTTTGATAAGGAGCAGAGTCAAAAACATGGGCTTGGCTTTGGTTCATGTCTTAACTTCATTATTATGCCAGCAATCACCATGTTGTTAAATTTGTTTCCTCTCATCGCTTATTTATGTAAAGAGACTAAAAGTGTGAAGGTCATTAAACAGTAAATTAACTGGGACTTACCAACCACTAATTTTAAGTGCTTGTCAGAGCTGAGTTTTAGATTTCATCACAGGCGTAATTTTATGAAATCTCAATTCTTCTAAAGGGTTATTAATGAGTTTGGTTCTTAGCTAGAAGATTGGATTAATGGCCTCACCATCCTTACTGTTAAGCCTACTCCCAGAGGCTTTTTCCCCGCTATGGAGAAACTCATGTTCTATCTTAAACATGTATCTCTCTCTCTCTTTCTCTCCCCTCACATTTCTTTAAATTTCTTTGAATAAAACTATAAGAAAGAAACAAAGAAAGCAAGCAGGCATACTGTAATGTTTAGTCAGATAGTTTGTAGTGTAGAGGTCTTAAGTAGTTGCGCTATGCATTGTGTTCTCACTAATTTTTCCCCATTGGGAATTTTAGAAAACTCTGGAACGAGAGACACGGCAGTGTCAGGCCTTGGTCATCTGGACTGACTGTGACAGAGAAGGGGAAAATATCGGTTTTGAGATTATCCATGTGTGCAAGGCTGGTAAGTGATGCCACTTGGGAGTTTTCCTTTGGGACCACATAAGTAGATGGTTCTGTGTGTATGGGGTGGGGGGGTGGAGAGGGGGTGGAAGGGGGAAAGATGAGGCTGCATAATCTTCCCCGTGCGTTCATCCTCCTGAATTCTTCTGGGTCTTATCAGCATTAAGTCCTGGAGCAAGGCACTAAACCCTTGGGAGCCTCAACTTCCTCATCTGAAGGACCCGTTTGATACACTTTCTAGAGCTGCATGAGGACTGAGGTAGCAAGTGGCATAAGGCCTGTGGCCTGTGGTTTCTAATGTGTCAGACCCAAGTAGGTTGCCAGCACCTTGAGTAAAAGGACTCATACCTTCTTTTGTTTAAATTTTCACAGTCACGGTCCTCCCGTTGTTCATTGATTTGCTCGAGTGGGCCCAGTAACGTCTCCATCATAAGACTTGTTGATACTGTGTTTTATATTTACAAAATAGTGTATATGCGGTACATAAAATATGAAGAGTCATTTTAGAATTTGTGGGTTTATTTCCTTTTCCTTTCATTATTGCAGTGACCAGCTGTCATGCTTGGCCATGGTGCTTGCTTATATGCTTGTTGGGGTCACATCTTTAGCGGTGCTCACACACTTCTTCTGGTTGTAGAGCTTGCTGGGGATTATTGGTGCTCACTTGCTCTCACAGGTGACACCTCTTGGAACTGCACTATCATGCATCTTTGTTTTGTGAGATTGCACCCTGTTAGTTATGCTGCTCACACACACATGGCTTTTGTGTGACTGGAAATCACATGTGTCACTGAGGAGGGTGAAGATATGGCTGCTAGAATCAAGTATACTCAGCCATGTGTCAGCACTCCTCCATAAGGCAGGCATCTTAAGCTATTCTTACTAGGCTATTCTGTTTTATTTTTATTTATTTATTTATTTATTTATTTATTTTGGCTTTCTGGGTCACGCCCGGTGATGCACAGGGGTTACTCCTGGCTCTGCACTCAGGAATGACTCCTGGCAGTGCTCAGGGGACCATATAGGATCCTGGGAATCGAACCTGGGTTGGCCGCATGCAAGGCAAATGCCCTACCCGTTGTGCTATCGCTCCAGCCCTGGTTTAGTCTGCTATGTTCTTTGCACAGTGCTTAAACATTAGTAAATAATGGTTGGAGTGAATTTTAATGGCTTGTACAGGACTAATGATTTCAGGTAACTTAGAGAAAGTGTGCATAGCTTGTTCTCAACCTTCAGAAAGTGTGTGATGGGGACTGGAGAGATAGCACAGCAGGTAAGGTGCTTACCTTTCATATAACAAACCCAATTTGATCCCTGGGCTCCACATGGTCCTCTGAGCCCGCCACAAATTATCCCTGAGTGCAGAGCCAGGAATAAGCCCTTGCACTGCTGCATGTGGCCCCAACCCCCCCGCCCCCCAAAATGAAGAAATAGAAAGAATTTGATAGGAATGTTTTCTTGATTCTTATGTATCTTCATGTGTAAAGCCAAAATAATTCCTGAAATCTAGGTTTTAGTACATTGACTTTCAGAGACAGTATGTCTGTCTTGTGTTACTTCTGTGACAGGATATGAAATTTACCCATAGACGACATTGTGCTTCTCCCTAGAGTTCTAAGACAGAGGTTTCCAAATGTATTTGATCTGTCACTTCAGGCTGCTTCTGCTCACCCTCCCCTTTGGTCCAGGGCACCATTCCCACTAACTTCAAGGTCTCTGTCACCCTCTTTGGAAAATCCTAGTCTGAGAGAGCGAGAGAGATTGAAGTCTTAGAAGGTACATCAAGAGAATTTTAATCAATGGGATAAAATTGACTCTACTGTTACTTAGGAAAGCATTCAATTTAGTGATGATGACTGTTTCCCTTGTAGATGAGTCTTAATTTAACCCAGGGGTAAACTTGGACACCTTGTGGATTCCTGAGCTGGTTTGTTTTTCTTCGGGGTGGCTCAAATCAGGGCTTCAATGTAACTCAGCTGTAGGGTACTTGCCTTGCTTTGGGAGACCCTGTCACCCTTCAAAAGGAAAAGAAAAAGACAACTCTGTTTAGACTTCTTTCACAGCCCCTTTCATCCAAGAAATGTAGCACGGGCGGGCGCCGTCAAAAACAACTCAGATTTGTCATGCCATTGATTTTGAATTAAATTTTGATTGGTCTGCCTTCAGAACACTTTACTGGTTTTTGTTTGTTTGGTTTTTATTTGGGGGCCATACCCAGCTGTGTTCAGGAGTTACTCTTGGCTCTCTGCTCAGGGATGACTCCTGGTAGACGCTCAGGGCACCATCTGGGATGCCAGGGATCTACTCAGATCAGCTGCGTGCAGGGCACAGACCTACTCACTGAACTCTCTCCAGCCCCACAGAACCATTTACTCTTGCCAGATTTTTTTGCCACCCCCAATGTTCAGTTATGTGATCACTCCCCCATAGTGGAAGAAGCTAGAATTATGAAAAACAAGCCCCTGGGCCAGGGATTTGGTTCAGTGGTAAAGTGATGCTTTGCATTGGACCTGGGTTCTATCCTGATCATCCCAACGCAGAGCCAGGCAAACCCTCTGTTAGAAAAGGCAAAGTGATGTGACTGACGCCGCGGCTCTGTTCCATAGTGAAGCCCAGCCTGCATGTGCTGAGAGCCCGTTTCTCCGAGATCACTCTCCGAGCTGTACAGACAGCCTGTGAAAACCTCACTGAGCCTGATCAGCGAGTGAGTGATGCTGTGGAAGTCAGGCAGGAGTTGGACCTGCGGATCGGTGAGGACCCAGGCTGACACTCTTGACAGCTTATGTGACACGTGGGGTATTGGGTTGGGGAACCAAAAGTGAGGTTTCTGTGTTTCTATGTGTAGCCAGCTTTGACTTCCAATCCATAGTTTTTCTTCTTTCTTTCCCCACAACCTCACTTTCCAGGTGCTGCCTTCACTCGATTCCAGACCCTGAGGCTGCAGAGGATTTTTCCCGAGGTGTTGGCAGAGCAGCTGATTAGTTACGGCAGCTGCCAGTTTCCAACTCTAGGGTTTGTGGTGGAGCGGTTCAAAGCCATTCAGGCTTTTGTGCCAGAAATCTTTCACAGAATTAAAGGTAGGGCTGCTGAGGTTGTTTATGGGGTGGAACCCAAGGCTCGGGAATAACAGGGGCACCACTGCATGGCATCAGTGGGGCTCTTTTTTGCTTTAAGTTAGTCTTGCACCTTTCAGCCCATCTCGTTTTTTAGAAACTTTATTTGTTGTTTATTTATTTAGCGGGAGTTGGGGTCACCAGCAATGCTCAGTGGTAACTCCTGGTGGTGCTTGGGAGGCTGTGTAGTGTGCTGGGATTCGAACCTGGGTTGGCCATGTGCAGGGCAATACCCCTACTTGTTGTGTTATCTCTCCAGCCTGAGCCCATCTCATTTTGATTCTCAGAATCCTGTTTGTTTTGTTTTCTTTTTTCAAATCTTTTTTGTTTTGTTTTCTTTCAAATTTCACCGTAATATATTTTTTTCTATTTGTCTTATCCTGTGGCTTCTCTTATTCTCATCTTTCCTCAATATAGTAACTCATGACCACAGAGATGGAACTGTAGAATTCAACTGGAAAAGACATCGTCTCTTTAACCACACAGCGTGTCTTGTTCTCTATCAGATGTGTATGGAGGTAAGAAATACTTTGGAACTTGTTGTGGGGGCCACACACGCAGTGATGCTGAGTGCTTTGTCAGGGTCACATCCAGTGGTACTTGGGGCTATATGGTGCTGCGTAGCAAACCCAGGTTCTCCCATGAATGCCACGTGCTCTTCTGCTTGAGCCCCATCTTTGTCCAGATATTTCGAACCTTTAATGATGCAGGTTAGAAACTTCAACAACTATACAATTGAAACCCAAGCACAAAAATTTGTAAGTCTACAACTATACCTCATGGTGTCTCACTAATAAAAATTTAAAAAATAATAAATTTAAAAAAATAAAACTTCAACAACTTCTCAAGCATTTCTGTTGGAAGAGGTGAGCCTCTCCCATTTTTCCTCTGAAGTGTAGCTTTAAGATTGCATGGTTGAGCTTTAAGATTGCTTGGTTGAACCTTACTTGGGGGAATTGGTAAAGCAAAAACCTCATAAAATGGCACTAAAAATGTGGAGGGAAAGGATTTGTGGAACTTGTAGGTAAAATCAGAAACAAATAGGTCAGCTTAGGTAAAATTAGAAATCGAGTCAAGGAACTGGAGAGATGCTTGCTTGCAAGTGACTGACTGAAGTTCAGTTCCCAGCATCCCATATGGTACCCAGAGTTCTGCCAGGAGTGATTCCTGAGTGCAGAGCCAGAAGTAAGGCCTACGCAATGCTGGGTGTTGGCCCCAACAAATAAAAAAGAAATAGAGTTGACAGCAATGTACCATTAACTGTAACACTTTAGATTACAGACTTCTGGAGCAGGGCAGTTCAGACAGTATCTGGTTCAGCCCTCTCTCCCTTTGGTCAGGCAAGGAAATCTAGAAAGTTAAAAGTAACAAACTAAACATAAATGGATTTCAATCAGCAGTAAATGGCTGAAAATAAAATGAAGGTGAAAGAATAGCGAGTAGTCTAGGAGGCAGGAGTGCAGGAAGAGGACTCTGGTGGACATAAGAGGCCTTGCCATGGTGGCCAGTTTCTACCTTCCGACCAGTTGTCCATTCTGTGATGCCACTTCCTGTCAGTCAGCACACGAATGGCTGCTTTACCGGGGACTACACACAAAGTATAAGTAAACTCTGAGTTCTGTGTTTGGTGAGTTCGCTATGCTTTTCAGCTGTAGCCCAAAGGCAAGTTTATTATTGATTGGCTAAGAGGGAATACTGATCACAGGCTTTGTGCTATGCACTCTATTTTGTGTTATTTTATTTAGCCCTAACAGTGCTGGTGAGAGTTGTGATTCCCCCATAAAGCTGCAGTTTGTCTGGGAGGAAGGAGTCACCTTAGACATGTAAAATTGTCCCACTAAGACTCAGTATGAGAGGTGGGAGGTGGCATCAGGCTGCCAGTCCCAAGGCCTATATCTTGGCTGGGCAGAACCTCTGCCGCCAGTGAAGAACGAGGGCAGTCACCGAGAAGCCCACGAGGATGTAGTGACAGGTTAATGTGACCTCTGCTCTTCCTGACTTGTAGGATCCCAGGGCAACTGTGGTGGATGTGAGATCCAAGCCCAAGAGCAAGTGGAGGCCTCAAGCTTTGGACACTGTGGTAGGTTCCTTCCAGATAGCGGATGGCAACAGTCCTCAGCAACCCTGACTTTCCATTGTTCCAGACTGTGGTGGCAAGAGGCATCAGTGTCACAGGCCCCACTCAGGAAAGTGCTTGGGAAAAGCAGAAACCCCCAAATACAAGCCTTTGCCTCCTCTTCATGCTTTGTTGCTGATTTTCAGTGCTAGGGACTGAATCCTAAATCTCACACTTGACCACTGAGCCATATCCCTGGCCTCCTTTTTTGGTTGATTTCATTTTTGTGTTTGGGCCACACCAAGCCATACTCGGGTCACTCCTGGTATGCTTGGCGGGCCATTTGGGGTGCCAGGATGAAACCTGTGCTGACCAAATGCAAGGCAGGCACCCTACCCACTGAACATCGCATAAGCCCCAGAGCCTACCCTCCCCCCTCCGCCCCAAATCTAATATTGGGATTTGGGAGGAAAGGGAAAGATAAATCATCTGTCCTCTTGCTGTCCAGTATAACCAATATAGTCTCGATGTCTTTCCATTTTTTCAGATTTATTTTTCACTAAAGTAGTGGCTGCTCCCACTTTGGGGCATGGAGATTGCTCCAGTCGTTGCCCAGTGCTGGGGATCAGACGGGTTGGCCACGTGAAGAGGCAGCATGCCTTTATCCCTGTACTATCTCTCCAGCCCATGTCAACATCACTTTAATACCTGCTTTATCAGCCTATCATAGGATGAGGCCTCTTCAATTTTTTTGACCCCTATGGGAAACAAATCAAAGTAGGAGTGCCCACTCATAGTCACCACTTCGCAGGAAAATTCAGGGTATAAATGTTACTGGGATTACCACACAGAACATTTGATGAAAATATGGAGGAACACTTTATATCAGATACTGTGCGTGTGTGTGTTTCTGTTCATGTGTGCATGTGAGTGAAGGGGTAATGAGGAGGAACTGTGGATTGACTTCAGAACTAGATTAGTATTTTGCTTGTTTCCCTTCGTCCAGTTACTTTGATGTCCGCAGCACTGTGGGAAATGTTGAGGGCAGAGGGGTGAAAGCCATCAGTCTCCCAGGAGGCCTCTCAGCAACTTACATATCAAGTATTAAACATTCAGGGGAATTAACTGGAACATGGATGGTGTTCCCAAAACACGGTTTCTGATTGCCTGTGTTAGAATGAATATACTGACTGCTCATGAGAATAATGCAGTTTTCTGGACTTTTTTTCACCCTGAACCCTGGAACTTGGGGTGGCAAATCTGCTTACTTTCCCAGGTGAGCCTTGCTTCTTCTCGTTATTCTAAATACCAGTGAGCTGGGAGCTAATTTCCTGGCAGACCCAGGTAATTTGGACTCCACAGAGACTGTGAAGATGTGCATTGTGTGTTTGTGTTGTGCCCAAACACTCACTCTGCTCTCTGACATGCTTATTGGCTCATTTACCAGGAGCTTGAGAAACTGGCTTCTCGAAAGCTGAGAATAAATGCCAAAGAAACCATGAAGATTGCTGAGAAGCTCTACACTCAAGGGTAAATATTCCATATTGGGTCATAGAATTTTAGACATTTTCTACCAGAATGAAATACCGAAGAACTAGAGCTTAGGGAAAACACTCTGTCTAGCTATCACCAGAGTTCTGAAATAGAATTTTGGTCTTGGCTTCTCTTCTCTGATATGAAAAAGGTATTTCAAAGTCACTTACTCTCCTTAAAATAGAAGCCCAGGGGCCGGAGCAATAGTACAGCAGGTAAGGCACTTGCTTTGCATGTGACCTAACATCCCATGTAGTCCCCTAATCATTACTAGGAGTAATTCCTTGAGTACAGAGCCAATAGTAACCCCGTGAGCATCACCAAATGTGCCCCACCCCCCACCAGAAGTCCAGAGAAAAATTCAGATCTTTTTTTTTTATTCCTCCACAGCCCTCCAGAGCTCTGGAAGGTGGCAGGTGGCACCTTTGGGAATGTTAGTCTGTCATCAGTTTTTCCTGTGCCGTTCAGTGACCTTGTTCTGTGCTGACCAGTGTGGCAGCTATTTTCCATATATAACAATTGAGCACTTAAATTTAGGTTTTTCAGGGTTTGGGGAGTTAGTTCAGTGGGAAGGCATTTGCCTTCCACACAGCCTACCCGGGTTTAATTCTCTAGAACCCCATAAGGTTCCCTAATCCCTATCAGAAGCAGCCCCTAAGTGCAGAACTAAGAATAAACCTGAGCACTGCTGGGTGTAGCTTCAGCAAAACTAAAATATTCCCTTCCTTCTAAGAATTAAAATTCAAAAGGAGAGTGAGATACTGAAAGAAATATTTATTTGATCCATGCTATGACAAGGTCCTGTAAAAATGCAATGTAATAATGACATTTTTTTATGAACAGGAATAAAAAAGCAGCATGTACCAATTGAATAAATTTTAGTTTGATAATATTTATTCTTCAGTGATTTTTTTTTTTTTAAAGATACTAGAATAGTACAGCAGGTAGGGCGTTTGCCTTGCACACGGCCAACAGTATCCCATATGGTCCCCTGAGCATTGCCGAAGTAATTCCTGAGTGCAAAGCCAGGAGTAACCCCTTTGCATTGCAGGATGTGACCAAAAAAGCCAAAAAATAAATAAAATAAATATTGGCAAAACAGCCCAAATACAGTAAAGGAGAAGTAATAAAAAATAATGGGAGGAATGGGACCAATTGTTCTATGAAAGTAAATCTGTCAAAATTATGTCCTTCAAAAAAAAAAAACTAAAATAAATCTGGGTGGTTCAGATTGGGAAGTGCTGTATGTGGAAAATATGCTGGTTTTTTGGAACATCTGTTAAAAGAATGGAGGTGAACCTTTTAGTTTTCAAGTAATTAGTGGAACACTTAAAACTATATGTCGGATCCACATTATTGTTTTTTGTCCTTTCTATACTTTTAATAAAGGGCGGTCCTTGAAGCCCATAGTGCTGGAGTTGTTGGGGCCATGAGGCTCATCTCTGGCCCAGGGATGTTGTCCCCCTCTGTCAGGGAGAGGGCTGGGAGCTTGCCTGGGGCCCACACCTGCAGGGAGCTCTGAGCCTCATGGCATGCATGTCCTCTCCCGCCGCCCACTCATCTGTACTTTGAGTGTCCTTGCAGGACACCCTGCTGCTTTTCATTCCAGTTGGGGCTACGCTTCACGTCTTTTCTGAATTGCGTAGGTCAGATGGGTCATTTCAGATGGCATGAGGTAAAGACTTAGTCAAATAATTTCTTTCCCTTTTATTTTTTGCATTTGCTTTAGGTACATCAGTTATCCCCGAACTGAAACGAACATTTTCCCCAAAGACTTAAACCTGGCAGTGCTGGTGGAGCAGCAGACCCCAGATCCACGCTGGGGGGCCTTTGCCCAGAGTATTCTAGAGCGGGGTGGACCCACCCCACGCAATGGAAACAAGTCGGACCAAGCTCACCCTCCTATCCACCCCACCAAGTATGCCAGCAACTTGCAGGTTGGTTTCCTGGCTGGACCTAAGAGGAAGAGGAGAGGGCAGGAAGAGCGTTTGACTGTTCTTCCTGGGCTCTTCTTTTAAGGACTGAGTCAGTTTGAGAAATTGTTTCCAGTTTAGGGAAGTTGGTGTCAAAGTTGCATGTAACAGTCTTTCAGGATCTAATACTCAATGCTCAGCTTTGGTGAAAAAGGGCTGGGGGCTTTTAGCTTGTTTTACATTGGTAGATCATTACAGAGTGAAGATTTGTGATTTTTTTTTTTTTTTACTATTAATGTTCTGCATTGTTCCTTATTTTTTTCAGGGGTAAGCTGGGCAGGTGATGATCAGGGCTTCCTTCTGGCTCAGGGGTTACTCTTAGTGGTAGTCGGAACCATAACAGTTTCAGGGATCAAGCTGGGGTCAGCCATATGCAGCACAGCTACCTTAATCTCTGTCCTGTCTCTCTGGTGCTCTTTTAAAGCATTACATCTTCAGGACTGGAGCGGTAGTACTGCTGGTAAGGTGCTTGCTTTGCTCACAGCTGACATGTGTTCTGCTCTAGTATACCATACGGTCTCCTGAGCCCACCAGGAGTAAGCCCTAAGCATAGCTAACTATGTTTATCCCAGCACCCACCCATCCAAAGATAAAGAGCATTAATGTTCAGGGGCACAGAGAGAGAGTACTGTGGGTAAGGTGTACTTACACTCACCCAACCCGAGCTCACCAGGAGTGATTCCTGAGAGCCAGGTAGCCCTGAGCATAGCTAGGTAGCGCCCCAAAACAAGACCAGACAAAAAAGCAGTATAGGTGCTGGAATGATAGTACAGTAGGTAAGGCCCTTGTCTTGCATGCAGCCAACCCAACCTCAGTCCTTGGCATCACATATGGTCCCCTGAATACTGCTGGGTATGGCCCCCAAACAAAAACAAACAAAGCATTACTTGCTCATTTTAGGCAATGTGGAATATACTAAATCTTATAAAGAAGAAAAAAATTGCCTCTACTCTCAACTCTACAAGAGCATGTATATGACTCTTAAATAAAATTATAACCCTCACTTTATAATCTACTTTTTTCCCATTTTATATTATAAAATATTTCGCTGTATGCTAAAATACTTTAAAGCATAGATTGTTACATTATGTTAACTGTAGTATGTTCATTATATACCATAAACCACTGTGCCAGATCTGATAGTAAGATTGTTTGTAACTTCCTTGAGTGCGATGTAGTTTGGTTAACATTTGTATACATAGAGGCAGGGATGTGACTCAGCAGTGGAGCTCTTGCCTTCCACTTGTGAGTTCCTGGCTTTGATCCCTGACACACTGACTAAAGACAACAGATGCATTTTAGGAGAATTATTGGAAGTGAGAGCATATATTCAGTAGGCTTTCGATAGATTGAGTCCTACTATTTACTTAAGTGGCAGAGAATTATTTGTTTTGTTTATTTGGAGGTCACACTTGGCTATGCTCAGGAGTTGCTCCTAGCTCTGCTGGAATCACCCCTAGCAGGTTTGGGAACTATAGGGGATACCTTGGACGAACCCAGGACAGCCACGTGAAAGATAAGTACCTTATCTGCTGTACTATCACTTGGCAGAAAATTCTTATAAATCCAATCTATGTTCATGAAGTTGTCTGCGGCTTCTTATATATTTAGTATTTCTAGTTAACCTGCTTTTCTACATAAAAGGGATCTTTTTTTTTAATTTTAATTTTTATAAGTGAGACACCATGAGGTACAGTTGTAGACTTACAAATTTTTGTGCTTGGGTTTCAATTATACAATGATCAAATACCCATCCCTCCACCAGTGCCCATTTCCCACCACCACGGATCCCAGTATCCCTCCCACCCGTCACTCCCCCATCGCACCCTGCCTCTGTGGCAGGGCATTCCCTTTTGTTCTCTCTCTCCTATTGGGTGTTGTGGTTTGCAAAAGAGGCAATGAGTGGCAATCATGTTTGGTCTACAGTCTACTTTCAGCATGCTTCTCCCATCCTGGGAGGATCCTCCCAACCTTTATTTGGTTCTCCCTTCTCTATCTGAGCTCCCTTTTCCCCTAGCATGTGTGGCTGGCCTCCAAGCCATGGAGTAAGATTCCTGGTACTAATCTCGGCCATTTTTGGGTGTTAGTCTCCTATTTTGTTATTTTATATTCCCCAGATGAATGCAATCTTTCTATGTCTATCTCTTTCTTTCTGAGTCATTTTGCTAAACATGATACTTTCCATGAAGTACCACTTGTATGTAAATTTCATGACTTTCTTCTTTTCTAACAGCTACATAGTACTCCATTGTGTAAATGTACCAAAGTTTCTTTAACCAGTTATCTGTTCTTGGGCACTCAGGTTTTTTCCAGATTCTGGCTATTGTAAACAGTGCTGCAATGAACAAGCAAGTGCAGATGTCACTTCGACTATACTTTTTTGCCTCTCTGGGATATATTCCCAGGAGTGGTATTGCTGGGTCAAATGGGAGCTCAATTTCTAATTTTTTGAGAATCGTCCATACTGTTTTACAAAAGGACTGAACCAGTCGGTATTCCCACCAACAGTGAAGGAGGGTCCCTTTCTCGCCACATCTGCGCCAGCACCAGTTGCTTTTGTTCTTGTGGATGTGGGCCTGTCTTTGAGGTGTGAAATGATATCTCATTGTGGTTCTGATCTGCATCTCCCTGATGATTAATGATGTGGAGCATTTTCTCATGTGCCTTTTAGCCATTCGGATTTCTTCTTTGAGAAAGTTTCTATTCATTTCATCGCCCATTTTTTGATGGGGTTGGATGTTTTCTTCTTGTGGAGTTCAACCAGTACTTTGTATATCCATAAAAGGGATCTCTTGATAGCTTTAACTTTTTCTCATATTCTTCCCCATTTGGGTTTATGTCCAAAGAACCACTTACCATTCTTGAGGACAAAATAGCTCCCTTGCTTCTCTTGGATTAGAATTGTGAATGTCATTAAGCCTCAACCGAAAAAAGCACAGAAGATTAACCTTTTGGTCTAAGTGAGTGGAAGCAGCCATGGCAGCGAAGTACCTTATCTTTGGAGAATGTGCAGCTGAACATTGGCACAAAACAGATTATAAATCTGGACAGTGAATGATGTATGATTCTTGAGAGGGAATCTCAGTCTTTTTTCTTCTTCTTCATAGGGTGATGAACAACGACTTTATGAATTTATTGTCCGCCATTTCCTGGCTTGCTGCTCCCAGGATGCTCAGGGACAGGAGACCACTGTGGAGATAGACATTGCCCAGGAACGCTTTGTAGCCCATGGCCTCATGATCCTGGCCCGAAACTACCTAGATGTGTATCCGTATGATCACTGGAGTGACAAGGTGATTAATTGTTGGCCTTCTTGGGCTGGGGTTCATGTCTCACCCCTGAGTCTCAGGGAGAGAAGAAGCTGATAGTATTCTGGGCTTTGTGCCATCTTGAGGCGGAGCCTTGTTCCTGAAAGGGAGGTTGGGTTTTGCTGGGTGTCATGGTAGTGTTTCCACCAATGCTTCTGCTACTCTTTGTAGACCCTGCCTGTCTATGAGAAAGGCTCCTGCTTTCAGCCCAGCACTGTGGAGATGGTGGATGGGGAGACCAGTCCCCCGCAGCTGCTCACTGAGGCAGACCTTATTGCCCTCATGGAAAAGCATGGCATCGGTCAGTGGCCCATCATCATGGTAACTAGCAGCTCTTGAGCATTCAGTATGTGCCAGGCACTGTTTCTCTGTTCTCCACCACTCAAGCCCAGTGTTATATTCTCCTGGGACCTTCATAGCTGAGATGAGACTAGAGAAGTTACAAACCTACTCTCTGGGACCAGAGAGATTGTGCAAAGGGTAGTGGCTTGCCTTGGATGTGGCCGACCCAGGCTCAATCTCAGCACCCCATAAAGTTTTTTGAGCCCCACCAAGAGTGATCCCTGAGCACAGAGTCAGGAATAGGCCCTGAGCTCTTTTGGGTATGGCCCAGAAACCAGAAAATGAAGAATAACAACAATCTACTATCTGAGGTCACAAAATATGTGTGTGGGGGGGCGGGAGGGGGTTGTTTGTTTATTTTGTTTGGGCAATGCCAGGGATTGAATTAAACCTTGGGTCTCAAACCTGTAAGAAAAATACTCTGCCAGTGAGTCACATCCCCCAGCTCTTGTGCATGCATTAATAACTCCACAGTTGATGTTCTTCCTCTCTCTGTGCCCTGGAGTTGGTCTTTCTGACTATGCTCAGGACCTTTTATATGTTTCTGGGGATCACACTGGGGTCGACCACATACTGATCAAGTGCCTTAGCCCTGTACTCTCTCCAGCCCTTGAGTTTTAAAAAAGCCCCAACATTGAAAACCTGAACAGTTTTTTGTAAATGCCAAGTACCTTTTGGAAATTCAGGAGGTTTGAACTCGCTGACGTGGCATTGCTGCCTGACTCTGAGTGGCTTCAGTTTCCTGTAGGCATCTCAGTGGCTCCCACTCAGCACTCACTTGCTACATGCCAGCCCCCTGTTGGGGTCAGAATTTGTTACCCCTGCTGTGAGCCAGGGGCGACAGACTTTTAGCTTTGTTTTTTTCTTTCATATTTTGTTTCTTGGTTCACACCGGGCAGTGCTCAGGAGTTACCCCATGGGAATGCCAGGGATTGAACTCGGGTCATCCACATGCAAGGCAAGTGCCCTACCTGCTGTATTTTCACTCCTACCCAAGGAGAAAAACTTCAGGCAAGAATTTGAGAGTGTAACTGGCAACGCAAGTGGAAGTGGTTGGGAGCGTGGTGAGGACACACTGAGGGTTCTGCCTGGCTCCCCTGCAGGTGCCTCACCTGTAATAGGAGGTGACTGTGGAGATGAGTCAGGGACACCTGGGGGATCACTCTGAGTTTACCTTACTAATCTGAGGTGGCTTCTAGGTACCGATGCCACTCATGCTGAGCACATTGAGACCATCAAGGCCCGGATGTATGTGGGGCTCACTCCAGATAAGCGCTTTCTCCCGGGGCACCTAGGCATGGGGCTCGTGGAAGGTAAGGATGAGGGAGCCCCTCATGGGCAGTCGGGGGGGAAGTGGAGGGCCATGCTTTGAGGGCATCTTCCTGACCGGACAGCTCTGCTCTTTGCCCTGCAGGTTACGATTCTATGGGCTATGAGATGTCGAAGCCTGACCTCCGAGCTGAGCTGGAAGCTGATCTGAAGCTCATCTGTGAGGGGAAGAAGGACAAGTTTGTGGTTCTAAGGCAGCAGGTCCAGAAATACAAGCAGGTTTTCATTGAGGCAGTGGCAAAAGCGAAGAAGTAAGTGCAGGCCCCGCTCTCCTATGCACCTCAGTTGGTTCTGAGCCCCTGACCATAGCACGTCTCTAACTGGGAGAGACTCGCCACAAGGTGATACTCGGTTGGTCTCCACTCAGAGCCTGTGGGATGCAGTCAGCTTCCTCACCTGGCAGGACTGCCCATGGCCAGCTCCTCCCCTGCAGGTGCTCCTCCTGGGATTTGTGGGTTCCTTTTTATTGAGTTCAGTTGGACTGGAATTAGAACCATCTGCTCCGGGAGCCTGGGAAGTGGTTCAGTGGTTTGGGGCGCCTAATGTAGGTTGTGAGCTCAGGGTCCTGGTGCTCCCACATTGCCACTCATGGCCCCTGGTAAGAAGGCCCAGGAGGGTGGGAGAGTCACTCGGAAAGCCCTAGGGTAAGTGTAAGAGCTGGAGCTTAGTCCCCAGGGCTGTGCACAAGCCACAGTGATCCTCTCTGACCCAGGACATGGGGTCCCCAGACAACAAAGGAGAAAAGCCTTAGAAAGGCTGTTCTCTGGGTGCTCCCCAGGGAGTTTGGGAGGCAGCAGGGTCTTGGCCTCAGGTGCTGGTGTCTGCTCATGTTCTCTTGAGTACTTTGAAGTGGCTATTTAACATGCAGCCAATATGTTATGTTAGTTATAACAGGTTTCCTACCTGTACCTTTGTGAAAAAGAAATGTTAATGGATTTATTTTTGCATTTGGGGGCCACACCCATTGGTGCTCAGAGCTTACTTTTCTGATGGGGTTCAAAGCTAATATGTGGTACCGGCATCAAACCTGGGTTGACTCCATGCAAGGCAAGCGCTTTCACCCCTGTACTGTCTCTCCATCGCCCCAAAATAAGTACTAGCTTACTTACAAACCCAGACGCTTCAGGAGTGTGTACATGGTTTAGTTCATTAGGGTGCAGTGACCTTAAATGAACAGCACAGGGGGCTACTTGGTGCTGCAGAGAGAATCAGGTCTTGGCCAACTCACCTCTGTCTCTTTTTTGGTATCAGGTATCAGCCAGCACCTACCCCTCCCCCCCCCCCCCCCAAGTTCACATCAGTGTGGAGGGCAGGGAAAAACCTTTCCAATATTTTGTTGTTTATTCAGATTGGATGAAGCTCTGTCTCAGTACTTTGGGGATGGGGTAGAAGTGACCCCACAAGAAACCTTCTACCCAACCATGCCGGAGCCCATCAGGAAGTGTCCACAGTGTGGCAAGGACATGGTCCTCAAGACCAAGAAGAACGGCGGGTCAGTTCCTGGCTCCTGTGACCCCTGCCAAACCCCTTGGCAGAACATGTCCTTCACGTCTGTGTCACTCTTGTCACCTTCCCTGGTCTTTGGTATGCTGGGGTGGCTGGGAGCTGTGCACACTTGCCAAGCCTGCAACTGGGAAGTACTACTTCCCACTTCCCGGCAGCTGGGGGTGGGGGTGGGGGGATGACATGTCAGCTGCGGCTCCAGTGAGCATGCGCTCTGGTGGTGCTGGAGATCCCAGTGGTGCTGGGGCTCGGGTCTCTGCCTCTGGCTCGTGGGGCAGCCATCCTTGGGCTGCATGTGTTTATGGGGAGTCCGCGGCTCCCAGCCCAGGATTCAGTGTGGAGATACGCAGGGGCCTGGTTTGGGGGTGTGAGGCACTCGGGGAGTTCAGATGTCACCCGGGGCCATGACTCCTGTGGATCACCTCCCACCCAGTGTGTGATGAATGGCGGAAAGCTAGCACTCCAGATTCAGGTGGTTTGTCCATCCCTCCTCAGGCAAGTTTCCTGAGTTCTCCAAGCCTACGGTAGACTTTGGGCAGTTGTGGCCTCCACCAGGGTTGTCGTGAGGTAGAAGTAAGGGAAGATGCAGGAAGAACCTGGAGCCTGAGCAGAGTCCTCGGCCGGGTGGTGGTTGGAAACCAAAAGCATCCTCAGTAGCAGCTGCTTCATTGGTTAAGGACAGAGACCGTTTTCCTCTGGTGATTTATATTAGCAACTATACCTGTGAATTTCCTCTCCAAAGGAATTCTTGTTTGATCGGTTACAGCTGTCTCCTTAGCCCATGAGGTGGCCTAGGATTTCCTTTTTTTTTCCTCTTTTTCTCTTTTGGGTCACACCTGACATTGCCTCTGGCTCTGTACTCAGGAATTACTCCTGTCAGTGCTTGGGGGACCATATGGGATGCGGGGGATCGAACCCTGGTCGGTTGCATACAAGGCAGATGCCCTCCCTGCTGTGCTGTCGCTCCAGATCCTTCCTGTATTTTATGTATCCTGGTGGCTGCCACCTGACCTGCTCCATGCCCCCCAGGTTCTATGTCGGCTGCGTGGGTTTCCCAGAATGTCGTTCGGCCGTGTGGTTCCCAGACTCCGTGCTGGAGGTTAGCCGGGATGAGAGTGTGTGTCCAGTCTGTCAGCCGGCCCCTGTGCACAGGTGAGCTGGCCCAAAGTGGTGATCCGGGTCTTGGCATTCAAAGGGGTTGGTGTCTGGTGCTTTTTGTGGGCTTCCTGGGAAATGAGGGTATCTCAGCCTCAGAGAAAAATGGCAGTGCCGAGTAATGTCTTTTTCTCTCTTTCTCATTAGGTTGAAGTTCAAGTTCAAGCGTGGTAGCCTTCCCCCAACCATACCTTTGGAGTTTGTTGGCTGCATTGGGGGATGTGACGAGAACCTGCGGGAGATCTTGGATCTAAGATTGTTTCGGCCCCCGCTCCCAGCTAGCCAGCCAGCCAGCCAGCCCACTGGCTACCTGCAGGCTAGCCAGGCCCTGAACAGGATGGACAGCGGCCAGTGCGGCCCACCACAGCCTCCTAATACCGGCCATGCCCGGGCCTCCAAGACTCCAGCGCAGGCACTCACACCGCCCAGTGAGAGCAACTCTGTGACGTGCAACTGCGGCCATGAGGCCCTGCTGCTCACTGTGCGCAAGGAAGGGCCCAACCAGGGCCGCCAGTTCTATAAGTGCCACAATGGCGGCTGCAACTTCTTCCTGTGGGCCGACAGCAGCCAGCCAGGAGCCAGTGGGCTTCCTCCCTCTGCAGCAAGACCTCCAGGGGGCGGCTCCCTGGCACATCTGCCAGGCTCAGGAAACCCCCAGCGGGGGGCTGGCGGCCCCAGCGGTAACAGCAGTGCGTCCTGCCTGTGCAGCCAACCAGCCGTCACTCGGACTGTCCAGAAGGAGGGGCCCAATAAGGGGCGTCAGTTCCACACCTGCGCCAAGCCACGAGAGCAGCAGTGCGGCTTCTTCCAGTGGGTAGACGAGAATGTAGCCCCAGGTAAGGCCAGGCTCTGCTGGGGAGTCCTGAGCGAGACTGATGATCGTGGGAGCCAGGGCCACGCCTGCCTCTCCTGAGGCCACCAAAGCCAGGACATAAGGGACATGGCCCTGGCCACCGAGGGCAGGGAGGTAGCTCTGTTAGTGGATTCACTTGCTGTGCAGCCAGCGCTGTGCTGACAGTCAGGGACAGCTCTGTCAGGAGAGCATTGATAGTACAAACTGAGGTAGAAGGGAGGCCGTGCTCCAGAACTGCCAACCTTCCTGGCCTTACAGCGCCTTTTCAGAAATAGATTTTATATATATATATATAGAGAGAGAGAGAGCACAGCACCCCTGGAAATCTACTTTAGGGCAGCAGAAAGTATCCCCAATTGCACCCCCCCCGGGGGTGTCACCCACTTTGCCCAGACAACAGCGGTGACTTACAGTGTGACACAGCCCAAAAGGGTTTGAAGGTAGGTTTGCCTGGTCTGCAGAGTTCTCAAGAACCTGACCAGACTGGTGGTGTTGGCCTCTTCCCTTCAGATGAAACTAGCCCAGTGATGCCTCCAATTGTCCAAACCACATAGCTTGGGCCACGTGTCTTTGGATGAGTATGGTGGGAACTGGCAGCTGGACATCAGGTCTCATTGGGTGTGTAGTGGAAGGCGCTGGGAAGCAGAAGCCTGACTGACTGTCTGAGAGGATCGAGAGGCCCAGCAGGAGTGCATCGTGGTACACGGCTGGTCCCAGGGTCTCACCACTGTGGCCACAAGCAAATGCCTCAGCCTCAGTTTCCTCAGCAATGACAGGGTACCTGCCTGTCTTCCCAGGGTTTCTGTTTCATGAGGCAGCTTAGTTTTGAACTGTTCCAACACACATCACTGCTCCATGTGCAGGAGGAACCAGGTTTGGCAAAGACCCAGGACTCAGGTGCTGTCTGCCATTGCTGAGGAACCTGGGGACAGCCCTGACCAGGCCCATCCTGAAGTGTGCTCAGTCTGTTACCGGCAGCCCTGCCTTTGCCGCTTCTCCACGTAGCCATTCCTTGCTTGGTTTCCACAGTTGAAAGGGCCTGTGTGACGTGCCATGCCTTCCGTCCGTGCCAGCACAGAGAGCGGGAGCCTCCAGAGCCCAGAGTCAGCCCAGAGTTGTTGAGGGAAGAGGGCCGCAGGGTCAGGGACAGGGCGTGAATTCACCAGGACAGAGCTCCGGGGTGCTGATTCTCATTCTGCCCACAGGGACTCTGGGAACCCTTCCCTGGCCAGGAGGCAGAAGAAAGACACAGGAGTCAGAGGCCAGAAACAAAAGACCCCGCATCAATTCTTCAGAAACAGGGTCTGAGGCCAGGAGACCTCGGAAATGCAGCCTGTGCCACCAGCCTGGTCACACCCGTCCTAACTGTCCTCAGAACCGATGATGAGGGAGAGCCCAGGAGAGCTAGCTACTTTCCAGGCCTGCCTGTCGCCTGAGAGGAGTGGCTTCTGACAGGACCCAGGGACCCTTCGCAGGGCTTTGAGAAACGTAGCAGCTCTGAAGCTGCTCCTGTGTGCTTGGGAATCAGGATGCCAATCACCCCTGACAAGGGCGCTCCTCCCCGGGCTCAGGGTCACATGATGGCCCACTGCTCCCTGGGAACACTCCCAGGGCCTGTCACTCAGCCTCCAGCCAAGGCCAGGAGCTGGTGCTTCCTGTGGGCGTAGCTCCCAGGGCTTTCTCCACCTCCAGCAAAGGTCTAGACAGCCTGGAAGCGGCCTTGCTGGCTGTGAGACAGGAGGGTTGTTGGCCCCACTCCAAAGTTCCATCCACAGATGCAGCTTTATTCCTCTTGACTCAGAGTCCGCTGTAGTTGGGGCAGATCACGTGCCTTAATAAAGCTTGCTCCAAAACAATGGTGTAGTGGGTAAAGTGTTTGCCTTGCATGCGGCTAACCAGGGTTCAATTCTGGACATCCCATATGGTCCCCTTGATATTGGTGGGCCCTACGGGTGACTTAATGTGAAATGGGGAGGAGAAAGAGGGTCACCTTCTCCCAATCTGCCTCTGCTACCCAGGACCCAGGGTTACTGGGTTCTTGTCTCACTCGCAGAAAGGACTTTTAGGAGTAGAAAAGCAGTGAAATAAATTTTATTTGGAGGGCTTTTTGAAAGTGTGGAGGAGGAAAGAATGAGAGAGAGTAACCCCTGAGCACCACCAGCTGTGTCCCAAAGAGCAAAAAAAAAATCCAATTTGCTCCAGGGCTTTTGCTCCCTTTTACTTAGGCACTGTGTGCCGTGTGTGGGAATGCTAGCAGGAGATATGGATGCGGGCTCCAGCGGGATGCCGTCAGCCAGCCGTCCACCCGCACAGGGAGTGGGCAGTCTGGCCATGTACACCTTGTCCTCTGCCACACTTCAGGCTGCCACAGCCTCTTTACCTACAGGAAAACCTTGTGATCACAGGAACTGTCCTGGCAGAAATGGGGCATGTGTTCTCAGTCACCAGTTGATGAAGACGTGCTCTGTCCTCATAGTGGGGCTGCAGCTGCCCCTGCCCCCCTCCACACACACACACTCCCTTCAGCCAGGGTAGCCCTGCCCAGGCTTGATGGGAACTGCTCTGGGGCATCTGGGCAGTGGGCATGGCGAGAGCCTTTGTGCTCAGTGAGCCTTAGCAGCCACTGCCCAGTTGCCTTTTGTTTTGGGGGAGCCACACTTAGTGATGGTCAGGGCTTCCTCCTGGGGGATGCTGGGGCTCGAGTTCAGGTTGACGTCAGTGGACCCCACGGTGGCTCACGTGAGTCAGGAGGAGAGAAAGACAGTCACCTTCTCCAACTTCGCCTCTGCCTCCTGGGTCCTGCTGGGAAAAGTAGGACTGGTAAAGTCTGCAATGAGCCCCTGCTCAGCACGGGCCTGAGCCCTGCCAGCCCCACCAGGTGGCTGTCAGGCCACACCTGAAGTCTGCTTGGTCTGCCAGGCACAGGAGTTCATCCCCACCACCTGATTTCTCGGGGAGCCACGGACTCAGGCTAGAGCAAGGATTTGCTCTTTGCAGGAAAGGAGAAACCAGTCCCAGGCCTTACCCAGAGTTTTCGGAGTTCTTGTATCACCTCGCAGAAAAGAATTTCAGGAGTAGACAAGCAGTGAAGTAGAACAGATTTTATTTGGAGGGCTTTTTGAAGGTGTGGAAAGAAAGAGAGTGGGGGGGAGGGTAGTGAGAGAGAGTAAAAATCGCTTAAGAGAGAACACAAGCTTCTCCAAGGGTGGAGAGAGCCCTGCACATATCACAGCATTAGACATGAAGGCATGAAAGTACGCATATCAAGAGGGGAGATGCGGGTGACACATGTACTCGGCCATGGGGCGCAAGCAGCACATGGGCTTGGGCAGCATGTGCAATCTTCCTTTGCTCAAGGTGGTTTTTATAGGCTCTTCTCCAGTTGTCTTGATCCGGAATGTTCTGGAGTCTTCTTGGGCTGAATTACTAAAGTTAATTGGATTAAGGGAGAGGTCTGAGGATTTGAGGAACTTCTTGGGGAGGGGTCCAATCTCCTCAGGGTCCACTGCTGAAGATCTTTTCAGGTTTGTTTTTCGTATCCACAGGGTGGATCAGCCTTAGAATTTTTGTTGACCTAAGTTTCATTGCTGAGGGTCTTCCCCTGTCTTTATCTTCCTACATCAAGGTCAGCCACTTGCAAAGCAAGCACCCTGCCTCTGTGCTTTCTCTGGCCCCCATGAGCCAGTTTTCTTTGGGATTTTTTTTTCTTTTGTTTTATACCCGATTGTGCTCAGGGTTTACTCCCACTCTGCTCAGGAATCACTCTCTGTGGGGATCTAGGGCCAAATGTAGCACCAGGAATCAAACCAGGGTTAACTGAATGTGAGGGTTAGTGCCTTATCAACCCGCATTATCTCAGGCCCCCAAAGAAATCATAATTCCATATTTTAAAGTACATTTAGTCTGCTCCCACTTGGCGGCTCGGTGGCCACCACCCTCCAGAGGCCACTGGACGGTCAGGTCTGGGCCCGCAGTGACGAGACACGGTGGGGCCTCGCAGGTTGGGGGTGGAGCCGGCCCTTTCCTCCCCACCCCAACGAGACCCCCAAGTCGCCGCCCATGAACGGCCTCTCTGGCTCCTGATCAAACTGCTTAACAGCCATAATCCCAGAGACTCAGAAACAAATCTTGGAACCCAGCGGCTTTTGGCAAAAATACGGCCGGTTCCTGCAGTAGGTTAGCGGCGCCAGGCCACCCCAGGTGGGAATAGGTTTCATGCCTTGGCCTGTTCCCCCTGGAGGCTCAGTGGCCGCCATCCTCCAGAGGCCATTGGACGGTCAGATTTGGTCCCGCAATGACGAGACACGCGGGGCCTCATGGGATGGGGGTGGAGCCGGCCCTTTCCTCCTCCCCACCCTAATGAGACCCCGAGTCGCCACCCACGAACAACCTCTCTGGCTTCTGATCAAGCTGCTTAAGGAGGGCTGCTATCACTCCAGCTCCATAAGGAGTAAATTCTGAGCACTGCCACAGCGATTGGTTCTCAAGAGATTTAGGAACAAATCTCGGAACCCAGCAAGTTTTGGCAGAAATCCCTCCAGATTTAATTGTTAAAATTTTGGAATTCCAAAATCACACACCCACTACTGTGGCCGCATGACAGCATATGTTATTCATAATCAGCAATAGAAAACAAATTGTCTACTGTTGCCTTCTCTGCAGATCTGAGTGTTAGGATAAAATCCCAGATAATAATGGTGGGTCTGGTTTCCAAATATTGAATGTAATCAAAGTAGAGAGAGAGTAATGTGGAAATCATCTGCCCCACAGGTAGGGGGAGGGTGTGAGATGGGGGGTATACTGGGGTTTTTGGTGGTGGAAAATGGACACTGGTGAAGGGATGGGTGTTTCATCATTGTATGACCGAGACTTAAACCCTAAAGCTTTGTAACTGCTCTTACGGTGATTCAATAAATAAAATTATAAAAAAGAAAAAAAAAGTAAGGTGGAGTTCATGCCCAATTCAATCAGCCTAATCAATGGCTGAATAAATAGCAACACTCGGGAAAGAAAGATGGCGGCCGCACAGGAGCCTTGTGGAAAGCAGGTTTGAGCCGGGCTCGGGGGAGCGGCGGGGACCTCATGGGAAGGGGGGCTTTGTGGGCCGTCCCCCACGCCCCACCGAGGTCGCCAGCTGCCCCCCACGAGCGGCTCTCCGGCACGGCCACGGCCCCGGAGGCACAAGGACTTAGCACAGAGAACCAGCCGCTTGGAGCAGAAAAGCAAATGGACTTGTGTTGATCCGCGGAACCAAGCCTGCCCGGAGGGGGAAGGGCGTTGACCAGCCCGCCCGCTCCTCTCTGGAAAGAAAGATGGCGGCCGCACGGGAGCCTTGTGGAAAGCAGGTTTGAGCCGTGCTCGGGGGAGCGGCGGGGACCTCATGGGAAGGGGGGCTTTGTGGGCCGTCCCCCACGCCCCACCGAGGTCGCCAGCTGCCCCCCACGAGCGGCTCTCCGGCACGGCCACGGCCCCGGAGGCACAAGGACTTAGCACAGAGAACCAGCCGCTTGGAGCAGAAAAGCAAATGGACTTGTGTTGATCCGCGGAACCAAGCCTGTCCGGAGGGGGAAGGGCGTTGACCGGCCCGCCCGCTCCTCTCTGGAAAGAAAGATGGCGGCCGCACGGGAGCCTTGTGGAAAGCAGGTTTGAGCCGGGCTCGGGGGAGCGGCGGGGACCTCATGGGAAGGGGGGCTTTGTGGGCCGTCCCCCACGCCCCACCGAGGTCGCCAGCTGCCCCCCACGAGCGGCTCTCCGGCACGGCCACGACTCCAGGGCACAGAAACCAATCTCTTAAGTAGCTAACTTTTAATAGAAATTCTTCCAGGGTCAATAAGTAAAATAGCAGAAATTCAAAACATCATTTTATTCTTAAACCAAGTTGTAGAAAGCAAATCATTTCACAATGTTTCAGCATGTCTGATTGGGGGGGGGGGGGTCGTAAACTCTAAACAATAATTGTGCATCTTCTATCGAAATAATCTATCTAGTCAAAGTAGATAGAGTATTAACTAGAACTCATCTGCCTCACAAGAATTGGGAGGGGTGGGAGGTGGGGGTCTATTGGGGTTCGGGGTTAAAAATGAGTATTGGTAAAGGGAAATGTGTTCGGTATCTACATGACTGAGACCTAAACCCGAAAGCTCTGTAACTTTTCCCACAGTGATTCAATAAATAAATAAATTATAAAAAAAAAATAAAAAAAAATAAACACTGGAGTTGAAGGTCAAAAAAAAAAAAATTAAAGCTACGTCTTGACTTAGTGAGCTAAGAAACATTGCTCACTGAAAGGAAATATCCAAACTCTTAGACTTGTGTGCAGATTGCCTTCAGTACTCTTCTTCACTCAGCAGGGTGCTGAGGGATTTTAAAAAAGAAGGAGAAGAAGAAACCTGAGTGCTCTCTTAGGCACATAATGTTTATAAGTTCAGAATTTTGTGTACTCAGATTTTTTTCTAAGTGACATAATCTTGTGCAAAACATCACCCAGAAACCTATTTGCTCTCACTAGAGACTTTTTAATTAACAGCCACATCTGTGCTATTATGCTATATTTTTGCAAAGCTAGCAACAACTTAAGTCACATTATTAAATTATGAAAAAATGCATAAATCTCAACGGACTTGTTGGTGTTGCAAGAGCAGGAATACTGAGCCCTCTGCCCCCAGGGTCTGGCCTTGAATTACTTAATTTTTTGGTAATGATATTATTAAATATTTAATATTAAAAAAAAATAAAAAAATAAATAGCAACACTCCTACATTTAAAAAAAAAGTACATTTATACTTTGTGTATTCAAAAAACAATTATGAAAGTCGTGGCGGCTCTCTCCCACTGCCTCCTGCATTTGGTGGTCTCATGTTGCTTTCCCCACCCTGGGTGGCCAATGGCAATGGGTGGGCAAAGGAGGGAAAGAGGGCCAGGCTGGTTGGTATCAATTACAATTTATTCCAATCTTGTTTCCGTTCGCTTCCTCCTTCCTTTCCCGATCCCCTTCATTTTTCTTCTTGGATCCTGCTCCCTCATACTTCTCCTAGAATCTCCTTAATTCTCCCTGACTCCCCTTGATTCTCTCTCTGCATTCTATTTCATTCTCCTCCCGATTCTCCTCTATTTTTACAGTCTTAGTTTCCCAAATCATGAGGGGTTGGGGATTATACATAGGTGTGGTCATACAATCAACAGAGGTAAAATCCTTTCCTCGGGAAGATTCTTCTAGGACAAACTCTCATTCAGCAGGACGACCCACCCAAGAGTGAAATTCTATCGATGGGTGTGTTTCTTCTTTCCTTAGTCCAACAAACTTATAAACATTCATAATATTAGTCATTTTGTATGGACACAGTAAGAGATACATTAAGCTTATAGGATTGCTCTCCTGGGACCATGTCGCTATAGATCTCAGATCACAGTGCTCAGGCCAGATTAGTCTTTCCTAACCCCAGCAGGGTCCTTCTTCAATTATTACTTTTTGGATCATGACTATATTTGTCAATAATCATGCTCTTAACTTTGAGTTAAGTACAGTGTTGCTTTTGCCTGGCCCATTTCGATGCCAGGGTAGCTTACAGCTTGCCCTGGATTCATCCAGTCCCTCGTTGGGACCCTGCTTTTGGGGTGCTAGAAGTTAAGGACAACTAAGGCTTAAGTCAAGAAAACAGGGGCTGGAGTGATAGCACAGCGGGTAGGGCATTTGCCTTGCACGCGACCAACCTGGGTTCGATTCCCAGCATCCCATATGGTCCTCTGAGCACTGCCAGGAGTGATTCCTGAGTGCAAAGCCAGGAGTAACCCCTGAGCGTCGCCAGGTGTTACCCAAAAAGCAAAAAAAAAGCAACCAGATGCCCAGGAGTGAATATCATTCAGAGTCAATTAACTCCCAAGTTACAAAAGCATAATATTAAGTGTCTTCCTGTGTCTATACAAAAAGGACATTGCTTTAAGGTAAACTATGCAAAAGGACATAAGAGAAAGAGAAAAGTCATATTTTACTTATGAATACAAGTGAAGTGTCCTTAAAAGGATCTGACCTTACAAGTTAACAGAGTCTGTTTAGAGGGAAAAGGTAATTTTTTTTGCTTTTCGGGTAACACCTGGCGACGCTCAGGGGTTACTCCTGGCCAGTTGGGGAAGCAGAGCACAAAGAAAGAGGTTACAGATAAACAAAGGAATGGAAATGACTCGGGAGCACTGTGATGGGTGTAACCTGATAAAACTAAGCTCCCTGTCTCTCTCCCAGGGAGAAAGGACAAACCAATGTTATCTTGCACATGTGTCTGTGCTTCCCCCCCCACCTCCAGCAGTGAGGCAGGGGCACAGCCAGTGGTGCCCAGGGGCTGTTTTGTCTCTGCTCAGGAGTGATCCTAGCATACTCAGGGGACCATATCCAGTGCCAAAGACAGAATGAGGGTTAGCCACTTGCAACCCTTCATCCCCTGTACTCTCTGGCCTTTTCTCTGGTTTTCCTGGTGCCTAGAAATTGCACCCTGGGGTGTTGCCCTCCTATGTCCAGTTCCCTTCCCTCAGCCTAGTGCTCCCCAGATTCATTTATGTTACATGATGAGGGAGACCTGCCCCAGGCTCCAGCAGATGCTCAATCACAGCCTATACCAAGTGGTGTAATATTGGGTGTTGATGAAGCTTTATTTAGTAATTGGGCACAGTAGATATTGTTAGCCAGAGCGATAGTACAGTGGGCAGCGTCCTGCCTTGCATGTGATTTATATGAACCCCTTAGCCTACCTGGAGTGATCCCTGAGCTTAAAGCAAGGAGAAATCCCTGAGCACTGCTTGGTGTGGGCCCCATCTCACTCTCCCCCTCCAAAAAAAAAAAAAGTATGTCTGTGGTCTTAAAAACTTTGTACACGAGGGACTGGAGCAATAGTATAGTGCATAGGGCATTTTGCCTTGCATGCAGCCAACCCAGGTTTGATCCCCAGCACCCCACATGGTCTCCTGAGCCTGCTAGGAGTGATTCCTGAGTAAGGAGTAAATTTGGGGGGGGGTCACACCTGGCGATGCTCAGGGGTTACTCCTGGCTTTGCACTCAGGAATTACTCCTGGCAGTGCTCAGGGGACCATATGGGATGCTGGGAATTGAACTCGGGTTGGTCACGTGCAAGGCAAACGCCCTACCCGCTGCGCTATCACTCCAGCCCCATAAAGAGTAAATTCTGAGCACTGCCAGGAGTGGTTCTCAAACAGAAACTTCATATGTGACATTTTTGGTGACTGACCGTAGGTATCTGACGCCAGAGAAAGTGAAACAGCAGAGTGGGGACAACCGGACCACCTGGACTTGGGATATTTCATTCCAGAGCCAGATCCTCTGGTGCTTGGAACACACGGTGCTGGTGATCAGACCAGGGGTTCCTGCGTGCAACGCACAAGTTCAACCCTTCAGATGACTCCCTGAGTTGGCCTTCTGGTTCAACTGTGTTTTCGATGGTTGATTATCCCCTGGATGGCTGCACCATGTCACATTTCTCGTCAGCGGGTAGATTTTGGGCACGTTCCCCCTTTGGTGATTGAACATGGCTGCTCTGAGTATTCACATGTAGGTATTGGAGCACCTACTTGCTTTTGTTTTCTCTGTGGTGCCAGAGATTTAGCCCTCACGTGAGGCTCTACTATTGAACCACATTCCGGATTCCATGTTTCCCGGCCTGCTCGCCCAGCTGTAGAGTTGTGTCGCGTGGTGGCGGTTCTGTGTTTAACTTTCAGAGGAGCCACTCACTGCACACTGCCATGGGCCACTCTGCACTCACATTGGCGGTGCAAGGATTGCTGTTTAACTGCGTCCTCAGCAGATGTATTTCTCTGTACTAAGCTCATCCTGACAGGTGTAAGACAGCTTCTCACAGTGGTTTTGACAGGCATTTCTCTGGTGTCCATGACGAGGAGCATTTTTGTGAGCTGACTGGCCGTTTGTATATCACAGCTATGTCTAATTCAGGACTTCGCTCATTTTTTCAGTTGTGTTGTCTTTTTGTTGTTGAAATGTAGGAGCTCTTTGTAGAGTCCGCCTACTAGACACATTGGTGGGCTTTATTTACTTTCTTGGTTTCTGGGCCACACCTGGCAATATTCAAGGTTTATTCCTGGTTTTGTGCTCAGGGATCACTCCTGGCGGGGCCAGGGGACCACATGGGATGCTGGGAATCAACTAACACAGGTCAGCTGCATGCAAGGCAAGTGCCCTACCTGCTGTACTACCTCTCCAGCCCCACATTGGCAGATTTTAATTTTCCCACTGGTCTGTGCAAGCGGAGACAGAGTATGTAGACATGTTGGTGCTGAGGACAAACCTGGCTCGGGCCTGATTTGACCTTGCTGGGCCCCCCTGGGCCAGGCCTTCACCTCCAAGCCTGTGCGCCCTCTCTGATGGCCTTTTGCTTCTCTGTCAGTGCTCTTAAGTGGAGGTTTAGCACTGCACTAGGCACAACAGAAGTGAGAACTTCAAACCTCTAAGGGAATCCCCAGATTCTTGTGTTGAATGCCACCTGCATTGTGTGCAGCGCAGGACTGGGGCAATAACACTCTCACAAAGCCTAGTCCGCAGCAGGGCACTCAGCCCAGTAGTGACACACGTCCGCAGTCTCTCAGTTCTTGCCCTTGTGACAACAGAAACAGGAACTGGTGGCAAATGCCTTCCCCAAACAGGGAGCTCTGCAGTCACGTCCGCACCTCAGTGCTTGGATTCCACTCTGTTCCCACATGCCTGCTGTCCCCACACGCCCTGCCACCCAGCGGCGAAGGGCTCTCCCTGGTCTTCGAGTCGTTTAAAGCTAAAAATAGGGCAGCTGGCAGCTGACCACTGCCCCGGCACCAGGCTTGTGCGCAGCAGCAGCAGGACCCTGGGCACAGTCGTGCCTAGTCAGGGCAAGTCCCCAGCTTTGGTTGCAGCCCAGAGACTGTCCTCCAGGCTGTCCCTGTAAGCTGTCCCCTGGCCCTGCCGCAGGTCACTGGAGTTGGTGCAGGGAGTGGAGTCAGGATCCTGGGAAAGTTGATTGTGAGATAACAAGCAAATGAACTTGGGACTCAGACAGTCCTGCCAGGCCCCATCTCTGCTCTCAGGAAGGCTCACTTCTGGCTCTGCACGGGGCTCACTCCCAGCGGGGTTCAGGGAAACTATGCGGTGCTGGAGGAGAGGTAGTATAGCAGGTAAGATGTAAGCCCTGAGCACCACTAGATGTGATCTCCAAACTCCTCAAATAAATATCTTTTTTAAATCACCATGGAATGTGGTTAACCCAGGTTCAATTCCTGCTTTCCCATATGGTCCCCAAAGGCCTGCTAGGAGTAACCCCTGAGCATTGCCAGTAAAGGTAAGGTAAAGGCCCTCCCGTTGATCATCGATTTGCTCGAGCGGGCCCAGTAACGTCTCCATTGGAGACTTTGTTGTTACTGTGTCTGGCATATTGAATACTCTCGGTAGCTTACCGGGCTCTCCGAGAGGGGCAGAGGAATCGAACTCGGGTCGGCCATGTTGGCCGCTTGTAAGGCAAACGCCCTACCCGCTGTGCTATCGCTCCAGCCCTATGACCCCAAAATGAAAAAACTAAATAAACTTAAAAAAATAATAAATAAAACTGGAAATGTCCAAATATGTGATAGACCAGCTGACAATTCTAACTGGAAATAAAAAGGCAGAGATGGGGCAGTGCTGAGCCTCAGACTGTGGGGTGAGCAGTTCAGGCCCGTGGACATGAGTTGCAGGCAGCCCTTGGGAGCTCTCCAGCAGGCAGTCAGGGGACAGGGTCCGCATGAGGCTCAGAGGCCAGAAGTGCTCCTGGGTGCCTGTACGTGAGATCAGGGACCGTTTTCCAGCAGGGTTCCAGCCTCAAATCAGAACACTGACACTGAACCTCTGTTTCTTGTCTAAGGCCACTTGTGGGAAGCCATGGGCCTGGGTGTGGGTATATGAGTACATGAAACATATTTTCCACTGCTGAGTTCTATTGTGGAGTGTACACGCAGTACCTGGCAGCGAGGGCTGCTGGATGGATGGCTGCACTCACAGGCCGGCCACGGCACCTTCATACAGCCCCACCAGCCATGGTTCCATGCTGGAGCTGGGTGTCAGGCCACTGCCAGGCCTCTAAAGTGTGGTTTTGTGAGGCTGGAGAGAGTACAGTGGGTAGGGCATTTGCCTTGCATGCAGCCAGCCTGGGTTCGATCCCTAGTATCCCATATGGCCTTGAGCCCTTGCAGGAATGATCACCGAGCACAGAGCCAGGAGGAAGCCCTGAGCACAGCTGGGTGTGGTTCTTCACCCCCAAAATACATCTACATAGAGTGGTTTGATAAGAGCTTTGGGACCTGAACACTTGAACGCTTCCCACAAATTTCCTAATGGGAGTTTGTGTACACTTTCTTCAGGACCAGGCCTCACATAGGAATGTGTGTGTGGGAGCATGCACTTTTATTTAAAATAGCAAGGAGACAACCAGGCGGCCAACTGGAGGGATAATTGATTAGACTTGATAACTCTTGATAAGACTGGCCCAAGAGATAGTACAGTGGGGAGGTGGCAAGCGCCTTGCAGGCACTGATTGGGGTTCGGTCTCTGGCATCCCATATAGTCCCTGAAGCCCCACCAGGAGTGATCCCTGAGCAGAGCAGAGCCCTGGGCATTGCTGGCCGTGGCGCCCAGGAAACAGCAGCAAAAGGACTTCCACAGCTGAGTATTTACCCAAAAGGAAATTTTCTAAGTGTTAAGATCCATTTATGAAAGTGAAGCTTGTCCCTGCCACCCAGCAATCCTGGCCAATAGGACTGTTCGGTTCTGCTAGTCCCAGACCTTGTGGCGCTGCCAGGGACTCCAGTGCTGGGGACCACATGACTCACGCCCTGTGTTCAGGGGCATTCAGGGCTTCAGCCAGCTGTACCTGAGTCCAACGCTGTTCTGTGAGGATAGAGGATCTCTGGGTGGTCACTTAGCAATATTGTTTGCCATTTTGCAATATTCTTCGATGGGCACTAAGCCAGCATTCTTTTAGCTGTCAGCCCACTTTCCACATGAACAGGGGGGTGAGGGCAGAGGGTGCCAAAAAATAAAAATGGAGTGAGTGTGGTCATAGTCCTCAGGTAGCACTTCAGCCCAAGCTGAGGGGCAGTCCCGGCCCCTCGCTGGACCTGCAGAAGGCCAGTTACTTTGTTTTGCATATCAGCCATGGCAAAGGAATCTGCATGCCAGTTTCAAAAATAGCTCTGGGTCACTTGATAAAGCAAAACCCAGGCTACGGATGGGGTTAAGCATGACTTGAGAGTCTGGACTAAACCACACCTGGAATCAACTTGCACCCAGGGGAGAATCAGCGGCAACTTCCTATGCTGTGGGCACAGCCCTGCACGAGCAGAGCCCACAGGCTCCCGGTGGAAATGAACTGACTCCCACATTCTGATTGGATGGGTGGGTGATCGAGCACACCTCTTTTTTTTTGGCCACAGTCAGCTGTTTTCAGGGCTAGTTCTTGGCTCTGCTCTCTAGGATTACTCCTGGCAGTACTCGGGGGACCCCATGTGGGACGGGTCAGTTGCATGCAGGATGAGTGCTCTACCTACCAGCTATATTATCTCTTGGGTCTTTCTCTTTCCCTTATAATGCATCTAGTCTTCCTGCCATGTCCCGGAGCCCAGCCCTTTGCAAGCGGGTTCAGCTGAGCACGCTGCCGCTCACAGCTTGCCTGGCAGCAAAGCCCCTCATTCTGGGGCTTAGGGGTCTGTTCTGTTCCAGCCCCAGGAGAGCTGTGCCCCTTGGTTATCCCCATAGTGGTCTCTGAGCTCAGCTTTCCCAATCTGTTTTGTAGGTGAGAATGCCAGGGCAGACCTCTGCTTCCAGCTTGTCCCCTGCCACCTTGGCTACCACTGGAACATTCAGAGGTAACCCTGGGCCATCTTGTCCTGCATCCCCAGCTGGGAGGGGTGTGGGGCCCCTCAGGGAGCAGTAACAGTGACCTCACCTGTTATTTGTAGTAGCAGAGATTTAAGCCTCTGCCATGACTGTCTGTGCTGAGGGGCTGGGAGCTGCCCCCATCTTGCAGACCGAGGCGGGAAGGAGAAATCACATTTCTTCCAAACTCACAAAGTTGTGCCGCCCCCCCACCCCCCTCCGGGTGCTGGGGAAATACCATACCCGAGCTAACTGGCATTCACTCCTACACCAGCCAGCCCACAGGGAAGCCTGTCACATGTCACCTCCACCGACTCCAGCACAGCCACAGGCAGGCTCCCCGAGCATTCCAAACAGCTGCCTCAGAAGCGAGCACTTATCTCGCATGCTTGAATTTTTCCTTTATTCTTGCTCACATTCTTTGGGGCATAGCTTTGCTTCAGCAGGACGGGCACCTGGGGGGGGGGGGGGGGGGAAGAGCGGGATCGCCCCAGTCCCGCAGACTTCGGTGAGAGCTGGTGCTGGCACTGTGGTGGTGGCGCCTGCGTCCCCGGCTTCTGTGAGCATGGCCCTCTGCTCTGCCCTGGCCAGCAGCAGGCCAGGGTCACCCTCAGATCTGGGCAATGAACTCTCCCAGGAAATGCTGCTGATCAGAGCAAACTTGCCCCGGAGGAGGGAGAAAAGCTTTCTGCTGAGGTAGAGGGTGGGAAGCGTGTCAGGAAAAGACCTGTCAGGCGCGGGGAGTGAGCTTGGCAAGCCAGCAGATCCCCAGACACCAAACCCACAGCCCAAGTGGGCCAAACGCTACATGGTATGGGTGCCAGGCGACCCCGGCCTGGGCATGGGTTCCATGTGGTGTTTGCCACCCAGCACCAGAGTCTCAGGATGCCAAGAACCAGCACCCAAGGAAGGCACTAACTCCCCCTCTTCTCAGAGACCTGTGCTGGCCTTCCCCAGCTGTGTCCTGTTGGTTGCCCAGGGGCCTGTGGCCCAGGCACCAAGGCGCATGCGTGAGCAGCTGGCCCTCCGAGTGACCGAGAGGCGGCCCAGGTCTGCCCGGGGGACAGCAACACAGCCTCTCCGAGCTCAGGCCTCCAGCAGCTGGGGCTCAAGCACATGCTAACCTGGTGGGCTTCTAAGACACTCTGCCCTTACTTCTGGCTAAAGCAGGAGAGCAGGTGCTCCCTGACCCCTCAGCGGCACTGTGTGTGTCACAGCTCGCAAGCGCGGCCCCCTCCCGACTACAGCAGCTCCTCGGGGGCCTGCAGCCCTCTGTACAGTGCGTAACCGACGTCATCGATCTCCTCCTCGCAGAGGCCACCCAGGAGGTTGATGCTGGGGTTGAAGTGGCAGGGCAGGCTGGCCCGCTCCAGGCTGGTGATGAGCAGCTCCAGCGCCTGCAGGAAGCGGTCGCCCAGGGCCTCCTCTGCCCAGTCCACCTTCTCCTCCCCCAGGTGCAGGACCACCTGGATCAGGTGGCCACGGCCCAGTCTCCCCAGGGCCGGATGACGGCGGCAGATGGCACACAAGAGCAGCAGCAGCCGCCGCCGGCTGCCACCATCGAGGTCATCCAGCGCGCGCAGCCGGGCGGCCTCTGCCGGGTACAAGTCCTGGAGCCAGAGGTTCCCGGCTAGCCCCTCCAGGGGCCAGGCCAGAAGCAGGCGGTCCTGCACATCGGGACTGGTGACTGCCAGGAGTACCGCCACAGTGAGCTCCAGGTACTCGTGCTGCACCTCGAGCAGCAGCTCTTCCGAGGCCACGCTGGGCAGGATCAGGCACCCGAGGAGGCCCCCGATGGCCGGCCAGTTGACAGAGGCGACCAGGGCCTTGCGAAGCAGCTCCAGCAGGACGCGGGAGGAGAGGTAGCCGCCCACCAGGAAGCGGTCCCAGGGGCTACTCCCCCGCGGGCTGAACTCCAGCTGAGTCCTGCGCACCGCCCAGCAGCGAGGGTCCCGGGCGACAGTGTCCAGGCCAGGCACCAGCTTCCACAGCCCTGGCTCCAGCGCCAGTGGCACCAGCACACGCACGTCATCAGCAGCCCCTGCCTGTAGCCCGTCATAGAGTGGCCCGCTGGGCACGAGCGCCCC
The DNA here is from genome assembly GCF_029834395.1 of Sorex fumeus. Taxonomy (NCBI): domain Eukaryota; kingdom Metazoa; phylum Chordata; class Mammalia; order Eulipotyphla; family Soricidae; genus Sorex; species Sorex fumeus. Next base: position 2,697,069 of record NW_026606179.1, on the reverse strand, counting down.
GAAAGGTAGCTCCGGGAACTTGCTCTGGAGAAAGGTCTGCAGTTCCAGGGCAATGTCACCAGTCAGCTGCTTGGCCAGAGCCCCGTGGGCCGCAGGGATGTGGGCATGGCCCCTCTCGAACACCAGCAGCTTCTCCTGCAGGGTCAGGCACGGAGGTGCTGGGGAGCTCCTGGGAGCGGCGCGCTGAGGAGCTGCATCTCTGGGCTTCTCTGCAGAGCAGGGGGCAGAACTGTCAGGAGGCAGCCATGAGGAGGCAGGAGAACCCACCTGCTCACTAGCTGTGTGCTGCCCTGTCCCAGTCCCCTCGTCTGTGGAACAGCTCCCTAAGAGTCCAACTCTGCCCTTGTAAGCACGGAGGACAAATTCTGTTCCCGATTCCTGCCCTCTGGGGGAAACAGCTCCATACAGAGAGTGAGTCTGAGCCTCAGTTGCCCCCACCCCCCCCACCTAATACTCTGTGGTGGTCTGGTAACACCCAGCCAATCTCCAAGTCTGCACATCTGGGTAACTTTAGCCTCAACACCAGAAGGAAAAAGGGAGGTGGGGGTTGGGGGGTGAACGTGCTGCCCCTCAACATGCAGTGTCCAGGAGGGGCTGGGCAGAGCTTGGGCTGTCCACAAATGTGTCCACTACAGGGGTCCCTCCCAGGTGTCATAGGTGCCACTCACCTGGGGTTGGGGGCAGGGGTGCTGGGCTTGACCTGGACTGGCTGAGGGCAGCGGGAGGCGACCGGAGCTGCAGGCGTGGTGTGGCCTTGAGCAGGCTCAGCTCCTTCCAGCTCTCCTCAAGGCACGTAGTGTCCCCCTTGGCATCCTCCTCGTCCCTCGGGCTGGTGGCCCTATCGATGAGCTGTGGGCACAGTGTGGGGTCAGAGTGTTAGGAGTCTGGGAGAAGCAGGTGTCAGCAGCCGCGGCTTCCCCGCTCCTGCCCGGAGCCCTGCTCTGGGCCCCTGGGAGCCCCAGGTATCAGTGGCACAGCCTGGCTTACCCGCTTCACGGCTAGGGTGGCGATGCCCAGCACTGCAGCACCACCCACACCCAGCACTAGGCGTGCGTTGGCCAGGAGGAAGTCCACAGCACTGCCCAGCACCTCATCATCGCGCTGCTTTCTTTTCTGGAAGAACTCAGCCATGATCCGCCTGTAAGAGTCAGGGTGCAGAGACCGCTCAGGGTGGGGCGGCCAGGCTGGCCTGGGAGCAGCAGTGGGCAGGTAAGTCAGCTGCATTTTGTTGGGCCCAGGTAGGTGGGGGTGGGGAGGGTCCCGAGAACAACTCAGGGGAAGGGCCCCTCGCAGGGTTTCGTGGGGAGTGGAGAAACTTCTCAAGTCTGCAAATACCCCACCTACCCCTTGGAGAAGGGAGCCCCACAGAAAGCTCCTGAGAGCTACAGTGGGTGAGAAAAGGGCATCATCACCCAGTGCTCCAGGAACCCCGACACCAACCCCATCATGCAGAGACAGACGGCAAGCTACCCCCATTGGTGGGCACCCACGCCCACTTACTAAACCTCCAACTCTCACCCTCCTCCCCCAGCCTTGGTCTTGTCAGTCCCGCAGAGTCGATGGCCAGGTCTAGAGGCCCCTTCATTAATGTCCTGAATGGGACCCTGTAAAGACCACAACCTGCAGCCCAGATGGCCAGCTCAGAGGCGGTGCTACCAAGTCAGGCAAGAGAGCAAGGGAGAGGCCAGAGAGATAGTATAATGGGTAGGATGCTTGCCTTGCACACGGCCATCTGGGGTTCATTTCCAGCACCCCGTGTGGTCCCCTGAGCCACGCCAGGAGTGATCCCTGAGCTCAGAGCCAGGACAACTGCCAGCTGTGGCCCAAAACCAAAAGAAAAAAGAAAAAAAGATGGGCCAGGTGTCTTGGAGTGGAGAGGGTGGGGGTGCGTGTGGGAGAGCTGCCTGAGCCCAGGTGGGTGGGAAAGGCTGAGTGATTAGCTGCAGGGGCAGTGACCACTCACCCGACAGGACCAGGTATCTCTGGGTGTCCCTCCAGTCTGGGCCAGAGGCAGTTGGGGGAGCTGTGCTCAGCTGTCAGGAACCCAAGCCAGGCCTAACACCCCCATTCACTCAACTGTGCTGTGACACAGGGAGGTGCAGAAGGAGGGTTACAAGTGAAGCGCCCCAAATGTGGGCTGGGAAGAATCTAGAAGAGATCTCTCCCGGGCCAGGCGCTTCCAGGGGGATGATTTAGGAGGCCCAGCGATATCAGGCAGTGCTGGCCTGAGCTCCTGCCCACCCCACGCGGCTGTGGGTGACACGGCTCAGCTGCCAGGTGACAGACAACACGCAGCAGCAGCTGAAACCCGAGGCAGCCCGACCTCTCCCCGCCCCCCTCACTCACCCAGTCTAAAAATGACTCTCAGGGCTTGGCGCCGCCGGCTCGGGCACCCGGCGGGTGACCCACCACCACCCGACAGCCCCGTGTCCGTCTCCGCAACGGGGACTGATACAGCCGGCAGGGGCAGAAACACATTTTGAAAACAGCAAAAGCGTTTTATTTTTAGTTAAAGGTTCTTAATTCCCCCTCCTACCCCGCCTCCTCCTGGGGCTAAGCAGCCAAGCCTGGCGGATCTCACGGGCCCAACCCGCAGGCTTCAGGGTAGCGGAGGCCGGCGAGGGCGCTCAAGGCTACACGTAACCGCCTCTGCGCCACCCGGCCCACGACGGCCGCGCTGGGAGCCCGCCCGGCACTGCCCGTCCCGCCCCGAGAACCCCGAGGGCCGGGACCCGAAACGGAGAGGGTCAGGCCAGGGTTCGAACTCCGCGGACACCCGGCACCTCCGCGTGACCGCGGCGGCGGCGGAGGCCACGCCCTTGCCCGGCGGCCCGGTCGGGGACCCGCGTCCCGCCGGGCTCTGCCCTTACCTGCGTCGCGCGCCCAGCGCCAACTACCGCAGCGCCCGGTCGGTTCCCTCGGGGCCCGGAGCCCGGAGCGGCCCGGAACAGAACGCGGAGGGATCCGCACGGCGAGGCGCCGAGGTGGCCGCGGACTCCCAAGCACGTAGAGGAGCAGGCCCGCGCGCCAATCGGAGCGCAGGAGGCCCGGGCGCACGTTCCCAAATAGGGAGCAGCCAGCCAATGGCAGGACGGCCACGCCCCCGGCGGCCTCTGCGTTTCTCTGGGGGTGGGGCTCCATGACGCTCTCCAGGTTTAAAGGCACCGAGCTCCGTTCTGACCCGGTTCTCCCCTGCAGGCTCCTGTATGCAGGGCTCCCAGACCTCACTGAGACGTGCGTGCGTTTGTAACGCGAAGCATATTTCCTGGGCCCACGATCAGTTCGGGCGTTTGGCAGGCAGCAGGAACCAGACGCAAAAGACCTGTAGGTCTGCCTTTTGGTCCACCCTGGGAGAGTTTCTGGTAGCCCACTGGACACTGAATCTTGCTCCTTGCCCTCTGCCCCGTTTGACCTTGTGCGGGTGGTAGTTCACTCGGTGCTCAGTTTTCTCTCTCGTGGAATGAGGACACCACACGCCTCGCTATCCCTGCCAAGGATGCTTTGTGCGTATGACGCCTTTGCCTTTTGTTCATCGGGCGTCTCTTATTTGCTGGCGAAGGGGACCAAACTAATGGTGAGGTGCTGTTTTTTAAGCACCTGTTGTGTGCCGCAAGCTTGCACATGCGGCTGCTCATTTGTTTCTGGCGACAACCTGAAGAGACAGATTCTGAGACGCCAATCTGCCAGGGGCAGGTGTGGGGCTTGCAGAGTTCTAGGATCACAGAACCCTGAGCCCCTTGCGTTCCGGAGTTGAGGGCCAGCTCCAGGGGCTGGGGCACCCTGGCACGCCTTCCACCTGGGGCCAGAGACTCGTCCGCAAGGTCGTGTGCAGCCGCCTACGCGGACAAGAAGGGGCGCCCGGAACCCCGAGCCCGTCCCAGCGGCGGGATAGTCCTGCAGGGGGCGCGGGCCGGCGGCCGGCCGCGGGGCGGGGCGGGCTGGGGGGCGGGGCCCGCGCCGGCCCCGCCCAGGCTTCCCGGCCGGCAGCGACAGCGGCGCCATGGAGGCCACCGGGGTGCTGCCGTTCGTGCGCGGCGTGGACCTCAGCGGGAACGACTTTAAGGTGAGTGGCCGGGCGGCGGGCGGCGCCTGCCCCAGCCAGACTCTGCGGCCGGGCGCGCGGGCTGCGCTTCCTGCCCGGCACGCCGCCCCCGGGCCCGGGCGGGGTGGGGCTGTGCCCGGCCCCGCTCCCCTCCCCGCCCGGCCAGAGCGGGCCCCGCCGCGGACGCCGGGCTCGAGCCGCGGGCTGCGCGCGGGGCTCCGGGCCCGCCTGCTGTCCGGCGAGCGCGGGGAGCCGCGGCGCCCTGCCCGGCCCGGCCCGGCCCGGCCGCCCGGCCGCCCGCCCCGCCTGACTCACGGCGGCGGGGCCGGCCGCCACCCCGCCCCCGTGTGGTCTCGGGCGAGTCACTTCCCCTCCGCGCAGCGCTTTTCTTATCGGGACCCCGGGTTTCAGCACGGGGTGGCCCTTGGGAGGCCGAGCTGCTCGTCGCGGGCAGCGCAGTCAGCCGAGGCCCGCCGCGGCGATTTTCCGCGCAGCCGCTGGGCGGACGCAGGGACTGGACGCGGGGCCCAGCCCGGCTGGGTGAGGTGGCCCCAAGAGAACCAGGAACCAGCGTTCACGCGCGGGACCAGGAAGGGAGCCGGTGCTGGGGAAACACTGCGCTGCCGGGCGAGGGCGGCAGGCCGGGGCTGGGGGCGAGTGGGGGGACGCTCTGGGCTGTGGCCGAGGTCAGTGGTGGAAACCTGCAGGGCGCTGGCCGGCTGTTGGTGCAGATGCGCCGCCCCGCAAAGTCCGCTTGCGACAGCCACACCCCCTTCCTCCCTGCTCCACCATCCTCACCCGGACCTTCTTGGGGCCAGACTGGCCACTGGGGAAGGGGCCATCAGCCGGTGGCCGGAAGGCGAGCGCCGGGAGTGACCGGAGGTGGCTGGAGGTGGAATGATTGAGGCAGTGACCGGGCTGGCCGGGCCGAAGCGTGGCATGGGGGTTGGACTTGACCACAAATGGCCTCTTGGCTGCTTGTCAGCCCGTGGGCCGGGTGAGGGGTCAGAGGATTCTCCCCCCACCACCCCTACCTTGCTGGGGCAGGGCCTTGATGCCAGCACAGGCCCTCTCAGCCGAGCTGACCACACGGTTGCCGGCAGTACCTTGGAACCAGGCAGTGTGTCAGCCCCCTTCAGGGCTGGACTCCAGCAGGAGGGACAGGCCTCCGACCTGCAGTGCCCCCGTTCTACTCCTCACCTTCCCTGGTGGTGAAAGGCTGTCCCCGCCCTGTTTCCTGTGTGAGGAGATGAGGCAGCGACAGAGCTGGTGAGCGGGCTCTCTGTGGCCCCCGAAGCTCCCATCGGCAGTGACAGGGTTTTAGAGCAGGAGATCTCCTCTGCCTAACCATCCCCCACAGGGTGGCTACTTCCCTGAGAATGTCAAGGCCATGACAAGTCTCCGATGGCTGAAGCTGAATCGCACTGGCCTCTGCTACCTGCCAGAGGAGCTGGGTGCCCTCCAGAAGCTGGTAAGGAACTTGGGTGGGCTGGGCCCGGTGGGCAACGCCTGCCTGACACAGGTACTAGAGAGAGGCAGTGACAGCCCTGAGCAGAGCTGACTGGTTGGGAGTGAACACCCCGTCCAGGGAGGTATGCAAGGGGAAGGAGGTCAGGTCTGGGAAGTGAATACCGATGAGGGAACAGCGGGGCCTCCTAGACAGTGCAGAGTCGTGGCATGCCACACCCATCCTGGTCTCTTCTCTCCTGTTTTGGTATAGGAGCACTTGTCTGTGAGCCACAACCACCTGACCACGCTCCACGGTGAGCTGTCCAGCCTGCCGTCTCTGCGGGTGAGTGCTGTGCTGTGGGGCTGAGGAGGGTGCCCAGCAGGGGCCGGGGGGGGGGGGGACCACCAGGGTCCCAGGCTTGGGGGAGGGTTCAAAGCATGGTAAGAGCAGCAGCACCCATTTTGAGCTGTGTAGACTGTTTGTTTGGGGCCACAACCTGGGGTGCTCAGAATTACCTCTGACTCTGTGCTCGGGAGTTCTCCTAGTGTGTTCAGGGAGCCATATGGGATTGGCTGTGTATCAGGCAAGTGCCCTACCCTCTGCACTACCACTCTGGCCCCAGCTGCACCCATGTGGGATGGTAGCAACTGCGGAAATGAATGCACCCCGGTGAACCTGGCCGTCTGCTCCACAGCATCCAGGTGTTCTTTTCCTGACATCCTGATTTCTACCAGGTCACACCTGAGGGTCCTGACCTAAAGCCCAAGCAGTGGCTGAGCTAGGCTGGGGCTGAGCAGACTATTTGTCTTGCTCTTCTGTTCTCCTTAAGCCTCTGACATCCTCTGGTTGGTCCCCATGCTGAGGGCGGGTCCTGCATCACATTCTGTGATGTTAAGGGCACCGGCTCCGTCTGGACTTGCTGGCTGAGTGCACATCTGGGCCCTGCCACTGCCTGGTGGTGTGACCTTGGGCATGTCGCCCCTCTCTGGGTGGGCTCCTGAGTGCCCTCACTGTTGAGGCTAAGCCAGAACAGTGGCGCGGGGACTGGAGGAGAGGCCATGGGCTGGCCCGCCCGTGGCTGCCTCTCCTCCTGCAGCACTCAGGGCTTGAGAGCGGACGTCCTCGTCCATGCTTAGATGCTCTTCGATGCAGCCCACTCCCTCCATCCTAGAAACCCTGACTCAGAGGCAAAACCTGATCTTGCCCTGTTGGAGTTGGCTTTAGGAATTCTTTGATGAAAAAGGTTCCCCGAGGGGCCAGAGAGATGCCTGAGGGGGTGGGACAGCAGGCTGTGTGTGCAGAAACCCTGGCACTGTGGTCCTCCGAGCATTGCTGGAAATGATCCTCGAGTACCAACCCAGGCATAATCCCAAAACCTGTTTGTTTAATTTTGGCCTGGGGGTCATACCTGGCAATGCTCAGGGGTCACTTCTGGCTCTACACTTAGGAACCACACCTGGCACTGCTCCAAGGACTATATGAAATGCCAGGAATGAAACCTGGATTGTTCATGTACATGGCGAGCACCTTACTTAATGTACTATCTCCAGTTCCCATCAGAAACAAGTTTTAAAAGGCAGGGGGTGGGAGTGTTCTCTGAAGACTCTGTGCTGAACTCTGGGCACATTTGAGTGGGCTTTGAGGTACGAATAGTTCATCACCAGCATAGAAATGGCTGCCAGATGCAGGTACTATGAACAAAGGACACGGTGAGAGAATGTTCAGCTGGGCCTCCAATGGCCTCCTTCTGAGGTGTAATTCTTCTCCGATTTGTGCCTCTTCCTGGGAGTAGAAGTTGCAAATCATGGATTTTCCTGGTTTATCCCTAGGCTATTGTTGCCCGAGCCAACAGCCTGAAGAATTCTGGAGTCCCGGATGACATCTTCAAGCTAGATGACCTCTCGGTTCTGGTCAGTGATTACCCATCCACCTGCCCCGTACACCAGCATGTAATTTAGACCCTTTCTATGACACTGCCCATTGGAACTGTTGTTAGCCCATTTCACAGACAGATCATCACATGAGCAGTGTCCCAGGTAGAGTCAGATCCTGACTGGGTTGGGCTTTGAATTTTTTTGGGGGGGGTTCACACCCGGTGATGCACAGGGGCTACTCCTGGCTCATGCACTCAGGAATCACTCCTGGCGGTGCTCGGGGGACCATATGGGGTGCTGGGAATCGAACCTGGGTCGGCCACGTGCAAAGCAACCACCCTTCCCGCTGTGCTATCGCTGCAGCCCCTGGGTTGGGCTTTGAAACCCCCCCATCTGCTCCCTCTGGTCCCAGAGCCTGGCTGAGGCCTGACCCCCTCCCCCGGTTCTTGGCTCTCCTGACTAGGATCTGAGCTACAACCAGCTGACTGAGTGCCCGCGGGAGCTGGAGAACGCCAAGAACATGCTGGTGCTGAACCTCAGTCACAACAGGTGCCTGCTGAGCTGGGGGCTGGGCTCGGGCGGGCCGGGGCGGGTTCTGGCTCCGGGCTCCCAGCTCTGACCAGGCCGTGCCGCCCCCTGCAGCATCGACACCATCCCCAACCAGCTGTTCATCAACCTCACCGACTTGCTGTACCTGGACCTCAGCGAGAACCAGCTCGAGAGCCTGCCCCCACAAATGCGCCGCCTCGTCCACCTGCAGACGCTGGTGCTCAATGGGAACCCCTTGCTGCACGCTCAGCTCCGGTGAGCACCCCTGGGGGCCGCCCACTGCTGGGTGGGCCATCCCTCTCCCCCTTCCCGTCTCCTGCACTCAGTGTCGCTGAGGCCTGTCCCGTCTGAGACCTCTGCTCCCTGCAGGCAGCTCCCGGCGCTGCTGGCCTTGCAGACCCTGCACCTGCGGAACACCCAGCGCACACAGAGCAACCTGCCCACCAGTCTGGAGGGCCTGAGCAACCTGGCCGGTGCGTGTCCCCCAGGCCCCCCAGCCCCCACCCAGGTCCTCACTTGCCTACAGCGGGGGACTGACCCTGCTTTCCTACCCACACCCACATGGGGAGGAGGTGGTGATGTTAGGGTTCATTGGGGTTGGGGTGACCAGTAATGCAGCCTGGCTACTCTGCCTGCATGAGAGGAAGCGGCAACTTTGGCCAAGGAAGGAGGCTCAGAGTTGGTCCGTTCTCTCACCTGTCCACGGAGGTTGGAGGTGTCAGGGCTGTGGTTCCCACAGGACTCACTGCCCCCACTAATGTGCCCACTCTGTCCCCCAGACGTGGACCTGTCATGCAATGACCTGACAAGGGTGCCTGAGTGCCTGTACACCCTCCCCAGCCTGCGTCGCCTCAACCTTAGCAGCAACCAGATCACGGAGCTGTCGCTGTGCATCGACCAGTGGGTGCACTTGGAGACCTTGAACCTGTCCCGCAACCAGCTCACCTCCTTGCCTGTGCGCCAGGCCCCGGCAGGGTTGGGGGGGGGGTCCTCCCACTGTGGGGGCTGGGCCCCTGACTCTCCGCCTCTCTGTCCTCCCCAGTCAGCCATTTGCAAGCTAGCCAAGCTGAAGAAGCTGTACCTGAACTCCAACAAGCTGGACTTCGACGGACTGCCCTCGGGCATCGGCAAGCTGGCCAGCCTGGAGGAGTTCATGGCCGCCAACAACAACCTGGAGCTCATCCCTGAGAGCCTCTGCAGGTGTGGGGGGGCAGAGGGCTCCGCTCAGGTACTGTGGCCACGATCCTTCTTGTGGTCTTTAGGTGGCACTGGAAATGGATGCGTGGACCCAGTGCCGTGGACCGTCCACATGGGCTTCCCTGACGCTGTTTGGGAAGGCCGCTGATGGGGAGGGGCAGTGCCAGCTGGTTCAGCACCTTGAGGAGGCACCGTGCCTGCCAGCCCCACACTGAAGAACCTTCAGGCAGAGGGCCAAATCTCAGGGCATAGTGTTTTTCTCTTCTGTCCCTAAGTGTTCATCCTCGGGGGCCCATAATTCCACAAGAAAAATGCTGTGAAAAATGCTGCCCTATAAGTCACAGAGAATTTTCTAGAGAGACTGAGGCGGCTGTCTTCCTCATGTTAATAACCCCCTGACTTCTCCCTCAGTCTCTCCGGCCCTGCCTACCTCCCTGCCCCAGGACCAGAAGCTTCTTTCCCCTCACGTCACCTCCCTGAGGTCCCACTCTGTCCTCACAGGTGCACAAAGCTGAGGAAACTTGTTCTGAACAAGAACCGCCTGGTGACACTCCCCGAGGCTATCCACTTCCTGACTGAGATTCAGGTAGGGGTTGAGTCCGTGGCAGGGATGGACCCCAGACTGTCAGGAACGGGCAAGCAAGGGGGTGTGACTGGGACGGGTTGGGGCGGGGGAGCCCCGCAGAGCCGTCCTGTAGCGATGGGACCCTCCGGGAGGAGGGTCACACTCCTAGGGAAGCCTCCTGCCCCGCCTCATCTCTGAAGCCCCAGGCCAGGCTGCCAGTGCTGTGTCTAGCGTGAGGCTAGATCCTGGCCCCTGCCTGGCCCCCTTTACCCCAGGCTGTGTGTGGGCGGTGCGGGACCGGGATTGGGGGCTCCGTCCTCATCAACGGTTCTGCTCACCCTATGGGCAGATCCTGGACGTGAGGGAGAACCCAAACTTGGTCATGCCGCCCAAGCCCGCCGACCATGCCACCGAGTGGTACAACATCGACTTCTCGCTGCAGAACCAGCTGCGGCTGGCAGGGGCCTCACCTGCCACTGTGGCCGCTGCAGCAGCGGGTAAGGGGGCTGCTCTTGGGCTTCGAGTTCCCAGTCCACTCTGTGTAGCCTTCGCCCACGCTCAGCTGTTTGCCTCCTCGCCCACCAGGCAGTGGTCCCAAGGACCCCCTGGCGCGGAAAATGCGCCTGCGGAGGCGCAAGGACTCGGCCCAGGACGACCAGGCCAAACAGGTGCTGAAGGGCATGTCGGACGTGGCCCAGGAGAAGAACAAACAGCAGGAGGTAAGCGGGCGAGGGTCCGGACGCAGAGAAGGGCAGGGGCCCCGAGGAGGGTCATACCGTGTGTCCACATGTGGACTGTGACCGCAGGAGAGCACTGACGCCCGGGCCCCAGGGGGCAAAGCACGGCGCTGGGACCAGGGCCTAGAGAAGCCGCGGCTCGACTACTCGGAGTTCTTCACGGAGGACGTGGGCCAGCTGCCCGGCCTGACCATCTGGCAGATCGAGAATTTCGTGCCGGTGCTGGTGGAGGAAGCTTTCCACGGCAAGTTTTACGAAGCCGACTGCTACATCGTGCTCAAGGTGAGGGCGGGACGGTGGAACCCAGCCCGGGGCTTGGGGCCTGTGCCCGGCGGCGACCGTGGGGTGAGTTGTGGGGTCGGGACATGGGCACAGCAGCATGCCTGTCCCGTAGACCTTCCTGGATGATAGCGGAGCTCTGAACTGGGAGATCTACTACTGGATCGGTGGGGAGGCCACCCTCGACAAGAAGGCTTGCTCAGCCATCCACGCCGTCAACTTGCGCAACTACCTGGGTGCTGAGTGCCGCACCTTGCGGGAGGAGATGGGAGACGAGAGTGAGGAGTTCTTGCAGGTGCTGCTGCGGGGCTGGGGCAGGGGGGGCCAGCAGGGAGGGCAGGAGGGAGAGGGGTTCCTGGGACCTGCAGTGGCTGCCAGCTGGACTCCAAGGAGGCAGGGCCAAGGACAGGACCCAGAGTTCAGCCTTCACAAGTAAGGGTGACAAAAGAACCCAAAAACAGAAATAGGCACCACAAAGATAGTACAGTGGACAGTGGAGAGGGTGGAGAGGGTGTTTCTTTGGGGTTCAGTCCCATATGATCCACCGAGCCCCTCCAGGAGTGACCCCTGAACAGAGCCAGGCATGGACCCCAAACAAGATTGCTGGTGATCCCTGGCGATGCTACAGAGCAAAACAAGAAGTTTGGGGCAGGGCCAGAGAGGTCACCAGGGCATAGGGCTTGCCTTGCATTGCCTGCTCGGTCCTTCCGAATCCCTGAGCACCGCCATCCCGAGCACCTACTGTGGCGCCCGCACCCCCAAAGATCATCGCAGAGAGGGAGCTGCGGCAGCTGCCCACTGTTGGGTTTGGTGTGGCCACTCACGCTGGGGTTCACTCAGGGTTCCCTGAGCCTACTGGCCATGGTGCTGTGCCCTGCGCTGCCCCGCATACCTGCAGACTTGCACAGCCATGGGCTCCAGTGCTCAGGTTTGTTGGTGAAAGTCTAGACTGGGTTTCATCCCTGCCACCACACAGTCCCCCCCGGCAATTCTGGAGAGTAACCCCTGGTCACTGCTGGGTGTAGCCCCCAAGCAAAACACTATCTCCATGGATCTCGTGTTTTCCTACTGTGTGTTGGTGGTACAGGGGTTGGATGTCTCTGTGCCTGCACTTACCGGAGCTGCATCCTCAGCCCCACGTGTTCCGAGGCCTGGGGTCACTCCCAGTGACTCGCCACCGGTTAGGCTGGTGGCTCAGTGCTGGGCCTGAGGATGTGGTGCTGCACAGTCCCAGGGACCAGGGCAACCCCAGCAATTGAGTGTGGGTGCTGGGTGTCAAACCCGGGTTCGATGCATCTCTGTACTATCTCTTGGACCCTTCACATGTCTTTAACATGGGCTTATAGTGCCCGAGCCTGTGTACGGTGTGCCCTCTTGTTGAGTGGTGTTGGCGGGATCAGGGCAGCTCCTGACCACGGCCACACCCCCATGCAGGTGTTTGACAACGACATCTCCTACATTGAGGGTGGAACCGCCAGCGGCTTTTACACTGTGGAAGACACGCATTATGTCACCAGGTGAGAGTGCAAGTGGATGACAGTACACCTGGGAACACCAGCTGGGAAGGTCTAGGGGAGGTGGTAGGGGTGGGTGGGGGCCCATGCCAAACCCCTCTCTTTGGCTCTAGGATGTACCGTGTATACGGGAAGAAGAACATCAAGCTGGAGCCTGTGCCTCTCAAGGGGACCTCCTTGGATCCCAGGTGAGCCCCGTGACACGCGATGGAGTGCTCTAGTCTCAACTCCGCACACCCTTGGGGCAGGTCTAGGCACTAGAACAGAGCAACTGGTTGAGCTTTCATGGAGCTGGGAAAGGGGGCGTCCAGCCCATGGGGTGGGGTCGGGCCTGGGGTCGCCATCCGTGCCCTTCCCAGCACCTCTGTCTCCTTGCAGGTTTGTTTTCCTGCTGGACCGAGGTCTGGATATCTATGTGTGGCGAGGGTTCCAGGCCACGCTGAGTAGCACCACCAAGGCCAGGTATGAGATCGCTGTCCTGCTCAGGACGCTGCGGGTGCTTTGTGTTGGGAGCGTCAGTCCCTCCGAGGGTCCTGGCCTCAGTCAGGGCTCTGCACCACTTCCTCAGGCTCTTTGCAGAGAAAATTAATAAGAATGAGCGGAAAGGGAAGGCAGAGATCACACTGCTGGTGCAAGGCCAGGAGCCCCCAGAATTCTGGGAGGCGCTGGGCGGAGAACCTGCCGAGATCAAGAAGCACGTGCCCGACGACTTCTGGCCACCCCAGCCCAAGCTGTACAAGGTGATCCTCTGTTGGTAAAGCCTGGGGTGCTGGTGGCTGTGGATTCCCTGTGGATGTTAGTGGGGAAAGGGCGCCACCTGCTGGAGATTAACACCCTAAACAAAGGTCTGTGGGCTGGGCCTCGTGGTGCCAGAAGTGGGGAGAGGCAGGGGAAAGGCCTGGGCATCAGGTCTGAGGACTTGGCCTTTCCTGTCCAAGCAGAAAAAGGACAAATTAGAGAAAGTAAGGACATAGGTGGGCAGGGGGGTCTGAGCCTTTCTACTGTCAAGAAAGGGACACCCCATCGAGGTGAGTCCACACAGAAGGCCAGGGACCACACTCCTGCGCTGGGGCTCAGTCCCCAGACCCCACCCATCACATCTCTTCCTTCTGCAGGTGGGCCTCGGCCTGGGCTACCTGGAGCTCCCCCAGATCAACTACAAGCTCTCTGTGGAGCATAAGCTGCGGCCCAAGGTGGACCTGATGCCGGGGATGCGGCTGGTGAGGCCGGGGCAGAGGCTGTGGTGGCTGGGATGCCTCCTCAGTGGCCCATACCCCCCTTGACCTCTGCTCTCTGGCCCTGCAGCTGCAGAGTCTGCTGGACACGCGCTGCGTGTATATCCTGGACTGCTGGTCTGATGTGTTCATCTGGCTTGGCCGTAAGTCCCCGCGCCTGGTACGTGCTGCCGCCCTCAAGCTGGGCCAGGAGCTGTGCGGGATGCTGCACCGGCCGCGCCATGCCACTGTCAGCCGCAGTCTCGAGGGCACAGAGGCCCAGGTGTGTGGTGCAGCTCAGCCTGTGGCTGTGCCTGTCTGGTACTTCCAGGGTTCCCACGCCACCCCACCTCCTGCATCTGCAGGACTTCCGAGCTCCACTGGTCCCAGTCCCGCACTGTAGCACTTTGCATGCCTTTGTTAGGTGTTCAAGGCCAAGTTCAAAAACTGGGATGACGTGTTGACCGTGGACTACACGCGAAACGCGGAAGCTGTGCTACAGGGCTCGGGACTTGCTGGAAAGGTGAAGCGTGATGCCGACAAGAAGGATCAGATGAAGGCTGACCTCACAGCGCTCTTCGTGCCTCGGCAGCCCCCCATGCCGCTGGCTGAGGTGCGGGAGGAGCTGGCAGGGGGTGCAGGGGGTGCTGGGTGGGGTGGGGGCTGAGTGCAGAGCAGGGCTGCCCGCTGACTGTCAGCCATGGGCTCTGGCAGGCCGAGCAACTCATGGAGGAGTGGAACGAGGACCTGGACGGCATGGAGGGCTTTGTGCTCGAGGGCAAGAAGTTTGCGCGGCTGCCCGAGGAGGAGTTCGGCCACTTCTACACACAGGACTGCTACGTCTTCCTCTGCAGGTGCCATGCCCCCTCCTGCCCCGCCCCCAGTGCTGGGGGACTCGGCTCCGCTCACTGCCCCTGACTCTGCAGGTACTGGGTCCCCGTGGAGTATGAGGAGGAGGAGAAGAAGGAAGAGGAGGAGGAAAAGGCCAGGGCTGAGGGCAAGGACGCAGAGGCTGCGGAGGCAGAGGAGAAACAGCCCGAGGAGGATTTTCAGTGCATTGTGTACTTCTGGCAGGGCCGCGAGGCCTCCAACATGGGCTGGCTCACCTTCACCTTCAGCCTGCAGAAGAAGTTCGAGAGCCTCTTCCCAGGCAAACTGGAGGTGCGTGTGCCACGCCATGCTGGGATGGGAATATGTGGCCCTGAGGGCGCCACCCCTGACACTTCCACACCCCTAGGTGGTGCGGATGACGCAGCAGCAGGAGAACCCCAAGTTCCTGTCCCATTTCAAGAGGAAGTTCATCATCCATCGGGGCAAGAGGAAGGCAGCCCAGGGCACCCTGCAGCCAAGCCTCTACCAGATTCGCACCAACGGCAGTGCCCTCTGCACCCGGTGCCTGGTGGAGAGGGGGCTGGGTGGGCGAGAGGGTGGGGTCCCCAAGTGGCCCAAATCCTTGCTGACACCCCCTCCTCCCCAGGTGCATCCAGATCAACACCGATTCCAGCTTCCTCAATTCTGAATTCTGCTTCATCCTCAAGGTGAGGGCATGGTTGGATGAGGGCCTCTGGTGGGGGCAGCGGGTGGGGGCTGGAACTGATGTGCTGCCCTGCACCTGCCCAGGTCCCCTTTGAGAGCGAGGACAACCAGGGCATCGTGTATGCGTGGGTGGGCCGGGCCTCGGACCCCGACGAGGCCAAGCTGGCAGAGGACATCCTGAACACCATGTTTGACGCCTCCTACAGCAAGCAGGTACGCAGGATGGGCTGCGGGCAGTGGGCGGGAGTTGGCAGGACCTGTGGCTGCACAGCGTCTCCCCGCAGGTCATTAACGAAGGAGAGGAGCCCGAGAACTTCTTCTGGGTGGGCATCGGGGCTCAGAAGCCTTACGATGACGACGCCGAGTACATGAAGCATACGCGGCTCTTCAGGTGAGGGGGGGCCCTCCTCCTCCTCCCCTGGCTCCCCCTGGCACTGCCACTTGGGCCTGGCCTCTTTCTGACCCTTGACCCACAGGTGTTCCAATGAGAAGGGCTACTTCGCGGTGACAGAGAAATGCTCCGACTTCTGCCAAGATGACCTGGCAGATGATGACATCATGCTGCTAGACAACGGCCAAGAGGTGAGGCCTCCTGCCCTGCACATCCAGGGGCTGCCTGTCTGTGAGAGCTGTGAGGGCACCCACAAGAACACGGCCCCACTCTCGTCACAGGTGTACATGTGGGTGGGGACCCAGACAAGCCAGGTGGAAATCAAACTGAGTCTGAAGGCCTGCCAGGTGAGGGGACAGAGGGGCAGGGGAGGGCAGCAGGGAGCATGCAGGGAGGGCCCAGGCTCATCCCCAACCGCCCCAGGTCTACATCCAGCACATGAGATCCAAAGAACACGAAAAGCCCCGCCGTCTGCGCCTGGTCCGCAAGGGCAACGAGCAGCACGCCTTCACCCGCTGCTTCCACGCCTGGAGCACCTTCCGGAAGGCCCTGACCTGAGGCTGAGGAGGAGTGGCGGTACCCCACCCTCACCCCCAGCACCACACTCCCCAGCCCTGGGAAACAGCTCCCTTCCGTGTGAACGTGTGTCACCCCACCCCCGGCCTTCCTGCCAGGGACAAAGCAGATGTAGTTAACCTTTATGATATTAAATGCTTTTATTTTCAATATTAAAAATCAGTATTTTTAATATTAAAACAGTACTAATTTTAACAAAAAACCCTAAGTACAGTCTACGGAGAAGCCCTTCCTAAGCCTCTGCCCCCCAGACACCAAACTGGGTCCCAGTCCCGGATGCCTAGTGGAGCGGAGAGCTCACTCACTCATGCTCACCCTCGCGCCATCTCTCACACTCTGCACTCACAGACGGGGATGGGGGGTGCTGGCCTGAAGCAAGTACCAAAATAGTTTTAGAAATGACTGTCCAGCCAGCACAAGCATTAGAAAAATACTCTTTGCAAAGGGGACAGAAGGGCTGTGGAGTGGGAGGCGCAGGGCTTCTGGCCCTGCTGCCCTCACCAGTGGCACCGGGCAGACGACTGCTACGGGAAGGATCTCAGACCCACCCCAAAAGCTTTGGGCCCACATCCTGGGCCGGAGTGGGCAGGTCCTGCTGGACCCATAAGTCAACAGGTGTGGGTCTCTGATGGGCCAGGAGTCCGGAATTCCAGCTCCAAGCTGGTGGTAGTCTGGTAGTTCTGGCCCTTCTGGAAGGAGAAAAGAGGGTCAGCAGGAGGCCAGCGGAGCCCCACAGGACAAGTGTCACCATCCAGCCTCTCCAACGCAGACACAAGAGCCACCCGACCCTATCACATCTGAGCACTGACCACATGGTGGCCTGAGGCCTGGGAGGGAGCAGTGGTGACCCCACAGCAGATTAAGAGAACCGGGGCACCTGTCACACAGGCTGAGGCTGGGAAGGTTACGGCCCCAGATCCCGGCAAAACTACCCGTCAAGGCAGTCACAGTCCAAACACAGCACACAACAGGACTGCAGAGTCCTGTTGGGGCTTGGGGACAGGGTCTGGAAACCAAGCCAGAGTACTACTGCCAGGTAGGCAGGCTTTGGGGCCAGGGGCCAGGGGCCAGCGGGAATCTCCCTGAGAGGTCAAAGCTACTGACTGCACTTAGGTGAGGGCAGGGGAAACCCAAGCCTGCCACCCCCCACAGCACCTCATTTGATCAGGATGGCGCAGGCTCGAGCCT
This sequence comes from Sorex fumeus, assembly GCF_029834395.1. Lineage (NCBI taxonomy): Eukaryota > Metazoa > Chordata > Mammalia > Eulipotyphla > Soricidae > Sorex > Sorex fumeus. Next base: position 2,679,957 of record NW_026606179.1, on the reverse strand, counting down.
CATCTTCAGCCAGATTCCTCAGATTCTTCTCGGATTCCTCTGACGAGCTGGGGGAGGAGCATCAGTTAGAGGGTCCAGGAGCTCCACACCCAGTTGACATAAGGGGGTGCTGTAGGAGGCTGGGGAGTGGGGCAGAGCCTCCCATGGGCCTTCCCGCCCACCTCACCCCAGGAAATCATTCACATCTTCCACTGTGACATCTCCTGTTGTGTCCAGCGTGGTGTCAGCACTGGTGGCCGAGTCGACGGACATTGGCGAGAGGGTGGCCTCAGGTGGTGCAGGTGTATCTACAGGGCAGGATTGAGACTTCTGCTCATTTGGGCTGTCCCAGGGGCCTGGGACCCAATATAAGCTCAGCCCACAGTGTAACATGGAACCGATGGGCAACAGCGTCCTCCAGTACTCCAGGCTTGGCTGCCTTCTCCACAGCCCAGCCCCCGTCTGCTGTGTGGGCGCCCTGCCGTAAGTCCCCGGTTGCTGTGTGGGCGCCCTGCAGCCCTGCCGTAAGCCCCTGGCTGCTGTGTGGGTGCCTGGCAGCCTTGCCATACACCCAGCCCCCCTCAACAGTTCTTACTTCGAGCAGGATCAGGGCTTCCGTCGCACGTCCGTGAGGCCAGAATGATGCCTGGGGTTCCGTTAGCCTGGCTCAACTTGGGGGACTCTCGAAGCCTGTAGTTGCAGAGAGGGGACGTGATGTGACTCCATTCTATCCTGAGGGCTACCCTAATCCAGTGAGGTGGGGCTGTCCCGGGACAAGACCCCCAGTGAGGGACTACACCCCACATACTGGGTTCGGGTGGCATCGCAGCGCCAGCTGATGTCCAGACAGCAGAGTGGCTCCGTGATGTCCCGGGCACTTAGGGAGAAGCGTTCAAACTCCGAGGGGGAAATCAGGTAAAAACCTGAGGCAGGGAAGGAGGAGCAGGGATGTGGCTCCAGCCAGCATCTCGGTAGAAGCACCCTTCCTATGCACTCCCGACTCTGGCCCACCGGGCCCCTCACCCTGGCCGTGGCGCGTGAACACACAGGAGGCGATGCCGCTGATATCCTCCTTGCGGATGCAGGAGTAGTGCACCTGGGGCCGCAGGCCAGGCACCGAGAACACATGCACGTCACCCAGGTTCGTGAGGCAGGCCAGGCAGGTCTCGGTATAGTCCTCACAGGCCACGCTGGTGAACGTGGCCAAGGCCGCCTTGCGCACACGACAGCCTTCATGGGCCGTCAGCTTGAACTTGGTCTTGGCACTCACTTTGGGCAGCGTAAACACCTGGCAGCCAGCGGGTGACAGATGAGCAGAGCCTGGCTGGCCGGTGCCTCCCCCTGGGCCCTCCCTGTGGCTGCCAGTCCCGGCCCCACCCTGAGCACGACCTATACTTAGTCCTGTACCATTGGCCACTCTGCATGCTTAGCTGGGCACCTTCCTGCTCCAACTGCTCTCTTCAGCTTTATCCTGCTCTCAGAAACTGCCCAGGGTCCCGCCCTCTATGGCAAAGCCAATCACTACTTGGCAGTCAATGACCATGTCCCCTCAAACCAGGAGTTTCTGCTAGAGAGGCCGGGGACTGGTGAGGTCCTGGGTGAACAGTGGGCTGTGGAAACGCAGCAGGCAGAGGGCCTTATGCTGGCCAGCAGGGGCGCCACGGGTGGGATCAGTAAGTAGGGTACAGGCAGAGGGGCTTCCAGGAGGTCCCATGGGGTCTGGTGGTAGCGCCAAGGCAGCTCACCTTGAACTGCTCCTCAGAGGCAATGAGCACAGAGTGGCCGCCCTGCATGTCAGGCGCCTGTGCCAGGTCCCGTGAGGCCTCATAGGGTTCAGGCAGTGGACGGCCACGCCCATCCAACACTGCGATGGACACCACAGGGGCGCGGTGCATCAGCTGCACCTCCTTGCCCAGCACAGCCTCCACTGCCCGCTCAGGCCTCTTCTCACCACCTGTAGCAGCCGCAGGCACCTCCAGAGCGTAGGCAAACACAGAGCCCGAGTTGGTGCCCGCCCACATGGTGGGTCCGTGGTGAGTGGCTGCAGGAACACAGGTGAGTGAGCGTGAGGATCCATCCCATGTGTCTAGTGCCCCAGCTCTGTCTGGCCAATGATGGGGCCTGGTGCAAGGCATCCCACTGGGGCCCTGGTGTCTTCAATTCCATCCCCCTACAGCCTCGGCCTCAGTTCAGTAATGTACCCCCATCACAAGGCTCTGACTGACCCCCACCAGGGCCACCCCGCCCCCAGCCTGCTTCCCTCCAGCCCCTACATGCCCACCCACTGCGGCTGGCCAGGGACGCAGTTCACCTGCCTTCCATATAGAAGCTGCCACCTGCCCGATGCCTCCTTGGGAACCTCTCCTTGGCTGAGCCCCGGAGAGGTCAGTGAACAAGTCAAAACCCAACAGAGAGCCCAGCGCTCATGCCCTGGAAACGGAGTCTCGCTGGGATATGGCAAAGACCCCCCTGAAGCTGCCATGTCCAGTGGGGGAAGGCGCAGGCCTTGTATGCACTCAACCTCGATCCCCGGCATCCCATATGGTCTCCCGAGCCCCACAAGGAGTGATTCCTGAGGGCAGAGCAGTAGTAAGATCTGAGAAGTGCTTGGGTGTGACCCCAAAAAGAAACCAAAAAAAAAAAAACCCACCCCTGACAAACAAATGACACAGCTGGGGGGACAGGAGGGAGCTTGGGGGGAATCCCTTCTCAGGGATCCAGTGAAAAGCATGACCCAATGAAAAGCAAGCTGACTCAATAATAAACACACAAGTGTGAGGCTGGGGAGACAGTTCAGAGTGCAGGAACCCTGCATGCTTGGCACCTCATGGCACCACGTAACCCCCAACAAAAGGCAGTGTGAGCTGAGACATGGAACCATGAGTGGCTGGACCAGGGCTGCAAGGACATGGTAAGGCCCCTCGGGTGAGGACAGCACTTCCCTGGGCAGGAGCCTCCTGGAACTCGACGGGATCCCTGTAGCTTCCCAGCACCTCACACCTCACACCACGCACTCAGTGTTCCAAATGCCAACTCAGCCTCATGAGGGCAGGGTCTGCACCACTGCCCTGCAGACTTCGGGCTCCCTGCTTCCTTCAGAGATGCTGCTTCCCTCACGGCCCTTACCACAGGGACGCCCAAGGGAAGTGGGGGGTAGGGGAGTCAGGGAACAGAGTTCACCGATTTCCAATCTCCTGGAAGGCTCGGCCCTCCCACTCCCCACTTCCACCTGACTGATCCCTACCTGCCCCACCAAGCCCATTGCCCCAGTCAATGCTCACCATCTCGCAGAAACGTGTCAGCAAAGTAGAGACAGCGCACAACCCCCGAGAGGGAGTCATCGGCCGAGCGGGGCTCGATGCGGCGCTGCACAGGCGTCATCTCCACATCATGGGGACAAGTCTGCTCTGCTAGCTGCGCGTTGGCCTCCTGCAACTGGAGGGCCATGGGGCTCTGCATGCCGTGCTTCTGACATGCCCACTGCTCCCACTCCCCCCACCCCAGCTGGCCCTGTCATCCTAGGGGCTGGGCAGGTAAAGACGCCAGACTCCAGGCAAGTGCAGCGGGACCAGTTCCATCTCCCGGCTCACCTTGCTGTTGGCATTAGTTGCCCGCTTCTTGCCTGAGACCCGGCTCTTGCGGATGCGCCGAAAAGACTGACGTAGAGACTTCTTGAGTGACTTCACCCGCGAGAGTGGCCCCTCCATGGCCAGGGAATCATTGGGGTGGAGGGTGCACCTGGGGGCGGGCAGGTGCTAGCTGTCATGGAGCTGGCACCGGCTCCAGTTGGCACCAGGAGTTGGATGCAGCACCAACGCCTCCCAGGCGGGATGCCTGGCCTAAGGAACCCTGCTGTACTTTCCCATGGCAACCAAGCTGCCCAAGGCCTTCTTTACTGAGTCTACAAGAAGGGACTCTGGAGCGCCCAAGGCAGGCTGCATCACACACCCAAGCAGACCTCATGTCCCTGCACTCCGAGCCACTCCCCTACGCACCTGGCCAGCACAGAGCACTTGCGCTGGTAGTCAAAGAGGCCAAAGCCATGACTAGTGCCAAAGGCCACAAGGTTCCATTCTGCATGGAGTGTGACAGCGGTGACAGCGGCTGGCGGCAGGCACTGGACCAACACACGAGGCTGGAAGCCGGCGGGCCAGGGCAGCGGTCCCGTGCGCGGGCTCAGCCGCTCGTGGCCCTTCCACGTGAAGCCCTCACGGTCCTGGAGGAGATCCACACTGGCCACGTTCACTGCCTGCTCTGACGGCGCATCACTCAGTTCCAGCACCAGCACCTGCACCACAGCCAGGTCAGTGTGTACGAGTCTGCGTGCGCACCTGGACCTGCTAAGTCTCCTCTATGGCCGAGGGGGTCCCAGCACGGTCCTCAGCTCATGGACTAAGCACCTCCTGAGCACACAGGTACCAGGGCCCGCACTGAGCCCCAAGTGTGGATTAAGATCTACTGACCCCTGCCCTTCTAGATTAATGCCCTCCCCATAAAGACTGCCACCCTGAGCACCTTCTGCACACACAGGAGTGACCCTGCCCTCTCAGGGCTCACCAAATACCTGCCCCCACTGTCCCAGAGACCTCAGTTCAGTTCCTGTCACACCCCGCTCTGCCAACCCCTCCTGGAGCCCCACTCCTGCTTCTGTGCTTTTGCTGTGCTAGTTCCTCAGTGCCTCCACCACCCCCTTCTGGGTCCTCCTCCAGAAAGCCCTCAGGCCTACCTGGCCTGCAGTGCCAGCCACCACCATGTGGGCCGTGTACTTGCAGAGAGCCACCTTCTGCACGCCGAGCCGAGGGTCATCGCTGTATGGGTCAAAGCAGCCCACCTGGGGATGGGACGGAGTGATGACCCAGGGCAGAGCTGGGAGCAGGCTACAAGAGCTAGGGGAAGGACCCACCTTGCGGAAGGGTGGCCAGTCGTCCTCAGCAGCCTGGGCGAGACTGTCGGTGTGCTCGCAGTCTGTCTGGAAGAGGCCGGCTGTGCTCAGCTTGTAGAGAGGCCGCAGCGCCACGCCAGACGCGTCCCAGAAACGCACGGTGCCATCTTCATGGCTGCGGGGCGGGGGGGGGGATGGACACCGTCAGGCCCTGCGCACCCTTCCCTGTACCCACTCAGAGAGGACCTGCTCTACCACCTGCTCCAAATGCCACCCTGATGCCCACTGCAGACAACAGCCAGGACACACCCGCTGCAAAGGGCACACACAAGTCGAGTGCCCCCTCCATGCCAGGCATCGGGGCCTATGTATACCGAAGCCCTTCACACAAGATGGGAAGTGTGGGAATAACCACCAGAGTGATGAGCAGACGGTGGGAGGAGGCACAGTGGACCGGGGCCTCTGTGGCACCAGAGCCCCGTGGGGCATACAGTTTGTTCCTTTGTTCTGAGGCTCACTCGGGGGTGTTCAAGCCACTCCTGGCAGTGCTCAGGAGAGCCTACATAGTGCCTAGGTGGGCGGGGTGCAGTGCAAGCACCTGACCCGTTATTCGATCTCTTCAGTCCCAGAACAGAAGATTCGCTGGGTCATAAAGTGGTGATGTCAGCGGAGCAGCAGGAAGACAGGGAAGCTGAGCAGCGGTGGGGCGGGGATGCGAAGGGGAAGCAGCAGAGAAATGCGACTCCGCCACGACCAGGGCTGAGGGCCCAAGCCAAATTGGCAGTGGTGGGGGCCGGAGGCGGAAGGAGTGAAGAATGTGCATTTGTGAGGCTGGGTGGAACACTCAAGGGGCCAGAAAGGAGATAGGAGTGCTCCGGGAGCAGATAAAGAGCGAGTCAGAGGCCTGAGGGTCCCAGGGCCGGCAGGTATCGGGGCAGGGCAGGAAGTCAGGACCTGAGTCACCGGGCACGTCAGCGCCCGCCAGCCCAGTCAGGCTCTCTAGCACCTGCCCTGGGCAGCTCAGCGTGGGCCAGCCCAGATTTTCCGGTCCTAGCACAGGAAAGGTGGGTGGAGCCCAGTTCCAGGCCAAAAGGCAGGGCAGGATGGGGCAGGGCCTGGGACTCTTCATGAATCCACCCTGCAGGACGGGCTACCTGGTCCCAGAGCCCAGATCAGAGGGCACACCAGCGTTTGCCAGGCCCAGGATGAGTTCTGCTAAACCCCCAAGGGTAGCACCAGGTCCTGTTTGCCGCCCCCCCCCCCCCCCACCACCGGCACACACACACACACACACGTATTCAAGTCACAACTATGTCTGTCCATGGGACATACGTCTGCCTACCCAGTCAGCAACAGCCCTCGCTGCGACGGCTCCTGGGCCAGGTTCCGGCCACCAGTGATGGGCCAGCTCTGGAAGAAAGAGGCAGTGACGGGAATGAAGGGTGAGGACGAACACCTCTTCCTGAGCCCACCTGCCCCCAGGTCCCCACAGACCTGCTTGGTTATCCCCCAAAGCTTCTGCCCTGGCAGTGACCCCACCTCCCCAAGACGCCCCGCCTGGCGGTGATCCCACCTCCCCAAGATGCCCTGCCACAGGACAGACGTCTCAGACACACACCAAGGCACTGGAGGCAGGCGGAGGGCTCTGCTGCTCGCCCACGCTCAGAATACGGGCCCACAGCTTGGCAGGGACATTGGCAACATGGGCTGAGCAGGTAATAGCGGACGAGTGCAGAGGAGCCAGGTAGGGGGCGGGCACGGTGGGCCAGCCAGGGGTCTGCAGGTCCAACACGACCAGCTCCTCTTCGAGCAGCACGGCCAGGGCCTGGGGCTCATCAAATTCTGTGGGGCAGGGAGAGGTTAAGTGCAGCCACAGGTGGCACCAGGCACGGGGCAGGGAGGCCAGGACACACACCGTCCTCAGGCTGCGTGCTGTGCACCGTGAAGAAGTCAATGACACGGGAGGTAAAGTCCAGTGTCACCAGAGTCTCGGCCCGGAGCACACTGACGCAGTGGCGGTCGCCATAGCTGGCACGGGGCATGCCTCCACTGAAGATGATAAAATGGCCCCTGCGTGAGAAAGGAATCACCTGAGCTTCGAGGGCCACGGGAGACACTGAAAGGAACCATGTCCTGGGGACCCCAAGCTCATGCACCCACCCGGCCCCGCCCAAAGTCCTGCCCCACATACCAGACTCAGCTTCCCACCTACCCCGATTCACAGCTTCGCCACAGGATCTTGTTGATGGCTTTACAGGGGAAAGGGCCTGGTGGGGCAGGGGGGCGGGGGGTGGAGGGTGGTAGTGTCAGGCTCACTTGCCCACGGGCACCATGAGATCCCAGCCACATTTCTCACTGCTTCTGCCATGCCCACCACGTCCATCAATTATCCCTTACAGCTGCTTCCTGCCTCTCTGAGGACCCACCAACCTGGAAGTCTCACCTTCTCAGATCTACTAATGGCGCTGTTGCCTTCCGCAGTCCTCCTGGACAACCCCCCCCCACCCCCCCCCAAGGCCAGGCAGTCCCTGGATCCAGGCCCGGGCTCACCTGTCCACCCCATGTTCAGACAGTGGGGGCAGTCCCCGCTCACCATAGGGCGTAGTGGCTGCGGTGGGCTGCGCAGTAGGGGAGCTGCTGTCAGCTGACCAGACGGCGTAGCTGCCATCACTGTGCGAGCTGACCAGCGTGTGGCCACCACGCTCCCAGCACAGGCTCTCCAGCTGCTGCAGGGCAGGGGCATGAGAGTGAGCGAGGCAGCAGGGCAGAGCCCGACCTCAGCACCAGCCTCGTCCACGTACCTGGTTCCCTAGGAAGACATGCTCCGCACACTGTGCGGCCAGGTTCCAGATGACCAGCAGACCCCGACTGTAGCCGATGAGGATCTTATTGGGGTCCCGCAAGTGTCCCTGGAGCGATTCCACAGGGCCCAGTGCCTTCCCACACCGGTAATCATCTGGAACACTGCAGATGGAGCTCAGGTGAGCCAGCAAGACACTGCTGGGCATGGGGCGGGTGCTAGGAAGTGGGCCTGGCTCTCACCTTCGTAGAACCTCATCTGGGCTCAGCGTCCGCCCCTCCAACAGCATCAAGGTGGGAATATCCAGGAAGCAGACAGTGCCACCCTCGGTACCCAGGGCTGCCATGTTGCCAGCAGCCACCAGCAAGACCACTGTGACTCGGGCGAGACTTGGGGGACCGCTGCAGGGGACAGGGGAAATGAGTGAAGAGTCCATCTACCTGCTAAGACGGGTGTGCAGGGGTCGGGGCAACTGGGAGCTCATTCCAGCTCCTCTGCGCTCACTGGGGCCTAATTATCAAGTGGGCTGGCATGCAGGGAAGGCGACAGTGGCGGCTACAGGCATCATAATTAGCTTGCTCAATTATTCATCGGGATGGCAGCAGGGAGAGGAATAAAAATAGGTTCCCTGGGTCTTGGAAATGGGCTCCTGAACTCCTCCCACCCATCAGGAGGGGTAGCGTGAACCAGGCCACCTCTGAACAGGGCCAGAAGCAGTAGGACGCACCCAGAAACCCTGCTGCCCACAGAATTCTCTGACTTGGCATGAGACTGCCCCTGCTAGAGGCTGGAGACCTGGCTCAGGGCTGGCTGGCTTCGGTCTCCCCCAAATATAGGCACAAGGGCCGAAGCAACAACGCAAAGGGCTGAACATGTGCTATGCATGTAGGAGTCTCGGGGTTCAATTCCTAGCACCACATAGGGTCCCCTGAGAACGAGTCAGGAATAATCCCTGAGCCACCACCAGGTGCGATGCTACAATGTACAAACAAAACCCACAAAAGACACAAAACTGAGCCAGGCAGGAGCAGTACGGCATCTTGCTGAGCCCAGAGAAGCATCCAGGGACACACAGGACTCAAGACTGGGGTCACAGAGGGAGAGGCCCTGTACAGTTTAAGGAAGGCTCCAGGCGCAGAGCTGAGCCTGTATTCATCACACTGCACTCTGTCACCTGCAGCCAGTCACCCGCCCTCAGGGGAAGCATGGGAAGGAGTCTGCAACACAATGCCAGATCTCCGGTCTTGCATCTCCCAGTGCCCAAGCTCTGATGGACTCAGTGGTTCCTCAGTCCAAGTCCACAAAATCCACAGGAACATTTCAGCCAAGCAGGTACAAACGCAGCCTCTGAGAGCTGGGCCCAGCTCAGTGAAGCAACCCTGCACGCAGTCCCACCTCCCATCCCAGGCCTCCTGTGCCCAGCAGCTGCTCCTCCAGTACCTGGCTCCATCAAAGCCGGGCCGGGTGGGTGGCTGAAAGCTGCACACCTGCTCCAGGCGGGCACAGCTGCTGTGGTGGACAATCTCCCAGAGGTGTAGGCTGCTGTCATCCAGCAGCGTCAGGAGGCGGCCCTGCAAGATGGGGAGAGGTAAGACGAGGCTGGCCTGGGGAACATGAGGACCACGCTGCAGAGGCTTACCTGGCCAGATAGGAAGTGAATCTGGGTGACTGTGGCTGTGTCTCGGTGCAAACCAGCAAACTCCACACCAGGAGCACCGTAGCTGAGGGCAACAGGTCAAGGGCAGAAACCAGCAGCACAGCAGGAATCAGAGTACAGGACAATCTGTCCTGTCCTGCAGGAGCTCTCTGAGGCCATGTGGCCCCAACCCTGTACATGCTCCTACACCCCTACTCTGCCCCAGGTTCCATCCAGCCCCTCAGGCAGAGCTGCTGTCGATGGATGGGGCCATGTGGGGCCACATGGATAGGGCCATGTGCTGGGGTCACGCAGCACTTCAGTGTCCAGGCCGCTTCCTCCCACAGCAGGCCCAGGGCCTGCTCGGCTGCTTTACAGGTGAGTACAAAGAGGCCGGTGACCTATATCAAGAGCCCAGTCAGTGCCAGAGGACCACATCCCTGTCCCAACAGACAGCAGGCCAGCGAGGCCCAAGTGGCCCAAGGAGGAGGGGCTGGGGAGGGGTCAGCAATGTTGCCCAGCGACAGTATCCAGTATCGGTTGCCTGGAGTTGGAGTTGAGATTCCCTGCAGGAGCATTGAAAAATACAAGACAAGGGGACAAAAGAGGGGGCAGGAGCGATTGGGCGGGAACCAGGGTCACCAAGGAGACACAGCCAGGCCTGAGGGGGAGGGGCAGACTCTCCCTTCTCAGCCAGGGATATACTCTCCAGCCTCAGTTTCCCAACCTTGGGGCCTGGGCTGTGGTGGTCTCGGGGTGGCATTCCGAGGCTGCCTCAAGCTCAGGTCCCTCGGCACCCACAGAGCCAGTATACAAGCAAGAACGCAGGCCAGCATGCAGCTGACAGAGGTGTCCTCAGCTGCTGGAATACAACACACAGGTGGGCTGCAGGCCATGAGGGGGGTGTCCCCCCAATGCCTCTGGGACTCATGGCCAAGGAGAGGGGCTCTGTGCCCACCCACCTACATGAGCAGAAAGCGGCTCAGCGAACACAGGCTTGATGCCATCTCTTCATGGCCAGTGGCCCCAATCCTGGGGGGCGGGGGGTCTCCTGCCCCTTCTTTAGGCACTGACTCATTTTCCCCAGACTGATGCCTCTGATGAGGGAGACACAAGGATGGAGTGGGCAACCCTCAGTGAGCAGCTGCCAGCCAGATCCTGCACCTCTGTGGCCCCCTCCCAGGAACCTTGCCCTTAGCAGTGGGGGTGAGATTCCCCACAGAAGGCAAGAAGGCATTCAGCTGCCTGCTCACCCCCACCCCACCCCCACCCTAGGCCTGAGGGGGAAAATGCCCGCTTTGTGCTGCTCACATGGCCCATTGTGTAGCCGCCAGCATCCAGGTGGGGGCCGTGCTGCGCTCGCCACACTGAGCCTGGCACCAGCCCTGCCACCAAAAACACGTATCTTCACACTGGCACGCGTGCATGTGTCCTACACCCAGGGTAAGGTCTGCTACCTAACTCCAGTCCACCCACCTCCTCAGCACGCAAGCACACCCAGGCCCCTGGCCTGGGATCTTCAGTTAGACGAATGGAGGAAGAAAGGTCGCCTAGGTAACTGGCTTACTGGAGTGTAGTAAGGGACAGCTGTGACACGACGAGACCTCTCTCTTCTCCCCCCCCCCCAGCCCCCAGGCCACACCCCCCACATCCACCCCCATCACCATCATCTCTGCCAGGACTTTCCCAGCAAAGAAGATGCACCCACCTCCACCAGACTCCTGGCACCTGCTGGGGCTTCCGAGGCCAGGCCCCGCCCGCCCCAGGAACCTAGCATGCAGAAGGCCTGTGGGGTGGACAGGCAGTGAAGGATACATCTTGACGGCCCCAGACTTGGTGCCAATTGCCATGATTCGAAGCTCAGAGTCAAAAGCCAAGGCACTGGGCTGGTTGGGGAAGCCATGTTCCACAGTCTGCAGGAGAGGGGAAGGTATTCACACAGGCACAGCTGCCCCCAGCCCACCCTGAGGACCGCGCCAAGGTGGTCTCCAGGTTCCGCCACTGCTTGCACCCTCTCCCATCCCCCATCCCCCCACACACTCTGGGCATCAATCTCCTGGACTCTGAAATGGGCAGTCAAGCCCCTATGCAGCCCCTGGGCTCTGGCACAGAGGGTCTGCCCTCCCAAGAGCCCCTCCCTCAAAACACCCAGGTCCACCCCACCATGTCCAGAGTGGCAAACAGGGAGAATAAGGATCACTGAGGTACTGCCATGGTGGGACCACCCCAGAGACCCACGCTGAAAGCTGGGAGGCAAGGCAGCATGGGGCCATGTGAAGCCAGTGGCCCACCCCGAGGCCCCACACAACGGTCAGAAGCGCACACCCAGATCAGAAGGCAGACAGGGCTACTGAGGCCCAGACAGAGCAAGTTTCTGCCCAGTCCCTGAAGTTGTCCTCCACCACCAAGTCCTAGGACCTCCAATTGGGAATCAGGCAGCAGGACTCCCCCTGGATCTGGGTAGGGGCTGATGCATGCACTGGGCGTGCTAATTAAACGTCCAATTCCCACGGGGTCCCTGGACTAATGGGGCCAGTCCCAATACGAGTCTGTCCACTCAGATTGCATTTATTCCTTCCTTCCGCCTGACTCCTCTCTACTCCATTTGCCCACTCACCCAAGGAGTTCCTACTCATCCCCCAAACCTAACCGGGGTGGAGGGAACCTCAATATGGGACAGGAGTGAGCCATCACCACCACCTGACCAAGCCTCAGAAAGACACTCACTGTCAGAAACACTGGTCCCCAGACCAGCCCTAACAACCTCCCTCCTGCCTCAGTCCACTCCACAAGTGAAGGAGCCCTAGGGCAGCTGGCTTCTCCAAGCCGCAGTCTCCCAGCAGTTTCCCACCAGGCACCGCGGGCAGAGCAGCCGATCTGCCCTTCCCCAACAGCATGGCAACGCCCATGCTGGACCCGACCACACCAGGCCAGTTCTGCCTCTCCTCAGGACCCTCCCGAAGCAGCCAGCTAATTCAGCATCAAAGCCAAGTCCTGGGTGAAGAGAGTGGACTCCAGGCGCAGGCCCTGGCATCCACTGTCCCTCCAGCTAGAAGCCTCACAGCATTTCCCATTTGGGCTCCTTTTCAGTGCTCAGGTTTCAGCTCAATCATTCCTCACAGGCCTCCCGGAAACCCTGGCTGTAGCAGCCATGCATGTCCCCACACTCCATGACCTCACCCTACTTTATTCTAAGCACACAGCCCCAGCCAAACTGCTGTACATTCTACTCTCTTGTTTTCACTTTCTGCCCCCTGCACGAAGAGGTACTTGTCCCTTTAAGCCACGGTGGTCCCACAGCCTCACAGCAGGAGCTCAGTCTGTCACCTGACACAGAGCAGGCACCTCCACAGCAGCCTGAGAGCAGGGGTGTGACCCCAAACCCATGCTCTCCAGGGCCCTTCCCCCTACTTGGGAATCCCGGGGTCCGAGTCTTTGGGGCTTTCTTTTGGGAAGGGGAGGACACACCTGTGGTGTTCAGGGAGGGGCAGAGATTAAACCCAGGTTCCTGCATGCTGAGCACGTGCTCCAGCCCACACTATTCTTCAGGGATCGCCAAGCTCTTGCCACTCAAGATGGGGTGTCATCCCCTCAGCAGTGCTCCTTGCCACGCCAGGCCAGCCAGGGGAAGCAAGCCTCTGCACCGTCTATCTCAGGTGTGCGTGTCACAGCCCACCTCAGGGGGAGAGGAGTAACACCCTAGCCCAAAGTTGGCTCTCTGCAGGCAGGGGCACCAGTTCCCCTGTGGGACCCGCAGGCCCCCTGCCAAGTTTGTGGTTCCTGAGCCTGAAGGTCCAGGCAGTGCCCACCATCCCTCGGAAACATCGCCTGACCCAGCACTGCAGGTCTAAGAGTCCAGAGCTTCTCACAGACAAGCCTCCTCCCTGGAACCAGAAGAGACCCTCCAAAACTCCCTGCCCTTCGGAGCAGCAAGTGAAGGGCCAGGGATGAGGCTCAGTGGCAGAGCACTTGTCACGTGCATGTGAAGTCCTGCGCTCGACTCCCGGCACCGCAAAACCAGGGGCCAGCGGCTGACACAGTGGTCAGGGCACATACCTAGCATGTGTCCAGCCCAGGTTCAATCCTCATGGCTTGCTGAGGGTCACTTAGAGTAGTTCGAGGCCCGCAAGCACTGTGGGCTGTCCAGGAGGCCGTGGGGTGCAGCTGGGTTGCTGAGTATAGCTGGGTGGAGCGTCCCCACCCCTGAGCACCACATGGGAGCCCGAGCTCCCCGCCCCAACCCCACCCCACAAAAAATAATTTAAAAAAACAACAAAAAAGCTAAAGTCGAATCGCACGGACAAAAGACACCACCAAAGCAAAGGTCCGCAGCTCACTGTGACTTCGGGCCAGCTGTCACACCCCTCGGAGCCTGACTTTTCTCACCTGTTCCGGGGCTAGCTCTACTCTGAGGGCTAGTGAGGGTTGGGTGGGCACAAGTCTTGCGGGTGCAAGGCAGGCAAGAGGCAGGCTCTCTGCTAGCACACACACGCCAACGGGGCTGAGCAGCCCTCGCCGCCCCACAGCCAGAGGCGGTTCACCGGCCCGGGTGACTCGGCGGCCAGCGACCAGGCAGGGGGGTCACGTGGCCCCATTTCCTAGCCAGGGAAACTGAGGTCCCGCGGCCGGCAAGCAGTGGAGTCCGGAGCCAGGCGTCGCCCCGCAGTGAGGCAGGAGCCGGCGAAGCCGCGAGGTGGGGGCAGGGCGGAGAGGGGCGAGGAGCAGAGTTCCCGGCCCCACCCCCAACATCTGCCTCCACTCCTCACCTCTGGGGCCGGCCGGGGTGCGAAAGCCGAACAAAGCGGGCCCAGGGCAGGGCTGGGCAGGGGCGCCCAGGGGCCCCGGGAGCGCGGCGGGGAGCGGGCGCGAGTCCCCGGGGAGGCACACCGGAGGAGACAGCGGCGGGGGGCGGAGGGCGAGCGCGCGGACGGCGCTGAGGGGCGCGGGGGGCCGGGACGCACAGGTAGGCGGAGGCCGGCGGGCCCGGGCGGCGCGGCCCAGACACCCGGAGACGGACGCGGAAAGTCGGCGAGAGCGACCCGGACCCACCCGGGGTCCGAGCGCCGCGGCGCGGAGGCGCGGCGGCGCGGGGCCCGCGCGGGGGCGCCCGGCCCGCGCCGCGCCCGGCCCGCGCCCCCTCCCCCTGCGCCCGACGTGGCTCGGGTCCGCGGCCCCCGGCCGGCCCCCTCGCGCCCCCCGCGCCCCGCCGGGCCGCGGGCGCACCTTGTTGAAGGCGAAGAGGTCCTGCTTCAGCTTCTCGCGCTGCGGGTCGGCACCCTGCCGCCGGAACCGAAACTTCATCATCTTGCGTCCGGCCGCCCGCGCCGCCGCCCGCAGGATGCGCCGCGCGGCCCCGCGGGTCCTGAGGCGCGGGCGGGGCGCCAGGCTGCCCGGCGCGGGCGTGCGGGGCGGGGCCTGCGCGGAGGGTGGGTGCGACTGACGCGCCGCCGGGCCAATGGGCGCACCCGGGCCCCCTCGCCCCGCCCCTGCCGGCCAGACAATGGGGAAAACAGGGCCCCCGGGTTCGGCCGGGCTCGCCAAAGGACGCCGCCGAGCATGCGCCTCTGCGCGGGGCCTGCCGGGACTTGTGGTCCGCGAGCCAAGCCCCGCGTGGGCGGCGGGGAACAAACTTCCGAGTGGGTCAGAGAGACTTTCCCAACTTGGACGAAGCTCTTCCCTATCCCCAGCCGGTAAGCGACGCAGCCCTGTCCCGAAAATCAAGGGTCTGTTTGGCTTCCCTTTCCCTATGTCTAATTTTCCACTTACCCGGTTATTGGCAACTTGTGTTTGGTCTGGCTTTTTTTTTGGGGGGGTGGGGGTGGGAATGCGGGGTGGGTGCAGGGGGAACACACCCGGCGATGATCAGGGTTACTCCTGGCTCTGCACTCAGGAATCATTCCTGGCAGTGTTCGGGGATGCCCGGGATCGAACCCCAATCAGGTCAGCCGCGTGCAAGCGCCCCACCGGCCGTGGTACTATGGCTCCGGCCCCCGTGCAACTTGGTGTTTTACCAGCTTCTGGAGCCTACTTGGAGTGTTCCTAGCCAGAGATGCGGCCACCTCCCTGCTTCAGTACTAAATGTGTGGTCAGTCAGGAATGCTTTCTTCAGGCCCCAGGGGGACTCCTACACATCTTTCAGGACCTGATGCAAAAAAACTGTGCGTGACCACCGAAATTTCACACGGAAATTTCTTCGCAGTTCCCATCAGCCAAAGGGAGGGAACAAGGCCTCCCTTCGGAGAAGGGGGCGGTCCTCAGGAAGTATGACAAGCAAGTCCTGGGCTTTTCCAGAGCTGGGGGAAGGGCCTTGCCTGCAGGGAACAGTATATAAACAAAGCTGTGCCTGACCTCCCCGCTCTGAGGGACTATCAGCCTGTGTGGCTTCGTCCTCCCTTTCTCCTCTGCATAATGGCCTTGAAGCTAAACCTTTCCTTCCAGACTGAGCACAGGCGGCCCTGAGTGCAGGGCAGGCCTGAGCTCCCACAAGTTTACCCCGGGTTGGATTGGAAGAGAGGAATGTGGGTGGGGAGCAGAGAGGGAGAGGAGGGAAGAAGATGGTAACAAGAGCCAAGCTTGAGAGTGCAGGCACTATTCAAACCAGGTTTCAGCTGATTTAATGTTCTCAGCAGTTCTATGAGGACAAACTACAACACTATAACAATGATATCTAGGAGCAGGAGGGATAGTGCAGGCACTCACACAACCCAGGCTTGACCCCCGGCACCCTATATGGTCCCCTGAGCTCTACCAGAAGTGGTTCCTGAGTGCAACGCCAGAGTAAGCCAAGTACTGGGTATGCCCCCCCAAAAAACAATATTTAGTTTTACAGATGAGGAGACAAAACAGATGGGCAAAGAGGCCAGGGGCTTTCTAACTTGAGTTATAGACAGAGCTAGCCACCTCAAGTCCAAATTTGGTAGCTAAGACAGCTCTATGGCCTCGGTTCTGGTTCATACTTTACCACCTGACAAGGACTATGCCTCAGTTACGTTTTCCACAAAATGAGAGCCTCAAACAGAAAAGTATTAGAAAGTCTTTAGTTCACATTCCAACTTCCCCACTTTTGTTTTTTTGGGCCACACCTGGCTGTGCTCAGGGATTACTCCTGGCTCTGTGCTCAGGGATTACTCCTGGCTCTGTGCTCAGGGAATCGTTGGGCTTGGGGGACCATATGGGGTGCAAGGAATCCCACCCAGATTGGTCACTTGCAGGCAAGGCAAGCACCCTACCCTCTATACCATCTCCAGCTCCTGCCACTTTTATTCTTGAAAGTAGGGGGGGAAGGGGCCTGCTGAAGAGATGATACAGAGATTAAGGCACATACTTTGCATATGGCTTATCCTGTTCTGATCCCCAGGCTGTTGGACCCCCAAGCCCTGACAGGAGTGATCCCTGAGCATAGAACCAGGGGTAAGCCCTGAGCATTGCCCCGTGTAGCCCAACACGTACCCCCCATCCCAAATATTTTTTTGGGCCACATCAAGCAGTGCTCAGGGGCAAAGTATATATACCCCAGTTTTATTTGTGGGGAAGGGATAGACTACACCTGGTGATACTCAGGGGTTACTCCTTGCTGTGCTCAGAGGACCTATATGGGATGCCAGGGATGGAACCCGGCTCAGCTGTGTGCAACACCTACCCCTGTAATATCACTCCTGCCCCTCACCCTTGTCTTTTTTGAGTCATCTTAAATTTTGTTGTTTTTGCGTCACTTCATTGGTGCCCACGGATCATTCATGGTAGTACTTGGGGAATCATGCAGTTCTCCTGCATGCGAAGCATACACCCTTTGAACATAGTCCTTTGAGCCATTTCTCCAGCCTCCTAATATTTTTTAAAGGCGTTCCCATTTTTTTTGTTAAATTTAAACAAAAATCTATTTTTCCTCCACTTCCCTATGTGCCGTGCCTGGTAAACTTGTGAAGACTTCAGATGGTGCCAGACACACTACTTGCTAACCCCCCCCCCCCCCCCCCCCGCCGTCCCCCTGCAGTGCACAGAGCCTAGTCCTTGCTCGGTGCTTAGGAATGATGCCTGGTGGTGCCGGGACCATATACAGAGCAAGGGATTGCACCAGCGCTGGCCACGTATGAGGCAAACACCGTAACCCTGTATTCTCTTTGCAATCCTGTTCACACATTTTTAGCTGTAGTGCTTGCCAGGGCTTGTACCCCTTTTCCTGGTGTTTACATACACATAGCTGTGGTGCATCCAGAAATCTGTTGTAGTACCAGGGACCACAGATAGCAGAGCTGACTGGATTAAGCTCAGCATGTAGGGGACACTGGGGATTTGAATTCATTGACTACATACTTGCAAGGTAGGTGCTCTAAGCCCCTGTACTATTCCTCTGGACCCCAAACTCACCCATTTAGAAGCTGTGCAACATAAAGCAAGTTACTTAAGATTGTTCTTGCTTCACAATCTGTAAAAATGGACACTAGTACCTACCTCAAAGGGTTTGTGTGAAGATGAAAAGAATTAGAACTTGTAAAGACTTCAGAAGGTGCCAGACACACAGGAAAAGCCATATGTTTGCTGTTATTATAGTTCCTGCTAATTGCTATTTGATCCCTTCTCTATCACCCTGGGCAAGTTTCTCAGTCTCCATTTTTTTGGCTATGAAACAGGACTTAGTCATCAGGCAGTCATCAAGCCACCCCCCAGCCATACTCTTGGGGGCAGGGGTGGGGTTGGGGGGTGAGCAGTGCTAAACATCTGGAGTTAACTGTCCTGTGATGGAGTACACAAGGGGCTTTGAGAGCCCAGCAGAGACATCTAGCCCACAGCAAGTGTCCTGGAGTTCTAGGAATACAAAGCTGGAAAGGGATGTATAGGCACACAAGATTCCAGTGGCAAGCAGGGGTTCACAAAGTGTCAATCCCACAAACACGTGTTAACAATGCAGATCCTAGGTCCCTCCAAAATGAATACTTGTAAGTTGGGGGTACCAGGATTTGAAGCTTTTTAGTTTTAAGATTTCGGGCCAAACCCTGCAGTGCTCAAGGCTTACTCCTGGCATGCAAAGGAAGCACCTTAAACTCCTGCACCAGCTTTTTGGCCCCAGAATCTGAATTTTAAAGCAGGCCTTTCCCAGGTGATTCTGAGGCCCAAAGCTGAAGGGAATTAAATGGGTACACTGGAATTCATGAGAAACTAAGACCTGGGTAGACAGGCCCCCGCCGTCCACACAGTCAGGCAGTTCAGAAATGGCACTTATAAGAGTACCATTTTCCAGGCAGGGAGGTTGTAGGGCAATAATGACTGTTTGTCTCTCCTCTCCTGAGGGAGGCAGTCCAGGCCTGTGATTACCACAGTAGCCCAAGGCAACAGGGCAAAGCTGAGTTTGTTGCGTGAAGCAGAATACTTGGGGTGCAAGGAAACAAGGGAAGGGTGTGAACACAGGTTCTTTTACTATCAGGCAGCCTACTTATTTGGGGAGCTGGGGGAGGCACTCAAGTCAGCAAGTACTGGTGAGAAAACTGGTTATTTCTTTCTGGCCAAAAAGACCCTGCTACCCACTTGGTATTTCCTGGGGGGTCTCCTTCATCCCTCCTCCGAAGCTACCCCAGTACTCTAGCCCAGTTCTGGGCACAGGTCCTAGATATGGCTTCAGATCCTAAGAACCCCCATAGTCACCCAGTTACACATTCACCTTGGATCTCAGTTCCTGTGATGAAAATGTGGTCAAGATCGTATGTGATGATTCCTGACAAGTTGAGCACAGGGCCAGGTAGGATCAATGCATAATGAATTAGCACTTTTGTCATTTTGGAAGCAGTGCTGGAGATCAGACCAGGGGCCATCACACACGAAAGGCAAATACTCTCACAGGGAACCATATCCCCAGCCTGTGAGGCAGCAAATTTTTAGGATTCACACCCCATGCTGGCAACCTCACCAGTCTTCAAACATACCTTTGCATTTGTTGTTTTCAAGCTTGAGCCACTTCCCAGCATGTTTTCACTCAATCAAATCCTTTACCGTTTGATCTTGACCCAAATGACACCTCCTGAACTGTTGCCCCCACTCCGGAGGTCCTCCTGCAGAGTTCCCTGACTCCCTCTTCTCATCTGCCACGTATTGTATATATTTATGTGTGTGATATGACTCTCCCAGATTGAGAACGAACTCTCAAGGGCTGAGCTTTTGGGAGCATACTCAGTGGTGCTCATGGCTTACTCCTGGCCCTGCACTCAGGGATAACTCCTGGAGGGCTCAGGGAACCATATATGGTGCTGGGGATTGAACCCGGTCAGCCAAGTGCAAGGCAAGAGCTCTACGGGCTATACTATGGCTCTAGCCTAGTGGCTGAGCTTTTTTTTTTTTAATTTTTGCTTTTTGGGTCACAGCGGCTATGCCCAGGAGTTACTCCTGGCTCATGCACACAGGAATTACTCCTGGTGGTGTTCGGGGGACCATATGGGATGCTAGGAATCGAACCCGGGTCGGCTGCGTGCAAGGCAAACACCCTACCCTCTGTGCTATGGCTCCAGCCCGTGGCTGAGCTTTTAAGAGTGAGTGATTCTTCATGGCTCTGTTCTCAGTGCTTAGAACAGTATAGGCACAACAAGTGTTAATACATTTATACATATATAAATATCTGAAGCAGATATGCAAAATATTAGCACATGGGTGGTGGGTGCTGTGACTTTTTCTGATATTTTAAATATTTTAATGCCTTTGAAATATTTCACTAAGGCTAGAGATGTAGCTTAGTGGCACAATGCATGCTTTATATGTAATAAGGCTTGGGTTCTAGCCTTAGCACCATGCAAAACAGTAATTCATTATAAAGTAAACATAGGGCTGGAGAGAAAGTACAGGGATTAAGGTACTTGCCTTGTACCCCAGCATCCCCAGCTTGAACGCCTGGCATTACATGTGGTTTCCCTGAACCAGTGCCAGGTATAGCCCCCAAATACTGTTAGGTATGGCCTAAAAAAAATAAAAATAAAAAGACACAAGATCTGGAGAGAGTACAGCAAGTAGGGCATTTGCCTTGCATGCAGCCAATCCACGGTTGATCATTGGCAACCCGTATGGTTTACCGAGCCCACCACCTGAGCACAGAGCCAAGAGTAACTCAGAACACTGCAGTAAGGTGTGGCCCATAAAACAATAAATAAAAGACACAAGGGCCAATGAGATCGTTCCAACAGATTGGAGTACATGCTTTACATGCAAGTTTCAAGGATTAAACTTGCACAGTCCCCCAAAACATTGCTGAGAAGTGTTAGCTGTGTGTGGCCTAAAAATCAGAAAGAATGAAAAACACAAAACAAGAATACGCCATGCTGGTTAGGAGTTGTATGCAGAGAATGTTACGGATCATGGGATGTAGTGGGGTAGGAGGGTGTATATGGATATCTCCAAACCAGGCTGCCATGCATCAAGGGAGTCATCTGAGGCAGGTGGTCCACCAAAATGCTGTGTGTGTTTTTATCTCCTTTATTTCTTGGGCTGGAGCGATAGCACAGCAGGTAGGGCATTTGTCTTGCATGTGGCTGATCCGGGTTCAATTCCTCTGTCCCTCTCAGAGAGCCTGGCAAGCTCCCCGTGGCGTATTCAATATGCCAAAAACAGTAACAAGTCTCACAATGGAGATGTTACTGGTGCCCGCTTGAGCAAATCGATGAACAATGGGAGGACAGTGCTATAGTATTTCTTATAACTCTAAGGGACAAATCCACTTTGGACAGTAAATGGCAGCTAAGTGACTTACCAGAGACCACCTGTGGAGGAAAAAAAGGGGTGATGGGAAAACCATAAAGGGGGGTGGCGAACAAAGGCAGTGAGGGAGTGGGAGGAAGACCAGGAGAGACTGGCTGAAGGAGACAGGCTCTGCCTTCTGGGAGCTGGCCCAGATCCCAACTGAGGCCACGGCCCTTCTCTGCTGTCTAAACCACACACACAGCTTCTTCCTAGCTGCTCCCTGAAGGGTCTAGCTGGCCCAAGGGTGGCTGAGTGGGAGACCATTCAGGAGCTGGATCCCAGGCAAAGGAAGAGTGGGCCCTTCCTCAGCAGTGTGTAAAATGAAGCTGGCTCCATCAGCCCACAGATCTGGATGCCTTAGTCCAGAAGGTGAACAGTGTGTCAGACCTTTGCAAAAGAAAGGCTGGGTAAGTGGGATGGGGGAGCTCCAGCTTGTCTTCCTTTAATAAGGAAACATACCCAGGGAAAAGTGAGTTGCCAAGGTCATATGGGGAATAATACACAGGTCTCTGAACCTCCAACAGTGCTCATTCTCAGGGTGCTGGATTCTTAGCCCAGATACCCTGTGCTGTTTTTTGTTTTGAGCGATGCTTAGAGGTTACTCTTGGCTCTGTGCTCAAGAATTACTCCTGGCGGTGCTTGGGGGATCATATGGGATGTGGAGAATTGAACCTGGGTTGGTCTCTGCAAGGCATGTGCCCTACTCACTGCACTGTCTCTCTGGCCCACCCTGTGCTTTTCTTGACTTATCCTGGGTTTGGGCCTGGAGATGGGGTGCTCCTGCTCCCTGTAGGGAGTGTCAGGTTCATGCTCCCAGGGCAAGTAGGTGGACCCTTTCAGGGGTCTACTGGAAGGTGGAGTTGCATGATTCACTCTTCTCTGTGGCACGTAAGTTCTAATTCTGCCTCCTTTATATCCTCTAGCCTATTTCCTCATTTATGAAACGGGGTATTATCACCATTTATTTACAATGATTATTCTGGACCAGTCATACCTTTAATCCCAGGTTCATTTTACAAAGGGAGAAAAAAACAAGGTCAGAGAGGTTAAGTGATTTCCTTAAAATTACATAGCAGTACATGGTAGTCAGGATTTGAGATTGAACCCCAGTGAGGCAATTGTGGTGAGAATTTGTGAGACCATTTATAAATGGTTTCATGGGTCCGGGAAGAGAGTGTTGGGATCAAGTATCCCACACTGAAACTGAAGCACCCAGTGGGGCAGAGGGAAGACAAGTCTGTGGGCAGCTGAAGTCTCCTAAGGAGACTTGATCAAGCCAGAGAAGAGGTCGTCTGAGGCAGAGAGCACCACCATGTGCAGAGACTCCAGGACGAATGCCAGTTGAGTTGGGAGCAGTACAGGGACCAACCAGGCTTAGGAGAGAGATACCTGCACATGCCCTTTGGATCTCTGCTTGCCTCCCTGGTCTGAGTACCCCTTCACATACCCACTAAAGTGAGGGGTCCTAGTTGAGGAAAGCAGAGGCATCAGGAAATCTAAATTCTTAGCTCCATTCCCTGGCTTAACCAAGGGACAGCCATCCACAGCCCCACCCTGGAGAGCACACTGCTGGGACTCTGCTGACACACTGTGGGCACAAGGAGGAACTGCACCAGGGCATGACACCCAGGCCATATACCGACTTCCCAATGGCGCCACCCATCCTGGTCTGGAGCCCCTAACTTCCTTCCAGTGGAATGCCTTGTTTTATTGACTGTCCTCAGTAAATCAGCCCATGGGATCCTAGATCTTACTCCAGCCAGGCCAAGGGAGCTCCATAGACTCTGCTGTTTCTCCATGGTTCAACTAGGCCTTGATCTAGCTGGCTGTGAAGGACCCTCCTCTACTCAGAGTCCTCCATGAAAAGCTACTTACAAAATCCTCAAAGTGGGCTGGAGTGATAGCACAGTGGGTAGAGCGTTTGCCTTGCACGCGGCCTGTCCCGGGTTCAATCCCCAGCTTCCCATATGGTTCCCTGAGCATGGCCAGAAGTAATTCCTGAGTGCATGAACCAGGAGTAACCCCTGTGCATCGCAGGGTGTGATCCAAACAGAAAAAAAAAATCCCCAAAGTTTTCAAATTTTAAGAATGTTATGGGAGCTGATGTGATAATAAAAAGAGATATGTCTGGCATGCGTCTGACTTCACATATGGTCCCCTGTAAGTAGCCACGTACTTCTGGGTATATGGCCCCCAAAAAAATACGAAAAGAATTTTTTCCAGCCAGTAGTCAAACATCATTATTAAATAGTTATGTACAAGGCCAGAGAGCACAGTGGGTCGGAACACACTTTGCATGCAGGGGGCCTGGATTTAATCCCTATCTACCCCCAAGCACTACCAGGAATGACTCAAGCACATGTTGTATAGTCCCTGAGCACCACTGGGTGAGGGCCAAACCCCCCCCCCCCCACACACACACACCAAATACAAACAAACTTAAAGACAACATATTTAGGCACTACCTGTTTTACTACAAAGATATTTTTATTAGGGCAGGGAGAAAGTGTAGGGATTAAGGTATGCCTTGCCCATAGCCAACCCTGGTTTGATCCCTGGTACTGCATATGGTCTACCAAGCACCATCAGCAGTAAGCCCTGAGGACTGCTGGTGTCACCCAAAAACCAAATCACACAATATGTATACTGCCAAGGCTCTCTACTATATGGTGGAAATACTGTATATAATGGCGTGTTCACATTACATGTAACACACCATTACATACAGCTCAAATCAGTCTTAGTTATTTATAGTTTATTTCCTAGATCAGCGCTATCCAACAATGTAATTTTAAATTCTTGAGTAGCAAAATTTTAAAGTAGTAACATTTAACAGGTTAAATAGCCTATTTTATTTAACCTAGTATGTCCAAACTATTGTTACCTCCTTTTTTTACACTAACTTCAAATTCAGGTGTGTAGTTTACAGTTAAAGAACAAAGCACATCTAAGTTCACCTTAGCCACGTTTCAAATCTCAACAGCCAGACTGTCCAGTAGCTACCATATTGAACAACATGGGTCTAGATTTAAGAAATCTAGGAAAGGCTTGCTCTTCAAGCCCATGTTTTCCCTTGAAATGTATCTTGCTTGCCTTTGTCAGTTTCTTTGCTTATGTCCACTCTGGAGAAGCCGATGTTCTCTCTGGTATATGTACTTCTCCCTCTTTCCCCTCACATCTTTCTAAATAACTTTCAATAAAAACTTGCTACATCAAAAAATGAAAGATAATTGTAATAAATATAATATGAAAATTAAAAATGTATTTATAACAGGAAAAGAGAAATCTAGGAGAAAATATTAATGATACATATTAAAGTGCTGAGGCTGAGAAATTTTGATCCAATTAGCATAATGTCTTCAAAGGTGAGAAAAGCAGTAGGTCATGTATCCAACAAATTTATTGAAAAATTTACTGGAAAGGAGCAATGGGTAAGCTAAATAGTAGCTCCAGAAATATATATTAGGTCTTAACCTTTAGGATGTGTGGTGGTTTTAAAAAAAAAAAAAATTGTAAGAAATTTGTTTTGTTTTGGTTTTTATTTTGGGCCTGCACCCAATGGTGCTCAGGGATCACTCCTGGTAGAGCTTGGGAAGCCATGTGGAGTGCCAGGGATCAAACCTCTCCAAGTGCCTTACCAACTGTACTATTCCTCCGGCCCCACATTTCTGTTTTTAAGTCACCAACTTTGTGACAACTGATTACAGCAGTTCTCAGGGCTTCTGAGTCTGCACTCAGGAATCACTTCTGGAGGGGCTTGGGGGACCATATGGGGTCCCAAGGATTTAACATGGGTCACAAGTCACCCACATGCAAGGCAAGAACCCTTGCCCGTTGTACTATCTCTCCAGCACTATTGCCTCGCTTCTTAAATTAGGGAGGGGGGTGTCATAAAATCTTAAAAGTTGGTTTTACAAGGACCAGAGAGATAATAAGCAGCTAAGAGTACTTGCCTTGCATGCCAGCCACCTGATCCCTGTGTGCAAAGCCAGAAGTAAGCCTTGAGCACTACTGAGTATGGCCCCCAAACAAAAATGATTGGATTTGAAATAAATTATCTTTATAGTATCAGTAAATGTAACATTTATACCACTTTTTAAACCTGTATATACACATTTATCAGACAAAAAGAGGTCATGAGGGCAGAAGAGAATCCAGAAGGCTGTGTGAATGTTTTGTATGCTGAAGACCCAGGTTCAGATACCAACACTGCATTGGCACATGGTGTACAGAATTGAAAGTAACCCCAAGCACAGAGTTGGAAGCTGCCCCCAAATACCACCAGTGTGGTCTTAAAACATGGGGTAGGGGTGGGGTTGTCAGTGGAAAAGTTTAATCAACTCTGTTCTAGAATATATACTTATAAGTAGATAGGAAGGATACAGCTTGCCCTATTATAATAACTAGGCTACAAATACAAGAATCGTGGGGGTAGGATAGGATTAACAAAAGCACTGCACTGCACTGTACTCCCATTGTTCATCGATTTGCTCGAGTGGGCCCAGTAACATTGTGAGATTCGCTGTTACTGTGTTTGGCATATGAAATACATCACGGGTAGTTTGCCAGGCTTTGCCATGCGGGCGAGATACTCTCGGTAGCTTGCCGGGCTCTCCAAGAGGGGCAGAGGAATCGAACTCAGGTCGGCCACGTTGGCCGTGTGCAAGGCAAACGCCCTACCCGCTGTGCTATCGCTCCAGCCCAATTTATATCTAAATAACCTTATCTACCAGTGTTTTGTGGCATGTACCAGATCTATCTTATATCCTCAGCACTGACCAGAGTTTGACATGCAGTGACCACTCTTTCTGAATGAATATGACTTTGGGCTACACTTCCCTTACCACACAGCAGGGATAGAGTAATTGGATGGTTTCCTAGGCGTGCAGTGCCATATGTTGTTAGATGACCTGTGACTAAAACTGGGCAGGGAACAGATTGATGCAACTTAAAAGGTGGCCCAAAGATGATAATAGCCACAAGATGGCTATTCAAGTCTGATTCAGGGAGTCAGGTTGGGGAAACCCCAATTGCAGGCTTGGGAATTGCTCAGATTATCACAGACCCAGGGATGAGGAGTCAGGTAAGAGACTGCAACCAGTGATATAACAAAACCTGCTAGGTGTGGATCCCCTTCCTCTAGTCTTCCCAGTCCCTCAATCCTGCAGACCCTAGCCTCTTTCTCTCAGGGACTGGAAAGACCTGGGGTCTTGCTTCTGCACCATTACAGCTTCTGCACCATTACAAAGAGTTCCTGGGGCTGGTAAGATAGTACAGTGGGTGAGGAATGTTGCCTTGGACGTGTCCAATCCTACATTCAATCCCCAGCACTCATATGTTCCCCCTGGGCCTGCGAGGAGTGATCCCTGAGTGCAGAGTGAGGAGGAAGTCTGAGTACTGCCAACTGTGGCCCCAAAAAACACATTGCTCGGCATGGTCTTTGGGCCTCACCTTGTGACATTCAGGCCTTACTCCTCCCACGCAGTCATCCACATAAATCCCTATCACCCAGTCAAAGCTTAGGGTGGGGAGTGCCCACGTCTACCATATAGTCTCTATAATGTCTCCTCTCAATGGCCCCAGTCTGTCCAGGCTAACCCTGCAGGCCAGCTGGCCGCAGAGCATATGGATGTTGTTATCCCTCTTTATATCCTTGCAGAGTGCCCTGCAGCACATACAAGCACTTTACCCCCTGTACTATCTCTGGCTCCTGAAGAATTGTTTAGTGAGCAAAACCACTTGTGTCTTCTATAAAAGGTTAGGCTTTTTCCTGTCTTTCTTTGTGTTGCCTCTCTTTCACTTACACTTAGCCTATCCAATTACCACTGGAAGCTGAGCTGAGGCTTCCAGAACCCAGCAAGGAGTGATTCTGGCTCCGTTAGGCCAACAGCACATTGAGTACCTGGATACAGTTTATTAAATCCACCACCCCTGGAGCAGTGGAGAGAACAATGGACAAATCTGCTTTCAGTTCTCAACTCAAGGCTGGCATTCAGAAGGCCGTGTATCAATGACTGGTCATCTCTCCTCTGAAGTCCTGGGTGCAATAACCGTGTGTAGTGACCTCTGCCTCCACACCCCTTGTCCCTCACCAACCCACTATTCAAAATTTAAGGAAAAAAATTAAGAGATTAATAAAGAACAAAGAATAGTAAGCCCTCTCTTATGACAGTATCAGACAACTGTTTCAAAATATATTAGATTTGGTTTTTATTGTAGAGCACACATATCAGGGCAAAGTGCTGCACACACAACTACAAATCATTTTTGGGAAAAAAGCTGTAAAAAAAATAAAACTGCAACTGCTTTAGTTGTGCAGTCCCGACTTGAGGAATCCACGCTGGCAAAAGAGTTCTGGCCCCTGAGAAGGGCTTCTTGAGAGTGGCTGCCCCAGAGTTCTGCAGCCTCAGGCCTGGGCCTCTGTAAGACAAGGTCCCCTGGCAAGGTGGCAGCCTAGGGATCGGGAGGGCCACTGTTCTCAGTGGGCCTGCATCGTGACCCTGACTGGCAAGGAGACATTCCTAGAATGAATCCAGATCAGCAAAACCTTGCAGTCTTTGGGAATCTGAGTAAGTGGAAACTGCCAAAGACTACCTTTTTTCCCCCCTTTGATTTTTAAAGCTCCCTCCCCAGCTCTCACGCCGCTGAGGTGGAAGAGGTTCCTACCCAATCTGCAGGCCTGAGCTAGGGCCTTGAATGCATGCTGCAGGCAAACAGAGAGAGTGGGTACCACCCTGGGAACAGGGGGAAAACGGGTGGGTGGGTGGGTGGGTGACACACGGCCGAGAGACTGGCCAATTTAGGAGAAAGGAAAAGGAAAAAGTCAGGAGACCAAAGAAAAAAAATTAAACTAAAAAAAACAAAAAAACCCTACCACACACCACAACATTTTTCCATACCTCGAATGTTAGACTCAGAAGGACACAGTCCCTGTAGCTAGAAACAATTCCTAAAACTGGCCCAACATGGCAAGTCTAACTGTTCCATACAATAACACGCCTGTGCTTGAAAGGAGCAACCCAGCAAAGATGCATGCTCTTGGCAAGAGAAGTCAGGACCCTGCAGCCAGCCTCTCAGCGTCCATGAGAAGAGCAGGGTTGTGAGAGAAGCCCAGGGCTCAGCAACAGCTCTGGGAATGGCATTGTTAATGACCTTGCCTAGTCATCCTGAAGACTACTGCAGGAGGAAGGTGTCCCTGTGAGCTCTGGGGGCCTAGCGAGCATGTGGGGGATGGAAGGACAGCAGGCCTTGTTTCCTGCAAAGCCCAGGAAACCTCAAACCAATGCAGACATCATTGGAGGGGATAAGAGACTGAATTTCCTTTACAACACCAAGAGATTTACATTTAAAGCAAAATAAGAAGTTGTTTAACTAAAACATTTTGTTGCTTTTAAATAAACCCAGCTTGACAGCCTGCTTCAAGATGGCTATCCCCACCCACTACTGGCCACTCCAGCATGAGCTTCTGTCCCCTATAGATGCCAAAAGCCTTTCCATCCAGGAGGAAAACCAATAACATGAGGACCAAGTCCCAATCAATCTGTTCTTCGGCCTCAATAGGCAACAAATCAAGGGGGAAAAAAATATATATGGATAAAAATAAAATTAACAAAACAAAAAAACAAAAAAAAAACTGAAAAAAAAAAAAAGCCCCCAAAACCCAGAAACAAAATCCTCAAAACTAAAGGAGGGGCAGCTAAGTGAGGAAAACCAGAGTTCCTGGGAAGATACAACAGGCCTCAGTGCCTCCGCATCTTCACTTTTCGGGTGGGGCTGCCAGCTGCCTCTGAACAGTCCTCAGCAGACTCATAAGACTTGCGCCAGTAGTTCTCAGAGCTAAAGCTACCCCTCCGTCGGTGTGTGGGCAGCAACACTGAACGCCGATTTTCTTCCTTGTCCATCTCCAGAATTCGAGGCCTGCAAGGAAAGGAATGGGTTGGGAGTGTTACCCAAGAGAGGCTGGATAAGGCTCTGACTTCCCAGCTCTGTGCTGGGTCTGATCCTCATTTGTGCATGGCTAACTTTAGCCTGATGGTTTGAGACATTTTCCTCATTATCTTGTGGGGTCTGTCTCAGTCTGGTGTCCGAGGATACCAAAAGACTGCTGAATAAAATGAACCCTTCTTTATCACAGTTTCAAGGTGCTGCACAGCACTCTATTTCTATTTCTCAATCCTCCCCTTTACTCCCACCTTCTCTCTCTCTCTACCTACTACCTATCTCTATGATCACTATCCCCTCCAGTCAACGAAAGCACCACATTCTACCTGCCCAGTATTTTAGCCCATATAATGCCTTCTGCCTAAAATTCCATCCCACATTACCCTACCATACTGTCTTTATCCTTCTTTCTGATCTCAACTAAAACAATACCTCCTTAGAAATCTTCCCCACGGGCCAGAGGGTGATTGCCTTGCACGCAGCTGCCCCAGGTTCAATCCCCAGTATCCCATATGGTCCCCTGAGCATCAACGGGAATACTTTCTGAGTGGAGAGCTAGAAGTGACCCCGAAACATTGCAGGGAGGGAAGGAGGGGAGGAGGAAAGAAGATTGGTTCCCTAATCCTGTTGAAATGAGTCCTTGGTCCACTGTCTTCTACCTTGGAAGCTGTCCCATTAACACTGAAGTAGAATGTATAAGAGCATTTGTCTAAGTTGGAATCAATAAGATATGTCATGAAAAGGCTATAAATCATTCTCATTTGTCAGAGTCTCAGCCCAGTGCTTTAGGGATATAGGTAGTTGTTCAAGTGGGAATGCCACCTGCGTAGGGAACCAGACATAAAGCTCTGGAAAAGGTGAGCAATGCCATGCTCTTGTCACCTGGCCTTTGTCCATCCTGCTACCACGCACTGATGGCTCTGCTGGCCTTCGTTTAGGGTGCGAAGCTGAGTACCTGTGGGCAGCATCAGGGTCTGCCTTGCGATGGGACCGTTTGGGTTTCAGATTGGAGTCCCGGTTGTTTCCTGATAGACGATCTGAAGCATAGCTAGGTGGTAACACAGAGCTGCTCAGGGACTTTGTTTCCAACCGAGGTGCATCTAATCTTGTCCTGTAAGGAAAGAAAAAGCACAAGGTTGCCAATAGCCTCAGTGATGGTGTGGGCCCCATAAGATGAATTCTTACTTTGGCCAGGCCAAGGGAACTCAGCAGTCTCTGCTCTTTCTCCATGGATCAACTAGAAATTGATCTTAATAACTCTCAAAGATCCACCATAAGTTCAAGTTTAGGGGTAGGCATAATTATTCTCCTTGGAGACTTATGACAATGGATTTGTTGCCCCACTAAAAAGATTTCAGGGCTCTCCCTAAGCAATAGGAAGTAGCCCTGCCTCATCTCAGCCAGACCTAGAGGTTCTTTAGGAGCATCTACTATACCTCCCAGACAATGGAAGGTCCCACTGGTGGGTACCAGTGACACCTTCATCCTTGCCTCAAATACCAAAAAAAACAACAACAACAACAACAACAACAAAAAAAAAACCACTTTCTCTGGTTCAGGCCCGTGGAATGTGGAAAGGAAGGGGAACCTGAATAAATGCAACCCTATTTTCTCACACAGGGACACAGAAGCTGTGGAAAAGTCAGAAGAAACCAATCTCAACTCCATTTCATCCACTTGGCTCTGGCCCACACTAGCTCCTAGACAGTTTTTATTTGTTCCAGGATGTTGATCCAAGCCAAGTCCAGAGGGCTCTTGAAGGTAAAGTCCTACCTCCACTGGGTGTGAGTTTAAGAAACATACCAGCTAGTAAAGGAAAAATATTCATTTACGGATAAAGAACAGGAAAATGGAAAAGTTGAGTCCAGAAAATATATTGGACAGTGGCCTGAGCCCTGTATAAAGCCAGGTCAAACAAAGCAAGCATGGGAAACTACAAGGAACCCCCAGGTTTCTAGTATGGTTAAGAAAATCCTGGCAAGTCAGACTGATAGAAACAAGGGACAGAGAGGGTGTTGGGTGGGCAGTTATCCAAAAGGATGGCCAGAGAGATAGTACAGTGGGTAAGGTGCTACTTTGCATTTACCCAACCTTATTCCAATCCTGGGGCTGCATATGGTCCCTAAGTCCTACCAAAAGTGATTCCTTAGACTGATGGGTACAAAACTGTAACTTGGAAGGTTCCAAGGAAGATGCTGTGGTTAGGGCAGAACACAAAGACATACTTACAACAACACAGAAGGAAAAAGAGAAAGCTGGTGCTTTCCCAATCCAAAATTGCTGCCATATCCCCAGCCTGACTCCACTATCTTAGGACGGACCCTACCAAGACACAATTTGCTGAAAATTCAGGTATGTGGGTTTTGTGACTGAAATCTCCAGGCTTTCTTTGGGTCAAGATGGGCTACCTCCCCGCACCTCCCTATACTTCCAGAAGCTCCAGCAGTGACATCCATACCCAAATGCTGCCACCCAATTGAAAAGCTACTCCAGCCTTAACATCCTGGTAAAAACATCGAATGCCCTGAACAAATACCATGACCTCTTAGCACTTGTACTAAAAACCATAAAGCACAAAAGGAAAAGGAGAGAGAGAGCAAGAAGGAAAGTACCTCTCATAGAGGATGGTTGGGGTGTTGGGGGATGTGGTAGGTAAACGGGACACTGGTGGTGGGAAATGTACACTGGTGGAGGGATCATTGTATGACTGAAACCCAATTATGAACAGCTTTGTAATGGTCTATCTCACGGATATTCAATTTTAAAAATTAAAAAAAGAGAGAGAGAGAAAGCTGGGGATCCAAGAGCTGCTTTAGCCTAGGCTGCTTGCCATTCTTGATGACAACTTTATCTAGCCCTTGAAGCTTTCCCATTCTTTGCTGCCTGAGCTACTATAAATACATGGGGATGGGGGCGACGGTTGGGTTGTGGACTAGGTCAGAAAAGGGGATAAACCGTATGTCCTGGAAGTTGTGGGGAAAAGGCTTACACTTAGGCAAAACTAAACTTGGGACAGGCAGGAGCCATAGGACTCTGAACATGGGCAGGGGTATTTCTCTTGAGTCCAGCAGGATGTGCACTCTAGCTAGGCATCCATGTTTTACGGCCCTAGGGGCCCAACTGGTGTGCAAGTACAGACAGGCAAGCAGAACTACTATTAATGTCACTCTGATTTGGCCTTAGAGACTGGGAGACAAGAGAGATTGAGCTACACTGATTGGTACATAAATCTCAGGCTTCACTCTTCAAAGTTCACGGAGAGACAGAACAATGGGTAGGGCTCTTATCTTGTACATGGCATCCCATATGGTCTCCACAGCACTGCCAGGAGTAACCCTTGAGCACCCTTTTGGGGTCATGTATGGCCCCAAAACCAACAAGCAAAAAATTCCGGGGAGTAGGACCTAGTGACAAGAGGAAGAGACGGAACGATAATACAGTGGGTAGGGTGCTTGCCTTGCACACGTCCAACCCAGGTTTGATCACTGGCATCCCGTATGGTCCCCTACTTGGCCATGAATGATCCCTGAGCATAGAGCCAGGAGTAAGCTCTGAGCACCAGTGGGTGTAGCCCCTCCCCCACCCCCATAAAAGAAAAGAGGGAGATAGGGGTCCAGGAGATAGTATGGGAGATGAGGGCCTTGCCTTGCATTAAGTAGACTCTGCATATGGCTACTCTTGAGTCAGTCAATAATAACCTCAAACATTCCCACTCTCCAGCCTCCCCCAAAATAGGAAAGAGACTCCCAAGGCCCCCATTCAAGAATCCAGGCATCCTTAGTTTTCCTATCTAAGCCTAGGCTCTTTAAACTCAGTTGGAGGGTTGCAATAACAGTTTGGGGATCATGAACAACTGACAACAGTGAAAGATTTCTGAACATGTAAAGGTAAAGGCCCTCCCGTTGATCATTGATTTGCTCGAGCGGGCCCAGTAACGTCTCCATTGGAGACTTTGTTGTTACTGTGTCTGGCATGTAGAAATCAAAAATTCAAAATTAGTTGAATTCAAGGTGTTTCAGGCAGCATTCACCTGTGTTCCTTTTCCCAGGCAAAAAGGTGTTGCAAATAGAAGGACTTAGGGGTCAGACCGTATTTATATGTGGCTGATCAAATCCTCGGCATCATCTATGGAGAACCCCCTGAACAGAGGGCCAGGAGGAAGCCTTGAGCACAGCCAGGTATGGCCAAAAAAAAGAAAGAAAAAAGAAAAAAGTTTAAGAAGCCCCTATCTAAGCAAAGAAGGGATAAACAGGGCTGGAGAGATAACACAGCAGGTAGGGCGTTTGCCTTGCACGTGGCCAACCCGGGTTCAATTCCCAGCATCCCATATGGTCCCCTGAGCACCGCCAGGAGTAACCCCTGTGCATCGCCAGGTGTGATGCAAAAAGCAAAAAAAGAAAAAAAAAGAAGGGATAAATAGAACGACTCTGGGTTTCTTTCAGTTCTGTGTGCTAAGACTGAAAAGGCTAAGTTTTTGTTGTTGTTGTTGTTTGTTTTTTTAAAGGTTACAATTCACTGGTCTTTGAGGGCTACTGTCTTCCAGGGGGTCACTTGCACCAGTGTGATATCCTGAAGCTTGGGACACTCTGCATGCACAGCATGTGATCAATCCATAGAGCTATCTCTCCAGCCCAAGGCAAGCCCAAAGCAGCGACAGAGAATAGTGATAGGAAACACACATACATAAGATTGGAAGTTAATTACTGAACCTCGAGGACCTTTTTTCCCCCTTGGTCTCATATATGTGCTATACTGAGAAGACAAGGTAGCAAAGATCAGATCAAATAAGACGATCACTGAACTGAACTTATGAGGGTCTATAGCATTATGGAGAAAAGTTCTTACTCCAGAATCATACAGTTAAATTTAACACAAAGGTGCCAAAGTACACATGTTCAAGGAAGAAAGTACGTAAAGGCTGAAAAGGGCCCAATGAAAACCTAACCCTAGTGACGGGTGGCAGGAACAGCAGGGCTACTAAGAGGAAAGTCTATGCTTCAGTCTGGCCCACAGACCCTGGGGCTGGAAAACATTAGCATACCCTGCCATGCAGGCACTGCTGGCACATACCAAGCTGTAGAGTGGTCTCCACCCCTACTGTGCTGACTGTTCAGATAGCTTGTCTAGGCAGTCAGGGACAGTGGGGGTGACTCCTCACCACGGCTTAGAACTACTAAACGGGTGGGGAGACAAGTGGGACCAGGTGAGACTGAACGGACAGGCCTAGAGCATGGACTGTCCTTTTTTCTACAGATGCTTTAAGTAAGGGATGTGTACTGCTTTCCTCCACGAATCAGCTCTGCTGCCATCTGGGGGAATTCCTCAGATCAAATGTGGCCTACCAGAAACCCTTTATCTACTTTGGGGACAGGATGAGCTCTGGGAAGAGGGGCTGGAAAGGCAACTCAAAGGACTGGAGTGCATGCTTTGCAAGCAGGAGACTCTGGTTCAATATGAGGCACTGTATGGACCCCTGAGCTCTGCTCAAGGACAAGTGCTGCACCAAGTCAGGAGTAGCTAATGAACAATGCTGGGTCTGGCATAAAACAAAGCAAAAACAGCTCTGGGACCTGACACATCCCTTGGTTGTTAAAAGTACTCTTAGAATAGCTGGGGATATACCTGACCTACCTCCAATTCCAAAAAAGTCACCAGCTACAAGAAGCCAGGCTAGAAGCTTATCAAAGCTTAATTTCAGAACATGTCCCTCTTATTTTTATTGTAATTATTTATTCTGGAAGGGGAGCAGTTTGGGCCACAGCTGGCAATGCTCAGGAGTTACTCATGGCCTTGCACTCAGGAATTATTACTCCTGACAGTGCATGGGATCATATGGGATGCCAGGGTCAGTCATGTGCAAGCAAGCACCCCACCTGCCATATTACCCTTTGGGCCCCAGCATGTCCCTTTTAAAGGACAATCAATTCCCAGGGAGAAAGGTCTGTAGACAGAGCCATCAATCTGGAGTAAAGAGGAGGTCTAGTTATATCAAGGCCTTGGTCTCCTCAGTTAATATCCAGGGATCACAGTACAGTGACCAGGTATATAAATGAGGTAAGGGTTAACCAGGCAGACTCTTCTTATTACCAAGAAAGTCACTCAGGTTATCAAGACAGTCCCAAGGACAAAGCAGTGAATTAGTCCTGAGGACAGGAGAAGCCAAAACAAGGGGAAATAACCAAGCATAAAAATTATATATTCTGAATAAGTAGCAGTACTCCTACATTATTTTTAAAAATAATAATAATATACTAATGACACAGTTGACCCAAGTTAGATCCCCAGCTTCTAATATGATCTTCCAAGCATCACCGGGAATAATTCCTGAATGCAGAACCAGGGGTAACCCTAAGCACCACCAAAACAAAACATGGCGCCAAAACAACAACAAAACACATGTGGCCTGTCTTTTATTACTCATGCAATCTTTGAGAGAAGTTCCTGGTGAAGATTAACAATGCCCATTGTTGAGGTGGGAAGTAATACTAAATCAGAGAGGCCAAGTCACTAATCAAAAATCACACACTCAGACCCAGCAATGAATCCTAGAAGACAGTAGTTCGCCGGAGATTTCTCCAGATCCGTGCTGAGTCAATTTCACCCGGGCATCGGTATTCTCTCTGCTTACTCCAAATGACCCCCAGAGGCCACAAACTTCGTTAAGAAACCCCCAGGTATGCAGGACCAGGCACTGAAGAAACCAGGCCACATGGTGGCAGGGACAGGCCGCCCCTTCCCATTCCTCTACCCCTTCCGGGTGCTGGCTGTCATACCCACGAACTGCCTCTGGGATTTAAGTACATTTATCGGCCTTGATCGAGAGACAAATCAATCTCAGAATGGATTAACTCGCTACAGAGATGTCTCCAGACCCCAATCATTTACAATTTTTAGAATTCCAGGACCTAGCGTCCACAAAACATCTCATGATATTCATAATAAGCAATAGAAAATAAATTTTCAAGCATCTGTTTGTGGCAGGCAGGCTTGAGTGGTGGTGGGAAAACTCGAAATAATGGTGGTGGGAAGGTATAATGATGGTGGGATTGGTGCTGAAATATTGAATGTAATTAATGTGAACAACCTTAAGAAAATAAACTTTAAAAATAATTTTTAAAAAATCACAAACTCACCACCCTATGATGACTTCTGAAGCCCAGGTGGACTCTTTTCACCGCAGCATAGCAGAGAGCTCTGTGAGCACAACACATTTCCAGGCATGTCAAATACACTGCCAACCAACTCCCAATTTCTGCTCACCAAGCACCCATGTGCAACAAAACCTGGTTATCCCAATGAAGTAAGGAGGCAAGGAGCAGTATGGTGAACTTGTCCTATTATCTCTTGTCTACTAAATAACCTAAGACATTGTATTTAAAGTCTCGCATCTCCAGTTATCACTCTCACAAAGATCTGTACCAGGTCAATAATAGCTTCCCCACCTCCCATCAACCAAGAACCAGTTCCTACCCTGCTTTAACAAGGCAGTTCTAAAATACAGGAAGTGCTATGATCAGAAAAGCCTAAACAGCATATGAGGGGAATTACTCAAAGATAGGGCAACCCTAGTACACAGTCCTGGACTTTCGGCACATCCTCCCCCATACATAAGCCTATAAAGTAGGCCACAAAATCATTCTGCCTGGTTACTGTCATCTGATAGTTTACACATGCATACATACATACATACATACATACATACATACATACATGTGATAGCACAGTGGTAGGGCATTTGCCTTGCACGCAGCCAACATGGCTGACCCAAGTTTGATTCCTCCGCCTCTCTCAGAGAGCCCGGCAAGCTACCAAGAGTATCTCGCCTGCATGGCAAAGCCTTGCAAGCTACCCGTGGCGTATTCAATATGTCAAATCACGGTAACAAGTCTCACAATGTTACTGGGCCCGTTC
The DNA here is from genome assembly GCF_029834395.1 of Sorex fumeus. Taxonomy (NCBI): domain Eukaryota; kingdom Metazoa; phylum Chordata; class Mammalia; order Eulipotyphla; family Soricidae; genus Sorex; species Sorex fumeus. Next base: position 2,643,093 of record NW_026606179.1, on the reverse strand, counting down.
AAGCACATCGATGAACAATGGGAGGACAGTGACAGTGACATACATACATACACACATACCTCTTAAAAGAGTTCTAAGAGGGGCCGGAGAGATAGCACAGCGGGTAGGGCGTTTGCCTTGCACGCGGCCGACCCGGGTTCGATTCCCAGCATCCCATATGGTCACCCGAGCACCACCAGGAGTAACTCCTGAGTGCAGAGCCAGGAGTAACCCCTGTGCATCGCCAGGTGTGACCCAAAAAGGAAAAAAAGAGTTCTAAGAGCCAGAATTCATTCAGACAACATATGTGGATGCCAGGGATCCAAATCATGAATGCCCAGGGATCAGGTCTGGTAAGGTCTCAATGTCACCCTCCAGGACATCAGGATACCAGACACCAAGTTTGCTTTCCCTCACTAGAAAAACATCTCTCTGGGGCTTCCTCTTCCCCATTCCATATGCCTCTGCTCAGAATGTAACCTGACCGGACAGAGCCTTCCTCATATCCTACCCATGACCAATCAGGTAAGAGGGAAGGAATGGCAAGAAAGGGTCCAGGTGCACCATTTAGCATTCTCAAGTCTAACCAGCCCTTGCATGATTTATAGGTGACTTAGGTGAATAGAGTTCAGCTAAGAACTTGTATTTAGTGAGGTGAGGAGCAAAGCCAGACCAGAGGCTCAAACCAATCACATCCTGTGGTGGTGTCACTCCCCACATATTCCCCAGGCAAGTTGTGGATACAACTGGCCCAGTCAAGCTACCAAGCGGACAAGGTGTTTGTGAGTGAACACATATACACACCTCAGTTAGGGAAGAAAGGTAGGCTAAGCCTTGGCACAGGAGACAAGAACAATGGCAGATGTCTCCATAACAGCAATGATACAGGCAAGCGCATAATCAAGGAAACCCAAATGCAGGCTGGCCACTCTTCTCGATTGCTAAAGAGCAAAGCCCAGGGATTGAAGCAATAGCACAGTGGGTAGGGCATTTGCCTTGCACACTGCCAAACCGGGTTAGATTCCCGCATCCCATATGGTCCCCCAAGCACCACCAGGAGTAATTCCTATGCATCACCGGGTGTGACCCCCTGCCTCCCCCCCAAAAAAAGCAAAGAGCAAAGCCCAGAGCACACCCACTACTCATACTCACAGCTTCACATTTCGGGTGCTTTGCTTTTAGGCAGGGTCTCCTCCTGACACCCTAAGACCTCTTGGCTCAAATGACCAAATTAGCCATTTAGCTTAACCTACAATCTCTCACTTGCAAATGCTTCATCCCACTACTCAACATTCACACACATACCCAGAGACCTCCAGATTTCTCTAGCACGGCAGGCAGTCTTCTCTAACTTAGGTCATATCAAGCACTCTACCCATCTCAATTCTGTGTTCTAAAGTGGACTACCTCAGAGTCCCTGAACCTCTTTTGCCTGCACTCTTGACTCTATGCCTGCGTATGGCCCACACATCCTTGACTATCTTCAGATGGTACTTCTCTGGAACAAGTTCCTGGCAAGGTGCTAAATGTCTCTTTTCCTTTATAGGACAAAGGGAATGAAAAGAGATGGTGCTAATATTGCTGACATTAACCATACCAGCCATGGTTTACTCTGGGCAAATAAATTTTTAGCTTTTGGGGGCAGGAGGTAGCTTGGGCTGGGTTTTAAGATCACACCCCATGGTGCTCAAGGGACCATATCCAATGCTAGGGATCAAGGTAGAAAGAAGCCTTAACCACACCATTCTCCCCAGTGGGTTTCAACCCATCCTGAGCTGAGATCTCTGTGACCAAAAGCAAATAATTTGGGCTATTTACACCTGCCTAGAGTCACTATATTTGGTTACAAGAGATGCTAAATATGTGAGAATACAAGTCTAACGGAATCCTGGAGGCTTCAGAACTGTTGATCTAAGCCCTCTCTAAAACAATATAAATCCCCCATACTTCACTACCTCTCAGACTGAGTTTAATGTTTTTCTGCTTGACCAATAGTTTATATTTCAAGAGTTATATCTAGCAAATGTTTCTCAAATGCACTCACCACACCTCCACCACACCCCTCTAAAGTGAATATAATTTGCTATAATTTTTGCTGGGCCCCAGAGTACACTTAAGCACTTACTCTGCCTGTGTTGCACTGGCATGCAAATTACAAACCTATCATATACCATGCACCAAGGGAATCCCTGCATATCTGCCTTGGATGCTTTGTGAACAGAAGAAATGCTTAAAGTCCAAGTCATCATTCCAGGGGCTGGGGAATAGTTCAAAGAACTTGAACATATGCCTAGCATGTACAAGACCAAAAGTTCTTTCCCTGCAATTGTATAGGCCTCCTTAGTGGCCCCTAAGCACCACCAAGGTTACCAGGTAGTCGTCAGCACCATTGGGTCCAAGAGCACCACATCACCAGGCCCTTGTACTGACCATCGGGCCCACACAGCCAGGCCAAATACCACTGGGAATGACTTCTGGGTCTCCTGACCACCACGCTAGGGAGCTATTACACACACAAAATGTCGTTCCAAACTAGCTTAATTACATGAGGCTGCAAATGTCCCGAATACTTTTATATACAGAATTCACACCCCTTATTCTCAGGGTTAATGTGAGGACAGCACTCTCGCCAGTCCCTGGCAATTTGGTGAGTGTTAGCATGAGGCAGCACACACTGTCCCCCGAGTCTGCATATCAGGAAATCAGGGAGTGGTGAGGAGTGGAATAAATGTTCCCCTCCAGTCTCCATGAACAACTACACCCAGAAGATAGTTATCTTCTTGATTCTCTAAACCACTGTCTCTTTTTTTAAATTTTTATTAGTGAAATACCATGAGGTACAGTTCCCTCCACCAGTGCCCATTCTCCATCATTTACATTTTTTTAAAAATTATTGTTAGTGAAACAATAATTAGTCAGTACAAGGGCCTGGTGATGTGGTGCTCTTGATGTGGTGCTTAGGGGCCATGACGTACAGTTGAAGATTTACAAATTTTTGTGCTTGGGTTTCAACTGTACAATGATCAAACACCCATCCCTCCACCAGTGCCCATTTTCCACCACCACGGGTCCCAGTATCCCTCCCACCCTCTACCCCCCCATCCCACCCTGCCTCTGAAAAATATGGAACATTTCACGAATTTGCATGTCATTCTTGCGCAGGGGCCATGCCAATCTTCTCTGTATCGTTCCAACTTTAGTATATGTGCTGCCAAAGCGAGCACTAAACCAGAGTTTCTTAACCAGGAACCATGTTCCAAGGGAGCCTCAGGTGAAAATCGTGTAATAGGAGTTCACAGAATGTAACACAAAAAGGAAACAAGATTGGAGGGGACCACGATTGGAAGGTTGAGAAACACTTCTGTAAACCAAAATTCAAAACTTTACCAACAATAGCACAGCAGGTAAGGCATTTGTCTTGCACGCGGTGGACCTGGGTTCAATTCCTCTGCCTCTCTTGGAGAACCTGGCAAGCTACTGAGAGTATCTCACTCGCATGGCAAAGCCTGGCAAGCTACCCATGACGTATTTGATATGCCTAAAACAATAGCAAGAAGTCTCATAATTGTTGAGACATTACTGGTGCCCGCTTGAGCAAAACGATGAACAACCAGAGAACAGTGCTACAATGCTACGATTTCTGACAAGAATGTGGCCACACACACACGAACTCCACAGACCTACATCACCCCCTACAGTTGCAGTCTCTCCATTCTCTGTAGAGTAGCTCCTATGCCATTTAAAACTCTCCCCAGGGGCCAGGAGAGAGCCAGGAGATAGCTCAAAGGGTTGGAATGTAGGCTTTGCATGAGGGAATCCAGATAAGGTCCCCGAGTATAGTTCGGTTCCGAGATGTTGCCACCACCAGCCCCTTCAAAAATAGAAATGAAAATATTTTCACCAATCAAAACCTTACTTTTACAGCAAAAGTAAAAAAACTCTACTGTAGGTGCTGGAGCGATAGCACAGCAGGTAGGGCGCTTTCCTTCCACGTGGCTGACCCGGGTTCGATTCCCAGCATCCCATATGGTCCCCTGAGCACTGCCAGGAGTGATTTCTGAGTGCAGAGCCAGGAGTAACCCCTGTGCATCGCCCGGTGTGACCCAAAAAAACAAAAAACAAAAAAACAAAAAACAAAAAAACAAAAAAAAAAAACCTCTACTGTATATGGACTCATAAGAGAATTTCTTAAATTCATAGTCCACCCAATGACACACCAGGAAAGAAATAGGACAAAAAAAAAAAAGGATCACAAGACAAAACTCCAGGAGACCCATATTCAAGGTCTCACTCGGTCATTTAATTGGCTATGACCCTCTGTCAATTATAACACTAAACTACAATCCAAGGATTCCACTTCTGAGAGAGGTCCTACCAGTCCTCCCATTTTGAGAAACAATGGCACCACATACATGAACACTCAGCACAAGTATTTAAAGGAATCACATTCTGCTCAACCAGAAAGTTCTTAACAAGCACCCTATACTCCCTCCATGAACTCCTCCATTTAGACTCAGATTTCAGACTAGGTCTCCTCCAGCCCCCTAAGATCTTCGCTCTAATACCCAAAGAAACTCTTTAACAACCTGCAATCACGCTCATGTGAATGCCTCACATCACTGCTTATATGCTTCAGGGTCTCTCATCCCATTTTTGACTGACCCTGAGTTGGTGATAGTCCCTAGTCTGTGAAGTCTTTACCTGAACTTGAGAGAAGGCAGGACTGTGAGGAGAAGATCAGGATCAAAGCCCATGTTCCACCACCTGCATAGAGTCTCTTTAAAAGACAAAGCCAAGCACCCACCAATGTTACCACATCCTTGATATCAGGACCAAAATCCTTTTAATCTTGTCACCAGATGATCCTTTTCTAAAACAAGCCCCTATAGCTACTCCAAAGCAACTTCTTATTCATCTAATCATCCTCCTCTGATGTGTCCTCTGGACTAAGCCACATTATGGCTTTTAGAAGACCAAAGATCCCCTGCCCCTACAGAACAGGGATCTAGAAATTCATAGTAGCAGTGTTTAAGACCTTTCATAGTCTAAGGGAGAGGGCAGTGGATCACTGTGAGGACTACATGTATGTTTATGATGCTTTCTGAGTGTTAGAGCAGTCAAAAGATGAGCCTTGAAGGATGGATGAATTAACCTCCCCCCAAAAAATGTTTTTTGGTTTTTTGGGTCACACCTGACGATGCTCAGGAGTTACTCCTGGTTCTGCACTCAAGAATTATCCTGGCAGTGCACGGTGGACCATATGAAATGCCAGGGATCAAACCTGGGTTGGCGGTGTGCAAGGCAAATGCCCTCCTTGCTATACTATCGCTCCAGTCCTGAATCAAACAATTTTTTTGGGTATGTGAGGGTTAATTGGGAGTGGTTGTTGATCTGACGGATGAGTAGGCTGGGAAAGCATTCTCAGAGACCACACTTGCTATTAAGAGCCCAGGACATATTTCAGAGACCATAGTAGGAACTATAGGTTCTTACATAAAAGAAGAGTCAGAAACAACTGGAAAAACATCAAGAGATTAGATTAGGCTCAACTAGCAGAGCTCTGAAAAAAAATCCAATTAAAGCAGTTTAGATCTGGGGGCAATAGCATAGTGGGTAGGGCGTTTGCCTTGCACGCGGCCAATCTGGCCAACTGAGGTTTGATTCCTCCGCCCCTCTAGGAGAGCCTGGCAAGCTACCGAGAGTATCTCGCCCGCACGGCAAAGCCTGGCAAGCTACCTGTGACGTATTCGATATGTCAAACACAGTAACAAGTGTCACAACTGAGACGTTACTGGGCCCGCTCGAGCAAATGGATGAACAACGGGAGAACAGTGACAGATTTGGGGACCGAAGAAATAGTACAAGGGGTAGGCATTTGCCTTGCACATGGTCAACCCAGGTTGGTTCTCCAGCATGCCATATGCTCCCCTGAGCACTGCAAGGAGTAATTCCCAAGTTCAGAGCCAGGTATAATCCTATGGTTGTGACAAAAAAAAAAAAAAAAGCAGCAGCAGCTTGGATTTTTAGGGGTTGAATAGTCGTGGGCAGGGCACTTTCCTTGCAGGCAGGCAGATTCCCATATAGTCCCCTCAAATACCATAGGATTTAGTCCTGAGAACTGCTGGGTGTGGCCCCCAAACCAAAGAAAAGCAGTAGTAGTAGCTTGGATTTTATTCTGAAGGAAACAAATGCCTATGCCTCTTCTCTGGTTCCCTGGGATTGCTTCCTTCAGCTAGGCACTGCACCTATACAGGTGTCCACAGAAGCCAGAAGACATCTTCCCTCCTCTCCAGCCCCTTCATGAGAGCTGTGCATTTTTGTCCTCCAGCCTATTCCTGGCTGGTTTCTGGGCCCAATGTTGTTAGAAAGTCAAAGAGCCTCAGTTACAATTGGCCAAAGAGCTTCTGAGAGCATCTAGTTACCAATGTAGAATTCTAGCTCCACCCAGGAACATCAGACCCAACCACTCTATCTCCCTGGGAGTTTTTCTCCAGATTTTTGGCCTGGGCAGCCCTTTGTCCCTGATTATAGTTGAGATGCTTATGTAGAGTACAAAAATGAATAAGTAAGGAATGTCAGATGAGAGCTATCCCCTGGGCTCCAACACTTTAGGCTTCCAAGTTTTGACCTTTGCTGGGAATCAGAGGAGGAAAAAGTAGAGAGATAAAATCCTGTTTTAGGATGACTTCTGGAAACAGTCTTAATCTTAAAAAAGGCTGTTAGCTGGCAAGCTGATTTGTTTGGCGCTCCCATACCTGTCCAGTGGGTCTGTCCTGACCATAAGACTATCTCACAGATCTAGATCATCTCCATTCTATAGACAACTAAAAGTGGTAGAATAATCTAAAGAAATGTCATCACCACATTATTGAGTTCTGTGGGTCAAGATGACAAAGTCACCAACTTTAGTTCAAACAGATGACAAGCCAAAATTTAAGGGTACACTTAAAAAAGGGGAGGGGGAAACACTCCAATGGTCAAAGGTGGAACAAATTCAACACAAAATACTCAAGAGTTCATACTGATGTAAGTAAATCATTAAACAGAGGGAAAAAAGCCAATGGGAAAAAGGGGTTGTGAGGGGGTTGGAAAGACAGTACAGGGATTAAGGTGCTTGCCTTGCATGCAAAAGACTGGTTCAATTCCCTACACCATATGATCTCCTGGCACAGAACCTGAAAAAACGCAGTAACATGAGGTGTGGCTCAAATCTCTAACACACACACACACACACACACACACACACACACACACACAAACACGTTCCAAATAATGTGTTGGCTACTCCCCACTAACTTCCCAGTTGATGTGTGGGTGGTACATAGCAACTCACTCCTAGGAGAGTATCAGCATTAAAGTACAAAAATCTGGAGCTGGAGTGCAAAGGGCAGGTTGCTTGTCTTGCATGTGACCAACCCGAGTATGATTCCCTCAAACACTCCATACGGTCACCTAAGCATCACCAAGAGTGATCCCTGAGTGCAGAACCAAGAGTATGCCCTGAGCACTGCTGGGGTGGCCCCCAAACCAATAAAAATTAAAGCATAAAAATATAATGAATATAACCTCAGCTAGTTAATGAACAATGGTACATCCTGTGTCCTGGATATAACAGCATAGGGAAGGGGAAACTTTTCCCCCAATCTTCCATAATCCAGTCAAACCATAAAAATGTATCAGATATATCTCAACTGAAAGATGTTCCACAGTATATCTCACCAGTCAAATTTAACACGAATAAAACAAGCTTCAGAGACTATCACAGGAGTTGAAGCAGTAGTACAGTGGGTAAAATGCTTGCCTTGCATGCATGCAGCTGACCCAGGTTTGATCCCCAGCATCCCATATGGTCCCCCAAACCCACCAGAAGTAATTCCTGAAGCACAAGGCCAGGAGTAACCCTCGAGTATCACCAGGTAAGTAAAAAAAGTAAAGGCCCTCCCGTTGATCTTCGATTTGTTCGAGCGGGCCCAGTAACGTCTCCATTGGAGACTTTGTTGTTACTGTGTCTGGCATATCGAATACTCTCGGTAGCTTGCCGGGCTCTCTGAGAGGGGTGGAGGAATCGAACTCGGGTCGGCCATGTTGGCTGCGTGCAAGGCAGACGCCCTACCTGCTGTGCTATCGCTCACCAGGTATAGCCCAAAAACAAACAAACTATCATAGCCAAGAGGAACCAAAAGAGACAGGACACTACAAAAAAAAAAAAAAAAAAAAAAAAAAGAGACAGGACAATGAAATGTAATGTGGAATCCTGGAATGGAAAATAAGATGGGTTAAAAGCTAAGGAAATACAAATAAAATATGGACTTTGGTTATCAACGTTGGGTGGTTTTGGAGTGTTTTTGGAGAGTGTGGTGTTTGGGGCCATACCCAATAGTGCTCAGGGACTAATGGCTGCTCTGGGATCACTCCTAGTGAACGACATGGAATATGTGGTACGGGTACTAAAGCAGATGAGCCATGTACAAGTCAAGCATCTTAACCTCTATCCTATTTCCCCTTTTCTCAGTATTGGTTTCTTGATTGTAATAAACATACCATAATGATGTAAAATGTTAGCAAGGGGGAAACAGGTTCACGGTACATGGTACTATCTTCATTTTCCTATACAACTGTTCTTTGAAACAAACAAACAAAAAGTTAGGCTCTAAAACATACTGCTTTAGCCTGGTTGTAAACACCAGTCTGCTCTGCATCTGGTGTAGACAGAGGTCTATGCAACCCTGGGAATTAAGTTCATCTCTTGGCATTCCACTTTAAAGGCAGCCATGTCCTGATCTTGTGTCTGCCTGGCAGAGTCCAGTTACCAAGTAAGCAAAAGTACTTAAGAGACTGGGTTTAGCATCCCTGACTCCCTTGGCCAAGAAGAGAGAGCCATAGGTTAACTGCCTGCCTTTGTTTCTTTTCATTCCCTACCCCTGCCAGACTCCTGAGCTGGAACGATAGCACAGTGGTCGGGCGTTTGCCTTGCATGCAGCCGGCCCAGCCAAGCCAGGTTCGATTCCTCTGCCCCTCTCGAAGAGCCTGGCAAGCTACCGAGAGTATCTCGCCCGCACGGCAAAACTTGGAAAGCTACCCATGACATATTCGATATGCCAAACACAGTAATAAGTCTCACAATGGAGACATTACTGAGCCTACTCGAGCAAATCGATGAACAAAAATTGATGAACAACGGGAGGACAGTGACAGTGACTCCTGCCAGAAGTGAAAACCCAAGACACTGGGGGGACAGGCGGGCAGGGGTATCCTGCTGGGCGATTCACACATGCAAGGCATGTGCTTCACCAATGAGCCACATCACTAACCCCAAACCCAGACTTTTTTTTTTGGGGGGGGGGGGGCGGGGGGGCAAGGGAAGTTTGGCCCATATTCCGCAATGTTGGGGAGCAACTTTGCCGCAACAGTGCTTGAGGGATCATGTGGCACCAGGAATTGAACAAGGCAAGCACTTTAACTCCTGTACTCTCTCTCTGGCCCACAAACTTAAACTTGTTTCAGGACCACACCGGCTTACTCCTAGTTCTGTGGTCAGGGACTCCTGGCAGTGCTTGGGAGACCATATGCAGTGCTGGGGGTCAAATCAGACCACATGCAAAGCATACATAAGCCCTGTACTATCTCTCCAGTTCACAAACACAAACCTTCCTAATGCATGCTGTTACAACAGTCTATCTCTCCAGTTCACAAACACAAACCTTTCTAATGCAGGCTGCCACAACAGTCTATAAAAAATCATGAATGCCTAGAAAAATAGCTACTTCCCGAATCTGATCCCAGGTACTGCAGGAACCCCTGTATGGCTCCTGTGCATCACTACAGGTCAACTGAATCATCAGCCTACAAATGATGATCTGCAGGCGTCCCATCTGAGTGGCCCAAGTCCCTAAGCACAGCTAGAGAGACCCAAAAGAAACAAAACTTTGGGGGGCTTTGGGGCCATACTTGGTAGTGATGAAATAGATATGGGAACTATTTCCAGCTCAGTGCTCAGGGTGACTCCTGATGTCCTTTGGAGACCATGTGGTGTGGGGGTCAAATCCATATGCACTTCGGCCTTTCAAGTCAGCTACCTGACCCCAACACAGTATTTTTTAAAAATGTAAATAACAAGAGGGGACTAGAGAGAATACAGCAGGCAGAGGGTTAGCCTTGATTATGGCCAACCTGGGTTCAATCCCTGGCACCCCATCTGGTTCCCTGAGCACCTCGATGTACTAGTGATCTCTGAGCAGAGCCAGGAGTAAATCCTGAACACAGCCAGGTGTGACCAAAAACAAAAACTTACAATCAAAAGCATATGTGATAAGTCAGAACCAAGAATATGAGGAAAACAAGTGGAAGATGTCTGGAAGAGTGTTTTTTAGTTTTATTTCAACCCATTAACACTGAATACACAGGCTTTTACTCAGCCTTAAATAACCTAAATAGCCATAGAACTTAAGAGGATAAAAAAATGAAACAGCTTAATCCTCAGAGAATTCAAATTGAAGAGAAACCCTGCAGTCTTTCCCCTCATAGCTTCATCCTGACAATCCGCAGATACAGAGAAGCCAAATTCTAAGAGATCCAGACATACATTTCTGGACAGGCCTCCAGGTGCCAGACAACAGGGCACTTACTTCCTGAGGATGATGACTGCTCTGCGTTCCTTGATGTCCTGAGGACGTATGCAGTGAGTGATTTCATCAGCAGCATATCCACTGAAAATAAACAAAGAGCAAGTGAGCATGGGAAGAAGACAACCAAAATTTCTGGGGTTAGTAAAGAGACAGAACTATGACTCAGGTCTTATGGCCACCCTCCACTCCATTATATGAGAGGTTCAAGAATCAACATGAGATGATGGTGGGGGCTGGGAGCGTGGGGAGATGGTAGGGAAATACTACAGAGACTAAGATGCTTGCCTTGCACGCAGCTGACCCAGGTTTTATAACTAGCATCCCATATGGCTCCCCAAGCCCCTCAGGAGTCATCGTTGAGCACAGAGCTGGAAAACCTGAGCACCACTGGGCATGGCCCCTAAAAACAAAGAACCTAAGGCTAGAGCAATAGAAGAGTGGGTAGGGCGCTTGCCTTGCACCCCATATGGTCTCCTGAGTACTGCCAGGAATGATCCCTGTGGTGCTCAGGGCACTCCTGGCTCTGCATTCAGGGTTCACTCTGGGAAGACTCAAGGAACCGTAAGTGGTACATAAGGATCAAACCTGGGTCAGTCATGTGCAAGACTAGCACCCTCTTCAATGGCTCCAATTCCCAGAAGCTTTTTTGATATTTAAATAGTAATGAGATCATACTAATGGTAGAGAAAGGAACCTTTGTTTTAAGGATTCCTCATCTGAGCTGCTCTCAGACCAGAGTTTTTCAGTGCTCTCTGTGAACACCAGTCCCACAAGAGACCAGAGGCAAATGTCTATAGTGACATCAGTTCAGTAATTCAGAAGATTACTAGCTGATAAGAAACTGGTAAGAAAATAACAAAGAGGGGTTGGAGAGATGGCTCAAAGGGCTAGAGCACATGCTTTGCATGCAAGAGGCCTGGGTTCAATCCCTGGCACCACATGGTGATCTCCCCAGCACCAAGAGCAATACCTGAATGCCACCAGATATGGTTCAAAACTCAACCTCCCCCCAAACAACAACAACAAAAAACAAAAAAGAGTCAAGAGTTTTTGAAAGTAGTAGGGATCTGAGAAATACAAAAGAATTCTGATGACTTCAATTGAGCTTTAACTGCAAAGATCTATTAATATCACTGACCCACAATGAGACATGCCACATATGGATAGAGGATTGAAGAGACCTAAATTTGAACCTGAGCTTTATGATCTATTTGCTTTGTGAACTTAGTTCCATGGTTTCTTTTTTTCCTTAGGAGGCGTTATGTCACAATCAGTAGTGCTCAAGACTTACTTCTGGCACACTGTTCAGGGATCACTCCCGTCAGGGGTCATGGAATTATATGTGGTACTGGTGATCAAATCTGGGTAAGATGCATGCAAGGCAAGACTATTATCAGCTACATTCTCTCCTAGCCCTCAGATTTTTTTGGTTTGGGTCCATACCCAGTGATGTTCAGAGGTTACTCCTGTTCTGCACTCAGAAATTACTCCTGGCAGGACTGGAGGGACCATATGGGATGATGAGGATCAAACCCAAATCAGCTGCATGGAAGGTAAACACCTACCCGCCATACCATTGCTCCCCTTGCACTTAAGTTTTTGGGTTTTTTAAAAACTTTTTTATTGAATCACTCTGATAGACCCTTACAAAGCTGTTCATGATTGAATTTCATTCATACAGTATTCCAACACCTATCCCTCTACCAGTGTACATTTCCCAGTACCAGTGTCCCCAGGTTCCCTCTCACCACCACCCCCCTCTGCCTATCTCTCTCTTCTTCCCTCTTCTTTCTCTCCCCTCCACCTCCCACGTTTTAGGCATTGTGGTTTATAATACTGATACTGAAAAATTAACCTTGAACGTGGTGGGTTTTTTTTTTTTGCTTTTTGGGTCACATCCAGCAATGCACAGGGGTTACTCCTGGCTCTGCACTCAGGAATTACTACTGGCGGTGCTCAGGGGACCATATGGGATGCTGGGAATCGAACCCAGGTCAACCGCATGCAAGGCAAACACCCTACCCGCTGTGCTATCGCTCCAGCCCCTGAACTTAGTTTTAAGCCACTTGCTGGGCCTAAAGTTCAGTTAACTGAGCTGTATATAATAAGCGCAGCAGTAGATTTCTAGGGGTTTCATTTTAACCTTAGGTACTCTATTGTGGTCATTAATAAGTATGAGATTTGTTATTGTTGTTTAGCCACACTCAGTAATACACAGGGCTATTCAAGCTTGCTACTGAGAAACATACACTATTGGGATGCCAGGGATGGAACCCCGGACAGCCCCACGCAAAGCAAGCGCCCAACCTGCTATACTATCTCTCCAGCCTCACCTCCTCTTTTTTAATGGTGCTAAGGGAATCAAACCCAAGGACTCACACACACAAGTGCTCTACTGCTGAACTATAGTCCTAGCTATACCAAAGTGAATGTTGTCAGCACAGAGCATCAAATCTGGGTCCTTGACATGGACCTCTAAGAATACAAGGCAAGCACTCTACCACTGAGCCACATTCCTGACCCAAATTACGTTTCTTTTTCTTTTTGGTTTCTGGGTCACACCCAGTGATGTTCAGGGTTTAGTCCTGGCCCTGTGTTCAGGAATCACTCTTGGCCATTTCCCAGACCCACATGCAAGTAGCAGGGTCAGCTGTGTATACAGCAAGTGTCTTACCCTCACACTATCTCTCTACCCCAATCAACATACATGTCTAAAGCAGTATACAGGCTACTACAGGCAATCTTACCTACAATTAACAACTATTATCAATATGTTTGAATTGGCTATGGGCACTACTCTAGACTCTGCCTTCCCATCCCTAACAAAGAACTGTTTTTCTTAATGTAGGCTCTGGAATAAGTCCAGACATTTGTCAAATCTTATCTGCCACCATCCCCAAAAGGCACTTCTTAGAATGAACAAGTTATGCTAGGTCCCATAATAGAGTCCAGGCTTCAGAATTACTAGTGAGAAGGTAGAATTGCACTGCCTGCACAGATTCACAAAAATGACACTGGGGTCAAGAGAGAAAGGATAGTGGGCCTTGCATGTGAATGACCCAGGTTCGATATCTGGCACCCCATGTGGTCCCCCCCAAGTCTTGCCAGAAGGGATCCCTGAGTGCAGAGTCAGGAGTAAGCCTTAACACAGCCAAATGTGGCCCCAAAACAAAAAATGATGTTGGCATTACTCATTGCCTTTTTTCCGAACCACAACACCCAATAGGAGAGAGAGAACAAAAGGGAAGGCCCTGCCACAGAGGCAGGGTGGGATGGGGGGGGATGGAGGGTGGGAGGGATACTGGGATCCGTGGTGGTGAGAAATGGGCACTGGTGGAGGGATGGGTATTTGATCATTGTATAATTGAAACCCAAGCACAAAAATTTGTAAGTCTACAACTGTACCTCATGGTATCTTACTAATAAAAAAAATTATGTTGCCTGCTCGGATCGGGGCTGAGTATCCTCCACCCAGATCCTCCAAATTCCAGTAGGCAGGGGTCACACCCACCAACTGGCCCCCTGGCACCATGTAATCCCATCAACGACCAAGACTCAGAGACTATAAAACCCAGCTCCCAGAAAAGAACAGCGCAGAGTCTCCTGCCCCCGCACCTGGCTGTCCTTGCAGGGGCCCCTTGGAAGGGAGTGGGTTGAGTTTCCCTCCCCACCCCGACCAGGGCTCCGGCAGCCGAAGACCTCCAGAACCAGCCACCACCATGCTGAGACCGCTCTTCACACGCATGAAGGTACTGGCAGAGGAACAAAGGCATGCGAGTCCCAGGGCTGAGATCTCCAAGTCTGCTCAGATCAATCCTCCACCCAGATCCTCCAAATTCCAGTAGGCAGGGGTCACACCCACCAACTGGCCCCCTGGCGCCATGTAACCCCATCAACGGCCAAGACTCAGAGTCTATAAAACCCAGCTCCCGCATTTGTGGCCACGCGACATCTTATTATCTCATTCCTACTTTGGACAAACTGGCAGGCTACCGAATGTAACCTGCCCACATGGCAGAGTCTGGCAAACTCCCCGTGGCATACCCAATATCACAAATACCAGTAACAATGATGGGTCTCATTCTCCTAACCCTGAAAGAGCCTTGAATATGGCACTTTTAAAAAATCTAGGGCTAGGATGAAGGAGACGTTACTGGGGCCTGCTCAAGGCAATCGATGAACAAAAGGATGGTCGTGATCATCGTGATGTTGGCATTGATCCCACCTGAAGAGTTTATTAGTATTGGCCTTCCAGAACTTCCTGTCAGCTACAGTTTACTGACCCATCTCTTCAAGATTATCAGGTTCAGTAGGGAGAGGAAGGCCAAAAGTCCTGACCAAGAGAAGCTCTCTGGCAAAACTGCAGCAGATACCTTAAAGGGTTATTTCTACTGGGGGGGGGGGGGGGGGGGAAGAAACTACTTGGGGGGGGGGCAAAGAGACAAAGGTGATAAGGGAGAAAACCATTAAAACATATCTGACAATTTGACAAAGGGGCAGCTATTAACTCAGAGAAAAAGAAAGGACTGTAGAAGGAAACAAACACAAAGAAACATACCTGCTACAGAAAAAAACTTGTTAAAAATCCTAGTTGGCCAGCTTGAAATTTAATCTGCCCTGGGTCCAGCCCTACCTTTGGCTTAAAGAAAAGTTTCAGTGCCTCATGGTCTTTTGTTTTCAAGGGAAGGCAAAAAAGGAAATACCTCCTGCTGGTCAGTCACAACCTGCTCCTTAAGACTCAGCCCATGGAAATACCACTCCCACACACATGCTCAAAACTCTGATTTGTATGCTACAGCCACTTAACTTTGTCATTCATTAGCTCTATGCCGTAGAGTGAATCTTGTCTACCTCCTCCCCTATTTCCTTAACTACTACCAGTGGGTTTCCACCAGACCCTCTAGCTACATCTCTACTACCACTTTGGTCTCCTGGAAATTGTGTTTATAAGACAAAATTACAAAGGCCCTATTTATTTCCACATTAAGTGGACACTAAACATGTGCTAAGCTAAACTGCTAGACCACTTTGAAGTCTGTTTTTACACCTATAAAACAGAGACTGCCATAAGTCCTTTCTCAGAGGAAGATTAAAATGAGAAGTCTGAAAAACTTTTTTATTGGGGGGGGTTGGGTAGAGTACACATAACACACCCCAGCAGTGTTCGGAGCTTACTCCTGGCTCTGTACTTAGGGATCACTCCTGGAAGGGTCAGGGAACCATATGGGGTGCTGGAAATCAAACCTAAGTAGGCTGTATGCAAAGTAAGTGTCTTACCCACTTTACTCTCTCCACCCCTCAAAAAGTCTTCATAATGGATTATATAGCACCAGGACTACACTTCTTTTTAGGAAAGCATCTTGAAGACTAAGATTAAGGCACATTTCCAGGATGGTCACCACTCCCTCTCTACTCGGAGGGACTGCTCTTCAGTCTGGTGACAGCCTAGAGCCAACGAGGACTACCTGCTCTTGTAGCCTGCTGTACCAAGAAACTAAAGCTGTAGGGGTGGAATGGATAGGAGGCCAACCACCTTGGCACAGAGATAGTATATATAAGTTCAGGCTTAAGTTATAACCAGAACCAAACCTCCAAGAAGATATATGACTTGCCATGAAATATCCTGGTCTAAATCTAGACAGAGGACTGACATGTTTTTAGTCCCAATTCCAGCTATGTCAAGGTATAAATATATAGTAGTTGACAGAAGGAATGTCATTTCCAGAAATATTTATAAATTCTAGTGTTAAAAAAGATTACTAACTCCAAGTACTCAGTAATGTAAAAGTCAATCTTTAGAACAACTCTTACAGCATCAATAGTCTCATTTTGCAGATGAGAAAAACTATGACCCAGAATGGTTAATTTGCTTAAGATCAAACAGCAGAAATGGTGGAACTCTAAACTCTGTTTTTGTGTCTGCACTACACTGTTTTTGATGTGGGAGGGTAGGGGCTGGGGTAGAGGAGTTGGATAATGAAGGGTAGGAAGAAAGACCCATCTATGTTTTTAGGAAACAAGATCTAATCTGCTGAAGGAACCTCAAAATATATGACATACCCAACACCCCATGGGAGGTCAGCAAAGATTAGTTTATGACCCTGGGGAGCAAGCATACCTCAGTGATGACTACATACCTACTATCTAGGTGAAAACGGCTACCAGCCCTGAAATTTCTATGGTCCATTTACTTTCTCTTAATTCCATGACTAAGACCAGGACTGTCCTTTAGGATCAGCTTCTTTTCGTTTGCTGCCACTTTTTTCCATTCTGCCACTTTCAGGGTTGGAAGAATCAAGGGCGACCAACACCCCCGGCACAGAGTTCCTTCTGAGAATGCATAGCCCTGAGTTTCTCCTGAGTTTCCTCCCACCAACATGGAACAAAAGAACCCACATAAGAAATGTGGTCCAGGACTATCTGCCCTACATTCCAAGCTATTTTAAGTCAGAAAGTTAAGTTTTGCTTTTAACCAGCTGAACAAGATCAGCCCTTAGCACAGAACTAAGGGTACATACTACCCAGGACCAATTACTAAGAGGAAGTCACAGGCTGTGCTCATCTCGGAGTGCCACAGCTGGGTGACAAGTCATTTTCAGAGAAGTGATCAAGGCATGGCTCTCTGGACATGTGACCACAACACATACCTTGAACAGTGACTGAAAGTAACAGCAAATAAGCAATTAATCTTGAGGTAATTATTCTAATTAATCCAATTAAAGTGTTTTATGATGCTCATTAACATTACATGGAACAAGAATAAAAGAAAAAAATGATATGAAGAGATAGTAAAACACATATTTCCCTATTGAACAGAATTAAGAGGGAATCCACCTGGGCCCAAGATGGGAAGGCTATGTAAAACAAAACATAAATCCTGCCAACTGGGTTTGGAAAGAACGAAGTCCTTCCAGAAGAGTCTCTGAGATGTGCTTTAAATACCCACATTTGAACACAGCTGAGTCAATGTTTGCCACATACTGTATCCAAATTGACAAATCTGAAACTGGGGACTGGAGCCATAGTAGTGTGGGTAGGGTGCTTCCTCACATGTGGCCGACTGGGATTCGATCCCCAACACCATATGATTCCCCGAGACTCATCAGGTGAGATTCCAGAATGCAGAGACTAGAGTAAGCCCTGAGCATCAATGGGTATACCTCCCTGCTTGACCCCAACAAATAACAAACAACAACAAAAACACCAAAAACTGTACTCCTGCCATGCTGCCTTGGAGAGATACAAACACAGTCACTACCCTGTCACTACTAACTGAAGTGTGAGTCATGTGAAATTGATTAAAATCCCATTTTCATCTGCAGAAAACCACTGTTTTCATAAATCCCTCCCTTCCAATCTGTAATTTAAGAGCTCTAGTCTGGGATGCAAACTTGAAAGGAAAAAAATCACTTTTTCCAAGCTCGGGGAAGACACCATGCAGTATCTTGAAGTGATATGTGACAAGTGTTCCACACCTGCACACCAAGTAAACTATTGTGATTAGTGAACAATGAAGTAAAACAAATGTACAGAGAGGTCCAGAATCCTAGAGCAATGGCTCCCCACTAGAGATAATTTTGAATCCCTAGGAAATATGGCACGTCTAGAAATATTTTTGGTTGTCATAGAGTTTTACTAGTATCTAGTGGATAGAAGGATGCAGCAGTATTGTACAATGCATAGGACAACTCCCACATAAGAATTAGCCAGGGAACAAGAATGTAGCATGGATTCAATCTCTAATACCACCAAAACAAAATAACATCAACAAATTAGTCCCAAATGTCAACAGTACTGCTATGGAGAAGCTCTAATTCTGAGCCTCACCAAGGCATGCCTCACCAGAATCTCCACTTCAAAACAAAGCTGAATTCTGTTTAGTTTGGGGCCACACCTGGCAGTGCTCAGGGCTTACTCCTGACTCTGTGATCAGAGATTACTCCTGGTGGTGCTGGGAGACCATGTGTGCTGGAGATGAATAAAACTCAGGTCAGATGTGTGCAAGGCAAGCACTCTACCTGTTGTACTACCTATTTCTCAGGCACCTAGAAATTCCATCTCAAGGGTTCTGTGTTATCAAAAAAATTTGGAAGCCCCTAGAGATGAAGGAATTTAACAAATGAAGGGCCCTTTAACTTCTAAATCTAAATAAGGAAGACAAAGTAATGCTTCCACTGACAGACTCCCTCAACTTTCTCATTAGGTGGCCTTGGATATCACTGGCTCTGATGCTATGTTAACATAAAAGGAGACCCAGCTGTTCAAGTCAAATCAGACAAATTAAAAGGTTTTATGACATTAAAAGGTTTCCAGAGACCCTACTTCTCCACATGATTGTGCCTGCAACACTCCACACAGTAAGAGATCAAGCTACTCACAGAATCTGCGTCCTACCTGTGCTAGAATTCCGTAGTCAATCAAGCCACACTGAGCAGCTGCTAAGAAGTTTTTAGGATTACTAAATACACTGGTAGGTTTGTTTCAGGGCTGAAAGCAGCAGCTTCCAAAAAAATTTTGTATCACATAGACAACAAAGGTATTCCAGCAAATAATCTGTTCAATCCAGAGAACTGATCTAATTCTCAGCAGGATCTGGGACATAATATGTGCCACCAGTCCAAGTTTTGCTGCTGCCATGACTATAAAATGAAATAACAGTAAAAAGACCAAATTTATCAAAGGCTGGAGCACATATCTGGCATAGAGAAGCCAGATTTAATTTATGGCACAGTATGTCCCCCAAAGCACCTGAGGGATAACCCTACTGGTCCCAGGACTTCTGGTGTAGCAGCAGTGAACCAATTATCTCTGGGGGAGACCATAGGACCCCGGTAAACACCACTTGAAGGATCCACTCTACCCCATCATCCCCTTCAAAAAAAGGTCAAGGATGTAGTTCAGCACTTGACTTGCACATGTAAGGCCCCAAGTTCTGTCATGGCACCTCCAAAAAAAAATTGAAAAGCTTTATTGTGCTTAACTTGGTCCTAACAGTCTTACAAAGAACTTTTAACAGAGTACTGAACTAACTATTCCTGACTGATTATATTATTACTCTATCGTCCAGGGAAGTCAAGTCTTCCTCATGGGAACAGAGAATGCGTGGGTATCAATTAGAAACTCTCAAGGGCTTTTCTCTGTTATTTTCTGTTAAGGAATCCATGACTGTGTTAAAGAAACCAAAGTTTTTTAAATTATTAATACAGAGTCCCTTTTTTGGTGGTACCAGGGAAGGCACCTGGGGGGTTACACACATGCAAAGCGTTTGCTCTCTCCTAGTCCCCAATTCAAAAAATTTTACTTTTTGGGAGGCTAAATCTGAGGGTGGGCTAAATCCGAGGGTGGGTAAAACCCCTGCTCCCGCAGGCACAGCATGCACTTGACGCCCTCACAGCTCCCTCCAGGGCCCCAAATTACTTTTTTAACGCGGACTTGGAAATGGACAACCAGAATGGCAAAGTAGCTACGATCCCAAAGGGAAAGAGAGAGACGGATCCCTAACACCTTAACCATCAAAGCAACAGGCCTTTTCGAGAGAACTCCAAGAAGTCCGCGCTCGGCCTGAGCTGCCCCGAGGATACTCCTTCCAAAGGGTTCCCGGCACCGCCCAGTTTCCTCACACCTGTTTGCAACGCCGCCAGCTCGCCCCGCCCGGCCCGGCCCGGCCAGGGGAGACTCGGGCGGCCGAGAAAAAGCGCGGGCTCCCATAGGCTGCGGCCCGGGCGCCGCCCCCTCCTCCCAGGTGGGTTACCTGAGCACAGTCACGCTCCCCCTGCGCACGGGCAGGGAAAGCACCGGTTCCGACACCCGGATGGGCTTGAACTGGAACTTGCAGCCGAAGCAGAGCGCGGAGTCGCTGAAAAAGGACACGGACACGATGGGGCGCTCGAAAATGTGGATGGGGTCGACATGCGACACGATGCAGCCGCCGGGCTGGTAGTCGTTGATGACGGCGCTGTTGACGAAGCCCTCGGGGATGACGCGGTGCTCCACCAGCTTCTGGATCACCAGCTGGTGGACCCACTCGGGGATCTCGTCCACGTCGCCGGGCGGGTAGAGGCGCTCCTGGCCCGGCCCGCGCTTCTGCAGCTGGGCGCCGTACGTGTAGCCCTCGCCGAAGAAGTACTTGTTGCGCAGGGGGGCCCGGTCCACCGTGTGCTCGTTGTACAGGCCCTTCTCGGCGCGGGACACCACCTCGTCGATGCGCGCCTCGATCTTGGCACACTCGTCCTGGCTGAAGAGGCGCATCTGGCGGATGCCGCTCTTCACCTTGCGCGCCTCCTCCTCCTTCTGCAGCTGCTGCTCCTCGTAGTCGCTGCGCTCGGGGTCCGAGTCCTCCTGGTACTTGCGCTTCGCCCCGGGCACTGGGTACGGCTCGGCGGCGGCCGCGGCGGCGGCGGCGGCGGCCACGGCGGCCGCGGCGGCGGCGGCGGCCTCCCGGCTGCCAGCCTTGTAGTTGTCCCGGGACGTCATGGACTTGAGCTTCTCACGCAGGTCCGTGTAACCGCTGGCGGCCGCCATGGCCCCCGCGACGCTGCTTCAGGGTCCTCCGGGGCGGGCGGGCATGGCTCTCGGGGGACGCGCCCGGGGGACCCGGGGGGAAGAGAGGCTTCAACGCCAGGCCCCCATGCGAGGCTGAAGAACCCGGCGAGGGGCGTCGAGAGCCGGGCGCGAGGGTCAAGCCTCAGAGGCGGCGGGTCAGGCAGCGGCGGCGGCAACGCGGTTTCCTCCTCCTCCACCTTCTCCACGTCCCGGGGGGCAGGGGCGCCGGCAGCGCCTCATGCCGCGGAGGGCAGCTGAGGAGGCTCGGCCCGACTCCCCGACAGACCCTCCGACGCCCTGCTCGACCCGCACTTTAAAGCTCTCCTCACGACGTCACGAGCTGCCCGCCCGACGTCCGCCAGCGCCGCTCCTCAGCGGGCTTCTCAGTGCGCACGCGCAGTGTTGCTAGCCACCGCGGCTCCGAGCGCACCGAGCATGCGCGCGCGTGCGGCCCGGGTCGCCGGAGGAGCGCGCGCAAGCGCAGACTGGACCGTTCGTGTTTGGGCCCCCGCCCCTCCCCCACTAGCTGAAGGGCTTCGAGGGAGCACCCTCAAATAACAACCTGCGTTCACACCGCGCCACCTCCGCGGCCGAAGGGCTCCCTCCACGGGGGTGCGATCACGCTGTCAACGCTGCCGCTAAGCTGTGTCACGGCATCGTCCGATCGCGCGCAAACGCCTCAGCTTCCAGCGCGCAATCACCGGGGAACCGCCACAACCTAAGCTTGTCCCGTTACCGCCCCCTTTGGCGCTCTCACTTTTTCATTGGGCCACCGGCCATCCGCCGGGCGGGCCCAGATGGGAGCTCCCGGAAGTTGGTTGGTAGTTACAGCTGTCTATCAGATGGTTGCCATGGCTACTGCGTCCGTCACTTAATTAGCGGCCGGGTGGGCAACGAGGACCCCTAAAAGGTGAACGGTTGACTAAAGAAGTGCCTGAGCGGCGAGCCTAACAGAAGCCAGCCCTCAGAGATACTTGAAATTTCTGAAACCCGCCTAAACTGCTCAGACTTGCGAGGCGGAGAGCGCCAGACCTAAGCTCCGAATCCAGACTGCGATGGCTGCAGAGGCCGAACATTTTCCCTGCTCCCTGCTCCCCCTCTCCCGCCGCCACCTCCACCGCGGTCGGGATTGTAAACGTTCCACGAGTCACGTCCTGGTGGCGTCGAGCCCGTGCGGACGTGGGGACGCGTCGCGGGTTGATGTAGTTCTTCCTTGGACTAGCGAGGGCTGTGGGGACACTTCTTTCAGGGATGTAGAGGAAAACTTTCAGGCAAAGAGGAGGCGAACGGATAAAACAAAGCTATAGCTAGGAGAGACCATTCAAATCCTCTGGGGCAGTGTGCCCGGGTAGGATGCGTGGCGTGAGCAGGGAAACGGATTTCTACTCAAAAATGTCCCAAGATTCCCCAGGATAAAATAGATCTTCGCTAGACCCAAGACCTGTTGGCAAAGTCTCCTTGCCCCTCTTTGCGAACACGGAGCCCCAGATGGACCCAGCACTGCCAGGCAAACATTCCCGGTTATATCCGCGGGCCTTTGTCCAAACTTTCTTCCACTAGCAATGCCAGCTCACTTTCCCCTTTGTCTTTCATTTTTGTTTTCTGAGGCCCTCTCCTTCTAGCACCGTCTCAGATTCCCCTGAAAGGAAAGGAATCTTGTCCTTCGTGAGCTGGCACCCGAGCTGCCTTCAGTTTCACTCCCCCAGATCAAGCCCTTTTACCCCACCCCGCCCTAGATCTGGGCTTAAGCTCTAGGCTCTAGAAATCTGCTAAATCCGGGTTTGAATCTTGTCCTCAGGACAGGGTATATGACCTGGGCAGATGATTTCCTCTCTCTGATCCTCAGCGGTGAAATGGAGATTAACATTAGTACCCACCACATATGGTGTTGTAAGAATGCAAGAGAATTATGCACAGGCTTTTTGGATTTGTTGCGGGAGGGTCACACCTAGTGATGCTTAGAGGCCACTCCCACTGGAGCTCAGGAAAACTTCTGCAGTGCCAGAATAGAAGTGAACCTGGAGGTGGCAAATCAACTGCTCGGCCATTCACCTACCTTTCTCTGCCCAAGTCATGAATGACTCAACAGTGTGATTTGCCCAAGTCAAGCAGAGGGGCTTGCTGTCCCCAAATCTGGGCCTCAGTTTCTACATCTATGAACTTGGGGTCTGTGTTGAGAGGTGTGGACAAAACAGCAGAGCCTAGAACTTGAGCCAGTGCCCTCAAGCTGACCGCTGGGTCCTTTCCAAGAAACAACAGCAACCAATGCAGGGGAATGGGATGGGGTAACCCTTTAGTAAGTTTGGCTCCAGTCCTTTTCTGTCACTGCTAGCATTCTGGTGAGAAGATGGACAGCTAGCAATGACCAGAGTTGCCAACTACCTGGGCAGAGCCCCCATGCATAAGGAGAATCAGCTGTGAGATCTCTCAGACCCTTTGGAAGTGCAGCAGGCACAGAGAAATGCTGGCCCAGTGCAAAATGACAAGGACCTAGGGAGGAGAAGCTGAAGGCAGGCTCAGAGGCTAGATCCTGAAAGCAAGAAGCATTACATTTCAGAGAGGATCTGGGAGGCCAGCCAGAAAGAGAAACCAGCCTCTGAGCAGCCCTCTGGAAGGGGGGTTGGGAGGAAAATAGCCATCGGATTGATCTGGCCTGTTTGACAGAACTCACCACCTCAACTATCAGAGGCCTAGAGGAGACTCACTTAGTGCTCTTCCCCTGGTATAAACAGATTACAGCTTCTCTAGGTCTCTCTTGGCCCTCCCAGACTGGAAACTTCCCTCCCAGACTGGAAACTTCCCTGTGCTCCCCCATGCCTGTGTTCTGGAGCTAGAACCCAGAATGGTCTGATTGGCGTCCTGTGGTGACCAGCATCTTCTACACATCTGGCTGTGGAGTGTGTACTCCACACATTTAGTTGTACTTGCCATACTTGCCAGGGGAGGGTCTCCTTTACTTCTTGTGCCCATGCCTATTCTGGTCTATAGTGTGTTGGGGGGGGGTCCCTGTGGTACTCTTATGTGATTGCCAGGGCACAAACACTTTGGCCAAAGTGTTCACGTCTTTTAGTAGCACTGTAGCACTGTCTTCCCGTTGTTCATCAGTTTGCTCGAGCGGGCACCAGTAATGTCTCCATTGTGAGACTTGTTGCTGTTTTTGGCATATCGAATACATCACGGGGAACTTGCCAGGCTCTGCCATGTGGGCGGGATACTCTCAGTAGCTTGCCGGACTCTCTGAGAGGGGTGGAGGAATCGAATCCAGGACGTCTTTTAGTTATTGGTGCTCAATTAGGCATTACAGCTTCTTAGCTGTGTGCTCACACATACCTGCTGTGGGGCTGGAAACTGTTTGTGGCAGAGCTGCCGGGATCACACTTGGTACATCTGGAATTGAACTCGAGAGCTTATGCTTGCAACACAGATGCTCTAAGGCACTGAGCTATCCTGGGACTCCTGTAGTTGTCTAATTCTAAGCCATTTGCAGTGCCTAGCAATCGCCTAGTGTGTCATGCTTAGTAGGAGTTGGTGAATAAAGAAACCCTTCTGATTCCTGATCCGAACAGTATGCCCCAGAGACCTTTTCCTATCTTCCACTCCCAAACTTGAAACTTGGCGTCCCCCCTCCATCATCCACAAGGCACCAAACTTTTCCATCAATATTCTTTTTTTTTTTTATTCAAGTGACAAGCTTTTTTTTTTTTTTGATTTGTTGTTGTTGTTGTTTTTTAGGCATTGTTCGAATCCCAGGAGATACAGCAAGGCACAAATACCATTTTCTTTGAACTAGGGCTGAACTGTTCACTTCCATCCCCTCCATTTAGTCCTGGGAAACTTCAAATTTCAATCCCCAAGTCCCATTCTCTGGGACACATTTCCCAGACTCTTCCCTCCCAGTTCCTGACACAAAGTCTCCACTATACCACTGTCAAACCTTATGTGACTCACCCAATGGCAGTGACCTGGGGCTGGGGCTCTTCTAGGAGTGTAGAATGGAGGGACAGGGTGTATAGAGGTAAGGGCAGGAGTCTCTGCAGTAAGCTCCCTTCATGGGCAATGGGGGAAGGGGGGATTGCAAGTGGGCCCCCAGTTCCAACCTCGTCCCCCGGGGCTTGTTTTTCCCAGTCACTCAGCAGTTCCAAGGAGGAAGAGTTGCTAGGCTGACCTTTCTTGGACCTCTTATTTGCACAGAACAGGCTGGAGGCTCAGGAATCCCAGCTGAGCTGCAGCCTGGCCGTTGGGGGTGGGGGAGGGGCCCTGAGGGGCTGAAATGTGGAGCTGTAGCAGATTTGAACTGCAGACCCTACCAGAACCCTACGGTGAAGAGGCCACTGGTATGAGAACTTGTTTCTCTGGTGGTGATGTCGGTGGGCCCCACGGGTGACTTAAGTGAAGCAGGGAGGAGGACAATCACTTTCTCCCCATCCGCCTCTGCCACCCGGGACCCAGGGTTACGGGTTCTTGTCTTGCCTGGCAGAAAGGAATTTCAGGAGTAGATGAGCAGTGAAATTAGTTTTTATTTGAAGGGTTTTGAAGGGAAGGAGGGAGATAAAGTGGGAGAGAGTGGAGAGTAACCTGCTCAAAAGAGAGCCCGGGCTTCTCCAAGGGCATAGAGCCCCTACACACATCTCAGCATATGAAAGTACACATCTCAGGACGGGAGATGCGGGCGACACATGTGCTCAGGCAGCATATGTGGGTGCTTCCTTTGTTCAAGGTGGCCTTTATAGGGTTTCTCCAACCTGTCCCCATGTGGGGCTTCTACCTAGGTAAAAGTACGTTGCTAGGGAGATTACCAAAGAGGTTGCGAGTGGTGATGGTCTTCGAAATTCCTGTTCTCACTTTTGTTTCTGCAGGAGCTTCTGTTGGAGGGGGGTGGTCAGGTGTCAAAGGAACAGCTTTGGAGTTTCTGGTTAGTCTCTTTTGGTCTTTAATTGGTCTCAATTTCTTCTGCCGTCATCTCTGTAGACGTCTCCATGAGGTCAGGGCCATTGCTTCCCAGGAGATTTACTGCCATTGCCTTGGGAAGGGGCCTTCCCTATCTGCCTACCTACCTCAGTGGGAGGCCGCATGGACCCCACCCATGAGACTGGAGCTCTGAAAAGGCCTTAGCTGATGGTGAGGCCTTGTGCACATTGGACCCAGTGTGCAGGCTGGATGCTGCTCCACTTTGGATTGGGCTCCTCCGGTTTCTTAGAACTTGGGCTGCTCCTCAAGATTCTGGGCCCTTCCAGGTGTCACTGATCCTGAGACACCCAGGAAGCTCCATGGGGGCTAGCTACATCTGGGGCTGGGGGTGGGGTCAGAGCAGCGTAATCTCGCTGGGGGGCAGTGTAAGCCGCTTCTCCCGGGCACTGAGGAGGTTCTCCACGTGCACGGCCACCACACGGCACAGCTCCAGGCCCTGCAGGAGAGAAAGTGAGGGCTCAAAACCAACACACTGCATCTTGGGGTGCAGTGTGGATGGGGGAGAGGTGGAGATCCCAACTTCAACTCCCCTTCCCCAGGACCCTAAGAAAAGGGGAATGTGAAACCATAGGACAAATGCTGGGCTATGGACCGGGAGGTGAGCAAGCAGGAGACCTCTGATCATCAATCAGCTTTGCTGAGCATGAAGACTGAGACCCCAGACCAGGCTCTCATGTCCTTGCGCTCAAGGGCCTTATCTGGAGGGCCTCAATTTACCCGGGCTTGCCTCACAGGTTCATTTTATGAGTTTGTTTTGTGTCTGCAGTGTTGGGGATGAAACCCAGAGACACATATGCAAGACAAGCGCTCCATTGCTGAACCGCATACCCAATCTTCATGAGATTTCATTGCATATAAATCTTTAGATTTGAAAAAGATTAGCCAGGGGGCTGAGAATGTAGCTCTCACACATGTGTGAGGGCAGTTTGCTTGCATGTATGAGGAGGGAGGAGGAGAAGGAGGAGGAGGAAGAGGAGGAGGAGGAGGAGGAGGAGGAGGAAGAGGAGGAGGAGGAGGACTACTACTACTACTACTACTACTACTTTGGGGGCCGGAGCAATAGTACAGCAAGTAGGATGTTTGCCTTTGCACACGGCCAACCTGGGTTCAATCCCCAGCATCTTGCAGTCCCCCAAGCACTGCCAGGAGTAATCCTTAAACTAAACCAGGTGTGATACCCTCCCTGAGCACCCTCTCCCACTAAAAAGAAAAAGATTAGCTCAGCCCTCTATTCTGGAGTGACTCATACATCCTAATTTGGGGTGTGTCATTTCTCCATCGGATTCTCTCTCTTGTCCTCCCGTTGTTCATCGATTTGCTCGAGCGGGCCCAGTAACGTCTCCATTTTTTTTTTTTGAGACTTGTTGTTACTGTGTTTGGCATATTGAATACGACACGGGTAGCTTGCCAGGCTCTGCTGTGCAGGCGAGATATTCTCAGTAGCTTGCTGGGCTCTCTGAGAGGAACGGAGAAATCGAACCTGGCTCGGCCAGGCTGGCTGCGTGCAAGGCAATTGTACTACCACTGTGCTATCGTTCCAGCCCAATTTATATCTAAATTATTTTTAACCCCTCAGAATAATTAAAAGTATTTCCTAAATATAACTATTGTACTGGAAAAAAGGAAACTTTTTTGGGCGCAAGGACCGAGTCAATAAATAGTAAAACATCTGTGTGCTGCCCTGGTTACTACCTGGCCTCTACCACCTGGAATAAGCCCTGACCTAGACTCAGGGTTCCCAACTGGGGTGGGAGATGGATGAAAGGCAGACTGGGGAAGAAATTGTGGAAAATCCATCTGTAAGTGCGGTTCTCGGTGTCATAATCTCCCAGGAATTTCCCAGGGGCTGGCAGAAGCCATTCTGAGGGGTTAAAAATAATTGGAACTGCACTTCCTGTGCATTACGATGTGCCAGGCATTGTCCCAGGTTCCACTTCTTTAGCCCTCCAGTGTCCCTGTTTGCCGCAAATGCTAAAAGATTCCATTGCACAGGAGAGAAAACCGAGGCCAGAACCAGGATGCCACTGTTCCAGCACTCACAACCACACTGTGTTCGCAACTTTGTAGTTTTTGTTTATCTACCGGTTTTGAGGGCTACTTCCCTGCTCCATGCTCAGGGATCACTCCTAACAGTACTCAGGAGATCATGCAATGTCAGATACTGAACCTAGGGCTCTGGTCTGCAAAGCACGTGCTGAAGCCCTTTGAGCTCTCTCTCCAGCCCCCCATCGCTTCTTGCACAAGTTGATGGCTGTGCCCGGCCCTGTACTGGGAGCCTGCCTTGACTAATTAGATCACTATGCGCACGATGATTCTCCTCTCTAGTATATACTTCTAGCATATATGCATCTCACTTATCTTACTTGATAAGATACGGAGTTCCCTAGAGGTCCCTTCACTAGCCTGAGGTTGTGGGGATGGTCTTTTAGCTATCAGCTGTATCACTGCTGCAGTCAAACATTATCTCCTCCTGAAAACCCTTCCTGATTACCTCCTAGATGGCTCAGGTATGCCCTTCCATTACTGAAACAGGATTTATTGGAGAGATTCTTTAACCTCTCCTTTCTCTCTAGGGGGCTCTGTGAGGGCCAAGGTCGATGGGATCTCAGTCACTTCAGTCTTTCTGAGGCCTATGCAGAGCCTTCTACATTGATACGCCAGGCATTGTGCTGGGAACACAGTGGACAGAGCCCTGGCCTCCTAGGGTTGGAATTCTGGTGGAGAGACACAAAGCACGAATCACTAAGTTGTGGGGATGAAGTGATCGTACAGCAGGTAAAGCACCTGACTTGCATGCGACTGACCTGGGTTCAATCCCCATTTCCCATATGATGTCTCATGTTCCACCAGGAGTGGTCCCTGAGTACAGAGCCAGGAGTAATCCCTGAGCACTTCCGGGTATGGTCCCCAAAGGAAGAAAACAAACCAACCCTAAGTTATAATGAAACTACCGAGATTGAGAATTAGTGGGGGGGGGGGGCAAGAAAGGCTTCCAGAGATGTGATGTCGCTGCTGAAACCCACACAAAAGAACAGAGGGATGAGCCAGGTGCTAGACAGGCCCACCTGCTCTAGCTGCAGCTGCATGGTGCGCTGGGCTGCCACATCCCCCAGAGAAATCTCCACATAGGGGTAACTGGAGCTGGCCGTGGGCCGCTGGGTCCGCGTTGACTGGATCTCTTTCAGAGGGAACTTCGCTACAAGCTCCTGGGGATAAATGGGGAGCAGACAGGCTTGAGGAGAGAATAGCTTTGCCCATCCTTCCCCATCTCCTGCATATCTGTAAGAGATAGGACATGCCAGTTTGTATGAAGCTCCTCAGTGACTTGCTGTGTGACCTGCAAGGACCAGGTTGCTTCTCTCTGAGCTTGTTTTCTCACCTGTGAAACTGATCCCACCAACACCAGTGCACATCTCCAGAATGCCAGGCACCATCCCTCAAACCTGGGATCCTGGGGTGCAGCAGATGCCAGCAGGGTCAAGGGCTTCACATCAAAACTGCTGCTTGAGAGTAACCTTAGATCACATGCAGGCGAAGCTGGACCCATGAGCTAACTCTACTGAATACAGGGTGACACTGGATAGACGTCCCAGCTCCTGTGCCCCAGGATAGAGGGCCTCCTATGAGCACCATGTTGCCCCCAGTCTTCCCAGGCAGGCTCAGCACCCGCTCCTGCATGGGAACTTGTTTGCTGAGACAAGGGGAGCTCTCAAGGTATGTGAGATGCCCCTTCCTAGACTCCCTTCCTTGTCACAGCACGTCCAGAATCACCTCCAAATAAATCACGTGTCCTGTAGTTCCTATCTCTGTCTGCATCCGGGGGAAAAACTCAAAAAGGTAGTGACTGTCCCCTTTGTTTTGGACCGAACTGTGTTTGCCCCAAATCTCTATGTCAAAGCCTTAATCTCCATCACATCAGAATGTGACTATTCTGAAAATGAGAGCTTTAAAGAGACGACAAAGCTCAAACCAGTTCTTTAGGGTGGCCCCTTATCCAAACTGGTGTCCCTATAAAATGCGGTCTGGATACACAGATACCAGGGGTATAGGTACAAAGAGAAGTCATGTGAGGCTACATGAGGTCACGCACGAAAAGGGGGTGGTCATCTGCAATCCTAGGACAGAGGTGTCTGAGAAAACCAATCTGGCTGGCACCTTGACCTCAGACTTAAAGCCTCTAGAGCTGTGAAAAATACACTTCCGCTGCTGAAGCCTGTGTGTGGCATTTCCTTCCCGTCAGCCTGAGCTGGCTCACATATTATTTGAATGCTTAGCCTGGGATGGACCTCATTTCACCCTCCCAGTGCTTTCTGGAGGAGGAGAGGAGGCTCTGAGAAGGAAGGTAGTGAGTGGTGGTGCACAGGATTCCATAGCCTTGGCCCTAGAGAGAGTGGGGGCAGAGAAAGGGGCAGGCACTATGCCAGGCTGAGGCCACTCACGTGGGTTTCTGTACTGAGAAAGTTGAGGCCATTATGGTTGACGGCAAGGATGCAGGGGGCTGGCACCGCTGAGTTGCTGCAGCTCTGGATGAAGAAGAAGGAGGAGCCGAACATGGGCAAGGCACTGAGAAGTCCTGGAGAGGGGCGAGGGGCAGTCACCAAGGCAGGTACTGGGCAGCAGAGACAGCCAGGGTCCAGAGACCATGTCTTCTCCAGATTCAGTTCCACACAGCTGTCCGCAGTCCAGGTGTATTGCTATCACTCTGGCTTCCCTCTCTGTCTCCATATTTTCCTTTGTCCCTGATCACAGCCATCACTTCATCTCCAGCTCTCGTTGAGCTCTCGTCTCCCCACCCCAGCCCCCTGGCCTTGGAAACAGTTCTAGAAAGGCATCCTCTCCAAGTAGGTGCTCAGGTTGGCTGGCAGCAAAATCCCTCCACCCCCACTTCAGCACCTCCTATGCAGCAGCCCCCCAGTTCCCAAGTCCTACCCAGAAACTGGGCTCGAGCCTGGTGGGGGCTGAGTGCCTGCGTCTGCTGCCGGTGCTGGCTGACTAGATTGAGCCAGGACGAGCTGGACACGGTGTAGTAAAGCTGCGCCGGAATGTATTCCTGGACCTCCCGCCTGCATGTGGAGGGAAAATGCCCCTGAGTGCCCGTGCAGGCAGCACCTGGTGCCACCGGTTTCCCAGGAGACTGCACGGGGCACTGGGGAGTGCAGGAGAATGAGACGAACACATCTCACACCAGAGGTGCTCAATGATGCCAATCAGTATCACTAGGCTCCATGTTGGAAGAGGAGTGACTGATGCTGAGAGGGTGAACTGTGACACTTGGTCCAGAGTGACTCAGTGGCTGGAAGGCTAGAAGGGTTCTCGCTACCTCTGTCAGGAGCACAGGGAGATGGTGAAGGAGTCAGGTGGGAGAAACACAGAGAAGAGGAGCCCTGGGCTCTTGGTTGAGCCCTGCAGCCCCTTTCGGCACCTTCACCCCATCCCTTCTCCCCGATGCACTCTAGCCCCTTTGCCTTTAAGGACATTCAAAAACCATCCAGAGGGGCCTGAGTGACAGTACAGCAGGTAGGGCATTTGCCTTGCAGGTGGCCAACCTGGGTTCGATTCCCAGCATCCCATACGGTCATATGGTCCCCCAGCACCGCCAGGAGTAATTCCTGAGTGCAGAGCCAGGAGTAACCCCTAAGTATCGCTGGGTATGGCCCAAAAAGAAAAAAAAATCATCCAGAGGGGGCCAGAGTGATAGTACAGCGAGTAGGGTTTGGTACCCAGAGTGATAGTAAACCGACCTGGATTTGGTACCTGACACCACATATGGCCCCCCGAGCCTGCCAGGAGTGATGCTTGAGTACAGAGCTAGGAGTAAGCCCTGAGCACCAATGGGTGTGACTAAAGAAAAAATTTAAAAGCATCCAAAGCAGTTCCAACCATTCCTGACGTTCCCAACACTGGGCTGCCCAAGCAGACAGGGAGCCCCTCTCTCCCAAGAACCCTCTCTCCAGGAGTATCTTCCTTTTGCAAGGCTAGGCTAAAGCCTCTCACAGTGTGGTTTCTGGGCCCCACAGCAATAGCTGGGCAAACTTCTGTGAGCCAAATAACCTCATGGGTCCTTGTTTCCTTAGGTGGAAATAGGAAAACAAATGTGGTTGAAAAGATTAGCTGAGAAAATATATGCAGAGCACTGCGTGATTATTATTTTTTTTGTAGAGGGGGTGATTATTTTCATGAAGTACTTTTCCCTTAAAATGGTAACACAAAAAGAGCCTTCTTTATAAATAACCCTGCACTGTATAATACCTTGTACATAATCTTTCAGTGGTGCTCAGGGGTTATTCCTGACTGTGCTCACGAGTGACTCCTGTTAGTGCTTGGAAGACCATATGCCGCACTGGGGATGGAACTGGGGTCGGTCACATGCAAGCCCAGTGTCTCATCTCCTGTACTATCTCCAAGTCTACGAACATCAGTTTAAGGACAATCTAACACCCAGGATTTAACCCAGGATTTCCTCTGTGGATGGAAACTGAGGTTGCTGTGTAGGTAACACCAGGGTGAATATTTCTGTGGTGAAATCCTTCTGTATAGTCATACATTCACAGAAAGCATGTGTATCCTGAAAGGTGTTTTTTCCCAATTAAATTTGATCTGAGCTCTTAACATCAGCCAGAAGCAACCTGTGGGAGGAGGCAGGGTCCCTGCTCATATGATGATGAGGCAGGAGAATTCAGCCCCAAAACCAGGAAGCTCCTTCCCAGACTGCCCAGCTAGTGTGAGAGGGATCACAGCACCTTGAGTGACTCCTCACACCAGGGCAAGCACTCACACACTGGGCAGGTAGAAATGGTCCTTGGCCCGGTGTTGCAGGGATGCTAGCTTGGACACTTGCTGTAGCTGCAGCTGGCTGGGCTGGCGGGCGGGCACACTGCTGAAGAGGCCTTTCAGGTAGTCAGGCAGGACCTGTGGGAGTACTCCGTGAACGATGCAGGCAGGCACGTGACTGACCGAATGACCGCAGAGAGGACACACACACACACAACTGAATGAATTCATTTCCATTCACTTGTGGGGGGTAAGGGTTTGCATTTCCTTGGCTTTGGGGAACAGTGAGAGACATTTGAGAGTGAGGCGTGTAGTCTCTGGCCTGGAAGCCCACCTGACCGTTCCCAAAGAGACCTGGAGAAGTGAGCAACAATGCTGGTCTGCAGAATTGTCTGCAGGGACATGGCTTCTGAAAACATTCACCAAGGTCACAAAAGCAGATGTCCAGGCTGCACCCCAGACACCAGATCTGGGATATGAACAGTGAACAGATCTGGGATATGAACCACTGGGAGCCCACAGGCCACACCCTGACTAGAATGGTGCTTCAGTGCTTTTCAACCTGTACACAGGCACCCTGGATGAAAACCACTGGATCAGATAATCTGGGTTTGCAGTCAACAGCGACACCATGTGGCCAAAGGCTCTGAGCGACCCTTTTCTGTCCTGAGAATTGCAGGAGCCTTGGCACCATTTCTATAATAACACGCATTCTCCACCTAATCACTTCCATAAATATTATCACAGAAGGAGAGAACCCAGAGTTTTTCAACTTCAGCACCCTAGTGAAGTTTATTATGTTAAGGTCTAAAGGGGAATAACACAAAGACAAAAGCAATAGCACCAGCCAAAGCCTGCTCGAACCTCAGCGCAAGGGAAAGGTCAAGAGAGTAAAGGAAGAGGAAGCCAGGAGGAAGGGAGTGAGCAACAGTCTCCGGGAAGAAACAGCCTTCCTGAAAGGGGCAGCCTAGTTGGGGTGGACTCAGGGTTGCAGAAGAGCAGAAAGGGCCAGCCAGGTAGATAGACAGCACATGCAAAGGCCCAGGAAGGAGGTGGCAAGAGAAATAATAGTTGACTCCCTCAGGAGGCCACAGCAGAGGTTTCAGTGTCAGGAATGTCAGTGGGGCACAAATCCTGAAGGCCCCAAATACCCAGACCATGGAGTCGGCCCTTCATGGCCCCAGGGAGCCTAAAAATTCGAGAGCAGTCAGGAGCAGCCTCGTGTTGGACGGCGCTGACCTGGTTGTAGTGCATGGTCACATACAGCTCATTCTCAAACTTGAGTGGCTGATCCCAGAGTATGCGCCGGAACCAAAGCATGTAGCCACCGTCAACCTGTTCCATCTCTGAGGCCACATCCAGGATGTAGGCACGGCGGCTGAGTGGGCATACGTGCTGACCTGCAGAAAGTGGGGTGCGGCTGGATGGGGGGTTGGTGAGGGAACACAAGAGATATGCCAGACCCAAGTTGAGTTCCCTCCCAAGGTTGGATATAGTATTTGTAAGTGTGCTCTCCTTTCTGGCGGACAGGGCATGTTCAGATTTATTGAGGGCCACAGAAGGGAATGAAAACCTACAGGCAATGCCCTGGTCTCCCAAGGCATATGCCTGCAGAATGCACTGGAGGGCAGCATGCCAGGTTCTTGGAACATGCCTGGGAGATGCTCAGACAAAGTCCAGACCCTCTTAGGAGGGTGGGAAGCACAGAAGCCCAGGTCATGAGACAGTGAGTGCCTTTCTGCAGAGTTTCTTTGGGGGAGATTCTTTGCTGAGGCTCCGGAAAGGTGTGGGGTAGGCAGGACTAGAGTCTGACAATGAGTGGGTCCGAGCCTGTGAGGGGTTTAAGACTCCCTCTCCTCCACTGGCATTTCTGTAGGAAACACCTTTTGTTTGGGGGGGTCATACCCAGCACTGCTCAGAAATTGCTCCTGGTGGTGCTCAGGAGACCAGGTGATGGCAGGGATCAAATCTGGGCATGGAGCATATAAAGCACGTGCCCATCCTTGTGCTCTCTCTAGCCCTAAGGAACTCGGAAGGGACGTTTTCCCAGGAAACAAGCTCCATAAAAGCACGCCCCGGGTGCTTCTACCTGCTTTCACTGAACAGGCCCCAAGGGGCAGAGGGAGGAATCAGAGATTCTACAAATGCCCATGCTGGTTTATCATTTGATCACTTGACATCCCGTTACTCATCGATTTGCTCGAGCAGGCGCCAGTAACGTCCCCATTCGTCCCTGTCACATGCTAGTGTAGCCCAATGGCATCTGCTCGATGTAGGAACACGAAGAGCCTCAAACCTATCATTCAAGGTCTTGAGGAAGAAGTCTGGCCATCTTGTAGGTGGGCGACCATGCAATCTTTTCGACGTCCCATGGAATCCAGTCAGTAATGGCTCCAATCCAGCAGTCATCTCCAAATCTCATTACGTGTCCAGCCCATCTGATCTTCGACGCCTTGGCAAACGAGACAGCATCCCTGATTCTTGACCGTCGATGGAGGTCAGAACTCCGGATTCTTTCTCTTATTTGAGTGAAGCGTGATACTCCAAGCATAGCTCTTTCAATTCCTCTTTGGGAGACCCGAATAGCATTCTCATCCTGTTTTCATAGGGTCCAGGTCT
Source organism: Sorex fumeus (assembly GCF_029834395.1). Lineage (NCBI taxonomy): Eukaryota > Metazoa > Chordata > Mammalia > Eulipotyphla > Soricidae > Sorex > Sorex fumeus. The sequence goes on along the minus strand of NW_026606179.1, from coordinate 2,607,589 downwards.
CTGAGGAAGAACAGAGGAATCAAAGAGATGTGCTCAGAGCCGGAGGTTCTTTATCCTCTTAGCTATTTCTTCAACGCTTTTGAAGGTGTTCCAAGCTGCTCTCTTCCTCCTGCGCAACTCAAGTGCCAGGTCATTCGTCATGTTGACTTCTTGACCTAGGTACACATAACTGCTACATTCGGAGATGTTCATTCTATTGAGAGTGAATGGAACATCAGGAATGAGACTATTTCTCATAAACATTGTCTTCATGAGATTCAGCTGTAGTATGACCTTTCCACACTCACGGTTGAAGTTGGCCAGCATTTGTGCCGCTTGGCTGATGTTTGGTGTTATGAGAACAATGTCATCAGCGAAGCGGAGGTGGTGTAGTTGCTAACCGTCTATCTTCACTCCCATTCCTTCCCATTCCAGTCATCGTATGACGTCCTCAAGGTTGGCACTGAAGAGTTTCGGTGAAGTGGTATCATCCTGCTGAACCTCCCTCTTGACATGGATGATCACTTCTTTGTAGAATGCTGAGATCCTGGTAGTGAATCCGTAATACAGCTCACAGAGGATTCTAATGTACTGAGTTTGAATACCCTGTTTGGCTAGGGCTTTGATGACTGCTTCAGTCTGAACAGAATCAAAGGCCTTCTTTAAATCAATGAACGTTAGACAGAGCGGCATCGTGAGCTCCCGAAAAACCTCAATAAGCTTGGTTATCGTGTGGATATGGTTGATCGTGCTGCAGAACCCGGCTTGCTTGCATGGTTGTCCTTCATCTAGTGTTCTGCCAATCCTATTCAGAATGACTCGAGTGAACAGCTTGTAGATGACAAGACAACAGGCAGATCGGGCAATAGTTGCCAATATCGTGGATGTCTCCCTTCTTGTACAGTAGTACAGTCCTGCTGGTTTTCCATTGGGATGGAACCTTGCATTCAGACAGGTAGTATGTGAAGAGCCGAGCCAGTGTATTGATGAGTACTGATGGCAGGTTCTTCAGGTGTTTTGGTCTGACCTTGTCTGGGCCGGGTGCTGTTCGTTTCTTCGAAGACGAAATGGCGTGTTGGATTTCAAAAGGGAGAATGTTGGAAATGACATATCCATCCTGTGGAATTTGGTATGCAGGCAGGTGGACATGGCTATTGAAGAGATCTGAGTAGAAGTCATGGATAATCTTCTCCATTGCTCTTCTGGAAGATGTAATAGGTCCATCAGGATGTCGGAGGGCAGTCATCTTGGTCTTGTGGTTGGCGAAGGACAAGCGGGCGTTGCGAATGCTTTTCCTAGCTTCTGCCACATCTGCCAGCACTGCTGCTCTTCTCTCTTTGAGATCTTCCTTTATCGATTCTCTGCACTGCTTTGTGAGCTCGGACTTCGCTTGCAGTTGCCTGAGGCTTGTGCCAAGCTACGTTGGTGAACAAGCTCAAGAGTTTTTGAAGACAGGCGTCTTTTTGTGGCTATCTCTCTCTCAGCGTTCCTCGCACAATCATGGAGGTGCTGAAACCAGTCGATCATATTCCTCATCAATGTTGTCAATGACGGCATCTTCCCATGTTGCAGCAATAGTGCCAAAGAGCTCCCAGTTGGTGGTCGTTCTGGGCATTCGCTTCTTAAACTTTGCAGCCATTTCTACCCGCTCTGTGAAGTAGAATTTTGCACGAAGGAGACAGTGGTCCGATCCCGTTTGGAATTTTGGAACAACAGTGACATCGGTCAGGCAAAACCGTCGATTGAATATGATGTGGTGAATTTCGTTGTGGAACCGTCCACCAGGAGACTCCCATGTCCAACGTTTAGTTAAATTAGGCCTTATGGAACTGTGAGTTACCATGGATGGTCTTGGTTGACATGATGAACTCAGACAGTCTCTCACCCTGTTTGTTCCATTCTAGGCCATGGGTCCTGATATGGAGTTCTTTGGCTGATCTTCTTGGTCCTATCTTGGCATTAAAATCACTGACAATGATCTTGTAGAAGGTGTGGTCTTTTTTATAGAACTTCTCCAGCTCCATGTACAACTTCTCAATTTCTCCTTCATCATAATTGAATGTTGGTGAGTAGATAACAAAGACAGAAACTGCCGGCAGTGAGCCACATCTATTCAAGTGTAATCGTCTGATTTGGGTTGTTTGGCATTTGAATGAATCAATGCTTATGGCCAAGTTCGTGTTGACAAGGACACCAACAGCACCAACGCCTCTTTTGTTGCATGTTCCAAGGGACAGTTCTTCTCCAGTGTCAAAAACGGCATGATGTGTTGATGCCTCCTTGTCTCGGTCAGACCAATGATGTCGTACTTGATCTTTCGCACTTGCACCATCAGGTCCTGGATGGATGCATCCGATGCCAGCGTACGTGCATTGAAAGTACAGACAGTCATTTCTGTCCTTCTTCATTTTGGCAGCCTAGTTCGGCCTTGAGATTTGATCAGCTTTTCCTTCATCATCCTTCTTAACGCTGCCATATTGGTGGCTCTTTCAGGGTCAGGGGAATTAGACCCATTGTATTTACTGGTTTTGGCATATCAAATATGCCATGGATTGCTTGCCAGGCTCTGCCATGTGGGCGGGATATTCTCAGTTGCTTGCCAGATAAATACCTCATCGGCAGACCTCCACTACCTCCACTACCTCCACTACCCAGCCGCCGCCACGCTCCAGGACGCTTTCCAAACCATATTTGATAGGATTCAAATATGGTTTGAACCATGGGAACACCTGCAAGGGCAATTAAAGGCCACCCTAAAAGCCTCTATCCCTCTCAGAGAGCCATGCTGGTTAGCAAGACAAATTTCTACTAAATAAAGCAGAGACAGGTGTACGCACAGCAATCATGTCCTGATCCAACTTCCACAGCAGCCTCAAGGGCTTCCTGGAGGAAGTGGCATTTCACCTGCTGGTGGGAATGAGAGGGCTCAGTCCTCCGGGGCACTTACCTCGGTTGGTAACCACGAAGATAACATACTCATTAAAGGCTTCAGGGTGTGTCAGAGCCATTTCAGCACAAATCTCTTCTACTACATCCAGGGCCACCTGGAGGGATGAGGAATGAGTCTGAGCTAGCCACCTCATCTCTGTCCCAGCTGCAAAGCCCCAAGAGGCCAAGCTCCAAGGTCTTCAGGCCCTCTGCAGAGATCAAAGGTTCCTCCAAGGTCCAAGACCCAGTCTTGTATGTAAGGAGCTCAGCGTCTTGACTCGAGACTCAGCTTTGGGGCTGGCCTTTTTCCCTACTTGCAGCGTTACCCTGAGCTGGAGGGTCCCCCGCTGTGAGGGTCAGTTGACCTGCTCTGCTGTAGAAAGGGACAGTTTGATGGGACCGAGAAGGCCTGGGAGGCCTCTGCACCCGGGGGCTTTCCAGAGCACTGGGTCACCCAAGAGTCACTCACTGTGCAGGTTTTGATTTTGAGATGACGCTCAAGGCCTCCAGGAAGAAGAAAGAGCTGCCTCTTAGAACTGCGGCCCGCCTGGGAGTGGGGAGACAGGGGAAGAGACAAGAGGCAGGGTCTGGGATCTGGGCACCACTGTCCCCTGTCTTAGAGTGTGGCGAGCCCCACTGGAGGAAGTGGCATTTCAACTCATAAAATCCTGGGCCAGCCCAGGCAGAGATGCTGGTGCACCGCACCCGGAAGTCTTCTACAGGTTGTGGGTAGTGAGTGCACGGACTAGGTCCCTCGTGTGCGGCCCCATCCTGCTCACCAACATGGCTCGAAGCTCCATGCTGCTGGGGAGCTCCAGGCGGCCGCCAAAGCGCGCAGTTTTCTGCAGGTTCTGTTCACAGGCCTTGGCAATACCTGCGGAGACAGGGCATCAAGGGCCTGCACCAGCAGGCAGGCAGACAAAGGGTTTCTTTTCAGCTGCCACAAACCACTGAACTCCTGTGTGGGATGGGCATCAGCTCTCTCACTTGACAGCTGAGCAAAGGGAGGTCTGAGAGGAGCCAAGAGCTGCCCACGATGGATAGCTGGGGTAGAGGCATGGGAGGGCGCATCAGACCCTGTGGCTAAGACCTTTCATCTTGTCTGTGGTGGCCTTGGCTACTTATGGGCCCTAGGGGTGGCCATCACCAAGAGATAGGAACTGGGGGCTCCCCTAGTAGGCTGTGTGGTCATAGTGATGTCATCCTGCCCTGCCAGCTGGGACCCCTGCCAGCCACCTCTCCCCTCAGGATGCCCATGAGGAGGACATCTTCTGTCTGTCCATTTCCCTGAGTCCACAGGGCCCTCATCCAACCCTGGCGAGGCTGGGACTCCCAGGGTGCACAGTGTTGCCTTCATGGTCTAGAGGGTTTGACAGGGAGCCCTTTTCTGGGGAGCTGGTGCTACTCATCTCTGAGTCCAAAGAAGGTTTGCACCTAGAGAGAATGAGGCTCCCTGTCTGTGTCACCTGAGTCTCTGTCCATGGCGCCTAGACTCTCTCTTAGGGGCCCAGGGGCTCTTCTGAAAATAAGACTTGGGGTGAAGCTGAGGAGAGCCTCTCCCCCATACTCTAAGGGGGGACAGGCTGATATCCCCAGTCTTAACTCACCCCTGCCCAGACCTGCTCAAAACCCTTGTTAATTCCCAAAGGTCAGGAAATCAAGGAGTAACCCCAGTACCCTCCTGTGCCACCTTCTCTTCTTTTCTCAAATGCTGCACATTCCCACCTTTAGACCTGTGCTCCTGCCACACAGCTGTAGAAACTCCTCCCATGTGCTCACTACCCAGGGTGACACCTCCTCCAGGAAGCCTTCCCTGACATGGCCCTTCCCTGTTATAAAAGACAACTCAAAACATCATCAGCTTAGAGGACCACCAAGAATGTGTGGAGGTGAGTCATGAGTAGCAATTATTGCCAGGTACCTGGGAAGGGCCAAGGGCTTCTGGGTTACCCTCTTGTCCCCAGGCAAACAAGTCTCTGCTTTAGGTTTTACCACTTACCCTGGAAGGGCAGGCCTGGGGTCCGGCTCATGTCACGAAGGAAGCGAGTAAGGTGCGGCTGGAGGACCTCAGAGCAGCTGTGGTAGGCAGCCACAATGTACAGCAGCCTCCAGCCTCTCTGGCAGCTGTCCCTGCGAGCAGGTGAGGGCATGTGAGTGGCAGGCCAGGAATCCCCTGGACCCAGCTCTCAGGCAGCTCCTTTCTCCTGGGAAGCCCAGTGAGACCCAGGAGGGGCACCTAAGCCCGAAGCCAAGTGGGGAGTCTGTTCTTGGGAGTGGGGAGGTAGGGAAGGAAGGATGCGTGAGCGACACTCGCAGAGAAACTCTTCCTGGGGCTCTCAGGGGGGGGGGGTCCTGAGAGCAGCTCCTTAAAGAAGGGAAAGGGGGAACTCAAACGTCATGCAGGATAGTGAAAGGTGAGTCCTGGGGTGGAGGAGATGAAGGAAAGAGGGAGAAGGGGGAGTTGGTGGGAAATAGCCTCTGCATCGTGGCATGTCTCCTGAGTGCCAGTGTCCATTTTGTCATCCTGAGTGTGAAGGTTTCATGTGGGGGAAACCAGTGATTAGGGACTGCATTGGGGCTTCCTCTGGGAAAGCACTACGATCCCTGCCAGGCCCCTGTAGTTTGGAGATGGGCACAGGGTGGGGCTGGCCAATTAGAATACTCGAAGCCCCAACACCCCCCAGTGGCTTAGGCTCCAGGGAGGCCAATCAGCCTCCCTTTGGCTGGGTAACAAGCGTGGTGACCCAGAGGCATGGAGACAGCGGAGTGTTAGGGCATACCCAGCATGCACCTGATGCAGGACAAATAACACCACAGGGACCACCAGGGATTGCCAGCTGCAGCCCTGGAGGCCCCTGAGCACTGCTGACTGAGCCAGGTGTGCCAGGCATCATCGCACCCTCAGGTTCTTACACTGCACCACCAGCCCAACTGACCAAGAGTCACTTGTGACATCCCAGGCTCCCTGAGCACTGCTTGGGAGCCACACACCCCCAGGGCTGGCCAGTCCTTGGATCATGAATGGATATTTATGGCCAAGTCAGATACAAGAAAAATGAATTCAGGGGATGGAGAGACAGTGCAGTGGTTCAAGGTACTTATCTCGCACACAGCTGACCCTGGCTCAAACCAGGCACCATAAAGTTCCTGAGCACCATCAGGATTAATCCTTGAGCATGGAGCCAAGGTAAGCCCTGAGCACTGCTGGGTATGGCCCAACCTCTGCCACCTCCCGCCCATGAAAATAGGATGAACATAGGGGCTTCTCCAGCTTGGATTGCATTTAATCCACTGCCAGCTCGAGCCTGGGCTTCCCTAGGGTTGCCACCATCCTACAGATGAGGTTACCAAGGCCTGTAGAGCCAAATCCCAGCATGTCCCAGACCAGGAGAGCCACACTGGTGAGAGGAGGCTGAGGGGGGGAGGACTCGGGAAGGGACACCAGCAGTAGGAGGGGCTGAACTAGCTTCTCTGGAAGGTGGCCACAGTGCGGGCTAGGGAGAGGCCAAACCACAGCTCGCTCACTGCTTGGCGCTTGTGTTGTCCGTGATCTGCTTCACGACTTGGCAGTAACATTCGTCTCGCATGACCTCATGGTCTTCACACAGCTGCAGGAGGGCAGGCGAGGTCAGAGGCCGAGGCCATGCCAGGCACGTGGGGGCAGGGTTGGCACTTGGAGAAAGCCTGCTGACCCCCCGCCCCTGCCCCCGGCTCCCTCCAAGGAGTGCACGTGGCAACCGACCTTCAGGAGGGCACAAAGCACGTCCAGCTCACTCTGGCCCTTCAGTGGGGCGTCCCCCATGAACTTCATCACAGCTGTTGGAAAAATGCGTCACTCGGCCCCCTGCTCTCCACATCCCACTTCCCTATGCTGGCTACTGCCTGGGAGGCTGGGGCAGGGCAGCCAAGGGCTTCTCCATCCTAAATGGGACGCCCGGTCTGAGGCTGGGGGAGATACGAGGATCAGGAAGCGGGCGGGAGGGCCCTCCCGCACCCCCACACCTAGGAACATGTCGGTGGCCATCTTGTTGAGACTGCTGTCGCTGAGCTCGATGAGGGATTCCTGGAGCGGGGTCTGTGGGGGAGGGAGGGCCGTGTCACAACAATGGGGAAGTGAGGACTGTGTAGGATTGAAGGGACCGGAAGGCCGCCTACACTGCGGTCCTGTCTCAGGGCACATAAGGGGCCAGCCTGGGAACACAGGCTGTCAGGAGTTCAGGCCTTTGGGTGCTGAGAGTGGCACGGTACCCCAGGGAGACATGGGAGCATGGAAAGGGGCCGGGCCCAGGGCTGGACACCTTGGTGAAGCACAGCATGTCCTCCAGGCTTCTGGACTCACGTCCCTCTCTGGCCTTCAGCCGGATGCAGTCCCTGCAGTGACACAGTGCTGCTCACCCGCCTGACATGGTGAAGGAAGCCCTGGGCCCCAGAGTGGGGGAGGGGGGTGTGTCCCCCAGCCCCACAGCTGGGCCAGCATCAAGAGACCCTCCTTGGGTTGGGTGGGGACACCACTCACGGGGGTCTCCTCTGAGGGTCTCTGAAATATTTCTGGGCAAACTCCAGCATTGAGTACGGAGGAAGAGCCAGGCCATCCTCCCCACGGTCTGCAGAGCCAGCCCGGACTGGGGGACCCTGCCGGAGGGGGACAGTTAAGGGGATCTTGGCCACATTTGCATCCCACTGGGCCCCATAAAAACCAAAGTGCTTAGACTGCGCCTCCCCCTCCGCATCCTCTGCCTCCTCCTGTCACGCCCACCACATGCCCCCTCGTCTCACCCTGGTCAGTTCTTGCCTCGGCCCTAGCAGCCTGACTCACCGGCCGCCCCACCAGCCCTGCCCCATCCACACCCTGGGCTTCACCTGCAGGCAGAAAGGGTTGGTCCTGCCTGTTCTTCCTGATCACAGACCTGCCCCCACCCCCAGCCCCGCACTGGGACACTTCTAGGGTGACCACTTGGCCATACAGCTGGCCTGCATCCCACCCCGACATGTGCCTGGGCCCTCCCTGCCTCCAAGCCCAGTTGCCCCTTGCTGTCTCCACCTCCTCGTGCCCCCTCCCCCAAACCCCGCGGCAGTTCCCCTCTCACCTCCCTCCTGCGGCCCACTTCCCGGGCAGCCATGGTGGAGGCCACTGCAGCGGCCACTGCTGCAGCCCGGCCCCGGCCCGGCTCAACAGGCAGCTGCAGGAAGTCAGGGGCAGCTGCGGGCTGCACCAGCTCTGATGGGAAGCGGCCCACACGCCCGTGGACAGTCCCAAACCTCCAGCCTAGGGGTAGGAGAAGGGGTCTGAGGCAGAGGGTACTAAAGGGGTACCTGATTGTCTTCCTGATTCTGCCCTAGAGGTCTGCACCAAGGGTTTGCCATGGTGCCCTTTTTTGGTGTCACATACAGAGGTGTTAAAGGATCTGTGCTCAGGAGTTGCTCCTGGTGGTGCTCAGGGGACCCTGCTGTGCCAGGGATCAAACTTGGGTCTGTCACATACAGAGCATGCACTTAACCTGCAGAGCTATTTCTCTGGCCCCAGATGCAGCCCAGTTACAGATGAGGAAACTGAGGCGCAGGAAAGAGAAGGCATATCCTTAGTGGGGCTGGAAAAGACTGTGGATGCTGGCATCCAAGCACAGAGAGTTGGATATTCCAGACATTCATGATCATGGAGGTGTTCAGCAGGCTCTGTGCGCGGAGGGCTGGGTCAGATGGCCATGGGGAGGCCCTATGACCAACCAGACCAGTCCCCTTTGGGGTATCAAGAACCCCACCCAGGAGTCTATAATGTGTGTGCAAGAAACAGGATAAGCCCTGCACAGAGGGGGTGTCTTGGTTTAAATTCCAGCATTAAAAGGGAGACGGGGGTGTCCCAGGATACCCACCAAAATCCAGGCCTCTCCGCTGTAGCTCCTCCAGGTACACAACCTTCTTGCGGACCACGCAGCCGGCGCTGTAGCCTGCGGGCCGAGTTGCATCACGCTGTGTGGGAGACGGGCTGTCCCGGCCTCCCGCCCTCCCCATGCTGCTCACCCATTCGCGGCGGCTCCAGGGGCTGTAGGTGGATGATGTCGCCCTTGTGGAAGGTCAGTAGTGCCGGGTCCTCAGGCAGGAAGTTCCTCACGGCCACCACATAGTCAGAGTCCTGGGTTCAGGAGTACAGACTGGGGGGCTGCAGTCTCCTGCTCCTCCTTCTAGAAGTGCTGGGCTCCCCACCCCTCCAGACTCATCTGGGAGCCACACCAGCCCCGCAGAGAGTGTCGGGGAGGAAGCGGGCAAAGGCAGGAACGGGCCCGGAGGCCGTCAGGGCCACGCGCACCCAGGCTCCTGGACCGGGTGACGGGAAAGGACGGGGCAGGGAGTCCCAGTGAGGGCAGGCGGCCTGCTGTGGGCGGGCCTCTGGGGGACCCCTGACCTTCTTCAGCTCCAGGATGAAGTCATCCACCAGGGTCTTGACCTGGTGGGCTCGTGCTGAAAAGAGGATGACCTTCTCACTGGAGAGGTTGAACTCCAGCATGTTCTGGGAGGGGATGGTCACAAACAGGATATCGGCGAAGCTGGAGGGTAGGCAGGTGGCATGAGAGCAGGCCCCGGTGACCAGCATAACGCCCTTCCCCCCACCTGCCCTAGTGCTGCTCTGGCCCTGCGCTTTTCCTGAAGACATCCCCATCCACCTAGGGCTCCACCTCATCACCTCCACCCTCTAGTCCCCACCCCTTCGCCACCGTGGAGCCTCAGGACCCTGTTCACACAAACCGACTGCGTCCACTGAGAAGCTCTCCAGCCTTCCCTGCTGTCAGAGCAAAGGTCCTCCCTGGCTCCCAGTCTAAAGGGCCCAGGAATGGCGGCGGGGAGGGTCCAAGCCCTGGAAAGGCCTCTCCCTTCTCAGCCCAGCCCCTTACGCCCTCCACCACCTCTTAGCCATTGCACCATGGCGACCATGCCGGGAGAGCAGGGGGCCAGTTGGAGTGGGCAGGGACCACACCCCTTGCACCTGCACTTCCTGAGTGACCTGAGTGGCTTCACCCTCCAGAGCCTCTGTCTGCCCCTCTGAGCGAAGATGGGCTCGACTGAAGAGGAGGTGGTCCACATACTGGCCATTATAAATCGCAGGATTAGGGGCTGAAGAGATAGCACAGGTAGGGTGCTCGCACACAGCAGACTCGGGCTTGATCCCTGGCACCCCATGCGGTTCCCCAAGCCTGGTCAGGAGTGGTTCCTGAGCACAGAGCCAGGAGCACAACCAGGTGTGTCCCAAAACAACAGCAATAGAACAAAAAGCATGGACTGAAGGAGTTGGCGGTATCTCACATCACCGGTTGTCAGCAATGGACTGTGGAGTTCTGAGGGGAGCGGAAGCCAGTCACCCCACCCCGTCTCCAGGCAGCCCCACTCCTGCTCCCTGCTGCCCACCTGTAGACACGCAGGACCCGCAGCTGCCCACCGGCCTCCCGGCTTCCCTTCACCATCTGCAAGAGTTTGATGCCGGTGTGGGAGACAGCCAGGATCTGCACTCCAGTGCCAACACTGCCCTGGCATGGGGAAGGCACGTGTGAGCCACTTCAGACTCGGCCCTGAAGTCCTGGGAGGGCAGCGCCAGACAGAGGCTCGCTTGCTCGCCCTCCTGTCCTCCCACACGCACACACCGTGGCAGGGAAGAGGCGAGAGAAGTAGATCTCCCAGCTGTCCCGAGCTGTGCTGACCACTGCCCTCTTCACACTCTCTGCCACCAGGGGACGCTGTGTGTCCAGCTGGTTCTGGGCTAAGAGACACTGGGTCGGGTGAGGCCCTGCCCCCTGCCCACTCACACTCCACTGAGTTCCAGAAAGCCACTGTGGAACTCGTACTCCTAGGGCCCACTGAGGAACAGACTTCCAAAGACCGAGAGGCCGGCAGCATGCAGAGCCGGAGAGGGAGGGAGGGTGGGCCCCATCGCATCCCAACCCTCCCCTGCAGTACCAAACAGGGCCTTCATGGTGAGCCTCTCCTCCTCAGAGATACGAAGACAGGCCTCGGAGAGCGTGTCATGCAGGATCTGTGAGATAAGGATGAGGGTCCAGGACACCCCCAGCCAGGAATCCAGGCTGAATGGCATCCACTTTATGCAGCAGTGGGATCATCGGCATGACACCCATGTGTGAGGGTCTTCAGAACCGCCCTCCCCTTCCCACGCTTCCACATCTCTATGCTGGGGCTTGGGGGGTATGATCTCTGGGTCCTGTCAAGATCAGACAAACTATCTCTTGGTAGCCCCAACTCTGGGCTCACGACCTTGTCCTGGAGCACGAGGTCTCAGGACTGTTCTGTACCCTGCACAGCTGGGCCCGAGACCCTGGGGCCCCATACACTGCCCGATCTCTGCAGGGCCCCAGGAGCAGAGTGGAGAGAGAGGCCCTCACCTGCCGGAACAGGAGGTCCAGCTGCACGGGGTGGCTGTAGCTCTCCTTGGGGTAGAACACCTGCGAGGCCAGGTTCCTGTGAGCCCCCCCTGCCCCAAGCACCTGGGCCTGAGCTCTGCCCTGAGATGCTCTCCTGGAACCACCCCCGGGACCCTTCTTTTCACTCCAGGAACCTCTTTGCGTAGAAAGATCCGCCAGGGGGTGTCCTGGTAGCCGTAGAAGCTGGGGTTGAGGCGGTGCAGCTGTGTCTGTACAGGCTCCTCCTCAGGCTCCAGTGACCGCAGGGGAAGCCCTGGGAACAGAGGTGTGGGGGCAGGAGTGGATGAGATGGAGGCAGGGAGGTCGGGGTGACATCTTGCATATGCTATTCCTCCCTTTCTCCCTCCTTCTCTCTCTCTCTCCTCCAACTCCTTATAGGATCTAATTATCTAGACCAGTGTGTTTTCTGTTTTTTTTTCCCCAAAGCGGGGGTGGGGGAGGGGAAGCAACACCCAGTGATGGTCAGGGGTTACTCCTGCCTCTGGACTCAGGAATCACTCCTGGTGGTGCTCATGGGACAATATAGGATACTGGGGATTGAAACCAGGTTGGTGGCTTGCAAGGCATGATACCTATTGTACCAGTCTTGTGCAGTGGCCCCCATTTGCTGGATTTTCACCTGTGCTCCCCTTGGAATATCCAGGTGCCCACAGACAGCCATAAGACCCTGCTGAGGGGCTGGAGTGATAGCACAGCGGGTAGGGCGTTTGCCTTGCACGTGGCCGACCTGGGTTCGATGTGCAAACTCAGGAGTAACCCCTGAGCATCGCCAGGTGTGACTTAAAAAGCCAAAAAAAAAAGACCCCTGCTGAGAATTGGTGCTCAGAGCAGGTGGGTCAGCCCTGGGGGATGGGGACAGGCTGGGCAGGACTCGGGCTCGAGTGTGGACTGTTGAGGCAGGTGCTGGTAGGAAGGACCAGCTAGAAATGATGACCATTCAGTGTCAGTGGGGCTGGAGGCAGAAGTGGGAGGTGCTGGGGAGGTCTCTGTGGCACCTCCAGTTTGCATGGCCCACAGACTTTGGGAGTGGTGAGTGGGGCAGGCAGACCGGAGCTTTCCAGGAGGAGCACTGTAGCAGAGGGAAAGGAGGCACAGGGCCCTGGGGCAGGATAATGAGGAACAGAATAAGGGGGACAGTGGGGAGACCCAGGGGGGTGTGCAGATCCTCAGGGACTCAAAGGCCACGGTGAAGACTCTGGAGTTTATCTGCGGAGCCTCACGCTCTGTATGGGGGGCTGGAGGGACAGTACAGCGGGTAGGGCATTTGCCTTGCAAGTGGTCAGTTCAGGTTTGATTTCCAGCACCCCGAGGGCCCCCCAAACACCACCAGGAGTGATCCCTGAGTGCAGAGCTGGAAGTAAGCTCTGAGTTCTGTCCCAAACCCAAACCAAACCCCTCTATCTCGAGAGTTATCTGGAGAGTTTTTGAGGAGGGACATACCATAAGCTGGTATTTAAATGTAACTGTGGTACAGGGGAATGGAACCCAGATACTCACACATGCAAAGCAAGTGCTCAGCAGCTGGGCCACAGCCCCAGGTCCCTGATTTCTATTTTTTAAAGTCACGTGGAAGAAGGTATAGAGGCCTCCAAAGACCCAAGTTTATATCCCTGATCTGAAGTGTCTGACTGTGCAACCTTGGGCACACAGATGAACCTCTCTGTATCACTTTCTTCATATGAGGCACAAATGGGGCTCAGAGGCTGGAATGAAGATTTGGAAGACAGGAAGGGACTGATGTGGCAAAATGACCCAGGAGTCCACCTACTCTGTCTCCTGGGCCGCAGATGCAGATGGAGACTGTCCTGTGTACCCACAGACTCTCCTATAGGGACATATGTCCTCTTGGCCCTCCCTCTGTCACTCCCTCCTGGCCTCTCACCTGGAGTGGGTTCCATAGGCGGCCTCGGAGCACTGGTCACCGGCTTCACCAGGGCCACGGCCTCTCTGGGCACCTGATTCCCCCCCAAAGAGAGTGCTCTGGGCAGCAGGTGGGTTTGACCGAGGGTTGGCAGCAGGATTTGAGATGGTCTTTGGTGTCCCCACGGCTCCGTCCTGCTTTTGCCTGAATGCAGCTAGAGCCGATACCTTACCTGGGTGCCAGCAGCTGCTGTCTGGTGGCTCAGCTGCCCCTTCAGGATCATCAGGGCTTCCTCATGGGGGTCAGGCCGCTTCACAAACACCCTCCCGCCGTCCTTCCTGTAGGGAGGGATGCTGACTCCCTTCTACCCAGCCACAAGCTCCTCTCCACCCACAGGCTTCACAACAGAGAACTCGGAGAATGTTCAGGTAGGCCTAAGGCCACTCAATATGCCCAGAAAACAGTGGCCTCGGCCTCCCCTGGGTGAGGCTTTCCTGATGTCTGCACAGACAGCAGGCCTGGACTCAGTCCCTAAAGGCTGCTGGGCCAGGGCCCTGTGACCCTGGTCCACTGCCCTTGAGGCTGGCAGGGGCTGGCCTGACGCGGCAGAGTGACCTGAGGGCGTCAGGCCGGCCTGTCCTGGGCGGCTGCTGGCACTGCCTCACGATGTTCCTGATCTGCTGCGTGGGCTGCGGGAAGTGCTCGGAGTTGAGTGTTGAGTAGCGGACCAGCTCCGGGGAGGGGCAGGCTGTGGCGGGCAAGTGGGGACAAGGTCAGCCTCCAAGGACACCACCACACTCCAGCCCCACCCTGGGAAGTGTGCGGGCTGGGAAGACACTCACTGGACTCTGGAGCAGCTCGATCCTGTACGAGAATGGGGGCCGCCACGGGCTTCGTGGTGGGCTTGGAGGCCTTGGTCAGGGGGGCTGGGGCCGGGGCTGCAGGCTGCGGGGCAGTGCGCAGGAGCACGGGCTTGGCAGGGGGCCCACTCCCCACAAGCTTCAGCCGCGCCTCCAGGGGCAGGGGTCTCTGTGGAAAGGAGGGGGGTGCTTCCTGGGGCACCTGCATCTGTTTCCAGGGGCATCGTGCACGGGCCATGAAGCTGCTGGGCTTGGAGGGGCGCCATGCCCTGGCCCAGCATAGCACTCACCTCTGGGGGGGCGGGCTTGGAGGCGGCACCCAGAGGCTGCTGCTGCAGTGCCATGGCCTGCAGGGTCATCTCCCGGGCCTGGGGAGGGGAGCCGGTGTGAGGAAGGCTCCCCCTCAGCTGCCCCTCCCACAGCTCCTGCACTCACCAGCAGCATCGCCTGCTTGTGGATAAAGGCCTGCTGCAGGGCCAGTGTGGACGCGTCCAGGCCTGGGACTGTGGGCCAGTCAGAGGGCGAGTTTCAGATGAACCCCCACGACCTCCAAGCCCGCAGCTGCCTTCACTCCAGCAGAAGCCCTCAGAACCCCCAGGGGTCCTTGCCCAGCACCCCATCTTTCACCACCAACTCCAGGTACTGACTTGGTTTTGGCTTTGGCTCTGGGGGCCTCCTGGGGGTGTCTTCAGTGCTGCTACTGCTGCCTCCTCCAGGCTGGCCTCCCCCCTTCATGCGGTAAGCAATGGCTGTTGGCTTCTCCAGGTCCTGGGGTAGTGGGTGGCTCAAGTGACCTCCTGAGTGCTGAATGCCTGAGGCTCCAGGGCAACGGGCACCTGACACCCAGCGCTCCTTGGGATGGGGGTGGGGGGGCGAGTGCCTGCTGGCTGAGTGTGTGCCCGGGCCCAGCCTCTGCCCGCAGCAACCCTGCCCATGCTCCCACAATCTAGAGGGCTCCCCGCCCACCCCCTCCAGGGATGTAGACAGAGGCTCAAAGCAGGGCTCTGTTCTGCTTGGGGCTGCATGGGGCATCACATGGGGTTCCTGGAGCTTCCCAGAGTGCAGCAGTGCACCCTAGGGCCACTGCTCCCTCATCCCTGGGGGTGGGGTGTCGAGGTGTGCCCTCTGGGGTGAAGCAGAAGCATCTCTGCTTAGCACCTGCCAGATGAGACCCGAGCCCCAGCCTAGCAGAGGGGCCCCTCATGACCTCTGGGTGATTTGGGGTCCGTGCATACGGCCAGACAGGGCCCCTCAGTACCACGTCCCCGCAGGAGAGCACAGGGTTGAAGAGGCTGTCCAGGTAGCAGTCCAGCCCCTTCTGGGGCACAGGAGGCTCCCCAAGGCTTCTAGAGTCTGGCCAAGGAGGGGCACAGAGAAGCCAAGTTTTTTCTTCCCTCTGATCACTTCCCGAAGACCCCACGTGGCTCCCTCCCCTTCAGAGACAGCTGTCCCTCTCTGGGACCCCCATTCCTACCGTCCTCCTGGTGACTGCAGTAACCATCAGGGTCAGCCCCTCTAGCCACACGCCCCAGGGCTGGGGCCACTGTGGGCATGTCCTCCTCCACGTCCCAGCTGTTCCCAAACACCCTGTGGGAAGAGGAACGTGGGGATCTGACCCCTGCCCGAGGAGCCCCTGGTCCTCCCTGTGCCACCCCGCAACTCCCTCTACGCCCTGGATCTGGGGGCTCTCCCTTTGAAAGCCCTTAGTTGAGTCCCTGCCCTCAGAAGCACCCCTGTATCTGTGGGGGGTGGGGCGGGGATCACTGCCTACCCTCTCAGGCCTCCTCTGCCAGCCACGGGCCCTTCTGCACCCACGATGAAGTAAGACTTCTGTCTCGGGAAGTCCTGGAGCAGCTCCAGGTCCGACACCAGGTCAAGCACGTAGTCGTGGCCTCCCAGCTCTGCCCACTGCACCCCGTTCTTCATGGCCACTGTCCAGCCCCGCCAGCCATCTGCCAGCCCTCTGGTGACAGCATACAGAGGAATGTAAAGGAGGGACAACAACAGTAGAAGCTGCCAGTGTCGGCAGCGTGGAGCCCCCAGGGATCCGGCCTCCTGCCCTCCCTCGGTCCGGGGGGCACAGGACGTGCTGGATGGGGCGTCGCGGGAACCAACCTGTGCCTCAGTATGTCTCCAGCCACCTCTTCCCCCGTGCTCCAGGAGTGCACTGGGCAGGAAAACTGGTCACCTGGGAGCAGCGGGTGCTGGCTCAGCCACCACCCCCACTCTGCCTGCCTCGATGCTCTCATTCCGGGGGCTCCCTCACACCCTCAGAGCCCCTCTCTCAGGCCAGGTCCAGGGAGATGCCCTGTGTACGTGCCTGTCCCCCGAGGGCTATTCTGTCTGCCATTCTCTGGGGGGCAGGAAGGGAGTGGAGGAGGGGTGAGGGCCGCTCACCATTGAAACAGCCCACATCCAGCACCATGCCGGCCTTCTCCTGGATCGCTGTCCACTCTAGCTGGGTTGGAGGGAAAGTCCGGGCAGCTCTACAGCCATGTTGCTGAGTTCGACTCAGGGCCTGCATGAGGCGGTGCTGACAGACAGCCTGGAAGCCCTGAGGCCCGTAATCAGACACGAACCTGAGGGAGGGAGTCAGAACTGGATGAAGGCTCACACGTGAGCCCAGAGTTCTAAGGGATTTAAGACAAGTCTGAGAGAGGCTGAGGCTACTGAGAACTCTAAAGGAGGCTGAAGAGGCCTCAAGTTAGCCTGGAACGATCTCAAGCAACAAGTCTGCAGATTCCTAGGATAAGAGACCAAAGAAACAGTTCAAAGGGCTTAAAGGAGGCCAGAGATGTAGTACAGGGGTGAAGGCACCCGTCTTGCACGCAGCTGGCCCCATTTCAGGCACCAAATGATCTCCTGGGCACTGCCAGGAGTGATCCCTGAGCACTGCTGGCGTGGCCCCCAAATTAAAATACATAAATAAAAAGAAGAAATACAAACTAGACTGTCATTTCTGGCCAGGGAGACAGTACAGGAGTTAAGGCACTTGCCTTTCATGCAGTTTCATGGTTCAATCTCTGGCACCACCCCTGAGTACCACCAGGAATGATTTCTGAGCACAGATTCAGGAGTAAGCCCTGAGCAAAACTGGTTGTGAAACATCTCTACCCTCCCACCCCCCCCACCCCATACCCCCCACCCTCCCCCACATCCCATAAAAGGGCTGAAGCACATACCAGAGCATATGAACAGAGCTCTGGGCTCAATCCAGCATCATGTGGCTGCTGAGCATACGAAGGCTACTCCAGCTGTAACTCTAGTGGCCCCAGAACCGCTGCCGCTCCCCCCAACAACCCCACCAAAAAATAAATAAAACTTGGTTCTAGGATGATGTTGAAGGAGTCCTAGGAAAGTGCAGAGTTCTAGGGCTACACTGAAAGACTCCCAGGCTAATCCAGAAGTCTTGAGCCAGCACAGACCTCCAAGGACAGACCAAAGAGTTCTGGTTGGCCCACTGAGCTGGCTGGAGCAAAACGTTGACTGAATGAGGCCCGCAGCAGGGTGTGGGCCTGAACTGGACTCTGGAGGGCTCTGCTTCTTCCCCCAGCACCACCTTTCTGAGCCCACTCCATGGTCTCATCTATACAGGAGATGGCTGCAAGCATTCAACTTGATGCACAACCAGCAAGTCTGGGGACAGTCCAGAGCTCCTTGGCCAGGAGCAGCACAGAACAGGCCTGCAGAGGCTGAGGGAGCCTGGAGTCACTCTGGTCATGATGGCACAGGGGAAGCCTGATGGAGCTCTGTAGCACAGAGTGGTCCTGCCCAGGGATCAGAAGGCCACCCCTAACTCAAAGGTATAAAAGAGGTTCAGAGAGGGGCAGTGACTGGCCCTGGTCATACAGTACGTGTCAACAGCATTCACACCCAGAGCTTGCTTGAGCTCTTCCTTTACCAGCACCTTGCAGGACTGATGACAGCCATGGTCATGTAGCCCCGACCACCCGTCTGCTCTAAGCATTTCCTATGTGTCTGCAGCGTTCTCATCCCAGCAGATGGTAAAGCAGTTCTCTTCCCATTGCACAGGGGAAGAAATGGGTTCAGAGAGGTGGAAAGAGCTGGGACACGACTCCTGCCCACAAGTCCAGAGTCCATCTCCTGACTACCCTCCCCAGTTCCCACTCCTGTGCCTCTTCGGGGTCCCTGATCATTGTGTTCTGGAGTCCTCTGCGCAGTCTCCTGATTCCACCCTCCACCGTGAAGCCCTGCCCTTCTTTCTTACTCGGAGCCGGGCTCAGACCTGCCTCCCCAGGGCCTCATGTCCGGGTGCTGCTCCAGGCCCTGCCTACCAGATCCACTCACTTGAGTAGGTACTTGTTGAGGCGTGAGGAAGGTGCAAAGCCACTGAGGCAGGCAGCCAGCAGGAGCCAGCCCCGCTCAGCATTGTGGATGCTGGGGTTGTGCCACACTTGGTTTGCCAGCTGTGCCAGGATCTCATCCCGCAGCTCAGGCACTGCCAGTCCCTTCTGCACGATGTAGTTCCCGAAGACATTCTCCTGGGCACCACACAGGTGGGGATCTCCCATGAAACGTAGAATCTGGGCCACAAACAGACTCTCAGAAAGTTCCTGCCAGGTCCCTGTCCCCAGCGCACCAGCCTCTCACGAGTCCCTTCTCGTATCACGCCCCCACCTTCCAATACAATTGCCAGAGCCTACTATGAAGCTTCAGTAACTTTGGGGTAAGCTAACCCATAGAGCACAGGGCCAGAGAGAGAGAGTACAGAGGGCTGGGTGCTAGCCTTGCATACAGCTGACCTGGGTTCAATTTCCATCACCCCAAATGGTCCCTTGAGCCCTGCCAGGAGAGATCCCCACACTTCTGGGTGTGGCCCCCAAAAATGAAATATAAACAAGACACAGAGTTTAGACTCTCTCATGCTCAGGAGGCTCTGCATATAGCCGCAGTCCCCCCGCCACATCCTCGCCTCCAGTGGCTGCCTCAGCTCCTGCTCCGTCCAGACCCAGATGGAGCTTCATGACACTCACATCTGACATCTCTCCTGTACCGGCATTTCCCTGGACCCTCTTGGCCCCTGGGGATAAAATCTGAGTTTGGATCTACAAATCAAGATCTCTTTTTATTTTTATTTTAGTAAAATTTTACTAAAAATTTAGTAAAACTTTAATTTAATTTTATTTTGGGGATTACAAGGAGGGAGGGGTGAGCATTCAAGAGGAAATATGAGCTGCTTCAGAGGGGCGAGAACTGAGAACTGAGGGTACCCTAAAAAGTAGACAAAAGGAGTGACACACCCCAGGCTGAGAGGTGATGATCCTAGAATGACTCATACCTCCTCTGGACGCCACCACCTTTGCTCTCTGGTGGGGCCACATCTATCTTCTCTTCCCTCTGTTTTGCCCTTGCTGTAGTATCCCTCCTCCTTTCACTCTAGTACAAGTGTTTCCTCTTACAAGAAGCCCTCTCTGCCCATGACCACTGCTGGGTAAGGGTCTCCGTAAAACTCTTCTGCCTCTGTGCCTCCTTCTGTCCACACTGGTGGCCACTGGCCAGGTCTTCTCTACCCACCCCTTCAGACTCAGAAGTCCTCAAGGAGAAGATCTGGGTCTATTTTTGGGAAAACTGGGAAATTCCTGAGGGGTCTGAGGCA
Source organism: Sorex fumeus (assembly GCF_029834395.1). Classification (NCBI taxonomy): domain Eukaryota; kingdom Metazoa; phylum Chordata; class Mammalia; order Eulipotyphla; family Soricidae; genus Sorex; species Sorex fumeus. The sequence goes on along the minus strand of NW_026606179.1, from coordinate 2,587,921 downwards.
GCCCTTTGGTCAAGAATGTGGCCGGAAGGCTGAAGTACAGCGGGTAGAGCATTTGCCTTGCACATGGCCGACCCAGGTCTGATTCCCAGCATCCCCTGAGCACCACCAGGACTAATTCCTGAGTGTAGAGCCAGGAGTAACCCCTGAACATTGCTAGGTGTGGCCCAAAAACCAATCAAACAAAAAAGATTTTAAAAAGAAATGGCTAGGAGAAGAAAGGGGCCTCAATGTCTGGACCTAGTCCTGCCAAAGGGCTCCCCTTCCAGGAAGAAGCAGGGACTGGCAGTGGAGGACAGGGCGAGGGGCTACACATTCAAAGAGGTGGAACAAACCATACCAGCTGGAAGATGCTCACGGCCTCTGCATGGTACTCGATGGGCAGCTGTGTGAGAGGTGATCGCAGGGGCACCGTCAGCATCCCAAAAGCAGGCTCCTGGGGGCACAGGCAGGCACATGGGGACAGAGCTGGACCCCAGGCACCTCTGTATCCATTGCGCTGTCAGGTACGGGCATAAGAGCCTGTAAGGTGAGTGTCCCTGTCTCTAGTTGGTGGATGGGGAAACTGCGGTTGGGAGAGGGACAGACATTGACCTTCAGTGAGTCAGGGGAGGGACAGGCAGAGCCCTGACCAAGCCCTTCTGGGAGGGCAACAAATGAGAGCAGGGAGGAAGCCTCTGGATGCACTGGCCAAAAGAGCCTTTGGCATTTTGGGTCACACCCAGAAAATGCTCAGGGGTTACTCCTGGCTCTGCACTCAGGAATTACTCCTGGCAGTGCTTAGGGAACCATATGGGATGCTGGGGATTGAACCTGGGTCAGCTGCGTGCAAGGCAAACGCCCTACCTGCTATCTCTGCAGCCCAAGAGCCACTTCTTTAACCCACTTCTTGAACCCTATCCCTGACCCTCGGCTACCCCAGACTACCCTGATCAGCCACTGAGGGGACCAGTCTTGACCGCATACGGCTGTGAGTTCTGCCGTTAGGGCTCACTGACCAGGGCTGTTCGCACCCAGACCTGCAGTTACCTTGAAGTGGCATCGAACAAACTTGACCATGGAGTAGTTGTTGATGTCCAGGGGCAGTGTGACACGGGGCTCAGCCTGGAGGCGTGGAGTCCGTACAGGGCACACCTGGGGCACCTGGGTTGGCCTGATGCCTGTGGAGAGGGTGGACAGGAGGTGACTGGATGTGCTCAGTCCAGCCCAGCCCAGCCCAGCGCTGACCTACCTACCTGCCGCTGCTCGCAAGAGCCCAGCCAATTCCGCTGGGACGTGCAGGTGCCCCACAGCCACCACCTCCCGCTTGTTCAGCTCCTAGAGGGGCAGTGCTGAGCGAGGGGCAGACACGCCACACCCCCACCAGCTGGCCTCCCCTCCTCGCCTCTCCCCTTCCTGCTACCCAGACTCCACACCCACCTCCTGTTCCCGGAGCCGCTGCTCTGCCCTCAGCTGCAGGAGAGATGGTGAAGGCAGGAGTGCTGGCAGGCCAGGTAAGACCGGCTAGCATGGCTTGCACAGCACAACTCTACCAGCGCGAGGAGCAACGGGCCAGCAGACCTGCTGGCTGCAGGCATCTGCCCCCACCTCAGTGATGAGCAGAGACAGCCAGGGAATGGAGAGAGACAGCCAAGGAGAAACAGAAGCGAGGGGGCTGAAGGAGTGAACAAGGCCTTGGGAGAGGCAGAGGGGCAGAGCAGCATTTCCAAGAAGAGGCTGAGAGATGGGTGAGGAAACCCCCGCTCCTCCACACCCAGAGCTCCACAGGGACTTCAGGGAAAGCTGGGCAGTTCTTTAAAGCTTTGGGGACCACATTTGCCTTCTGATGGCTGGCTTAATGGCTGAGAGTGCCAAAAAATAAGGGCAAGGCAGCCGGATTCCCACAGGGCGCAGTCACGAAAGGTGAGCCTGGCCTGGTCTTGCACTGCTGCCCACTGAGCCCATCCTAACCCTGGGCGGATGAGGGGAGAGGCTCCAGAGGGGCCAAGGTCACACAGCAAGTGTCAGAGCAGGGTTGGGAGGCCAACAGTCTCTTCCTGGATGCTAAGTGCTCTCCTTCCCACCTGCCCTGCAGTTCCCTCAGCCCAACTGGGGAGGGCCTGGTGTGCCCTGAGGGCAAAGGCTGGGCCTGTACCTTGAGGTAGCGCCGGTGGCTCACGTAGGTGTGCACCAGGGACCGGAACTTTACCAGACTCCTCCTCATCTGCTGGTACCGTTGCCTGGAGACCCAGAAGAAGGAGTCTTCAGTGGGTGAGAGATTGGGGGACTGGGAGTCTTCAGGGATGAGAGGAGACTGGGATGAGAGGGTCACTGAATGCACGCATTTTACTCTAGGCCCTTAGGTTCAAGGGAAACTGTAGTTTAGGGAGGACCAAGTGACTTGGCCAAGGTCACATGGTAAATTAGACATTTTGGTTTGCTTGTTGCTTGGTCCTGAAATAAGGGGTTGAGTCCTTCATAGACGGACAAATATGGACGAATTCTCAGTCCCCAGGGCCAGGGGTTCTTCCAGAAGGATGTCCTGAGTCAGAGACAGAAGTAAAAGCCCCTTGCACAGTGGCCTGATGCTCGGCTTGCATGCCTCTAGGAACAAGGTGCTCACTCTCCAGATTCAGGCCTGGCCTCTCCCTACTACCCCCAAGGCCCCGGGACTCCTGCTGCACCATACCTGGCCAGGTAGCCTCGAGCCCGGCTCTGCAGCAGGATGATCTTGTGGCGTAGGGAGCGGAAGCGCCGGTGAATAAAGAAGCCTCGGAGGCAGCGCTGCAGCGTGAGGGCGGCCAGGTTCAGGACGTGCTCCCGCATGCTCTCCAATAGCTGGTGCAAGTGCTCCTTCAGGAAGAGCTGAGGGAAGGAGTAGGCACCAATGGGAGGTCAGGGCTAAGCTGTTTCTGTTTCCCTGGGGGCTAGTTCTGGAGCCCTGGAACTTGGGACCCCAGGTGCTCAGTGTGGGCAGGACCTCACCTTGCTGATGCCGACACGATACATGTTTGGCATGACTGTGCACAGGCGACTCAGCACCGACACACACACCTCCCCGCTGGCAGGAACATCATGCTGGAGGGCCACCAGGCAGCGATACCTAGAAGGGCCCGGACCCAGTCTGGGGCTAAGGACCTGCTCGCGTCCTGTCTTCCAGTGGCCTAACCCCAGTTGTGGGGGACCCGTAGCAGCTCTAATCAGAGAGAGACTCAATCTGCCTCTGAGTGCTCAGATGCTCCTGGTCCTGACCAAGAGGCCACGGCAGGCCGTGACATCGAGAAGTTTGGCAGATGAAGAGCAGGAAAAGGGAAAAAGATAGGAAGAAAGAAGAGGAGTACGATGAAGAAGAGGGTGACGTTTTAAGTAGAAGATACAGAGAGGAAGTGGATGGAAATGAATGAAGTTAGAGTGGAAGATTTTGGATAGGATGGAGAGGCTGATAAAGATGAAAAGGATGGTGAAGAGGAGGAAGAAAGCAGGTAAGGTAAAAAGAGGAAGAAGGAAATAGATGATGAAGAAAGTGATTAAAATTCCAAATGAAGGTCAAGAAAAGAGAGCTGTTGGGTCTTGGTCAGACTGCACAGGGATTTGGGAGCTGCTTTGTTGTGTTTGTTTCTGAAATGCTGCTGTGACTAAAAACCAAACCTAACCCAGATTCCCCACATCCAAAGAACAGATCCCTCAACAGTCACCCATGTCGTCCCTCTTGAAAATCCAGCTTGAGGAATGAAACCCTGACAAATTTTAACAAGCACAGTTAGATTCTCATGCAAAATTTGTAGCATAAATAATTCTGATTGTGGAGTGAATCATTTGTGACTACTACTTACACTGAGATTGTAACAGCATTTTCACTTTTAGTACAAAAAGAATCTTTGGAAATAAATCCTTTCTGTTTTGGAAAAATAAATAAAAGACTAGTAGGTGTCAGAAAATAGTAATAAGTAATTATGGTTGACAAAGACATTTTACTGCCACCTGCTGGTAACTTGTAACAGTGATTAAAATTGTCCTTGGGCATTTTTCCTGGATAAAGTCAAACTGAAATACTGCAGTCCATTACGATGCCCACCACCCTTGAGCCGCATGCAGTGGTCCCTTGTGGTGCACGCCTGAGCTGCTGTGCAATGCAAACTCTGTTCTTCCTGGGACCCTGGGGAGAGGGGCCGAGTCATGGTCTGTGGAGCCCAGAAACCACCCTGATGGAGGTACCTGTCTATGAAGAGCTGGAAGGGCAGCCGCACCGGGAAGCCCTCCTTGCGGATCCGCACAGTCTCCAGTACCCCTGAATAGCGCAGCTGTGTCATGACCACATCGGGCTCAAAAAGGCCAGGCTCCTGAGGGGAGGACCCAGATAGAGTCTGCTAGTCTGCACACGGGCCCGACCTGGACCAAGGACGCTGCCAGTGCTGAATAGACCCTATGGAGGGCTGGGTGGGTGGAGCCCCAGAAAGGCAAAGCCACCCACCCAAAGCAGCACAGCATGCGGGGAAAGACACGGGTCTCCCAGGGGCCTCTGGTATCATTTACCTTCTTGTGGTTAGGCTTCAGGCAACGCACGAACAAGGGGTTACACCTGGGGAAGGAAGGGTGGGATGAGGGCAGCATGAGGCTCCAGGGAAGGGCAGTGTCCTCTGGCTGACAGTCCTGGGCTGAGACCAAGGCATGTGTACCCATGTGCCCACTGCACTCACCGCTCCATCTTTTCCACCAGATCCAGGAGTGACTGCTGGAACTTGGCTGCCACTGTGTGTGCCTTGTGGAGCCGAGTGACAGAGCTGCTCTTGCCCAGGCGCTGAGGGCTCTGTAGGGCATGGCTGGAGAAGAGGTGTGCTACGACCTGGGCAGCGCGAGCAGCAGGCAGTGCGGTGGTCAGCACCGAGACAGAGACAAAGGGGGAAGGAGAGGCAGAGATAGAGTGAAAGAAGTTGGGCCTCCTGCTCAAGGGAGAACACGAGCCTCTCTGATCCTGCCTGTCCCTTCTGCAAGGCCACTGTCTTCCCAGTGCACACAGCCCCAAGGGCCAGGTGCTTGGCCCTTCAGCGGAGCCCATGTGGTTTCCTTCCATGTGTGGTCCAGTGCTCCGTGGTGGCCGTTAGTCAGAGGAGGAAGTTAGGCAGGGTATGGGTGGAGCACCAGGCTTGTGCTCTATTCTGGGTAGCAAGACTGAGTTGTGGCATCCTCCAGAGTCCAAGAAATCCCAATGAAGCCCCCCAAACCCTGCTCAGGGTCAGGGCTGAGGAAGGTTCTGGGAAAGCAGAACAGAGCTCAGCAGTAGTGGCTGGGGCTCAGAGAGGGCTCACAAGAATATCCTGGCGAGTCAGTGGGACTGAACAGGGTTGGGTGGGGACTTGAGGGAGCAGGGACAGATGGACTGAGCAAGGCTGGCCAGTTCAGGGTTAGGTGAGGGCTGAGGCAGTCTGGCAGTGGGGCGGAAGTAAAGGGTCAGGACAGGGCCTGTCTGCAGTAGGTGCTCCAGGTGGGACCAGGCTCACTCACCCGAGTCCGGCTCCGCACAAACAAGTCCAGCACATCCTGGCGCACCTGGTCATGATTCTTGTCCAGGAACTTGTGCACCTGTTATGGGGACACAAGGGGGTATCTCAGGTGGAGGCCACCCCACCCCATCATTCATGAGAGCCAAGGTGAAGGGAAACCCACCCCAGTGCACACCAGCCTGCCTGCCCCCTGAGTAACCCTGACTAATGCCCCCAGGATGGTCTGGTCCCTTTTCCTCCTGTCCCTTGACTTAGGGGAAGGTCCTTTAGCTAGGTGATATGACCAGTCTGGGTCTGATCCCATCTTCAACAAAAGACACTGCCTCATGCCCATTCTACAGGTGAGGAAGGTGAGGCCCAGTTCAAAACTGAGGTATAGGTACCCCCAGGGCAGAAATGTGCTTCAGAGAGTAGTGATACTGATGGGCTTGAGTGATAGCACAGTGGGTAGGGCATTTGCCTTGCCTTGCACATGGCCGACGCAGGTTCGATTCCTCCGCCCCTCTCGGAGAGCCCAGCAAGCTACCAAGAGCATCTCGCCCGCATGGTAAAGCCTGGCAAGCTCCCCACGGCATATTCAATATGCCAAAAACAGTAACAACAAGTCTCACAATTTGTTGTGAGACGTTACTGGTGCCCGCTCAAGCAAATCGACGAACAATGGGAGGACAGAGCTAAGTGCTATCATATTGATAACTGCTTCCCACTATTAAACCAGGCTTAGCTCTAAATTTGACACAATCACCCCTAGAGATGCGCACTATTATTTATTTACTGTGGTTCTCAGGGCCCGCTCCTGGCTCTGTGCTTTGGGATCACTCCTGGTGGTGCCCGGGGGGACCATATGGGGTGGATTAGATGGGGCCAGGTCGACCTCATATAATGCCCTATCCGCTGTACCATGTCTCTGATCCAGAGATGGGTACTATCATTATCCCTCCAGATGAGAAAATCAAGGCCCAGAGAGGTAAGGCATTTTAGCCAAGGCCACCCTGGCAGGGTCAGATGTGGAGGCGGGTACAAGAGTATGAAATCCAGTGGGGACCCGCAGCTCCAGACAGGCGCAGGTCCTCTTGGGGCTCACCTGGTAGGTGACTCTGCCCGCATAGTGCTTGACAGTAAATTCAGGCAGTGGCATCTTGGGTTTGGAGTACAGTGGGTTGGCGCCATGATGGTAATGGCATTTCTGCAGAAATGTATGATCTGTGGCCTGAGGGCAAAGGAGGGTCAGTGGTAGGAGGGTGGGGTATCGGGGTACTCTACTCCTGGTCTCATGGCCGACACCAAGGGTGAGGAGGCCAACAGCACTGGCAGACGGGCGTCTGGCTCGTTGGCCAGCTGCCTCCCCACCAGGCAGCAGCCCAGGCTCTCTTCCGTAGCCCCGTTCCCCCTCCCGCGTCAGAACTCTATACGATGGTGTTTTCAAACTGTTGTGGCCTGACCCAGCCTCAGTGATCTCTGACAGGAGAGAGAGGTTGGGCGTCCCGTGCCCCCAGTCCCAGGCAGGGCTAAGAGCAATGCAGGACACAGGCTTAGCGACACCGAGTGAGTGGCCAGGCTCCCAGGCCCGCAGGTCACCTGTGGGAAGCAGCACTGGTCGTCCAGGATGCGCAGGATGCCATAAGGCTTCAGTGAGATGAGGTTGATGCAAGGCTGATTGTCGGCAAAGGTGATCTCACGCCAGTCTATCTGCTCCCGGATGTACTCCTCCTGTGGGCAGCCGGGGACCAGCCTCCCAGACACTTCTAGGGCCACTCGCCCAGCCCCTCAACTTGATTCCCCCAGGGAGGGCCTGGCCAGGGGCATCTGTTTGTGCAGCTCCCAGCACAGGAGGCTTGTGTCCTAGCAACAGCTACAGGCCCTGCAGAGGGCAAGGAGGACTGCCCAACACCTCAGTACCCTCCCACTAGGCCTCCGACGCTCAGGGACCCCTCTTAGAAGTCTCTCCTGCCATCCACCTATAGACCACTCAGAGATGCCCTTAAAGAGCCAAGAGAGTACAGCAGGTGGGGCATTTGCCTTGCACATGCTGATCTGGATTCCACCCGAGGCACCCCTGATAATCACCAGGAATGAGCTCTGAGTTCAGGACCAGGAGTAAGCCCAGAGTCCCACTGAGCATGGCCCCCAAGTCAACAAAAACCCAAACCAAACCAAACTAAAAGAAAACAAAAGAGCTGGAAGAGCTTGTCTGTGGCCAAGGAGGGCCCCCAGCAAGTGGGCCGGAGGCAGGCTGCTGCTCACCTGCTCCTCCTGGAAGACAATCTTGTTAAAAAGGTATTGAAGGTTCTCATTAGCGTAGTTGATGCACAGCTGCTCGAAACTGTTGAAGCTCAGGTCCTGCGGGCGGTGCGGTTAGCGGTGGGTAGACATGAGGCTGGGCGGTGGTCTTACCCAGCAGGTCATTTGTCCTGGCCCAAGAGCCCTGCCCACCCTCCAGCTCAGGGGCAATGTCCTCCCTGCCCTCCATGGCCACAGCTTCAGAAAGCGAGGGCCCTAAGAAAGTGGTTCGATGGCAGGGTATCTGGCTTGCACATGGAAAGTTCAAAAATAAAAACAAGTATAACAAACAGAAAGCTGATGCGCCTCCCACGCCCTGCTCAGAACCTCCTACTGTGGCCTCTCCACAGAGGGGAGAGTCCAACAGCTGAAGATCCAGCTCTGGAATCTTCTCTGGGTTTCAATGCTCTGAACATGTGATCTCAGACAACCCCTCTGTGTCTGTTTCCCAGGAGAAACGGGGAGAGTAACACTTCCTCATAATATGGAAGGACTCATTAATAACATATGACAAACAAAATCTGCCGCATAATAAGAGCCATGTAGATATTAGCTGTTACTTAAAAAAAAAAGTGGGGGGTGTCACCAAACTAAAAGTAAACTCCTCTAGCACCAGGCTGCCTCTGCCGTGCTCCTGATCACATTTGCTTGTCAGTGTCTGTCCCCCACCCCCACCAAATCCCACATGGAGGCTCCCTGAGGGCGGGATCCAAGTCTGGTTCTCTGTGGTGTCCTTGGCATTGCCCTGTCCAGGCCCTGGCATTTGGGGACTGCAGGAGCACTGTGGGTGAGTGGAATATGGGAGACAAGGGAGACGCTAAGCTGGGAGGGGCTCCTGACAGATAACAGGGCATGTGCAGGCAAAGACCTAAGGGAGGTCTTGGGTCCCCCTTCCCTCATCCACACACAGAGTCCCACCTCGAAGCCATAGATGTCCAGGATGGCAATGGACAGCGTGTCCTGCTGTGGGGACACCAGGGCATTGACCCTGGTGATGAGCCAGCCGAACAACAGAGCATACAAAACTTTGGCAATAGCATCCCTGGGGGAGAGAGGTGGGTGAGTGGGGCTCAGCCAGGGCTGTGGGTGTCTGCGGGCTCAGTAGGAGCAGCTGTGGCCTCACCGGGCATCCACGGCGCTTTCCACAGTCAGGGGCGTGAAGATCTTTTCTCGCATTGTCTCCTGGGGAAAGCCATGGCTTCTCAGTGCTGGTGACACAGACCCCAGGGAGCCCCCAGGGGATGGGACAGTGGGGTGCAGAGACTTGCTGCGATGACCTCAGGCATGGACACTCCCTGGACAGGGAGGGGGCACCCATACACTAAGCCTTGGAGAACTGGGTGGGCAAAAGGGGCGAGCACTCCAGGCAGAGGGAACAGTCTATGCGGAGGTGGGAATGGGGAGTCTCATGCCTCTTGGGACCGAAGATCCAACCAGAACGGTGGGGCAAGGGGAGGAGGAGAGGGAAGGGGTCGTCTCCAAAGGGTGGTTCTATTTGACCTGGCTGGAGGCCCAGGCCTGGAGTGCTGGGTGTGAGGGACTCACGGTCACTTTGAAGGTGATGGCTTTCTGCAGGCCCTCAGGGGAGATCTGCAGCAGCTCCGCCACGGCCTGGATCTCACGGGCACTCACCACCGAGGCCACCTCCTGGGCACCTGTCTGTGTAAATACCAACGGGAGTGGGTTTTGACAGAAAGAAACTGAGTTTAAAGTTCACATTTTTAAAAACTATGTAAGGGCAGAGCAGCGGCTCAACAGGCCAGAGCGCTTGCTTCACAAGTGTGAGGCCTGTATCTCACCCCGGCAGCTGCGTGCACCCCCAGTTCTGCTGAGAGCAACTCCCTCAGCACTACGCTGGTGGGCAGCCTCCAAATACCACTGGGTGTGTCCTCAAAACAAAACATAAAAGCCGGGGATGGCGAGATAATATAGCAGGTAGGGCACTGCCCTTCATCACAGCAGACCTGGGCTCAATCTCCAACACCCCATAAGGCTCCCCAAGCCTGCCAGGAGTGACCCCTGCATGCAGAGCCAGGAGTAAGCTCTGAGAACTGGGTGTGGCCCAAAACCCAACACAACAACACATAAAACCCAAAATATATAAACAAGATATAATATCCAGGGAAATTTCAAAATAGAGTAATACAAGGGATAAAACACAACAAAGCCAATAATTAAGACAGTGCAGCGATAGATATATAATTCAGAAATAAACAAGGCAAAACAGAAAATTTGGAGTTAAACAAGACCGTACATAGAAATTTAATTATTATTAATTAAAGGCCCTCCCGTTGATCATTGATTTGCTCGAGCGGGCCCAGTAACATCTCCATTGGAAACTTTGTTGTTACTGTGTCTGGCATATCGAATACGTCACAGGGAGCTTGCCAGGCTCTGCCGTGTGGGCAAGATACTCTCAGTAGCTTGCCAGGCCCTCTGAGAGGGGCAAAGGAATCGAACTCGGGTTGGCCATGTTGGCTGCGTGCAAGGCAAATGCCCTACCGCTGTGCTATCGCTCCAGCCATATGTCAAATTAGAAGACTGAGTAACCATGAGGCAGTTGGGAAGAAATTAGATTTCTACCTAACACTTTGGGCTGGAGCGACAGCACAGCAGGTAGGGCATTTGTCTTGCATGCAGCCAAGATGGCCAACCCAAGTTCGATTACTCCGCCCCTCTCAGAGAGCCCGGCAAGCTACCAAGAGTATCTTCCCTGCACGGCAAAGCCTGGCAAGTTAACCGTGACATATTCGATATGCCAAACACAGTTACAAGTGTCACAATGGAGACGTTACTGGGCCCACTTGAGCAAATCGATGAACAATGGGAGGACAGTGACAGTGACAGTGACGGTGACCTAACACTTTATTGGACAAAATTCCTGATTAATCATGGGTTTAAATGTTAAAAGAAAATGCACATGGGGCTGGAGCGATAGCATAGTGGGTAAGGTGTCTGCCTTGCACACAGCAACCCAAGTTCGATTCCCAGCATCCCATATGGTCCCTGAGCACCGCCAGGAGTAATTCCTGAATGCAGAGCCAGAAGTAACCCATGAGCAACACTGGGTGTGACCCAAAAAGAAAAAAAAAAACACAAAACCCATAAAACTTAACAAAGTTAAATACAGCTGCTCTATAATTTGAGATAGTATTCCTAGAAATGAACATCTACAATATGCAAAGAAAATTTATAAATTCTTGGAAAAAAATATTAATTTTGAATGGCCAGAGCAAGAGGTAAATGAGCTGAGTACAAGCTTTGCATTCAGGAGGCTGGATTCCACCCTGGAAACATCTGGTCCCCTGAGCACTCCTAGGAGTGATTCCTCAGCACAGAGATGGGAGTAGCCATTGAACACCACCAAAGGTGGCTCCTCCAAACCAAAAAAATGTATCGCTGGAGCGATAGCACAGCTGTAGGGCATTTGCCTTACAAGCAGCCAACATGGCCGACCCGAGTTCGATTCCTCTGCCCCTCTCGGAGAGCCCAGCAAGCTACCGAGAGTATTCGATATGCCAGACACAGTAACATTGTTGTCTCCAATGGAGACGTTACTGGGCCCGCTCGAGCAAATCGATGATCAATGGGAGGGCCTTTACTTTTTACCTTTTACGTGTTATATATATATGGGCTGGAGCGATAGCACAGTGGGTAGGGTGTTTACCTTGCACATGGCCAACCCGGGTTCGATTCCTCCATCCCTCTTGGAGAGCCTGGCAAGCTACCAAGAGTATCTCACCTGCACAGCAGAGCCTGGCAAACTCCCCGTGGCGTAGTTGATGTGCCAAACACAATAACAACAAGTCTGACAACTAAAAAAGATGTCTGTGGTATGCTCACACCTCATACTTCTCAAAGTACACATTGCCTAGGTGCAGGATGGAGGCCAAGATGCGGAAGATGCTGTCCTGGTCCTCCCCACTGAAGCCCAGCACCTCCATGGCTGCCAGGAGCCGGCGGAAGTCATCGGCGTCGCTCTTCCCTGAGATCTCACAGTTCCCTCCCTGGAAAGGGCAGAGGACAGAAGGAAGAAGTCAGAGGTCAGAGGCAAGGTGTGGCAGGCAGGACCCCCACCCAGTGTCTGGCCTGAGCTGCCCATTGCAGTTCCTGTTCCATTTTCCTGGCAGGAGAACCATCATACCAGGTTCTGTGCTAAATGCTCACATACACGTCTTCATTTAACCATAACTACACCCCCCAAAGAAGTCCTGGTATGCCCCATTTTACACAGGAGGAAGTGAGGGATATTTAGCGTCTCTAGACTGCTTAGCTTTGTTCAAGGCTCCAGAGAAGAGTTGAGTTGGTGTCATTCCTCTTGCTTTGGATACTAGACACTTGGCACCCTAAATCCCATCTCAAACCTCTGTGACCTTTGCTAGTCTTTAGGATACCAAGGCTCAGCTATCTGACAAACCAGGTTGACGGGGCACAGGGCGTGGCCCTCAGGTATGCCGGAGCTCACCTGGTTCAGATAGTAGTAGGTTTCTGCCTCCTGAAGGCTGAAGGCTTGCCGGAGCTGGGCAGGCAGGCCGGCCAGCAGCTCATAGAAAATGTGGTAGTTCCTCTCATTCTTGGCCTGCAGAGTGAAGGGGTGGGTGCACAGAGGGAGCCCCCCCCAGGTCACCCCTGATACATGTAGGCTCAGTTATCCTCATAAACACAAACACACATAAAGGCTTGCAGGTGAGACCGTGTGATCACCATCTGGCTGGCACCTGCTGGGTTGTGGGCTGGCCTGAAGAAGCCCTGGCACACTGGCAAGGAAGGACTCTGGGCAAGATTTTACTGGGATTGGAGAAACACAAGAGGCCCTTCTCAGACATGCCTGGGTCATGCATGCCTAGGTACATGTGTGTCCATAGCCCAGCTGTGCCCAGGGGTCTCTTGGTACAATTCACTTGGCGGGCGGTGGAAGGTGAGTACTTGCTGAGTGCAAGGTTCTGTTCCAGGACCTTGCCACATAGCTGGAAGCAAAGCAGAGGAAAGCCCCAAAGCCTCTTCTGGAAGAGAGACATTCAGCAAAACGTAGCATGAAACCAAGTATACCTGCTAGTGGGCCAGAGATAGTACAGCAGGTAGGGCGTTTGCCTTGTATGCCTCGACCCGGGTTTCATCCCTGGCATCCTATATGGTCTCCAGAGTCCACCAGGAGTAATCCCTGAGCTCAGAGCCCTGAATAAGCCCTGAGCACCACCTAATGTTGCCTCCAAACAAAACAAAACAAAACCTGCTGGTGAGAAGTGGCCTGGCTGGAGAAAGCTGAGTGGCAAAGGCATGCATGGAGCTTTATAAAGAGAGCTGCTTCCCCAGCCTCTATTTATTTATTTGCTTTTTGGGTCACACCTGGCGATCCACAGGGGTTACTCCTGGCTCTGCACTCAGGAATTACCCCTCGCGGTGCTCAGGGGACCATATGGGATGCTGGGAATCGAACCTGGGTCAGCTGTGTGCAAGGCAAACGCCCTACCTGCTGTGCTATTGCTCCAGCCCCAATTTATTATTTTTTTGCTTCTAGGGCTTCAGACAAAGCCTGTGCTTTTGGGTTGTTGTTTGGTTGGTTTTGAGACACAACTTGTGATGGTCAGGGGTTACTCCTGGCTCTGCACTCAGGAATACAAATAGGCAAATGAGCACCTGGCAGTGCTCGGGGGACCATATGGGGTACCAGGGATCGAACCTGGGTAGGCCACATGCAAGGCAAATGCCCTACTCACTGTACTATTGCTTCAGCCTCTGTGTTTTTGGTTTTGGTTTTGAATAGGGGTCACCTCTTCCAATGTTCCACCTGGTGACCCAGGCCTACCAGCTCAGTACTCAGGACTGGTGATGTTTGGGGTGCTCGGTGCATACTCTGAAATATGCTGTTCAGGCCATCAAACTCCCAGCCACACATGTACCCACCCTGTGCTTCACTACTGGAGCCATCTCCCAAGGTGAGGGGTTTGGTATGCGGGGAAGAGTAGTTGATACAAGAGGGTACACAAGCACTGAGGAAAATTCCGGTGTGGCTTTGCTGGGAGGGAAGGAGCAGGCCGTATGCTCAGACAGACCCACAGACACTCAGACACACAGACCTGGCCTTCATTCAGCCCTGCAGTTGCCAGGCTCCTCATCCCCAGATTCTGCAAGCCCCATTCCCCCCCTGCCTCCTCCCCCCCCCCACCCCACCCCTAGGTGGTGTCTCCTCCAAGATCCAGGAGGGTCTGACTCACCTGAAACACGATCCTAGACTTCTCCAGGAGGTATTGGGAGGTTATGGCACCAGAGATCACACCCCTGGAAGGGGCACAGTCAGCTCACACGCTTAGAGGGAGCTACCCTGGCTCATGGGAAGTATAGCAAGGCCTCTATAAGCCCCTTTGCTGTCACACTCACCCTTCCAGAAAGATCTCCATGAACTTCCCAAAGCGGCTAGAGTTGTCATTCCTGACGGTTTTGGCATTACCAAATGACTCCAGGAGGGGTGTAGCTTCCAGGATCTGGCCCCACAAGATATGATCATTGTTCTGGGGTTTGGCTTGTCGAGCATGACTGGGGCCACCCCTAGATTATTCCCAGACACATCTCCCAAAAAATCCCCTTTGTTTTGTCCGCTTGTTTCTGGGTCATACCCACTGATGCTCAGGGGTTACTTCTGACTCTGCACTCAGGAATCACTCCTGAGCACAGACATGCATTTGGCCAAACACATGTGTCCAGTACACAGGGGACCACATGGAGTGCCAGGAAAACCAGACCCAAACTCAGGTTGGACACATGCAAGGCAAGTACCCTACCCTCTGTACTCTCGCTCCAGCACCAATGGTCCCCTCTGTGAGGGGCAACCAGTCTCTCCCAGCATCCTCCGAAGATCTAACCTCATGCTGTGCCCCCAACCCTCACACACAGTCCCTGGCATGACAGATCGTGGGACATCTTTTCCAAGCAGACACACAGACATGAGCACATGCTTACACACAAAGTACCTTTATCTTCAGGAGGACCAGGAGGAATATGGAAGAGAGGAGGAGAACAGAAGAGAGTCACCCACAGTAGAACCCCTCCCAGAGGACACCAGGTATACAGCCCTTGGGATTCCTGTGGCTGGCAAGACAGCCGCCAGGTGAGAGCAGATCCATGGGCCTTAGAGGTAACAGTGTCCAGGCCTGAGGACTCTAAGTGGCCACTGGGTACAGGAGGCTGCAGGGTCACCTGCTAAAAGGCACCAGAGTACTTCCCCACCCACTTACCACAGCCCGGAAGAGCTTCCCCTCTAACTTTGGTTTGCTCCATTTAGGAGTTTCCGGTCAGATGTCTTCCCCCTCTCCCTTCACTCAGGCCTAGAGTCAAGTCCTTGTCATGCCTTTGTGGGCCCTGCCCAGCACAGGTCCTATCTATGTCCCTGTCTGGGTTGCTGGCACTGGGGCCTCCCAACAGTTCCTTCCCCACGCAGACACACCTTCCCCTCACGCCTGTACACAGAACACCACAGCTCATCTCGTCCCTCTGAGGGTGGCCGCTTGGCACTTTCTGTGGGGGGCTTCCCCGGGCTCCAGGCTTCTCTCAGCACCACAGGAAAATCCTCTCCTCTCTGTGTCGTGTCTCCCTCACTAGAGCATCAACCTCCACCAGGCTTTGCTTGCACACCTCTGGGTCTCTATGCAGGACCTGGAGTGGAGGCCCTTACCTGTCTGCTAGACAGCAAAACAGGTCTCAAGTTTTACTAGCAAGGACAGAGTAGCCCAGGACAAAGGCAGTCAGCATCTGCTAGTAAGCTCCATGATGTGCCAGACTCTTTGCCCTCACGATATCACTGTTTACCCTAGCAGGTGGGTACTCAGGTTGTCCCGGCTTCACAGACAAGGAAACCAGGACTTGGAGAGGTGAGGTGATAGGCTGCAGGCTCAAGTTCATGCAAACAAGATAACACATGCTATGACAGCCCAGCAGAACTGTATAGTGTTTTCTCTGGCTGAGACTCCTTCAGGGTGAATTCAGAAGAGAACCAGTCCCCACTGAAATAACACCTATTGCCTTAGGGACTGGGCCAGGTCCATCTAGTCACTTCCCAGGTGTCATTTAGGTCCGGGATTTCTGTGCTGTCACACAGAGGATAGACTGGGGCCGAGAGCAGTTTGTGTTCCCCAGTGAGTGAGTGTGAGCTGGTGGGGGCTTTGCCCAGACTCTTCATTCATCTGGGTGCCTCCTGATGGTCCCTGAGGTTTACCATATTCTTCTCTGTTCTTCAAGCCCAGAAGAGAGCAGGGAACACATCCAGCAGCCACGGCTGGGTGAATGAACACCTGGTCCCATGTGCCTTCCAGACAAGCTCCTAGGAGGGGTGAATCTGTGGTGTACAATACCCTGGGGAATATCAATCACATTCCCAGTTGTGGGGAATCCAGAAGAAGGCCAAGGCCAAGGAACCCTGAGACTCCTGAAATGCTAGGAGAGTGTCGCTAGGGCATCATCTAGTTTAACTGACAGGAGGAAGCCTGTGAATGCCTGGTATGGGAGCCAAGACGAAGGACACTGTTTAGCACCTGAACACAACCATGGGTGAGAGCTACCCTAAAGGAGCCTCCTTCCTGACCCCGGACTCTGGGTCCCACCTCCTAGCTTCGGAAGGAGCTCCTGGCTATGAAGTGTGGGCTGACCTCCCCACTGAGGGCCAGGCTCCCTTCCCCATGCACAGATCACCTGCCAGGACCACCACTGGCTGGTACATTGGGGCCACTTGTACCCTGGTAAATGAGTCTGGAGTCAGGTTCTGGAGCCTGCCTTTGCCTTCGGTTTCTGACCCCTGCACCCCAGGATCTGAGTGTACACATGGCTTCCAGCGACTCTGCCTAGAATCCTCTCTGGGCTCAGGACGCCGCCTTTTCAGTGGTGCTGTTAACCTTGTCTCTTGGAGATCAGGAGAACCTGATGAGGTCCTGGAGACAAGGTCAGACCCACCTGCTGCATGATGCCTCGTTTCTGGTTCATGGCGGCCAGGTAGCGTAGAATCAACTTCGTGGCCTCCGTTTTCCCAGAGCCACTCTCTCCACTGACCAGACAAAGGGGAGGGGGTAGCTTGAGCTTGTTCACTGCTCTTTGGGATTTCCCAGGACCCCGCCATAAAGAAAGGGCATAAAGGTGGGCCAGTCCAGAGGTAGCAGGTGATTTTCCAGCCCAATGGCAGGGATGGCCTCATGCTGCGTGAAGGTGCCCCTACGTATTTCCCCCCACACCTCACCAGACCCTCTGCCTACCTGATGATTATGCACTGGTTCTGTTTGGCATCAAGCATTTTGGCGAAGGCGAGATTTGCAATTGCAAAGAGGTGCCTAGAGAGACAGGGTGAAGGGATGAAGGGATAAAGGCCTCGCTGCCTCTGGGCCCAAATTATCAGAGGGAAAGTTTGGGATGTGGAGGAGGTAAGGGCATGTATGTCCAGCAAAGCAGTTAAGCTTGCTCCACCTGTCAACCTCTTGAGGAAGTGGCTCCTGATCCCCATTGGGGTCTGGGCCATGGTAACTCCAGCACAGAGGGTCGTAGTCAGCCCCAGGAAGACTGCCATGCTGAGAAGGCGGCCTGTGTGCCACCATCCGCCCCAAGCCATGGTTTGTGGGAGCCAGGGGCTTATGGACCTCGGACAGGGACCCAGAAGACTCAGGGCAAACTCCCGCTCCCGCCTCGAAGACACTTACGGGGGATTCTCTCCCAGGGCCTTCCCGCTGTACTGCTGCACCTGCTCCAGCCCGTAGATTCCAAACATTCGATATGGGTTCACTGATACCAGGATACTGCCGATGTACGTCTGCGGGCAGGCAGCAGCTCCAGTGCTGTTGCTGCCTCAGATGGCCTCTGGGACCCTCCCCTGCTCCTGGGAGCCTGGAGCCCTGCTTCCATTGACTGTCTGACCTCAGTGTTTGAGTCTGGAGCCTTCTAAGAACCCGAGGGGTCAGCTGTTCTTTTGTGGAATTGGGGGCACTGCACAGGCTGAGGCTGTCCGACTCTTGTAGCGAGTGAATCTGCGCAGCCACAAGCCTGCAAATGTATCTGTGCAGGCTGCTTCCTGCTTCGTCCATCAGAGGCTTCAGGCTCAGGCTGGGTCAGAGCGCCAGATTGAGGGGGAGGGAGTTTCCAGGACAGGGGGAGTCTCAGGTGACCAGAGCCCTCCTAGATCTCTGGTCTCCCATTCTGTCATCCTGCTTCCGGCCATCCCACTCCTGGAGTACAGCCCAGAGATTCTAGGAGGAAGGTACATTTCCAGGTTTCCTGTATCCTGGTCTCTACCGTCGGATTTAAGATTAAATTCTTTTTAAGAATTTGGATTTGCAAGCTCCAGCTTCAAAGATTCTATGATCAAATGGTTTGAACCCTTGAGTTCAACTCAGGACTCACAGGCCTGGGGTCTGAAAGGAGAGATCTGGGCTTCCCACTTTGGCCCTAAGAGATAGGGAAGGGGCCGGCTTCCTTCCCAGGGCCCAGAACCAGTCCCAGGACTTACATAGATGAGGTTCCGTTCAAATCTGGTCTTGAGGTTGGACAGCACAGTAGCCTCCTGGAGGTCTCTGGAAGGGCATGGAGTGGATAGTCAGCAACCCAGGATCAGAGTCGGCTGCTATGGCAGAGTATCCCCTCCCCTCTCAGCACAGAGACTTGGTCAGAAAGGTCTGAGTTCAACCCTCAGCCCCACCTCCTACTAGCTGGAGGAGCTCAGGCAAGGCCCTGTGCCTCCGTGTGCTTTCATGTCTCATTCACTTGACGGGTGGGGTGGGCGGGGTTGGTGGGGCGGGGAGGAGATTTTTGTTAAGTTACTTAGTTGCTTTTGCCTCAGCTTCTCCATCTGTTCAATGGGTATGATGATCATTGTCCCTACCTCATTGGACAGGGGATGCCTCAAGTAGCAGACAAGAGGGAGAAGTCATCATAATTGGACCGTGGTCCTGATCAGCACAGCCCTTATATTTTGGGCCCCTCCAACCCACTGGCTGTCTCACAAGAGCCTCCCCCACCTCCCCACCCCTACCCAGCATCCTGTGGATGAGACATGAAGGCACACAGAGGCACGGGGCTTTGCCTGAGCTCCTCCACCTGGTAGGAGGTGGGGCTGAGGGTTGAACTCAGGCCCCTTTGACTGACTAGACTCAGATGAGCACATTTCAGACACTGCGTGCTCTCAGCTCAGCAGGCAAATGAGTCTGTAAAAGTCCCCAGAGGTGAGAGGTGTCCCAGGAAGGAGGCAGTTCTCCTCCGGTGTGGCTGCGGTGACTGCTCGCTGACCCTGCCCCCTGCACTCACTCCAGCTGTGTCATGTCCTCCACACCATCCTCGCTGCGCTGCTCACGGGACCGCGCGGACGGCAGGTTGCGGATGGAGTGCATCTGTGGGAGAGGCTGCAGTTGGCCTGGCTGGCCCACAGCGGAGATCTCCTTCCTTCGCTCAGGCCTGCTCAGTGCTGTTGGCCTCCTGGCTTGGAAGGACATGGCCTCCCTGGGAGTTTCACCGGCCATTCCCACCTACAGGATACACGCTGCCCTCTGCATGCCCAGTCCCTGCAGCACAGGCTCTGGTGCTCCCAGGTGGTCCTGGAATGCGCACACACATACACACACGCGCGCACGCACTCTGCTGCTTTGGACTGCCCAGAAACCCTCCCAATCTCACGCTCTCCCAGAACTGACCCCGGGCCCTTGCTCCAGGGACCCCCATGTCTATGCTTATGTGACATCTCAATGTCTCTATTTTGGTGCATGAGGCCTTCAGGAGGGCCAAGACAGAAATGTTCCCATTCAGCACCCCACCCGTGTATCCAGGCCAGTGGCAACATGGAGACTCTAAAACACAGAGCCACACACAATGGCAGTTCCAGCTCGCACCCCCCACCTCCATCCTATCCCCTGACACACATATACACTCACGGTCAGGCACACAGGCCTGTCGGGCCTGGCACACCCATGTGCACACATGCTCCTCTCCTCCTAACATGTTCTCATGTGTGTGGGCATCTCTCAAGAGAAAAGTTTTCTCAGGAGAAAAGTTCTGGTGGAACTTTGATACCAAAGTCCTGATGCTTCTCTCTAGGCTGCAGAACCTCTGCTGTGCCCATCTCAAGGATGCCGCATCTGCCGATACACTGGCACACATGTATAACCGCACATGCTTCTCTTGTTTGCCTGAGCACGCATGTCAGGCAGAGGGCAGGGGTGTGACCTGCATGGCTTTGAGCATGTGCCCTTCTGGTCTCTCCCATCTAGCCTGCACCCCACCCTGAGCAGGTCAGGAAAGGGAGTACCAGGGGGAGCCCCACATGCTGCCTGCTTGTCAGGCTGCTAAGTAGGGCACGGCAAGTATCACCCTTGAGGCCCTGGCCTCTTGCCCACCCGCCGGCCTGTGCGCCAGTGGCCGCAAACCCTAAATAATTCAGCCACTCACGTATTCCAGGGTAAGGAGGGCCCAGGCATCCTTGCCCCTCACCCCTGGGCACCTTGCGCCCCGTTCCCGCAATGCTGCAGCCCACACGGCACGAGGCACCCGCCGCCGGGGCCAGGGCCCCCCCAGCAGCCAGGCAGTCCCGTTGGCCATGGCAGGGCCCGGCTGGCTGCCTGCTCCATGGGGCATGGTCTGCAGAGGCTGAGAAACTCGTGCAGGACTGAGGGCCCCGCCTACCCCAGGCGTCCCGGGGGAGGCTCCGGTGACCACCCCCCTCTGCCCAGGGCGACCAGTGGCGGGCTCGCATTCCACCATGAGCATGGCAGCCAGGCACAGGGTTGGCACACCAGAGACAAGCTGCCTGGCCCACACTTCACCCAGGGCCCCAGTTTCTGTCCAACGACCTTCTGCAGCTGTTCCCCTCAGTGGGTACAATGGGGACCTGGCAACTCGGTTTCTGAACCCCTTGTCCTCAGTTCAGAATCCTGAAGCCCAGGAGAGAGCCCTAATGCAGGAGTCCCAAGGAGAGATAGGTAGAAGATTCCAGTTTAGTGGCAGGTCAGTGGGAGACATATGAAATGAATTAACATGGACTGGCTTGAGTTCTGCAGTTTTGCTCACAGTGGAAATCTCTGAGGGGCCACCGGAGAGGATGCAGTTTCCCACATCTCTGCCACGGTCTGACTATGCTAGCATCTAGTCCAGTCCTGAACCTGAGGATCTTCTCCCCAAGTTAGACAGGAAGACTGAGACTGAGCCACCCACCACCCACCTCCTGCACTGTTTTCCAGGATGGAGCCCTCACTTCCCCTCCCTCCCAACTGTCCCCCCATACCTTGTTCCAGCTTTTGAGACCAATCTCTTCCCAGGAGCCCCCCTGGGGCAGGCAGGAAGTTCTGGGGCCCAGGCTGCAGGACTTGGGGTTGGAGGGTCCTTGCAGAAAAGGTCGGTGGGCTTTCACTCGCATCCAGAGGCAGGACCAGAGCAGATTCCAGGCTCTCGGCTTGGGGCCAGGTCCTGAGGCCTGGGACAGCTGGAGAGGGGGCTGCAGGGTGGCACCAACCCTCTGAACAGAGCCCACTTTTTGCACCTGGGGCGTGACCACAGCAAAACGACTGGGCACTGCCAAACGCCACATACCCGCTTTGGGCAGGGGGGCTGGAGTCCCAGTGGGTGCCAAAGGGGCTGGGGCACCGGGTAGTGTCCCCCAGCGGCGCCATGGGGGCCATGAGGCCCTTGTCTGGTCACATGCGGCCAGGGGGTGGGAGAGGCTGAGCCTTAGTGCCTTTTGCTCTGGGTGGGAATCCTTGGGAGTTGACTGGTCGGGGGACCCAGGTTCTTCCGGTGTCTGGGAGTCCCCTTCCACCTCTTGAGGTGGGGCAGTCTCTTCCTCTGGCTTCCCTGAGTTGGGGCAGGCTGACTTGACCAGCTGTCCGGGACCTGGCTCCTGGTGTCCACCCAGGATGACACTGGTGGAGTCAGAGGCTGGATTTTCTGAGCGGGGAGCAGGGGACGGGACTGGGCCCACGTGCTGGAGGAAGGGGTTTTCGGGCACTGGGGACGGCCTGGAAAAGCCTCGGCGGCTGCTGGGGCCTCCGGGCCAGGGCGAAGGGGGGCGCTGAGCAGAAGGCGTGTCCACGTCCCAGCTGGGGGTCAGTGGCGGCACCGTCCAGGGTGTCTCTGCGTCCTCTGACTGATTCTCCCGGGGCTCTCGGGCAGCCGCCGGCCAGGCCCCAGGCCCCGGAGCCCGGTGGAAGGGCTGGCGCACGCGGGGTTTCACGGCCCTGGTGGGGGGCTCGCTGAGCCGGCGCCACGTGTGCGGGAGGCGGGACGGCAGGTTGAGGGAGCCACGCCTGGCGCCGGGTCCCAACATAGCGGGCGGGGAGGCCGGGCGCGGGGAACCGAGCACGGGCGAGCGGGGTGGGCCCAGGCGCCCGGAGGCGCGGCGCGGGGGCGGGGGCTCCCGCAGCGAGTGCGGGCGGCGCGGCGGGGGCGAGAAGGGCGGCTGGAAGGGGCCGGAGCGGACGGAGGGCTGAGGGGACGAGGGCCCCACGGGCGAGCGGTAGCCCAGGCCGGGCAGGCTCCGCAGCGAGGGCTGGGGCGAGGGCCGGGGCGTCCAGGCCCGTCTGCGCGACGGCCGCGGGGAGGGCCGGGCCGGCCCGAAGGGCGCGGGCCGCCGCCGGGAGCCGCGGAACGAGGGCCAGAGGCCGGGGCCGGCCAGCAGTTCGGGGGGCAGCTCGGGCCGCACGGGCGGGGGCTCGGCGAAGGCCCACCAGCTGGGCTGGGGCGAGAGGGGCACGTGCGCGGGGGCGGCCCAGGGCGGCGGGTGGCGGCGCAGCGAGCCCGGCGGCGACGGGGGCGGCCCCGGGAGCGCGGGCGGCGCGGCGAGCGCGCTCCAGTGCGCCGGGGGCTGCGCGGGCGCCGCGCCGGGCGCGCCGTGGGAGTTGTTGTTGTTGCGGGCCCGCGCCTGGGCCCGCCGGAGCACGATGGGCGTGCCGGGCCGCTCGGCGTCCATGCCCGCCAGCTTGTAGCCGAAGCGCTTGTAGGCCGCCTCGCGCGCCGCGGGGCCGCCCGGCCGGGCCTTCTGGCTGCCCCGGGGCCGCGGGGCCGGCGGCTGCTCAGACAGCGTCTTCTTGAGGAAGCGTGCCAGGGAGGTGGCCGGGCGCGGGGGCGGCCGGGCCAGCGCGGGGCCGAAGCCCAGGCCGCGGTGGGCGCCGAAGGCCGACAGGGCGCGCTGGAGGTTCCGCTGGCGCGGGGTCAGGAAGCCCCAGAAGGGGTGGCCGTAGGGCATCGCGGGCACCGGGGGCAGCTCCTCTTCCTCCTCCTCTTCCTCCGCGTCCGCCAGGGGCAGAGGGATGTCCAGGGAGGGCGGCAGGGGCACCTCCAGCTTCTCCTTCCCGAACAGCTTCACCTGGGGCCGCGGGAAGAGGCGGAACCTGCGGATGAGGGACAGCTTGGACCTGGACGGCCTGTCCATGCCTTGCTGCTCGAAGAAGGCGGCGCTGGGCAGGCGGAAGGACGTGCGGGGTCGCTCGCCGCCCGCGTCCTCGGGCTCCTCCAGCTCCGCGATGTCGTCCATGGGGTGGGCGTACGGGTTGCGGGGGGACAGGATGGGCGGCGGCACCCAAGGGTAGGCGAAGGCCGGCTCCTCGGGGTAGAGGTAGGGCACTTCCGGCGCGTAGACGGCCGGGTCCCCGCCGTAGCCGCCCTGGCCGTAGGGGGCGCCGTAGGGGTCCAGGTAGGGCGCGTCGTACGGGAGGTCGTAGGGCGGGTAGGGCGCCTCGTAAGGCGCGTAGGGGTCCGGGGCGTAGCTGTACGGGTACGCCTCGCCCCCGTAGCCGTCGTAGTAGCCGTAGGGAGACCCGTACCCGGCGGGGGCCGCGTAGGGGGGCTCGTAGTCCTCGTAGCCGTAGGGCGGGTAGAAGGGGCCGCCGTAGTAGTAGTAGTCGGGGTGGTAGTAGTCGTAGGGGTCGCGGGGCGGGAACCCGCGGAGGTAGTCCCCGTAGGGCGGCCAGGCCGGGCTGTAGGGGCCGTAGGGCTCGTAGGGGCCGTAGGGGTCGTGGGGGCCGTAGGGGCCGCAGGGGCCCCAGGGCCCGGCCGCGTAGGGCGCCTGCTCCTCCTCGTACTGGTGCAGCGACCGCTGGTCGTAGTAGTCGTCGCCCTCGCGGTGATAGTCGTAGTACTCGCCCAGGTCCTGGAAGCCCTCGAGCCCGTACAGGGACTTGCGCGAGCCCGCGTGCCGGAAGGGCGCCTCGTCCTCGAAGGGCAGGAAGCCCACGGGCTCCCCGGACGCGTAGATGCTGCGGCTGCGGGGGAAGCGGCGCAGGCGGCCGCCGTGCCGCAGGATCTCGGCGCCCGACGGGAAGGGCAGCTTGCTGGAGCCCGCGCGGGAGCCCGGCCGCTGCAGCCAGGCGTCCAGCGCGGCCCGCTCGCTGCCCGACTCCTCGGCCTTCTTGATGAGGAACTTCTTGGTGAGCCAGTTGATGGCGGTGGACGCCTTGCTGAGCGAGCGCGCCCGGGGCCGCAGGCGGCCGTAGCCGCGGCGGCCGGGGAAGCGGATGACCATGAAGGACGGCTTCTTGCCCTTCATGGCCCGCTTCTTCTTGCCCACGCGCATCTGCGTCATGAGCTTCGACGTGGACTTGAGCACCGTGCGCGCCTTCTTCTTGCGCTTGGTCTTCTGCGGGCCGGTGTGGAGGCCCCAGAAGAAGGCCGACGCGCTGCGGAACTGGCCCTTCTTGGAGATCTTGGGGGTGCGGTCGCGGAAGCCCATCAGCAGCCGCGACGTCCCCTTCAGGCTCCTTCTGGGCTTCTCCGGCTCTGGGGCCTTCTTCCCTTTCTTCCCCTTCTTGGCCTTCTTCTCTTCATCTTCCTCCTTCGCCATGGTGGACACCTGCCCCCCACCAGGCCTGGGGCCGGTGTCACGAGCTCGGGGGCTGCGGGGTCACAGGACCTGCTGGTCCCTGAGGCGACCGGACTTGCGGCCTCCTCGGACTCCAGGCAGCCGGGACTGGCCCAGGTGGCTTGGGGAGGGACGGCCAAACTTCTGGCCGGACCCAGATTCCGAGAGGGTGGATCCATAATTCATCTCCTTTAAGGCTCGCCTTGGGTTTCACCTTCAGCCGGCGGTGGAAAGTGTGTGGGTGTTGTTTACTGCGCGGGGAGCCTGGCCAGGCCTGGGCCGAGGGAGCCCATGTTCCTTAGGATTTCACCGTGGGCATTCGGGCTGACCTGGTCAAGCCCACCACTCACACACACACACACACACCCCTTTCTCTGCAGCTAGGCGCAGCCCACCAAGACGAAGGCCTGAGTCTCTGCCACCTGGCAGAGAAAATCGTTATGCCCCACACAGGGGCAGCCACTTGCCCCCAACCTCCCAACATGTCTGTACTGGGTAGAAAAAGAAGTCTCCATTCCTGAGCCAGGTGGGATGTTCAAAGCCCACCAGGTGGCCTAGAGAAGAGCCTGAACCTTGCAGGAGCTGGGTAGGGCAGGTGCTCCAGGTTGCGGTCACTGTAACCAGAGCTGAGTGGCTCTCAGAAGTATGAATAATGCACCGGGGGACCTGGGCTGCAAAGCAAAACAGGGAAGAGCCCCAGCAGGGCTGGGAGAGGAGACGCAGAGGGCAGGTGAGCTCTGCTGTTCCTGTCCATGGCCCTGCGGGAAGGGCGGTGGTAAGAAGAAATCAGTGTTTGGCGAGGATCTGAGGGCCTGCCTGGCCTTGGCCCTTGCCCAGCTGAGAATGCAGTGTCTATGCAATCCTTTACCCTCTCTCCATGATTGTTTCGGGGTGGGGGGCACTTGCTTCTGGCTTAGTTTTTGGTTGGGGCCACACCTGGTAGTGCTCAGGGGCTACTCCCAGTGCAGTGGTCAGGACTTGTACCCAGCAATGTTTGGGGGACCATGCGGTGTTTGGGATCAAATCCAGGCCTCCTGCATGCAAAGCAACGATTCTCATCCCTTGAGCGATTTCCCCAGCGTCCCAGGATGGGTGGCTACTGCTTACTGGCGGGTGAGAATCTGCAAGAACAGTTCAATGAAGAGGCTGGGGGGAGCATTTGGGAGCAGCAGCTCTGGGCCTCAAAGTCTCAAAATCATTCCTCTTCCCCCTCTCCTTTCTGCCTTAGGATGGAGGAACATCCAAGGAGCTGGGAGGGTGGGGGCAAAGACTGGCCTCCAGTAACAATAAGCCTTACCCACTCAGCCTTTCCATCTTCCGATCCTGCCGCCAGTTCTTTGGTCTTTTAGGTTTTTCCACAGGGGCCCAGGAGCAGATGCGATCTGGCCCTGCTGCTGCCACTTGCTGATTTCCTGCTCTTAGGGGACTTTGGAGCTCTGCCAGCTCAGCTCTGAAATGGGGACCTGGAGGGCTCTCCTCAGACAAGGGCTGAATGGTGCTTGTGCAAGCCAAGCGTTCCATCTTCCCTGTCCTGTCCCTCACAGGTTCTGTTTCTGCTTTCCCCCTTTTGTCTGTGTTCTTCTCCCAGGAGCCCCTTGACTTAGGTGCCCAGCAGTCTTTGGGGGTGTCTTGTTGGGGTTGGTAGTGCCTGCCATAGCATCTCCCAGGAGCAGGAGGGGCACTTCTTGGGCTAGGGACAGGAGCAGTTTCGGCCGTTGTGCTGTGGGGTTGGGGAGAGCATCCTGCGCTAAGTCGCTCAATTCTTCCCCTTTCCTAAGTTGTGGCTGCTGCCAAGCTCTGGGAAAGCAAAAGGCAAGTGAGCTGTTCGGAGCTCAGAGATGCTGGCAGTTGCCCTTGATCCTCCTGGAGCTGGCTTCCAGAATGAGGCATGCCATTCTCCCCAGAGGCCTTTGAGATAGGAACCTCCTTCTCTACTCTCCAGATGAAGAAAGATCTAGAGAGCTGAAGTGACTGACTAAAAACCACCCCATTTAGGAGCTGGAACCCAGGCCTGGGAGGGTCCAGCCCTAACCTTCCTTGCTAGGCCCTCCTGTCCATCGGGTTCCAGGCTGTCATGGGAGGGGAGCTTCTCCGGACACTGTGTGGACGTGGGACTTAGCTAAATTGAACCTGGGCCTTCTCAGAATTCTGGAGCTGAGTACCTTCCTTGTGATATTGGACAAGCCAGATAGATACGCAGCCAGTCCTTCATCGTTCAGCCCCCTACAGTCCTTCTCCTGACAGTATTCAGAAGTCACCTGGACTGGATGCCTGCCTGGAGCTCCCACTTGGGAGTCCCCAAGCAGCTGTGCCCCTGCCCCTCAGGGTTGTGTGATTAGTACGCGTCTGCTTGTTCATTTGCTCATCTAATCCAAAATATTTGGGGAAAGCGTGCTGCATGCCAGGCACCACCTAGGCTGGGGGCATGGAGTTATAATGCAAGAGGGGATGGGTGAACATATGCTTTGCATGGGAGAGCCCTGAGTTTGACAACAGCATGGTCTCCACCACAAGTACGAGGTGTGGCCCAAAATCCAATTAGAAATAAACAAAAAAGGATGAAACAGATGAAATCTCTGTCCTCTGAAGCTGACATGAACGTGAGGCACTGGAAAAACCCAGGAAATAAAGCTGTCCAGATGCAGGAGTGCAGTGGCCGAAGCAAAGTACGTGGGGAGTCAAGAGGTAGGGTCCTGGGCTGAGATGCAGAAGGGAAGCCTAGACGTATCGGTCCCAGTGTGAGAAACAGGTAAGGGGGACTAAAGTACAGTGAGGAATGAAGTGAGGGTGAGGTCAAAGGTCAGCATGAGTGAACAGGGGGTCCCAGTGAGGATCGGCTTTGATCGAGAGTAAGGCTAGAGCCCTGGAGTTTTAGCAGAAGTTGGAATTCCTGTCTTCACCTCTTTGGCTGCTGCAGGAAGGATGGCAGGGGGCGAGGGAGGATGAGGAGGTTTGAGTGGAAGCTACCAGAGAGGTCCCAGTGAGGGGACAGGATGAGGCAGAGTTAGTGGTGGAATGTTGGTTTACTTTACTGACAGAGGAAGCCAACAGGCTTTACAGGCAGACACAGAGCAGCCCCCAGTCCCCATTACTGAGTAAGGGGGAGGATGGAACAGTTGT
The DNA here is from genome assembly GCF_029834395.1 of Sorex fumeus. Classification (NCBI taxonomy): domain Eukaryota; kingdom Metazoa; phylum Chordata; class Mammalia; order Eulipotyphla; family Soricidae; genus Sorex; species Sorex fumeus. Next base: position 2,560,240 of record NW_026606179.1, on the reverse strand, counting down.
TCCCTGGGATGAGAAAGGCTATGGACAGAGCGGGTAGAGGAACTGTATGGCCGCTTGGGACATACTGGTTTCCAGTGCCTGTTGGATATTGCCTAGGAGTTGGAAATCAGGGAGATTTGCAGTGATCTGAGGCTGAGAATGTAGATGGAAGAGATGCCCAAGGAATTCCTTGGGACTGCCACTCTTGGGCCTCAAGAGGCCATGAGGACCAGGGAGGAAAACAAATGGGAGCTGGGGTCAGGTGAGTTGTGGACAGAGAGCACAACCTTTAGATGTAATGGTGGATGAACTCTGGACTTGGGAATACAGAGCAAGGATGTTCACACCAGTGGGACAGAGTCCAAGAAAAGAAGTGGGTTGCTGAAGAGACAGTATAGGGATTGAAGTGTGTGCTTTGCAGTTTTATTTAGTTTTGGAGTCACCCTGAAGTACTCAGGACTTACTCCTGGCTCTGTGCTCAGGGATCACTCCTGCAGGTTTCGGAACCATATGGAATACTGGGCCAAGTTGGCCTTGTGCAGGGCAAGTGCCCTACCTACTGTACTACTACCAGGGCAACTGCCCTACGTACTCCGGACCCTTGCTCTGCAGTTTTATCCCCAGCACCACACGGTCACTTAAGTATCATCGGTTGGTCACTGGCACCATGCAGACCAAGTACCACCACCTCGTCAGGCCTTCCCACTGAAGGAACATTCCACCATGGAGTTCTACATGGCGGTCAGAAGGACATGGTCCCTGTACTGCTAAGGACAGATCCCCAGAATGTACCAGCAAATGGAGTATGTATCAGATTTTTCCTAAGGAATATGTATGTGGTGTAAAACTATAAATTCATATTTGTCGTCATTCACACATACGAGGGTTGGAGCGATAGCACAGCGGTAGGGCGTTTGCCTTGCACGCAGCCAACATGGCCGACCCGAGTTTGATTCCTCCGCCCCTCTCGGAGAGCCCGGCAAGCTACCAAGAGTATCTCGCCCGCACGGCAAAGCCTGGCAAGCTACCCGTAGCGTATTTGATATGCCAAACACAGTAACAGTTGTCACAATGGAGACGTTACTGGACCCGCTCGAGAAAATCGATGAACAACGGGAGGACAGTGACAGTGACACACATACGAGGGGAAAAAATACAAGAAATTGAAAATCTTTATTTTTTTTTTGGCTTTTTGGGTCACACCCAGCAATGCTCAGGGGTTACTCCTGGCTCTGCACTCAAGAATCACTCCTGGGGGCTGGAGCGATAGCACAGTGGATAGGGTGTTTGCCTTGCATGCGGTGGACCTGGGTTCGATTCCCAGCATCCCATAAGGTTCCCCGAGTACCGCCAGGAGTAATTCCTAAGTGCGTAAGCCAGGAATAACCCCTGTGCAATGCCGGGTGTGACCCAAAAAGAAAAAATGATCACTTTTTTTTTCCCCCAATGGGTTCAAAGGTACCTAAATATATGATTGCAAGTGGAAAAATAGGGGACAAATCAGGTATTGGCATTTTTCCATTTTCATTTGTGTGTGAATTTTTAATATAAATGCAGGAACATAAAGCATTAATGAAAGTCAAAATGTTTCAGTGAACAAGTTTCAGCAGTTCAATTTTATAACAATTATAAATAAAACTGTTAAATATTTCTGGACAATGGGTTTGGATTTTTTTTTTAAACAAGCAAATTTCTTACTGATGGCAACTAAATGGTGTTTGTAGCATTTTTATCATACAGTAGATTCCATCCATTCACTATACTTTTCTGAGTTGTCCTACATGCAAGTACATGTTTTTAATGTTGCCTGTCTTCTGTGCTATTCCTATAGGTTTGCTATTAAAATACATTAAACTATAAAAAAATCACTCCTGGCAGTGCTGGGGGTCCATATCGGATGCCAGGGATCAAACCCGTGTCAGCCACGAGCAAGGCAAATGCCCTGCCTGCTGTACGATTGCTCTGTCCCAATTTGAAAATCTATCCTGCTGTGAACCTCTTATGTATAGGTTGAATGTTTGCCTTCGAATGCAGTTCTGCTTCAAAGAAACAAACAAGGTAATAATCACAAAAAGATAAGGTGAGCAATGGCTTGTCAGCTCCCACCCGTGATCCCACTGTGGTCCCTCCTGGTTGCTTCAAAGCAAGTGACAGGAGGACCCCATCTCCAGGTGTCTTCGGTAATTACAAATGTCATGTGTTCTCGACAGTAAAGCTGGGACCCCAGAAGAGGCTGAGCTGCCTATTAGGCCTGTTAACTCTCAGGCTCAGGATTGCACCAGGCAGTGAGGAAAGTATCCCCCAGTTCACTGGGTCAGGGGCTGCCCCTTCTCCCACCCTCTTCTCAGGGCCCTCAATCTGCAGGGTAGCACCCAAGTCTCGTTCATTTACTCCTCAGTACGGGCTGTGAACCCACAGATCCCAGATGCTGTGCGAGTCACTGGAGTGCCCAGACGACAGGGAATGGGGACTTTCCTTTTCTAACCCTTCCCTTGTTCCCTTCCTGTTGGTCCTGGTCCTACTGGTTTGCCTCCAGTCTTGTGCCATGGACCCTCCATTGATGTGATTTTCACTGGTTGGGAAACACTGGCAGGGAGTCCATAGGAGAGACTAGCCCAGCGATGGAGTCCAGGAAGGCTCCAAGATGGAAAGATGGAAAGATGAGAATTTGCTCACCAAACAGAAGAGGGAGCAGTGTTCCCCACAGAGGGAACAGCATGCAAAGCCAGGTACTGAGAGGCTGGACTGATGCGAAGCCTGTGGAGAAGCAGCAGATGGCAGCCAGAGACTGGCTCCAGGAATCTGTGCTGGCTGAGGTCTCCATCCTGAAAGGAGTGATGCACGGTTCTGCACTGTCAGCTGAATGTAACCAGCTGGGGATTTTGCCAGTAACAAAAATAGGGGCCAAAACGATAGTACAGGGAGTAGGGTGCTTACCTTGCACACAGATGACTCGGGTTCAATATCTGGCTTCCCATATCCACTGAGCCCACCCCTGAGTGCAGAGCTAGGAGTAAGCCCTGAGCACCACCAGGTGTGCCCACCCTAATCCCTCCAAAAAATAACAAAGTCAATACCACTTGGTTTCATGCCAGGTGCAGTGCCAAATGCTTTCCTGTAAGAGCTCTCTACAGTCTCACCATAAGGTAAGAACCACTGTTCTGCCTCATAGGTGCAGGGCTGGACGGGAGAGGTCAGAGCACTCGAGTGAGCCCCAGTGAAGAAGTGATGGTGACTCAACAGAGTTTCCGGGCCACAAAGGATGGAGTTCACCCTCACTACACTACAATTCTTCCCACTTCATAGATGAGCCTAAAGCCAAATGGCTTGAAAGTTGCATTCAAGCTGCAGCAGCCTGGCTACAATGCCTGTGCTCGAACCACTGCTGCACATGGCTTACAAAGCGGTTTAGCTCCTGGGCCACCATGCTGAGAATGATGGGGAGGGGCTACACAATGAAGCAGCGAGAGCAGACACTGGTTTGACCTGGAACAGCAGTGAGGGAGTATGGTAGAAATACTCATCACGGGGGCTGGGTGAAGGGTTGCCTGGGGACCCTTCAGACTATGTTAGTGTGGCCGGATGAATGGGGGAATCATTCTGAGGTAGGGTGGGTGATGCGATTGCAGGTGGGTTTGGGAAAACTAAGGAACATGAAAGAAAAGTAACCCATTTCTTTTCTAAGGGAGGGCCACACTCAATGGTGCTCAGGGCTCACTCCTAGTTGGCTCTGGACCTTATGGGATACACGGGATCAAACCTGAGTTGGCCACATGCAAGGTAAATGCCCTATCCACTGAACTACTGCTCCAGCCCCGAGATGAAGCCCATTTAGATCTAAAGGGAAGATGCGATGGAGTTGGGAGACTGTGTCTAGGAAGAAGCCTCTGATCTGGTGTTTAACAATGAAAAGGAGATGGGAGCTGAGCAGAAGGCCACTGACCACTGAACTTGCCTTTCAATGTGGTTAGCAGTGTTTGCACTGCAGCATCACATCAAGTTCTGAAGGCAGGTAAGACCAGGGAGGTGGATGGGGAAGTTGGCCTGGGGAAGCTAAGCCATGAAAGGGTGTGGTCACAGGAAATGCATCCTAAGGGTAATTCGTTTTTTGGTTTTTTTTTCCCCCAGTAGGAGAAAGAGAAAAGACCAGATGAGAGCACAGCAAGGACAGTTGCCAACTAGAAGCCAAGGAGAGAGGCCTCGGGAGAGACCAACCCTGCCGACACTTAGACTTACCCTCCAGCAATGAGAATGTATCTGCTGTCTATTCCCAATCCCTGTCTGTGCTGTGTCAGAACAGACTGGGGACAGTAAAGCAGTTTAGCTGGCCCATCAGTGGGACAGGTCCAAGAGAGCAACGGGCCAGACTGATAGTACAGTAGGTAGGGTACCTGCCTTGCACGTGGCTGACTCAGGGTCATATGGTCCCCCAAGTCTGTGAGGACTGAATCCTCAGTACTGAGCCAGGAGTGATCCCTGGGCACAGCTGGGTGCAGCCTCAAAACCAACAAACAAAACCCCAAAAAGGCAAGGCAGAAGAAATCTAAGGCTGAATCGCCTGTGGAATGTGAAGGTTGGAGGGATGGCCTGCTAGGCTTCTTCCAGCATGCAGAGAAGGGCTGCGTCCAGCATGGGGTGTGGGGTGTCTGGAGGAGACAGCCTTTTAGGTGGGACTGGAGGGGGCAGTGTGGGTTTAGAGAGTGGCAGAGGGGTTATCCAAAGCACTTGATGCTGTGGGCAAGTCATGCTTCTGGGCTAAGCCAAGTGGTATCTTAAGAATACATGAGCTCAGCATTTTCACGCGAAAGGAGGAACGTGGACATGTGTACCTTTAAGCCCTGGCAATTTCTCAGGCTGACCTGGGTGAGTACAGCATGAGGGTCTAGGCGCTGTCACACAGGTGCACAGCACAGCCACTGACCAGAGGGTGTTGGAAACCAGAATCTAGAATGCTGGAGTTCCATGTTAGACACTGTCTGGGGTGCTGTCCCGGCAAGGGTCCTGTAGCTGCCCTCTCTCTGCTCCTGATCCTGGAAGAATTTCCCCTTGAGGAAGCCCTCTACTTTTGTTGATCCTGATGAATTAACACCCTCAGATAGGTAAAGTCTGAGGATAGACCAGGAGAGTTAGGCACCTACCAGGTGAATGTTACTCTCCTGATGATTACTGGTTCTAGTAAATACTGTATGTGGAGAGCAGTTAGAGCTCTCAGTCCACGAGGCTGTTTATGTTCTTATTTCTCTTTCCTTAATTCTTGCAGCATCCCTGCTTCAGGTTTGTCCGCTCCAGGCTGGTCCCTGGCAACTGGCATCCAGACAGGGACATGAAGCAGTAGGAACTGTCGGATGTCGACTATAATTGGGAAAACCCCGACAAACTGCAAGGACCCAGAACTGAAGGAGCGGGCTCGATCCCTGCTGAAATGAAGCAGGCGGAGCTCCAAGGGTGCACTCTGGGGGTCTGCTGACCAGGGTAATAATGGGGTGAAGTACTTACAGGAGGGGGACAGAGCAAATAGATATAGGGCCCCCTCTGAGGGCAGGATTCTGGATTCTGGTTCCCAGCAAGAGGTCAAGAACTCAACAGACTCGAAATTCTTGATCTGTGGACATAGACCAATTCCAGGCCACCAGCCTATTTGATGTGGGACATGATGGTCCATGGTGACCTCTCAACTTCAACCAACCCAAGTCCACACTGCCTGAGAACACCCAGACCTCTGCTCATCTCCCGCCCTCCCCCCCCCCCCCCCGTCCAGACAACTTGGGGGACAGAACCCAGGGATCCCACTTAACCAAGAGGCAGGAAGAGGCAGCAACCATCAACAGACTTAACTCTCACTGAAGATTTCATGCCAGCCTGGGGCGAGTTGGGGGGTGGGGGGTGGTGTTAGGGAAAACCATTAGGCTGTCTTGGCATCCCACCACGGCTAAGAGTGCTGCAGGGTATCATGTCCACTTTACAGAAGAAGAAACTGAGGCCTGAAAATGACTCTCAAGTTATGGGGCAAAACCCCAGCTGCCCTCTGCCTTCCCCCACTGCAACCTGGGGGGCTGGGCAGGGGCAGACCCCAAGGGTCCAGGGTCAGGGTCTCCTTACCTGGGTTCTGCAGCCTGTTTCCCGTCTGCATCCCGCCTAATGGGGGTCCTGTGGCTGGCCCCAGGAGCATGGCTGGCCCAGCAGCGCAGCTCAGCTTTGTAGGAGGGAGGCCCAGCCCACCACGCTGGCCGCCTGGGGCCCATGCATATTTGATGATGTCTATTATTCCTGTTTTGTCTCTGGAAAGGAGCCGGAGCAGGTGACAGAGGAGCGTGGAACAGCCTGCAGAGCTGGGCAGTGGCCCTGCTCCACACTCAGCCGGCCCAGAAACCCCAGGGAGTGCTTCACCCTCCTTCAGCCCAGCGGCTGGCAGCCACATAGAACCAGAATTGCTCTTCCCTGTTAGGTCTCCCCCAGGAACCTTACCGCTTGGCAGTCTCTGGCTGTGGTTCAAATCCCAGTCCTGCACTGACAAACTATAGGTGGGTGGCTGCTGTGCAGGGCCCAGGAACCCCTGCTGCCATCCAGTATCATCCCAGGCCTGTCCCTCCTGTTAGGCTACCCTTCACCCTGCTGAGAATCTACCCACCCACCTTGGCAGTCAGGTCTGACCTGCCATTATCGGGTTCACCACCCCTGCAAGCCCACCACAGCAAGTTTAGCTCTGGAAGAGTCCACCCTACAACCTCCCCTGGACCCCAGGGGTGGACCTGTTCTGATTCCTCTCACTCTGATCACCAGGCTCAGCCTGACCAAATCTGGCAACCGAGCTCATGAAATACATAAAAATTCTCCCTTAGCCTGATCAGGAATTGTTTTTATCTTTTATTTGAGAAAAAAACTTAAGAGATCAAGGGGCTTAGATAAAAAAAACAAATGCAGAACCTAAGCTTCATAGTCCCCCCTTAAGTGTCTGCACAGGGTCTGAGCTGAGGTGGGCAGGGAGGCCCTTAGGGACACTTCTAGACTGTTCAGGCTGTGAGGGTGGGCCCTGAACCTAAAGCCCCTGACCTCTGGTTCTGCCAGGCAGGTCCTGAGTGTGCTGGGGTAGTATTTTATCCTGGGAAGCCCCTTCCCAACTGCCAGAGGAGCTCGCAGGGCTGGGGGTTAAGGCACCCCCACAGCAATAACTGTCACCTCCTGGGCATCAGGCAGGCTGATTTGCACCCCAGCCCGGGGCCAGTGATGTCTCTGAAGGAGTCTCCGTGGGGTAGGCAGCGCAGCTTGCTTCCTCAGTGGGGCATAGGCCCGAGCGCCAACCTTAGAACCCCTATCCAACGCCCTCCGTCCAAACGTGTTGCCCAGTGCATCTCCCCTTCCGTCCCTCTGCCCCAACACTCTTCATTCTCGGCCCGCTGAAGAAACGTCTGCCAATAGGAGATACTCGAGGGCCCCTTTGTGGGGTGGGTTTGTATTTTCCGTTTGGGCTTGGGCAGCCCCCATCAGGTCCAACTCCCCATGGAGAGGTGTGGGGTTCAGTAGGAGCCCCTATTTCTTGACAATCTGGATGACATCCTCATGCTCCATAGTGTGGGTCAGGCCTACCCGCTGTGGGCTGTACTTGGTGCTGGTGCCCTGGGTGGGAAACACAGGCAGAAGAAATCATCAGCCACCACGCCCACTAAGGAGAAGGACGCTTTTAGTGGAGGAAGGGGTGTGTGTGTGGGGGTGTGAAAGCAAGTCTAAAAGGGAGACCCAGCACGGGCAACCCTACAGGCCTCAGAACAGGACTCTCCTGCCACATGGCCATCCACAACCACAAGTAGAGCCCCACCCTGCTTAGCATGCACATGCCACTAAGTGACACACAGACACAGACTGACAGACAGACACACACGCTGGCCCCAAAGGGAAGGAGAGGAACACTGCAGTGATGGGTGAAGGCCCCCACTCTGCCATGGAACCCAGGGGCTGTGCCAGGTCCAACCCCAGGCCCGCCTCCCGCCCAGAGACTCACCCACACTAAGGCGTACTTGAATTGGCTGGCGAGCGAACGGTGGATGCGGTGGCACTGCAGGGCAGGGAGAGATGGATGGACAGAGTGAGGTTCCACCCCGGCCTTGGGCAGGTGTCCTGTGGGGCCCATGCTCAAGCCACACAGCCCTGCCGTTCTCCTGCTCTATTTCTAGGTCTCCTGGGGGCTGTGGCCAGCATCAGGGATGTGACCCACAGGTCCTGGACCCAGCTGTCAGTGCCCCGTCTGTCTGCCGGAACAGTCCTGCACAGGCTCCAGCACACCGTCTCTTGACACCCTCCACACATCACATTCTTCAGAACCTCCCACCCCCCAAACAGCCACATGCCCTGGCATTCCTGGGGTTCGTAGGCTGGAGGGGTGGCCGGCTCTCGCTGCTTGGTGCTTCCTGGGGGAGGTGCAGGCAGCGGGGAGAGCAGGAGGTGCCACACAGCTTGCCTCCTGCCCCAACACCTTTCCAGACCATGCTCAGAAGCCATGTGCCTCAGCCTGGTGGGGGTGCGGAGCCCAGGTCAGGCCTGAAAGAGCATTTTTTTGAGGCCTGGAGCAGAGAGCTCTATGAACTGGGGTGCATGCTTTGCATGTAAGAGGCCCAGATTCAATCCCTGGTTTCCACATGGTCACTGCTGGGAGTCACCCCTGAGCACCGAGCTGAGAGCAGTCCCTGAACACAACATGATCCAAAACACCAAAAAACAAACATGTCCCAAACATTTCCCGAGTGTAACAGAAGGCTGGTCTGACTCAGATCTCCTCGGGTTGAGCAAGGAGCCATGAAGCAGAAGCTAAAGCAGTGACAAGGACAGATGTATTGATACCCACACAATTGTTCCGACATTCGCTGTCTGCTGGAAAAGAATGCAATCTAATGTCCCCAAAGTCAGATCCAGTCTGCACAGGGACTGGAGATATATGTATCTTGTTTAGTCTGCCCAACAGTAACAAAACTCAACCCCTGGGGCAACGTCTAGAGAGTAGAATCCACATCACAGGGATCCTCTCGGCACCCTGGGTATGCAGCGGGGCTGGGTTAGGGTCAGCCTTGGAACAGATGAGGCATCTTCACGCTGCTGTCACGGGCCCCTCTGTGCCCCATGTCTCTGACACTAAAGCATTTCAAGCACCATTTCCCCTGCAGCTCACTCCTCAGAGGTCAACGTGCCTGTCAAAGGCCCGCCAGGTCCTGTCAGCTCTCGCGGAGTACAGCAGAGCCTGGTTTGGGCACGCTGAGGAGTCTGTGACTCCTGTACAGGAAGCGGAGGACAGAGTTGACTGACAATCAGAATGGGGGAGCTCAGTTTACCTAATTTCAATGGTTTCTCTACCAGTATTCATGGCACCTGGGAGCAGAGGTGCCCTGGGAGAGAGCCGTCTACAGAGCGGCCAGCTGGGAGGAAGGAAATCCCTGAAGATGAAGTCCAGGCCCAGGAGCAACACCCCCAGTGTCCTTTCCGGCCTGCCGACCTCTCCTCCCACTGTGGCTCTAGCACATGCTGCCTCTGACCCTCCCAGCCCCAGATGACAACAGTCAACACGCCCCCACTTTGGCTCCTGCCACTGGGCATTTGCACCTGTAGTTTCCAGAACAGCTTCTCCCGCTCACTCCTGCTCTTCTGTCAGGAGCAGGGACTCCTTTTGGGGAGGAGTTGAGGAACAGTATGCACGAGGCATGGAAAGGCAGCCCTGGGTGGGGGGTGTCAGGATATGGGAGCAGGAAAGGGCAGGACACAATACAGGCAAAATGGGGGACCGGGCAGCAGCAGGCATCAATGACTTGGTGAGAACTTTGAACCCCCATGGGCTTGGGAAACTGCGACTTGGAGCACTACATCCTCGTAGCTCTAGGAGGCTGCTGGACACCCACCCAGGGTCAGGCAGCACCCCAGTATTTCACATGCCCAAACACCCCCAAATGCCAGGTGACTGGAGAGCAGACTCCCTCTCTCTCTTGAGAGGATTCAAGAGGCGACCCAGCAACACAGTGTCACCCAAGAGCCAGAAGGGCCAGAGACCTCCAGGCAGCACCCCGCACCCTGTCTAGGCAGGTCTCATCACTCACCACATGCTCCACAGAGGCCCCTTTCCGGAGGATGATGGCGTCCGAGAAGTCCGGTCTCTCTGCCGGGAAAGATGGAGGTTGGGGACAGAGAGGCCAAACACATTCGCAGCCCCACATTTCTGAGTGCCTTCCACAAGGGCACAGTGGCCCTCTGGCTATGTGGGTACCTTCGCTACCCATCACACACTGTTCTACAACCTCCATCTTAATGGAGGAGGAACCAAAGCAAAGCCCGAGTCCAGAATTCCAGCATCACCCATGAGAGCCCCGAGGGAGATAAGCCCAGTGGAACATTTGGATTTCACTGGCAAGCTGTGACAGCTGTAGGGGCCCAGTCAGGGGCCTCACTGCTGCCTCTGCTGACAAGGTCAAGTGTCTCTGACAGTGGGGAACTCAAGGAAAGGCTACCTCACTGCCCCAGCCCACCCCCACAGCTGCCAAAGTCACTAAGGTCACTCTAGACCAGTATTCCCAAACTTGGCATTCTTTGCTCTAAGGATTCTGGCCCACCCCTCCTAGCTGGGGCGGCGGGGTAGTGCAGGTTCTGAGAGGGAAGAAAGGCTCAGGTGGGTAAAGACGAGCTGGTCAAGGATGGGCCTGGGCAGGCAGTAGGCCTTGGGCCCAGCGCCAGAGATGGGGAGGCTGAGTCAGTTCCTTGGGCCCCACACTGCCCTACTCACGCCCTCTCTTCTTGGTGTAGATGCAGGTCAGCGCCAAGTACTCCCAGAGCATCTCAAGCAAGTAGTCCAGGTTCAGCTTCATGCCGCAGCTGCAGAGGGGGGAAGAAGGTCAGCCCAGGGATTGTGGGTCCAGGGCTGGGGGCCTGCTGGGGTACAGGAGTGTCTCCCCTGGCTGGACAAGGCACCCAGGCCAGTGTGGCCCAGCTGTGGGAACCATGTCTGCAGCTTTGTTGTTTTCAGTTTTTGGATCACAGCCGGTGATACTCAGGGGTTACTCCTGTCTCCACGCTCAGGAATCACTCCTGGTGGTGCTCAGGGGACCATATGAGACTCCGGGGACTGAACCCAGGTCAGCCACGTGCAAGGCAAGCAGCCTATCAGCGGCGCTATCTCTCCAGCCCCCATGTCTTTAGTTTTGATGAGTTTAACGCCTCTAGTTGTTGGTTGTGTCACACCCCAGAATGCTCAACCCCTCTCCTAGGTCCCAGCTGTGCTCCATGGGGTGCATACACCCCAGCCACTGACACAGGCGCTTGCTCTGAGGATGCAGAACTGCGGGGAGGACTGCACAGGGAAGCAGAGGGGGCTCCCCTCAGGCGCCCTGACTGCTCCGTGGGCTAACCCGAGGGGCGCCCTGGTTTCCAGAGCGGCTGTGAGACAGGTGGGAGCACTCTCCCGGCCTGAGGATGGGCCTGGCAGACACTGCTTTACTGCTCCCAGCAGCCACAGGCACTGCCCAGATGTCCTTACACTTAAGGCCAGGAGTCCTCCCTGTCACAGGTACAGTCACCCCCACCTGGGATCTAACATCTGGCTCCAGCTGGAAAACCAGCCAAGAGCAACACACAACTCTGTCCCCTCTCAAGCAGAATGCATAGACTGGCAGGGAGTGAGTGAGTCAGTGGCAAGCAGAGCAAGCCCCGGCTCCCAGGAGGCCTGGGCTCCGTCCTCCGTCCTGCAGAGGCATCAGGAGCACTGGCAGTAACTCGGGGGCCTCCTGGGAAACACGATTACTTACAAACGAGGGACTCTTAACCATTCCTGCCCATTTTCCTATAAAAATGAAATCCTGTTTCCTTCACCAGCCCTCCACCCCTACCTGTCCTGTCACACTCGTTCAGAGAAGACAAGACCCAAGAGATGTCTCCGGCCCCAAGTCTTACTGCGGAGTCTGGGCCTGGCCTCATGGCTGGCAGACCTGGTCCAAGGCACAAGGAGAAAGGAAACCAGAGCAGCCGGAGGGGAGGAATCTCACCTGATGACTACGCTGTTGGGTTTTCGGGCCAGGCGGTCCACTTCTTCCATGGAAATTTGGTCAATTTTGTTGTAAACCTGGGATTCAAACCATGAGGGTAGGTGTTGGGCAAGAACAGGAATAAAGATGTACAGGAAAAACCCCAGTCCCTCACCCCCAAACTTTTCTGCCATGGCCCAGTCAAGAACTTGAGGGTGTGTGTGTGTGTGTGTGTGTGTGTGTGTGTGTGTGTGTGTGTGCGCGCGCGCGCGCGCGCGCGTAGCTTCAAACCCCACCCCAAGATAGCCATGTCTGCCAAGATTCAAGCAGGCGCTGGGGGGGAGTCTGGGGACAGGGCGATGGTCTCAGGCTCTCCCTCTTCTTCGCAAAAGCATGTACCTGTAGAAAGGCCTCTCCCCACCTCCCACAAACATACAAGCATGGGGTCGGGGAACTGGCTCCACTTACATACAAGCAAGGCATGTATACACGGTTGCCCACAATCACGTCAATGAACTCATCTGGGGAGCAGTCTTCTCGGAAGAGCACTTCTGCGTTGAAGATTTCTAGGGGAGACGTGCTAAGGATAACCTGCGCCCCAGCACTGACTAGGCCCTCATAGGAGACTTCAAAAGGTCATAAAAGGGACCTTGGAAGAGCCTCCTTTCCCGTCCCCTCCCCCCAGCGGAACCATAATATAAGAGAATATACATCTGCAGGTACAGCGAGAAAGCAGTTGCCTTATTGGGTTTGATCCCCAGCCGTGCCAGGAGTGATCCCTGAGCAGAGCCAAGAGTAGGTCCGAGGCACAACCAGGTGTAGCAACAAACCCACCATCTGTATCAGAGAACAGAACTCAGAACACCACTGCCTTGGGATTCCAGAGCTGCTCTGAGCACTGTCAGACCCCCAGGGGCACTATCTCTGGAGTCCTGCCCACAGTCCCCTGCGGTGTACTGACAGGTCCACCAGGGCATGTTCCCCACTTCCTTTCCCTGCCCGAGGGAACTGGTCACCGCCACATGCTGTCAGCACCCCAGGCCGCAGAACAGCCTGGGGCCGAGGAGTGGGACACAGGGACACAGGGACACAGGGACACAGGGACACAGGCTGCCTGCAGTCCCTCCTGCCCTGAAGGGAGCCTGCCTGCTCTTCCTGAAAGGATACTGTACTCATGTAGGATCAGCTGCACCAGCTTTTCTGAGCACTGAGTCAGCGTGACCGTGGAGTTGAAGGAGATACCACCTCCTTTCTTGGGCTGGAGGAGCAGAGAGGAAGGAACAGCTGCTGACAACCAACCAACCAATGGCACAGTGGCGGCTGCCCGTGCGCCCGCCCCAGGAGCCAGGGCCTCACCTTGAAGTAGATGTTGGGCTTGTGCTTGTTGAGGCGGATGCCCACTGACTCCAGTTCCTTCTCCAGCAGAGACCTAGCAAAGTCCCCACAAGCTTTCACTGGTGCCCACTTTCCACAGGAAGACCCTGTCTTCTAGGACTCAGCCTCCATCCCCCTCCGCTGGAAGCCCAGAATGTCCCTTCCCAGGAACACAGAGTGGCAGGATGGAGCCTCTCAACTCTGCCCAGGCCGAGGGTGGCCTGGCAAGATCAAGCCCTGGAAATTTGGAGCTGCTGAGGGGACTCCTTGCCCTCAAACACCCAAATTGGACATGAGCCTGCAAAGGATGCTCTGGGCCACTTGTGTTGGGTTGAGCCGGTGACAGGCCTGCTGTCATGCCCATACTTGAGGGACCAGCATCCCTCAGTCCACTACGGGGAACTAGGGACACAGCAGCCGGAGCCTTGGTATATAAGTGCCACGCCTGGAGGTCCCCCACCACAGCCAACCCCCCCCCCCCCCGCCTCACGAACCTCTGCACCTCTCCCTTGGTGGCATCCAGCATCATGATGACCACGTCAGCCGTGCGCGCCACAGCGATCACCTGTCGGCCACGGCCTTTCCCTGTGCAGGAGGAAGGGACATAGTCACAGTGGCATGAGGCAATACCACAGACTCCTGCCCTCCCTGGCCCACAGAGGACTCTGCCGGGGGCTGTCCCGAGCTGGGATCTTCCCCAAGTTCTTCTCTGAGCTGCACGCTAAACTCCTCAAGGAGACTTGTCTGAAAGGGAATGATGCCTCCAACACCACCACCTCCTCACCTGCCCCCAGAACTGCTCTCTAGGAACCAGAATCATCATACAGCAGGCACGGTGCTTGCCTGGCATGCAGCTGACCTGGGCTTGATCCCCAGCACCTCATATGGTACCCTGAACCCCACCGGGAGTGATTCCTGAGCAGAGAGCCAGGAGTATGCCCTGAGCACCTCTAGGTATGACCCCCAAACCAAACCACAAAGAACTCTCCTCTCTGAGTCAGTGCCATCGCACACAGGGAACACGGAGGCTGGGCACTATGCCTCTGTAGCCCCCGCCTGGGAGCACCAAGGCAGCGCGCTGTCGGGATCTGAACTCCTACCCCTTCTCGCAAACAGGTAGAACCCAACATGAAAGAGAGGCAACAGTTTCGGAATAGCCACATGCCGGCCAGACCCCAGTGCTATTAGACGACCAGAGAAGCTGAGCATGAAGTCATAGTCATGGAAGTTGGGGAGCAAAGCTGCAGAAGCAGAATCCAGGTGGCGGGGTGCCAACTAGGTCCGCTCCTCTCCTTCTGATAATCAGACCTGGTCAGGGCCACTGGCCAGTGCTTCCCTCATGGGCAAGCCCATCCCCAGGCCCCCCCCCCCCCTCGCTGGCTGGGACGGCATTACTCCCAACTCAAGCCAGAAAGATCTTGGGGGGACAAGGAGGGCAGGGCACAGGAGAGACGGGGAAGCAAGGGACCCCTCAAAGAGGAGGCAGGATGGGGGGCACGGGGTGGGTCAGATGCCCCTCTACCCTTTGCTTTTCTGATTGTACCCCCTAAGCGGCTGAGTCCTCTGATTTTTTTTCTTTTTGTTTTTTTGAGCCACACCTGGCAGTGCCCAGGGCTTACTCCTAGCTCTGTGCTAAGGGATCACCTCTGGCAAGGCTCGGGGGATCGTTTGAGGTGCTGGGGAGTGAATCCAGGTTGCAAGTGCAAGGCAAACACCCTATCCTCTGTACGATCTCTCTAGTCCCTGCCTAGCCTTTTGAGGTTTAACTGAGGTACAGGTCAGCACAGAATCTGGAGCTTGGAAAGTCTAAGCAAGTAGTCACGTGTACCCTGAAACCCCAGGCATTCCACTACATACAACAGCAAAGGCAGGACCCCGCTGGAGTGTGGCTGTCCCAGCAGCTCGTGAATGAAGTGAAGCAGGAACTCCAGTTGGTCACGGTGGCCCTGGGCAAACGAGCTCCCTGGCTCACTCAGTTTCCCTATCCTGACGGGGGCTAGAGGGTAGGTGAGAGGAGGATCCCAGGACTCGAAGAGGCCAGAGACCCAGAGGTCAGAGGACTGAGCATGCAAGGGACTGTGAGGGGCCCTTCCATGTCCAACAGCCACATCCAGTTCTCACCGTGAGGCCAAACTCCATGAGGGGATGGGGGGCCCAGGCCAGAGCCGCATGGGGGCCCCAGGCCAGAGCTCCATCATGTTCCCCACAATAAGATGGGGGCCCAGGTCAGAGCTCTACCATGTTTCCCTACCACCTCTTCCTACCTTGTGCTGCTCCTTCAATGATCCCAGGAAGGTCCAGAAGCTGGATGTTGGCACCTTTGTACTGAAATGAAGAAGGGAAAAAGCTTAGGCAAGATTCCAGGGTGCCCCCCTCCTCAGTGGTTCTGGACTCGTGGTACCAACAATGGCCTGCACTGAGGGCAGCAGGACACCAGGGGGTGGCACCTAGGCTGAGTCATGTCACTCCCTGCAGCGGAAGAAGTGGGTGGGGACAGGCTCCTGAGTTCTCACAGCCCACAAGACACACTGCTGAGTGAGGCTGGAGTGGCAGCACCAAAAGAGAGGCACTTGCCTTGCAGGCAGCAGATCAGGGTTCAATCCCCGGCACCCCATATGGTCCCCGAGCCCTGCCAGGTGTGGCCCCCCAAACCAACCAAACAACAAGACACAGTTTTGAAGGGAACAGCTTCCTTCACTGTGGAAGCCTGCATACTCTGGAACCTGGGCTGCAGAACCCCCATCCCAATGCCTCACAGGGCATGGAGGGCCTAGCAGAGCAGCAAGGGGTGACAGACTGGCGTGGTGCGAGGAGCAGCAGCGATGCCTGACTCCTGGGACCTCTGGGGTTCCGAACACCAGGCTTCTCTGAGGAGTCCTACAGCCCAAACACCCACAGGCAGCAAAGCAGCTCAGTCAGAGCCTTACCCCACAGGGATAAACGGTGCCCCAACTCCCCAAGACACACACGCACACACATGCCAGCACACAAACCGCACACACTCACAAACACACACACTCACACTCACACCCGCCAAGGCCCCTCCCCGCTCAGATCCTGGCAAACCCATTACCTCGATGACGCCAGGGATGCACGTCAGGGTGGTGAACTCGTAGGATGCAGCCTCGCTGGCAGTGGAGGTCATGAGACTCAGGAAGGTGGACTAGGAGAGAAAGGTCACCGTGGTAAGGGGTCCTGACTGCCTCCTGGAGGCAGCGGAGGGACCTGGTCACCTTCCCGGGGTATTTAGGACAACAGCTGGGAAAGTCCCCAGGCTCCGCTGTCTCCGAGGCTGGCTCGGGGCACTCAGGGACAGCGTTTCCATGTGGTTTGCCCTTCCCTGGGTCCACTAAACCCCCCAGCTCTCATGGGCATCAGAGAACAAGCAACCTTCTTGCCAGACAGAGCAAGCTGTGGGGAAACTGAGCCGTGAGGAGGGGGAAGATATCGTGAAGACGGAAAAGCCACTAAGGGAGAGCGAGGGAGCGGGAAGGACTTGGATGGGCACTGTGGGGATGGGGTTGACAGGGAGTGGGACACCTGGCTGGGGCTCGGGGCATGAAACTTCATTCTCTAAGCTAAAGCCAGAGCGCTAAAATTCTGAAACTGAGGCCTTTTCAAACGTCACATGGCTTCACAATAGATGGTCTCAGAAGGCAGATTCTGGTTTGACTGTTGTCACGTCTCATGGTATTTATTTGGCAGCAATGGGAGCTGACCCCAGGGCCTCACACGTTAGTGCAAAGCTAATGCAATACTCTGAGAACAGCCTTGGCCTACAAATGATTATTTGGGGGGATTTTAGGCCACATCCAGCAGTGCTCAGGATCTGCACCCAACCTGGTGCATGGGGATTCTAGGCACCTCTCAGGCGACGATGTGGTACCAGGCCTCCATCTGTGCAAAGCAGGCCCTCTGGCTCTACTCCCTGGTACCAGCCACGTAAGTAATGATTGTTCAAAAACCATTCTTACTGAGCTGTCAGAATTTACATTCACACAAATTATTTCAATGAATGCACAATTTTTTCAAATGCCACACAGAATGGGTGGGGTTGACAGGATACAGTCATTGGCCAGCTGACCCCCACCTCTCAAGGCCGCAAGGGGATTAAAGGAGACAGCCAGGCACTTGGAATTCTGAGCCCAAAGAGGAACTCATGGGGCCCATTAAGCAGAGGCAGCACTTGCAGGGGGATCCCCCTTACCCCATCCCAGCTTGACAGGGCCTGTTCCCTGGCCCCTCACTGGTAAGGCAGGAGAGCTGGGGGTACACCTTCCCCACCCTGCAACCTCAGATCTCTAAATTCCAGAATCCCAAAACTCTCCTCCCTGGGGACCATGGAAACATGGGGACAGAGAGCACAAGTGGGGTCCTCAGGCCCACACAGACATGGCCTGGTGGCCTGGAGGGTCGTGTCTGTGGAGACACCGAGCTACACTCCTCAGGAAGCCCGAAGACAGCTCTGTCCCCGCTGGTCCGAGAGCCAGACTTCCCAGCAGGACTCAGATGCCCAGGGCATGGCAGGCTACAAAGTCAGGGTGAAAGGAAAGGCTGAGTCCTTTTCTTTCTTATGATGAATCCATCATAACATGAAAATCCTCCGACCCCACCCCCCGGGAGCAGCTGTGAACCCACAATCCTGCCGTCCCTCAGGCCACAGGCAACCACGTGTCATGCCTTTCTGGAGGAACTTTCTTGGGGCCAACAGCTCTTTTTGGGGAATGCCAGCTAATAAGGAAGAACGGAACTAGAAACCTATCCTGGGCTGAGCAATAGCATAGCGGGTAGGGCGCTTGTCCTGCATGCAGCCGACCCAGGTGTGACCCCCAGCATATCATATGGTCCCCTGTGCACCTCCAGGAGTAATTTCTGAGCGAAGAGTTAGGATTACAGGGTTAGCCTTGAGCACAGCTGGGTGTGTTCCAAAAAGAAAAAAAAAACCCACCTGTTTTGTACCACTCATCAGCCCCCACACTTTACAGTTCAGCCAAACTCACAAGTGCACTGATAGGGCCTGGGATCTTCTAAGAGGCGGAAGCTAAATTCCCTTTGTGTCAGGTTACTATGCTCCCATTTCAGAGAAGCACTGAAAGAGGTTGACCTGATAAAATGCAAATGAAGTACTAGAAGCTGCAGAGGGCCTGGCTGCAGTTTCCAGTGTCTTTTGTAACTTGCATTACTGCAACTTTCTCACCTGGGTTCAACTATTACTCTGACAATTACTAAACTGATACTGGATGTCCCCACGCCCACACCAATAAAGGACCGGAAGACTATGCGCTCAGCTGGCTCTGACTCCTAAGAACCCAGCAGGGCCTGGAGTGTTCTCCAAGACTAAGAAGCACTTGCCTGCCCTGAGGAAGGAATGCTGCTGATTTTGAAGCGGAACCTTGTCCCAGACAGCAACACAGTCCACTGCAGGGCCAGGAGCAGATGCCCAAAATGTTTTCAGCTGCCTCCTGATGGAGTCAGCTTGTACTTCTCTGGAGGCTGACAGATGGGATTTGCAACCACAGGCTCCATGTCCCCTTTCAGGGTCGCTTTCTCCATGACAGTAGCTCTTCTGTGCAGAGCTGTGTCCACGATAGCACTGGGGCTTGCAGTGGCCTGGTACTAACCCTGGGAAGACAGGGAGGGACTCAAGGGGGCTGCTGACATGGGTCCCAGGAGGCTGCAGTGAGAGGTGCGATGGCTGGGCGGGGAGACAGCTCCAAGGGAGGAGCACGTGCCTTTCACGCAGGACAGCAGGGTGACCCCGAGCATGGCGGGAACAGCTCAAAAACAAAGAGAAAAAAGATGAATGTGGCAGAGGCCCATGGTGAGGTGAAAAGGCCAATGGACAGTGCAGGAGACATTCCATTTCCATTGTATGTCCCCATCCATGGGGTTGGGGTGAGAGAGCAGAGCACTATCCACCCACCCGTGTCATACCTGTGACACGGGCAGAGGGAGGAACAAAGTCGAATATACTCCTCAGTCTGCAGCAAACACTTAGGAGCTGGGAGCTGTTACCACCTTATCCTGAGTGGGTCAGAAGAATGTGTTTACTATAGATTTCTTAGCGGGCTGGAGCGATAGCACAGCGGGTAGGGCATTCGCCTTACAAGCGGCCAACATGGCCGACCCGAGTTCGATTCCTCCGCCCCTCTCGGAGAGCCCGGCAAGCTACCG
Source organism: Sorex fumeus (assembly GCF_029834395.1). NCBI lineage: Eukaryota > Metazoa > Chordata > Mammalia > Eulipotyphla > Soricidae > Sorex > Sorex fumeus. The sequence continues at coordinate 2,540,726 of NW_026606179.1, read as the reverse complement.
AGAGTATTCGATATGCCAGACACAGTAACAACAAAGTCTCCAATGGAGACGTTACTGGGCCCGCTCGAGCAAATCGACGATCAACGGGAGGGCCTTTACCTTTACCTTTACCTTTTCTTTAAAAGAACTGATTTAAAATCTGCTTGCCTAGGAAGGCCCTAGGTGGATAGTAGGCCAGAGCACATAAGGCACCTGCCCTGAACCAGGTCAACCTAGGTTTGACCCCTTGCACCTTCTCTGGTTCCCCAAGCTCGACTAAGAGTGATCCCTGAACGCAGAGCCAGGAATAAGCCCTGAGCACCGCTGGCTGTGACCCCCACACAAAACAAACTGCTCCATGCCAGGGCAGATAGTGCGGAAAGTAGGCACTTAACCTAGTTACATCCAGTCCCCTGAGCACCACCAAGGTGTCACTGCTGAGCACAGAGCCAGTAAGAGTTCCTGAGCACTACCTGGGTACAGACAGCCCAAACCCATCCTCAGCCCCGCCACCAAAATCCTAAAGTAACAGCTACCCTGCAAGCGCCCGGTCTCGGCTGCCTGCCATTGCCTGCGCAGCTTCTCTGGCTCCCGACTCCCACACGGCGCCCCCAGATCCACACGGCAGCTACAGCGGCCAACATCAACCAGTGCCCAGACCTTGGTTTCTTAGGACTGGCACTCTCTGACACAAGGAAGCGGGGCTCCCTGGCCAGATGGCCAATTCGAGACCTGGGAGAGGGACCACACTAGAGGGGCTGCAGCACACTGCAGGGTGGGTTGGAAAGTGAGGAAGCTGCAAATGCCCAGTGGGAACAACACGTGCCAAAGAGTCTGGAAAGCGTGCCAACCTAGAGCAAGCTCAGCAACAAATAACAGGCTGCGATAATACTCAAAGAGCAAACGAAATTGCCCAGGAACCACACTGCTATAAATAACTAAAATAAATGCAAGAGGAGACAAAGCTCTTATGCAGGGGAATTCACGTGCTCACTCTGCCCTGTCCTTCAATATGGCAGCACCAACTCCCCACCCATCTTCTGAGGGCTGCACACAGTGACAGATGCTTGAAGGACAGTGTGGAGGGGGAGAATCAGCAGACTGGCAGCCAGGTGACCAAGGTCAGCATCAAAAGGGATGTCAGGGGCTGAGCAACAGTGCAGCAGAAAGAGCCTTGCACGCGGCCATCCCAGGTTCAATTCCCAGCACCACATATGGTCCCCCAAGCACTGCCAGGAGTGATCCCTGAGTGCAGAGTAAGCCCTGAGAACAGCGAGTGTGACCCCCAAACCCAAAATAAATATATAAAAAAAAATCCACCTCGTGCCAAAAAAGGTTGTGCGTGCCTAGCATGTGGCCTAACGGGACTAGGTGCCCAGTATTATATTTGGTCCCCTCATCCCACCAGGAGCCCTGAGCACAGAGCTAGAAGCAAGCCCTGAGCACAGTAGTTTGTTTCGAGGCCACCCTGGCGTGCTCAGGGCTAACTCCTGGCTCTGTGCTCAGGGATCACTCCTAGTGGTCCTTGGGGAACATACATGGTGCCAGGGATTGAGCCCATCCTTGACCCTGAATACAGCAGTGAATGCCCACTCCCAGCTCTCGCGCTCTCTGCTCCCCCTCTCTGGATGCTCTTTCTAAAGGGCTCACCAAACCCCCAACCCGCCAGAGAACTTTGCTAAAGTATCTGCTCACTTGAGCCCCATTTCTCCAACTGAGGCCACATAAATGAACATGGGGCTATTTGAAATAAATGTCTTTACAATTGAGGTTCGTTTCATTTTGTTTTATTTTGGCTTTTTGGGTCACAACTGCTGATGCCCTGAGGTTACTGCTGGCTCTGGACTCTGGAACTTCTCCTGGAGGATCTCGGGGACCATATGGGATGCCGGGGATCGAACCCAGGTTGGCTGCATGCAAGGCAAATGCCCTACCTGCTATGCTATTGCTCCAGCCCATGACTGATTATTGTAAACTATTTGTGTACCTTTTTATATACCCGGGACACATAAAAATTCCTTGAGCATGAGGCTGGAGTAATAGTACAGCAGGCAGGGCGTTTGCCTTGCATGCAGCGGACTCAGGTTCAATCCCTGGCACCCCATATTGTTCCTGAGCACCGCCAGGAGTGATCCTTGAGCACAGCGCCAGAAATAACCCCTGCGCACTGTCAAAACCAAAAATTCTCTAGGGGTTGGAGTGATAGCACAGCGGGTAGGGCGTTTGCCTTGCACGCGGCCGACCCAGGTTCGATTCCCAGCATCCCATATGGTCTCCTGAGCACCGCCAGGGATAATTCTTGAGTGCAGAGCCAGGAGTGATCCCTGTGCATCACCGGGTGTGACCCAAAAAAGCAAAAATAAATAAATAAATAAAAGAATAATTCTCTAGGTGAAAAGAGTAACAAGTGGACAAAAGTGAAGAAGCCCTTCTCTACTGCAGCCCTCCTGGGCCTCTGATGCACACAGGTGGTCTCCGCACCCCCGCGCCACCCATGGTACCGTGTCACTTACTGTCCTTTTTCCCTAGACAACAGAGGTGACTATGGCGGGGCTGGAGCTGTGGGGCACAGTGCCGGCACAACAGGAGCCAGAGACCAGTGGGTGAGCTCTGAGGGAGAGAAAGACCCTTTTGCACGTTGGGTCAGGGGTGAGCCCTGAGCCCGGGGAACAGCACTGACCACAAGAAGAGGCGCAGACAGGAGTGTAAAGGGGAGGAGCTGCCCTTCCCCCGCCCACACCAACCATCACTGACCTTACCCACAGAGGGGAATCCAATCAGTGCCACGCGGGCATCCCCTGACTTCATAACATCGAAGCCCTCTCCTTTGGACGAGGCGGATTTGGATGGCTCCAAGAGCTGGGCTCGGTACTTTGCAAGTTTGGCTTTCAGCAGGCCCAGGTGATACTCTGTGGCTGAAGGAGAGAAGCAAAGCAGTAGGTGAGCAACAGGGCTAAGCAGGCCCTGGGGGATGGAGGCGGGGGTCTCCCCTAAGACCCAGTGCTAGTCAGAAACACTTGGACCACATGGCGGCAACAACTGTCCCCTAAAATAAAAAGGGGTGTTACATAATCTTCACTGTGAAAGAAATCAGGGCTGAGAATCAGGGCCCCAGGTAACCAGTCCATGGCACTGTTTCAGCTGCTCCAACAACCCTCCCTTTTATTGTCTATTTTCAGCCCCAGTGGCTTTCTTTTTTTTTCTTTTTTTTAGATTTTTATTAGTTGTAGATTTACAAATTTCTGTGCTTGAGTTTCAGTTATACAATGATCGAATAACCATCCCTCCACCAGTGCCCATTCTCCACCACCACTGATCCCAGTATCCCTCCCACCCCCCGTCCCCCCCTCCCACCCTGCCTCTGTGGCAGGGCATTCCCCCTTGTTCTCTCTCTCCTTTTGGGTGCTGTGGTTTGCAAAAGAGGCATTAAGTTGCAATCATGTTCGGTCTACAGTCTACTCTCAGCACGCATCTCCCATCCTGGGAGGATCCTCCCAACACCCTTTATTTGGTCCTCCCTTCTCTATCAGAGCTGCCTTTTCCCCCAGTGTGTGCGGCTGGCCTCCAAGCCATGGAGTAAACCTCCTGGTACTTAAAACCTGGTACTCTGCTATTCTTGGGTGTTAGTCTCCTATTTTGTTACTTTATGTTCCCCAGATGAATGCAATCTTTCTATGTCTGTCCCTCTCTTTCTGACTCATTTCGCTTAGCATGATACTTTCCATGTAGTACCACTTATATATAAATTTCATGACTTCATCTTTTCTAACAGCTACGTAGTACTCCATTGTGTAGATGTACCAAAGTTTCTTTAACCAGTCATCTGTTCTTGGGCATTCAGGTTTTTTCCAGATTCTAGCTATTGTAAACAGTGCTGCAATGAACAAACAAGTGCAGACGTCACTTTGACTATACTTTTTTGCCTCTCTGGGATATATTCCCAGGAGTGGTATTGCTGGGTCAAATGGGAGCTCAATTTCTAATTTTTTGAGAATCGTCCATACTGTTTTCCAAAAAGGCTGAACCAGTCGGCATTCCCGCCACCAGTGGCTTTCTTTTTGTTTCTTCAGAACATCTGACCTCAATTCCTGCCTCAGGACCTTTGCACTTACTGTTTCCTCCATTTCAATGCTATCCTCTCAGGGCTATACCTCTGTAACATTTGAGGGTTGCTCAAATGTCACCTATCAGAGGCCTTACAGAGTTTAAAAGCCTATGTTGGGTGTGGGAGCAAAGAGACAGTACAGCAGGTAGGGTACTTGGTTTGCACATGGCTGATACGAGACTGATTTGTGGCATCCCATATGGTCCCTAATGCCCACCAGGAGTGATCCTTAAGCACAGAGCCACGAGAAGGCTCTGAGCACCACTGGATCTAGTCCAAACACTTGCCTCTCCCACCTTGGAGAGGGTGGTGAGGGGAGGTCTATGTTGGAACCCATTGTCCTTACTGCCCATTTTATCTTGGGAGAGTTAATCTGGATATCAATTTCTAACCTACAAACCTGAGACATTAACAACAATAATGACTACACTGACTTCACTGAAGCTTAAAGAAAGTCTAAGATGGCCGAGAGGGGGCTCAGTAGCATGGAATGTGTGGGTGTCTGGGTTAGGCACCTAGCACGGAGGGAGGACACGAGCACTCAGAACAGTGACCAGCACCCAGTGTGCACATGGTAAAACCAGGTTCTTATCATCACCTTCCTATCAATAGGACCCCTTCTCTCCCCGGGCGCCTCTTGGCTCCTGATCTGATGCAGTGTGTGCATAGATCTTACCGTTATTAGAAGTTAGCTCGTTCCTTTCCTTCTTTAATTCAATCAGGGCAAGAAGAGGAGCTATCACAGTCCTAATCTCAGTTTCCAGAACAGGGCATGTGCATTTTACATTTTCCAGAAACATCTGGTAAATGAATGAGTAAACTCAAGACAGTGAAAAATGGTGAAGAAGGAAATTAAGGCCTAGCGAGACAGCACAAAGGGCTGGGGTGAATGCTTTGCATGTGGAACATCCAGGCCCTATCCCTGGTACTACTTGGACCCCTGAGCACTGCCAGGAGTAATCCCCAGCACCAAATTGGGAGCAGCCCTTGAGCACCACTAGGTGTGGCTCCCCCCTCTGTTCTGGCTGTCATCTCAGCTCCAGTTTAAAGCATCTCTGAAAGCAAGGACCAAGTCTTCAGCACCCTCACATCTGTCTCCACCCTGCCAAGGTGGTGGTCACTGCCGGTCTCTCCAAAGCCTCCCTGAGAGACCCCATAGATTATACTCCACAGGGCAGCCAGAGGGAATGTCCCTAACAGAAATCGAGGGCTGCACAGACTGGCTACTGGGCTGAGTGCATATGGGGGTCAGGCTTCCCTGTACTGCATGGCCGTCCCCAAAACACCATAAACCCCTGAGCAAAGCTGGGTATGGGCCCAAAGGCAAAACATTTAAACAAAAAATATCAAAGCAGGGGAGAGAGCGTACAGTGAGTAGGGCACTTGCCATGCACACAGCCAACTGGGTTCGATCCCCAGCATGCCATACAGTCTCCTGAGTTTGCCAGGAATGATGCCTGAGCACAGAGCCAGGAATAAGCCTTGAGAACCGCTCGGGTGTGGTGCGGTCCAAGCCCCCGTCAGACCATGTCCTTTTTCTGTTTAATATCCTCCACTAGCTCCTGCCACCATGAGAACAACACTTAAGACTCTTTCCCACGACCTGCAGGGTCGGCTATATAACTGGTTCTCACCTTTCCCTCACTGTGCTCCAATCCGAGACCTCTTTCTGGTTTTGAACACGTCAAGTTTGTTCCTGCCAACACGTCTGTTTCCGAGCTGCCAGGAATAGTCTTCCCAGAAGTCGGCTGGTTCCTTCTTATGCAGTTCTCAGCCCCAACATACCTTTCTCAGTGATCATTTCTGATCGTTCCACCATAGCAGACCAAACTCTCACCCTCTGACACTTTGCTCGACTACACTGATTTTCCTCCATGGCTTTTATTACTGGCTAAAACCATCTCACTTGGTTACGAGTTTAGACAGCCCCTGAGTCAATTCTTCCACAGCAGGAACGTGCCTGAAAAGCACACTGCTCTTAATGCAGTGCCCAGCACAAATTACAGCCTCAATAGAGATTTACAGAATGAGGGACACAGCAATAGCACAGCGGGTCAGCATTTGCCTTGCATGCGGCCGACACAGAGTTCGATCCCCAACATCCATATGGTTCTCCCAGCACCACCAGGAGTAATTCCTGAGTGCAGAGCCAGGAGTAAGTAATCCCTGAGCATCCCTGGCTGTGACCCAAAAACAAACAAAAGGATTTACAGAATGAATGAAGTACAGAATCTCAGCCTTCCTCAAAACCAAACGAATTTTAGGCCATACCTGGTGGTGCTCAGAGCTCACCTCTGACAGGGCTTGGGAAACCGGGGATTGAACCCAGGTCCAATATGTGCAAGGCAAGCTGTCCTAGGGCTCTGGCCCTGCACAATTAAACCGAGCTGCCGAGGAACAGACACTGACACCAGCAGCCAGCACTCCTTGCTTCCTGCTTGGCAACCAAACAGGACTTGCAGGCGCTGAGCTGCGCTCACCCTGGCATATTCCACGACTCCAGCCTCTCCTGTTCAAGACTGTTCTCATTACCCCATCAACACTCCGGCTCACTCCTCCCATGCTTGTGCCTTGGCCTCAGCAGTGCTCCTCACCTGGAGTTCCCGCCCCTCGAGTCCCACCTTCTCCTGGAAGCCTTCTTGGGTGTGTCCATTTCCCTCTTGCCCAGTCTTACTATCTAACTTCGGACTTGGTGCTTCTTTACGCCCAGGGTCTTACTACTCTCCTTGGCCTGCCATGTGTCACCTGCTTCGCCAACAATCCCTAACAACACAGCTTGGGCGGGGGGCTACTGTCACCCCCCGCTGCAGGGGGGGTGGTACTGAGCTCGGAGCCTTTCCGGGCTCCACAGCAGTCGTGGTGGAGCAGGGCTTCAAACCTGGGTCCAACAGACTCCAGATCTTGGACGCATCCACCCCGCCACGGGGCGCCCGCCTGCTCCGGCCGGCGCTGTGGGGGGCTCCTAGACTCAGCCCCTTCCGAGCCCCGGGCCGGCCACCAGGTCCAGATCCCGGCCGGGTCACCGCTCGGGCGGTCCCTCCACCGGGTCCCCGGCCTGGCCCCGAGACCCCGTCCCTCCAGAGCCGCCGGCCGCGCCGGCGCCCCCATTTTACAGGCAGGAAAACTGAGGCCCCGCCGGGCCGGGCCCTCACCCTTGTTCTTCTGCGTGCGAGCGATCTCCTTCTCGATCTCCGAGATCTTCTCGAGGATCCCCATGGCGGCGGTCGCCGGCACACTCGGCCCTCCCGGAAGCCGCCAGCGAACCCGTCCCGGTGCGCGGGATTCAGGGTCCGGCGGCGCCCGGCGGAGCCGCGTCCTCGGTTCCCCCGGCCGCGCTCGCCCGACTCCCGGCTGGGTAAGGCTCAGCGCCGGCGAGCGGGGGCGGTGGGCGGAGGCGAGGGGCGGTCCCGGCGTCACCGAGGAAGCCTGGGCTCCTGAAATGACCGAGACGCGGGTGTGCGTAGGACAGTTCAACTGGGGACTGGGGGCTGGGGTTGTCTCGGGGTGGGGTGCTCGGGGCTCTCTCTCTCCTGGCCGAGCACCCAGGAATCAGCCCTGGCGGTGCTCGGGGCTCTCTCCTGGCTGACTCAGGAATCAGCCCTGGCGGTGCTCGGGGCTCTCTCCTGGCTGACTCAGGAATCAGCCCTGGCGGTGCTCGGGGCTCTCTCCTGGCCGTGCACCCAGGAATCAGCCCTGGCGGTGCTCGGGGCTCTCTCCTGGCCGTGCACCCAGGAATCGGCCCTGGCGGTGCTCGGGGCTCTCTCCTGGCCGAGCACCCAGGAATCAGCCCTGGCGGTGCTCGGGGCTCTCTCCTGGCTGACTCAGGAATCAGCCCTGGCGGTGCTCGGGGCTCTCTCCTGGCCGTGCACCCAGGAATCAGCCCTGGCGGTGCTCGGGGCTCTCTCCTGGCCGAGCACCCAGGAATCAGCCCTGGCGGTGCTCGGGGCTCTCTCCTGGCCGAGCACCCAGGAATCAGCCCTGGCAGTGCTCGGGGCTCTCTCCTGGCTGACTCAGGAATCAGCCCTGGCGGTGCTCGGGGCTCTCTCCTGGCTGACTCAGGAATCAGCCCTGGCGGTGCTCGGGGCTCTCTCCTGGCTGACTCAGGAATCAGCCCTGGCGGTGCTCGGGGCTCTCTCCTGGCCGTGCACCCAGGAATCGGCCCTGGCGGTGCTCGGGGCTCTCTCCTGGCCGAGCACCCAGGAATCAGCCCTGGCGGTGCTCGGGGCTCTCTCCTGGCCGAGCACCCAGGAATCAGCCCTGGCGGTGCTCGGGGCTCTCTCCTGGCCGAGCACCCAGGAATCAGCCCTGGCAGTGCTCGGGGCTCTCTCCTGGCTGACTCAGGAATCAGCCCTGGCGGTGCTCGGGGCTCTCTCCTGGCTGACTCAGGAATCAGCCCTGGCGGTGCTCGGGGCTCTCTCCTGGCCGAGCACCCAGGAATCGGCCCTGGCGGTGCTCGGGGCTCTCTCCTGGCCGAGCACCCAGGAATCGGCCCTGGCGGTGCTCGGGGCTCTCTCCTGGCCGTGCACCCAGGAATCGGCCCTGGCGGTGCTCGGGGCTCTCTCCTGGCCGTGCACCCAGGAATCGGCCCTGGCGGTGCTCGGGGCTCTCTCCTGGCCGTGCACCCAGGAATCGGCCCTGGCGGTGCTCGGGGCTCTCTCCTGGCCGTGCACCCAGGAATCGGCCCTGGCGGTGCTCGGGGCTCTCTCCTGGCCGTGCACCCAGGAATCGGCCCTGTGGCGGTGCTCGGGGCTCTCTCCTGGCCGTGCACCCAGGAATCGGCCCTGGCGGTGCTCGGGGCTCTCTCCTGACTGACTCAGGAATCAACCCTGGCTGTGCTTGGGGCTCTTTCCTGGCCATGCACTCAGGAATCAGCCCTGGCGGCGCCCAGGGGGCCCGCTGGGACGCCCGGAGTCGATCTGGGTGGGTGAGCGCCCTCCCCGCTGTGCGGCCGCCCCAAGGAGGGCTGTTCGTATTAAACATGTAGAACAGGATGTATGGATCTAGCCTGGGTCGAGTTTGAAGATGTTCAAGAGTATGGAAAAAGCATTCTTTGGCCCGAAGTCTCGTTCGCAGCTGACCTGGGCTGGAGCGGGGGCACAGATCCCCCAGTGCAGCTCAGAGACAGGAGCAAACCCTCAGCACCTGCTGGGGTGGGGTGGGGGGAAGATGAAAATAAAAACACCCTGTCTCTGTGGCAGGGCATTCATTCCCCCTTGTTCTCTTGACAATTTTTCTAGATAGTTACTTTTGTAAGATTTGCTCTTCACGGGCAGCAGGCAGTTCTGCGGTTGCGCGTGTCTCTGCTTTCTCTTCCCTTTTCTCCCGCACCAGCTCTAATCCCAACTGGACTACCTAATGGCAGCTTTTCTCCAGGCCAGAAGTAACTTTCACGGCACTGCTGAGAGCTGGGGGGCTAGCTCAAAGTTCTGGCGCACATGCTTTGCATGCTGGACGCTTCGGTTTAATCCCTGACACTACGTGCTGCCCTGAGCACCTTACGGTACGCCCCAACACCAAAACAGTTTGAGCTTTTGGAATGGCAATGGCGTAGAGCCCCACCGGAAGTCATCCCTGAGTGCAGAACCAGGAGTAAGCCCTGAGCATGATTGGCTGTGGCTCCCCCGGCCCCCAAATAAATATATCAATGGCACTGGTTTCTCAGTCATTTCTTTTTTCTTTGCTTTTTTGGCTTTTTGAATCACACCCAGCAATGCTCAGGGGTTACTTACTCCTGGCTCTGCACTCAGGAATTACTCCTGGCAGTTCTTGGGGGACCATATGGGATGCTGGGGAGGCAAGGCAAACGCCCTCCCTGCTATACTATCACTCTGGCCCCTCGCGGTCATTTCTATGAATTGAAATTCTGCAAGAACAGATAGTACTGGGGTCATACCGCTGCTTGCATGAGACCAAGAAAGTAGCTCCTGGCATCCCTAGGTGCTCACAATCTACTCATTATCCAGCAAGACCCTTTAAAACTTAACCCAGTGGGCTGGAGCCATCCAGTGGATAGGATGCTTGCTTTACACACAGCCTACCTGGGTTTGATCCCCAGCATCCCATTTGGTCCCTGTGCACCACTAGGAGTAATTCCTGAGCGCAGAGCCAGGAGAACCCCTGAGCATAGCTGGGCTGATATATATATCAAAAAACAAACAACAACAAAACAAAAACCTCAACCTGAGGTATTTCCCTCTGCGTCCCCACACCCCACACTTGTAAGAGTGTAGAGACTAGTTTTTTTTTGTTTCTTTTTGTTTAAACATGTCACTGCAACCCCAGCAAGCTCTTATCTTCCTTTACCTTTTACTTTATTTTAAAGAAATCACTGTTACAAAGATACACAGGTACAAAGCTTTCACGGTGTTTCAGTCATACAAAATCCCAACCTATCTCTCCACCAGTGTACATTTCCCATGATCAATGTCCCCAGTATCCCTCCCACCACCCCACTTTATCTTCTTAGATAAATACTTGCTTTAAACAAATAAATAATATAAAAATAAACTCTAAACCTGATAGTATTCTGTAGAATAACATTGCCACAGGGAGTTTAGGTTTAGTGGGTTACACCCATCACAATGCTGGAGTCACTCCCATTCCTCTGTTTATCTGTAAACTCTTCTCTGTGCTCTCCTCCCCAGCCAGTTAATCACCTTTTCTCCCTAATCAGATTCTGTTAGATTGTAAGATCAGATCCTTCTAAGGACACTGAACTTGTATTGTAAGTTATGTCCTTTGCATAGTTTACCTTAAAGCAATGTCCTTTCTGTATGGGCACAGGAAAACAATTATTATGTTTTGTAACTTGGGAGATAATTGACTCTGAATAATATTTACTCCTGGGCATCTGCTTTCTTGACTCAGTTGCCCTTAGTTCCTAGCACCCCCAAAGCAGGGTCCCGATGAGGGACTGAACGGACCCAGGGCAAGCTGTGCGCTACCCTGCATCGAAATGGGCCAGGCCAAAGTGCCACGATACTCAACTATAAGTTGAGGGCATGATCATGGACAAATTCTGTCATGATCCAAAAGTAAAAGTAACGATGAGACTAGGACCCTGCTGGGCTAGGAAGACTAACCTGGCCTGAGGATGACTGATATATATATATATATATATATATATATATATATATATGAATATATAGTGAGGTGTCCTCAGGAAGAACCAAACTGTAAGTTTATCTCTTACTGTGCTCATACAGAATGACATTGCTAGAAATATTGGCGTTAGATTTACTATTTAAGTAGATTACTAGCTGAGGAAAGAATACACCCTTGTTGGGATCCCACCCTTGAGCAGATCTCCTAGTAATCTGGAATAAATCTCTTTAGATATGATTTAATCCTTGAGTTAATCTCCTCGAGGAGTGGTCTTACCTCTCTTTGCTGATTTGTTAATGTTCAAACCACCTTTGTGTCACCACCCTACGTGATTGCTATAAAAACTAAGACTGTAAACTCGAAGAGGCCTGGGCTCGAGAGAGCAGAGACTGAGGCTCAGGCTGAGGCATAGGCTCGGGCTCGGGAGCTTGGGCTCCAGAGGGCAGAGTCAGAGGTGAGAGTGAAGATTGGAATAAACAATTGATACCGACCAGCCTGGCCCTTGTTTTGTTCCTTCGCCTGCCCATCACCATCACCTCCCTGGGGTGGGGGAAGTGGCTCGAGACTACCGAACGTGGGCAGCGGGAGAGATAGAGCGCCGCTGGACCTACTGAAAACACACAGTATTCCTTCTCTGCTCACATCCTACAAGGACTCACATCTAAGTAAAACCCAGTATTGTGTGTGTGTGTGAAGTAAGATAGTTTTATTGAACAAAACTCTCTCAGAAAGACATGAGGTGGGACTGAAGCAACAGTACAGCAGGATAGGCATTTGCCTTGCATGTGGTCAACCTGAGTTCAATCCCTGGAATACCATATGGACCCCTGTGCACTGCCAGGAGTGATTCCTGAGTGCAGAGCCAAGAGTAACCCCTAAGCATATCTGGGTGTGGCCTCAAAACAAAACAAAGAAAATCATTTGATTGATGAGGCCAGAGGATAGTACAGCAGGTAGAGAGCATTTGCCTTAGACGTGACCAACCTGGGTTTGATCCCCCAGGCACCCATGTGGTCCCCTGAGCCCACCAGGAATGATTCCTGAGTGCAGAGTCCCCCCTCCAAAAAATAAGTCATGCAGGCAAAGAGAGGAAATGTTTTTTTTTTTCTTTTTCTTTTTGGGTCACACCCGGCGATGCACAGGGATTACTTCTGGCTCTGCACTCAGGAATTACTCCTGGTGGTGCTTGGGGACCATATGGGATGCTGGGCCTCAAACCCAGGTTAGCTGCATGCAAGGCAAATGCACTACCTGCTGTGCTATTGCTCCAGTCTCAGGAAGTAAGTGTTTAAGAGAGAACACGGACCTTTTCAGACGTGTAAATAAGGCACACAGGGCAACTACTTGCATGGTGAGGCCCTGAATCTGCTCCCCAGAGCCACTCCACCTCACTAAGTGGGATCCCTGGCTTTGTCAGTGTAATTCCCTATGCCACAACCAAGCATGCACACTTCCCCCACCAGCACCAGCCAAGTATAACAACTAGAAAGGGAAGGGAAGAAAAAGAATAGGTTCTCAGGGTAGACACTGAATGGAAACACAACAAAGAATATGATAGCAGATATGACGCCTGGTGGTACACTGTCCACACAGTCCATGAAAAGGTAATGGACAGTGGGGCACGGGGTTGCCGATGGGGACAGGTGCGGGTTGCAATGGATGAAAAAGATGTTTAGGATACTGGAGAGAGAACACAGTGGAAGGCGCTCACCTCACACACAGCCCACCTTGGGATCTTGGCTCTGGAAGGCATGAAGACATGCCAAGCACACAGAACAGAGGTTAGCACACACATATGAAGGGCTCAGAAGGATTTGCCTGGTGATTGACAGCTCTGGAATATGAGCAGAGACATGAGAAAGCCGCAGCACTGCCCTTTCTGTCTTCCAAGGGCTGCAGGTTCTAGATGGATAAATGTTTTAAAGGGTTCCGTCAGCATACAAGCCACAAACACTAGGCTTGGTGGGAGAGAGAACGCAAGGGATAGAGATGGCTAGTGTGGGTAGACCCTGAATTTGATCCCTGGCTGAGCCTGCCCTTCCCTATCACCTTGTATGTGGCCCTGATGACCCCAATACAGCCGAATAGGTATGGCCCTTGCCCCTTTCCCCAGCACTGCTGGGTGTGGTCCCTATAATAAAATACAAGGCCTGGAGAGATAATACGGTGGGAGGGACGCTTGCCTTGTACATGGTCAATCTATGTTCAGTTCCTGCATCCCTGGCACTCCGTACAGTACCCAGAGCACCGCCAGAAGTGATTCCCAAGTGCAGAGCCAGGAGTAACTTTGGAGCATTGCTGGATATGGTCCCCCAACCGAAACAAGGCTGGTATTCACCAGTGATGTCAGACTACTGAGTAAGTGCTCTTGGGGCCAGGGATAGTATAGCGGGGAGGGTGTTTGCCTTGCACTTGGCTGGGTTCGATCCTCAGCATCCCATGTGAGCACCACCAGGAGAACAGATTCTTGAGAGCAGAATCAAGAATAAGCTCGGAGTATCATCGGACGTGGCCCCCCAAACAAAAACTAACCGAAAGAAAAATGCACTGATTCCACACACAGTGAACCCATCCTAGTCTTACGGCCTCTCTCTCTAGAATCACCCGGGAGCTTTGAGGCACTTTGGAGGTTGTGATAGAACCGACCCAAAGTGGGACTAGGCATAAGGGTTTAAATGAAGCCCCAGGTACTTCCAATGAGTCTGTGTTGAGCACTGCTCAAGGCAGTGTCAGTGAGAGAGTGCCACTGAGTGCTGTGGAGAGAGGTCTGGTGACTAAGGCATTGAATGATTAGCTGGAAAATCAGAAGGAACTAATGGTAAAATAAATTTGAATTGCAGCATATGTTTCTCTCTAAATGGAAAGCCTTACTTGTTTTTCCTACTATGTACAAATGGGGAGTTTACAGTTTTTTGATGTTTGGGAAGAAAAAATCTGGAGGAAAAAGCTGCTCAATTGCAATCCAATTTTCAGCACTTTTTTTTCTGTGGCCCAGCCAGCTGCCTATTCCATTCATTACTGAGAAGTTTAAAGATATTTCTGCTTGGGTACAGTTAATGGAGACCACGTTGATAGCGATAATTTCCTTTGTCCTGCCTTACAGCTGGCTTCACACTTAACACAACTGACATATTTCCTACTGTTTCCTTGGCTGATGGGCCAGAGATGTGGTTCAGTGGTAGCCACATTGCACATTTCTTGCATGTGTGAGACCCTGGGTTTGATGATCTCCAGCATCACACACACACACACACACACACACACTTTTTTTTTTTTTAAAAGAGGTTGGAGAAAGAATACAGGTGTTAAGATGCAGGCCTGGCACACAGTTGATCAGTTCAATCCCTGGCACTACAAGGTGACTTGGCCACCACTGGGTGATGATCCTGGAAGTCCCTGAGCACTGTAGAGGCCTCCCAGGTATTCCCCAGTAGTGCAGGCCCCATGGAGCACTGCATCCTTGAGCACTCGCATTGAAGCATTGGCCTGGTTAGCTGAGAATTGTGAACCTCCACCACCCCTCTCCCCGCCCCAACTACACAAAGAATTTTTTTAACAGTGGATATGCTGTGGAGGGATGGGTACTCAATCATTGTATGACTGAAACCCAAGCACAAAAATTTGTAAGTCTACAACTGTACATCATGGTGTTTCACTAATAAAAATAAATAAATAAATGAATAAATAAATAGTGGATATGCTTGCCTAACCCTGGTCCAATCCCTGGTCCATGCCCTCATACCTTATCAGGTGTAGCCCTAGATGCTCCCAGCACCTCCAGGTGTGGCCCTGGGCCCACCCCTCCCTCCCACAGCTGGGATGAACCTGGTAGTTCCTGACAATGCAAAGCCCAAACAGCACCACATCATCACACTGGAGCTGTGGCCCCATTGGATGAGAACCATTGGGATTAACCCCTAGGGTACTGAGTACCAGCTGGGAGACCTTCCTCCGCAAAAGAAAAAAAAAAGTGGAACTAAGGGTTAAAAATTGGGGAAAAGAGGGACTGGATAGTACAGGGGGTTGCTTGCTTTGCATGTGGCTCGATATGGTTCCCTACGTGGTCCCATGAGTCCTGCCCCAATATCCCTGAGCAGAGCCGGGAGTGAGCCCTGAGCACTGCCTGGTGTGGCAGAAAAACAAATAAAATTTTAAAAACCGAAGTAAGTGCTGGGGTGATAGTTCAAAAATTGTGGCAGCCTGCATTTGACCCGATACCACATGGTCTCCAAGAATCAAGAAGGAGCCCCAAGAATCAAGTCATAGGTAAATCTCTGTACCCCCCAAGTTGGTGATATCAAAACAGACATGAAAGCAGGTTTGCGGGGGTCAGAAAATGCCAACTCCCATTCTATTCCAGATAATTACTTCCTTGTGGCAGGGAGCATAGCTTTTTTCTGCATGACCCCAATATCTGGCAAGGCGTACTTCCTGAGGAAAACCTCTGTAAAGAGTCTGTAGACTATGATTTTGTAGACGTGTGAAGAATTTTCAGTTTCTAAAGGGCTTTTGGGAGCACCTCACTGAATCTTCAACAACTCTGAGCCAAGTTGGAAGTTGTTCTTCCCACTTTCCAGGCTCAGAGTCTGGAGAATCCCTGGGAAGTCACGCTATGACGGTAAGAGGTAGATCTGTGGGGCAGAGAGGTTATACAGGAGCGAGGTGCTTGCCTTGCATGTGGACAATATGGGTTTGATCCCTGGCACCATATACGGTTCCCAGAGCACTGCCAGAAGTGATCCTCCAGCACAGAATCGGAAGTAGGCCCTAAGCTCAGCTGGCTGTGACCCAAAAATGCAAACAACAACAACAAAGTAGATCTGGGACCACCCAAGTATCCCCAACTGAACCTCCCCCCTACAAAACAACCAAAGAATGTTGTTTCTGCCTTTGGAGGAGAGTCAAATGAACAAGCTATTTCTTTTTTGACACTATCTCAGGAGAAAAAGACTTTATTATTGTTCAAACAATGTAACACTTTATACACACAGGGGAACTTTGCTCTGACATTGATGTAAATTCCCTTTGCAATCAGATTGTTTAGAATCTAAACCTTTTCAACACTCTCAACATTTCCTTAGTAATGTCATGTTTCCAGTGCCAGAGAGATAGTAAGAAGCTTTCCTGCACACAGCTGACCCCCGCTCGACCCCCCCGGCACTGATATGTTCTCCTGAGCACTGCCAGGAGTGATCCCTGAGCGCAGAGCCAGGAGTAAGCCCTGAGCACCGCCGGGTGTGGCCCAACCTGCCCATCCCCACCCAGAATGATGTCTCCAGCTCTGTCCCTTGGCGCTGCCTAGAGAAGTGGGCCTGAAGCCTAGCCCTATAGAGGGCCCAGGCATTCAGGCCTGGTCAGGACAAAAGTGAAACAGGCCTGAGAGACAACTCAAAGGGCTGCAGCACACGTGCTTCGCATGTGGGAGACCTGGTTTGATCTCCAGAACTGTCTGTTTCCCCAGAGCACCAAGCTGGGAGTAACCCCTGAACACTGTCAGAGAGTGACCCCCAAACAAAAGCAAGCGAAGTGGATGGGGTTAGAGCCCTTGGTCACTAGGTACAGAGAAATCAAATGTCCTTGCAGTGGACACTGGGCTTTGGGACGCTGCTCAAAAACAGGCTGGAGGCGGAGGGCTGGGGCATGTCCTCCAAGGGCCCAAGGTCCAGGGGAAGGCGGCCAGGGCTCCTTCCATCCACACCGCCCACATCCACACAGGACTTTAAAGCAATCAAGTTTCATTTGCATATTTTTGTTACATGAACATATAAATCTTGCACATACATAAAAAAAGAAAAAAAACAATGCCTTTACATTTCTAAGTACAAAACTTAACAGAAGGAGACCAGACCCAGGTGTTGGGCGTCAGAGCACGCGGGCCTGGGTGGGGGCAGCACTGCATGGTTCTCACTGGACCACGTGCTGGTCACAGCTCAGGCCCTGGGGCACCAGGATAGTGTCCTGGAAACCTCTACAACCCTCAGACCAGAGAGCCAGCTGATTCAGAAATAGAACAAACTCACTGCTTAAATACCTTTATTATTTTTTAAAAATTATTTGGACATTGATAGCTCTGCAAAATACTTTTCCCATCCCAAACCCTCAAACCCTTTCCACATGTCCTCCCTAAACAAACAAAATATTTATACTTTGTGCCCATTCGAATCTAATTTTTAAAAACATAGAAGATTCAAAATCAAATATTTCTCTTTCCCAGAACTCGTTAGTAATTTTAAACCACAATGCAACATATTTAATGGTATATTTAAAAAAAAAATTAGCTTATCAGACTATTTTATGAGGAAGGAAAAAAAAATCAGTTCAAGGCCTTAGAGAGAATAGAAATTCCCTGTTTCTGAAAGCAAAAGACATTGAAAAGCCCCTTTGCTCCCCTGGAGTTTGATTCCAACAAGACCAACAGAACCAGCACACAGATGGAAGATCCTCTGAGTCTAGCGACTACTGGGCTGTGGCTGAGCCGCTGGAGAGGAGACAGGGAGTGAGGGAGTGCACTCTAGCACAGAGCACTCCAGCACGGAGGAGACGAGGCTTCGAGTGCAGGATGGCGGCTCCCAGCAGGCGGGAAGCACAGCCACGTCCCTCAGACCCCCTCTCAGCACGCTGGTTTCGGGTGGAGGAAGACAGTGAAGACGTCTGTCATCTGCACTCATTTCCTAACCATGAATGCAAGAGTCAACCGAGAATATTGCACATAGTACCAAGAGGCATGTAAACCACTGAGAAGGTTCAGGAAAGAGTAACTGCAGACAGAGATGATCCCCGAAGTTCCTTCGGGAAATGAAAGAGCAGGATCCTTTGGGAGTCACTAAGAGGAGGTGGAAAATCACCCTTCCCTGTCCTCAGTGGACAGGCTGTTCCCACGAGCAACACCCCAGATGTGTCCAAAAGGTCGAGCCAGGGGCCCACTCTTCACTGTCTCCAACACAACTGCTAAAAAGGGGGAAGAAATCCTCCAACAGAGCCGGCCTCTCTGATGAGGTGATCCCTCAGGATGTCTGCAAACATCTTCCCCTGCTCACGCACCCCGCGGCATGTGAGTGGAGCCTGTGAGAGTAGCTCCAGGAGTCCGCAAGAGGCAGACCTCCCCAGCAGCACGAAGAAGAACTGAGTTGGAATCAAAGAGCACAGGCCACCTGGAGGGAGGAACCTGGGGGGTTGGAGAGCTCCCGGGGTCAGGCGTATCCTCGCATACGGAGACAGCACACGGCCTCCCGAGCGCCACCAGGACCCATCCCTAAATGTGGAGCTGAGAGTAGCCCCTGAGTACCACCAGGCGTGACCCCCTCTTCCACCCCCCAAGAGAGGAAAAAGAAAAAGCAGCCCTAATCCACACTCTGATGTGACACCGTCGGCCTGAGCAAAGCTCAGGAGCGGCATCTCCCTGTGAGTAAGCGGTGAGCCGGGTTCCACCTGAGCTGGCCATTCTAGTGCCTTTGAGTAGTAAAATCGAAAAAATGATTTCTGACTCATCTCTGGGAAAGGACACGAATCACTCTTCTACTTAAGTTTCTGGAGCAGTTTTTTTTAGGGGCCCAAGGCTCTGGTCTTTTGCAGAGGTGAGACCTCTGTGCAAAGCCTCAGGACAATTCACCGTAGATGTCTGATGACCACCTTCCCCAATACTTCTCCTTTGTCCCCCTGACATTCAAGCTCAGTAACATACAGTACATATGCCATTAAAAGGAGAATCCTATTTTCAGAATAAAAAACAAAACAAAACAAAAACCTCCCACTGCACAGCTAGAGAGGAGGGCTTTGTGTTTTCTTATTACTGCCCATGGAGAAGCAATGTTCAGTTCCTTTAGCTCCTGTGGATCATAATGCTCTCGCTTTTAAAGCTTTCCTCTTTGTATTCTGAGTAAGTCTAGAAACCACCAACAATGCCACAATACCATTCCCTCCAAAAGCCCTGCTCGACTCTCCAGGTCTATGGGCTACAATGGATGCCAACCCAAGATTTTTAAACATTTGAAAACCAAACCAACACACACACACACACACACACACACACACACACACACACACTTTGGCACGTGAGCCTCGAGTTACTTGAGTGCATTCATGTTCCCACCCAACCCCTCCCCACATTTCCGCTTCACTTTTTTTCGAACAAGGGCCCCTTCTGCCCTGTGGAGAAGGTGGCCACGAAGCACTGCTGTTTTGAGTAGCAAAAGGAGGTACAAATGCTAAACTGGCCCCAAAAAGAATTCTCCTGTTTAGCACTATTAATTTATGCAATGCTGAAAAACTTTTGTACCAGGATGACTTGTTTCAAACTGCTGGTTGATTAAATATACATTTACATATAGATATAAGGTATAAAAATTACTAAGTCAACATTTGCTGTTTTCAATGTGAAAACGTTAAAATGTAATTCTGAATAATTGTGCATTTGCCATAGGGTCCTCGTTAAAGGGACCATAAAAATAATTTTGTAATAAAAAAACCTCTTTTTCTTTTAAAGTTTAGTATTGCCCTCAAGTTCAAAAGTTTAGAGCAAACGTGCTGAGTGAGCAGGACTGGACACTTCCACCAGGGACCTGGAAGCCTCGAGTGTGGTGATCCCTGTTGGCAGGCCCCGGAAACCTGCAGGCATGGACCAGCTCAGTGTTATTGCAGGGCAGGGAAGGACCAGCTGACCCACGGCAGTCAGCCTCCGCCTCACGGGTCTCAGGGAGATGCTACTGCAGCTTGACACCTCCCCATACAAATGGCTGAGGGGCACGCGGGTGCTGGGGCTCCGCCTTCTCTGGAGCTACCAGACTAAGCAACGGGGAAGGGAAGAGAGGAGGCGGAGGAAGGGGGAAAGGGGCGGCCTAGGTGGGGAGTACTGAGCACCAAGGCTGAAGGGGAAGGGAAGGGAGGGCAGGGGCTGACCTCCTACTCGGCTAAGGGCAGGGATGGAAGAAGAAATGGGCATTTCAGTGACACAGAAGTTAGCTGTGCAGGAAGGAAAAGTGCATTTAAGGTAGCTTAAAAACAGATTAAGACCAAACTGCCACAGAGAGAGAGGAAGAACAGAGACCGCTCCCTCTGCCTGTCCCGCTGGCCGGCCATGCTCCTTGGATTCTGTGGTTAACATTCATGCTTTCCGATGTGAGTCTGCTCAGGAAGAAACAGGAACACGTGTTCTCCTGGTTCTGGCAGGTACACAATTTTTCTTGGCAAAGTTCTTTTTTTGCCAAGTTCAGTTCTATTTGGTTGCTGCTCTGAGCCATTGTCACCGGAATTCATAGATGGGTGCGCTGTGCTCAGGAACGTGAGTCAGGTTGAGCGACTGATACCTGTGGGGGGGAGGGAGAGAGATGGAGGAAGCCTGAGAATGGGACAGAAGGGGGTCACAGAATAAGCCCCTTACCCCGCACCCCAGAGCACCTAAGGAAGAAAAGGCGCCTCAGATTTCTTCGCATGAACCTAGTTTTATTTTTCCCTTCGGCAAATCATCATCCCAAATGATGCCTGAGATGATCAGTCCTTGGGGCTCACACAGTGACGGCTGTGGAGTTCCAGGAGAGGCAGACCCGTGCCCAACTGCAGCACCATGCTGTGGCAACACCCTGTGGGCCAGGGGTGTAGCTCAGGGGTAAAGTGTGTGCCTTCCTTGCACATACGAGGTCTGGTTCTAGTCCCATCATGAAAAAAAAAAATCTAGGCCATCAGCGTTTTAGAACTTCATAGGTAACACAGGCATAGATATCCCAATTAAATTCTCACAGAAGCCAAAAACAAAACCAAACCAAACAAAAACAAAAACAAAAAAGCTTTTGACTTTTCTCACTTCCCTAGACAAGGCTATTAGAAATAGAAAACATTAGCAAATTCCGAGGTGTCTTGTGTGTCCTGTTTCCCCCCCCCCCATCATCTAAGTTCGAGGAGTTGTATCCACACACAGGACGATGACCTGTAGGCCTATTAGGGCAATGGCCTGCATGTATACTCTCCCCGTCTCACAGAGAAGCGAGGAAGAGTATGCTGAAAAAAATAAAAGTGGTTTATTTCTGACTACTCCATCCTCAAATAATTAAAAAAAAAATATATATATAAGTCAAACGCAGGAAACACGACATCATACCCATAGGGATAGCTACACAGACAGCCATGAAAGTGTGTTTTGGGGAGGAGGTGGGGAGAGCAGAAGAACTGGGGTCCTTATCACTGCTAAGACAGAGTTAAATGAGGCTTCTCCTATGGAAAAGAGTTGGGGCAGCTCTCAAAAAGTTTTTATAGGAACCTGTCTGGACCCAGCAATTCCACTCCTAGTATGACCAAATGAACTGAAAACAGGAAAGCAAGAGAATTAGTCACAAAAGCCAACACAACTGTCCATCAACTGATTAAAGGATTTAAGAAAAATGTGGAATACATACCTGGAACAAAAAATTATTCTGTAATATAAATGAATTACTGAAATGTGCCACACTACGGCTGAAACTTCACAGCACTGTGCTGCCAAGGCCATAAGATGGACTTAATTAAACAGGCAAATTTACCTCTGGGTAAAGGAGACCAGCATCTGACTAGAGCTGGGAGGGACAGGAAGTTGGGGCTGACAAGCTAAGGGGTGCAGGCTTTCTTCTTGGGGTAATGACAAGGTTCTAAAATAGACTTGAAGGCTGCACCAGTGTTTAATATACGCAAGATGGATGAATGGGGACCCGAGTCATAGTACAGCAGGGAGGGCGCCTGCCTTGCATTCATCTCATGCAGGTTCAATCCCTGATATTCCATATGCTCCCCTGAGCACTGACAGGAATGACTCCTGAGGGAAGAGTGAAGGTAAGCCTTGAGCACATTGGGTGTGGTCCAAAAAGCAAAACAAACAAAAAGATAGCTGAAATGTACACTTTAAATGAAATATTTCACACAGAATGTGACTATTTCTCAACAAAAGTTGTTATTCAAAAAAAAGGATCTGAAACATTTTTTAAACTCATCTGAAAACAGAACACTGCTGAAACTCTTAAGCTGGGGACTGGCAGAGCTGAGACGGCATTGAGTCCCAGGGCATTACATGCAGAAACCATCTGAGCTGATGAACAAGAAATCAGAGCTGATGCATGGTAGCATCACGAGTCACCGATGTGTGGAAAATTAGAAATGAAACCATGTGCATGTCTACATTCAGAGAGGAAATCAGATCTTTCATGGTATCGTTTACCCTTCAGGTATAGCAAGGCGCTTTTTGAAAAAAAAAAAAAAAAAGCAGCAATAGAGCTGGAGCAATAGTATAGTACACAAGCCTCATATTTGGCCAACCTGGGTTGAATCCTGGGTACCACATAATGTCCCCTGAGCCTGCCAGGAGTAATCCCTGAGCACGGATGGGAGTGGCTCCAAAACTAAAATCAAACAAAGAAAAAAACCAAAAAATACAGCAATAATCCAGAGAATTCACAAAGGTGACAAAAACTAGTAGTTGTGAGTAAAATGGGGCAGGACCCTCCACTCTTGAAGGCTTTTGGGTCACTAGACTCAAGTCAACTGCATTGGGACCAGTAGAGGTTCCCAAACTGATTAGGCCTACTGCCCTTTCCAGGAAAAAAAAAAAAGACTCAATACCCCCCTAAATCTATTTTCTTTAGGAGAAGAAAGAGTAGACCTCCTCCCCCCCTTAAATCTAAAGCTACTACTGCCCCAGAATCATCCCAGTGCCCCCCAGTACCGCCCATTTTGGTACTAGGGGGCACTGAGAAGGAGCAGAACCACAAATTATAAGACTGCCGACAGCAAACTTCACACTATCCACAGCTGGATGCCACATTTCAGTTACTGATTCAACCTGGAAGGAATAAATACAAACTCAGCAAGGCAGAGATGAACACTGCGGAAACCACAGCACAACCTGAAATAATTTAAGCGATGATTCTTTCATCTGATTCCTTCATTTCTATCTCGAGCCCTTATTAAGAGCGACTGAGATCATTCAAAGGGGCCCCCAGTGTGCGAGCAAAGCATGAAACCTATGAGACACTTGGAAGGATTTCTTTCTGGATTGGGAGAGCCAAGCGAGAGTGGAGTCAGTCCACCTCTGCCGGACCACACTTCCTTACCATTCTGAACTCCGATGGTAATAGTAGCCCTCTATGGAGGCTGCCGACTTCTGGAAGCAGATGTAGTAGAAGCCAGCAAAGGAAGCACCACTGATGTCTTTGATTGTGTGGTCTGGAACCAGGAACTGCTCCTGCACAGAGATGGGATGTGGTCAGGGATGTGGGGCGTGCTCCAGCCACCCCGGGGGCTTCCTGTCAGCCCTTGGGCAGTTGTGAGGTCCTAACTCACTGGGTGATGGGAATGTCTGCCTGACTCACGCACAGGGCCGCTGAATTCTGCGGACTAACAGGGCCAACGTTGTCTTCTCACTAGGATCAGTAACTAAGAGGAGGTACCAGGGTCCGAACAACAACACCCACCCACGAACCTGCCTTCCTGCCTTTCAGGGCTCACAGACAGGAAGCTTCTACCCCACCCCAGGGACTGTCACTGGGGCTCCTGAAGACCCTGAGAGTGGCAGGTAACTCACTGGCCTGTGGGGCGTTCTGAGGGCCAACACCACCAGCAGGCCTCACAGTATCCCCTCCAAGAGTCCCACACCTTATCACAGCAAACAGCACATTACTGTCTCTTAGGCACCTTGTGGGAGAGGCAAGTTTGTTATCTCTGGCTGGAGCCAGGAGCTGAGAAAGCTGCACTCTGGTATCTGCTCTCTCGGGGAGACGGGGCAGAGGCCCGAAGTCCAACAGGTCTACGGAAAGTTCACAGAAAGTCATCCTGAGACATTCTTTGGAGACACTCTCCCTCCCCGTTTCTGGAAAACTGTGGTTCTGAAAACTAGACACTTAACATAGTCTCACTAGGTGGTCACTCCCGAGAGCAGAGCTCAGCCTCACTGCCCGCACCTGGCACTGACTGAGGGACTGCCTCCACCCCCAAAGGAAAGCTGAGGATGAGTGCCCTAAAGAGTTGGCATGAGAGCTGGCAAGGTTTCAAGATAAAACCATTCTCCCTGTGGGGTGCTGGCACGGGGAGGGAAGAGGTGGGTCTATGCTCACAAAGTGACTCATTGCGGCACTACTGCTCCTGTGCCCGGTGCTCAGGACCACAGCACAGTCATGCATTGCTGCTGAAGAAAGGCGCACAAGGCAGTGTCAAGGGCCAGCCACATGGAGCCATCGGGCGCTGGGGAGTGGAAAACCGAAATTCCATTCTCAGTCTCTCATTTCCTGTGCTGGAGGGACTGGAAGCCCAGGGCCAGGACCCGGAGAGTCATTTCCGGGGCATTTCACACCACGGCAATGTGCAGGGCAGGGGATGACCGAAGTCGGAGGGACTGGCTTATCCCAAAAGCCATAGAACTCGGGAGATGACTCAACCTGGAGGGGCAAAAGGCTTCTTGGCAGACGAAAGGAAAGGAAAAGACAGGAACAATGGTAGCCAGGGGAGCTGGGGAACACCCCCCCCCCATTCATGAATTCACCGGCTAGCCACACCAGAATTTAACCAAAGAGTGAGCGGCTGGGGCCTGAGTAGTTCTCCAGTGGGGCTGCGCCTGCTTCTCACGTGTGTGTAAAGACAACACGACCATGGGGACCAGCTGGGACGGGGGACGCTCCAGGGGCTGGCACAGCCAGAGAGCGATGGGGCCCAGCCTTACCTTCCACCTCATGAAGACATAATCCCCATTCTTCAGTTCCTCATAATCAAAGTCATCTGAGTTAAATGATTTTGCATACTGATAAAAAGCCAGAAATTTCCCCTGGAAGTAAGAAAACAAGAGTATACACAGCGTGTGAGAATCCAGTAGCAGCAGTTCAAGTCACAAACACCCTCTGCGAAGGGATCACTATGATGATAGCTGGAAACGGTCACTAAGGACAAGAACCGAATGCAGAAAGTAGATAAAGGGACATACATGATAACCTTTCAGTACCTACATTGCAAACTGTAATGCACAGAAGGGGGAGGGAGAGGAGGAGAGAGGGAAAGAAAGGGGGAGGGAGAGAGAGAGAGAGAGAGAGAGAAAGAGAGAGAAAGGGAGGAGGGGGGAGGAGGGTAAGGGAGGAGGGGAGGGAGAGAGAGAAAGAGAGAGAGAGAGAGAGAGAGAGAGAGAGAGAGAGAGAGAGAGAGAGAGAGGAGAGAGATAAAGTGCCTGCCATAGAAGCAGGCTAGGTGGGGAGGTGCGGAGTTGGCCGGAGGGAAACTGGGACACTGGTGATGGGAAACATACAGGGAGGTGACGGGTACTGGAACATTGTATGACTGAAATCCAATCATGAACAACTTTGTAACTGTATCTCAGGGTGATTCAATTAAAAAATAAGTTAAACAACCCCCTCTGCAGGCAGGTGCGGTGGCCTTGTCACAGGCAGGGACGTGGTGGACACGGTGTCAGCAAGGGCAGTGAAGACTAGTCTTACAGTCCGCTCATGCCTAGTCAGTCAGACCTGATCTCTGGGACAGGCGCTGGGCTCAGGGGTGCTGAGCTATCAGTGGCCTGAGGGACAGACAGGATGGGATGAATATAATTCTAGGGGCTTTTTCCAGAACAACTTCACATATAAAGAGCTAAGATCAATTAGATTTCTGCAAGTGAATTTACTGTAGCCAAAATAAATAATTAAATAAATAAAATGAAAGTATGTTGAATAAGCTAGAACTTGGTGTCAAAGTGCATGGAGTCCTCGGACACAATATGGCGAAGTAGAAACTGGCAATAGGTATAAAATGGTTAAGTCTAATAATCAAAAGAGACCACGTGTAGAACTGGATCATGTTAAAAAAACACAACAAGGGGCTGGAGCGATAGCACAGCGGATAGGGCATTTGCCTTGAACGTGGCTGACCCGGGTTCTATTCCCAGCATCCCATATGGTCCTCTGAGCACTGCCAGTAGTAATTCCCAAGTGAAGAGCCAGGAAGTAACCCCTGTGCATTGCTGGGTGTGACCCCCCAGCCCCCCCCCCAAAAAAAACACACACAACAAGAGATTCAGAAAAAGCTTATCATATATGAGGCTTTAGGAATTGCCTCTAAGATGATTGTTCCCCTTTTGTCTTCTTCCCCCCAAATTTTATAATAAATCTGTTAATCTTGTAAAAAAATTAAGATACAGTGAGAGATATTAAGTTAGATGATTTGTCACATAATATTCTCTAAGTAGACTAGGTTGACCGATTCTTTCTTGACCACAGTACCACCAGTGTTGGATGTTAACCCTAAGTGCTTTAGGCTTCATCAGTGAATTGCCCCTTTCCCTCCTCCCAGAGAAACTTACAGTGCTCTTTGGAGCATCCCGAATCCCCTTTATCTTTAAACTTACCTCTCATTGTTACATTTCCCAAGTCAGTCTTGGTTACTTTTAAGTCAAAACTTCTGGTGATTCTGGACTTTGTATTTGTAGTGAATTACTAGCTTTCCATTTCCTCTATAGCTTTATCATAGTTTACTACAGAGCAATGTTCTTTGCTTAACCAAAGAAAGACCGTTAATGCTATGCTCCTAATATCTGGCCGTTGATTGGCTCTGAAATATGTTTACTCCTGGGCATCCATCATAATTACTTGACTCAGGTTTCGGTTGCTATAGACCCTAAGCAACCTCCACAAAGGGAGGTCCTGCCATGTGACTGGGATGGACCTGGGGCAAGTGGCAAAGCTACCCCAGCACCAAAATGGACTGTCTAGAAAGCATGAAAGCACACTCTTGCCTGTCCCCAGACAGGACCCCTATGGGGAAGGACAAGCTGAACTGGTCTGAGGACTTAGTCTGGGATTTATGGTAAAAGCTTTGCTTGCCTTCAGAGCCCAGAGGACTAAGTTTTGGAATCTCCATCTCTTACTGTATTTATCTAAATAACTGCAAGTATAATAATAAGAAAACTTAATTGTTTAATATGTACAACTATAAGGAAAGAGAAAAGCAATATAGATGTCCCTGAGAGACAGGGTGTCTCCTTGAGTTATTTCCCCCAAGGGAATTGCCTCCACAGAAATGCTTTACCTCTGTAATTGATCAATCATACCCATGTGCAGTCAGTCTTATGCCTCTAACCCCCTCAGATGTTCTATAAGTATGCTAACAGGTCTGCATTAAATGGGCCATTTTGACCATCAGTCTGGGGAGGCCAGAGAGGTGGCTCTCGGCCACTGAAAGCACATGTTGCTCACCCACAATTTGAGCTCACACACCATAATGCCAACTTCATTTTGTTTTGTTTTTGTTTTTAAGGCCACATCTGGCTGTGTTCAGGACTTACTTCTGGCTAACGGATCAACCCTGGCGAGCTCAGGGGATCATATGGGATCCTGGTCTCAAACCTCGGTTGGCTGCATGCAAGATAGGCACCCAACCAGCTCTCTACTATTGCTTTGGCTCCATAACACCAACTAGAAATACTGAGAAGATTGGGTGAAATTTCACATCTAATTCTTTTTGCAAGGGAAAGATGACAGCTGGATGAGGCCTATTAGATTCAGAGTCCCCAGAGTCCCGGATGGATTTGGCCCAGCCCTGGGAGTGCTGGACGCTGTAGAGGAAGCCAGCACTGCAGGAAAAGATGCCGTGCAGGCGCCCTCCCCATTCCACCACACCTCACGGGCCAGTGCTAACAGGGCTCTTTTAGTCCTTGGGTCACTAAAAACCCGCAAAGGCTGGCTTCCCAGTCTCCCGTGTTCCAGTGGAAATCGACAGAAGAGTTAATCAATGCTTTCCAGGTATTTATGGACACCCAACCTTGCCTAAAACTGGGCTTTCACTGGACCTCCAAGAACTTATATTTCTATAGGACCATTTGAAATGGAAATCAAATTTGAATAGGAAATTGATCTTTCTTCCTGACCGTCCAGGAAAGGAAGGAGCCAGCTCACGTGGTGGGATGCTGTGCGGGAAAGGCCTGCCCTGAGCAGGGGAGGTTCCGGGAGCCCAGACACCGGCACCACGCAGACCACTCAGGCACTCCAGCCTTTTGGATATTTGAATCTTGTTCTTCATATAAACACAATTGATCATATAATTTTACTGTCTATTTGCTGGTTTTTAATAAAGTTTTCTAAAAGCTTGTTTGTATTTAATTGAAACAGCATCTGAAAGGTTCTTTTCCTAACACAAATAAGAACCATTAATAATCAAAGCAGTTATTTTGTGAAATTAAAGCTGAGACAGGGGTCTATAGTCTGAATCCTCTCTAGATCAGTGAGCCAGAATCAGGACGCAGCATCATCAGCCAGGAGTGAGTACTTAACAGGAAGGATGAGGAGTTCTAGAATCTTCATTACCAACAAATTCACTTCTGACTGGTTGAGTGGGTGCAACCACATTGTACTTCCACAGTGTGGAATAAAAATCCATTATCTCCTTGATCAATCAACTGAGACAAAAGGCTATTATTATAGGCTGAGAAATAGATTTTTGAAGACATGAGACTTGCGGGGCAGATCCAGAGAAACAGTATAGAGGGCAAGACACTCCTTGCACACAGCCGACCAGGGTTTGAATTCCCAGCAGCACCTATGGTTGCTCCAGCACCACCAGGGGTCATTCATAGTCCCTAACAAGCACTGCTGGGTGGGGCTTAAAAATACAAACAAACAAACAAAAACTGGTGTGGCAACCAATGAAAAGAATCAGAACAACTGAAATTACTTGGACGTGGTCATTGTGGGTGCATGAGAAGACCGCTCTACCTTATCTGACACTTAAGAGGGTGTGAAGAGAACTGTCTCTTCAGGGACATTCTGAGGAAACTGAAGATTGTGCCACTTCAAACAGGAGCTCAGAGGAGAAGCAACACTGCTGTTCAGCCCATGCAGAGAAGCCAAGAGAAGGAACAAGTATTGAGAAAGTATCCTCACTTCATGCCAACCCTAAATAAACTCAGAGGCCACTTATTGTATGACTCATAGGTCACCCCCAAGTACAGGTGGTCAGAGAGAACTAGTGGCCTGGAAATGAACAAACAGGTAGAAGGAGCGAGAAACTAGTGATAAAATCCTGAGAGAAATGCCTCAGCTCCCCAACTCTGGTCCCTGGTAGCCCGGGGCAGGTCAAAGGCTTACTTAACCATTGGGCCGGAGAGAGTATAGCCAGTAAGACACTTGCCTTGCACATGGCTGACCTGGGATCAATCACTGGCATCACATACGGTCCCCCAAGCCCTACCAGAAGTGACCCTTAAGTGCAGAGCCAAGAGTAAGCCACGAGCACTGCCAGGGTGTCCCAAATTCCAAAAAATTAAAAAAAAAAAAAAGAGTAAGATTTACTTACCCAGTGTTTCCGATCAACATCTTCATCAGCATCCCACTTTCGAGTTAAGAAGGGATGTTTTTTGCTGATTATTTCTCCTTCAAAGAAGGTCGTAAGCGTTGGATACTCCTATGGTTAAAAACCCAAATATTAAAACATGATGACGGAAAGAAGCTTCCATTCTCCACAAACAAACCATCAGCCTTTACCTTCTTCCCGGTTAATAGGTAAAAAAGGCCCTCCCGTTGATCGTCGATTTGCTCGAGCGGGCCCAGTAACGTCTCCATTGGAGACTTTGTTGTTACTGTGTCTGGCATATCGAATACTCTCGGTAGCTTGCCGGGCTCTCCGAGAGGGGCAGAGGAATCGAACTCGGGTCGGCCATGTTGGCCGCTTGTAAGGCGAACGCCCTACCCGCTGTGCTATCGCTCCAGCTCTGTTCCCGGTTAATACTTTGATCAAAAGCCATGATGCTGATAATCACAATCCCAGTGATTTGCTGAGTGCTCAAGAGCTCAGAGGAACTGCCCAGCACTGGAGGATCTTTCGGACTTGGGGGCTTTACACATAGCAGAAAATCTTTAGCTTTCATCTCAAGATAAAAAATCCGGACCCTTTTCACCACAAGTAAATGCAGAATATTCTAGCACAAAAACAGATGGTAACTTAGTAGATTCTGCTGTCTAAGGAAAACACCCAAAGAGGCTCCAAAGCTGCAGTGCTCACGGCTCAGTCTCCCTCAGACTACTTCGCTCCACTCGGTTTAAGCTGGCCCTATCATTTTTACCCTTCACATCAATTCTGTCAAGTTTCCAGGAATGTGACTTTATTTTTTGATGAAATACAGATAAATTAGTGGTACATTTAATATCTCATATGATTAAGACCAATTAATACTAGAAAAAAATATATGGGGGCTGGAGTGATAAAACAGGAGGGAGGGCACTTGCCTTGCATGTGACCAATCTGAGCTGGATCCCCGGCACCCCATATGCTCCCGAGTACTGCCAGGAGCATTTCTTGGGTGCAGAGTCAGGAGTAAGCCCTAAACATCAACAAATATGGCCCCCAAACCAAAACAAATTTTAAAAAATTAAAAAGGTATAAAAATCAAATCTGCAATAGAAAATTACAACTATAAAAATACCACTGGGGGCATTATTTATTTTTTATAAATAAATATTATTTATTATGTCTACTATTTGGATGGTTACAGTTGCTGCTAATGTATTCATTTATTTGCTGATAAAAGAAACAGCAATGATTTAGGGGGAAAATTAACAAAAGAGAAAGTTAACACTGTAAAAAAGTATGCCATTTCTTTGCATGTGTGAAATCAAAGCAATCAAAGCAGTAATTGACTAAGCAATCAAAGAAATAATTGACTAACTGATCCCCAGCCCAGTATGCCAAGCCCCTGGAATCTCGAGAAGGACAGTGATGATGGCCAGGCTGAGCAGATCACAGACTGCACTGCTAATTCCCGGGAACAGAGAGGGCTCGTTTTCTTCTTCAGACCCATACCTCTTACCCTGCACAAAATATCTACGTGTTTTAAAAAAAATTTGGTGTCTTTGAGGCTTCTCTCACTTGCCAGGCCTTATAGTGTGGGATGTTCTGGAGAGATGCTGATACACGGGCTCACAGTTCTCCAGAAGGAGCAACAGCCCTTAGGCAGCCATTGAAGAGGCCTG
Organism: Sorex fumeus; assembly: GCF_029834395.1. Lineage (NCBI taxonomy): Eukaryota > Metazoa > Chordata > Mammalia > Eulipotyphla > Soricidae > Sorex > Sorex fumeus. The sequence continues at coordinate 2,509,589 of NW_026606179.1, read as the reverse complement.
CTCTGCACAGTGCTCGGGCAGTTCCTTCTCTTTCAGTGAACACTGGAATAACAGATACGCAACACTTCCAAATGCTCAACCTTCTTGCCTCAATACTGCCACTATTTCCTCAGAAGGAAGAATTAGGGTTTACTCCTGGTTCAGAGATCACTCCTGGAATGTTTGCGAGGCCATATGGAGTGCTGGGGATAGACTCTTACCCACTGTATTAGTTCTCTGGTCCCAGAAAAGAAGAAAACTTTTTCTTTTTTTTTTCTTTTTTCCTTTTGGGTCACACCTGGCAATGCACAGGGGTTACTCCTGGCTTTGCACTCAGGAATTACTCCTGGTGGTGCTCAGGGGACCATATGGGATGCTGGGAATCGAACCCAGCTTGGTCACGTGCAAGGCAAATGCCCTACCCTGCTGTGCTATTGCTCCAGCCCCAGAAGAAAATTTTCTTTTTTTTTCTTTTTCTTTTTCTTTCTTTTTTTTTTTTTTTTTAATGTAGGAGTACTGCTATTTATTCAGCCACTGATTGGTTGATTGAATTGGACATGAATTCCACTTTATCTTTTTTTTTCATAATCTTATTTATTTATTTTTTTCTTCTTATATTTATTTAAAGTATTTATTTATTGCATCACTGTGGGAAAAGTTACAAAGCTTTCAGTTTTAAGTCTCAGTCATACAATGATCAAACACCTTTCCCTTCACCAGTACTCATTTTTTGCCACCAAGAACCCCAATATGTCCCCCACCAATGCCTGTGAGGCAGATGATTCCTACTTAACTCTTCTCTACATTGATTACATTCATTATTTCGACAAAAGATGCACCATTATTGTTTAGAATTTCCCTCCCAACAATCAGAATTGCTGAAAGGGCATTGTGAAATACTTTGTTTTCTATAGCTGGTTATGAGAATCATATAAATGTCATGCGGCCGCCATAGTGGCCACATGATTTTGGATTTCTGCAAAGAGCCAAATAATTACGAGATTGGTTTCTGTGCGTCTGGTGTTATGGCCATGCCGGAGAGCCGCTCGTGGGGGGCAACTCGTGACCTCGGTAGGGCGAGAAGAACGAGCCGGTACCCCTTCCCATGATACTGCAGTTGCTCCATCACTGCCAGCTCATACCTGGCTTTTCTATAAGCTCTGAGGCAGTGGCCACCTTGCTGCGGAGGCGGGGCGGGGGGGAGGGCAGGAGGCAGAAGGAAGCAACACCCTTTCCCTCCCAGGGAGGCATGGCGCCGTAGTTTTACGCATGGTCCATTCGCTTTTTTGCTGCAAGCTGCCGAGCTCTGGATTAAGTCCTTTTGCCTCTGGAGCCATGGCCGTGCCAGAGAGCCGCTTGTGGGGGGCAACTTGTGACCTCGGTAGGGCGTGAAGGATGAGCCAGTACCGCACCCCTTCCCATGAGACTGCAGTTGCCCCATCACTGCTGGCTCATACCTGGCTTTCCAATAAGCTCTGAGGCAGCGGCCATCTTGTATGCAGTCCAGATGCATTTCTGCCAAAAGCCGCTGGGTTTCAAGGTTTGTTTCTGAGTCTCTGGGATCATGGCCGTTAATCTGCTTGATCAGGAGCCAGAGAGGCCTTTTGTAGGCGGCAACTCAGGGTCTTGTTGGGATGGGGAGGAAAGGGGCAGTTCCACCCCCATCTGGTGAGGCCCCACGTGTCTCATCACTGCAGGCCCAAACCTGACTGTCCAGTGGCCTCTGGAGGATGGCGGTCGGCCGCCAGGGGGAACAGACCAAGGCACGAAACCTATTCCGACCTGGAGTGGCCCAGTCCCAGTAACTTACTGCAGGAACAGGATGCATTTCTGCCAAAAGCTTTGGGTTCCAAGATTCATTTCTGAATCTCTGGGATCATGGCCATTAAGCAGTTCGATCAGGAACCAGAGAGGCCATGCCTCTAATTATATAGCTAAGCTGGAGGTGGTTTGTGGGTATGTCTCCCACATACCTAACTTTTGGCCGTTTACTTTCTTGGTAAACTTTGCCCCAAGTTTTTGGGGTCTGGCCAAAGGCACAGAAGTGATTTTGGGGTATCTGAAAGTCTGACAGTGCCATCAGGCTGCTGATGCACTCGCCTCACAGGTACAGATTGACCTGCTGGCGGCACCATACCCCCTAAAGTAGAAGAAAAATTTCTTAATGGAAACCCAACGTAGAAGTTGCTTTTTAGGAGAGGTCATACCAGCAATGCTCATGGGCCCATGCAGTACCAGGGATGGAACATGGTCCTCCCACATACAACCATGTGCTCCGACCCGCTGGGTTATCTCCATGATCCCTCCCCCCCCAACTCTAAAATATGGTGCCAGGGACTAAACCTAGAACTTTCCACATGTTGTGCTCCACACCACTGGGCTACAACCCTGGCTCTTGAAAACCCAGTTTTTTGTTTGTTTTTAGGTTATTGCTGATGGGGTTGGGGCTACACCTGGCTCCTGGCTAACACCTGCAATGCTCAGGGCTTACTCCTGGCTTTGCGCTCAGGGATCACTCCTGTTGGGATTCGGGGGACTATATGGGGTGCCAGGGATCAAACTTGATTCAGCTGCATATGAGGCAAGCACCCTGCTCACTGTTCTATCTCTTTGACTCCTGGAAATCCATCTTTAAGAGATAAAATACTAAACTGATCTAGGAAAAAAGACTGAGGCAAAAAATTTTCTGGGTACAGAGCAAGAGTATAGTGGGTAGGGCTCTTGCCTTCATGTGGCTGACTAGAGTTCAATGCCCAGTACCCCATATGGTCTCCCAAGCACCAGTAGAAGTGATTCCTCATTAAAAAAAAAAGAGAAAAGAAAAAAAAAGAAAAAAACAAACCAAAACCAAAACCATAAAACCAAACAAGCAAACAAAAGAGTACTATGTAAGCTAGCATCAGACTTATGAATGATGTGGCAATTAACTTAGGGCTTCGTACATGCAAAGTGAGTGGTCTACTCCTGAGCTACATCCTTGGCCCTAAAAGTACTATTGCTGCCTTTTTGTTAGGGGGAGTGTGTGTGGGGGGGCCTGTTTGGGATCAAATCAGGGCTTCAAAAATGCAAAGCACGCACTCTATCACTGAGCTACATCCCTGGCCTGATTTGAGATTTTAAATTTAAAGACACTTATATTGATTTTTTGAGCTCTGAACTTTACCATTTTTTCTAAAAGTTCCACAAGACAAAAAGCCCAAATAATAAAGTGTTCCAAGTACAATACAAAGAAAATATACGGTTCCAATCACTAGTTTCCCTAATAAATTCTTGCATTGACTTTTCTCTAAAAATGTTTCAAGTGATTTTTAGGGTAACTACAAGGCTTCCTCCCAACTCAGGAGTAATTATTTTCCTTTTATGTTTTGGGCGACATCCAGCAGTTCTCAGGGCTTACTCCTAGCAAGGCTCAGGGATCACTCCTGGTGGTGCCTGGGGGACCGCAGGTGGTTCTAGGGATTGAACCGGGATTGCTGCATTAGGACAAGAGCCTTGACCACTGTACTGTCTCTCAGCCCCTTCTGAGTTAATTTAAATGGAGAAACACAATGAATGAGAGTTGTTATATACAAAAGTTACTCTGAAGAAGACAGTTACCCAAAACAGTTACCAACAAAACTCAGGACAGGACCTGGATATTCATGTACTAGAGTGTAGACCCGGTGGGCAGTAATGTACAGGTCAAAGAACACAATTCTGTCTGCAGGAGGAGGGCAGTGCGTGGAGAGGGGCTCACAGAGTCTTCCCCATCTCCCCCTGTGCTCTGGGAGCCTGGCAGTCACGCCCACAGACTGCCTCCGGTGCTATATAAGCTCATTAATGGCCATGATCCACAGACTCACAACTGAATTTCAGAAGACAGCCACGAGATGCAGAGATGCTTCAGACCCTAAAGTTACCACGCAGTTAAAAATTTAACTCAAGAACTATCACCTTATTTAAAATTTCAGAATTCTCGGAGCATGGGCGGCCTCATAACATCCCATACTCTATACCACTGATGTACCAGGAGTAGCACATATTGGATAGGATGTAAGGGAGAAGACAACCAACCTCAATTTAAAAAATATTCGCATAGAAGGTTCAACCTGTTTTAAAAAATATAAATAAAAGAATTGAGTGGATGCTGTGATGTGGAGGGAACCCTAGCACCACATTACCCACTGCTAGGCATGAACTGAGTTCTACCAGGTGTGGCCCAAAAAACACTTAAATAAACAAAATGTCCAGCCCCGCTGAGAGGGCGCAGTAAGTTGGAGCACCAGGTTTTAGCCCATGCACCACATGGTCCCTGAGCACAGGCAGTTCCAAAAGCCTCAGCACCGCCATGTGTGGCCCCTAAAATGAAAAATAAGCTATTCAACCCCCCCTCTCCAGGCCTCAGGCCTCTAGACACCAGATGCGTAAATCGAAGAGGACTTCCAAGCACGCCTGTGCCCTGCGATGGGGCTGGTCACACAGCAGTCTCCTGTGACACTGGCCAGCGTGACCTGTTTCCCTGGTTCTGTGAGCGAATCTAGCACAACCCTGAAGGACGCCTCCATACCTGTGTGAAGAGCTGAGGGTTTACCTAGGCCTCAGGAGGGACACCCTCTCTCTACGGCTGACTGGCTGAAAACTGCAAAAGGAATGTTACCTGAGATCTATCCTCCACAGTTTTGGGGCTTCATTTCCAGAAGGCACAACAACTTTTGGGGGGCCCTCCCAAGCAATGCTCAGGGAAGTGGAGGACCACCGGTGATAATTGCCCAAAGGAGTCGATGGTTCATGCTTGGCGTAGGCAATGCAATGATGCTGAGGCCCAGCGATGCTGGGGGCCAGGGGTAACCTGGCCCTGCTCAGGCCAGTGCTGGGGATCAAACCCAGAGCCTTGGGCATGCAAAGCATGCACTTTAACCCTTTGACTTATTTCCTTTTTCTCTTTGGGGGTGCACACCTGAGGATACTTGGGGGACCATGCAGTACTGGGGATCATTCCCAATGTTCCCGCATATAATGCATGTGCTCCAGCCCTCTGAACCATCTCCACTTGGTAGTTACACTTTCATACATGAGAAAGGGTATCATTTTGTTTTGTTAAATTATACATATTATATTTTAACTGCTATAAAGAGAAAAGCAGCCAAAAGGGATAACTGAATTTTATAACTGACATAAAAATCAAAGACTTGCCCTCTTTCTGCATTTTACTAATTAACTGCAGTAATCAGTATTAGATATCGAACTCTAAAGTAATGAAGAGGGACTGGAGTGGACAGGGCTCTTGCCTTGCGCACAGGTTTAATCCTTGGCACCTCATATGGTCCCTCAAGTACCACCAGCAGTGATGCCTGAGTGCAGAGCCAGGAGTAAGCCCTGAGCACTGCCGGGTGTGACCCAAAAACAAACAAACAAACAAAGTACATAAAAGTAATGAAGAGTTGCACAACACCACAGCTAGGCTAAAAGCCAATGAACTGTGCCAGCTCATCAGACTTGCAGGGGAGGTGAACTTGCTCGAAGCCAGGCTGCTATTGGGCCGAGGCACTGGCGCCAAGAGCTGTAGCACATGCTTTTAGATCCCTGAGAGCACATATCTCCCGAGCACTATCAGGAGTAACCCCCAAGCAGGGAGTCAGGGCTGGTGCCTGAACGCTCCATACCCTAAAAAACTCCCACAAAAAGAGATATTAAAAGGAATTCTAGAGTCTGATTTTGAGCAGGACTTAAGCAGCTCAGGAAATACATCTGCCTTTTTTTCTTTTTCCTGGCCACACCTGGTGGGCTTAGTCCTGGCTCTGCCTGGGGATCAGTCCCAGGTTGGCTACTTGCTGTGCTGTCTCGGCCCCACATCTGCCTTCTTAAACAAAATGCCACTTTAGTGAGGTGACTGGGCTCATTATCAGGCAGACCAGTAGGCGTGGGGGGTGGGGCTGTGTGTGTGCAGGAGGTTGTTCCAGTGCCAAATGGAAGGAACAGCTAGGAGGGGAACTCTGGGGTCTGACGCCCACCAGTAAAGGTCGATGTCTGCCCCAGTGCACAAGTTCACAACTCAGAGGCCCTCCTCACAGCGAGGCAACTGCCCCGAGGGAAGGCTCAGTGCTTTGGCACACTGTTGAAGAACTCTAATCATCTTATTTCTCAGTTTGGGGCCTAGGCCTGTCTGGGCTCAGGGCTCACACCTGGCTCTGTGCCTAGGAATCATTCGTGGCAGGACTTGGGGGACCATATGCGGTGGCTGCAGATAGAACCCTGGTCAGCTGCATGCAAGCAGAAACGCCTTATCTGCTGTACTCTCTCTGGCCTTATTTTGGGATTTTTAAACACGACTTACCATGTTGGTGTGGATTCCTATAACCTGAAAGATGGGTTTTGAGATGGTGTGTGTATTTCACACTATGAATTTTGTTGGCTTGTACTAATAGATGCATTTTAGCTGCCCAATAGTTGAACATGTCCTATTTACTAGGTTTTTTACTACAAAAGTCACTGGTTTGCATCCTTCATTTTGCTATCATTTCCTATCCCTACTTGACTGGGTAAATTCCTGGAGGTGGTGTCAGAGGAAATTCTCAAGTTTCTAAAGGAGAAGAATGGAAACAGATAGAACCCAGGAAAGCCAAACAAGTGTTTCCAGACCGAGGTGACTCGGGGTCTGGTGAGCGCCCCGTCTTTTGGGTCCCCTCACAGTCTACCTCTTGCTCTAATACCGCTCCTTTCTCCAGGACACACGCTTGGGGAGGAGATCTTTCAAATTCCCATTTTACAGATGAGAAGCTGAGAAAGGAGTGAGGTCAGCCGAGTGCCTGGCCTCTGCTCCGGGCAGCATTCCTGAGCCCGCCAGGTCATCGGGTAGTAAGGAGGCTGACAGGCCACTGCAGCCAGGTCGCGCCCAGGCCCTAGGGCAGGGTGAGGCAACCAGTCCTGTCACCTCCTTCCTCTTCCTGTTTACTCCCTGGCGTCAAAAGGATGCTGGATCTTACTTTCTGAATTCCTGAGAATTCTGAGGCTCAAGATGATTTGAAGAAAGGAAAATACAGATACGTAGCAGTATTCAACTAGAAACTGGAAGATCAGTTTTCATTGTCCCAGAGACCGGCAAGGTTCAAGAACTGAACAGACTTTAGCTCCTGAGCTACTGATGCTTATCTCAGAAATTGTTAAACTTCAGATGCAGGTGGTAGTAATAGTCCTATTATTATTTTTCCTTAAGAAGTATTTTTTTTTAAGTAAAACAGATTTTATTTGGAGGGTTTTTTGAAGGGAAGGAGGAAGAGAAAGTGGGAGAAAATGGAGAGTAAGAGAGACAGAATAACATGTTAAGAGAGAACACGGGCTTCTCCAAGGGCAGAGAGGGCCCCTACATGCATCCCAGCGTTCGACAGGAAAGTATGAAAGTACACATCTCAAGAGGGAAGATGCATGTGCTCGGCCACATGGGTACAAGCAGCACATGGGCTTGGGCAGCATACGCACCAAGAAGTACTAAAAAAAAAAATCAGTAGTGTCCTCCACTCTGTGACATGACTCTAAACTTTAAAAACCTAAGACTTAGGGTTTTGCATACTTTCTAACAGGTCATGTCAGATCAGAGCTGCATGTTCTGGGCAGGAGGGAGATCCTTGGACGTAGGCCTTGCATGAGGGGGGCCCAAACTCAATCTCTCGGACCTCACGGTCCCTCAAGTGCCTCTGGGAATGACTCACAAGCACAGAGCCAGGAACAGCCCCAGAGCACTGCTGGGGAAGTCCTTCAAAGGAAAAACCCAACCAGACAAAAGCTACACAATCTTTGCTCACTGTATAACAACATTTGGAAACGGAACACTTCAATTAGGCCCAAGAGTTCAAATTGCCAGCTCTGAACTCGCAGAGACTGTGGAGTGCGCCCTCTGCGTCCACATTCCAGCCCCTGTGAATGACTGCTTACCTCGGTAAGGCCTTTAATCTTCAGGTACCCACAGAGGTAGGAGTTCCCTGTGTCCACATGCTGGAAAGAAAAGATACACAGCTTGTTACAGATGCAGAAATCAGAGGGAGAAAAGTTGGAGTACTTTGGAATCCCATGCCTTGCGGTCAGGGGTACCTGAAAAATAGGTGGACAGGCCACCTGGAGGTCAAGGCATGCCCAGTATCGCCCAGGGCGCCCCAGTCATGGACACCCCCGGGGGGCTTCCCCATCCACATCCTGTTCTCGTAAAGCAAAAGGATCTCAGGACCCTATGCCATTCCCTAGCAGCTTAGCTCAGTCTCTTTATTTTTTGGTTTTGGGGCCACATCCAATGATGCTTAGTGGGTCATTTCTAGCTTTGCTCTCAGGAATCGCTCAGCCGTATCTGGGGGACCATACAGGATGCCAGGCATTGAATTTGTGTCGGACATGTGCCAAAGTAAGTGCCCTACCTGTTGTCCTATCAAAAGGTTGTATTTCTTGACAAAAGGAGTCAGGTACAGAGGGAACGGGCATAGAATTTTGGGGTTATTTTTTCTGGGTGCTTAGGGCTTACTCCAGGCTCTGTGCTCCTAGCGGTGCTGGACCACAGATAATGCCACAGTGCTAGAACTCAGGTTGGCCACAAGCAAGCAAGTGCCTTAACCCTTGTATTCTCTGGCCTGGAAACAGCCACAGGAGGTAGTAAAGTTTAGCAACCACCACCTACTGGTCTCTGAGGTCCTGTCGGACGCCTACCCAACAACTAATTGCCAACTTTTGCTGCCTGGCAGGACCCAGATCTCATTCTGGCACCTACCCTGGCCCCAGCAGGCCTGGTCAGCCCTGATGAATCCAAGCAAACATATACCTGTCCCCTGTGAGTCACTGTTCAGGGGTGAGTGACCTAGTTCTGGCCAATTAGGTGTGTGCATAGTCTCCTGGGTGCTCCGAGGAAGGGCCTGGGTTTTGAAGAGGCTGATGTGAGAGGCTGCGGAGAGACACTAGCTAGGAAATGCCCAGAACGGCAGCACAGGGAGCAGGAAGGAGGTATCCGAGAAGCCAATCTGGAACCAAGTCCTGTCCAGACTTCTTGGAGCATGGGATCCAAATTTCACTCACATTTACCCTCTTTTGGAGCAGCATGGTTACCTGAAGCCGAAAGCAACCCAAGGAGAAAATCTCACCTACACACACCCAAGGGGTACATCTCACCTACACATAACCAAGGGGTACATCTCACCTACACACACCCAAGGGGTACATCTCACCTACACATAACCAAGGGGTACATCTCACCTACACACACCCAAGGGGTACATCTCACCTACACACACCCAAGGGGTACATCTCACCTACACACACCCAAGGGGTACATTTCACCTGGGTCTACACACACGCTTCTCAAAAGGCAGGGTTTCAGACTCAGGGTAGCTGCATTCACTTACAAAGTAAATGCCTGAAATTAAAGGAAAACAAAGTGCAGAGCTTTGAGATTGGAGTGTTAAGCAAGGTTTCATTTTAAGGAAACAGCAAAGGTTTGTGGAAAAATATTCGGACTCAACTATTTCCAATTACACCATAAATCAAATACTAAAGCAAACTGCAAAAACTGCAATGAAGTCAGGCAGCCAGATGAGGTCAGCACCAAAGCAAATGGGCTTCAATGAAGCGAAAGTGCTCCCAGCTCAGTGTGGTGCTG